>NC_134242.1:78627834-81127834 GCF_965152275.1 Natator depressus | reverse complement strand
AGTAATTCTTATTGTGGTTCAGTCAGATCATTAAATTTTGGGGACACAAAATGTGTGGTAGTTGTAAATGTGAGAAAAAGGGATATTTTGTCTTTGACTCTCAGTGGGAGGTCAGAGTCTTTTTTGTTTGCAGCTCTGAAACCAGCACAAACTGGGGTGATTAGCTCCCTTTTCTAATGAATACACAAAGCTGATTGTGTATGAGCCAGTGGGCTCATTGTGAAACTTTGGCCTTCATTTAATCCTTTATGTGAGACCCCTTTTTACACAGAGATAGCAATTTGAATCCAATTTACACTAGCCTGGGCATTAAATCTCTTTACACCGGTGATACTACTAATCAATGAAATTGAAATTCAATTGCAGTTAGGAGTCTCTTCCTTTCACTTGTGCCACTCAGCTTCTGCTACATTGCACATTTAAAGAGAGACTAAATCTTTAAATGGGAAACACTTTGTCTTCCTAGTACAAGAATAAACAATGTTTCATTTCTTGGCAAAACACACGATTCAAAGCACTGTACAACAAACAGGAGATAACTTAAAAGTCCATCAAGAGACATTATGGTAATTTTGCCAAAACGACCACCTTGCTTTTAATGAGAATTATCTAAATCTGAAGATAAAAGGAAAAAGAGAGAGAGCCTGACATGTAGCGAGACACATGAAACAGTTTCTGTAGAGGCTTCCTTTGCTACACAGATCTATTAATGGTTGAGTTTTCTGGCAAGCGCCCTAATAGCAGGGTTGCTTCCTGTCAGGATTTTACCTTGATAGTCGGGACTTCTTAAAATGACATTGGGGTGCAGGAAGGGCCGACGACTGACAGATTTTTAAATAGCTTGGTAGGTTTTATATACAGAACTTTTCCACTTCAAAGGACTTAGCAAACATTAACTAACCAACCATCTGTGCACTACAGAACTGTAGTTAAGGAAAAAGAAAAGGAGGACTTGTGGCACCTTAGAGACTAACCAATTTATTTGAGCATAAGCTTTCGTGAGTTACAGCTCACTTCATTGGATGCATTCATTGGAAAATACAGTGAGGAGATTTATATACACACAGAACACCCATTTTTTCATGTTCTGTGTGTATATAAATCTCCTCACTGATTAGCCATTGGTGACCTTTCCTTTTGGGTTCAGGCCTTGCTGCTCTAATTGCCGTATGTTCTACGTAGGGCAATTCTGTATGGCCAGTTTGAAGCTCCAGCTGGTAGAGAATGTAGCTGCCTGCTTGTTTGATGGTGTTAGCTGCAGGGAATAAAAATTAGACTTGTTCTTCAACAGCTTACTTTTCATTTCTGGGTGCAGTTCAAGGTCTTGACTTTGAGCTGAAGTTTGCATCCTGGCCCTAAAACACCACCCTTCCCTCCCTGAGCCACTGTGGCAGATGAGATTAGCAAGGATGCTCAAGATAACAGTCACTAGGTTAATCATTTGGGTGCTAAGAGCAAGGCGTTCTCATTGGGGGGCCCTTGACTTTGGAATTGACTGCCAGATCAGGTTTGTTGACCTTTAGGGTATGGTGCAAGGTCCATTTGTTAGGCTTTCACCTGGAGGTGGGATTTGTGTTAGTTTGAATTGGGGATTTTCTTTCTTTCTTTCTTTCTTTCTTTCTTTCTTTCTTTCTTTCTTTTTTCGTACAAATATAGGAGATATGAATTAAATACAATTGTCCTGAGATATGCAACTGAGCCAATTTTACAAAAGAAACACTGTTTGTGTGCTATGGTGCTGTTTGATTTTGTGACCTGTTCTGCTGTATACAAGCTGAACTTGAACACTTTGCAGGGAGCATTATTTTGTGGAGAGAGGACATTGATCTTCTTTGGCAGGAAATAAATGGATGTTTGTGTTATGACACCTACTCAGCTATTTTCTTTTGCGTGTCTGCAGGATACATTCTGCCTTGAAATCAGATATTGTGTAACAAGGATACATTTTAAACGGGGGATAGTTCTGACCCTTTTGCAACTTTCAAGCGTGAATGTGTTAATATTTCACCCAGCACAGTAGTTCTGATAGGATGAACTTTCACTGTGTTTTTGTCGTTTGGCTTTATGTTTAACTTGAGGGTTTAATAGTTATTTAATCCTTTGTAATTCTGTAGCCTGCTACCCTTACAACTGCCCCAAGTCTGCAGAAAAAACCCCAAACCATTCCTCTGGTTTTATTTTCTGAAAGATCATAGAATATCAGAGTTGGAAGGGACCTCTGGAGGTCATCTAGTCCAACCCCCTGCCCAGAGCAGGACCAATCCCAACTAAATCATCCCAGCCAGAGCTTTGTCAAGCCTGAAATTTTGATCTTTCTTCCTCTCCCCAACCCTCTCTGCCCCCAAATCTGGGCCCCAGAGGGAAACAGGAAGTTGCTTCCTCAGACCTGTCAGCTCTTATGCTTTCAAAATGAGCCTAATGATGTTGAGCCCTATATGATTCTTTCACACTTGTCTACTTCAATCTCACGCCACGAGACAAGTAGGAGCTGTGAGGAGGAAGGGATGAAAGTCATGCTATGGTCGAAATCTGTAAAACATACACATTTAGTGCAAAGGAAATTTCAGTTCAAAACATAAGTCTCCATGTGTCTTAGCGCTGTGATTGGTTGGTGCTTTCTCCGCACATTAATATATTTTTTCTTGATGCACAGTAAATTTTGGGGCATAAGGGGGGAAAGAAAGGAAAGAATTAGGCTGAGTGCTTCTCTTCCACCTTACCAGCAGGAGAGTGGGGTGGGAGGAGGTATTGTTTCATGGTCTCTGTGTATATAATGTCTTCTGCAGTTTCCACAGTATGCATCCAATGAAGTGAGCTGTAGCTCACGAAAGCTTATGCTCAAATAAATTGGTTAGTCTGTAAAGTGCCACAAGTACTCCTTTTCTCTTCCACCTCATAATTTGCAACTGGAAGTACACAGCGGGGCCTTTGCCTGCGTTTGGTCAGAGATGGAGAACTACCACCAAGATAGTCCTTATGCAAAGGTTGGTGGAACATTGGTGGCTCTAAGCCTAAATTTTCAAAGAAGTCCACAGATTTCCTTTTGTGAACGGTTCCATTCCCCTCCGACATTGAAGACCATTTGCGTATGACAGAGATCTATGTGAATGAAAGAGCCCACATCAGAGGTGTAGCAAGACTGTCTACCCAGCAGTCAGATGCAACCTGCTCTATGCCTTATGTCCCATCACATTAAAGATGGAAGAAGAGCTTAACCAGTGTAAATAGTAGGGGTCACTGGTGCAGCACCACCTTGCCACCCATGCACAGTATCACATGGTCTTCTCTTGCTCCTTTATGTTGGTTTTACAGCTTATTTGTAAACAGCCCCTTCCCCCATGTCTACCTTCAAGCGAGCCATGGGGGAATTGAGGAAAAAAAGCCATGTCCAGGCAGAAACTACAGTACAGTGGATGAAAAATAGAACTCTCTTAGAGAAGGAAAGAAGGAGAGGAAGGGTTTGAGGTCAAGGCATAGGATTGAGTTACCATGGCTTTGCCACATTCTCATTGTGTGACCTTGGGCAGATCACTTAATCACTTGATGTCTCAGTTTACCCTAGTGAAAATGGGGGAAATAATGCTTAGACTTGGTGCTATAGAAATGTAAACTGTTGTGATTATGGCAGAATAAGGACAGCTCTAATTTATACTTGTTTTAGTGTGTGTATGACTGTATAATATGGCTCCTTTGGCTTCCTCTCCTCCTCATACCTCCTACATTTAGATAATTATAATTTGGGATGAAATGAAGGAGATGTCTTCTAAGCATGGGGGCAGAAGAGAGAAATACATTGCAAAAGCATGGGCATGACTTAAAAAATATCTTGTACTTTGCACATTCAAAAGAATAAAACACAGATCCCACCCCGAAGACTGGTATGAATGTCTTAAAAAATAAATCAGATTTCCAATAATTGGAACAGACTGTTAGTCGAACCTTGCTAACTTTCCCACCCCCAACACTTTATTTGCAGAAAAACGGATGGAGCCTTCCTACATCTCAACAAATATTTAGTAAGAGAGGTAGAAATGAGCTCGCATATTATTCAAATATGATATATAGATAGAGGTATATAATGAGCTAGTTTGCAGGTATGTGCATCACTGCCCCCTAGCAGATGGAATCAGAACTTCTCAATTGTGTGCCACAGAGACTTTACCACCAAGAGAGACTCCTTTAGCTCAGACATGTAGAATGGGAGAATCTGAGTTCTAGCCCAGATGTAACTCTGAACTGGAGGGCCATGACATGTAGCATAATGAGAGCCATGCTGTTTCTAACTGGTCATTGGTTTGTTAACCAAACTGCAGTGCATTTTCTGGCACATCATGAAATTTTAGCATAAATTATTAAAATGAAACTATTGTTATTATAAACAATTCTAAAGAGCCGATCATTGCAGCATGTAGATACTTTTTACATACATTTGCTTAGCACAATGTTAGCTCCTCTAATTGAAACATAGCTCTCCATGCTTTTCTTCTCCTACATTGTCCCTAATCAGAAGGAGCTAACTCCAAGTGGGCTCAGAAGAACCTGCCCAGCCACTAAGGAAGCACCAACCTCAAATAATAATGCTTGCATCGTTAAACAATGATCAGGGTAAATTATTGGTTTTTAACATTCAAATTGTATTAGCAACCAGGTTGGACCCAGTTATGCTCACAGCATATTTAATAGGCATATTTAATAGGCAGCAGATTTAAAACAAACAGAAGGAAGTATTTCTTCACACAACACACCATCAACCTGTGGAACTCCTTGCCAGAGGATGTTGTGAAGGCCAAGATTATATCAGGGTTCAAAAAGAACTAAATAAATTCCTGGAGGATAGGTCCATCAATGGCTATTAGCCAGGATGATACCCCTAGCCTATGTTTGTCAGAAGCTGGGAATGGGTGATGATTGATGATTACCTGTTCTGTTCATTCCCTCTGAAGCACCTGGCCTTGGCCACTGTCGGAAGAAGGGATGCTGGGCTTGATGGACATTTGGTCTGACCCAATATGGCTTCCCTCCCCACTCTGAACTCTAGGGTACAGATGTGGGGACCTGCATGAAAGACCCCCTAAGCTTATTTCTACCAGCGTAGGTTAAAAACTTTCCCAAGGCACAAATTCTTCCTTGTCCTTGGAACAGTATCGCTGCCACCACCAAGTGAGTTAGACAAAGATTTAGGACAAGGACCACTTGGAGTTCCTGTTTCCCCAAAATATCACCCCAAGCCCCTTCACCCCCTTTCCTGGGGAGGCTTGAGAGTAAACCAAGGTGAGCACAGACCAGACCCTTGGGTTTTTAGGACACTAAAAACCCCAATCAAATTCTTAAAAACAGAACTTTTATTATAAAGAAAAAAAAAGTAAAAGAAACACCTCTGTAAAATCAGGATGGAAGGTAATTTTACAGGGTAATAAGATTTAAAACACAGAAGATTCCCCTCTCTGCAAAACTTTAAAGTTGCAAAAAAACAGGAATAAACCTTCCTCTTAGCATAGGGAAAATTCACAAGCTAAAACAAAAGATACTCTCACGCACTTCCTTGCTATTACTTACTATTTCTGTAATTTTAGATGTATCATTCAGTAGGAGCTGGATTACTTGCTTGGTCTCTCTCTTTGTCTCTGGAGAGAACCACAAAAGCCCAAACAACCCCCCTCCCTGATTTGAAAGTATCTTCTTTCCCCATTGGTCCTTCTGGTCAGGTGCCAACTAGGTTAATGGAACTGATTAACCATTTACAGGTAAAGGAGGGATTTTATGCTACCGTTAGCTGAATGTTTATGACATGGGCATTCTTATGTTCTTATGCTAGGTGCTGTATAAGCATACAGTAAATCACAGTCCCTGCTCCAAAGAGCTTGCTGTATAAATGACAGGATGTAACAGGCAGATGAAACAAGAGGGTCAGAGGAGATGGAGTAAGAAAAATAATTGGTCATGCACGATTCTTAGTCAATGCTCTGGTGTGGCATACTTGCTTTTTTATTTTTAAATAAATCCAGGGCTTGTTCTCTTAGTAGCTAATTCATATAATTCAGTCACTCACAATGACTCTCCCAGTCAAAGTTTGAATCCTCAGTGTTCCACTGAATTTAAATCTCTCCAGATATGTGTGCAGCTGCAATACTCCAGGTACTCAGATATTCTCAGTGAATATTTTGCCAGCAAGCGCTGACGTCAAAGCTCTGTTTGGTTAAAAAGCAAATTGAAGCAACGCTTTGTGAATAATTTGAAAAAGTGTCGCCTCTAGCCAGGTTCCCAGTGAATGCTGGCACTTGCTCAGTGGTCAAATGGGTGATTTACTATGTGTTTTTTCCCATTGCTATGCAGCAGGCCTGAGTTGTTGTGGTTTTTTTATCTCCTTCATTGGATTTGTGAGCTCTCTTTGTGGTTTGCCAAATGACCGGCATTAAAAATGACATTCTTTGGCTGTAGGTCTAAAGGTTGTGATGGCAAATCAGAATTTCAGCATCGGAAATTGGGCCTTGTAAGAAGCAGACATATAAATCAAGGCTGTGCTGATTAAATGTGCTCTTTCATGAAGCTTTGTTGAGGGGCTAAATGCATTCCACTTCTCAACAAAAGTTCCTGAGGGGTCAGAAAACGTTTGCAGGGAGGGAGGAAAGTGTGTACTTAGACAGGTGTTAAAATGTGATTTGTCACTTGTATGGTGAAATTGTATGATACTGACTATGAAAAATCCAGTAAGGATAATACCAATGATCCTGCTGAACCCCCTAATAAGATGACAAGTCCCCTAGCTGTAATCAGGACCGGTAGGTACTTAAGTGAGAGGCAATCAGAGTACTTTATTGTGTTTTAGCACTGGCCTCCTAAGATATTTTACATTTGTATTGCAAGTATGTATCACTGTCATTTACAATATGTACACAATTATAACTTTCACTTGAGAAGATCTCATTGTAGGAAGCACACATTTATGCAACACAGTGGGTCCATCTAAGTTATGCCTGTCCCCCTTACATCAGCCATATTGTAAATACATGTGTATAAGCCTTGGTCACTACTATGTCCAACCAGCATATGAAGGGCTTGTTTGGAACCTCAGTTCTCACCTGCCAGTGTGGCTTGGAAGGCTGTGAACCTGTTGTTCAAGCTTGTTTTTTCTCTCACCAGTCCCCTAACTGTGTTTTTCTCCACAGTTATAGACAGTCTGCCTGGGTCTACCCATCTCAGTGGCACTCTCAGTGGCTCTGTGGTAACAAGTCTGACTTTAGAATTTCCAACTGAAATTAAAATTGCTTTACTGACAGTAATGAATTTAGCTTCTCAACCCCCCTTTAGGGCAGGGAAGTATTAGTACCCATTTTATAGATAGGGAAACTAAGATGCAGAGGGGCTGAAAGGGACATTTTCAGCCCCAATTGTGTCCTCACATACATATACCAACCTTTGTGTGTATAAACATTTTAATTTTTTAAAAGTTTAGTGTCTCTGTGAGCACAGGCATAACGATTTGTATCTGCAAAGCTGAAGGAATTGACATAAGTGTTTTACCTGAAAAGGGTGGGTCATATCTGTGTGAGTGTGCAGATAGAGGGTAGGTGGAAAATTACCTGAGCAGCTTTCCCAAAGTTGCACAGAAAATCAGTGGCAGAGCCATAAATAGAACCGAAGTCCCCTTGACTCCTTGTCTTATATGTTGGGCACAAGACCAGGCATTCAAATACCATATTGTTGAGTATAGTATACAAATGCTAGACCATCATTCCTCCCCAGTAACTGCAAATACTATTACACTGTAGTTGAGTCCAAGGTTATTGGAACTCTTTAAATCAAGGCAGGTCATAATGACAAGCTTTATTGATTGCACGTATACACATCACCCTGATTAGTATGCACAGTATTGGGCTTAAAACCTATAATGTAGTCTCTGGTGGCAGCCTCTTCTTTGACTATTCCAAAGTCCTGTTCAGAAACGGGGATGTGATATCCCAAACAGATTACAGTGGGTCATCCAGCAGCTGCTTATTTTTCATGTTCATCAGCACACATTCAGAAGCAAACTTTTAAGATAACCTTTGCCACTACTTCCCCTAAATATGTAGCATTATATAGGGAATAGGAGAGGCTGCCTGTTTCAAGTCTTCCTTCCATCCTGTTAAGTGTTATCCACTGCCTTTAACAAAACACTCAGCTTTTCTGATAATACAATAGACAGCAATATGTAGACACCTCTTACTAATAGACATGTGTGGTGTGACCTTGACCTATGGCCCATTTATCCTCCACATGCTCACAGTTCACAGTTGTCTGTGAACCCTTATAAGTTGGTTCATTATTGATTTTTTTTTTCTTTTTTGTATCGTTGGTGAAAATCTGATTCATAGCTTGGTGGGACTGGGGAAGGGTGGGATTGTAAGAAAGAGCACTGTATGTAAGCAGCAAGTGAGATGCAAGGAGATGCAGTGAAACTCAATGCTGGGAAGAGAGACCTTGATGTCAGCTACCCTGAAGAGCATGTTTCATTAGATTCTGTGTAGCAGTCATGATAAAGCAACTGACTCTGTCATTATGATCATAGTTTACTCTTTCTGCTACAGCTGCATTCTTTGTGTTCTTTCTGAGAATTCAGTTGAAGTTGCAGGCATCCTTGCTTCATTAAAACTGTTGTCCCTATTTGCCCTGGTTAGTCACTATAAATGAGCTGGTGCCTTTGATAACAACATTGTGCTGATCTATTGTTTGTGATAACAATAATAATAAAGCAAGAGCTGAGAAAATATTTGATCTTATAAATCTCCCCCTTCACATTTTTACCTTATCTTTATATTTATTTGTGGCTTTTCCCCATTCTTCTCCACCCCCAATGCATACCCATTAAAAGTTGGGGGAGGGGAAAGGTTTTTCACTATTGTAAATTTGGTGGATTATAGTATAAAGCATGAAAAAGCTGAACAGGTTAGGTGGAGAAGAACACATGGCATCTCTCCTTTGCAGAGTGATACCTCCCTCCTCATGTGCTTCTTTATTGACTAAGGATGAGCCTGAAACAAAACCTCTGATGGGACATCTCCAGACTGTGGGGAGGCTGGGAGCCAAAGCCAAATTGTGTAGCCTTTCTCTTTTTTGCTTCTTAACCAGCCTGAGCTTCATCGTAATGAATTCAGTGTGCTCAGTACCTATCACATTCTACTTAACTTTTAAAATGATTTTTTGGTGAAATCAGTGCTGGCAAAAGGTACCAGTCTGGCAGCCAGGAAGAAGACAAAGCCCTCTGTTCATAAACCAAGCACAGCAGGGCCCACAGAGGAATAAGCTTCCTCCCGTTCCATCAATATGGCTCAGTCCTGACTTGGAGGGACCCACTCTTGGGAGTGAGAGAGGAGTTCAGTCTCCATCGCTTTTTCAGTCCTCTGCTGAGCCTGCCAACAAAGGAGCCAATTGTGGCAATAGTAGGACAAGCACTCACCCATTATTTGGTATCTAATGTTCAGTGTCCTATATCAAGTCAATAGAGGATGCGCACCTTGCCATGTGTTTCTTTCTATATTGGATCTTTTACTGTGCTTATCAGCATGGGCGGCTGGCAGAGGTGAAAGTGGGCCTGTATGGTGTAGTGGTAAGAAGTGGCCAGTACCGGCCCATACACAGCCAACATTAAAGCACTGCCTTTTGATGGGGGGGGGGCAAAAGGGGCAGCTGTCCTGGGGCCCGGCAATTGAAAAGGGCCTGGGGCTCTTGGCCGCCGCTGCAGCAGCAGTGGCCGGAGCCCCAGGCCCTTTAAATCGCCTCTGGAGCCCTGGGTGGCGTGGACTGGGCAGCATGGAAGAGCTGGCTGGGGGAGGCTGACCCCCTCCCCCAACCCCACCCGTTCCGCCCGAGGCCCTGCCCCTTCCAGGGGCCCGGATCTGGGCCCCCGAACTGGTAAGTCTTTTATCTTACTTTCTCCCCTTGCGGCCGGTGACCCGGCCGCCCAGGGAGGCTAACCCCCAGCCTCTCCCCTTGTGCCCAAGGCCCTGCACCTCCTCTTCTGCCCCCCCCCCCACTCCACTTCTACTCTCCCTCCCCTGCAGGAGCCCAAAGCACCCCCACTGTAAGTCCCAGTGCCGGATGGCTGGAGGTGGGAAGGCGAGGCCCCAGCCCTGGTGCTCCGCAGCCTTAGCACCCACAGCCCCTGGGTGGCACGGCCACAGCACCCCCAGCCCCAGATTTCCAGGCCTCCAGGCAGTGCCATTGCCACACCCCCAGCTCTGGACTGCCGGGCAGCGTGGTTGGCACGCTGCCAGCCCTGGTGCTCAGGCGGCCAGGCAGCACAGTCGCCATACCCACAGCCCTGGGACTCTGGACGGCCCCCAGTCCCAGTGCTCGGCCAGCCACTGCCAGGCAGGCAGCACAGCCCAGCACCAGCCACCCCAGTGGCCCCGAGTCACTGCAGGAGGCAGGCTGGGCTAGGGGTGGGGCCATGGTAGGCTGTTTGGGGAGGCAAAGCCTACAATATCCGCCCCCCATGCTTATCAGCATAGTATATCTGAGCACCTTCCAGTAGTGCACTAAGCAATGTGACTACACATCTGTCTCATAGATTTTAAGGTCAGAAGGGACCATCATGATCATTTGGTCTGAACTCCTGCACATTACAGGCCATGGAACCCTGCCCACCCACTCCTGTAATAGACCCATGAACTCTAGATGAGTTATTGAAGTCCTCAAATCATGGTTTAAAGACTTCAAATTACAGAGAATCCACCATTTATGCTAGTTTAAATCCGTAAGTGACCTCGTATCCCATGCTGCAGAGGAGGGCAAAGCCCACCCCCCAGGGTCTCTGCCAATCTGACGTAGGGGAAAATTCCTTCCTGACCCCAAATATGCCAGTCAGGTCGACTCTGAGCATTTCAGCAAGACCCTCCAGCCAGACACCTGGGAAAGAATTCTCTGTAGTAACTCAGAACCCTCCCCATCTAGTGCCCATCTCTGTCCATTGGGGATATTTGTTATTGGCAGTTGCAGATCGGCTATATACCACTGTAAGCAGTCTCATCATCCCAGCCCCTCCATAAACTTATCTAGCTCAGTCTTGAAGCCAGTTAGGATTTTGGCCCCCACTGCTCCCCTTGGAAGGCTGTTCCAGAACTTCACTCCTCTGATAGTTAGTAACCTTCATCTAATTTCAAGCCTAAACTTGTTGATGGCCAGTTTACATCCATTTATTCTTGTGTCAACATTGGTGCTTAACTTAAATAACTCCCTTCCCTCCCTGGTATTTATTCCTCCAATGTATTTCTAGAGAGCAGTTATATCTCCCTTCAGCCTTCATTTGGTTGGGCTAAACAATCCAAGCTCTTTGAGTATCCTCTTATAAGGTTTTCCTTCCTTGAGTCATTCTAGTAGCCCTTCTCTGTACCTGTTCCAATTTTAATTCATTTTTCTTAAACATCGGAGACCAGAATTGCACACAGTAGTCCAGATGAGGTCTCACCAGTGCCTGTCATGTGTTCTCTCATCCTCTCTCCAGGAGGAGAAGTGTGTAGTTAAGTGTCCTCTTTGGGTCGGGGTTTGAGGGTTTTTTTAAATATACATGTTGCCGTGTGTTTGCATTAGGGAAGGTTGTCAAGCTGTCTGCAGTGGCTCAGGAGCAACCTCAGGACAGACTGTTAAGAAGCAGGGAACGAACTCCAAACTAGTTGTGAGTTCTATACTTTGATTTCACCAATCAAGTGTCAAGTGTGAACTCCTCAAGTACTATAATAGCCTTAACATGGAGTCACAGACAGTCCCCTTGAGTACTCCAGTCTATCTTGCCACCCAGGTGAGCTTGCCTTTGTAATAGGTTGTCCCTTACACCAAAAATCACAACAATATTCAGGTTACTGCCAGTTCCAAAGGACCAGTGACTTACCCCAGGTCTGTTGCATCTTAGATCCTATACCAAAGACAACGCTTGTAGCCAATCCTGTAATCAACTAACTAAAGATTTATTAACCCTCAAAAATAAATAAGAGCATTATTTACAAGCTTAAAGTAGGAAGAGATACAAAAATGAGTGACAAACTTAGGTCCCAAAGGATGGTAGAAGCTTCTATAATAACCAAACTCTGTAGGTCCTTTAGGTCGAAACCAGGACAAGTAGCTGGGGATCCCTAGCTTTGCCTAGGGCTTGTCTACACTGGCAAGTTCCTGCACAGTAAAGCAGCTTTTTGTGATCAAACTGCAGACGTGTGTACACGCTGCCAACCTACTTTGTCTGCAGAAACTCCTCAGCTGCAGCGCTGCAAAAAACTCACCTTGATGAGAGTCGTAAGGCTATTTGCGCAGAGGCTCCAGCGCTCTAGTGCCAGTGTAGACACTCGATTGCTTTCTGCGCTGTAATTGGCCTTCGGAGCTGTCCCACAATGCCTCAAGTGACCGCTCTGCTCATTGTTTTGAACTCGGCTGTCCTGGAGACATGCGCCCCTCCCCTTTCAAAGCACCCTTTCTGACAGCCCTTGCGTGCTGTGCTGATCTGCTCCAAAGCAAACCATTAATGTGAAATGCTCATGCTGTTGAACACAGAGGCGCGCGCGCGCGTGTGTGTGTGTGTGTGTGTGTGTGTGAGTGAGAGAGAGAGAGAGACTGCTGTGCAGAGAGCCCAGGGAGGGAGGCAGGGGCTGATGTCGGAGTTTCCCCTTCCCCCTGCCTCAGGACTGGTTGCTTCCTACTGCTGTCTGAATTTACAAGACAGCATGCTGACACACTCTCTGTCTCCCAAAACACACTGTCTCTCTCTCCCCCCTCCATACACACACACACATACACACACACTCACTCTCCCCTGCCCACTTCAGTTGAAAAGCAGCTGGCAATGTAGTAGGAAGTCCCTGGAACAATGGGATTGGGAAACTTGTATCATGTGAGGCTGTGCCTGCCCCATGAGGCATTGCAAACCCTTCCCAAAGCACCCTGCGGCCAGGCGCACAGTGGGATAGCTACCACAGTGCACTGCTGTCTTTGCCATTGCAAGAGCTGCTAATGTGGATGCGCTTTAGTGTCACAAGAAGCACAGTGTGGACACGCAACAGTGGTTTAATTCCAGCGTTTTAATAAAAGTGGTATAACTTGTGGTGCAGAAACTTGCTAGTATAGACATTCCCTTAGAAATCTTGCCCTCCCAAAGTCCAAGGAGCATAGAGGTCCAGTTTCTTTTTCCTGACAGGGATTTTTATTCCTTCCCCCAGAGTTCAAGTTGATGAGGGGAGTCCTCATGCATGTCTGCTCTTCAGGGGTGTGTGAGGAGGAGCAATTAACAAAGTCCCTGTTCTTTGATGGTTCATAATGGCTCATTTGGTTTCAATAGGCCTTCTTGTGTGCAGGACCTACCACATTCTGTAGGAAGCCTGCCTTTACATTAATTAATGCTTCTTTCCTGTTTGGTGAGCTACACAGTTACAGAAGTTTGCAATGAAAACACTTAGCTTTGTTTACACTGGCAAGTGAACGACAACATTTTTGTCGTTCAGAGGTATTAAAAAGAACACACCCCAAAAGACAGAAGTTTTCCCGAGGAAAAGCACCGGTGTGAACAGCGCTTTGTCGGCAGGAGAGCTCTCCCGCCGACAAGGATACTGCCACTTGTTGGGGGTGGACTTTTTTTGTCGGCAGGAGAGCTCTCTCCTGCTGACAATCAGCGGCTACCCTGCGTACCTTTTAGTGGCACGGCTGTAGCGGTGCAGCCGTGTCACTAAGAGCTGCGTTGAGTAGACAAAGCCTTAACATAACTATATGTATAGCATGGGGTACAGATGTTATAAGTGAGATTAATACGTACAAGGCCCTACAAGCATTTCATTATCATGAAACACATTTTTGTAAATCTAATACCTATTTTAAATATGCTAACCCAAAAGTGAGCCATATGCTTTCACTAACAGATTTTAGTTTCTTGTAGATTAAATGGCGGGGCAACAGGAGGTTTCATATGGGTAGGCACCACTTCAGGTGTTCAAATGAGACTGTAGAAATGAACAGTGTCTAAATTCTGTACACACATGCACGTGCACACACAGCAGGCATACAATTAGATACAATTTTAAATTAATACAAATAAATACATTAAAAGAAATTAGCTTAAAACACACTGGGTTGTTTTGGGCTCTACCGTTGCTGATGTAGTTCACAAAGTCTTTGCAAGTTGTGATTCCATCACAATCACAGACAAAATGACAGCTTCATATTTCAGTCCTGTGCTAGGCCTGACTGAGCTGCAGGCTCAGCAAATATTCTGAGAAATTAGCAGGCTGATGTGCAGAGCTGTGGGAGATCAGTGCTGAGGAAGGTCATGTACACACTTCCATTTCTAACTAGCATTTTTTCCTCTCAGGTGTAGGGCCCTATTGTCTGCTTAATTCCCTTTCTGTTGAGTAACAAATGGTTCCTTGTTGTGTTTTCTAAATGAAAATGGAACTATATTAATGCTTAGCACTTTATATTTTCACGTTCAAAGCACTTTACAAACATTGTCATGATTAATCCTCACAACTCCTCTGTGGGGTTCTCTCTCTCTCTTATGCCTCTTTATTCCATGTGAAACGAAGGGCCTTCACCACTGCCTTCCATCTTTGCTGGTCTTCTGTTGCAGTCTTAGCTTCTTTCAGTGTCATTTTGATAGCTTTCAATTCATTTTTGCTGTGAATTTCCATGTTATACTTGGTCTGCCTCATTGCCTCTTGGCCTAGGGGGGTCCAGTCCAACACCTGTCTCATGTTATTTGGGTCTTTCCTCCATGTATGCGTTAGCCATCTCCATTTTTGTTCCATAATTTCCTGTCCTATCAGTTTCTATTTTGTCCTCTTCCAGAATTCTTCATTTGAGTTTTTATTCTGGCCATCTGATACTGAGGATTTGTCTAAGGCAGCTGTATAAAGTATAGTATAAAAATCGTGGGCGATACAAGACATCCCTGTCTGATGCCCGTAGTAACCTCAAATGGCTTAGTCAGTTTGCTGTTATGTATGTTTTCTTAGAAGGTTTGAATGATGTGCACTGAGGGGTTAGGTACTTTTTATTATCCCTGCTTTACAGATAAGGAAACTGAGGCAGAGCGGTGAAGCGTCAGAAGCAGGTTTAGAACTCTGAAAATCTTGATGCTCCAATCATGTGATCCAATCATTAGACCAAGCCTCTCTTTAACTGAACTGCTGACCAAGCTTTTTGGAGGAAAGAGAGGGTGAGGAAATGCCAAAAATCTAAGTCAATAAGGTAAAAGGAATAAAAAGTATATTATATAGATTAATAGGTATGTTTTAAAACGTATCCTGAATGGTGACACATAGTTATCCCTAGGAATTATTTTATGTGGAATATTAAATAAACAAACATGATTGTTACTTTTTAAGGCCAATTTTATAATCCCAATCAAATCTTTTGGATGTTGCCTTTGTGCTGAATAGCCTCATGACGCTCCTGAAGTTTGTGTTAATCAGCACTCCACAGTCAGTGTATTGTTGCTTCATTAACCTACTTGTTTTTAAGTATCTCTAAATCACAAAGAAGAGAAGTCATGCTGGTAACTGAAAAAGCAACCCTGTTTGTAGCATCTCTCTCCTCTGAATCACATTTCAGGTTAGCAGTTAGTCTCTCTTACCTGTAAAATGTGCAGCGTAACCCAGAAGGAGATTTTAAACATGTACATCTGAAATTGAAGCATTTAGCGGAAAGGTCCTCCAGGACATTTGGTGATGGAATACATCTATTCTCTGTGTTATTTCACTGCTTGCAACACACCCATTTATGGTCTACTGTTCAAAGGTAGATTTCATTTGTAATTATCTGATGTCCTCCTAAATAGCCAAAGAATTACAAGTCAAAATGATTTTTATTAGAGAATTGTTATTGGTATTCTTAAAGTATATTATTAAATAATTAATAAGAACTTTTTAGCAAGATATAGAAGAGGAGGAGAAATTGGAGGGGATCAGACCTGCTTCACAGTGTGCAGTAAGGGACCGTAAAAGCCTAATATTCCTACAGCAAATAGAGATTCTCCTTTAGTTCCAATTGAGCTGTTGTGCTCTTTTAGACCAGAAGGGAATGTGTTTTATCTCTGCTTTCAACCACTTCAGTGAAGGTATCCATGATTGGTGGTACAGTAAGGACTGTGATGGGTGGTACAAGGAACCTGCTAGCCTTTTAAAAATATCTATTATTTATTATTTAATAGTGCTTAACTGGGTTACTTCTCTGGAACATTAGTGTCAAGAAAAAACTACTGTCAGGAGAGAGCTGTGTGCACTACAGAAATCTGTATCACACACCCCATCTTTTGGAGTTGGAAGTAAGCAGTTCATTGGATGTTATTGTTTTCCATTAGCTCTTGGAATTCCACTGTCAAGATATAGGGAGAAGCCAAGGTTTTCTGTCCTCCAGTTTTTATCAAATATTCTTTTGGTGCTTTGTTGGTGGGGTTTTTTTAAGCCACTGATGAAAAGTGTAATTGTTGAAACTTTGGCATCTCACATTTAGGGCATTAAAGCACCTACACACAATCAAAACCAAAACATGATTCATGTTGGTAATTTCTAATTACAGATACTGAGTGTACAACATGATTGCTCTTTGAAGCACAGTTTATAATGCAACATAAACTGGCAGGTACATTTTTGAATATTTTCTTTGTTTGGTTTAAACATCAGTTCTGAAAATTTGGAGGGCTTTCTTCATTGAGGGGTTCTCTCCAGGAAAATCAGACCGGCATTAATAAGTTCTTTCTTTTTTTTTTTTTTTAATCATACAACTGACTAAATGGCCTTGAACAATACCTGATTACATACGGTATATATGAGTACTAAAATGTAATTCCTATGACTGTTTATATCCGGACCCACTTGCAAGCAAGATTAAGCCAAGAAGCTTTGCAGCTTCAACTTACAAAGTTGCTGACCATATTTTTAAAAGTCTTAAGGGCACATCATGCTCCTTTTAACCTCAGAGTTTGGCTTAGGGATGAAATACTTGTAAACATCCAGAAAAAATAAGGATGATTTTTGGAAGCTGAGAGCTAAATATTTTTGTTCTTTCTTGTCACTACTTACCAGCCATAGTACCTAGAGAGAAAGAGAGTGAGTATGTTTGTAGGTAATGTACTGTGGGTGTCAGGATATAAAATTATTCATATGCAGACTCCTAAAGCATGCAACAACTCTCCTAAACCAGAACTACTCATTTGTGTTAAGGTTTTAGTGAATGAGCAACATCCTTGAGGCGTTGAGGTTTGGGGTTTATTTCTCCTTGATTCATTAATCTTCAGCTCTTGTTTAAGGGTCCAATTCTGCTAAAGAATCCACATACAAGGGTCCTCCTGTGTAGGGTTGGTCCCTGTTATAGAAGAAAATTCTCCATTTGTGTGAGTGAATGTGACCCATAATTTGTCATCTTACTTTTACTTCATTTGTAGTATTTATATAGTGTGATACTTAATGGTGCTTTCCATCTATAGATCTCAAAGTGCTTTCCACAAATAAGCATCATTAGCCCCCTTTTACAGTCTCTGTGGCCCGCTGCATCCCGCAGCTCCTATTGGCTGGGAATGGGAACCGCAGCCACTAGGAGCTGCGGGGGGCCGTGCCTGTGGATGGTCAACGTCCGCAAAATGTCTCACAGCCCGCAATCAGCTTACCCTGATGGGCTGCAGGTTGCCCGCCACTGGTGTATACGCTTGAAGCAGTGCTCCATTCTTCTTTCATAAAGGAATGGGACCTATGATTGTGGAGGGAGCTGTTACTCCATAGCGAGTCTGCTCCCGACTGCAGAGGAGATCCAACACAGTGCTGCGTGCCCCCATCTCCCCTGCAGCTCAAAGTGCATATTTCTGGATCATAAAGAAACCCCCATAATGGCTTTTTCATTGTATATTAACAAGCAACTGATTATCATAACCCGTGTTGTATTTGTTACTCTGTGACAGCTGTGACAATCTATATGTTGCCTTTTGCTGCTAAAACAACAAAACCCACCACCACCAGATTAGGGGAAAATAGCATTTAACACATTATAGGTTGTTTAGCTCATTGTTTATCTGCCTCAAGAAACTACTGAACCCTCTATTCTGCACCAGTCCTTCTGAGGCTCCCATAAAAACCCTGCATTGTATTTGTGTGTTTAAGGCATCAGGGCTTCTCTCGATATATCTGTCTTCAGAAGGCATATGCACTGATTTGTCAAAAAAGTGACAGCTCATCATTAGCCAGTTTGGTCACATATGTTATGTTGGTGAATGATGTTTGATCAACTGAAGCCCAAGGTAAGATATAAAGAAATACATTGTCAAGCATGCTTTGTTAGTACAAAACATAGAGGTGGCTCCCTGGAATCTAATGCAAACATCTAATAGTTCCTGTTTTTTATCCTCATCTAGTGAAATGTGCTGAGCTTAAGTGGAAGCAGCTGCCTCCCATACAGAGAGAAAGAGGCAGAATCCCCCTCCCTCCCCTTCCCTGCATTCAATTAGCTGCTGTTTCGCTTCAGAGTGCTGCATTACGACCACTCCTACTGTCGGAGACATTAGTAAATATGCAGTGCAATAATGAATTTGTAAATAGAGTGTGAGGCTAACAGTGCCCTCAGCTCAGGAATGCAGTGGGTATTAAGCCAGGTGTACCGGGTGGGTGGGGGGGGAGGGAAAGCATCTCCAGGCTGGATTTTATAATTAGGGCACATGGTGTAACTCTTTTGTTTTGCAGAAGCCAGCTTTATTAATTGATGTAGAAGGTTGCTGTGTGCTATTCATTGTTTGATTAAAATGCCTGTATAAATAATTAGGCCTCTTCTGTTTGTTTTATTTTTTGCACCCAATTTACATTTTCATACAGAATAGAAATGAATTAGCAAATGCATTTATATCCCAATTTTTTTTTGACCCATAACTGTTCTCTTCTGCTCACACAATGCAGGAGTATCTCTATGGCCTTTGGGCTAAACTGTTTCAGACCTGAGGATCCAATGGCTGGCAGTTGAAGCTAGAAATATTCAGATGGAAAAAAAGGAGTACATTTTTACCAGCGAGAGTAATTAACTATTGGAACAATTTACCAACAGTCATGTTCGATTCTTCATCACTGGCAATTTTAAAATAAAGGTTGGATATTTTTCTAAAAAATACACTCTCGGAATTATTTTGGAGAACTTCTATGGCCTGTGTTATCCAGAGTGATCACAATGGTCCTTTCTGGTCTTAGAATCTGTGATTCTATAGCCACATGCTCTCTTTGGAGTGGTCTCCTTATTCCTCCTCTTTGTGTGGTTTTGTGGGTATTTGGCCATCTTATCACAGAATTGCTCCTGAAAAATATATACATTTACTCAGTCACTTTTAGAAACATCAGGCCAAGTCTATCCCTAGTGTTAAGAGAGGGACTTACACCAGACAGGAATTTGCTCCTGTCTGTATTAAAGGCAATATGAACTGGTGAAAATGTTGCTGTGTCACGCAGCAGGTGGAGAGAGCTTCATGCTGCTGGAATTATGATCTTAAAGGGCCTTCCTGAAACTGTATATTTATTATACGAGGGTCCTCTTCCTCGCATGGATGTATTAACGGTCTGCCTATTTTCAGCAAGTTTGGAGCAGGCTGTAACTCACCGTGACATTTTACTCTGGACTGAAACTACTATGGGTTGCAACCTAGAACAACTACTCTTTTTCTTTATAGTATTTCCTTTTAAAAAAAATTAGATGAGAGGTAAAACTTTTATATTTTCTAACTGCAAAGAAAATGTTCCATTTTGTGTAGTTGTCTACGGTAAATCCACTGCCTTTCCCCTAAATTTACTTTCCCTCCTCACTCTAAATGAGGACTTGCCTATTGGTTGTTGTGCTTTGCCCGGCCTCTGTGTATGTGTGTATGTGCGTACAGGAGAATACTTGTAAATCATTACTGATGTGTCTGTACATCCCTAGAGGGAATGGCTCAGTGTCCAAAGCAGCGGGTTTGAAATATGCAGACCCAAGAATGCCAGGTTCAAATCCTGGCAAGACTGACACATTCCTTTGTTCTTCCAAACGAGATAATCTAAGGCCTTGTCTACAATACATAATTAAGTTGATCTATGTTAGGTAATTACTGCGCTTTTTCACGTCCACATTCCACTCCTTCTGCTGGTGGTGCGTGTTCTCACCAGGAGTGTAGCTTCTGCTGACTTAAGAGGGCAGTGTGGGGTGCTGGGAGTCCAGCTGCCCAGCACTGAGAGCCCCGGGCTCCCAGCTCCCCACGGAGCTCTTAGCACTGGGCAGTGAGGCTCTCAGCAGTGAGCTCCACTCAGAGCCCACAGCCCGGGTTCTCAGCTGGAACACCACCCCTGCCCCAGGGGCTCAATTTCTAAACAGGGAACCTACCAGCAGTGAAATTGACCATTCTTGTCAATTTCATGCCTCAGGCTGTCAGCAGGCAAGGCAAGTAAAGCAGTGTCTATATAGACTCTGTGTTACCCGAACTACATAAAACTAAGCCTTACGCCTCTCACTGAGGTGGATTTATTTGGTGTAGCAGGCGAGTTACAGCGGCGGGAGAAACACTGTAGTGCATATGCTTTCACAGTTAGGTCGACGTAAGCTCCCTTACATCGATCTAACTCTGTAGTGTAGACCCGGCCTTAGTATCCTGCATTTTACTGTGTGTAGGTCTTTTGGAAAAGTTTAATAGGAACTGCATGTACTCAGTATCTCTGAAAATCGTTCACAAGATCCTTTCTGCTCTGGATAGACATTATAAATCCTGTGTTTGCAGTGGTGTTTTAGCCTTGTTGATCCTAGGATACAAGAGTGATAAGGTGGGTGAGTTACTGGACCAACATTTGTTGGTGAAAAGACAAGCTTTCGAGCTACACAGAGCTGCCCCCTCAAGCTTCATCATATAGATCCTATGTTATTTTTGATGAAGGTAATGACTGGCCATAATTTTTCCTTCCCATGCAGCTGTGCGGTGGCCAGCGTAGCAGTATATTGCCTGTGCTACCTCCACCCCAGGGTGCCTACGTTTCATTTCCCCTGGATGAAGATATAGTTTAATGTAATATGGGAATGTAAAATATTATCATCAACATTGGGTGATCTGGACATTACTCTTGCCTCAAGGGAAATCCAATGATCTCCTAATCACTGAGTGAGTTAGCAAGGTTCTACTAAAAGAACGAGGAGTACTTGTGGTTATACTGTATACTTTCCATTCAGTAATGTTAGAAAAATGGGGTTTGGGAATGACTCAGTCTGTATGAAAGGTCATGATCGTAATATAGAAACCAATTCATTTTAATGTTTGTCACATTTCAAATGCACCCAGCAACCCCAGTATCTGAGAACTAATGTTCTGTATTGATGACATTCTTCTTTTCTCCATGTTGTGACAAAGTTCCTCCTCTATCTTGGTGGGTCTTGCGCTTATTGGCGGATTTGGTCACCTCGGAGCTTCACGGCAGCCCTCGGTTTGGCCGTTTTCGTGAACCCACAGTCCAGGTCAACTCCTTCTGTGTCTGACCAGGAGTTGGGAGATTTTGGGGGAACCCAGGCCCGGCCTCTACTCCGGGTTCCAGCCCAGGACCCTGTGGAATGCCTCTGTCTAGAGTGCCTCCTGGAACAGCTGTGCGACAGCTACAACTCCCTGGGCTACTTTCCCATGGCCTCCTCCCAACACCTTCTTTATCCTCACCATAGGACCTTCCTCCTGGTGTCTGATAATGCTTGTACTCCTCAGTTCTCCAACAGTACGCGTTCTTACTCTCAGTTCCTAGTGCCTCTTGCTCCCAGCTCCTCACACGCATGCCACAAACTGAAGTGAGGTCCTTTTCAAACTCAGGTGCCCTGATTAGCCAGCCTTAATTGATTCTAGCAGCTTCTTGATTGGCTGCAGGTGTTCTAATCAGCCTGTCTGTCTTAATTGTTTCCAGAAAGTTCCTGATTGTTCTGGAACCTTCCCTGTTACCTTACCCAGGGAAAAGGGACCTAGTCAACCTGGGGCTAATATATCTGCCTTCAAGAGACCAAGATCATAAACTTTTGTTACTCTGTTAAGGATGTCAATAAAAATTTTCATCTAAAGGAAAAAAAATCACTTTCCTGTAGCCATCTGGCCTGACCCTGTCACAGTGTGTAAATAAAAGTAGTATCAAATAAGGAGAAGAAATAAAACTTGTATTGCCTCATTATTCAGCTCTCAAGAGTGCCTGACTTGGCCTTCCATCTCCTGTGCTGATTGTCCACAATCCTCCTTGATTCAGGAGCAATATTTTTAGAGAAGGAGAGAACCTGAATTTTTTACTGTTTTTATCATGCCTTCTTGGCACACAAGGTGCATAATCTGATTCCGTGCTGGGAATACTTTATATAGAATGTTTCAAAATAATTCTCCCCTTAGGAAGTGTGTGAAAGATTCTGCTCCAGAAACAGGAGTATGCACCTGTTGATGTTTTTTCAGACATAAATCAATAAATGAGCATGGTTTAATACCACCAGCTGCCACCACCAACCACAATGATAACAGAAATCTCACTCTGTGCACTCAATCCCTGAGGAGAACTGGAGAACTATCATTGAAATATAGGAGCCTCGGTTAGGAATAGGTTTCTATCCCTAGGAAACTGTGGACCAGGGGTTGGGTAGGTAGCATAGCAATATAAAGAAGCACTGTTCACTTCTTTTAATTTCCGAGGTAAGCTTTGCTTCAACCTGCATTGTTACCGCTTCATTTCCTTGGTAATGTTGGTGATATTGCTAGGATTGCACTCACTGACAAAATATCCTGGTATAAAGAAAGCCACTCTGAGTCAGAGCCTAATGCCATTAGGTCTGTAACAGCTGCAGCAGTGACACCATACTTGACATACTAATTACTCAGGGTGAACCAGTTTATATGTTGGTTGGTTAGTGGTCCATAGGGTTAGCAAAATGCAAATTCTGGTGACCTGTGTAGTGAGACTTGTGCAGAGATCTTGGGACTGTCACTGTTGTTTCTCACCCATTCTCATTCTTCTGTCTTTCCTCCTACATTTCCCCCCTCCCGCCCCATGCACCTATTCTTCTGTCTATTTCCTTCTCTCATATTTACCCTGGGGATTATACCATATTAGCCAATTATCTGATTTGAAACTGCTTTGCACTAACACAGTCTGCCTGACACTTCATAATTTAAAAACCTTGTTGTAGACTAGTTGTTGTACCTCTAGGGCCTGATACTGGAAGCGTTCCACATTCTGAACACCCGTTGACTACACTGGGAGTTCTGAGCATGGAGAATATGCAGAATTGGGTCCCTAATCTAGAACACTATTTCAGAATGGCTGTACACTACACTGCTGGCCAGGCAAGCTGTTTTAGTCAGATAAAACAGCTGAATCTCCATGTAGCTGGAGTCAGACTCCAGCAGCTATCGAAACGATTGAGCACTGCTGTGCTCTTGTACTCCAATACTTTCCTTGGAACTGGCTGCCGAAAGGGAATTGTGTGATCCAGCTAGGTTTCCATCTGCAGCTGGCACCTCTGCTATTAATGTGCCTCTGTTCCTGAACATAGCGATAATTCAATTTTTGCTGCCAGAGCTGGTTGTAAGGTAGATGATGATTAAGCTGGAAAAAGGGAATCTTGTCTACTGGTCAAGGTATGTCCCTGCTCACTGCTGGTTTGTTCGCCCGTGTTGTAGAATTATAGTATACAACATTTTATAAATCAGAGAGAACAAGAGAGGTGCACCTTGTGTGCACTGAATACCAGATGGCTCCTATTCCTTATTTTAGGAATGCTGGCTTTGCTTATGAGTTAGAGATTGATCACAATATCTTTTGTCTTCCCAAGTGTTTTAAACTTACATCTTTTTGGTCAGATTTTCTTGTAGATTGAGGTGGAGTCTGACTGAGAATTCCATGGAAGGGTTCATTAGACGGGGCGGGAAGGGAAAGGGGAGGAGGCAGCAGCGAAAAATGCTGTTGTGGATGTGTCCATTTTTGGGGGGTTTAAATTGCACAGGATGTTGCCTAGCAGTTAGAAAAGGATATCAGAAGTCAGGACTCCTGATTCTGCCACTGACTCACTGTGTGACTGTAGGCAAATCACTCAACTTCTGTTGCTTGGTACCGCCATTTGCAAAACAAAGCAAGTAATACTTATTTCACTTGGGAATGGAAGATTTAATTTAGATTTTTAGCCAGGGCATTGCATGTGGTATTAAGGAATGGCACAGCTCCTTAGTGCTTCAATGACACTTTTCCTGTCTTTTTACTCCAGCATAATTTAAAACTAATGGAGTTGCAGGTGTGATGCAGACCTATTGTACTGGAGGCAGGGGTATATCTAGTAACAGTTTACCAAGTTGTGTAAAATACAATTTATCACAGTAACTTATTGTTCAGACGTTTTTGATTGGAAAAGAAAAACAAGAACATTTAAATGAAAAGTTTACTTTAATGGAATAAGGGCTGCAAATTTAAGGTTCTCAAAGCAACGCTAACTCCTCAAGATTGCCCCTATATAGTATTTCAGATCATCAGTTAGGCTTTTAAATAATAAGTGTATACCATGGGGATGATACAGCATTGCTCTGAGAACCTTTATGCTTGCATTTCCTTAATACTCTGTGTGTTTTAAGTATATGGTTTCAGAGCCTGGTCCTTCCAGGTGCTGTGTGGAGACATCTCAGTACCTCACAAAAGCCCTGATTAAGGTAAAGTCCATTGGACTTGAGCATGTACGTAAGTGCTATCCTAAATTGGATCCAGAATCCTCAAATGCTCCCTTAACATTGGTGGTGTGTTCCCTCCCCACCCCACATCTAACCTAATCCATTCATATTAGAGATGGGCCTGGACCAAAACTCTAGGTCGGAACAAACCCTGGAAGATTATAGATGCATAGCTAAACTTTGCAGCTTGGGACTATCTCTAATATAGACAGGATGTATTTAAATAGGTAAAAATCTCTATGCAGGGTGCATGCGATGCAGCTCAGCAGGATACAGCAGGCGTAAAGAGGTGATGCGAGGGAGTTGGGAAAGATGCATGTTAATTTTATTCCTTGTAATTTCAGGCATGATCTTTAGCCATGCGTTATATCTTGGCTCTGCTACATTTCACACCATTGCTCTTCTGCTATTACAGTACAAAGTTACCTGTGCATTCCAGTTGAAAATAAATCTCTTTATTACACATTTTTTGACCTTGGCACGTTTGTAACCCCTGCAATTAGAGAGAAAAGGAGGAGTTCTGGGAATAATTACCTTGTTTGTTCTGTATCTCTGAAGCATTGATACCTGCAGTTCTATGCTGAGGTAATTAAGTCTCAGAATCACAATCACTGCAAGAGAATCTCTCTATTCCTAAAAGAAACATTTTATTTTTCTGTGGGTGGAAAAATGCAGTTTAGATTGCAAACTATCTGCAATGCCTTCTGGAAAATGGTTGTGCTGAATGTCCAGCACCCCTCTGTTCTGAGATAAAAGAAGTGTGAAATAAATGCACAAATGGCCTTTAAAAGTGAAAATGTGTGCAAATAAGTAGTTAAGTACTGATGCCTCTTGGTACCCAACAGCGAAAGAAATCCTGTTCAGAAGCCATTTCTCTCATAGAGACTGCATTTTGGGAAGTGTCTTCTTTCTCCATTACTTTATGTATTTGCATGAAAACAGCTTTCCTTAAAAAATAATTTCTCTCTGCTGACCCTTCCCAAATGGTGAGATGATTGGTTGTAACTAGAACTGATGGAAAAGCTATATATTTTTTTCATGAAAAATTAGAACAAAATTAAGAATTGTTTTTATAAAAAATTTCACAGAATCATTTCTTTTCTTTTGACTAAACAAAAACAGGTTTTGTTTTTTTTCAGTTTGGGGTTTTTCATTCTTCACCCTTTTCTCTCCCATTTCCCCCCTTTAAAAGAATGCAAAAAAATTAATTTACCCCGGGGGGTGTCCAAAAACAGTCACCTTTTCATTTTTCATTTAGTTGAAAATACAGAAAATGTTGATGAAAACAAACAAACAAAAACTGCAAAAATTTTCATTTTGTCAAAAAGCTATTTTTCATTTGGAGAAAAAATTGTTTGGATGAACAAGATTTGATCAGTTCTCATAATAATAATCTATCAGCTTTGTGATGCCTTTGCTGCATGCCACAGACAATCAAAACTTCACAGCAACATTATGGTAGTTTTGCACAGGTTTTACTTCCATTTCTCACTCATGGAGGGGATTGGCCTCCATTTTTTGGCTTTATTGGAGGCCATCTCTTTGACTAGGAGGGTGGGACAATTTATACTAGCATTTTAGCTGTAGGTACCCTCATCCTGATATATGACACACAGTCCAAGTATTTGTGGCCAAGGTCCAGTAGTAGCTTTCAAAGGGATCAATCCATTAATATCTCTTTTCCAGAAGCTTATGGTATTCTTTAAATATAATCTGAGCCATTGAAATGTCTAATTGCTTAGAAGCCAGGATTTTCACAACTCAAACTCCCTGTTTGTAAGAACATAAGAAGGCCAGGCTTTGTCAGCACTCTGATCTGTAGTCCGTTTAGCCCAGCATCCTGGCTTCCAACAGTGTCTGGTGCAAGATGCTTCAGAGGAAATGAACAGAACAGTCCCAGCTTCTGGCAGTCAGAGGCTTAGGGACACTCAGCATGGGGTTGTGCCCCGACCGTCTTGGCTGTTATGTGTTCCTGTGTTATGTGGTAAGGGATGAATAACACTTCCTTATTCACTTTCTCCAAACCATTCATAATTCTTATAGATGTCTAACATATTCCCCCTTACTCGTCTCTCTTCCAAACTGAACAGTCCCAGTCTTTTTAATCTCTCCTAATACGGAAGCTGGTCCATACCCTTAATTGTTTTTGTTGTCCTTCTCTGTACCTTTTCCAATTCTAATATATCTTTTATGAGTTGGGACGACCAGAACTTCACACAGTATTCAACGTGTGGGTGTATCATGGATTTTTAAATTGTGGCATTTTGATATTTTCTGTCTTGTGAGCTATCCCTTTCCAAATGGTTCCTAACATTCTGTTAGCTTATTTGACTGCTGCTACACATTGAACGGATGTTTTCAGAGAACTATCCACAATAGCCCTTTCTTGAGTGGTAAGAGCTAAGTTAGACCCTCATCATTTTGTATGTATAGTTGGGATTATATTTTTAAATATTTTGTGTTTATGAATATTTAATTTCGTCTGCCATTGTCTTGCCCAGTCGTTCAGTTTAGTGAGATCCCTTTGGAACTCTTCACAGTCATCTTTGGACTTAACTATCTTGAGTTATTTTGTATCATCTGCAAACTTTGGCGCTTCATTGTTTACCCCTTTTTCCAGATCATTTACGAATGTGTTGAACAGCCCTGGTCCCAATACAGATCTTTGGGGGATCCTGCTATTTACCTCTCTTAACTGTGACCATTTATTCCTACCCTTTGTTTCATATCTGTTTATCAGTTATCAATCCAAGAGAGGCCCTTCCTTTTTATCCCATAACAGCCCACTTTGCTTAAGAGGATTTGGTGAGGGACCTTGTCAAAGGCAATCTGAGAGTCCAAGTATACCATATGCACTGGATCACCCATGTCCACGTGTTTATTGACTCCTGTAAAGAATTCTAATAGATTGGTGAGGCATGATTTCCATTTACAAAAGCTATGCTGACTCTTCCCCCAACATATTTGTTTTCATCTATGTGCTGCTCATAGTGCAAGAAAGGTGGGAAAAGGATCCCATTGAGTCTTAGCAAAGTACATAACAGAAGGGTGTCAGGCTCATTTTTTTTAAAGGCATGGCCACTTTATGGGCAAAAGGAGAGTCTACTTCTAAGGAGGAGAATTGCCAGACAGTAACCTAGTGGTCAGTCCACTCCTTAAGTTGTCAATACAGAATCAATTTCAGTATGCCAACGGATTCGGCTTGTGGGATGCTGTGCTCTGGGGAATGTGTTCCAAAGCAAGTTTCCTTGTCTCTCTCAACTTAATAACTCCTTCAGACGTCACCTGAGTACTATTAAGCACAGCTCAGATTCCAGACTAGCGGGCTGCTTGCAAAGAGGCAATTTACAAGGTAAAACTAAAATTTCCCTTTTTACAGTGTGGTAGAAAATTAACCACACATTGTGTTTGAAATCAGAAATGCCTGAGGAGCTTTGTTCAAGTATACATATACAGGGAGAGTCAGCCATAGCTGCTCTGCGTAAGCACAAAATACAGGAGT
Source organism: Natator depressus (assembly GCF_965152275.1). NCBI lineage: Eukaryota > Metazoa > Chordata > Testudines > Cheloniidae > Natator > Natator depressus. The sequence continues at coordinate 81,099,671 of NC_134242.1, read as the reverse complement.
TTATATAGCTGAAAACCACAGTTTGTTAAGCACACTTCCTTTAATAGCATTTTCCTTATTCGGCATATAGTATAGGCTCTAACAGTAGTTTTCCTTATTTGGGATATAGCAAAACAAGCTTTTCCTATTATTGACAGGTTGTTCTTTGTGGTTAGCGAGTCTTTCCTAATTTCTAACGGTTAGGGTTACATTTCCTAAGCTGTTCTGTTGCAACTGCCCCACAGGGGAATTTCCCTCAGCCTCTACTTATGTTTTTACACACACAGTTAGCTTGACCAAAGTTTTAGGCCTACTGGATTTTTTCCACAACAGGTAGTCTTTTTGTAATATCCCAAACCTGAAATAATGCTATAAAGGGAAGTCTATTTGAGGATAACTGCACATGGTCAGTGATAGTTCTGTTAGGGTGACTGTGAACAGATATGGCATCTGTTGTTATCTCAATAATGACATGGGCACAACCATGGTCATTTGAAATTGTTTTATTGGGGGGGGGGGGCGCTGTTGGCTGAGGAACTGAATCTATCCAAAAGTGCCATGAGATCCACCTGGATATCCACTCTAGAGGGGAAGAAGTGTTTCTGGATTAAAGAAACAGCACTTCTAAGAATGTAGCAACCCCCTCTTAGTACTGCACTGCAGTGTCATCAGTGGGTGTGCTGCCAGGGTCTGCTGTGAGACTAAAACCACAGCCCTTCTCTTTTGGAGGCAGAATGCTACCAGCAGCACCTCCTGGCTGCCTGGACAGGTTGAGGAATGCATCAGACAAGCCAATGAGTTTAGTTCTTAGTATAGCACATGAGGAATTTAGAGCCTTATGGGAGAGACCAATTTGTCTAATCTTTAACCTATAGCAGAAAGCACGAGTGCACAGAATACCCCTTAGAAAAGAAATCAGAGAGACTAGGCTCGGCAAAATAACAACTATGGTTTTCACAAGTGTGATCATCTCTTATATTATGTTCCTGCCTGACAGAGCATGAGAGCAGACCTATCCTAGCTGATAATATTTGTGTTTAATAATCGCCAGGCCAGGGATTTCTCATTCAAGGGCCCTTGACTGTGGAACACACACTCAAAGGAGGTGTGCTGAATTCTCTTACTATTTGCCTTTAGGGCATACTGCAAAGCCATTCTATTTTGACTCGCTATCTTTGACTGTGCTGGACCTTCCTCCTCTCATGTGTTTCTAAACCTTCCATCCCCTTCACCTCTTTCCCTATGTCTTTTGAATGAGTTTTAGAGGAGGTGTTTCACTGGGTTTCCCTCTCTGCCACATTCCTTGATTCTTGCTGGCCATGTCTTTGATCTGGGCAATTCTTTAGTTGAATTGCAATGTTCTGTACGTTGGTTTCTAGTCTTAGCTGCTTGGAGATAGGCATCTTACAAATGGGCTAAATAACTTAAGATTCTTCCAATGTTCCTGTTCTTCTGTCCATAATGCTTATTTCTTGTATTGTTCTTTCTAAAGTTACTGACTTGCTAATGATGTTTTTCATTGATTGCATGAAGGGGTAACTTCTAGAGACAAGGGCATCCTTCCGAGTGGATGGATGACTTCTCTGTCTACAGAGAAGTGCTCAGTATAAGGTAGTAAATATTACCCTTTCATGGCATCAGATCAGCAGTGATTGACATCTCTGTGTCTACTTTATTGAAATTTCTGTGACCACATTTTCCAAAAGCAGCTTCTAAAACTGCATCCCTCAAACCTGCAGGTGCAAAACTAAATGCTGGGTCAAGGCAAACTGAAAATGTGTCTTCTGGAGGCACTAATCATTGGCATCTTCATGCTGTAGAATATTTCCCTCCTTCCCAGTGGCATTCTGGGGAGAGAGCAAAACTAAAAGTTGCCGTCCTTAGCAAAGTCTGCAAAGGGACAGCTGCAGTCCATCTACTGGAGATGGATAGGGTGCAGTGCTTGGGAGTTTGCAAGGGGCTCAAAAACTTGCGGGGTGGGGGAGAAAGTAACTGAGCTGGGTCAATGAGGGGTGCACTTTAAGCACTGTCTTAACAAAGATGCTGCTCCCAGAGTATGATAGACTTCCCCCCCGCAAATACACACATGCTTTTTTTTCAGACCACTTTAAAAATCGAAGTGGGGGTGTGCGGTTGGTGGGAGGCAGGCAGGATTCCGATAAGTAACAAAAGGCAGTTCCACAAAAATTGGTGAAAGAGCTCCAAGTCCATTTCATGGTATTCCACTGACTCTGAGTAAACAGGTTATCAGGCGCCTGAGAGACATTTATTGCCAAATTTTCAAACAGATGCTAGAAGGGAGCCATCATGTTTGCTGAACGATGTTCAAACCTTCCTTTGTCATGATAATGAGTCAGTGCCTGGGCAGCACATAAGCTGCCAGCTAACTGCAGTGTTTCTCCTTGGTCTAATTCAGACTGTTTTGAAAGAGAAAGGGATCTCTGAATGTACAGCTGACCCAGTCTAAAGCACATCAATAAGCTGTATTATGGTACGTAAGCATGACAGTATTGCTTTGGGTATATAGCCATGTGGCATACATTCTCTTTAGTATTAACTGACCTCTCTTGCAATTTCTTTTATTGTAGTTTTCAGGTCGTAATGCATTGGGAAATGTCATATAGGGAAGCTATTTAGCCGTGGACCTTGCAAAGGGCTGAGTCCAGAAACATGGACTCTAAACCTGGCAATGGCCTGGATTAGTACTCCTAGGTTTGTATTCAGACCACTAGACCATGGATCTCTCTTTACACCTTGCTCTCCCTTGACATTGCTTTAATCTGAAAGGTCCTTCTTTAAGAAGAACAAACCTGTATCATATTTTATCCACCGATCTTTATTGGAGCGGGAATTAGAAGAGCACACAATTAAGGCAGACTTGCTGTGCCACTTCTTGAAGACAAACTGGTACCGAAATGAGATCGCCTGTCATGGTACAGGGTGCAGTGGTTTGTTGCAGTGAATCTCTTGGCAAGTATATTTTTGTGTTTGCCACCTTAGAGATGCACCGAAGAAGGAAATTGCATTTTTCAATCCTTAAGGTAAGACCTATAACACGAGACAGCTGGCAAAAGGTAGGTCAGGTTTTTATGACAGCATCCCTTGAAAGATGCTCTGGGTTTGTCTTGGGTTTAATATAATTTGTAATTATATTCCTTTAATATAGTGTTGATTTAGGGTAGTAGCAGTCACTGTGTTAGCTACCATGGTCATGATGTATCTGGCAACAAACTTATTTTCTCCCAAACAGGGAGCCTGAACCTGACCCATACAGGCCTTGCTCAGGCAAAACTCCCCATTGACTTCAAGGAAAATGTTCTCTTGGTAAGGACTGCAGGATTATTCCCAAATGCTTTGTTAACTTCTGAGAAGTGTGTCTATGGTTTAGTTGATTAGAAGAAGCATCTCCCATGCTTAGTGATAGATATTCTGGGAGTAGCAGCCTCCTTTAAATGGTCATAGTCATGCTCTCAGTAGTTGGCCCTGCACTTTAGACTGTCTTTGCAACACTTCTAAGGCCCTTTGCTTTCAGTTTTTATTTTGTTTAAAATTTCCTAGGAATTTATCAGTGTTTATTACAAAAAATAAAAAATGGGTGGAAATCTGTGCAAAAAAATTAACTCTACTGTTTTCTGGGTAAACATTAGGGTAAATATTACTCTCTGTTTTTGTTTTTTTTTAAATGTTCACAAACCCCTTATGATCTGAAATGTAGTCAGATACAGTTTTTCATTTTCAATCCATTTTAGCAAGAAAAGTGGTTCACTAATTTTTGTTTGCTTTGAATGCTGATTACCAGCTTTACAGCTAGTATGGATAGTTATGTGTATGTAGCAGGCCTGTGATTGACAACAATACGTACATCAGTGTTTGAGTTGTTCCAGAGGCTTGAGTAGCTTCTGACCCAGCTTCCCTCTCTGGAAGGAGAAATGGTGGTTCTGTAACCTGGGCTGCCATCTCTCCTCCTGGAGCGGGCCTGGAAGCAGAAAAGGGGGTGGGGGGGAGATGAAGGCACCATCTCCTCACACTGCGTTTCCACCTCTTCCACTCCTAGGCCCACACAAGAAGGAGAGATGGCGAATCGGTGACCTGAGCAGCCCAGGTTCTCAGCCACCATCTCTCTTTCTAGAGTGGGGAGCTGGGACCTGGGAGTTTTGGCACTTCCAAAATTTGGGTGAAAATCAGTAAAAACTGAATAATGGCATTTGTAAAACCTGGGGATTTTTTTTTTTTGGTAAAAATCAGTAAAAACTGAAGATGAAAAGTCTTAAATACTTCTTAACATTAGAGACTGGCTCGAGTTTGTGGTGGAAATGAGGGCAGAATTTGGTCCTTTGGCTTTCAAGTTGTTTAGCAGTAGTGTGGGTGCCTTTCATACATAGCATTACTGTTTTAAAATCAGTGGGTCTGATTCTCCTCTGGTGCAAAGCTGGAATATTTCCATTGAAATCAGTGGGGTTACACCAGTATACAACTGGTGTGAGAAGAATCAGAAGCTGGAACAGGAAAAGAACTACTATGTTATCAGCTCCATTTCCTAGCCCATGCAGGATTGTTCCTTATTGTTCATTTACTAGTGTTTTGTCAAGTCTGGTTTTAACTCTCTCAAGCAATGGACCATCCTCCACTTGCCTTGAGTCTGTCATGCCTTCTAATAAATCAAGATGATTTCCTTGATATTTCTCTTAAATATTTTCTTACTTAATTTCATCCTGCTTCTACTCATTGTATCCCCTTCTACTTACTATTCTAAATAATCTTTTTTTTCCTTTCTTTCTTGATGTTTACACCTTTCAAATATATGTCGATTGCTTTCATGTTCCCCCACACTATGCTGTTGCTTTTACAACTCGGACATATTTCATCCTTTTGATCTTTCCTTATGACTCCTTCCTTTCAAACCTCGAATCCTTTTTGTTGTTGTCTGAACTCCTTTCAGTTTGTCAACACATTATTCCATGAATGGTCTAATTACATCTAGAGAGAGGAACTATAGCTTCCTGTTATGTGATATGCAGTCTGTGCTTATTCAGCCTAAAATTACACTTTTTTACTATCATATCATATTGCAAATTCATGTCTAATTTCCTGCCTACTATCTCTCCAAAGTCCCTCTCTGGATTACTGCTTTCCAGGTATCTGTCTCTTGCAGAATATCTGTGTTTTGGATGATATTGAAGGGAATATATTCGTTTGCATTTTTCCAAGTGAAATCTCACTATGTTATTTTCTGTCTGTGTTTCTAATCTAGGAGAGTTGGAAACTTTCTTTAAACCGGCAGGGATATCGCTCCTTTGAATGACATTGACCAGTTGGAGCACTGACCAGATGCCGTTTTTATTTTTATTATTATTATTTATTTCGAGATTTCTAAAGTGTACCTATCATCCTCTCAGTGTCCCTTCATTGGTCCTCGGCAGTATTCACAGCTCTGTCTTCTTTACTATAATCAGTGAATTTTGGAATTTTAATTAACCATGCTGTTTACTCTTCTGTATTATTAGTAAAGATATTAACACTGAACCTAACACAGATCCCTATGATACATATACAGCTTTCTCCAAGACAGTACTTGGTTTTTTTTAACACTTTGTTTGGAGTAATCTGAAAGTGATGAGATTCAAGCTGACTATTTCGGGTCTGATCCAGAGCCCACTAAAGTCAATGGAAAGGGTCCCACTGACTTCAATGGGTTTTGGTTCAGGCCCTTTAAGGACAATATTTTGTTGATTAGGTCTGGTCCTTTGAGGTATTAAGCAACTTAACTCCCACTAAAGGCAATGGGAGTTAAGGGGGCTCAGAATCTTGCAGGACTTGCTCTGCACCTTGCAGGATTGGGTCTCAGAAGCTATGCTATAATCCAAGTATATAATAGCCAGTGCTTTGTCTTCATCCATTAATTCTCTAGCTGTAACAAAACAAACAGCAATTATGTTTGCACAACAAGAGCTATTCTCTATAAACCAATGCTGTTTACAACTCATGGTTCTATAACTCTTTAGAAATATTTTTTCTTAATATTAGCTCAGTTATTTTATTAGGGATAGAAGTTAGATATATGGGCCAGTAGTTCCCAGGAATCACTCTGATTTCATGTTTTGAGAATGTGTGCTAAATTTGCTTTTCTCCAATTTTCTGATATTTGTTCAAGAATAGTTATATGGTAAATTTCTTTTGCTGATTGCACAGACTGGCTGATTTTATATATGCTTACATTTTCAAAATATTTCCCCTACCTCCTCTTTTAACGATAGCCATTTTTATAGTCTTTTCCACTTCCTAATTTTGCAGACAACTTCTATTTATTTTTCTTGTTGAAGACAAATTTAATAAAGGAATTCAGCATCTCAGCCATGTCATCTCAGTCATTAATTTCATTACTCTCCTCATTTATTAATGGGTCTATTTTCTCCCTTTCCCTTGATATATTTATAAAAACCTTTCTTAGTCCTTTAATTCTTTTGGCTAGCATTTACTCATACTGTATTTTGTTGTTCACATTATCTTTTTTTCTGCGAGATGTAAATGACTGTATGTTCTCTTGTTTAGTTTCTTTCCCCCTTTATCTGTGGTTTTTGTGCAAGGGTTTGGTTTTTTTGTTTGTTTTTTTCCTTAAACTCCAGATCTTTGAGCCACATTGGCTTCTGACTTGGGAAGCCACATTGACTACCTCTCATTTCCTCCACTCTTCCTTTTTAGAGTGTGTTGCATTAATTATGTTTTCTTTATGATTCCTCAACATCTTCCACACAGATGGCATTTAATATTTTTTCCCGAGTGGCCTTACCCTAGAGGTGCTTGATTGTGATAGATAGTGAGGATACCTCACACAACTGGATCCTAAATTACTTCAAAATTATTTGCTTCCTTTGAAATATAATAACCTGTACAGCTGCACTCTGGGGACTCATTCTTTACTATTATGTATGGACACATCTTGTGGTCTCTGGTTCTAAATGTCTCTGTTATCTGAGTGAGTTCTTGGTAAGAAGTAGAACCAGGATATTTTCTATTCTAATTGATCTCCACTTTTTGGAGCTCAAAATTATCTTCTGTATAAATAAGGAGTATATTTGATGCAGGTTTGGCTGTACCCAATATATATCTGGCTAGTTGAAATCTCACCTGAGTATGGCATCCCATGAATTTCAGTGCCCTGCAAATTGGTTCAGGAATTTTTCATTCTTTCTCTCCTCCAGTCCAGCTCCAAATCTGTAGCAGACAGCCACTGTCTCTTTCAGTTTAGTTTAATCTTTTATAATCTAACTCAAATAATTTCATCAGCCTTCTCTTCATTGTTAAATTGTAGCTCGCTGGCATTATAATTAATTTTGACATATAATGCCACCGCTCCACCTTTCATTCTCTCATATTAATAGATAATGATGAAAACATATACATGGTGAATATAATGTAGCATAGAGATATAGATCTGTATCTTAATCCCTCATGTTAGAAGAGTAGAAATATGTTAAGTCCTGATGTTTATAGCTTATTGAGGGTTTTAAAAATGAGTTTCAGTTTCTTGGTCTGTGACTGCAACATATCTTGGTTTAAAACAATAGACAGTAGCTGTTTATTGTGTTTAAACTTGAGGGCAAGTGGTTCAGTTTTTACTGCACTTTCCAAGGCACTAATTATAAAAGACTGGACAGCACTACACCACATCCAGTTCCTATGTTTCAGAGTATTTATAGAACTGCAGCCTATTCTTCCTGGCTTTCATTAATTTAAAAACTTGGATTAAAGCAGTAAGTGAGAGAAAAGAAAAAACAACAAGAAGTGGAAAATCCACTTGTATGCGTTTGTTGTATATACCAATAACAATTACATCACTGGTGTGTAGTTAGATATGATTTTCCTTCTGTACTTCAGTAAAACTCCAGAAAGAACACCCATAAGGAATTAAGCTATGAAGACTTCTGGAGAAAGTATGTTAAAAACAATTATAGCAAAAATTTAACATAGTAGGTGAAAATCAAATCTACACTACCTTAGAGTTTCAAGCTATATACTGTGTCATCCATGATCTATATTCCCAGCAGGAAGCGTTTAGCATGGAAGTGGAGTTAGTGCCACAAGCCGAGGAATCCATTCCTAAGGAATGCATGTTTGGTCCAGGTGCTGCTGTTTCTAAAGCTAGCCAGGCCCTGCTGCCAATCTACAGCCCAAAGAAACAGTTGGAAATTCCCAGGGATTGGCCATTATCTCAGACAAGAGTCTAATTTTATTTTAATGACATGAGAGTACGTTTGATGGGGATGCCAAGTTCTGGCTGTCTTTGGTTTTTTCCCCCTCCCCCCCTTCTTTCCTTTTTTTCTTATTAAAAGCAAAGCAAAATGGGCAGATTGTCCTGCCTAGGGAGCAAAACTGAACAGCTGGCCTAGTTTTAGGAGATCAGGATGGGAGAAAGTGAGAGTTGAATGAGTGTTGGAGAGAGTAAACAAACATTTAAAAGAAAAAAAAATACCCCTTTCACTTTATTCTGCAAAAAAAGTGGAGTGTTCGCTAATGTAGAATGTGTGTGACCCACTGAGATTTGGGGTGATGGGCGTAATACTTTTCAGAATAACATTTTTAAAATTGCCCTTTTATTGATCTGTGACTGCAGAATATTTGCAGCCTCGGCACTGCGTGAAAGCTTAGTAGTTGGGGGAAGATTCTTATTTTTGCGGTTGCTTGTATAGCACCAATATGATGACCCCCTGCTATGGGTCGTTGTCAGGGATTGAACAAGAACTCTAGGGGGATGTCTACACTGCAGCTGGGAGATGTGTTTGCCAGTGTGCGTAGACAGACTTTCGCTAACTCTGTTTGACCTAGTGCACTAAAAAATAGCAGTGTGGATGTTGTGGCATAGGCAATGGCTCAGGCTCGCTGCCGGAGCCCAAGCTTGGGTGACTCGCCAGAGCTGCCACTCATGCTGCTACAGCTACACTGCTATTTTTAAAACACTAGCTCGAGACAGCTAGCATGAGATCTCTGCCTGTGCTGGGCGTCACACCTCCCAGCTGCAGTATAGACATGACCTGCGGGGTTTTTTTGTTTTGTTTTTTTTGCAGAGAGCTAAGACGACAAAGTCCCTGCCCTGCAGAGTTCTCGTTCTAGACAGACAATGTAAATGCAGACAGGCAATGCAGAGGAGTGGGGAATGAAAGCCAACAAAAAGGAATAATTGAGTCCTGAAGAGGGAAACAAGTTCTGGAAGAAGGAGGAACTGAAATGAAGCTGGCATATCTGACTGGGTCAGAGAGGGGCTTCCAGGCTGAGATGAGCAAATAGAAGAAATTATTCCCAAATTTCAAATTCAGAAACAAATTAGTATTTGACCGGGGACTTCTACAAATATTCAATGCTCAAGCTTTGATAGCATGGTTTTACCCACAGAGTAACGTGACGTTTTCTCACGACCAGAGTGATTCATGTGAGCTATGGCATGGAAACATCTCAAATTAACTAGGCTGTCCGCTAGTTGAAACAATCTGCTGACTCTGAATTCATCGGTCCGGTTGTAGAGACAAAGGAAATTCTGCTTTGCCTCCTGCACAGCCACAGCATAAGGTTTAAATATAAATGTGAATACAGCCAGTTGAATGAGAATGAGATTTCCACCACCAGCTTGTGAGCTGCCTTACCTTCCTCCTGCAGGTGTCATAGGGCATTCCTAAATCAGGGTCAATGGTGAGAACTAAGCCAGGGAAGAGGATGCCTCAGGACAACTAAATTGATGATTGAGGACAAAAGACGGTTATAAAATCCGACCAAACTGGTGACAGTGTGGTGTGTCTATGGAACAATGCTTCTCCTTGGCGTCCTCTGGAAATGGCTAGGGTCCACTAACCTCTGAGGATGGGTCACTTTAAACAGGACCTTCACCTCACAGCTCATTATTATATTATTGATTACTTTTTTTATGCATGATTTTTTCTGCTGAAGAATCTCAATGCTTCCCAAAATTAAGTAATGAAGCCTCCCAACCACAGTTGCCAACTTTCATGCAGTAAATAAGCACCCCGACTTTCACAAAAAGCCAAAAATCAAGCTAATCCCATTTCAAAACAAGGCCAAAACAAGCCAATCCCTAAGAACCCCAACACTCTATGTGACTAGATCCCCCCGGCATGCAGTCTGGGACCGCTGTGCACCCCTGACTCTCTCCCTTGCTTGCCCCTTGCCCCTGTTTGCCGGGAGCCGATCAAAAAAAAGAAGCAACAAGTTACAACAAGCTACAAGCCATACAAGCTAAAAACTAGCCAACAAGCAACTCACAAGCCAATTAAACCAAAAATAAGCCCAATTTCTAGGTTTTTTTTGTGGATTTGGCATGTCTGCTCCCAAGATTCTTTTGAGATAAGTGAGTGTTTTATCTCCATTTTGCAGTTGGGGAAGATCAAAGAGTTGAGGGCATATCTACACTACAAAATTAAGTTGATTTAAATTGACATACAGCCACCACAGTAATTAAAGTGGTGTTTCACGTCCACACTATTTATGCTCCTTCTGTCAGTGGTGTGCATCCTCACCAGGAGCGCTTTCACTGACTTAACTGTGTGGAGCATTGTGGGGCACTGGCAGCTGGAGCCCCACACAGGGCTCACAGCTGGAAACCCACCGCTAGGGGCAGATAGCTGGAGCCCCCAACCAGAGGCTGACAGACTGAGCTGTCAGCCCTGGACAGCGGGGCTCACAGCCAACAGGTGATGTAAGTGATGCAGTGTCTACACAGACACTGTATCACCCTAATTACATCAACCTACGCGCTACGCCTCTCACAGAGGTGGAGTTATTAATTCAGCGTAACGGGTGACTTACATCGGTGGGAGCTACATTTTAGTATAGATGCTGTGACAAAGTTCCTCCTCTGCCTTGGTGGATCATGCTCTTATTGGCGGATTTGCTTGCCTCAGAGGTTCACGGCAGCCCTCAGTTTGGCCACTTTTGCCAGTGGCTCAAACCTACCATTTGCTCAGCTAAACTCATCACTGGCCAGCATGGGGAAAAGGAGGAGAACAATCCCTGCAGTCTCTGCTGGCCCACCTAGTGGGTTGGGGGACAGGCCAGAGACCTTCACCTCTGGTGGGACCCACAGTCCACGTCAACTCCTCTTATCTCAAATAGGTAGTTGGAGGGATGGGGGGAACCCAGGCCCGCCCGCTACACCAGGTTCCAGCCCAAGGCCCTGTGGATAGCAGCTGCCTACAGTGTCTCCTATAATAGCTGCGTGACAGCTACAACTCCCTCGGCTACTTCCCCATGGCCTCCTTCCAACACCTTCTTTATCCTCATAGCAGGATCTTCCTCCTGAAGCCTGATCACGCTTGTATTCCTCAGTCCTCCAACAGCACACCTTCTCACTCCTTGCTTGCACTCCACTAACTGACGGGAGGTCCTTTTTAAACCAGGTGTCCTGATTAGTCTGCCTGCCATAATTGATTCTAGTATGTTCTTAATTGGCTCCAGGTGTCTTAATTAGCTTGCCTGTCTTAATTGGTTCTAGCAGGTTCCTGATTGCTCTAGCGCAGCTCCTGCTCTGGTCACTCAGGGAACAGAAAACTGGTTATCCAGTGGCCAGTATATCTGCCTTCTACTACTCTGCTGTACCCAACTGGCCTGTGTCTATCAAAATGCTTCCAGAATTAGGTCGCTGTAAGCTGCCTTATGTCAACCTAACTTTGTAGTGTAGACCAGGCCTGAGTCAGTGACAGAGTTGCAAAGGTCAAAGACTGCTAGCAGAGCTGAGTGAATAACTGATTTTTCAGTTAGGTGACCAAATTAGTTTTGGATCGAATCAAAACTGACATTTTAAAATTTTTCTTGAGAAAACAAAAGATGGAAAAGGAAAAAAAAGGGGGGGAGGGTTGAGTCAAAGAGCATGTTTTTGTTGACTCCAATGAATTTTTTGTAGTGTTTTGTTGTGGAACATTTTCAGTTGTTTTACCCTTAATTTAAAAAGAAACAAATGTAGCTAAACTTCAAAACAAATGGTCATTTCAAAACAAAAAGTTGAAACATTTCATTTAAAAAATGAAGCAAACTGTTCCAACTTTTTCAAAACATTGTTTTAATTTTTTATTTGGCTGAAGCTCTTTGCTGAATTTGACCCAAGTTCACTTATAGTTTAATTCAGCCAAAACATGCATTTTTTGACAAATAAACTGTTTACTGAAAAAATTCAGCTAACCCCAATCACTAGGCTCCAACCACTTGCCAACACTACCTGCTGTTAAAGATCCTGGGTATGTAATGGAGAAATTATTTTCGGGAATGTACATACTGGGAGAGAACGTCATATTTCTCAACTTTGCTTCAAAGCTATTAGTGTTAGAAGCCATTCTATCAAAAATGCATGCATTAGATGTATTGTGGGTTTAATGTAAAGGTGTCAGGTATCTCTGAAGAGAAATTAAGAGAATGTCAAAGGTAAAACTAAACAAAAGGGCAGACACAAAAAGGCTTTAAATGAGGTGGAAATTGCAGGCAAATAGACAATAGAAGAAAGTTTAAGTAGCAATTTGTTCTCCTTTGCACAAGGAAATGCATTTCATTTAAAAAAAATCTTTGAAGGAGCTGTACTTTATAAATACTGTACTAAATATATCCTAAAACAGAACAGAATTGATTATTGTACATCCCTTCCCGCCCACCCCCCAATAAAACAAAAGTGAATGTTGACTGACAGCACTAGTTTTTCTTAATGAATGTTTTAATTAAATATCCACTTTTCCTGATTACATCATGTCTGCGCTCCATGCTCTAGATTGGTTCCCAATCCAGTACTGAGTCCTTTTCAAGGTTCTGGCCTTTCAGTGAGCCAGGATAAAGATATTTGAGACTTCATCTCTTGGCACTCCGCGATGACTGCTGTAATTGACTGATTGGGGTGTGCACTTGCAGGGCCATCAAATTTTCAGTAGCGGACTCTTGGCTGTAGATGATCCCCACTGTCATCAGGGATCAGACCAGGCCTGCGTCTTGTCTCATTATATCCAGGTCCTTTCCCAGTAAAGAAGATACCAAATGACCCTGGCAATTTTCCCTTAGAACAGTGGTTCACAATCTTTTCCCTACTGGAGAATCCCTTATATAGTTTAGGTCTGGCCAGGCCACCCTTCCCATTTAATCTTATCGGTAAGTCAGAGTGGTCATGATCCCAAAACCTTGACACAACTCCAGGTTGAGGACCCGTGCCTTAGAAGACAGCCACCTAGATTGTCTTTCCTTGTAAAGTGGCACTACCTGAAGGAAAGGAGGAGCATTTGTTTAGTCCACCATTCCCCTCAGTCCATGGCTTCATCCTGATTGAGTCCACTCCCTCCTTCCCCCAGTGATAAATTCTTGTTTGCTTTAAAAAGGGATGGCAAAGCTTTTTTGTTGTGTCAGCTGGCAGGAGACGTGGCTGCAGAGCTTAATTGCATCACCTTTCTAAGGTGCATGAGCAAATAGAAAATATAACTGATACTGAGGCATTCTGCAATGCAAGGAGCTTGCTGATGCCATCTTTAATGTTGGTTAGAAGGAGAAGACATGCAGGGAGGCTCCAATGGCAGAATTTGGCTTAGGTACCTATTTAAATGCCCATCTAGTAAGATATGCACCTTAATGAGTGTGGAAATCCTCCCCACCTCTGCTACCTTTCAGATACCATTGGAATAACTCCTGCTGATCTGGTGGCCTTCTTACTAGCCCCCTTTTAAATTTCACATGCTCTGAAAGGTGCACTGCATGGTGGTCATAGAGGACACAGAGTTTGATTGGAATGTATTGTCTAATGAGTGCACAACCACCTCGCTAATGCCAAAACCCACCACTCCAGCCATTAAACTCCTCCTAAACCTACCACCCTCAATGAGAAGCCTATGGCTACTTGTTCTTTACAGCTTCCCAGGTGGAGAAACCCTTCCAGATCACCCCAAGATGATCAGCTGACAGTCTCTATTTTCCCAGTTACCAAAACCTCCTGGATTTTACCCTGTAACAAGACCACCCCTTTCCACGGGGCCATATTCTGTAGAGCATTTTCAAACTTCCATTGAATCAGACCCTTGGTGCCAAATATCACCAAAAGAATTCTTAAGGTACAGGGATGCTTTTGCATTTAAAGGTTCTTAATAAAAAATAGGGCAGGGAGCGAGGAAAGACAGAACAGCCAGCAAGTCTGATGTATACATGTGCTGAATTGTTTCTTATATATGTTTCTCCTCCAGGAAACACCAGGAGCTGTTTAAGGTTCATATTGCTTTTTGGTGTGAGGAGCTACTGATAAGGTCTCTATACTTGATGTTGATCAAGAAATTATATGAATTTTGTATAATGGAGCTAGTGAATACTGGTTTAGAGAAGCAGGTGTGTTAGTGTGTATTCGCAAAAAGAACAGGAGTACTTGTGGCACCTTAGAGACTAACAAGTTTATTTGAGCATAAGCTTTCGTGAGCTACAGCTCACTTCATCGGATGCATTCAGTGGGTTGTCTTCCTCACCTAACATCTCCTTGCTGTGTTATACAAACCAGGAGATGTTGAGTATGTTTGCATTAATCTTAAAAAAAAAAAAGCTATAACCCTCAAAGGCATTTAGTGTAAATGATTCCAAATTTGTGAATTTTATCTTTACAGCTAGAGCCAAATGTTCAATATAAGAAGACAAATGTGTGATTCTCAGAGTTTGTATGTTGTCATTAAGCTATATAATCTTCTGGGTTTCTGTTAGGGTCTATTCAAGGCTTGGGATTTATATTTCTGTTCATTTGTATTTGTGTTTTTCGTGAGCTATTTTTTTTATGCCTAGGAACCAATTTAGGGGGCTGAAATAATACACAGACTTGTCCTTTTCCAGATGGGAGCAATACTTCAAGGAGATGGGACCTCATGTTGTTTTTGCCCCGTGAATGGCTCCCTGAGCCATTGAAAAAGCCACTTGAAACATAACTAAAAATGCAAGCACTGGTTGAGCCCCAAAACTGCTATTTGTTGTCTTTTAGGTTCTTCTACACCTAAAATCAAAATAATCTTGTCTCAGTATTGGTATGAGGATAAAGAACAGATGTTTTTAGTAAAGTACAGCTTATTAAAAATATACTTTTGATTTCTCAGTTAGTGTCTCTGCATTAATAGTGTCAATAAATCAGAACTACTATTGTGGGTCTAAGAATCCAGCAGGTTATTTTTTTCCTTCTGTAGTGGTGAGTCAGCATGGTTCCCTCTTTGATTTACAAAATTGGATTTTAATCTCTCTGAAACCATTATGCTAAATCAATTTTAACACAGCAGAGCATGGAGGTGCAAAGCCCCTCTTGTTCTCTAGTTGCTAACTCCTTACGTTAGTGAAAAGACCAATTTAAAAAAAAAGAAGAATCCAAGAACACAAGTATAGAGTTGTGAATGCACTGAGAGGCCAAGGTCTTAGACTAGCAAGAGGCATGTGCTACAATGAAAGGAAGGGCATGAGAAGACTGATTAGAGATAACTTTTTTTTTAACCCAACTCCAGAGCTGTTAATGCATGAGGCGAATCACCCCTCTGACCATTTGGACTTGTGGCCGAAGTAGCAATTGGCAATCATTCAAGTCCAGCAAAAGGCCACAACAGAAATGAATGAGAAGTTCATCTGCTTTCATGTGGAAAGTGGGAAGAGAACAGGTTTTGGATTTGTAAGGAGACTCTGATAAGGAGATGCTCTGTGGGTGCTTGTTTTTTATCTTCTTCTTTCCCATCTCAACCCACGGTACCTCTCTGTAATCACTGTGCTGCTAGAGGAAACATAAGGACCACATTAGGGTTTTGTAAAATAGGTCCAAGCTGCAAAGTTCAAAACTGAGTTCAAAGTTCCCCATAGTTTAGGAGTGTTCAATCCTAGTATTTTTGGTTGAGACCCAACTCTCCCACACCCTTTGCATTCCTCTTCCCATCTCTTCCTTCCCTTTATCCTTGACAAGCTGGAGTAGGATTTGATTGGGGATTGGTCCTGCTTTGAGCAGGGGGTTGGACTAGATGACCTCCTGAGGTCCCTTCCAACCCTGATATTCTATGATTCTATGATAGGCTCCTCTAATCCTTATTGAATGGCTCCCAATTTAACATATGAGGCATAAAACCATTCAGAAATCTTAATTGGTGCTTCCAAAGAATTGGGTCTGGAAGACCGATACTTCCCTTAAGATGTTCTTTCTCACTGCTCTTCCTGGTCTGTCTGTCCTCTGTATCAGTGAATGGGGGAGTTGTCACTGTGCCTCAGTGGGTCCCAGCTGAGGATACCAGATTCAGGACAAACTGCTGAGAAATAGGGCAGACTCACCCCAAAACTGGTGGTTATTCTTCCATAAGAAATACCAAAACAGCAACAAAAGTAGACTTCTGTCTCACCATATTGGTTAACAAGAAGTCCAGACTGCAGTCTCCTTAGGCATCCCAGCACTTGTTTCATCACCCAGATGCTACACGTTGAGTGGTCATTTAAAACCAATTTAATCAAACAAAGGATTCTTCTCATCCCAAAGCACCAGCCACGTACCCAGGTCAATATATAACTCAGATCTTACCCAGTAATCACGCTGTTGCCAATCCTCTAATAGAGAGGTTCCCAAACTTTGCTTATTGCGTACCCCTTTCCAGCTCTACCAGCTGCCCGCATACCCCTACCCCTCTCATCATTGATACTTTGTGTCTTCTTCTTAATGCTACCTGTCTTTAGCTATCTGCCCATATTTCACTGTTACGTACAGCTATAGTTACAGTGCGATGTATATAACAAAAAAACCCAACAACCCTGACTCAGTCCTGAGCTCACTTAGACTGGACAATTGCTGGGCTACTGAACCCGCGCTGTACGGTGATTGGAGGTGAGAGCTCTGTACCTCAGTGTCTCTGTGTTCTCACTTGTACATCTTGAAGTAAATTAACGACTGTATTTTATGTAACAAATTCCTACAGAGTTTTAAACCTTCGTCTGAATAGCCTATTGTGAAAATACGATAAATAAATAAATAAATAAATAAAACCCTCCATTACACAATTTCTCCTGCGTATCCCCGAGAGATATTTCACGTACCCCCAGGGGTACATGTACATGTTTGGGAACCCCTGCTCTTATATCTAAAGGTTTATTTGTAAGAGAAAAGAATAAGTAGAGAATTAAAATGGTCAAAGAAATCACATACATACAATAATTGCAAAGTTCCTGGATTAGATTTGTAGCAGTGATGTTACAGACTGCTGGCTTGTAAAGTCTCTGGTAACTTCCAAAAGATTGGAAGGTCCTCAGTCCATTGGTTGTAATGCTCCTGTTAGTGTAAGTCCATAGTCCAGAGATCAGAGCAGGAAAGAGGCAAAATGCTGATGCTTCCAGGGGTTTTTATACCTTCTCCCATGTGGAGGGACTGCTGTCAGTCTTAGTTTGTGGAAAATTACAGGCACAAGATGGAGTCCAGGTTCACATGAGCTAGTCACATGCCCTTGCATGCTTCCATGACTCACAGGAGTGCCCATTACCCATCTTCTGCTAAAGAGTCTACAGGAAGACTCACCGGGCGGTGAGCTTCTTCTATGGTTCCTTGGGAGAGCTAAGTGTTTCTTAATAGTTAATTCACAATGTGCTGGCTAGACTGGATGTAAATTACCTTGTGGGTGTTAACGCAGGAGCAAACACATTTGAAATACAGGTATATAGTCAATATTTATAACTTTAGATACAAAGGTGATACATGCATACAAGTAGGATAACCTTACTGTGCAAATCATAACTTTTCCAGTGACACCTTACGTGACATACTTTGTATAAAATTTGTTGCAATAGTCTAACAATGGCAATATTAGTTATATAAATGGTCATGTTTCAATCATACAACATTCCAGGACTGACTCAGAAAGAATGTGTAAAACATATTGGCTTAGTGTATGTGTGACAAGGTGGGTGAGGTAATATCTTTAATTGGACCAGCTTCTGTTGGTAAGGGAAACAAACTTGTCTCTCTCACCAAGAGTAATTGGTCCAATAAAAGCTATTACCTCACCCAACTTGTCTCTCTAATATCCCGGGACTGACATGGCTGCAACAACAGTGCTCCTTACAGCTAAAGGAGTGTTAATCCTTTAGCCCAAGAGGCACTATTCTGTACAATTCTTTATAGGTTCTTATACTATGCTTATCTCAGTAGAATCAGTGCTTGTGCTTGTTTTGCTGAAGGTCCTAAGTGGTGCCAGGGTGTTATAACAACTGTAGAGAAGTGAAGCGGAGATGCTGTCTCCAAATATGCATTCTTAGGGTGCTGGTCCAGCAGGAGAATCAGAAAGACACACTTTGAAGAAAATAGAAGGGGAGCAAAGTGTAAGGAGATGGTCACTGGCAGAGTGGATATGATTGGGGCAGGCATAGAGCAAAGGGATTTTGCCTTGAAACCAAGTACAGATCTTGTAGCAAATAATGTACTTGTACAAATCATATTGGAGTTCTACTGCTCTGGATAATGATTCCACTGATTGTGGTGGCACCTATGGGAAGAAGAGAACCTACGTGCAATTCCTTTCAATTATCCTACTTGGAGGTCACGACTCTCAGGCATTTCTAGTTTAATACATGTTTCTGATGCTTGGACTATTCCTACGTTCCTCCTACCTAAAACCTCCCTCCCTCCCAATGTGACAACACTTTTGAGATCCTATAGGCTGTTTCTTCATGTCACAAAAGCCCAGTTCGCTCAATCAGGTGCTTGGCATGTTCAATTTGATTAAGTACATAGGGAAGTTTAGCAACTCTCTGTTTAAAACAACCTGGCATCTCCCTTCCCCCTTACAAACTCAGCCAGTTTAACGTGATAGCTTTAACTGAGAATATACTGTGACAAAGTTCCTCCTCTACCTTGGTGGATCTTGCGCTTATTGGCAGATTTGCTCGTCTTGGAGCTTCACGGCAGCCCTTAGTTTGGCCATTTTTGTGAACCCACAGTCCAAGTCAACTCCTCCTGTGTCTGACCAGGAGCTGGGAGGTTTGGGGGGAACCCGGGCCCTCTATTCCGGGTTCCAGCCCAGGGCCCTGTGGAATGCCGCTGTCTAGAGTGCCTCCTGGAACAGCTGTGCGACAGCTACAACTCCCTGGGCTACTTCCCCATGGTCTCCTCCTAACACTTTCTTTATCCTCACCATAGAACCTTCCTCCTGGTGTCTGATAATGCTTGTACTCCTCAGTCCTCCAACAGTATGCGTTCTCGCTCCTAGTGCCTCTTGCTCCCAGCTCCTTACACGCGCACCACAAACTGAAATGAGCTCCTTTTTAAACCCAGGTGCCCTGATTAGCCTGCCTTAATTGATTCTAGCAGCGTCTTGATTGGCTGCAGGTGTTCTAATTAGCCTGTCTGTCTTAATTGTCTCCAGAAGGTTCCTGATTGTTCTGGAACCTTCCCTGTTACCTTACCCAGGGAAAAGGGACCTACTTAACCTGGGGCTAATATATCTGCCTTCTATTACTCTCCTGTAGCCATCTGGCCCGACCCTGTCACATATTCCTCCCCCCCCCCCCAACACTACGGGGTTGGGCAACTTGGGACGTCAGGCAGTGTACTCGTGACAAGCCATCTGCATTGCCATGGTGGCTTCCAGCCTGATGTTGTATGGTGAATTGGAAAGGTTGTAGGGACAGGAACCTTCTGGTCACCCTTGCATTCTTCTCTTTATTTTGCTGCATCCACTGGAGGGGTGCATGGTCAGTCACAAGGGTAAACCGTCGTCCCAGAAGGTAGTAACGTAGTGTTTCCATGGCCCATTTCAGAGCTAGGCACGCTCTTTCAACTACGGCATACTTCTGCTCTCCCGGGAGGAGTTTCCTGCTGAGGTAGAGGATTGGGTGTTCTTCATTTCCGACCATCTGACATAGGACAGCTCCCAATCCTACTTCAGATGCATCTGTTTGTAAAATGAATTCTTTGTTGAAGTCTGGGGCTATAAGCACAGGATTACTGCAGAGGGCTGTCCGTAGATCCATGAATGCTTTCTCTGCGGTATCTGTCCACTTCACCATGTCTGGACCCCAGGCTTTTATCAGGTCTGTCAGGGGACTTGCTGTGGTAGCAAAACGGGGAATAAATCGTCGGTAGTACCCCACCACACCCAGGAATGCCCGGACTTGCTTTTTCCGATTCTGCTGGGGCCAGTTTTGGATAGCCTCTAGTTTGTTTAGTTGGGGCTTGACCATGCCCCTTCCTACAATGTAGCCAAGGTATTTAGCCTTGGCTAGCCCTGTAGCACACTTGGCTGGGTTGGCTGTGAGGCCAGCCCGTCTTAGCGTGTCCAGAACCGCTTCCACCTTTCCTAAGTGGGTTTCCCAGTCAGGGGTGTGAATAATCACATCATCCAGGTATGCCGCTGCATAAGTGGTATGGGGCCATAGGAACTTGTCCATAAGACGCTGGAAGGTGGCAGGTGCCCCATGCAGTCCAAAAGGAAGAACAGTATGTTGAAACAGGTTTCAGAGTAACAGCCGTGTTAGTCTGTATTCGCAAAAAGAAAAGGAGTACTTGTGGCACCTTAGAGACTAACCAATTTATTTGAGCATAAGCTTTCGTGAACTACAGCTCACTTCATCGGATGCATACTGTGGAAACTGCAGAAGACATTATATACACAGAGACCATGAAACAATACCTCCTCCCATCCCACTCTCCTGCTGGTAGTAGCTTATCTAAAGTGATCACTCTCCTTACAACATGTATGATAATCAAGTTGGGCCATTTCCAGCACAAATCCAGGTTTTCTCACCCTCCGCCCCCGCCCCCCCAACTCACTCTCCTGCTGGTAATAGCCCATCCAAAGTGACCACTCTCTTTACAATGTGTATGATAATCAAGGTGGGCCATTTCCAGCACAAATCCAGGTTTTCTCACCCCCCACGCCCCCCTTTTCCAAAAACCACACACACACAAATCCAGGTTTTCTCACCCTTCACACACCCCTTTTCCAAAAACCACACACACAAGTTTGTGTGTGTGGTTTTTGGAAAAGGGGTGTGTGGGGGGTGAGAAAACCTGGATTTGTGCTGGAAATGGCCCAACTTGATTATCATACACATTGTAAGGAGAGTGATCACTTTAGATAAGCTATTACCAGCAGGAGAGTGGGATGGGAGGAGGTATTGTTTCATGGTCTCTGTGTATATAATGTCTTCTGCAGTTTCCACAGTATGCATCCGATGAAGTGAGCTGTAGCTCACGAAAGCTTATGCTCAAATAAATTGGTTAGTCTCTAAGGTGCCACAAGTACTCCTTTTCTTTATGTTGAAACAGACCCTCTGGTGTAGAGAATGCTGTCTTTTCTTTCGCATCTTTGGCCAGGGGAATCTGCCAGTATCCCTTTGTTAAATCAAGGGTGGTCAAAAATCGGGCATTGCCCAGGCGGTCAACTAACTCATCCATACGGGGTATGGGGTATGCATCGAATTTGGATATCTCATTTAGCCTGCGCAAGTCATTACAAAACCTAGTGGTGCCATCAGGTTTGGGCACCAACACAATCGGGCTTGACCACTGACTGTGGGACTCTTCGATGACTCCCAGCTCCAACATCCTTTTTACCTCTGCCTTGATCTCCTCCCTTTTTGCCGCTGGGATCCGATAGGGCCTTAAAGTTACCTTTGCCCCAGGGTCTGTGATAATGTGGTGATATGCTTTGGTGGTCCGACCTGGTTTGGTTGAAAACAAATCCTGGTATCGGTTGATCATCTCATTTACCTCCTTCTTCTGGTTTGGTGTCAGACCAGTGGATTTCCTGATCAGCTCCTGCATGTTATTTCCCTGGAGCGGGGTCTCTTGGGCCACTACACACGCCTCTCATTGGTGCCAAGGCTTTAAGAGGTTAATGTGATAAATTTGTTCTTGTTTCCAGCGTCCTGGCTGCCGCACCTTGTAGGTTACTTCCCCCAGGGGTTCAACCACCTCATAGGGCCCCTGCCATTGGGCCAAAAGCTTGCTTTTTGCTGTGGGTACCAACACCATCACCCAATCTCCTGGTTGGAACTGTCGGACTTTTGCCTGGTGATTGTAATGGGTTCGCTGGGCCTCCTGTGCCTTTTCCAAATGTTCTAGTACAATAGGGATGACCCGGGCTATCCGTTCACGCATTTGCAACACATGGTCAATTATATTTCTCCCTTCACTGGGTTCCTCTTCCCAGATTTCTTTTGCGATATTTAGTATGTCACGGGGGTGGCGTCCGTATAATAATTCAAAGGGGGAAAACCCAGTTGAGGCCTGAGGTATCTCCCGGATTGCAAACATAAGGTAGGGTAGTAGGGTGTCCCAATCCTTCCCGTCCCGACTTACCACTTTCCTTATCATTGCCTTGAGGGCTCGGTTAAACCTTTCTACCAGCCCATCGGTCAGCGGATGATAGACTGAAGTTCTCAGGGTATGTATATGGAGCAGCGTACAGAGGTCCTTCATTAGCTTTGACATAAATGGGGTACCTTGGTCTGTTAATATCTCCTTTGGTAGCCCCACTTGGGCAAAGATCCCCCCAACTCTTCTGCTATCGTTTTAGAGGCTGTGTTCCACAGGGGGACGGCTTCTGGGTAGCGAGTAGCATAATACAGAATGACAAGTATATATTGGTGGCCCCGGGCTGTCTTCTCCAGGGGTCCCACTAGGTCCATGGCTGTTCGCTCAAAGGGGACCTCTGTGATGGGAAGGGGTACTAAAGGTGCCCTCAAGTGGGGATGGGGACTGTGCAGCTGACACTCCGGGCAGGACGCACAGTACCTCTGCACTTCTTCATGTACTCTGGGCCAGAAGAATTATCGCAGGACCCGTGCCAGGGTCTTCTCTACGCCCAAATGCCTCCCAAAAAGATGACTATGGGACAGACTTAATACAGCATGCTGGTGTTTTTGAGGTACTAGGATCTGCTGTACCTTCTGCCCCTGTACTGGTGCAACCTGGTATACAAGATTCTTCTTCATTATGAAGTAGGGTCCTGGTCCCTGGGTTTTCCCTTCCACGGGGATCCCATCTATTTCAGTCACCTCCTTCCTAATGTTGTCTTACCTTGGGTCTTCAGCCTGGTCCAGTCCAAAATTTCCTCTCCCGGGGCTAATCTGCCCGAGATCTAAGGGGCCAGTCTCTGTTGCCTCAACTGGTTCAAAGGCATTAGGGTGTGGGTCAGACTCGGGTGCTTCTGCCTCCTGGGTGGCCTCCTTTTCATCTGCTCGGGTCCGCCTACCTACGAGAGCGACCCTCTGGCTTTGGGCCAGTATTCGGGTTCCCAAGGCCTTAGCTGCCCTTTTTTCCCTTTTCGTCTTTCTACGCTGTCTGGGAGTGGAGAACAAATCTGGGGATATTTCAGAGAAGATTGGGGGTTGACAGTCTACTGTGGGTGCCTCACTACTTTCAGGGCTTCCCCCTTTCTCCAATTCCCCTACCGGGAGTAAGTCTCCAAACCCTGGGAAGTCCCTCCCTATGAGCACTGGGTATGGGAGTTTAGGGGCTACACCTGCTGCTACCTCAGTAGTGTTCCTTGAATCTTGATTTTTACGGGGATGATGAGGTAATAACCAACTGTCCCATGGACGCATGTTATCCCTGTACGCTTAGTCCACAGCAACTGACTATGCTTCATGAGCTTCCCCGAGACAAGCGTGATAGCACTCCCCGAATCAACCAGTGCTGTGGTCTCTACCCCATTTAGCTTCACTGGTCTGGTGTACATATGTGGGGTTAGTGAGACCCCCACAAGGTAGATTAGGGAGCATGGGTCTGCCCAGTTCCCCAGGTTGCACTGCATAGGCTCCTCAGCATTGGGACGCTGTGCAGCTGTGTGTTCCCACTCCCCGCAGGCGTAACATCTGTATGGAGCCCTAGGCGTTCCCCAGTCTCTTGGTTTGGGCAGTCTAACATCACGATCCTCTTTCCCCTCAGTGCTCCGACTCTTTGTGGCTTCTGGTGGGCCTTCAGCCCCTCTCTTTTTCCACCTGGGCACTCCTAGTGGCCCAGTCACCCGAGCTCTAGGGCTTGGTGCTGCTAGTTTAACCCAGGGTGCTTCTTTCTTAACCGGTTGGGTCAGCTCCCTTGCCATCCTTCGCCTTTCTACCAGCGCGACAACCTCGTCGTAGGTGGAGGGTTCGTTCTGGCTTACCCAGGCGTGAAGGTCTGGCGATAGTCCTCTCATGTACCGGTCGATGACAAGAACCTCTGGTATCTCCTCCAGACTCCGGGACTCAGTTCGTAACCACTTTCATGCGAGATGGATGAGGTCATATAATTGGGACCACGGGGTTTTGTTTTCCTGGTACCTCCACTCATGATATCGCTGGGCCCGCACTGCGGTCGTTACCCCAGATCTGGCCGGGATTTCTGCTTTCAGCTGGGGGTAGTCTGCCACAGCCTCTTCAGGCAAATCATAGTAGGCCTTCTGGGCCTCCCCACACAGGAATGGAGCGAGGATGCCAGACCACTGTTCTCGGGGCCAAGCATCTCGCAGGGCTGTCCTCTCAAAGGCCAGGAGGTATGCCTCTACATCATCCTCCCGCGTCATTTTCTGCAGCCAATTGCTGGCCCGCATGATCTGCGTCCCATCGTGGCCGCAGTTCAGCTCTGTAAGGGCCTTCACCTGGTTTACCAGTTCCCGCAACATAGCCCGGTCTTGAGCAGCCTGGTCCATCAGCAGGCGACTAGTCTCTTGCTGTAGCCGCTCAGCCTCCTGTTGGGCGGCTGCCTGGACACGGGTAGCCTCCTGCTGGGCAGCCGTGGCTTGTATCAGTGCCCGAACTATCTCCTCCATTGTGGTGAAAAAAATAAATAAACCCTCTCCCTTCCCCCCCCCCCAAACACTCTCCTTCTTCCGCCTCACTGTGCATACCAGATCCCACTGCTCATACCATTTGTGACAAAGTTCCTTCTCTACCTTGGTGGGTCTTGTGCTTATTGGCAGATTTGCTCGCCTTGAAGCTTCATGGCAGCCCTTAGTTTGGCCATTTTCATGAACCCACAGTCCAGGTCAACTCCTCCTGTGTCTGACCAGGAGTTGGGAGGTTTGGGGGGAACCTGGACCCGCTCTCTACTCCGGGTTCCAGCCCAAGGCCCTGTGGAATGCCGCTGTCTAGAGTGCCTCCTGGAACAGCTGTGCGACAGCTACAACTCCCTGGGCTACTTCCCCATGGCCTCCTCCCAACACTTTCTTTATCCTCACCATAGGACCTTCCTCCTGGTGTCTGATAATGCTTGTACTCCTCAGTCCTCCAACAGTATGCGTTCTCGCTCCTAGTGCCTCTTGCTCCCAGCTCCTTACACGCGCACCACAAACTGAAATGAGCTCCTTTTTAAATCCAGGTGCCCTGATTAGCCTGCCTTAATTGATTCTAGCAGCTTCTTGATCAGCTGCAGGTGTTCTAATCAGCCTGTCTGTCTTAATTGTCTCCAGAAGGCTCCTGATTGTCCTGGAACCTTCCCTGTTACCTTACCCAGGGAAAAAAGGGACCTACTTAACCTGGGGCTAATATATCTGCCTTCTGTTACTTTCCTGTAGCCATCTGGCCCGACCCTATCACAATACTAATAACCTCTGGTTATCTGAAGAGATACCATTCCAATGAGATTCCATAGAAGAAATATTAACTATTTCCCATTATTTCTTCCACCCCAATACCTGATTTCTCAGCACCTTTTGGTCTGTGTTAATAATTACACCATTTTGACACTGATTATTTTTGTATACTCCACTTCACTCAGATTAGTAATCTTATGTGTTATTAAGGAACAGAAAAGCAGTGGGTTCCAATCTTTTCAGGTAATCCATATTACCAGATGAAAAACTTTGCTATGCCAGGCAGCGCCCTCCACCTCACATTCAGTTGTGCAAGCTCTTACCCAGAGTGAAGCTTGAGCTTCCCTTATTAATATATTGACTCTGGCTGTGGAGCAGTCCAAGCTGAAACATGGGCTAGCCCATGAAACCAGCACAAAGCTCATCATTATGGCAGATAGAGGGAATTTAGAGTAAAAAAAGCCTGATGTAATGGTACTGGAATATACAAATGGATGGGAATTAATGTACTAAACCTCATTGCAATGAACCAAGTTCCCAAAACAACCACCTTTCAATTGGTAAAATAAACCATGAAAATACGTAAGATACCAAAATATAATTGTTGGGAAAATTAATCTATTGTACTAGTATAGCTGTTGAGCCATGTTTTTATGTATCCTGAGGGTTGGAACTAAGAAGTATTTTGCTCTCATTGCAAACACACTTAATAATGAGAGCAGTGTTGGCAAAGTGATGTGGACTGAATTGACTTTCTGTGATATATTTCAGTGGAAATTACAGATGAGTTTTACATTTCATTCTCATTAAGCCACAAATAACTTTCTTGCACTGAATACCAAGGCCAGTTTATCTTACTTAATAATTATATCAAGGCTTATTATGGACTCCTTGTTTGTAATTCTCACTTTTGTTGTTGAATTCCAAATGTGCTACAAAAAATTATATATTTTAACAGATGGATTATGTTGTGACAATATTTAGTCCAAATTGATTTTTTTTAAGGAATGTAATGAATGATCACGGGCTAACTAAACGTATGTTCTTTAAGATGTGTTGTCCATGCACAGTGTATTCAGGGTTGGCATGTGCTTTATGTGCATGAAATTGGATTCTTTTGAATAGCTGTTTCCGCTGGGGTTGCGCCAGTGCCCTGCATACCCTCTCACTCCCCACAGCTGAGGATATAATGGGTGGGGTGACTGCAGTCTGGATTAATTTCCTTCCTACTGCCTGCGGTGTCGGACAGAACTCTATCGTGTCTGCGTTCCTTGCTTTTGGTGTTTAGCTTTTATGGAGTGGGGTGTAGGCAGTCTTGCCTAGTAGTCAGAGCTGGAGTCAGGTCTAGTGGGTATCCAGGTTGGGGAACGAAGCCAAGGGTCAGCACCAAAGTCAACTGCCAGTTACCAGAGCTAGAGGTCAAGCCAGAGTCAGAACCAGGAATCCAAGCTGAAGATCAGAGCTGAGGTCAGATACCAAATGCCAGAGCCAGGAGTCAAGCTGGAGTCAAGGTCAGAAGTTAGAGGTCAGGGTCAGAGCCAGTACTGGTCATTGAGGATTGGAAGCAAGGCGTAAGGGCAGGAGAGTAGCAAGGATCAAGCATGGAGCTGGAACACAGTGGGAACAGGAGCAAAGGCGGGAGACAACAGCAGAGCAGGAACCAGGAACAGTGTTGGGTGCAAGAGGCAGGCACAAGCAGGATTCAATGCAGCCATAACAGGAAACCATCTCGTTACTTGGCCAAACTTCCTGTTCCTCTTCCTGGCTTAAATAGTGTAATTGGACCAATCGGTGGAGCCAGGCGATCCTCCAGTCAGAGGTCCCGTGGCTGGTGCCTTGGGTGGAGCTACAGCCCTAGTAGCTTTCCAGCCTACCTGGGTTTAGTAGCCATTAGGTGGAGCCCAGGATGTGGCAGCTGTCAGGAGATGCCTGGGTTCAAGACCTGGAACATCACAGTAGCTAACAGTTCTTCTACTCATAGGAAAAGTTTATTGTTAGTGTCAGTTTAGTGCTGATAGGTTTTCTTTGCAGTTGGCTTTAGAGATTTCATTTTAGAACAGAGTAGTGATAGGCTTTATGTTGTATAAGGGATCTCTCCCCTGTAATTGACCCCTCCTGGTACAAGCACCTCCCTCCCACCACTGTACAATAGCCTAAAACATCTGACCCTAAATCACTGGGCTTTAAGATGTGCCTATCCTGCAACACTGCTAGGTCTGTGAATGATGGGAATGTTCAATGGCTGTAGTGCCTTGGAGGGGCCATGCTCCGGTGTACTGCTTGATCTGGAAAGCCTCCTCTAAGAGGACCCAGAAGGTGAGAGGGCTGAAGCTGAAGCTCTTGTGGAAGATTCATTAGCAGAGCCTCAGAGAGAAACCCATGCAGCCAGTATCCTCTTGAACCGAGATTCCACTCCAGGCTCCCAGGCCATTTTGCTTAAGCCTTTCTCATCAGCTGCACTGGTGATGCATTCAGAAAGGAACTATAAGGAGCCCCATTCTTTGGACTCGGGCTGGCACCGAATACCCTCTCAGAACAAGGGGACAGAGAGCCTCTAATAAGGCTCATTCCTCCAGAAGCCTTAACATGAAGTCCTGTACCCATGCTCGAGCACTGAAATCATAGTTGGTGCGGATGGTTTCTTCCTATTCCAAGGACCATGCTGCCTTCAGTACCGATAGGAAGACACTAGCATCGGATATGCCAGTACTGACCATCTTGGCACCATCCACACTGGCACTGGGAATCACTGCACTGAGCGATTCCATACAGAGACCCCTTTCCTCATTACCACTGGAGTCGTCTGTTCCGGCAGCTCACACACTCTCTGTGCTGGTACCATACAAGAGATCTTTTAGTGGCAACGGCACCAGACTCACCTCTCAATGAGAAGCTACAGAGGTCATTACTAAACCACCCAAGGTACCTTCTGAGAGACAGAGTAGACCAGACAGATCTACTCCACCATTCAGGAGGTTTACACTTTCTCCTTATCCTTAGAGGAATACAGCAGCGCTTCCTCCCGAGAGGTCACTCCTGTCCTCCACGGGTGGCACAGTGGGAGTCTGGCACAGACACCTGGGAAGAATCTCTGAGGGGCACCAGAAGATCATCAGGGACATGTAGAGAGCATCCCACTGATGCACCCCTTCACTATCCATACCGACTATGGCCCTACGGATTCCCTGGGGTGTGAACCCCTCTGCTAGAATGCTGGCTTCATTCAGTCTCAAGAGGTAGATCCTCCTCACCAAAGGAGCAGATCCAGTGATCTCAGGCTCTTCTCTCTCAACTTGTGTAGGGTGAGGAGAAACACAGTGGAGATGGCCACTCTTCAGTCATTCATCAGCCTCTGACCATCTCATCTTCCTCCCCAGACAAAGCATATAACACCCCCATCCACTGCTTCCATGGATGAGCTCCACATTTTCCAGGACATGCTAAAAAGAATGGCAGAGATGTTGGCTATACAGCTGGTGGTAATACAGGAGAAGTTACTCATGCTTCTGCAACCTTCTGTGGGTGAACTGACCATGCACTGCATCAACAGGCGAGGGGGAGCCAGATCCTCTCACTTTCGCCAGGAAGCCTCACATATCTGTGATTAGGTGCATTAATTGTCATGTTACATCAGTAGCTCTACACCTCCCCAGCCTCCAGAACACACTGGCGGACCATCTCAGCAGAAACGTATCCAAGAACCGTGAGTGATTCCTCAAGACCTCAGTCCTCCTAAATGTCTTTATGCAGATGGGATTCCCGCAGGTGGACCTCTTTTTGTAATATGTCACCACAGCCAGTGCCCGAGGTTGGGCTCTAGGGGAGGCATGAGTTTGGGCTTCGTCTCAGATGTCTTTCTCATCCAGTGGGATTCTGGACTGCTGTACCCTTTTCTACTGATACCCATGATGCTTAAGGTCTTGAGGAAACTGAGGCAACATGTGTCAGGTTATCTTGATAGCCCCAGCACGCGCCATGCAGTTTTGATACTCTGGCCTTGTGAATCTGTCAGTATGGCAACCCATCACCTTACTGGTCTTACCAGATCTGATCTCACAGAACAATGGCTGTATCCTTCACTTGGATTTGACATCACTGCACCTGACAATCTGGAAGGTGATTGATGCTTACTGAAAAAAGCTATTCTGCTACAGAATGACATCATGCTCCAAGGTGGGAAACCTTCAACCAGACTGCCATACTAAGCCAAAGAGAATTGATTTTCTATTTGGCCAATGCATTGGTTTTCAGCTCCCACATCAATCAGTCTACTCATCTCCCATATTTCTTCCCTAAAACACATTGTACCCCATGTGAAATGAGACTGCACTCCTTGGATGTCATGAGACCATTGTCATTTTATTTGCATAGAACCAAGCCATTCAGGTGTGCACCTAGACTCTTTGTGACCTGTGCTGAAAGGGGTAATCCTTATCATACCAGAGGCTATGTAAATGGGTCTCGGCCTGTGTCAGGAATCAAACTTGTTACGTTTTGACTAAGAAAGACCCACCTGTATAAGTTAGCATTCATGCCACATTGGAGATATGCCTAGCAGCAATGCAAAGTTCATTCCATACTTTTCCCATTCATTATTCCCTAGTGCAAGCTTCTAGGTCAGATGCTAATTTTGGTAAGGCTCTCCTGCATTCTCTGTTGAAGTAGGCCTCTGCTCACCCACCTCTGAGCACTGAGGCATCTGCGTGTGTTAGTCACCAAGAGTGGAATCTGTGTGGACTGTCACTCAAAGCAGAAAGTAGTTATTTACCCTATTGTAACTGGGATTCTTCAAGATGTGTTGTCCACTCAGATTCCACAACCTGCCCTCCTCCTCTGCTGGTCAGAGTCCTGCTCCTGTGGAATTCTGACTGGCGAAGGAACTGAGTGCAGGTTGTGGCTGCCCTCTCCTTTATGCCCTGGGCTAAGAGGACTGAGAGGGTACTTGGGCTGTACACCTGGCCCCAGGGGACACTGCTATTTAAAAGAACCTGATCTCAGTGCGCATGGGGTGCATGTACACCGAGGTGGAATCTGTTTGCACAACGCATCTCAAAGAACCAGTTACTGAAAAATGAGTAACTGCTCTTTCACATCTTTTATTATTGTTGTTTATTTATTTTATTTTATTTTATTTGAGCAGTTGGAAGGGAGGGGAAAACTAGGAATGCTGCTGATTTAAACTAGGCAGCTGAAGGGAATTGCTCAGGATGGAATTATGAAGAAATTGTATTTGGGGAGGAGGTGGAAAAGCCTAGGTCTCTTTCTCCAAGAAAACCTTTTTTAGTAGATGTCACAGTTGTATCATTCACCAGTGGGGTACTGCTCTAATGGTGGTTTTTTTCCCGGTTTATGAGAGATCAAACTAATTAAACCATCTCTGGTTCTGAGAAAAGATAAAAATGTGAGCGCTTCATATTTCTTTTTATTAAAACCTTCACCCTGTAATAGGAGATTATAGGCGGTACTTTGCTTATCCTGACAATAATATAACTCCTATTCTTTAATGGTGCACATTTGGTTTTAATTGTGTTTCTTCCCTTGGGTCCTCTTTTTTTCAGGAATTTGTAAAAGGGTTGTATGCTAAATATGGGTAGGGAGATGGTTAGATAACTGCAACCTTATGTAATGATAAGGTGTTCAGATCAAAAGCCAGCAACAACAAAATTTGTCAAGCAGTGCTCTGTCATGTTCCATCCAGTTTCTGAAACAATAGCTCACCACACCTTATACACCTTTTGCACATAGCTGATTATACATTGCCATACAATAGACTAGAAGTTCCTATGATTCCTTAGGACTGAGTTTTTAAAGGGATTTTGTCAGGTCAACCTTTTGAGAGCTTTTATGGGAAAAACTTCATAAAATGTATCAGCATGTTTTTCTTCCAAATTTTGCTTTTCTCAAAACGGGCTTTTTGATTTCAAAACAGATGTTCTTATTGCTGATTAAAAGCTCATAAATACTAAACACATTTACAAACTTGTCTCCAATTTCATATATGCTAATTTATAGCCACATGTTATATTAATGGGCATTAGAAGACCACCATAAATCTGCATTTAAGGTTTTGCATAAAGACATGAACAGTCTGTGATTTAGAATTTACAATCTGACAGTGGGATTCACTTCGCAGCTTTCCCACAATATAAGGCCATGGGTCCAAGTCCTTCACTATGGACCAAATTCATGCCTAGTGAGAGTGGGTACAAATTTACAACTCATCATGTCAGTGCAATCTTGCCCAATTATCATAGGACCAAGGTTGGGCCTTAACACTTGAGCGCCTATCCAATGCTCATGGTATGGAGCAGTTTTGAGATGAAGTGAGCCTAGATTATTAGGGGCTTTGTATGCTAATATAAACGCAAAGAATTATTGCTAATATTAATATATTGCTATATTATATAATACTAATTATATATTAAGCTGAAATTATTTCTGAAAGATTCGGGGGAGGGATGGGCTCTTCCATGCTTTCTCCCTCTCTAAAAAGAAGTGAGGTTTGAATATTATTTTCTGTTCCATAGGGGAGGAACAGCTGTGTCAGAGCTGTGAAGTATGTTTATAATGACTGAGTTGAATTGCAGAGTGCATTTTAGGTTGTGTTCAAATCATGGCAATTTCACCTCCCTCAGTGACAGAGCAAGCAGCTCTCTACTTTGATCGTTGATGTAGACTTGGGGATTAAAAAAAAGAAAAGAAAAGAGAGCTTTTGTTTCAGGCATGTCATGTTTTTTTCACACATGACAATGTGTCACTGGGAGCTGTACTCTGCCAGTTTTGCATACTGTGTGCAAAACCTTCCATTGAGTCAGAGGATGAGAGTAGTTAGAGAGGGGCTTTGGGGCGTTTTCACAGCAAGCACTGAGGTCTGTTTAATATACCATCGTTCAGGCTCAGGGTGCTTCCACAAGGGATTTAATAAAGTGACTCTCTACGCAGATAGAGCCTGACCCAAAGCCCACTGAAGTCAATGAAAGTCCTTCCATTGACTTTAGTGGGCTTTGGATCAAGCCCCTAGGGAGCCATTGTAGTACATTTAGCGTTAGGATCTCAAAGCATGTTATGTGTTAATGAATTAGTTCCCTCATCACCGCTGTGAAGTAGTTAAGCCTTATCTCCAATTTACAGGTGGCCATTACTTGGGAACAGAGGAACTGGAGTTATGACTGGATAAATATTACTATTTATGCATTGTGCAAACATGCTCCTTGACCCAGTGTTCCTTGCTCTAGATCAGGGAAGACAACCTATGGCACGCATGCCAAAGGTGGCACGCAAGCTGATTTTAAGTGGCACTCACACTGCCCGGGTCCTGGCCACCGGTCCGGGGGGCTCTGCCTTTAATTTAATTTTAAATGAAGTTTCTTAAACGTTTTAAAAACCTTATTTACTTTACATACAACAATAGTTTAGTTATATATTACAGACTTGTAGAAAGAGACCTTCTAAAAACGTTAAAATGTATTACTGGCACACGAAACCTTAAATTAGAGTGAATAAATGAAGACTCGGCACACCACTTCTGAAAGGTTGCCAACCCCTGCTCTAGACTGTAACTGTAACTGGTCCCATGATGGAAGTAGGTGGAGTTCCCAACCTGCTTTAAACAGGATCTGTGGACGGAGGGCTAGATCCTCAGCTGGTGTAAACCAGCATTGTTTCATTGACTTCAATGAAGCTGTCATTTGACACCAGATGAAGAGCTGTCCTGCTATATTTAGTGTAAACTTAACCCCTCCTTGTGAGTTCACTTCATTCTTGTTATCTGAGTTTCCAGTGAAAACCTCCACCTCAACTTTCTTGGCTCTTCCTAGGATTTCCCTGTGGAGTTCTCTCTGCCCTAGGCACTAGTGACCTCTTTCCCAGAGAGCCATCCTACGTCCCTAGTGGATTTAACAAGCTGAACCTGCCATAATGATTCGGCAGGAGTCAATCAACGTCTCCATGCTGGGTTCCAAAACCTGCAAATAGAGTGCACACAAAAAGAGCCTGCCACCCTGTTACTACTATTATGACTTCTCGTCCTCTTCCTCCCATCCCCTGGGGTTCTGTCATTGCATACACATCCACCATTTTTGTCTGTCTAAGGTAGCACTAAGGTCCACCTGCTTACTGTCTTCTTTGATGCAATCCATTCATCGCCTCTTTAACTTTCCTCAAGGTCTCCTTCCTACCACCCTTTCCTGCCATGATGCTCTCTTTGCAGATCCTCTTCATTCATTCTGCGTATGTACCCAAACCAGCAAAGTTGTACTTCCTGGATTATGTCTTCTACATCATGGACTTGCCTTACATCCTAATGCTTTGATTTCAAAATCTGTCCCTTTGTGTAACACTTTTTATTGCTCAAAGGTAGTTTATTTGCCACCTTGTTATGCTTGGCATAAAAAATGTTCCATGTTATAATTGTACATACATATAAGTATTGTAGAAGAAAGGGAAGCATATATAATATATATATATATATACTTCCTTTTCTTATACAATTTTAATAGCTAACCAAATCCCCCTAATTTTTTCTCACTGTATTTCAGTGGTATGAATGTACATAAACATTATAGCAAAGACATCATTTTTTAACAGCTGTGTTTAGTTGAATAACAGATTTAGAAAGTGCAGATTTTAATTAATCTGTGTTTTCTGCTGGGATTTCAGCACCATGTGATTTACTTTTCATGGCTGAAAAGTGTAATTGTAGTTTTTCTCTTTAGCTGCGAGTTTATCATCCCAAAAAATTGATTCAGTTCTTCTTTTTCCTAAAGAAAACTCAGTATGAAACTAATGGTACATAGTAGGTAGTATAGATAATACACTAGGTCTAAATGCTAGTGGTGATGATTGAGAGTAAGAATAAGTCAAACAGCACGCTTTTTTCAGTGATGCTGCATCTTTTCCCTGTCGTGCTATTGCTACATCAAGTCATGGCGCATGAATGTGATTGTTCAGAAACTAAAGTCTGGGTATGAGAAATAGCATCCGTACAGAACTGGAGTTGTATAGGAAGAGTTGGATTTGCTGGAGAACGGTCAGATATCCTCTCCTTGCTGTTTAGAACTCATCAGGGATCCTGGTTGAATAGAAATAAAGAACAAGCTATTGAAGAAAGGTCAGAGAAAGTGGTATTTTTCCTGTGTGTAACATCATAAAATCTGTGTGTAATGAAAGGAGAAAGGTAGTGGGGATGTTGTAATAGAACATTTTATTAACATAACATTATTAGCATAATGAAATGCTAATAAAGAGACTCATTTCCGTTGCTCTCACTGTTGTTGTAGGACTGGCTTGTAAGCCTTAGGATTCTGGCCAAATAAATGCTTAGGAGGAGGTATATGTGTGTTTGGTGTTTGTGTGTGTATGTGTGTGACTGTCTTATATATAATGGCGATAGCTATGTAATAAATTGCAGAGCCATGTGATAAATTGCATTTATCATGCACCATTGATATCTCATTAATCCATCTCTGCTGGAACTTACTCTAACATTCCAAACATATGAACAGCTTCAAAGAGCTCCAGTTTATTGGCTTTTTAAATCAATCTGCCATAGAAATGTTTTTTTTGTTTCCCACCAGAGGATCACTCTTGCATTGGGGGAAGTTTCTCTGGGCTGGATACATCGCTCTTGGTCTGGATTCTGCCTGTGAGGTGACACATAATGGCCACAGTGTACTAGAGAACCTGCTCTACACAGTCTGTGCTCTAAGGAGCTTGCAATATAAAGGCTTGAGCCTGAAAATCATCCAGGAAGTGAGATAGCCATAGGCCTATTCCCAAATAAGAGGCCCTCGGTTAGCTACAACTTGCCTCACGGAATGATGATGATGGATTAGATAGAGGGAAATTTGCACAAAATAAAGTTATGAAGAGGCTCTTTTCCAAAGGTCTGCCTCATTTTAGTCACTGTATTGAATTTACTTATTTTAATTTTATTAGGTTGGCATGGGTTTTGACATCTTCAAGGCTTCATATGCAAAGCTAACCGTATCTGAAGAGAGGCAGCACATTTTAGACTGAGTGTAATTTTAGGATGGGTGCTAATCTGAATAACTAACAAAAATTTTGTGATGGTTTTTAAAACTCATTTTAATTAAGGTTTTCCCTTTCATCTTGACAAAACCCTGCATGAGTTCCTTCATTCTTCCACAAATATGGATAGGATAGGCCCAGTTGCATATAGGCAGGCAGGCAGGCATGTGCACACGCAATCTCAGCAGAAGGGCCAAACCTTGAGTCAGAATCACAAATGCCTGAAATACTGAGGGAATTGCTGAAGAGCTTGTGTACAGTGATGGGTCCTAACTAGTCAGCTTGGCTATATGGTAAATTGGGTGATGCTGAGGTTCCCAGTTATACTAATGTAATGTCCTAGCCTTGTTTATGTGAGTGAGTGTTATTGCTCTCAAATAGGCAGGCCCACAAAAGAGAGACAAATTACTACAAAGCAGGGAAGTTCTCCTTTTGCCCAAATGGTTTCTTTTCAGAGCCCTGGATACTTCAGCATGGCCACTGCTCCCATACAGGCCAGAGGGGGTGTATGGTTCCTTCAGTGGAAGGGGCAGCTGTTCATTGAAAATCACATTTATTAACAATTTCCCTGAAAAAAATCTTGGCTTACATTGAGTTTAGGTTGCTAGACTTCATGTTCCATGAACCCTGACCATAAAAAGAGGAATTAAACATCTACCCTGCACTCATCAGTTCTCCTTCTCAGCCTGAGCTACCTACTTTTCACCACCAGGTGTCCAGGTGGCTCCACCCTCATCCTGGACACCTACAGGCACCCTTGAACTCTAACCTAGTTTCCTGTGTTTTGATGATTAATATCGGGTTAATGTGGCTTTCATAAATTGCCTTTCCATGCAGTTCTGTATGTGGTTTTGTATTGGTGTATGTGTGAACAGTAAGTGAGGGGTGATGTCAGGTTGCACACGGCAGCTCTGACTGTTTTCTGTAATTGCACACGGCAGCTCTGACTGTTTTCTGTAATGCTTAGGGAAGCATTTGTGAACAGGTGATCCATGCTTATGATTGCTCTAGAGTTGGTATGATTTTTTATGTAGAAATTACACTGTTCAAATCGGTGCACATATGTGCTCCTTTGTTTATTATACTTATGGTTGGAACTAAGGCTCCACGTTAGTTAGCACGAGTGTGGACATAATGGGAGATGGGGGTGATGGAAATGTATTGGTGAGACTAAAGCCATGTTTACATATAAAGTGCTGCAGTGGAAAACATAAGTAGTGTGTAGATGGGGTGCTGAATGACTTAATTACCCATCGCCTTGCTTTTTACACTTTGTGTTGGTGGGATACTCAGTTTCTCTTCCCCTACTGGCCGTAGGAGCCACACTCCTCCCCCGTGTTCCCTGTTGTGCCTTGTATCCTGCATACCTCCCTTCCACAAACAGCCTGGATGGCTTCCAAGTTACCACAGCACCCTTCCTTCATTCTCTAATGTTAACTGGCGCCTATAAGCCAAGGTGAGGAGTGAATTAGAAATGCCTGGGATAGCTAGGTGATGCTTCTTATCGCTTCTTCAAAGTGCATTACAAATATGAATTATTAGTAGTTGTTGTAAACACCCTGCGGGGGAGGTGAGAACTGTTACCCCCATTTTACCTATGCAGAAACTGACACCAAGAAAAGTGAACCATGTCTGCATAATGAGTCGGTGGCAGAGCCAGGATTAGAAGTGAGTTTCTGACATGTAGGCCCTGTTCTTTCCTCCTGACTCCATTGAGGAAATTAATTCTTTCTCTATGTTCTGTTCTGTATACAAACAAATTGCATGCAGCAAGTAGCCATCATTATAAGATTTCTCGTGCTTAAAAACTTACAAAAGCCTTTTATTCTCAAAGACTAAAAACCACAGCAGATTATATGACATCCCAGGACATTGCAACTATTACTTTTGGGCTTGTTAAAATAATTGTATATCAAGGAAATCCATTCACAAGTGCCCATATGTACACCAGTTCCTTGTTATGCCATTGTCCTTCACACATTTGTAGAACCTCTGTGGAGGTTGGATAAAGGGCATTGCAAATTTTAAATAAGAAAAATGTTTTGCCTTGCATATGTTCCTACATAATAAACTGCCACTTTGGAATGCCTTGTTTTGCGTCTTTGATGGATGGTGCAAATGAATTCTAGTAAGATCAGTACTAGACAACCGTATTTACTTACAGCTTTGAATATCCTACCTTAAAGGGACCCAACTGTAATTAACAAGTCTGAAAATTGCCCTTCCCTTAAAATAATTATTATTTGTATCACCGCAGTACCTTGGATCCCTAAGCATGGACCAGGACACCATTGTGCTAGGGCCTGTACAAAGAGAACAAAAAGAAATGTTTTTACAGTTCACTTGATTACTGGAGTGTTATTTAAAAAAACTGGCATTGCTGGCATTGCTGCCTATGGTTTTACTTTGGCATGATTTGGATATATGCCACACCATGGAGCCAGTGGAGATTCCAGTTCAATATGCCACAGTGATTGCAGCACAGTGACATTCTTTTCAAGCAGCCTTAGTTGCATGTGTTCTTCTGAGGTGCATAGGCCCTGAGATGCTGTAGATGTTGGCTGTTCGATGGGCTGAGTTGCTCAGTGGAGAGTTTGGCCTAAGCTAAACACCAAGCATAACAAATAATGAGAGAAGCCATGTACATGCAGCAGGGAGTTGCTCACAGGTTGGGGGCTCATGAAAGCAAGCTGTGCCAGCACTCATTGCTGAGCCTGGTTCTTCATCCCCAACCTCAGCTTTCCAGGGAAGTCATTCCAGGAGAATAGGCCCTGAGCTTGGTTTTCTGCCTCTCTGTCTTCGCTCCCCTTGCCTCAGCATTTAGTTGTCTGAGTTTTGGAGGCAACTGGGGAAAAATCCTCCTGCTCGGACTGATTGCTAGGAAAAGCATTTGAGTTGGAAGGGGAAAACTTCCAACTGAAACAGATCTCTACTACCTTCCCCTCCGATAGCCATTTTGTGGTGGGGGGCAAATTTCCAAACTGGTGTGGTTGGAGCGAGGCAGATTTGGTGACACCAATATTTGGGCAGAGGGCAGGTTGGGTGACCTCAGAAAGCTGAAATTGCCATTATGTTGTTGTTTCTGAAGGCAAAGTACGTCCTGTGAACAGGAAGTAATCTCTGCAGCCGCGGTAGCTCACACAGCCTTCATTGACAAATAGAGCCTTTGGAGAGTGTTTCAAATCTCTGTTGCTTCCTAAGAATGGACCCAACAGGAGGGCAGTGGGGGAGTGTGATATACAGGTGCTTGTGTCACATGCACATGCATGGCTGCATTGTAGATTTTTTTTCCGCCCAGCTCAGATCTCTTTGAGAGGGCAGATAGTATATATTTTTGTGTGTGTCTGTGCGCGCACATGCAGTTTTTACATCCAGGAGGGCATATTAAAACAAAAACCACTCTCTGTTGCTTGCATTCCAATTCATTGCAGATAATGAGGGACCATGTGTGTAACCCAAAAAGAATTTGCCCCGATAGGTTTAATTTTGGACCCTTCAACCTTGATAATCTCTTTTAAACAGCTGGCAAGGGAAATTTACTTTTCTGCCATTCTTCGCAGAGTGTGTAAGAGCTGATTGCAAAAACTCCCCTCCCCCAGATGCCTGGACTAAGAATGCAGGGGGGAAGCCAATTTTGACAGTGCAAGCGGAAGACTGTGGAAAAGAATGTAGCACTTGCAAAGACTGGTAAAAATTGATGCTTTTCCCCCACCAGTGCACAAGTGTTACCTATGGCTATTAATAAGCTGCTCAAAGAGAACTCCTGCTTTTGTAGTAATGGCTAGAGAACATTTCCTGAGCAGCTAAAATCATTAAATATAAAAATATTATACAACCTTTGTCCAAGTGCTGGAGCATGCATTTCTAATGCTGCTCTTGAAAGAGAACGTTTTGTCTTGCACATGGAGTGGGTCCTCTGAGCTGCTTTTCATTTATTGTAGTATGAAATGAAGATGGTGCTATTGGTACATATTATTTTTCCTGCTCATATAATATCAGGAAATGCAGTCATGAATAAAGGGGTTAGATTGTACAACTGAAAAGCTGAAGAGATCCTTTAATTGGAATATTTAATACAGTTTGTGACTTTGGTGTCTGAATAGTGCAATGATATTTTTGTTTCATGTTCAAAAAGATGACTGTTTATAGAATGGATTTCATTTGTTGCTATTAGAGGAGTTTGGTTATACTTAGTGACTGTTAACACAAGGTAATTCCCAGTTACATTATGTTTATTAACAGTGATGCTATCAGTAGAACTATTTCAGGTGCACAGTCAATCCTCCAATACATCCCTGTTTTTTGTTTTTGTTTTGGTTTTTTTTTTGCAGTAGTTGAATTTTTGGGACAGGGACCATCGAATACACTGTTTGTACAGCACCTAGCACAATGGGGCCCCATTGCTGGTTGGCCCACAGGCACTACCATAATAAACATGTTAATAATAATAATTTCTGGCTCAAGTATTTTCTAGCGCAACTTGAAGATTTCTAGTTATTTTGATTCTACACCTTTTCGTAGATGTGAGCTCTATTCTTGAGATAGGATGGCAATGAAAGGGCTATTTTTTCCTGTTACTTAAATTGAAATGATATTGTTTCCATTTCTGTTGATCATTTTCTAGCCTTATCGCTGCTGTATAATCAATAACATGACATGTGACAGGCCAGAATCCAATGTTAGAAGTGTGTAATAGAGTCAGATGATCTCAGTGGATTTAAGAAGGGGCTGGATAATTTCATGGACAATAATAACTGTTAATAACAGCAATCAATTCACATGCTTCGGAGCAGTAGCTGATTGCTGCAGAGATCAGAAAAGAAATGTCCTCACAGTTGCCCACATTGTACAGTTGGCCAGGAGCAGTATAGGGATTATATTACTTTCTTCAGAAGGCATAGCTACACTGCTAGAGGCTGCATGCTTGACTAGATGGATCATTGAACCAGTCTGGTATGGCAAATTCTTTGTGTCTATCATTTAAATGTAGAATCACACTTATAATCAAAGCAGAAAGCTTAAGACTTGTCAGCATTTGAAAATAATAAGTGGCTATTGTCATCAGGAATATTGTCTCTGTTAATCACTTTGGGAATAATATCCATGGTAGAGGGACTATACTAGGCAGCAAAGAGTTTTTGCAAGTGATTAAACACAGTGTGGTAAATCTTGATCTCATTTCCACCAGGGTAAATCTTAAGTAGCTCCATAGATTCTGATCTCCATTTACACTAGAGTAAATCAGGGTCCTATGTTCTCTGAAGTAGACTAAAGTGCATTGATACATTTCAGTTTTAGTAGTTGCAGAGTATGCCAAACAACATCAATATCCTTGCTACGTAAGGGTGAGTCCCCACTATCTCTTACACAGTATTTCTGCAGTCAGTGAGATGTTGCTTATTACAAAGTGGACAAGAATAACTATTTTGCCTCTCTAAAAAGTCCAATAGCCATGATATGTAGGCATTGGTACAAGGCTGTTTCAGTTTTCAAAAATGCTGAGCTAATGGCTTTTCATGCAAGCTTTTCTCCTGAGAAGTTTGCAGGAATATTAAACATATTTTAACTCCATTAAGTCCCAGTGTTTGGTTTCTGGATTTATGTTGTCCCACTTGTCTTTCTGAAATTCTGAGCTTTTCTTTTCTCTGCAACCATTTATTTAAAATGTGTTTTACCTATGATATCCAGAACAGGATGCATCATCCATGATTTGTACCACGGTTTTGCAATACAAAGGGGATGTGTGTGTATGGCATTCTAGTTATTTATTATTTTTAATATTTACATCACACTGTGAATGGGCACAGTCTTTATGCTGCTATATATCATGGAACAACAATAATCAGAATTAGTGCCCAAACTCACCCATGTTCTTGGAGTTCTTTTATATTGGCAGTCGAAATAACAATAACACCAAATAAAGGTCAGTTTCTGCCTTAAACTAGGCTGTTCCTAAATTTCCCAAAAGGGCCTCTCTGCCTCAGAAGCTTTAATCCCTCTGCTCAGAGAGTCACTCCCACCTGTATAGCCAAGGTGGAGTTAAGGAGCTGTGTCAAGGTTCCTTCCCCACTCTGAACTCTAGGGTACAGATGTGGGGACCTGCATGAAAGACCCCCTAAGTTTATTCTTACCAGCTTAGGTTAAAAACTTCCCCAAGGTACAAACTTTGCCTTGTCCTTGAACCCTATGCTGCCGCCACCAAGCGTGTTAAACAAGGAACAGGGAAAGAGCCCACTTGGAGACGTCTTCCCCAAAAATATCCCCCCAAACCCTCCACCCCCTTTCCTGGGGAAGGCTTGATAAAAATCCTCACCAATTTGTA
Source organism: Natator depressus (assembly GCF_965152275.1). Taxonomy (NCBI): domain Eukaryota; kingdom Metazoa; phylum Chordata; order Testudines; family Cheloniidae; genus Natator; species Natator depressus. Next base: position 81,057,827 of record NC_134242.1, on the reverse strand, counting down.
CAGGGGAACACAGACCCAAACCCTTGGATCGTAAGAACAATGAAAAATCAATCAGGTTCTTAAAAGAAGAATTTTAATGAAAGAAAAGATAAAACAATCACCTCTGTAAAATCAGGATGGCAAATACCTTACAGGGTAATCAGATTCAAAATATAGAGAATCCCTCTAGGCAAAACCTTACGTTACAAAAAGACACAAAAACAGGAATATACATTCCATTCAGCACAGCATATTTTACCAGCCACTAAACAAAAGGAAATCTAACACATTTCTAGCTAGATTACTTCCTAACTTAACAGAGTTTCTGAGACTGCATTCCTGATCTGTTCCCAGCAAAAGCATCACACAAACAGACCGACCCTTTGTTTCCCCCCTCCAGCTTTGAAAGTATCTTGTCTCCTCATTGGTCATTTTGGTCAGGTGCCAGCGAGGTTATCTTAGCTTCTTAACTCTTTACAGGTGAAAGGGTTTTGCCTCTGGCCAGGAGGGATTTTATAGCATTGTATACAGAAAGGTGGTTACCCTTCCCTTTATATTTATGACACGCCCTCTAGATCACAGATAGGGTGAAAACACTGGCTGTGATTTCTTCCTGGAGCTCTAGGAGAAAACAGAATTAATAAGACACATGCACCTCTAAATAGACTATCAACTGTATAAAGACTAATAATATTTTCCACATCTAAAGGACGATTTTAACCAGTTGATTCTGGGAAGCTTTCATGGGAGAGTGCATCAGCCACTTTGTTAGAAGCTCCTGAGATGTGTTGTATGTCAAAATCAAAATCTTGGAGAGCTAAACTCCACTGAGTAAGTTTTTTGTTATTTCCCTTGGTGGTATGAAGCCACTGTGGCGCAGCATGGTCAGGTTGCAGGTGGAAACGCCATCCTTAATTGTATGGGCGTAGCTTTTCCAGAGCGTAGACAATGCATAACATTCCTTTTCACTGATTGACCAGTGACTCTCCCTCTCAGACAGCTTCTTGCTGAGAAACACGACAGGATTGAACTCTTGATCCGGTCCTTCCTGCATTAACACTGCTCCTACACCACCCTCGGACGCATCTGTGGTTACTAGGAACGGTTTGTCAAAGTCTGGGGCCCTTAGCACAGGGTCAGATATGAGTGTCGCTTTAAGCTGGTTAAAGGCCTTCTGACACTCTACAGTCCACTGAACTGCACTTGGCTGTTTCTATTTGGTTAGGTCTGTCAATTGGGTGGCAATTTGACTGTATTGCAGTACAAATCGCCTGTAATATCCGGCCAAGCCTAAGAAGGATTGGACCTGTTTCTTTGACTTTGGGACAGGCCACTTTTGGATAGCATCCACTTTGGCCTGCAGGGGGCTGATAGTTCCTTGACCCACCTGGTGTCCAAGGTAAGTCACTCTGTTGAGACCTATTTGACACTTCTTGGCCTTAAAAGTTAGTCCTGCCTCCCTTATGTGCTCGAAGATTTTTTGTAGATGTTCCAGGTGTTCTGCTCAGGAATCCGAAAATATGGCCACATTGTCAAGGTAGGCAACTGCATGTTCTCCTAATCCCACTAGGAGACAATCTGCAAGTCTTTGGAAGGTGGGAGGTGCATTCCACATCCTGAAAGGGAGCACATTAAATTCATACAGACCGAGATGTGTGGTGAAGGCTGACCTTTCCTTGGCAGATGCATCTAGCGGTACCTGCCAGTATCCCTTTGTTAAGTCCAAGGTAGAGATGAACTCGGCCCATCCCAGTTTCTCCAATAGTTCATCTGTGTGTGGCATTGGATAGTTGTCTGGGCGAGTTACAGCATTTAGCTTATGGTAGTCCACACAAAAACATAACTAGAACCACTGGAGATGCCCATGCACTGCCAGAGGGGCGGATTACACCCATTTGTAGCATATCCTGGATCTCCCGTTCTATAGCAGTTTTAGCTTGTGGAGACACCCAGTAAGGTTGGGCTCTAATTGGGTGAGCATTACCTGTGTCAATGGAGTGGTATGCCTGTTCAGTCAGTCCGGGGGTGGCTGAGAACATCGGCGCGTAGCTAGTGCACAGCTCCTTGATCTGCTGTCGCTGCATACGCTCAAGGGTCATGGAGAGGTTCACCTCTTCCATGCCGCCATCACTTTTTGCTTTGTAGTAGACACCTTCAGGCCACTCTGCGTCATCTCCTCCCTAGGCTGTAAACTGACAAACCTTTAATTCTCTGGAATAAAAGGGCCTTAGAGAATTAATATGGTACACCTTAGGCTTTCGGTTGGAGGTGGGCAATGCTATGAGATAATTAACAGCTCCCAGGTGCTCTTGGACCGTGAATGGCCCTTCCCACGATGCTAAAATGTTATGGGCCTGGAGCGCCTTTAAGACCATGACCTGGTCCCCTACTTTGAAGGACCGCTCTCTGGCATGTTTATCATACCAGGCTTTTTGCTCTTTTTGAGCATCCTTTACGTTTTCTTTAGCAAGAACTAAAGAGATTTGGAGGGTGTTTTGTAGTTTGGTTACAAAGTCCAGAATGTTAGTTCCTGGAGAAGATGTAAACCCCTCCCATTGCTGCTTCACCAACTGTAATGGCCCGTTAACCTCGCGGCCGTATACATGTTCAAATGGTGAAAACCCTAAACTGGGATGTGGTACAGCTCTGTAGGCAAAGAGCAACTGCTGCAACACTAGGTCCCAATCATTGGAGTGCTCATTTACGAATTTACCTATCATGGCCCCCAACGTTCCATTAAACTTCTCCACCATGCCATTTGTTTGATGGTGGTAAGGAGTGGCAACCAAGTGATTCACCTCATGAGCTTCCCAAAGGCTTTCCATAGTTCCTGCCAGGAAATTAGTTCCTGCATCTGTTAGAACGTCGGAGGGCCAACCTACCCTGGCAAAAATGTCCGTTAGTGCCTGACACACACTTTTAGCCCTAGTGTTGTTTAGAGCTACTGCTTTCGGCCATCGGGTGGCAAAATCCATGAAAGTCAGTATGTACTTCTTTCCTCTGGGTGTCTTTTTCGGAAAAGGACCCAGAATATCCACAGCTGCTTGCTGAAATGGAACCTCAATGATGGGGAGTGGCTGGAGAGGGGCTTTGACCTGGTCTTGGGGTTTTCCCACTCTTTGGCATACCTCACAAGATCGGACATAGGCAGAAACAGACCTTGCTCATTCCGTCCCAGTGGAGTGACCTCCCCAAACGGTCTTTGGTCCTGTTCACCCCAGCATGGCCACTAGGATGATCGTGGGCTAAGCTTAATAGCTTTACCCAGTACTTAGTTGGAACTACCAACTGTCTCTGAGGATGCCAGTCTTCCTGGTGTCCACCAGAAAGAGTTTCCCTGTACAAACTTTGCCTTGTCCTTGAACCCTATGCTGCCACCACCAAGCGTGTTAAACAAAGAACCGGGGAAGAGCCCACCTGGAGACGTCTTCCCCCAAAATATCCCCCCAAGCCCTACAAGCTGCACCTGCTATAGCAAATTAGTAAGAACTTGGTGCAAATTTCTGTGTAAACAAGGCCTAAATTAGTATGTCCATGTAGGGTCCAACACCTGCTAACAGGGTGTGTCAACAGAAGACACTGCCATTCTATTATAAGCATCATCAATTTGCATGGTGTTTTTCAGAAATAAAAGACCCTGCTTCCCAAAATCTTGCTGCCTGAAGATGAAAATCTTGCAAAGAGCTGAGTGCCTGTTTAACTTTAATGAGAGCTGAAAATACTGGGCACCATGCACTAGGTCAGGGGTCGGCACCCTTTCAGAAGTGGTGTGCCGAGACTTCATTTATTCACTCTAATTTAAGGTTTCGTGTGCCAGTAATACATTTTAACGTTTTTAGAAGGTCTCTTTCTATAAGTCTGTAATATATAACTAAACTATTGTTGTATGTAAAGTAAAGAAGGTTTTTAAAATGTTTAAGAAACTTCAGTTAAAATTAAATTAAAATGCAGAGCCCCCCGGACCGGTGGCCAGGACCCGGGCAGCGTGAGTGCCACTGAAAATCAGCTCGCATTCTGCCTTCGGCATGCATGCCATAGGTTGCCTAACCCGAGGTAGGTGTTTAATTAGCCAACCACAAGAAATGAAGTCAACAGACAAAGAAAGGTGAGGTGAGGTAAGGAGCGAGGGATGGGCATTAACAGCAAATAAAAATAAGGAGGTAGATGCTATGTTGTATATAAAGTTTGCATTTCAAGTGTTGTTCATTGGTTTTCTGTTTTATTTTATCCTTTTGCATCCTCTGTGATGGAAAGGACAAAAATGACAGAACTAGCCTTGACTCCTGAATTTGAAAATGGATTTCTCAACCACTAGCAACCCTAGGTGCAAATTAGGTATGATGGAAGTTTTGCATGAGTCTCTTTCCTGTCAGCAAAGAGTAGCTGGACGTCCAAACATGGCAGCCCACAGTCCGTATTTGCTTTTGCACTTTGCGTTTTTCTTTCATAGCATAGCTTCATTTAAAAAAAAATCAACCAAATATGTGGCTAATTATTGCAGCCTAAGTGCTGGCACGTTATTTGCCAGTACAAGTGCATTCATTCCACCGCACAAGGGGCAAGGACCCCCAAATTCAGAACAATCATGATTTACTGTGCAGCTTGGGCAAAGTGCATTTGTTGCCTTGGAAACAAATAGCAGCAGTGAACAACTAAATGAAATTTATGGAATCAACTTCAATAATTCTTGATTATAAATGTGCACAAACATACGGAATTTGATGAAGATACACAGTATGCAGATGTGAGGGATGATAGTAAGTTATATAACTGCTTTGGATACATTTTTGGACTGCCAAGAACATGTTCTCTTTAATTTTTTTCCTGAGAAAAGTCTGTTTCTTTTCATAGCTTTGGCATTTAATTTTAATTTCCAGGGTATGTTTTAGCTTAATTGGCACACTGGATGATTACAGTGTGTTGTTTTGTCTTTTGCAAAACCTGATTCAAATCTAACTCAGGATAAAAATAAAATTCAGACTGTAGAGTGAAATGTAGTGCAATGTCACACTCCAAATAGTATGTGAAATATCAAAAAAAAATTTAATACTTTTATATAGAACATCTCTCCTTCTCCCTCTCATTCTCCACACCTTGTCAGATCTGTTAGGAGAAATGGATGATGTTATGGTTAAAGTACAGGTCTACCACAGTCATCCGGGTCATACAGATTGTATATTTATATGTACATAAAGATATGTATATTTACAGCACACAGAAGAAATCACAGCTAGGTTATATATTTTATTGATGTCTCTGGTTTTACCTATGGGTTGATAGAAGTTCAGGAAGATTAACTGACTTACCTAAGGACTATGCAGTGAATTGTTGGCCCAGTCCCGACTGGAATTCAGTACATTTTCATGGATCCCGGTCCTCTACCCTCCACACTGCCTGATTTTCATCTTTCTCCAGGAGGTTGGGAGGAGCATTGAGGATCCTAATTTTTCCCCTACCCATGACACCCATGTGGCCAAGACTTAATGCTGCAGCCATCATCCTTCAAGCCAAGAAGGACTACACATATAGACAGCAGGTCTGTCTCTTCTCTTTAAAAGTCATATGTGGTCAGGATATGCTGTCTCTGCAGAACTTCCAGGACACTTACCAGTCTGGGGTCTTAGAGGCCAGGAGCCAAACCTGAGTCTCCGACGGGGATACTTAAATCATAAACTCCTGTAAACTGTCTACTTAAATTACAGGAGAAATCTTCAGGAAAGAGATCGTTTGCCTTTAGCATTCCTGAACTGCCTAGCAGAATATTGATGCTATATCAGTGAGAGATATTAAATGAGCATTACATGTGGGCCTGATCACATGGCCATTTTATTTTCAGTCTTCTCTGATCCTTTATCTCCTTTGCTCTTGATCCTGTCCTAGAAGATAGTTGGGCTGCTTCTTTTTTCAGAGGCAGTGCAAGTGCTGGTGTAGGATTCTTAGGCTATGTCTACACTATGGACCTTACAGCAGCATAGCTCTACCGCTACAGCTGTGCCCCTGTAAGGTCTCCTGTGTAGCCGCTCTTTGCTGGCAGGAGAGAGCTCTTCTGCCAGCATAATTAAACCACTCCCAAACGAGCGGCATTAGCTGTGTTGGCAGGAGAGCCTCTCCTGCCGACATAGTGCTGTTCACACCAGCACTTTTGCAGGTGAAACTTATGTTGGTCAGAGGTGTGTTTGTTTTTTTTTCACACCTCTGACTGACAAAAGTCTTCCTGACAAAAGTGGTAGTGTAGAAAAAGCCTTAGCAAGTGGAGAAGAATATTATAGCTAGGGATCTAGACCATGCCTTAAAATGGGGATTGCTGTAATTCATTCAGGGAGTACAAATTTTTCATCTGACATTAGTGGTCACATTTAGAGTTGTAGCTTGTACGGTGCTGAGTGTCCTTAACTCTCATTGACATCTGAGGGAGTTGAGGGCATTCAGCACCAGGCTGGAGGTGCTCAGCACTTCAGAAGATCAGGCCCTGATATTTTGTACTGAGTTAGAAGAGCCATACTAATGCAAAATATCTAGCCTGTAATAATTCCAGATTCTGCACTTGTATCAGCAATTGCAAAGAGGTTAACTAAAATCATGTCCGATGAAGGAATATGCACAACTGAGCACTTGTAGTGAGATAAGTACAATGCATTTAAATTTATTTTTACTAAGCATATTTCTAATCTCTGCTAGGATCAAAATTCAACTCTCACTTAGATCAAGATGTAGGATCCTGTAAGCCTGAAAGACTTCTTTCCAAAATACAATGCACATATAATGATTTCTAAACTGCACTCTGATGTTTACAGAGTGCTGTAGCTATTCACATTAACATAAAGCAGTGTAAGGCAGATTGAACTCCATTAGGAGCTAAATTTAGTGATTTGCTAACTTCTTTTTGATATGTTTTTATAATTTCATTGTATTATGACACTTGGTTTCAAATTTGCATGAGTAAATGAGCCTCGCACTGAGTCAGGTGGTAAAGATTTTTTACTTATCTACTGTGAAATAAGGCATTTAAAAAATAATAAGACTAGAAAGTGATGTATCTTTGACATATTTAGTTTATATTTTTTCAGCAGTGCTGACTGAACATTTTTTAGTATTGATGGTACAATAAAGCTATTTGTACCACATTTAACAGGCAAAATAATTTAATATTATGAAGAATTTTGCAAAGAAGCTAGTATATTTTGTGTAGGAGTAACATTTTTTAAAAATACAAATTTACGTTTAATTAAAAACAGAAATGGAATGGACATGAGCAACACATCTCAAAGAGCAACAGTTACAAAAGGTTAGTAACTATTTTTTCCCATCAAATGGTCTCTGAATTAATCAAAACTAAAATATTACAGTTCAACTCAAAATAATATAATTAGTGGACACGTTTAATATTAAAGAACCACTTTAAAGCAGGTTCCCAAAAGCTTGTTTTAATAAGATGGCTACTATTAAATAATACCAGATGCTCAGTAAAGCATTTACTGTTGATTAAGCACCATTCAGCAGGTATTGTCATATAATTCTGTCACCTCAGTTAATGCTTTAATTGTCAATTTCTATTTTATTACTATACAATCACTATCATTTTAAAATCAAAGTAACTATATATTCAAGACCAGCATTGGGTTTGAGCTTTTTGAGATCTATGTTATATTTTTCCCTACAATACAGTGACCAAGGCTATGTCTACACTACCGGAGGAAGTCGACCTAAGTTATGCTATTCCAGCTACGTGAATAACGTAGCTTGAGTCGATGTAACTCGGGTCAATGGGAGACACTCTCCCGTCGACTTACCTTACTCTTCTTGTTTGGGGTGGAGTTCCGCGGTCAACTGGAGGGCGATCTGCGGTTGATTTGGCGGGTCTTCACTAGACCTGCTAAATCGACCCCCGGTGCATCGATCACCAGAGGATCAGTCTGATTGTAGTGTAGACATAGCCTTAGATTGCAAGAGGCACTGTCCAATCTACCTGCCCAAACTTTCGCTACAATGTGTGGCAGGGGGTTGTCTTTAGTGTTGAAGAAAGTAGCTAAATTAACAGTCCTTGAGCCTGAGGTCATTATCCTTATGCACTGAATAGGTACAGCACATGCTTTGGTAGCATCAGCTTTTCCTACACTGTACCTCAACTCTTGGAAGGATCACCCCTAAGTCTGAGATGGTACCTCAGTCTCCGTGTTCCATTCAGTCTTTGGATTCTTTTCTGTGGAGACTCTAAGCAGAGCTACCAAGTGTGGTGATGATTTTTGTGATACCTCTCCATTAAGAATTGGATGGAGAGCATGGGTCCATTTCACCAACATTGGTCAGATGGTAACAACATTCATTCACTAGTGACCTGGCCTGGATTTGGATGTGACCTGGTAAAGTCAAAGGTGTGAAAGACCCTATTCCTGATTACCACTGCCCTGGGCCTACCAATCTCTCCTAACGTCACCATTTTTAACCTCTGTTTGTTATTGATTTTTTTATGCTGTGTCATTAGTAGTGACAGATGCTTTTAATTTAAAAAAAAAAAAAAAGCCCAAGAGGAGACCATTCTAATTTGGCATGACATTATGAGACAGAACAGTTCCTGGCATGTGAGGTACATAAAAGGTCATCTTCCGTTGCTACAGCCTTTTGGAATAGTGGAATTAAGTTCAAACTCGGGATGTTTTTGAAGTCTTAAATCTCTCTGGGGATGCCTTTCATAACATCTTCGAACTGCATAACACTACAGCAAATGAAATACACTGCACTGGATTAAAGGGTTATTTCCCCTGTGTGTCAAGCTGACATAGAATACTAAACCTTAGGTTGTTCTAGAGTCGTCTCTATCTGCTGATACCCTTCTGCTTTACATAACAGCTCTTGGAGGCTTTGCATGGAAGTTGGTGATTATTTATTCAGCTTCATTGCTTCTTGAATGTGGAACAATTTTATGCAGCAAAAAAACAAAATAAAGCAACTAAATGGGAAGAAATTTAATGGGCTTCAAAATGTGAAAGAACTGATGCAGGGAAGAGCAAAGCTGCCTCTTCAGTTCTATTATGCTGCTCTATAATTTATACTGAAATACAAAATATAGATCTGTCTGCATTGCCACTCATATGTTTAGCAGCGCGGAGCTTGCCCTAACAACAGGGTGTGAGATGTGCTACCATGGTCTTATCTGTCTGTAGCAACAGTTAAAATTGGTTAAGGGCCACTTGCAGTGTGTTTTGTTGTAGAACAAATGTTCATTTTGCTTTGGAACTTGGTATGTGCATAGCCTGTGCAGACTGGATTTAGCACAGGGTAACCAAATCATGGCCATCTGTGCAGTTTTGGAATCCTGCCAGAGATCACCATGGCTGAGCCCCAGGACAAGTCCCTGTACTTCTGAGGTGGGGAGCAGAGGACTGGGGAGAAAGATGTGCAATTTCAAATGTTGCCAAGAAACCTGCACCAGCTCCTCCTGCTTCATCTATAACGTGCTGAAACCTGTTGCACTGTAAAATTAGGTGAGGTTTCTTGGTGTCAGGTCAGGCTAAGCAGAAATGGAACTTCTGAGTTCAGGAAACCAAATTCCCATGCAGCATCTTTGAACTCACTCTGAAAACTCAAAGGTTTTCTTTGCTGTTTTTCCCTCTATCCCATCCTTCCCCCTCCTCCCAAATAACTTGCACTTAGCTGAAATATGACTGGAGGTCCTATACAAGACTAACTTTAAGCTCAGTGAATTTCCGGGGCGGAAAAAAATGGCCAGGCATCTTTCTCCCTGTGGTCTTACCAAGCCCATTGGAGTCCAAGGTCAGCTGGATTTATAGAATTAGAAAGCTGTGGATGTCTTGACGGGAAGATGAGTATACATCTTGGCATACCTTGGTGTCAAAAATATGGTACTACACATGCAAACACATTCCTTGTGTCTGCATGCCTATCACACCCATCCTCTAATCTATATTGTACCTATCACCCATCTGTCTGAAGGTCAGTCTCTGTCCGTATATAGATAGAAAGACACACTGATAAAGTTTGATTCTTTTTCTGTAATTTCATTGTGTTCTTAGCTGCTGGGGTTTGGCATGGATGATTGTTGGGATTGCAGTTCCCAAGATCCTTTCTGCCCCTACCCTTCATAAACATGCTGTAATGAGCTTCTGACAAGGGAAGGTACAACAGACCTCTGGGAAACTCTTCCAGGCACACAGATTTTTCCAGGGAGGAATGATGGCACAGAAACAGACATTGGAATGCATCCAATGAAGTGAGCTGTAGCTCACGAAAGCTTATGCTCAAATAAATTTGTTAGTCTCTAAGGTGCCACAAGTACTCCTTTTCTTTTTGCGAATACAGACTAACACGGCTGTTACTCTGAAACCAGACATTGGAAGGTTAGATTTATTTTCAAACTGGCGTGCACATGGCCAAACCTGTGAAGCTGTCCCTGCCTTGAGGCCTGTCAGCCTGCTAAAAAGGCCAACAGCACCTGCTATTCTACTCCGATTAACAAAGGCAGCAACAACAAAAATAACCTCTCCTAATTTCCCTTGAAGGATTTTATTTGTATCTTCTCTCTATAGAGTGGCACTGCGATAAAATAGCACTTTCATAATGGGACCTATATATTGGATGGCAGCTAAGGCAATAAAAAAAACAGCCAAAGTGCTTGTTTGTAATGGATGTTTTCCTACTTGTGGCTGTTGTAATAAGCAAGTTGGGGGAACTCTCTTTCAGATGTAGTTTTGATGTGCACTGGAAGTTAAACTTCAACTTGAGACTTGAAGGTTGTGACTTTCAAAGGAGTCTCAGGGTATGGCTACACTGCAATCGGGAGGGGTGTGTGTGCAGCACATGTCGACATACCTAAGCCAGTTTTAATCTAGCCAGAGGAGACATGGAGGGCCCGAAGCTAAGCACCATTACCAATGATAGTAGAGCTGTGGCAGCACAGATGTCAGGGCGGGCTAGCCACCTCAGTAAGCACCGAGTGTCCCAGCCTGGCTTGTACAGCCTGCTAGGAAGCCCATGCTGCTGTGGTTTCATTGCTCTTGGTACCAATGCTAGCTAGATTAAAGCTAGTGTCTACAGGTGTTGCGATCACACTTCTGGTTGCAGTGTAGACAAATCTTAGGAGATTTATGTGCCCAAGCCCATTACATCCAGTGGTATTTGGGCATCTACTGCTCCTTTAGACTACTTCGAGAATCACAGTCTAAACATTTTCACAACTAATTTAGTGTTGGTGAAAGGTACTGAAATGGCAGGAGACCTGAAATTCTTTATTCAGCAGCAAACTAGGTTTGGCACAGACAAGAACAGTGGAAATGTCCCTCACGTTTATTTATTTGTATTATCATAGCATGTCAGAGCCCTAGTCATGGACCGGCACCCCATTGTGCTAGTGATGTACAGACACAGAACAAATAAACCATCCTGTCTGACCTGCCTGTGTGCTCATATTGTTTTTTACTAAGAGTAGGAGGAGATTTGCATCTCCATGGCCCATTCAGTTCTTAGCATCTCTACTGTGTGTTGTTATTTCAAAACCTATTCACTGGAAGAGGATTGAGACCTCTAACCTCCTTCAGATACATCAGTGAATAGCCATTAGGTCATATCACTGCGGACTGGAGCTGGACTCAGACTAACAACCTCATAGTGAAAGACTCTGTATCCTGTTACCAATTCCCTGGGACAACCAGTTTCCAAACATTACAGCTAATATTATGAAAGCTAGATGAATCTTTGGGGGAGCATGCATAACCCCAGGCCACAGGAATGTGGTTAATTAAGTGTGTGGGTTCAAGTTATAGTACTTCATCTTCTGATGTTCTTTTTACTAGGGCCATTTGTGCCTTGGGTTTCAGATGTATCAGATCCATCTTTCCATCTGGCCTATTGCACACCAACTCCAATCATCATAACTGCTTTCTTAACTCTCTCTCCCACAAATCAACCCTCACTTAGGACTCTGGACTCTGACCTTTCATTTAAAATAGCAGATACCAAAAATATATTCTTTAGTCCCCGTGGGAGCTTTTCTGCTTAGTTCAGCTGCTCCACTGGCTCATTCATCCCATTGCTCCTTTGGGTTAATCTAAAGCCACAAACATGACCCATCCAAAGTGACCCTTGTGATGATCTGCAATTAGTAACATGAGTCACGTGCTAACAATGGCCTCTACAGAAATTCCTAGGGGTAGAGCAGAGACTAAGGGTAGATCTACACTACGAAATTAGGTCGACTTTATAGAAGTTGATTTTTAGAAATCTGTTTTATACAGTCGATTGCGTATGGCCCCACTAAGCGCATTAAGTCGGTGGAGTGTGTCCTCATTACCGTGGCTAGCATCAGCTTACAGAGTGGTGCACTGTGGGTAGCTATCCCACAGTTCCCACAGTCTCCACTGCCCACTGGAATTCTGGGTTAAGCACCCAATGCCTCATGGGGCAAAAACATTGTCGTGGGTGGTTTTGGGTACATGTCGTCAGTCGCCCCTCCCTCTGTGAAAGCAACAGCAAACAATCATTTTGCGCCTTTTTTCCTGGGTTACCCATGCAGACACCATACCATGGCAAGCATGGAGCCCACTCAGCTCACCGTCACTGCTGCTGTTGTGAGCATTGTAAACACCTCACGCATTATCCTGGACTATATGCAGAACCGGGCTAAGAGATGCCAGCACAAGGAGGATTTTGAAGAGGACATGGACACAGACGTTCCTGAAAGCATGAGCTGTGGCAATTGGGACATCATGGTGGCAGTGGGGCTGGCTGATACAGTGGGATGCCGATTCTGGGCCAGGCAAACAAGCACAGACTGGTGGGACCACATAGTGTTGCAGGTATGGGATGATTCACAGCAGCTGCAAAACTTTTGCATGTGTAAGGGCACTTTCCTGGAACTCTGTGAGTTGCTTTCCCCCACCCTGAAGTGCAGGAATACCAAGATGAGAATTGCCCTGACAGTTGAGAAGTGCGTGGCGATAGCCCTGTGGAAGCTTGCAACGTTTGACTGCTACTGGTCAGCTGGGAATCAATTCGGAGTGGGCAAGTCTACTATGGGGGTTGCTGTGATCCAAGTAGCCAATGCAATCATTGACGTTCTGTTATCAAGGATAGTGACTCTGGGAAATGTGCAGGTCATGCTGAATGGCTTTGCTGCAATGGGGTTCCCTAACTGTGGTGGGGAGATAGACGGAATGCATATCCCCATCTTGGCACCGGACCAGCTTGCCAACCAGCACATAAACTGCAAGGGGTACTTCTCAATGGTGCTGCAAGCACTGGTGGATCACAAGGGACGTTTCACTGACATCAACGTGGGATGGCCAGGAAAGGTGCATGACACTCGCATATTTAGGAACTCTGGGCTGTTGGAGCAGCTGCAAGAAAGGACTTACTTTCCAGACCAGAAAATTACCGTTGGGGATGTTGAAATTCCAATAGTTATCCTTGGGGACCCAGCCTATCCCTTGCTCCCATGGCTCATAGAATCCCAGGGTTGGAAGGGACCTCAGAAGGTCATCTAGTCCAACCTCCTGCTCAAAGCAGGACTAATCCCTAATTTTTGCCCCAGATCCCAAATGGCCCCCTCAAAGATTGAACTCACAACCCTGTGTTTAGCAGGCCAATGCTCAAACCACTGAGCTATCCCTCCCCCCACAAAGCCTTACACAGGCAGCCTGGACAGTAGTAAGGAGCAGTTCAAGTATAAGCTGAGCAAATGCAGAATGGTGGTAGAATGTGCCTTTGGACATTTAAAAGCTCGCTGGTGCTGTTTGCTGACTAGGTCAGACCTCAGCGCAACCAACATTCCCATTGTTATTGCTGCTTGCTGTGTGCTCCATAATATCTGTGAGAGTAAGGGGGAGACATTTATGGTGGGGTGGGAAGTTGAGGCAAATCACCTGGCGTCCGATTTTGAGCAGCCAGACACCAGCACGATTAGAAGAGCACAGCTAGGCGCGCTGCGCATCAGAGAGAGGCTTTGAAAACCAGTTTCATGACTGGCCAGGCTATAGTATGACAGTTGTGTGTGTTTCTCTTTGATGCAAACCTGCCCCCTTTGTTGATTTTAATTCCCTGTAAGCCAGCCACCCTCTCCCCTTCGAAACAAAGTAACTATTGTTTTGAAACCGTGCATTCTTTCTTTATTAATTTTAAAAAAAATGAGATAACGGACAAGGTAGCCCGGATGGGGTGGGGGAGGAGGGAAGGACAAGACCACATTGTTTATTGTAGTCACACTAACAATCAAACTATTTGAATGACAGCCTTCTGTTGCTTGGGCCATCCTCTGGAGTGGAGTGGCTGGGTCCCCGGAGCCTCCCCCCGCGTTCTTGGACGTCTGGGTGAGGCGGATATGGAACTTGGGGAGGAGGGCAGGCGGTTATACAATGGATGCAGCAGGGGTCTGTGTTCTTGTTGGCTTTCCTGCAGCTCCAACAGACGCTTCATCATGTCCGTTTGCTCCCCCAACAGATGCTTCATCATGTCCGTTTGCTCCCCAATTAGCCTTAGCATCGCGTCCTGCCTCCGGTCTTCGTGCTCACTTAATTCTTTCCTGGCATCTGCCACTGAATGCCTTCATGCATTAAGCTGTGCCCTATCAGTGCGGGAGGACTGCATAAGCTCGGAAAACATGTCATCGCAAGTCCGTTTTTTTCGCTTTCTAATCTGCGATAACCTCAGGGACGGAGATGATAGGGGGAGCGTAGAAACATTTGCACCTGGGGGGGAGATAAAAATGGAGAGTAAAATTTAAGCTGATACATTTCTGAGAACAAAAGGGAGACTCTTTCACAGTGAATCAAGCAATTCACAGCAGACAGCACATGTGCTTTAGATACAAGGTCTCATTTTGCCTTTTATATTGAGCGCCTGCCGGTATGGTGACACATCACACACAACATCACACACACACACGGCTGGGAAACAGAATGCAGTTTCCAGGCAGCCATGGTAAGCCTTTTGGTACGCGGGGTTGGCTTCTTATGCCTTCATAACATGTGACAATGTTTTCAAATTGCAGCGCCCTCCTTTCCCAGAGCAATCAATGGGTTGGGTTTTGCATTTAAAAGGAGGGGCTGCGGTTTTCAGGTGGATGTGCAGCACACACCTCCCCCCACCTCTCCATGTGGCTATTCTCTGGGATGATCCCTTCTCCCCTCCCCCCGCCGCGTGGCCATGGGATGTTCCCTTGTAGCCAAGCGCAAACAGCCCAGCATGAACAGGGTCCTTTTACTGTTCTCTTACAAAATTTCCTCTATTTCAACCAGGTGACCATGAATATCACTCTCCTGGGGCTAACACAGAAAGATAAAGACCGTATGTTGCTTGAATGCGACCAAAACCCAGGACCATTCGCTGCCATGCTTTGTGCTGCAATGATTCCAGAATACTTGCTGCTGGCATGTCGTGGTAAAGTGTCCTACCCGGAGGACAAAATAAGGCAGCTCTCCCCAGAAACCCTCTGCAAAGGCTTTCAGAGTACCTTCAGGAGAGCTTCATGGAGATGTCCCTGGAGGATTCCCACTGCATCCCCAGACATGTGAACAGATTTTTCCAGTAGCTGTACTGGCCGCGAATGCATCCCAATTCTTCAGGGCAAATCAAACATTAAACACTATTGCTTTTAAACCCTGTACTGTAGTTACAAATGTGCACTCACCAGAGCTGCCTTCTCCTGCTTCAGGGTCGGGGATCCCGCCTTGGGAGGGTATTGGCTCCAGGGTGATGAAAAGGTCCTGGCTTCCAGGGAGAACGGATTCACCACTTGCCTGCTGCACATTCTCCTCTTCCTCCTCCTCTTCCTCATCCACAAAATCCTCCTCCCTGTTTCGTGAGACTCCCCCTTTGCAGGTGTCCCCGGATAGTGGTGGGGTAGTGGTACTAGCTTTGTCACCTCTTTCAGCAGTTATTAGGCTGAGGGTGTCTTTTTTAAGATGTTTAAATTATTTATTCTCTGTACTAAAAATTAAAATGTGCAGGGAGTCTATATTACTTATGCTCATAGTAACACTTCTGTTTAAAAAGCAGTAAGGTGGTAGTGTGTTCCAGCAGACAGGGCGCTGGGTAAGAAGTCAGGAGGCCTGGGTTCCCAGCTCTGCCCCTGACCTTGGGTGAGGCACTTAACCTCAGTTCTTCAGCTGTGCTTGAGCTTCCCCGTTCTGTCGAATGGGAATGGAAAGCTTCCCGGCTTTGAGATGTATTGAAAAGCGTTATGTTATATAACCATTAGCTGTTTATTGTGAGCACTGTTTAATAGTTCTGATTGTACATTTTCTAATGGTGGCATCAGTAAATATGGTGCCGTACAGTGCAAATCAAGACAATCCCTACCACTAGTGCCTTACAACCTAACTTAGCCAAGGACATATGTAATTTGTTGTTGTCTTTGGAGCTGTGTATATTAATCATGGGGTTGGGGGGGAAACGACTCTGTGCGGGTCTCAGAGATTTTAATGGGATACAAAAGGTTGGACAGTTTTAATGACATCAGATAACACTGAAAATCAGTCCTTTCTCATCTCCATTCTTCTTTCAACCATCTAAAAATAAAGTTACATTTTAAGGTCCTAAAACTGTGCAGTAGAAAAATAAATCATGATTGCTGGAGGTCAGTGTCAAGGAAATAGCCCAAGACATTTCTCCCAGTCACCATGTTGCCTTAAGAGTCCAGGTGTGAGCCAAGGGTGGAGAGAGGGCTGGAGATGTAAAAATGAATCTTCTATCATACATCAAAAATGTATTATTGTTTCAGACCCTCCCCCCCCCCCAAAAAAAAAACCCCTCACGTTTATTTGTACAGCAGCTGTTTACCCTGTAACTTTTTATAGCCCGATTGTCTGTCTGTGCGTTTAAATAGATGCATGGGTCTTTAGGTATTTGGGGGAAATAATCACTTGTAAGAAATTCTGCAGTTAAAGCAGATGGTGTGACATAAACTGAAGCTTTGGGGCTACTTGTGGAGCCCTAAATGTTGTCCATAGTTAATTTCACTCCACGATATGCAGCCTTTTGTTGCAACAAGATTTGGACGAATGCTTGCATTTGATGCCTGTTGACGTTTGAATGTAGTGTGGAAGAACCTTTTGTCCATTTGCTGGAGGGTGGGGGAAGAGCTGAAATAAAGGTTCCAGAATTTTCTGCCCTTTGGCCTGACTCGAGCAGTTTCCCATACCTACCTTTGCTCAATGAATAGAGTTTATGAAAGCCTTTTGACACAGATTGGTTTGATCTTGCCCTGGGCTCTAAGCATTAGCTCAGTGTCCAGCAGTTCCTTTCTGTTCATCTTTTTTTGTCTCTTCAGCTCTTAATTTTCCTTTTGCTCTCTCAGTATGGCCCCTATTGTGCCACTATATTTGTTCAGCAAAAAATGTGTAGATGGTTTCTTCTGCCACCCATGCTGCTTAATAAATTGTCCAGCATGAGGTGCTGAAGACCAATGCACCTCATCCTGCTATTTCATCTCCAGATGGTGGAGTACATCTCTATACCTGCCTAGAGAGGGCAAGTTCTGAGGGCAGACCCACTTCTGCACAGTTGCCCAGCGTACTGGCTGGCATCTTGTTAAAGAGCAGCAGAAGCTTCCTTTGTTGGCCTTTTAAAAGCTGGGTTTTTTTTTTGTTTTGTTGTATTTTTTTTACAAATCGCTCTTCCCCCGCCCCCTCCAAATAACTGACAACTGCATTCTCCTTGATCCATGTGATATTTGTATGTGTGCATAAAAACAATAGAAAGCATTGCATTGATGTAGGTGTCAATAATTGAATTTAATCTGATATGTATGTGCATAGGGGACTATTTTGCACTAAATCACTTTTCTTTGTTTTACAGTCTCCTTCATCAGCAAGTATAAACCCTTCCACTCTCCTCTTCACCTACCCAAAGACCAAATTTGGAAAAAGTAACCAAAAGGGAGGCCCACATCTTAAACAGAACAGGGAAAGCGGGATGGTGTTGAAATAATATAAGGGTAAGTGACGCTTTTTATCCTATTTTCCTTCTCTCCCCTCATTTTAACATGAGGTCTAGAAGACAGGCTAAATCCTTGGTGTTGAGTAGAGGGTAATATAGAGATGAGCCATGAAACAACTTAACTTGTATGTATTGCTAAGGTGATGGCGTGACTGAAAACAACCGTTCTCACAAGAAACATGGTGATGTGGTTTACGTGGATGGCATAATCTTGTCATAATCTTGAGGAAACCTTTACAAAGAGGGAGTACTTCAGAGCTTTGAACTTTCTCTTTTTGTTACACAGTTTTGCTGTGTGTTTTTCACTTACATTGCAACTCGGATGTGGGACAGGGGTAACTTATCATTAGCATTTTATTTGCATTTTGTGGAATGTTGTGACTCCCTATTCTGATATCTTCCACTGTTGTGGTTTTTGGTAAATTTTTTAATGGTGGAATTTAAAAATGAATGTCTTTCTCACTGCATCAGTGAGAGATAGTGTCTTTTAATTATCAGATGTCACTGGGTCTTCCAAAAATGCTTTTAAAGGGATAAAGGATAGTAAATGAATCAGCTTGCATTATGCATCAGATCAGGGTGCAATCTAACTGGAAATATACATCTTAGGAGACTTATTTATACTGAACTTTCCTTTCCGCATAAAAGGAAAAAAAATCAAGATATAACAATGATCTATTACCCCGGCCTTTGTAAATCAGGATCCTGTCTGAAATAAAGTTGCTAGAAAGCATTATTTAGGATTAGTGGTTTCTAAATGTTGGAGAACAAATTTTCAAAGGTGGAACGAGGTATGAGCATGCAAATGTCTATATTTCCTCACATATCCATTCATAGGTAGCTAGGTTGCACAGTTGTTCACATCGAAAATTTTGCTATATGTTATTGGATTTTGTGCTTCATTACTACTATTTTTGTAATGCTTGTTCATGAAAAATTCATAGCTGGGAGGGGAATTTAAATCCCTGCTTCAAGTCAAAAACGAAAAATATAGAACTGGAAAGGTAGACCATATCATTTTAAGAAACATGATTCCTAAATTAATCCTCATCTGGTATGCCATCTGTAGCACCTATCTCAATAGAAAACTCTTGGGTTTATATCTCTTTAAAGAGCTCTGTTCTAATTGGCTGCCTGAGATTTCTGTGTTGCTAATAGGGAATCGGCTTTTTTTGGTCTTTGTTATTTCTGCACCAAGTAGGCTATAGGGACAAATGCAAGAGTGCCTAGAAAATATGAAAGAAAGCAGGACTCCATTTGGTCAGGTGATTAGCATGTGCCAATGTAGTGCTATGTGACTAACTTCCAGACAAGGCCAGTAAGTGATTATATTTCATACGAATGTATGCTTGGCGCCTCCTGCAGCTGCTGCACTGATGGTGCAAAAGATTGTGGATTTTCTGCCTGATTTTTGGGGTACAGTCAGCTAGTTAGATATCTAAATCATTTAATTTGTGAGTGCAAACTTAGAGAACATTTAAAAAAAGGTGGCCCATTTGGATCCTTGGTGAATCCATCCCCTGGGAAATCAAGCGCAGGGTTGTTCCCTATTGTACATTTTCTAGAGCTTTGTCCAATCTAGTTTTAAATATCCTGAGTAATAGGGTCTCCCCTACTATCTCCCTGAGATGAACTGTTGCACTCTGTGTGTGTCAAAGAGAAGCAGGGAAATCTCCTTTTCCTGCTTTTAAACTTTCTCTTCTCTGATTCTAAACTTTGGGTTGCTTCCTAGCTATTGCTAGAGAATGCATCTCTCTGTGTGTGTGTATGTGTGTGAGTGTAATTTTTTACATTTCATTCATTGTACCACATGGTATTTACTTCTCTCCTAAGCTCTGAGACCTCTGTGTTGTTCTGTTCCCTCATCCCCAAGTATTTCACAAATATGGCACCTGTGCAGGAAGCGTTTAAGCCTTTGCTTAAATGCCCTTCCTAAAGAGGGATGCTTTTCTGAATCAGGGCCTCTATCACTGCTTGGCATTGCCTTGTGACTTCCCTTACTCCTGTTTCCTTCAGGGAAGCCAGTAAACCCTGGGAGCCTTTTCTTTGCTCGCTGGGAAGTTATCTGATAACTGCAGGAGAATCTGAGGGGCTTAAGAATCCACAAAGAGGCTGGGGTGCCAGCTGCATCATCCCTCCCTCATGATGGTTTCACCACAGTGGAGAGAAAGTGCATTCACTTTGCTGTTTCTCTTCATTGGTGATGTCATTAATGTACTGTAACTACATCTCCAGGGACACTCATAGACGCTCATCTCCTATAACACTCATAGATTGAGGTTATCCAGGAATTCAGTACGGATGGTGAAATATTACAGGTTTATTGCCTTTCCGTTCATTTTGTTCTCATGCCTTTCTGCCTGGCTGACTCATTGCCATTCGGCCTCTGCTTGCAATTTCTATTTGCTGCAGTAACGCCCACTGGACAAGACAAGGGCGCTTGCAAACCACTGATGCCTGCAACCAGGTCCTTTGGCGTTTTTCTTCTCGCTAGATCCTGGGGCTGTGGTAGTAAAACACTGCAGTTACAGAGAGTCAAATGTTAGACATGCCATTTGCCAAAGCATGAAGTAGGAACAAAATACTAACATGAGCCCTAAGCAGAAGAAATGCATGTTGCATCAAGCCCTGACAGCTGCCAGATTTAGGAGCTTGTGAGAGTTCTCACTTCTGAGAGAGCCCTGCAGTGAGGACAGAGTCCAAGCATAGGCTCTGGCGGCAAGAATCTCCTGATTGACGGTAACGACCTGGATGGGGAAACGATGAGAACTGGTCGCATGCATAACCAGGTCCCAGGCCATTTTAGTCTCTTAGTTTCTGCTTAAGAACTGTTTTTCCTCTCTTCTACAGCAGTGGTTCTCAACCAGGGGCCCCTGTGGGGCTTCAAGCAGGTTTCGGGGGTCTGCCAAGCAGGACCAGCATTAGACTCTCTAGGGCCCAGGGCAGAAAACCGAAGTCGCACTGCATGGGGCTGAAGCCCGAGGCCCTGAGTCCTGCCACCCAGGGCTGAAGCTGAAGCCTAGCAATGTGGCTTTGCAGGGGCCCCTGTGGCATGGGGCCCTGGGCAGTTGCCCTGCTTGCTACCCCCGAACGCTAGCCCTGCCTTTTATATGCAGAAAAATTTTGTTGTGGCACAGGTGGGCCATGGAGTTTTTAATAGCATGTTCTTGGGGGAGAGGGGGGACTCAGAAAGAGAGAGGTTGAGAACCCCTGGCACTGAAAGGAGCAAGTTGTGTCATGGCCACTTGTTGTGGAATCACTGGATCCAAGAACAAATTTGCCAGTTTGACTAATGGTGGAGGCGCATCTTTTCTGACAGGAAGACCTGAGAGCCCAGCCCACCAGCATAGAGCCTAACCCCATTGAAAGACCAAAAAGCTACAATTAACAGCTGTATGTTCAAGACAAAAATTAAAAACTAAATTACACACCTGTTTATTGTGTGTAGTTGCAGGAGCGTGGATCAAAATCAATAACCTACCTATTCATTTTCTTTTTCTGTCTCTGTCTCACACACACACACACTTGCTTTCACAGCCTTTCTTAGTAACACTGGCTAGTTACTTGATAACTTTATTACCCTTTGTAACTGTCTTAAAAATCATCCCCTAATTGCTTCAATTATTTTTGATCCCAATCTCTAGATTCTTGCATTATTTGTATGTTGTTCAGTAAGGTTTGAGAACTGCAAACAGTTTTGCCTGAATCAGTTTTTGATATTCCTTGTAAATTTCCAGCCTTGTGATGGATACATTATTTCTCTTTCAGATGGGGGTGGTTTCAGTCATGTGGCATTAGCACTAGCCATTTCATAGGCAAGTACATTTCAAGTTTTTCCTTAAAATGAAGATCAGTGTCTCTCAACCTGGAGAAGGTCTCTCACTTACACACAGGACTAATATCTTGCAGCATGACTCTGAATGCAAATACTTTAAAGGCAGCACAAAAGGTTTAATTTAAAAACCCAACCAAACAGTACAAATTAAAAAATCCCCACAAAAATGGAGACATGGAAGCACTTAAAATACTTTGATGGGATGTACTGCATTAGCCAGGGTTGTGATTTTGATTTTTAAGTTCTGATTAAAATTCAGCAGCTGTTTTAAACAGAAGAGATGTTTAGACACTGAAAACCTCAGCTTAGGGCTTTATTTTCACAGCAGCATACATATATAAGTGAGGGGGCCATGATGCACATACCAGCGGAATACTCCTCTCTGGCTTATGTTCTGTTTCTTTTGAAAGTCTCTCCAGCTTAGCAAGGGCCTCCGACTGTTACATTGTAAGTGGTTGCTGCCTCCCAAACAGTCTGTTACAGATGGGAGGGATGACAAGTTCCAATGTCACTGCACAGAGGCAGAGAACACGTGATCCCAGCCAACTCTTGCAGAAAGATAATGAAGAGATGAGAAGCATCAATTCATGATATTCTTGCTAGGACCCCGGTGAAACTGCTGTTTGTTTCTCAAACAATTACTCCAAGTTGTGAATTGGTTTGTGTCTGCACATCTTCTCTTGATGCGTGAAAATAAGGCAGTGCCAGCAGGAAAAAAAATTATGTGGGATATGAAATGATAGATGTCCTAAGGGATAAAATTAATCAGCCATTTAGGGTGAGGTGAGAAGTGCTGGCAATAAATACTCTGCATCTGACTTCTTTTGACATGCAAGAGGCTGGTTTTGTTTTGAGGGCTTATCCCATTAAGAATTTTTCAAATAAAAATGGGAATATTGACAAGGTGAGTTTCCTGCTGACTGAGAAGAATGGTGCTAAGTCATCCTCCTTGTCCACACTTATAAAGAAGCCAGAGCTCAACACTGCCAAAACAGAGCTCTTAGTCTTCCCCTCTAAGCCCTTTCCGCTGCCGCCTTTCTCAATCACGACCACAATACAATCACATGATCACAACACCACCACCCTGCCTGTCACTCTGGCCCCTAACCGGGGTGTCATCTTTGACTCAGACTTCTCTCTAGATCCTCACATCCAGACTGTGTCTAAATCTTGCAGATTCTTTCTACGTAACATCTCTAAGATGCAGCTTTTCCTCAGCTAAAACTCTCATCCAGGATCACATCATCTCACATCTCCATTACTGCAACATCCTGTTCTCTGGCTTTGATCAGTGCAATCTTGCCCCACTTGTATCCATTCAGAATGCTGCTGCAAAGCTCATTTTCCTGTCCCATCACTTTGACCACATCACCCATCTCTGTGCATCCCCTCACTGCCCCTCCTCGTTGTCCTTCACATCAGACATAAGATGCTTGTCTTCGCTTTTAGGACTCTCCACAGCCTATCACCCGTCTATTCATCATCTCTCATTCCCTGCTGAGGTGTCTGCTCCAAACTCTGATCAGCCCATGATGCCCGCCTCCATCACCCACCTGTTCAGTTTTCAAACATTCACCTTTGTGCTTTCTCCCTTGCTCCCCATAAATGTCTGCAACGCCGCCTCATTATCCTTCAAATCTCTCCTTAAAACCATTCTTTGCCACAATGCCTACAAGAACCTTGACGATGGTTAGGCTGCTGATCTACTGAGACCACTGCCTATCATGTTGACCAATATTTTTCACATTTTTGCCTTGTACTATTCCATCTGCCTGTATCCATCTGTTGTTGCTAGTCTTGTACTTACACTGTAAACTCTTTGGGTCAGGGACTGTCCTCTTGTTCTGTTTGTACAGCGCCTAGTGCACTGAGGTCCTGGTGTATCACTAAGGCTCCTAAGCACTATGGCAAGGCCAATAATAAATAATAACGGATTGCTTGCTTTGAAGGCTTGCCCAGCACAGGACATGGAGTGTAGCTTTTGTGTGGGAGAGGTTGTGAGTCTGCCTTAGAATGGGGGACATTTTAAAACGCAAATAAATTGTTAGGGTATTTAAATCTTAACAGTTGTTCTTTCCAAAGTGGCTGGGTTAGGTTTGGAAAGCAAACCATCACATTGTCTAACCCTGGTCTCTCCAAAGCAACCCATCACCGTGGTGTTTAGGTGTTAACTAGGTCCTGCCTGACTGGTGTAGATTTGTTCTCCCATTCCTCCTTTACACATTGCTTTTTTTTTTTTAAAGAACTCTGTGAACAAAACCTTGTCAATAATACCACACAGTAGTTAAAAATACTATTTTCTTTGTTTCTAATGGTTTGCACATTATCTTATTTAACTTGTGCATACAGTGTGTCCAAAACCAAGCCTGATAAAATCACCTCAGAGCAAGCTGAAACCACTCTCCTTTCTTATTTGTGACCATGGCTAGGAAAACGGGGACAAATTCTGCTCTCAGTCACAAGTCAGTTGGTTTGCACAGATATAACTGAGAACAGAATTTGGCACAGCATCTCCTTTGCTTGTAGATGAAGTAGAAGAATGATTCAGGGGATTCTGCAAAGTGCAATTTCTGCATTACTGGATATGGACCTGAACCAGAATCCCAGGTTAGAATGCCCCAGATAGCTCAAATGCAGATCTGGATCTGAACTTCAGACTCATCTCTAATACATGCTCTGAATTTTTTTTTTTCGGGGGGGGGGGGAGGAGGAGGAAAGGGTGTTTCTTTTTTCTTTCAGGTTAGAGAACTTTCACAAGCGTTCTGGGTCCCAGAGGTGCTGAGAACCTGCACTTCCAATTGGCTTCAATGGGAGTTGTGGGTGCTTGGCATTTTTGAAAATGAGGCCAAACTGTCTAGTGTATTGAAAATGAAATCATTAAGTAGCTGTTGCATTAAGACTCAGTCTTTATTCATGGAGTGTAATGTGATTCGTTTGCCCTTTTGCTCCCATGTTGAGAAGGCAGCCATCTAGTATGCATCACTGACTGCTGGCTGCAGATAGCTTTTTTTGTGAGAGAGCAGACATTTTCATCAAGTGCAGTCTAGCTATGTGGTTGTGAGACATGTCTGTTTCCCATATAAGATATGGAAGAAGGTGATCCCTAGGGACAACAAAGGCTGTTGCTCATTATACTCCGGGAGCCCTGTTTATAAAAATATAGAGTTCAGGTCATGTTACACTCTCTCACAACAGTTTCAGTACACTGTGTATTCCATAAGGCACATAAGGTGAAATCCTCATCCTCCTTCTGGCCCCCTTTATGCCAGATAAAAAGACTGGAGCGGTGCAAGGAGTCTTAAAAGTCCTGGCTTCTCTGTGAGGGGAGAGGGAGTTCTGCTGGCATAGGAACTGTGGAAGAAAGCTGTAAGACTGCCCTCTAGGGACATCCATGCAAGCCGTGGTGTAGGGAGCAGGGCTAGGGGGAGGAGGGGCAGGGCCTCACCATGCAGTGCTGCAAACGTTCTGGGAGGCGTTGTGGCCCACAGGGCAATTCAGGGAGGCTGCTATGACTTAGCACCCCAGGGCTGTTTAAGTTATGTCAGGGCCTCTCCAGTCCCCTGGAGTAGCCATGGGGTCGGAAGGGTGCAAAGATGAGTGAAAGGCATGTTAGCCCTTCCTCCCCCTGGGCTGTGAGATCTGCGGGGTATGTCTACACTGCAGTTACAGGTGTCATGCAGCTTATGTAGACATACCTGAGCTAGTTCGGGTAGTGGAGCAGTGAAGCCTGACTAATTACCCAGGGTTCCGGGCAGGCTTGTGTAGTCTGTGTTGAAGCCCATGTTTCTGTGGCTTCACTGCTCCACTACTCAAGCTAGCTAAATTAAAACTAGCGCAGGCATGTATACCAGAGCCTCAGGTGCACCCTGTGTTTGTAATGTAGACATATCCTTGTAGGCACATACTGTATTTGTATGATGTGGAGTTTGGGACATGCACAGTTCATAGACCTTACTACAAATACAAAAAGGGATCACGTGGCCATGAGAGAGATTACGGATTCTTATTTATTAAAATGCTGATAGCTAATTTTTGCAGTGAGATGATAGTAGGAGTTTGGCTGGAAGTAAATCACAACCCTATGTAACTGTCCACCTTTTGATATTTTTTTTAAAATAAGCAAAAAATAATAAAAGAAAAGACACCAAAAGGAAAAAACAAGATAAAAGAGAAATAGAAAAACTGAAGGTAATTTTATAAATGATAGAATAGGAGACCTAATCTAAGTGTTTGTCACTAATTTAAAGAATAATAAGGAACTTGCTAGTGTGTGTCACTACTTCCTTCTGGATGGAATCACCATGGTTCAGCTGTGTGTCATAGGCTTTATACTGCAAAGAGGTGAGCTAACAGAGGTTTTTTTCAGCTGAGGCAAAAATGACCTGTGCTTCTGAAGCACAAAGATCGGAGTTCTGTCCCCAGTGCTGCTGTCAGATTCCAGCTGCTCATGATATGCAGCATAGTGACAGCTGTGGAGTCCTTAGGTGACCCTAGATTTGTAACAATATGTTTTCCTCAGAATCATAGTGTATATCAAAATCGATGGGGCATATTGTTGGGGTGGGGTGCAGGAGCAGAGTTCCTTAAAATGGTTGAAAATAAAAAAGTACTGAGACAACAGCAGCGTCCGGGAGAAAGGGCCAGAGCATAGGATGCCAAGAATAAACAAGGAGTCTTAAAAGTCCTGGCTTCTCTGTGAGGGGAGAGGGAGTTCTGCTGGCATAGGAACTGTGGAAGAAAGCTGTAAGACTGCCCTCTAGGGACATCCATGCAAGCCGTGGTGTAGGGAGCAGGGCTAGGGGGAGGAGGGGCAGGGCCTCAGGGGAGAAGCTCTGCAGAGGGGCATGAGCTGGCACTTCATTTGTTGAATGTCCTTGCATTTGTTGGTGGTGAGGCACATGTCTTCTAGAACATATAGTTTCTGTCCTGACAGAATCCATCAGTCACAGAAGGAGCCGGAACTGGACACAACTAGAGATGGGATGACATTCTCAGAGAGCTGGGGGAAGAAGGTGATTTTTGCCCCAACAGTTTTGGCATATGAGAGAGGAGAGATAGGGAGGCTACAGCTATAGACCTGCTCTAGCTCCTTATTCATGCTTGAGGACCAAACAAACCACTGTTGATATTGCTGATCAGCTTCCTACTGTTCTGTGACTTGATGTGGATCTGCTGGTCATTCCAAGCTCGGTCTCTCTGGTTTGGGGAGGCAGTAGTATCAAAGCATATAGATCTTTCGTTTTCTGAATTTTACTTACTTCCAGGAACATGGCCAGTGTAGGGACTGCTTCCCTGCCACACAGCATCTCTTGCAGCCCTGAAACATGCAAGTTACAGCTTAAATGCTAGCCGTTGATTCTGAATTGAATAATGCAAGCTAACAAGCTTCAAAACAAAAAAGAGGGCCTCCTGGCAATATGCTGTTAGCAGCCAGCTGGTCTCATTGGGTTGCTCTCTATTTCTCCGACATGAGATGTAGAGTTAATTTCATACCCACTTTGTGCCTCTTTTGTTTGTTTGTGAGATTGTCCTTTGCCAAAACAAAGAGACATTTTCTTCCTCCAGAATTTCTGCAGACAGCTAATGGTTTTTTGGGGAGAAAACTCCTCATACTCAAGGATGCAACATTTGTAATTTGCAAGGCGTGTGCAAATGCCAGATTATTAGGCAGAACTGCTGCTGATTTAGAAGGCAGTTAATGCTATAAATGTGCCAAGTGCCAGTAGAGTGTTTCTACAGATGGAATAAGTGGAAATATTGGAGGGATTCCAAAGGTTTAATCAAATTCAACCCGTTTTTGCAACTGCAGAATTCTCTAAGGGATGGAAGTTTAAATAGTGGACTGTTCCATTGCTTTTAGAACCAGGGGGAGGTTTTCATAGATGAAAATAAAACATGTACCTTCAGACATAACACATAGCCAGCCACTGCAGCAATGCAGTGAAAACCTGCATTTGTTGTCATACAGATGCCATACAGGGAGAATAATCTGGTGGGTAAATATCATGGCAATAGGGACCTTAGAAATAATATAAATAGATGGATTCTTTCAGTTACACCATGAAGGTGAATAACGGGGAAAAGGGGAAGGGAAGGGCAATTTGGTGAAGTGGCGGGACAGCAAAGGACTGATTCTGCGCTGCCACTGCTGCACCTGCAGTGAGCTCCACTGACTTCAGTAGATCTCTGGAAGGATACAACAGTCCTCTGGAGCTGCTCGCCACACAGGACTGGGTCATGTGGCTCCGTGCAGGTGCAGCAGTCCTCTGTGTGATCAACAAAGGATCAGGGCCAAAGACATCCTCCGTATACAGCTAATCTTGTTACTTTTATTTATCGTAAATAAATTTTAAAAAATTGTTGGCGTAACGAGATGTGTCCCAAGCTTCCCTGCTCAGTCCCTTTGCTTATTGTATAACCATTCCAGCCTCCTTCCTTTATCTGTGTTGGCTGCATTTTGACTGTCTTTTCTCAGGAACAGGGACCTGGTCTTATCTGTAAGGTTCCTAATGCACCTGTGGCACTAATAACAATTTATTATGTTCCATTAGCAACTGATAGCAAGTCAGAGAAGTTTGCAGAGATGGGAAAGGAGAAACTATTGCCTGGGAAGGGAAGGGACTTGGGGCAAGATCAGTCACCTTCAAGATTTTGCCAGGGAGGTGAAGAAAGTTGCAGAGTTTGGAACATGCAGAAGAACTGAGTCTTAGCATTGTCAGCTACTCACCTCTCTCCAGCCTCATCATAAGCCCGGCTGTGTGAACTTGGCATGTTGGGATTCCCTACCTATTTAGGGTGGATAAGGGTGGGCTGGGGAGTGGTGTAATAAGGAGAGAGAGAAGCTCTACATGGCATCACCCCCACCCTGGAAACACCTGGGGGAATAATTCCTGGGGGGGTCTCAGCAGTGTACTAGCAAATGTGGAGGCAGGGGCAGATCTGAGAGGAGAGACATTTGTGACATGGTTCCAGGTGGAGCTTTGTTGCCAAGGGGAAAATACAGGGCCAGGCAGTGGCTGAAAAAATGAGGACTATTTCATGAAGTGTCCCAAAAGGAAAAGGGACTTACAGCATGGAACAGCAGTCCCTCTGCGTACGAATGCTCCTGCCCTTTGTAGTTGCCTACAGATCATGTATCTTGGTGAGGCTGGAGAGCCATGACCCCTGCTCATTCCATGGGGGAGAAATCCACATCCCTAACCAACATAATTTCTTGGTAGCTCAGCAGGTATTATCACACAGCATTTTTGGTATATCCTTTGTTCTACCACAGATTTTTCCATAGGGGGGGCCTGATCAATTGTATTTATTTGGAGGGGGGAGGGTCCCATATTCCCTAAAGTGTTTAGTTTCCACTCTCTCCTCTCCATCACTCTTGAGTCAGTCTCACTCGCTCGCTCTGTGTCTCTCTCTGTCATTGTGGCATTGCTGAACTCTCTGCTATCTTCTACACAGACCCCTGCATCACTCTGCAGTATTTCTCAGTGAATAAATTGCTACAATGCTATTAGCCTCCGCGCCACACTCTACTGCTCCTGTCTCCCTGCACCCACTTCCACCCCTCAGTTGATCCAGTCTGCTCTCTGCTTTCTCCAGTCAAGAAAGCTCAGTACCACTGCACACAAATTGCTTTAAAACTGAATTGTTTTAAAAACATTTGATAAACATTCCTTCCCCTTTATGATGCTGTCTGTTGTGCTTCTTAATTTTGCAGTTTCTTGTGTCTCTTTGCTTTAGCTGTGAGCTCTTAGATAATCCTACCTGGTGAAGGGGGTAGGAAAAATAGACAGTATCTTCAATTTGTTAGTTTAATTAAAGTCAATGAGGAAATTAAAAGCCTAGCAACAATGTGAATCTGGTTTCTAGCATGGTCCTTATTTATATATTGCTCATCACTTTTGCGGATGATGAACCTCTGAGTTGCAGCTCGTTAACTTATCTCCTTTTATGGGATTTTAATTTTCTCTTTACTCTCTGTGCAGCCACGTGTATATTGCTGGCTAGTCATAGATGCAGGTTGCAGGTCTATGTGCAGATGAGACTGTGTAGAGCACCATGTGACAGTTCCATGTCCACAGTGGGTTTGTCTCAAGAGGTGCTGGAGTGATTGTTTTTATGTTTTGGTGACTTTGGTTTAACTAGCAGCTTTTCCAAGATTTAGCTGGGTTGGGGCTGTTAACAGAAAAGACCATTTAAAAATGGGCTATTGGATTTGACAAAGAGTGTTGTGCCAAATTCAGAGCAACTCACAACTTCAAAGTCATCACTATGGTGCACACCATAATCACCTGGAACATCAAGGCAGATAGTAGAGTTCCAAAAACACAGACCCCATCACTTGAACTGAAGGAGAGTCTCCATTAGTTGAGGTTTGCAGTATACAACCTACAGCACACCATTGAGGAGTTGTGATTCAAGCCAGCAGAGGGCAGAGGTCACCTACTAGCTAATGAGTTCTCAACCTGAGTGTCATGAACAGATGTCAGGGGGTCATGGGATGGGAATCCCAGTGTGGAAAAGGCTAGGAATCGCTGCAACAGTTGTTTCATTACACTACATAGAATGGAAAGGTTAGAGAGGAATTCTTTCATACAATCACCTTCCACCTCTTTTCTGTATGAACGTGGATATATGGCTTGGCACTTGCTGTGGGCAGAGAAAAAAAAAGGAAGAGTTAGTAAATAATAAATAATGCTGTGTGTCTGTAAGTTGCTTTACGCATCAATGTGTGATTGCTTAGATTATACTTTACAGAAGTCAGTACAATATTGCCTGTAGACTGTGATGTTTCTTTGTTTCCCATTCTCTTTCTTTCACCCTTCCCTTCATACTTATGTATTTACATTCAGAAGCAACATTTATCTTGAGTGCTGCTGTATCAGTATCCTTCCATCTTGCCACAATGTCGTGTTCACCGAATTGAAACTCCAAATGGTGGAACGGTGGAACACCCGCTCTTCACCTCTAGGCTAATATTTCAGTATGATATTTTCAATATGATGGTGCCTGGTTCAGTTCTTAATGGGCAAGATTTCTCATCACAGAACCTCCATGCTCTGATGTGGTACAATTTGAGATGGTCGTTTGTGTCCAGGAGACCCTCAGGACTGAGCTAAAGAAATAGATGGGATTTGTCCTCATTCCTCCACGTCCCTTTCAAGAGTTTATAAATCAGTATGGAAAGCTCTAAAGCTGCCTGAGTCTGATCTTAGGGCATGTCTATATGTGCAGTGCAGCTGCATCGATGCAGCGTGTTTGGGGAAAACGCTCTATGCCGATGGGAGAGCGCTCCCATCAGCATACTAAAAGCACTTCCACAAGTGAAAGAAGCTATGTTGATGGGAGAAGCTCTCCCGCCAGTATAGTGCTGTCCATACTGGTGCTTATGTCCATGTAACTTATGTCACTCAAGGGCGTGGTTGATTCGCACCCCTGAGCGACACAAATTCTCCCAACATAAATTGTAGTGTAGACATAGTCTTACTTTGTTTTCTCTTTTGTCAACTTGAATCCAATATTCTTTTGATTCCCCCTGTCCCTCCCTCCACTGTTCTGCCACTGATGCATATCCCTTTGTCTCTTTCTCTGTGACATTTCCATGCCTCCCTCCACAACTTCCTATTACACTTGAAATGTTCTACATGAACCTGTTCATCAAGCCACCTTCTTCACATTCAGATCACGCCTAAAAACTCTCTTCTGCCATCACACCTATGAGAAGAAGGAAGCAGAAGAGTAACAAACTGAACCACCCAGCTGTGCACACATCTTATGAACTGCATGATCTTACTGTTGTCAGCCTAGTCCTTCCTGTCAAGCCTGGCCACCCAATCCCATTGTGTGTTTAATGACCTTCACTGTGCCATTTTGAATTTAGATTATATGCTCATGGAATCTTTACTTGTTTTTCTGAGGTTCCTAGCACTCCCTTGGGCACTTGACAAATAATCATGTGAATTTAGTGTTGTTAATGGGTACTTTGTTGACAGCTCTGGAGACCATCCACAGAGCATAGGGTACAGGATGGGTACTGACAAGGCAAGCTTCCCCATGGCATTCTCTTGTGGCTGTTCCACCTTTAAGTGAGAGAGGGTGGTTCAGTCTCCATGACCCCACTGTGTCCTTGGGATTTCTACTAAAACTTCCAACAAACCATAATGGTAAACGTTTGTTAACTGGATACCAGGAACTGGACTGATTCCAAATATCAATAGGGACAGCTTTTGATCACTACCAACCTAAGTCACTCAGGCTTTAGCTTCAGCCCCAAGTGGCGGGGCTCAGGGCCCCAAGCTTCAGCCCCATGCGGTGGGGCTTTGACTTTCTTCCCTGGGCCCCAGCGAGTCTAATGCTGGCCATGCTTGAGGACCCCCTGAAACCTGCTCACAGCTCCCCAGGGGCCCCAGAACCTGGGTTGAGAACCTGGTTGAGAACCACTGCCTTAGCACACTTTGATCTAGTCTCCTTTCAAAGTGACATAGACCAAAGTGTACTATGGACCTGTTAGTGTGTGGCAGCAGGATCCACATGGATAGTTAATATGCGGCATGCTAGTGTGGGATAGATTCACACCCTGGCTTGCTGCAAACTAAATGTTCGTTTAGACAAGTCTTTAGATGTAATATCAGACCTGCTCAAGTGTATGTGGTCATGGCTGCAGAGGACATAACCCAAATACTACTCACAAGCATGAATGTTTTCCACAGGTCATCACTAGTACTGCATCACATGCCAGGTATATGACGTAAAACAGATATGCAATGCTATGTCCCATAGCTGGTGTGTCTGATTTTAAATGCTGGTATTCAGTGAATACTGCCACAACACGGATGCTTTCAGATACTGCTGATGATATTTCTGCACCTGGAGCATTAAACAAGCAAATTTCAGGGCCACCTAAATGACCATGACTTTAAACTTAAGCATGTTCATCAGTGAAATGGACTGGGATGTAGATTCTTTAGGTATCTGGGCTAAAAAGATGTCAAATGTATTTAAACACAGATTAATATGGTTTTATGAAAAATAGGCCTTGTTTAAAAAAAAAACTGATTTCATTCTTTCATGAGATTAGAAGTTTGATGGATAAAGATAACTGTGTAGGAGTAATGTTCCTAGACTTTCATAAGGCATTTGACTTGGTACCGCACAACATTCTGAGTTAAGTCTGGCAGTC
The DNA here is from genome assembly GCF_965152275.1 of Natator depressus. Lineage (NCBI taxonomy): Eukaryota > Metazoa > Chordata > Testudines > Cheloniidae > Natator > Natator depressus. The sequence goes on along the minus strand of NC_134242.1, from coordinate 81,024,891 downwards.
TCCAGTATCAACAGAGTGCACAGTAAATGGATTAAGAACTGGCTAACTGACAGATATCAAAAAGTAGCTGTAAAAGGAGGATCATCAGTGAATGAGGGTGTTCCTAGTGGGGTTCTACAGGGTTCAGCACTAGGCCCAACACTATTCAACATTTTCCTCAACAGCGTGGATGTATATATAAAATCACTGTTGATAAAAAGTGGGGGTGAGACAAAGATTGGGAGAGTGGTAAACAATGGGGAGAACAGCGAGTCATACAAAGTGATCTGGATCGCTTGATAACCTTAGCCCATTCAAACAAAATGCTTTTTAATATAGGCAAATGCACAGTTATAGCTCTAGAACAAGGACTGTAGGCCATACCTACGAGGAAGGGAGACTGTATCCTGCAGAACAGTGACTCTGAAAATAATTTAGGGGTCAGAGTGGACAAACAAGTCAACATGAGCTCTAAGTGCAAGGTCATGGCAAAACAGGCTATTGTGATCCTTGGGGGTGTAAATGGGAGTGGGAGTACAGAGATGATTTTGCCTCTGAATATAGCATTGGGGAGTTCTGGGGTCCCCATTTTAAAAAGGATGTTGAAATAATGGAGAGGGTGCAGAAAAGAGCCACAAAAATGATTTGGGAGCTGGGGAAAATGCCTTACAGGGAGAGATTTAAAGAGCTCAAACGGTTTATCTCAAAGATTTGAGAGATGACTTGATTACAGTGTGTAAGTTCCTTCCTGGGGAGAAAATATTGGGTACCAAACAGCTCTCTAACCTAGCAGAGAAAGGCCCAACAAAAAACAATGACGAGAAACTGAAGCTAGAAAAATTCAGGTGAGAAATTGGGTACAATTAATTAACCATTGAAACAAACTGCCATGGGAAATGGTGGATCTCTTAATGTCTTTAGATCAAGACTTGCTGTCTTTCTGGAAGGTATGCTTTAGTCAAACATAAGTTATTGGGCTCAATACAGGGGTAACTGGATGGAATTTAATGGCCTGTGCTATACAAGAGGTCAGGCTAGGTGAAATGGTCCCTTCTAGCCTTAAGCTCCATGAATCTATGAATAAAGGTGACATTTTGGAGATGATCTTTTAGAAGAAAGAATGAATTTATGAATAGAAAGGTGCATTTGCTAGAACTGAAGTATTTGGCTTACATTGCCAAGACTAATAGCCCTAATTCTTGCTTCAAAAGAGCAGACTGCATGGAGGATTTTGCAATTGGGGAGAAAAAGATGGGAAAAGCTCCGCAAATGAGGAATTGGAGAAATGCAAAGAACAGAATACCCAAAGGACTCAAAATAATGAAATTGGGAGTAAGAAGATTCTCTTTTCTCACCCAGAGCAATGAATCTAGGAATCAAGTTAATATAAAGAATAGTTTGAAGTCATATTCTTCAGAACTTGTTAATGCTGTGGTTTTGTGTGTGTGTGTGTGGGGGGGCTCTTTAGAGAAATAACAAACATTTACACACTTTGGCAGTATTGTATCGGGGAGAATTGAGGAGAAGGTTTCTTTAGCAGCATCAGATTATAATTTTGTTTTTAAAAAAATCAACATCTGTGTCAATAAAGAAAAATAACTGGAACACTTTAGTGACTTCATGGTATTTTTGCAGTATCTATTTGCAGCTGAAAAAAATCACAAAAGAACAGAGGTATATGGGTCAGATTAACAGACAAAAGTCTAGTAAAAGTATGGGAGTTGAAAGATTTCAGGCAATATTTTTAGTTAATTTAGATTCGTAGAAGTTGGCAATAATAGAATGCAGTTTATGGTGGACTTTTGACTCAGAGGAAATCAAAAGGCAACATGGGAAGCACGTGTTGTCTTACTTTTTCATATTTTAAGATGGAGTTGTCTTACTATTTCTTTTTCTTTTCTCTTTGAACTTCATGTGGAATTTAAGCATAGAACAAGTAATTAATTTAAAGTAATTTTAGTGCTTTTTAATAAAACGAACCAAGTGAACTATGTTGACTTCATAGCTATAATAAACGGGGTCTCAGTGAGTCATTGGAAGGAGGATGTTAGCAAGCTTTACATTATGTGGAATACGGAGTAGCTTGCTTTCAATTCAGACACATATTTCCTGTCATCTTACTGGGAGGTATACCGGCACACACAGGAAAACATGCCCCTTTGCTCAGTATGGTTACAGTGTGTTTTTATCAATCCTGTATGCTTGTGTGTAGTGATACCTATTTGTACAAACTGTAAGATGTAATAACTATATTAAAACAAGAAGTATCTTAGCATGTCTGTACCTGGAACCACTTGCTTCATGTGTAAGCATGAAAAATACTCTTGAGTTCAGCTGGCATTGAAATAGGTCCTTACTGTCCTAAATCATTGTCTAGCATTGCGATATGCCATTAAACAGTTGGTTTGTACCACGCAGGGGTGGCTACATTTCAGTGGTGGATGAAGTGAACCACTAAAGGTATATAGAATGGGTAATGTATTTTGGGGTCCTTTTGGGTGAAAAGATGCTATAAAAACTTGAGTGGAGTTAGGCCTTAGGTGAAGAATACTATATTCAGTAAAAACTACAGGAGGCTTTTACAGGGCGTGTCTTTTCGTCTTCCAGTGCTCCGTAACTTCTCCCCTTTAATCTACCTGATGAAATCCTGACCCCACTGAAGTCAATGTGCATTTTGCCATTGACTTCAGTGGGACCAGAATTTCACCCTCCTTCCCTTTCACTTCTTAGGAGATGACAATACACCCCCCTACATCACATTAATTTTCAACCCATTTCATTCAGGGCTTCACATAACATTAGCAAAACAGAAGTTAGCTTGTCTTTCGAGAGCAAATTGAGGGTCTGAATCCAATCATCTCCACAGTCTAGAGGAGTTCAAGCCCAGTGTTCTGATTCAGGCCCATTTCTTTTTATCTATTCCTTGTCTCAGCTAGTTCAGAAACCAGAAGCGCTTGATACTTGGTTGGGGTCTCTCTTGTATGTTACAGGACACTTTTAAATTGACAAATAAAGATGCATCATCATGCTTGCATTTCATACTACTTTTGTTTTTGTTTCTCTGCCTGGAGACCTGCAGCAGTAGATAAGGGGTTAAAATCTCCTCATGGCTCTCCCAGTTACCCCATCAGGACTGTTTAAAAATTAGCTTTTCTCCACTTAGGGCAGTATAATTAGGATACAGTAGTTGTGGGAAATTATTTCACAAAGTGACTGCATGTGCTTGTCCATGCACCCTAGGGAGCCATGCAATTATGCATACATAATTCTACTCTTTGAATATTTTCTCTTTCTCTGCATAATTTCTCTCTATTCATTTTTCCAGTGTCCTTCTGAGATAAACTTAGAAGTCTCCTCTTTTGGAATTTAAAAACAGATCCTATGACTACATCTTCACTATTTGCACTTAAACCAGAAGCCATCCATTGTGGGGAAAGTACAAAGGCAAGCAGGAAAAGCCCTTAAATAAAATAACACCACCACTGTACTCAACAAGTTCTGAAGGTAGCACTGAAAAAATATTGCATTCTTATTATATTACCAGGAGCACTAACCCTGAGTTCTAACTCGTTTGTTACCTAGTCCTTGCTCAGAACTCCCATTTTCCTTCACTAGGAGTTCTACCTGAGTAGGGACTTGGTAAAGATTTATCAGTTCCTGGCAGAGTTGAGAGTGGAACCCTGTGCCTTCTGCTCTAAAAACACATGGCTCTAGCTTTGACAGAAATAGCTGGGGGTCATTGTTCTTTTCCTTGGGCCAGCCCCAGAAGGTAGTGTCACACTCACTCAGTCGTACACAGTCAGCATCTTAGATGTGTAGTAATTTAGAAATTAAACTGCTATCTTGTGAAATTCCAGGTTTTATTGCATAGGAAAATGTCCATGGTTTTCATGATACTTGGAATGGTGACCCCAGTTTTAAATCCATAGCCTAAACTAGTTTTCTTCATTTTAGCACGTGAAAGCTCAAATTCATACTTAAAAAATGGGTGTTTGGGTGCCTAAATTTCAGGCTGAGAGCCCAGATGGAGAGCTAGGCTGTCTAAATGAAGTGTCCTTGTTTGATGTTTGTGCTCAGCATATGTGAGTGTGTAATACTTAGGTTATGCACCCTCATTGTCTCTAGAACAAACACCCAACAAACCAAAGAGCTTTGGACCTTTGCCTAGGAATGCTCTAGATTTATTGCAAGCTGTGGGCCATACTCTTCGGTTTGAGCCTCAGAATTATGGGAACTGACCTTTTAAGTGCATCTGTACCTTTTATCTCTAATATCCTCTTTATGTTATTCTTGGAGGATTTATTGCAATGTGATAAACGAAACACAAGGTAACTTCCAGCATCTTTCAACCCTCTGCAGAACCAGTTTATCTTTATAAACTTGCTACTGACATGATGCAATTTCTCCCTGTGCTGTACACCAGTGAAGTTGTGATAAAAGACAACCCATTGAAGGGATTCTTTGTCATACTCCTGAATCGTATATAATTCCCCTTTTTTCCCCAGTGCCAGAAGTGAGCTGGTGCTTTGCAATTATACTCACACTTGATTTCATTTTTTCCTCAGTAATTCATGTTCCCTATTGTACCCTCACTCATTCGCAGTCTTTCTCTCTCCCCCACCTCCCCTCTCCCCGCGCCCCGCCCCCGCGCCTTCCTCTCACCACACTGAAGCTGTAACTGCTTCACTGTGGTCTTAGGAGAAGATAGTGTTCTACTTCCCTAAGAAAGTTCTTTGTGGGGTGTCCTGAAAAAAGGTTTAAACAACACAAGGGAATAAAGGCACCACATTTCTCTGAACATTTTTTTTTTTAAAGGAATGCTATATAAGCTGCTAGGAAAGGGCAAAAATGTCTCCGGCTCCTCTATAGTAATGTCTGTGAGGCTGTGAATTTCTAAGGAAATGTGCTTTTTACATACAGGACTGAAAGATGGACTACCCCACCTCCAAACCTTTGCAAGTCTCTGTGTTAGTCTCATAAATCTAACAATAAATCATAGGATTTTTCCAAAACTGCAAAAATCAAGGCTCTCAGTGAAGTAGCATAATTGCTTGATTTTTTTTTTTTTTGTACAGACTACAGCAGTCTTTATGCAAGAAAGTCAAATGATCCGGATGATAACATGTAAAATACCTTTTAAACAGAGAGGGGCATATTCTGCTCTCAGTTACGTTGGTGTCAGTGGAGTTACTCCAGTGTTACACCATTGTAAATGAGGAGAATTTGGACCATAATTTGCAATAGGCTTATTGGAAGCAGGAATGGTTGTAGTAGGTTGGAGGGGGTTTTAGATTGATGCAACGTTTTATTTTTCTCTCTCTGTCTGAACTTTGTATGTCTATAGTGTTGCAGCTTGGAGTGATAAATAGCTGGCCAGCCGTGTGTTGGGGTCAGTGGATAAACTGAGGAACTGTAGCATACAGTTTGACAGGTGACAATTGTTCACCGCTAGGCTTTAGTCCAAGTCATGCATCCTCACTAAAGTGGTTCCCTTTAGTGGAAGCATGGAGGAGAGTCTTGATTTGTAATTTATACACAAGAGTTAAAAAGGTGAAAATGAGGGTGAACAATAAGGGTCTGTATAGGATGGTGTCAGTTTTTGACACTGCAGCTTGGCATAATTTAATGGTACCTGGAAAAATAGCATAATTTATTTTTCACCTTATTTTTGGACACCAAGAAATGTCACTAAAAAGGTTTGTTTCTTTGTATGAGAATAACTCCTCTTCATTGGTAACTATATCCATAGCCTACTCTAATAAATCAGATCAGAAGGGGCACTCTCTGGTTAAAAATCTGAACCCCTTAGATAGATTTTAAAATGCTTTCAGTTTTAATAATCTAATTTTCTTTTCACTATTGAGGCTGATTGATTACTTTTTGCACTTCACTGATTTTGGACAATGAATAGAGATCAGTTCAACTTTTGATTCTCATCAGTTTCTAATCAGTGTTTCTTTCTGGCTCTCATGCACTAGCACAATGCTGCATTTTTCAGGCTGAAAACACTGGGGGGGAAATTTAAATTAAAAAACAGTTTTAATTGAAGCTAATAAATAAAAAATAAAGTGTTCTCTTGGTTTTAGGCTTTGTAAAAACCTGGTATCTATTAAGCCTAAATTTTAGACTGAAATCTATTCAAGAGTGTCTCTTAAACGTATTATGCCCACTAATACATGTACAACTTGCTTCTCTTAAATATACATGGTGCAATCGTAAGAATGTTTGTGTGAAGCAGAGATGTTCTCCTTAGTGTAAAATTACGATGTTACTGATATGTTTGAAATAGCATTGCAGCTATTTACATGTGATCTCTGAATCTGGTTTACCAATAATATTTTGAATTAATATGGTGCCTTCTATATATTCCCATCTTCGTCTAAATTTCTTGATAAACATTAATTAATTGATCCACAATATGAGGAAGGGAATTAGTATTAGCCACATTTTACACATTAGGAAACTACAGTAAACAGAGGTAGTGACTTGACTAAGGTCACAGAGAAAGTACTAAGCAGGAATAGGACCCTGATCTCCCAGTCTCCTGTCTTCATCAATCCTTCTTCCCATCTTTGTCTAAGGAAAGCACAAGGGCTGCAGAAATGTCATCACAACTTGAACAAGGTAATTGGAGATTATATTGCAATGAACTCTCCAAGTGTGCATGAATGACACACACTTACACAGGAGATTATAAAATGGGATGTTTTACTCAGCAGTGAATAAGGTCTCGGTCTGTGGGTGTAGGGAGGTGGTAAAGTATGGTGGTGATTGTGGGAGTTTAAATACATTGGGCCAAGTCTTGTGATTAATCCCAGCAAAGCCAATGGAGGAGATGCTGTGGCCAATGGTACTCTTTGAGTAAAGGCAGCAAGGGTTGGCTTGGTGTGTGGCCATTTGCTTAGCATGGTATTATCATCAGAAAATATGAAAGGATTTAAAAAAAAAATAATCCTGTCCAACTATTAAGTTCGTGTTAGATCTTGGCAGTACCTCTGCAAACCCAAACAGCGACTGAGGGACAACAAGTTGAATAGCATCATTTAAAGAGGGAAATGCTGACTTGCCTAAGATGTCGCATTAATTAAGAGATGGTTATAAAGGTGCAGAGCCCATTATAGTGATATGCATCTCCAACTAGACTATAAAAAGTACTTTCTATGCTGAATCTTGGCAGGCCGGGGCTCTGCCTGGGAAAAGATGCTGGCTCACTGTTCAATTTTACAAAATATAAATAAATTCAGACTCAAGTTTATTATTAAGTGCCTTAATCAGGTCTTTTGAGGACAAAAGTCTCTCTCTAACCTATGGTGTTATCTGTCCAAGGCTGACCACGGGCCTCAGATCATCTCTTCAGCTTCTTTGCTGACAATGTTGTTCTTTAAAATATGGACCCAGACTACAGGCACTTCAGTTTCTTCAATGTCTTCAAGATGTTCCTAGATTTCGTTTTGCTCTTTGACCTGTTTATCTAGGTTTGTTGTGCTGTTTTCCCCATGTGTTCGCAAGTTAGACTTACATACATACACTGGAAACTCACCAAGTAGTTGGAGTATCTGCTGCATATATGTAGTGTAATGTAGCTAATGTGTGCATTACACACATGCGCGCATACATATACACACACACACCATATATGCAGCAGATACACTGGAAACAACTCCCCAAGTAGATGTATTTGCAGTCCAGCCTTTTAGTTACTGCTCCAACTGCTTGCTGAGTTTCCACAGTATCTGCTTTATATGTTATAGATGTTCAGATGTCAAAAACTTTCTTCTTTTGAGCAGAGAGGGTACTTCCTTTTCATGCCACATTCAACTTTCCAAAGGCTTCTCTTCATCTTCCCAGCTTGAAATAGCATGTATCTGTTTTAAGTAATACAAAAAAAGCAACCTTCAAGACTCTCTATGGAAGTTGGGTAGTTTTATTTCTTTATTTATTAAGTTCCTGTAACCTCCGAACATTTGTGTTCCACAAGCAGTTTCCATTATGTGCCTCCGTTATGTTAAACCCACAAGTCTGCCTTCTATAGGTAATTGCCTAGTTAGATTATGGATATTTATTTATTTTGTTTTTATTTGCTTATTTATATATTTTAACTAATATATTTAAGGGACCCACGGCAACCTAACTTTGCACATATCCAGTCTATGTAACCACATGTTCCTATCAATGTTACCCACCCCCTCTTTCCCACATTTCTTCAGATTGTGTGTTACAGCATCTGTTGCATCTTGTCATAAATTAGATTGTAGAATCTGCCCAGCAGGGATTGTCTCTTACTGTGTGTTTATACAGCACTAGCACAACAGGGTCCTGATCCTCTTTCGTGTCTCTGGGTGCTACTATATCACAATCATAAGAAGGAGTGAAGAAGGGATGGGCAAGAAATTAAATGGCTGAAGGTATTTAACTGGGAGTACAGGGTAGGGAGCTAGGCCTCTCCTGCATTTTAATCCCAGCTTTGACACTGACTTGCTGTGTGGCTTTAGGCAAGTCAGCCTCCGACTCAGTTTCCCTGTTCGTAGGATGAGTTAATTATATTTACCTATATACCTTAGAGGAATGTTGTGGGGATCTGTTATTTTAAACCTGTACGGTACTTTGAAGTGCCAGGTATTATTAATTTTGAAAAGCAGCTAATCGAGCAACTGCCTTTCAGATAGATTCCCTAAGGATTTTACTGGAGTATTGATGAGTGAGGAGAATAGTACAAAACTGTTAGAACACAGGACCCTGTTTTAGCCATGGCATCACCTGTCACAGTGATGATCGTAGGACTATTCACATGCTTAGCTGTAAGTGTTCTTGAATACTTTGCTGTATTGGGGCCTTAGTGTGTGCTTGTGTATGATATACTTCACCATGCAAATCTGGTTCTCTTATCCATTATCATCAGTCATCTGATTTTGAAAAATGCAAGTTTAACACACATTAATAGATGTTTAAAATACTTTTTAGCACATCAGTCACTAAATCCTCCTTTCTGTTATCAAAATTAGTTTTGGTTCTGGAATGGGATTAAGTGATAGACATCAAAATTCAACATATTTTTGTCATTTCTCCAGTTGCCTGTTCAGTATAAGGGGATAAAATGGAACTTTATTTTCAGCACAAACAATGAACATAAAGTCATTGCTCAAAGCATTTCTTCTGGAATTTAGCATGGATTGACAATGGTTTCTACTATTCATTTACTTTTCTGAACATTTTGAGTGATCACAAAGATTTCAAGAAAGATAGAAGTGCTATACGCTTATGTTTTATTAAAAAGAAAAATTCAATATGGAGTTTTCTGGGAAGGAGTTTTACTTCTCTGAATGCATAATGTGAAATCTGGACACTGTGATAACTAGGACGTGCCAAAGGCAGTCAAACCAGAGTTCTTTTTTATCACAATACTCTTTGATTAAGATCATTATAGCAACTGGTAGCAACACTATGGTTAAGATTGAGTTGGCATTTCTGTTTCATTGGGCTGCAACTCAGTGTTCAAGCTGTCAGCCCAGATGCAATTTTTTAAAAAAATTCATACAAAAATGGTTTCAATCCATTGAGCTATTTTGGAGTTGAATTTTTTTAAAGGGTAGATTTTTAATCTGTTCTAGATTTTATTTTATTTTATTTTTGATTTGAATAGAAAGCCTCTAGATATTAAAAACTTGAAAATTTTCAGGAAAGTATTTCTTTAAATAAGCTTCAGTAAACTGTTTTTTAAAAAATAATAATAATAATAATTATTTTATTTATTAGTTGTAGGATGAAAAAATACACTGTCAGAGAAAAATGATTTGGTCCTTTTGTGCAAAATGGAGAGAGTTTTTTTTTTTAATGTATGAAATCTAATTTGAAACGTTATCAAAAAAGTTTTTATTTATTTTGACTGTCAATAAAAACAGGATGAATTAAATACATTGTCCTGCAGTTTTAGATCCCCAAACATAATGACAGCATGCTAAGGCATGAGACTAGAAAGTGAAACTGACAGGCTGAGTTTCACTGAACTGAGTGAAATGTAAAAAGTAAACAAACTGGATAAATGTTGAAAAGTAAATAATACTATTGTCAACTGCCAGATCATTCAAAAATCATGAAATTTAATCATAATTTTTTTTAAAAGTACCTTTTGGGTACTTATTATTTGCCTTCTGTTTTTTTGAGCCTTTAAGGTTACACTTGGGTCATGTGTTCATGCTTTTCTCTGCAGCCACAAGGGCTAGAAATGTACTTTTGTTTTAAAGGAAAGATGTGATTCCATGTAACCGCTTGACTCCAGGAGCTGAGGCTTTAAATGAAACACGAAATATGAAACTCAGGATAAAATCGAGAGAGCTAGTAATGCTGACATTAGATACTTAAAAATCTTTCACTTCTGTAGTATTGTTAACAGAGGTGAAAAAACTGAAATACTTTGTGAGTTACAAGTTGACAGCATCCCTTTAAGTCCTAGCATAAATTCAGCAGTACTTCACTTCTCATACCCAATCCTAGCTTAAAAGTGAGAGTAAGGAGGTCATTTTTTCCCAGAGCTACACAAAGAATACATAAGGGGGACATAGTAATGAAATATTAGCATATCAATGCAATGGGGAGCAACAGCTAGGTAGAACAGAAATATACTCTGAGAGCACAGACATAGCAGTGACCTAACGCCGCTCAGCCACTTGAGCCCAACGACCCAGTCACTATGGAGAGGAAATACTGCTTGCTGAAAGGAAAAGGAAGAAAGCCTGTCACTATACTGGAGTTATTCTTTGGAGATGCACCAAGTGTGACAATTGTGTTCAGGACTGTATGGTAGTGTACAAGGGCTTCGCTACACAGGGAAACACAGGACAGTTAATCCAAATTAACTAAAGGTGTGAATTAAAAGTGGACTACTTAGAGTGCATTAAACCCCTTGTGTGGATAGTCTCATTCAGAATTATAGTGACCTTAATTTGGGTTTGTCATAAAAATAAAGGGAAGGGTAACCACCTTTCTGTATACAGTGCTATAAAATCCCTCCTGACCAGAGGCAAAACCCTTTCACCTGTAAAGGGTTAAGAAGCTAAGATAACCTTGCTGGCACCTGACCAAAATGACCAATGAGGAGACAAGATACTTTCAAAGCTGGAGGGGGGAAGACGTCTCCAAGTGGGCTCTTTCCCTGTTCTTTGTTTAACACGCTTGGTGGTGGCAGCATAGGGTTCAAGGAGAAGGCAAAGTCTGTACCTTGGGGAAGTTTTTAACCTAAGCTGGTAAGAATAAGCTTAAGGGGTCTTTCATGCAGGTCCCCACATCTGTACCCTAGAGTTCAGAGTGGCGAAGGAACCTTGACATGGTGGCAGAGCGGTGGCATCATTTTGAGATTTTTTTGAGATCATTTTGAACCAGAAGCACAGCAGGATTTTAAAAGGTTTTGTAAAAGAGGATTGCAGGTGTAAATTCTGTGTCTCTGCCTGGGGGACAGAGCAGCAGGCATAACAAAGGGATTTTTCTTTTTTGAGCTGGAGTTTTCTCTACCTAAAGGCAGGGTAGTTAATCTCCTGCAGGGAAATTCACAAGTTTTTCACAGACCTGAAGAGGTTCTTTTTTTAAGGTAAGAGCAGCTAGAGGTTTTTCTGTCTATTTGTCTGGAGACAGAGGTGTTAGTTTTGGGGGTTTTTTTAAAGGATTTTTCTGTAGGCTGAGAATAGCTATCAGAGAACATAGGTAATCACATTAGAGCACAGCAAAATTTTATAAGCCAGGTTTTTTGTTTTTGTTTTGTGGTTTTCTTTCTAACTCTCGGGTGTAAAGTTAGTTAAAAACAGAGACGCTAGGATGACAGAAACCAAGGCACAACACAAACTGGAGTTAACCAGACTGGAGGCAGCGAAAGAGGCAGAAAAAGCCCAGGAGGCTGCCCACAGGAGAGCTATGGAGGCAAAGGAAAAAGAGTGGAAGCATGCACTGGAGATGGAGAAGGCAAAGGCTCAGCAGAATATACCAACCAACCCTAGCAATCCTTCTCCAGGTACCACTTCCCATCCCAGAAAATTCCCCACCTACAAGGCAGGCCATGATACCAAGGCCTTCTTAGAAAACTTCGAAAGGGCCTGCCTTGGGTACAGCATCTCTACAGACCAGTACATGGTAGAGCTGAGGCTGCAGCTCAGTGGACCCTTAGCAGAGGTGGCGGCTGAATGCCTAAAGAACACATGAACAGTTTTGAACTTTTTAAAATCCAGGCAAGAGTCAGAATGGGGCTAACACCTGAGCATTCCCGTCGGCGGTTCAGAGCCCTAAGGTGGAAACCAGACGTGTCATTTACCCAACATGCCTACCACATTGTGAAAAATTGGGATGCCTGGATATCAAGAGCAAGTGTTAAATCTCCAGAAGAGTTGCCCTTCCTAATGCAAATGGAGCAGTTCTTAGAGGGTGTTCCTGAGGAAGTAGAAAGGTACATCCTAGATGGGAAGCCCAAAACTGTAATCCAGGCGGGGGAGATTGGAGCCAAATGGGTGGAGGTGGCAGAAAAGAAAAAAACTAGTAGCAGTTGGGGCAAATATCAGAAGGAGCAACCCGAGACAAAACCGTATGACCGGGGACAACCCAAGGCCCCACCTACATCCCAAAGAAAACCCCAGACACCTTATCGTCCCACCACACCATTCTCCAGCAACCCACCTCGCCTCAGTGACCAGTCAACTGGGCGATGTTTTAAATGTAATGAGCTGGGGCATGTGAAGGCCAACTGCCCCAAGAACCCCAACAGATTACAGTTCATTGCACCGGGGTCACACCAAAGGTCCTCAGGCCCAGATGCCTCCCAGATACCCTCGGAGCAAAGGGAAACTGTGAGCGTGGGCAGGAAGAAGGTTACAGCATGGAGGGACACTGGAGCGCAGGTGTCAGTCATCCATCAATCCTTAGTGGACCCTGTAGAGGCAAGGTTGCGGAAGATTGGCGAGGAGCTAAGTGGTGGACTGAGTATGTGACTGGATGTAAGCGGAGGATGCAGGCAGTTTCAATGAACTTTGTCTGACAGACCCTGCCAAAAGATATTGTAGCATAGCTCAGCATATTTTTGCCTGTAAACTAGTCAGTTTATGTAAAAAACATAAATTATACATGTAAGAATGTAACCAGCTGTTGATCCCATGTAACCCCGAGATAAGTGCGGAGAATATAGCACCGCAGAGGACTCCCCCTTGGCGGAGTCCTGCCTGGTCAGCTGTCCCGAATGGCCAGAGTCCCCTGCAGCCCCTCCACACGTCCTAGGGTCTCCCCGCGCAGATTGGAGCGTAAGTTCTGCCTTCCTTCAATAAAGCATAGTTTACTATTCTTAGGCCTGAGTGTCCTCCTTTCGCCGGTATCTTCCCCCCCACAGCCCTTGCAGCCACAGACCCCAACTTAATCAACCCAGAGACCCAAGTGACGATTCAAGTCCAACTCTTTCAATTTGCCTGCAGCCAAGTTACCTGTCCAGTACAAGGGCTGGTCAGGAATGTGGACTTTTGCAGTCTATGATAATTACCCCATTCCCATGCTGCTGGGGGAAGACTTGGCCAACCATTTAAAACTGGCCAAGAGGGTGGGAATCGTCACCCGCAGCCAGACTAAGCAAGCTTCCACACCTATCCCTGTTCCTGAGCCTTCCACCAGGGCCCCGTCTGTGTTACCAGAGACCCAGATGGAGGTGGTGGAACCGGATCCCCTGCCAATTACAATGGCAGTAGTGGATCCAGTCCCAGACACCCAGCCCAAGCCAGTCCCCGAACCGAAACTGGCGAAGCAACCAGCACCAGAACCATTGCCAGCACTGAGTCCAGCGCTTGCAACCCCATGTACAGCTCCAACACCCCAGGGAACCACCGAGCCTGCACTGCAGCAGCAGCAGATGACCCTACACAAGTGGCTCAGCCAGAGCCTGAAATACCCCATAGTGCACCAGCGGAGCGCGGTTCACCATCAACGGAAACAGCCTCAGCACCTGCATCTCTTCCAGAGGGACCAAGCCTAGGTCCACAATCCAATGAGGAACTGATGTCTCTAGCATCAAGGGAACAGTTCCAGACCGAACAGGAAGCAGATGAAAGCCTCCAGAAAGCTTGGACGGCGGCACGGAGCAACCCACTGCCTCTCAACTCTTCTAATTGATCCAGGTTTGTTGTAGAAAAAGGACTTTTATACAGGGAAACTCTTTCTGGTGGACACCAGGAAGACTGGCATCCTCAGAGACAGTTGGTAGTTCCAACTAAGTACCGGGTAAAGCTATTAAGCTTAGCCCACGATCATCCTAGTAGCCATGCTGGGGTGAACAGGACCAAAGACCATTTGGGAAAGTGATTCCACTGGGAGGGAATGGGCAAGGATGTTTCTACCTATATCCGGTCTTGTGAGGTGTGCCAAAGAGTGGGCAAACCCCAAGACCAGATCAGAGCCCCTCTGCAGCCACTCCCCATCATTGAGGTTCCATTTCAGCGAGTAGCTGTGGATATTCTGGGTCCTTTTCCGAAAAAGACACCCAGAGGAAAGAAGTACATACTGACTTTCATGGATTTTGCCACCCGATGGCCGGAAGCAGTAGCTCTAAGTAACGCTAGGGCTAAAAGTGTGTGTGTCAGGCACTAACGGACATTTTTGCCAGGGTAGGTTGGCCCTCCGACACCCTCACAGATGTAGAAACTAATTTCCTGGCAGGAACTAGGAAAAGCCTTTGGGAAGCTCATGGGGTGAATCACTTGGTTGCCACCCCTTACCATCATCAAACAAATGGCCTGGTGGAGAAGTTTAATGGAACTTTGGGGGCCATGATACGTAAATTCGTAAATGAGCACTCCAATGATTGAGACCTAGTGTTGCAGCAGTTGCTCTTTGCCTACAGAGCTGTACCACATCCCGGTTTAGGGTTTTCACCATTTGAACTTGTATATGGCCGCAAGGTTAAGGGGCCATTACAGTTGGTGAAGCAGCAATGGGAGGGGTTTATACCTTCTCCGGGAACTAACATTCTGGACTTTATAACCAACCTACAAAACACCCTCCAAACCTCTTTAGCCCTTGCTAAAGAAAACGTAAAGGATGCTCAAAAAGAGCAAAAAGCCTGGTATGATAAACATGCCAGAGAGCGGTCCTTCAAAGTAGGGGACCAGGTCATGGTCTTAAAGGCGCTCCAGGCCCATAAAATGGAAGCGTAATGGGAAGGGCCATTCACGGTCCAAGAGCGCCTGGGAGCTGTTAATTATCTCATAGCATTGCCCACCTCCAACCGAAAGCCTAAGGTGTACCATATTAATTCTCTAAAGCCCTTTTATTCCAGAGAATTAAAGGTTTGTCAGTTTACAGCCCAGGGAGGAGATGACGCAGAGTGGCCTGAAGGTGTCTACTACAAAGCGAAAAGTGATGGCGGCATGGAAGAGGTGAACCTCTCCATGACCCTTGAGCGTATGCAGCGACAGCAGATCAAGGAGCTGTGCACTAGCTACACGCCAACATTCTCAGCCACCCCCGGACTGACTGAACAGGCATACCACTCCATTGACACAGGTAATGCTCACCCAGTTAGAGCCCAACCTTACCGGGTGTCTCCAAAAGCTAAAACTGCTATAGAACGGGAGATCCAGGATATGCTACAGATGGGTGTAATTAGCCCCTCTGGCAGTGCATGGGCATCTCCAGTAGTTCTAGTTCCCAAACCAGATGGGGAGATACGTTTTTGCGTGGACTACCATAAGATAAATGCTGTAACTCGCCCAGACAACTATCCAATGCCACGCGCAGATGAACTATTGGAGAAACTGGGATGGGCCCAGTTCATCTCTACCTTGGACTTAACCAAGGGATACTGGCAGGTACCGCTAGATGCATCTGCCAAGGAAAGGTCAGCCTTCATCACATATGTTGGGCTGTATGAATTTAATGTGCTCCTTTTCGGGATGCGGAATGCACCGCCACCTTCCAAAGACTTGTAGATGGTCTCCTAGAAGGACTGGGAGAACATGCAGTCGCCCTCCTTGACGATGTGGCCATATTTTCGGATTCCTGGGCAGTACACCTGGAACATCTACAAAAAGTCTTCGAGTGCTTAAGGGAGGCAGGACTAACTGTTAAGGCCAAGAAGTGTCAAATAGGCCTCAACAGAGTGACTTACCTTGGACACCAGGTGGGTCAAGGAACTATCAGCCCCCTGCAGGCCAAAGTGGATGCTATCCAAAAGTGGCCTGTCTCAAAGTCAAAGAAACAGGTCCAATCCTTCTTAGGCTTGGCTGGATATTACAGGTGATTTGTACTACAATACAGCCAAATTGCCACCCCACTGACATACCTAACAAAAAGAAACAGCCAAATGCAGTTCAGTGGACTGAAGAGTGCCAGAAGGCCTTTAACCAGCTTAAAGCGACACTCATGTCTGACCCTGTGCTAAGGGCCCCAGACTTTGACAAACCGTTCCTAGTAACCACAGTTGCGTCCGAGCGTGTTGTGGGAGCAGTCTTAATGCAGGAAGGACCGAATCAAGAGTTCCATCCTGTCGTGTTTCTCAGCAAGAAGCTGTCTGAGAGGGAAAGCCACTGGTCAATCAGTGAAAAGGAATGTTATGCCATTGTCTATGCTCTGGAAAAGCTACACCCATACGTTTGGGGCTGGCGTTTCCACCTGCAAACCGACCATTCTGCGCTACAGTGGCTTCATACCACCAAGGGAAATAACAAAAAACTTATTCAGTGGAGTTTAGCTCTCCAGGATTTTGATTTCGACATACAACACATCTCAGGAGCTTCTAACAAAGTGGCTGGTGCACTCTCCCGTGAAAGTTTCCCAGAATCAACTGGTTAAAATCATCCTTGAGATGTGGAAAATATTGTTAGTCTTTATACAGTTGGTAGTCTATTTAGAGGTGCATGTGTCTTATTAATTCTGTTTTCTCCTAGAGCTCCAGGAAGAAGTCACAGCCAGTGTTTTCACCCTGTCTGTGATTTGGGGGGCATGTCTTAAAAATCAAGGGAAGGGTAACCATCTTTCTGTATACACTGCTATAAAATCCCTCCTGGCCAGAGGCAAAACCCTTTCACCTGTAAAGGGCTAAGAAGCTAAGATAACTTCGCTGGCACCTGACCAAAATGACCAGTGAGGAGACAAGATACTTTCAAAGCTGGAGGGGGGAAACAAAGGTTCTGTCTGTTTGTGTGATGCTTTTGCCGGGAACAGATCAGGAATGCAGTCACAGAAATTCTGTTAGTTAGTAGGTAATCTAGCTAGAAATGCGCTAGATTTCCTTTTGTTTAATGGCGGGCAAAATAAGCTGTGCTGAATGGAATGTATATTCCTGCTTTTGTGTCTTTTTGTAACTTCAGGTTTTGCCTAGAGGGATTCTCTGTGTTTTGAATCTGATTACCCTGTAAGGTATTTACCATCCTGATTTTACAGAGGTGATTCTTTTACCTTTTCTTTCATTAAAATTCTTCTTTTAAGAACCTGATTGATTTTTCATTGTTCTTACGATCCAAGGGTTTGGATCTGTGTTCACCTGTACAAATTGGTGAGGATTTTTATCAAGCCTTCCCCAGGAAAGGGGGTGTAGGGCTTGGAGGGATATTTTGGGGAAAGACATCTCCAAGTGGGCTCTTTCCCTGTTCTTTGTTTAACATGCTTGGTGGTGGCAGCACAGGGTTCAAGGACAAGGCAAAGTTTGTACCTTGGGGAAGTTTTTAACCTAAGCTGGTAAGAATAAACTTAGGGGGTCTTTCATGCAGGTCCCCACATCTGTACCCTAGAGTTCAGAGTGGGGAAGGAACCTTGACAGGGTTAGTTTTAAATTATACCAAATTAAGCTATACCAGCACACATGTGTAGTGTTTGACCTAAGATTTGATCCATCGTAGCCAGTATTTCTTTGATGCCAGTAAACAGGTACAGAAGAGTAGCCTTGTCCCAAACCATGTCATAGAAGTATTGTGATTCTTGGCAACTCTGTGCCTCGGTATCCTCCCCAGCAAAATGGAGATAACATCCCTCTAAAAGGCAATTTATGGAGATTAATTAGTTAGAGCCCAGTTTGTTCCTGAGTTCTGCATGAGGAAGGGACACTCTGATCTCCTTTGGCCCATGAGAAAGGGCAGAGGCCAGCTATCTCATGGCACATTCCACTTCTTTCTGGGGCCCTGCAGAGTACTCTCTGGGGGGTTTGGAATGCACATAGGAGGGCAGGGCAGATCCACACCTTTCCCTACAAACCATTGGGAATCTGCAAAAGGTAACACGCTCTGAGGCTGTATCGCTATTTATCTGGAGTCCCTCCATGCTGGGGAAGCCTCCTTAAAGGGGAGTTTGTAGAGGAGGCCACTTTTCTGCGGTTTCCTGGCAGCATTGGAGCACACTGCCAAGGTGCAGGAGAGGGGATGCAGATGGACAGGGCCTCCATGCAGATTGCAATATTCCTCTGGCAGATCCCCAGCTTCTTTGGTAAGTTGGCAACCCCGTATACCCCCAACAGAAGAATTTGAGGAAACTCAGTGTGAGGGGAACCTCAAATACTTTTCCTTCTCCAGACACTCCAGCTATGGGTTTACCCTGTGGGGTATACAGTCTTTTACAGCCAGGCAAAAGATCTTTTCTGTGTGCATTTTACATCTTCATTTGAAATATATGGTGGCCACAGATCTGCACTCCTGACTCTCTGATTTCTGCCTGTGATCAGGTAGGTTGAAGCAAAAGTACCAAGATCAGTGCCCGCTATTTCAATGTGGGTGCAAAATCCTGTGTGCCACAAAAACTCACTTTTCTGAAAATATTCCCCCACTGCTTTGAAAATGTAAAATGTAAAACATTCTTTATGTGCCCTAAGCATTATAATGACCGCTCTAGAATCTCACAACACATAATGGCAGAAAATATCGAGGCACAAGTGGACAAGATGACGATTCCAGGGCAAGAAACCTTAACTCAGCATTTCCTTGGTTTTCTCAGTTTCTGTCTCAGTGCTAATGTTATTTTAATATAGTTACATGGCTTGATTTACCATGATTAGCATAGCAATTTGCAACACATTCTTCAAAATTGCCAATCAATTTGAGCTCAAAATAGATGAAAGCCCCACATAATTGGCTGCTACCATCCAAAAAAACAGTTCTGAAAATCTGAATGAGGACTTGAGTTGTTTGTACAGTATATTGTATAGCGTGCAATGGCTACCGTAATATCCTCAAGGCCTCTGCCTCACAGGCCTTTTCATTGAGGCTAGGTGAATAAAAAGGTAAGCCTAAAAGGCAGTATGAAAAGATCGAGGTCTTGTATGGATTTTGTTAAACCCCTTGAAGTACCTTGATTCTGGGTGAGTGACTGGGTGAATGCTGCCTCTGAAAAAGCTTGCAAAAACTCACCTGGTGGGAGAGCTTAATTGAAAATACAGCTTTCTGAGCTTTCTATCCCTGCCCCTTCAGACTTTTTGCCGGCAGGGTCCTCTTTCGGCTGCCATGGTACTAGAGGTAGTTTCTTTCGCACTTCCCTTTTCCCAGCAGCAGCAGTAGATATTAAAGGGGAGCTTCTTGGGCCATGACTACCCTAACAGGGACTATAACAGCATAGATATGGTGCTGTAGCTATGCCGACATAACTCTGTAGGGTAGACTTAACCTACATCAACTTTTTTTCCCTGTCACTGGAGGAATACCACTTCCCCAAGTGATGGTAGATAGGTTGATGGAAGCATTCTTCCAACGACCTAGCTGTGTCTGCCCCATGGGTTGGGTAGCATAGCTACAGCACTCAGGGATGTGGATTTTTCACACCTGTCAGCACCATACCTATGCTGACCTAAATTTTAAGTGTAGACTTTATAGGGCTTCTCATGACTCTTCTCTAAACCCTCCTACAATTTATCAACATCCTTCTTGAATTTGTGGACACCAGAACTGGACACAGTCTTCCAGCAGCAGGGCCAAGTGCAGAGTTAAAATAACCTGTCTACTCTTACTTGAGATTCCCATTTACATATCCAATGATCACCCTTTTGACTACTGCAATGGAAGCTCATATTCTTTTGTTAGGTCTTAAATATGTGCACGAGCCATATAAAAACATCTAGTTTAGAAGCTGGATTTTTTTGTCCAGATTTGGCCATTTGCATTAGTGGCGATTTCTCTCTCTATGAGCTACTCAGTAATGCACCACAGTACAGCTGCACCACAGCCACTTCTCAGGTGAGATTTCATCATGAGACTAGAGGCTAAAGGCCTGATTTGTCCCTATCTTGTACTTTGTGCTGTCACATTACACACATCCACAGTTACCTTGTTACCTGAGTGAATGGAGAATTCTCATTTGATGGCACATTTGTAAAGGACAAGATTAAGTGCAGGATGATGGAGGCCCCCAATGCTTTCCTCCATCCATCAAAGGTTTCCTTGTCTTGAAACTAGTGTCATGCAGCCAACCTCCCATTAATTTAACAAAGGGTCCCACAAAAATGTTCCCGTGATAAAATTCTGTTTACATAATGGCCTGAGCTACATATGAAACTATTGTGAGGATACATTAATTAAGGTTGGTGCAGTGCGTTGGAAATGAAAACTGTTAGGTAGTGTCATGTGGAGGACTGCTGTTATAAAATGTTTGCTGCATATTAGTAGTAGTTGTCTGAGGTCCCTGGACACATGGAGTTATCCTGGCTACCCTCCCATTCAGAGCCTTCGTCTAGGAGTCACATTCCTTATTCCATAATGCCCGTTTGTACTGAGCAATGCAAGTTTGGGAAGAGGAGGGTGGGGAAGCAGTGGTTTGACTGTGGCTCCAACGTGCTCTTTGTTGGAGGATTACTAATGCTCAGTTACCAGGTAGAATCAGCCTTACTGATCTGCGTGCCATGACTCCTCTGTCTTTGAAGGACAGGCACATTTTCTTCGCAAACGTTCAGTCTGCCTTGTCAGAATCTACAAGTTATTCTAGCAGATTCAGATTTATTGCAGATGATGAGTTAACCATGATCTTATTTTGTTTTTCCAGTGTGTAACCTTGAATTCACAATTAGTTTAACATTTACTAGGTTGCTTTCACTTTCTGTTTGATGCTATCTCTACAGAATTCTTTGTGATCTGGGGCTCAGAACTTCCTCCAACAGTAAGAGGGGATTAAAACCATTTTTAAAAGCATCTTTCACTTTGTTTTTTAATTTATTTATGTATTTACAATCCCTATGTTTGCATCAGTGCGGCTGGTTTACTTAGAATACTCTTATAAACCCAATGCAAAGTCTCCTTGAGATTACTTCTTTGCCACCCTTACAGAAAGCTCAGCAGAGACAAATTAGTTAGTTTTCAGCCAACATGCAAAAGCTTGCTTTGAGTAAAGCCAAATACTTAGAAGTGGGAAATGACTTGCAAGTGTAGCAGTGGCGATATAAGGCATATACAGTACATGCTTCATCTTTCTGTTCCATCATTTCTTGCTCTGCACCAATACTGTGTGCATGGAGCCAGATGTTTATTTTTTATTTTTACTGAGGAATGATTCTTTGGCTGCCTTAAGTGAATAAAGCTGCAATGTATTAACTAATGTCAGGCATGGAGCATTTATCAGTTTATCTTTGCTCTGGTGCTGCCTGTAGTATTTTTTCCTCTGTACTCTAAACATTGTTAGTGCTGCAGGCAAAACCAGAGTCCTTCTAATGAAACAATTACAGCACTGCTACTCAATATGCAAAGACTAACACCTCCAGCAAAAGCTGATAAATGCCTTTGTTTATGATCCCCTCCCCTTGTTGCTTTATATAGAGAGAGTGGGGAAATTTACTGACTTCCTCTTAGTTTGAAAAAGTTTAATCAAACAAAAAAAATTGATGCTGAATGACAGTCTGTGGGGGAGAAAATGGTTATAGGACCAGCAAAGTGTCAGTGTGAACTAACTGTGTGTGTGAATCCACACAAGGTACTGATGATATGATTACAAGGGAACTATGCTAAGGATGTTTGCCAGATCATTAAGGAACCACCTACTCACCACCAACACAAAAAGGAAGGTGCTGTGCTAGCCAGGCATGCATTTTAGACAACTAATAGCTCTCTCTTAGGCTCCGAGCTTGACAATGAACTGTGTACCTGTGGCTCACAAAAGATACTGAGTTTAGAGTCTAGACCCCAGAAAAGGGCACTACCCACGGAAAACATAGCCATGATGGTCACTAGTTATCTTCCTGTGAAGAGATGAATGTTTTTTGACTGGCTGGGCTGCAGATGGTTAGGATGGACATAGAAATGTATATGCTTTCACACACACACTGTAGCATACATAGTGATAATGGAAATTAGCCATTCAGTGAGACTGGAAAAGGTGGTCTGGAAATCAGTATGGTCTAGTGGTCTTCTGGGTTCTACTCCCAGATCTGCTGCTCTTCTGCAGTGTGTTCTTGGGCAAGTCATGTCACTGGTTTGTGCCTCAGTTTCCCCCATCTGTAAAATGGGGATGATACTGTTTTCCATGGGGTTGTTTTATGGCTCAGTTCATTAATGCAGGGGACACTTTTTGAGATTCTCAGATCATAGTATTATCGTTTGAGGACTCAGCAGTGGATATGACCAATTTGCAGTGACGTTCCTATGATTATGAATGAAAGAAGGCTGATGAGGAGGCACTCAGATTCACAGAAAGGAATCTCACATTGTCTAAAGCTAGAGCAGGACCAAAGCATTTGGATTCCACATCTGAGACCCAGGGCTGAATATCTGACATGCAGAAAAATGTTTCACCCACAGGGTGACATCTCCACATCATCTTTCAGTGATATCCGAGACTTAACTAAACATTGCTTCCCAGGCAGTTGTGGCAGCTGTCCAGATTCTCTCCTCCCTCCCCCTTAAATATGTGCGTTCCACATTGTTACCTGGATACAGATGGAGAGCTGGACTGATCTCTTACAGGCTACAATCTGTCCTAACACAGTATTTTGCCTTAAAAAACAGACTTTAAAATCTGGCTGAACCAAAATTATTTCAAAGATAAAATTAAGTGACGCGTCTTTGTACTTCATTATGACTCTTTCATCTAGTTGGGTGAATTGCTGAGGCGCGTAAATTTGTGAATAGAGCTGTTTGGAAATTTTAAAAAATGAACCAATTCTCAAAAGCAAATCTCCACTGCTTTATTAAACGTGAATGGAATAATGGAAGAGAGAGCCCTGTAAGAACACTTGTTGTTTTACAAATGCAGGGAACCTACTAAACAAATCTGCCTGCACATGTGTTTTAAAGAGAATTAAAATTCCCTACAAAAACTGTCTTAAGGTATCATGAAAGTTGTATGGTTAAGCACTCAAAAGTCAGGAAATACTACAGTTAAAGTGCATGCACAACTTTAACTCTGCTCCCTCATGTGTCTGTATTACAAGGGCTTGGCTACCCAAACATACAGTTTGTGGCAAGCTGCGTTGTGAAGCTAGCACTCACTAGCTTCGCGTGGACTAACTGTCCATGTGGATCCTGCTGATGCAAATTAACAGTTCATTAGTTTGCTTTGATTTAGTCCAGTTTTAAGCTAGTTCAAGGTAGATCCACACCCCAGCTTGCTGTGAACTATATGTTCACGTAGACAAGCTCTATGTTTTTAATTATACAATCACATACTATTTCCTCAAATAAAGCAACATTTTTCTGCATCATTACATAAAAATGTATGGCATCTGATCTTTATTGACTTAGTTTTTATAAGATATGATAAGTTCTCTTCTCTCTAAGGTATGAATTTTAATTATTTTATTAGCACCCATGAATTTACCTTACATACCTGATTGCAAAGAAATTTTCAATCAGCTGCATAGCCTTCTTCAGATTTAGTTCAGGGGATAAGACTATGAGGCTACCTTACCAGTAAATTCTGTTGGCCCAACTATATCATCTAAATGAAACTATTTCTCTATGTTGAAAGTATGCATAATCTGATGAATATTGTATGCATTTCCTAGACAAGATTCTTGTGGATTCTGTTTGTCTGGCATGCACGCTGCTGCAAGATGCTCCTTGTGCGCCTAAGATTATAGGGAACAAGTCGGATATTGTATTATTTGAGAAATGCTACATGATCATGTAACAAAAATTATATCAAATCATGAGTCACAAGTATAGCAACTTTACACACAAACAGCTCTTCTGCTTTATAAGGTTATCTTCATGCTCCAGAATCACTACAACTCAAAGTTGTGTGTCAGGTAGCCAAAGGGTGGCTTACAGTGCTCTACAACGCAGCCTGTGGCTGGACAAAGCTTAAACACAGATATACAGGCTTCAGAGATTACTGTTCCCAGTACACTATGTTCATCTTGATCTGAATTGCTGGGCTAAATTGGATGTTGCAACCTGTATTTTCTGCAGTCTGGATCATCTTATTAAAGATGAGGGTGGGTGCAATCTGTTCGATTTTATTGGGTCCTGGCAAATTGCTGGTGAAAATTTGGGTACCTCTGTTCTAAATAAAGCCAACATCATTGGTAAAATAAAACAAGCAGAAGTACTTCCAGTTCCAAGGCATCGATTTTTATTTCTTCCACCTCTATTAGAAGTGGATTCTTTTATACTAGGCATTTTAAGGTACCCTGGAATGGAACAAATGACAGACTGAGATCCCCTGTCTATTGGCAAATGAAAATATTAAATGTAGTCACACATAAGATATCAATTTATTATAAATATCAAGGATCAAGAAGAATACTTGAAATAGCTGAAGGATGATTATGACAACCTTAGAAATTAGAAGGAAAATAAAGTCATTCAGTTTCTGTGTCTGGGACTGGGTATACTGGTTTTTTGAATACAAGGATACTCTGGAGTTTAGGGTTGGTAGCTGATTGCCCCAAGATGCTCTCTGAAGAGAATTCAGTATCCCTGTATCTTCCATGGGAACATCTCCAGATCCAGCAAAGGGTTTTGAAGTTGGATTTGCTTGGCAGATGGCCCTTGCTACCCTTTCATCTAACCTAGCAGGAGGTATAAAATATGCTGACTTTGCTTAGGAAGGGAAATGGGAGGTCAGAAAGTCTACAAGAAGGACTCCAGCCCTCATAGCTGGGAAGGAAATATATCTATATTTTGGACTGCTCTGATTCTTTTTTCACTTGCTACAGTTTGATGCCTGGGGCAGAAGCACCTGCCCTAGAGCCCTAGCTAGAGAGGGCTTTGCAATTCATGTTTTTTTATTCTGTGAAAGGCCTAATGAATACAGCACTCCAAGAAGAGGGAAGACTTTGTATTAATGAGAACACAGAGTGTGCAGTGTCTGTTTTTACTATGCGGAAACCTGGGCTCTCTTGCTGTGTTACTTTTCAGTGCATAAATATCTTAGAGACATTTACTTGGTGTGTTTTTTAAAGTATATGGTTTCATTAAAAGTATCCTAATTCTTATAAGACCTGTCAGAGGCATCAGAAGCTTTGACACCTAATTAATTTCTCTGGAGGTTTTCTCTAAGACCTAATTGCACATACAGGCCTCACTCCAACACTTGCACTTATTTACAACTCTGTTGCAGAAAATCAGATCTCCCATGATGGTGGTTTTTAATCCTCCTCTCCGTAAAAAAGATTTCCCTCAATTCTGTGTCTCTTGCAACCCTTGCCATCCACAACAAAAACAAGCAATGGACACTTCACTAGGTATTTGATTATTGGAATCGCTATGCTGGATCTCATCTGAGGGCTACTGACCCTCCATATATTCAGCTTTAAACTAAAACTCTGTTTCAGCCTTAACTATGGAGCAGCTATCACCACCGCATCATCTACCTACCTACCTAATATTGGCTTCTGTGTGTATATAGGTATGTGTATCTTATCTCTATTCATAAAGCTAACTTGATAGCTATAGATCAGTTTCCATTTTCCAGGCAGTTCATACCCACAGTAGAATATTTATTTTACAGCATGGATTTTTCCATGCTTGGAGGTGTATTTGGCCTCAGAGGATAATGTTGGCACATGGGAAAGTTGAGTCAGGAGATCCGCATCGAGCTGTAGACATATATATCAGCAGCCAGATACTAGATGACATGGTTATCACCGCTTATTGGTTTTCTTTATCTTCATCCACTGTACGCACTTGCAAGACATCTCCAAGACCAGCACTGCTGTGCCTGAAAAGACTGTGAGCCAGATCACCCCTCCTCCTATTGTAAAACCTGCTGGAGGGGCCTCGGGGGAGGAGAGGGAAATCTCTCCAAAGATCCCATTGCATAATTTGTTCCCAATCAGTCATTTGAGGGAGCAAGTTTTGCCCCTTGTGGAACAGGCCTCAGGGCCCAGCAGTGAACCTGGAGAATCCCCAAAGATCTACAAGAGATCAGGGCCATCTGTGGAGAGGCTCTGTGCCCCTGAACCAGCTGTAGCACCGGGCAGACTCCTGCCCAATCATCAGCCAAGGACTCCCAGCAGAATTGGGGTTTCCACAGACAAGATCCCACAATCCCAGGTGATCTGATATGTTTCTGGTGAATCACTGTGGGACCAAGAGCTGGCTGGGAAAGAGGTGCTTCCTTTGCCTCACCCTGGCATGCTTGCTCCTGCCACTAGCCTGCCCATTTCCCCCACTGGGAGACTGGAGCAAAGAAGTGGCTGACCCTCCTAGTCTGAGAGGGCAGTGGTCCACTCCATGTGTATATCTGTCAAGGACACTCATGCGCTGCACTTGGGAAAACAAGTGTCTCATGAGTCTAGTAGAGGAGAAGCAAAATAAACTGTAGCATCTTCGCGAGTAATTAAACAAATTCTGCTCTCACACATGCGTAACTCAGTAGCGTTTCAGTTGAAGTCAGTGGAGTTTCACCAGTGTAAAACTAATACTAGTGGGAGCAGAATCAGGCTCTACGTGTATAGTAACTGATAACACAGCTAGCACTTTAGGCCTTCAGATTACCTGGCAGGAGACAAATGTAGAAAGTAGTCCAGATATTTTAATCTTGTAATTTGGGGGTGTTTCTTCCTCTGCCCTAGTTTTGATTTCAGCCCCTGCAAAATAAGTAAACGTAGATTTTAGCCATGCTTTCTGTTAAGTTTATAGGAAAAGGAACAAGTGCTTCCTTGAAGGAAACTGATCAAAGGATTTTTCTACACAATAAGATTCTGTATACATTGCAATATCATTATTGCCTATAGGACAGAGAGAGGCTGTGTGAGATGAATACTATTTAGAGAACATTCTTTGTGAGACAGTAACACTGAGCCTGTCCAACAGAATTTGACCTCAGGAATATTGCTTTCATGTCTGTCCACATTCTGTCTTTGGAGCCAGCTTCCTCCACTCCAGGAATACCAGGCCGCATAAGACTTGTGGAGCATCCCCTTGGTTTACAAAACAGAAAAAAAGCACATTTTGGATTTTTTGATGATCTGATTTGGAGAACAACTGATGGAAAGTTGAAATAAGAGAATCAGTTTCAGATGTTGCATTGTTATCTTATCCCTCAATTCAATGATCTGCAGCTTTCATACAGCTCATTAGTAGGGCCAAGGGGAAGATATAGAACAAAACTGCAGGAAACAAATGTGTGGGGAAATTTTCCCAATTTTGGTGTTGGAATGTTTTAAGAAAACATTCTTATAGTCGTTTGTGTACTCACCTAAATTAAATCCTAGTGGTGTCTTTTAAAAAAGGCGTGGAATCATGGTGTCCAAGCTTGCCAGTGTTTTGTGTCTGTATCAGTGTTTTCTTTCTGGAGAAATGTGGTATGCAATGTGAATGACAAATTTACTCAGACGAGGTGGAGGTTAGCTGTCAGGGAGCTGGCTTCAGCTTCTCCATCCTGTGCTGACTGGCCCCTGTGCAAGTTAGAGAATCACCACTACACACCAGAGATGATGACAGATTCAAATAAATAGGGGCATTTATTACAGCGTGCAGCATTCCAAATACAGAATGTGAGATCATCCAGACGCACATACATATTTGTGGTGCTTTGAAGTGAGCAAGCAAGCAGTTCAAATATGTGAGGTGTGGATAGCTGAATGTGCAGTCATCCGACTATACTCACGTGTGGTAGGGTTGCCTGGTGTCCAGTTTTGGACTGGAACGCCCAGTTGAAAAGGGATCCTGGCGGCTCCGGTCAGCACCGCCGACCAGGCCGTTAAAAGTCCAGTCGGCGGTGCTGCAGGTCTAAGGAAGGCTAGTGCCTACATGTCCTGGCACCACGCTGCACCCCGGAAGTGGCCAGTAGGTCTGGCTCCTAGGTGGGGGAGGTCATGGGGCTCTGCACGCTGGCCCCGCCCCGAGCACCAGCTCGGCACTCCCATTGGCCGGGAACCATGGCCGATGGGAGCTGGGGGGGAGTGTGCCTGTGGGCGAGAGCCATGCGGAGCCACTTTCGCACCTCCACGTAGGAGCCAGACCTGTTGGCCACTTCCAGGGCGCAGTGCAGAGCCAGGACAGGCAGGGAGCCTGCCTTAGCCCTGCCACCCAAAGTAAGCCCACACCCCAATGCCTTTCCCCATCCCTGAGCCTCTGCCCCAAACCAAGAGCCCCCTCCTGGACCCCAAATGCCTCATCCCCAGCCCAGAGCCCATACTCCTCCTGCACCCCAAACCTCTGCCCCAGCCCAGTGAAAGTGAGTGAGGGTGGGGGAGAGTGAGCTACCGAGGGAGGGGGAATGTAGTGAGTGGTGGACGGGGCTTCGAGGAAGGGACGGGGCAGGAGGTGGGGCCTCAGAGAAGGGGCGGGGCAGTGGTGTTCGGTTTTGTGCAATTAGAAAGTTGGCAACCCTAACATGTGGTTATTGGAAATGAATGATCATTGCACATTTGTCTTCCACCTGGAAAACCATAAGAGAGGGACAGAATGGATTTGTTTAATGTCAATCCATGATGTGTTTAAGCTCCTTACCAAATTGCAGTACTCCTCCCACCAAAGATTCCTCACACAGCAAGCGGCCCATTCCAAAGAAGTCAAACTGTCTCACTTACTACTTTAGACTGTGTATCTCCTGAACACATGTTTAACAGGCAGGAGACATTATTAAGCAGCCTGTAACTGGAAAATGTAGAGCATCTGTCATACTTAAAAGTTAATCTTCCTAAAGTTACATGCAAATACTCTAAATCAGTGGTTCCCAAACTGGGGTTCGTGAACTCCTGGGGGTTCACAGAACATTACAGGGGATTCGCCAGAAAAATTTCACTAATGGCGGCCAGAGGAACCTGGCATTAGAGGCAGCAGGTGGGACCCAGTTGCAGGGCAAACAGCCCGAGCCCTAGGGAGAGCGGGGCCGGGCAGTTGGGGCTGGCAGCCCGAACCCTGCCCCCATGAGCCAGCCGGCTGCCCGAACCCCAGGACTCCACACGGGGCTGGCAGCCCAAGCCCCAGGGAGAGCGGGGCCGGGCAGTTGGGGCTGGCAGCCCGAGCCCCGGCGGTCAGCGGGACCTGCAGCCCGAGCTCAGTGGAGCTCAGTTGACTGGGGCAGTCAACGGGGTCCAGCAGCAGGAGCCGTGCGGAGGATATTTAAACTTAAATCCCTGGAAATATTCATTTTTAGGAGGGGATTCACGAGATTTCACAATTTAGTGAAAGGGGTTCGCGGGCTGTTAAAGTTTGGGAACCACTGCTCTAAATGATACATAGTTTATGACTGGGAAATTTTACTAAAAATATGGGGAGTCTCTTTGATTAAAATATGTCAGTAGATCTTTTACTGGGCTCCGTGGCCCACTGAATGAAACATTGTGGCAGCCACAGCAATGGACTGAGGCGCTGGGAATGGTGTCGGTGTCCGTAAGCTGGGAGTCTCATTTTAACCAAATCATCCTCTCTGGGGAACCACTGAAATTTGGATTTACACTGAAGTAAAATTCTCGGTGGTAGTGAAAAATTCCTCAACAACTGCAAAGAAATTGTGTTACTGATGCTTGTTGTTCTTTTGGGAAGAAAATGGAGACATCTCTTTTTAACTCCATTGAAATACATTGGACTGGGGGAGGTTTTGGATTAGAAGAGTGAAAATATGATAGCTACTTTGTTATAATAAATAGTGTTTGTCCTCCTAAACAGGGTTAGTAGCTGTGTGTAATGTTTTTTCTTTTATTCACAGTTCTGTGAGCTTATTTCAGGAATTTTAATGACTGTAATTATGTTTTTGGAAATGTACAGGTTGGCTAGATGCAGTGGAGTATGGAATGAACAATAAGAGGTTAAATTGATGGATGACCAACAAGATAAGGATTGTGCCTCAGAAGACCATGAAACTATCCTGATTAATGGGGTGAAAGAAAATGGTAAGGAAACCTAATTACAGTGCACGAAGCAGCAGTGATAACAGCAAGCCAATCTATTTTCCTAGTTCATGTATTTAATTTCTGAGTATTGCCGACATCTTCAAAATGTAGAGCAGTGGGGCAGATGGATATTTTGTGCAAATATGTTGCTGCAGCTATGAATCTTCAGTTTTTAAACCTTAAGCAACAACTGCTGCTTTTTCCCCACACATATGTGCGTGCCCACACACACACACATAGATCTGAATTGTGATTTTTTTTTTTGAGTGTATTGGTTTTTGTTACATACTGTTGTGACCATTTTGGCAGCATGGCCCCTCCAACTTGCTGTCCCAAGATCACATTAGAATTCTAGGCACCTCTTCTGTGCATAAACACATGCTACTGGTAAAGTCATGATCCTGAGAACTGTTGAGTAATTTCAACTCCCACTGAAATCAGTGGGAAATGATTGGCATCTTTCAGGAACATGCCCAAAATTTCCTGTATCTAGCTTTGTCTTTGGTCATTTTCAACTGCTCCACAGTTGCTTTCAAAAGCAATAACTAATTAAAAGTATTCTTCAGTGCTATGCTTGCCTGCAAACCTGATGGAGCTTCTATAAGGTGGGTGCATAACTGGTTGGAAAACCGTTCCCAGAGAGGAGTTATCAGTGGTTCACAATCAGGCTGGAAGGGCACATAATGAGTGGGGTCCCGCAGGAATCGGTTCTGGGTCTGGTTCTGTTCAATATCTTCATCAATGATTTAGATAATGGCATAGAGAGTACACTTATAAAGTTTGCAGATGATACCAAGCTGGGAGGGGAACAAGTGCTTTGCAGGATAGGATTATAATTCAAAATGATCTGGACAAACAGGAGAAATCGTCTGAAGTAAATAGGATGAACTTCAATAAGGATAAATGCAAAGTACTCCATTTAGGAAGGAACAATCAGTTGCACACATACAAAATGGGAAATGACTGCCTAGGAAGGAGTACTGCGGAAAGGGATCTGGGGTCAAAGAGAACCACAGTTAAATATGAGTCAACAGTGTAACGCTGTTGCAAAAAAAGCGAACATCATTCTGGGATGTATTAGCAGGGTGTTGTAAGCAAGACACGAGAAATAATTCTTCCGCTCTACTCCACACTGATTAGGCCTCAACTGGAGTATTGTGTCCAGTTCTGGGCACCACATTTCAGGAAGGATGTGGACAAATTGGAGAGTCCAGAGAAGAGCAACAAAAATTATTAAAGGTCTAGAAAACATGACCTACGAGGGAAGACTGAAAAAATTGGGTTTGTTTAGTCTGGAATAGAGAAAACTGAGAGGGGACATGATAACAGTTTTCAAGTATTTAAAAGGTGGTTACAAGGAGGAGGAGGAAGAAAAATTGTTTTTCTTAACCTCTGAGGATAGGACAAGAAGCAATGGGCTTAAATTGCAGCAAGGGAGGTTTAGGTTGGACATGAGGAAAAACGTCCTGTCAGGGTGGTGAAGCACTGGAATAAATTGCCTAGGGAGGTTGTGGAATCTCCATCATTGGAGATTTTTAAGAGGTGGTTAGACAAACACCTGTCAGGAATGGTCGAGATAATTAGTCTGCCATGAGTGCAGGGTACTGGACTAGGTGACCTCTCAAGGACCCTTCCAGTTCTATGATTCTACGATTCAAATAAAAATTCGTCTGAGCATTTGCTGATGTCATTTAGCTTTCAAGTTCCTAGCACTGCGACAAAAACTGGCATTTTCATTCTTTGTAGCATCTCTAAAATTTATTTAAACATACATGGTTAAGTGCATGTTTCTGTTTAAAATTGTTATTAGCCTTTTAATTTTTCTGACTGTTGATATTTGACCATATTGGATCTTTGAGGGCCCAATCCTGTGAGGTGGTAGAGGCTCGGATTCTTGTACCCTATCAAAATGAATTTGGAAGCATAAGTCTATAGGTGCAAATTCTATTCTCTTCCACACAGCTATAAATCCAGAGTAACTCCAGACGTATAGGTGAATAGCACTGTTGTTAGTTGATAGAGTAGTGAGAAATGAAACACACATTTGTGATTTCCAGCATGACAGAATTCAGAATATATCTGTCAGTTTCAGCCAATCTTATTCTTTAGCAGATACATGCAAACAGTCTGTAAAATAATAGTGGGTGACAGTTGCTAGAGCTACAAAGAGATTTCCTGGCCATTATGCGTGTGCCTAATCTACTCCTACCAAGCAGAATCAATGGTTACCTTGTCAATAGAAACTGATTTGATTTGTAGAATCTGATACAACTTCCATGAAATGCAGTTTAACAAACAGAAATAGGAAAATGTCTTAATTAAATACTGGAGTATAATAGTGAATTTTCTAAAGGTTTTGACCCAGATCTTCCAGTGCTGTGCAGTTACTTGATGCTGAACCAAAAGCAGGTTATGTGCTGACAGCAGTGTCTTTGCCCATGTGAGGATCACTACAGGGTAGGGGATTGTGACTTAGTCAGCATGGCAGTTCTTATGCCATCATCATCTCCCTTCTGAAGGAACTCAGATATGAAATTGCAGAACTACTAAGTGTTGTATGTAACTTATCACCTCTTAAATCAGTTTCTGTACCAGGTGATTGGACTTTCAAAAAGCCTTTGACAATATTCCTCACCGAAGGCTCTTAAGCAATGTAAGCAGACTTGGGATAAGAAGGAAGGTCCTGTCATGGATCAGTAACTGTTTAGAAGGTAGAAAATAAAGGGTAGGAATAAATGGTCACGTCTCACAGTTGAGAAAGGTAAATAGCTGGTTCCCCCAAGGATCTGTATTGGGACCAGGGCTGTTCCATATATTCATAAATGATCTGGAAGAAGGGTATGGAACAGCTTCCATATGAGGAGCAATTAAAAAGACTGGGACTTTTCAGCTTGGAAAAGAGACGACTAAGGGGGGATATGATAGAGGTATATAAAATCATGAATGGCATGGAGAAAGTGAGTAAGAAAGTGATATTTACTCCTTCACAAGAACCACGGGTCACCCGATGAAACTGATAGGCAGCAGGTTTAAAACAAACAAAAGGAAGTACTTCTTCACACAACACACAGTCAACCTGTGGAACTCATTGCCAGGGGATGTTGTGAAGGCCAAAACTATAACACAGTTCAAAAAAAAATTAAGTAAGTTCATGGAGGAGAGGTCCATCAATGGCTATTAGCCAAGATGGTTAGGGATGCAATCCCATGCTCTGGGTATCACTAGCCTCTGACTGCCAGAAGCTGGGAGTGGATGACAGCGGATGGATCATTCAATGATTGCCGTGTTCTGTTCATTCGCTTTGAAGCATCTGGCACTGGCCACTGTCAGAAGATAGGATATTGGTCTAGATGGACCATTGATCTGACCCAGTATGGCCGTTCTTATGTTTGCATGTTCATTATGGTGGTAGCCAGGGCTTCTCTATATCCTATCAATCCCTCACTGCTTTACTGACCCGCTGGGGACACTGGCATCCAGTGTAATTTAGATTAGCTTTTAGTAGCTCTAACTTACAGCTAGTGATTGGCTTGGCATGAAACAGGCTGAGCACTTGGGGAGTGCAAAGGAGGCCCCTTTTGCACCCCTCCGTCTCTGCAACTATACTGCACTCTCTTTGGCTATGGATGAGTATTTGGGCTACTGTGTTTTTACTTAGCTTTTGAGTTAACATGTTACCATAAAATACTGAAATAATGTTAAAATTGTGACCAAAAACTGTGACAAAAGCCAGAAAATCG
Organism: Natator depressus; assembly: GCF_965152275.1. NCBI lineage: Eukaryota > Metazoa > Chordata > Testudines > Cheloniidae > Natator > Natator depressus. The sequence goes on along the minus strand of NC_134242.1, from coordinate 80,990,973 downwards.
ATAGTTACGTCTGAAATGCTCTTCTTGGCTCTCAGCCACTCTGTACATTGAAGTCACTACAGTCCATTGAGTAAATACACCTTTTAATTGAATATGATCTTGACTTTAGCACCATACAAAAATGGAAAATCCATTTTTCAGGATTTGCACTTCACAGGAGACAAGCTCATTTTTACAGATGTAGATCTAAAAAATGGAGATGATTTAGGTGGTAGTGAATGTTTTAAGACCAAGTTCCCATTGTCATTTTAACTTCCCTTGTTCATGTCCTTGTAACTTTCACAGACATATTCCTTTTGGCTTCAATTTCCCATGCTTACTGTCAGCTCAAAGTTGATTTTCTTTTTTTTTTTTAAGTTGGACCTGAATTTGTTCATTTGTTTTGAAGTTACGGGAGCTGGCCCAAAAGTTGCTTTCCCGTATAATCCAATTGAAATTTTTGTAGCCTCAAACTCAGAAATGGCTCAAGTGAGGAACTCAAAGTTGTTTTTAGTCCTCTCTAAAAAAGGAAAAGTAAACCACATTTCAGGGAAATCAGTTCAGTAGCTTTAAAGCTATATATGTTTAAAGGTGGAATGTAATGTGCCTGTGTATGTGTAAAACATTTCCATTTCCATTTTCACAGGGCCCCGGAGGTAGCGTTACTTGGAAGGTGGGGTGCATGCTGAATCGCTTTAGTTTTAGGTTGCCCTTACCTGCTTAAGGCTTTAAAGCTAAAGGTGGCTCAACCCTTAAGACTGCCAATTGTGTGGAGCTGCCTTAAGCTCTTTGAGCCTGATTCTGATCCCATTCCAATTTCACACTCAGTTTCACAGCTGCAGCTGTGTCACTCTAGCACATCCATGTAGACCCCCCCAATGGCAAAGGGGGAGGGGTTCTCCCGTCGCTGTAGTTAATCTATCTCCCCAAGAAGCGGTAGCTATTTTGATGGAAGAATTCTTCTGTTGGCATTGTGCTGTCTACACTGGGGGTTAGGTCAGAGACTTAGCTATGCCGATGTAAGTTTTCAGTGTAGACCTGCCTTGAGGTCCAGAACCCTCAACCCCATCCTGCAGTTGTTGGCTCAGCAGTGCTCCTAAGGCCACTACTGCCGGATGTTGTCAGGAATATTAGCCACAGGCCACTGTTCTCCCTAGAGATTTTTGTATATCAATAGATCCATAGAGTGGGAGATCCCCTGGCCATACTTGTTCCTCAAGGCACCTGCAGACAGAGGCCTCGCTGAGAGAGGTAGCTGTACCAACCTAGCCCCTGGTGTAGACCGGCTCTAGGTTGATGGAAGAATTCTTCTGTTGACCAGGCTATTGCCTCTTGGGAAGGTGGATTACCTGTGCCGACGGGAGAACCCCTCCCATCCGCGTAGGTAGTGTCTATACTGAAGTGCTACAGAGGTGCAGTTGTGCCACTGCAGTGTTTTAAGTGTAGACATACCCTGCGTCACTGCAGAGCTAGTCTGCAGGGAGTGCAGAGGGATATGGAGATTCATATCTTGACCCCTGCACTGTGGACCTCCCAACAGCCCGAGAATTTTGCCTATAAGTTACTAAATAGATGCACAAGTGTGTGATGTGCCGGAGTTAGTGCTGCCTTGAAAACCTTCATCTTCTGAGTTTCTTGACTTTTGTGTCCTAGTTTCCTCCTCATTAACAGTGCAGTAACACATTTGTTCTTTACTTTATATTGTATTTTATAACTCTGGGTGTTTACATAAACACATTATGGGCTAGATCCTCAGCTAGTGCAAATTGGCAAAAATACATTAAATTAGTTTTCTCATCAGTTTCAGTGTAAAATAAATATTCTTGATAAAGGTGACTATAGTAGATTGCATAGATGCCAAATCTGTCCATATGCACAAGTCTTGCAGTCTTGTAAGCAAGACACTGCTGTTTTTCAAAGAATTTGTTTGTTTGCAAAAGTCATCTCCCAAAACATAGCAAGAGGAGGGGAAAATAATCAGATCAGAATCCCAAGGTTGTTAAACTAATTCTCTTTCTCTTATTCCTTCTCTTCCACTCTCCCTTTTTCTTTCAATTCCTCCAGAGTCACATGACCCAGACAGTGATGGGAAGCCTTGCACTGCTGCAGATACTGCGGTTACGTTTTCAGCCTTGACAATAGCTCAGAAGGAAAATCAAGTGTGCCACCGAGTGCTGCCTCCTCTGACTTCAAAGAAGCCCTGTTTGTTGAGCCCTCCTTCTCCTCTGAGACTCACTGATGTACCTGAGAACACTTCAGATGACTCGTCCGCACACGCTATTTCTCTTACATCTTGTGTGACAAAGAGCATGAGCTCCTGGTCTCTGCCAGGCGATTGTGAGAAGGCTCCATTCACAATTATGGAGCCCGGAGGCATGTCAGCTCTGACTGGTGACTGCTTGATGCAGCCAAGCCGGACCTGTCTAGGCTGCTTTATTGAATCAAAGGACGGCATTGATGCAGAGCCGGGAATAAGCTTGAAAGTGGGTGATATAAATAGGGATTATGACACCTGTTCAGTCTCTGATATAGGGATTCACTGCATGAGCACAGGAGAAACCATGAGATATGGGGATCAGCTGCTTTCAGACCAGCTTTTAAGCTTCCCTATGCATAAATCGAGGGCAGCAGACAAAAGAGATGCAGAGAAATCTGACAGTGATTCAGAGGACCCCACTCAGAAAAATTATTACGAGGGATTACTATCAGACAAATGCAATGGTGAGGAACCTTTGCTAACAAATCCCAACCAGGAGTGGGGCTATTTCGAATCTTTCATTAGTGAAAGTAAAATTGAGCTGCTTGACCTTTGCTCCAAAAATGAGCTTTCTGTAAACTTGTTTTCTGAGGAAGATGTGGATAATTATATGTTTGATGATGATGATTCAACCTTGGGAAGTGACGTCTGCTCCTTAAAGATTAGATATGAATCTTTCCAAGACAACGTGAGGGAGAAGACCAACGCCCTGCAAGAGGATGCCCAGTTCAACTTCTTTCCCAGCGTGTTTGGCAACTGCACTAAAAGGGACAACAAGAGCACCCTCAAGAGGGGGGCTGGTGGTGGGGCTGATCCTTCCCAATTCAAATCCGAGGAGGGCATCATTTGGGGGGAGGAAGAGGAGGATGGAGAGGAGGAGGACGGGGAGGAGGAGAAGGAGAAAGCTGCCTTAAATAAAACTTGCAACAGTACAGAGGTGGTGCAGTATATAGGCTCTAAAAGGAGCCACTTCTTGGACTCTGTGAATTCCACAGAGGACTCCGGGGAGTTCAGCGATGACAGCACCTGCACGGAGTCCTCGGATGATGTGCTGCGGGATATAAAGGATTGTAGCAGGTATCTGTCCAGGGAACATTCCAATTCCTTCATTCAGCAGAACTATGGGCTGCGGGCAAAGAGGAAAGTACGATACAGCGATGATTACTTGTACGATGTGGATTCCATTGAGAGTGAGAAGATTCTGGATAAGAAAGAATGGCTCCCGGATGGACCCAAAGAGGAAGATGATGACGAATGGTGCCCAAAGAAAAGGCGAAAAGTCTCTCGCAAGGAGCCCCCGGTTATCATCAAGTACATCATCATTAACAGATTTAAAGGGGAGAAGCATATGCTGGTGAAGCTCAGTAAAGTCGATGCCAATGAGACAACTGTTACCCTAAGTGAGGAACTGCTCAGCAAGTATGAAAAACTGGCCCCACTGAAGGGCTTCTGGCAAGAGAGGCAGCAGAGCCGGATGGATTATCTTAGATCGTCTCTTTACCACAAACAGAATTTCTATCTTAATGGCTCGGATGTCTCATTCCTTCCTCACCCGAGAAAGCGAAAATGCAAACTAGCAAACAGGCACAGGATTCAAAGAATTAAAGCCATTGAGCAATCGGTGAACAAACTGGGCTCCTGCTCCTCTGATCAGAAGCAGCCTTGCAGCAGTAAAGAAGATGCAGGCCTGAAAGGGATGCAGACATTAGCCATCGCTACCCCCAGCTGTGCAAATGGATTACATTTAAATGACATCACAGGCATTGCCTCAGTGAAGTACAAATCACAGGAAAGGGAATATAAGGGAACAGAGAGGAAAGTGCTACGCCGAATCAAATTCAAAAGTGAAGCCCGATTGAAATGCAAGAAAATCAAAGCTGCCACAAATACGGGAGAAATCTCCCCTGCTTTGGAAAATCAGGACACAGCAGCTAGTTTGAAGGATGAAAATATTCCTTGTGCTTCAGAGACCTCCCATATTTCTGAGTGCCAGGAGGATAAGGTTGCTAAAAATTCTACTTTCCTGCCAGCCACCTGCTCTCCAGACAAGCCTCTACCACCTGCTAATATCACCACCAATGTACCCCTGATCCCCGGCGGGTATCTGCAGACATTGTTAGATGCTTCTGATTTGTCAAGCAACACTGGTATCTCATACTTCGCCCAGCATCCTGCTGAACGGCAGCATTCCCTCCCTAGCATTGTTCAGGCAGAAAAGCAGTTCTCTGCTCTGCAGACAGCCCAGAGTTGTGTGCTGTCCCCGCCTTCTGAATCTGAACTGCAGCAGTCACCTGGCCATTTAGAAATTGAGCAGAGCAACTTCAGTAGCATGTGGCCAGCAAACAAGGCTGCTAGCAGCAACCATCAGGAATTTGCAAGTGACATGAGGGAGGCTTCTGCATTATCAAATGAGTTTGGTGGCTCAGCAGGAGCAGATAACCTCCCAGCCTCTGGATATAGTCAAGTAAATCTGAATAGCAGCAAATTGCTATACCAAAAAAAATATGTGCCGGATAACCAACAAGTGCAGTCTGATGATTCTTATCAGTCATGTCATTTTAATAATGGAGAGGGGCGCTTTCATTTCCAACGAGGTACACTAAGTACAGATGATGGCAGACTCATTAGTTTTGATTCAGTGGGCTCACTGTCAGTTAGTTCGAGCAATTACAGTTCTTTAAGTCTAAAGTCGTGTGAAAAGGATGGTGAAGATGATATTAATGATGATTTCTTGGCCCACTGCAGTCCCAAGCTAGTGATCCAACAAAGTATAGATGAAATAACCCCTTTGAAAGAGTCTACGGACCTTTTAGACATCTCCAACTTCACACCTGATAAGTTCCGTCAGTCATCGCTTTCGGAAATGTCTCCTCCAGACACCCCCAACCTTTCCCCTCAGATAACTGTGTCAGATACCAAATCGCTAAGCAATCTGAAAGGTTTTCAGGAGACCACTCAGACTGTGCTAAGCAATACTGATAAGGTCAAGTGGAACTGTGGGGTTCTCCAGACCCAAGATCAGGCAGATAGTGGGTTTACTTTAAATAATCATCAGTTTCAGTTCCATATGTTCAATGATGAAGATTCTGTTAGCCTCCTTGAAAAAAGTCCATGCTTGTCAACATTTAATGAGCCATCTGGTCAAATTAGCACCAATATCAAAGTGTCAAAATCTAAGAGGAAAAGTTCATCCAGCAAGAATGTAGGTACAAACCAAAGTTCTCCCCAGAAAAACACCAGGAAAAAATCTCCTAAAACTAACAAAGGAACTGATAAACCACAAAGTAAGAATTCCAGGCAGACTCCCAAGTCAACAAGGAAAGGGAAAAATGCAGCTGGAGTCAATGGTGAAAAGGCTCAAGCAGCTGGCAGCAGGACAGTCAATCAGTTAAATAATATAGCCTCAACAACAAAGGCACTAGCTGAATGCATTCAGCACCGCAGCCCAACCTCTGTAAAGATAGGGAAGCATAATGGACTATCTGGTGAATGGTCACTAAGAAAAGATAATAGTACAGGCTGGTCCGAAACTAGCATAGCAAACACTAACAACCTCCTTGATGATGATCAAAGGGAATTTGAGGAACCTTCCAATATTTTATCTAACATTGCATCTGGAATGGCAGATGTTCAGAGATTTATGATGGCCTCAATCGAACCCTTGTGGGGGCCTGTAGGCCATAACAGCGTCCCAGATATATTTCGGTCGCCTGAATCTAACAGCCTGAAATTGAAAACTCTTAAAATTTTGGCAGGGACATCACAAGAGTCCAAGAAAAAGGGAAATGGTAATTCCCCGGGAACTGCGAAGAATCACAAGTCAAGCAACAAGGGCTCAAGCAAAAATAATGGCAAAGCCACAACTTGTGATCCCAGTCGCCCCAACTGTTCCACTGGGTACAATATAGACATTCACTCTCCCTTTTTTGATAAAAGCTATAGTAACCTGAGCACTTTAGGCAATAATGGACCTACCCATAAAAAGCTGTACCGTCATAAATCAAGTTCTAAATCACTGAGGGATGAGAACTGTAAAGTAAAGCGAACAGACCGTGAACAGACCCATAAGGACCCATCTGTGACAGCTTCTTTTGAAAAACTGAGGTAATGCTGCACCAAACTGGCTGGAATGCACCCTTAACTTTCCTACTACCTGCTAAGCCCGCTGTTCCTCATTTTTTCCTTCCTGAAAGCAAGAGTTGCATGAAAGAGACATTCCCCTTTTACAGTTTTTTTTAAGTGCATGAAAATACTTATTACTTGCAAGCTACCTAAAAGAATGACCCATTTTCTGGCTTGGCTGGGGTTAAAAAACTAACAAGGCTACTCTTTTCTGCTGTTTGGCTTCTTCAGTTTTTAATTACTTATTTATTGAAAAAAAACAAAACAATTACATGCTCTTTTTAATGATTTTGAAAAGGAAAGACTTTTTTTTTTGAACATTTTGTATAAAACAAAACACAAAAAAGAGGTTATGCATCCAAAAGCCAAGATATCTAACTAAAGGCTCTTTAGTTTGAAAATGAAAACTCATTCATAATTGAGCTTCATGTGGCAATTCTGAGTGCTTTCTAGCCCCCTCTGCTGTTTATATCATAACCTATATCATAAAGCGTCATCTGCTGTATCAGAGTTTAGAGCATATGATCCTATCGTGGTGGCTCCACACAAGCTAACTAAGATGGCATAAAATGTTTGATTTTTCTGCAGGGAATCAGACTACATTCTTCTTAAAGCAGAAACAACATCTTTGGTTTTACCTGTGTTTGAAGAAGAGACTCCTTTTTCTAGAAAGACGTTTGATGTTTGGTTTTTTTTGGTTTTTGTTTGTTTCTTTCAAAATATGCCTTGTGGTATGTTGAAATGTAAGTGCTGAAATGAAGAGTTTGAAATTGTGGGAATTTATTCTTTGAAAGCAAACCTAATCTGGTATTCTCCGTGAAAGACTTTTAAAAGTCATACTGTTGTACAGTAGTTTATGCACTATTACCCACAACAACAACAAAAATTGTGCCAAACTATGAACAAGTGACTGTATTGTACATATTTTTACTTCTCTATCAACATTGGGTTGTGAGTGTTTTCTGGAACTATGCCTTTTGATTTACTATAAACATTCCAGTGATTATGTATTAACCACCCCCCTTTGAAAGCACCTGTAACTCACAGTGAAAATGATGTTGTTCACTTATACAACTTACCAAAAGTTTTATGGACATAACTAAAAGTGTGCCAAATTTACTTACCTCATTTCATGGATTTGCCCTGTGGTTTAAAGCTCACCAAAAAAAAAAAAAAAGAACTTTAAAACTGAAGCTGGGAAATTTTAATGTCCTTTCTTTAGAAACATGAGCAAAAAAACCATAATGATGAAATTTTGGGTTTCATTATAGGAGAAAGTTGAAATGTTGGAGGAATTCAGAAAATCACTCAAGGTAAGTTTGACAGGGACTCAAATGTCTGCATTTAGAGACTACAGAACAGCTGCTTTTCAAGTGTCTGTTTTCTTAAAGCAAAACCTGTAGCTGAAGATCATTTAAAGTGCAAAGTTATATTGCTGATACTTTGTATCTCAGTTTTATATATTTTATAATAACCTGGGATAAATTCTAAAATAGTTATAAAATTAGAACTACTACATTTCATACATTTATTGCTATTTACTTTTCTTTGAGAAGTTTCTTAAACATTTTTATGCTGATCCTGTCAGAAGTGCTCTCATATCACAGCTTTGGTGTTTTCTAAGGGTTTAACTTTGCAATGCCAATATTGTTTGAAAACTTAAAATGAAAACAATTTTCAATGCAACCATTTTTTTCTTTGACTCGGTACATAATAAAAGAGAAAACAGAAATATTTGTGATCTCACCAAATCGAGGCCAGATCATACACGACTGGACTATATGAAGACAGTGATAAGTATTGAATGCTAAAAGTATTTTCAGAAGGCCTTATTTGTAGCCCACCATGCCCTCACCTCGAGAAAACAAAAACAAAACAAAAATTCACTTATTTTCCTTGTGCAACTAAGAGCCTGTGCATTTTGCTGCTGATTTATTATGAAACCTTGATATGCAAGAGACCTGCTAACTGGGGAGCTAATGAAAGCAGAGGAAAGTAAGGTCACATATTTATGCAATAGAAAATTATGGGTACAAGGAGAGGGGCCTTAGTAGCAATCTAATAGGAGATCACTTCCTCAACCTATTCATGAGTATTGAGGTGGCATTTCAAAGTAGATAGGGATAGACTTTGTGTTTGCAGTACATGGAAGTGTTTTTGATATAGTCAGGTTTTTTTCTGTAATATTAATGGCAGAGTTGGAGGTGACTATACATTTTTATATTAAATTATTCCCCACTTTATTAGTATTGAGACTTAGAGATGGGACTGAGTTGCAAACTTCTGACCTGGATCCAAAATCTCTTAGCATTTGGGGTTGTTCAGATCCTGGGGTTTTAGTTTAGCCTCATCTCTTTAATAACATTATTTTACTTAACAACTAATCTGCTTTGTAATTACTCTGAAGTATCATATTGGTTGATTTGTCCTGAAAAATAACATTATAGCTCTGCCTGGAGTGAGTGACTCTGGATCAGATTATGGTAGCTCTGCAATCTCATAGTAACTGTTGATTTATGGGACCCAAGCTAGAGTGCAGCATCCCACAGAAAATCCAGCAAGTTGGGAGTGAGGTCTAAGGGACCCCAGAACTGCTAAAGCAAAAGCTCTCTACAGGGATAGCTCTGCTGGCCCCCACCCTTAGGTGCATGGCTTTGCTTAAGCCATGTTTCCATTGCTTGGCTCCCCTTGTGGCTACATAGTAGCAACCTGGAAGGGAACTCAGAGCCCTGTTAAACAGTGTTAATTCCTACTTGGATGTCTACTGTGGCAGAGAATAGAGTCACAGAGCACAGCCAGCCCCCTGCCCTTCTCCATATCCATGGGGCCCCGGAGCTGTGTGGGAAGAGACAGCACCCTTTCTCTCAATCAATGCCACAGCTGGAGACATTCACATACAAAGGGTCCCGTCCACATCTGGATCCCGAAGAAACAGTCCAGGCCTATGTAATTACAAAGTCACTGTTGTATTTTGTATTTATGTGGTAATCAGAGATTAACTGCTCTATAAAATAAAAGGGTTGCTAACTAAGATTTTCTAGCGCTGTTTCCCATTCTGCACATGGTGGGTGGGAGGGGTAGGAACCTGCGATCACTGCTATTTTGGATGTTTAGGCTGCTGCTCCTATGGAGCAGGGTCAGACCCAGTTCTAGGAAACAGCAGTTCCCTGCCCGTTGACTCAGACCTGCCATTTGAAAGCACATTTCTGTTGGTCTTCATTGTGTTGTGTGTGTTTAACATGTGACTCATAATAAGATACACTGTACTGAAACATACAGCAATATTTATGGGATTTGAGAAATGTGCAATAGGACAATAATACAGTACATAAAACATATCAATTATTGTATTGTATCTTGCAAACTCCATTAATACTCAGTTACCCTACATTTCAGTACAATATTAATTGCAGATTCCATCTCCCTTGACTCACCCTCTCAGCCTTCTGTCTCCCATCTCTCTGGCCTCCTTGACTCTGTCATCCTTAGACTGTGCCATCATTCCTTGCCACTGAATGCCTGAAAAACAAAAGTCCTTGGGGTAAAACATTGACCCTGCTCCACCTGTGACTCTACTATCCCTCTGCTAACTCACCCCTTCACTTGGCTTCCAAAGCCAGAAATCTTGGAATTCTCCCTGAACCAAATTTTTGTCCTCTACCCTTGTTTACCTTTTCTGTGCACCTGCCTAAAGCTACCTCGAGAACATTTTCATAATCTCTTTATCTTATTCCTTGTCAAAAAGCTCATTCCTGCCTTCACCACTTATTATTCTATTATCCTGATTAGCGCACTTCCCTCTTGCATACTCCTACACTCAAAAATTCTGGAAGGTCCAAAATATTGCAGCTAGAGTCCCCTCTCCAGGGTCCTGTCACTAACTGGCCTCTTGCCATTTTTAAATCTCCCTTTAAAGGAATCTCCAAGGATTCACTCCACCCTTCCCTCTCCTTATATTCCCTCCCATCTCCACTTTGCATCATTTTAGTCTGCCTCCTCAGGATCCTCTACAGTTCCACGATTTTATTTGTTTTGGCTCATCAGTGTCAGATATTCACTACAAGCCACTAGGCCATTCCCTTTTACAGCTTGCCGTGAAGTCCCTGTTTTCAGTGTATCTTGTTTGACTCTTACTATCAATGCGTTTTATGATCCTTTGTATAAAGGATGCTATGTAAATTATATAGTATCCTTGTTCTCTTACGATGTGCTGTACTGCAACTCTGGCAGATTTCAGTTTTGGTGAGTTATAATCATGAGATAAATTAGAATACATAAAGGGACAAACAACCCAATTTAAAAGGACCCATTCCCATTATTAGCCTGGCTTAGATTGGCATAAACTGGGTCAGTTTAATGTGGCCCAATTTCATTTGCTCTCATTCCAATTCCAAGAATTGAAGTGAGAAAAATCCCTGTGCTGGACAGAGTCAAGGTGAGGAGAATGCAGCATTTGCTTGCTAATCCTGGTTCTAGCAGGACTGGTGCCTCCTGCATTTATAGGGAAATTCTCCATTTTCTTTTTGTAAATACACTAAGAGGAATATTTCTTTTCAAAATAAATGCCCATGACAACCTGATTTTAAATTACAACCCCCAATGTCCCTAGTTTTGTTAGCGGTACTTGCATATAGAGGTTTTGTAAAGACAAAAAGATTAATCGTGGGGAACTTGAGCAATCATAAAGCATAAAATTATGTATTCTCCCCCACTTGCGCCCCCTCCCCCCTTTTAGCATAGTGTTTCTTGAATAAGGAACCAAAATCTTGAATTAGAACCCCGATTCAGCAACAGACTTAACCATGTGAATAGTTCAATTACAGCCAATTGGGCCTACTCCTGTGCTTAAACTTTGGCATGTGCTTTTATATCTTGCTTAATCAAGGCCTAAACAGAGAGGGGAAAAATTGTGTTGGGATCAGGTGGATGATGCTTCCTTTGTGAAACAATTGCCATGGGCGTAACTTTTTTGTTTAAAAAGTCATGTTTACTGCTATTTTCTGGCATTGTAGCTCAATCTACCATTAATCAAAATAAATTTTGATTTCATTTTCATTTTCATGACATTTTCAGCAGTTTCAGCATTGGCACCCATTGGATTAGAGTCGTCTTTCACTTAGGCCCCAGTCTAGTGAAGCACTTAAGCACGTGCTTAACTTTAAGTACTTGACCAAACATGACAGGTCCCATGAGACTAGTCACATGCTTAAAGCATTCTTATCTGATTTGCTGGATCAAAGCCTTACAGTGGTGTAAGTCAGAAACTCCATTGAAGTCGGTGTAAATGAGAAGAGAACCAGGTCCATAGACTTCAGTTGGTGCAGGATCAGGCCCTTGGGCTGTACTTTCTCAACTCAGTGCACTGGACTTTTCCTGTGCAGCTTCCAGAAAGTCTAGTGGAAGTTGCATGGCTCAAGCCACTGACATCTTATTTGAGAATGTGCCTCCTTATCTTTCAGTGTGTAAAATAATGCAAAAAATAAATAACGTACAATGTCTGTGGTAGAAGCAAGGCTTTTAAAATCTGTTTCTCAGGTAAACAAGTGACACTAATGACAATGGAGTAACAGCCATCTAAGAGAATCTGGATCTGTAAAAAGGAGGGTGCCCTCAATCTCACAGGATAGCTGGGTTGCTAGACACGTTTGCTGAGCCTTTGAAGACTTGGTGAAAAAAGGAAACAAGAAATAAAATTTGTATCCACTGCTGCCCTTCGATAGAAAAATGTACATTTCAAAAGCACAAAGGGAAGATTTTTTAAAAAGAAAGTAAAAAAAGAAAGATCCCAGTTAAATCCTTTTGTCTTTTACTCCCAGTGGGAAGCAGGGTAGAAATCTAAGGAGATGCTCTGTTTCACTGCCTGCAGCACTGTCTGTAGACATTTTGACTGCTGCCTACAGAGATTTGAATGTACTGCTCCTTAAGTTAACTTCCATAGAACTGGAGGCACCTCTTTAGTAAGTTGCTACTGTTTTATGGTGCTCAAATAACCTTTATCCCCCTTGAGCATTTCAGAAATAGTAAATGGCCCTTTTTATGAATGTAACGTATCCATTTCTGTTTAACATTTTACATGACCGTTTAACATGTTTGGAAATTATTTGCCTTTTTTCTTTTAGAATAAGCTTTATAAATATTCTGTAGAGTCAATTGAAGTATAATTCTTAAGGATCACTCTAAGACGCCTACAAAATCTTGTATATTTTTAAGTGTGCCAATTTGTAAAATATTTTGTAAGTGTATATTTTTCTTAGAAAAGTGCTGTGAAGTGTTTGTATGTGTGAGGTTTCCTTTTTTTTGCACCTCCGGGTGTTAATAAAAGGATGTATACTTAAAAGTTTCTGGTTTTAAAAACCAAAATACAAAGAAAAAAATTAAACTTTTGTTGGGAATTTTGTAATAAAAAGAAATGTTGTGAAAGAGTGTAGTGATATTGTGTAAAGGAAACTGGAAATTTGTGAGCGCTTCGCTGTTTTATAGATCCTCTTGTAAAATATTCTTGTAATATTTTTGGTTTTGTTGTTCTTGTTGCAAAGGTTTTAAATATTTGTGACTGACTCTGTATGGTGAAAACGTCATATTGTTAACTTGCTGAGTTTTGTTATATTGTTTATGGAATAAATAAAAAAATTAAAAATCGCATTTTAAGATCATGTATGAAAAAAGAAATTAAACTCATTTATTGAACATTAGAAATTGTAATATTAGAAATCATTATTGTTAGAAAGAAATGAGTAATGGAGTCTCTTGCGCACTCCTGATTATAACCTTTTGATGATCAGTTTAACTGGGCTCATGTTAAAGTCTGTGGGCCATAAGGCTCCTAGAGGTGGTGGGGCCGAACTGCATAGAGCTGGTTGGGTGGGGAGGGGGGAATTCATACAGAGTCTGAATTTTTTTTCTTTGAAATTTGAAAGTTCATCAAAATTGGAAAAGGTTGGTAGTTGGTCTAAAAATGGGGATACATTTTCAAGATTGAAGTCCCCCCTGCCCGCTTTTCTTTGGCCAAGCTCTAGAGATGCAGCACTCAGAGCATTGTGGCTGAGAGCAGGCATAAGACTTGCAGGGGAGTTGGGCAAGAAAAGCATTAGCATGTGCTCCCCCAAGACAGTATTTCAGGTGCTCTCTGCTGCACCGGGTGCACTTCCCTATCTGAGCGGTTCAGTGTTCCCAGCCATGCTCCCCCCCCATGCTCAGGGAGTGAAGGCAGCCGGAGTAGGATTGTGGGGGTGCTGGGATGGCTGCTGAGACTCTGCTGCTACTTCCCTTTTCCTCACCTAGGACCTATTCCAGCAAAGCAATTGAGCACGTGATTAACTTTAAGGATGTGTGTAGACTCATTGGGACAACTCATTTACTTAAACTTAAGCACATGCCTAAGTGCTTTGCTAGATGAGGGCCTCAATGTTGAGTTGGTGTGACTCAGTTGGGAGCCCCTTTACTTGTAAGTCAGAAGACGGGGGGTTTGTATCCCCTCCTAGCTGCAGCGCAGTATGAAGAAGAGTTGTGCTATTAGAGGTGCTGAAGGAATGTCACACACAGTATATTCTGGCCATCTAATGGGGGTGGAGGGAGCGCTGTCCCGGCAAAAGTTAAAGATCCCGTAGCACTGTGTGAAAAGATGATGGGGAATAACTGTCGTCTTGGTCTGTATTCTGTCACTTGTGCAAACGGCTTCTCTTTTAAAATCACATTTAATTTCTTTTATAAATATTTAATTTTGCTTGCAATAATTTGGAAAACACGTGTTAGCAAATTAGATCTTTCCACCTGGATGAGTGAGCAGCAAGAGGGACATAGGTGAGACATTCAGCAATAACACCAAGTTTCTCTGGTACATGTTCATCCTCTGCTGTGTTGTGGGGGGAGGATGAGTGTCCGAGCCTCAGGAGAGCTAACAGTTAGACTCTTAATAACTATTGCTTTTGCATAAAAAGTCCTTGCACGGACATAGTTTTTGAAGGATTTTGGGACAGAATGCTGCCTCTTAAAAATTGTTCTGAGCATGTGCTAGAGAGTACAGGGTTTCAAGAATTTCCCATGGGGCCTTTAAAATCCCACCTAGCAGTAACAGTAGGTGGGAAAAATAAGCAGTCGGAGAACACTTCAATCTCCCTGATGACTCAATTACAGATCTAAAAGTTGCTCTGCTACAACAACAAAAACTTCAAAAACAGACTCCAACGAGAAACTGCTGAATTGGAATTAATTTGCAAACTGGACACTATTAAATTAGGCTTGAATAAAAACTGGGAGTGGATGGGTCACTACACAAAGTAAACCTATTTCCCTATGCTTATTTTTTCCCCCTACTGTTACTCATACCTTCCTGTCAACTGTTGGAAATGGGCCATCCTGATTATCACTACAGAAGGTTTTTTTTCTCTGCTGATAATAGCTCACCTTAACTGATCACTCTCGTTATAGTGGGTATGGCAACCCCCATTTTGTCATGTTCATGTTCTCTGTGTGTGTGTGTGTGTATATATATATATCTTCCTACTGTATTTTCCACTGCATGCGTCTAATGAAGCGGGTTTTAGCCCACGAAAGCGTATGCTCAAATAAATTTGTTAATCTCTAAGGTGCCACAAGTCCTCCTCATTCCTTTTCATATGTGAGTGCATCCAAATTTGAAGCAAGGCCAACAGAAGTGAAAGGCTAGTGTGTTAACACACTGTACTACCCCGCCCGCTTTCCTGACTGCAAATATAACCTCTGCATGGACATCCATATCCATTTTATGTCACCCTTTGTTCAGACTGTTCAACAGATATGCAAAGGCAGAACAAACAGCCATTGTCAACAGATAATTGTTTCCGGTTGTGATGGAAGGGGAGGATGGAAGCCTCATGCCCACAGGGGGATGAAGAATGTGCAAGCCATCGCAGGCCTTTTCTATGATAACACCAATTTGTTCCTGCTGCAGTAATGTACCCAAACAATGTGAGTATTGCTGCTTTACTAAATGCCAGCTATGCCTTGAGACTCATTCCTGCTATGAGCTCTTGGACCTCTGCCCTCGTAAGACTCCCAAGCCATGCTTGCCTCAAATCAGCATGCATCCTAGAGCATAATTATGAATGGTCTCACTCAGTTCTCAGTGTCCCAAGTCCAACCCATTGTTTAGCACAGTAGTGATGTAACAGGCTGCCTTACTTGCTCTTGATAATCCATCCTACTCATGTAGGCTCCTTATCATCATGCTTTCTTCCATGCTGCCCCTACATACGAAATACCTTCCTGTGGGCACACTGCCTTCTCTACATCCCTGAAGACAATTTCTCCTGAAGACAATTCTTCCTTCCACCTGCATGGCTGCTCACTGTTTCCTCCAGAAGCATGTGGTGATGTTTGTTAATAATTATTTTTTTTATTGCGTCTTTAGCCCCTAGCAGCGTGCCAATGGCTTAGAGAGCAAATGAAAGATGTGCCCTGCCCCAAACAGCCAACCTTCTAAAAACAGATAGGAGGTGACAGATAAGAGGGGAGAAGGGACTGGGAAGACAAGGGGTCCATTGATAAGATGATATGGTTAGCTCAATGGGTTTTGTACACTGCATAGGAGTTGACTGATTTCAGTGATCTCGTGATTTTTCTGGGTACATCGGGGAGTCCTTTAGGCATGTGCCCCCAGTAGTATGCTCCTCCCAGCACTCCATGGTGTTCAGCCTCCAATGAGCTGGAGGAAAAAGGTTGGACCTCGGAGAGGATGGAGTAGGGAAGCTGGCTGGGCTTCTCCATTTTTACCCCTTCAGATTATGACAAAACCCAATGTAAGTCAATATAGCCTTAGGCTGTGTTATCTTGTACTGCTTTCCCCTCTGAGCTGCAGAATTCCGCTTTAGGCCGCTGTGGTCAAGAGAACAGCTGGAAGCTTAGCTCCTGTGGGGACTAGCAAGGCTAGGTAGCAAAGTGGAGGCAAAAGTATATACATGATGACTTTGCGGATCCCACAAAATCTGCTGATGAAGGGAATGGAACTCCATGGCTTCTTCTGGCAGTCTGAGGTGAGAAAAACTCAATCCCCACAACAGAGGAACCAAGTAGGGAACTTAGTGGGTTTCAATTGGTGGAATTTCCTCCCATCTACATTGAGGAGTGGCCCTCTGACTTCAAGAGCATTACTCTGGACTTGCATTAGAATTTGGCCCACTATTTTAGGGTAAAAGATGCTAACACCTACACTGTCCCTGAATGTAAAGCTCTGATCTGGGGAGTCCGCCTTCTGAATCCCACACCCTCCTCCTCTGCACACTGTTCTGGTAAAGAGGCCATTTCCCTAGTGTGGTCATCAAGCTCTGCAGCTTCTCACCACTTTGGTACTTCATGAAGACAGGGAAGCCTCTTCCTTTGTTGTGTCCTCATCCTTGATGGGATAGAACACCCATTGGAGATACCCATGTTGCTTTACATAGGTTTGGTCTTTCAGACCCCAGCAATAAAATTGCCATTGCATTAG
The DNA here is from genome assembly GCF_965152275.1 of Natator depressus. Lineage (NCBI taxonomy): Eukaryota > Metazoa > Chordata > Testudines > Cheloniidae > Natator > Natator depressus. The sequence continues at coordinate 80,974,153 of NC_134242.1, read as the reverse complement.
TTTACCCAGGTTTTTTTTAAATGAGTTTAAACAAACACAAAAAGAAACAACAAAACCCCAATAAAGCATTACAGCTGCCTGGTGGTTTTCCTTATTTTTAAACTTGACAAAAAATATTAAGCTATTTTCGTCCAAAATTTTAGTTTCATTGGAGCTTTGCTTTTGACTTTGTTAGGACCAGGGTTTAGCACTCTAGCAAGGTTACTTTCTCTGAAAGTCTAGTTGTCTATTAGCCCATCAAAGTAAGAAGCCACTGATTAAACAAAACCAAACCACATAACATCTGAGTGGCAAGTCATTTTTTTCCAGATTCAATGTAGATTTTCACCAAACAATCTTTCCTTACTTTGTGATGACACATAAAGAGCTGCTGTAGGCACGATTAGCCAACCTGATGCTGAGAGGGGAATACAAATTCTAACAGTATGTCCAAATGTCAAAAGCTGTTTACTTGAGCTAGGAAGGATTCAATTAAACTTTTAATCACTCAATTGCCAGTCACTTGGACAAGGCTTTGAAACCATGGGCTAGGTGCTGCAAACCCTTGTTTCTGGATGTAATGGTCACTACTGTCCTATTAGTGATTATTCTTCGTTCTATGGTAGCACCCAGAAGCTCTAATAAGAACTGGGACCTCATTGTGCTGAGTGCTGTACGGTACTTACATGCTCTTCGGGACAAGGGCTGTCAATCTAATTTAACAAGAGGGTATAACAAAGAAATGCAGGTCCTGGGGGGAGAGGATGAGGGTAACATAAGTACACCATGGTTACACAGAGTAGTTATGTGCACTATTAGCTTGTTTAAATCCATTCAAAGTTTGATTTTTGTTTTAGCTTTAGGACATGAATAAGCAAACAAAAAAAAGTACCGATGGCAGGAATCCCGATCGATCTCCTCACTAGCTATTATCTGCTGGCATGTATGATAGGGATCATGGTAGGACTGGCTCTTGAGGAGGGTTTTGGAGGACAGAGTAGCAGCTTTCTGAGCTAGTTTGGGCAGAGTGTACCATTTGTAAGAGGCAGGACAGAAGAAAGCACCAAAGCAGTTATTGGAGAAGTAGAAAAATAAGTGACCAAGGATGGCATTTTTGTCAGACTGGAGGGTGTGAAGGGGCAATGAGATAAGATACAACAGTAGATTAGTAGGAAAGGGCAGAGTGTGAAGGACCTTCAAGTGAGGACAAGACACTTCTATCTGCTACAGTGGAAGAGGGAGAGCAAGTTCACGGCAGAGCTGGAAATAGTACATAAAGGTCCTGTCTGCTGTAACTACTAGACAAGTGGTTCTCAAACTTTCACTTTCCGAGCCCCGCCCCATGCTATAAAAACTCCATGGCCCACATGTGCCACAGCAACTGGTTTCTGAATATAAAAGGAGCGGTAAGTTGCTTAGGCTTCAGCTTCTGCCCCATGTGGTGTGGGCTTTGGCTTTCTGCCCTAGGCCCCAGCAAGTCTAATGACTGCCCTGCTTGGTGGACCCCCTGAAACCTGCTCGCGGCACCCCAGGGGGCCCCGGACCCCTGGTTGAGAGCCACTGTACTTGACAGCACTGCCTCCCAGAACTTTAAGTAGTTTAGCTTCTGGTCAAGTTACTGTAAACTTCTGTTGAGCTAATTATTTAGAATTAATAATGATACTAATAATCCATACTTGTTCAACTGAATCACATAAGTGTTTATGAACAAATATACAACATGAAGCAAAGGATTATTGACTCTATCACAGACACTGATTTGATAACAGTTACAGTTACCTAAGGAAATTGTCGTTCCAAGCTATCACATCTATTCCAATTAACCAACTCTGACAGAATTAAGGAGCTGCTTAGCAAGTGCAGGTTTAAGATTCAACCTTGAGTCACTCAATATTCAAAGCCCATGTCAAGAGATTAAGAATCTCCTTGGTGTTGTTCCATTTCCCAGTAGTCAAACTGGCAAACTGAAAATCAATTATCGGTAGAAAGCTAGCTAACAAAATGTTTTAATCTTGCTTTAAAATGTCTCTGTGATCCACATCCGATCATTCTCCATTACTTGGCCAAAATTCCTTTTCATAGTTATCAGCGGGGAAGCCGTGTTAGTCTGTAACCACAAAAACAACGAGGAGTCCGATGGCACCTTAAAAACTAACAGATTTATTTGGGCATAAGCTTTCGTGGGTAAAAACCCAGCAATTATGAGCGAGAGATTCATTAGCACAATTTCTCCCAAGAGCAGCACACTTTAAATGACTGGATCAACAATCCAATGGGAAATCCTTCTCTTCCAATGGTTCTCCAGATTTCTTGTTTGTTACAGGACCTGATTCGAAGCCCATTAAAATCAAGACTCCTAGGACATGTCTACCCTGCTGCTGGGAGCGGGCCTCTCAGCCCAGGTAGACAGACTCATGCTAGTGGGGTACAAGCTAGTATGTTAAAAATAGCAGCACTGGCAGTGGCTCATGCTAGCCACCTGAGCTTGGGTCCACAAGACCCCCTGGGTCTGAGCTCGGGTGGTTAGTCCGAGCCTCTGTCAGTGCAACAACATCCACATTGCTATGTTTAGTGTGACAGCGCAAGCCCCACAAGCTGTCTCACTTCCAGCAGCAGCGTAGTCAGATACCTATCGACCTGGCCCAAAATGAGGTAGTTATTTGTTAATTTAGGTATCACTCAGTATGAAACCACCTCAGTTTGCCCGCAGAATCACAGTTCTGAGATCAATATTCTGAAACCAAGCAATTTCATTTCAAAGCAATTACATTTTGAAAATGCACAATATGGCCCCCCAAACAGACACTCATTGATCCTGCTAAAATGGGGCCAACATGGACGCCTGTTCTCACCTGCAGAAGCCCATGAATACAGATTATTTTTTTTAGAACAGATCATGTCCACTGATAGGTTAAGTCCTACCCCACCCTACAGAAGCTCACGTTGACCTAGACCTACAGTGTTGACTTTCTGAGTAATTTGGAGTGACACACAGGTAGAATTGCTCTCTTTTTTGGCATGTGTCAATGGAATGGTCAGCCAGAGTTTGATCAACATGTTTAAAGATCTTACATTGTGAGAAGATGAAAAAAAACCCCAACCCTCAATATTTATTTTCTTTAGCTAAAAGTTGCTGGTTATTTTCAGTATTAATAAGGTAGGTTAAATGGGTATCATGTTAAAACACACCAATAACAACAAAGCCTTGTCATCTAAAAATAGCTATTAACAACTCTTTGATCTGAATTTTCCAAACACAAGTTATGGATCAATGAGCAAAAGCAACTGAATTCTAACATAACATTTCATAAATGGTATTGACTAGTTTTCAATAAACTCTTTTTTTTCTGACCTTATGAATGTTGTTTTCCACCCTTGGAAAAGACAGATTAAATGTTGTTTAAGAGACACTCAGGTAATTTAGGCCCAAGATTTAAGTTTTGTGGGATAGAATATGAATATAAACGTTTTTTGTGATTCGATTTCAAAATCTATGGAAACATATTTTTTGGGTGGGAAAATTCCAAGCAAGCCAGAAAGTGAGAGGGAAGCTGGCCAGAAACAGGAAGTAAAACTGAAAGAGATGAAGGGTGGGGAAGGTGTATCTACTCAGAAGGCTAGGAGAGCTTGGCAAAGGAAGTCTTCTGTCTCTCTGTTTCTCTCCTTCTCTTCCCGCACACCTCTTTATTTTGGGGCAGGCTATGTCCTAAGACTTCATCATCTTTTTTTTCTTCTATGGCCTCTCGTTCTCTCCTACCAACATATCTCAGGGTTCCTCCTCTCAAGGCCCTGGTAGTGAACATCCTGGGGACAGCCTATCCCACTCAGGCTTCCTTTTCCTCCGAGTGCCTGCTCAGCCACTTCTTCTTTTCCCCATTTTCTCCTTGGGAATCTCCATTTCCCTCTTTTACCCCCAGCTTGTATCTTCTTGTCTAGGGCAGCGGTTCTCAAATTTTAGCAACCCAAGGACCCTCATTTTGATTTTAAAATTTGGGGGGGTTCTCCAGCTCTTCTACTTAAACCAGAGGTAGGCAAACTATGGCCCGCAGGCCACATCCGGCCTGCGGGACCAGCCTGCCCGGCCCCTGAGCTCCCCACCAGGGAGGCTAGCACCCGGCCCCTCCCCCGCTGTGGGCGGCGGGGCTGCGCTCTCCTGCAGGGCAGAGCGGCAGCTTGTCTAGCTCTGGCCAGGCTGCATGGCTACCAGACATGCTGCTCTGAGCAGCATGGTAAGGGGGTTGGGGAGTGGAGGGGGTTGGATAAGGGGTCCCTGGGGGTGGTCAGTGGACAGGGAACAGTTGGATAGGGCAGAGGTTCTGGAGGGGGCAAGGGATGGGGAACAGGGGGGGTTAGATGGGGGTGGAGTCCCAGAGGACGGTTAGGGGCGGGGGTCCTGGGATGGGGCGGACAGGGGACAAGAGCAGGGGGGGTTGGATGGGTGGGGGGTTCTGAGGGAGGCAGTCAGGGGGCAGTAAGTGGAAGGGGTCGGATGGGGGCGGGGGCAAGGCTGTTTGGGGACATGTGCACAGCCTTCCCTACCCGGCCCTCCATACAATTTCGCACCCCAATGTGGCCCTCGGGCCAAAAAGTTTGCCCACCCCTAACTTAAACCCTTTCTCTATCTTCTCTGGAAGCTTAGTTCCCTTCCACTGTGGACCCCAGATGCCTGCTCTCTTCCTGAAGGAGAAGAGGCTCCAGTCCATCCCTAACACCACCGGATGGGGCAACCTCTCCACGACCCCAACCTGTTTCAATTTGAACTTTCCCTGGGCCTCCCAGGGCATCTCAGCCATTGGTCAGAGTTTTCTCTCCCCATGGATACACTCCATAGTCAGCTTTTCCCCTGGCAGGATCCAGTGTGGCTTTACCACATCTTTCCTAGCCAGCAAACACCCTGAGGCAGTGTCCACTAGGCCCTTCTCCCATCTCCTCCTCACCCTCACAGAGACTGTTGGCATTTTTCTCCACCGCTCCCCAATGTCCCAGTCCAATCATAAAATTCAGTCACCCTACAATCCATTTAGGGGCAGTCTCTTTTTATATGGTCCAATCTCCCATACGGGTAGCAGGTAATTTCCTGACACCCTGAAAAAATTCCTCTGGGTCTCTACCCTTTTCTTCTCTGCAGGCTTTACCCCTACCAATTCTCCAACCTTCTTTCCCAGCTCTGGCCTGTTAAATAAACGCACCCACTTTCAGGGGAAATCTCCTTCCTCAAACTCCTCTGTGAGTTTGACCACCACTTCCACTGTTGTGGGTTGATGCCACCTAACCCAGATACGGGGGTTCTCAGGTACAAATTGATCCAGAATTATGGAGTCCATAATTTCACCCACACTCTGCATACCTGGATTTAACCAGCAGGTAGCCCAATCCATTAATCTTTGGGTGAATGCCTTAGGTCGTACATCTCCCACCCACCTAGCAGCTTGAAACTTCTGCCTGTACTTCTCTGTAGACAGTCTAATATAGCCACCTTCACAATATCATAGTCACTGGCCAGTTTGTCACTCAGGGCCATGTAGCCCACTTGAGCCTTCTCTGCCAAATAGGGTGCTAACCAGCGGGCCCACATTCTGCTGTCCCACACAGCTCCCATTCCTATCCTTGCAAACGTAACTGGAAATGCAGGTCTCATTTTACCCAGGCTGACCCCGTGTCTGCTTGCTGTTCCCCGTACTGGAACTCACCAGTTTCTGAAACAACTGTGCTTGCTCCCTGATAAATTCCTTCTGCTGCTCCAACTGCCATGCCAGCAGGGACTCTCTCTCTCTCTGGATGGTGTGATTGTTGAAAGACCTGCATAGTCTATTGAATCTCTTGCAGCTGCTCCACCAACCACTCCAGAGACTGCTCCATCGCCCAGATGCCAAATCCTCATAGCTGCTTCCCACGTCTGCTTTCTCTATCACCGCAGCTGGGGGAGTCTGATCCCATCCGAGCCCCCAGTTCTAATGGGAATGCTCCATCCCCATCCTCTGATGCCCCAGAAACCTCTCAGACTCTGTCCAGTAAGTGGCAACTTTGTGTGATTTATTTACATTCCCAACACCAACAGTTTTCTGCAGCAAATTATTACAGTGACTCGCTACCTAGCCCATTCCCACAGGCCAAGAGAGGAACAGAAGACTCCCTTCCTTGAGATCTATGAGCACACTGGGCTCAGCTAGCCCAAGTCCTTTCCCTCCCCCACACACTTTGTTGTTCTTTGTTTTTGGCAAGCAGCCTCATCACACAAGGCTATGAACACCACTTTCTTCATTTATTTTTAGCCAAGATTTTTTTCAATGTCCTTTCACTCAGCCTAGTATCCTTAAAGAAATGCAACAAGCCTTTTTTCCCCCCCTGCACTATTCCATTTCCCTGATATTCTCACTACTCCCTACTTTGATTCCAAGCCAACTTAATCTTCCATAAAGAAACTCTCTTACCATAGAATATTGCCCCCAATGCCATAGAACATGCTCACCAGTTTCTTTGGTTTTGCACACATTGCAGAGCCTAGCTTTATGTCTTTTTAATAAGTTTAACTTATCATGTAAGGCACAATGACCTACTCACACTTTAAAAATGACTCCTTCACTTTTTCTGTCATGACCGTGGAGTATATTATTATCTTTGGTTTTTGAGCATATTTCATAAACCTTTGTCCTTTCGTTTTCTTGCCATTCCTTCCTGAGCTCCTTCGTGACCACATGTTTAAATTCGGGTATCTTAATATCCACCTCCTCATTTTTTAGAGCTTGTTTTGTTGCTTTGTCTCCCATCTCATTTCCAGGTATTCTGATACGCACCAGAACGCATGCTACAGTAGAACCCCAGAGTTACAAACCACAGAGTTATAACTGACCAGTCAACCGCCCACCTCATTTGCAACTGGAAGTACTCAATCAGTCAGCAGCAGAGACCAAACCCCCCAACCCCCCACCAACCACAAATACAGTACAGTACTGCGTTAAACATAAACTATGAAAAAAAGGGAAAGTTTTGATAAGGAAATTGTTTCATTTAAATTAAGATGGTTAAAAGCAGCATTTTTCTTCTGCAGAGTAAAGTTTCAAAGCTGTATTAAGTCAATGTTCATTTGTAAATTTTTGAAAGAACAATCATAATGGTTTGTTCAGTTACGAGCATTTTAGAGTTACCAACAGCTTCCATATCCCAGGTGTTTAACTCTGAGGTTCTACTATATTGTTACACAGATGATTGCATTGTTACCATAGTTAAGAACATTATTTCACTTATTATTACATTTCTGCATTCCAAAGTCCCTGTCATAATGCTTGACAAGGAATCAGATAAAATTACAGCTGCAGTTGCACATCTCTTACCCAGGTTAATGCCAACATTATCCCCCTTAGTTCAGCTGTCAGAACAGTCATAATTCAATAGCCTTTTAGATTTCTGTATTCCAAGACTAGGAACTTAGAAGGCTGTTCCCACTCTAACCATGCTGTCATCTTTTGATCTGTTTGTACAGACTTGGCAAAGCTGGTTCCATTTTTCATAAATACATTTAGAAATGTCACTTGTGTGTTTTTTTCCCCTCCCAAGGTTTTTTTCATACAATTCCAAATCCATAAATAGAGGAATATTTGTCCCAGTTGTAATTTCATTTCCATGACTAAACATTTTTAGTTCTCTCCTTTACCTATTTTTTGCCCCTGATAGTATGAGGAAGTCTGTGGCAATGCATATAATTTTGCCTACTAAGCTCCCAGCAATCTTCATAAATCTGTTGTGTACTTCTGTTTTCATGACTGGCTTTTACCTTCACCCAAAAGGTTAAATCTAATAGTTTTATCCTCCGATTTATAGGTGCCTCTTCAGGGCTGTTTGCCGCTCTCACACTGGTGGTATTATCATTGAGCCACATGCCAACACAGAACTTGGGCCGACAGCAATTCCTAGTTTCTAAGTGTTGTTTTTGAAACTGAACCAAAAGCTTGGCAGCCATAATCTAAAACTGGTCTTATCAATACTCTAGACATAATGGTCAATACCTTTTTATTGGCACCCCCATTTGTTTCCAGCTATACTTTTGAGTAAGCTCATTCTACTTTTATGCTTTTGTATGATGATATCGATGTAACCTTTCCAAGTTAATTTATTATCAAACACTGTTCCTAGGAACATAAACTTTTCAACTATCTGAATTTTTTCACCATAAAGCAATAAGTCCAAAGCTTCCCTAATTTTCTTCCTAGTTAAAAGCATTCCTTTTATTTTTTGCAAGTGAGAATTTAAATCCTCACTCATTACCCCACTTGGAAATTCTCTGGAGTGTTTCATTTGTCTTTTCCATGGTTACTTTAAGTCTTTTAGGCTTCGTACATATAACACAGTCATCTGTGAAAGGGGAAATACCTATTCCCGTCTGCACTCTTTCTGAGAGGTCATTTATCATAATGGAAAACAAAGTAGGGCTGATAATACTCCCTTGTGGAGTTCCATTTGTAAGCTTGTAGGTTTTTGATAAAGCCGTTCCCACTTTGAATTGTATAGTTTGTCTCTTAAAAAGTCCCTTATCCACTACAACATTCTCCCCTTCATTCCAATTTTGGCTAGTTTATATAGGGGGCCTGTCATCCATAGCATGTCATATGCCTTTTCAATGTCCAGGAAGACTTATCATAAAGCTCTGAGTCCTTATGCTTTTTTTGTACCTCTGTTTCTAGTCTCATTATATGGTCAGCAGTACATCTTCCTTTTCTGAAACCACTTTGTACTTCAGTTATAATATAATTTTTCTCCAAGTATTCCGTTGGTCTTACATTTATCATTTTTTCCCTGAAACAATGTGCAGGCAATAGGCCTATAAGTAAGGCTCCGCGTTTGTCACAGAGGTCATGGAAGTCACGGATTCCATGACTTTCCGTGACCTCCATGACTTCTGCAGCAGCTGGTTTGACTGGCCCTGGGGGGCTTACCTGGAGGGGGGGGCTCCCTTCCCTCAGCTCCTAGCTCCATGTGCTGCCTCTGCCGGCAGGCACTGCCCCCCAGCTCCCATTGGCTGCAGTTCACAACCAATGGGAGCTGCAGAACTGGGGCTTGGGGCAGAGTGGAGGCAGGATGTGGAGCTGAGGAGCCAGGTAGGGAGCCTGCGCCAGCCTCGCCAACCCCTCCTCCCCAGCACCTTGGCGCAACCACCCCCGCAAGCACCCGCTGCACCCCCTGGGCCATGACCCCCCCAAGCACCCACCGTACCCCCCCCCCGGGCCATCCCCCGAGGCTCCCCCCACAAGCTTTAGTCAGGGGTATATAGTAAAAGTCATAGAAAGATCACTGGCTGTGAATTTTTGTTTACTGCACATGACCAGTCCATGACTTTTACTAAAAATACCCATGAATAAAACATAGCCTTACCTATAAGCATCAGATCTTTTATGTGCTTTGCCTGGTTTCCTAATTGGTACCACCAATGCTTGTTTCCAGTCTATTGGCAGCAGTCCTTTCCCCTATAGATCATTCTAAACCACAATAGAACCTTTAGACTCCCTTCTGACAAGTGTTGAAGCATTTCATTACTTATATTATCTTTACCCAGAGCTGTAGTTTTCCTTTTTCCAATGGCTGCAATATGCTTCTGCATACTAACATTTTTGTTTAACACATTATCAGTATGTTTTCTCCCGCCATTTAATAGTTCACATTTTCCTCTATAAACCTCCTTTTTTTCCTTATGAAACTCATTGCTTTGATTCATATCCCTACTGACCCTTTGGAATTCTTTTGCTAAAATGGCTGCCTTTCCTAAGTTGGAAACCTCAATTTCATTGTTTACAATAAGGCCAGGTATACATTTACTTTTTCTTCAAATACCATTCATTCTTTGAATTTGCTTATATATTTCTGAAAGCTTTGAATCTTTGTTCAGTTTCCCACAGAAATTTCTCCATTTTCTTTCTTTTTTTGTCTTTTTGATAATCATAGAATCATAGAATATCAGGGTTGGAAGGGACCCCAGAAGGTCATCTAGTCCAACCCCCTGCTCAAAGCAGGACCAATTCCGAGTTAAATCATCCCAGCCAGGGCTTTGTCAAGCCTGACCTTAAAAACCTCTAAGGAAGGAGATTCTACCACCTCCCTAGGTAACGCATTCCAGTGTTTCACCACCCTCTTAGTGAAAAAGTTTTTCCTAATATCCAATCTAAACCTCCCCCATTGCAACTTGAGACCATTACTCCTCGTTCTGTCATCTGCTATCATTGAGAACAGTCTAGAGCCATCCTCTTTGGAACCCCCTTTCAGGTAGTTGAAAGCAGCTATCAAATCCCCCCTCATTCTTCTCTTCTGCAGACTAAACAATCCCAGCTCCCTCAGCCTCTCTTCATAAGTCATGTGCTCTAGACCCCTAATCATTTTTGTTGCCCTTCGCTGGACTCTCTCCAATTTATCCACATCCTTCTTGTAGTGTGGGGCCCAAAACTGGACACAGTACTCCAGATGAGGCCTCACCAGTGTCGAATAGAGGGGAACGATCACATCCCTCGATCTGCTCGCTATGCCCCTACTTATACATCCCAAAATGCCATTGGCCTTCTTGGCAACAAGGGCACACTGTTGACTCATATCCAGCTTCTCGTCCACTGTCACCCCTAGGTCCTTTTCCGCAGAACTGCTGCCTAGCCATTCGGTCCCTAGTCTGTAGCGGTGCATGGGATTCTTCCATCCTAAGTGCAGGACCCTGCACTTATCCTTATTGAACCTCATCAGATTTCTTTTGGCCCAATCCTCCAATTTGTCTAGGTCCTTCTGTATCCTATCCCTCCCCTCCAGCGTATCTACCACTCCTCCCAGTTTAGTATCATCTGCAAATTTGCTGAGAGTGCAATCCACACCATCCTCCAGATCAGTTATGAAGATATTGAACAAAACCGGCCCCAGGACCGACCCCTGGGGCACTCCACTTGACACCGGCTGCCAACTAGACATGGAGCCATTGATCACTACCCGTTGAGCCCGACAATCTAGCCAGCTTTCTACCCACCTTATAGTGCATTCATCTAGCCCATACTTCCTTAACTTGCTGACAAGAATACTGTGGGAGACCGTGTCAAAAGCTTTGCTAAAGTCAAGAAACAATACATCCACTGCTTTCCCTTCATCCACAGAACCAGTAATCTCATCATAAAAGGCGATTAGATTAGTCAGGCATGACCTTCCCTTGGTGAATCCATGCTGACTGTTCCTGATCACTTTCCTCTCATGTAAGTGCTTCAGGATTGATTCTTTGAGGACCTGCTCCATGATTTTTCCAGGGACTGAGGTGAGGCTGACTGGCCTGTAGTTCCCAGGATCCTCCTTCTTCCCTTTTTTAAAGATTGGCACTACATTAGCCTTTTTCCAGTCATCCGGGACTTCCCCCATTCGCCACGAGTTTTCAAAGATAATGGCCAAGGGCTCTGCAATCACAGCCGCCAATTCCTTCAGCACTCTCGGATGTAACTCGTCCGGCCCCATGGACTTGTGCACGTCCAGCTTTTCTAAATAGTCCCTAACCACCTCTATCTCCACAGAGGGCTGGCCATCTCTTCCCCATTCTGTGATGCCCAGCGCAGCAGTCTGGGAGCTGACCTTGTTAGTGAAAACAGAGGCAAAAAAAGCATTGAGTACATTAGCTTTTTCCACATCCTCTGTCACTAGGTTGCCTCCCTCATTCAGTAAGGGGCCCACACTTTCCTTGGCTTTCTTCTTGTTGCCAACATACCTGAAGAAACCCTTCTTGTTACTCTTGACATCTCTTGCTAGCTGCAGCTCCAGGTGCGATTTGGCCCTCCTTATATCTTTCCTACATGCCCGAGCAATATTTTTATACTCTTCCCTGGTCATATGTCCAACCTTCCACTTCTTGTAAGCTTCTTTTTTATGTTTAAGATCCGCTAGGATTTCACCATTAAGCCAAGCTGGTCGCTTGCCATGTTTACTATTCTTTCGACTCATCGGGATGGTTTGTCCCTGTAACCTCAACAGGGATTCCTTGAAATACAGCCAGCTCTCCTGGACTCCCTTCCCCTTCATGTTAGTCCCCCAGGGGATCCTGGCCATCTGTTCCCTGAGGGAGTCGAAGTCTGCTTTCCTGAAGTCCAGGGTCTGTATCCTGCTGCTTACCTTTCTTCCCTGCGTCAGGATCCTGAACTCAACCAACTCATGGTCACTGCCTCCCAGATTCCCATCCACTTTTGCTTCCCCCACTAATTCTACCCGGTTTGTGAGCAGCAGGTCAAGAAAAGCGCCCCCCCTAGTTGGCTCCCCTAGCACTTGCGCCAGGAAATTGTCCCCTACGCTTTCCAAAAACTTCCTGGATTGTCTATGCACCGCTGTATTGCTCTCCCAGCAGATATCAGGAAAATTAAAGTCACCCATGAGAATCAGGGCATGCGATCTAGTAGCTTCCGTGAGTTGCCGGAAGAAAGCCTCATCCACCTCATCCCCCTGGTCCGGTGGTCTATAGCAGACTCCCACCACTACATCACTCTTGTTGCACACACTTCTAAACTTAATCCAGAGACACTCAGGTTTTACCACAGTTTCGTACCGGAGCTCTGAGCAGTCATACTGCTCCCTTACATACAGTGCTACTCCCCCACCTTTTCTGCCCTGCCTGTCCTTCCTGAACAGTTTATAACCATCCATGACTGTACTCCAGTCATGTGAGTTATCCCACCAAGTCTCTGTTATTCCAATCACGTCATAGTTCCTTGACATCACCAGGACCTCCAGTTCTCCCTGCTTGTTTCCAAGGCTTTGTGCATTTGTATATAAGCACTTGAGATAACCTGTTGATCGCCCCTCATTCCCAGTATGAGGCAGGAGCCCTCCCCTCACAGACATTCCTGCCTGTGCTTCCTCCCGGTATCCCGCTTTCCCACTTACCTCAGGGCTTTGGTCTCCTTCCCCCGGTGAACCTAGTTTAAAGCCCTCCTCACTAGGTTAGCCAGCCTGCTGGCAAAGATGCTCTTCCCTCTCTTCGTAAGATGGAGCCCGTCTCTGCCCAGCACTCCTCCTTCATGGAACACCATCCCATGGTCAAAGAATCCAAAGCCTTCTCTCCGACACCACCTGCGTAGCCATTCGTTGACTTCCACGATTCGACGGTCCCTACCCAGGCCTTTTCCTTCCACGGGGAGGATGGACGAGAACACCACTTGCGCCTCCAACTCCTTTATCCTTCTTCCCAGAGCCACGTAGTCCGCAGTGATCCGCTCAAGGTCATTCTTGGCAGTATCATTGGTGCCCACGTGGAGAAGCAGGAAGGGGTAGCGATCCGAGGGCTTGATGAGTCTCGGCAGTCTCTCCGTCACATCGCGAATCTTAGCCCCTGGCAAGCAGCAGACTTCTCTGTTTTCCCGGTCAGGGCGGCAGATAGATGACTCAGTCCCCCGGAGGAGAGAGTCCCCGACCACCACCACCCGCCTTCTCCTCTTGGGAGTGGTGGTCGTGGAACCCCCAACCTCAGGACATCGCATCTCATGCCTTCCAACCAGCGGAGTCTCCTTCTGCTTTCTCCCCCCAGACATATCATCTGGTCCACTCTCCACAATGGTACCTGTGGAGAGAACATGAAAGCGGTTGGTTACCTGTGTCTGTGTTACTGGAACCCGAACATTCCGCTTACCTCTTCTGGAGGTCACATGTTGCCAAGCTTCTTCACTGGCCTCTTGGCTCCTCTGTGCAACCTGCTCTATATCTTTAGAGCTTTGTGCCCCTAGAAGCCTATCCTGTGTTTTGTCCAGAAAATCCTCAGTTTCTCGTATGCAACGCAGGGTCGTTATCCTTTGTGACATCGCCTTGCATCGTTTATAATTCATTGTCTTTAGTATTCATGGTGTGTTTTTTTTGCCTGTATGCCTTCTTTCTTTCTTTCTTTGCTAATTTGCAACCCTCATTCCTCAGGAAAATGGATTTCTAAGTCAGGGGCCATTTCATGATTTGTAGGTGGCCAGATCAGTAATTCCTTTTATGACATTGCAATAGAATTCTTCTCGGTTGTCACTCATACAGTTACTATGTAAATATTCATCACATTTAATCTTGAAAAGGCCCAATCAGCTTTCTGAAAATTCCAACTAAGAACTCTTTTTGTGTTTTCAACATTTCCTCAGTTCATCTCCCTGCACTTTCTTCCTGTCTCTTTCTTATGTACCTCATCTGAGGGGCTAACTGGTTCATCAGCCCTCCCAGCCTGATCAGCTAATTAGCTTGCATATCCCCCATCAGTCTTCTCCCAGGGAACTGATGGATGTCTAAGTGATCAGAGTGCTGACTCACTGTAAGCTTCCAGCACTCTGTCACAAACACATTTCTGCTGAACTCACAGTGCTGTAATTAAAACTTCCATAATTTCTGACTCAGACATCATCTATCTGAACTCAAGGCCCAGTGATTTCTGCTTGTGAGCAAAGGCAGAATCAAATCTTGTGTGAATGTAACTTAGTATCACAGGATTTTGAGTCTTGCTAATTAGAGCAGGTACATCTGGTTGATGATGGTAACTGTATGGAAAAATCCTATGGACTGTAATAGGGTTCTGTTAAATTACTCTGCAAACCTGATATTTTTCCTAAAGGATTTTTTTTCTACCACCCTACAAAATTCTGTTTCAGGAATATAATTCTCTGTTCAATTCTACAAAATGCTTAAAAAAAATCTAGACAACAGTTAATTTTCTGGTAAATTCTAGAAGAGTTTCCATAAATGAAAGTATAATACATAATGGTTGTCAGTTTGCCCTATATAAATGTATCTCAGTAGGATCACCACTTATCTGAAGGGATTACAGAGCAGTTTTTTTAAAATCAGGTTTGCAGCACAGATCAGTAGTGACTGATAGTTATTATCCAGTGGCTGTACAGAAGTCTATGTGAAATGAGTTTGGGGTCTCAGCGCATTTCCCAGTGAAAGGATGTCCACATCAGAAAAACCACCACCACAGCTGACACCAGTTGAGCTCTTTCAGTGCAGTGCCAGGAGAGAGAGCAGAGCTAGAATGGGCAATGGAAGCTAATCTACTTTCTTACTTCTAGAGGATATCCCTTCAGGGGCACCTTGGCAGGACTGTGAGGGAAAGCTTACCCTGCCACTGCCTATGCTGCCCCTGTTCTGTGGATTAACGAGAGGACTTTAGTCTCTGGGGTTGTCTTTCACTAACACTCACTAGGAACATCTTGTGGTAGCAGAATTGATTTTGTACTATCAGTTTGCAATGTATCGTCAATATTTAGTGTGGTTATCTCTATGTCAATCGACTAAGCAATAGTCCCAGGTTAGTTCACGGTTCAAGAGGCAGCAAACATTTCTCACCAAACTGCCGCACATATTCTTGAAAGAATTAGATTTAAAAATCTAATTTCCTATACCATTTTCTATTATGAGATTACCTCTGCTTAGATGCTACTCTACTGTACCTTGACTCAAAGCTACCTTAACACCCATTATAATTATCCTAGCTGCTGTGACATGAAAAATGGTTTCCTTCCATGCACTGCCTCACAAAGACAATTCAGTTATTTAACTGTGGGGAGGGATAGCTCAGTGGTTTGAGCATTGGCCTGCTAAACTCAGGGTTGTGAGTTCAATCCTTGAGGGGGCCATTTAGGGACCTGGGGCAAAAATTGGGGATTGGTCCTGCTTTGAGCAGGGGGTTGGACTAGATGACCTCCTGAAGTCCCTTCCAACCCTGATATTCTATGATTCTATGAAATGCTTAGCAAATGGGATGTGTTCAATCTTCTTTCCCTGCTCTCCTTACCAGATCTCTAACCAGGACAGAAATATTCTAAGGCTACTGTTGGAAGTACAAGAAAAATGAAGAAGATGAACAGTCAGTAGGTGTAAGAAGAAAAGGAGTACTTGTGGCACCTTAGAGACTAACTAATTTATTTGAGCATAAGCTTTCATGAGCTACAGCTCACTTCATCGGATGCATACTGTGGAAAGTATAGAAGATCTTTTTATACACACAAACCATGCAAAAATGGGTGTTTACCACTACAAAAGGTTTTCTCTCCCCCCACCCCACTCTCCTGCTGGTAATAGCTTATCTAAAGTGATCACTCTCCTTACAATGTGTATGATAATCAAGGTGGCCATTTCCAGCACAAATCCAGGTTTTCTCCCCCCCTCCCCCCCCCCAAACCCACTCTCCTGTTGGTAATAGCTTATCTAAAGTGATCACTCTCCTTCTAAGGAGAGTGATCACTTTAGATAAGCTATTACCAACAGGAGAGTGGGTTTGTGTGGAAAAAAAAAAGGGGGGGGGGAGAAAACCTGGATTTGTGCTGGAAATGGCTCACCTTGATTATCATACACATTGTAAGGAGAGTGATCACTTTAGATAAGCTATTACCAACAGGAGAGTGGGTTTGTGGGGGGGGGGGAGAGAAAACCTGGATTTGTGCTGGAAATGGCCCACCTTGATTATCATACACATTGTAAGGAGAGTGATCACTTTAGATAAGCTATTACCAGCAGGAGAGTGGGGTGGGGGGAGAGAAAACCTTTTGTAGTGGTAAACACCCATTTTTGCATGGTTTGTGTGTATAAAAAGATCTTCTGTACTTCCCGATGAAGTGAGCTGTAGCTCACGAAAGCTTATGCTCAAATAAATTGGTTAGTCTCTAAGGTGCCACAAGTACTCCTTTTCTTTTTGCGAATACAGACTAACACGGCTGTTACTCTCATAGGTGTAAGAATTTATTGTATAAATTTGGTCACAGGCAGCAGTGTATCCTAATGTTTAATTAGGAGAATCATGAAAGTCATCAGAATCACACGGGTTTTTAAACAAGACATCTTGAGTTTCTCCTTGTGTTTTAGATAATAGCATCAGGTCCCCTCAATTGATTTACACCCTGCTAGACTGTCTGTCTTCCTCATCCACATTCATTATCCTATATGTAAATCCCTCAGGCTCTGTCTTGATTTTATCAAAGCAGCACCTGCAAAGCACTCCTGTGGCTAAAGGGTCTGTCAACACTTCCACTCTAAAGCCTTCTATGGAGGATTTGTAGCTTAGCTGTTAAACTCTATATCATGTGGAAGCTCAACAGCTGAGTTCACAGCTTGGAAAGTGGAGAGCTTCTGTTTTTATTTAAACCAACTTTGGTTTGATTGTTTTCAGTTGATCAGAGGGGGGAAATACTAAAAGTGTACTAAGTCTTTTTAAAATGTTGTTTTGTTTTTTTTCAGTCTATATATCTCAACGGGACTTTTAGTTTAAAACGTGATGATTACTATTTTATCTAATAATATCATGCATACATAGTGCTGTTCATCTGAGACTATCCAAGTGCTTTAGAAACCTCGTTTAGGTTTCTTAACATTCCTGTGAGATAGGCACTGTAAATATTATCTATCTCCACTACCATATCCAGCTGGATAAACTCGGCACAGAGTTAAAGGGCTGATTTTGAAAACGATGTGCAGTTGTGCATACAAAAATATGCCTAATTTGTACATGCAGTTATTGCAGTCTGATAATTGCACTTGTCCATTTGCATGTCATAACAGAACTGGTCAATTTAGGCATACGATTATACACATGCTTTTACAACCACAGTTGTGAAAGCAATTCTTGAAAGCTATTTGGCCAAGGTCACATGGTGAGTCAGTGGCAGAACCAGACATAGAAGCCAGGACTCCAGTCTTCATTCCCAAACCTCTGCCCTAGCCATAAGTTACTTTACCTCACTCCCTCAAAACATAAAAAGCCAAATTCTACCTTCAGACAAGCATGCAAAAATCCCATTGACTTTACAGGGAGTTATAGCCCCGTAACTGAGGGCATAATTTGGTCCCCAAACCTGCTGAGCTAGCACATATTGAGAAGCAGCTGCGGCCCACGTTGCAATAACAAACCATTACAGCACTTAAGGAAGCTGACCCATTTCACTGTCTCAAGCAGAGGTGGTCAGAAACAGCTAAAATATAGCCTTATTCTGCTCTTGCTCACTCCACCCGTAAATCATTGATGTCAATGGAACTAAAGCTGGTTTGAGTCAGGCAGAATGTTTGTGAACATTCATAAATGGGTGTTTGGTTTATCTTCTCCATGCCGCAGGAGGACAGGTCCCAAGACTGAGAGGTAGCTGAACAGAGAGACAAGATGGGTGAGGTAATATAAACAGAAGTTGGACTAATAAAAGATATTACCTCACCCACTTTGTCTCTCTAATATCCTGGGACTGACACAGCTACAACTACACTGCAGGTAGCTGATATTGAGATGGATGCATGTAACCAATGTACAAAATTTAGGTTAGTAAAGTCAACAGCTGACTAATCTGGTCGTGCACGTGCACAGCTGTGAACTATGGATTTTGGCGCACATGCTTGTTGCTTTTGGTGTAGGACGGAGGTCTTATCATGGTGTTGAGACATTTAGGGGTGTAGGATTTGGCATTTTTCACTTCCTTCTCAGGGCATGCTTACACTCTGACCTCAAATACACTTTCTCCAGTAGATCTACTCCCCACAATAACCAGGTGCTTATCAAAAGCAGTACACACTGTGCCACTGTATGTGTAGGGTGCAGATACAACTGGGCACACCTGGGGAGGAGGTAACTCATACTAGGAAAGAGGGATTGTCTTTGTCTCCCTCTAGTGGTTGGTTCATAGAAAAGGCTATGTGTCTATTTTAAGGAGCGTTACTATTTTACCTTAAGTGGCTGATGGCCCAAGAAAGATCAGTCCCCTATGCATATACAACATAGCTAAACATAATCTTATGGAATTTGCCTTTCCCTGCTGCATAAAGTAACAGAAGATCCTTAATAAGATGAAGAGTAAGGCATTATAGACTGACTATTTAAGGTCAGGTCCCCAGTACTGCATTATCTGAGCACCTCGCAGTTTTTAATGTATTTATCCTCACAGCACCCCTAAGAGGAAGGGAAATGCTATTATACTCATGGACAAAAGAGGCACCAAGAGGCTAAGTGACTTGTCACGGTCCCACATGAAGTCTGGGGTGGAGCAAAGAATTGAAGCTGGGTCTCCCAAGCCCTCAGCTAGTGGCCAAACCACTGGACCATCCTTCCTGCAATTCTTTAAAGCTTATGGTTGTTAAAGACCCTATAAATTATGTATAATTAATAACAATAAATAACTGTGACTCCCAGACTGCTTTCACCTTATATTGTGATGTTATAATAGACACGATCCACCATATCATTACACACTGCTTTTTAACACTTCCAAGGAGTGTTGAATTTAGGTGTGCAACCAGAGCGTTCATTCCACATCGTCTTGCTCATATTTTTTCTTAATATAATACATGGTTTGCTTCAGGGAAAACATATGGGACAGGATTTAAAATATGGTAAAACACAGGCTTGGATGTAAGAGAAGCTGTGACAGAGGAAATGCTCCAACTGGAGCCTTGCAGGCTTTGGCTAGCGAAGTGGAAAGTTTAGTGAGGAACAAAATCCTTCAGCAATGCTGCTACATGTTCAGGAGCACTGGTATCCGCAGTGCCAGCCATGGGCTGTAAACTAAATTTCATGGTCCAGAGTCACTGGTATGTGCCGGACTCTCTGCACCACTCCCAAGTGATGCAAAGCAGCTGTAAACTTCAGTTTAACTAGAGCTGGAGCAACATAAAGAAGCAGAAGAATATCAGTAAATCTGGCCCCATAGTTGTATGCCCTTGTAATAGAGGCACTACCTGGTCTCCAGTGAACAAGGGGTTAACTTCAACTTGGCTTTGGGAATGTGTGTGTGTGTGTGTGTGTGTGTCTGCGCGCGCAAAGGTTACTCAGGAGATGGGGTCTGATTTTCCACTTCCTTGAACCTTGTGTGGTCATTGTCACTCATGCAGTGAGTGTAAAATGTTATCAAATCAGAATGGAAGTGTTTCAAATCCTCTTTGCACAGGAATAAATGACTATACAAGGCAGTGAAGAATCAGGCCCAGAGTGTCTTTGATAGGGTACACAAGCTTCAAAGGAATAAGTTGAGCCCAATGTGTGGCAGAGTTTTCTGTTTACATTTTTTCTGCTATGGTGCCTTATTTTGAGTGCTTATTATAAGTGTAATTCCTTACGGAAAAAAACTTAGCTATCATTACATTTGATACTTCCTCTGTCTCTTGCCATCAGTTTACAGCGTCATACCTTGCGGCATCATTTTCAGGTTTCTTTGTGTGTGTGTGCATGTGTGTGCAACACATCTCTCTCTCTCTCTAATTAAACCTTTTTCTTCAGTGGTGTGATCCTAGACACAACAGCATGAGAACCAGAAAGTGAAACTAACTGGAAACAAAGAGGTGAAATCGACCCTTTTAGTTCCATTATCTAAAGTGAGCAAAGACAAACTTGAGAGTATTCATGAGAGTAAAATCAGACATGTGCTTAAATGTTTGCAGGATTGGGGCCTTAAGTGGCAGGCAAGGATTTTACATATGTGATTTTTTAATCTTGGCTATATCTCTTTGAAAAAATATTTGTGTGTGTGGTGTCCAGAAGAGCTGGCCTTAAATATTTTCCTAACTTGAAAACGACAGTGCTTCCATGAACAATACATTTTTAGTCCTCTTATACTCAGTGCCAGTGCTAGCCCATTGAGGGCCCTAAGCAGGATTATTCTGGGGGGGGCCTCCCCTCACAACACATACTAATAATTAATAGAGGGCTCCCTTGAGCTGCTTGGGGCCCTAAACAATTGCTTAGTCTGTTTATGCCTAGCGCCGGCTATGATTATACTGCTGCAAGTGTGTCTACAACATTTCCAGAACTATTTAATCACCAATAGACAAAGCAAACAGGACCATCTGCTTACCCTGCCTGCAAGGGTCAAATTTCAGTTCTAAGTCAACCCTGAATGCAGAAAATGCCTTATGCAGCCAGCTATATTAGCCCATTATTTTATCTGAAGCAGAAAACTGTTATTAGGGTTAATAAACTGCAACCCTAAGAGTTTTTCCTGTGCTAAATATGCTACAAATCCAGGCCTTCCCTGCTGGAGCTACCATTTTTCATAAGGATTTGGGGTATTCTAATAATAGTAATACCCATGCTTAATATAATATGCTTTTGGCTTCAAAGTACTTTATTATTAATTATTTCTATAGCATCACAGGTGTGCATTAAGCTTTTACAGCCAATTAGAGAATAGAAACCTCTGGGTCCAATATAATACCTGTGATCAGCAGGTATGATGCAGCTGTTCGTACTCAAAACAAAGCTCAGCTGAGCTGCAGTCAGGGCATTCCCAGCGAAAGGCATCCAGCTCTGGAACTTTTAGCCACAGGCACTCATGATTTGCCCCCGTGAGAGTGCAGTGCAACATTCACAAGGCTGCGTTAGTCTTTCCCTCCCTCGCAACACACACACAGACAGAACATAGGCCAAACCAGGAGCCACCTGAAAATTAAAACTCTAATTTGGAGCCTAGATACTACAAGGAATGGCATAATAGAAATGTGTAGCTAGCTAGGTAGAGTAAATAATTAATTAAGCCTCCAAGCACCCCTTTTAGTACTAGTAATAACAAGTATTATGATCCCCATTTTACACGTGGGGAAACTGAGGAAGATTATATATAACTTGCCTAAAACCTCAGAAGTATTCAGTGTCAGAAGGGGATTTAGACTTCAGGAGATCCTGGTTCCCTGTTCCTTGCTTAGGGCTTGTCTATGGTGCTCTATGATTTGGTCTACAGGGGTGTGACTAGCAGTGTGCACCAAAGTTCTGCGCTGTAACATCCCCATGTGGATACTGTGGGGAAAACTAAAAGGTTCCTAATTTGTATGAACACAGGCCTCTGTAAACAGGATTACATTAACGCATTATAATACAACCACATAAGGGAATCAAATTAAGGTTACACAGGGAACCTTAATTCTGGCATTTCCTACCTTTTGGGTGCTTAACTTTGCAACCTTAATAATGTTCTTTTCACCTAGTTGTGTGTGTGTGTAAGTAAAGCAATGTGTCCACTGAGAGCACAGACTTACTGATTCCCTTGCAATGGGGGGAGGTGCAGTAGAATGCTACATTTACCCAACTTAACATTTGTATGTTTCCATTCCATGGTCAAGCAAATTATAAATTCAGCCTTCCACGCCTCATCCTAGACTAGTGCTGTTGTACCTAGATTTTGAAGCTCTTTTGTTACGTAGCAATACACAATGATTTCGAAGGCTTTCAGCAACCTGGAGGATATTTTTTTGCCCTGGATTCAGTCTAGAATAGTTTTACCTGGAAGGATGACCTTGTGTTGGAGGCACAGGACTTAGGATCGGCAGACCTGGATTCTGTCCTGCGTCTGGCATACTGTAACCTTGATTCACTTTGTGGCAGTTCAGTGTTTACTCAAAGCAGGAGTGGGCATTCTGCCAGGCAAGATCATCTTTAATTTGGAGCTATGCATGGAGATGCTGCCTGGGAGATGTACTGAAGCCACTTGTGGCCTGAGCTAGCTGGCCATGCCTGGTCCCCAGATAATTTTAAGAAGGTGCTAGCCAACTCTAGCTCCCTAGCAAAACAGAGATTGCGGGTTCCTGGTGCAGTTGCAACATCCTTCTGGGCTGATTTTCTGCCATTGAGGGCCTGTATCCTGGCTTCTCATGATGGGAACACAAAAGGGAGCCTACGTGACCTTGGGCAAATCACTTGACTGCTGTGTCTCAATTTCCCACTCTAAAATGGAGTTAACAATATTTCCTTATATCACAGGGGTTCTGTAGCCTAAGTTTAGCCCCATAAGCTGTGGAACAGTCCAATCAGAATCATGACAGTCCCAGTACATTCAGCCAAGTTGGCAATGGCAACATTCATTCCAGGCCAGTCTCCCTTTCTTTTTTTTAAATTGTGTTTTCCTTATACACTGATTTGAATTACCAACCCTGTCCCCCAGCCCCCACCCATGCAAAAATAAATAAATAATGAAACTGCTTCCAATTTCACTTGCTCTCCCTCTTCTCCCTATTTAACCTTCAATGAATTTTAATTGTGTCAGGGAGAGACAATCACGATTGCCCAGGCATAATCCTGTCACAGTTTGTAGAGGCTTCTATTATTAAATGTCTGCTGACCCATCACATTCTCTAACGGGGCAGAAATTCTTTTTCCTAGGATCATCCGTGAGGAAATCCCAGTCACTGGGATGTGAATCAGTGGCAGATTTTCTTGTGTGTGTCTTTTTGGGTTGCAGAGGATAGAATCAAATGTGCAGAAGGTTTGACATTTTACATAGGAATGATGCTTTGTCACTCAGCTAGCCCTGCTCTGAGCTGGAAGTGGACACAACTCTCCACAAAGGGAGACCCTATTAAAGTCAATGGGTGTTTTGCTATTGACTTCAGTGGGGCCAGGATTTCACCCGAACTGACTGGGAGCTATGCTAGCTAACATCAGGTCTGAATTCAGCCCCAAGAGAATGGTGAATTTCCATAAAATACCCAAGGCTAAAACACAGGCGTAAAAGGGAAAGCTGGGAATTAAACATGGCCATAGGTTATGTAGAAAGAACTCAGAACTCTCAAGAATATCATCCAGTGGAAAGGGCACCCCCACACTGGGTGATAAGGAGACTTCATCTCTTAGTTTTCCCAACTGTAAAGGGGGGATAATGATACTTGCCAAGCCCACCTTTTGTAAAGTGCTTCAAGATCAATGGATGAAAACTGATGTATAATCATGAAATATTATCATAGTTAGGAACATAAGATTTGCCATTCCTGATCAGGCCAGTGGTCCATCATGTCCTGTATCCCACCTTCTAAGGAAGGTGGATATAATGCAATAAGCCAACTGTGAAATTCTGTATATTGGAGGTGGAAGAAGGAGGCATTCCCTTCTTGATCCTCATAGATGATCAGTTTATGCCTCGAAGCTTGAAATATAATTACATACCTTTAATTTGCATGTCTACAAATGCTCGATAACAATTATCCAGCCACTTTTACAATCCACCCCTAGTAGTTGGCTGGCTGACCCCCTGCAGCCATGAAATCCACAGACTGACTATATTCTGTGAGAAAAAACATATTTTAACTAGTCTAAATGCCCTGGTCTAGAATTCCATCAAGTAACTCATTATATAACAGAGTACAAAAGAGGGACTGATCAGCTTCATGAATATCCTTCATGTTTTAAAATAACCTGTTCAAGTGTCCCTAAGTCCTCGTTGTCTTCTTGGGGTTAAACAGTCCTGGTTTACGCAGTCTCTCCTCCTCTGCATGTCCTGGCATGGACCATTTCACCCTAGTGATAACTGCAGCCGAGACCCAAAGCAGGACCCTTATGAGCTGAAGACAGCAGGTTTAATGGATGAGTCAAAAGGAAATTTTCCTGGCTCACCCGATCAGAGTTATGCTAAGATTGTCTCAACAGGGTTTCTTCTTTGCATAGTCTTCTTTGCATGAGGTTACTATGTGTGCACCACTACCCTCTACTGGCTGGTCACTTGCCTGGTCACCCTGGAGGCACAGTGTGTAAGTATTATTCATGGAGATTTTCCCTTGATTGAAATGGTAGAAGCCTGTGTTTTGGGCTGAGTTCTGTTCCTGTTTATGACCACACAGAGTATGCAGGCGCAGATTAATTGAAGTACTCTACAGAGACCTACATCTGTGTAGTCTTCAGTGGTGCTTGTTTCTCACACCTGACTCAGCACTGCATTGTTTCAGCAGTAGCCTGCTACAAAAAATACGCTCTTATCTGTAAGTCGGCAGTTTGCATTCAATGTCTTTATTTTTCCTCATATAATCATCAGACATTTCTGCATTTTAGATTGATAAATACCAGATTATTGAATCTTTAGGCATCTCAGTGCAGCACAAACAGAGCTGCTAATTTCTATTCCTTCCTTTAGTTTAACATTAAACCCTGCTATTGTCCTCAGAGAAAAAGTGTGGCTACATCTTGTTTGCTAGGTGTTCCAAATATATTAACTGAAAGAAAAGATTACATAATGTGTCAAGGACTGAAAAGACTAAGCATTTTATATTGAAATGCTGACAAAGCAAAGAGTACTATAAAAAGTACTGGCAGGTTTGCATATGCACCAGTGCTCTCTACTGGATGAAATTAGAACTGCTCATGTATGTGTCATGTTCCTTGTAAAGCTGAGAGGCAACAGAGATTTTTCCTTTAGTTCAGGTGTGAGTGCTTTTGGAACAAGAGGATGCCATTTATATCCCATGTATTTCCACGTGGCCACACTATATAGCAAAGTGCAAGCCATGAAGTGCCCCGGTGGCCACAGATTTGGTACACCAGATCTGAAGAGATCTTTGACAGCCCCAGTTTTTAAAGGCCAAATGTTTCTCTTTCCCCAGGAAAACAGAGTGTTGAAAGTGCAGAAAGATACACAAGGTATTGCAGCACATGACATCTGATGCATATGCTGCCAATGTGCACCTCTTAAAAAAAAATCCATTGCACAAGGGTAGAAACTTTCAGTGATGCCATGGAGAAACTGTCTAGGCCAAAGTTCCAATACATGGTACCACGGCTACGGCCGGAGGCCCAGGCAGAGTTGTGTTTGTAAAAAAAGCCATTTTCTGTTTATTGTCATATGAACATATGTACAATAGCATTCCATTGCCCCTGTATGGTGGTGATGCTTTGATAAGCAAAAAACCCCAAAAAACAAAAACATAATTTGCACAAGTTATTGCGGCCATAACTTGTGATGAGTTTTCAGATGGCACCAAGGTTGGGAATAGCATATGCATTAACTTGGTCTGGGTCTGTGCTTCTTATTTTTCACGATACAAGTGTTTACATTTCACCGTCATGCAGGAGGGATTCTTGTGAATGCTTTGCATTGCAATCTTACTACAATGTGTCTAGTGCTCCAGGGAACATGCCCCTTCAGCTTTTTTCACTTGTGCAAGTGGGTTTGCCGTCTGGTTCTGAATTAACATCGTACAAGTATTATTTTCCATGGAACAAATGAGAGGACGGGATCCCAAAATTTCACAATCTTGTGTGGGGAAAAATCAGGAAAGGCTGTGAATTAATCTTGCTGACAAAGCAAAGAGAAAAAGGAGCAATGATAGATGAGAACAAATGCAGCATTGCATATTAAAAACAGATCATGAATTTAGAAGTGAAAATCCAGAGATGGTTGTTTCACCTCTTTCATGATCAGGACATATTGATCAAAATTAAAACAAGCTATCATTGTAACTGTCTTGGATTATCTCTTTTTATGGCCTACATGAAAGAAACATAATGGAGGGAGGGTGAATAGTCTCCTGGAACATTTTGGTGAATGCTCTACTTCAGGTGTTGATCAATCTGTCATTGCTGGATTTTAAGAATAGGTTAGAGAATCGTCTGTCTAGATAGACTTAATTTTGCTTCAGTGCAGGGGGAGGGACTAGATGACCCTGCGATTCCTATCAGCCCTACATTTCTATGAATCTCCCCACTACATTTTGAGTAGGCTCAAATTTTAAAAACTAGAAATAAAATCAGGTAAAGCTCATTGTGTTTGTATAGTGTAGTCCCTACTGCGCACGATAAGATTTGGGTATGAATGTTATCCAGGCTTAAGAAGCATCAGTGATGACCCATGGCTTCAGCTCTGTGACTCAGCCTTTTGTCTTTCCAAGCCAGTCTGTAGTGGGATACAGATTACTAAAACAGCTGCATGAGCTATTTCACTAAATTCTAGTTCACAAATTCCCTCTCTGAATTTAGCCCATTCATACAACACTGAAGTACTAGAAGCCTAGCAGGAAAGCTAAAGCACCACCTGAGACTGATCCAAGCCCTTTTTGGCTTGTGAACATGAAGAACATATGGGACTCCTACCAAGAACATCAACAACACCATTGAGAAAGAAAATCTGCTTCTCCCTCTCAAAAGCACAGTATAATATGACCAATACTTATGACCCCAACTACTTCCTGGCATCTAGCCTCCCAGTCTTGAGCCATTACCTACTGCCATCTTCAACTCCAGCTAGATACTGCTCATATCCTGGATTCCTCCAAATCAGGCTTCCAGCCAGGACACGTGTCAGGGGTTAGCGACACTGTGCTGACATAATGGGCTGTTGCTCTTCCATCTCCAGTGCCCAGACCTGTGCAAATCCCATAGACATCCATCTCCCGTATCTGTAAGAAGGTCCTAGGGATGACAAATATCCTATTCTAGCTATGGCTGGTGAGAAGACTGCATCCCCTGCTGTGAGGTTAGGCCTTGGCCAGGGTGATCCAACTCTGGTGATTTCCAAGTTTGATTGTTGGAATTCTCTGAATACAGAAAAGGATTGATTTTAAAACAAAGCTACAATTGTTTCAGAACAGAGCAGTCCATCTGTTCAGCAACCCAGCTCACCAAAAGGACACTGCCCTAGAGCTCTGCTCCCTTTACTGGCTACCCAGACATGATCAAATGCCTCATGCTTGCCCAAGTTACCAAAGGGACCACTTCAGTCTGTGTGATTGTGACCTTCTTGAAGTGCTGCATTCTATTGGAACAGCAGCACTGTCAGTTTTAAGGATGAGGCTCACGTGTGCGTGAGACAGAACTTTCTTAGTGCCTGATCCAAAAGTCTGGCACTCATGTTTGAGACAGATCAACATATTCAAGAAATTCAGCTCCTTCAGAACAAATTGCAAAACCAACTTATTTGACTTAGCATTCCTCCAAACAACCAAAAAATTAAACACCCACATTCTAGTACTTACAGACTGGGGACAGGAGGGGAAGGAAGGTGACAGATAACTGTATCTTGTGTATCCACTTTACAATTTGTTAAGAATCAGATGCTCACATACCATGGTGGTGGGTGCCATATCAGAAACTAGCTAGCTGAAGGAAGGACAGGCTTGTGGTTAAGACACAGGGCTAAACACAGGGTTCTGTTCTGAGCGCTACAGCAGGTTGTGTAGGAAGCTGGCTAAGCCACTTATTTTTGTGTCACAATTCCTCCATCTGTAAAATGGGGATAATAATGAGACCTAATTTATTAGGATCAGGTTGTTTGGTTTTTATATAGGTGTGCGTGGTGGTGGTGGCCGGGGGGGGGGGGAGCTCCAAATTATAGTCAAATCACAGTCTTTATGAAGGATCGTGAAGCCCTTGCTTGATTCACTTAAATTTTGTAGAAACCTTTAGCATGTAGTAATCCCATCCCTACTCAGCAAAGCACTCAAGCAAGTGCTTAACTTTAAGCATGTGCTGAAGTCCCCAATTAAAACTTTTAATTAAATGTATGATTGAGTGCTTTGCTGAATGGGGATGTAACTACCTACATGCTTAAGGTTAAGCATGTGCTTAAGTGCTCTGCTGACTTGGAGACTATAACAGAAATTGTTGCAAACTGAACTGTGGAATAACTGCTGCCCCAAGTGTGTACCAAAATGTACAAATGTTTAATCTGGGAAGTATTCACGTACTTACTACCATAACCACAAGCAACCAGCTCAAATGATTAGTACCTGGACTTTCGTGAAATGTACAATAATTATCCTCCAATGGGTAAAATATCATTAGATGTTTCATTATCTTGGTAAATTACAAGTGAGTAAACTTTGTGTGGTAAATTGTCATAGAAATTTTGCAAGGCTGGATAAGGGCCAAGACTTTTTATAACTGTAGGTCTATTTAGTTTGCAAACACAAGCACCATGATTGCAGGTATAGTGACAATAATTATGCCTGCAATCACGAAAATCTGAGCCAAGATCAATAAAAGATTCATGTCATTCAGAGAGATGTATGACATTGCTCTTTTAACAAATGCCTACTAGTGAATCAGGCCCATAGTTCTCTGCACCTTGTGTTGCCATTTACACCTGTGCAAAGCTGGTGTAAAACACTACCATTCTGATTTGGATTCACTTTGCACTCATTTCCTGTTTGGCCAGGCGAGCTCATCAGCACAGGTGACCATGCAGTCCCAGAATCAAAAAAGAGCTCCAACATGGACCGAACGGGAGGTACTGGATCTGATCGCTGTACGGGGAGAGGAATCCGTGCTATCAGAACTACGTTCCAAAAGATGAAATGCCAAAACATTTCAAAAAATCTCAGAGGCCATGAGGGACAGAGGCTACATCAGGGATGCAACACAGTGCCGCGTGAAACTTAAGGAGCTCAGACAAGCGTACCAGAAAACCAAAGAATCAAATGGACGCTCTGGGACAGAGCCCCAGACATGCCACTTCTACGCTGAGCTACATGCAATTCTAGGAGGGGCCGCCACCACTACCCCACCCCAGTCCATGGACTCCGAGGACGGGATACTCTCCGCCATGGCTGAGGATTTTGCAGATGAGGAGGAGGAGGACGAGCTTGGGGAGAGCACACAGCACACCGTTCTCCCCGACAGCCAGGATCTTTTTATCACTCTGACTGAAATACCCTACCAACCCAACGAAGCCAGAGAAGGGACCTCTGGTGAGTGTACCTTTTAAAATATAATACATGTTATAAAAACAAGCGTTTTTTAATGATTAAGTAGCCCTGAGGACTTGGGATGCATTCGTGGCCAGTACTGCTACTGGAAAAGTCTGTTAACGTGTCTGGGGATGGAGAGGAAATCCTCCAGGGACATCTCCATGAAGCTCTCCTGGAGGTACTCTAAAAGCCTTTGCAGAAGGTTTCTGGGGAGAGCAGCCTTATTCCGTCCTCCATGGTAGGACACTTTACATGGTAGGCCATGCTAGTAGCAAGTAATCTGGTATCACTGCATGACAAAGCCTGGCAGCGAGTGGTCCCGGTGTTTGCTGGCATTCAAGCAACATCCGTTCTTTATCTCTCTGTGTTATCCTCAGGAGAGTGATATCGTTCACGGTAACCTGGTTGAAATAGGGGAATTTGATTAAGGGGACATTCAGAGGTGGCCGTTCCTACTGGGCTGTTTGCCTGTGGCTGAAAAGAAATCCTCCCCGCTGTTAGCCATGCTGTGGGAGGGGGGGCCATTGGTGCTGAGCTGTTCGCGTTTGGCTAGGAGGGATCTTCCCTGATACCACCCAGGCGGTGGGGGGAGGGGAAAAGTGATCATCCCAGAGAATTGGATGGGGGAGGGGGTTAGTTTGGTTTCTGCTGCTGCACGTTAACAGGAAAACTGCAGCAGTAAATGGCCAACTCAACGGGCTTTGCTTGGTATGGGAAAGGAGGGGGCTGCTGTTATGAAGGTTGCAGAAGCCGAAAGACTATGGCTTACCATGGCCACCTGCAAGCCGAATTCTGTTGCCCGGCCCTGCGTGTATGATCTCTAACACCAAAGCCGCAGGCACTCAATATAAGATGCAAAATGCGACCTTGTACCAAAATCACATGTGCTATGTAATGTGAATACTGTTGTTCACCATGAAAGAGTATAGCCATTGTTCTGTAAAATGTATCTTTTTAAATACTTCACTCCCTTTTTTTCCTCCAGCAGCTGCAAATGTTTTAAGCCTCCCTCCTCCGTCCCAGAGGCTATCTCAGATAAGGCGGCGAAAAAAACGCACGCGCGTTGAAATGTTCTCTGAGCTCATGCAGTCGTCCAGCACTGACAGAGCTGTGTGGAGGGACACAATAGCAGAGTACAGGACGGTGGCCGATGAACGTGAGGAGAGGTGGCGGCAGGAAGATCAGAGGAGGCATGAGGAAACGCTGGGGATACTGCGGGATCAAACGGACATGCTCTGGCATCTGGTGGAGGTTCATGAATGGCAGCAGGATCACAGGCTGCCGCTGCAGCCCCTGCTTAACTGCCCTCCCTCCTCCCCAAGTTCCATAGCCTCCTCAGCCAAACGCCCAAGAATGCGGGGTGGGAGGCTCCAGGCACCCAACCACTCCATCCCAGTGGACAGCCCAAGCAACAGAAGGCTGGCATTCAACAAGTTTTAAAGTGGCCTTTTCCTTCCCATCTACCCTCCTCCCACACCCCACCTGGGCTATCTTGTGAGTTATCTCCCTATTTTTATAATCAATTAATAAAGAATACATGTTTTTTAAATGATAGTGACTTTATTTCCTTTGCAAGCAAGCTGTGATCAAAGGCGGGAGGGTGGGTGGCTTACAGGGAATTAGAGTCAACCAAGGGGACGGGTTTTCATCAAGGAGAAACAAACAGAAGTGTCACACAGTACCCTGGCCAGTCATGAAACTGGTTTTCAAAGTTTCTCTGATGCTCACCGCTTCCTGCTGTGCTCTTCTAACTACCCTGGTGTCTGGCTGCGCGTATTCAGTGGCCAGGCGATTTGCATCAACCTCCCACCCCGCCATAAACGTCTCCCCCTTACTCTCACAGAGACTGTGGAGCACACAACAAGCAGCAATAACAATGGGAATACTGGTTTCGCTGAGGTCTGAGCGAGTCAGTAAACTGCGCCAGCGACCCTTTAAACATCCAAATGCACACTCTACCACCATTCTGCACTTGCTCAGCCTATAGTTGAACAGCTCCTGACTACTGTCCAGGGTGCCTGTGTACGGCTTCATGAGCCATGGCATTAAGGGGTAGGCTGGGTCCCCAAGGATAACTATAGGCATTTCAACATCCCCAACAGTTATTTTCTGGTCTGGGAAGTAAATCCCTTCCTGCAGCCGTTTAAACAGACCAGAGTTCCTGAAGACACGAGCGTCATGAATCTTTCCCGGCCATCCCACGTTGATGCTGGTGAAATGTCCCTTGTGATCCACCAGTGCTTGCAGCACCACTGAAAAGTACCCCTTGCGGTTTATGTACTGGCTGCCCTTGTGGTCCGGTCCCAAGATAGGGATATGCGTTCTGTCTATAGCCCCACCACAGTTAGGGAATCCCATTGCAGCAAAGCCATCTAGTATGACCTGCACATTTCCCAGAGTCACTACCTTTGATAGCAGCAGCTCAGTGATTGCATTGGCTACTTGCATCACAGCAACCCCCACAGTAGATTTGCCCACTCCAAATTGATTACTGACTGACCGGTAGCTGTCTGGCATTGCAAGCTTCCACAGGGCTATTGCCACTCGCTTGTGAACTGTGAGGGCTGCTCTCATCTTGGTATTCTTGCGCTTCAGGGCAGGGGAAAGCAAATCACAAAGTTCCATGAAAGTGCCCTTATGCATATGAAAGTTTCGGAGCCATGGGAATCATCCCAGACCTGCAAGACTATGTGGTCCCACCACTCTGTGCTTGTTTCCCGGGCCCAGAATCGGAGTTCCACGGCATGAGCCTGCCCCATTAACACCATGATCTCCAAATTGTGGGGGAACGCGGTTTTAGAGAAAAGTGTGTTCATGTCCTCATCACCGCACTGCCGTCGCCTCCTCACCTGGTTTTTCAGGTGCTGGTTCTGCATACACTGCACGATAATGCACCAGGTGTCTACAATGGTCATAACTGCTGTGGTGAGCTGAACGGGTTCCATGCTTGCTGTGCTATGGCTGCTCCTGCTCGGGCAATCCAGGGAAAAGGGCGCGAAACGATTGTTTGCCATTGCTCTGGCGGAGGGAGGGACGACTGACAACATGGCTTACAGGGTTGGCTTACAGGGAATTAAAATCAACAAAGGGGGTGGCTTTGCGAGAAACAGAATGGCCCTCTCAAGGACAGAACTCCAAACCTCAAGGATAGAACTCAAAACTGGGTTTAGCAGGCCGTTGATTTCATGGAGGGAGGGAGGAGAAAATGAATACAAAACAAATCTGGTCTATTTCTTGTTTTGATCCACTTCATCTATCTTTATATATCTTGCTGGCAGCAGACTGTGCAGTACGACCGCTAGCCATCGTCATCTCCTGGGTGCTCGGCAGAAGACGGTGCAATATGACTGCTGGCCATCGTCTTCTGCTGGCTGCAGATTAAAAGACAGTGCACTGCCAGTAGGACTGAATCGCCATGAGACGAAACTTAAAAGGGAAATGACATGGCTGAGTCACTCCCATGTTTGCCCAGGCGCCGCTGACCTCATCGAGGTCGGTTAAAAGAGCATCCTGGACTACGTCGATGACGGCTACCAGTCATACTGCACTGTCTGCTGCCAAAAGGCAATAAACTGTTATTGTGTAGCAATGCAGTACCGCGTCTGCCAGCACCCAGGAGACATACGGTGACAGTGAGCTGAGCGGGCTCCATGCTTGCCGTGGTATGGCGTCTGCGCAGGTAACTCAAGAAAAAAGGCTTAAAACGATTGTCTGCCCTTGCTTTCACGGAGGGAGGGAGGGAGGGAGGGAAGGGGGCCTGACGATATGTACCCAGAACCACCCGCGACAATGTTTTAGCCCCATCAGGCACTGGGATTTCTACCCAGAATTCAAATGGGTGGAGGAGACTGCGGGAACTATGGGATAGCTACCCACAGTGCAACGCTCCGGAAGTCGACGGTTGCCTCGGAACTGTGGACACACTCCGCCGACTACATGCACTTACAGCATTTGTGTGGGGACACACACAATCGACTGTATAAAAACACTTTCTACAAAACCGACTTCTATAAATTCAACCTAATTTCATAGTGTAGACAAGGCCAAATGATTTAATTTGGGAGAGAGAACAGGAAAATGGCCACACTGTAAATCAACCCAAGGGGGCTATGGGAACTCAGATTAAAGGGAGGGGAAGGTCTAAAACAGTCTTTCTGGCTCTTCTGTCTCCAGCATTAAACCATTTAATCTGTAAATCCTTGAGTTTTGATATGTGATTCTTGCTGTGCCATAGGATTTATTAATGTTTTGATGAGTTAGAACAGGCTGAAGGATTTTACACTCATGCTATCGAGCACCCACACAAATTGTGGAGTCTGAACATGTGATTCTGATCTCAGTTTTGGCCTGTCACATTGGATGATAAAATACTAACTATAATAAAAATGACTAACAAGACATTAGCTACCTCTATCTCAGAGAAATGGCCTAGCGGCGTAAGCCAAGAACTCTTGAGGTCTATTTCCTCCTCTGCCACTAACTTGCTGTGTGGCCATGGGTACATTGTTTCACCTTTCTGAGCCTCAGGGGATCTGAGAAGGATTAATTAGGTAATGCTTGTAAAGCTTCTGTAACTCCTAAATTGTTTTTATGCATTTTAGGTACCCCGTGGTACTACACACACACTTATTTGCCAGGATCCACACTGCCTTGCAAGCTTCCATTAAATCAAACAATTCAAAGATTCCATTAACATATATAATAAAAAGAGAGATGATTAATGATTAACAGCTCATCCAGAAATTTCCTCCCCAAAGTCCAGGCCTTCGACATGATTCTTTAGTGTTACTCTGAATTTCTTTCCGCATTAATTTCAATCAGTCATGAGATTCCTGGAAAAGCGCCTTGGGGAACTTGTTCACACCCACTGCCACAGCAGATAACTTCGCATTCTAAACTCAGGCATTTGACTCCTATCTGTTTGGACATATGAGCTGCTCAGCACTGCTTTGGGAGGCAAGATATTTTTATATTCCCAGAAACAGCACAAAGTAGAGAGAGGAATTATCATTTACTGTTGTAATAGCTGCAAAACAGGGCAGAAAGCAAACCCATATGAACTGCCCTGTTACTCGTGGAATTAACCAGACGGTATACATTTCATGTATATGCTCTCAAGATATATACTAAATAATGTTGTAAACAGTAAATGATACCTAAGTGTAAGGATTCTTCAGTGACTATGGGGACCTGCGCCCTTTTGGTTTAAACAGAGGCAAGGCTAGAAGGCCCAGATCTTCAAAGGTATTTAGACACCTACCACCCATTGAAGTTAGGCATCTAAATACCTTTGAGGATCTGGGCTGAGGGCATCATGACTGAATAGTAAGATGTCCTGGGACATTCCTCTCTCTGTTACTGACCAGGATTTTTGGAATAATGCTAGTAAGAAAAAAAAATAATCCATCCCCGGTTTGCACAAGATTCAGAACATGCATAAATTGCCTAACCCACTGTTGGTACAATGTAAATAATAATTACTTCACACCCTGGGACAAGATGCTTTCTGCGTGTTCAGTGAGTTCAGCCTAGCCATTCAGACAGCCAAAATTGTGTTCAATAAAGTTGCTATTACTTTGTATTAATATTCACACAAGGCTCCCAGCAACCTGTAATAGAAGAGCAATGTTACAGTGCAAGGATGCAGCATGAACACAGATGTTGGAAAAGCACTTTATATTTGGATGTTGTTTCAAACATTGATATCCTGTTGCTTGTATCAGTCTCTTTTTAACCAAGAGTCTCCCAAAATGAAAATGCTTGCAATTTCTTTGACTTCAATAATAAAACTTGATACGGATCATAAAAATAAAATGTGACCTTTTTTAAAAGCACACTTTTTTTTTTTTAAGTTTTAAAAAATCTGACCCTCCCTGTTACTCACATGCACAATGTTCAGCGTACACGAAAGGGGTTGCAGAAATGGAGGCAATGTTTGCAATAGTTATGGTAGTAATCTTTCCGTGTCTATTCATAGCTTTATGGATTATAAAACCAGATGGGACTAACGTGATCTAGTCTGACCTCCTGCATAAAACAGGCAGTAGGACTTCCTGGAATGACTCCCTGTTTGAACGGCAGTATATCTTAAAAACTTTCAATCTTGATTTTAGAAATCTCCAGTGACAGATAATCCACCACCGCCCTGAGGTCAATTGTTCCAATGGCTAATTACCCTCATTAATAAAAATGTGCAATATATTTCTAGTCTAAACCTGCCCCGCTTCAACTTCTAGCCGTTGGAACTTCTTGCTACGCCTTTATCTGCTAGATTGAAGAGCTATCAAATTTCTGTTCCCCATGTAGGTATTTTTAGACAGTGATCAAGTCACCTGCTAGCTTTCTCTTTGTTAAAATAAACAGATTGAGCTCCTAGTATCTTTTCCAATCCTTTAATCATTCTCATAGGTCTTCTCTAAACTCTCCTCAATTTATCAACATCCTCCTTGAATTGTGAACACCAGACCTGGACTCACTATTCCAGTAGTGGTCACCAACTACAGAGCTAGTAATAATCTCCTTACTCCTGTCCTACAGTCTCCTGTTTATACACCCTGTGACATTATCTGATTAAAATATGACCACATAGGTCATTGTTGCAACCACTGTTATATATTTGCAACAAATCTTGTACAAAAGGTAGCATGTCAGATGTCTATGAAACGGTTATGATTATGCTATCTGTATGCACGTATCATTTTGGTATTTGAAGTTATGAGTATTGGCTCTATACCTGGATTTCAAATGTTTGCTCCTTGGGTAATGCTCACAAGGTAGTTAGCCTGCACATCTTGGAGGTACTATTCAAATTAAGTGGCTCATCAAGAAACACTTAATTGACAGTGGATCATGGGAGATGCCCATCTACACTAAATGGACCGTCCTGCAAACGGACTGTCTGGGGTATAGGTAATGGCTTCTACTGCATGGGCATGTGACTTGCCCATGTGACTCCAAACACTATCTTGTCACCTGTAATTTTCCACTAGCTGTGCTGAGGGCTTTGTTTAAAACAATGGGTTTCCCTCCACATGGCAGAAGATATAAAAGGCCCTGGAGACTCCTCCATTTTGCCTCTATCCTGCTCCAGCCTCTTTCCTGCCCAAACCTCTGGACTTTGGACTATACTAATGGGAGGTTTCAGAGTAACCGCCGTGTTAGTCTGTATTCGCAAAAAGAAAAGGAGTACTTGTGGCACCTTAGAGACTAACCAATTTATTTGAGCATAAGCTTTCGTGAGCTACAGCTCACTTCATTGGATGCAATGGGAACATTCTAACCAATGTATTGAGGACCTTCCAATGATTTGGAAGTAGACAGAGACTTGACTTAAGCCAGCAGTTTATTCCATCACTGCTACAAGCCTGAACCAAGAACTTTGCATTTATTGTATGTATTTGATTCCTTTAACCAATTTTAACTCTCATCTTTCTTTCTTTTTCTTTTTTTTTTTATAAATAAATCTTTAAATTTTAGATATTAAAGGATTGGCATCAGCGTGATTTTTGGGTAAGATCTGAGTTATATATTGACCTGGGTGTGTGGCTGGTCCTTTGGGATCAGAAGAACCTTTTATTTGAAGAGACTGGTTTTAAAGAACCACTCATCTCTAAGTCTAGTGTTTTTGGTGGTAATACAGGACTGGAATGCCTGAGGAAACTGCTTTTATGACTTCTTGTTAGCCAGTGCGGTGAAAGAGAAGTTTACTTTTGTTGCTGGTTTGATATATCCTATGGGGGATTAGCCACCAGTCTTGGGGTGTATCTGCCGTATTTTTCAACAGTTTGTCCTGAATTTGGCAGTTTATGGTTAGCTGATTATCCACCATGATCTCCACGTCTTTTTCAAAATCCCCCATCTTGTAAGGATAGCCTATATTATTTGTTCCTAGATGGATGACTTTACATTTGGCCTTATTGAAATGCATATTGTTTGTTTGAGCCCAGTTTATCAAGCAATCTACATCGCTCTGTGCTAGTGATTTATCCTCTTCATTATTTATCAATCTCACAATCTTTGTGTCACCTGCAACCTTTATCAGTAATTATTTTATGTTTTCTTATTCTAGTCCACTGATAAGAATGCAGAGCATAGAGCCAAGAACTGATCCCTATGGGACTCCACTAGAAACACACCTGCTTGAGCATGATTTAACATTATATTTCAAGACCTGTCAGTTAGCCAGTTTTTAATCTTTTTGTGTGCCATGTTGATTTTGTATTATTCTAGTTTCTTAATCAAAATGTCATGCAGTAACAAGTCAAATGCCTTACAGAAGTCTACGTATCTTACACCAACACCTATATCAAGCAAACTTGTAATCATTACAAAAATCAATTTGGCTTGACAAGATCTATTTTCCATAAACCCTTGTTAATTGGCATTAATTATGGTACCCTGCTTCAATTCTTTATTAATCAAGTCCCATACCAGCCATTCCATTTTTTTGCCCAGGATCAATGTCAGGCTGACATCCCTATAATTTCCCAGGTCATCCAGTTTGCCCTTTATAAATATAAAAGCAACATAAGCTTTCTTTCAGTCCTCTAGAACTTCCCTGTGTTCTAAACCTTATTAACAACCAGCATTAATGATAGAGAGAGTTCCTCAGCCACCGTTTAAAAAACTCCTGGATGCAAATTATCCAGTCCTGCTGATTTGAAAATGTCTAACTTTAGTAGCTGCTGTTTGAACATCCTCTTGAATTCTTGTTGGAATGGAAACTATTTCATCATCATCATATGAGGAATACATTATTTAGCTTTATCCTAAACACAGAACAGAAATATTTATTGAACTGCTTCTACTATTTCCATTGAACTGCTTCTGCCACGTTTTATTATTGACAATTTTACCATTTCCATCTAGTAATGGACCAATACCGTAGTCTTAAGTCAAATAAATCCTATATTTTAAGAGCTTTTCCCATAGCAATGTGATGCTGTAATATTATTTATCTTACTCTTGTGTTTTGTGTGATCATTTACACAAAGTTTAATAAACTATTATTCAAAAATATATTTATTTTTGTTATCTATACCTGATATCTATGGCCAGTACAACAATAGACAGATTTTCTGCGCTGACTGTAAGAGAGCAGTAACAATGGGCCTGACTGTGCATCCCTTATCTACATGTGCATCTGCATTCAGAGAAGACCTTCTGTGTACAGCTCTCCCCTTCCCAGGCATGAGTACGTGGGTGGGTTCAGCCACCTCTGTAGTAGCATCTCCCCTAGCCCTGCTCACCCAATTCAGAGCCAGCCTCTTTTAGCAGGCCAAGGGAGAAGAGTAGGCAGGGGACAAGGGCAGTGGAAGAATAATGCAGCCTGTCAAGCCACCTTTCGGTGGAGCCTTACTTTAGCTGACCTTCTGAGATATCTGGGGCATGGGGGTGGCATGTGACCTATTTCATAGAGGAACCCCACCTCCCTAATGGGAATGATCAGAGTGGGGATAAGCTTGTAGGGATTTCTTCCTCTTTAAGCCTCTCCTAAGGTCTTTCCTGAAGGAGGGGCTGGTAGGGAACACTGTATTTATGTCAAGTCTTCTAACATTAACCAGAATGCCAATGCTCGCATATTCAGAATAAGGGCTAATGCTCTGTCCTTAACTCATTCCGTTGTTCTAAAGTGTTAGAGTACAGAATAACTTTTGAACATTTTTCAAATGTGTACATGTCTCTCCATTCGTCTGTTTATCTAATCAACATAGGGCCTGTTAGCACCTCAGGAAAGCACTGGTTCAGTAACGATTTGGGGAGAAAAGGAAAGGGGACTAAATCACCAATGCCACTGTGATGGGGTGGACTAGATCCATAGGCCTCCTGCTGGAGGCCTCACAGCCCTGCCTCATCCTGCCTCAAAAAAGAGCAGAGGACAAGTCCTCCAAGCAGCCTAGATGGGCCAGAAAGGCCATATAAAAAGAAGCAGCAGAGGCAGAGAAGTCAGTTGCTTCCTAGAGCTTGAAGAGGGAGAACTTGATGCCTGACTGGCTGGAAGAGCAGCAGGACCATGGACAGCTCACTGCAGGCAGGACTGAGCCCAGGAAGGGCTGCTGAAGACCAGTTGGCTGGAAGAGCAGTAGGATCATGGACAGGTAACTGCAGGCAGGCTGAGCCCAGGGACCCCAGAACCTAGCCAGACCAGGCCAGGGTACTGTGATGGGCCCTGCTGGTCTGATTGAAGACTGAGCCTAGGTGAATGCTGCCAAAAGGACACTAACTGAGGGTACTGAGATTGGCCCCTGTTGGGCTGTTAAAGAAGGTAGTGCCTCTGGGGAAGAAGCCTTGATGCTACAGCCCCATACCAGGGCTGTGAGCAAGAACTAGAGACTGTATACCTCAGAAGGAGGGGACAGTGTGTGTGACTCGGCTGGAGGGCTCAGTTGCTGAAGACCTGCTGAAAGAAACATTGGCCGCTGGGGGGGGGTGCGCAAAGAGGGGGATGCTTGCGAGAGGCTGGTGCCACCCCATTATAAGTACAGAAAACAGGCTCACACCCAACCAGAAAGGGGGTGCCTGCGAGAGGTGGGTGCCACTCTGTTCAAAACTGAATGACTGCAGGCATATATCGGCCAGAGAGGAAGCGCTCGCGAGAGGCGGGTGCTGATGCCATTACAGCCATGTACCTGCTCAAACCCAGGCCTACTTAAGACTCCAAGTTAAGAGGACTGCTTACATGAGTAAACAAATGTATCTACAGAAGTGTTTGCAGCATCAGGTCCTTAGTCTGTAAGATCTAACAAATTCACATCCTGAGATGTGCTAGATGCAAGCCATATTGGTGGTGTTCAACGTCATTTACCTCTTTTAGTTTCTGACTCTACTGTTACTACTATGTACAGGATTTGAGTTTATTTTATTTTTTTGGGGGGAAAGATGCTTTTCTTATCTGTCACTGAATACCAAATAACCAGTTTTTGAGGCTCAAGGGGATTTAAAAGCAGATGTATTTACCAGCTCAGAAGGAAAAGACATTAAACTTACCAGTGAAAAGTGTTGTAATTGTCTTTCTCTGAACACACATTATCAAATCAAAAACACTTTAAGATGAGTTACATGTTGGATTTATTGTAGATTTGGATTCTTTCTCTATGCCAGGAAGTTCTCTATATACAAAGTTATTTTTTTCCTGAAGTCTCTTTGAAATAAGATGCTTCTACACAGAACCTGTGATTTTCAGAGTGGCAATCGGGCACTGAAATCCCGCAGTGGCTCTGAAAAGGTTTGAGAACCAGGGTATCTGTTGCACAAAGCAAGCACTAGGTCCCTTGGCAAAATGGCAACTGTGTTTCCCTAGCAGCCTGCAACCACCCACAAAAACAGTAAATGATACTTTTAATTTCTCTAGTGTTTTTCATTTGAGCATCTCAGAGTAATTTATCAAGATTAATTAAAACCATTTGGTAGATGGGGAAATTATTTGACATCTGTCACAAGCTGGTCAGTGGCAAGTTCCAGAAACTGAAGCTTACGATCTTCAATACCACACTTCAGCTTAGACATTGAACCACAGTTACTGAATAGTCTGCTGTCCCTTATATTTTGTTCCCTTAGGTTACTGTCTGTAGAGCACAGCAGGCCTCCACTATAGGACCTTAACCAGCATACAGAAATGGGAGGGAGGAAATAAAACACAGCATTCATTTAAAATTGTAAACCACCTTGTCACAGACTGATCATCTCTTACGTCTCTACCTGTTCTTTAGGACTGTTTGCTAGAGATCTCTGATAGATACCAAGCTGATTTACTAATTGCCAATATTGGCTCATACTCAGCATCTGTCTTTGGTATTATCAGCACAAAGCTTTTCATACTAAAGTAAATTAAAGGGGAAAATAGTTAAATGGCTTGCATGCTGGTCAATGATTTACTGATGGTTATAGTGGAATGGGTTTTCTTACATCACAAATGGCTGCCAAGAATGAGAAGGTCTCTTTCTCTCTCTCTATATGTATATGTGTGTGTGTGCATATAGATATACACACGCAGCACACCAGTGTTCCCTCTAATTTTTTACATGCACGTGCGGAATGAATTTTGTTATATGCACCAATATAGAAGTGATGTGTGGCGGGGGTGGGACTGAGGGGTTCAGAGTGTGGGAGGGGGGTCAGGGCTGGGGCAGATGGGTGTGGGGAGATGAGGGCTCCAGCTGGGGATGAAGGATCTGGGGGTGAGGCCAGGGATGAGGGGTTTGGGGTGCAGGCTGCCCTGCGGCTGTGGGAGGGGGAGAGGACTCCCCCAGCCCTCTCTCGTCACAGCAGCTCGAGGCCAGGCAAGAGGCGCCTCTCTCTAGCCATGGCAGCTCCGGCGGGTCCAGGCCGCTTTTCCTCTCCTGCGTGGCCCTTGATAGCCTGCCGCGCAGCTTAGAAGGAACTTTGACACACACTCCATTCTTCTTCCCTTTCTCTAGAGGTTATAGTGTCCCCAGTTAATTACAGGAGCTTTAACTTTCAAAACTACTGTGCATAGATAACACCTATTTAAAAAAAAGCATGTTCTTCCCTGTATTATTAAAACAATGTGGCATATTAAAGCTGCAAAATAATTTTAAAATGTTAAATTTAGTTTTCATCAGATGCCTTTTTTTTACTTTTTTTGTAAAATTTCACTCACCTTAGACAGTAATTTGGACCTTGGTCATTTTTGCTATATATTCTAATTAATTTCACTTACTGTTTCTTACCTACTTGGAAGTTAAACTGATTAAAAACACACACTAAAACTGATCAGTCTATTTTCTCTAGCACTAGTACTAGCATAATATTGTCATTATGTGTGGGGTTCTTAAAGCTAGAGGGCAATGCTATTGAAAATTTTAAAATATGTCATGTTAAGTGAAACTCCCCTCCCCTCCCCAATCTTCTTCCTCATTTTAAATTTTTATAAAGTCTAAATTTAATCTCCAAAAACTAGACTGTTCCCTTTCATATTACAATGAGACACAGTAAAGCAAGCACACGCGCACACACACACAAAACAACAATCCAAAGCAACACATCCACCACAACAAACAATCTAGCCACTTTGCAGAATACATACAGCTCTCTTTGTGATCTTCCTGGAAGTACACAAATTTCCTGAAGCATCCTGTCACTTCATGCAAGTAGTCTTGTTTAAAACTGGGGATGTATTTTTTTGGAAGTTGTCTCTTTCCAAATCTCTGAGGGTTATTTCCAAGCCATTAAGAGGGGATTTTCTCAGAGTTTTAGGGAACCCCTCTGTTTTTCAGTTGTTTCATACTTCCCTTCTTTAAAGGTCAGCTTCAACATGTCCAACCTTCCCCTCCCCACCTGTCCAGGTCTAATTCTGTAACTACTTAGTGACCAAAGAACTCATGTGGCTATAAAAATTGGGACCATACATTTTTCCATGATCTTCTCTCCATCACTCCTATGTGGTCTGTTTTTCTCTTGACTGGATTTATTTCTCTTGCAGAACATCACAAGTGAGGCATGTTTGTCCTGGAAGGGTCATATATGGTGGCAATGGATTATTACGGAACAGTAATAGCACAGGGATATAATCCATCATATGTGCCTTGTGGGAATAAGTATTTCCTTGTACCTTCCCATAATAGGATGATAGAAGAATGACCAAGATATGACAGACCCAGTATGCAAATAATGAGGATTTATTTTGTAGCTCTTATGGACTGCTTTTCATCAGTAGATCTCAAAGTGCTCTCCAAAGGAGGTCAGTATCACTATCTTTGTTTTTCAGGTGGGGAAACTGAGGCACTGAGCACTGAAGGACAAGATTCACAAAAGGACTTGAGTGCCCAAGTACCATTTTTAGACATCTAAATCCCAGAATCAGACCCCACCGGGATTCCTTAAACTCCAACTCAGCTGTCCTTGAAAGCTGTAGGCGCCAGAATTCACTCAGCATCTAAATACTGCAACAAAAGTTCCGTAGGTGCCTACGTTTCTGTCTCTGGGAGCATCCACTGCAGCCTTATTTGAAGCATCTGGATGCCTAACCCCTAGAGGGATGCACAAACTGTGAGAAGATACGTAGTTCTTCCACAGAACTTGCCTGTGGGGCTTGATTCAGTGAACGTGTTCAGAATTTGCCTCTGGGATTGGACCCCTGTAGGCAAACCCAAACAAAATAACTGGAGGGTGGAGGAAAGGAAGCCTTTCCTCATAATTTTTAGCCCAGGGGTTAGGGTACTCACCTGGGACATGACCTGGTTCAAGTGCACATTCTGCCTGAAAAAGTCATTGGGGGTGTGTGTGTGTGTGTGTGAGAGAGAGAGAGAGAGAGAGCAAGCATGAGA
Source organism: Natator depressus (assembly GCF_965152275.1). NCBI lineage: Eukaryota > Metazoa > Chordata > Testudines > Cheloniidae > Natator > Natator depressus. The sequence goes on along the minus strand of NC_134242.1, from coordinate 80,930,525 downwards.
ATGACACTGTAGCTTGGTAAGAGGGCAGTGGGAGACCCAGCCTCCAGTCCTCCTGCTCCAGTGACTTCTTAAATTATTTCTCAATAGTGGAACAGCTTCAACAGGAACCTGAGGGATTGCCTACATCAGACTATCTTCAAGCCAAGTGGTTAGGACCCTCTCCTAAGAGATAGCAAAGCCCTGTTCAAATCCTTTCTCCCACCTCAGGTGGAGGGTGGACTTGAATCAGAGTGCTCCCATATCCCAGACGAGTATCCTAACTGCCAGGCTAAAATGTATGAGAAAGGTGCCTATGCCATTTCTGCAGGATGTCCTAATATCAGGAGAGGGTTTGCAGCTGAGATTCCCAGGTGCCTCCTTGCTGCTCAGATTTAAGTGCCAAACTCCCTCAGAGTGGTGGGGTTTTGGATACACCCCTTCCCTTGGCTACTTAGGTGAGACCATGTAGCATGCTGACTTGGGTGGAACATGTCCTAAGAGGCCTATCTCACCCCATTCATTTTGCAGGGAGCCTAGGCGCCTACCTCAGGCTTTGTGAAAACCAGTGATTTTCTAGGCACGTAAAAGATAGGTGGGCTGAATCTAACCCAAAGTGACTGGCAACACCCAACAAGCTAGTAGCGGACTTAGGAATAGAACCCAAGTCACCGAGGGCCAGTCCAGTGCACCTAGGTCATGCTACAGTCAGTGCCGCCTAACAAATGCTAACTCTTCCTTGGTCACTGGTGTTTTGAAATCCAAACTGTAAATTTCTTATGTTGAAATAGAAAATCCCAGAAGTGCCTTAGACACCGTAAAGGTTGCTGGATATTCATGAATCTGTATATGTGAACTCAGAAATGGCAAAACCTGGTGTTAATGGCTGCTTAGTCTGTCTGCTAATAAACACACACATATACATATCTGCATAGCTAACTGAACAATGTGCAAATTCAAGCTCATCCCCTCTCCTGTGTAATTCATATAGCACAGAAAATCCACTGGGATGAAAAACTATGGGGAAATAACACCACACACCTATTTTGTTATCATAACCTGCAGGATACCAGGAGTCAGATCAAATAATGAAAGAATTAACATCTCCTCTTACAGTCATTGCTCTTTGTGATGTATTTTTATGCTTCTACACGTATGCATCTGGTGGGTCAGTTTGTGTGGCACCACGTTTCGGGTGTTTTAACACTCGTTTTTACTTAGGACTCTAATATCATCCCATCATGTGCCATACCCAGCAAAGGATTTTAGTCTTCAGTGCATGAAATAAGCCAGTTCACTGGCCCAAACTCTGGGTTTGGGATTAGGGCTGCCAACCCTCCAGGACTGTCCTGGAGTCTCCAAGAATTAAAGATGAATCTTTAATTAAAGATAATGTCATGTGATTAAACCTCCAGGAATTCATCCAACCAAAACTGGTAACTAGGGTGACCAGATTAGGAACAGTCCCGATAATTGGGGCATTTTCTTCTATAGGCGCCTATTACCCCCCTCCCCTTCCCGATTTTTCACACTTGCTGTCTGGTCACCCTATTGGTAACCCTATTTGGGATTAGCCGACCTGCAACCATAGATTCACCGTGGCCCATCGCCCTTGTGCGGGAGCCCAACCGACCCGTGTCTTTCACCCGACACCTTAGAGACCAGGGTCTTGTCTGAGCGCCCAGCGATGGAGGCTGGCCCCCCTGGACAAGGCCCCGGGCCCCCACACTGGGGTGCAAGGCAGGACCCCTGGGCTGGGGCCCCGCGCTCACCGGCAGTGCAGGCGGGAGCTGCACGCATCCGGTCTGGCCCCGCTCAGCCTTAACCGCCCACTCGCCACCGCTTCAGGGGATCACGCAACGCCCCGCCCCCCTCCTTGGCCCCATCCAAAATGGCTGCCTGGCCAGTGAGTGGGACCGCTCTCTCTGCACGGTCCTCCAAGCTCTATGGCGGCTTGTGTCAGGCGCCTCGCGTACGCCGGACGGGAGAGGAGTGAGCATGCGCATTGAATTTTCCTTCACTTCCTCTGGCGGCTGCTCCTGTTTCCGGCCCCCCACTTCCCTGGTAACAATGGAGCAGAAAATGGCCGCCTGAGAGGGGGAGGGAAGGAGACGCTGCTGCCGCTCGGGGAGGGACGGAGCAGAGCGAGCCAGGGCCGAGCCCGCTGAGCACCGGGGCAAGCAACGGACCGAGACCCGGGGGGAGGAGGGAGCCTGGCGGCGGCGGCGGGTGAGTATCGGGGCTGGACGCAGACTTTCAAAATGGCCTAGGGAAGGGAGAGGCCCAGGCCCAGGGGGGGAGGAGGCGGCGGCGGCGGCGCCGCTGCTCTGGTTGCCGGCGGAAAGGGGGAGTCTGTGTCCCCGAGCCTCTGCCCCCCTTCGATACCCGACCCTGCCTAGCCGGGGACGTTGGGAGGAGGGCCCTGGCGCACAGGCGGTGGGTGGGGATCCCCGCTCCTGGGGCAGGGAGGACAGCAGGCCCCTTTGGTCTCCCTGTCTCCCCGGAGGCGACCCCTTGGTCCTCTCTACCCCGTCCCCAAGTGTGAGCGCAGGTCCTTGTCGGCAGCAGGGGAGCCTCACTTCCTGCCCCATCCCCTCGGGCAGGGGAGGACTGACAGACACCTCAGGGCCCTTCCCCTCCGCACGGCCTGAGCCCGGAAGGGGACCCATTCTCCGTTTGGGCACCGGGCTAAGCGCCCTCTCGGGGGCTGCGGGGCTTGTCTTTCCGCTGTACCTAGCTGGGTTTGAGGGGGATTGAAACTTGAAACTAGTCCTTTGGGTTTGTAGGGAAACTTGCGCCTCTCTCTCTCGTGTCCAGGGTCTCCTTTAAGGAACTGTAGTTTCTCAGGCCCAAGCCTTCATTTTGTCCTCCCCACACCAGGAGCAAGGAGCCCCATCGTGAGGAGAGAAGTGGAGGGGACTCTCCCTATCACACTCTGTGAGAGCCTCTTTTATTGGGGCCTCTTCTATTTCCAAGTGTCCAGGTTGTTTATAGTTTTGTAACCCACGAAAACTCATGGCCTTCTGATCCCCATTTTCTGTCTAGTCTCGCTTACTTCCCAGTTACCTTTATTTACCACACCTCCAAAATGTTCTGAGGATAATGTAAAAATGATCTGTACTTTTAGGAATGTTTATGGAGGTTAAAACTCTGGTCATCCTGGGATGTCTTATGTTGTTTGTAGTCATACATCTCAAAGGAGGACCAAAATCTATTCTGTATGTATCTTATGGACTTATTCTTGATCCATTATCTATTTGATATACTTACAAAAAGGGTTTTCAACAAAAAACTTCCCTAGGACATTAAGTTGGAATGTTGGATACAGTTTGTATTTTCTGGTGTGAATAAAGAGCCCTGTTTAGTGTTGAATAAATGAGCTTTCAAACTGAAGTGGTACACAAATAACAATAATTAGGTGGACAGCACTACACCGAAGTCTTACTTCTCATCTGCACTATTGGCTATATTGTTTAATTTCAAGTTGGAGGTGACTATGAAATAGTAAAGAAGCTGTAACATCCATCTTCTAATCATTTCAACCATAATAAGTTGATAGGTAGAGTTGAAAATTAAACAGTAACTCCTTCATTTTGTAGATGAAGTTAAACGTCTTCTCCCAGTGTCTGGGATTGGATATGCTATGGTGATAGCCCAGCGGTTAAAGGTGCCTATGTATGCCCAGCGTAGGTATGCCCGTTTTGGAATGGTTAATCATCATTTGGAAAGTAAAGGAGTCAGAAATGTTGATCTAACTGCTCATCAAAAGAGGAAAACACATTTTATTAAACAGGTTACAAAGGAAATAATTACTGCATTCTTCCCCCCTCCCCCAGTTAGCAGTACTAAAAATGTATGTTCTTCTGGCTCTTAATGTCATATAATTAACCACACCAATATTTATATAAGGTGATGTGACATTCAAACAAATAGCAGGTCCCTAGCCTGGGTAATAAACATGTTGTCCAGTCCATATTAACTACCTCACAGAAAAGAGAGAGTTGACAGTTTCAGCACTCCTCATCTCTCCACCAAACTCAGAACAGCCTGGTGCCTAATCTTCACACACATTTTGCACTTGTTTGGTTAAGGGCATGATTTTTCTAACCAAAATATTTATACTGGTGTAGCCCCTTATAGAGTTAAAACAGTACAATTCTTGTGTATAGATAAGCTCTTAAGAATGTGTTTAGGCTAAGATTTAAAGGTGTCTGTAGGAATGTTAGTAACACCTTCTAACAAATCTAGTGGAGACAGGGCATTGTATAGTCTAACACATGCTAAACTGGTTTAATTGAAACCCAGCTAGATTAACTGATCACTTACTAGCTGAATAGTCTACACTAGACTTTTAGAGCATGTTAGCTGACATGTTCTAACACACCTTTAAATCCTCCTCTAGGTGAAGTCTAAGAGGGGCAGGAACTTGTAAAAACCTAAGCCAGTTGAAGTACAGAAAGGATAAAACATAGCACGTGTATACCTTTTTGCCATCAGGATCTCTTATTTTGAATTTCTTATACATAGGCACCTATCTTGCAACCCATATTTTTAAAAAATGTGTTAGTGTTAAACTTTAATGTAGGGATGGATCTTTCCATGGGTATATAAAGGTAACTTGAAGTGTCACAACATTTCCATTTGCTTTTCTCTTCTCAGAATGTATGAGACACTTGGCTGTGCATAAAAACATAAAATGCATATAAGGCTGCAATTTCATCTTCTTGTCCTGGTTTATGTCAGCAGACACCAATTGGTATTTCTTGGTTGATCTGAAGTATTGATGTTTAACTCTTTCCTTCAGTGAGGACTGCAAAGCTGAGCAGCTTCATTGCTAAAAAATCAAGTGGCAACACTTGATTAGGTAAGATATACTAATATACATTTACTTTATCCTCTTAATTTTAATAACTTTTTTAAAAAACTTCCAACAAGAACAGTCTTTTACAAATTCAGTATGCCAGAGGCATCTGTATCCATAATCTCATAAATAATGTACATGAATTTCTGTTTCTTGATTTGTCATCAAAATCAGATGAGATTGTAGTTTTACATACAGCTAGGTTTTATATTTAAACATAATATATAACTTAAATGTTATTAAATAAGGTATTCTTAAAAAAAAAATTTTTATATTTGGGAGTATTTCATGAATTAGACAGCAACCAGGATAGGCTTGTACCCTAATCCTCATTTGTTGGTTGCAGTTGTGTGTCAGCATAGCATTGGCCTGTTATCTCCAGTAGAATCTGTAATAGCAACAATTTTGCGGATTAAGTGGAGTTAAAAGAAGTGTTGAAGTTACATGTTTTTTGCATTGAAATTCTACAGGTTATGTTTGATTTAGAGCTTCCATTAACCGGAGGTCCTGTTTCTGCTGAAACTTGAGCACTACTCGACGGTCATCAGTTTTGCGGGTCTGGCTCCCCAGGATGCTACCCTACTTTTGCTGCTCTCCCTTTCAGTGACGACATTGGCTGCTGACATACCACAGTGCTGCTTCCTCCTAACTTCAGAGTGGGCGTTTTGCTTGCTGATCTTACAGGATGCTCAATTTTAGAGCAAGAGAGAACCATTTTCATGAGACTTCTCTTGTGATACCTCATGTCCAATAGGTCTTCTCTTCTGTGGTATAATCTAAAGACCAAAAGCAACATAATGTCTTATTTATTTTCATTTTCAACATGTCTTTTTGACAAATGCTATTTTAATAAGGAAAATTATAACATTTTGAGCCCTCAGCGTTGACAGTGGAGTTCTACGAGTGAAACATTTTATTGGATATGTGAAAGTATTGACATACGTTCTATTGCGATGTCATACCTATGATTAAAATGATATTCTGATTCTTATGGCTTCTGCTTGTTAGGGCTCTGGGAATATCTTTGTTCCTTTTTTAAAATAGCATTTTATACAAATACGTTGTAAAAAGACATACTTTTTCTGGTGTTCTTTGGCAAGCTGACATTTTTCCAGCTTAATTTTTTTTTAAGCAAGGAATGTACAGGTGAAATTTGAGTGGTGTAATGTTTGGGCTAAGATAAGTCTCTCTCCATCACGTTTAATTTCCAGATAGATACTTTAAGAACTTTCTGTAGGTGTTTTGTTTTATTTTAGAATGCACATTCATACTACATCCATTAGAGTTAATAGCAACAGGCAAAGAATAAGCCCAACATGTAAGGCAGACTTTTAAAAATTTGAAAACTTAATCCCCTATTGTGTCTACGCTGTAGATATTCAGACTGGTTTGAAGGCCCTGATCCTGCAGTACGTGTCTATGTGGAAAACTCATTATTTTAAGAGGGGCTGTAGGTAGACAGTGGTCCGTCTGTGTGTATCTTGTTGTAGGATTGAGGTGCAAATCTCAGTGAGCCATCTCCCTCACATGCTTGTGTTTTTTTTTTTTTTTAATGCTCTTAATAATTGGGTTCACTCAACAGTCATTTTCTGTGGTCTGTTTTTTGAGAGCAAGGATTTACAGGATAAACAATGATGAAATTTCAAGGTTGAAAACACATGAAATGTGTGGTTTCTTAATGTATTGCAACTAATTATTTATAAAGTACTTGGTGTTTGACATAGCTACATTAAAACTATTTACTAGTTTTTTCTCTTGTGCATCTTAGAAGAGCACAGATTGTACTAGTTTGTTTTTTGAAGCCTAGTCATTAATTTGGTTGTCACATCATGTTAAATAAGGCACTTTAAAACATGACTTAGGCTTTGCAAATATTTTTATACCTTGAGAGAAATGGAGTTCAAGATAGTCTAATAGCTAGTTTTAATTTCTCTCAGTGTGAGTTACTTGGTGTTGGAGAGCTTTTCTTGACAGGGCAGTAGTGAAGAGCTTTCATCATGAAAGAGGGTTAATAGTCCTACTGGAGATTTAGGTGATCTTTGGGGGTAGGGAATGTGTATATTTTCAAGTCAACTCTTGAGTTTTGTCTTGTACATTTTTCTTGAAGTTTGGTTTAGGGAGGGGCAACTCTGACTTCTATACTGATACAACAATTTACCTCTGATTATCAGAAAGGATGACTAGTTCCTTTAGGATGGAAGTGGATCAGTTGGTAATAGCTCATTAAATATTGTAGTAGGTAATCATTATTTAGAAATTAGTCCTTGTTGGGCACAGTTGCTAAACTGTTTCCACCTATTAACCATCCCTTTTGTGTATTCAAAGTTATAAATTAAATTTTTTGGGAAGAGAGTCAAGAAATCTGCATAATGTATAGGAATCTAATTTTCTAGAAAATATCCTGTACATGCCAAATGAAATGATGTCCCTCTTAAATATTGAAACCTGTATATTTTAATTTCATCTTAAAATATCAATCATTTAGACACAAGACGTTCTGGGGGAGATTAACTCCCTCCAGACAATTCTTAACAGTGCTTGCTGTTTTATAGTCTCTTTCCTCCTATTACTAAGGACTTTGAGACCTACTACATATTGCTGATGAAGAGCACAACTTTATTTTTTTAAATCGCTCCTTTTTCTTCAGACAGTGTATAGGAAAGACTTTGATCCTTTAGGGTCTCAAGTTTCCTTTTACTTTATACAAGTTGCAGATTTCAGCAATGACTGCAACTTAATTTTAGGTGGGTTTTATTCACTTACAGAAACAAAAGAACATGTACTAAGGTACTTCCCTGTAAATTCAGCTCAGATAGCTTTTGGGTTATTTTACTAAGGCCTGAAACAGCTTATTTATTTTCGTGCAAGGAAGACTTAGTTGGTAGGTCATTGTGTCATCTGCTCAATTAACACTTATTTCTGGGAAGCATCTTGTGATCCTCAGATGGAAGGTACCCTATAAGTGTAAAGTAGTAAAGATAAAGGTGAACTGAGAGTTTTCGCATTTTACTATTGTATGGGGTCTGAAGTGAATTTCTTAAATGGCTATTTTAGTAAATTCTTGAATTGTGATGCCTGACCCTCGTTCACAGATAGGCTATAACTTAGAAGCCATATATTTTTATGACTTTCTACTCAGGCCTAGTTGTCACAGTATCAATGAATTGATAATTTTAGTACTGGTGGTGGAGCAAAGTAACTGGTAATGGCAACTTTTTTCAATACCAAATGAATATCTTTAGTTCTCTATCATTTATACCCCCGAGACCATAAAATAACTCCTCCCTTGTAGATTATAAAGTCTTGAACTATAGATAGTCGCTTCTTGCTATTAAAGCTTGCTGTGTTTCATAGACTCTGCTGCTTCGTAGTGATGGTAAGGACAACACTAGTCATTTGTGCCTGGCACCTTTTGAGTAGATTGTTAATGAGTAACTACAGGGAATCCACTTGACTGACTTGTCAAAGAGTGGGCACACCAATTTAAGAGTTTACTGCAATAATATCTGGTTATTCAGCTGCTGAAAAACACTTCCCATCACCATTTTAAAGAAAACTTTCACTTGTTTCAGTCAAGTAGCTGTACAGACTCTTGTTTCCAGCGAACTTTAGACAAATCTTACTGTGCTTCCATAAAGATGTTCAGTTTCATTACTGGATAAACTAAAGTTGGCTATAATCAACAGATCTGCACTCACTACATCTTAGAGACATGAGCTCCTCCAGACATTTGTGCTCTCCCTCGCCAGTTCTGTGCTGACAGAAGAAGGGAAATTTCAGGTTGTGTTACGCAGGTAAGAACAAAATCTCATGTTAAGTTGACCTAAAGCAATAAAAGCAAGGAAACTCACTGATGTGAAACATACTATATATGACCTCCCCTACACAGGTTTAATAGGATGCCACAGCTATGTCTATCATAATGTATTGGCAGACATGGTGTGTCTTTCCCTTATTTGCATTTCTTGCTTTATAGTAATATGCTGCTTATGATATCTTAATGTGATGTTTACATTTTAGTGGATAGGTCTCATTTTAGGCATCAAGATAGTGCATTACACTCAAGACACAATTTGTATAGTGGACTTCAGTTATCTAACTGTATCTAGTTATTGTTTCCATAGGCGTCTGTTGCATAGTAATCTGGTAATGGTGCTGCTTTACCGCCGCTATTGAAATCCTGTTGTGTAGCTAGGCAGAACCAAGGAAACCCCATTGTCATTGTAGTACTATTAGTGTCCTAGTGATAGGCATCTAGAATTTATATGCCTGTATTCTGCAATGGCTAGGGTAGAAGAGAACTGTTTCTTAGAGGTGGATAAACTGGCTTGGTGTAGAGTCTACATTAGGTGTTTGCACTGGTGAAGCTACTTTGGGGTAGCTGTACCAGTGTGAAAATCCCTAATGTAGGCAAGCCTCCAGGAGTAAACCTAATAGTGTTGAATCTAAATGCAAGACCCTCCTCTGAGGCCTTCTTCCAATAATTACATTTGCCACATCCAACATGTAATTTTGGGCTTGGAGACGGAAGAAGACAAACACACAGTTACCTAAATGTGTGTAAACAAATGGGCTTGAAGATCATGCAATACCTCTCTTCTATTTAGGAGACGTTATGATTTAAACCAGTGGTCCCCAAGGCAGTGCCCACAGGTACCATGGTGCCCACCAGGCATTTTTGTGTGCCCGCAGGACACTGCGCCGCCGAGAAGCGTTGCCGTTTCTTGGCGGCATTTTGGTGGTGACGCTTCTTGCCGCTGCTGCATTTTGGCGGCGGGGTATCTGGCGCCCGCCACAGTCTTCTGGGAACAGCAATATGCTATTCCCACAGAAATGTTGGGGACCATTGATTTAAACTGTAGAGACATTCTGATTTTTCTTGACAGTTTTGTTTAGAAACCAAAAAGAGGATCAGTTTCATGCACTAGACCAGTTGTTTTCAACCTTTTTTCATTTGCAGACCCCTAAAAATTTCAAATGGAAGTGTGGACCCTTTTGGAATTCTTAGACATAGTCTGCAGACCCCCAGGGTCCACAGTTTGAAAACCACTGCACTAGGCAAGTGGCCGAGAAACAGATCCTATTATATTTGGAAATTCTCAGATTAAAAAGCACAAAACTCAGAATGGTGTGGTTTTTTTGTCCCGTCTCCCCCCTTCCCCCCCCCCCCCTTCAATATGTTCACGAGGCATCAGGAGCTGTTTAAAAAAAGAAAACATTTCCGGTGGAAATGTTGCAGAGGAGCATTCCATCAGGTGTAAAACTAGCTAGATAACCAGCCACTTGAGTAATTGGTGCATTCCCACAGTTGTGTAAGACAGTGCTTTACATCACGGTTGGTGAGGCATACTGATTAATAACCAGGCTTCCTTGTTTTGGCTTCCATTTGGATAGGTTTACGTTTAACATAATTTCTCCAGAGGTGATACGTTTTCACTGTTAACGTTGACCAAATGCAGATATTACCATATCTTACTAATGTTGAGAGATGTGTTAGAGGTTCTAACCTAACTGAAGTAGGAAAAGTGTGGGGAGAATGCATATATATTGGATTCCTGTTAACAGCTGGCAATATGCCAGGTACATAAGACTTTTTGGTCTCATATTCCACTTCATCAAAATTGACAGTTTAACTGCTGTCTAATAAATTACTTTTGGCATTAAATTCCAGAATTCATTCTACAGAACCTTTTTATCCCGAGGAACTGAATGATCTTTGTATTGCAATGTGTTCTGTGGCACCCACAATCTACTATGCTGTAATTCTGCTTCCTAGTTTTCACATTTCTTCCAGATGCTTTTTGGGATTGGCTATTCCTCTTAATTGTCCAGAGGGATTGCTGATGAGTAACACGAGGCACTTCCTTTCCTTATAGGCTTGAGCTTGGGAGGCTTAATCCTATTAAAATTGCCTTCTAAAGGAACATAGTATTGGATTCAGATGACTCATGTCCTTCACAGGATTGTTTTAAGGCAGCCTTTAGGCTGCTCTAGGTTCTGCTTTGTCACGTAGCTGCAACGTTAGGGTATGCTATAAGGCGGTTTAGACGTCTCCTTCCTGAGCAATGTTGGGTGCACAAAAGATTGCCTGAAGGATTTGGTCTGTAATTTTTATGCTTCCCTAAACATACTGCATTTTTAAAATGATTGATTTAAATTCTGGATCAAGTAGTGATTTAAATTGTGGTACAAGATACCCATATAACTGGAACTTTATCAGCAAACTAAATTTCTCCTTAAATAATTTAAATATATGAATAGTGATTAAGTGTGTGTTGTCAGAGTCAAGTTCAACGACAGATTGTGCTGAATTCCACTGAATGTGTCAATAAGCATTACAGATTATTTTATTAATTTTTGTATGTATGGTTTTCAAAATATGTAGTTTTCCTCTCCTTTTTTTAGATACTTTCCCACTCTTTCATCAACATGGAAAGCTCAGATTCTAACGATAAAGGAAGTATTGATCACTCAGAAGCACAGCGCCGGAGTCAGCTGGATCGATTAGAACGTGAAGAAGCTTTTTATCACTTTGTAAATAACCTGAATGAAGAGGACTATAGGCTTATGAGGGATAACAATTTGCTAGGAACACCAGGTATGTTAAAACATGTAGGTAGCATGAAAACTTTAATTTACGAATGTGAATGCCTCTGCACCCATTTTCAGACTACCTAGTTCCTCTCTCCATTCTGGTGCTGAATGTGTCTTCAGCATTTCTGATATTTTTACTACTATTTTATGCCATTATAGAGAGTAGTTCTTCTGCTTAGTTGAGCACACAGTAGACCAGTGGTTTTCAAACTTTTTTTCTGGTGACCCAATTGAAGAAAATTGTTGATACCCGCATCCCAACGGAGCTGGGGATGAGGGGTTTGGGGTGTGGGAGGGGGCTTAGGGCTGGGGCAGAGGGTTGGGGTGAGGGCTGTGGGGTGGGGCCAGGAATGAGGGGTTCAGGGTGTCAGGGGCTTTGGGCTGTGGAGGGGGTTGGGGTGCAGGAGGGGGTTGGGGCTGGGGGTGCAGGCTCTGGGGGAGGCCAGGGATGAGGGGTTTGGGGTGCAGGAAGGGGCTCCGGGTTGGGGCAGGGGATTGGGGCACAGGGTTTGGGTGTGGGTTTACCTCCGGCGGCTCACGGTCAGCGGCACAGCCCAAGTGCAGAGGCAGGCTTCCTGCCTGTCCTAGCGCCGCGGACTGTGCTGTGCCCCGGAAGTGGCCAGTGGAGGTCTGGCTCCTAGGCGGAGGTGCGCAGCGAGCGCCCCATGCGCCCCCCACCCCCCACCCCCCCGGCCTAGGAGCTGGACCTGCTGCTGGCCGCTTCTGGGGCGCAGCGCGGTGTCAGACTCAGAACAGATAGGAACTATTAATTTTTACTGGCCGGCCACCAGGCTCTCTGGGTGCATTCCACGACCTAGTACTGAAGTTTGAAAACCACTGCAGTAGACCATTCCTTGAAGGTAATATGAATAGTGTAGAGCTTGTTAGGTTAAACTAGATGTGCTAATTCAATTTAAGAAAATGTTAGTGTTCACTGGGACTTGCAAAGTCTGTACTACCGAGGGCTGCATTGGCATCTTGCCAGGTATCTGAGTCTCACTTGGGCTGTTTCTACATAAGAAGGTTGCAGTGGTTTAACTAAAGGTGTCATTTTAAAACCAATTTAGCTAAACCTGTGTGAACAGTCTTGTCTCAGTATAAGAGTGGCTTATTTTGGTTTAGTTAAAACTGATTCCTAATAGATTTGTGTAAACTGAAATCAACAACTCTTAATCTGAAATGCGTCCGCTGTGGTGTTTTTGCACTGGTTTAACTAAATCAGTTTAAAATAACACTTTTAGATAACCAGTGCAACTTTCTCTTGTAAATGATGCCTTGATTGATGTAGGATGGAGAATACTGCTGGCATGTGGTTACAAGACCCAGAAAGCATTTTGCCATCTTCTGAGCACGTAACTCTTTGTTAGCTGGAGCCTCAGCAAATCTTACCTAAGGGCAATAGTGTTGGAGGGCTGTGATTTATGCTTTGGCTACCCTGACTTAGGTATCACAGTGTGTCAGAATTCAGAAAACACTTAAAAGCAGTCAGTATCTTGTTAGGACAGTATTTGCAGTTCAAAGAGAATGTAGGCGTAAGAACTCTTAAGCTATGGATTATTCTTGCCTTTGCATATCTGCCTTTAAAATAGTTTTGGAAATCTTTGCTTCCTAAGGTGAAATTACTGAAGAAGAACTGATGAGAAGGCTACATCAAGTTAAAGAAGGTCCACCACAGCAAAACGGTGATGAGAATAGAGGTATATATACTGTATTTGTGGAAGCTCTTGACTTTAGCACCCAATATAGATCTTAACTTGAGTGCAGGAATGGAACATGTTAAGCCTAGGCAGGTGTGAGGTGAGCAGTGTTTTAGAATTAAGTGAAGATAATCTGATATCTGCTTCAGAGGTCAAAGTTTTGAAGAGATTTCAGCTAGAACATGTCGCACTTCTATTTTGCTGCACTGTGATCATTTCTGCATTTCTTTATTTTTGTTTAGATTTCTCTCCATTCTGTTCCCTTACTGGAGTGCTTTCTGAGATTCCCACATTTTCTCACCTTTACTCTTTCCCTCTCAAGGTTGCCACATTGCCTCCCTACAGAAAGGTTTACACATGGGTCCCACTGAACCCTGTCATTGTTAGCTAAATGAGTGTGCTAAACTAGAGAACCAAGTATTCCAGGCCACTAAGGCAATGTCTACACTAGCACTTATGTTGGCAAAACTTTTGTTGCTCAGAGATATGAAAAAACCACTCCCCTGAGTGACATAAATTTTGCCAGAATAAGTGCTCATGTGTACAGCACTATGTTGGTGGGAGAGCATCTCCCACCGACATACTACCACTGCTTGTTGAGTTGGTTTTATTTTGTTGGCGGGAGAACTCTCTCCTGTTGGCATAATGTGGCTACACAAGTACTCTTACAGCAGCACAACTGTATCTGTACAGCTGTGCCTCTATATGCTTGTAAATATAGACATGGCTTTGGTTTTGTGATTTAACTGCTGCTATACTAGACCATTGAATGGACAGTATTCGAGCAAGTAAAAACATCTATTTTTTTTTTTTAACAGTTGAAACATAACTGATTTTCCATTTAGTTGTTACAAGAAATAATTATTTTGATGACTTGTTTGCTATTTGGCTACAACTTCTAGAGAGGCATAATTATTGGCAGTAGAAAAATGTCCACTCATGCTCCCGCAAAGAAACAGCTCTTTTAGACATAACACTAATCAAGATGTTAAGGATGAAACTGTTACGGTGTTTAAAAGGCTTAAATATTTTAAGGCTGTAACTTGCTTAATTAAGGAATTATATTTTTGGAAAATTTAATCTAAGAATTACCTCAGTTCTCTAATTTTGGTAGTTCCCTTTCTTTTGACAGGTGCAGAATCCACAGAAGATGTTTCTAATAGAGATTCCATAATAGACTGGCTTAATTCAGTACGACAGACTGGAAATACCACACGGAGCGGGCAAAGAGGAAACCAGTCTTGGAGGGCAGTGAGCCGGACTAACCCTAACAGTGGTGATTTCAGATTCAGTTTGGAAATAAATGTCAACCGTAATAATGGGAACCCAAACCCAGAAGCTGAAAATGAGCAATCTGTAGAGCCCTCCAATGGTGAGGATTTGGAAAATAGCCAAAGTGACACTGAGACTCCAAGATCTGAATCGCCATCTGTAAGGCAGCCTGGATCAGACAGAAGTACCTCTGAGGAGTTAGCAACTGAGGAAGCATCTCCTCTCAGAGGCCAGAGAAGAGCAAGAAGCAGGAGCCCAGAACAACGAAGAACCCGGGCTAGGACTGATAGAAGTAGGTCACCTATTAATCCAGCAAGCGAGACTCCTCGCAGGTCTCCTCACAATATGCCATCTCAGACACTTGATCATTCCCTGGTAAATGAATCCGAGGGAAGTTCTAGAACTAGACAGCATGTGACGTTAAGGCAACATACAACGGGGACTGAGATTGCAAGTGAAAATGCAGTTCTGTTTTCAACCCCTGAAACAAGACCTGCTCCTCCAGCATTAGGTTCTTCAGAAACAAATGGCAGCAGTGAGTCTGCAGCTCCTGGACAGAGGCCACCTACCATAGTTCTTGATCTTCAAGTGAGAAGAGTCCGTCCAGGAGAATATCGGCAGAGAGACAGCATAGCCAACCGAACCCGATCCAGGTCCCAGACACCAAACAATACAGTCACTTATGAAAGTGAACGTGGAGGGCTTAGGCGCACATTTTCACGTTCAGAACGGGCTGGAGTGAGAACTTATGTCAGTACCATTAGGATTCCTATTCGTAGAATCATAAACACGGGCTTTAATGAGACAACATCAGTTGCAATTCAGACCATTCTAAGGCAGATAATGACAGGTTTTGGAGAATTAAACTACTATATGTACAGTGATGGTGATGCAGATCCTAGTGGCCCAGTCCCAAACCAAAATGTAGATGCTCCTGAGCTACAGAATGGAGGTGATAGTGGTAGTACTAGTTCACGCAGTGAAAGTACTGAAGGTAGCTCAGGGGAGGTATATGAAAGTAGTAATGAAGGAGGTTCAACATCTGTTAGGCGGGAAGGTCGGAATACGAGGGGATCAGTCACTTTTGAAGAAAGTGGCTCTTTACCATTCCTTAGCCTAGCACAGTTTTTTCTACTAAATGAGGATGATGATGACCAGCCAAGAGGACTCACCAAAGAACAAATTGACAACCTAGCATGGAGGAATTTTGGTGAAAGCGATGCTCTGAAAACCTGTAGTGTCTGTATTACAGAATACACAGAAGGCAACAAGCTTCGTAAACTGCCTTGTTCCCATGAGTACCATGTCCACTGCATTGATCGCTGGTTATCAGAAAATTCCACTTGTCCTATTTGTCGTAGAGCAGTCTTAGCATCTGGTAACAGAGAAAGTGTTGTCTAAATGAGATCTGAATTTTTGGCTGAACAGCTGGTGTAATAGTGATGGGCAACAAAGTCACTTTCATTATGGCCACTTTTTGAGTGGTGCTTCAATGTAAAGTAATGAGTTTGGCTGCTTCTTCCCTCATGGAAACATTTTCTCAGAATTAAAGCTTTTAAAATGGGAATCTCTTTAAATCAGAGTCTCCAAATCTATTCAGTTTCAGTGTCTCGAATTTCAGAAAATTTTATTTCCCCTAAGATGCCTATTTGCTATAAATTTCTTTTTTTTTCCCCATCATCAAGACTGTTAAGCTCCTTCCCCCGCCTTCCCTTCCCCTCCCCATGCATTGTGAATCTTAAAGACCTCAGCACTCAGCTCATCCCTTTAAGGAACTTATCTGAGAAGTCATCCTAGCTACAGCACATGCTTCATAGTGGATTTTTAAAAACAAACCCAGCTATCCCACTGAATATGAAATTAATTCAACTGCACCCTTAAATATAATTTTGGTTAATTTTCATATTGCGTATTCTTGGACATGTGAGTGCAGATAACACTAATGTTAGCCCTTTTCCCATTGTACAGCTGTCTCCAGCCCATCACTATGGCACGCTGTAGAGTGAGCTGATTGCTTAATCGGGATATTTATCTTGTGGAAATATAAGAATTGCCTATGCTTGTTTAAATAAAAAAATCACAATTTTTGTTTTACAATTGTAAAGCTTTTTTGTAGAAGCTCAGTACTTTTCCAGTGCACTGTTGTACTAATGCATTAAGAATTAAAATTGTACCATGCTTAGAAATGAAGAGAATGCTTTTCATATAAGACCCACCACACACACAGCAAACTAAATACAAGCGAGCTGCTTTTGTAAATGTTATTGTCAAGAGCAGTGCATATCTGTACTATTTAATTTATGTGAACAGCTACTGTAACATAAAACAGTTAAGAATTAGACATCTTAATTGCATTAAAACTGATAGCAATTGAATGTTATAATTGCAATGTCTTGGCTCAGTAATGCCACCAAAAAGGTGGTGATAAAAAAAAAAAAATAGAAACCTGCTCTGAACACTGGTTTTTTCTTTGTATGGTTACTGATGTGTAATGATACAAATTTGTATGTACCAGTTTCATTCAGTGAGGATTTTGCCCAAGTTTTGTATTAAGCTGTATTTTAATCACTGAGGGGGCTGTATGTAACTTTCAGCAGTCACATGTTGGCAAATTAATTTTTCTTTTTCCACCCTAATGACATAGTTAATCTCTGGAGCTTTGGTAGTTGATTTAACACACTGACCTCCAAAAATCAATGGAAGTTGCAGTGTCCAGGGTAGAGAAATTAACATTTAGGTGTAACTGAGAGATAATCTTCTAACAGAAGTTTATCAAACAAATTGCCAATCTTAAATTGTTGGTTACTGGAATACATTTAAAAAATGAAATTTCAAGTTGTTTGAATTTGCAACTTATTTTCCTTAAAGTAAAATATTAGGCATGTCTCTTTACTGTTAAAGACTGTCTAAATTCCAGTTGCATTCTGTATTAAAAGTTAATGTGGGCTTATCACAATTCAGATCTTATAAATGCATTTACACAATTTTAAGTCTTCTTTGGAAATGTTCATACCTCAGCTGTCTTTACACGGTGGGAAACCTCTTCCCCATCTCCCCCATCCCCAAGAAACCTTCCTTTTGTTTTACTCTTTAGTAGCTTTGCCAACGCTACGTGCTTCTCAAGGAAAGCAATGTTCTGTTTCAAGTAAAAAATATAGTAGTTGTTAACTAGGGATATGAACTGCTCTTGCTGGCTAGGTCCAAACTGTTGCTCAATACTCAGATGACAAAACCAAACCTCTCCTGTCTTTTTTACGTTAACAGATCTTCAGTGTTTGAGTGGTGGTTACATAGAACGTCATCCTAGCTGTTAAAGCCATTATAATTGAAGTACTCACCAGCCAGGTCAGGATTCCAAGGTGTTCTGGGGCCCTCCCATTTTTCTAACAGTGCATTTTCCTGTCATCCCCAGTTCAGTGGGGAATCCTGACTGGTTGGTGAGCTCGCTTTCCTTGTGGTGGAACGCTCCATCATTGTAAGGGTGTTCCTTATCATATGTTTATAAAACATTTTATAAACAAATACATGCTCTCGAATGTTTTCTCTCTGAGATGTGTTCAGCTATAAAATTGGAGTTTAGATATTAATGTTACTGGTTGGACTTTGATTCATGAATGTATCTAATGAATCTTAAGCCAAAACTACTTCTCAAACATTGGACACCATGATTTTGAATCTTTTCTGTAGTGTGCACATAAGTGTATGCAATCACTTGCATTTTTCAGTAACAGTCTTTGCTGACTTGGACTGTAGAATTCAAATTGAAATATTTTATAGTGGTATTTGCTACTGATTTCTAAATACACTTTTAGCTTTTTAAAATCAGATGTCTTAGGAGGACTAAGGACAGAAATTAGAATAATATGAGCCCATTAGCAACAAGTGATACTCAGTGGAGCAAGGCTGTAATACCTCATTAAGAAGTTACTCTTGTTAATTCAGATTGTTCTTGGTTTCCAAGAACTATACAGTTCAACAACCATCTTTGTAGTTTTATTATGATTGCCTAAAAGTGGTATGCCTTAATGTTTTAACTTTATGTAATTGTACCAACAGTTTAGTGTCTGAGGTTCCCAAAAAGGTACCAGAAACCAGTGTTCACCTCAATTAAGAATCCTTTGAATGTTTCAAATGTTTTAATTATTTATAATGAAATTCCTTTTTAAACTTACTATACCAGTAGCACTGGGGTTTGTTTCTTTGACTTCAAACAATTGGCATGATTGATATTGCTGTTAGTGAGGAACTCTTAAGTAGATGAGGCATTTACCAACGTCCACAACAGTTCTGGAAATGAGCAATGGTATAACTGTGCTCTGAGCTACATCCAGTAACTCAGTGGCGTTTATGAATTACTTTCATATTATGAATTGTGCAAAACAAATCTGTGGAAAATTATTGGCCTGATCCAGCAGCAGGAATTCTCATCTGAATAAGGGTTGCTGGATCAGGCCCTAGTATTATAAGGTAGTTTAGTTCATTCCTGTATAGTACAATAAATTTATGGGTGTCATTCTTTCCTTTAAAGTTATATTAAGCTTTAAAAGCCAATATTAATACTTCAATTTTAAATTAAATTGCAAGCTTTATAGGTAAAGTATAAAAGCGTCTCTAGTGAGGTGCTCACAATTAGCTAAAGTTAGTCTCTTGAATCAATTTATTTAAAAATATATGAATCCTTTTGGTGCCAAGCATTCTTAACATATTTTCATTTATAGCTTTCTTAAGCTTAAACCTATTTTTTCAGCATTGGAATTGTAGATGGATGTGCACTGTTTTTACAGCCACTTTACTGGATGCCAGTGGCCACTGAGAGGTTAAAACACAGCCGTTATCTTTTTGGGGTTTTTTTTTAATGCCCACGTGTACATAGATGAATAAATTTAAAAGATTCTGGTAGCCTTATTATACATTTGCTGCTCTGCTCTCCTCTCCTTAGTTTATAGTGCCATCTTGAGGAAGCTTTTTTTACCCTCCTTCAAAGTTGGGGCAAATACACATCTTTGACTCCATTATTTATTAAAACATTAATTTCTTTGCTGTTTAAGTTGGTTTTGTGTTTGAAGAAGCTCCCCTGCTAGAGCTTGTATAAGGAAAGCTGACGTTAAAAAAAAAAAAAAAAGGAAAAAAAAAACACACACACACACACACAATTGCACATTGTGGACAGCCATCCTTCCGGTGTTTGGGATTACCCCTAGGTATTTAAAATGTAGAAGAGTGCACAATCTTTTGTTTTGTAAGAGTGCAGCATATAGTTCTAATCAAACTGCAAATTTGTAGACATTTTTAATGGGTTTTATCCATTAAGTGAAAGAACTGTGAAAAGTAGTGATTGGTTTTTATTGGGATTCTTCTTTTACTTGCACTTTTGTAAAAAAAAATAAAAATAAACAGCTTTTTGCAAATAGTATTTTGCAGGCAGTTAGTTCATTTATGTTAACTGATCCTTGTTTGGAAAATAGTGTTATTTGACAGGGTAGTTGCTGCACTGCATGCATAGAAACTACTCGTTAAAAGTTTCTTAAGGACTTTCTGTAGGAAGTATTGGTGTGCATGCATAGCAGCTGCATTAAAATGATACTGTACAAATTTTGAAGAAGCCATGATTGGCCATTGTGCCAACTTGCAGATTAATGTGTTTTCAACTAATGTTGACACAATGGACAGTAATGACTGTCCGCTATCCATGGATTATGCGAATATGTAGTGTCCAAAGGACCATTTCACTAATCTAATTTCAGTATGAAATTTATCTTAAAATATTTGCCTACACTTTGAGGAAATTCATGGTCTGAGATGTGTTATAGTAACTAGGGTCTAATTTTAAGATGAGAAAAGAAATTTAGTTAAAGCATTGGTTTCCATTTTGTACCAGTGTGCCTAGGTATTCCATGGGTCTTCCAACAGTGTGTGTTCTTAATCAGCACATATATTGCAATATCAAGGTTCAGCTGGCTGGGTTTAGCTGTTTAGCTGCAGCCTTAACTTTTCTTTGCATTGTTAATTTGAGACCCTTGCTATAACTGTAATGTGGCATTCCGTGTAAGAATCTGGTGTTTCCATTCATCCTCAGTATGACTGGGGATTTATGTGACTTGATTAGGGTTACGTGATCAGATCTTGAGTTGATTAGGTATGCAGTTGTAATGGAAATGCCTGTGCCAGATTAGCTGGCTTCTCCCAGGAGATGTTAACTTGGAGCCATGTTAAGGGAATTAAGCAACACAGTTAGAAATATTTCAAATTTTCACCTACAAGAGGCTTTTTTTTGTTTGGGTTGGGTTGCTGAGGGGAAGGAGACAGAAGCAAATCTAATGGTAATGTAATTTACTCAAAGCACATTAAATTATGTTGTGTAAAAATTAGTTTGATTCTGTTATATCAGGGCTTCCCAACCTCTTTTGCACCAAGATTTCCTTTTTCTTATGGGCGAATCCATTATTGAACCTTATTTGGTTCCATTATCTGGTTTTCGTCACTTAAATTAAAATCCCAAGAGCCCTTCCCTATCTCTGTTAGGCTGTTGGCTGGGAAGCCCTGTATTAAACTGAGAATGTAACAATTTTCCTTTTTGTACAGTGCTTTACATTGTTTATATTGGACTTTAGTACAAAATGGTACTCTAAAAGGTCATAAAACAGTTTGATCATATTTGATAGCTAACATTTTAGGAGGAGTTTGTTTCCTATGTAAGATGTCATAATGCAAATTTAAATAGACTCAATAAAATGCATGAAGTGATAATTTTGTTCTTGATCATCGCTCCTTGGGGACTGGGGGGGGGTGTTCATTCTGTAGTGGGAATGTAATTGGGACTACCAGGGTTAATAGCTCATGATAAATGTGATAGGAATCCTTTTTTTTTTTCAGGTTTCAGAGTAGCAGCTGTGTTAGTCTGTTGTTTGAAGTGGGAGAGCAGGAAAGGAATAAGAACAACCTATGGCTTTTTGTCAAAAGAATTTGTCTGCTTCTTTGTATACTAAACTGAAGGGATAAATCTCACCACATACAAGAGTTCACTAAATCAGTTGCATAGAATACAAGGACATAGTTTTAATTCATCTTCCAAAATAGTAGCTGTGATTTATGGGTGCTATTCAGTAACTGAAATCAATGACCTGGCCTCAACGGTGAAAGTCAATCTAGAAACATGCAGAGGGCCATAGAAACACTGTCAAGATTGCATAAATTCATGTATGGCCAGAGGCTTCCTTTTAAATTAATCTCTGACCTGTGTGCAGTGCTCCACATGAATGAGAAGGAAACTAAATACCTTTTGGAGGATGTGGAAAACTATATGCTTCTCCATGCATGCTCTAGTAGGAAGCAAAGACCAATCCTGGACACATGGGATGATGTCTGAAACAAAGGGTGGGAGGGTCTAATTGTATTTATTAAGACAGCGTTCAACAAGATGTAACAAAAAATGGAAGGCAGGAGTAGGAGAATAGTGATAGGATTGCGTGGGATAATATAAAGGCTTACATAGACATAGTTATAAGAGCCATGTCTGTGCTTTGTGCAATTTCTCTAACTTTGTGCAGATATTTATTGATAAAAGTGGTGTCTTGCATCAGAAACTAACAGTATTGAGTTTGGTTTGGACTGAAAGTGGCACCCTTAAGTGTACTGCAAAGCAAAATAGTAGTGTCCTCTGTGTGAAGATGCTTTCAATGCCCTTCAAGGATGATTTATCTGTTTAATTAGGGGCATAATCTAATCTTTCTGAAGGCAAAGGCTTGTGAATTGGGAAGTCTTGAGTTCTAATCCTGGCTCTGATACAGACTTTGTAGTCTTGGGCAAGTCACTTTGCTTTTCTCCCTCTGTGTCCCTGTTTCACAGATGGGGATCATAATCTCCACCTCCTTTTATTTCTAGATGACTGGTTCAAGTGTGCCTCTGATAGGTACTGATATTCATTATATGAAGTGAGTTGGTCTCTGTTGGGAAGTGGCAACAACCACATTATTAAAAACCACCACCATAATTAGCATCGTTTGTTCTTGTTGGAATTCTTATATAAAATGGCCATTGAAACTGATCTCTCATGGCCCTGCCCACTCAGTGTTGATGTGATTGCAAGGAGAAGCTTGCATTACTCCTGCTGTCTGTACTGTACAGTACCTACTCTGTAGAGGGCAGACTTCATTTTCTAAGGTGCCTTTTTACCAGTGCCAATTTCTTAAAGAAAAATATCCTCTATTCTAACTTCTGTCTGTTTTAGGGTTTTATACTAGCACCCTTCACTATAGGATCCAAGCATTTTTCAGGTAAAATCAATAGCAATAGTGATATCCTGGAATCTTTGGCTCTCCTCACTTTTGGGGGTAAAAACTCTGCTTGGCCTATTTATTGTTTGGCTTGTTGGTTGCTTGGTTTGTTAAAAGTTCTTTGTTTTTATTATTGGGCAGGTATGCTTTGGTAGGATGGAATAGTCAGTGTTGTGCAAATGACTTACTTGTATGGTGGAAGGATTTGCAGTGTTTCCTAAAGGATAGTTTAGTTTTGGATCTGTCTAATCTCTGGAATTTTATTTCTAGTCAGATCTCCTTGCCCGAGGGTGCTTTATCCACAACTCTTATATGCTTCATCCTGAGTTTTGTGATTTGTGTTGTCCCAGAGGGACACAACTGTTTCAGTGGTTCATAGATTGAAATTTGATCTTTAATATTGTTGGGCCTTGATCTATTAACTTGTGTGATTTTAGTCTAGTCCATTGAGCTCCTTGTCAATCTTTTTCTATAGCAGGACCTCCCTCCCATCTAGCTGCTACTACAACCCTCAGGCTAGGGTGGATGTGACCTCCCCAGTTTGAGAAATCCTGATCTATTCCTTATGAATCCCCTTCTGTCTCAAAAACTCCCTCAAAAAACCTTACCCACCTCACTTATTTTCCAGTTCCTTCATTGCATCAAATTTTGAGCTCTGTTTTTCTAGCCTTCAAACCCTTATATAATTTAGCTCCTCCCTGTCTGTTCAGGCCCATGACCTTCACCTTTGCATTGTCCTTCTACACTCACCTTCAGGCTTGCTTCCACGTAGTCCTGCATACCTTGCAGTCTATTACTGCAGTGAAGAAATCAACATAAATATCTAGAGACAACTAACTGTCTCTCTGCTCCTCTGTACCAGATATGATCAGGATCAGATCAGAAAGGATGCAACTCTCTTGCTACTCCTCTCTTGTGGCTGGAGCCACAGTTCAGTGTCTATCTCTACCATGAACTCCAGCATCTTTGCAAAAGTGGCATGAAAATGTACCTCCCAGGTATGTATGTTGGTTATCTTATTGTCAATGGAGCTGGGGAGATGGGAGAGCTGCAATCTTGCAGCAGAAGTTGTGAATGCTGAGAAGGTGCTGTTGTGGCTCCATGACTTGCTTTCACATGGGTATAGAACATAAGGAAGGAAGTTGCTCATAGGTTTGATAGGTGCTTTAAGTGGAGAACACTTGAGTGAACTGGGAAAGATGATTTAGGTTCTTGAGGCTGTTAGCCCCTGCAGCAGGACTGTAACTTACTCCAAAACGAAGGTCTGTGAGCAATGTTTTCCTGTAACTTCACTGATGCAGGGCTCTGTTGAAGTGCTCATCTTCTAAAAGGGGTTTCAACTTCCCATGAGGGACTGTGAAAGACATTCCATCATGCCCTCTGTACGTCAGGGAGCAGTGGACTCTCTATGCAGTCAGTGGCCTTATGCCTCAGGCTCACAGTGCAGATAGATGAGAACAAAAACTCTTCTAATAGCAAAATGACTTTTGCACTTATGCATTAGGAGCAGAACAAGACTTCCTTGTGGGATGGGGATAGGCACAGGGGAAAGTATGAATGCTATTTTTCTCTGCCTGTCTCCCCTTGCAAATCATGTAAAATGCCTTTGACAAGTCCACAAGCACATAGAAAGGTCATAGGAAAATATTTAATATACTTTTGGCTTTTAATGCCATTTATTATTTGGAAACAGACACTGTCACTAGCAAGCTCTCACTCAACTAGTTGCAAGGACTCTGGACCGCAGGTAGGAACCTCTAAACTCAGGGTGGACTTGCCTTGGGGTAGGTGGGCACTGAGTATAGCAGAGCAGTCCTTGAAAAAGGACAGACATGGCTTTTAATTACAACAGCTTCCTACCACTTTGCTTTCCAATCTATTTTGAGGGAGAATCCATAATTTACCACCTCCAGGAGAAGACACTGAACGTACCATCACGCACAATCATACATAGGGGGTTAGATAAGTTATCCGAGCAGCTCTCTTCCATCTAACTTATAGGAATCTAATTTAGAAGCAAAACTGCTACCTTCCATACATGAAATTCTAGAGTGAAAACACTTCAGACTCCTACAAGACTTAAAGTGGAGGAAGCATTGTTTCAAGGTTAATGGCATTCCAACATTAAAAACATTGTTGCATTAAATATGTGCAATATTGACACCTTTGGCATGCAAAAAATCATGAGTCATGCTGTAGAAAAACCATGAGACCTGCTTAAAAATCATAAAATTGGGGCATTTTTGTTTTGTTTCTTTTAGGTGCAGTTGGATTATGGTTTCAAACTTTTCTCAAGAGCCAGGAGGACTAGGAACTTAGCTTTGATGATTTTAAAAGGTTTGAATGTCTCACATAACCACATGCATCAAGGAGCTGGGGTTTAAGAAAAATATCAAATACGAGATTCATGATAAGATTTTAAGAGTTGGCAACGCGGTAGTGTGTGAAGCAATTTTACAGTGATATTGAAGTAATGATTGGTAATCGTATAACAAGCGTTATTGCAAATGTCAGCCATTAGGGGGATGTCTTGTGCAACTGTAAAAGAGAGGTCACCATAGTTTATTACTGATGTTGAAAACCCACCAATTTTGACATGAAGATTTTTGTTTCACTACCTTCGGACAAGTTTTCAGAAACTGTTTTTCAGGGCAGCATTTTCAGATCTCAAATAGCCAAACTTGTATCCTTGTAATGTCCCATAGCAGCATAAGCACTTTATAAATGCTTACCTGAATTTTAAAAATGATTCCAGATTGTCAAATATGAACTAAATGGAGCAAAGAGGCTATAGTGTGGAACCTTTAAACAAGCAAGCGTTTCCAGCACAAACATCCTGCTTTTAGTTAGTTTAATGAGTAGATGCATGGTCTTTGTGTTGTTTGGCAATGTGCACCCAAATATTTTGGCTTTGGTAGTGTGCTACATGAAATGTTGAAAAGAAAAAAGTGCTCTTGTTTGAGTTGATATTTGGACCCCAGAGCAGGATTAATTCTTGTGGTTTATTGTCTGCTTATGGAAGCCTTCTGTTTCTCATTCTCTCCTTAAAGCAACAAAATCTGGACCTTAACAAAACCAACACCATCTCAGATGCAGGGTTCTGGATAGACAGCAAGATGCACTGTAGTATTTACGTGAAAAAATTCATATTTGATCTGTCTACAAACCAAAACACCTCCTATGAGACTGAGTGGCATTCTCAGAGGCACCTAACCCAGTTGTGTCAAAGTCCTGTTGAAACTCAAGCAATTGAAGGTGTACAAGTTTCTACCTCCTGACCCCAAGCAAGGATGTAAGCCAAGACCCTCTTAGTGCCAATGGGAGATTTGAGTGTTTTAGGTACACTGTAGTGACTCTGTATTCCTGCTACTGAAAATAATTGCCACCTAACAAAGCTGGATGAATGGCAACACAATGGCAAATGAAATTGTGTTGACAAATGTAAGGGAATGAATGTCCATTGGAATAATTTGACCTTTTTTGTGTAGATGTAGTTGAGTTTTAAATAAACTTGGTCTGTATGGCTGACCGCTCCCTGGTGATCTCTGCTCAATTTGCAATGCCAGTGGAAGACGTAAACAAAACACTAAGAATGGAATAGAAAATACTACTGAAAATATATTACGAGTTGATTGTACCCCCTCAACTGACATGTTTCGTTTAGGTGTGGTCACCCCACCTTCCTAAAAATAGAGCAAAAAGAGAAAGGGGGATAGAGATAAATGATGAAAATAAAGGGAGGCATACGGCAACTTCCATGGGAACAGAGAGGCTGAAAAGAGTAGTACTGTTTATTTTAAGGAGGAGATGAATAAGAAGGGAGATGAGAATAAAGGTGTGCCCAATAGTGCAGAATGCAGCTGGGGTAAACAGTAGTTTCCACACTCATAACCCAAGAGCAAGGGAACAGCCAATGCAATTAAAAGTTAGAACATTTAAAACTGATCAACATACTTAACTCTTTTATATAGCACTTTACAAAGGAGGTCAGTATCATTATCTGCATTTTTCAGATGGGGAAACTGAGGCATGGGTCAGAGAAGTGACTTGCCCAATCTCGCCCAATAGGCCCACGGAAGGGCAGGGAATAGTGACTGAGTATCCTGAGCTGCAACCTAGTGCTCCATTTTGGCCACATGGAAATACTTTTTGACATAAACCACAATTAGTCTACGTTGCAGCAATATGTTACTGAGGCCAAGAGTTTAATATGGCTCCAGCAAGGATTGGGCATTTACATGGAGAATGAGAGGAGCTACAGTTACAATAGTAAAGATTATGAGTAACAAGAGTTTTAGAAGGGACGGAAATCCTTGTGTTTCAGGGTTCTATAACAGCCTTTTGCAAAGTTTTTGTTCTGTCTTCTGAAGCAGCTGCTCCTGGACTAGAAGGCTGACTGCTTTAATACAGAATGGCTATTCCGATTTGACCTAAAGGACAAGCACAGTGGGTGGCGAGAAGAGATAAAAGTAGAGGACAGGAGCAGGGAGGGGAGATGATGTAGAGGGCATAAATCCTAAGGTAAGGATGCACATTTTGTGTCTGAAGCATTTGGCAATGGCCTCTGTAAAAGGCAAGATACTGGACTAGATGGACCAAGGGTCTTAGATGACATGGCAGTTCCTTTGTAGGGTGATGAGCAGTGTAGAGGGGGAGAGGTGCTTCCTTGAGGCTTTGACTGGGATATAGCAGGAGTTTGAAGGAAAGCAGAATAACACCTATTTCAATCTTTTAAACTATATTTATTTGACTGAAACCCTTACACAAGAACCACATGCAGCCAGAATGCCGACAGCAATGAAGATATGCTAAGCTTTGCAATTTTTTGAGAGCTTGCAGGGGAAGTGTGCCAGGTCCAGAGGCAAATTGACTCTTAGGCACAACAGACTCCACAGTGGTTGGAAGCAAGGTTGGGATTCTGCAGGGCTGGTGATGTCTGTAACAGCTGAGAAGAGACAGCCCATAGCAACATGTCTAGCCAAGGTGGTGATAAAGCCAAGGCACTAAACTAAGAAACCTCTGTTCACTCCAGAACAATGAATTAAGATAGTATATGCTGCTATGGCAACCTTTGCTACTCCTGCAGCAGCTAATCTTTACGTAGGGATTTGTTTATATCAGATTAGTGGCTAGGAGAGCTGGCAAATCTGATGCTCCCATGTGGATGATGTAAAAGAAGCATGTTAGAACAGCATTTTAAGCGTACAGTGACTAAATGAATGAGTATGAATGTGATGGCAGAGAACACCCTTTGTATCGGGAGGAGGGGAAGTTTATGAGGCAAAAATGAGTGTCACTACAAATGTGGGCGCAAACAGGACTGTGGCTGATTAGATGGACTCAGTGTTGTCTTTTGAATGAAAAGCTAATGTCCTGAGGCCTAATTCACTACAAAACACACAAACGTAAATTAAAACTAACTAGATCCAAAATCAATCAAAATTTCAACACTCTCCAAACTAAAAATTTTGAGGGAGCACCCTCCCCCTCAACAAACTTCTCCTATCACCCCTACTTTCCAGACAGGTTCTTTATACTATCCTAGCCCCCAGTCTGGGCTCTTCCTCAAAGCTTCCTGTCCCATGTGAGATGCTTGTCTTCTTCCCAAAGACTCATGAATGATCAGCCCTCCCAACTCTCACTGCATTGCCCAGGGTCACTCTCCATGACTGAGTTCTTGATTTTCTTGCTAAGAGAGGCAGTCCAGCCAGAATGGTCGTTGTTCTCTGGAGCAGTCTGAGGCCGGTCCTCAACTTTCTCTTCTCTGAGTGGGGCCAGCATCTGTCTTAAGTGTGCATCTATTCCTCTTGTCTGTGCCTCATTGTCTGCACCAATGCTAGGTGACCAACCAACCGTCAGCTGTTTGAAGCAGCATCTTTGAAGTCAAAACACATCCTACTTGCCTCTGACCATGAAGGCAGCAGCTGAGACCCTGTTATCCTGCTATCGCTGCATTTTCAGTGGACCTCTTTGAACTCCAGGGGCCTAATCCTTCACTGCATTGCATATGCGTTGTCATTTTTAACCTGTGCAAAGTGGTGGAGAGTTGTTTTAAAAGTACATCAGAAAGGCAACCCCCTACCCCAAAGAGCCAGCAATCAAGGTATAAGCTGAGAGCCAACACCTGGATACAATAAATCAGTGTGGGGCAGGGAGCACAAGGTAACATTGAGATTACTATGATGGGTACAGTGAGTAGCAGTGCACTGCTTTCTGTTCTAATGCAAGGTGTAGTTTGTTGACTTTGCCTGCATTAAAGCAACAGAATGCAGCAGACATTTAAATAAATATAAATAAAAACCTCATGTTGTTTCCCCTTGAGGCAAGATGGGCTAAAGTGAGTATCTGATGTATCAAATGCTAGCCACATCACTTAACTCATATCTGGAAGGGATTTGGATGCTATTGTAACTCTCCTTCCAAGCAAGGCACCATCAGACCGGATCAGTGTATAGTAGGATGACCAGACAGCAAGTGTGAAAAATCGGGGTGGGAGGGGTAATAGGATCCTATATAAGACAAGGCCCCAAATATTGGGACTGTCCCTATAAAATTGGGACAGCTGGTCACCCTAGTGTATAGATGGCAGACCTCACAGAGCCTGGCATTGCAGTGGTGTGTGTTGGGGAGCAAATAGGTGGCACAGTGGATACCCCAGCACATGGCAGGGGGAGGCCGGTGGAGGTCCATCCTTTAGATGAGACATCAAAGGACATTAAAACTGTATGATGCTATGTCTGCAAGAGCTCACTATGCTCACAAAAGGGTGAGAGTCAAGTTCGGTGGGTAATAATTAGTCACCAGTTGTATTTCACTTGCAGGCTGCAGCTGGTATGAACATGCGAAGAGGTACTGTGGGTCTGTAGCTGGCATGACTGTGTCGAGTTGTAATATACTCAGGGGGCCTTGCCTGTGCCAGTGCTGTGCCCATCTGCTTATACTCCAGCGAGCTGGTACTTTGGGGAGAAGGGTTCCTACACAGTCCAGCTCAATCCCCTCGTGACTCTCAAGAACCGAAGCAGAGTGGCAGTACAGAAGGACACCGATGCTGAAGGAATTCCTTGCCTTCTGGGCTGGCCAATCACCGGCGCTGATGGCATCTGCTTAGTCCTTGCTTCGAGGTGGGCCATAATACATCTTTCAATTTCAGAAGAGCATTTAACAATACAAGGCATTTTTTGGGTTAACCAACTCACCATACAAGTGGCTTTTTGGAAGCTGTGTGCCTCCATGTAGAGGTGTGCATCATGGGAAGGAAAAGAGAGGTTAAACGTGGAGCCTGGTCCTTGACAGAGTCCCATTAAAGGGCTTCTTTCTTTAAATATTTAATGTTACATATGGGTTTACTGAAAGCTAAAATACCAGGGCAACTTTGCAGAGAGCTTTAATGTGTTCAGTGCCACTTAAAAGGTTTGTTATCACACATGTTCTTTGCATTAGCAGGAGCAGTTCTGAAAAGGATGCATGTAACAAGGAGGGATGGACTCCTGGCTTCAATATCTGCATGTTTTACCTGCAAATAACCTCCCTGGGGTGTGGAGTAATGACAGCCATGCCTCTATTCATGGTGGTGGGGGGGAGGAGAGCCGAGGCATGGACTGGTTGGGTCACAGGCCAAGATGACATGCTGCCAAACACAGGCTTTTGTGGACATGCAGCTTACCAGTGTAGACCTTCCACTCGATCGCCCTCCTCCCCAGGAAATCTGTTTTTCCCCTTACTCCCCACAATGCACCTCTCCAACACATTGTATTTTGTATAAAAATGGCCTGTATTTTTGCCTGTGTCCACATTTTAGACAAACTAGGATGCTTTTAGCTTTTCATGGGGATGGTTGGGAGCATGTAACACTGAGAGGGAGGAAGG
The DNA here is from genome assembly GCF_965152275.1 of Natator depressus. NCBI lineage: Eukaryota > Metazoa > Chordata > Testudines > Cheloniidae > Natator > Natator depressus. The sequence continues at coordinate 80,899,986 of NC_134242.1, read as the reverse complement.
CTACCTCCTGAAGGTCAGAAAGCGTGGGGATAAAGTGAGAACTGCCAAAGCCAACCAGAGTTGGACCTTGCAAAGGGAATTAAAACCACTAGTAAAAGATTCTATTGCCATATAAATAAGAAAACAAGGAAAGAAGTGGGACTGCTAACCAATGAGGATGGGGTGGAGATTAAAGATAAATGAGGCATGGCTCAACATCTAAACAAATACTTTGCCTCAGTGTTTAATGAGGCTAATGAAGAGTAAGGAGTTATGTAAATTAAGCACTAATATGGCCACAAGAGCAAATGGATATAAACTGGCCATCAACCAGTTTAGGTTTGAAATTAGATCAATGTTTGTAATAATTAGAGGAGTGAAGTTGTGGAACAGCCTTCCAAGGGGAGCAGTGGAGGGCAAAAAACCATAACTGGTTTCAAGACTGAGCTTGATAAGTTTATGGAGGCAATGGTATGATGAGACTGCCTACAATGGCAGGTAGCCAATCTGCAGCTGCTAACAGCAAAAATCTCTAAAGGCCAGTGGTGGAACTGTAGATGGGGAAAGGCTCTGTGTTACTACAGATTTTTTTTTTTTTCCCCAGGGGTCTGGCTGGTGGGTCTTGCCCACATGCTCAGGGTCTAATTGATTGCCATAATTGTGGTCGGGCAGGAATTTTCCTCCAGGTCAGATTGCAGAAACGCTGGGTCTTTTTCGCCTTCCTCTGCAGCATGGAGCTTGCATCTCTTTTGGGTTTAAACTAGTGTAAATGGTGGATTCTCTGCAATTTGAAGTCTTTAAACCATGATTTGAGGACTTCAGTAATGCAGCCAGACGTTAGGGGGTCTATTACAGGAGTGGGTGGGTGAGGTTCTGTGGCCTGTAATGTGCAGATGGTCAGACTAGATGATCATGTGGGTCCCTTCTCACCTTAAAATCTATGAGTCAAACACCTGGAGCTAGTCCAATCTTAGCAATAGCCCAAAGTCAGTGATTTAAGTGCACCCTTTGCTCCCCTTCCAAGAACAGTGCATGAAGAACCATGAGTTTACTAGGAAGGGATTATCTAGCTCCAACTACCATTAAATTCCTGAACAAATGCTATCATGCACTGTGGTTCTGGCTTCCTCATACCACCCAGATGCACTGGGAATATGCTGAAAGTGAGTTATTTGTGTACAATAATACAAGTGTTCACTGCTACTAAATGTGTCAACGCCCTGTGCCTGTACAATGCCTATTGGCCAATATGCCTTGAGGGCAGAATAAGCTCCTGACTGGCTGAAACAAATGATACTCGGTGACACGCCTAAATGAATAATGTGCAGCACAGTCATAATCTGGAAGACAGCAATGGGCTTTTTGGCTAGCTTGACCTACCTGGCAATTTACTAGGTAAGGTTGAATTCTGGCCTTCCCTCAAAGACTAAAATGTTTTTTGGCTCATGAATAAGGATATGATTTAGGTACACTTAGGGATTCCGTGACTTTATCAGACCTTCATGACTTCTTTGGCCTCAGTTGTCAGCGGCTGTAGCTGGGGTTGGGGCTGTGTGCCCCCCGCCCGGCTAGGACCAGGACAGGTTGGGGATGTGCCCTGCCCCTCATTCCAGTGGGGCTCCAGCTGTCAGTCCCACCACGGTGGGGCTCCAGCTGTCAGTCCTGACCCTACCTGAGTTAAAGTCACAGGTCAGAGGCAATAAACAAAAATTAACCGGACCCTGTGCCCTGTCTGTAACTTTTACTAAAAGTAACCATGACAAAACTCTTTACCTTACTCATGAAAAAACCCTGTTGTAGTTTAGGGGCAGGGGAGACACAAGACTGTCCCCAATTCCATGCATTACAAAACCAACCCCCATAGCAGGTACTAACTGGCCTCCTTATTGATGACCTCAGCCAAGAGGCTCGAAATGGGACCACCTTTCCCCTCAGCCATAGAGGTGACCCTGCCAGGTCGGAGCACAGCTTGTCGATGGAAAGCAGCACACCCTGCTGCCCCTGCGGCTAGACCCCTGTACTTTCCAGCACATCGAGCAGGGGAGACTAGAACCACCAGCTCGAAGTCTCTGGTCGAGGTGCTGGCCTATGAACTGGCTCTTGGCAGTTCTCTTTAGCATCTTATACTGTGCACAAAACTGAGGCCCTAACGGTGCACGAATGCCTTGGCACTACTTTTGTGTGCTGCTAGGCCATTACTGGTTGTGGGCCCTCCTTCTCTACACCCACCATCTTTCCACACTAGGGCCCTTGGGCTTTCTCTGGCTTTGGTAGTAGCAGCAAACTTGCCTGTTGCCAGCGCCATTGTCCAGCAGTTGCGCGCACTCTCTCATGAACGCAGTTCTGCATTGTCGTAATTGGAAGCACATGCCGCTGGTGGGTGGGGGGCGGCAGGCGGGGCTCAGCCCTGATGTGGATGGGCTGTTAGCTCAGCCTGCTGCGTCTCCTGGCACTGAAGCAGCTGCACAACAGCAGCAGCAAAAAGCAGAGTCCTGTCCTGTGGGGCAAGCGCCTCTAAGGCACCTGGACCAAGCAGGTTCAGCAAAGGCTGCCAATCATTAAAGCATCACAAATAAAAGCAACAGGGCATTATATAAAGATTCTGTTCAGGCATTAAATAACCCATAATTCAAAGGCCATACCGCTAAGGACCCCAAACTGTGGTGCGTGCCCCAGTGGAGTGGGGGCACAGCAAGGCCTAGGCCAGCCCCCACGGGGTGGAGTGGGGAGAGAGTGCCACCCAGCCCTGTTCTGCCCTCAGCTCTACCCTATTTGGGATTAGCCGACCTTCAGCTATAGGTTCACCGTGGCCCATCCCCCTTGTCAAGGAGCCCAACTGACCCGTGTCGTTCACCCGGCGACACCTTAGAGACCAGGGTCTTGTCTGAGCACCCAGCGATGGAGGCTGCCCCCCTCCCCGGGACAATGCCCCAAGCCCCCGCGCTGGGGTGCAAATAGGGTGACCAGATGTCCCACTATTATTGGGACAGTCCCGATTTTAGGGGCCCTGTCCCGCGTCCTGACCTTACATCGGTCAGGACGTGCTTTTGCCAGCTATTGGGACCGTCTGGTGGAGAAGGACCGCAGGCTGCCGCTGGCGCCGCTCTCCGCGTCTTCCTGGGACAGCTGCCGGTGCCCGCCCGCCGGCCGGCAGGAGCCTGCAGTGCAGCCCCAGGCACAGAGGCGGTGAGGCGGTCTCTGCCGCGTGCTGCAGGGGTGGGGCTTGCAGGTGCTGGCAGCGGGCAGAGAGCCCCACCCCTCCGCCGCGCCCCGACCCGAGGAGCCAGAGGGACCTGCCTGCCGGATGCCGCCCCAGGTAAGCACCGCCGGGCCTCCCCACCTCGCCCCCTGGCAGGGCCCCTCTGGCTCCGGCAGCTCCCATTGGCGCTTTTCCCGGCCAATGAGAGCCACGGAGCTCACGCTTGTGGCGGGCACAGCACGTGGAGGGTCTGGAGACTCCGCTCGCCGCTCTCACCCTAGGAGCCAGAGACCTCCCAGCAGGGCTGGTGCGTGCGGCCAAGGAAGGGGGCAGGGTGTGATGGTGAGTGGCTGGGAGGTTGTGGGGGTGCTGGGCAGTAGGGGAGGTTTGTGTGTTTGGGGGGGGGCCTGTTGTGGGGGGTGCTGGGAAGTGGGGGAGATCTGTGTGTGTCAGGGGACGGGGGGGGGTCTGTATGGGGCATTGTGCAGTTGTGGTGGTGGGGCTGTGGGGAAGGGCACTGGGAGGGAGGAAGGGGAAATCTGAGTGTATTGGGAAACTAGCAAGTGGGGGGTTGTGTGTGAGGTGCTGGGCAGCTGTGGTGGGGCTGTGGGCTGGGGTGTGTGTGTGGGTGTGCACATTTGTGGTGGAAGGGTTGTAGGGGGACTCTGGACAGGGGAGTTGTGTGGCACAGCATGGGCCCACCCCCAACAGGAAGGGGCAGGCTGGTAGCACAGGGCCAGGTGGACCAGTGTGCCTCTGGCTCTGGTCAGGGCTGTGCACCTGTGTCTGTTTCTCCTCCTCCCCCCTCACCCCCCAACCGCTCGCACAATGTGTCCTGATATTTCACTCTTGCGATCTGGTCACCCTAGCTCTACTCCAGACTTGTCCCCAGCTGCAGCCCTGGCTCCTGGCCCCTGTCTGCAGCGCCATTCTCGGCCCCACCCCGCCAGCTGCAGCACCAGGCCCCCCCAGCCCCCTACCCTTGCCTCACTCCTCCTTGGAGCCACGGACCTGCTCCCGACCCCTGGGGAGGAATGGGGGAAGGCATGACCCTGAGAAGTTTGGGGACCAGTGCCCTACAGACTAAATGGTGGCACAAACTCAAAATGCTTAATTAATACGATCTGCATTGTGCAGGGACTGTGATCCAGGTTATGTTCAGAGCTGAGCTGAAAGGATTGTAAACTAAATCACTGGCACTATGCCCTGCGGCTAACACCTCTCCAGGTGCTAGCTTTGATGATCGAAATCATTACACTTCCACAGAATTCTCACCTGGCCTTTATTTCTTCAGTGCCCTATGCCTGTTCACTGCTGGGCATTAACGGGGCAAACTGTTGCCTAATGGTGAGATGTGTAATCCCTTCAAGGGGTATGGGCAGCCATTTCTCTGTGTATATATCTGTAAAAGGGGACCCAGTAGATCAATGGATGTATGGGGATACTAAAAAAAGTCACCAAAGCAACTCTATAGCTGTATGCAGGGGGATAAATTTTCAGGACAAGATAGAAGTTGCATCCACAAAAATGTGTGTGCACATACTGCACCCAGAAAAAAAACCCTCATAGTTGTCTCCTCCAGAGCTGTTAACTGTGTGCAAAAAACAGGGAGTAAAACATACAAGTGCCCAACTTGTGGCTAACTTTTCTTTCCCTGCAGCCTCCTGATAGCCAAAATAAGAGGACTGTACTTATTAAATGAAATGACAGTGCATTCACAGTGTTTCCATTCATAGAAATTGAAAACAAAATGAACCAGTTAGGGCATCTTGTTTCCCCCCAGAACCAGCACAACATAAAGTCCTAGGTAAAGAATAGTTTTGATTGTCTTATCTATGAGATTCCCTTTGAAACTACATTTACCACTCCCTCCTCCTGCAACTTCTTTTGATCTATGGATATGCAAAAACTAATTCCACATTAGTGGGTTTTCATGGGCGCAAGATTAAAAAATGACCAGTCTGATCTCTCTGATGAAGATTTCTGTTAGTGCTAAGCTATGTATCAGCTCTCACCTGCTTACATTAAAACACAAGACAGCAGAATAATTACCATGTTACTATATTTCTTTTCGAGATTAACTTCAGGCATCATACAAATTTAATGTTCTGCTGTTGCTCTAACAGTCCACTACAGCTTCTACTATGCTTAATCACCCAATCTCCAGGAAAAATTCTATAATCTGGTTTGTGGCAAGAGGTAATTCAGACACACTCTCTCACCCCACCCAACACAATGATGCTTGCCCTTGGGAGGCATTACCATATGTCAAGTTAATGCCAACAGGAAAGAAAAAAAGCACTACCCCACATATAGCAAGATGGGACACGTTTACTACGTGGTATTCTTAAATGACAGGAATGGCTTTTGGACATAGGCCGCTTGCACTACCTTAATTCTTCAACCCACTCCAGAAACACAGTGGGTATGTTGCTACAGCATTTCCACGCAGCTCTAACTGGTAGTAAGAAAAAGAGTACTAGTGGCACCTTAGAGACTAACCAATTTATTTGAGCATAAGCTTTCATGAGCTACAGCTCACTTCATCCGGTGAGCTGTAGCTCACAAAAGCTTATGCTCAAATAAATTGGTTAGTCTCTAAGGTGCCACAAGTACTCCTTTTCTTTTTGCGAATACACTGACTAACACGGCTGCTACTCTGAAACCTAACTGGTAATATCTTTCTTACTTATAATTTTGGCTTCTACAAGGATTCCTCCCCCACTCTGGGTCATTCTGTTGACAGACGTTTAGTTGTCACAAAATTAAAGTTGTGGAAAGAGGAAACGCTAGTGTGGACACAATATTATGTACATTGCTCTATTACCTTGGCCTTGTGTCTCCACCACATTGGAATTTCCCACAGGGGTCATGCAAGCAGACTTGCAGTTGTACCAGCAGGGGGAGCTAGTGGTATGGCATGGGTAGAGTTGGGGGAGGGAATTCTCATATCTTACCCACCTGATCATCAGTAGAAGTGACAGGGTACACAGAAGTAATGGCCAGAATAGTGGCTCCTACCCAGCTTGACTTTTGCAACAATTCTCGCTCCTCTTCCCACTGTCTCTCACTAAAAGGTTCTCTCTCCATTTTTCATCAATGATTTAGCAGGTAAATCATGAAGCAGAATTTTTAGCCATTAGTGCAGGATGCCTGGAGCCTGTCAGCTCTGCCATGGACTTGGTGTGTCACATAGTTACGGGCCTGCGTTTTTAAAAGAATCCATTCATAGTAGGCATCTGAGTATATACGTGCTCAAGTTGAGTATTCAGGAATGTTAGCACTGACAGTGAGGGGACCCTTTTCAACATGTACACTTCAATCTCTCTGCAGCTGAATTATTTACTAAACAGGGCTACTGCAAGGCTTAAATCAGCGAATGCTTTGTAAAGGGTTAGGAGAACCTGTAACAAAAATCACTCAGCCTGTGCAAAAGGGAGCGGAAGCAGCCCACACCTTCCCTGGATAGGGAGCTTTCAGGGTACGGCAATCGGTATGCTGAGAGAGGTAGCGTAGGAGCAAAGCTTCAGTTCTGTGCTCTACGGCAGTGCTACTCAAAGTGGTGGTCCACGGACTGAGCCATTGGCTGCCGGTCTGTGCGCACACTGGAAAAAGAATTTGCCGGTCCCCCACATCAGATAGCTTGAGAAACACTGCTCTACAGGACTGGACGGATACAGATCAAGGAAATAATATGTGCAATCAAGGAAACACTGGCAACTGACAGAGGAAAACAGATCACAATTGTTGGATGCTTTAGCCAGAAATTCAGAAAGACCAGTAGCCAGAACCCATGAATCGCTGTTCCCCCAACCCCCACCCTCTTTTTGGTGTGGGTGGTTGAGTCAGTATTTGACAGCTGCAGTGTGAAATCTGCCAAAAGCAGAACCCAGTAACCGGCTAGGTTAAAAACAACCCCCAAAAACATGCTGTTAATGAGTCTGCCCCTCCAGAAAACTTCTACAGAATTTAATACAGATGAAACCACTGTGGAGTTCCATAGACATTCTAAAAGCCTAGAAAATTTAATGGGGGATTGAAAAGTTTCCCGCAGGATTTTTTTTAAAATTACCTCTGCAAAGTGTCTTGGGTTGTTTCAGTTTATATGAAAGAGTCTAGAAAATAAATGCTGTTATATTGTAATCTCTGAAGTTTCTTATCTTTGAAAATTCCACAACTGAACGTAGGTGTGTTTTGAGATCAGTTTATCTGTCTCAGGGAGAGAAGCTCACTTGATTCAGAGTTTACATACTGGATCTATGAGAAGGCAGAAAAAGGCTGTGTGCGCAAATCAGGAGGGAAAGGGAAATACAGCAAAGAGGAAAACAAGCAAAAGTCCAGTCCGTTTTTTCTCTTTTAATTCTATACTTCCTTAAAACATTAACAAACATTTACAAAAATGTGCTTTTTTTATATCAACAATCAGAAGTTCTCATCTGAAAAGGACAGTCGTATTTTAAACACATCCAAATACTTCACTTCCAAGTACAAAACTTTAGGGAATATAAAACATTTATCTGGAGGAGACATCAAACTCTGGCCTTTAGCTTTTATAAATTAGATTTCTTTATCTGAATCTTATGATCTCATAAGGGCCTGATTCTGTCAAGTACGAATCCCCACTATATGGCTCTGATTCAACAAAGCACTTAAGTACTTGCTTTATGTTAAGCACATGGTTAAAATACAGCTCCATTCAGCAGAAGTGCTTAGCACTAATTCAGGAACACATATCTATACTGGACAGAATTGACTTCAATGTTAAGTTAACATCATACATAAGAACTCTGCTAAATAGGGATGGACTTAAGCACATGCTTAAGTACTTTGCCAAATTGGGGTCTAAGTGCTGAAATGCCCTCTGCTTCCATTGACCTGAAGCAATTTCAATGGGTGCTGAGGGTGCTCAGCACCTGGCAGGCTGCACCCTTCAGATGATGAGCTGGATCTCCAAGCAGAGGACAAATGGGAGGATTTGTAAAGCCTACCTAGGGCAAATAAGCATTTTATCCACTCTCTTTCTGCTGGGGACTGCTGGTCATCACCCTCAAAGCAAGTTTTACCAGCAAATCAGCATGGAAAGCTGGCTAAAGCAATGAATCTCAGCCTCCAAAATGCCTTACAGGGATGCTGAAGGGGTCATCTTCCACCACCTCATTGGGGCTTGAAAGACATTCCTGTGCACATAACCCAAATCCCCCTTTAAACAAACAGACACCCCGGATCCTACAGAGAGGGCGCGGGGGACCATTTGTTATAGGATTATGAAGATCTTCACAATGGGTTCAGAAACTCAGCTTTAAAAATTACCAGTCCTATCTGTTACCCAACAGCATACATTCAAACCTCAGCCTCTGGTGTTCACGCACAGAGCTGCCTTTTAGGTGGCTGGATTTCAAGAGGGGAAAATGGATTGTTTCCAAATTGCCCAACATCTCCCAAGCAAAGTCCCTCCTCCAGCTTTGATGAATTCCATTACATGAAATTCCTGGGTCTGGTGAAATAGGATATGCTGGGAAAGTACAGGGAAATTTGATTTGATGTGCTCAAGAGGCAACAAAACAACAAACCCAAATGCATTTAAACTCTAGAAAGACCATTCTGGAAAGCACAAAGCCATTTCAGGATCAAAAGTTCATGCACAGATTGAGGGAAGGCTGGAAATCCTACCAAAAAAGACAGTTTGAAGTCTGTCTGTGATCAATGAAAAGCAGAGTGTGTCAAATCCAAGCAGAAATCTGACTCGAGTAAACAATCAGCCTGCACTTCTATTATAAAAACAACCCCTCTCCCCAAAAAAAACTGTATACAAAGTTTCATTCCTTACTAAACAGAATGGCTAATTCTAGAGACTAACAATACGCTTAATGCTTTACATTTACGATTGTCTTGGCAGTTGGAACTGAAAGTAGCTAAGAGAATGAACTTTGGAAAGTACATTATAAAATTAAAAAAATCTTTAGATATAGAAAACATAATTCAAAAGCAAATTTTTCACATACTACAACCATGTATTTTTTTTTGTTTGATATGCACCTCTTGCATTTGACAAGGACTAGAGTGCATACACTGAACATGCTCTCTGTTCATTAGGTCCTGCATTTGCAATCAGTAATGCAGATGTTTTGTCAACAGATGTGTACCCTTGAAGGGAAAAGCACTTTGATTTGGAAAACTCTGTGTGTGCAAGAGGTAAATGGAGCTGGCAGGCTACTATTAGGTTACTGAACGGTAAACAAAACAGCACAGAGTTTCGTTTTTAAAACATTTATTTCAGAGATGATTCAGTTTCATAAGCCTGACTAGAAGCCTGCAAAATCTGCAACACAACAGGACAGAGTGTGTTAGAGTCCCCGGTATTCCAGCTGTTTGGAGACTAAGAGTACATGATGGCAACAGTAAAGAGATTTCAACATTATTTACAAAAATGAGACGGTCATGTGGGATCATTCTGCTAAAGTAAGTGCAGAGGCGATCTCAATGTCACTAGAACAAAAGTCACCGGGGCCACTGTTTTGCGACTCATGATGCCATTTGCACAAATGCCACGCAGTGAAAACAGCAGCATCGGACACCAACTTGGCACAGATGTGACCCCACAAGATGCAACACACTGGAGAATGACACCTGCTGTCTGAAATGCACAAATGCCATCAGGAAGTCATGCCAGTGATGATGATTAATGGGAGGCAAATCTAGGAATTCAATAAATATGGAACTATGTTCTGCTCTCAAAGATGAGCTGGGATGTCCATGTATGAAGTAACTCCCGAGCCAGAATGCAAACCATGTTATAGGCTCTGGCTGACGAGAGTGGAACCTTCTGATACTCAAATCATTTCACCACTGCATAAAAATGTCACTATAGAGGGAGGTTTGCACTGTTATGCACTGGAACAATTTGGGATTGCCATTTTTCTCCTTTATAAATGAAGTTTCCCTGTAAACAAGTTCTGAGAGGGCTGCCCTGGAAATAATGTGTGAAACTGCCTCATATGGTTTAATTGTTATGAACCAGTTCTGTCTGATCTGTTGGCTTAGGGACTCAATAAGCAATTTGACCAAGTCAATGGATCAAAAACAAGGAACTATGTAAAAAAATTAAAAAGGAACCAAGCAGGCATTAGTGCCACAGCCACTAGTGTTTAACCTTAGAATGCTGGTATTACCCAGACTTGTCAGCCAGATGAGTGTTTAAGGATGACTTGTATAGTGCATATTTCTAAATCCTCCAGCAGGTTAAAGGACAGCTGGAAATTAGAAGGGTTTTCCCTAAAATTACAGAATTTGACATTTCTGAAAGCTTGTTTTTCTCTAGGGAGATATATTGGCCATCAGCTCTAGTGAATGAATGCTGAGGGGATTGGGCAAAAGACATGAGGCACTGCTTTGTTTGGGGAATGTCCTCAGCTCTTTTAAGCTCATTCATATTTTCCATTTCCAGTTAGATGAGGCAAGGTTATTCTGCCCCAGTGAAAACTAGTGCAGCGAAGAATCAAGCAATGCAATACAAATAATTAGTTTGTTAATAACTTTGCCAAAATTAGTGTTATGGTTTCGCCCGAGAGAGATTATAAACCAGAATTGAAGTTCCGATCTCCTAGTTCAGAGGTTTTGGCTCAGCACATGGTTATTCTGAGGGACTTCAGTGGCAACGCCCACTCTGACCAAGTCAGGCACAATGCAGAGCAGCAACAACCCAGGCAGCTTGACAGGTTTGTATAAGCTACTGATGCCCAAATCAGACAGCCCTCCGCACAACTATGTGCTAGGTGCTCACCTAGATAGACAGATCAGGTCCTTTTCTGCTCTGTTATTATGATGCAACCCCAGTGACTCACTTTTACATTGGTAACACCACAATAGTAATTGAGAGCAGAATTTGACTCCTTCATTGAGTCTGTGTTCATGCCACCTCTGAAATACGGATGGGTCTAAAAACTTCTTGAAGAAATGGGCCATCACTGGTTAGTGACATTCTAGCCCGCCAGTGTGTATTGAAGATGAAATTCATCCCAGCACAGAAGGCTTCTGAAAGACTCCATATGCTCTGAAGCTCTTATATGGGATGTAAATGGCCTGAAGGGTTTTTCACAGCTCCTGTAATGGGTAGATTTCACCGACAGGCAGTTTTAAGAATGTGGATTATTGAATTTTATTTCTTAATATGTGTTTAGGGTAAACAAAGCTTGAAAAAAACTGACTGAACATAAAACCTCAATGTCATTGATGCTGAAACGGTTTCTTTTATATAGAAAGTCTCAATCTTATTTTTAGAATTGATGTATCTCGAATAATTATTTTTGAATGATGGAATGCAGCAAATATCCAGGACAGCCAGACCACTGACAAATGGTAACCCCTCAGTTTCCCCACTTTCATATAAACTTTTTAAACAGATTTTTAAAAGAAAACATGATCCTTTGATCCCTGCTAGCGTGTTCCATCTTCTCCCAGAGTGGCAGGAGTTAAATCTCATATACCAAGTTTTAGCAGCAACCACTGAGCATCTTGCAGGTAAAGGTTTAGAATGGAAACTCCAATATATCCTTAACTGGTGTGTCCATACAACATGTCCTATTCTGATATACTGTAATACAGGATTATGCATTTGTCTTCAGCTCTCTGTATCCGCTGCTAACTCTATTGTGACACACAGTTCAGCCTACCCCTCCCTGCTTGATTTTCCCATGGTCTTATCGCTGAAAGAGAAGATAATTTCATTAACTGCAGCCTGTGCACTATCACTTAATACTCCAAGGTCAATACTGCTTAGGTGCTAGAGAGGCTTCAACTAGCAAACTCTTCACCCCAAACAAAACAGAACAGGAAACAGACATTTCAAGCTGTCATGGTGATGGCCTCTGCTGTCACAACGACATGACATGATTCCTAGACTTGATTTGATTCAGAAAGATGATAATTTAATAAAACTATCTACTGATGAGAAAAAAAACCCAAACAGGGCTGCCACACTTTGCAGAGCAACGGGCAGGCAAGGATCAGGTCTTCACTGTCAGCTGGAGTACGACTTCACCCTGAACGAGAGGATCAAGTGATGCTGCACTCCAGGGGATGATCCTATAGTTTTTACTCTGGCAAGTTTGACTTCAAACAGGAATTCTGTCCCAGTAGGAATTTCAGAACCTAGTCCTTAGCAGGAACCATAAATATATTAGCTCCCCAGACAATGCACTGGGAAGAGCAGCCCATGCATCTCACTTCATTTTGGCTACACTGGAGAAGCTGCTTGCAGTCATAGTTTGGCTTTGCAACAGTGGACTCCAATGGGCACAAAGCAAGGGCAGGGAATTTCTGGGAATTTAGCGCAATTGCTACAAGGTTAACAACACTCAGATGCTCAGCCTCATCTCTACTGCATACCAATAGTGTGCAATAATTTATAGAGGCTGCCTGACATTCCTTATTACTTACATAAGCAATTTACTGAACTATAAGCGAGGAGCTTATTTTACAGTTAAAGGCAAAATTCTCTTCCTGCATCTATCTGGCATAAGGCTGCTCCAATGTTTGGCTTTCCTTACCCTCATCTGTTTTTGTTCAGAGCACCAAATATCAGAGTCTAACTTCAATGTATGGATCATGAGAGAGGAGAATTTTGCCCTAATTCTTCAAACAAACATCTCTCCTGTAGAAGAATGTGGTCCCTTAATTGTTGATTAAGGGTATGCCTACAATCAGAAAAGCAGTTGAGGTTAGACTACTGTTTGCTAGCCCCCACCCTTTCCTCCCAAATCTAGATAAACTAAGTTTGTTTATCTTTACTATGGCACTCCCCATCTACCCTGCTGAGAATGCTAGCTTTGATACAGAAAGCTAAAATGATGATACAGAAAGCTAAAATCTTCTTAAAGAAGTGGATCATAATTTCATGGTGCTGTTACATTCTAGCACATAAGAACCCACGTGCTTTGAGAGTTTTCAGAAAGTAGATTATTGCTCAATGGGAGATCTTCACAGGTAAGGAGAGTATTGGGGCACGCAACTCTGAGACAATTCTGGACTTACCTGTAATTGGTCTCCTAAGAGTTAGAAAAGTATTACTATTTAGAAATAATCTGTAGACAACACAGAGTGCCCTGTTGTTTGATATGAACCCTGATATGCATCTGTTTATTGTTTCAGAGCTGATGGTGAGACAGCACTGCTTGTACTATTACAAGTCAGTTATACCCTCTTTTTGACATTAACCCCCCTTCTACCTCTCCATGGCAAAGCCTCAAAATTGAGAATAAGCTAAAAAACCCTCAGCTAACGCAGACATCAAATGTGCGCGTGCACACACACACCCATAACACTCCCCCCACAGGGCATACACACACACACACACTCCCTCCTGACCCCCCACAGGACATGAAGGGATTTGAAATGCAAAGTCATCTTCACCTCTTCTCCTAAATACAGAGATTTATGGTCAGACTGTGATGCTCTTACTCTGCCAATGGTCCCTTTGACTTCAATGTGATAAAGAAATTCCCAGTGTGAAATCCCACTTAAGTCGATGGGACTATTAGTAGAACAAAGGCATCACAGTCTGGCCCATATCAAGGCACTGATATGAAGTACAAGCCTGTTCAACAAGCATCTATCCAGGTGACGCAGTCTCCCCAGGCTCTGATATGTGCCCAATCTTGCTGGGTCGCCTGCTTCCTGGCATAGATGCCACAAAATAAGAAACCGGTTTAGCAAATTTGCTTCATATGTTAGACTGTGTCAATTGAATAACAGTAAATAAGGTCACAGAAAAGCATGCATATCCTTTGAGGACAGGGGAAAAAAAGACACATCTTGTTTGGGTTAAGTTATAAGTGCTACAAAATACCATTTAGTTCTCCAGATATTACAGGGCCTGAAATTTACAAAAGATCAGAACACAAGACCTTAGCTTATACAGGCAATGCTGGTAAAAGCAAAAGGGGCATACTGAGCCCTCAATCCATATGCCAAACTCCCACCAATGCAAACGTCAACAGGACTTGTAGGCATGGACTGGGGATAAGTCTATGGCTCAGTGTTTTGTCTTTAAGCTTACAGACTTCTTCACTCACAATGAGAACAAAGAAAGGCTACCATAGTATGTCCATCTGTTACATTTTTGCTCTAACATTTTTAATGGTAGCAATTTTTTTTTAAAGTTCATGGCTTGTAAAAAAATGTTTGTAGATGTATGATCACTTCACATGTAGAACACAATTTCTCCATTTTTGGCCAACAATATCCCCCCCCCACTGACTTATCTACAATATAGAAACCTAGAAAAACCATCTGTGACTCAGATTTCCTATCAGATATTCAGGGCTCCCACTGGAGGTAGATCCGCAGGGAACCTCATTTCTCTTGGTTAACAAGCAGCTTACTGGCTTCATAACCGTGGAGTTAGGGAAGCTCCCTTTCTCTTCAGCCCTATATTATATTTGCCACCCCTGCCCTGGTGATAACTAGCTTCTGTGCAGTGCTGAGTTTTGCCTTCATTCCATGCTGTGAATTTGCTTCTGCCGAATTTATTTTTATTGCGCGTTCTCTCCAAGATCAAGATGCACTGAAGTCTTTGATTCTATGAACTAGATGCAGTGCAACCCCAGAGTTAGCCAGTTCTACAGAGCTGGCTTTCTCTCCGCTAGCTCATAGGAGGGCAGAGAGCACCAAGGCCTTACGGGCGATTCTGATTTGCAACGATCCCGCTGGATAGCTGACACTACTCTTCCTACATCAAGCACAGAGCCGTTCACAGCACACAAATGCAGTGTCAGAGATTAAAAGCCACATATTGCATCAGTGGCACTAAGAGAAAACGCTTCTCTCTCACAATGCAAATCACTTAGCAGGACACCCAGTCAGCTCATCTGTCGGCCTCTGCACAATCCCTGCCCCTCCCAAACCGACCTCTCACTCTGGCCCACTGCAGGGCTCCTGCATGGGCACAGAGTTAAATACTGCAGCAGACCAATTTTTGTTTTTAAAAAACGTTTGGTCTTTTCCCACAGCTCCTGTAACACTGACACGTTGACTATTGTTGAGTAACACAGAATAGGCACATGTGAGTTCATCTGCACGGCTGTGCATTACCCCTCTGCTCACACAGCACACATTTTGACAGCCCTACAGGTCCGTTAGGGGATTCAGAATTCTGAGTGAAAACTAACCCCCACACTGCAACGTAGTTATAAAAATAATACTAAATGAGGAGTTAACCAACTGGAATGGCTCAGGCCAATGCTGATTGTGTCAACATGAGGACCCAGCTCCAACTAACTGTTCCTCTTGGAGGATTCAATGCTAGTAATTTCGTTGCCTTGCAAATTTAGTATTTTAATGATTACAGCATCCTAAGTTAGCCACTGTTAATTCCCCTTGCAATGGATGGCTTGGAAGCCTACTAATTTAGTTACTGGTCAAGAAAACGGAGACGAATGACTGAGCCACTGGGAAATGGTACAGATTCCTGGCTTTCAGAGCAGTAAATTTGAATGGATGGAACTGGCCATCCATAGTAGCTGCACAAAGCCAATCATGCTTTTTTTACTTCCTTTTCTTCCCTTCTGTTTTGTCAGCCCCCTCTCTTTTTCGTGCAGTGACCCAAGGCCCTAAACCTTTGGTGGGGACCAGTAACACACTGTGAGTCACAGCAAGTGGTCATAAGCATTCTTCCACTGCAATTCAGCATACTCCAAGAACAGATGGAAAGACAGGAGTGTTGAGACCAGTGAAACTCACATCTGAAGTAGCCAATGTGTTAACTTACCTTCACTGTCTACAGCCAATTTGGGATAAGATTAGATAGTAAGCGGCTGTTCCCTTCTTGGTGTACATTAATATGGGACATCAAGGGGCGAATGGCAGGAATTTGAGTCTGCTGACAGATCATACTACCGAGGTTTACTGATGGTCCATAAAAGCATGCTGACAGCTTCAAAGATAGAGTCTTTGAAGGACAGGGAGAGACAGAGCACTCTCACAAAAGATACAAAGATTACCCCCACTGGAATTCTTTTGCTTTCACATGGGATCAAAAAACAGTCAGAATTTGTTAACTGCAGATTAAACTGAGGTGGCATGGAATGGAATCCCACTCCAAGGCATCATCTAAGCAGCACTGACACTGCTGTGTGATGGGATAGATCTGAAACTAAAATCAAAAGGGTTAACAAGCTCCATGTACAGCCTGTTTTAAAGGCGTTTAATTAACTGTAAACCATTGCTGTGACAAACAGAAAATGGGGGTGGGGGGGAAGAGGGGAAATGGAGTTAGAGCTCTAGTGAGAATTCTCTTTAGAAAAGTGCTGGTGAAAGACACAACTTTCAAATCAAAACATCCTGAAAAATGGCTCCGCTAGCTAATGCTTGAACGAGGAGAACTCTTTTCTTTATGTATTTGGTGCCGCTCATCTGCAATCTGGGAGGGTCCTGCTCCTTTTAGAAAAGGGCCTGTGCTCAGTCAAGCGAGAAGATGCTGGTGGTGATAACGCGTGTATGTGTGTGTCTGGGTGTGGATGGCTGCATGAGGAAAGGCTTTATCCGTGTGCCTCACTGGCAGGACAGCCTGGAAGAAGCTCACCGTTCATGACAGTCTCTGAAACCAACATCTTGTCTTTGCCAGAATCCATCTGCTGTTTCTTGAGCATTCTTTGATGGATCAGAGGAACAACAGACAGGACCAAGCCCCCAATAATTGGGGGAACTCCAGCTAAGTAAAAGGCTAAGTAGTAATTCCCAAAATAATCATGGAGGTATCCTGAAAAACAGAAGGACACTGGTTGTTGCTTCAGTCTGATGGCTAATCTAAGCTTCCTAAATCAAAAGAGGAGACAACTTAGTCTCTCTCCAACTCCATCATAAATTAGACTTGGAGGGATTTGATATTTAAAGCATGGAATAATATTGAAGTTTAGTTCCACAGAGTGGGATCTTCTGGTATTTAAAAAATTGTATCAGAATGGCATTTTCACACTTAGAAATTTAAGAATCAGAATCTCAAATGCTAATTGTTATTTAAATCAGAGCTGAAAGTAGAATCTCAGATTCACCACAAAAATAAAATCAAGGTATTTAATAATCAGACATTTCAGATAAATTTCTTAAATACTTGATTGCCAAACAAATATGACAAGTAAAGAGGGTAAGGACAATCTATAAGTGCAATTGGTTCGTTCTTGATTTCCTTCCTTTGTAATATTTGGTTCGCTGATGCATATTTTAGTTAATTTTTTGGTTGGGGAAGAAATGAACAGCTACTGACATGTACCAATTATAAATGAATCCCTCCAAACCCAATCATGACTCTGCACTTCTATTAGTTCAGTGAGTTCAGAGATGGCCAGGCTTCTGAGATTGATGCATTTACTGCCATCATAATTCTAGGGCTGTTGGAAACTCACTAGGAAGGGGCTGCTAGGAATTTTCCTACATAGGAATTGTATAAATGAAAGACACCTTATCCTGTGTCTGATAACCCACTTCTGATGAATAGTGCTATAAAGCTTATAATTCTGCAGCAGCCAGAGTTTCTTGCTGAAAACAGCTGGTTATCAGTTTATGCCCAGTTATCTATGGATTGACAACCTTAATTTATTTTAGCTTAGCTAGTGCAACTGCAGATGCTCTTCTTGTTCAAGGGCCTGTCCTGCAGAGGGTTTACACACACATTCAATTTAAAAAACTTTGAGACAACTCCCATGCTTAAATATGTATCCAGTCTTTCCAGGATCAGGGCCTAAGCATATAATCTTTAGATTTGACTCTTAGGGCCTTATCCTTTGCCAATCAGGCAAAACTCCAATCCTAAATTTCATATGAGAGCAGAGCATAAGTGGCACCTACATAACTTTAAGTCCAGCTCTCTGCCAGGTTACTGGAATGTTCACTAACTCTGGGCAATTTTGGTATTAATTGTGCTAAAAAAATCTGTTGATTAAATTGCCTTGAAAATGAATCATCCTCTGCTCATTTTTTCAATTACTCAGCTGCCAGAAGGGAAAACTGCTGGCAATTAAATAACAGAAAAAAGGGCTAACTGTAGACGTATTTCAGCCAACGTCAAAGCGGATACAGGATCAAATAAACGTAAGAAACTGCATCACATAATATGAGAACAGGTGAAGGTGACAATCCTGCTCCTCTAACAACACATCATCCCTCCAATAATTTAATGCAAAAAACTCAAGACAGAATTCTAACTAAATATTGGGGCCCTATGTTCTGATGGTTACTGACCTGCTATTGGTGGGCCAGCTGTCATTGGAATGGCCATAAGTCCCAGGAGATAGCCAATGGCTTGAGAAGCTTGCATGGGTCCAACCAGTTCAAAGGCTATGGGGGCCATGATGGTTATAAAGAATCCATCACAGAGCCCCAGAAAGAGGCAGACGACAATGACCCCCTCAAATGCTTGGCACTGAGGGATCATCATGCACATGAGGCCCAGAAGCATGAAAGAGGCAACCTGAAGAAGCAAAGTATAGACATCACTAAGATAACTGTGACAGAAGACAAAATCATGACTTCCTAATACAAATCCAAGGGCAGCAGGGGCATTAGAGACAGATTATTATTCCCCATAGTCCCAGTCTGTAGTTTCCTTCTGCTGACTTGAGAGCATTTCATTTTAAGAGAAGAGAGCTTTCTGGAGAAGTTATGCAAATAATTTAGGAACCCACTGCCAGCTCCCTAGCCTTCTGGCTACAAGTGTCTGGACCGACCTTGCCAAGTACAACATCCATTAAGCAACCCGTCTCTTTTCCAGACCCCACATACTCTCCAGAATGGCCACACCTTCTTCACTGCCCCCGATATTTGCTTCCAACTGAACTGCTTAATTGCCTGACACTCTCCTAACCTTGACACGTTGCTTCCGGGCATCCCACCTGCCCTCTGCCTTGGAACACTCACTACTTATCCAACAGGGCCAGATTTCCAAAGGCATTTAGGCACTTAAAAAATGCAGGAAGGCACCTCACAGCATTTGCAAAAGTACCTCAGCAGATTCAGCACCTAACTTCATTGAAATCTATGTAAGTTGCCTGACTCACTTAGGCTCTTTTGAAAATGCCAGTAGGAGTCTGGCCCTAAGTAAAAAGTGCTCCATGCTGTAAGGGTTAGCCCAGCCATCCTAAACAGCAGCAATGCAAAACACTGCTTATCAGGCTCTGACTTTGCATCCCCTATGCCACATGCTTGAGGTAACATGGCCCAGAACCCTAAAGAGAACACTTAACTACAGAGAATGAAGAGTTTGTGGAAATGAGGAGAGGAAAAACTTGCAGGGGAAGAAAAGCCCAGCATATTAGCAAACCTATTAAGTGTTTAACATCACGCAATACAAAGGCCCTCATTAAGGTGATTTTAAAAGGGTTCAATTACTGCCCATTGTATTTGGTTACCTTTTTACAGCCTGTAGGATCTTTGCCAGAGCTGCAAGAATAAACATTTAGACCTCCTGGTTCTTGGAACTGCATGCAAGCCTCTAGTTTTGGTAAAGCTATCTAGTTTGAAAGATAACACTAGTATTTCCTTTCCTGTCTAAACTATAGAAAGAAAAGGCAGGAATGCTACTCAGATTTTCTTTCTCCAGAAGCTACAACCCTAATAGAAATGAGGCAACACACCTATACAAGGGCAACAAGGACCATAAGTGTTTTAGCCCCACATTGCAGATCTACCTGACATTACACGTGAGGCTAGATTCACAAAGGAGTGTATGCGGTTCTACGGTCAGCATCGACCTGCCTAACTTTTAGGTGCCTAGAAAATCACTCGGATTCACAAAGCCTGAGTTAGGCTCCTAGGAATGGGATTCTCAAAAGCCAGTCAGCTAGGTGGCTCTCCGCCTAAGCGAGCCAATGAGAGGTGCCAAGGCAAAGGATGGGTCTTAAACCCCGCCCCCCTCAGGGAGTTAGTTCCGAAATTCAGACTACAGGGAGGCACCTCCCTCTACTTGGGATTCCCAGCTGCAAACCATTTTTTTTTTCGGCCTACACTGTTTTTGCAAGAAACTGCACCTGCGGGGGGGTGTTAGGGTACTCACCTGAGAAATGGAAGATCCCTGTTCGAAGTCCTTCCTCCGTTTACACAGAGGGACTTGAACCAGGATTTCCCATGTCCCAGGTGAGTACTTTAACCACTGGGCACAGAAGTTAAGAGGGAGGTCCCTCTCCTCTTCCCCCATCTTTCCAGCTGTTTTGTGCAAACTTGCCTATATGGGCCCGATCTGGTAGGTGGGCTCTGCAGGTGAAGTAGGTGGAGGAATGCCTATCTCCCCCCAGTCTTGCATTGCTCTGGGACTTAGGGCTGCAACATGCATATATAGAGGCAGAAATATAAGCGCTCAGGGAACTTTTACTGCAAAATTTGAGATGCCAAGCAAGTTTAGGTGCCTACAGGGTTCAGCAGCACCTGAGGGGGGGTTTTGTGAATCCCATTTGGGCCTGTTTCTGGGATTTAGGCACCTAACTCCTTTTGTGACTCTAGCCCATGCTGCTTAGAAGGGCTCAATTCTGTCCTAGTATAAGTGGGAGCAATTCCTTTGAAGCCAGGGAAGTTGCTCCTCTTATACCAGGACTGAATTTGACACTGAAAGAGAGATGAGAATATAGTTCTGTGGAAGACCTCTCGTACTCTAGTTATCCCAAAGGAACAGGTACCATGAAGGCAAATGTAGCAACAGCTCACAGTCAGTCACGGGGCTTGCCTACACGGTGTGGTAATGCACACTATGGGGTGTGATTTCTAAGGCGCATGAATGTGTTGTGCACTAATTGGATCTATGGAGACCCTGCTGACAGTACCACTTTAAAAAGCAGGAAGGACCTTGAGTGAGCACCAGCAGGGGCTACACAGACCAATTAGTGCTCAACACATTAGTGTGCTTTAGAAATCACACCCCCGTAGTGCACATTGCCACATGGCATAGACAAGCCCTTTGCGATCAGAACCAGGGTTTTTTTTTTGTTTTTGTTTTAATTATGATAAGGAATACAGAGCAGGACACCAGTGTTACCCCCTACTGTCAACCCAATGGTGCCCTGGGATCCTCTGTTTTTCCTTGGAGAGTCACTACACACAAAACCTTGAGAAGGACCTTTTAAGAAGCCTTGAGAAGGGCTATCTGATGGATCAGCCACTTGATTTCAACGGTCTGCTCACAAAATCCAGAGAGGAAGGCAGTGTGTCTAGTGGTCAGGGAAAGATGCTAGGAGTCAGGACTCCCCGAGTTCTAGTCCTAGCTCTGTCAGAGAGGTGCTGCAAGATCTTGGGTAAATCACTTAACTTCTCTATGCCTCAACTGACCCTTCTGTAAAATGGATTTAATAATATTTCTCTACCTCTTGAGGGGTTGGGAGGGTTAATTGTTTGTAAATCACTCTGAGATCCCCGGATGAAAGGTGCTAAGTGCAGAGTACTGATATTTGTATGGACAAATCATCCCATGGTAGTAAAACGATCATTCTTAGCATGCACTTTTGTGAGGATTAGGCATAGCATACCTGCAAGAAAATCTTTTTCAGTCCAGGAATACAGTCACCAATCCGGCCAGAAACCAAGCGCCCAAGCCCTGACGTGGCTCCAAGGCAAACCAAGAGAATCCATTCTTTTTTGTTTTCCTTAAACTCCTCCTCCACATACTTTATCTAGGGGGCAGGGAGGAAAATAAGGACATTAATCCTCAATAAACCTATTAATTGCACACACCAAAAATGGACTTGCTGGGACTGTCAAACATTAAAACAGGAATCTAAGAGGAAGGTCTATTTCTGTGTACTAATTATAACCATGTATAGAATTCCCCTCAAGGGATTAATTGGTATTAGAGAATGGCTGCATAATGCTAGATCCACTGTAGGGCACCAAACATAATGGCAGCCCTTATGTAACAGGCTACCAGCATCGCCCACCTTATCAGTGATGTCCAGTAACTGCACAGACCTATTTCCCTCACGGCTTCTTATGGCTTCAATTCCACAAAGGTAACAGCACGGCCCTAAGTTATGTATTACGTGGTGGCTCTTACATTTCCTAGGTGGTTCTCTGCTTGAGCCAAATGGGTCAGTTTGGTAACCTATTCCCATAAACTGCAGCAAGTGCTCTAACCTCAGCACTCAAGGGCTTAAAGTCCCTCAGCCTCACGCCTCCAAAGTCCACTTCAGTGGCATGCGGTAATTGTCCTACCTGCCACGACTTACTACACAGATGAAGTTCATGGGGAGGCTCAGCCAATCAGAATGCTCTATTAGTGAAACACTCCAAAGCTAGCTCCTGCCTCTCATGATTTCTGTTCAAAGAGAAGCTTCTGCATCGCACTCCACCCTCTTGTCGTCAAGACTATCCACAGCTTCATCCATTCCTGTTTTCCTCTCATCCTGTGTCCTCCTTAACCTCTCACTTCCCTGCTCTCTTTGCTCCTCAGTTGTCAGCGTGGCCCATCCCTCTCATGTTTTTCAAAAATCATCCCACTTCACATGTGCCAAGCGTCCTCCCACACCTCCGCAAAACCCATTTCTTACCTGAAGCCTCCCTGTGCTGACCTTCTCACCCATAATGCCTCCCCATAGCTCCCTCCATTTTGAGCCTCTATTGGACTTCCCTGTGGTGGAGTGGAAGCTATTTGGAGCAAGGGCCATGTACCGTCAGAGGCTTTGTGAAGCACTACATGCAATTACAGCACTTTAATCAATGGGACTTTTTAGCTGGAAACATGCTTGGGTGTGACTGTTCATAGCTCAGGGGGCTATCGAGCCACCTGTCTGAGCTGTGGAATGGTCCTTCAGCATGGCACCCACCACCTTAGAATCTCTAGGAAGGAGCAATATCCTTAGACTCTCCCCTCATCCCCTTGCATCTCCCACACATTGTGGTGATGCTCCCTCCTGCTGAGTACTGGAGATGAGGCTCCTACTGGACTCAGAGCACAGCCAACTCCAACATCACTCAGAGCACAGCCAAGATGTGGGGTGGGGCAAGGGCCTACACTTGAGGAGGAGACCTGCTGCAAAAAGATAGAGATACAAATAATTCTCCCCTCCCACACATGCGGTCACCTCTATCACCCCTAGAATGTTCTCACCAGATGCACGTAAGGTACAAAGTATCCCAGGACAGCTGTCGCAATCCCAAAAGCCCAAATTCGGTACGTCTGTCTCCGGAAAACCCTCATGTTGAAATACTTCCGCATCTGAGACCCGCACTGCTGTTTCATGTTCCGGCTGGCCAGTTTATCTTGTCTATCATGGTAAGAGTCACAAGATGGTGGCAAGATGGGCCGGAAAGTCAGAGACAAGAGAATCTGGATGAACATAAAGGCGCTGAGGACTTGGAAAGTGTGAGCTAGCCCGATGGTGCTCCCGATTGTTTTCAGAAAGAAGGGAAGGGACATTGAGAAGAGGCAGCTTCCTCCGGCCACGATGCCGTTTGCCAAGCCTAGACGGCGTTTGAAGTAGTGGCCGAGGATGACCAGGGAGGGCTGGAAAGCAAAGGAACTGCCGCATCCAAAGAGGATTCCATACGTGAAATAGCGGACTTCAAGGGACCTATTGGCAAAAAAAAAAAAAACCAAAAAACACCTTGGTTAAAATTGCAAAGGGTAACAGATATTACTGTGTATTATTTATCTTCCAGTAGAGCCTAGAGTCTCTAGTCAAGATCAGGTCCTATTTTGTCCTGGGCACTGTACAGATACATAGGAACAGACAGTTGCTGCCCTGAAGAGTTCATAATCTAGACAGACAAAGCAAAGTTTATCCCCATTTTACAGATGGCCCATTACATCTCATGGGAGATGAAGTCTGGCTTTGGAGGAGAATAATCCCATGTACCAACTGAACTAAAAGTCCCATAAAAACAATGAGGAGTCCGGTGGCATCTTAAGGACTAACAGATTTATTTGGGCATAAGCTTTTGTGGGTAAAAAACTCACTTCTTCAGAATCAACATGATACTTGATACAACCGTCTGATATTTGGTGCAACTCCCATGAGGCACCGTGGCAGCATATCTGAATTGGAATATTGTAATTTCCAGACATCTGTTTTTTTTAAAAAAAAAACAAATAATTTTCCATGGAAAGAAGAAACTTTTTGCAAAAAATTTCATTTAGACAAAGATTCGGTTTTCCATAAAAAGACCCAGTTCCAACTGAAAATTTTCAACCAGCTCCAATTTAAAAACAGGAGGCCCTGACCTCTAATGATTAAAGAGCCTCTGGCACTTGCTTCAAGAACAGAACATGAGCATTGCTGCCCAAATTCCAGTTCTGCACTCTAAAATCTTCTGGTAATTTCAACTGGGTATTGTTTTCTTCAATTCTGCCCTGAAGTTTTATTGTGAGCTATTAAGCAGCTGCTGTAACCCACTCCAGAGGTGGCTGCATGTTAGTAGGGAGTGAAATGATTGCCCTACAGACCATGTGTCAAGTCCTTGGGGATCCCTTGGGATGAAAGTTTATTAAATTTTTAAAAACTCCAATTGCTAGTAATAAAGCAGGTGAGGAGATTCCAGCTCAGAAGAAACAGAGCAAGAGGAAGTCAGAAAATATTTACAAGTATATCATTAATTCTATTACAAGTCTGTCTCCTCATCTAGTGCAGCAGACCGTGATTGCTACACTAACTTACTCAAAGACAAACCACCGTTCACGAAAGCCAAATTTCAAGCTCCTCCAAAGCCAAACCACATCAGAGAAACCTCAGAAGTAGGGTGCACTGATGAGTAATAATTTCATAGCCATTCCCTTACCCTTCACACAACTGCTTCAGGGACAAAGCTCTGACAAAACACACAAATGCCGCTGCAGTCTGGGATTGAGCCATTTAAAGTGGAATACAGACATTAGAAGGACATCTGGTTTCCCTACCACTCTCATAACCCAAAATTATCCACTGCTGGCAGTCTTAGCTGAGATAAAATGGTTTCTAGCTCTGGAGCAAGTTTCATGTTTGGAAGGAGTGGAGATGTTAAAACCACAGATCCTGTCTGCTCTGCAAAGGTGTTAAAATATCCTGTAGAATGATTTGTCGGAACAGGGGCTTGCCTCTGGATCCTTGTCCAGGACTTTTCTTTCCAACTCCTTGCTGTGAGCTGGCTGCTGTCCTCCTCAGACGTGGCTGCATTTTAGAAGTGGGGTATATTTCACCAGCTTAGTATTTACAATAATTTCTCTCTCTAGTGGCTGCCCCAGACATACAACTCCCAACTGAAAGAGCTCTCCTTTAGCCCATGTGGTATTGGCCTGGGATTTTGGTACCGAAGACTGTGTTTCTATTCCTGCAGAGAAGTGTCTGGCTCTGCAGGTAGTTCTTGGCAGGTACAGACAGTCTTTGCTTCTGGGGTCCTTTGGGATGGAAGGCACTCAAGGCAAAATGACATTACAAGGAGAATCTGCTCAATGACAACATGTGACACTTGCATTCACCCTGTATCAGAAACCTGCCTAACTGCTCAACAAGAAAACATTTTAGAAGGAAAAGCAGCAGCCACAGAAAGCAAGAGAGAAGAAGATTTCTTGACAAAAAAATTGGAAGCACTAAAGAAAATGCTCTGGAGTTACCATAGCAACAGTAAAAAAACAACAACAACAAAAAACCCACCAAAAAACCATCCTCTAAAATAAAAACCGTCAACCATGATTTAATCCCTCACTGGATTATCAATATTTATGATGAAAGGAAACAGTAACAGCACAGGGCAAAAATTCCATTTCTAAAACACACTAGTGGAGAAACCATCTGACATGAAAGACTTTGCTGCAGACATTGCATGATTATTTCACCATGCACATACTGGGCAGCGGAGGGAGAGGATGAGAAGGGAGAGATTGGTGACCCTGCTGGGAATAAAGTGCTCCCACGCTAACCCACCTGGGTCTGATTCAAAGGTTGATCTCTTATTCCCTGGGCTCACAGCAATGCAGTGGTATTGCATAGGCTGCTCAGCTGTGGGGAAAGAGCTGGTCACGTGGCCCAGCAGCAGAGATCCTGCTGGCTGAGATAGGAGCAATGTTGATAACCCATCCTCTGTTCAGAGAAGATCACTGAAATGTAGAGGCCTAAGGGGAAGAGAAGGGGTACAAGCTGGGTAGAAAAAGGGTGTCTCTCTCTCTCTCTAGGGAAATCTGTCCCTTCCAGAACATCTCCCATCCAAACAGCCCACAGAAGGGCAGAAATTAGGGAGAGAAGGGCTCTGGGTGAGGCCTGATCTGTGGAAGGGGAAAGCCCACTGAAATATTAAATGTTTCTGATTCTATTGTTTCCTGTCTTTGCTTAACAAAATCCAGCTAAGATTGAATAAAAAGAAGATTAAACACAGCTGATGTTTATCTCGTCTTGAGAGCCCATTAGAGCCGCAGCAGCCTCCCACTAATTAATAGTGTAACAATGCTTGTTGAAAGACATAATTGAAAGTCTCCACTACTATTACTGCCACGATGTATGCCAGCTACTGGGATGGAACAGGGAAGAAAACCCTGACAATTAAAGCAACCTCCCAAAGCTTTTCTTTGAAATCACGGTTTATTTAACAGTTTTCATGTAGAACTCCCAAGTATGTGGCCCCAGACAGAAATAGACTCAAACTGCAAAATTAGGGACTAGGATTTCAAACACTTTAAAATTCAGGGATGTTTGGATCTGGCATTTTAGATCAGCCCAGGTAGGGGCACAAGAAAAATTTGGATCCAGATGCTGAACCACCACTCATGTTCATAGGTGTTCAAAACTGGCATGCTAGTTCAGGCCCATCCCTAATGTTGAAACTCTTATCCCAGCACTGATATTTCATTAGAGGGAACCAGGAAATGCAGAGGCCCATGGAAATGGGGGAGGGGGGAAAAAAAAGGGAACACGATGTTCCCTAAATGTTAATAAGTTCTGGCTTGAGGGATGAACCAAGGTTTGAGTCAATTCCTTTTTGATCCTATCCATCTGCCTGTCCCTCTTTACCATCTGATTGTGAGGACTGTCCTCCCTCCTTCCCTCTTGTACAGCCCGAGAAACAGATCACAGAATTAAAACTCATCCCAGTAACATTTCGGCTTGCTCAGCAAGGAGGTGTGATAGCAAGTGACTGGTACATTCATTCCCTAGGGCTGCTAAGGGTAAGAGGAGTGGGTCTCTTTCCATGCAGAAAACAAAGATCTGCAAAAAGGGGAGGTTTGGGTCTGATTTATAAAAATCAGCTCAATCCTGATTCTCCTCTCTGCTTTGAGTACCAAAACAAAGCGAAAACCACCCTAGTACTGCACAGTTTTATGCATTACAGAGTTTTTAAACACCTTCCTCTGAACTAACATAGGACACTGCCCACAGTCAAAGACATTGCCATAGTGATGGAAGCCCCCTGCCGCCCCCATTATTTGGGGCATTTAAAACCAGTCTGAACAAAGCACTATAGGGAACAATTCTGAATTGAAAGGCAGATGGTCTAGCAGCTCTTTACTGTTTCCAGTTTCTGTGATTCTACAGCAGACTGACCATTGGTCTGTTTCAGTGTAGTAACTGCAGTATGTGCGTATAATCTACAACATGTGTCACCTGAAACTGTGTGGTGTGGCTATATTAAAAAATCCCCTTATTAGGGGAGAGTGGAAGCTGGTAGTTCCAAATTTCAGAACTGGACTTTACAATCCTGATGGAGCACATGGAAACTGCTAAACTGCACCACTCTTCCCCTGACTTCTGTTCGACATTGCCCAAGGCAGTCCAATAAAAAGGGCCCCCTCCCTGCGACACAGCTATAGAAGGCTTTAATTTTATCCTTACAAGATATCTGAAGGAATTTAAACCACCAGTGAGAAAGCAGGAAATATGCATTTCACCTTTGAAGTGCTCCTAACGGAAAGAACCTCTTTGTTTTTCTTTAAAAACCCCAAACTAAAAGCAGCCTAGTCTGAAGAGTTGCTTTGCTTTGTACGAACATTTTATCGGCGAAGGGAAAAAAGTCTGAAACTTTTGTAGAAGTACTTGGGAGGAAAAGAGATGATGGGGTAAAATGCTGTCTCTCTCTGAAGCTATCCACAACTGCACTTCAGTTCTATTTATTCCACTGCCATGAATTTATATACAGCATTCCCCATAGGATTTATCAGGCTCTTGTAATATGTGTGTGTGTGTATATACACGTACGTGCACATACGCACACCAGAATATAAATAAATAAAATACACAAACACAATGTTTCCAGTAGACTGGACTTTCGGTGTTTTCCATATCAAGAGGCAGCAGCTCATCCTTTTAGAGCAGGCAGACCCAAGTTCTAGCTTTAGTGTCACGAGGTAGTTTTGGGTAGCAAAGGTGCTTGTGCTCCCAGAGAGAATTTCTGGGTAGGTCTACATTGGCGAAGTTACATTGCTGCTCAGAGAGCGCTGAAGGGAAACCGCTGTGTGTGTTCACACTGTCAGCTGCCTGCGCAATAGTGTGTTCACATTTGCAGCACTTGCATTCAGAGCGGTGCACTCTGGGCAGCTATCCCACAGAGCATCTCTTCCTCTTCTGCCGCTAAGAGTTGTGGGAAGGCAGAGAGGGTCGCAGGGCATCCTGGGTCCTGTCCCAATGCCCCATGATGCATTGCTTCGCATCCCAGCAATCCCCTTCCATCTGCATTTGGCGCCATCTTTCAATGGTTTGTGTACTGCGTGCTCTTCCTCTTTGGTCTGCAGGAATAGATCCTGCACTGCTGACCAATATGCTGCATGTCATGTCATAAGTGGTAGTGGAGTTATTTCTTAAACTACAAAGGCAAGAGGAGTTTGACATTGATATTGCTATGTGTAGTCGGTGCAACACGAGATTGCTTGTGGCATTCATGGAGGTGCTGACTACAGTGGCATGCCGCTTTTGGGCTTGGGAAACATACTTAGCGGTGGGATCACACTGTCATGTACGTCTGGGATGACGAGTCGTGGCTGCAGAACTTTTGGACGAGGAAAGCCACATTTATGGGACTGTATGATGAGCTTCCCCCAGCCCTGCGGTGCAAGGACACGAGAATGAGAGCTGCTCTGTCACTGGAGAAGCACGTGGCGTTTGCACTGTGGAAGCTGGTTAGCATCGGTTGCTAACCAGTTCAGAGTGGGAAAGTCGACCATTGGACAGAAGCATACAGGGCCATTAAATCGCATGCTGCTCCGAAAGACTGTGACTCTGGGAAAGGTGTGTGACATTGTGGATGGCTTTGCACAGTTGGGCTTCCCTAACTGTGGAGGGGCGATAGATGCCATGCACATTCCAATTCTGGCACCAGACCACCTAGCCACTGAGTAAATTAATCGGAAGGGGTATTTCTCAATGATTCTCCAGGAGCTTGTGGATCACTGTAGGCGTTTCACGGACATTAACAAAGGCTGGTCCAGAAAGGTGCATGACGCACTCATCTTTCAGAACACTAGCCTGTTCAGGAAGCTGGAAGCAGGAACTTTCTTCCTGGACCAGAAGATCACTGTAGGGGAAGTCGAAATGCCCATTGTGATACTGGGAGACCCTGCCTACCCCTTAAAGCCATGGCTTATGAAGCCGTACACGCGGCACCTTGACAGCAGCAAAGAGTGGTTCAACAACAGACTGAGCAAGTGCAGAATGACTGTTGACTGTGCTTTTGGCCATTTAGAGGCCTGCTGGCGCTGCCTATATGGGAGGCTGCACTTGGCCAATGACAATATTCCTATGCTTATAGCCTATATAGCTTATATGTGCTGTACACTCCATAATATTTGTGAAGGAAAGGGTGAAAGCTTCACTTAGGGCTGGACTGCTGAGGCTCAGTGCCTGGAGGCTGAATTTGAACAGCCAGAGTCCAGGGCTATTAGAGGGGCGCAACATGGGGCCATACAGATCGGGATGCCTTGAGGCAGCAATTTGAAGCTGAAAACCACTAATGGTTGCTATGCTTGGGAGTGAGGTGCTTGTAATGCTAGGAGGTGACTGTGATTGGTGCAGACAAGGCACTGTGAAGGTTTAAGAAAATTGCCTGTTGCTTTGCAGGGTTCTGTTTGCTTTCAATTAATGGAATAAAGATTGCTTTCAAACCAAAACCATTATTTTATTAAAAAACAACCACCAGAGGAGAGACACAAACAGAAAAAACACAATCAGCACTGTGGGGGAAGAGAAGGTCCTAGGAGGAGGTGGGGTCCCAGGATGGTTAAAGATTTGTGTATGTCCAGGTATCATATGCAGTCTTGTCCTCTGGAGTACAGTGAAATGGGTACTGTTCTCCAGCAAGGCTAAACTGCAGAGGGACGGGTGTTGAGTGCAGTGGGTGCTGGGAGTCCGCAGGGCTGGACTGCGACGGGGCAGGAGTGGAATGCAGGGGGTACAGACTGGAGCCAGGAGGGTGATAAGTGTGTTGGCGGTGTCTGGGGGGCGCATGGGAAAGAGTTTTGCAACAGCAGCTGCAGGGGAGGGCAGATGCAGAACTGCTCGGTTTGCAGTGCTAGTAGCACCTGGAGTGTGTCCGTTTGGCACTCCATAATGTTTAAGAGCTGCTCTGTGGCTTCGTTCTGGCGCGCCGTGTTCTCCTTTCGGTCCCTCTTCTCGCTGTCCCGCCACTCCTTCAATTCTTGTTTTTAAGCCGCAGAGTCATCATATTTTTCGTGGCCGCTTTCTAATTCTGTGCAGCCATTCAGCCGGTGATAACAAAGAGGGAGGCTGGGCTCCCAACGTCATATCTCTGAAGCCAAAATGCAACATTTTACAGAAGCAGTATTGTTTGCAACACACAGACCACTGATTCAGTGATTTAAAAACACAGCCACTATTCACATACCTGTCACAGGGGAAAAATCAGTGTTCTAGGACCGTACTGTACACTGGGCACATGGCTCTTGGGGAGAGCCAGCACTTTACGGGGGGGCCTTATAATCATTCCTGTTCCCACATTTTCCACAGGCTGTGTTCGTTATGGAAGATATCTCGCTGTGGAGGGTGAGCAGGGAATCAAGGGAGGGTCTTCTCCAAGACTGCGACTTCTGACCTGGCCCTTATGTGGCTCGCCTGCGTGCAGCAATGGTCCCCCCTAGTGATGGCAAAGTAGTGTGGGAAAGATACCCTTGATGGGGTCAGAAACAAGGCAGCTCTGCCAAAGAACGTGCGGCAGCGGATTGCCCAGTATCTCTAAGAGAGTTTCGTGGAGATCTCCAAGGCAGATTGCCATGAAGTGAGGGAGTCAATCAACACTCTGTTCTGCCGCTCAGACTAGGCATGAGGTGGTACACGCATCATACAGACACAAGCCTGCTTTCTGCAACCCTCCTGCCCCCAACAATTCCCAAAATCAAAGCTTCAGCAATTCCTAAAATCAGAGCCACTTACCAGGGGCCTCCTCTTTTGTTTGCGCTTTGCCAAGCTCCAATCGCTGTGACTGGCTAGCCTCCTCCAGGGTAAGGAAGAGCTCCTGGCTGCATGCATCTCTGACCTCCAAGTCGTTATCTGCCTCTGGGTCCCCCTCCACATCCTCGTCCACGATTTCCTCCTCCTGGGTTGGTCCACTCTTGACTGGCACGTGAGCCACTGAAGTATCCACAGGGGCCTTCACAGTGGAGATGGGGTCGCCACCGAGTATTGTGTCCAGCTCTTGGTAGAGCTGGCAGCTCGTGGGCGCAGCACCGGAGGGGTGGTTTGCCTCCCGCGCCTTGTGGTAGGTGTTCCGCAGCTCCTTCACTTTGACGCTGCAGTGCAGTGTGTCCTGGTCATGGCCCCTTTCTGTCATGCCTCGTGAAATCTGTCCATAGGTATCATCATTCCTACGGCTGGAGTGCAGCTGGGACTGGACAGCCTCCTCTCCCCAAATGCCGATGAGGTCCAGCAGCTCAGCACTGCTCCAAGCGGGGGATCGCCTGGTGCGTGGAGCAGGCCTGGCCACCTGGAAAGATGTGCTGAGACCACTGCACCCATCACCGAGCAAACAGGAAGGGGACTTTCAAAATTCCCAAGGAATTTAAGGGGTGGGGCTCACGATTGGTCACCTGAGGGCAGAGCAGTAGAGTTCAAACCGATGACCAGAGAGGCAAGAACAGGCATTGTGGGACCCTTCCCAGAGGCCAATTGCAGCGCTGTAATTGACAAAGGTGTCTATACTGGCACCGTGGTGCTGTAGCCCCAGCGCAGAAAGCTGTATGCCTCTCGTCGAGGTGTTGGTTTTTTTATAGCACTGAAACCGTGCAGTTTCTGCGCACTAAGTGGCTTGGCAGTGTGTACACCTCCAGAGTTACACCGCAGAAAGCTGCTTTACTGCACAGAAACTTGCCAGTGTAGACAAGGCCTCTATTATTCAGTGATTAACAGGCTCTATGACACACTATGAAGCAGTTCCGATTCCACACAGTAGAGCGTACATGCACATAACAGGAGCATGCTAGTAGAAAACCAAGTTATGGGCAGGATTTGGGGAATATCAACAAATGGGTAAAATTCAGGCCAAAATTCCTCCATGCACTGATCTGGGACCAAACAGCCACTGAACTTTTGGCAACATGTGGTGCCTGGACTCCATCGTCTGGTGCTGTTTAGGAAGCCAGCAGCGTATGCCTCCACTTGTACATTCAATGCCTGAACTGCACATGGCCCCCTGATGTACTTAGATTGTGTGACATAATTTCCCATTGAGATCTCTCTCCTCTTATTAAAATGTCTGTTTCAAGGGTCTCCTTGGGGAGACCACTGGGGTCCTTTCCCATGCCAAAACAGAAAGGAGATTGAAGAGTTGGGCACCAAAGCAGCTGCTCTGAGCCTCAACTATCTTCATTGCCCCCTCCTGTCAAGGGTTCCCACTAGAGGAGTGGTGAAATGGAATGCTGCAGACAAGTCACCTCCTTTCACATCAGTATGGTTTTAAACAGTTACAGGGAGTGTTTTAATTAAAACTGAAAACAAACCCATGCGAAAATTGTTAATATATAATCAATCACCCTCTCACACACAAACAAACTGAAAATCTGTGATGCTGAAGCAGTATAATGTACCATCAAAGCTTGTTAACATTTTTATGTTAATGAAATCAAGTCCTAACAGAAATCCACAGAAGTTTAAAAGCACTGAAAAAATGAATAATACTGTGTTTTTTAAAGCAGCATGTTGCAGACACAAAGACATTCCAATGGACTAATATGTTCTGCTTCAGAACACATTTACATTCCTGATTTTCCTTCTACTGCATATAGCCAAAAACCCCATGCAAATTCAGTTTGTGAGTCCATTGTGACTGGTGATAAAAAGACAGCCTTCAGTCTCTGGACATCTCCATTTTTTTATGCTCCAGTGGAAGCCAGTCACTTTCAGCCATACTTGGGGTCAGGTTTGATTTTAAACATTAATTCACTTTTAGTATCCAAGGTCAATTTTTTTTAAAATACGATTTGAAATCTGACAGTGTCCCCCTTTAAACTGATTGTGACAGTACTGCAGGTTCTGTCACCATGCGTGGAGCTGCAAAGCAGTTCTGCTGACATTCTGCAAGTCAGACCAGAAGGTCTCAAATTCCAATTCAGGAGCATAAAAGGCTGAGAACCTGTGATAGAGGAGAGACGTAGGAGCAGACCTGCAGGGAGAAATCCTGGGCACAGCCAAGTTCCAAAGACATTCAGGCTAAGGTTTGTGTCTCATTAAGACAAAGAAAGAAAAACTTCAGGAAGGGGGATTAAATCTGGACAGTGACTCCCTGTGTGCAGGCAGGCTGTGGCAAGCGCAGGGAGAGCACCCTCTTCCACTACACCTGATCCTTGCCAAAAGGCAGCAATAAACTAGCACCGGATTTGTCAACAACAAAAGCTTGCCAGAAAGTTACATGCCACCTAAAGCAAGTTTCAGCCTTACTTTGTAAAAGAGCTGGAAAGGAGTCCAATAAAAGCGATGGCTGCCCCCGAGGCTGCTGTCGTCCTGCAGCCAATCCGGTCGGTGAAGATACTCACAACAGGCGAGCAGAAGAAAATCATCCCCATGGCCAGAGCTCCAACCAGCGCTAGGAAGAGAAACAAAGGGAGGTGAAGATCAGCAACTGCTTTGGAAACAATATGCCAATGAAAGAGAGACCAATGCAGATGGCAGTGGGTGTGGGGGGGGATTTTATTGGTAGTCTCAGTAGAGTGGCCTATCTCCATTGCACAGCCAGCCAATCCTTGCACTACTCTCTCAAGAGACATGGTCTCTTTTGGCCATAGCTGAGGCATGCTAGCCTGGCATGTACAGAGCTTTGCACTGTCACTGACCTCATCGTACCTGTTGTGTGGATAGAACAAGTAGGTGTTTGTGTGAGGGAGGCGTGCCTAGGTTTACGCTGTATCCACCTCTGCTGGGTTTATGTATTTTAGTAAGGCAACCCAGATTCCTCTCCATTTATCTAGCTTTTCTTGTTGTCACTATACTGATGTCTCCACTGCTATGATTTCTGTCCGTAAAATATTCTGGACTGGTAAGAAAAACCACGTAGACCCAGGAGAGAACATCAGATCTTCCTAGTCTCTGACACTTACAGGCTTGGTATCCTGAGGTACTAAGCACCCTCAACTCCTAGGAACCTTCTTGAAGGCAGAGGGCTTTCAGCCCTATATTTTAGCTACAGTTACTATCCATCAATACTCATTTTCCTAAAGGGCCAGAGATTTCTAAACTTCCCTGCTTGACATAAGGGTTTTCTGAAGTCACTGCAGATGGCTTTTAATTGCAATGTTCTTTCCTACTCCAGCAACAATATGTACCCTACATAGAACAACTGAGAGATATTAATTACAGCAAACATCAATTTTCTAAACAACATAAGCTAGTAAATAATTAATGACACTCAAATGACACATCAACCAGATACAAAAAACAGAAAAATGGCAAAACTTAAGAGAAAAAGGTCTGAGCCCCACCAAGAGATGTTGGCTTGGTCCAAGAGTAATAAACAGACCACACATACATATGGTCTGGGGCTGTGCTCACTGACAAATCTTTTGCCAATCTTGTTTTCTTCCAAGGAATGCACCTTATTTTAGACAAGGCGATGTACAGTACCTGCACAAAGACAAAGACCATCATCACAAAACAAATCCAACGCCCCTGATTTCATAGGAAAGACTTTTGTCAGGGGTATGATCCAAAGCCCACTGGCATCAATGGGCGTTTTTCCAGTGACTTCAGTACACTTTGGACCAGGACCATGATGACCTAGGATTTAACACTGCCTCACATCCCCTGTTGGAAGGCATTTTATTTTCCATCTTTCTTTACACAAATCTGGAGGAAATTACAATTTAAAAAAAAAAAAAAAAAAAAAAAAAAAAAAAAAAGGTTTTGCTGCTGAAAAAGATTTTGGGCCTGTCAGGTTTGATGTCTTTAAAGGTCTCTTTAAACCCATCCTTTCTTTAAAAGAGAAGATATAGAAAGGCTACCTATTAAAAAAACCTCCATCCATAAATGGTGAGGAGAACCAAACAAGAAATGCACTGCAGAATACATTAACCCTTGTATGAGGAGGTCTCCTGTCTGGAGCACAGAATTCTTTCTGAGGAAAGAAGGAAGAGAATATAGAAACTGCCACTCTGGCACAGATCAATGGCCACTGGAAAATGCAGGATGATGTAGCGGGAGATGCAAGTCCCCTTCATAATGCACATAACTGTATAATATTTACACTCCTTGGTCGGGGGAGGGGCGTTTCTTTTGGACCTCAGCTGATGACTAGCTTATGCATAAGGATTGAAAGCCTTTGGTATTTTATTCTAGGTAGTGTAAACGCAGATGGCTGCTCTTATTTATAGAATTACCTATCAAAAGAAGTATTATGGGATACAAAATTAGTCAGAAATCAGGTTGATATTATATGCCTTATTCCATAAAACAACAACAGGGCTGTGAAATAAAGCACTCAAAAGAGCAAATTAGTTTTAATTTAGGACACCTTATGACTGTGAATTATGATAGTCTTTATTTACATAATCACATGCCACTCTTTCTGCAGCACCTCTGCCTCGTTCAATGTTTAGCTCATTGCACACCATCTGACCTGAACAGCTGTTCAAAACAGACATAAGAAATTATATTTGTAATTGCTGACAGTGTGGTCTCCTTTCCAGTAGTCTCTACACCGACCCCTGCCTCATTCATTGGCCAACCTGTATAATGAATGAGGCAGGGGTCCTGCCAAAAAAGAGAGACAATACAATGTGCAATTATGTATTAGAGACAA
The DNA here is from genome assembly GCF_965152275.1 of Natator depressus. Taxonomy (NCBI): domain Eukaryota; kingdom Metazoa; phylum Chordata; order Testudines; family Cheloniidae; genus Natator; species Natator depressus. Next base: position 80,863,646 of record NC_134242.1, on the reverse strand, counting down.
CAGGCCAGATCTTCAGCTGGTATAAACTGGTGTAGCTCAATTTCCTTCAATGTACTGACACCAGCTGACACCAGCTAAGGAGATCTAGTAGCTGCACAAAGGGACAAACTTAAGGTTGTGCGCACAACACTGCCATTTTCGGACTTCTGAGTGCTTAACTTTGTATTGTTAATATTTTTAAATGGAGTTTCTTAAGTGTTTTTAAGAGAAAATAAAGAATTTTCACAATGCTGAACTGTAGTATTTGATCAACAGCCGTAGAATGATCTTTCCTGAGCACCACAGAAACTCAGTAAGTGCACAGTTTTGAGTACCTTCCATATATCCATATCTGAATGCAGGGTAGTGTCCATTATCATGATAGCATGCAGCAATATAGGTCTTAAAACTACTGAAAGATCTCTCTTATAAATCACCGTGGTTTGCACTGGTGGAAATAAGCTTCTTTATGGCACCTTCCAGAGTCATGTACTTCTGGGCTCCAGACTCCACAGTGCAACTTTTAAGACTGTGACACTGAACAAGAAACTTCCCCTACACAAGTGGTCCCAGTTACACTCCAAGCCAAACTTCAGCAAGTATTCAGCAGGTAAGGATTTGCTTGCACCTGCAGTGAGGGCTCTACAAATCTTTTCATCCCGGCATACAACTGAACCCAAAGAAGTACAATACAACTGGTCCTTCTATAGCTGAGAGAGCTTCCGAAAATAACCAGGTCCCTACAAAAAAAAAGTTAAAGATAGCGCTGCCCCCCCCCCACAACAATCCTCTTCCTCTTTCCTAAAAAGCTTGACACAAAGAGGCACTCTCGGGACCTGAGAACAGCTGGCCTTTTCAAATGATAGGTTTTTAAACAACCATTTTATTCAAAAAAGTGTTCTGACAATAAATTGAGATAGAGGAAAAATCCTTTAAGGGAAGAATAACTGAGGCACAGCAGGAGTTCTCTAGGACTCACTTCAGCCTGAAAATACTCCCATCTGGCACTGGAACAAAACAAAATTAAAGAGAGAGAGAGAGAGAGAAGGAGAGATCTCCCTCTTGGCTATAAACAAGGTGCACAGTGTAACGAATGTACTTCTAATAGGATTAGACGGCATCATTCCAAAGAGCTATCCAAAACAACCACGAAAAGGGTGGGAGGGCCAGAGGGGAAGAGCCAGAATGAAAAAGGCTCATTAAATTGGAGAATATATTTCAGGAAATGTTCCCTCTATTTAAGCCAAGCCAGTAAAACATTTGACGGCCCCATCATGTTTGAAGTTTGCTGAGAGATGTGGTTATTATGGGAAATTAATCTGAGAAACATGGAAATGCAAGCAGAAAACCAGGTATTACATTTAAATAGGCCAGATTCTGATCTCAATTACTCCAGATTTATACATGCGTAACTGGTATCAAAATCCTGCCCAAAATTCAGACTCACATGGGCAGTTCAAAACAAACCTCAACCAGGAGAATCAGCAGCTTCAGCTTTGAACTTCTAAAAATTGTAACTTGTGAAGGGAGGCATTAACTAAAATTTATACTAGATTTGTAACAAAAAATTCCCCTACTCTATTACTCCACCTTAGAGAAACTGCTTACCACATGCAGTGGAAAAAAATAGTGTTCTGACATAACAGTGAGATAAAATAGGTAATAATAATAATTAACATGTCCAGGGTGCTTTTTGTTTTCGAAGTGCTTTACAAATATTAACTAGGTAATGCTTACGACGTCCCTGTGAAGCAGGGAAGTGTTGTTGCTATCTCAGTTCCACAGACATGGAATGTGAGGGAGAGACTGGTTAAGTGCCTTGTCCAAGATCATAAAGACACCGCTGGGAGTAGAACACGAGAAGTTGCTGGCTCCCAATCCTGAGGCCTATTTAATGCTGGTTTGTGTTTAACATCAAATGAGGATAAGGACAAGTGGATAAATAGTTAACTCTTGTATTTTAACTCCTGTATTTTCACTCTTGTATTTTCGTGAGCTGTAGCTCACGAAAGCTTATGCTCAAATAAATTTGCTAGTCTCTAAGGTGCCACAAGTACTCCTTTTCTTTTTGCGAATACAGACTAACACGGCTGCTACTCTGAAGCCTGTCTTATATTTTAGAGTCACAGGACTGGTATGCACAGGAGCAAAGAAGTAGAGCTGAGCCCTTCATTGTGATAGGCAACAACTGAATTGAAGATGGCTATTGGGTCCAACAACTGAGGCGGTTTTGCCTTGTTAATTTCAGCAAGAGGTCAAAGGATAGTCACAGTGGAAGGTCAAAGATGATGAAAAAAATTAGTTAAAAAAAAAAGTGTCCAGCACATTGTTTAGTAACACAACTGTTAGAATGTCACTAAACCAGCTCTTGAGCTGTGTTTGTATCTGTCCATTATCATTACTTTACGAGCTAAAGCAGAACTGACTGTTGGAAATCCATCTTAAACTCTCCACAATGGAATTAAGCTTCTCACGGAGTCTTAGCTGTTCTGGTCCTCTGGGTCACCACAGCCTAGAAATGCTGATCTCTGTGGGACCCATGTAGCACCATTAACAGGAAATTCATCCTGCACTTCAGTGGGCACTAGACTGGGATCTATTAGTCTGCTGCACGGGCCAGGATTTCACTTGGCAGCTCTCAAGAATCTTAATGAATTTAGAACTTGATCCAGACCCCCGCCTCCCCCCCCAAGTCAATAGGAGTCTTGCTTTTGACTTCAGTAGGTTTTGGATTAGGCCTCTAGTTCCTACTCCACCCCCAAAATCCATCAGGTAATATATGTAAAATAAACACAATCCTCAGGACCCTAATGGAATCTTATCAACAACATAGCATGTTCCAGCGGAGCATAAAGTATGTTGTACAAAAATTGGACAAAACCCAATTTAAAGCTAGATTGGAATTTATTTAAGTATTGTGCAAAATCTGGACAGGAATTGGGTTAAGACTGGATCAGTCTCAAGGCCCTTCAGGCTCAAACATTTACTGGAATAAATGGTAAATGGGTTTATTTTGGAGTCAGCCTTTGGAGAGAAGAAAGGCCTGACTGGTGGGCATTCAGAATCTTCCAAGTCCAACAGACACCCTGTGCGATTCTGAAAACAAGACTAATATTACCAAAGTGTGAGCATGAAGGCAGTGGAGAGAACAATGTTCTACTGACAGGCAGAACCTTGTAAGCTGTCGTGTCCTTGCAAAGCCCCCCGTGTGACACGGGACACGCTTTATGAGAATACAAAGGTAATTTCAATATATTAAGACGTTTTCATTTGTGTCCCTTGGCCTTTCAGATGCAATTGAATAGATACAAAAGAGCTGAAACGGAGTGTTCATTGCACGTGGATGCAAGTTCATTAAACAAAGTATCCTGATGGTTTCTAGTCTGATCCTCAACACTGATTGAGAACGAGGCCTAGCATGTGTTTTCCTGATGAAGACTTTCGGTCAAAATCTGCCTCTTCCCCAGACAAAAAGATGCCTTTGCAACCAATACAAAAATTCTCACCCAAAAAAATTAAGCCAATCAAATGATCTTTTGGGGACCAACTCACATTTTTAACATGTGGGCTTGGCAACACTGCAGCTGGTAGAGTCAGCAACCAACATATTGTCACGTTCTAATTGCTGGCTATGTGTTGATGCCTCTGGTATCAAATTACATGCAAAGCAAATTGTGGCTGTACGTTCTTACTCAACAGCCACAATAGTTTCCACCGGAGGGATAATAAACCAGCAGCCATATAGGGGGTGACTTTCACTAAAAAAGAGTACCAAAGGCCGAATTCTTTTAAAAGTTACCTTGCTAAAGATGCCTGCTGCTTTGTCCAGGTTAATGATTGGCAAAAATCACCTGCAGGGGGAAAGCGAACAGCAGCAAGAATGTGGATAGCTGGTTGGGGCTGCCCATGAGGGCAAATCACAGCACAAAACTTTCTCCACAGCAGGTGGGATGGTCTTAGATTGATGCTCAGGGTGTTTGGTGGGTAAATCACAGCATGCCCAGATGAGATCTCTCCCGAATATGGAGCTGGAGAAGGAACACATGGGGATATCCTCCAACAATCCGGAAAGAGGGCAGCATAATACAGAACACTGCAGTGGAAACAGTCCCACCAGTGGCCCTCTTGCATGTCAAACCACAGAACGGCAATGCAGCAGCCAACAGGGCATCAACAGCTTCCAAAAAGCTCCTCCCCACATCGATGCTAATAGGAATGGAGTGGGAAATGGACCCAGTGCAGGGTGCAAAGAACAGAGCATCATCATCAGAGCCCAGGGGAACACAGAAAATCTGCAGTGAGCAATTGAATGGGGTGCACGGCAGCAGGCAAGGTACAGGACAAGCAGTGCACATGAAAGCTTCCCCCCCCCCACATGCCAACATGACTCAATCCTGACCTGAGGTAAACACCCCTCAACGTGAGAGGTGAGCTCAGTCTCCAGGGTCCAACCATTCCTGGGACTGATGATCAAGAAGGTGGTTTCCAACAGGATCTGAATGTTTGTGTTTGAAACGTTTGCAAACAGGAATCACAAAACCCATTCTTCTCCAGGAGACAGAGAGCTAACCGTCAAGAGAAATCTGCAAAAGGCAAAGCTTGCTCCACAGGTTAAATCTGCGGGGGATTTCTAAATCACATGATAGGGAGGGCACGTAGTTTCTTCTCCATTTCTTTCTAACCATCTATTCCAAAAGGGAAAACCACTTTTTAAAAAGTTGCACGTCCCCCATTTTCTGACTTAATTGAATCAGGCTTTCAATAATGTAACAGCTCTTGCTTCCAGGAATGGAACTGCAACAGGCACAGGGCAAGACTAGTAAGTTGCACAATAGAAAATTAGTCTTAAATGATTTTTCCAGGACAGGAAACAAAGGAAAAATATTGTAGTCATCTACAGACAAGGATCCAAATTCCCTCTGGTATTGAGCTCATTGTTCGCAAAGCTTTCAGAAAAACATCATTAATACTAGCCATGGGGCACACTAAATCTAGTCTTTTTATTCATTATAAATGAATCTCCAGAGAAACAAAGGGAAGAGACCTCCTTCTCTGACCATAGCATGGGAGTTTGACTGCTCAAGAATTGGTAGGTGACTTCAGAACCTTGTCCCAAGTTTGAAAGCTTGTCCTAAAATTTCCCACTTTTACCTCCATTAGTGCAGCACCACCATGGGTAGACAGGGTGGGAAGGCTAACGTTCAGAAGATGCTGGCAGCTGTCAATGCTTTAGGCGCTGTGTCATGTAGACCTGCTCTCTGCAGAGTAAGAGGAGGACACGGTGCTGAAAGGCCAACAATCACTTGGAATTATGCCTACACTGGTGCTCTCATCATTCTGCTCCTGATGTAATCAAACTGGTGACAGCAACAGCAACAAATACCAGGGAAAAGAAACTCTTGTAGACACAGGTTTCAATATATGAGGTTATCTGTACTTTAATTTATAAAGGAAAGCTGGCAGTTCAAGGCACTGGTAATGAGATCTGGACAGACCTTTTCACCTGTAGCCAGCCCCAGAAAGTCATAACCCGAAGTAGCAGCACTCTGCTGGCTGCTCGGTGGCCTCTATGAAATGAAATAGAGCCGCGGTTCTCAATCTATTTACCATTGTGGGCCACATATGCAGCACTGTGTGTGTTATGCGGGCTGCATCCACACAATATACGTACTACTTGAATTGCCCTCAGGATGTCACATGTGCTGCAGCTGTGTGCTGATTGGGCCGCAAGCAGCCTGTGGGTTGTGAACCACTGAATTGGAGGAACTCAATCCAGTTTCTAGCAGACATCGTTAAACCCAACCCCACCCTTTGGCACTACCTGGCCATATGGGTTGGCAGTCTCAGTAGGTGGGTGAAGGATCAAATGGGCAATGAAGAGTGAACTCTCAGTCCTAGAGGCCTCCCTCCTGCCCCTGCTGCCTAAGTACAGCAGTACATGTTATGTGGCTTCCATCTCTAGAGCTGTCAATCTGGTTCTAGCACTAGAAATCACTAAAACCATTTAACAGGGCTCCAAACATAGCCCTAATCAGAAGCTGCAGTTTGAAACAGCAGCACCGTGTCTTGACTAGAGTGGGCTTTTCCTTTCAGGACATTCTCAATGCAGAGATGGACCTGACGTACAAAGCCTGGGTCCGAAAGGATCCTGAAAGCTTAGACTGATCTCTTTGCACCCCAAGGTAACAAGGCCCAGCATGTATGAGATAAGACAAAGAATATCATAATGCCACTATGTAACTCCCTGTTACGCCCACACCTTGAATATTGCATGCAGTTCTGATTGCCCCATCTTAACAGTGATATATTAAACTGGAAAAAATACAAAGAAGGGCAACAAAAATGATTAAGGGTATGGAATAGCTTCGGTACGAGGCGAGATTAAAAAGACTGGGAACATTCATCTAAGAAAAGAGACAACTATGGGGGGATGTGATAGAGGTCTATAAAATCCTGAATCCTCTCGAGAAAGTGAATACAGAAGTATTATTCAGCCCTTCACATAACACATGAACCCGGGGGTCACTCACCGAAATGAATAGCCAGCAGGGTTAAAACAAATATAAGGAAGTACTTCATCACACAATGGACAGTCAACCTGCGGAACTCATTGCCAGGGGATGTTGTGAAGACCAAAAGCATAACTGGGTTTGAAAAGAATCAGATAAGTTCATGGTGGATAGGTCCATCAATGGCTATTAGCCAAGATGGTCAGAGATGCAACCCTATGCTCTGAGTGTCCCTCAACCTCCAACTGCCAGAAGCTGGGACTGGATGGCAGGGAACCCATCATTTGATAACTGCCTGTTCTGCTCATTCCCTCTGAAGCATCTGGCACTAGCCACTGTCGAAAGACAGGATCCTGGGCTAGATGGACCACTGACCCAGTATTGCTGTTCTTGTGTGTTTTCTATTTGGACCTGATGTGCAAAGTTTGGGTCTGCATTCAAACTTCTTCCAAGTTCAGGAGTGCATCCATTTTTTAAACTCAGTGTGACTAACCACATCTGTTTCTCTCCTCATAGTGGGGGGGGGGGGGTGAGGGGAGAGAGAGAGAGAGACAGAGACAGACAGACAGACTGAGACTCTTCTGGAGAATTACCAGAATCCTTGCTGACACTGTATGGTAGCTCGCGGCCTTGCTGGAACAGATGGATACAATCAAATCTGAAGGACCAGTAGGAAAAGGGAGGAAATGAAGGACTGCTGGTATTCTACACCTGAAAGCCTTACCTATGGCACAAATTGCAAATGCAATAAAGAAACAACTTGGACAATATGGTCAGGGGAAAAAACGTGCAAGCTACAAAAACTCAGATGGTGTTATACTGGCCATGTGCACATGACCACTGAACCAGTGATCAGCACTGCAACTACACATATCTGGCAAACAATGAGGATGGCCTCACGATTTCCTGGGTGCAATGCACATCTGGTCATCCTATGCTATCATAGGAGACTGCATTGTATCATCACCTCCCAGCTAGTAATGATGGTCATCTACTGAGCTCAACACTTGTGTGCCCATCACACATTTTTATTCAGTTGACCTCTGCATTTCAGCAGTGAGCGTTGTGATACTTCTGCAGCTGTTAAAATCCCCTTCTTTGTACAACAGTGGATCATCCCCTCCCTTGTTGCATATTGAAGGGCTTCTGTATTTACTGGGCATGGGTGGTGGAACAGCTGTATGTCATTTGCAACTCTGATGTCTAATGCATTTCCCCCTCTTCCTACCAAATATTCCCTGTGCACTTTTAAGGGTTAAAGGTGGATAAATAGGCCTCCCATACTTGGGCCCTTTTAAAATTATTTCTCCACGGAAGTCAAGAAGGCGGCACACACAGAGACTTTTTTAATCCTGGATCAGCAAACACAGTGTGACACAACAAATGGCACCATTATAACTAGAGTCTGAATGTATCCCCTCAATAGAGGGTCTCACCTATCTAAAGTGGCCCCATTACTGGAGTAGCTAAGCACAGTCTTTAATGTATTCATCCTCATGTGAGGTAGGGCAGTGCTATTATCTGAGGCACAGAGAAACCAAACGACCTGCCCCAAGTTACACAGTGCGGGCAAGTCTACACTATGGCAGGGATCGACGCTCTGAGATCGATCCACCGGCGGTTGACTTAGAGGGTCTAGTAAAGACCTGCCAAATCGACGGCAGATCGCTCTCCAGTCGACCCCTGTACTCTACCCCCGACGAGAAGAGTAAGGTAAGTCGATGGGAGATTTTCTCCCGTCAACCCCCCGTGGTAATTCAACCTAAGGTACGTCGACTCCAGCTATGTTATTTATGTAACTGGAGTTGCATAGTGTAGGTCGACTTACCGCAGTAGGGTAGACATAGCCAAAGTCTGTAGCAGAGCTTGGAACTGAACTTCAGTCTCCAAAGTCCCAGCCTAGAACCCCAACCATAAGCCCATCCCTCTTCTCCTACTTGCGTATTCCTGTCCCATCCCAGTCTTCTGGGAGGAAAGAGCAGCCTTCATCAACGCCAGCTCAGCAGCTACACACATGGCTGAAAAGTGGATCTTTAAAAGAACCCATTGCATTTCTAATCACATTCCAGCCAAACTTGCTTAGCTTTCAAAACTGATGTTTTTGCCTGGCTCTCCCATGACCCTCCCCCACAGCTCTGCTTGAATACCATTAAAAACTGTATCTCCCAGCAATTGCACAGTGCACATGATGAAGTCTAACCACTAGTTCGTTCCTGCACTTACCTAAGCCATGTACTTTTCCTCTGGAGATATTAGCCAGCTCTTACGCTGGTGTTTAAACACAGAGAACTCTAAGGAAGAAAGATGGAGCTCCAACAACTTATTAATTATATCGTTATAGAGATCAGGGCACAAAGTGGGCCTGGGATCTCATATAACTTGGCACTTCTGGACTGGAGAATGAGGCATCAAAATTCACCAACCATAAAATGCCTTTGTTTAGCTAACAACTGTCAAACTAAATATAAGAACATGAGAATGGCCCTACTGGGTCAGACCAAAGGTCCATCTAGCCCAGTATTCTGTCTTCCGACAGTGGCCAGTGCCAGGTGCCCCAGAGGGAACGAACAGAACAGGTAATCACCAAGTGATCCATCCTTTGTCTCCCATTCCCAGCTTCTGGCAAACAGAGGCTAGGGACAGCATTCCTGCCCAACCTGGCTAATAGCCATTGATGGACCTATCCTCCATGAATTTATCTAGTTCTTTTTTGAACCCTGTTATGGTCTTGACTTTCACAACATCCTCTGGCAAGGAGTTCCACAGGTTGACTGTGCGTTGTGTGAAGAAATACTTCCTTTTGTTTGTTTTAAACCTGCTGCCTATTAATTTCATTTGGTGGTCCCTAGTTCTTGTGTTACGAGAAGTAGTAAACAACACTTCCTTATTTACTTTTTCTACACCAGTCATGATTTTATAGACCTCAAATCACATCTCCCCTTAGCCGTCTCTTTTGCAAGCTGAAAAGTCCCAGTCTTATTAATCTCTCCTCATACGGAAGCCATTCCATACCCCTAAATCATTTTTGTTGCCCTTTTCTGAACCTTTGTCAATTCCAATATATCTTTTTTTGAGATGGGGTGACCACATCTGCACACAGTATTCAAGATGTGGGTGTACCATGGATTTATATAGAGGCAACATGATATTTTCTGTCCTATTATCTATCCCTTTCTTAATTATTCCCAGCATTCTGTTCACTTTTTTGACTGCTGCTGCACATTGAGTGGATGATTTCAGAGAACTATCCAGTGACTCCAAAATCTCTTTCTTGAGTGGTAACAGCTAATTTAGACGCCATCATTTTATATGCACAGTTGGTATTATGCTTTCATCATCAGCATTAGACTTTAATAGTTATTTCATCTTGTTCCCCTTTAAAAAAATAGCAAGGTTATTGCAATCGCACAGTGCACATGATGAAGTCTGTGCTGTGATGTTCTTCAGCACATCATCTGCCTTCCCAGGAAGCAAAACATGAAGAGCTCTTAGGGCTCAATGCAAAGTCTGCTGCAGTGGGAGCTGATCCAGGCTCTTTAGGGGGAGCATTCATATTGGTAAGGGAAGCCCAAAGTCCCACCCTGGGGGAAGTTCCCATCGTTATTTAATGCCCAAAGGGGATGTTAATTTGCTTAGCTCTCAACTGAAGCTAGAGACCTGGCTTCCCCAAGTATAGTAAGCAGAGAAGGTCCCATTGCATGGTCTTCCTCGAAGAGAGGCATACTGATACTCTCGGACGTGAGAAGGGGATGGCAAACCCGCAAGAGGCGGCACACAGTCCATCTGGTTCTGACAACGTGCCACAGGTGGCTGCTTAAAGGCAGCCATTGATTCATTGCTTAGTGTGTGTCACTGGACAAAGAGGAAGGCACAAGCTCTGTCTCCAAGGGAAACTGACAAGATAAATAATCCTATTTAACAAACAGAAATGCCCTTGCATGTGTCATTGGTAATATCTGCCATTTAAAACTGAGACACTGGAATGAACATTTACTCTGTGTTATTGCTGCTGGCCGATTACTTTTTACACAGCATTCCACTTGGCCAGTGAAAATGATCTGGTCAGCTTCACTTTTTGATTCCCATGTACAATACTGTCGTGTTTGGAGTTCAGCAGACAGGCATGCACACAGAGCTTATAAACACCCCACATTTTGGGTCTAAGTAATTCATCAACATCTCTTTTATTCATTAGATCTAATCCACTCATGTCCCATACAAAAGATCCAAGCCCACCATACACTGGGGCACCTCAACATGTCACTGTCACACACTGATGAGGCCTCCTAAGTACAGGAAGGAAACTGTTTCAACATAGTTTCAGGTCAGTAACAGCAAAGTTCAGGTGCCCTGAAATCGTGACTCCCCTACCTTAAAACCAGAGGTCTCAATAGGAAAATATGGACCAAAATTGGGGTGACCAGTTTTCAGAAACTCCTGGAAGCCATTTATAGTGCCTCTAAGCACTACTGTAGTACAGACAATTAATATTACGGCCAGTTTACTAATCATGGATTCGACTGGATTTTTTCTTGCAGCTTTGACTCAAATCTACAAACATCCATGTTAGTTTGTAGCTTGTTAGTTTGTTCCTTAGCAAAAAACAAACAAACAAACAAACAAACCCACCCTGCTGAAAGTCAGCATGAGACCAAGAAGGACTAAAGAACTATTTTCAACGTCCCATTCTTGGAGGAATTACAGCAGATTAAGGAAGAATGTGAAAGCCATAGAAGGGGTGTTACTGCACTAAAGACTTTAGCCATCACCACCACTACATGGTCCTATGACAAACAAGAATTATTAAACTGCTTCCCAGAAACTGAAATATCAAGTGTGCATCACATATCCTCCAAGTACAGGATCGTTTGTCTATATTTAACTGCTGCAGGAGCCTATGGATTTGGAACCGAGAAGCCTATATTAGTTTCAGTTATATTTCTAGAAATCAAATTGCCTCCTCCCTTGATCTCTGCCACCCCAAGGATTCAGGAAATAATTAGAGTTAACCCAAAACCAACCCTACAGATGTGAAAATCCCTGCACTTCCAGGCATTTGAACAGCCCAGATCTGGAATTTGAGGTGAAGCCCAGCTACCAAAGAGATTAAAATAAGGGGGAGCTCCCTCCCTTTTCCTGGCTTGGACAAGCAATGTTCCCTCTTGACTCCCTCTTTCCTTGGCTCTAGTATGAGCTCCCCCTCCCGTTTCAGCCTACGTTAACCATTAAGTAAGGGATATCAGTGTATGTGAGAAATAAGCCCCAATATTAGCAAGGCTGTGGTCTCTTTAACTAGAGATGTAGACAACTCAGCTGTTTCATTTGGCCAGAGGCTGGTGCAGAGGTCTTTTCACATGAGGTTCACACACACTGAATTTTTCTCTGAGTTTTAGGTTTGACCAAAGCCCCAAAGAGAAATTCAGCCCAAACCACAGTTCATATGGTTTTCACCCAAAACTATAAATCATCCCAAATTAGTTCAAAATACTGTTCAGGCTCAAGCCTGAGCTGAATTATGGCTTGGTGGGGAAACCCGAGGTACTGTAATCTTGCACCAAGCTAGGTTTGGTAGCTTAGGCGATGGGATTCTCTCTGAGCTTTAGTAGACTCAAAAAGACCATGGAGACATGCGGAGACTGAATCCCCCTGAAATTGACCAAAACCAATGAAGAGCAACATGATTCCTCTATAGAGCAAAGCCTCCTTGTTCACATGTTATATCCCACTGTTCCCAAAATCCCTTTTCAAAATATACCCCCAGAGAGAATAAAGTACAAGAACCACTGCCCAAGTCAAGAACAGTGACAGGAATATCATCTTTTGCAAGACACCGAGTGAAGAGTTATATACTATGTATTATAATATGGGGAATTTCTGATGCTCTTGCTAACTTGAGATCCCAAAGAGCTTTACCAGCCTTTCTGTACCTGTGTGAAGCAGATGGGGACCAGAGACACACAAGGTTGGGCAGCGGAGTTTCTCTCATGTCAGTGGCAGAACCAGGAACAGAACTCGACAGTCCAGGTTCCTGGTCCTGTGCTTTAATCACATGCTCTTTACCACTATTTCCTTTTTCCATTATATCTGATCACCCAGTCAGTAGACATCTCCAGTCTAAGCAGACTGCTCTCCCAAGGAGATTCACTCACTCAGTTACTTCCTCTCTCTGCACTTTGGCAACATCATCATTCACTTGTACAGTGATGGACTGACAATATCAGGAGCACTGAACTGAACTGAACCACTGCAGAATGAATCAAGCAAGGGAATGAGGCAGATGAAAAGGGAGGAACTTCTGAAGCCAGATTTTCCAAGAGCAGCCCCTAAATTCTCCATTGCAATTTTATGGGCCCAAGTTTCTGTGAACATGAAAAATTCTCCACCGTTATAGGATGGTGTTGAAAACTGAAAAAAATATTTATTGCTGTCAGTTATCGGAGCCCCTAGGTCGGTCATCTGCTCTGGTCCTATGACAAACAAGAATTATTAAACTGCTTCCCAGAAACTGAAATATCAAGTGTGCATCACATATCCTCCAAGTACAGGATCGTTTGTCTATATTTAACTGCTGCAGGAGCCTATGGATTTGGAACCGAGAAGCCTATATTAGTTTCAGTTATATTTCTAGAAATCAAATTGCCTCCTCCCTTGATCTCTGCCACCCCAAGGATTCAGGAAATAATTAGAGTTAACCCAAAACCAACCCTACAGATGTGAAAATCCCTGCACTTCCAGGCATTTGAACAGCCCAGATCTGGAATTTGAGGTGAAGCCCAGCTACCAAAGAGATTAAAATAAGGGGGAGCTCCCTCCCTTTTCCTGGCTTGGACAAGCAAAGTTCCCTCTCGACTCCCTCTTTCCTTGGCTGGAGTTCAGCTAGAATTTTAGGATACGTGGACAGCAAAAAAAGGCCCGCAACAGCGAGTCTCAGAGCCTGGGTCGCTGATTCAGTCTGAACGGGCTTGTACTATGGGGCTAAAAAGAGCAGTGTAGACATTCAGGCTCCTGCTGGAGCCCAGGGTCTGAAATGTGGCGAGGGGGGAGGGCCTCAGAGGCCAGGGTTCAGCCCAAGCCCGAACAGCTACACTGTTATTTTTAGCCCCATACCGCAGGCCCAAGTCAGCTGACCCACACTCGGAGACCCGCTGCCGTGGGGTCTTTCTGCTGTGCAGACGTCCCCTTTGAAGCTTTAGGATTGTACCTGTCCCCCGCAGGGGCCAGTGTGCTTGCTCAGCAGCAGCATGTGCCCTTTGGAGTAGCTGCCCCCACTGACAAAGTCAGACAGGACTTAGAGCCAACCATGCCTCAGTAATAATTAACTCTGCTGTCTGACCCCTATCCTTACACAACTGTCTAAGGCAGCAATAACCCCTGGTGATGGCAGATTGCTTATGTAAAGGTACAGCCTTTAAAAAGTGATGACCTGCACAGACTTCATCGCTCTGACTAAGCACGGGGATAACAGGTTAATCGTAATCTAAAAGCTCTGTATAAACTTTGTTCAGCTGGACATGGTTTAGCTTGGCACTTACGTCTGAGTATTGCCATTCACCCTCCTCTCCACGGGAGTCCTCCATCTCCCAATTTGAGCTCAGAGATGCTCCTATGGTTGCTTTTTGTTTGCATGCCAAATGGATGGCAGGATTGCCCTTCTTTGCTGCAATTAATTGTTCCCGGGCAACTCCATGGGTTAATGCGTTAAACTCTAGTTAATCCCAATGTTACATGCTAGGCTCACCACCAGTCTTGGAGAATGAACCTCCCCCCCCCGGCCCACTGCTACCAAAGAGGCAAGCGGGGGCAGTGTTGAGTTACATGAGCACCCTCTCTGCAGCAACTGAATCCGCTGTCTCTCAGCAGTCCCAGCCCAGGCTAGCCTATATAGCACGAGCAGTGGAAACTGAACAGCAAAGCCACCGGCTGGCTTGAAAAGATCGAGTTCTGACTGCATGTGAGCACGGACAGCTGTGAGACAGACAAGCAGGAAGCAGTGAACAACTGGGGAATTCTGGAACATGTTCCACTATTTTACTGCTCCTTCCTTAGCACCATTTAGCTCTTAAAAAAGCAGGGGTTATTGAGCAACGAAATAGCAAGACCCCTCAGATTGCCTCTTCAACACAGGGAGGAGAGGTGACCCGGAAAAACAGGAATGATGCTGCGTAGAAACAACAGGGCAACGCCCGATCTGTCTTCAGTCCTGGCCACATCTTTTAACTGTTCTCCAGCATCTGATATTTTGTTGTTTCTTTAAACAAAAGTAAACAGCCATGTCCAAAGTGCAATTGTGTAGAACTGATTGTCCACATATTCCTGTCTACCTACATTGTTTAGCAATTTCAAGCTGGATGTACTATCCTGCCCCTCTTCAGTTGTTGTCCTGAAGTGTGGTGTAGTGTTGCTGTGCACTTTTTAAGTGGTTAGCGTTCCTCCCCAAAGGTGGCTGCATTTCAATGAAATGACACTGCAGAGCTTAGTTAAGGTTTGCAAGACATTTTGAAATCCTCAGATGAAATATGCTAATAAATAAAATAAATAAAATAAAATAAAATAAAATAAAATAAAATAATAATAATGCTTAATTCCCCCCTTCCATAACCCACTTACTAAGAAAGTACCATTGGGCCCAAAAAGCTATTGCAGTGGGGCAGAGTTACATATTTGCAAAAACAAAGGGAAGATGGTAGGAAGGGCAGGACAGGGATAGTGGGACAAGAGACAGAGAGATAGAAAGAGTGAGGTGGAGGGGGAATTAATCTTTAAAAAGCAGCTTGATATCTTTATTGGTTTTGGAACTGAATCTCCCAGCCTTGGTGGTTTCTGGCTGAGCCCACCTAGAACACATGACAAACCCTGCAAGAAGACAGTCTGGTATAGTAGTTAAAGCCTAGGACCAGGCCATAATCTCAGCTCAGCCACTGATTCACAGTGTGAACTTGGATAAGACCTTTAACCTCCCGATGGCTCAGTTTTCCCATCTGTAAAATGGGACAAAATTATAGCTACTCCCATTGTGAAGCACTTTGATACCTTCAGATGTAAAGCACAGGGAATAATCCTTCCTATTGATTTTTACATTGTGCCTTTCCTCCCATTCTAGGACCTGCATTTACACACAGTAGATGTAAACCCGGAAAACAGCAGAACTTACTTTCCCCCTTCCATTTACTGAATGAGGGCTCACCTAAATCAGCCACTTAGCATTTCTCTGGATGCATAACAATCTCTTTTCCTTTGTGACAGTCTGCCAGAAAAGCAAAGTCATGGCTTCCTTCCAGAAGCACGTCAGGGAAAATCAAAGATGTGTTTCTCAGGCCAATGAGAAAAATGGAGCCTTGTTACTTCTAGGTCAATGGTTCAAATCCAGTGCAGGTCAGTAGTGACGCTACAGATGTCTGAAGGCCAATGTGAACTGAACCAACAGCCTCTGCGTAGTTCTTAACAGACAACTGTCCCCATCATAGAATCCAGCAGCACAACAGACACTTGGCCTTAGCTGGTGGTGCTAACTAGGCCAGAGTGCAAACTGATACACTTTTCCAAATTGAAAGAGACAGGAGAGTTCACTCCCTGCCAAACTATTGCTATTAAGAGAGAGAACAGATCCTTCATCTAGGTCCCACATTCTTTTGCACCACAGCTATTGTAGCTCTCGTCAACTCAAATTAATCTAAGAGGGACGCAAAACCCAAACAACCTGCCTCTCTATTGCACAGTGGAATGCATGCTGAACAGGATAGGGAAAGGTGGCTCTTCTGGTCTAGGGCACTGAAGAGCGAGCCCTTGCTTTTCATTAAACTCTCCTCACACTCATAAATTATGCCTGTCATATGCCAACAATAAATTTTGAGGTGGGACAGGGAGAGAAAAACCCTTCTCCCACAGGGAAGGGGGAAAAATCAGACAGAACAGAAGAAAGGAATCACATCTAGGTCAGAGTCTTCTGAAGACAATTCTTCCAAGGCTCAGATACTGGCCAATCCTCCCTTTCACACAGACATATAATGGGACCCTTGGAAGGTGAAAGCCTTCCTTCAGATCATGGCCTTGTGACGATGTGAAGCAGCAGGGAGGGGGGAGTGTTGACCTGGGAATGTGCCCTGGGGACGGGAGACCTGAGAGCCTGCCACCTGAGCCAGGAGGGGGAGGGGGAGGTAACACCTCTGCCCAGGAATGTGGACGGAGGCTGCAGCAGGGAACCTGCTGGGTGGGTTTAGTTTCAGTTCGGGGCTGGGTGGAGGAACACAGGGAACCCCAGGGCTGGGGTCTAAGCTCCCTGCTCCCCCAGAAGGACTTGACTGAGGGGTCCTGGGTGTCCCCACAAGCTCTGTTTTGGACTGTGTTCCTGTTGTCCAATAAACCTTCTGTTTTACTGGCTGGCTGAGAGTCTCAGTGAATCCCAGGAAGAGGGGTGCAGGGCCTGGACTCCCCCACACTCCGTGACAGGCCTTATCTAATCTAGGAAGGTTTTGCTGGTATTGCTACACCAGCAAATCCCCTTAGGAAAGCAGAGTCACATAGGTATAAAAGTGCTTATGCTGGTATAGATTATTCTGGTTCCCCTGACTGACAAGTGCTATACTGGAATAAGCACAGTTAATTACAGATCATTACTTCTACAACAAGGTGTTTATCAACATAGCTCTTTCAATTAAAAACAAATCACCTCTCCTAACCGACACAGCTATGCCAGTGAAATGTTTAAGTGTAGACTAGGAACATGTAGTTCCCCTAGTTGATTGTCAACCTGGCAGCTTGCTGGCCCAGACCAGACCCATATATTTTTATTGTGTTTCCGAAGTCATGAATGCAGCAATGCCCTGAGAAGATCTTCTCCTAGTTTCTAACCAGGGCTCTGGAGTAGCTAAAGCAGAGATCCCCCCTAATAATCCATTGAAAAATTTTCCACGAGATCCATAATGCAATGGGACAGGAGTTTTAGTTAGAGGTCAGTCCCGAGTGGATGGGTGTGAAAGCAGAATGCACTGGTGGAATTAAAGTGACCTAGACCATAAATGCCTTGAATAGGACTGGTCAGAAAATGAGATATTTGCTTTCAGTCTGCATCAGAATGAGAACTAGGCCTCTGGAAGTTTTTTGCATAAAAACAGTCACTCCAGAATAGCCAATAGCTCAGTGTTTAGGGCGTTCACTTGGCATGTGGGAGACCCTGGTTCAAGTCTCTTTTCAACCTGATTCAGAAACAAGGGCTTGAACCTGGATCTCCCAAATCCCAGGTGAAGAGGGGCTATCGGCTATTCTGGACTGGATCTCTTATTTGGATGAGGAATTCCATCCTGGTCCCGAGAAACCTTCCTGTCAAACTAATCATTACTGGCGAAAGTTTGGGTTTCAACAAATCAACATTTTCTGTTAAAAATGTTTAGTCAAAAAATTCCTGACCAGCTCTAGCTTGAGGCCACTGAGAATGGACAATCACAAGGAGAAAACAGGATTATCAAACTCTGCAGGGCAGACTCCGGATTGATGCACAAACACCCCTTGTTTCAAGAGTTGCCTATTTCAGAGGAATAGGACCATGCAGGATGTGTCTTGGTAATTACAAACTAGCCTTTTCAAGTTAAAATAGCCTCGTGCATGCTGATAGTCCACCCTAGTCTTGAACAAAAGCTCTTTGGAAACTTGGCATCCACGGCAACCCCAACTGCATCCAAGTGCATCCACTCTCCTAACATCAGCCAACCCGTCACCAAACATGTGCAATGATGCATCAAGCAGACCAACCATTTTGATGGTGGTAGAACAAAGAGTGCACTGGCTCATCTCAAGAGAGGTCAGGACAATAAAAAAAAATGCAGAATTTTCCTCTCTTAATGTAACTCAGGTTTATTCCAAATCATTCCAGGGATTGTTTCTCTCTCTTTCGAATAACTAATATTTTAAGAAATATTTAAAAAAAAAAAGTTACCCAAAACAGAACGAATAAACTAATACGATGACTACAATAATGTGCTACTGAAGTATTTGGCCAAGGAGACAAATGCTGTGTGACCAGGGTAAAAAATGTCACACTTCTGTAATAATCTACCTGGTCTGGCTTTTCAAAAAAGTTATTATAGCATGCAATCCGAAACAATGTGATTCTCAACTTTTCTATTTTCCTCTCACTAGAGCACTCTTCTCAGCAGCACTGAAGGCAAGAAAAAGAAATAGAGGGATAAGTTTATTTTGTGCTAATCTCCAATACATGCACTGTTGAAAAAAGCACTTCAAAAAGCCTCTGATGAATGATGTGCAGGTAGGAGGTGCCTCACTGGCTTCAGGAGAAGCTGCCTTCCAGCTCGTCTAACAGAGCAGCCACCTGTGGACCCAGCCCCGGTAATGTGCACATTAGGATGCCGATAAAGGGGGGTCGTTTTTGTGCTCATGAGTTAGATCTGCTCTAGTAGCTAGCTCCTGATAGCAACTTGACCCTTCCCAAAATGAGAAAAGCAAGGAATTAATGTATGATGTTGAGATGGCTTAAAAATAAACCACCTTCCATCCCCAAATTGTATTATTGTTGGGTAGAGAGTAAAAGAAAAGCAGGTCTCTTAGGTCTATTAAGCATAATGGCTAAATACTGCATGACCTGACCTGACCTGACATTCTATCACCAACAAGTTGTGATTCCTCTCCAAGGGGAGGAGCATGTGGAAGGATCAAGTATAGGAAGAGGAGAGAAACCATTAATGGAAACACCAAAAGAGATCCTGTGCCAACCCAAACTTGCATACAGGAGAGCTGCAGCTCTGGACAGTTGGACTGCACAGAGAGAAATGCCTCTCCTCCATCTCAAGAGGCTCTCTTAAGGCAGTTAAGTCAGAGCCTAAGAACACAGCAAGTGTCCACAGGACAGTAGGAAGAGATTAGAGATGTGATTTCAATGGAAAGCACAATTAAAACAAAATATCGCTCCTTCCTGCCACCATTGGAACAAGCCCTTCCCTGCACCCTCCCATGACTGCTTCTTTCTTACACAATGTGAATGTCTCTGAATTTCTGTGGTAACCAACCCCTTTACTGGCATTCAGCATTTCCTGGAACTGCCAGCAGGATGTATCAATATTCTACTGACAAACTTGGAGAGTGTGGGGTGAGAAGGGTTGTTCAGAGGCAGTTCTTTCTAGGACATGGTGCAGCCAAACTGATGGAGCTGCATGGGGAAGCTGGAGTTGTCTGTACTGTGTGGATTCTGTAGAAGGAGGGACTTCAGATGCGGAGACTGTCAATCTAAATTCAGTTTGACAACAGTGCAGCTTCACCGGCCCCGAAACAAGAAAAGCCGTTATGCATTTTTTTCCTTAATGATGTCAAACAGATTTTGTTCGGGAGCTGATCTGCCTGCTTAGATACACACCCCATGACAAGCACTTCATCAGCATAATTTTGACCAATCAGTTTTGCACTTCGAGAATGGGCTGGGAAGCTAAAGAGTCCAGCAGATTCGTAGCAGTTTCCAGCAGTTCTCTGAAGCTGAACAGGTACACTGGTGTATGACTGAGTGGGCAAAGAAACCAAAATCTAACTTTTTCCATGCAGAGTAAGCAGATCACTAAGCACGAGTCTGTACCTGGTTGCAAAGGGCATAGAATCAAGCAGTGGGAAGGGGACATCAGTGCTGCAGAAGACAGATGGGGACAACATTAGCAGTCTAGCTGGCAAACAATGTTCTTTTGCGCTGCCAGAAGACACTTTACCCTCCTGGTGTCCTGTAGCTCTGCAAGAAGGGAACATGTTTTAAAGTTACTTGTACTTCAAGCCTCAAATAGTAAATGTGAGCTTCACTAATCCTCTCCAAACCTAATTTTCTCGACCAGCAGATTAGCTCCTGTTGCTGAACTATTAATATTCACCTAGCTAACAACCCAGTATCTGCCAGGCTGGAGCCCAGATTGCTCAGCTGAGCAAATGTGCCAGAGCATCACTCGCTTGGGGAGGAGGAGGAGGAGCTGGGAGACTCTTTAGATCCAGTTGAAAACATCTGTATTCTTCCAGTGACAGAGAAGCTTTTGTTTCTGAGATGGGAGGAAGAGGACAGAAGCATCTCTGTTGCAAACTATTGTATTTATTATACTCATCATCAACCTTTCACTGTTCCCTTGTTCTCACCAGCTCCTGCCCATTTGTTTGTTGTATCCACTTATTATCTTGTGCAAAGACCATAAAATCCTTGGGGCAGAAAATGTCTTTACTTTTATCATGCATGTATAGCACCCAGCTCAACAGTCTTGATCCCCAATAAGGGCCTGTATGCTGCCACAAGAAAAACAACATTTAGTGCTTATTTCTCTGCTATAAGGCAGTGAGTCTAGTGGTTACAGCTTGGGACTGTTATAGGGCAGCTAGATTACTACCATCAATACCACTGACTGCCCTTGGCTAAGTCACTTAACTTCTGTTTCTCAACACCCTTTCTTCAAAATGGGCACAGAATTACTTCCCCTTTGCAAAGTGCTCTGGGATCCTTGGATTAAAAGCTATATAAATGTTAGTGTGTATATGCACCATTGCCATCTACTACAGGGAACTAGGACTGTCACTGTATGACATACACCCTATGTTGTTAACAGCTAAAAAAAAAATCCTCCTTTGGCTCAAATAACCTCTCCTTCTGGATCCAGTGGATCTAAATTCCACCACTGCTGTCACTATGGCCGTGGTGTGACCTATGGAAAATTGTTCCAAGATTATTTCTCTCTGTAACTCTGATGATAGCTCCCCTGAAACCATCTGGGTCTACAGAAAATACTTTTAAGGATTTATGAATTCTGTCTCAGCTGCACTGACATGCTTTGCCGTTGTCAGCGGGGGCTGCCCCCAAAACAACATCCGTTCTCCATCCAAACATCCGCCCCTCCGAATGGTCACATTTGAATCGAAAATATCATTTCCTGTTTTGGAGCTCTGGGTCACCGGCTCCCAGGAGATTAGGGCCACGTATTGTTCTGAGCAGGACCCTAGTGCTTCCTTCGTTCGACAGAACATTAAGTACCAATAGTTCTGTGACACACCACCAAATGCTGGAGATGCTGGGTGCACTACGACTTAGTGCTGGAAAGGATCATTAGAGGAATCCAGGGTAATAACCCTGAGCACTAAGAAGCAATAGGAGACCAACTGCTTGTGCCAGATAAGAACCAACAGGAAACTCTCCATTAAACTGAACAGCAAGACAGGACTGGGAGCCCCAGCAGTAAGACTACTGGGGTGGACAGGTGTGGGAGGGGTATTTCTGGCAGTTAGACTGAATTAGTATCTGCTGAAGACGTAAAAGGTGGCGAGGTGGAGGCAGACATTATGGTGAAGCAGGGACAGCCCAACAGCGGCCAAAGTTGGAAAAACCTACTGAAAGCAAAGCTAAGGTACACAACAGCTTGAGGATTCTCCTTCTAAAGACCGTTCCCTTTGATTGAAAAACAAAAATGAAGCAACAGGACATATTTATAAATAATGATCTCCACAGCAGTCACTGCTGGGCACTTTAGGCATTTCTGTCTTTCTCCATCCCCTCACTTTCGCTTTTTTTTTTTTTTTTTTTTTAAAAGATAGGAGTTAAATTACCTTTGACATACTTAACACTTCTAGCACCTTTTGCCTGAAGATCTCAAAAAGTGTATTACAAACATTAAATTAAGCCTTGCAACAGTCTTGTCAATTAGGAAATTGTTATTACCACCCTCATTTTACAGATGGGGAAACTGAGGTACTGAGGGATTGAATGGTGGAATTAGGTACAGAATAGAAGAATGGCCATATAGGGTCAGACCAATAGTCCATCTAGCTCAGTATCCTGGCTGCCGACAGTTGCCAGTGGCAGACGCTTCAGAGGGAATGAACAAGGCGTTTAACAAGTGATCCATCCTGTCGTCTAAGTCCCAGGTTCTGGCAGTCAGAGGTCCAGCGCTAAGGGGTTAGACACACAGTGGTCTCAGTTTCCTTCCCTCCCCTCCTAATAAACTCTGAAGCAGATACAACTCCTCCTCCTTTTAACTTAATTAAAAGATTTTGATGGAAATTATTTGCTTAAGACTAACGAGCCCCCAATTCTCAAGATACAATCCGTTACATAGAAAATATAATGAAAGGAAAAATCTACACAGCAATAGCAGCTGCCTTAGCCTGCTTTCAAAGGAGACCTTTCTCAAACTTTGCCCGTTATCTTTAAAGTTCCTTTGTCTCTCAGCAAACAAGACAGCCATCCATTAACTTGCACGTATCCATCCATCTTGGCTCTGTCTGCAACACAGCAGCGCATGCATTGCAGCTGGCTGAGGAATGCTCCCTAGGCCTGGGCAAAAGCTTTTGAGTTCACTTGGAGAGGAGGCTGCTCTGTCTTCGTGCAAGAACTAGGTTCATGGAGCCTTAGGCTTGAAAAGGAAGAGATTCAAACAAGGTGTGTCTACGCTGGAAGGTGTAATTTCCAGTTTGAGTAGACATCTGCTAAATCTGATTGAGCTAGGGCACTAAAAATAGAAGGGGGAGGAGTTAGCCACCCAAGCACATACCTAACATTTGGGAAGGGATTATCTTTAGAACAGCTATCCCCTCCCACTGCTTGCACTGCCATGACAACACTTCTATTTTTAGCACAGTAGCTTGATCAGAGCTAGCATGGGTGTACTGGAAATTACACCTTCCAAATGCAGTGTAGACAAACCCTTGGAGATGAATCTGGTTGCAACTGTAGGGAAGCCTGGGGGGCTGATGGGTTTGTGTTGATTCCCTGGAACAGGACGTGGTATTCTACCTCAGCTCTGCTACAATGATAGAACTGAACTCTGATCATAGGCAACCAAAACCATTTTAGAAAGGGGGACAGATGGGGGGAAAGGTTTTTAAAATGCTCCAAGTTGCTACAGTCAATACATAATGGTGACCAAACTCTGGGAATTCAAGCTGCACAAGTCCACTCAAAGTCTGACATCTGTTGGCATTAAGAAGTGGAGCATAGACCAAACAAGTCTGATTGTTGCTGTATGTATGGAGCAATATATAATCAAATGTTTAAAGAGACCTGGTTTTTATTCTTGGCTCTGTTCATTGGCCTGCTGGGTAACCTTGGATAAGTCACTTCACCTCCATGCATCTATAAATTAGAGATAATGATATTCCTTTGTAAAGCACATTGAGATTTACTAATGAAAATCATTATACAAGACCTAGGTATTATTCATAAAGTTTGTATCCAGAGGGGAAAACACAGGGATATCAAAATAATCCTTTGATTTTTAATCTCCTGTGGTTCCATTAGTTAAGACGCAGATCTTAAAACAGGTTCTCAAACTTCATTGCACCACGACCCCCTTCTGACAATAAAAATTACTACACAACCCCAGGATAGGGGACTGAAGGTCTAAGCCCACCTGAGCCCCACTGACCCGGTAGGGGGACAGTGTGCAAAGCTGAAGCCCAGGGCTTCAGCCCCAGCCAGGGGGCCATAACATGAGTCCCAAAATGCAGGGCTGAAACCCTCAGGCTTTGGCTTTGGCCCTGGGCCCCAGCAAGTCTAAGCCAGCCCTGGTGACCCCATTAAAATGGGGTTGCGACCCACTTTGGGGTCCTGACCCACAGTTTGAGAACTGCTGTCTTAGAACGTGGTTCCTGGGAAAGTGACCCATTCTGTTAAGCAAAGCCCAGTAACTGAAGAATATACTGAAACTAAAGAAGATATTTCCTGAAACAAGAAAACAGGTTATGCCCCTTTGATGCCATGTGTTCATGACAGAAGAACTGTAGATGGATTAGAATGGGGAAGCTGAATTCTGAAGTAATTGACCTTATTCCTCTGTGTGTTACAAACCATCCACCTTTCATTTTAAAACCTGATACAAGATGAGAAATTTCATTTGAGAGGATTCTGTTTTTCTAGCCTGATGAAATCTAAAGTTTAATTTTTCAGCAGTGGATCCTGCATTTTGGCTGGTGGTTAAAGCATCACTGAAGGCTTTATGGCACACTCTGTCATCAGACATCTAAGTTGCTGCAGATGGACTTTGGATGCTGGTCATCCATAGAACAATTGAAAATGGTTGATTATTTCCACGACAGCCATCTATAAAGCCATTGATTTAGTTGGGCCCTGTACGTATCATCAGTGTAACAGAACATTTCCACAGTATGTAGTTTATAGCATATTCTTTCTACATAATGACCTCTAGAGCTGTTCTGGGAGATTATAGTGACAATGCATGAGAGGAATAAAATGGACATGGTACTGGATCAGAAGAAAGTTCTCCATGCCTTTCCAATAAAATCAAATATATCAAAATCAAGGTTCTTGGCCAACCCCTACAATGCCCAAGGATTGCAGCCTCCGGAGTAAATGTAGGGATCACACAAAGTTACTTTCCCAGACCCATGCAATATCTAAACCCAGTGAGGTGAGTTAAGGGCAGACTGAAAGTCATTACACTCTGAAGTGTTTTGTTTTGTGCCAAATGTTAATGTGCTTCCCTGGAAGAAACTTATTTGCCTCCCACTGTACAAAACAGCTTTTTTTTTTTTCTTCTTCCCAAATTGCAAGGAGTAAAACACCAAGAAGAAAGTTTTCTTTAGGCCAATAAAGACCAGACATTCTGTCTGGGTGACTGGGGGGCCCAATAAACATATTGCATTGTTGTACCAGAGGTAAAAAATAAAAGCTAACAACTTATTGAAATAAAAATACCAGATATGCTCTTTGGTTTGCAGGCTCCCCTCAACTTCCTCATGTGGAAGGGAACCTGTGTCCCTGCATCTAGGCTGCAAGGGAAGGAGAGAGGCAATGCCACTTCAGCTGAATGCTTCCACTTTTCCCCAGCAAAGCCATAGAAACCTCTCTGCATGGTTCCATCTCCACAGATGATGTGAGGCCAGGGCAGGTGGCCCAGTCAAGCTCAACTAGATTTGTCTCCCATCCCTCAACCTGGATGCAGAGGAAGCTAGTCTAAATTGCAATGAAGTCTACAATGACTTTTTCCACTTTCTTTTCTGGGACACAGAAAAACCTCTGGGGAGTGAGTGGTGAATGAGTAGCTGTGGTAGGGGGAGTTCCTGGCAGCATAGCTCCTGCAAAACCAGCAGGGTCATTTGAAGTCAGTGCAGAGGCAGGAGGTCTCCACATAGATGAGGCTCATCTCCAGAGATTAAGGGGGTTTATTCAACCATTGGCTTGTGTGCGCGCATGCGTGCCAACTCCCTCATCCTCCTGGAAGAAGCCAGGAACAACTATGGTAACAATCCATGCCCCAGAGCATTTTGGTTGCTAAGAAGCCGAAGTGTCTTTCAAATAGTTTCCTTGTGTTAGGCCCAGCCCCTTGCTTCGGCAGAATGTACCTAGGATGACCAGCCAAACACAAAATGACTTTTTAGCGTGCATTTTGGGTGGGGTTAAGACCGGCAATAGATATAGAACTGGGGAAGAGGACAGAGGGAGACACTACTGCTGGCTGAAGCTGAAGTCATGGCCTGGCTGATTAGCTGGAGTTCTGAACATGGAATTATTGCTGTTGCATTTCCTATTGCTCTTGCTATCTATGCTCGAGTTCAGACATACTTGTGAATAAAAAGAAAGACTAGAGACACAGTCTTATGGGACTCCCAGGAAGGACTCAATCCACTCTGGAATTCCAACTTCTCCTTTGGTAGTTCAGAAGCTCGCATAGTGTCAGCAGAACTCTGAATTAGCATAAGCAACGTGGAATCATTGATTCAATTCTGCTGAACATCATCCTCAGAACAAGGCTGCATCTACCAGTGCTCAAGACCACCATCTAGCCCTGGCTCACCATATGCATGTGATTTCTACAGTCACTGTCTGGTGTGTGCAACACATGAATGTGTTTCATAACGGTGCTGCTTTGGGAGAGACAAGGGGATGAGAGGGGAGCTAGGCCCGAGGAACAATCAACCATCTGGGCCTGGTTTTAGTGGCTCTGCTGTCTGGCCTAGCTGAGACGGTATAGCTGCAGGCTGGGCTTGCACAGAAGAGCAGTGATGTGCCAGAGGAAGGACCAGCAGTGAATCTGAGGAGAGGAAGCTGGCTGTCTCTGTGAAAAGGGCTGCCATGTACAATGGGCCTGATCCAAAGCCCACGGAAGTCAGTGGGAGTCTTTCCATTGACCCCAGAGCACACCAACCCTTTGATCCCCATGGCGCACACACTGAACAGGCTACAGATATAGGAGAGGAAGCAGAGAACATTTTAGGGCCCAGAGATGCTCAGCCAACTGACTCAGCCTTGCTAGTCCTGGGCCTTGAAATCCACGACTTTTACAATGGAGCCCTCACTCCTAGTTACCGCCAGAACCCCAGTCGGAAGTAGCAAGCTGATCATTTTAAACAACAAAATCAAAATAGAAGAGGCACCAGCAAATCGTACCAAACAATGATACTACGAAGCCCATCTGCAGGATGTTTACACCTCCATGAGCAGTGCGCTCCCAGGCGGAGCAGAAATCTAAACAGCAGCGACAGCACAAGAGCTCAAAAATATCCTCCTTCAAAAGTGGGTCAGCGGGTTTGTTGCCTAGCACTGCTCATGGAGCAGGAGAAAAATTCAAAGAACAAGCTTCCACTCCACTGACCCTGCACACACAGTCTCCAGTTCTAACTCCCCAATCACAAAAGGCTGGGATCACACTATTAGCAGGGCCATCACCAAATTTTCCAAAGCGCTCAATTGACGGCGCCATTATTAATTACTCGTATTTCTAAAATCACTCTTACGGGTGCTCTTACGTACCTTTCCTCTGACACTCCCCAACACCCATGTACAAGGAATACCCCACACGGGTGCATTCCAAGGCCTGGTGCTTACTTTGATTCTCACTGTAGCACAGAGTATCATGGCGCTGGAGCAGCACAGGTGCGTGGATGTAGATTACTCTGCCAGTACCCCTGCTTGAGCTGTCTCAGTTCTGCAGCTGGAGAGAGGATTTCATCTCCAGGGCTGTCAGACAGGCTAGCTCCTTTCTTCTGTACCAAATTGCCCTGGAATTATCTTGCCTCAAAATGGAGCTTATTTCAAAAGAAAAAATGATCAACTGTGAAATAAGCCCAGCCACAGAGGAACTACCAACAAGCTACACAGCCTTTCCTTCCTTTGAATTCAGTGTTCACAAGGGTGCCCAGGGCATTCAGAACAGAAAAACAGGGCTGGATGAAAGGTTTCTGAGAGCACGTCTATCACAGAACAATTCTAAAATACAATCCTAAGTGCATAGACTTGGGATGCAAAACCCAACACATGCTCAGATCTGGGTCCCATTTTATCAGTCCCCAGTGTTCAGGCGGGGTGGGAGGGACGGCAGGGGAGAGAAGAAAGTGGGATAAATAGTTCTGATTTTGGCTTTTCTTTCATTTCCTTGATGGATGCTGAGAGAGTTCCTCATGGGCTGGATCTTACAAGCCCATTAAACACAATTACAGCCAGAGAGTCTATGGCCATTCCAGCTCCCTCTGTCCATTGCAGACACAAGAGTTGCATTTAGGAAGCAGAGACCATAAACATGCTTCAGTCATGATAAAAACAATGCCCAGCAGGATCACAGCGGATTCTGCTGTGAAGTGAGATTCTCCCTTGCTCCCCAATGCCCACCCCACAATGTATTGCACCACAATAGATCAATGACCCATCTTGCCCCACCTCCCTTCTCCAGTCATACCAGAGGAGATCATCAGTCCACCCAATATACCATCCAACCTCCCTGCCCTACTGGAGCTGATAAAAGTTCCACCTAATCCAAGAAATGTGTCCAGTGCTAGTTACTTTAGAGGAAGGCAAGAAACCCACCAAATCCACTTAACCTCCAACTCAGCAAAGCTGAATTCTTTAAGTGCTTTGCAGAACTGGGACCCTAATTGTTAAAATGTTAATTCAGAGGATAAACCTCATTCTGAGATTTTCAGAGCTACCCTGATGATGTCATTTCAGTTGGCAGCAATGCAATAAGTGATGGATTTTTAAAAAGTTTAAAGGAAACACTGAAAATGCTTACAACATTTCATTATTTTCTGTCCTATTTTCCTGACTTTAACATCTTTTCAGAGAGGTTCTCCTTCTCCACCAGCCCCCTCAAACAACCTCCCCCAGGCCTGGAAAAACCTAATAAATACTTCTCATAAAAGTCACCCCTTTCCACATTTTTATGGAGCACTTTTCATTTAAAAGGGTTTGTATGGGCGATACTGCTGACTGTATTTTGGGCAGCACTGTGTAAAATCAAGAGAAGACATGCACACACACACTAGCAGAGTTATTTACCAACTACATTCTTGGGAGCTGAGCAATGTGCGATGGAAATTAGGGAACTACAATATCGAGGAAAGAGACGGTTAGGAAACCAAAACCCATCCAGAAGAGAGCAAATTGGCTGCCCCCCTGACCGCAGAGGAAGCGGGGGCGAGCAACAGAGACACATGAGGGTCCAACGGGGGGGGGGGGGGGGCCGGGCGCGCAGGGAACAATATTGAGTCACCAAAATCAAGAGATGCAGCTCCGTTTGCACGGGGCTCCAGATGGCCAGTTTGTGCAGCTGCAGCAGTGATGCGCACACACTCCACAAAGCCAGAGAAAGGAAACTGTTACCTTGTAACACTCACTCCGGAGCCTGGTCCTGACAGCCCCAACTGCACTGCATAGGATTAGGCGGGAGAAATTGCATTTGTGTACACGAGGTTAGCCAGAAAGAGAGGTTGGGGAACTTTCTAACATTTTACATGGCTGGCTGCTGGTCTATGCACTTAGTGAATGGGGTGGCAGGGGAGGGTGTCTCTCAGGGATTCCCCTATGCTGGGATTTTTATACATTGATAGAGCTGCACTCATGCAAACCCCAAGCATAGATATGCTGCACTGGCATAAGTGGCAACTTGCACTGGTGCAATTCGTCTACACTTGGGATGCATGGGTGAAGCTGCAGTTGTGGCTAAAAACCTCAGTGTAGCCCAAGCCTCAGTCCAGTTCCTAGGGGGATGGGTAGGTGGCCACATTATGAAAGAAAAATGCCTTCACAATTGCTACAAAGCAGCCAGTTTGTTGGCAGTCTCAGCACATGGGCCATAGACTCAGCACTGGCCACAGACAGAGCAATCAAACCCTTGCTTGACCCTAGATGTTGTCCTGTAATCAATCCAAGTCAGCAGATACATGGAATTACACAGACACAGGGGGAGAGGTCCAGAATTCTGGCCTTCTAGTTCCAAAAATGCATGCCTCTCACACTTGAGCTAATGGAGCAACCCCAGGGTTAACAATGCTGTCAATTCAACACAAAGGTCACAACCCTCCTGAGGAATGTCCTATGGCAGTGCATGGAGAGAAGAATCAGATTGACTTCTACAGGGCCTGCATGGGAGAGTAGGAGATTGAGAAAACTAGTGTCTGCAGCTTGCCAGAAAGTTGCTCTGTAGTTCCCAAGGTAGTCCCCTCCTCCTAGGCATGCCTGCCTGGACATAGGTTCATTGGATGGTTCAGAGTCTCTCGAGAAAGAAAATGCCAATTCTGGATCCATCAGCTGTACCAATGGTTCTGCTGGAGGGAAACCATGGCTGGACAATGGAATGGGAAAAAGAATCCTCCCATAAGCTGCATCACCTGATGGAATCAGGACCCCCCTCATGAGGGAAGGACCTGATGATGCTGGAGATCTGGGAAAACAAAATCTTGTCAGGTGGGACATAAGACTCTGCTCTCCCTGGAGTTCAAGAAGTCCTGCCCACCCAATCTGACAGAGCCAGAGCAGTTACAGTTTGTGCCACAGCTGGGCAATGTAGAGCTGGTACCGTTGGCAATTGTGGCTCTTGATGGTTGCCTTTTATTAATGACATCAGTTCCCGGAGTTTAGGCTTAGTTGGTACCAGAGGCACCTTTGCTGCTGGAGTGCAGTCTTGTACTTATCTGGGCTTTCTTGTCATGATCCTGACACTTAGAACATCCTAGGTACTCATAGGCTGAGTAGGAAGACTTGCTCAACTCAGGCAGGGTTGTATCAGACTTCTCTGAAGTGGCTTTAGAGGAGGGTTTGCTCTCATGTTTATGAGAATGCTCCCTGCCCTCCTGACAAGGCCCTGACGGGGGATCTGTGGAAGTAGATTCCTTCACTTGTAAGTCAGACCTCGTGGCAGGAGGTGCACTCCTTGCTGAGTCAGGCCAATGTATGGGGGCGGGAGGGGGGGGGGTTCCTCAGCCTGGGTTTGACTGTGGTCTCATGGCCTTCTCCATTAAGTGCTTCTTCAGGTGAAGTTCCCACCCCTCATGGGTCTGACTGGAGAAAGAGCAGCAGACACTGCAGCTTGCCGAGACGTGAGCTTCCAAGGCAGTACAGGCAATGTTGATGGTTGTCACTGACTGAGAAGGAGCTTGGACAAGAGGCACAGATTTTGAAGCCCGGATTCCTGGGCACAGTCCAGTACCCGTGACAGGGTACCTCGCTATCAAACTTAGCTAAAAACTAACAGATACAATTCTAAAATAATTCACAAAATAGATGTACAGATCAAAGAATAAAGGAAGACAAAGCTCCAGACACTGGAGGTTCTGACCCAGGCCAAGTGGCAGTAAGAAGGAACTGGAGAGGCAGTTCATTCGTTCTACCCTTTATCTCCTTGGCTACTGTCATCAGGGAGCAAGGGCGCATGTGTGGACCAATGGAAACTGCTATCAAGAATTCTCCAACCAGGGGTGCCTGGAGCACATCTGTACCCACAGTGGAATACATATAGGGAACAGAACTCTAAGAACTGTATTTCCATATTTAACTGCTGAGCTACCCAAGGGAGTCAGAGAGAGAGGCTGTGCTTTGAGTGCAATTTGGAATTAGACTGTGTCTACATTCAGGAATAGCTCTATCAGTCCTCAGTATAGCTACACCAGCACTGATCCTGACTGGACTAATTGAGGTTTACCCCTTCTTGTAATCGGGGTAAAGCCTAATCCATTCAACAGCTGCAAACCCTGGCTTGACTGGTCTACACCTAGTGCTTCTTCATCTTCCTTCTACAGCTGTCCAGATTGATTTTACAAACACAAAACCTTTTTTTTTTTTTGGCTAATGGTCAGTGGTAGATCAAATCTGGCCCCCAAAATTTCTTTTTACAAAACCTAAATTTACCAAATCTGAGTTCAATACAAGTATTTCCTTAATGTGTGTTCTTTAAGACAAAACTTCTCCAAAATTTCACTATGCCAGTACATGAGAACCTGAAAGTGAATTTGGTTAGTCTATTTGACTCCAAGTTGAGAGAAATGCAAGAAATGAGACAGCATAAATGGCAAAAAGTAAACTGGAATTTTGGAATGCAGTGAGCTTTCAGCCCCAAGAACTCCTCCATTTCTGTTACAGCTAGCATCCCCAGCAGGGGGAGGAAGAGTCATTGGGTAAATCCTGGCTCCAGTGAAGTTGATGGGAATTTTGCCACTGACTTCAATGGGGACAGGATTTCATGCCTTCTGAAAGAAAGAAAAAGATCCAAGATGTACATATCAGCAGCACTAGAACCTGAAAAGGCTCTTGGGAACCAGGACCTGGCTCCAAAGAGAAGAGAGATTCCAAACAGAACTCCCTCCTCGGGCACTGCCTTGAAAATTCTACCTCAGCAGCTTTCAACTTCTCATGTTAAAGGGACATTTTCATTGTAGTTAGTCCTAAAAAAACCAAATGAGGTATCATAGAATATCAGGGTTGGAAGGGACCTCAGGAGGTCATCTAGTCCAACCCCCTGCTCAAAGCAGGACCAATCCCTAACTAAATCATCCCAGCCAGGGCTTTGTCAAGCCTGACCTTAAAAACTTCTAAGGAAGGAAACGCATTCCCTAGGTAACGCATTCCAGTGTTTCACCACTCCCCTAGTGAAAAAGTTTTTCCTAATATCCAACCTAAACCTCCCCCACTGCAATTTGAGACCATTACTCCTTGTTCTGTCATCTGCTACCACTGAGAACAGTCTAGATCCATCTTCTTTGGAACCCCCTTTCAGGTAGTTGAAAGCAGCTATTGAATCCCCCCTCATTCTTCTCTTCCACAGACTAAACAATCCCAGTTCCCTCAGCCTCTCCTCATAAGTCATGTGTTCCAGTCCCCTAATCATTTTTGTTGCCCTCCACTGGACTCTTTCCAATTTTTCCACATCCTTCTTGTAGTGTGGGGCCCAAAACTGGACACAGTACTCCAGATGAGGCCTCACCAATGTTGAATAGAAGGGAATGATCACGTCCCTCGATCTGCTGGCAATGCCCCTACTTATACATCCCAAAATGCCATTGGCCTTCTTGGCAACAACAGCACACTGTTGACTCATATCCAGCTTCTTGTCCACTGTAACCCCTAGGTCCTTTTCTGCACAACTGCTGCCTAGCCATTCGGTCCCTAGTCTGTAGCGGTGCATGGGATTCTTCTGTCCTAAGTCCAGGACTCTGCACTTGTCCTTGTTGAACCTCATCAGATTTCTTTTGGCCCAATCCTCTAATTTGTCTAGGTCCCTCTGTATCCTATCCCTACCCTCCAGCATACCTACCTCTCCTCCCAGTTTAGTGTCATCTGCAAACTTGCTGAGGGTGCAATCCACACCATCCTCCAGATCATTTATGAAAATATTGAACAAAACCAGCCCGAGGACCGACCCTTGGGGCACTCCACTTGATACCGGCTGCCAACTAGACATGGAGCCATTGATCACTACCCGTTGAGCCTGACAATCTAGCCAACTTTCTATCCACCTTATAGTCCATTCATCCAGCCCATACTTCTTTAACTTGCTGGCAAGAATACTGTGGGAGAACATGTCATAAACTTTGCTAAAGTTAAGGAACAACACGTCCACTGCTTTCCCCTCATCCACAGGGCCAGTTATCTTGTCATAGAAGGCAATTAGATTAGTCAGGCATGACTTGCCCTTGGTGAATCCATGCTGACTGTTACTGATCACTTTCCTCTCCTCTAAGTGCTTCAGAATTGATTCCTTGAGGACCTGCTCCATGATTTTTCCAGGGACTGAGGTGAGGCTGACTGGCCTGTAGTTCCCAGGATCCTCCTTCTTCCCTTTTTAAAAGATGGGCACTATATTAACCTTTTTCCAGTCGTCCGGGACTTCCCCCGATCGCCATGAGTTTTCAAAGATAATGGCCAATGGCTCTGCAATCACATCCGTCAACTCCTTTAGCCCTCTCGGATGCAGCGCATCCGGCCCCATGGACTTGTGCTCGTCCAGCTCTTCTAAATAGCCCCAAACCACTTCTGTCTCCACAGAGGGCTGGTCACCTTCTCCCCATGCTGTGCTGCCCAGCGCAGTAGTCTGGGAGCTGACCTTGTTTGTGAAGACAGAGGCAAAAAAAAGCATTGAGTACATTAGCTTTTTCCACATCCTCTATCACTAGGTTGGCCTCCCTCATTCAGTAAGGGGCCCACACTTCCCCTGACTTTCTTCTTGTTGCTAACATACCTGAAGAAACCCTTCTTGTTACTCTTAACATCTCTTGCTAGCTGCAACTCCAGGTGTGATTTGGCCTTCCTGATTTCACTCCTGCATGCCCGAGCAATATTTTTATACTCTTCCCTGGTCATTTGTCCAATCTTCCACTTCTTGTAAGCTTCTTTTTTGTGTTTAAGATCAGCAAGGATTTCACTGTGAAGCCAAGTTGGTCGCCTGCCATATTTACTATTCTTTCTACACATTGGGATGGTTTGTCCCTGTAACCTCAATAAGGTAGAGTACTTTGAAACAAAGCTGACAACTAGAAGTAGTAGGCAGCTTTCAACCATATTTTATTTTAAATGGTTCTTTGCAGAAGTATGAAATCTGAGAGCACCAACACCTGTGCACCAACTATTTATGATGCAGAAGTCATTTGAGGCAGTGGAATTGCATCTCTGGTGCATCTCTTGGCAATAGAGAGGGATGAAAATATGAAAACCAGGGCTGTGTAAAGACTGCAGAGACACAAAGCTATGGGCAGGGAATGAAAAGCCAAAGAAGGGAGAAAACAAGGGAGACATATGGGCAAGTAAAGAGAACCGCTCCTGTCTTCTGCCTAGAGCAGAAGAGATCTCCCCCTCCTTGGTAAACAGCTGGCATGGCTGGAAGCTGAAGCTAGACAAATTTTGGACTAGAAATAAAGACAGACACCTTTTCAACAGTCTGTGTATTAACCCTTGCAACAACATATCCAGGGAGATGGTAGATTCTCCATCAACTGAATCCTTTAGAATGGATGTTTAGAAATACACTCGAGCTCAACCACAAGTTAAGGGCTTGATGCAGGAATTATTGGGTGAAATTCCAAGGCGTCTCTTACACAGGAGGTCAGACTAGGTGATCATAGTGGTCCCTTCTGACCTTAAAACTTATGAAAAAAAACCCCCAAACAAACGAGTGCTTCTCTTCTCCTTGACTGGTGTATTACGAGCTTCCCCCACCCATTTCAATCTTCATTAATCACTGCACGGGGAAATCAGGAACTTAATGAAATGGACTTTGTTTTAAACAAACACCTGGAAACACTCAATTTACTGGGACATGGCTATTTCCAATAGATAATCACATATGCAAGAGCCAGAGCATTTTAAATCTGTCACACGGTTACCTTGTGTGCCCTCCCACCTATTTATTGTAAGCACCTGTTGTCCATCTTCTTAGACAATAAGCTCCTTGGGGCAGGAATCATTTTTTGTTGTGTGTTTGTACAATGCAAAGCACTATGGGGCTGGGGAATTTAGGTGCTATTGCAATGCAAAATAATAAATAAGAATCAGCTGTTAAAGTGGAGGAGAGAAGCAGATAGAGCAATGTAATCCAAAGCAGAGATAAACCAAAGCCATAAAATTCAGTTCTGGACTTAAAATCAAAATTTATGGATGTTCAGATCCAAGAGCTTGTCTTGTTTTTAACTTTACATACTGGGCCTAGCAACAAAGCTGAGATCAGGATCTGGGCTCTCCCAAATGTAGGGCTGCTTGAACTGGAGTCAAGTTTTGGACAGATTGCTGGTCCGAAGCAGGGCAGAGTTTAATAGCCCTTAAAAAAATTGAGACTCACCATCTTCTTCACAATCCACAAGATCGAAGTGACCATTTAATTTCATTTCTAGAACAAACACCAATCGTGTGCCACAGAATAAAGCAATATTGGTTTGATTTATTTTAATTAAATAAACCCTAAACAAACTTATGGCTTCTGCAAAGATTGTTTTTGGAAAAGGTATAACAATAGCTAGAAACAAAAAAAGAGCTGGATCTGGAATATTAAAGGGCTTTCACGGAGAATGCCCTTACAATGTCAAAGGCTTTGGACTCTCTTTAATGAACAATGTGTTTATAATGCAAGAATCACACTTAGCCCTGGGGCTTGGGAATCTTTATCAATGGAACATTAAATGGTCCAATGTCAAAACAAATGACTTAACCCTCAAAAATCAAGCCTCCAGACAAAGGCCTGAGTAAATAGAAGATGCCTTGAAGGTCAAAAGATTCTGGCTTTGCCATCAGACCAGGCAGGGAAGTGAGCTTTAGAGCCGAGGGCCCTCCAATGAAGACATCCTGTCAGCAACACTCAGATGTTCAAATCTGGAGAATGCCAATAACTATACACATCAGCGGATTCTGATGGTCACAAGGGGATCTGGGGATGGAGACAGTTACTAAAGTAGCGAGGGTCAGATTTTGAAAGATGAATTGTACCCTGAAATTTAAGGCCAATGTTCTTTCTACCTCAACCCATCTTTCGGAAACAAACACCAGCTGGCTACATAGCCTGGAAAAACAAACTGCAAAACAGATTATTTTCTTCTTTCCGAGTGGGAAGCAGGAGCCCCAGAAGCGGATGATTGACCAGATGGGTGCATTAGGTCCCCGAGCCATTAAATGGGATTATTAACAATATCAATGTTCAGCCAGTTTGGTAACGGAACAACACCATATGTGCACAGGCACCCGCATACTGATCTTTCCAGACACTGGCTCATACCTCTAACGTTCTAGGCTGGCTGGCAGTCCCTGGGATGCTTCAAAGTGCAAGATGTCAGATGCCCAATCCTGAGTGATCTGTATGGCAAGATTGCCATCCACTATTCACCTGCTTCCAAATCTACTGACTGCTTTCTGTTCTCACAGGGAATGGATTGGGAGGTGGACACCTAGGAGACACCAGGCCACAGAGGAATCAAGGTCAGTGCTAAGAACTTGGAGATCCTGGCTTCCAGACCAGCACACAGCCCAGTAGATCAGGCTACCTTTCTGTGAATAAACCAGAAACTAGAGTTGTGGTAAAATGTTAACAGGGCATCCTCTTTCACTGCAAGTTGCTGAACTGTGGCAAAAGGAATATGCAGACACCTACCAACAGCCAGAGAATGAAGGAATGCACTGTATGCTAGTTGAGTGCCTCTGACTCTGGTGTTTTCTAGTGCCTGGTGGGTGGGGAAGAGCTACACACAAATGCAGAGTCTGTGTGTATGTGAGAGAACGAACATGCATTCGTTTTAAAAAAAAAAAAAAGACACGAGCAGCTGATATTTTGCCAACTGGATCTTCTCTCAGTCTCAATTCCTATTACACTGCAGGTACTTGACAGGAGATTTTTCATTTGTGAGGGACATTTACTGCTCCAAGGCATAGGTTGGTATTTGCAGATCCCCTGCTGTCTGCGCAAAGGTTTCTGGTGGAAAGCAAGCACACAGGTGACTGTTCGCAGGAGGGCTTGGGAGAGACCTCTCCTCCTGCATACACACGTGGGTTCCTGGTAACAGCCATGTGCACAGGTAGGGGAGAATGGAGCCCTTTGTCTGAGGGAGTATTTGCTTAGGCAAAGAGGTTTATATGCAGCTCGGGAAACGTCTCTGCACAAACTCTTGAAATTGCCAGCTGTCTGCACACCCCCTATGGAGGGTTTAGCAACACATCCACGTGGAGAACACACACAGTTCACAAACCCTGGTTATAGCTGAAATTCCTGTGTGCCATAGCCTGGTATGTACCTAATCTGCTTGTACGAAGAAAGCTGATTGGGTCTGATGCTAATGATTAGACAGAGACAACAACCAAAACGTCCCGTAGGTTTAAACTTAATTTAGGAGTGAATTAAGTCTTAAGAGTGCAAGGGGCTAACAGTACCAGCGATTAGCTTGAGCCAGACACAGCACAGACAGGTGCTGCGTAAGTTTCCCTAAGTACAGCTCAGCCAGTGCACCACAGTCCTGATCTGCTCTTCCAGTCCTCGGCTCCCCACCCGGGCTTTGCAGATGAATCCCAATGCTGTCCCAACAGTCCCCCAACCACCAATGCCAAATGCACCACGCTCCTGACTGGCAGCACCTCTGCTCATCTATTCCCCCACTGTCCCTATTCGCTTCCTTTACAACTTCAGTAGCCATTCGATATTAACATCATCCAGGCCAGTGGTCACCAACTGGTTGATCACGATCTACTGGTCCATCCTAGAGGATCTCCCAGCTGATTGTGATCTCCCTGCCTACCTTGGCTCACACCACTCCCGGAAGCAGCCAGCACAGCCCAACGGCCCCGGGGGGGGGGGGAGGGGGGAGACAGGGGTCTCCCTCTGTGCGCTACTCCTGCCTGCAAGCAGTGTCCCCGCAGCTCCCATGGCCGGGAGAGCTGAGGGGTAGCGCTTGCAGAGAGGGGCAGCGCGTGGAGCCATATGCCCCCCCCACTCCCAAGGGGCCACAGGGGTGCGTTGGCCCCTTCTA
Organism: Natator depressus; assembly: GCF_965152275.1. Taxonomy (NCBI): domain Eukaryota; kingdom Metazoa; phylum Chordata; order Testudines; family Cheloniidae; genus Natator; species Natator depressus. The sequence goes on along the minus strand of NC_134242.1, from coordinate 80,825,481 downwards.
GGAGTAGTGTGGGGCCGGGGTAGACAGGGAGCTTGCCTTAGCCTCACTGCACCCACTGCCGACGGGGAGCCACCGGAGGTAAGTGCTGCCTGACAAGAGGCTGCACTCCAACCCTCATCCCTGAGCCCCTCCTGGAGCCGGCACCCCATACCCCCTCTTGCACTCCAAACCCCCTCCTGCACCTGAAGCCCCACCCTGAGCCGCCACTCAGAGCCAGCACCCCAACCCCCCCTCCTGCACCCCAACCCCCTCCCAGACAGCACCCCATATTGCCTTCTGCACCCTGAACCCCTTCCTGCACCCAAAACTCTGCCCCAGCCCTGATCCCCCTCCCAGAGCCAGCACCCTGTACCCCCTCCTGCACCCCAACACTCTGCCCCAGCCTGGAGCCCCCTCCTGCACCCAAACAACTCCCTCCTAGAGCTTGCACCCCTCACCCCCTCCTACACCCCAACCCTGGGCTCAGCCCAGAGCCCCCTCCCACACTGCAAACCCCTGGGCCCCAGCCCAGAGCCTGCACACACCCACCCTGAACGCCAACCCTCAGCCCCAGCTGGCAAAAGTGAGTGAGGGTGCGGGACAGTGAGTGACAGAGAGAAGTGGGGGGGGGGGGTAGAGAAGAAGAGATGGAGTGAGCAGGGCAGGACAGATCCTGGGTTGCCCTTAGATTGAAAATGTGATCTTGGGTGTAAAAAAGGTTGGAGACCACTGACCTAGGCTCAGTGGAGTGCCCTGTGCATGCTTTGAGAGCAGGGAGGTGGATGACTCGTGGTCATTTACCAGTAAGCAGAAGTATATTGACAGACATTTGTGGGTGGTTTCACCTCCATTTCACTCCACAAAGTTGACCACAACTCTTTTACATGAAAAGCTGGGAAGAGAGAGACAGCAGACTGTTCACCTCTTGTTAAACTCACAAAACTGCATCCTTGCATAAGGGGGTGTTTTTTCTCCCCGCCAGCACTTTCTAACCATGGCAGTCACGCTGCTTCAGTGTGGTCTCTGCTGCCGGCCAATTTTGTTATTCTTTAAAATGATACCTTGAACCTTAAACACAGATGGCTGCGTTCGCAAACAACCACACTGGCCATGCCACAGGCTTCTCTACCAGCCACACAGCCAGAATACTCAGGGAAAAAAATTTCTCAACTTTCAAGGAAATAAGGATGCTATTTTAAAATAATAGATTTTAAATTTGAATTGAAAAATGTGTGTATGTGTCAATTCAGTGTGAGGTCTCCTCGAGCTTAGGAGTGTTCAGACTCACGGTTTTGGGTCAGGTCTTAAACAAGACCTAGTTCAAGAATAACTTTTCCTTTACCTATCTGCCATGACCAGAGTTCTGAGTTTTGTCTTTCCCCCGCTACAGCCTCCACAGAATCTATATCAGCTGAACCAGTCCGAGGAACGCAGCAGCCCCCTGCTCGGCAGTAAGATAGTAGTGGGATCAACCATTGCAGGAGACACCCAGAATCCTAAACTTTGGAGCTGGCAGGTAAAATACCTTTCAGTTTGTGCTGTTTTATTTGAACTGTCCCAGGGACCAGGGTTGAATGGGCACTGGAGACTCCGCAGGTCAGGAAGGAGGTGTGCTCTCAGAGTAATGTGAGGATTGGGAAACCTCGTGCTGTGGACAAATTCTCTAGGGTTGTCTTTGTACCAGCACTAACTTCACATGCGCACACACAAACGGGAGAGGGAGAAACCCAACAATGCGTGCCAAGTGGAACAGGAAAAACTGGAGGGGAAGGAAACTGTATTTTCAAGCTACTCAGATGGTATTATAGACAATGGAGAGCCAAGTAAACAAATTAAAAAGCAATAAAGAAAGAGGTCAGCAGTCCCTTTGACTCCTAGCTCCTCTCATTTCAGCAGGTTTCTGATCAACTTTGTTTGACCGCAAGGAGAAGTTTCCTGTTTTGTTGATGGTGCTTCTGAAAAATCTATCCGGTCCAAGAGCAGGTTGCACGTGTCTCGTTTTTCTGTGAGCTACTCGGCTGCAATGATAAGGACAGAGAGGCCTTAAGAAAGAGCGAGCACTCATTGCATGCCTGAGCCTGAATGCAATGGGAAGAACACTGCCATGGGATAACAGACTCGGAAAAGTGGAGGCCCAGCCAAGTTTATTTTTAAAAGGCTGGATGGATTTATCCCCTGGCAATGTTCTATCCCAATTACTTTATTTTTTAATTCTGCTCAAGGATTAAATGATAACGATGTAATTATCTTATGCAGTTTGAGGCAGCAGAAGCAGCATGAAGGTTGCTCGCTAGACAGTTAATACAAACATCCTGATTGCCCTTTAGTGCAAATTTGTTTTATGGGGGGGGGACACAACTTATTCACCCCTCTCTACAGAAAGTTACTAATATAGGGGGAAATTTTGCCTGAATTACATCCTGTGCAACCCGAGTGATCAGAAGGGGAGCAAACAAAGGCAGAACTTGGCCACTATATTTGTCTAGTAAGTAAGGTTTTTTTTGTTGTTGGTTGTGGGATTTTGTTTTTAAAATGAAAGGAGGGAACTGCCCCATTCCATTCTTTCCGCCACCCCAAAAAATTCCTTTTCACTGAATTTTTGGAATTTACCACAAGGACAAGTAGACAGAAAGAAATTAATGATGCAGCTTTGTTTCCATATATCATGGCACAAGTGAAATCATCTCGCAATTAAATAATCCACCCACATTCACCTTGGGCGGCAGCTGTGACGCAAGGGGGAATTCACCCCTAGGCATGCGTAAGTAGTGGAACTGTCATAGCTGTTTCTTATGGGTTCCAATACAGGCGAGCAGCTTTAAAATCCGGTCAGCGTTCCACAGGAGACCACCTTGGAAACACTGTGACTCAGCCCATATCCCGGCTGGGTTGGCTTCATCCACTTTCAAGGCTGGGCTGGTTAGCTCCGATCCTCCTTTAGTGGCACTGGCAGCTCTGAACCTTCTTTCTGCATCATGCGTGCTTCCTTAACTTTCACTGAGCCGTTGTCAAAATAAAAATCAATACACTTCAGTTTATGCTGACTCCCTTCCGCCTCATTTACACCATGGGACTGGAGGATCTCAGGCCAATCAAATGTGGGAGACCTATATAAGATTCTCAAATGAACACAAAGTCTTATGTTTTGTTTTCTTGGAGGGATCTTTTCCAAACAGGTATTCGGGTATTAGTTCCGATTGCCAAGAGAGAAGTGGGAAACTAAACAGTCTTCTACCATTGACGTGGAAAACTACTCCTACTACTTGGATTCATTGTACACAGATTCACAATATAAAACATTCCCACCAATAGACTTGGCCCATTACTTGCCAACAGCAAAGTTCTCACACACGTGAAGGCTGTGGAACACAAATACAAAAGGGATTTGGACACTGGGGACTTTCTGCAGAGTTCTGCTAACCTCAGACCAAGAGAAGGTCAGCTTCAATTAAGAACACACTATACCAAGCAAGGAACCACTTTCAGATTTACATCTAGAATATTGCATTGGAGGAGTCTTTGGTGGACATTAAGTATCTCCTGTGTAACTTATTCAAGCTTAGTCCATGCTCAGACTACTTAGCTATATGATGAGTTTTTACAACCTCTAGTCGTCTGTTCATTCTCCGAAGTTATGTTTACACTCCAAGCTTTCCCTCTTATTGCATGACTACCTACTTTGCTCAAGATCCTTTGGTGAGAGACCTTGTCAAAGGCTTTCTGAAAATCCAAGAACATTATATGCACGGGATCATCCATGTCCACACATTTGTTGACCCCTCAAAAGAATTCTAATAGATTGGTGAGGTATGATTGCCAGTGCTCATCTTGCAGCTGAAACATTCGGGCAGCAGATTGTTTTGTTACAGAGCTATCTGAAAGCACAGCTGTTATAGGCCACCTTTGCTCATTGAGTCTTTCGAACATATCATATACCGAATTCAAGCAAGTTTTACAAAACTGGATCAGATGGTGTCACTTAACCTGAAGCTGTGTTTGTTTTCTTTCAAGTGCTTTTGCAGCCACGGTGCTGGGGTGGAAGTGTGCAACTAGTCTACTTGCAGCTGCAACAGCACGATCCACACTACTTGAAGAAAACCCATCATTTATGGCTAGCTGCAAAGTACAGGCAAAACAATTGACAGATTCCCATGTAACATACCTCGGTGCGTTTGCGAGCACAGTGTTGCTTGCATTATTGTGTACTCACGCCAAGACACTGCCTGCCACACCCCATCTTTCCACAGTAGTGTTTAATTTTTCAGAAAGCTTTTACACTGTATGTCAGTTTGTAGAACTGCGGATCGAAGCTCCCAATTTTCAATAGAATGGCAAGTGACAGTCATGTAGCTTTCTGTAGTTAATGCTGTCCAGCAGTTAGTGGTGAAAGCTACTTTAACGGCGTTTTCCAATTTTTCCCAGAGAGATTTCAGTCTTCATAGCACTTCTCTTGTTGCGGGGTTACAGTCTGTCTCACAGGCACACGTATTCAAGGTCTACAAAACTCATCAATGCACAAAAACCTGTACCTTCAACCACACTTACAGGCAACATATCTGTAGTGATCATGGTGCACAACAACTCAGCTAGTTTTTTGGCACGTTGTGTGTTGCATTTTTTTGAACTGCCAGAAACAAAAACAGTCAGTGTTGTTTGATTTTTGCATTTTTTTTCACATGAAACAGGGATGTTTCAGCTTCAAATGGTTCAGCATTGCTCCGGAACTGTTTGCATACCTCAGCTCTGTATTACACAGTTTACATTTAACAGTGTCTTCTCTTATCTTTGTGAAATGATTCCAAGCATTACTTCTTTTCAATCACTCCATCTTCAAACTATGGGTGTGCTTACTGCTCTGGAAAAGTAGTTACCAAAAATCGCAATAAACCTTTAAACAACATCAAGTGGGTTAACGCTATCAAAGTGTGACATCAGTTCCATAGAAATGGTTCTAACAATGCAGAACATAGTTTCACATACACTATGAAATGTAGAAAAAATACACAGGCAAGAAAATAAGGCCCACATAAAATAAGGACACTTAAAACCCAATTCTCACAGCACAATTGCTACATATTTCTGGTATTGCTGTGGTGTTTTTAACAGGCACATTAGGTATTACAATGTCATGGAACTATTTTACCAATCTGTTTTAAACGTTAACTGCAATGTATTAACAGTAAGACTAATACTTATCATTTAACCACTTAATATTTTACATCTCTACTGCAGACAATGACAGACAGCATAGCTCTGCCCTGGCTACAATAGATCCTGCTGTAACTTGCCTCTGTTCACAGCCTGAACCTGCAAGCGCGCTGTGCACAAGAACTGCAAATCTATTAAAAAAAAAAACCACCCTCCAAAATCCTATAAACATCTCCCTGAGGAATGGAAAAATTAACTTCAGAAAGTAAATCAGGAACAGAGTAAAACGTAGAAACCTGTTCAGTGCCAGGAGACTTTAAAAGAAAAAATCACCAGCCATCTAAAAGTCAATTAAAAAAGTCATTTTACTGGGGTGATTGAATGAGCCAGAACTACATTAAGGTGGGAACTAATATGCAATTAAGTCTTCTCACCAAAATCAAAACTGGCACTGTGGGATAGGAAAGGTCCTAGAATCACTGCAAACTCCCATAAACTATACTCTGAGTGGGGTGTGTATCCAGTACAGGATGTAGCAGGCAAGTGGGCTCGCTAGCAAGTCATTTATCTCGTTGGCTTATTCTATTTTTAAATATGATAAGTACTATCAGGGCTCCAAATTACCTTTGTGTACAATGTATGCAGACTTGCATTTCTATGACTGTCACCTTGGTCTTCTCTCTCTTATTCTACACCCATCTGTCACGTATTGCCTATATTTAGGCTCTGATTCGGGAAAGCACTTATGCACATGCTTAAAGTTAAGTATGTGTTTAAGTTGCACTGACTTCAGTGAGACTTAAGCACTCTGCTGCAGAGGGATGTTTTCCTGAATCAAAGCCCTGGATTGTAAGCTCTCCAGGAGAGGGACTGACTCTGAGCACGTCCTTGTGCTGCCCAGCATAACAGGGTCCCAAATTGAACCTCTGAGCACAACTGTTGATACAAACAAATTTAAAATTTTTATTAAAACTAATGTTAAAATTATATAATATACAGGCTGAGAAAAGAGTGTTTGTACATCTGGGTATAGTGCTTAGATTATCCACAAATACCAAGTTTGTTTTTAAACTCATAAGATACATATAGTGCATAATCAGCAATAACCTAAATTTAGGTGAATGAATTTAAGAATACACTTTAGATATTTAGCATCCAAGTATTCAGGTACATTACTCATGAAAAAAGTTATACAGAGAGTTTGTGGCGGAAAGCAAAATATAGCAATGAGTGCAGATCGTCCCTCAGTAATTGAGAATTTAGGATTGGTTGTCAAGCGTAGCATTGACCGACTCCACATTCTCTCAGCACTTGCTCGTTACTGGGGTCTCAGCTGCCCAGGGCTCCGACGATCAGCACGTGAGTTTGAACCTCGTAGCCCCTAGCTCTCAGGGTGTCGGCCAGAGGGGCATATTTCTCCAGCTTTCGAGATCGGGAGTCATGGAAAGTCAGGGGTCCTGTTTTCAAAGAGCACTGTGACGTCCACAATGACGATCTTCTTCCGGTCCTCATTGGTGATGACGATGTCCGGTTGCAGTTGGTTGTTGGTTCCAGGGATGGTGGAGTTCACAGCAACCTTCCCTATGGGTGGTGGGATGGCTCTGACCAGGCGATCTTCCAATACCCAACTTTACCCATAATCCAGTAACTGTACAATCTCCCTCCCACCAAGATAAATTATAGCTCCTTGCTAAAATGGAAATCTGGGCCATCCATACCTCTTAAAGGAGAAGAATCTCCTAAGGAAAATCTATATATACACAAAGTATATTTTTTTAAAATAAGATATTCATTCCATTGTACATTCCAAGTGACTGCCTGGATTAACTGAGCTCTCACATAAATTACATTAAGAGGAGCTGGCTCTGGTAGAGCATAGTCATTTCCTCCATTCACATGCTGTAATGAGCATAGTTAATGAGCCCCTGAGACAAGTACACTGAATCCAATTGCAACCCTCATCTCACCCCCAACAACGCTTCCTGGCAATTTTCCCAAACAAGGCACTGCAAACCTTAACCCTGAAGTCCCAAACTCAAAGACCACAGAGTTAGCTGGGATATAAAAATCTAGCTAGATTCGATAATCCTACCTGAGACCCTGGGGACCCACTTCTGTGGCTCCAAAAAACCCCTGCAACTCCCCATCTGCACAGATGGTACCAGGGCATTGTGGTAAGTAGCCTGGCAATTTACACACACTAATTAAGACAAATCAATGATGACTAGTTAAAACATTAAGACCCACTGGAGCCCAGAAATTAAGTCCTCTGTAGCTAAAGTACGCACCTTAACACACAGAAGAGGCAAACAGGCCTATAAAGGGCTGCCATCATGACAGCCTTCTATGCAGGCTGTAGGAAGTGTGCTCCAGAGAAACCACAGCTCCAACTATAAGGAGGAGGAGAAATAAGGCTCTTTTATTTACTTGTACATGGACAGTGCTATTTTTCCATGGCATCCAATTAGTTTAAGAGCTTCTTCGAATTGAATTTCAACATAAAAATGATTTTGTGGCTGATTTCCACTCAAAGGTAGGCTGGAAACAAAGTATTTCGGGGTGTAGGATTTTATGGGATACCTTCTCTGCCTTTTGTTTTTTCAAAAGCCTCCCAAATTCTTTCCTTGGATATTTCAAAGGTAGCGAACACATTAAACAGTTACTACCACTATAGTCCAGATCAAAATGAAAGGCTTTTTTGGTGTGTGTTAAATTTACACTACCTAATAGAAATGCTTTCATTAGTTATATTTAAATAATCACTAAAAATCACTTGCAGAACAAAAGACCATTGAACATTTTCCAGCATTGAAGGAAACCCAAATCCAAGAATGTTGGGCTAGTGTAAGAGAACCAGGAAGTGAAATTCTTCAAGTTTGGTGTTACTTACCTGTCCAAGGCCCCAATCCTGCAATGAGAGGTATGCAGGTGAACCGTACCCCCATGCGGAGACCCACTGAAGTCTATGTGGATTGGTACAGGGCTCTTAGCTGTGTGCCACTTATTGCAAGGTCAACGTCCAAGCAAAGAAACAGCGAGAAAGGATGAATATAAATTAGAGTGTTAAAATTCGGTTTCAATAATAATAGTGTTACAAATTTTCATCTGGAAAGTGCCTCTTTAAGAGTTCCAATGTGCTTTTCTTGGAGATTATTTGGTTTTATTAAAGCCGATACCAACAGAAACAGGAAACATTCTGAACCCAGAACAAAAATGTCCCATTTAAGTACCTACTATTTTTTTGGAAGTTTTTCTCCTTCAATTTTAATTAAGCTCTCCCCAGGCTCAGCAGCTTGGCGTGCTTCGCTTTAAAGTAAGCTTAGTCCCTAGACCAGTTTCTCCCCACCCCCTATTGCTCACAGCTTCCACTGTTTACATAAAGCTTAAGAAATAAACGTGCTTTTACTAAAATACATGGATTACTAGTTGGTCAGTGATCAGGAACATTGTACTGTTGATGTTCCCTCTTCATCTGGAGCCAAACAAATAGTAAGAGTTTGTATTGCTCCTTATGCAACAACTCACGGTCACTTTATAATTCACAAATGATGTTATACTGGGGGATGCATAAGAGAATTCTCCTCTACACAACCAATCTATTGCTCCATTCACTCAGTTCAACAACCCAAGAGATAGGACGAGGTCTTGGGGGTGTAACAGACTGAAAAAAACAAAACAAAAACACAGGCTTGTTAGACTAGGTGTCCCTTATAAGAAACAATTGGTGTGTAGCTATCAACAATAGCAAATTAACATTTTAGTTAACTAATGCTGTGCTTTATTAGTATCTTGCAGTTAAGGCTCTGGACTGGGAATCACGAGGTCTAAGCCTGGCTCCCAGCTCTGCTATAGGCTTTTTCCTTGGCCAAATCACTCAATCTCTCTGTTCTACAATTCTCCATCTATAAAAGGGATACTATTACTTTCTCAGTCTGTCTTGTCTATTTAGATTGTAACTTTGGGGAGCAGGGAATGTCTTTTGTGTAATTTGTAGGTTTAGCACATTACAGTTCAATTTCAGGTCGGACTGTAGGTGTTACTGTAATATAAATAATTACACACCAAAAAAAACTATGTTAAAAGAGCATTACTCATGTTGCAAAGTCAAGCACTCAATAGTTAGGAAATGCCAGGGTTAAGGTTGCCTGTGCAACCAATTTTATGGGGAGTTGGGACAAGGGGAAATGGCTTCCCCAAAAGAGGGTTCTGTTTCCATTGTGTATATCACCACCAGAGTATGATTTATATAGCACACAACAAGCATTGGGCTGGGTATTATACAGGCATTTGGAAAAGTTAATTTCATTGCAGGTACCGTGTGGGTGTTATTGTTTCTTTTTCTCAGTTTGAGGCACTGTCCCAGATGCAGGAAATGTCAAATAAGCACCAGCGAGCTATGCCATGGGGAGAACACCCAGGACATACTATTTGAACACCAAACTAAAGAATGGACTGGCCAAGCATTCCTGGAAGCAGGGCCTTGCGGGCCCTGGGCAAGGTGCTCAGAGTCGGGATGTCAGTTTCTTAAAGGTTAAAAAAAAATAACAGTTCCCTGTTACTCTTAGGATACCGACTTGAGTTACTGACAGAATGTGTTGGTAATGTGGCTACGTGATAGCTGTTATTCGGCGGAAGATGTATAATTCCTTTCCTAGAAGGTTTCCCCTCCTTTGTTTCCCCAAGAACCATTGCCTGCTGCAGTGACCCTCCTTTTGGCCAACTACGCTTGGATGCATTGAACTTTGGCAGGGTAGGAAGGGAGGTTGCTCAATAGCAACACATGTTCTTCCTTGCTCCACCATCTGAAAGCTCCCAGCCCCAAGAGCGAGGTACCTGACCCTCTGACAAGCATTTTAGGCTGGCCCAGCAGCCACCCCCACCTCACACCCAGCAGTCTCACACCCGCTCGAACTGAGCCTTGGGTTAAGACATTCATAACCCTCAGGCAACCTAGGTGGAAGCATTCCCCACATCCAGAGCCTGGTGAGCCTCCTTCCCTATCAGTCATGGCTGGGATGATTTAACTGGGAATTGGTCCTGCTTCGAGCAGGGGGTTGGGCTGGATGACCTTCTGGGGTCCCTTCCAACCCTGATATTCTATGATTCTATCAGGATCTACAACAAGCCACGGGACCCACCTAAGATAGGAGGGAATTCCATGGCTTGATGGCTTGTAGGGGACATATGGCAGGGGTTGCTCTTGTAGACTTGAGTGCACCAAATCTGATCCTTCACCGCTTTATGGAACAGTCCAGCTGAATCCAGTGGCGAACAAGTTCCTTGTTCTTGGCTTCCACTGGGTGACTGTAAGAGACAAAAATCCCTTCCACAGTAAGGCTCTCACTCCAGATTTCATTGCATGGGATTTTACAGGGATTTCTATAGAAACCTGTTTGTTTCAGTCATGTTAAAATTCCATAGAACTTTACCATAAGGGAGCGAGGCAGCTGAATGCAAACACAATCCAGGTGCTCACTCAGTTGCATAGGCCTAGCTAACAGCTATAAGGGTTATATGCCACATTCCTCCTTTCCCCGTGCCCTGCAGTGCAGGCAGCTTTTTGCAACACTGTGTCATCTTTAATAGATTACCACCTGGAACCAGCTTCTCAGCAAAATGCTCCTTCCTTCCCCTTTCCCCAAGGAAAGGGCTTTGATCCAGTACACCAGTTCATTTAAACGCAATGAAATAGCTTGGCCTAGAGGTACCAGTGCTGTGCACTGCCACATAAGCAGCACACACAAGTTTGATTCATGGACCTGGCTCTTTCTCCCATGCTGAGCACACTATGGTAGCAACATGGTCTACCACCAGCCTGTGAGGATGGGGAGATCACTGCTGAGTGACAAGAGTTGGATGACCACTACTGAAAGATGAGTAAGCTGATCAGGGCAGGGATTGCAGCATCCTATACACATTTGAACAGCAAATAAAATGGGAAAGGCACAGACAGGTTCTGAAAGGGGCTGCTGGAGACTGGGCCTTGAGGGGGAGGATTGTAAAAGGGGAAGGGATTCTTACCAATCTCAGGACAGCACCTCTGCTGCAGGGGACCTTACAAGAAGGAAGAATAAATAAGTGAAATGAGATCCACTGCTCTGTTCATATCTACACAGGTTTCATGCAGGAAGACTCCCTGCTACGTCGCTGGAAAATAGTGCTGCTATCTCTTTAACGAGCTGCTTGTTTACAGCACCTGGCAAGACCTGTTATACCAGGTAACTGTCTGATATTTGAAACGCTTACAGTTGAAAGCGTGTTACAGCAATTCAGAACATACTTAATGTGGGGTTTGCAACATCCCCAACCGACTCAGGGTGGATGAACAGAAATGAACCCCCAGCAAAGCAAGTCACCCCTCAAGTCTACTAACAACCTACTTCTATTGACCGTACACACTGTAGTTTGTCTGAGATTGCTCTAAGAAAAACCTGGGATGAGGGAAAATGTGCACAACATTTACACACACGTGCTATGTATACACACTCTATATGGCGCATGCACAGCTTAATTTTCAGAAGTACTGAGCACCTAGAGATTCCATGTACTTCAACTGGAATTTTGGGTGCTGAACCCTTCCATAAAATCGTAGCGTGTGTCTGCATATATAGTATATCCACATACACACCCAAAATGCAGCTATACATTTATAAACACAGGTAGATAACTTCAAGTTCACGAAGGTTTCCAAGGGACATAACTATAACTGCAAACTCCTTGGGTCAGAGACTCTTTTTTGGTATGTTTTGTACAGCACCCAGCACAATGGAGCTGCAGCCCCAAGGTGCTACCACAATACAAGAGTAATGAAATCAGGCGTTCACAAAAGAAAAAGCAAACAAACAACAAAATAAGCGATAACTCACTTAGGTTGAGGGAAACAACGATATCTGCAATTAATTAAGATGAGTTTTCCAACTTTGAGGTTCATAAGCATCAGATTTGTTCTGTATAAACGATATAGATATTATAACATATGTACTATGTTATAACACACACACACGGGTCCTATGAAAAAAGTGCACTGTTGTTGGTCCAGTAAAAGACAGCACCTCACCTTACCTTGTCATTCTAGCCATTGACATTTGGATCTTTACCAAGCAACAACATATAAGACAGTCACTAGGATAAAAAAAAAAAAAAAAGTTCCCAGGTCACTAAATTTAGAGTCTGCTGATAAAAAGGGTACTGGCGCAATGCTACATTCAAAATTCTCCAGGATACACCAGCTAGCAGCAAGAATCACCTATTGGGATTAGCTCCCCATTAGCTCTGTAACATTGTAGTTTGTTTACTGCCATTCAAGTCACAAGCAATGATTTCCCTCTGCCTACAGCCCATCACATCCCCATAAGGCCAGGAAGCGGTTAAAAGCCCACTGAGCTAGAGCTTGCCCTCATCCACATAGCCGCTGACTCTGTGGGCATTTTGGGCTGGAGCAACCACAGGGAAAAAAAATAAAATAAAATAGTGGGTGCTCAGCACCCACCCGCCACAGCTGTTCGGCAGCACTTCGATCAGCTGATTGGCAGCACTGCCAGACAGCTGATTGGCAGCTGGGGGAAGGGCTTTGGGGCGGGCGGAGAGGAACAAGCAGGCGGGGGCCTCAGGGAGGGGGGCAGGAAGAGGTGGAGCAAGGGCAGGGCCTTGGGGCAGGGGGGTGGGGCAGGGACAGGAAGAGGCGGGGAGAGGGCGGGGCTTTGGGACAGACCACGGGTGGAGCACCCCCATGGAAAAGAAAAACTCAGTGCTGATGCTCATCTACACTGAGTTTCTTAGGGTGGGGTTTTGGTGTTTTTTTGTTGTTGTTTGTTTAAAAAAAAACACCATACACACACGCACAATGGATAAGGGGATCTTATTAAGTTGCCATGAAAATGTCAGTTTCTAGTGCAAGCCTGCCAGCCTGTTCACAACAAAATCATAGCCAAAGTCGGAGGACACATGGGGTAACGTGTACCATAAAAGGCAGCCCCAGCAGAATATGCACTTGGTGAACACTAGGAGCTCCTGGCACACCTTTGGACAGTACTGCTGCCCTGGGTTAATCAAGTCATTGATAACTACATGAAGAATTGGGGGTAGGTAAGAAAACACCTGCTGGGATGAGCATCACTCAGAGGCAAGGCCCTACACCCTACTTGATTATGCAACCAAATTCTAAGCAAGTTTCCTCTTTGTTCGGGTGCTGCATAATTCCAGGATTTTGCCACAGGATGGCTCCATTCTGCAGTCAATGCTTCTGTGCTGAAGAGTTTCCTGCTCTTTGCAGAGCACAACAGGACAGAAGGCAGTAGAGGAGGGAGGCAGGTTTGAGGGACTGAAGAATATGCAAGCAGCTCTGGGTGACCTGCATTGTCTTTAACAGACAGGGAGGAAGAGACCCTGGGGATGGCCTGAACTGGTCTGTGTGAGAGAGATGCAGAACATGATCATCTAAACTGGTTTGGCTGTCAAAAGCCATTAAAATTAAATCAGATAATTTTTCCAAGATGGAAATGACACACTAGAACGTGGTCCACTGCCCACATATTCACCCCCACTCTAGCCACCCACAGTCCACCCCACTTCTCATATGCCCAACACCTATTGGAGAAGGCACCTGCCTAGTAAACATCAGAGCTCTGCTAGGTATAAGCCTCCAATTACAAGTCTCCCCCACCACCTCAGAACCAAGCGCACAGATCTAGGGTTCTTGGCACAACATTTAGGACTAATAAAGAGCATAGGGCACAGGCCTTGCTTAAAAGGACACTACAGTAATTTATTATTCCATTGTAGGATTAGCTGAGCAGATATTTAAACACACTGTAGTACTGGACATTTTCACTGATAAACCCACGTTCATCATTTTCCTACTAGGCCTTTAACGTGAAACATGCTTTCAGGACAGAGTAGCAATGCTTGTAACCTCTGATTAGCAACACACGTTTCTCTCTTCCCCCAGCTGCAGGCTCCCACTTCCAACTGATGACAACAGATGGACCTCAGTGCTAAAAGACCTAAGCTGTAAGTGCCTGGATATGGAACATTTAACTAATCGTCTGCAGGAAGCGTGGTCTCACACCGAGCACAAGAGTGGGAGTTGCAATTCCTATGGTTTACTCCTGGTTCTCCCACTGTTTGACCTTGGGCAAGTCACTTTGCTTTGTGCCTCAGTTTCCCAGTATGTAAAAGATGGATATTTCCCGATCCCCTACAGGCATGTTATGAGGCCTAGTGCCCAAGGATCTGATCCTGAAAACCTTTAGCTTCTCAAGTCTCAGTTATTTCAGCAGATCTATCCATGTAAGTAAGGGTCTGAAGTAGCAGCCCCCTAACTTGTGTACAAACTGGCTCATATTGTTCTCCTGCCCTCAGCATGGCAATAGTCTCCCAAAGCGGACATTGCACACAATGTGATTGCTAGCACAGGTGCAGTTACAAATCAGGTATTAATCAAAAGCAAGAGGAAGAAACAAAAATACAATCTGCCAGCTGCCATTAGAAATGCTGCCCCTACCAAACAAACAATTACGAATCACCATGAACATGACAACACCCTTGTGGTAATGTGAACATCTTCACTTGATTGGAATTAGCTCCACCCTTTTTCCTCTCAGGGGCCTGCAATAGGGTTAAATAGGTTTTGCCTTCTCCTACAGGTAGAGAGGGACATCCGCACTTCAGCCCCAAACCAGTTGGCAAGGCTACGTTAGGGCACTAACTCAACCTTCTTAGATCATTTGCTGCTATAACATTTTGTCTTATCCTGCACCTTTCCTCCAAGGAAGGAACACTGCAGCTTTAACATCACAAGGCCTAATTTGCTTGGTGTTATCCTGCCCCTTTAGGAATTCATGTCAGGGCTTTAGAGAATTATTTATTCCCTACATAAATCAATTTTCCAATATCAAAATTTCAGATTCTATCAATATCCATGGTTACAGAGAACAGCTGGTACTATCCTGTTTGAGATACTAAGAAACTAACTTACTCAGAACTAGAACGCAAAGTTACAGGATTTCATGGGTAGGCCAGGGCTATCTGGGTTGGTAAAGCTTGAAGACAGACAACATTTTTTAGCAGATATTTTGAATTCTTCCAACATCCCTGGGCTTTTTAAACTAGATATACAGTTCAGAGCTTGTATTGAGCAAGAGATTAATCAGGCAAACCACACACCCTTTAGTAATTTATACCACCCGCACACAAGAGAATCAAGTAACAATTCTGTGCCAAGTGTTATTTCTTGAAGATTGGCTGACTTAGAATTCAAACCCTCTCTTTTTCCCTTAATGTAGCTCTAAGGTCGTCTTAGGGCTGGAGTTTCTGGGATTTGCAACTCTCATTTTCCAATGATCACAGCCTTCTGCACAGGGCTCTCTAGTCGGTTTGCATCCATGCACCATCAGGTTAACAAGGCCCAGTACTTTGGTCTTGCACGGTCACCATTATTACACGGAGAAAGCGTTGACTTACAAAATCCTCCTGGTCACTGAACAGGAAGATGCATCCAGGACAAAGCAATGGAACAAACCCATGGGCTGCAGGCAGACCAAATTACATCAATCACTCTCAGGAAGCCAATTCCAAAAGAAAAAAAAAGAGACAGGCGGTGTTCTCAGTTACACCAGAGTGAATCCCGTTTACTTCACTACAGTTACTCTGGATTCACACAGGTATAAATGAGACCAGAATCAGGCCCACCGGTTTCTACCACCGAATCTAAAAGGAGAATATTCCGAGTTCAGGTTCCTTATCTTCTCTCTGCCCTCAGAAAGCAACACCACAAAAAAGCCAGCTCACTACACCGCCACACAGTTAACTAACTTCACTTGGCTCTTTGAGAGTAAGGTCTTTTAGACTCATAGACTTTAAAGCCAGATAGGACCATCATGATCACCTAGTCTGACCTCCTGCACATGGCAGCCACAGAACCTCACCCACCCACTCCTGTAATAGAACCCTACCCTCCGGCTGAGTTACTGAAGTCCTTAAATCATGATTTAAAAGACTTCATGTTACAGAGAATCCACCATTTACACTAGTTTAAACCTGCAAGTGATCTGTGCTCCATGCTGCAGAGGAAGACCAAAAAAAAAAAACAAAAAAACAAAAAAAAAAACAAACAAACAAACAGGGTCTTTTGTGCACAGGGTTCTCTGTTCCTATCCATATTCCAGTCTCACCACTGGAATGAAGAGTATTACAGCCAGAGGCAGGGTGCTCCCAGTGGTGGGCCATCACCGGTTTTGGAGTCTAATAATTTGATCATGCTTTAAGTTGGTTTATATAAAAAGGGAAGGTTATGGGGGATGGAAGATTTACTAAAAAGCAGGAGGTGCTTATATTTTGTTGACTGGAGCGAACACTGGTACTGCCAACCAGTAACACCAACACTGCCAAGTGTTCGACCATTGTGAGTCAGACATAAAAAAAACCATGAGATTTAAAATAAATAAATACCAAGGTCCTTTTTGTCCCCCTTATGATTTCAAGATTTTAGGGTGCACTCAGATCACATTCTCAAGCTTTTCTCCACAACCAGGATGGCTAAGAACTATTTTTTTAAATGACAGATAAGATTTTCACATAATCACTTGACTCCAAGGGCTGGGGCTTTAAGAAGAACACCAAATATTCTGAGCCTCACAATAAGATCGGAAGAGTTGGCAGCATTGCAGTATGCATTTCTAAATAACACTTTGCCTGTTTCTCAGCAGCACTGAAGATTTTTTTTTATATCTGAGGGAGGTAACTTGAGAGTAAACAGCTCTTTATTAGAATGGTTAATCTAGTAATTGAGAATTGTCTAGATGCAACCTACTCCTCCACTCTCTCATGCTGCAGTGCATTAATTATTACATACAAGGTTGCTTGTTATCATTAAAGTCTTGTATTAATCCTGTTGCTTGTTCTTTTAGTTTTATATTTGCATTTTTAGCTATTGTGAAATAAAGAGGGAAGTTTTAAAGCTTTTCACTTTACTCCAGTCACTGCAATGAGGTTACACCTGAGACTGGTTTCACTTCATTTGAAGTTCCTGTGAACTACAGGGCAATATCCTCCATTATGCTGATCAAATTCAAAAGACTTGTGTCTACTCATTCCATGTACACACCAAGAGGATGAGCATCAATGCAAGGCACAGCCAAAGGCTAAACCATGCCCCTCAAAAGAACTAAGAACTCACAGCTGTGGTTAAAAATAATTTTTAATGAGAACTCTTCATGCATTCCTAATAAACTCTGATTCTTAAAACTGAACTTTAAAAATCTAGTTTACTTAATTATTTTTGCTGTTTTTGCAGCGGGGGAACTAGCAACCTGATCCAGAACCACTGACAGATCTCAGGAAAATTGAAATTAAAGAATGGGGGATAAAGAAGGGACTTAAGCTATAGGCAAAGAGAGGAAGACATTAAGAGAGAGAGAGAGAGAGAGAGAGAGAGTGTGAATGAAATACAAATAGGAAAAACTAAAGAACATTTTCATGGAGAAATACACACACACACACACACACACACACACAATTTCTCCATGAAAATGTTCTTTAGTTTTTCCTATTTGTATTTCATTCTCACACACACACACACACACACACACACCCCCACCCACTCCATGAAAATAGTCTTTAGCTTTTCCTATTTGGCTGAAGAGTCCACAAAACATCACCACAAAATCCACCCCCAAACAGATCCTGAATTTAAATCCTGGAGTCTTGGATAGAAGCCTCTTTTTAAATTTAGATTTACACAACAAATAAAGAGTGCTATAATGACAGATTTTTGACTCTGACACCGTCCCTGCAGTTTACACAGCCCTGTACAGTGAGGGATCTGAAAGAGGGTTTGAAGTCATCAGTGCAATGAAATATTGCTAAAATTTACTTGGGTGCATTTTCAAAAATGACCTCCCAGAATTCACTGTATCATTAGGGTTTTCCCTTTCTAGCCCACAGAGCCAGCAGGGCCCCACAATGAGGTATGCAAAGCTTTTCTGTATGTATTAAATGAGTCAGTTCCTACTTTCTGCTCCTTGTTCTTTTATTCTCAGTAGAGAAACAGTTTGGCTGTTAGAACTACGTTTTCTCCTCTCATTAAACTTTTTTCTGAACTAGGATCTTAGCTTGGTTTCTCTGTTCTGATGAAGCCCTGATCCATTTTTATCAGTAACATGAACCTGCTGTTTGTCCCTTCCACACACCAGTTTTGATAAAGCAGGACAGATTAAACAAACTAGTTTACCTATCCTAGGAATTAGAGGACACAACACAGCATCAATTTTTAAAGCAGAAATTCCCATAGATCTCAATGGGGAATTCAGATTAAAAACAACAACAAAAATCTAAATGACAAGCCCTATAGCCTTCCAGACAAAAAAAGCCCATTGGGACACCTTGTCCATCTTGTTACCAAAGCAGGGTTGTTCATGGCTGGTTCATTTCCTATTCTGCCTTAAACATAAAAGATGAAGACAGGATGGACATTCCTCCAACATGATCACAGAAACTATACAGTGTAGAACGTGCACTCTTGATTTTAAGAGGCAATCCCTACTCACTGATGTACCAGAAAAGCCCCCCAAAGTTTCCTGCTAGTGTATCCTAGGCGAAGCCAGCCACAAATGTAGGGATCAATTTAATTCTGAGCAAGAACCACTACGGTTAAGTATTTAATCCCATTTTTACTCTGAGACACCATTTGGTCTCTATAGGACCAGGAAACCTGGAATCAGAAGCCTAACTCTGCACAGAGCTGTAACAGTGGATATTCTTTCACTGCTGGACAAAGCAGCAAAATAGTCCCATCTCTTGTGCAAAAAGGCAGTCAAAGGACTGCTGCACAACACACTGAGGAACTACTGCCGTGAGGAATAGGCTACAGAGGCACTTATGGGAGAGCTATGGAGAAACCAGACAAACTTTACAGTCCATTTATCAAAGTGCTTGTAGTTCCTATGTCAAGGCAAATAAAACATAAAACGTAAAGCAAATAAAGTTAATCTATATCTAGATGATTGTAATAAATAAAAAGGAAAGAGGAAAAATCCATGCAGTCCTTCTAGCTGCCTTGCCAGCTCTTGTTCAATCCCTTAAACTGCAACACCTACTGTGGATTTATAGAAACAAGACACACTTTCAGAATGGCAGACAGGCAGGTTCCCTGCCATTTCACGGCAGATCCTCAGTGGATTTTTGAACTGAAGTTAACCACAAGCAACGCGCACAACTGACATTCTGTGTTCACTAAACCCAACGGAAACAGGTGCCTCTCCTGCCCAATGCACCCTGCTGCCCCACGTATCAGGGACACTGCTTGTGCTTGGGCGACACCAGCTGGGAACTCTTGGCGGCCTCAACTGTGCCCATGCTGGTGGGGCATCCCTGTCTGACCTGCAGAATCCAGAACTGGCCTGGGTTTCTAGCCTAATTTTCCTTAGGGGTCACATTTTAAAGTGGGTCACAGATTTAAATAAAGCTCAGCACCTCCCTTCTTGTTTAAGAGCCTCCAATCTAAAATGGATCAGTCAGGGGTCCTGAAGACCCAGTGCACACTGACCCTTTAGAAGAACTGCTATTCTGGTTAGGTTTGCTTCCCCAGAGGGGAAAAGCTAGTGCATTAAGACACTGCCCCAACATCCATTTCCATGGGAAAGGAATCCCCATTTCACCCACTCACTAATCCTTCTCACAAATACCCGTATGAGACATGGGAATACTGTTCCCTTTTTACAGGACAAGAAACTGAGACAATGAGAGGAGACTCACCCAAGGCCACAATGGGAGTCAGTCGCTCCCATGATGGATGCTAGGGAGTCTAACAAACCCAGTAAGGACCAGGGCTCTTTTTACTAGATTATCTAATCACCGTTATCATTTTTCAAGTATCCCAAAGGTACGCTATTGCTCCATGCTTCCTTATAGGCCACAGCTGCTAGAAGTGACTGATTTTTGCTCTTCCCTTGGGTAAAGATTTTACTCTAGCTTCAATTTTTCTCTACAATACTCCTCTCCCTCCACAAAATGAAACCTCCAAATGTGTCTCACTATAAAGTCATCTCTTGCTACACGTAGCCAATGGATGTGCTGGATATCCACAGCAGTACATGCTGATCATCACTGGATTGCTTGTTTAGATATGCTCAACAGAATATTTCTTTAAACAAAGGAGCTATGCATTCAGTGTGTTGTTGAAAGAAGGTTGTTTTTACAGCCTGACCCTACATTTGAGCTCCAACGATTCTACATTTTATGAGATCAGAAACAAGAGAATGCAATGCAAACAAGAAATAAACCTCGATAATTACAGCCATGTGTCTGTGCTGCTATTGCTTAGTTTGAGTTAGCACCTTTTTAATATAAATATAAGCCCTATTTTTCAGGAGTATGACTTGGCTGGAATCCTACTCTGCCTTTACATCTTAAAAGCGCTCTCCAAATATTACATCATTCTCATAAAAACCTACAAGATAGGCATGTATTAACCCCCATTTTTACAGATGGAGAAACTGAGGAAGAGAGGTTAAGTGACTTGCTCATGGCCACAAAGTGACTCAGTGTCAGAGCTGGAGTAGCGAGGAGTTACTCTTAGTCCTATACTTAATCTATTGGGGGTTCTCACACTGTGGTCTGTGGAGTACTTGCTGGTGGTCTATGGGAAGCTGTCAAGTCGCACACTTCTGGCTCAGTTTACAGCTCAGAGCACCATGCCAACTGAGAAGGGAGATGAAATGCAGAGCATAAATAGACAGTGTGATTCTTTTCAGGAAGGCCATAACACTTAGCAATCTGAAAGCAGCTACAAATTCTTTCCTGATTATGTTTCCACAGGGATAGTATGTAATTGAAAGTGGGGAGGGGCGGAGGTGGTCTGTGAAACCAAGAATTGGGGAGAAGGGGCGGCATGCAGGTAGTCCCATACAGCTCCCTTGTCAGAAGGGATGGGGAGTGAAGCTATGGGCCAGACTCAGTGCTGCTTCTAGCAGCATTAGATAGCAGGTGGAATTCATCGAAGCAATCCAAGCATGGAGTAGAACATGTCAAGAAGAGTAACTGCTCTCCATCTCCACTCCTATCCAGATGCGCCTCCCCATGACCCATGGAGTCCCAGCTTCAGGTCTTAGCACAGAGGGACCTCAGCAGGCTGCTGGAATTGCAAGTGTATGGACTCTCTGAGCCTATACGTTTAAATGCCAAAATACCAAGACTTACTTAAACAGAGGATTAAATAAATAAATAATCCTCCATTGCATATGGGCAGTCATTCCCTTCTCCCTAAAAGTTAGAATTTTGTACACGTTTAGTACGTAGCGAACCACGTACCTGTCCAGTGATTGGAAAGCAAGTGAGAACTGACATACAAACATATAAAGGCAATATTAGGCTAGCAGGTCAAAGCATATGCATTATAAACGGTCTCTTCGCTAAGCACACAGACGAAAATTCACATTTGTCATATAGGCAATTTAATTACAAAGCACTGGATTGACTCACACACACACACGTTAGAAGAAACAGGGGCCTACTCCTGCATGCCCATGGCAGAGTTTTTAATCACTTTGACCCCAAAATTTCAGTTTTCAATATTTTTAGCTAGATCTTCTCTTTTAAACCTGTGCCTCGGGTTTTGTTGGTAAGATCACAAGAAGGAAAGAGATAACCAAGTGTTGATTTCCTGAAGAATACAAACATGGAGATGCATTGTGTATTCCACCACTTACAATTTAAAAGACAACCCATGTTAACATTGTTCTGTTAATAGCCTAGAAGTGACAATGCGAAGATTGTCCTTACATCTTTAACTCTGCCGCCATGTGGATATGCACTATGTTACGATCTTTAATTACATAATTATATTATTTCTCAACAATATCATGCTGTTAATTCTAGAATCTAAGAGGTGTAGCATCTTGTAGTTTCTTTAATTCCTGTAAATTCATTGTCAATCATCTAGCACATCAGTGCAATGTGGTCTAGAGAAGTGTTTCTCAACGACCAGTCCTTGGACAAGTGCCGGTCCCTCAGATCTCCTTGACACAGTTTAGGAAGGCAACAAGCGGGTCCCTGGTATCAAAAAGGTTGAGAAACACTGGTTCTAGAGGATAGGCCACTGGACTGAGAGTCAGGAGATCTGGCTTCTATTCCCAGCTGTGCTATTGACCTGCTGGGAGACTTCACGCAAGTCATTTCACTTCTCTAAGTCTCTGTTTCCTCTCCCACGCTTTGTATGTATTGTCTATTTGAGTATAAGCTTTGGGTCAGGGACTGTCCCTAGCACAATACAACCACAATCTCAGCTGGGGCCTGTAGCTGCTACCATAATACAAACAAATAAATAATTAAAAGTACAGGCTCTTTTCTATCTTTAGACAACACAATCCTGAAAACACTTCATCCTGCTACTAACTTTTCTTAGGTCAGTATCCCTATTGAAATTAGGTGACTAAAGTTACTAGCAGGCATTTTTACAGGACTAAGGCAGTTTGTCAGCAGCCTTCCTGGGGTGCAATTCAAAGGAGGCAGTTAAAATGCTTGTTTAGCTGGCGGGGAAAAAAAAAATCAGATGGCCTATATGTGTCAGCTAAGTTTCCCTTTTACTCTGTAGTATGTTGTGTAAGAACAGTTAATGGTACACTCTTCATATAAATTGCTTTAATGGTCTGTGTAGACCATTGCTTTAATGTGCAGAACAATGGCATGCACATTGTTCTACACATAAGATTGTAAAATACTGTTATATTTGAGAAATCATCTTTAATTACAGTCACATAGTGGATATGCACAAGGCATGTTACATGTGCAACCTTAACTTTATCATTTTGATCTTTTTGTGCTTCAGCGCAATCCTATAGTCTCAACAGGGTTTTCTTTATAAAACTTCCTAGGCAGGGTTTTTAGTTTTGTTTTTTCTTTTTAAGAAAGAAGAAAGCTAGTAACAAGTCCTGTGTTCCTGAAGAAACATGGAACTATTTGACTGCACAGTGTCAGAATATTTTTAATATAAATGCAGACAATATACATTTCTGCTACCCCACAAAAAAAACCCCAAAAAACAACTAAACTGTTTTGGGGATTTTTGTTTGTTTGTTTTGCTTTTGTGGGTGGGAGAGGAGAACTGAAACTTTCCAAAAAAAATTCACCTTTGGGCACAGAACAAGCCTGGTAATTCAGTCCAAAGGTGGAAGTTCTAAACTAGTGAAAAAACAAAGGGTCAGAATGAAAATGCTTATGCATCCTTAATATGTTGCCTATGCCCCGTAGTAAAATATTTCCAAGGATTTCCTCTTTCTGGAAATGTTTGTTTCACTGTGGACAGCAATGGAGCTTTCCTATTTGATTTGGTTTTCCTGATTCTTTCCCTGGGGATATCTTTGCAGGAATGGAAGACATTCAATATATAGATTATAACCCAAGCTGCCTCCCTCTCCCCCAAGTTACAGCTGCTGCAAGGAGACACCTAGATTTAAACAGCATGCAGGTTCTGATATAAACCAACCAAAGCCAAGCAGCAGAAAGGGGAGTTCCCAATGCACCGATGCTGGCAGGAGCACTGCAGGAGTGACAGCCTGGACTGGAACTTGCTCCTACAGCAGACAGTCTGATGTTTCCTATTTAAACAAGACACTTTTACAGTGGCGTTTCTAGGGCACCCCTGCCCCCGCCGGGGTCTGTGTGTCTCACGGACACCAGACGAAGTTACATACAGTTCCCTTTGCTGGTGCCAGGCCCGGGAAGATCTTAGATCTGGTTACGGGGTGATTTTTGTGCAAGCCACTTATCCCTCAGTCTGTCACCTCGCCCTCCCCGGCTCTGCCACCCCGGACGCCGCCCGCAGCCCCGCGGGGCCGGGGAGAGGCCGGTCTCGGGGAGGGGGGCCCCGCCGCCCTCTCACCTGTTTTGAACTCCAGCGTGGGGTCCTTCTCGCCGCCGCCCAGGTCGCCCTGCAGCATCACGTAGAGGATCCCGAAGGAGTTCTGGATGCCGAAGATGGACCCGTTGCACCAGGTGGCGGCGAAGACCACGATCCAGCCGAAGCCGCCTTCGGGAGGCTGGAAACCCGGCCCGGCCCCCTGCAGCCCCCTGGCCCCGGCTGCCTCACCATCCTCCTCCGCCGCCTTGGGCCCCTTCGCCTCGGACACCGCCTGCTCCTGCTTGTGCAGCGCCATCTCGGCCGGGCTGGGGCAGGGGCTGCCGCCGCTGCCTCTCGGATCCCGGCTGCGGAGCCCGTCCAGCAGCTGGTCCCACATGCCCTCTCCTCCTCCCGCTCCGCTCCCCCTGTCATCCCTCGGCTCGCCCGCTCCTCCTCCGCCCGCCGCCGCCGGCGGCTGCCTCCTCCCCGCCTCTCCGCCCCCCGCCGTATCCTCCTCCATCTCCCGGGCGCCGCCGCGCAGCGCCCTTCAGCGGCGGCGGCTGCCGCAGGCCGGGGAGACGGGGCCGGTCAGCGCGTGAGGGGGCCCGGGGCCGGCCTGGAGAGGGGCGGGGGAAGCCGCGGGACACAAGCCCTCCGCCCCGGCGGAGGCAGCGCTCCCCGCCCCCGCAGCGCGGAGAGAGGGTCGGGCTCAGCCGCCAACCGGGGCCAGCCCCCCCCGCAGCCCAGCCCCGCCGGGCGGATCCGAGTCTGTGCCTGGACCTTGATATTCACGTGGTGGGGGTCTTCTAGCCCAGCTTCCCCCGCCCCTGATTTCCTGCCTCCCCTCGCACGGTAAACAACGCAGGAATCGGCGGGCTACGTCCGACCCAGGCGCGCGGAGCCCCGGGATCCGCTCGCTCCCGCTCCCCAGCGCGCCCGGTGAATCCCCAGGCAGAGAGCAAAGGGGCGAGCTCCCCCTCCCCCGGGCTGCAGAGGAGCGCTGTGCCTGTCCGCCCAGCCCACCCCCTTCGCTGCTGCTGGGGGCGGGGGAAGAGACGGGCTTTAAAAACAACCCCCCCCTTCCTCCCTGCGGGTGTAATTCGGCTGCCCCGGCCCTCAAACGCCTCCGACCGTGCGCCCTGCCTAGGGCAGTTCATTGGCAGCGCCTCCCCCTTTGGAAGTCAATCAGGGCATTGTTGGTGGAGCGCAGAGCTGCACGGCGTAGGGCCCCGAGCCACCGCAGGGGCTGCCAAGACTCCCCTCCCCCGGGGCAGCCAGCTGGTAGGGGCGGCAAGTTTGTATAATGTTTGGTGGTGCCCAAAAGGGGTCCAAGTCCCACTCCTGCCTAAGGGTCTGGGAGGGAGTTTGGGTGTGGGAGGGGTGCAGGTTCTGGGCTGGGGGTTGAGGTGTGGGGTACAGGGTCTGGGAGGGAGTTTGGGTGTGGGAGGGGTGAGGGGTCAGGGTCTGGGAGGGAGTTTGGGTGCAGGCTCTGGGCTGAGGCAAGGGGTTGGGGTGTGAGGGAGGGTGAGGGGCGCGGCGCTTACCTCGGGCAGCTCCCGAAAGCGACCCGCACACTCCTCTGGCAGCAGCTCCTAGGTGGCGGGGCCTGGGGGGTCTCTGTGTGCTGCTGACCGCAGGCACCGCCCCTGCTGCTCCCATTGGCCACAGTTCCTGGCCAATGGGAGCTGGGGAGTCGGTGCCGAAGGTGGAGGCAGCATGCGGAGACACCCGCGCCCCGGGGCTGCAGGGACATGCCGGCTGCTTCAGGGAGTGGCGCAGAGCGAGGGCGGTCTGGAAGCCACCTTAGCCCCACTGCGCTGCTGGTGGTGGTGGTGGCTGGGGGCCCCCGGTCCCTTTTAAATTGTGTGGGGGCAGCAGGCGGGGCTGGGGGAGAGACCCGGCCCCAAACATTGGTGGAGTCGAGGCCTGAGTATTCCTGGAGCATGGGCACCACGGGCCCATATAAGTCACCGCCCCTGCCAGCTAAGTAAACCCCCACCTCACCATAGGAGGCCTATGCCTTGCCAGGGCAGGGCACTGTGCCTTCCCCACTACCTGCAGCTGAATCCTCCCTGAGAGCCCCAGTTCCTACCCCCCGTGCATGGGGGCGGTGGAGAGGCTGCAGCACCGAGGGGCAAGTGAGTTGTGTTAGGGGCCAGCCCAGCAGATGGATTTGAGGCACAAGTTACTGGCTGCTGGACTTACAGCAAGTGATTGTTATTATTTTGCCACTTTCCATACGGTGCCACATGGGTGTTCATGGCCTATAGAGGCAACCATAGATGCTGTAGGCCTCATACAGCAAACAGCTACACATATGATGTCCATTAGCACTACTCACATCAGGAAAGTTACTTCTCAGCATAAGGATTCACGGATCAGACCCTATCTTCGTTCTCATGCCTAGATAGTAGGGCAAATGTAGACATAGAAATCCCTAAAACTGACAGGCCGCTGAGCCAGTGAGCTTACCAACCTAAGCCCCCCACTCCTGCAAGTGATTATGTGCTCCGTGAACCAGCACAGAGCCCCTTGACTTCATTGGACTCAGAGCACGTGTGCGGGTCTCTAGTGTTCAACACTCTGGGCCCAAAGTGCTTGGGTGAGAGAGCCTTTTCCTTATACAGTGACAGACACAGTTCCAGCTGCCTTTCATCACAGACATGGCCCTCTGCAGTGCTCCTCCCCTGGACTTCCTGTCTGAGAAGCTAAACCTCTTAAAGATACAGTCCCCAATACATTACAGTTTCCTTTCCCAGCCAAAACTTGATAATAGTAACACTTAACCTTTGTGTAACACACTATTTCAAATACTTATATCTAACCTACTAACTAAGTTTACTAACCATGTTCAGTTGATCTCTGAAGTGCTTTGCACTGTTGCTTCGACATGTGGATCTCCTTTGAAATTCCAGTCCATTTGTTCAGGCAGTTTTATGTCCTGGAGCTTTGTTGTCCTGACCTGATTGTTGCCTAACTGAGCCCTTCAGGCAAAAACAGAAAACTCAGGGCCCCTCTCTCCCTCCCTTCCGGAAGCAGGGGAAGGTGTTGCCCATTCCCCCTCAGCATATGGCTGTCTGGGGTGACAATCATAAGACTGCAGGGCAACCTCATGAAACATCATGGATATTGTCATGTTCATGAAGTGGTGGCAGCGCCCAGGATCTCAAAACATGCTGCTTTTTTTGTTTGGTTTTATCAGTGTCTGTCATTACAGATAGCAGGTGGGTGAGATAATATCTGTTATTGGACCAGCTTCTGTTGGTGAGAGAGACAAGCTTACACAGAGCTCTTCTCTGTAACTTGAATGCTTCTCTTTCACCAACAGAAGTTGGTCCAATAAAAGATATCACCTCACCCACCTTGTCTCTGTGATATCATGGACCAACATGGCTACAACTACACTGCATCTATCATTACAGGCATTCCCATTCTCAGTTTTCTGTTAAATGTCTGCAGGTGACAAACCATGTTTCATTTCACAATGCTACGTACAGCTCACATTCTAACTCTGCAGTCATTTTCAGTAGTTGCTTTATTATTTTAACACCACTTTCCACCAAACCAATAGATGCAGGACAGTGTGCTAGCACTTACATGTCTAAACCCAAACCTCATTGCAAACTACTTAAGCCAGTGGTTCTCAAACCTTTGTACGGTGACCGCTTTCACATAGCAAGCCTCTGACTGCGATCCCCCCTTATAAATTAAAAACACTTTTTTATATATTTAACACCATTATAAATGCTGGATGCAAAGCGGGGTTTGGGGTGGAGGCTGACAGCTCACACCCCCCATGTAATAACCTCGCGACCCCCTGAGGGGTCCTGGCCCCCCAGTTTGAGGACCCCTTATTTGAACTCATGCTCGCTGAATTGCAGCCCATTGTCAGATGTTACTATGTCAGGTATACCGTGTCTAACAAAAATAGACTTGACATGCACAATCACCTATTTAGCTATAGTGTCTTTGAGTAAAGCTATCTCAGAGAAGTGAAAATAATAATCTAGAATAAGTACATAGTTTTTTCCAATCAGTGTAAACAAATCTACATCTGGTTTTCCCCAGGGGGCCAGTTTTTCCTGAGCTACCACAATGAGCTCTTTTGGTTGACTTGGCCTTATTTTTGGCATATGCAAGAAGCCTTGACAGGTTTCTCAGTGTCACTGTTTATTTGAGGGCAATATAAAATGTTTCTAGCCTTTTTTCTAGATTTGTCAATCCCTAAATGACATCCATGTATCCTTTTTATTGTACTTCTCTGTAACACCGTAGGGATCACCATCTTTAAACAAAGATGGTGTCAGCAAAATCCCAGGTAGGCCTGAGAGTTCCCCCCCTTAATTGGTAATAGGGGCTGCCCTATGATAAGAGTCTTAATCACTTGACGCAGGGTCTTAGCCTGAACTGTTGCTTTGGCAATCACAGACCACATTTTGTCTGAGACTGGACAGGTTTTTTAATCAGATTGACACGTACAAATTCTAGCTCTGGACTTTGCACCCTTGCACTTTTGTCAAATGCTCTAGAGAGTATATCTGCACCCCTGATCTCTCCCAGATATGAATTTGATTTGGAAAACATACATTTATAGCTGAAAAAATAACCTCTGTGTTCTTTTGACAATGGCAATAAGTAACTGATGGTCAGTTTCAGCGAACAGGTCTGATACATCACCCATTGATCTCCTGTTTTGACCATGCTGTTTGTAAGAGGGCCGTGCTAATACCTCCTTGGAGGCATCTGTGGACAGCTGAGTTTTGCACTTCCCATTTTAGTACCTCAGGGCTGGGACCTCTTTAATTAAGTCCTTCAGTTTCTCGAATCCTTTATTAAAATTTGTAGTCCATGTTCATTGGACGTCTTTGCATCGTAGTGCTCTCAGGTTGCTGGTTTGAGCAGCTAGATTAGGCACAAATTTTCCTACACAGTTCACCATGCCAAGGAATCTTTGTACCCCTTCCTTGTCTGTTGGGGAAGGCGTGTTGGTGGTGGCTCAGCCTTACCGCTCTCCACCTTTATACCGTGCCGTGTTAGGTTCTCGCCCATGTACGTTATTTTTGTGGAGTGGAATTTACATTGTTTGTTTGTTTAGCTTTAACCCAGCAGCAATTGCTCTTTCCAGAGCTGCCTGGACCTTCTGGTAAGGCACTTTGTATTTTTTTCCTCCAGAACAAGATAGCAGCTGTGTAGACTTTAGTATCTTCTCTACTATCAGAAATTTGTTGTGTTTTCTGGTGAAGCAACCGAAATGGACGTCTGTGGAAACAGGGAGTGCTGACGTGAGTGCTGTGCATGGACGTGGCCGCTGTTTTTCTAAGGGTGCCAGCCAGAACCCTGCTTAAACAGTCAGTATAGAAAAATACTTGGCAGTAGCCATCTCCTCCCAAATTTCTCCCCTTGTAGGGAGTGGAAATGTTCCATTTTTACATAATTAGTTAATTCTTTTGGGGCCATTTTTTTTTTACCATGACCAACAAGTATACCCACTCTATCAGTTCGATGATTCCCAGCGTAATGAGATGACCTGGCATCTCTTTTTCATCCTCTTTTTTAGGGATGGCTGGCTCAGCTGGGGCCTCCCTTAGGAAAGTGTGGAAAACTGAAACATCTCAAAATGCCTGAAAGTGCACCTGGTGAAAAGCCGAATTTTTTCCATAGCAATTTATGGATGTGAATTGTGGGACGTTATTGCTGCTGACAAGAAGAAAACTGAAGCTTTTGAAATATGGTGCTGGCAAAGACTCTTGCATATTTTCTGGACAGAAAAAAAAGATGAATGTCTATATTAGAAATATTATTGGAGAGAAGCAGACTCTAATGTCGGAAATCAGCAGCTGCAAACTTATGTACTTTAATGACATTAGCCATAGAGATGGAAATAACCTTGATAAAGTTATTATGGAAGGAATGGAGAGTCTTCGGAGTAGGAGATGACCAGCAAGGAGATGAATGGATGGTGTGCTGCAGATCACTGCTGAATGCTCAGATTTAGCGATGGATCATGAAGGCTTCCAAAAATTCAGCTACAGTGACACTAATCTTCAGACATGAATAAATGGATTAAGAAGAGAGGAACTTTCTCACAGGTGTGAAGGGTGAGGCGGTTGGGCTCTTTCAGCTCTGTTCTGTATCCCCTTGAAGATGTCCTCATACTCTTCCTCAATTGCTTTGGTCCCCTGCTCTACTGGTGAGGGCACTCTCTTGATGAGAGCAAGGACTTGACATGCTTTTAACCTAATACTGGATGTTCTTTTCACTTATACTATTACAGATTGTATCTGTTCCAGTTCGTTATTTACCCCTCCATCAAATTCACATATTCCTTTAGTGGGAATCAACTCACCACTGTAAGCCCTGAGTTTTAGCCATTTATCTTTCACTACCTGTGACTTTTTTTTCAGCGTTAGTATCAATGTTTCTGGCACCACATAATTTCTTTTTGTACCTTTTTGTTAAAAACATAGCTCTGAATAGGTTTCATTTTTGCTTGGAGTGCAGTACTGCACAAGTTTTCGTGGTTAGCCTCTTGTTCCTGAGTTAACTGAGTTAAACACATCAAGTGCCTCAGAACCTGCTGTGTCAGAAATAAGGCTGCCTTCTGATTGGCTTCCTTTTCATGGGCACCCATTGCTTGCAGATATAGAGTGAAGCCCTATTTAACTGTCTTCCAGTTGTCTGCCCTATTTCCAGAGTTTCAGCTCTGATGTAGCCATTACCAGTTCCATTCTTCCACTCCAGTTATTTTCTTTAATTTCTGTTTATTCCTGGTACCGTGTAGTGTCCAGCAATCACTCTGGGCCCAAGGAGCCTGAAAGAGATCCTCTGGATTCCATAATGCAGTTCCAGTTGCCTCTGTATCACTGAAGATGGGGTTCTGCAGCACTGATCCCACACACTTCCTATCTGAGAAGCTAAACCACTTAAAGGTGCAGATCCCAGTACCACATGGTCCACCCTCATGGAGCCATTTGTAAGATTGGGGCCTACAGTCCCAGTATTTTAAAAGGATCCCCAAACATGGACATTTACAGAGTCCCATTGGCGTCAATGGGATTGGATATCCCTTTGCAGGATCAGGGCCTAACTAGCCCCACCCTAAGTGAAAAGTAGCCATGTGGTGCTAAGTTTTCCAAGTGAAGAGGTACTTGCATTCACGATCAATACAGATAGTTCTGGGCATCCTTAGGATATAACATTATTTTCCGTATCTTTGTGAGACACCATAAGACACAGGCAAACACTCATGTTTTGTTAGGCAAAAGTTTTAGGATACATAATATTACCAGAAACATTTTCCAGGAAATGAATACAAACAAATAAAAATCAGTGAAAACAGATTTATGTTTGGATTCAAGCATTCCCCTGCTGTGTTTGCAGCCAAAACATTTCAGCCTTGGACTATGGATGAGAGCCATAAAGCAAAACTGACTGTAAACAAAAGTGGCAGTTCTGCATCTATTTTCACTGTCCAAGATGAGTGAAGAACAGAAAGTAAAGAAATAGAACAGAGGGCAAAATGTAACACAGGATGTTGATTTAGTTGTCTGTTGTTTTTTAAAATATAATTTTTAACTTGCCAGCGTCTTTTAAAATGGAAAAGTTTTGTGAACCTGTGTAATAAATGAGCTGAGTGCATGTGTTCATGTATCCCTCTAGTGGCTGGCCCCTTGCAAGGTTAAGAGCCTGATGCTTAAGCAGAGCTAAAGGAGTTATGTATTGGTCCTAGGGGCTTGGGCTTTTGGGATCCTGTAGTCCTGAGTTATTAACATTATTCACTTGTTATTTGTTAAGCACAAACAATGTGCTGTGTTCCCATGGCCATATGCATGTGTCATGGATACACAGGGTCTCAACACCTCTGAGACTGGGCCTCTGGGCTCCAGCATTCCTACTTCATGAGCATTCCTACTCCATGAGCTCTGCCCAGCAAGCCCAACTGTGGGAGACTCTTGGTCAGAGACTTTTACACTCTTCAGGGACCAATGCACCTCAGGAAGTATTTGCAGTGACACCTGGCAGCCTTTCAATACAGAGTAGGATTTATTGTTCAACTGGGACACAGCAGCGGGAAGTCCTCAGGTTAGCATAGAGACATACAGGTTGCAATATAGTCCATTCCAGCCAAGCCAGTGCTTCACCTAGCCAAACTACCATGGAATCCATTTCTTGCTCTGTCTCTCCATCTCTCTGTCAGTCCCAGGTGAGAGCTGCTGAGTCTCTTTGAAAAGCTAACACTTATCCTGGCCAACTGAAACCTTTCCGTCCCATGTCCAACTCCTGCAGTCCCTTGCTGAGTTCACAGATTCCACCTGCTGGAGATATTCATGGGTTAAGTGTCAGTAGCTTCCACTGGGGCTTCTATTGACTTTGCAGACCCTCCATTGATACAGGTCGGCTTCTGCCAGTCTTTTAACAACCCATTCAGTCCACCCCAGACACAACACCTATCATGTTTCTTGCTCTGTGTCAAGAGCAGGTTTTTCACCCTTTTGCACCCACTGCGTAGCAATGCAAAGTATGGCGAGAAATTGAGGCATGCCTAGGAATAATAAAAATATTTCAGAGAATTCCCACTTTGTCACAGCATGCAACCACATGTTCATACAGCTGATTAAAACCTGCTGGGGATGTGCTTGGCATTACATTTATTTAATTTTTAAAAGTACCTCCCATTTCTATCCTTTATTAAATAATTACACACAAAGGTGTCAGTATTAAAGTAGGTCTTCAAGCCCGCTTGCCTCAAGTTATTTATATTTCAATGTATGCCAAGCCTTATGCTTTCTTTGCCTTTCCATTTGTGTCAGTATCAGACTGCTATCAGATTCAAAGGATATCTGTTCAAGCCCCATAATGATCTCTCTTTTACCTCCAGGATTACTAAGTAAAGATGTCTGGAAAAGTAATGGGAGAGAGTGCAGTGGAATTATCTGCTCCACAGCAGTGCACACAGAGTCAGTTCCTGCTTCCCTGTTTCTTCCCCTGGCAGAGGCATAGTCAAAGGCAGGGCCACAGAAGAGAGAGAAGACTAGGGGCACTAACTGGGTTCTAAGGAGTGGGATGATCCCCCAGCTGGGGAAGTGTTTGTTTTGCTTATGTGACCTTGCCTTGATTTGGGTTTTTAAAGAGCCTCTCTTTCTGGCTGTTGCTGTGTTTTTTGTTTGTTTGCTTGCTGAGCTGTCATTCCACCAGCCTGCAAATCAGTGACTATTGGATCTTATAAACTTTCCATTACAGACTGCTTTCTCCCACACGTCAGAGATGGATTCCTGACTGTTCCTGCATTGCTCTTGAACCATGCTTGTGTGAGAGACAGACTGAGTTTGAACAGAGCACACCAAGGCATTGTCGCTGACACACAGGACAGGAGTACAGCCCCTCTGCAGACTCCCATTTTGCTCCACAGTTTACATTTAAATGTATTTAAAAGTAAAGATAATCTTCTCCTTTCCCTGAATTCCTTCTCCCTGTAGAACCCTCATGGTGAACCCCGTCTTTTGTCAGCCTCCCAGCTTTCGGTTCTTCAGTTTTATCCCCTTCCCACTTGTAGACTGCTCTTCCTTAACTCCATCTTTGCGCTGTAACATGTCTGTGCATGGAAGGTTTATGCATCCTCCATTGGATGGAATGGGACCTGCTCAGAATTGACTGTAAGTGGCTGGCCTGGAAAGAATTTATGATAAAAATAGGCTCTCTGTTTAGAGTTCAAGCTGCAAACAATCCCATTGTTTCTGTGCCACATTTCAAAAGTAGGTTCAACCTGCGTTTGAATCATTTCTCCTGAGGCCGGCCACAGTGGTACCAGGGCTGTTTGCCAAGGTTATTGCACCAGTAGGCTTCCAAATAACCAGTGAGCTTCTACATCCAATATCACATCAAAGGAGTTACTGCTGTGCCTGGAACCCCTCCCATCATGTTGTATATATAAATACTGTTGCATTAAAATTAGGGTAGACCCTGAAAGAGGCAACATCCTAAAGCAAGGGCTGATGATGCTGGAGACAACGGGTGTCAACTCGTTTGAATTAGGAATACATTTTAATTATTTTTTATTGCAGTACCAGCCAGGGCTCCCTGGTGCTAGGTTCTGTACAAACACTTAGGAGCTCCATGGAGAAATGATTATCTTCTCCCTGGATATTAAAATTGCCGTTGCATTCTCTCACCACATTTTTAGAAAAATGCTACAAACTTTCCAGCTCTATAGTGCGTGTCATGAAAAGCAAGAATAAATATGAGTGACGTTGATTTCCCTGAAGACCAATACTAGAGTATCCACCATGCTGTTGCCCCGGGTGATTCCAAAGCAAAAGGTGGATACTTGCTTAATTGCTTATAATTGAAGTTAACAAAAAAAAATACCCTGCAAATTAAGAGCTGCTCCTACAAATAGATGCTCTCCTTCATTACTGTATTATGTCCAGTAACATCATGCTCTTCTCATCCACTGACCTTGAGGGCAGGCTAATTTAGGCCCAAATTGTATGTTTGGTAAAAAGTCAGTGTGGGAGAAGGTCCAGGGCAAGGTAAATTTCATGAGGAGAACCTCCAAATTCTTTATTTTGTGAGGGAAGGAGCATGGAGGTTGCAGTGGGATCTGCTGAAGATTAGGGCATCTATGAAGTGCCCTTGGTCGTCATCTAACTTCCATAGGTCCCTGCAGCTTCCCCCAGATCTGAATCAGGAATTCTTCCACTGGTGGCTGTGTTTCAAATTCCACCCCCTCACTCACCCACCAATAACCTATTGGTTTTCTATAGTACCCGTCACCTGCTCAGGCAAATGAGTTCGGCATAAAGAGTTCCCAAGTTGGCTTCATGGAGCCTTCTCTGGTTATAAAAGGCTCTGATTCATCCTCGGGGGTTTTGTGTGTTTTATATTTTGTTTATCTAAATCATTCTGGCTTTATCAAAAAGGAAGGTCTTGCTGCATGCCCTGTGGGTGGCCAGACACTGGATTAATCTCATCTTCTCTGGAAGCTCATTTCACAGCCAAACCGTTTCAATGGAGTATTTTTTATCTCCAGCTTTCATGGCATGAGCTGCATTGTCCCAGAGACAGCTGTCTTAGTGGATGGTGGAGAGTAATGCAGTCATTTATGTAGCTGGGTCCCACTGAGGGCTTTGAAGATCAGAATGAATGTCAACCTGACGGTGAGGTGATGGGCTGTTTCTGGTGTGAAGGGGCCTACAGAGCAGGTCATAGAGCTAGGACTCTGATATTTTCAGCAAAGTTCGATGTCTCCATATTTTTTTAAAAATTAAAAACGGTTTTTATTTGGATTTAAACATCCTCCCCCCACAGTATTTGGCCTTGAGCTAATGCGCTAGAGCCACAAAATGAAACTGACTAAAACAAAAGGGAAACCAATTAGTTCATTTTCCTTGACCAAGCTAAGTGAAATACATAAAGGATAGGAGACTTTGAAAGCTCTCTGCTTCTAATAATCTAATATGTCATGAATAACACAATTAAAGAACACTGTTTAAACACATGGGGTGAAATCCTGGCCTCATTGCCACGGACTTCAGTGAGGGTAGGATTTTACCCATGTTTTTAGCCTGACAGTGTCCCTTTAAGAACTGTATCATTAAATGCTCATGTAACTAAAAGTGTTGGTGGAGGCTCTCTCTGTCTATCCAGGTTTTTGTAGTGGCACCCATCAGCCAAGTGGATATTCATCTTGAGGCAAATCAGCCATTGTCTCACTAGGATTTCCCAGTGACAGCAGCTTCCAGAACTCAGACTTTACCAAGTGAGCACAGCAGCTACAAAAAAGTGGCACATTGGCTCTCACCAGCTTCCCTTGTTTTATCACGTGAGAAAGGGTGGTGCTGAAAAAGAACCCCTCTGCTACAGAGCCAGCCTCCTGCAGGGTAGTGCCAATGGAAAGACTCCCATTGCATTCAGTGAGAATTGGATCAGACCCAGGAAAAGTCCCTGAAGAATGGTGGCAAATTGTGGCTATCAGAGGCAGGCAGAAGGCAAGCAGTTCTCCAGCCATTCTACAGTCATTAGGGTGGAACAATGCTGTGCATCAACTGTGGTTGGTTTCAGAAATTTCATCTTTCCTTGTATTACTAGAACTTTCTTACACCAAGTTACTGGCAGCCACAAAAATATGTTGTTTTGTTTTGTTTTTCAGAAATGAAAAAGTGACTGCATAGAAACATCTTATGCAAACCTCTTAGGAAGCCTAACAGCACGATGTGTCTGACTAAGAGGAATACACAATTCATTTTCTCTGAAGCAGCAGAGACTTGTGATCTGGTACTCGGACTTTATCCCAGCAACAGAGTTGCATTGACCAGACATCAAAAGCAACATGTTGCATTTGGTCAAGCAGCACGCGTTGTCAGTATTTGGAAACTGATTATGTTAGCAAGTGGCTACCAGCAGAGAAATTTCCATGCTTGCATGTGGTTACTTTTTTTTCCTCTGTGACTGTCATTAGCAATGCTTTTCTCTTTAGATTTCAACTGTTCTTAAAACAGCCACTTCATCTGGCCTGACAAAGACAACAAATACATGATCTCAGTAGAGTAAATGATTTCAGGGGCAGAGGGGGAAGAAACAGTGACAGAGCATTCCTTGGCAGGAGCATTGGAACACTCAGTTCAGAGAGCAAGAGCTGCAGGAATAAAAATACCAGTAAGAACACTAGGTCTCTGAATGCCTGAACATATCGAGAGATCGCCTTTACTTTTAAAGGAAAGGTAATGTGTTGCTGTATTGCCCTATCCATATACCATAAATAAAATGTGTACTAATGATACTCTAATACATTTACATTTCCTGACAAATTCTAAATGGCACTGATTTTATTCAGGTTTCACAAGATTATACAGTAATATTTTGATGCAACTGTCTTCACTATGAGATAAACAGACAACTTTAAAGGGAATCTACCGAATAATCTGGCCAAAACAAACTGACAACTTAAAAGCATTTGATTCTGATAAACAATGTCCTATGGATTGTAAAGGTGTGACATTTCAAAGCACTCCGCTGATGGACTTCGATAGGAGCTGAGCTAGGCCAATGCTGAACACTTTGGAAAATGGCACCTTATAAAGTCTTGGGTCCATTCAGTCTTTCCCACATTAATTAAAGGCAATGAAGTTACCCCAAGGATGAATTTAGCTCATATAGATTTAACCCACAGCTATTATTTAGTAAACAAAATAGAAAAAGCAATCACTGTTCAGCAGGAATTACAGGGCCAACATTTCCAAACCAGAACTTTTAATTTTGCTATAATTTTAAATTGGCTTTAATCAAATGAGGTTGAGGCCCCTTTAAAAGACAGGCCACCATATTGTCTGCTCTCCTATGTATAGCCAGGAGGTGGAGCTATGCTAATATCCTCAGTGATGGGTATTGACACACAATCAGAGAAGTTTCAGAGTAGCAGCCGTGTTAGTCTGTGTCTGCAAAAAGAAAAGGAGGACTTGTGGCACCTTGGAGACTAGCAAATTTATTTGAGCATAAGCTTTCGTGAGCTACAGCTCGAAAGCTTATGCTCAAATAAATTTGTTAGTCTCTAAGGTGCCACAATCAGAGAAGTAAATGCAGCGGAGCCAGGCTGTCTGTGCTCCATTAAAAGAAACATACAGGGGAAAACATCACTGTTCAAAAATCAAGGGGCCAAAGCTCGGGAGGGACAGAACTGTTACTTTTCCAATGTCTGAGCAATGGGAAGTAGTAAGTTAAAACAAATAAATATTAAAGCAAATTAAAAGTAACTTGGCTGTGTTTCTTGAATAAATGTGTCATCTGCATATTAACACCCTGTGTGTGTAGTGGAGTTATATAATCTTAATCAGCCAGCGGCAGCCCTTCTCTAACAAGTGCTGCAATATTTTCAATGCCATCCATTAGGAAGGGCAATTTCCGACAGTATTTCAGAAATTTGATTTTTTTAAAAACAACGATGCATGAGTGCAAAGTTTTTTTTTAGCGCAGGAGCAGTCCGGTCAGTTTCATTCCACCCCCTAGACCTACACTCTTTCATCATTGCAACCATTCGAAGTGTCTACATTTTATTTCTCTAATGATAAGATAGTGTCTCCATGAGATCTAGGTGCCACAGCTATTCCAGAGGTAGAAGGACCTCTGATAACAGAGCATAGGAGACATGGGAATAAAAATACAAATTAATATTTTATATAACAATAACAATAAAAATCAGAGAGGCTAATTATAGAGATGATGATGATAGTCTCAAGGCATTTCAATGGAAATCATTTATTACTTGGGATTGCGTTTACTCTTTTAGTCACTCTGTAAAGGAATTATTAGTAAAAATTTTAAATAGCATAGGGCTGAGAGCCAATCCCTGTGGGGTCCCACTAGTAACACACCTGTTTGATGTTGAGTCCCCATTTACAATTACATTTTGAGACCTATCAGTTAGCCAGTTTTTAATCCATTTCATATATGCCATGTTCATTTTATATCTTTTTAGTTTTTTAATCAAAATGGCATGTGGTACCGAGTCAAATGCCTTGTAAAGTTTATATCAATCAATATTAAATCAACACTATTACCATTATTAACCAAACTTGTAATCTCATCAAAACAGATATAAAGTTAGTTTGACAGGATCTATTTTCCATAAACCCATGTTGATTTGCATTAATTATATTACCCTCCTTTGATTCTTTATTAATCGAGTCCCATATCAGCCACTCCATTATCATGCCCAGAATCGATGTCAGACTGACAGGACTATAATTACCCAGGTCAAACCATTTACACTTTCAAAATATTAACACAACATTAGATTTCTTCAAGTCTTCTATAATTTCCCTGGTGTTCCAAGACTTATTGCAAAACCAACATTAATAGTTTAGTGAGCTCCTCAGCCAGCTCTTTTAAAACTCAAATATGCAAGTTATTTGGACCTGCTGCTTTAAAAATATCTAATTTTAATAGCTGTTGGTATACTAGTGGAATGGAAAGACT
Source organism: Natator depressus (assembly GCF_965152275.1). Lineage (NCBI taxonomy): Eukaryota > Metazoa > Chordata > Testudines > Cheloniidae > Natator > Natator depressus. Next base: position 80,786,552 of record NC_134242.1, on the reverse strand, counting down.
GTTATCATATAATATGACTACATCATCTATTTTTCTCAAATACAGAACAGAAATATTTTATTGAACACTTTTACCTTTTCTGTATTATTATTGAAAATTCTATGATTTCCATCTAGTAATGGACCAATACCCTAGTTAGGATTCCTTTGTTCCTAATATACTTTAAAAATTCCTTCTAATTGTCCTTAACTCTGCTGGCCATAGATTTCCTCTTGTGTCCCTTTGCTTCCCTTATCAATTCTCTGTAATTCCTAGCTTCTCATTTATATTTATTACTTTCAATTTCCCCTTTCTTCCATTTGTTTTATATATATATAAAAAATTATAGCTGCCTTCACTTCACTTCTAAATCAGCCTTCTTCAGTTGTGGGATTGTGGATTTTGGGACATCTAATAAAGTGTTCTTAAACAATTCCCAACTACCAGTCATATTTTTCTTATTAAGTTCTTCCTCCCAGCTGATCTGACTCATAATTGTTTCAGCTTTGTGAAACTGGTCCTTTTAAAGCACCAAGTATATATATATATAACTGGTTTGGGTTTTATTTTGTTTGCACATTATACATGTGATCAAGCCATGATCACTTGTACCTAAGTTGCCATTAATTTTTATTTCTGTGATCAATTCCTCTTTGTCTGTCAAGAAGAAGTTTAATATAGAATCCCCTCATGTTAGACGAAAAACTTTTTGAGTTAGGAGATTGTCATCTATAACATTTAGAAATTCCAAGGATGTTTTAATACTGGCAGTATGAGACCTCCAGTGTATGTCACACAAATTGAACTCCCCTGTGAGCACGCAGCTTTTTCCCCTACACATTATAGATCGGTATTGAACCCCTGGAACAACTTACCTCCAAATGTGTGGATTTCCCATCATTTGAAGTCTTTAAATCAAGGCTGGCTAGCTTACTAAAAGGTATGCTGTAGCTCAAACAGGTGTTATGGGTTTGATGCAAGAATTACCGGATGAGGTTCTGTGGCTTGGGTTATGCAGGAGGTCAGAGTAGATGATCACAGTGTTCCTTCCCTTCTGGACCTAAATCCATTTCCCTTCCAACGTGTGGGGAAGTCCAGGTTCAACTCCTACATTGGTGAATAGAGTGCCAGGCTGGGCATCAGGAGAACTGGCTTCTGTAGCTGGTTCTGCCACTAACCTGCTGCATGACCTTGGATGAGTCACATCTGCTCACCCATCTTTGGTAGGTGTATTCTATATCTACACACACATGTTAATATGGCTCCTTCATCAATCAGAGTAATAATACACAGTACTGACGTTATTCAATTCCCTTTCTTAAAGAATGGGTGGGAGACAGGGCTATATAATAAGTCATGGACGCAGGCCTGTCAATCCAGTTCTTCTCACCCACACTTTATGGTTAATGTAAAACTAAATACATTGGGAAAGAATAATTGACCTGTTATCTTGTGAAGAAGAGATCCAGAAGTAACCCCTTGGGTGCAATTAACATCTGTAAATCTCCTCGACAGTAACAGAAAGTGTATCTTGAGGATCTGGGCTGAGCTGTGTGTCTGCACTTGTTCTGGAACTCCAAAGGGACTCCTGAGCATCTGCTCCTGTGGCCTGGGGATTAGGCAGAGAGGAAAAGCAAATCACCATGATTTATATCTGTAAAGAGCACATGATTCTGCCAAAGAAAACATATACCAGACTTGGTACAGTCAGCGCCAGCTCTGGACTTTCTGCCGTGCTAAGAACCTAGGAAATGTCTGTCCCTTGCATAAGAACATACTAACGGCCATACTGGGTCAGACCAATGGTGGATCGAGCCTCTGTCTTCTGACAGTGGTTGGTGCCAGATGATTCTGAAGGAATGAACAGAACAGGGCAATGTATCGAGTAACCCATCCCCTGTCATCCCGTCCCAGCTTCTAGTTAGAATGTGTGACGTAGGGTCTATACATTCACATGAGTTTTCTGGAAAAGCCAAAGAGATCAGAAATGACCCCGCAGCCAAAGCTAGATCAGGGCCCAATGTCACAAGGGGCTGAATTCTGCAGCTCCCAGGGAAGTAATTGAATGAGAGGTGAGTGCACCCATCACCATACAGGAGGTGCTCAGTAGCTCACAGTACCAGCCCCTTAGACAGCAGTCCATCTGTAACAGGACATGAAGCCTGTCTGATCTGGCTGTAGGTTCAAGTCCAGTGAACTGAGTCAGGAGACTTTGGATTTGTCAATAATAATATTCGTGGCTTTTCTACCGTTCTTTCCACCTGAGAATCTCAGGGAGCTTCCCAGGTTAGCTTACATTCCCAGCACCCCTTGGAGGTTAGGTGGTATGATTAGTACCCCTGTTTTAAATGGAGGGATTGGGTGACTTCCTCAAGCTCCTGCAGGAAGTCTGCAGCAGCACGAGAGCTCCTGACTTCATAGCCCATGCCTTGAATCCCTGGACTTCCCAGGAGACTAGAACATTGCTAGAACAGAACTAGAAGAACACGGTGAGGTCAGCTAGGGAAGAGCTAGTAATCAAGGAGCCCATCCTTGAGGGTATGTTGGTAAGAGAGGATGATATTTCTCCTGGAGTGCAGGACTGTTCTTGGCAAGTGCTTCCCTCTGTATCTGGCTCTCCTGGGCCGCCCTTGGTCCAGGGTTGGGGGTCCCAGAATGTTGATGCTTTCCAACATGATGACATTTGTGACATCAGGGCACTGGCTGGGATCTGTGAGCTTTGTGGCTAGAACATGGCCACAAACATGAACTTCATCTGGGATTGGCTTCCCAGTGATGTAGGATTAAGGTGACAAGATGTCCCGATATTAGGGGCTTTGTTTTACTTAGGCAACTATCTCCTCTCCCCTCCCCTCCTCCCCCAATAAAGTGTCCTGCTTTTTCACGCTTGCTATCTGGTCACCCTATGTAGGATCAACACGTTTATGCAGTAGATCTTTTGTGGAAAAATTATACATCAAATGGTGCTTTCAGGTTTAAAAACTGACCTCACGGCACCAGGGTGCTTACTACGCCTAAACTAGTAAACTTTTTACTAACTAAAACTCACATCTTTGCTGCAGGAGTAGCTGCACTTCGCTATACAAAATGCATGATCACAGAAAACAAAACACAGAGCCTGATTCTCACTTACACTGGTGCAGCTCTACTGACATCAGTGAAGTTCCTTCTCATTTAAACCCGTGTAAATGAAATTAGAATCAGGCCCGCCAGTATGCATTTTGGATTCCACCTGCTGCAGTGCAAGGCCTACTTTTATTCTATTGCAGCAGCGCCACCTAGTGACACTGTGTAAGGATTGACTCCGCTGACAGTTAAGTGCCAATCCCATTCTTCAGGGATGTGCAGTTTAGCAATAGAAAGACAGTTTGGGGTGAAACTTTTAAACACACTGTCAGCCCTGGAGCACTTTTTACACAACAACATTTCCTTGCAATATTTTTATTTGTACCAATGGTGGGGCAAAGACAATTGATTGGCATTAGATAACAACCAAAAAAAGCTTTTGATCAAAACATAGGAAGACATTTAGCCTAATTGATATGATCATACGATCAGGCCATAAGTATGCAAAAATCACATCATTCGTGGAGGCGAACATCAGTCTGGGAATCAGGTCCTCTGCTCTATTCCCAACCCACTGATTTACGGTAAGACTTTGGGCAAATCAGGTATCCTCTCTGTGCCTCAGTTTTCTCAACTTATAACAAAGGAAATTAAACTTTCTATCTGATTACACTCACTTTCTAACGATATCTACAGATTTAAAGGGGTAGGTATTATTGTTGATTTTATTTTCATAAGACCTTTACGGAGCCTTCTTATCCCAGTGCAGCAAGCTACAACCTTTGCCACTGGCAAATCCCTTTTCAAAACAGATGTCCACAACCCAGCCCAGCCACCCTTCTAAACTGTGCCCTTACTCAGTCAAAAAAGTGCAGCAAAAAAGGAGACTCTCTCTCTCTTTCTCACGCTTTCTCTCTGTAAACAACATCTACATGTGGCTCTATCATTGCATTATCTCTGTGTACATGTGTTTATATGTATTATAAAATTGTTTATATGTCTCAATTTTTATCAAGACCACATTCCTTTTTTCGTCTCACATTGACTATGTATAATGGGTTAGATTGTCAAAGCTACTTGCACTCAATGTTTATTCATACGGCCTAATCTGTGCATGCAACAGTCGTGAGTGCAGGTGTGAACAGCATTTGCCTGAACTAGTGGTGAGTTAGGTGCCCTAGAAGCCACCTGCATGAACTAACACCTGAACTGTGTGTGCCTATATCAGGAATGTAGCTGTGACAACCTGGCCCTCTATATATATCTGATAACGAACCATTATTTTGCTTCCAGAATAAGACATGCTGGAAAAATGAAGCTAAATAATATCACATAATACCGTATGAAATGGTGCACAGTGTAATTCATTCGTTATTCTTGTTATTTGCATATATGAGGCTCTGCTCACTGTGGCATCTGGCTGCACATAAGTGTCAGAGAGGACATCACAGCTAATGAAGCTGGACTTGCAAATTCAAGTAAACTCTGTGGTTATAACGTATACTTCAGGAGGCAATTTGTAAATGCTGTGGGCAGAGGCAGTGAGCAGAATAAGAGTTAATAGCCTAGTTTTAGAGAGAATTAATAAAACAGATGCTCCTGGAGTGGAAACAGGCCTGGTCTAGTTACAAACATGGTGTTATGTAGACTGGACTTTGTATTTTCTAACTAGCCTGTTGATCACTGTAGCGAAACAAGAAGCCTGGCATTTGAGTGCAGGGAAGAGGTTGGAAACTAGAACCAGGTAAGGTTAGCACAAGAGGTTTGCAGATCTTCACCACTCATGCCGAGGCTCCCAGACTTGGGTATTCAAGATGGCAGCACCGTTTCTTTTAAGACCAAGATTTCACAGAAGGTGTGGTATGGACACTTCTCTTCTGAAGCATCTGATATAGACCCGTCAGAGACAGGATTTTGGACAGGATGCCCAGTGGGATTGTTCCCACGCAGGGATTTCCTATGTTCCTGAGAGCACATTTTATCTTGTCTCTTTGAATGGCTGCTGGAGAGTGACTCACTTCACTGCGATCTGAGTGTTCCCAAACAGTTACTGGAGTGAAATGTCTCCCCTGAGGAAGGTAGAGAGTTCAGCGTGTACTTCACTGAGGGCCTTTTTCTCAAGAGCACTTCCTCAAGCAAACAAATAATGAAATGGATTGTTCCAGTCCGAAATCAGGAAATTCCCTGCTCAGGCGGACAAGGCCTTCATGGAAGCGCTTTTCAAATGCATAAACAGGACATTAGGCCTTTGGACAAGGGGTCAGAGTTTGCTATTTTTGCTGATTCAAACAGAAAAGTACGACTGTGCTATGGGCAGACCCTGATCTCACTCTAACAAAGAAGCATAGGTTCGGTAAGAGAACAGATTAATGTTGATCTATGCCTTTGAGACACTGCTTTGTGAAATGTGCAACGTGTAGGGTTTATGTTCGTAAAATAAGGTGTGTGCTACAATAGATGGTTTTCACTATATGAGCGAAGGTGATCACCAAACCTGAGGCTTTTTGCCCAGCCTGCAGGGGGCTTTCTCAGGCTCCAAGCCTGGCCTCAATAGTCTCATGGTCTTTCAGCAGTTCCACTGTGAAAGCAGAACTGCACAGAATTGGAGGGCAGGAGAGATGATGGGTCCTTTGTGGGCCAGCTGCAAAGAAGACACTACTGTAGTTAGGAGCCCCTATTAAAATAATGAACATGTGGGCAAAATTCGCAAACTTGGTTGGATAAAATTAGGCACCTATATTTATATTTAGACACCCAAAGTGATGGCTTGATTTTCAGGGGTGCTGAATCCCATGGATTTCAGTGAGAGTTGTGGGTGCTCTTCAGCTCTGAAAGTCAAGCCTTTTTTGATTAAGTACCTAACTATGGATTTAGGTGCCTAACTTTAAGCACCCAAATTTGAACAGGATGGCCATATATATATATGGAGCTATGACAATTTATGTCAGCTGAGAATCTGTCTCCTAACATTGTTGTTGTTGGGTTGTGTGGTTGTGGGTTCCCCAAATGGCAAATAGGATGCACAGAGAAAAGGTATAGAGGCTTTTCAATTCCCCTTTGCAGGCATGTTGGTGACCATACAATTACTGACCTGGCTGGAGCAGTACCGGCGGATTGTGACAGAGTGTGCTGTTCTGACACAACCATTTCCATCTATGCTGGGGTGCTTCCAGGATGTGCCAAGGTTCACAAGAAACTGCACTCCAGAAATTACCTGGTGAGGAACATCACAGTCAATTGTTTTTTCTGACAACATTCACTTGGATAAGAGGAGACTGTAAAGTTCTGATTTCAACTGTCCGAGAGGTATCTGTGATTCAGAATAACTGGCCAATCAAAGCCATCTCTGGCCCAAGCAGTTTTGTAACAAAAATCTTGAGCTCCCTTCACAACATTTCAGGCTGATTTATTCCCTGCTGAGTCTGCTGGTCACTCATGAGTTAGGAGCCGTAATTCACCAACGGCATTACTCCTCCGGTGGAGCATGGTGGAAATTGTAAAGCAGATGGAGCTCAGGTGTTTCTAAGGATGCCTCTTGGAGGCCTATCTTTAAACCACAGTTACAGCATTCAACCAAGGTTGGAGCTATACCAGTGGTAAATTATGAGTTGTAATTTCCCTTGTATCCAGATGGCCCCTTGTTGGCTATGTCAATTCTATTACGGGGGTGGGGGGGAGACTTTAGTCTCTAGTACTGAATTCTGGCTACTTTTTACTCACTGGGTGAAATCCTGGGCCCACTGAAGCCAATAGGAGCTTTGCCACTGACTTCAATGGGACCAGGATTTTACCCACTAACTTTATTTTTTTAAAGGAGAGAGATCTGTGATACTACAAGCTCAACTTCAGTAGCTTCAAATGGATCAGAAATGTTTCCTGGAGAGAGGATCTAGATGCACAAAGAGAGTTAGAGCTTGATCAAAGGCATCCAGCAGGACCACATGCAAAAGCAAAGCCAGGCCTTACAAATTTGATAGTCCTTTTAAAGGAAGTAAGTCAGAGTCAAAAGATGGTGGATGATGGGGACCTAACTGACTTCCATAAAAGCCTTATTTCAAGACCTGCCACAGATCTAATCTAACAGGTCAGCAAGGGTGGTAGAGAAGTAGGAAGGAGCTAGCTATCTCAGTGGGGATGGCAGAGTGATCAGAGAAAGAGGAAACACAAAGAGGAGGAGGGGAATGGACATCATTCAGGAGGCAGAAAGGTAGCAGCTGACACACAATGTTATGTATCAGTGACCTGGAGCTCAAAAGCTCTACTACACATCCCATAATCATCATAATTATTAACAATTTTACATGTGTATGTCACCTTTTCGCTTGAAGGATTCCAAAGGGCTCTATGGTTGGTGGGCTTAATGTGAGATTGTTTAGGTACTGCACACATGAAATGAATGGACAATTCCCTACTCAGTTTGTATATGCAATTACCACTGTCAGAGCAATTAGCTAATGAGATGCAGTTGCATGTGTAATTACCAGACTTGCATGCAGTGCCAGTAACTGTAAGAACAAATTAGGAGCACTGCATATGCCTTTGAGTGTTACTAAACTAAATATCAGGCCCTGCATATATAAAATCACTTGTCACTAAAATGAGTAACCTTGAGGGTGGAATACGACTGATTAATAGTGCACAGCTATACTGTACAACACTGTACTCTGATACAGTTTCAGTAGAAGATGGTGTCCTTCTTCTCCTGTCCTGTGCAACAGTATAGGGCAGGGGGAGAAGGACACCATGTCCTATGGAAACTACAAACAGACTCTAAATGCTCAGGACTCCTGAGCCAACTCTTGCATAAACTGCCACAGGATCTTTGTGGTCAAGTGGTTGGGACCTCTGGATCTCATGGAGAAGTCATTGCACCACTACCATTGCACCTCCTAGCCCCTCACTGGGACATTGGTTCAACGGGGGAAGTACCCCTGTCTGGACCATCAGGGCTTGCCTTCTTTCTAACTACATGTCAATCCTAGCCCTGCTCAGTTTGGTAGAACGAAGCTGAAGGTAGCAAGATCGGTGTCTTGTGAGGTTTAAATATAAAACCAATTTAGAAATATTTTTTTCCTCTGAGTGATGTGATTCAGCATTTGCCTCTCTAGACTCCACATCCATAAAGGAATCTTCCCCACTCCCATTCCTTTTGCACAGAGCAACGGAATAGTATAGCCCATACTTAAAGTAGAAGGGGGGTATGAAGTGGGCACAGACTCAGAAACAATAATAATTAAAAGTCAAGCTGGGTTGCTGAGGGCTGCACTCTGAGCACTTACCAAAGCTGCTGCCCCCAGATTATGATCGATCCCCCTAAGCTTCTTTCCAGACCTCTTTAGCACTGAGTACTGCTTTTGCCTAACAGAGAAGTGTGTCACTAGGTCACTCATTCTGTCCTCTAGCATCTGCTTGACTCCGCAGCAGCATGTGTATAACATTTCTGCTCTGCACATGCGAGCAGCTCCATAAATATGAGTCTCAGTCAAACATGTGCAGAGAACTATCCCTTACTCACCATCGAAGAAAGAAGTAGCAATTTCAGGAGCACAGATGAAATGTGGGTGGGAACATATTAGAACCTGCAGCCTGTTCCATTCATGCAGCACAAAGTCTGGGCCTGATCCACAGACTTTCCACAGCCGTAATACAAGTAAGTAGATGAGCAATGGAATGAAGAATTTCATCACTATTTCTGGTCAAATGCCTCTGAGCAATTCCTCAGTATTACTCCTTCTCCAGCTCTGCAAGTAGTTGCCTGTAATCCAGGCAGCAGAGTGTGTATTAAGAGAGACAAGCTGAATGTTTGGCACTGAATGGGTATGCATGTGTGGGTGCAGAGGCTTTGGGGCAGGGAGGACAGAGATGGGGGTGGGGCAGAGCCCTGAGACTGCTTGAATTCTGGACACCAGATTCTCCCATTGGTAGGACACCAATAACTCCCATTGAAGACCATGGGAATTACTGATATCTACACTGGGATGAATCAAATCTTAGGAGACAGACAATCCATTCAGTGCATCATGGTAGCAAGGGCCAAATTCAGGCCTGGCACTAGTGGGCTCAGTTCCATTGTCCAAAAAGCACAGAGACATCCATCCTAGGGGAAAGTATCACATCCTACATGGAGAATACAGTGCTGATATGCTCTGCACAGAGTGAAGTACATAAATGCTAGTGCATGGGCATTGCCTGCAATCAGAAAAAGGGGTGGGGTCTCATGAAAAAGGGCAGGGGCAGGCTAAAACTGGGTCACCTCTCCTCATCCCTGCAAACATGCATCTCCAGAGCTTTCCCAAGCAACTGTAATGCACACCCATTGTGCACGCAGGGGCAAGAGGTAGGAATTACAATGAGGAGACAGCATGGCAAAGGAAGAGACCAGCAGCTGGACATCAGAGCACCATGGAGATGAAGCCGCAGCCTCCACAAGCATCGCAGTCCAGGTCGTGCTAGGAAGACAGGATGGGGACTGAAAAAGAGAGAGAAAGAGACCACATGGAATGAGTTCTGGTGCATGCACACAGGCACCATAGTTATCAATAGGGATAGGATCTCGGACTTGCTAAACCACAGGCACAGGTCTCTTCATTTGAACTAAAGGAGAGCTGTAAGAAAACAGTAGGCTGCTATAGACCCTGGGCTCAGCTACTAGCAGGAGACATGACCACACACAGAAAGCCTGGATATTATGCATGACATAACAATGATTCAGTGGTTAGGGTGAATTCTGTGACGATGGGACACAAGTTGGAGCACAAAGAGGAGGGAGCGCAGGAGAGGGACATATGGTGACCTCTTTCAGTTAGCCACATTCAAGCAACAGACAGCAAAGGGGCAAAACAACCCATGATTGAATTAAGAAGTTTGGCATACACCAGCCATCCTTATACTGTCTACTTTCTTATGCTACCTGGGTAGACTGGGCTTAGACGTTAATCCTGTTACTTATCTGTGTATAAGCAAGCTGATATGTTGTCATTAGGGGTTCCCAGTTTTCTGTACATCTTTTCTGCTATGGCAACTGTGACATTCTCTACCTCGTGGGAAAACCCTACACCCCCATGTTCATCCTTATTGTATGATTCTGTGGTATCTAATGCAAATTTTGTCATGTCGGGTGTCTTCGGAAGGATCATGATGCACTGAGCATTGTTCTTATAATGATGTTATAGTAATTGTTGTTACAGTAATGTTATAGGTTGTAATTTCATGTGTATAGTTATGAGGCTGAAAATGTGTCTTCATGTCTTAAAATAAGCTCAGGCTGAGAGCAGAGGGGCAGTTCACACCCCATCACGGCAGGTATGGGACAAACCCAGTCCGGCCTCACAGGAACAAAGGAGGCTGGCCTAGGCAGCAACGAAAGGATCTGTTGGACTCTTGAGTGAGCCACCCCCCCTTCCTTTGGTCAGTTTGGGACTGCGATGAGGTAATGATCACCAGACTCTGAAGGGGGGGGGGGCGAAGCCAAGAGGGAAGAAAGAACATGATAAAAGGGAGAGACATTTGCCATACTCTTCCTCTCTTTCACCTCCATCTACAGACATCACCACTGAAGTGCTGATCAAAGGGGAGAGCCTGGCTGAAGGGCAACCAGCCAGCCTGTGAGTGAGAAGCATTTAAGTTTGTAAGGGCATTGAAAGTGTTAAGATCAGTTTAGAATGCATTTTGCTTTTATTTCATTTGACCAAATCCGACTGGTTATGTTTTGACTTATAATCATTTAAAATCTATCTTTGTAGTTAATAAATCTGTTTGTTTATTCTACCTGAAGCAGTGCGTTTGGTTTGAAGCATGTCAGAGACTCCCCTTGGGATAACAAGCCTGGTGCATATCAACTTCCTTGTTAAATTGACGAACTCATATAAGCTTGCAGTATCCAGCAGGCGTAACTGGACACTGCAAGACAGAGGTTCCTAGGGTTGTGTCTGGGACCAGAGATACTGGCTAGTGTCATTCGGTTGCACAATCCAAGGAGCAGCTTACATGCCAGAGAAGCTGTGCGTGAACAGCCCAGGAGTGGGGGTTCTCACAGCAGAGCAGGGTAAGGCTGGCTCCCAGAGTCAAGGATCGGAGTGACCTAGCAGATCACCGGTCCGGATAATACCAGAGGGGAACGTCACAGCGACGTGTCCATTTTTATGTAACTAATGGCTCCATCGTAAGAAGCACTAACCTGTGTTTATCTGTAGTGTAATATATTTCCTCTCTCAAATGCACCAAAAAATCATTTGAGCTGGTTAGAATGTTTGTCCTACAAATAGAACACCACAGTAGCAAAGTTTGTAATTAACATAAAAAGGCATCTCACCTGGATCTCCCTCTATGAAACAGCATTTCTTTGAAGATCAAAATACTATTGCAGTATAAATTAAGTATAATAAATCATCCCACGCCCTTTTCTACAGTTATAATTTGCTTCCTCATTGTTTTGCTATTTACAGTGTCCAATTGAGAAAAGCTATTTTTTAAAAAGCAACAAAATGAACACTTTTTCTTCTACCTCGGCAAGCTAGCAGTGGTCTACACCGGAGGCTAGGTTGGTATTCACCCCTGAGACACAGCTATACAGAAGAAAATTCCTAGTGTAAACCAGGTCTTAACTGAGTTACTCTGGATTTAAAATGTAGAACCCCAGTTCTTCAGATTTAAAGGGACCTGGTCAGACAGTTAAGCCTTCAAAATTAGCTTTGGTGTGAGAAAGTGGGGTTCTCCGTCACTGGCCATGGAGAGAATGTTTCCATAAAATTACAAATCAGCAAATATATTTGGGTTCGTTTAAAAAACCCTCACCTGCAAGGTGGGCAGCCAAGGCACACAGCAGCACTGGGCCCAGGCTAGAGAATGTGACAGTGAAATTGATTCCACAGAAGGACCTGGTTTATGCCGGCAAAATTCAAATTCCAAACTCACCATCAATACAGCTTCCTGAGTGTTAGCAATGGGGGATGCTGTCATTCAGACAAGGCTCAGATGTTTTGGCCTCGATTCCAGAAATCATCCCTATTCAGGACAGCACCTGTCCTCCCCTCTGCAAGCCAATCTTTATCCCCTTTTATCAAGGTGCTAATTTAATCCTGGTTCCTGAATCCAGTGGCCACAGGTGATAGGAGCTTTCTCCTAACAAACATCCGCGGGTTTTGATGAAAATGGAGACTTTGGTGCTGGCTGATATAAAGGCTAAAGGCCACACTTTGCCTTTCACATTGATATGTCATTAACATGGGAGAGGTTGTGTTTTATTTTTGAAAAGCTGCCTTTTTTTGCATCCTCTCTTTGGATTCAGGAATGTGGTGAGATGGATTCTAAAAAGGGATGGCAGCATTGCACTTTCTTAGCTCTCCTCCCCTCTGTGTGCCAATGGGCATATGACAGTCCTAGTAATTCAAGGGAGAGAGGGTTATAACTAAAGGATGCATTGTGCATTATTGCTTTATTTAGTAAGATATATTGAGCTGTAACATCTTTTTTATGTACAAAAGTCAGGCATTTGTCCTCGTCCACCATCCTGCCTCTGGCAGTGGCCAAATGCCTTATGCTTCAGAGGAAGGTGTAAAACACTGTCTAATATATCTAGCTAATTGTACAGTGCTGCACATTACAGAGATAAATTCCTTCCTGTGGAGATCAGCTTTTGATTACTCTTCCTTTGTCTTAGTTTGCATCACTATAAACATTATTAAAGCAGTGGTGGAAAATTTCACATGGTCAGGGTGAGAATTTATTTTATTATTGATGAGTGAGTAAAATACCGTAAGCATTTGTCAGCATTATCAAGCATAGCTTGATACAGCAAGGATGTGCCTGGGTTGGTAAATGTTCACAAGCACTTCATAAAGCTAATGCTCTGAATAATATTATTGCTCATCATATTAGTCAACCCTTTTATAAAATCCAGCCCCAATTCTTGACTTGACCTCCTGTGGCTGCAAATTGCACAGGTTGAGCTCTCTTGGCATGAAACAGTGTTTCCTTTCATTGTTTCTACATTGACTGCCCCTTAATTTTGTGGGATAACCTCTCCTTTGCATATGATGTGACAGGGTGAAAAAAAAAGGACCACCCCCCAAAAAACCCAAACCCAATCCACCAAACAATAGCCACCAGAAAGGTTCCAGCAGAAATTACCCAGAGTTTGTTTATTGTGTAGCAACAAATGAACATTCAGTAGAATGACTGTTCTGGAATCTAAAGCACCTCTGAAAATCACTGTGCTTGCTTTTGATTGTAATCAAGGCTGCAAATGTTTGTATGCTCTTCACTTTTACTGCTATCATCGTCAGTCCATCAGAAAGCTGTACATCTAGAAAGCTAATACCTTTAGCTGTCTTCACATTATCAATTTTTTTTAATTATAATCCTGTATCTAACCATTTTAAAATTGACTGAATTGAAGAGAAATCACACTGAATTTTACAAACCTTATGTAAAATGCAGTTTCATGAGAACTCAGCAGCTTTTAAAGCAGAGAACATGTTGCACATATCATAGATTTATAGCCCAAGATAACGAAAACTTATTGGGTTATCTGGTGTATTCCCCTGGCCGATACAATACATCTTGGTCAAGATGTCCCCATGAGACATTTATCTGTGGTGCAAAGATAAAAAGGGAATACAGAACAGGTCCACTGTGTCAATTCAGCCTCAGGTCAGAGGTCATGTCGTCTAATAGCTAGAGCAGGAAGCTGGGAGTCATGTCTCCTGGACTCCATTTTGAGCTCTGTTGTGGTCAGTCATTTAACCGAACTGTGCCTGATTTCTCTGTCTTATCTACTTCACCGGGAGGGGGTGAAGTTTCACTAATTAAAATTTGCCAGCACTTTGAGATGAAAAGGGCTAGAGAAGTGCAAAAGTCTTATTATTACCTATATATGTAGACAAATGTCTGTAATACAGACAAATGTCTGTATTATTACCTATAATCTGTAGACCTACAATCTGTAGACAAATGTCATTCTGAGAAACTGGCTAGCAATGAGATTCTCCCCTGGTTTAGATGGCTGTGGTTTGCATGGTTTTAAGCACTCACGGTCAGGGAAGAGCTTAGGTGCAGGCTACTTTGGTACCATACGTAAGGGGCTAGTGCTGGATTAGCACTGGGACTTTGACAGTCAATCACCAACAGGCCAGTCTCAAACCATTCTCTCTGACTGTGGTGCTTCAGCCGCAGGACCTCTCAGAAAAGGGGATTATTTTTTCTGCTCAGCCGTATGATGGGAGTGCCTTGGGATCTCAGGTGTGCAACACCATTCTCGGTGGTGAGTGCTATAACACCTCCTTTGAAGCCGTGCTGCAACCTCTGCAAAGGATTCTGGGGCTATCGCTGGAGTTGTTCAGAACAGGACCCAGCAGAAACTGGAAGGCACCATTCTAGAAGAATAAATGACAACCAAATGAGTCCAAGAGGAAAGACAGTCGAGTGTTTAGTACCCTAGCCTTGGACTTGGGAGATCCAGACTCAAGTCCTTATTCTACCACAGACTTCCTGCTGACCTTGGGCAAATCACTTAGTCTCGTTGTGCCAGCTGTAAACTGGAGATAACACTACTTCCCTACCTCAGAGAGGGATTGTGGAGATAAATAAGGATTGTGAGGTGCTCAGATACTCTGGTAGTGGGGGCCATAGATAGAGGTGAATTGTTGTCTGGTGGGAACAAGGAAGCATGAAGCAACAAGTAGAATATCCAAATGCACCCCATGTCCCTTTCCTATCTCAGGGAAGCCCCATCTGTACATCATCAGAATGGAAACAAAATAGATCAGGATCCATCTCCATTGTTGAGTTGGTTCTGTAGTTTGAGGATTGTCTGCTAATTTCTTTGGGGTGGTGGGTGGAGAGAGTTGGTGGAGTATTTGGCTGTAATTTTTCTCTCTGTGTGTTGTTTCTTTTTGGGAGAAGAAAGTGAATTTACCTACAAGGCTTTAGTTTCATTTTTAATTATTTAGTTTCCTTGTTAGTTTTCAGAGTAGCAGCCGTGTTAGTCTGTATTCAAAAAAAGAACAGGAGTACTTGTGGCACCTTAGAGACTAACCAATCTATTTGAGCATAAGCTTTCGTGAGCTACAGCTCACTTCATCGGCTGCATTCAGTGGAAAGTGCCACTAGTACTCCTTTTCTTCTTGTTAGTTTTGTTTCTTTTGGCTTTGTTCCATCTTCTCCTCCTTTCTGGTGGCTTTGCTTCCCCTTTCTCCTCATATGAAATTAGCAGTCCCAGAGCAGCAGCGCTTTGCAACATTGACCCTCAAGTGCTAGGGGATGAATTGGCGAGCCTGGCTGGAAGTGCAAAAACACCCACTTGGATTTTAATTTTTTGCTGGACAAGATACTATGGGAGATTTGTCCAAACCTAGGAGCAAAACTGTATTTCCCTGAGTATGCCAGGCATTGCAGAATGTAGGGTTTTTAAAAACTCTTTGTAAGAGTTACTGTCAGGCATGTGTTAACTGTTTTAATAAAACAAACACAGCCATAGGTGCTGGAACGAGGGGCACCGGGGTGCTGCAGCGCCCTCTGGCTTGAAGTGGTTTCCATTATATACAGGGTTTACAGTTTGGTTCAATGGCTCTCAGCGCCCCCACTATAAAAATTGTTCCAGCACCCCTGAACACACCTACAAAATAATTGTCCTAAATTTCCACTAGATCTGATTTAAGGTATCTTCTTGCATCTCCCATTAGTATTTATTTTTCAATTTGGATTCAGGAAGCATAACTGACTAGAAAGCAATGGTTTCTTTGTGGGGGATTACCGCTGAAATATTAAGTTATATATGATTATGTTTATGTTATATATATTATGTACTATGCTAAATAATACTTATTAAGTTACAGCATCACGGAGGGTCTGATCCTGCAAAGAGCTATAACAGCACCTATTGTTACCTGAAATCAATAGGACTCTGTGGAAGAAATTACAGCCCTGATCTTGCAAAAGTGGCTGATCATCCATGTGACCTGATCCTTATTCCAGCTTGGAGCAGAAGGCTCTGTGGAGCCCTTTGCAGGAGAAAGACATATAAGAGTGGTCTAAATTCTATGCAGGATTGGCCCCCTAGATTTTAAGCGTCTGAAGGCAGGGACCTAGTTGTCTTCTGTGTCGTGTCTGAGTACAAACACATTGTCCACGCTGACATATAAAAACAGCAAAAACAATAACATCACGCTTGTGTATTAACGGCAACAAACTAAGGCACCTGATCTGCTGGGACAGTATCCTTTGCAGCTCCCCCTAATATTAATGGGAGTTAAGCGTGTATACAAAATAAGCAAAGGACAGCTTCAAGCTGAGGCAGCTGCTTATAGCTCACCTAAATCTTCATCCAGCCACCTTTGCAGATAAGGGGGAAACTCCTGTTGACAGCAGAGGGGGTAGGATAGGGTCCACAAACTGTACAATAGACACATGATCATGGTAGCACTGAGTCTTTTTCCCCCTGGGAGACTGTCCTGCTGGCTCGCCGGGTAGAGCTGCTGCCTTTACAAACTCCTGGTCACAGTTCAAGTCAATGATCTAGTACCACGCAAAGAACCTGCACGGCTCACAACCAGCTGCTTGTCACAGCACTGCCCACGCAGGGCAGAATAGATACTTCAGATATGAATGGGAGGGGAGGATGCTGAGCGGGCATTTTCACCGGTGTCTGCCTCCCGGGTTGGCAGCTGAGAGGGACGCCACCGTGGTGAGGGTAAATCTGAGTTACTGTGACCAGCTCTTTCCGTTTCTAGACACCGGAGCCAATTGTTTTGTCCTGGAGGCTTTGCCTCCTTCGCCTCCCCTGTGTCTCTACCCAGATGGAGAAGTTAAGAAACTAAACTGCCGGCTGGGAGCTGCGCGCAGGACTTCCGGGGCTGAGATGGGAAGGCAGATGGGCATATTAAAGGAATGAGCCGAATGCATGAGGAGAGGGAGAGAAGAAGAGGGGATCCTGCCGGTAAAGTCTTACCCTTTGAGCCCTAGTTACGTTGCTGGGTTATCTCGAGGAAGCAGCATTTGCCTAGCTGGCTGTCCCTCCCGCCCCATGGCATCTGAGTGCTCAACGGAATTACAGTCATGGGTGCAAGGAGGGGAGAGGCGACATGTGTGTGCGGAGGCCCAGGGGGATACACGGTGGGGAGGAGCTCGAGGCTACGCGGTGGGGGGGGGGGGGATACCGAGTATTTTGTGCTTTGGGATCACTGTGGGCTATGGGGAAATACGCGGAGGTGGGGATACACGGGGGGTGGGGTGTGCAGCGTAGAGCATCGGGCTGGCTGATGCAGGGGAGCTTCGGGGGGGGTCTGCGCAGATCTGATCACTCGGATAATGACAGAATAAAGTTAGTGGGGTGTGGGGCCCCACCCCCGATCAAAGGGGGTAACAAACAGGAGTTAAATGCTGGGGGGGGGATGCTCAGGGAGATGAAGGGGAGGGGGCGGCCCAGCTCGGGCAGGCAGGGGTGATGGGGAATGAAATCAGCAGACTGCGCCCCCCCCGGCCCCCCCCACTGGAGAGGGCCAGCCCCAGCCGCCTCGCATGTGGGCTGTCCCCAGCCAGGGGATGCGGAGCACATGCGCCGTGCGAGCACTGCGGAGTGCCAGGCTGGGCGAAGCTGCCGGGCACACACACGCGCAGAGGCAGCCGCCCTCTCTGCAGCCCCGGCTCGGCCCCCGCCTCCTCCGCCCGCCCGCGCCGCAAACATGAACGCCCCGGCCAGCCGCCCGGGCTCCCCGGCCGCCCCGCGCTGAAGGCAGCGCCCCCGCCAGCAGCAGCGGCACCGCGGTGAGGGCGGCAGCGGGGGCTCTGCTCTCCCCGCCTGGGCTGGGGAGGGATGGCGGGGCATGGGGGCTTCCCGGCCCCTTTGCATGACGATGCAGGGGCTCTCCAGCCATTTGCATGGGGGGCTGGAGGGTTCGGATCCCCCGGCGCGGGGAAGGGGACACGCCGCGGTGCATGAGGACTCCGATCCCCCTGCGTGGATGAGCGGGGGGGGGGGTCGGGGGTTCCCCTCCCATTGCACGGGGGCGCTGGGGGGGGGGAGACAGCTGCTGAGAGCAGCACGTCCAGCCGTTGCTGGGACAGGTGGGGGAGCAGGAATGTCGCCCGGGAGAGCGGGAAGGATCCCCCTAGAATCCGCGCGCTAGGGGACAGGGGGGACTCGGGGCTGGGGTGGGGATGCGGAGTGACTCTAGCTTTCCTGGGAAGGGCGGGGGAGGGGGGGAACCCGGAGCGTCTGGATCCGCTACGATGGGCAGCAGAGAGGGGAGGGGGAAGGAAGCTAAGCTGCATTTGGGTGTGTGAGGACTACCGACCACGGCCGGGGACCTTATCCCAGCGTTTCCCGGGCACCGGTCCAGCCCCACATGCAGAGGGTGGGTAGGTCGCTGAAGAAACTCAGCAACAGCTGATACCCTCCCAGCAGCAGCCTGGGACTTTATGGCTAAGATGCTGGCGGTGGCTGGAGGCTGGATAGCTCAGAGCAGGCTGGAGTAACCCGGCGGGGCTGCAAGATGCCTGTCAGAATCAGAGGCTCAGTTCAGATCTATTTAATGGGAGCTTTTAAAGATGGATTTTCGCTTCTGGCTGCGCGGAGAGCTCTGGGGTTTGAGCTCAGCGCTCTGGCCATTATTAGGACGGAGGCAGAGATAGATCAGCATTGATTCCACTCTCTGTTGATAATCCGCCAAGGCAGCAAGAGCTGGAAGCTTGCAGGTGAAGTTGACATGCTGAGGGCAGCTGACCCCAAAATGCCCACCCCATTGGCTCCCCTAGGCTGATGACTTCACACTTGTAGATGCTCCCCCCCCCTTCCCACTCCTCAATCCCTTGGGGATTTGGGAGTTGATTTTGAGAGACCTGGAAGATGTGATTGGCTGGGTGGATGGGGAAGAGGATTGGGAAAAGCCCAGCTAATCAGGAAGAAACATCAATGTTACAACAGCTGTCAACTCAGCATGAGATCTTGACCTGCCAACAAAGTACACCTGCCACAAGTGTTCGTGGATCTTGAGGCGGTAGGTCTGGGCAGGTGTGTGCCAGGGTGTGCAATTTTTAATTTCCTTGGAGTAACATTTTTACTAGTGACTGGTGGATTTGTTTGAGTGTTGTTTTCATCAGGCCTTTCATTAGCACAGTTTCACTGTTCAGCTGCACCTGCTGTGTCAGTGGTTATATTGTGTGTAATAACATGTCTGTCCTGAGAGAGTATGGGGCTAGTGTGGGCAGGGGGCAGTGTTGTAGGTCAGATTTGCAATTGCTGGCTGCTGGCTTGTGACAGGGGCACCCGAGGAGGATTTTTTTCATTTCCACCTGGCAAGTGACCAGATGTAATCAGGCATGTGTTAACGCTTGGAATCAGCACCTTCCTGTGGGACGCCCTTTTAACCTGTCTGTCTGTTCTGTGCATTTCCAATGGGCCCATCACCAGGGTTTCAGAGTGACAGGTGCAAGTCGAAATCAAAGTATAGATTACCCATAAAGAGCACCTAGGATTCAGCACTCTGGGATTCAGCCACTCTTACTTATAGGGAGTTTTCATTTTATAATTCAAGTCTCAGGAGATTCTCTGTCTCCTTGTCATTGTTTTAATGTGCTAAAAATGCTGCTGGTTTATACAGCTCAAAACATGAGTTCAGGCACATTTCAGCGTAATTCATAGGTGCTTTATTTGTTATTATCTTGTCTACAACAGCTTTACCGTCAGCTATGATGGTAATGGGTACGGTGTAAAGACCCAGACAAATATGTAGATAGAACAACACGGGTAGAATTAATTCATTTTGTAAGCCAGAAAGGTTAACTTGCACAGTATATTAATGCTGTCTGAGAACACAGGGATGCCCGCTATCTGGAGAGCGCTGAAGTGGATCTAGTTGATCTAGGCTGTGGGGTTTCCACAGTGTGACCCTTGGCTGCTCTCTTCTTTAATAAGGTGGTGGAACCGGGAGAGAGACCATGTAATGGCTGCTGAGATCAGCATGAAGCATCTTTTATATGGACCCGCTGTTTACACAGGCCGCAGCTCTCAACTGAAGGCAATGGTAGCCAAGATGATGGAGCCCTGTGGCTCCTGAGATCTTGGCAAACTGAAAAAGTGGCCCTCTACTGGGCAATGTTTGGATGCTCCTGGAGTGCTGTTCATCAATAACTATGCACCTGATTTCCATATAAAGCTTTGGGCCCAATCCTACCAGGTAGTGAGTGCCCTCCATTCCCGAAATCGGTGGGAGTTGGGTTGCTGAGCACATTGCAGTTTTGTCTCTCGGTTGGATTGATTGTGGCTGAAGAGCTTTAATTGTTCTCACTGTTCAATACTGACCCCAGAAAGACTGATGAGGTTTTCCTCTGGGAAGCTAACAGCAATGAAGTTTGTCCGTAAGAGCATCTAGTATCATGGAAGAGCAAGGTGATCACAATGAAAGGCGTTGCACCGGGCAATGACCTAAAATTAGGGCCAAGAAAGGCATTTGGATAAAGGAAAACATCAGATCCAGTTCCCTACTGTTCAAAGATTGTCCCTGGGGTTATCAAAGTCCTTGGGATATTGTGGGAGAATGGGTTTGGTTCAGTGTGATAGTGCCTTATATCTCATTGCACAAATCTTATAAAAGTTAAGAAATGTTGCAGTGCTATGAATACCAGTGACAAAGCTTAAAAGAGGAATTAAAATAACTAACAGTTATTATTGTTGGACCAATGCCTGTTACTATTCGGCCAAAGTAGACTTCAAGATTTGGCTGCTGCTGCTGGATTTCTACAGCCTGTTGCTTTGCAGATAAATGAAGAAGACAGATCCCGTCTCCAAGGAGCTTACAATCAAAATTAAACATAGGACAGGTAAAGGCTGGAGAGGAGATAAAGGGAGGAAAAAGAGGGTTAAGTTAAAAGATCATAAGATTTTGTTACATCCTCACCTTGTTGGTTCCATGCTCTATATGTCAAAATGTGAAGGTATTACATTTATAAGAGAACAAAGCTAGCTGAGATGTTTGACCTGGAAGGGGAACTGAAAGGGAGTGAGTCTTGAGGGGTCTGAAGGAGAAGATTGAGGCTGGATGGTGCAAAGAATCAGGGAGCAGATTGTATGCATGATGGGTAATGTGAGAAAAATCCAGGGGTAGGAGAAATCCAGGGAAGTGAGCAGACTAGTGACGGTTGATAGGAGGCAAAATGTAGGAAGGGATAAAACTGTGCTCTTTTTAGGCAGCTCTTGCTGTGGCCACTGCTTATCATGTCATTGACAATCATCTTATTTCTTCGTTCCCCTGTTTATTTCATCTATATCTTGTCTCTCATTTTAGACTTATGTTGTAAATATTTTGGGGCAGAGACCATCATTTGGTAATGTGTTTGTATAGCACCTATCACCAGGAGGCCCTGATCCATGACTGGAGGTGCAGGCGACAATACAATGATAATGGTCTGTAACTGAGCTGTTCTTTTAATAACACTGTTGAATAGTAAACATTAGATATTTCTAAGTAATCGAATGAAAAAAACAAAATACCACAAAACCTAAAAGCACAGGGAAAATAGTTAAGTGAAAATTTGATTACCAATTATGTATTAGGCTTTGATAGCTTTCATCTGTAAAACAACATTTAATTTTTCTTTATTTATTCTTTATGATTTTAAATAAGAAATATATAATGAACCCTGAGTGTTTTGTGTTAGACATACAGTACAAGTGGTGTCTTACAGTGACCAAGAGGTAAAGAAGCATTTGAGTTTATTACATCCCTTTTATAGATAGGCTTCTGGATAATAGTTCCTTGATAGAACCTAGTCTTCAAACAAATTTGTGATTTAAAAGCAATTTAGTCAAGTGTAATTCCTAGATCATGAGCATTTTACAGTGCAAGAAAGAGAGACAAAATGTAATGTTTATTAATGAAACTGTGCAGTAATGGGAATATTTTTAGGTGTGATTTAATGTTACATTGAATTTCACAGGAAAAATTTCTACTCAATTATTATCGAAGTTAAGGATGTCAGATTTTGTTTAATGAATGAATTTAATATTGGTGGAAGATGATAGATTGATTGTAGTGAGACAGAGGTATTGTCTCTACCAAGAGACAAAACAAGTGTAAGCCTCAAAGATGCCTCATCCAGGCCCTGGGAGGGCTTTAGGATTTGATATTTGTAGCTCAATCTTTCTAGCCCATTCAGTTCTTGGCTTCTCTGCTAGCAGATATTTCAGCGATATGGAGACCTACGAATGGGACTGATTCTTATCAACTCATTTCACATATATCACCAAGCAGCCATTACATGGTAATGAAGTTTGGAGGCTCCCGATCTGGATACCCTTTAAATCAGTGACCAAGAAATGAAAGGCTCTGGCTCCTGTTCCTAATCACTTTTGCCTCCAAGTTCCTCTTCCTTTCACGTCTGCATGACAAATGTTGACATTTATTTACAGTATTGGTACTAGTGTTACATGGCAATGTCTCAAGTGCAACATGTTATTATTGTCTGACACCTGTCCCTGAAATGTGCTGATTTCATTGAGGTCATTATGGCTCAGCTTGGGTTTCCCAAAACTGAAACTAACAAGAAACCTTTGAGTATGAAAAACGTTCAGAATTGAGCGTATGGGCCAGATCCTCATCTGGTGTAAGTCAGTGGAGCCATGAGAATTTACACTAGTTGAGGGTCTACCCCTCTGTCTTATTTTAAATCCTTGTGAGGTTCAGCAGTAGTTCCGAAGTGTAATGTAATCTCTGATCATTAAAGCTGTTTTTGTGGAATAAGTTTTAAATGGAGCTATGGTATTTTTTCACATCGATACGATATGTGGTCTAAGTGATCATTCATATCAATCACTAATAAACTATCACAACTCGATTGCATAAATCAGACCCATATGTTTTGGTTTTCTATGTAAATTTCCCGCTTTTTAGTCCAAGATTATACTTGAGTGTCACAAAAAGCTACTACCACAATTTACTCCAACTGGCATTCTCAGTGGAGAGGCCAAGGACTGAATTCCTCTCTGACTCCCTATCTAAGGTGCTTATAGAGCCCCTGTTACTACAGCACCTCGCAATCTTTAAGGTAGATAACAAGCTTCTCTGAGTACCGTTATTTGTATTACAGTCATGCCTACAGGCTCCAATCCCATTGCATTGGGGACTCACAACATCTCTGTGAGGTAGGGAAGTCCTGTTATCCCCATTTCACAGATGAGGGACAGAGGGAGACTATGTGACTCAGCCAAGGTTAAACAAGAACCCTGCAGTAGAGCTGGGTATTGAAGCTGGCCCAGACTTGTGCCCTAAACACGGCACCATCCTTCCTCTCTGGAAGTGCTCCGTTTAGATCAGAGGTGGAGCACATCATTGGGGATGCTGCCCAGCCCATGTCAGTTCTTTCATCAGCACTAGGGAAACAAAACAACATCTAGAGATGACAAATAAATAAATAAAATGCACTTTACTCTCTACTGACTTAAACCTTGATGGTGCTGGGCTAAAAAAGCGACATGTTAATTTAATGAAGAGGTTTATATATTTGTCCTTCTCATAAGTGGAGAACATGTTTTATTATGCAAACCACGTTTAATAACGTGTGGCCAAACAATGAGTTTGGAAATAAACCACCCATGGGGTTTTCTCTCTTTGAACTTGAGTCTTAGCAAATTTGTAGACAAATGGAAAATAATAACTTGCATGGATGTTGACCAAAAATAGTAAAACATATGGAAGTAAAACTTCTTCTGCCTTAATTGTTTACTGAATGTTCTATCGTGTGCTCTTTATTCAGTTCCACTGATCAAGTGGACAAGTGTTCTCATCTCCAAAATCACCACCACCGTTGACGCTAACTGGCACCCTTTTTTGCAGTCTCAACAAAGAATAAAACACAATGCTGGCTGTTTGGCATGGAGGTGGAATCCCCTGATCCTTCCATGATGGGGTTGAGACATGTTGCCGAGACTTGGTGGGGAAAGCTTAGCAGCTCATGCCTGTCCTGTATGTGGTCTGTGGATAAGCAGAGGCCTCCTGTCTGTGAGTCTGCCAGCCCAGCATCTTTCATGAGGCTTAGGACTTACTCTCAGTGAAATTTTAAATCATGAATCTGCTTTTAAAAATAAACATCCTCTGGGTGCATTATGGATTGGTTGAAGAAGAAAGTATATGTTGGGCTCCTAATGGGACTAAATTAATGAGCTAAGAGCCTTCACAGATAGCAGCTGGCTAGTCAACTTACATCTACCAGGCTTCCCTACCCAGCTCTTCTGATAGCAGCATAGGTCTGGTCTCCTTCTGCATTGCTGCCATTTTTAATCTGCTTCCCCACCCTCTGTCCAGCAGTCTCCTCCTCAGCTTTGTAGAGCTCAGTCAAGGTTTCAGTACTGGATGGAAAACCCAGCAGCATGGGCTGTATTTCTGCATGTTGCTATCACTAGATCATAAAGGCAGTGGAGGGAAATCAGGGAAATGACAGAGGGGCAATAAATTAAAATATTTTTTGTTTTAAGCAATGCAAAGGTTGAGGCAGCTTTGGGTTCAAGTGTTGTGAGTAGTGACTCACATTAATTCACAGGAGATGTCGTTTATCTGGGTCTAGCACTCTCTAACTTCTTTTACAATTGGTTTAATTTCTCAGCTCCTCCTCCTATGACTTGAAAACCTTTCATATTTCACTTAGTGTAGGGATCCTTTTTGTTTCCACTGTCCAGCATGAACCTTCCCTCAGATTCTCTTGTGAACACTGCTGGGGCAGAGATTCCATTCAGGCTCCCAGGAGCTAGCTTCATTCTCATCTCCCTCGCCTGTCCTTTCACTCACCCCACAGCCTGGCTTTTTAAGTCTTTAAATATTTAAAGACTGTCTTGTGTTTTTGCTTTCGTTGACAACTTTAGAGCCTGATCCTGCAATTTTTACTCACCCAAATACTCCTATTGCCATCACTGGGACTGCACATATGAATGAGGGCTGCTTGTGTGCGGAAGGGCTATGGGATCTGGCCCTGAGTCCCCTTTTTTTGTTCTTCTTTTGACTTTTATTTGCAAGTTTTTTCATCTTTCCCTTTCCCAGGATTATAGATATTCAATATACTGTTTTCATTTTCTTGAACTACTCTGGGTTCTGGCATTAGTCCAGTACTCCGGGGTTTTTTAGCACTACTCTACTGCTCTGGTTCCTGGCAGTTCTCTGACGTTCTGGGTTCAGCAGTACTCTGATATTCTGGTGCACTAAGTGGCCAGTCCTCCTGGGCAGTTGCAATAATAATTAAGGGTAGGCAAAGTGACTGAAATAAAATGAGAGCTGACCCCAAAGCCTTGGGCAAAACTTGAGCTAAAACCTGTGCTTACAATTTTTGCACCCCCATTTTGAGTGAATCAGCTTTTGGGCACTGTTATAAACTTCTGAACCTTTGGAGGTTTCCCCCAAAGACAGCGCATGGTGAGATCAATGCATGGTTACCCGATTCCTCCCAAAATGGAGTGTCTTCAGTTATGCTCTTTATATTTCCTTATCCTGAGTTAAATATGTTTCCCTTCCGTGTTTGGTGCACATACTGAATTAGAAAACAAACTTGTACCAGGGCCACACTTGATCACCTGCTCTCCTCTGTTTATTGAAATGTTGTTGACCTCCCATTACTTGCACTTTGGCTGCCTTACAAGCTGGTGTTATAAATGCAATAGTTGGGGCTCCCATTCTAAAGCTTAGGTGGTGTAGTGCTTTAGTGCGCTAGCCATTCATCTCTGGAGACTGGGGCTCATATCCCAGGTCAGGGCTGGGCTTATCCCCATTTCTCAGCATTGCAAATCCATGATGCAGTTTAGAGGGATCCATTGTACCTGACTGTCTCCCCTTAACAGTGCCCCATTGCTGGAGCAGTAGGAGGTGCTGTTGGTCATGAGAAGGGGTATTGTCAGAGCAGACTAGGAAACTCTGCATTTTATCTGTCTGTATTATGTGCGACTCAAGCTGTGTGTTTCTCACTTGATAAACAATCAGTAGGATGGTGGATTTTTTCCTCACCACCTCTTTCAGAGATAGTCGTGTATGTTTCTAAATCCCTTTGCAAACATCTCCAGGGAAGTCCACTCTGCATCAGTCCTCCTCTTTGCCAAGCCATCCATGATAAATAAGGCTCAGCCTTTGTGACTACATACCTCCCTGTCTCCTGAGCTACATTCATCCATTGATGGTAGTAGCCAGACTCCATGCTACACCAAAATGATTTCTCTTGCTTCACATCTTTACAACATTGTCCCCAACCCTCTGTAACTGTCAACACCTTCTGTTCTCTCTCTTCCTCTGAAGAGTTCGCCAGAGCTTCATCTGTTTCCTCTGCTAGGATGAAGAGAGAGATGATTTCTTGTTAACGCTCTGAAGCAGTGGAAATAAATTTGGAGCCTCTGCATCCTGCCCAAGGAGGACTGGCTGCATGCGAGGGGGATTAAAACTTCATCCAACCTGAGGCTGCACTGATAACTCACCAGCAGCCTATGGGCTGCACCTAATTAAAATGAAACGGATGGAGGCATACAAACCCCCGGGGACTACCATTCCCAGCGTGTGATGCTTTGAGTGACTTGTTTTTTGATCAAGGTATCGCACACTGGAACCTATAGTCTTCGCAGGCTGCACCTCAGCATTGTGGGCCATTCTAGGTCTGCTGGCCACGCACTGGCTATCCCTGCTCTGCATGAACAAGTGATGAACTAGGATTTTTACAGAAGGCAAAGCTATGGCACTGGATAGCAGGAGCAGAGGGTGAGTAGACAGGAGAGTTAAAAAATAAGCACAAGAAGCCAGGTCCTCAGCTGGCATAAATTGGCATTGCTCCATTAAAGTTAGTGATTTACGCCGGCTGAGGATCTGGCCTCAGGGTGTATAAAAATATAGTTAAGCAGAGGAATTAAGGGGAAGGAACATGTAGTTGCAGTGGAAATGAGCTAATCATAGCAGACTAAATCTTGGATTAAAGGTCACATATGGGGGATCTAATCTGAAGAGCAGGAGATTATTTAACTGTCCATAAAGCATCAAAGGATCTCTCCTGGACATTCACACATAGACAGCGAGGGCACAATTTTGCAAACCTCTGATTTTGGGAGACTCAGTTCATGGGTGCCCAAATCAAGACACCTTGGACCTGATTTTAAGAAGTGCTGAACTCTCACAAGTCCAGTTAAAGTTCAGCGGCAGCTTTGAGTGCCCAGTGCCTCTGAAAACCAGGCCCAAGATGTCTTGAGTTAGGCACCCAAAATCAGAGGCCAATTTTTGAAAATGTGGGCTTATGACGTTTGGGCTGTTTGATGTTCATGGCCAAGCTTCCAAAGGAAACACAGACTGAACTGTAATCTTGGTGGCATCAGCAGCTGCTGATTGAATAGAGTGCAAATAATTGACCAGTTGTATGGAGCTGACCTGAAATTTCAGAATCCCTAGTACATGAGAACATACGAACCTCAGAGTAGCCCACTTGCTGTGAACCTTTCTGAGCCTACATGTTTATCCCATTGTTCCTAGCCATTCACCCAATGTCACCCTATAATTCTTCTCTGTCCAGGGATTTTACCTCCTTCAAACATTCGTAGGCTCTTTCATGTGCTCCCTTCCTTCTCTGGTCACGTCTTAGTTAGGTGATATATATCTTGCTCCCTTCTTCTGTCATCATAAATCAAACCCACCAAATCCCTGATCACTTTTGTTGCTCTTCTTTGAGCTTCTTTCCATTTGTCAGTCAGTATCGTCCTGGGTGCGGTGCCTGGAAATTAATGCAGTATTCTAAGTTCAGTGGCACCAGTGTCAGAGAGAGGGGGATCCGATTAGCCTTATCTTAGCATGCACAACTGCTATATAGTTGTCACTGAACTGTTGTCATTGTGCCTTTGATCTTACATGTTCATATGAAATAAGAACTTGCTAAACCAACTCTCAGTCTGGTTAGCTTTTTCTCTGTTGTTTTTGATGTTCACTCATCTGCGCTTCTTGACCATAGCCAAGATCTGAAGCAGAAGTGCAGAAATACAGAAAGAAAGGCCTCTCTCCAGGTGCCTGTGTCCAGATTTTGACAAGAAAGCCTGTTCTTCCAAGATTCCCAGTGTTGCAGACCTAAGTGCTTTGGATGAGGCTTTAAGCTTGCACGTGGTTATCCGGACTGCACCTTCTGAGGTTCGCTCGTCACCAGGACCCGTGTGGTTTTACAGCGTGGGGGGGTCAGATTCACTCATGGGTCAGCGCTGGTGTAAACCCAGGTGCGGAACGGTGGTGGTGGAATGCTTGTCAGGAGAGGAGGCTGTGGTGGTGGAACAGGGGGGCCAATGGGAGTCAGTGCGGCCTGGAGAGTGAGCGATGCTGGATGGAAAGGGGGCATGGCTAGGCTGGCTGAGGGATGTGCTGAAATAGCACATGCCCTCAGTGGCCTCTGCCAGCAGGACTCGGACTGGCTGTCCCTGAGATGTGCTGGTGTGGGGGGTGGGGTGTAATTTACACCTTCCTACCCAGATTCAATGGTTTTAGCCCAGGAAATGTGTGATCCATCACAAGTGCTGTGTGCTGATGGAGGGCATCCCGGTGCACAGACACCAGCATGCAGAGTCTGGGCAGCAGAATGATTCCTTGGACCACTCCAGGCCAAAATCACTTGTAGGAAATTAGGTTTGCTTCGTAAACAGTGACTGAATCCCTCCTGGTCAGGGGAAGATGGGAGGCGGCTTTCGGGGGCTCCTGAGGAGACAGTCTCCTGAGGAGACTGATGATAAAATCATGTACATAAAAGGATACTTTGGAGAATAATGAAAAGTGATGGCTGAACATGGAACTTCTTGTAATGGTCCTCTCCAAATGCTCCAAGAGGCAGCTTGGAAAATGCTGTCTGCCTAGCTCCTTGGATACAGCCGGAACTGCTCAGTGCATGATGTAAAATGAAGGCAGTACGAGTGTAGATGCACGGATTCCATGCAATGGTAACATGCGCAGGGCCCCATCCGGCTCTCTTTGCTATCTGTGACCGGTTCCTCTTGTGGCAAGATGGCTGATTTTAGTCTGGTGGGTCCTGCGCTTTTCTTGGTGGGGAGCTAAGATGCCACCCTGTGCCCCTGCTCTTGGGTGCCGAGGGCCCCGCTAATAGCCCAGGAAGGTGGTAGAGGAGGGAAGCGGGGGAGGCATCTGGGTTTGCTCCTTGCTCTGAGTCCCAGACCCTCTCAACCCCTGTTGATTTCTTACCCTCATCCCCCTTAGGTGGGGTTACCGTCGGTCCTTAGATGCTGGGGGGGCAGGGAATCTCCCTGTCCTGCTGGACAGGGTCTCCCTTACTTCTATTCTCAGGTCTTCCAAATCTCTCAACACACCTCTGAGCTCCAATCCTTTCTCCTTCCTCCTTCTCCTCTGTCTGCCTGACGCAGGGGGTTTTATTAGGTTCCTAACAGGGGCCTTAATTGACTGCAGGTGCTCCAATTAACCTGCAGCCACCTTCCCGAGTCTACAGGGAACCATGCCTTAATTAGCCTTGAGCTTATATATTTCCCCTCTAGCACTCTCCCACTGCTCCCTGGCCCTCCTGTATCACACTCCCTAGCACATATTTCCATATGCCCAGGCCTGCATCTAGCCTCATCCTGCCTACTTGTGACCCCTCCCACTCTCCGGCTCTCTCAAGTGACCCCTTTCTATGCACTGTGAAGCAATGAGGTTGAAACACAAGTGTCCAAGAGAAGTGTGGGGCAGGGCAAATAGAGATTTCCATCTTTGCAGCACAGGGAGGCCAAAGTTGGATGGGACCATGGCTGGGGATGCAAATGCGTATTTGGTTCTACTGTAGGGCTCTAGGTGGTTGCTTAACTCTAAGGGCACCATGGGTGATGGTTGATGAGATCAATGACTGCAGCAGACCCACTCACTGCCCCTGTACTGGCTTCTTTGATGGAGGTGACCCTAAGAGAGTCTCTTTGGATAAATGTGAGGCAGTGTCCAAGCAGCAGCTGTGCTACCTACAGATGAAACCATGCTCATGAATTGCGTGTGGTTTCATTTGTAGACCTGCAGTGGCAGCAGGGACAGCAGCCTCAGCTCTCTGGCATTGCTGCATGTTTTCATTTCCACTTCCGTGGTCCTTCCCTGCAGGGTTTAGAGAAATTCAGAAGGAGAGAATGTAGGTGTAGGCCTTCCAGCAATCTAAACACACTGCATGCCAATATCATTCTACCTATTCTGTAGTTCCATGATCCTTCTTTGGGAGATTGCGCAGTGTGAAGCTCATAGCTTGTTTCCTCTTTATTCCTCTTACTCTCAGAGTCCCTCTGTTGTGGTCATCTTCACTCCAGCTGTGTAGAATTGGATGTGATTCTCTTCAGAGTTTGTGTTGCTCAGAATACTGACTGGTTGGTAATGGTGGGAGGGGTCATTCAAGGTGCTCTCCCCTCTTTACCCTTCCCCTGATTCTGAGTACACAGCCTTTGCAGCACTTCAAGACTTGGATGGGCATGGGCAGCTTGTGGATTTTTGCAGCCTAGGAAAATGCTGAGGGTTTTTTTTTACCCTGGAGAGAGATTTGTGAAAATGTGTCTGAAATCTAGTGCACTCTGTGATGTAAGTGCCAGGCCCTCTGTTAGATTTAGCAAGTGCAGTGTATGGGACTGAGCAAACCAATGCATCTCCCAGAACAGAAGCAGCTTGGGGTGGTCAATGCAACTGACACAGCTGAGATGCCAAAAATATTTGACGGATGCATTATGGAAGCTGAAATGTGCTATCCGAGGAAGCAGCGATGTGCTGCTTAGAAGCAAACAGTTTCCAGTAAACATCAAGAATGGTGACTCTGTCTTGTCATGACAGCTCTGTGAGAGTCATCAGGACTCTCTTCTGCTCAAAACATTTTCCAGTATGGGAAGTTTTCAGAGTTATTGATTCATTCAACAGAGCAGAGAGAACTTTGGGGTCTCTGTGTGTGTGAAATGTATCATTGCTTCCACAGGTCTAAGGAAGCCAAACCCCAGGCTAATTGCTGTTAAGTTCAATGGGCCTGATTCTCCTCTCACATTAGTTTTACACCAGTGTTAACTCCACTGGTTTTCTTTGGCTTACTCCTGATTCACATTGATATCAGCGAGAGGAGAATCAGACACAGTGGATTTTAACTAGAGTAAATGAAATCAGAAACTGGTAATCTCGTAAACACCCCACTTAGAACAAAGCTCTGTGTTCAGACGCGTGTTGAGCTGTAACCAGTGCTTGATTTATAATGAAAGAGGTACTGGGGCTCCAGCAATTAGGTGCTGGGGTGCAAGCATTTTTTTTTTTTTGCTTTCATAACTGATGCAGCAAGCCCAGAGCGGCTGGGGCTATGAACTGTCATGCCTCGAGGTGCCAGGGCTCAGCCCCGGCAAGCCCCGGCATGAATTAAGCACTGGCTGTAATAACCCTGGTGCTTTCCACACTGGCAGCTACACAAAGGCTTCAGGGCAGGTGTAAATGTACGGCTGCGGCATCCAAAGAACTTGAACAATTACTTAAGAGTAACCTAGTGGCGGGATTTAAAGGGCAGATGCGGGCCCGTTGCCAGTGACGTTGCCTGCAGTAGCTGGTTTCCGTAGGCAGCCCTTGATACAGTTGCCTGCATTTCCTAATGGACTCTGAGATGAAGCAGAAATAAAGCCTCAAACCCTCAAGTGCTGGCATGTTTCCTAATCTGAATTACCAGATGAGTCTGAGGAGAAAAGCAGGAGCCCTAAGGGAGGACTGGGATTCCCTTTCTTCTTTTCAATGGAGTGAGAGGCTGACTGGCTGTGATTGGTTGGTAATGAACTGCCAGTTGGTCTTGGGGAGAGGCTATTAGGGGCTCCTTTTCGCAAAATGTCGACTGCCAGCTGACAGCCTTTGCTTCTTCTGCTAAGCCACAGCAACCTCAGCAGCAGTACGCACGTTTTATAGGAGGGCTCCAGTAATAAACACAATCAACAGCTGGTCCCATTCAAGGGGAGCTACTTGTCCTGTCCTCTTAGGCGCTGTCTGCGCTGGGCAGAAAGACATCACAAGAAGTCATTGCTTGGAGCCCCGCAGGCAGCACAGCACAGGTGGTGCGGGGAGGGCGGGGGGGGGGGCTCTAACTTATTGCAGTCTGACCTAGCTGTTATGGGATGCTCTGCTGCCCAGGATTGCCAACGTGCAAAGTGGTCCAGCTGCTCTCCCTCTCCTCCCAGCCCTGCAACTGCCAAGCCCTTATGAAGAGGGGGCAGTATAGTTCTGTGTACGTTGACCTTGCACAGCTCCTCTGTTTGGGTGAATTCACCCAGGGGCCTTTGCAACCCTTTAGGGCACTGGAGTATAGAGGGACTGTACCGGAGGGTGGATTTGGCCCCTTGTGTTCGCACGTGATGGCAGGTCCATTACAAGCATTATTTATACTGATCTGCGTGCGGTGCCTGCACTGGCTGAACCACTGCTGCCTGCTAGGGTTTCTGTTCAGTGTGGAGAGCAAGTATTGCAACTGCACTGGTTCTGGTGCCTCTCCTCAAGCACAATGCAGTGCTTCCCATCTGGAAATTACCCAAAAGGCCATGCCCCCAGGAACTGCGCTGAGAGTTAGCGGGTAGGTATGTCAGAATACACTGGTGTGTCGAGGCAGTAAACATTCGCCGGGACAAGCAAAACAGCTGGCCTAATCCAGCAGCTGATGAGCTTGAAAGGGTTTCCTTGCTTAGATAACAAGTTCTTAAGCGTGTGCCCTTGGGAAAGAGCTACTTTTCCCTTTCCCATTAAACTAGTTTCATACTAGAAGAGCTATGCATTTCCGCTTTCTTCTCTCTTTGGGTATTTGTAGCAAGATGTGAAGTAAATTCAAGGTACAACATGTAGACGCAGGACCATCAAGTCTATCTTGCCTCTGGGAGTGGCCAGTACCTGATGCTTCAGAGAAAAGTGACTTCCCACCCTTCCTACAAGATCAGATGTGCAATGCTCTACCAGAGTGGAAAGATTAGGATTCCATCTTGACTGCCATGAGTGACCAGGTTATGCCCTGAAGCCTGAGATTTCACTCCTCCTAGTTTAGCATCTTCAGCTTTATCATTGGTTTATAAATAATGTCGCGCCAGGGGGTAGTTGTCTTTACTCAGTGGAGGTGATATTAGTTACACGGTGAAAGAAAGTAAGGACTGTAATACGTTGATTGTTACTATGGGACAGTAAAGGCTCATAGAGAAGTTGTTTCTTTCAACTCAAAGAACCTGCTGGTGAAACGTAAGTCCTAGTTTTGAAGGCCTGATTCAGGTCTCATACGGGTGGTGTGGGGGGAAAGTCAGGTATAACTGCAGTTAGTCCGTAGAGTTACACTGGTTTAATTGAGAGGAGAATCAGGGTTTCTGCCTTTATTTGTCCTTCCACTGCGTGCGGCACACCAGACCAATAGACGTGTATTTCATTACATTAGCCTGAGTTGGTGGCACCCGCCTGTAGGTGCGTTCAATCTTATAGGCATGAAACGGCCAACAACAATGAAAACCTTCTGCTAACATGATCCTGTAAGGCGGTAAATTCTCTCCACTCCTGTTGACACCAATAGGAGTTGAGGGTGCTCAAGACTTAACAGGATCAGGCACATCGTTTCCAGTTTCCCAGCTGCCTGACCCTGACTCTGAGAAGCGCGTGTTAAGAAGCATGCTGGGAAATTGCCTTAAATGCCTGAGTTTAGTGTAGCAGCGTCTAGTGTTGACTAATTGCTGTTTCATAATGTGCAATACAGTTGCAGAGCTTCTAATGAGATTTGGAAGGTAAACAAAGCCATCAGGTTAATTTGCAGGAACAGGCTGCTGAAATATTGAGTGTGAGATCATCCTGCAGGGCTGGAATCCACCCTGAAGCCCTCTCTGAAGAATGACAGCCATGTAACGACTGCTGGCGGAGCTGTCACTTACTGGGCCAGATCCTGTGCTGGCATGGATTGGTATAGCGCCATTGACCAAAATAGAACTATGCTGATTTACATCAATGGAGGGTCTGGCCCATTATTATTTATTATTGTATAGTGCTCACAGGTGTGCTGGACATTGCACTAAGAATATGTAGATGAGAGGGCCTTGCCCCAAATAGCCCTCAGTGTAAATGATGGATTTGAGAGGCTGGTGAGGATGCAGCCTACACTAGGAGTAAGGAAGGATTCAGATGACAGACATAAGGTTAATCAGTTTAGGTCTCCATGTGATTTAGTTGTGGTGTTTGAAGCATCTTTGCTGAGTGCTGTGGGGAGACTATTCAGGCTTGAAGGGAAATTTGGATTTTGTTTCTTCCACTTCACTTTCTGACCCCGCCCCCTCCTTCTTCGTTGTCCTTGTAAGGTAGCATATTTGCGACCAATAGCAACCCTTTGTGTCAGGGTTCAGTGCTGCAAGGGTTCCTTGTCTCCAGAACCTCCTGCAGGCCATCCCATCTGCCTCTCACCAGGCTCAACCCTCTGACCAAGACACATACAGTTCAGTCCCCTTCCAGGGTAACAAACAGGTCCAGCTGAAAGTTCACAAAACATTTCAACAGAAACAAGTCTTCAGTCCCCCTCTTGGGCTATTCCTCAGCCCGTCCTTCGGGGTCTTCAGCTCCACCCTGGGCTCAGTATTGCTTCCCTAGGGCTTGCATCCTCTGGGGCTAGTAGGGGAACCTAGGGCCACCCTCTATTCTGGCTTCCAGCCCAGTGACCCTGTATTAAGCAGCTAGATCTGCTTCTTCAGATACACTGCTGGTTCCCTGGGCTGCTTCCTACCTCTAAGCCCCCTCAAGCTGTGCCCCCCCACCCCCAGCCTGTGCTTAACGGAGCCTCCTTTTGGTTGTCAGCCTCTAGTGTCTCTCTAGATTTTCCAGCTTCTCCTTTCTCTGCTGGACTAACCCTTCTTCCACCACTGAAGTGCCTTTAACTGGCCCTACCTCAGGACCTCCCCACAGGAACCTAACCTGCTCCCTGGGGATCATCCCACTTGGATTCTTACCTGTTTAAGCTCTGTCTCCAGGTTCCTCCCACCCAAGCCTCACCTGCGCTCTGTAGGTACATCTACACTGCAGTAAAAGACCCGTGACACTGCTGTGGCTGTGCTGGGTCAGCTGACTCAGGCACATGGGACTATAAAATTGCAGTATAGATATTCGGGTTCGGGCTGGAGCCTGGGCTTTGAGATCCCAAGATGGGGGAAGGTCTCAGAACCCAGACTCCGGCCTGGGCCCAGATGCCTACACTACTATTTTTAGCCCCACAGCCCAAGCCCTGCAAGCCAGAGTCAGCTGCCCGAGGCTCTGAGACTCAGTGGCGTGGGTTTTTTTATCATTGTGTAGATGATGGGAGAGTTCAGTCTCTTCTGTAGTTTCCCTCCCTTCTCAGTATGTAACTGAGTTACATAAGAATGGCCATACTGAGTCAGATCAGTGGCCCATCTAACTCGGTATCCTGTTTTCTGACAGTGGGCAGTGCCTGAGGCTTCACAGGGAGTGAACAGAACAGGGAAGTTTCAAGTGATCCATCCCCTGTTGTCCAGTCCCAGCTTCTGGCAGTTGGAGGTTTAGGGACACCTACACATGGGGTGTGTCCCTGACCATCTTGCTTAATAGCCATTGATGGATCTATCCTCCATGAACTTATCTCATTCTTTTTTGAACCCAGTCATACTTTTGGCCTTCACAACAAGCCTTGGCAATGAGTTCCACGGGTTGACTGTGCGTTGTGTGAAGAAGTACTTCCTTATGCGTGTCTTAAACGTGCTATCTCTTAATTTCATCAGGTAACCTCTAGTTCTTGTGTTATGGGAAGGGGAAAATAACATTACCCTATTCACTTTCTACACACCACACAGGATGTTATAGAGACCTTTGTCGGACCCCCTATCATCGTCTCTTTTTCAAGCTAACCAGTCCCGGTCTTTTTAATCTCTTCTTGTATGGAAGCTGTTCCATACCCCTAATTGTTTTTTCTGCTCTTCTCTGTCCCTTTTCTAGACCTGAATGCAGGATTCAAGGTGTGGGTGTGCCATGGAGTTCTTCTCTTATGGTTTATGGGGAAGGCGACTCATCTGCTGAGTCTGTAACTGCCACCTACTATATTCCTCGTAAATTCATGCCACTACACTTTCTTACCCTGCACTATAGCCTTAAAATAAGTAGTAGAGTTTTTTTAATGTGATCAACTGTCCCGTTACGCTCACTAGACCCCTTATAGTAAATTCTGTTACCTTAAAGCATCTAAATTGTACTCTAAAGAACCTATTTTTCCTGAAAACAGTCCCTGCATTCTATATCAGGTGATCAGCTGTTTCTTTGATCTTACATAACCCATCTTTGTGTCTATTCAATAAAGATAAATTGCTATTCAAACCATAGTGACCAGCTATCAGTCTGAATATGAGTACTTCACTGATCCTTTCCTAAGTTCGGAGTAGAGCATTATCCTCTGTTTTGGGGCATAATTCATGGAATCTTCTTCTTTTCTCCTTGGTCCATAATTCTTGTCCTTCCTATTTAAATCCTTTTTGAACCAAACTTTTAAATTCCTGCTTATTCAAAGGAATCTTTATATCAATTTCTCAATTTTTTAAAACCATTTTTCACTTCCCTATCTGCTATTTCATTGCCAGATATCCCAGAGAGCTGGAATTCATGCTAGTATTGTGTTCATGTCCGAGCATACTAAGTGTTGTCCGAAACAATATTTCATTGATTAGCTCACTCCTGCTTTCAGAGGCACTGCTTTGAATTGCCGTATACCTGATAATGAATCCAAAAAGAGAACAGATGTGGTAGGCCATATGGCCCTTATCCAGTTTCATTCAAATATTATTCTCACCAATTCAGCTGTCATAATAGCTAAAAAATTAGATATTCTTTTAGATTTCTTAAATCCAATCACAGAGGGTCAAAAGGCTATTCCCACTGTACCTGTTTTTCATCTGTCAAGCCATCAGTATATATTCGGCTATTGTGACTCCATTTACCATATATTAACTTTCATATAAGACAGCTCTTTGTTTCTCTTGATTTTATTATATAATTCTAAATCCAAATCTGGAGAGACAATTTTCCAGGTATAATTTATTGCCCCAGAAGTATAGACTTTAGTATCTTCTTGTCCTTCCTTTTCACTTAAGTTTTTTACCCATATTTTAACCCAAAGAGTACAAGGGAGTTTATTGTGTCAGGCTAAATTTCGTCCAGTTATTTCCAAACATTCCTCCTATATTTATCCAGCATTCTTATCTGCACTATTTCCCTTGACTTTAGGGGAAGAAAACTTGTCTCTTTCACCAACAGAAGTTGGGCCAGTAAAAGATATTACCTCCCCACTGTTAGCCCAACATGTCAGGTCTAACATTTTCATTCTTAAATGGAGAGGCATTTCTCCAGTAGCTACCTGCATCACACACAGTGGTGTTGTGAGAAATGCACCACATGCTATTTGTAGCACTTGAGCTTGACTTTACTCTAACTTTTTAAGCTCTGAACTGGCTGCAGAGCTAAAGGCTTGATACCCACAATCTGATCTTATTAATGCTGTATATAGCTTCATCAGCACTTTGTTATCTGCTCCCCAATTAATCCCAGCAATATTTTTAGGTACATTACTCCTCCTTTATATTTGTAATACTTTCTATATGGCCCTTCCAAGTAAGTTTATTATCGTACAATACACCTGGAAATGTAAAACTATTAACTACATGTGCCTGTTCTTCACAAAGGTATGAATGACACTCATAAATCTTTCTTCTAGTGAAGATCATCCCCTTTGTTTTAGTGATTGAAAATTTAAGTCCCCAAGCAGGTCCCCATTCTGAGACACATACACATATACCCTCCAAAAATAGCAGTTATCCCCTATTGAGTTCCCTCCTCCTGAGTTCCTTATAAGGCCCAGTCGCCCAATGATCCTTACCTAGCTCCGCCCCATCTGGCCAGGGGGCAATCAATCAATCCCAGGTGCGCTAATTGACTCTTAACTGCTTGCCTACCAGGTGATGGGAGTGAACCCCATTACAGTCCCCCTTCAAACCCATCCATTTCCCCTGTCCTTCACCTCCCTCCTACCCTGCCAGTACCTTCAAATGGCCATCTACTCCTCTCCTTCATTCCGTCCCCTCATCAGCACTCCCCACTCTGCCCCAGACAGAGCAGAGCTTGATTCAGGTGACATATTCAGCAGAAGAAGGACTATTCCCCTGGCTGCGTGCTCATCTCCCTGTCCCAGCCATGTCAGGACTCAGGAGGCGGTTGGGGGAGCAGGTCAGTACAGTCTAAGCAGGTTGTGAGAAGCAAGGGGAGACTGAGAAAAAAGTCCCAAATGTCCAGGGCTCCCACTACAGTTGGGAGGCTTGGCCTAGGCCTGCACGCTGAATCATTGGCAACTACTGGAGGTGTCACTGCTGCCCAGTTGCACCACCCAAGATGGCTGAGATCAGGGGTGCCTGTGCCCTGTGGAATTTTAGATGTAGAGAAATTCCAGCTGGTCCAGGTAGCAGGGGGCAAAATAGGGATTTTTCTTCTCTAGCACCTTATAGCTAAGGAGCTCCATGCTCTTTGCACACATCAGTTAATTAAGTCTGACAACACCTTTTGTGAGGTAGGTCTCATTATATCCATTTACAAATAGGCAGACTGAGGCACAGAGAGGTCTGTGACTTGCTCAAGGCTGCATGATGCAACAGTGTGTTAGAGTCGGGAAGAGAACCCAGGAGTCCGGGTTCCCAGTCCTTTGGTTTTAACCACTAAACACGGTCTGTCCTTTGCATCTAACTCTTCTCAATGTTTTCTGGTGGAGACAAGGTGATTTAGGACCCGCTCTTCTCCAGCTAGGCCCCTTCTTTCTCCTGATCATTATTCTTAGTCCTGTCAGCACTGAAATACCAAAGGAGTGTGTAAAGCTATGTCCTGCCACTGTCCCAATAAAAATCCTGCTGGCTTTGCATGGTACACATCTGCAGGTGATGTTGATGGTATGGCTGATTTCCTAACAGGCTGCCTTTTACTTGATCTTTTTGAGAGACTGACTAGCAAGGTCAAAAAACACAGCTGTTGTTTTCAAGACAATTTTCAATATTAGCTGGGACAGCTTTCTTGAGAGATAAGCTTAAAAGCAAGGGGAGAAAAACTACTGTTGAAAAGTCCAAGCTCTAGGATGGGTTCCCTGGAGTGTTTCCCCTCTCACTGGAGTGCTCTTATGACAGGGGGTTTTCTATGTCTAGGATGTTGGCTTAAAGTGAGCTGTGTCTCACCAGATTGCAGACAGCCAGAAAACGGGTGGGTTAGAGAAAATTGATGGCAAGAGGGCATTATAATAGTTCAACAACCTGTCTGGGCATGAACATTCTGTTAGGAACTAATGAAAATCCATAGTGCACAATGATGCATCTGGCACTTCTCTGAGACCCCTTTAAAGTGTTCTACTCTGAAGAATAATTACCGTGAAATAGCACCTTCTTACTAATGGGTCTGCTCCTTGGGTGCATTTAAAATCTGATCTGCTTATTTTAGGCAAAACAAAATAAAAACGAGCTACATTTTACCACTGTTAACCCTGCCGCGCCAAGGCAGCTAATGGGAGCACGGGTTGAATTCTATTCCGTTCAACCCAATTCCAGTTTCAGAGACAAATTCTGCTCTTACTTGGACCCAGGCAACTCCACTGAAGACAGTGGGGCTGGGGTGCATAACTTAGGGCAGAATTTTACCTGCAGAATCCTTATAACTACTGATCATGTGGGTATTCCCTGGTGGGAATAGTATGCACAAATAACATTTGCATCTGTGTAAGCTATGTGTAACCCATGCCTGTTCAGTGCTGCACTCTTCCCTGCTCTCGTGACTGGACTAAAAGTTTGAGTCTGTACAGCCTTTGAACTAATTACAAGTAGCCAAAAAGGTGATATATTTGACATCTGATCTGTGTTATAGGCATTGGGCAAAGCTGGACTGGATCCCAGCAAAGGAGCTTTGGCAACTGTGTGAGTCTGATCCTTAAACTGCCTTTACTGGCGTTACATTTCTCCCAGTTACCCCTGTAATGAGTCCAATAATTCGTGTCTGACTAAAGCATAATTTCCAGAAAAGCGTCCAGCATTGAGAGCTGGAGAATCCATCTCTTCGCTGGGTAGTTTGTTCCGATGGTTAGTCACTTTCACTGTTACAAATTTATGCCTGATTTCTAATCTGAATTTGTCAGGCTTCAGCTTCTAGCCACTGGTTCTTGCTGTGCCTTTCTCTGCTAGACTAAGGAGACTTTTAGTACCTGGTATTTTCTCCCCGGGAAGGTACTTATAGACTGTGATCAAAATCACCTCTCAATAATAATCTGTTTGATAACCTACACCGACAGAGCTCTAGGTCTCTCACTGTAAGACATTTCCTCCTGCCCTTGAATAATTTTTGTGGGTCTTTTCTGAACTGTCTCCAGTTTTCCAATGTGTGGCAAACAGAACTGAATGGATTTCAGGATTGGGTCTCACAAGCGTCACATACAAAAGTAAAATCATCTCCTTCCTCTTAGTCACTACTACCCGATTCATACAGCCAAGGATTGCGTGAGCC
Organism: Natator depressus; assembly: GCF_965152275.1. Classification (NCBI taxonomy): domain Eukaryota; kingdom Metazoa; phylum Chordata; order Testudines; family Cheloniidae; genus Natator; species Natator depressus. The sequence goes on along the minus strand of NC_134242.1, from coordinate 80,746,017 downwards.
CTTTTTTGCCACAGCATTGCACCGGGAGCTTGTTTTGAGTTGCTTGTCTACTATGACCCCTAAATCCTTTTCAGAGTCACAGCTTTCCAAGATACAGCCCCCCCCCATTCTGCGGGCATGGCCTACATTCCTTGTAGAACGCTGCCTTTGGGTGTATTTGTGTGAATGGACCCAGGTTACCAAGCAATCCAGATGGCTCTGTATGTCTTCCTGTCCTCATCATTATTTACCAGTCATCTGTGCATTGTTTCCTCGGACCCTTTGTTGACTTGCTGTGGGCCATGAAGTGCTATTCATGGCAGTCAATTAAGAATCTGTAGATACATGGCCCATGGCTGGCTCTAACCTCTTCCATAACAGTTGCCCAGTACCAGCCTCACTTGCTTTTTCTTTTTCTGGCCGTTTAACAAGGGAAAGTGACACTTTTTAGGGTGATCCACTTCAGCAGGACTGTTACCTACTAAATAAAGTTCATTAAAGTCAATGGGAAACTTTCCACTGACTTCAATGGGCTTTGTATCAGGCCCACTGTGCCTTTTATCTGTGTCCATCTTTGTGGAAACCCTGCTTCCCCTTTCATTCATTGTCTTACTGCTGGTGCTCAAAGTTTGTGTCAGCAGGACAGAAACGCTGGCTGTTGGCACTTGATCACCATTTTCTTGGCCGATGCTAAGACTCCCTCTTTGTTTCCATCTTTTAATTGTCTGGCTCAAGCAGCTCATTAAATGCTTTTCCCCAACCTCCCTTTCCTGTCCCGGTGCTGGCCATGGCCCAACTGAACTTCAGAGTGAGTTGAATTGAGGACTATGCAGAGTTAGTTGTATGGCACACAGAGAATTTTGCTTTTAGCTCACCAGCTTGAATCAAGTCCAGGCTAGCAGTGACTGGCAGCTATTGCCATCTAAACAGCCTTTTGGTGGCCTATGTGAAAAAGAATGAATGGGTCTCAGTCCATTTGCCAGTGGAAAGGTGCCTTCTGGTTTCCTTACTAGGTTAGAACACAACCAGCTACCATGAGTGGAAAGATGCCAGGCTGTGTCTACACTTGGTGCTGAGTGATTTTTCAGTCATACTAGCCAGCTTGAGACTGAAAAACAACCTTTCTTCCTAGTCTAGACAAGGTCCTAGACACAGAGGGCCAGATACACGGCTACACTCTGGCTGATTCACAGCACTCTAGGAGCAGCTGTAAACTCGGCTTAACTGAGCACTTAAAGTAGGTTTACAGCTCTTTGTCATCACTGCAGTGGTGCGAAGCATCTGGCGCATACCAGCCAATCTGACCAAGACTCCCTTAGGCTCTCTGGGTACTTTGCAATTAAACACCTGCGGCTGGCCTGGGTCAGCTGACTCTGGCTCGTGGGGCTCCGACTGCAGGGCTGTAACACTGCTGTGTGGGCATGCGGGCTCGGGCTGGAGCCCAAGCTCTGGGACCCTGCAAGGGGGAGGCTCCCAGGGCCCAGGCTCCAGTCGAAGCCTGAACATCTACACAGCAATTTTTAGCCCTGCAGCCTGAGCCCTGCAAGCCTGAATCAGCTGACCAGGCCAGCTGCAGCTCTGCCAGGGGTCTTTTATTCCAGTGTCGATATACCTGCTCCCTCTACTTTGCGCTCCTAGGTCCAGCCTTCTGTGAGTTGCTTTCCCAGTTATTCTCCTCTCTTCAAACCCCATAGTATATAAATTACACCAATTTAGCCTCAGGGGACTGATTTCAAAGGTGATACCTTAGGGGAGGTGTAATTTACTTGCCAGTAATGGGTGTGAGAGGATGGCAGCGGAAGCTGGTGTAACTAGGAGGCTAGAAGAAGGTGTAAGTTACACCAAGTTTCTCATCTCTGCAATTGATCCAGAGAGTGGGAACTAGGAAATGAAAGTAAAATTGTAATGGTGATCCCCAGCCCTTTATTACAACAGTTTCTGCAGAGGAGCCCGGCCCCACTGGAATGCATTAAGCACCCTAATCCTTGTCACCATCAGCACTGAATTCCTGCATTGTCGTCGATTTCTTACCTGGCATATTTAGAACGTTTCGCTCACATTCCTGTGATTTGCTTTGCATTCACTATTTACAGTTTACCTCAGACCTTTTGGCCATATGCATGTGTGCAGAAGAAAAGGGCTACAGGTATCTAAAGCAGCCAAGTGCTTGGAAGATGGGTTTTGTTTCTTCTGTGACCTCACACGTACCAGCAGACAGCAAAGGTCTCCCATTAAAATTGTGTCCCAGAGAAATATATTCATTTCAAATTCAAGTGTTTGAGGGAAACCTTCTCAAAATAGTTTTGAACCAAGAACAACAATGTACCAGTGCTGTGGGAGGGAGGGGGAGCAACGTTGTGGCTCCTGATCTGTAGTACATTTTGGCAATTCCTGTTAAGATCCAGACTAAGTAGCATGACCGTTTAGCACACCCGTCGTCTGTTCTCCTTACACAGCAGGAGCACAATTCGGACCATGTTAGAGTTCAGTATTAATTATTTAGAAATAACTTTGTGGTGCTGCACAGACCCTGATCTGCATTTGAAAACAATGGCAGCGTCTGCACAAAAAGCAAGCTATACAGGGGAACTGTGGGGTATGGAGTTCCTGGAAAAGTTGACCATGTGGTTCCAATGGGATGGTGTTCTGCTCTCCACACTGATGGACCAAAAACCCCCCCCAACTTTGCTGGTTTCTGGCTCTTGTTAATAGTGCCTAACTACTCTGCTCTGAATTATTAACATCTGACTTGGTAAGCTGTTTTTCCTTGACTGCAGAAGTATAACAGGATTTAGTTAAGGACACAGGGCTGCAATGGGTTTGCATGGGGTATAAAATGGCAGGATTTAGGCTCATTAATAACAGTGGGGTTGCATGGGTGTAACTGAGGGGCGAATTTGGATCATATGTAGCAAGCTAACCTAGATTACTTAATGCTCATTAGGGCCAGCCTTAATCACAAGCAATATAAATGGTTGTTTGGAGCCCTGCACAGACACTCAGCTCATAGATTGGCTTGATCCTGGCAGTGGCACTAGAGGAGGTCATATTTCCTCATCATCCTCCTGGCAAGGAGAGGTCCCTCCTTGCTCTGCTCCTTAGGGCCAGAGGAAGAAATAACTTGTAGCTGGAGCTACCTCTCTGGTAACTTGGGGTTGATACCTCTCAGGAGGTGTTTACAACCTGAATGATTCACCGGAATCATCCCCACCTCCACGCTGGTTTTCATTCCTGGAGGAGCTGTGGTCACCTCTGCTCCAGAGTTTCATACAGTCCCTGGCTCACAGTGTTACATTAAACCATTCATAAACTCGATACAATATGGTCCCCGAAGATATTGCATGCAGCTGCCATACTGTATCTATCACAGCTAGCTAGGCTGTAAGCTGCACTGACATTTGTTGTGTAGTAGCTTCTTACTCACGTCTGCATCAGCCTGGGATGGAAGTGATAATTGAAAAATGGGAATACAATGGGCCTCAATGTTGCCGTGGAGGCAAAAGGAGAGTTCATTTTCCATGGCCCGTTCAATCCCTGGCCTCTTGGATGAGACTGTCAGCAAGGGGTCCAACCGTTGCCAGTTTCAATAGTGTTTTTAGCTCTATGGATACCTTTCAACTGGGAAGAGAACTGAGACCCATCAAACTCATTTCACTGGCCTGTTTTGTAGAGGCTCTGGGTCACTAACAACTTTGAGCTGGATTTGGACCAGTGATCTAGAGGTGAAAGTCACTGCAACACAGTTCCTCAAGCTCCAGGGTAACTTCATATTTAATAAATGCTGATTTCAATGTTCCTCCCTGACATTGCTTGGCATTAGCCCATGACTGTGCACAAGTCAGCAGTAGAACTGCTTGAGCTTTGGAATGATTGCCGTCGTACGAATGACTGCTAAAACTGCAGCTGCCGAGCTCCAGAACGCCTACAAGTGCACCCCCCCCCCGCCACGGACACTTCTTCCAGGGTGTTTGTAAGCCCCCATCTCTCTCAGCTTCCCCTGCCCCAAGAAGAGTTAACAAAATAGCTGGTAGCAAATATTAATTAAAAATCCCAAACAAAAAGCGTAAGTCTAAGGAGAAAATGAAATGCCACTGGTCCATTACTTTGCTCTTCATTGCGAGCCCACTGGTTGTTTAGGGACTAATAGTCCTCTTCTGCCATTTTCGTACTAGGGTAACTCCATGGACTTCAGTAAAGTAAGACCTGACTTACCCTGTTGTAAGTGAGATCAGGACCAGACCCTTAGGTTGTAAGCTGTCTTAGACAGGAACCTTGTCTTCTTGCTGACTGAAAAGCAACTAGCATAGGGTTGTACTAGGTTAATAATGCACTTAATTTGCCCATACTCCATTGATAAATGTCTTCATTTTTCTCAAATGGACAGCAGTAACTACTACTATCTGCTCTGCCCCATTGCTAATTTTTGCCTCAACAACCAACCCCTCATGCTAATGGAGGAGTCTGACTGAACCTCATTAAGGTATTGGCTTTTCCAGGCCTTTCATCCACGAATCAATCCCGTGTTATTTCAGCTAGTCCATCTTAAGCAGGTCCCATCTGCATTAGCAAATTTTGAAGGCAAGAATTTCTTTGGCAATAGGGAAGGGAGAAGGAGGCCATGGGAAGCGAATTCATTAGGCTTGCTTAATATTGGGATCTCCCAATGTCTCACTGAACCTGTCAGAAAATTAAACATCCCTGGATTCTTCTGCGGTCCCTGGGTTGCCTGCCAGTTGTCTGATGATAACAGTTAATAGAGTGTGCTCACTGCTCCGGGCTGTCATGGAACTGGCAGCCGGCGTGAGCAGGATTTCTGTGCTGCTTTTCATTCTAAGCAGCTGGGCTCTTGTAACTGATGGACAGTAAACCAGTTTCAATGAGCAAAAGAAGGAGCACGTGGATTTGAAACACATACAGAACGATTGGGAATAACTGACACACACCAAAATGCATGATTTGCTGAGGCAGGGCAGAGCGGAGACTGGCGCCTTTGTACTTGGATGGCCTGTATCAGTATATCATGGTGCCCCAAATTAAAAATAAACCCCAAGGAGCTTTGCTCTCCACTGGAGATAATGGAATTACATGTGATTGCTGGTTTCAGTTTTGTCATTTTGGTCGGAAAAGGCTCCACTCAGGGGCTTTTCAAGAGTGGAGGGTAGGAGGCTGGATGGCGCAAGAGACTGGTGATAAGATGTGGAGGTTTATAGTGCTGTGTCTCTGGCTTGGATCCAGCTTAGGTGAGGTAAGTGACAGAACAGCATTACCATTGGCAGATGGGTGGCTTGTGTGCAAAGAATTCGTGAGGGGGAGGTGACTCAGCCGGGCTCTTAGCACAGGTGACTCTACCAGCACAGCCTGGTACTGCATGGCAGCCTTGTTCGTGACCTCCCCAGAGAGGTGGAGAATTGAATGGGCCAGGGTGCCTTGTGGATCTCCTCCCCTCTAGCAGAGGTCCCTCTGAGGCCAGTGTCGGGGTAGATTGCACTGCTGCTGTCTGCACAGAGCCCGGCCTGGCAGAGAGAAGTGCAGTCTCTAGGACTGTCAAGCTGGCCTCTCTCACGAGTGCCAAACTCAATTACAACACGTTTAAAAATGTAGACTGTCTCCAGACTGACACCTTCTCTCCGTGTGTGCGTGGGCAGGCGGATGCCCTGGGGATGGGGAGCCGCGTGTTTGGGCATACACGTTTTCTGCACACCTTGAATCGCATGAGGTGAAACAGTGTCTTGCTCAGGAGGTGCTCCGCGAAGTGGTTGCTGCTTGCTGCCCGTCAGATGCATTTTATTTACGCCCCCGCCGCCTGGAATACCATAGCTCTCCAAGTGAGAGCATTAAAAATCCATGGGAGGATGGAGGCAGGGCTCCCTGCATCATCCAGCTTAAATCACCTCTCAAGCAACCCAATGGCAGGGACCTATTTTAAGAACTCTGCTGGAGGCAGGTAAAGAGCAGACTTGTATATCCTTTGTTAAAAGGGCAGCTGCTAGAAGGATTCCCTGTTTGGTCTGAGATTTCCAGAAAAACAGATTTCTCTCCTTTTCTGCTTCATCCCAGGGAAAGCAGTGAGAATTCCCTGGAAAGATGCCTCTGGTGAAGAGAAACATTGAACCTCGTCACCTGTGCCGTGGCGCTCTTCCTGATGGGGTGACCAGCGAGCTGGAATGTGTCACCAACAGCACTTTGGCTGCCATCATCAAGCAGCTGGGTAGCCTCAGTAAGTTGAAAACAGGAGGGCAAGTATGGACCTTCTGTGGGGTTCTTAAGCAGAGTGGTTGTTTGTTCATCATCTGCAAAAATCCCCACTTCAGGGCTTACTGGGTCAGAATGTCAGCTGGTGTGAATGGGCTCCAGGACTATGAGTGTGAAATGCTCAGGGAGATTAGAGAGGCTGCAAAAACAGAAACCCCAATAATAATAATGGGAGATTTCAACTATCCCATATTGACTGGGAACATATCACCTCAGGATGGGACGCAGAGATAAAATTTCTAGACCTCATTAATGACTGCTGCTTGGAGCAGCTAGTCCTAGAACCAGCAAGGAGAGAGGCAATTCTTGATTTAGTCCTAAGTGGTGCACAGGATCTGGTCCAAGAGGGGAATTATAGTTGAACTGCTCAGCAATAGCGACCATAATGTGATTACATTTAACATCCTTATGGGAGAGAAATATCACAGAAACTTATCACAGTGGCATTTAACTTCATGCCAATTTTTTTAAAAAGGCTCTAGAGGGGATCTGGCAATTACAGGCTGGTAAGTCTAATTTCAATACCAGGCAAATTGGCTGAAACTATAGTAAAGAACAGAATTATCAGACATATGCATGAACACAATATGTTGGGGAAGAGTCAACATGACTGTCAAAGGGAAATTATGTTTCACCAGTCTATTAGAATTCTTTGAGGGGGACAACAAACTTGTGAACAAGGGTGATCCAGTGGATATAGTGTATTTGGACTTCCAGAAAGACTTTGACAAAGTACCACACCAAAAGCTCTTCAGCAAACTAAGCAGCCATGGGATAAGAGGGAAGGTCCTCTCATGGATCAGTAACTGGTTAAAAGACAGGAAACAAAGGGTAGAAATAAGTGGTCAGTTTTCACAATGGAGTCAGATAAATAGCAGGGTCCCCCAAGGATCTGTACTGGGACTAGTGTTTAACATACTCATAAATTATCTAGAAAAAGGTGTAAACAATGAGGTGGCAAAGCTTGCAAATGATACAACATTACTCAAGATAATTAAGTTAAAAGCTAACTGCGAAGAGTTACAAAGGGATCTCATATAACTGAGTGACTCAGCAAGAAAATGGCAGATGAAATTCACTGTTAATAAACACAAAGTAATGCACATAATCCCGACTATACATACAAAATGATGGAGTCTAACTCAGCTGTTACCAATCAAGAAAGAGATCTTGAACTCATCATGGATAGTTCTCTGAAAACATCCACTCAATGTGCAGTGGCAGTCAAAAAAGGTAACTATGTTAGAAGCCATTAGGAAAGGGGTAAGACAATAAATATCAAATGCCATGATATAAATCCATGGTACGCCCACACCTTGAATACTGCATGTAATTCTGGTATCCCCATCTCAAAAATAATATAGAATAGTTTTTTTTATTTAGAGAAAGTTTTGCAGGCCCTGAAACTTAAATTGGGGAGTCTAAACTAAGTTGGAAGTGATTATTATGTACAGTACTTGAAACATAGATTGAAGCATTAAATATACCTCTTGCTATGGAAATAATGTAAATGAATAATCTGCAATGTCCCCTATGGAGAGCTGTTTTCTCACTGTAGTGATTACATTTTTTTCACATGTATTATTATTAATAGACCCTAGAAGTCCCAAATGAGATCAGGGCCACATTGAGCTGGGCATTGTACAAACATGTGATAAGAGACAGTCCCTGCCCCCACAGAGTTTACATTCCAAACAGACAAGACATACAAAGTGTGGGAGGGGAACGAGAAGCCCAGAGAGATTAAGTGACTTGCCCAGGATCACACAGCAGGTCAGTAGCGGAGCTGAAGATAGAAACCAGGGACCTAAACACTAGAGCACACTGCCTCTTGTGGAGCATGTTGAAAGGGACCGTATATTTTAGGAGATCGGAAAGGGGATTCTGGGAGCTTTTACCTCCACTGTCAAAGGTTGAATTTGACCCAGATTGGCACTCATGCTGTTAATGGGTAATCACAAGTCTCTGCTAGATTAGTTAGGGGATATCTTTGCAGTTGTTAATATGTATCCAGCTTGTAAAAGGCTCTAATTCTCTCCCTTCCCCCCGCACCTTCCCCAGAGGCAGTTTCAGCAGAGAGGCTGAGGAGAGAAAGGGGTGTGGAGGATGAACCTGCCTCTTGCCTACAGATGAACTTCCTTTGGGGCAGTGGTGAGGGTGGTATGGGAAAACCTGCCCTGCTCTATCTGTGCTGTGCTTATGTAGTGGATAAACAGTGACCTGCTCTCTCTCCACGCTGTCACTCTGGTATCTTCCATCTGCATTAAATTCACTTTTATTTTTTAAAAATCCCACATGTTTTCTGAGCTTCTTAGAGCACAACAGTTGATAATAGTGGGCCACATGCAGGGACAACACACACACACACGACAATCCCCGTGGTCTACTCATCACAAAGAATGGAAATAAATTAAACCAAGACTGGCTGAGTTGCTCTGCAACTGGATCAAATCAGAAAGCTACAAAGCACAGATTTCCCTGTTATTGAAGAGTGTCTATCTGCATGAAAAGCTCCTTGATCCTGAATCTGTGGGGATCACTTGCTAGAGGTAGCTGGAAAAAAAATCAGCTCAGAACTGTCATCCTAAAGGCACCACATTTAGAACTATATTATTTCTCAAAAGGAGAGAGAGGGAGAGATCAGTCCAATTAAGTCATGTACCAGGGTTGAATTAATATGATTCTCACCTGCAGGTGTCAGTAGAGCTTTGATAAACATTGTGATGGTTAGACCTTTCCCACGTTAAAAGACTAACATGGAAATGTGATGAACTGTGAAATAATATAAGCAGCCGTAATTCAGAGTCTTTCAGCTGCATCAAAATGAATAGTGGATTTTTTTCTTCTAAGCAGTTGAGTCAGCCCTAGTACAGTTTTTGCTCATTCAAGATTGAATTCTTTCAGGACAGTTTAATTTGAATAGATGTTATTAAACTCCATATGGACTGGGAACAAGACTGATCTCAATAGTCTGAGAGGTCACTAACAGGGCAGTTATAGTGAACACACACACACGTTAATCCCTGGATTTGGCTATACCATTTCAGTCTGTATGCTCTCTAATAGGAGTCAGTCTGGTCCAAAGGCTAGAGCACTGGATGGGGACTGAGGAGACCTAGCTTTGATTCATAGTCCTCCCCACTGACCTGCTGTGGAACCCTGCGAAGCTGCTTCTTGTTCCAGTTTCCCCTCTCCCACCTTTGTGGTGTCTGTTTCGATTGTAAGCTCTCTGTGGGAGGGGCTGTCTCGTTGGTATGTGTGTGTACAGTGCCTGGTGCAACAGAACCCTGATCATGTTTAGGGTCTCTAGATTTCCTGCTCCCCCTATGGCTCTGTTCCAATGCGACTGCAAGGCGCTGGCTTGTCCCCAGCCCATGAAGGGCTCACTGCCCATGCCCAGAGACACTTTCCAGGCACAGTTTTATTTTCTAAACATAGTCAAAACACAAAAGCAGTGCCTCTCAGCCCACCATGGACTGCAGCTGCCAGAGGGTTTTCCCCTTTGCCTCTCAGTGCCTCCTGCAGGATTCTTCCTGGCCCTTTTCACAGAGCACTGTCTCCCAGGGCTTTCTGCCATGAACCCTTTTCCCCCCAGCAGGTTCCCACTGCCTCTCCTCCCAGCGACTGTGGCAGTCACAGCCGCACCCCATTCCTTACTGGCAGCCTGGCTCTTTATAGCCCCAGGTGCTGCCCCATCCTTTTAAATAGCTAAACTGGGAGCACCTGTTCTGGGACAGGGGTGTGGAACCTGTTGCATTTGAAGGGGCCAAGCACTCGCTGTCAGTGACAAAATGGCCATTTTCTGCATTCAGAAACATGCACAAATATTGATGTTAAAGCCACTTAGAATAAGGGTGCTGCAGAGAACCTGTGCTCTTGGTTATATAATGACAGGTTTCAGAGAAGCAGCCGTGTTAGTCTGTATCCGCAAAAAGAACAGGAGGACTTGTGGCACCTTAGAGATTAACACATTTATTAGCGCATAAGCTTTCGTGGGCTACACTTCATCGGATGCATAGAATGGAACATATCGTAAGATATATATATACATACAGATAAGTTGGAAGTTACCATACAAACTGTGAGAGGCTAATTAGTTATGATGATTAGTTAATCTTAACTAATTAGCCTCTCACAGTTTGTATGGTAATGTCCAACTTATCTGTATGTATATATATATCTTACTATATGTTCCATTCTATGCATCCGATGAAGTGAGCTGTAGCCCACGAAAGCTTATGCTCTAATAAATTTGTTAGTCTCTAAGGTGCCACAAGTCCTCCTGTTCCTTTTTCTTGGTTATATAGTGTAACAAATCCATGGCCACCCAAGATTTCACCGTTGTCTCTGGTGCTCACCATGGCTATTGAGACCTTCATGGCAATAGCAGGTGGTAGAAACAAGCTCCTGCTGGTTCAAAAGCAGAATTCTCCTTTGAGCTCAAGGAGAATATCTCCTTAGCAGACAGCAGTATGCTGCGGATGGCAGACCTCAGAGCAGTTCTGATTCTGTGCAGCCGAAGGCAGTGCTGTGCACAAACACATTGGCTCATTACAATATACACACTTAATACACTTGGCCAGTTATACAATTTAGACATGAAGATGACAGTTAAAAGGAAATCCGTTCCATCAGGCGTATTCCTGTCTTTCATTATCACTTGCTTTGCCCACCAAAACCTTTTACTGCACACACAAAATATGGAAAGATTCTTGCAAACAAGCAGACCTGTAATAGCTGAGCATGAGGGCTGGAGACTTGTGTTCCCATCTTTTACATGTCTCCCAGGCCCCCAGGAGGAATGCACTGCACATGCTTGTGGCTAGTTTGTGCAAACTGAAGGCTCCACAGATCTGCAGAAATAATGGCTGGGAATGCAGACTAAAGTCATGGAAAACAATTGGGAAGGCCAGACTTGTACTGGCTATGCCTGTCCTTTGTAGCGGAGTCCCCATGGGACAATCCTTACATTTGCCTCTCTCTATAACTAAATCATCCATCTCTCAGTTGAGCTGCCATGGTCACCCCCCTTTGCCTTTTGTTCTTTAAGGCAGACATGCTGAAGACATATTTGGAGAACTGTTCAATGAAGCCAACAGTTTCTATATGCGGATGAACTCCCTGCAGGAGAGGGTAGATCTTCTGGTGATCAAGGTCACTCAGCTGGACTCAACTGTGGAGGAAGGTAAGATGGGGCTGGCCGGCAGGAGTTGTCTTTGTTCATCTCTGTTGTGTTGGTTATAGAATGTGGAAGTTGCAGCTGGAAGGAATTTCAGTGGTAACTTTGCTCTACTAAGATTTTACTAATATTTGGCCTGATCCTTTCTCTCTCTCTGCCATGGAGAATCATTCCAAAGGAGCAGGGGGCAGTATTAGCCTGCTAGCCTGGAAGTCATTTAAAAAAACCCTAATTCTTATTTCCGCTGAGATAGTGAATGCCCACGAACAGCCAAATTTAGAGGCAGTTTTGAGTGAGGAAGTTCCCAAAAAACGCTGGGAGGTTTAGAAACATGGAAATGGAGGAAAGTAGCAATTGCCATACCGTGCCAGTGCACCGTCTAGGCCAGTATCCTGTCACGACCCACTGCCAGATTCTTCAGAGGAAGGTGCAAGGAACCCTGCCGAAGTCAGCTACGCACTAAAGTGCTCCTAGGGAACATGTCTTCCTAACCCCCTTAGCTGGAGGCCAGCTAATGCCGGAAAGCAGGAGGGTTTGTATCCTTTCCAGAACTCCTTTGTTTTAATCCCTTGCTCTTCTAACCCCGGATAACATAACTCACAGCACGTTAGCTGTTCTCAGCTGCCGGAGCAGCCCCTGGGGGCTATGGCAGCTGAGTGTAAGTTAGAGCAGCCCGGCGGGTTAAGGAAAGATTACCAATATGATCAGGACCATGGTGTATTCTCTGGCCCGTTCAAGTTACCGGGGTGTAAGTGGCAACAGGATTTGGCCTCCGGCGTTGAATACTGGCTCCAGCTGGCTGGAAGTCATTCTGGGGGCTGTGCCCGTTGCAACACACGTCCCCTTGGAAATGTCGCCGCGTGTTTCTTTAAGAAGATCTTCCCTGCGCTGTCTCAGAGGTAGCCCCGTGTAATGCCACAGTTGCTATGGTTATTTCTTCATTGAATCCCTGGAATGCACGTAACTTATCAGTCATGTCTCAGTGCTTCTCATGGGCAGCCTTAGGTATCTGCTGATGCGGCCGTGAATGGCCCGTCACCCGGGGTCACAGCGGCTACCCATCTGGACAAGGAGAATTGGGCAGTCTGTCACTGCCACTCCTTAACCCCTGCAGACAGAAGGCGGCGATTCCTCCCTTCCAGACCACACCTCCCTCCTTGTGTGGCGTAGCTGCTGCCTTGGCAGCCCTCCATGCAGAATGTGTTAAGAGAAAATACCGCCGGCAAACATATGAACAGTTACCTTGTTTGGGAGCAGAGAGAATACAGGCAATTATTTGATCAGCTCACTGCATGGGATTAGCCTGAGAGAGGAGCAGAGGATGGCGGGGAAGCAGGAAACCTGCCTAATTAATCAATATGACTGATGGACAGTCAGACATCTGAGGAAGCACTACAAACATCCCAATGGAGGCTAAAGACATGGGGATCTAGGCACTGGAGCACAGGCAACAGACCCTGGCACATAGGTACAGGAGTGCAGGCCGTAACGCATACGGAGCCTTTCTCCTGCTAAACAAGCGCTCAGTGTGTCTTCGGATGAGAGCTGTGAGGGAAATGATTTTCCCATCCTAGGAAAATTTCTGAGATACTGAAAAAATGCCCCACCCCGAATCAGGGCGAGAAATCGTTCTCAAATCTTTTTACAGACTGAAAAGCCGAAAAAAAAAGTTTTGGCTCCAGTTAATCAAACTGTTTCATTTTGACAACTTTTAAACCTTTTTCCTAAACATTTTTTTTAGTCAAAAAGAAGTGTTGAAACTAACCCTTTCCTGCGAAAAGTTTGGGTTTGATGTATCGGCATTTGCTGATGTTAAAAAGCTTCATTGAAAAATTCCTGACCAGCTCTATTGCAGACACACACAGCCTGGCTAGAGAGCGGATTCAATGGATGTAAGTTGCTTCCCAGCCCGCTGAACAGGCTAGGAGACAGCCATGGCTGTGTTGGGCTATTTGATGTGGGAACTTGATATCTTTTGAATACTGGGGAGAAGAAGGAGAGTGGCAAACGCTAACAGGTCCACAAAGCCAGAGTCCCAGCAAATAGCAGAGGGGGGCCAGTGCAATCTTTCTGATGAGGCATTAGGAGTTAGAGATGAACCACAAGCCCTCAAGTTTAGCCTGGATCAGAACTTCCACAAAGTTTCTGGGTGTTGAGATCTGGGGGGTTGGTTCAGGCCCATCTCTAATAAGAATTGGCCAAGAATTCAAGACAGCCTGGTTGAATATAGTGCAGAGTAGGCACCACCACTGTTTGTAAAAGTGTCACGCTGCAAGTGACTGCAAAGGATGTTAGAAAATTAAAATTGGACTTATCATGGGGCTTAGCTTAGAAAAATTCCTCTGCACAAAATCCCATTGCACTCTGCCACGTCCCTTCGTTTTGTGACTTTTGGAGCAAAATTGCTCTCTTTTTCACCAATCAAAAGGTGGATTTTCCAAGTACCGCTGTTCCATGCAAAGGAGACTTAACCAGGGTCAAGAATCTGCCCCAGTAAATTTGCATGTGTATCTGACAGAGTCTGGCACACTCCCTCCATTAGAGACCGTTTGCCTTTCCTTGGACATTTAGCCTCTGTAACATCCAATGCATTCATACAGCTCACACTGATGTGCGGAACTTCTGCTTGTGCTTGCCTGACACAAATCCTGCCACGAGTGAAACTTCACCCAATGTAGGTCTCTTTCAATTCAGTGATGAAAACGTGCCCACTTCCCATCAAAGGAGGGAGGCCTGTCAGCAGAGCTGTCACAGCGTATGCCTGTGTGCAAGCTCAGAGTGGTTCCTTTTTTTGGCAAATTGCTGTTTTCCATCCGGTGGGAGCTCCTGCAGCACGACTCGTAGTGGAGTTGGCATCTCAGGCAGTCAGCAGGAAAGCTTTGGATGGCTCAAGTGGCTGTGCCGGAGGTTGGATTTCTGCCTCCCACTCTCCCCACACACAGCTCTGCCTCATTTGCCCACATGCAGGAGAGGCCGGGGCAAATGCTCGCTGATCCAAAGGGCTGGATGGATTGTCATTGATTGTGGGGGAAATGCCAGAAATTCCGCTTGGTGCCATCGGAGAGGCTTTGATTTTTAACAGTGAAATAACACAGAGGTGGAAATATTAATGCCTAGGCACCATTGGCATCCAAAGTGACCTGGGATGAGTCTCTAGCCTGCACAAATAAACTCAAATTGAACACGAGCCAACCTTTTAGTCTAGAGTATCAAAGTCTGGTTTATGTTTTGAATAGCTGTACATTTACACGCTGGGTATCGGGTGAGGCCGGCAAGCATGCAGCATGAGTGTTGGGCACAGGGGAAAACAGCAGGCATGCCATGTGAGTGCTGGATGCAGTGCACATGTTGGGCACAGGTGGGACTGGCAAACACACAATGTGAGTGTTAGGGCTGGAGTGCTCAAATGCAAGGACACAGTGCGAATGGCGAGGGTGCGTTGTTAGTGCAGGGTGCAGAGAGCAAAGGCCGGGCACATGGCCCAGGAGTTGTGTTGAGAATGCAAAGAGCAGGCCCCCAGCCTTTCCCTGGCACATGAAGGTTTCTTTCTTGTGTGGTCACAGTTTCACTTCAAGACATCAACATGCGGAAAGCATTCAAGAGCTCAACGGTGCAGAACCAGCAGGTGGTCTCTCGGAACTCCATCCCTAACCCCGTGATGGAGATGTACCAGCGGTGTGACAAGCCGCCACCGCTCAACATCCTCACGGCGTACAGGTAGGGCGTGTGGGGACTGGGCCTGAGCAACATGCCTCAGGCCCACTCTGCGACCACGGTGTACGGTTCAATATAGACCAAACAATCCCTAGCCGAGCCAAACCTACTCTGGAAGAGATTGTTTCCTATCAGATTGGAAGGATCCACTTCTGATCAGCCTTATACCCGTTTTACTCGAATGTAACTCCATTGCCTTTGGTGGTGTTACTTCTGATTTACATCAGCATTAGCTAGCTCAGAATAAGGCCCCTTATCTCTTTGCTTGTACACTTTGTTCGTGCTGCTGTATGGGGCTTCCTCTGGAAGTCCATTGTTGCCCTTGTCCTCAAGTGCTGCGCTGGAGTCAGCCTGAAGTCACAGTTGTTTCGAGTGGTGTTATGGGTGGTTACAGGAGAATATTGGTCCACTGTTTGGTGATGGTTCAGTAAATGATGCTCTTTTCTCGGCTGTTCAGCTGTCTCGGCATTGCAGCTACCACGATCGCATCTCTCGTACAAGACAACTGAAACCACCCAGAATTTATTTAATACAGCCAAGAATACTCTGTACTTGCACAGTGCAGATCCTCCAATGACAAATGTGATGTGAGAAAGCGTCACTGATCACTAACAGTTTGAAGCTCAATATGGCCTGGATCATCTAAAAAGGCAGGAACCCAAACCCCACCCTCATGTATCTCTAGGGGGTGGGAGGGAGTTGTAACATATGGGAGTTTCTTTGGAAAATTAGAGGGTCTCCTGGAATTCTATATCAGCCTGTATGTCAAACAGGCCTTAATAAACCACTGACTTTGAAGCCAATAGTATTTTCCATTTTTTAGCAATTACTTGAGTGTCCTCTGTGCCAAATCCTTAATGATCTATGTTGTGGTGAGAGGGGAATGGGAGGAGAGTGGGATAGGGGATGGGAATGGAACAGTGAGGGGATGGAAGGCGGCAGCTAGAGAGAAGAGAATAGGCAACTGTAGACTGAAGCAAAGAGGTGTCTTGCCACCAACCAGCGGAGCTCGTTGGGGTTCGTTTCCCAAGTGCTGGGCTCATTAACGTGCCTTGTTTTTAGCCATTAAGTTATTAATAATATTTCATCCTGTTGCTGAGAATTTCCTCTACCCCTCCCCAACTCTGCTGTGATCATTTCAGGGATGACAAGAAAGATGGCCTCAAATTCTACACCGACCCTTCATATTTCTTCAACTTGTGGAAGGAGAAGATGCTGCAGGCGACTGAGGACAAGAGAAAGGAGAAACGCCGGCAGAAGGTAAAGGCATCAGAGAAAGCTCTGAATCGGGCCTAAGATGAGGCTGGTCTGGACTTAGTTTGATAGTCTGATACGGTCTGGTTATAGTGTCCTTCTGAAATGGGAGCAGTATCTCTTGCTCTTTCTGCCATTTCTAAGGTGCCCTTCACCGTACTATCATCCTCAAACTCATGTCCAGTCAATGCTGCTCTGGTGGTAGTCGCTTGTGAAGGAGGCCTGCTAGGTTCCCACCCTATCATCTGAACAGGCTACTGCCGAAGGAGCCCTGGGTGGAGCTTGGGTATTCTTACCTCATGTGTGCCAGTCACCAGTTGTGAGGTTTTTACATTCAGGAAACATACAGATCTCCTAATGTCCAGACCAGCAATAAAAGAATCACAAGACAGTCTAGTGTCCATGAATTTCTGATTTGTTGCTTGCTCTGGTTTGGGGAGTCATATGACACTGAAACCTTTGGAAAACAAATCCCTCTTGGCTATTTTTGACATTATGCTACCTTGATTGAAGTCCCCTATGTGCCCCTTAGCTATAAGGCATTCAAGGAATTGGCCCCTGAGAACAGAAATATAAAGGAAATCTGGAGTTTCAGTGGTAGGTAAAGGATACCCCATTGCTTTTCTTTTTAAAGAGCCCAGGGACAGAAAAGCAGGTCTTAAAATAGAAGCAAGCCCCACACGTGGTCAGAGAACATGTTTAAGGCCTGGGTTGAAGAGAAACAGGCTTATCCCATAAGCACCAGTGGGTGCTGCTGGACCTTGTCTTGTCCTGTTTGCTTTGGCTAATGCCTATTCTGATGGAAGATGTCAGAGCAATGGGTGTGGGAATGGCCCACTGGAATCCAAAGGCTCACATGGGCTATGCAACAAAGGGCAATTGGCATGAGCTTGAGATTCACCCTGACGCTATTACCTCCATCAAGTGTGACTGCGGACTTGAATTTCCATGTTCTCATAGACTCATAGACATTAAGGTCAGAAGGGACCATCATGATCGTCTAGTCTGACTTCCTGCACATTGCAGGCCACAGAACTTCACCCACTCCTAACCTCTGGCTGAGTTACTGATGTCCTCACTGTTCTCTGGGTTGTCAGTAGTTTGGCTCAGGCTTCCAAATCTACGTGGAAATCATATGGAAAGTCTCTGGAATGTATTCCAGACTCCAGTGATTCCATCCCAGCTTTCACAGCTAACTGTACCAGTTTAGAAGGTGAAGACACTGGCTGAACTTGCCGGTGCTCACAGCCTTCCGTTCCATTGTGCATGCTCGGGGCTGCTCCAGAACCAGCCTTGTGATTGCGATTGGTGTTTAGATCAGCACAACCTTATTACGTAGTTGAATGAAAAACAGGCGGTGGTGGTGCACCAGGACTCATCATTACAGGAGGGAAAGGGAGTGTGGAGGGGAAGTGCTGACAATGAGTCCTAGTGGTTGGGACTCAGGATCTAAAATAATATGTCCTGAGAATTCCAGTATTGTTTGGTATCCCTGTTTCCCTTATATACATAACCTAAAATCCTTTCTTGAAGTCAAGCTCAAACAAACATTGTGCTGTGTACAGTCAGCAGGCAGCCATCCTGCCGTCATGCTAACCGGACAGTGCTTATCTGCTTCCAGGAGCAGCGGTTAGTGGAAGATTCCACCCGGGAGGTGAAGAAAGTGAGAAAAGCCCGCAACCGGCGCCTGGAGTGGAACATGATGGCATATGATAAAGAATTCCGGCCCGATAACAGGTTCTCACCATCCCCATATCACATGGCCTCATCGGAAGGATCACTGTCCCCAGACAATAGGCAGGTTTTCTGTATTACACGCTTATTGTTTTTCTTTGCTTTTCTTCACCTTTCTTTTTTCCTGTTCGATTTTCTGGGTGAATTGGTTCCTCATGGCAGTGAAGGACCCTTAGCGCTGGCTAGGAAGCAGGTGCAGGGAAGGCAGGCACTGTGCAAACTACTCCCACAGCCTGCTGCTTAGCACATGTACCTGCGTTCTGATGTGCAACACCCCTGCTAGGTTGGTCCTGCACCTGCCAAATCATGTCTAATTCCGCATTGGTTTTGCGATCTCTGTGTGGAGCTGAGATGAGACCAGAACATTTTAATTTGGGACCTAAGCTAGGATTTCCACCCAGCTGAGCTGAAAGGCTAATTCGTTAGCCTGCAAGGCTATTGCCGCCTCCCTACCCTCTGCTTGCACCATCCCAATACGTCTTGCATGTTTGTATTTTGGTGGCTACACATCATGTCTCCTAGTGTTGATGCCTTGATCCCAAATGTCAATAGGTGCCATAATACTCCTCCCTGACCTGTCCTCACCTTGCCTTCCCTCCAGGCCCTCCATACAGGAATACAACCTTTGGTATTTTTGTGTGCAATAGATCTTATGCGTCAGATGCAGCTGATCACTCATACCCGGCCAGTCCTAACCACCCTGTGCAGCAATTAGCTCCAGCCTCACACCTCTCAACTGACAACAAAGAAATCATCCTGGTTGCTAACCAGGCCCAGGAACATGTCTACAGGCCCTCAGCAGCAGGAAGCCGTCAGAACAGTCTCAACCGAGTCCAGCAGCCCCATGTGCCGCAGCATCCAGAGACTATACTGAATGGACCAAGACCTCAGATAGTCAAGGAGTATGGGTATGGATTTCAACCTGCTTTCCTTCATCCAGTGACCTGTTTCTCCCTTTAAATGAGTTTTGTGCTTTGGAAAGGTGCCCGGTTGACAGCCATAGAAAGTGAGGTCCTCTGTCCACAGAACAAGTAAGCGATAGGCAGCAGCTGTCCTGTAGATGGTCCTTCTGTCAGTGTCCCTTACCATTCGTGAGGTGAGAGATGGTAGTTCAGTCTCCATGGCCCATTCAGTCCTTTAGTCATGTGATCAGCCTGCCAACAAGAACATCAGTTGGTGCCATCTGTGAGGGTGCTTTGTGAGAGGGCAACACCTGTTGATCAGGAACTGCACTCAGAAAACACCATCTCCTTTCACATCATGCCACAGTGATGACTAGACCAGTACAAGACTGGTCCAAATTCAATCCAGTAACCTCGATATGTAAAGATCCCTATCCTAGTCCCAACTCCCTGACTCATCCAGCCTTCCCCTTGCTACTAGCCTTTACTGTCACCCAAAGATAAACTGCTGTCAAAAAAGTCATAATCAAGCTCAGATTCTGCCCTCTGTCATCCCGTGGAACCCTGTACATGGTTCTATTTGAGGGCAGAATTTTGCCCGCGATGATTTCTGCCAATTAGAAGGTGGCAGGGGAGGGGAAATAATTTGTTCAGGACCTTGGACAGCTTCCAGTGAGTACTTGGTTTGGGGAGACCTTTCCTTTTCTGCAAGCATTCTCTTTCTGTTTTTCAGTGCCCTCCAAGTTCATAATCCCATGGGAGCTCTTACTCCAGAGTCACAAGCAAAACAAAAGACTAAAAAAATAATTCAATCCATTCATTTGAGATGGTCCTTTAAAGGGACCATTTGGGTTCTAAACTCAATTCTCTTCCTGGGTATGTCTGCACTGCAATAAAAGACCCATGGCATGGGCACCACTGGCCTGCATCAGTGGACTTGGGCTCACAGGGCTTGGGCTGTGGGGCTATAAAATGGCAGTGTAGATGTTTGGGCTGGAGCCCAGGCTCTGAGACCCCTTGAGACTCCAGCTCGAGCCTGAATGTCCTACACTGCTATAATAATGAGGTGTCCTTGTGGCACCTTAGAGACTAACAAATTTATTTGGGCATAAGCTTTCGTGGGTTAGAACCCACTTCATCAGATGCACTGCTATGTTTAGCCCTATAGCCCAAGCCCCACAAGCCCAAGTCAGCTGACCCAGGCTCTGAGACTTGGTGCTGAGGGTTTTTTATTGCAGTGTAGATGTATCCTCTCTCTCTGTCTGGTCAGCTTCACCATCAAATAAAAGGATTTCAGTCTTCAAAAATCATTATGTATCCTGAGCCTAACAGGATCCTACAGATTGTCACACTGCTCCTTCTAATTCAGTATCACTTTGAATAGCCAAAGTGACCGATGCCAGAGGCTTCAGAGGAAGGTGTAGTCTCCCCTGGACCCTCACAGGAATGAACCTAAATGCACAATTCAGTACAACGGGAGGGAGATTTCATCCTGACCCCAGCAGTCAGTCAGACCAGCCTTGACACAGAATAATTTGTAGCCCCTTTAACTTTGTCTCAGCTGGTGTAATTGCGGATACTGTTCCTGGTATGATGCAGGGACTTAACCGGCTTTTGTGAATGAGTCTGAAGCACCTCACTGCCACTATGTTACCTGCTCCTTTGGCATCTGCAAGGCAAAGACATTTCCCAAACAATAAGTTAACAATATTTTTTCTTTTGGGTGGAACACTGATCTATCAGAGGCTGTGGACCCCTGTCACAGCGGTTCCCATTCAGAGGCACAGTGTACTGACCTAAGGATGGGGATTCAGCCAGATCTCTGTATTCCCCTTACTTTTTGTACGTTTAAATGATCAGTCACTCAGTAGGACTTCAGCATATCCTTTCAAGGAGAAATACGGAGAACAGGTGTCCCCTGACCAGAGGGAACATAACCTTCCAGGCCATCTGAGGCCACGTTCACCAGCATCTCAGCTCTCACTCAAGATTTACAAGCTTCCCTCCCCACACTACTTTGCCTTACACCCTCCTTCAGTTGCTGTCCTGCCCCGGCCTCTCAGCATGTAAATCCCACGTGTTTTTACATACTCACTGAATGGCAAACTGGTCCAAGATACAGTATTTTACAGCTTATGCCCATTGTTTAATCAACTTCCATGGCCCAGAGACTTCCTTGGCAGTTACACCTGCTGGAACCAGGCCTGGAGTTGATCCGGTATATCCGCTTACAAGGACTGAGTTCCCTGTCGTTTTTGGTGTTTATGTCTTTTCAGGTGACACTTCAGAAAACTGTCTGCTTTTGTTACCAAAGTGGGTTTCTCTGAATATATAGGAATCATTTCAAATGCAGCCACTGCTGGGGTGCAACATGGGAGCTGTTTACCAGCACATAGCTGAGTTGCACAATAGTTTAGGACAGGCATTGGAGATAAATGCCATGCTCACTTTAAACTGCAAGGGGAATTGAGCTTGTGCATTTCCCAAAGCTGGAATTTATCTGGGATGTTTGGGTTGCCACTAGGTGACCCTGAGTGGCGGCTCCTTACATTATGGTTCATGTGTGGTATTTCTTTAGCAAGCATGATTTCTGCTATTGCCATTGATTTGCTTTCTGTCCTTTAATTGTTGCAGTCCCCAGCAGATGCCCCTGGCAGAATACTTTGTGCCTCCTGCTCCTCCGCCCCCACCCCCTGTGATACCTTCTGCTCAGACTGCCTTCGACAGCCCCATTTCAGCACCTCCTGCCCTGGCGCCCAGTGCTGCAGCCTCTGTGGCTCACTCGTCATATGCACCTTCCCCACCTCCGGCTCCACCCTGCCCATATTCTGCTTCCCCCCCTCAGACTGGCCCCATGGGGCCCCCCGTCGCACCTCCCCCACCTCCACCTGGTCCTCCAACAGTCGCTGCCTCGCCGGCTCACTCGGCGTCATCCCCGGCGGCGGTGGTTGAACCTCGGAAACCTCAGATCCCTCTGATACCAATGAGTGATGCCAGGAGCGACCTGCTTGCTGCGATTCGGAGGGGTGAGTTACGGCCTGGGACACTAGCACTGACCAGCAGTCTGGATATCAGGGGAAACGTACTGCATGCAGCTTCCCAGGGGATGTGGTGGAAAGCCCCATCATTCAGGATGTTTAAAACCGGGATGCACAGAGCACAAGCAAATGCCCAATAGGGAACAAGCTTGCATTAGGCACCATGGAGAAAGCGGTGGACAGCATGATCTAACATGCCTTTTCCTTCTTCATTTCTGCGAACAACGCTGGGTTGAACAGTAGGGAGGGAGGCAGGCAGGCACGCTGTGGCTGTGGAGCCCCGTGGAGCCCACTGGTGGGCAGGCAGGGGGATTTTTACAGGTCCTCCTCTTTGCCAGATCCATAGAGGAGATGAGTCAGCTACAGCACCAGCTAGGGAGCAGTAGTTCAAGCTACAGCAGCCAATGCTTTTAGTTCTGAAGGTCCCTGGTTCACTCTTTGGGTGGCCATCACACATGCTTATATAGACAATGGGAGTAAGCTGCTCTTGCTGACCTTGGAGATTTTCCTTCCTCTCTACTGCAGGAATTCAACTCCGGAAAGTCCAGGAACAGTGGGAGCAGGAGGCGAAGAAGGAGCCAGTTGGCAATGATGTAGCCACTATCCTGTCCCGCAGGATTGCAGTGGAGTACAGCGAATCCGACGATGACTCGGAGCTGGACGACAATGAGTGGTCAGATTAAGAGAGCTCAGAATGCTGTGTTGGAGTGTACTCCCCCCTCCCTGCTTCTCCACAAGAAGGTGTGTATGGCTGGGCTTCCCTGAAAGCGAATGCTGACCGCCGTCAGCAGTTAGTGTGGCTTATTCAGGAGCTTTGCTTTTACACCATGTTGCATTGTTGAAAAAATGATGGCAGTGTTGTCAGTGGAGAGTGTGCATTGGTGGGACATGCTTTAAAAGCAGTAATAACAGCCATAGGCCCAGAATCTCGCCAGGTGTGACTATGACACTTTAATAATGCTGAGAACACAATGAGGTGAGGATCAATGGAGTTACTCTGGATTTACACCAGGGTGGTGGCAATCACAAGCTGGCCCCATGCATGTGTTTTTAGAGAAACAAAACTGCAGAAACAGCACTGCTTATTTGGCCAGATGTTAATTTTATAATGAAAAGCTCCTGAAAAAGCATCCTGTTCCCATAGCAAATACAGCCACATGGTCTTAGGTGTCTAGAGATCACAATTCACTTGTTTGTATTTTCTGCAGATTTTTAAAATTGTTGGGATTTGGACCATATGAACCAGGGAAAAGCTCTGTTCGTTGCCCTGAAAGTTACATGCAGAAAGAGTCTGTTTTCCCTTTAAAGTAATATCGTTAGCTTTGCGTTCTGACAGTCAGAAAGGAGAGTTCTCTGCTGTCTCCCAGTTTCACTTTTAAGAGCACATCCTGGGGTGGCACAGATGTTTGTGGCATGGTTATATTTCCCTCTCTGAACTCAGATTCCCTGGAGAAGAGCATGAAAGGAAAGTTTAGTGTAAACCTGCACTTCTCTTGCCATCAGCCAAGAAACAAAGCACTCATTACTGAGTAGAAAGGAATAAAGTCAGCTTAAAGAGAAAAGAACCTTGCAATAGATTTAAGTTGTCTAAGAAAGATTCTGAAGGCCTAGAAATAACTGGCTGACAGTGCTGTGCTATTGTTGTATCACCTTATTATTATTTGAAATAAAATTAACCAGACTAAATATAACTCTCAGCTGCACCAAAGCAACCCCACTGGAGTTAGTAGGGAGCAATATTTGTCCCTTTGGGTTGAATTTTGATTTTCAGTTTCTAGTATCTGAGAATCTCCTTGTACAATTGAGGCGAATTCAATCTTATTCCCGAAATAGTTATTGCGGGAACAATTCTTCCACTTTTACTCAGGCTGAATAGTACTGTACTCCATGAGCAGTGGTACTGGGTCGGGGTGGAGTACAGCAAACCTGACAATGACTCTGAACTGGGGGATAATGAGTAAGATTGGCAGGATCGGGCCCTGAATTAAGATGCTGAAAACACCAGTGAATAGTATTTTGTTTATTAATCCAAATGGACAGTGATTCATAAAAGCATTTTCATGCATGCTAAGGGAGAAGCCCTGAGAATCCAAAGGGATCCTATGGGAAATATTGAAAACCCACAGTCAGTTCTGAAAACTACAAGTGAACAGGAAATGGATTCTGACCAATAGATAACTGGCCAGTATCACCCTTGAGTCTGTATGATATGGTCAAATAGGGCCCCAGTGTTCCAGGGACACACACGCACACACCAGCACATGCACCATTTCCACTTCCCCATCCACAGTCTTGTCTGACTCATGGGTGGTGAATGAAACTGGATTCCCTTATTTCCCTCCCGGTAACAGGAAACTTATACTTTGGCTCCACCCTCTGGCTTCTTTGTCCATGCAGGTGACTGAAAAAAGCCAAGGGAAGGATTCAGGCAGCTAGTGGTTAGCCGGAGTGAGAATGCCTGGGGTGCCTGCCGGCAGGAAGACCTAGTGAAGGGCAGGGAAAACGTTGGCTGGAGCCCACAAGTGTCACTTCGAATAGGATCCCATTTGGCTAGTGCCACCATTCACCCTTATCTACTAGAGAATGCTGCTATTGAGCCAGCCCGCTTTGCAGGGAGCGGGGGCGAGGGGGTTCGCTATTCTAACCAAGCAGCAATAGTTCCTGAAAAACTGCAGCTAGACGGCATATGTCAGACCAGCAACAGGAAAGGAAAAAGAAAACAAGACAACAACCCAGCAGGATGCAACACAGATTCTCAGTGGCATTAACAGAGGACCCAACAGCTCGGCTGCAGCTCCTGGGGCAATGGGAATGTTAAACACATATAGAAAGAGCTGGTGCCGTGTTGTTGAGCTGGGAATTCCTGGTATGCAGTAGTTACACCAAAGGCTCTTGCTCCTACCATCATCTTGTCTCTGTTAAGAACTACCAGGCAACCCCCTCCCTGAGAAATGGAAAATACAGAGGTAGGAAGCTGCAAGCCAAACCCTGATCTCTTTACTCAGGCAAGTAGCACCACTGAAGTCAATGATGCTACTTTCCTCAGTGAGGCGAGTAGGATTAGACCCCTGCTGCAAGATCAGGAAAAGCCTTGTACGTTAAAAATAACATATACAAAACCACATAAGTATTTATTATATAGTGTTGTTAATATATGCATGATTTTGATGTGACCCACAAATGAAGAGAAATCCCAGACTGATGGGCTTGATGTGTAAGATTAAAAACATAATATATTCAGACATAAAGTGAATGCTAACGAGATTTAGTAATTGCCTTTACCTTTGGTACTGATCATAGGTTTATATCAGCTGGCCCACATGGCTGTGATAAAGCAGTGATGGGATTGGTAACAGCCCCTGAACATTGGCCCTGTTGTGTGTGAGTGCAGAGGAAGGGGGATTTTGACTTGAGGGCTACATGGCACCTCAGGAAGGGAAAAGGCTGCAAGGAGACTTCCCGTTATGACCTTGTGTGGGGCCTCGGCACAGTCCCTGCCCTTGCAAGCTGGATGTGCAAGGTCAGGGGACTCTAATGCAGAGAAGGATATTGGTGTTAGGTGAGGCATTGTAGGCACAGTGCCTGAGGGAATGGCCTCCAGAGCGCAGCCCACTACCCTTCTCACCTTTGCAAATATGAGCTGTGTCTTAAAGCCACAGAGCCTGGCTCTGCTCTACTTTCACTGGTTTCATACCTGTGTAGCTCCATTAACTTCAGGGAGTTACTCCTGATTTACTCTGGCGTATGACATCAGAATCAGGTGCACAGTCTTGCCCACCACAGATTGGCGCCTAACTGTGACAGGGCCAGACTTTGCCCAGTTTACTCAGGCAAAACTCACTAGTTCATGGGAGCCTGGCCTGAACTAGAGGATGGGACTTGGCTCTGCAATGGGTTTGTTATCATTTGCACAACCCAAGATGTTAGTTGATCATTTTCTCCAGCATTGTTGACATGGCCTTTCATAAGACATCATAACAAACCAAAGCTGGGGCCTCTCTCCAAACCGCCACACCTGCTTTCAGGCATAAAGTGGCCTGGGGGATAGGATTAAAATTCATAATGATCTGGACCAACTGGGAAATGACTGCCTAGGAAGGAGTACTGCAGGAAGGGATCTGGGGATTATAGTGCATCACAAGCTAAATATGAGTCAACAGTTTCACACTGTTGCACAAAAAGCAAACATCATTCTGGGATGTATTAGCAGGAGTGTTGTAAGCAAGACATGAGAAGTAATTCTTCCGCTTTACTCCGTGCTGATTAGGCTTCAACTGGAGTATTGTGTCCAGTTCTGGGCACCACATTTCAGGAAAGATATGAACAAACTGGAGAAAGGCCAGAGAAGAGCAACAAAAATGATGAAAGGTCTGAAAAACATGACCTATGAGGGAAGTTTGAAAAAATTGGGTTTGTTTAGTCTGGAGGAGAGAAGACTGAAAGGGGACATGATAACACTTTTCAAATACATAAAAGGTTGTTACAAGGAGGAGGGAGAAAAATTGTTCTCATTAACTTCTGAGGATAGGACAAGAAGCAATGGGCTTAAGCAGCAAAGGTAGTTTAGGTTGGACATTATAGGAAAAGCTTCCTGTCAGGTAGTTAAACACTGGAACAAATTGCCTAGGAGGTTGTGGAATCTCCATCATTGGAGGCTTTTAAAACAGGTTATACAGACACCTGTCAGGAGTGGTTTAGTTATTACATAGCCCTGCTTTGAGCGCAGGGGACTGGACTAGATGGGCTCTAGGCACCATCAAAGCAAGCACGTGTTTGGGGCGGCACAATTCCAGGGGCGGCATTCTGGCCACCCTTTATTTATTTATTTTTTTTGCTTGGGCAGTTGCGCTCTCGGAGCTTGGGGTGGCAAATTTTTTGCTCGGGGTGGCAAAAAACCTAGAGCCAGCCCTGACTAGATCACCTCTCGAGGTCCCTTCCAGTCCTACACTTCTATGACTCTATGATTCTGCTCCCTTTGATGTCAGTGGCAAAACCCCTGGTAGTTTCAGAAGAAGCAAGATTAGCCCTCAAAGCTGTACATAGGAAGACATATCTTGGTTAGGAACTGTGGGGACAGACAGACATGGAGACAGAGGCATAGCCCACAGGTCACAGCCCAGGAGCACATGGCTTTATGTCAGCATTGCACTGCCCAGATTCTGGCCTGCTATGGGAGCTGAAACAGCTCCTGGTGTGAACTCGAAGAGGGGCTACTCTCACTTACAGCACCATCCCCGTGGCTGTCTGTAGGCTGCGCGACAGCCCACGATAGTGAGTGATATGGGGACACCTCTTCCTACACTGGCATGCGATGGCCAGAGTAGAAAGGGGCCCTTATGTGCTGCGATTGAGGAGGGAAGTGTATTGGCTGCTTACTTTGGCCCTGTATTGCTCTTGCACTAGGGGGATTGATCCCCAGCCTGTTCCGTCTCCTTAACAACTCCAGTCCATTGCTGGAGCACCACTGGCCACCATTGGCCCCTCTCTTTTGTGTTTATAGCTGTAGCTGCATTATGTGTTGTGCTAAGCAATCCACTGAGGAGTAGCTGTAGTAAGATTGATCAGGCCCATGCCAGGGCTGATCCTGTAGTATATTTCCTAGCACACAGCTTTGGAGTGTTTTGTTCTTTCTGGGGTCACGCCAGCCATCTTTCCGAAAGTCCATTTGGCCACATTGTTGTTGCACAGCAGCCTAAGGGACAAAGTCTTTTGGATGGCGGGGTGTTTATCAGAGACGCTTTTAAAGCTATATCTACTTGGTGCATGCGTGTAGGTGCGCACTTGTGCTGTTTGCAGAGACAAAATGCCACCGTGAACCCTCTCACAGCAGTCGAGTGGACTTGCTTTTCCTTCCATATCTATTTACATGCTTGTGCCGTATGCTCCCCTCCTCTCCCTCATAAATACCACCTGATTCAGAGCACATGTTGCTGCCCTTTTGCTGCAGCTCTGTCTAGAACCATCACTCCCCCTCAGACATAAGCACATTCCCTCCACAAAGTTCTGCAAGCAAAGCAGGAGAATCACAGCTCACTAAGAGTTTATGGGCCAGATCCCCATAAACTGGCGCAGTTCACCTGACTTCTGTGGAGCAACACTGAGTTACTCCATCGGACCATACATGTTTTCTATGGGCCTGATCCTACAAAGGGGGTGAGCATCCTCATTTGCCATTGACTTGAGGGGCTCAGCGCCTCAGTGGATTGGTCCTTATATAGTTTTGTTAGGCAGAATTAATATATTTTTGGCTCAAGTCCTACGTTATGTATCAAATCAAATGTATATAGGCCCAGATCCTCAACTGGTGAATACTGATGTATCTCCATTTAAGTCAACGGTACTATAATAATTTACACCAGCTGAGAATAGGGCCCATAAACTCCTAGTTTTAAATATTTTGTATATGTGTGCCTGTTTCCATATACACTGCTAAAAGTAGGCCAGGCTACGTTATACAACCAGAAACATTCAATCCCCAGATGGGGTGATATAAAAGTGAATATTTAAATATTTTATCTAGCTTGGCAGCCAGTAAAAAGTACAATCCAGGTCACAACTGATTGAATTTCTCCTCTCTGTCAAGTACATCAGAAGCAGGCTGAGCAAAACTCCACTATACATTAAGGTGTAATGTGTCATGTTAAAAGAGAGCCTGATAGTTTACTGACAACACACAATCACACTATGCCAAACATTTAACAACCTGGACCTACCTAGTGAGAGCTCCTATTTCCATTTTAGGAGTCTTGTCATGCCTGCCAATTTATGGACATTGATTAAAAATAGTAAATAAAAGATTGCATACAGGGGAAACTGTATTCAGTTTATTTACCACATGAGATATCCTGTAGCCAGTTAAAAATAAATACATTATGTTGAGCCTGCTATGGAGAATCAGTTGAAGCATCTACTCCATGGAGTCCACAAGGGATGTGTCTGTGCAGATCTTCCTGGGAAATGACTAGTTACTATGGTGATGAGTATCCCAGAGATAGAGAGGTAGATCTTCCATAAATGAGGTCTATTCTCCATGGCTAATTATGTTACTGAAGTCTGATCCAACTCCTGTTGAAGTGAATGGAAAATGTAGTACAGGGCAGGTCCAGACATCAGACCCTGTTTTTCCCTTGACTTCAGTGAGAATTGGATCAGGCTCTTGAGCCTAGCGGTTCTCACAGGATCATTACAAGGGACAAGGGATTATTTATTTTCCAACCTTCCACTGAGGATTTGAAGAATACTGCTGTGATGCAGTAAACTGGGGAAGAGCTACCATCATATTGCTCAAATGCTCCTACTTTTGAAGATGTCCTGTCCCTTGAAGGCTTTGCTTTTGGTGACCAAACATAATATTTAGTTTGGATTCTCCAGAGAGTTCTGACCTCATAAATCTTCTATCTTTAGCTCTTTTTTAAGCTGCCTGACAGTGTAACCGGTAGCTGCTTGTTTTAGCTGAGAGAAGCTCCCCCCCCCCACCCCGCATTTTCGGCACACTGATACTTTTACGTTTGAGTGATGTGCTAGCAATTTCTCAGAACAGGTGACACTTCATGGTACTGGGGCATAAATGTTGTGCAACTGTGGGCCTGGTCCTGCAGTCCTTACTCACACCCATTGAAGTCAATGAGAACCTTGTCTGAATAAGGGCGTCAGGATCAGGCCTGTAATAACTTTACTTAGGCTTTAGTGGTAAGTGCCATGTAATTACACACTGATAGAACCATAGATATTAGAGATGAGTGACTCATGGGGCTTGTCTTAGTTCATATGTCCACCAGCACTGGATTGTTCTCTCTTGAAATTACTTGTTCCTATGGATTAATGTGGACCAAACCTTCTGACCCAGGTCAGGACTGTAGTAAGGTCCTGGACACGATGGCACAGAACAAGAGTCTACTGTGCAGAGAGAAGCACTGCAAAGCTAATGAATGTACAGCCCTAGCAGAGCAAAGCTACCTGCAGCAGGTTTGTGAGGGGAGTTTTCAGGGTGTGGCCAGTGGATCCACATGCCAGAAAACCCCTGGTATTGGTGTTGCAGTGACTGCAGAGGCTCCCCTATGCCTGGCAGCATCAGCTCCCCTGCCATTCCGTGGTCCCAGGAGAGGCATTCCAACCCTAAGGAACTTTCCTATGCAGAGCTCTCAGGCTCTGTGCATGGTAGAGGCTCTGGTCCTGTGTCACTAGATCCAATCAGCAGGGTTGTATTTACCGTTACTATTATTTATGGCATCACAGGTCAGCGTGGCACTTTATGGACAAAAATAAAAGGACAGGACGCTGTCCTGAGGAGCTTGCAGTTTAACGTAGAGATCATATAACCTGCACTGCACTTTAAAAGATCAATCATTTACACATTCATAAATTTACCATCTAAGTAGATGCTATTTGTGGTGTCATTAATTACCCTGCCACTACATTGTAATTACTCATTAGTGCCTGAATAAAGAGAGAGCACAAGTGAGCCAGGGGTTTAGGGTGAGATTGGCAGTTTAGGCTTCTCAGCATCTATTAAAGTGCTAGAAGTGTCGCCCTGGGAAGTAATACTATGTATTTTTAAAACTGGTATCTGTGCTCCCAGACATATTTTCCCTTTATTTGTCTTTCTTGCTTTGCACTGAATGAGGCAGTCATGCTGGTCTTTCATCCATCATAGCCCAAAGTAGAGGTGAAGCTGTCCATTTCACAAACACCATCACAGCTGGCACTCATGCCTAGCTGGGAGCCTCAATAGTGAGACTGATTGATTAGGCCCTGGAGCCTGAACAAACCTGTCACCCCTAGAAGGGGTCTATCCAGGTGAAGGTTGCAACACATGGATGGTAAGTTGGGAGTGTTTGTGCTAACACTACTTTGTAGACTTATGGGTACCTCCCTGCAGCTGGCCCCAGAGTTGCCGTTCCAGCACCGTATAGCAGCACTAAAAATGGGGTCTAGTTTACCAGGTACCATTAGCTTTTCCCTTTTTGGTATCATTCCATACATGAATCATGCCTGGCTGAGAAGAAGTATTCTACATGCAGGTGATGGTGATGTTTAGATTTACTGTCTATCATAGAGCATGGACAGTAAGGGGTATACAGCTTATTGATGTAGTAAACAATTCATGTACTTTTGATGGTAGTGTTGACACTGACATAGTTGAGAATAAACATGTGGCCAGAGGATGTCAGAGGTTAGTCACAGCACAGACTAACACAGAGCATCCATCACATTCTAGTACAGTATACTTCAAGGGTTTTAGTACTTGGGACCAGATTTTCAAAGGTATTTAGGTGCCTTGCTTGCTTGGGTACATTATTTCCTTTCCAAGAGTGTTCATTATCATACTCACTGCTAGGAATAATGGATTAGAGGTAGAGCTAGTTATAGACTCAAAAGATAATAGGTTAATCTTCCCCGCCAAACAATATGAATATTTACACATGGCCAAAGATAAGACAATAAAAATCAAGGGCCAGATTTTCAAAGGTATTCAGGCACTTAAAGATGCAGCTAGATGTCAAGTGGGACTTTCAAAAGCACCTAAGCAAGCAAGGCACGTAACTACCTTTGAAAATCTGGTCCGAAGTGCTAAAGTCTGCTTGTTCGGTTGCAGAAATGTGTGTCAGCAGTTTGACTACATGGACAAGCACATCCTGCTTGCCTGCTTCTCTACAGAATTTTCAGAAATGCCTAGTTGGGGGTTTCAGTGGCACATCCTCACAGCTCCCAGGGGCACACTCGATGTATGAACTCCACTGGCACGGTTAACCCCTACTACTATGCTTTGCACTGTCTGCTTAGCGTATTGGGGTACCTGTGTAGTATATATAACCCTTAATGAAAAAGAACAATTTGTACATCAGATAATGTAAGATAAATGTGGAGAAGAAACCCTGTGTTCAGTACAATTAAAGACATGCTTTCTAGTTGGCTTTTTTTTAATCTATAAAACACACACATAATGTATTACACCAGGCCAGGATTTGATCTCTCTCTCTATTGTTTTGGATGGTCAATAACGTTAATATGTTGTGCATGCATCCAGAACATGACAATTTAAATCACATGTCAATTTAATATCTAAGGAAATTCAAGGATTGTCATAGTCTGATATGTTTAGCTTTTGAATCTGACTAATTAGCTGCATGATTTCACTCCATAGTTTCTAGACCTGATAAATAATGATCATGATGCACTAAATGTACGCAGGGTCTCCTATTAAGGCTGTATATCAAGAGGTGAGATTGGGATTCTGTCTGTACATTCATGTTGTGTTCAGTGAGCCCTTAAGGAATGTTTCTCCTTGGGCATTACAGGCAAGGTCAGAGTCGTATATAGCTGACCCCTCATATCTTTATTTAAGATCCAGAAGGGTCTTTAGCCAGGTCTGATTTTCCTTCAGTGCGTTGTCTAGGATTGCCTCTCCAGATTGAGCCTGGCCCAAGTGACTGATCCTGCAGTCATTTGCTGAGGCAAAGTGTTTATTAGTTTTAATGGGCTATTTTCCCTGAGTAAGCCCTAAAGACTCCAATAGCTTGAGATTTCAGAAATGCTTCCAAGGTAAACAAAAAGAGAGATGATTTGATCTTCCCTAATCGTCTCCTTCTGTGGTGTAGGACGCTCTGACTGGAGAACCCAGGACAGAGGAGGATGTGTCACAGGAAGGAAGGGAGGATGAACTATCACTCCATGAAATATGTGGAGAAAATATGGCCAGGCAGATGGAATGCAGCGCACCACAGTGTCCTTGGGAGGCAAAACTGGCACATTAGCTGGTCTAATCTCTTCTCTATTAGTCAGAGTTTGCACAGAGCTCTGAAGATGTAAAGTGCTAATGATTAGTGGATTCTCACCCTTTCCCACACAATGCACCTTTCCTTAAGATGGTCACCCTCTCATGGGTACATCCCCACAACTGGCCTCCCAGAACTGATACTAAACCTCCTTATGGAAACTTTTGGCAGTTAGTTGCATGAGAAATTATTAGAAGGACAGAATTAAAGAGAGAAGATGAAAATACACTTGTCTAATGTAGCAATTTTGTTGCATGTCCCCCCATTTTGTATCTCTCCTTCTTATTTCCCTTCCCTAGGCATGAGACTTTATATTTATTAGGTCCATATCTCGCTTTGGTGATTACAACCATAGTCGCTCCCAGTGGCACTGCAGTTTGTTTCTGGCCTCCTTTGTGTTTGCTGCCCCTCTCTGGTTTCAATGTATTCCAGAAATGTGATAAAGATTGACTTTACCCCCCAAAGAAACACCCGAGAAAGGAAGACATGAAGCAGCTGCAGAGAAGCAGAGGTGCTTGGAGAGTTTTTTTTAAACTTGGTTGGTTAAAAAAAAAATTGGTTTTTGTTGGAAAGTGGTAGCCCAAAACCAGTGCTGGACAAGGCTGCAGTCTGTGGAAAATGTTACTGCTTGAAGTGTGGGAGGTGTTTTAATAGGGAAAAGGATGCACTTCTGTGGACCACTTGGAAGTTCGTCATAGACCGTCCATAAGTCACACGGTATTAGATCAAGGCTACATTTTCAAAAGCGGCTGCTGATTTTGGGTGGCTCTTGGCGGGGTGCCCAGTTTGAGACTGTTCAGCTTCATTTTCAGAAGTACTGAGGATCTGCAACTCACATTGCCTTCAGCTAGAGTTGTGAGCTCTCAGCACCTCTGGAAACCAAGTCTAATATGTTCTCAAGTTGGCCATCCAAAACCTGGGCACTCCCAATGAGTAGCCACTCTTGGAAATTGGGCTATAAATAATGGGGAAGCAAGAATTGAGGGAGTTGAGCAGACAGTACAAAAAAATGTGATTCAGGAAGAAATTCTGTCCATCACCGTGTTAGGAAATGCCTCACTGTCTGGAGGCCCTATCGTGGTTGAACGGTCTCAGTTCCCACTGAAGCTGATGAGCAGTAACTTTTTAGCCTGTAATCCATGCTTGCCTATACCTGACATCCATGCTAGGTACTTTTGGTACAAAGAGAGACACTTTTTCCACAAGACTATTCATAAAAGACCTGGAGTAAAAACAAATTTGACTTTGACTAAGCCCAATGAAGTTACCATGGGTGAAAACTGAGGGCATAAAGATTTCTTCTACAGAATGTGGTCTGGTTGTTCCAGCGAATGACTGGGCATCAGAATTCCGGGGTTTTAATTGTGGCTCTGCCACTGATTCACTGGATACTATTGTAGCTATAGGCAACTCATTTCCCTGTGTCTCAGCTTACCCATCTGGAAAATGGGTCTGATGCTCACCTCTCTGACTGAAGTGTTATGAGGATTAATTAATCAATCAATCTTTGAGATTCTTAGAAGAAAGGTGCTACACAAAGGGCCAAAGTTCTGAAGTGAGAAACACTGCAGTATTAAACTCTACTCTTCCCCCCAGCATATCGAGGGGGGCAAAATCGTTTAATGAAGCCCATCTCTTTCTCTTGACTTTATCGCCTATGCTCTCACAGTGGTGTGATTGCATTTCAGGAGCACTTTACATTGTATTGTTTTACTACTGATTTTTAAAACATCTATATTTTTAATTAACATATTGTTTTTCAAAGTGGAAAAATACTCATGTAAGACCAGGAGATTGTCCAAAGTTTTGTGCTGCTGCTGCTGCTTTGGGAGTGGGTGAGAGCCGGATGAATGAATGTTCAGAGGCAGGTTCCAAAAGAGTGAAATTCACACAAGTTCCTGAGCCCCACTTATGGCCCATGTGTCTTCAAACAGGGCTGAACTGAGAGTGAAGTGGTGCACAGACTGTGAATTTCACCTAGTTCCTGCACTTAGATCCAAGCATAGATTTTGTGCTGGCTCATCTTCAAAGGGGTAAATTTCATCTAGATCTTGTAATGAGATCCAGGCAAACAGACCCCTGAGCTCTTGTGAAACCCAGTTAAGACAATGGGGCTCCGTTTAGGCACAGGGGGTGGATTCCATTTCATTACCAGGCCATTGTAAGTAATTGTCCACAGAGAAAGAATGATGTGATTATAAATATGTAGAGATTAAGTGTCCCCCTTGCTCAGGCAAAACTTCCTAGAGCTTTGGGTGACAGGATGAGACCTGCAATGCCTGACAGAAAGGTCACTGTCATTGGTTCAAGATAGTTTTTCTGAATGTAAGTGACTGAAATCCTTTCCTTGTCATATAATCATGAATAAAGTAGTGTAAGGGGACAAATTAATGATCTGTTATTGCAGCGTGTTGATGAGAGCTGTAATAATGAGACTTACTGGATTCCATCTGTGCTTAACTAGACTGAAATGTTCTTTGCTGCTCCTTCAAAAAGTGTCTTGGCAGCTCCCTCCACATCCTAGTAACTTTTGACCCAGAAACTGACAATTTCAGTGCCTACGGGGAGAAAACTACAGAGTGCTGGCACCAGTTACTACTAACAAGGGTTGATATAAACTGTAGAAAACCAATGGGGAGCAGAGAGAGAGAATCCAATGAAATGACGGCAGGTAAACAATGTGAAGCTTTCAAGGTCATACTTGCAAATGATATGGCTCACACTTCCTCCACCTAGAATGAAACTGACAATGAGCTGCCTACATGTTTGACACCTTTGTTAAACGCAGTGTGATACAGCAGACTGCTTGGGTGGCAGGGAATATACGGAGTAAAAGTTTCCATCCCTTTTTCTTATCATGTCTGCATTTTTATGAAGTTATCCATCTCTGTGAGACTCTCACCAGGGCGGGAGTGGAGAATATGTGCTTAGTATCCATACTCCGCTCACTGTGGGTGAAATTCTTTCCTGTGCAGAAGCCCAGCCCAAGGAATCACTTATATCCCACAAACTGGAGTTTAAGTGAGGCAATAGGTGTTGAGCCCTCCCTTTGCACAGGTGTGAAATCCAGCCTCCCTTCATATTTTCCCCAGGAGCATGGCAATGTGCACTTGGTTACATTTCTGTTTCTTGTTATTTCAGTGCTGGGGTGGGGAGTGTTTGCTGGTGCGTGCATCTTTGGCACAAAGCCTCAGTGTCACTGCAAATAATATCATTGCACTCAGTGATTTTTTTCAGTAGTTATTTCCATATGGAGACGTTTAAGATTTTCATTCCATTCTGGTCAGATTCATCACCAATGCAAACTCTTTATTTGGCTTTGATTGGATATTAAAGTAGCTAAAAACCTTTCCTTGAAACGATTTTTTAGGAGTGCTTTAGACTTCCCCATGTTAATAACCTTTCTCCATTTTTAAGCAGCTTGACATGCCCATGGAGAATTTGGAATGATACACTCACATAGTGCTAGTTTGACGATACTATGAGACTGTTCCCCACTGCTTATTCACAGTATTGAGAGGTTTCACTGTGCTATATATGGCTGCTAGAACTCTTGTTTTATATTCTTTTTCTAGCAAGACATTGGGAAATGCTGCATTAGCAAAATTCATTATTGACACAAGTGCCTTTTATGGAAATTGACATTACATTTCCAAGGAGCCGGGGGGGAGGGATGGTTATATGAAATCATCAGTAACACGCAGGACCAGGAAATGACATCCATGCACATAGCATTGTAGGGTTCTCAGCTAGTGTGGGTCGGGCTGGGAAACTACACACAGAGCCAAGGTAGACCCACACAGTCAGTCTAGATTAACTTTCTGCTTTTGGCTATGCCTACACAGGAGCTCTTCATGCGACCCTTTAAGCAAATAGGAATTTTACCATTTATCTCACTAGTACTGGGCCCATATCACCCACCTTGAGCTCAGCTTGCCAGCCTGAGACTTCCTGTTATTTTTGCTGTGCCCTGGGCCTGTCTCCTTTTGTCCCTGTTAAGCCAGGGTGATGACAGGAACAAACAGAAGCTGGGGGCTGCCAGTTGGCTGCTACACCGAGGCCTGTTGGGGCTGTGAAGAGCACCCGTTGCTATGAAGGTGTCTGCAGTTCTGAGTAGGGTGCTGTGTTGCATTAGAAGAGCTGGAGGGCTACATGTGGCATTTGGGCTCTATTTTGACTGCTCCTCAATCCAGCCATTCAGAGTTAATCCAGTGTAATGCAGGTTGGCTGCAGGGATTGAATCTGGACTCTCTCTATTTACTAGCATAAACCCTTACTGCTTACACAAGAGGACCAAGACTCATAAGCCAAAGTTCATGGTCCAGCCAGTAAGAGTCACACTTTGCTGGTGAGGATTATACCACAGCCCTCAGAAGCACTAAGATTTGTACCTAGGTGGTAAACTTTTCATTTTTGTTTCCAGTGGTTGTTTCCCCACGATTTAACTTTTCCTTCCAGTACAGCTTCCAGGAAAGGGGTGTCTCGGGGGGGCGGGGAAGAACCAGCACTGCAGATGTCAGTGAAACATCAGCTCTCCCCCACACAAAGAGAGCTGTGCCTCACAAACTACAACACCACAATATCAGCCATGATTCCATCTGTTCACTGAACATAGCATTGCTCTAAGCCTTTTTTCTGGTTGTGGCCAACCCAAAGCCCTCCCCATAAACTCTTCCATCTCGGGGTGGGAATCAATTGCAGAGAGGACTGTGCATAGAGACCATTGTGCAGCTGGCGCAGCCACATATGCATATGCTTACAAGCATGTGTTCTGTGCCCCCTGTCCTTTCGCCATGCCCTGTTATGATCCTCCAATATTCCTTTTTCAGCAGCCTTGTGGAGCTTTCTGTCTGCAGACAGTATTTCCAGGGGAGCCAGAACTGAAGCTGCCATCTTCCACCATGTGACTTGCATGGATTTGGGCAGTGGTTTTCTGGCAGGTGTCCATGCACAAGATGAGCCAGAATTCAGTCCATGAAATCAGTCTGGATTTCTACGCAACACATGCAGGTCCCAAATCAAGCCAGTGAATCCATTCACAAATGTTGCTCAGTGCAAACAATTTCTTTCATTATTACTAATCAATGGATTGCGCTTTATGGTAACAAAATCAGAATGATTAAAGGCAAACTGCAAGCTTTTCTTTAAAAAAAAAAAGTGAAAACTCTATTACAGTGTCTTGGCTGCTTAGTGACACACATGGTACATGGGACAACATACAGGCCTGGCTCCGCCCATGTGCTGGTGACATCATTCCCAAACATCACTGTTCCAGTGAGATGGGTGTTCATGCAGAACTATATCCACCCACAGCACTTAATAACGACTCATAATACTGACACGTCACAGGAATAATGCAGTGACCTATGGCAACAAAGGGGTGATGACCATAGGACTAGAGGCTGCTGCTACCCTTCTTTTCACAAGGAAGCCCATTGACTTCAGTCGGGTTATTTGTGTGCCTAAGCACTACTGATGTGAGTACAGTCAGGCAGGATTGGGCCCATCAACTCTTCTGCTTCACGGGACAATCTCTTACTATATGCGTGTACAATGCCTTGCACAGCGGGGCTGTGATCTCAGCTGGGCCTGTTAGCACAGCTGTAACTAAACAATCAGTGAGATTAATCAGCTCCCCTGGGGAGGGGCTGTGTTGTTTATTCTTCTGGTAAAACCAAACGGGGACTGAATAAAAAATCAGTAAGAGCCACCCCAGGACTGGACACTTGGAGGGATACACCAACTCTGGGAGCGAGACTGTATTTCTTACAGGTACACTGCAAAACTTTGGGAAAGAAGGAAAATCTCTGGTAAAGGCCCCAGATCAGTACCGTTCTGTATGTGCAGAGAGGCAAATCCCAAACAAGAGCCTATTAACCAGGCCTCTGTCTTGGCCCTGCTGGGGCACCCATTCCGATCCCCCTCTCCCCCAACCTGCTCTGCGCTGCTCTGGGGTGTTTGAGCTGCCACCAGCCCTTGCAGGGGGAGCACTGGCTCCTGAGTGGAGTGCTTGGGGCTACAGGGAATGACTTGCACGGGGCTTAGTTTCACACTGTAAGGTCACGTTTACATCTGCAATCACTGGCTCTTCATGAATGATTATTTAACACTTATACACAGTCCTCATTTGGGCCAAACTTCAACTGCCGTCGGAGGGAGCTTTCCCTGAGTCAGGGCTGCGTGAAAACAGAGCTCTGATCTGGCCCCTTAGTTACAGTAGCTTGATCGCTAGGTCAGTTATTAAACTACTTCTCTGAATGGTGGATAATGACATATCTCCCAGCTGGTCTGTGTCTCTCCTGGCCACATACCCAGAGATAGCAGAACTGGGAGCATTTCCAGACCACTGGGCTCTGGAGTATAATTCAAGAATCCCTTTTATCCTCTAAGAACTACTACTAAGGGCTAAATTGTCCTAGTATGCTGGGCCCTGCAGAAGGGGGCTGTGCAAAATTGCATTGCCAGAGAGGGAGCCCCTGTAGTCCTCAGCATACCCTGGGACTGGGAGCATCACATGCCCTGTACCTCCTGTGAGAGACAAGCTCCTGGCAGCTAAGAGAGGGGCAGGGAGTCTAGAACAGTGGTTCTCAAAGCCGGTCCGCTGCTTGTTCAGGGAAAGCCCCTGGTGGGCCGGGCTGGTTTGTTTACCTGCCGCGTCCGCAGGGTCGGCCGATTGCAGTTCACCGCTCCAGGCCAATGGGGGCTGCGGGAAGGGCGGCCAGCACATCCCTTGGCCCACACCGCTTCCCACAGCCCCCATTGGCCTGGAGCAGCGAACCGCGCCAGTGGGAGCCGTGATCGGCTGAACCTGTGGACGCGGCAGGTAAACAAACCGGTCCGGCCTGCCAGGGGCTTTCCCTGAACAAGCAGCGGACCGGCTTTGAGAACCACTGACCTAGAATATATTTGGCAGAGCATAAGGACATCCACTGTGGCTGGTCCCTGTGAGGGTGTGCAAAGGCCGGGGGGGGGGGGGCGGGACTTCTCTTTGCCCTTCCCATGTCTTGTGCATCCGTGTACACAATGTGTTCCTTCATGTTTGTTTAGCTTTGCCAGAGGAAGCTCAGTGAGCAGGTGTGAGTTGTAGCCATGCTGATTATAAAATGTGACTGCAGATTTTCCATCACAAGCAAGATGCTTCCCTTTTGTTCCGTAAGAGTGGTTCTGGGTGTGATATCGGCAAGTAAAGCAATGGGATGGCAGCAAGTAAGGGACGTATTACACACCAGACCAGTCTGTGAGGAAGGCCTCATCTAACTTTAACCACACAATTGGAACACTGTTTCCGCATACATTGCGTTATTGGGACATCCAATAGACTGAGCAAAATGGGAGATCCAGCACAATTACGTTGGTGTCTCGTAGGCTCACATAATGGTTTTTACTTTTTAAAACTTAAGTATTATTTTTTTAAAACTGAATTTCCGTTTGGTAAAAGTGATTAACAGGAGAAAGAAAAAAGAAAAGGAGTACTTGTGGCACCTTAGAGACTAACCAGTTAAGTACTCCTTTTCTTTTTTCTTTTTACGAATACAGACTAACACGGCTGTTACTCTGAAACCTAACAGGAGAAAGTTATCTCCACCTTGTGAGTTTGCACATGCTTCAAGATATGTCTTGATTACTGATTTGCATTATTATATAGTTGACATAAAAGAGATGTTCACTGTCTAAGGGGGTCTTTTAACTATGTGCACTTAGTCAATAGCTCAGTACGTGTTGCTGCTTCTCTCTATCTACTGTACATAGTTACTGAATGTAAGCAAGTGTATTTTTCCCAGTGTTGTGAGTTCTACCTCTCTTGATGCTATCAAAGAAAGGTATGAACTATATGGTTGCAAAATGAATTTTCTTCTGTACAATCTACAGAGAAAAACTGTAAAGATTTGAAAACTGCTTGTAACTACATTTGTTAAAAAATGTTGTACAACATAATCCCAGACTGTTGACACTTTATGCATGTGGTAATAAAAAGAAAATAAAGATTTTAAGAGGTTTATGGTTTGTGTGTCTGGGGCTATCTATGGTTTTCACATTCTTGGGTTCTTTCTGGTTGGAAAGAGATTTAAGAGTGTGTTTATTTCTGTTAAAAATGGATGGATTAACATCCCTAGTGTTTTAAGTCCTCTGTATCCACAGAAAAGGTATGGAATGGGGAGCAAAAAGACATAATATCACCTTACCCCTTAAATAGAGGAACCCCTTTTAAAATATAGCTCTCTTTCCATATTCATTCCGTCCTCAGCCTCTCTGCTGAGAGTAACAATGAGGTTGCCAATTGGTTCCAGTTCTGGTGGCATTTTAGCAATATTGACATTTGTCCACAAGGAGATATACCAACTCATTCTGCAGTCATCAAATAGCCTTCAGGTGACAGTTAGACTGTGGTCACTGCCACCCTGATCTGGAATCGCAGCAACAACCTAAAAGCAAAGTGTTCCATAGTCAAACACTTTTATTATGGAAAATAATGTGGTAGCATTGTTGAGGTTTGGATCACATCAACAGAATTAGGCAGAAAGTAGTTTTGCAAAAAGTTTTGAAATGTCAAAGTTGGTTTCATTTCTAAGTGTTCAAAGTGGAACCATTTTTTTCACACCATTTTTGATAGAAATATTGAAAAAATAGTATCAAAATGATTATTGATACTTTTTGTTCAGCCCATTTTGGAGTAAATGGGATATTTAGATAGCCACTCAGATAATGGTTTTGATAATATTTTGAATCAAAATATAAAAGCAAAGGCATGGCATTTTTATTTTTATTTTTTTTGCAAAAAAGTTGAAAATGTCAACAATTTTGCAAAAAAAACCCCCAAAACAGAGAGGACATTTTTTAAAATGAAAAAAACCTTCTTGTCCTTAGCATTTTGACCAGCATATTAATTGGAGGATCAGACTAACCAATGGCTGAATTATGTTGAAGGCTCCCTAAGCAGAGCTGTGTTGAAGTGAAACATTTTGCAAAGATTTCCCAGAGTTGTCAATAGGCCTGATTTTGCTCCTCTCTGATGTGCATATGGAGTAACTCCATTGAAGTCAGTGGAGTTACACTAGTGTCTCTCTGGTGTCCAGGAAGTGAGAGGAGAATCTAGCCCAGTGTGTCAAGAATAATATACTGCTCTTTGCTGCCTTTGTCTTCCATTGGAATTCCTTAGACATCTCTTGACAGTGATGCACATCTCTTCAAGTTAAAAGCACAATCTGCGCACATGCTCACGGTCAGTGAATTTGCAAGTGAGGTGTACTACAACCATCACTGGCATGATCCTTACATTGGAATCATGTGCCATTAATGTTTCATGCTGAACAAATAATCCTCAAACCAGGCTCATCTCCCCAAGGTGAGGATATAAACCACAGAGGACCAAATTCACCCCTGATGTAACTGAATTGACCTTGCTGGAGTTGCAGCAGGGATGAATTTGGCTTGTTATCTAAAAGAGACCTAGCTGGAATTTGACACTCGTCTTAATTTGACCAAGCAGCTCAGATTGTGATTATTGGCACCTAAAGGAATAAACCTGGATTAAGTTATGTGTTGGTGTAGAGCAGGATGAGTCATGAAACACACAGAGCAACTCACTTCAGGCCTTTCAGGAACTCCTCAGCCTGTTAAAGCGAGGGAACAGTGAATGAATGGGAAAACCATATCTATTTTATACTTGCCCATG
The DNA here is from genome assembly GCF_965152275.1 of Natator depressus. Classification (NCBI taxonomy): domain Eukaryota; kingdom Metazoa; phylum Chordata; order Testudines; family Cheloniidae; genus Natator; species Natator depressus. The sequence continues at coordinate 80,703,517 of NC_134242.1, read as the reverse complement.
CTGTCTTGTAACCGCACAGGCTCTGAACAGAGCCCATTCATCTACTGCCCTCATTAAGGACCAAGAAAAAAGAAACTGAATAAAGTAGTGAGGAAGGCCAGCTTTCCTGTTTGTATGAATGTGTGACGGGGCGTGTGGGGTGTATGCAGCACATTCCTAGCCAGAATGGTATCTGAATAATACACAAATAGCACCTTCTGCTTTGCAAAAAGATTGGGACCTATCTTTTAGCGCCCTCCTCCTATCAGCCCAGACTTCACTCTTGCTAAATCCATTCACTGGATGGCTTAACTCGGAGCTCTCTCGAGGAACCCGGGGAAGCAGTGTCCAGCAGGATTAGCTGTTTTATTTTAAGCCTCATTAACAAACAAATCAAAACCTTGCATCCTCCTCTCTCAAAGTCTGTGCAGGCCCCTCCCCAGATGTGTCCCTCCCACCAGTAACTTCAGTAACCAAACTTTCCTGGCTCTTACCTCAGAGCCTCCACACAGTCTCCCCTCTGCCCTTTTGGTTTCTGGAGCAATTCCTCTCTGCAGCAGCTCCAGTAGCTGCCCATTGGGAGCACAGCCCCATGCCCCTCAGCTTTGTAGAGGCAGTTCTCACGCCAGTTCCTGCTGCCCTCTCTTCGTAAGGATCAGCTACCGAAGTTCCAGCTCTTTCTCAGGTGCAGTGCCAGCCAGCTGCAGACCTCTGACCCCCGAGGAATGGTATCCCTTGTACCTTCACATCCTGCTGCTGCTTTTTTGACTGCTACAATATAAAAGGATCAAGCTCTATTTATTTATGCTGAGTCACCTTGTCATGACACAATTGGAATCATAGAAACTGGGGTGGGAAAAGACCTCATATATTTCATCCATCCTGGGGCCAATTATCCTTTCATTCTCCATTGCTTTGCCTGTTCTAGTTTTAAGCATCTCAAACACTTGGGCTTCTACCTGTTCCCTTGGATAACAGTCGAAAAGCAAACCCATTTGCAGTTTTTTCCTGCTGTCTGGCCAAATTATTAATTTTCTTCCCATAACTTCCTAATAAACTCCTGTGCATCATCCCATGTATTCCTCTCCCTCCTTGGTGTTTTCCTTCCCACTTAGGACATGTCTACACTGCAGTTAGACACCCGCGGCTGGCCTGTGCCAGCTGATTTGGGCTCGGCATAAGAGGTTCTTTAATTGCAGTGTCGACGTTCAGGCTTGGGCTGCAGCTTGAACTCTGAGACCCTCCTACCTCACAGGATCCTAGATCCCGGGCTCCAGCCTGAGCCCGAATGTCTACACTGCGATTAAACAGCCCCTTAGCCTGAGTCCCGTGAGCCTGAGTCAGCTGGCATGGGCCAACCACGGGTTTTTAATTACAGTGTAGACATACCCTTAGTAGCCAAATGAAATAGATTTGGCTCAGAACATAACATAAGAATGACCATACTGAGTCAGACCAAAGGTCCATCTAGCCCAGTATCCTGTCTTCCAACAGTGGCCAGTGCCAGATGGTATGAACAGAACAGGTAATCATCAAGTGATCCATCTTCTGTCACCTATTCCCAGCTTCTGACAAACAGAGACTAGGAATACCATCCCTGACCATCCTGGCTAATAGCCATTGATGGACCTATCCTTCATGAATTTATCTAGTTCTTTTTTGAACTCTGTTATAGTCTTGGCCTTCACAACATCCTCTGGCAAGGAGTTCCACAGGTTGACTATGCATTGTGTGAAAAAATACTTCCTTTTGTTTGTTTTAAACCTGCTGCCTATTAATTTCACTTGGTGATCCCTAGTTCTTGTGTTATGAGAAGGAGTAAATAACACTTCCTTATTTACTTTCTCCAAACCAGTCATGATTTTATAGACCTCTATCATATCCCCCCTTAGTCGCCTCTTTTCCAAGCTGAAAAGTCCCAGTTTTATTAATCTCTCCTCATATGGCAGGCGTTCCATACCCCTAATCATTTTTGTTGCCCTTTTCTGAACCTTTTCCAAGTCCAATATATCTTTTTTGAGATGAGGCGACCACATCTGCACGCAGTATTCAAGATGTGGGTGACAATGGATTTATATAGAGGCAATATGATATTTTCTGTCTTATTATCTCTCCCTTTCTTAATTATTCCCAGCATTCTGTTAGCTTTTTTGACTGCCCATGCACATTGAGTGGATCTTTTCAGAGAACTATCCAAAATGACTCCATGATCTCTTTCTTGAGTGGTAACAGATAATTTATACCCCATAATTTTATATGTATAGTTGGGATTATGTTTTCCAATGTGCATTACTTTGCATTTAATCTCGATTTGTAAATCAGTCGTTTTATCATTTGGTTGCTCCCCTCTGAATTCCGTCCTCTTTGCAGATCATCCCTTTCTTCCACTGAGTAGGCAGAGAAAACTCAAGACTAGCAAAATGATGCTTAGATACCACGGTGATGGGCACCTTAGAAATCAGAGGTCCTAATACTAGGACCTTGCAAAGAGCAGAACACACCACTATGAATATCCACCATGCCAATCTAAGAAAGCATCTTTAGCACTCAGAAACCATGGAGATGGATGCTATAGAAATGTGAAGGTTAAAGCAAATCAAATGGCTTAATGGAAGACAGCCTGCTAACATTCTCTGCCACCTGCCACCACCTTTCAGAAACCCACCAAAGTTGCATAGCAATAGCGTATATGATTAGATTCTCTCAGGTACCTGGCAATAGGCATCATAACTCCCACACCTCCACAAATGAATGCACATCATGCAAAGCTGGTGTTAATGTGCCCTGTAATCAGACTCCAATCCCACAAGCCAGCTCTTCCCAGTCACAGTAAGAATAATCTGCACAGGCATGTTGTAACCTCAGTCACTGGGAATTTCTTAAAGCAGTGGTTCTCAAACTTTTTTTTTTTGCGGACCACTTGAAAATTGCTGAGGGTCTCGGCGGACCACTTAATGATCTTTTCAAATGTTGTTTGTACCATTAGCTAACTATTGTAAAGCGCTTTGGATAAAAGCACTATATATATAAAAAAATAAACTTTTTTTTGTTCTACACATAAAAGCACACAAGTCATATTTTCATATCAGTAGTCTTACCTTTCTAATGCGATGGAGGTGCCCTCTCTCCCCCGCCGCGGCAGCCCCCACGCTGGGGCTAGGATGGAGAGGTGTCTCTCCCCCGCCGCGGCAGCCCCCACACTGGGGCTAGGAAGGAGAGGTGTCTCTCCCCTGCCGCGGCAGCCCCCGAGCTGGGGCTAGGAAGGAGAGGTGTCTCTCCCCCACCGCGGCAGCCCCCGAGCTGGGGCTGGGAAGGAGGGGGAGGGTCTCTCCCCTGCACAGCAGCCCCTGAGCTGAGGCTGGGGAGGAGGGCCGTCTCTCCCTGGCAGCCGCAGCCCTGGAGCTGGGGAAAGTCGCCTCTTTCTCTGGCCGCCACAGACCTGCACATCCCAAATTTCCCCCACCCCCTCTTCTCAGCGCACTGCCCCCTCCCACCTACCCCCTGTTCCCCCCAAGGCCACCACCTCACCTTACATGTGAGTCTTCTCCAGGGTCCAGGCACCTAATTAGTGGAGCCACGCCTGCCATGCCATGCCTCAATTGCTGTGACAGCACACAGAGCAACAGGTGGTTCTCTCAGGTAAGCAGGTCCTATAATATAGGTGGCTTTAAATATTGCAAGGAGTACCCTGCTGTGTACTCACTGCATAACAAGCATTTCCCAGCGTGTGCCCAGGTCAGACTTTCCCCTCCTAGTAGTTACACCCACTCCATGCAGTGAAGCTAATGAACAGGTCTTTTCCTCTTCATTATTCCTTTCCACTATCAAGATTTCAAACACACACAGATTGGCTCTCAGTTGAACCTATGATATCGATTAATATCCTAGTCCAGTACTGCCAACCTCAGACATTCAAAAACCATTCCCAAAATCATGAGATTGACTTAAAAATCATGAGGGGTTTTTTTTAATATATTGGGTTCTTTTACTTACTTTCTGTGTGCACTTGAGTGACATTTTTGAGCTTTTCTCCATAATGCTGAGGGCTAGAAACTTGCTTTTTTTCTAATGGAAGCTGAGATTCTCACGCAATCTCTTGAATCCACAAACTGGTGCTTTCAGTAAAACCCTTATTCCCAGACTCAGAATAAAATTATGAGAGTTGGCAACACTGTCAGATTTATGACATTTTACACATTAAGTCTTGCTTAATGCAAAGTTCAATGTATATCTTTGTCCAGCAGCCATGCCCCCTCAGATTGGGATCTCCACTGAAGATGGGTCCTGGAAGATATTTTGCTAGAAGACCTCCCAGTAATGATTGGTCCTAGTGATGTGATTAAATGTAGGGTGCTCTTCCCTCTGACTCAGTAGTAAACCAGCACTGCAGAGGAGGGGTTAGGCAACACTGCAGCAAGTGTCTTTACAACAGAGCCTGACCATTTGTGAACACTGAAAATCTCAGGGTCCTTGTACCAAGAACAGAGGTGTTAGCCCCAGTGATCAACCTAAAGTCCAGCTTGAGTTATTATCACTCTCTCTCTCTCGCTGGTATTTTAAGCACTACCTATTACCCTGGGCCAAGATTAAAAAAGAGAGAGAGAGAGAGAGACAAAGGCTAGGCACCTAAAAAAATGGCCAGTTATACAAAAGTGCTGAGCTCCCAGCCCTCAATGAGAAATTTTTAAGTACCCAGCACTTTTGAAAATCTCACTACTTGCTTAGGTGCCTAAATGGGAGCTTTGGGTAGCTGAGCTCTGGCCCTAGGAGCCTAATTTTGAAATCTAACCCTAGGAGCCTAATTTTAGCCTCCCATTTTTGAAAAATCTTGGCCTTGATATCTAAGCATCTTCCAAAATCCCCCTGTGCTTTCAAATGCATGAGGCATTCTTCTTCACTTTTTGTCCTGGGTGCCCATTGTTGCACACTATGAAACAGCTGCTGCTCTCCATTCTAGAGGTGGTGGCATCACTCCACCAGAAACCAGAAGACTGAGCTAGAGGAATGGGCACTATGGGCCTGGGCAACAGGAGCAGCTGCAGATCAGAAGAAGGAGAGCTGGCTTTGACACAGGGAGGAACACCCTGCTGGATCTGGTGGTGAGCTAACCTGGAGATAGGCTTCCCAGTGCAGCAGATGACTTGATGACTTCCTTTGGAGTTGAACAACGTTCATAGGCCTAAGCCACCCAGATCCATGCTGAGCTGGCTTGGAACTTCCCCAAAGTCCTGAGAGGCTGGAATCCAGATAAGGTTTTGGTTTGGGCCCATTGGGCTTCATTTCAGTTTGCTTTTAACATGTTATTAGTTTTGCTTTTCCTATGTGAATTCACTGCTGGAGAAACTCAGTGACTTGACAGCTCTGCAGGCTGAAATGCTCGATTCACCCCCTAATAGGTACAGCTCCAGGAATAACAGTGCAATGGCATTCGATTCCTCCCCATGCCCCCACATCCCTGACCTATCTGTCTGATCCCTGCCCTGGATGGATCACTTCTAGGGAGGAAAGTCTAGTCCCATTTCTGTGCCCATTTAATTGTTTGGTTATGTTAAAAAAGGACTACCCCTAGGACTTACATTAAAGACACTGCCATATTTTGGACTATTACTATGGAATACTGTTGTGTTTGTTATATGGAGTTTCCTCTTTGGGGAGCCTGACAAGATAGATAGATAGATAGATAGATAGATGATGTCATGTGGATATATAGAGTCTGATTTTCAAAGGTGCTGAACATGCTCAGCTCCAGTTAAAGTCAATGGGAGTAGTGGATGCTCAGTATCTCTGAAAATCAGGCCCATAGTGCCCAATCTGGCAACCCTTACTCATTGACTGGAGTCCCAGCATTTCTCAAATGCAGCTACCAGGAGCTTTTCTTGAGGCCACAGGCTTCTGGGTGGTGATTGGTGGGAGGGAAGGGAAACAACGGCCCCTCCTCCAAGGCCACCAGCAAGGGTGGGGCCCTGCCCCCCTCTGGAGCCAGAAACACCGGAGGAGCAGGCAGTCAGTGCGAATTCCCAACCTTCCTGAGGCTGGTGGAACTTGGGCTTCTGGCTTCAGCCCTGGGGTGGTGGGTTCTGGTCTCCAGCCACAGAGCTTCGGCCCAGACCCACTGACCCCCACTGCCTCCCCCAGTCCATTGGCACTAGTCCCACTGCCTCCTCTTCACCCTGGCCCATGCTGCCTCACTACCCACCTCCCCATCCAGGACTTAATTTGTCCCCCAGCTTGCTAGGGCTTTGTAAATTTGCTGTGAAATGTGATATTTGTGTGTTTGTTAATATCACTTTTCACTGCCTCCCAGCTAGCTAGCAAGTCTGCTTCTGTGAAAAATGATACTAACAAGTATACAAATATCACTTTTCATAGCAGCAGACTTACTAGTTAGCAAGTCTTAAAAAAGCAACCAGAAAATCAAATGAAACAACAACAAAAGACAAGAACATGCAAAGCTCCTCATTTGTGTTTCTATTCTGTTTAGGTCCAGTAAAGTATAGAGACAACTGTACATTATTTGTATTATTGAGTTTAAAAACAAAACAAAAAACCCTTACATAAATAAATGACAATAATTTGGATGTGTCTATGTGCATATTTATTTGTTTTTCCTAAAGCTAATTAAGTATTTTAGGGAAAATTGTCAGAGCAGCCACCAGCAAGAATTGTTGTGACTAGACATAGAGATTTCAGTGAGACTCCTCATGTAGGTAAGTCTCCAACTTGGGTGAGTAAAGTTTGCAGAACCAGGCCAGTAGGTCGTCTGAAAGCCACCAGCTCAACTCACATAGGTCACTGAACAGCTGTTTTAAATACCATGTTATACAAGTGATCTTTTCTGGATTCATTTATCTGGAATAAAAACACAGACACAAACAAAATGGCACATACCTGGGACAAGAGCCCAGATCTTAAATTGTTTTAATTTTGATTTTTTTTTTCCATTTTGGATATTCTCTTGACAAATCACTTTAACATTTTTATTTACAGTAATAAAAATAAATTACTCTTAACAGAGGCATGTATAATATACACACTAGAGATACAGTGCAATAACAGCATTGATTTATTGTCACTTGTTCATAAAGTGCATTGCAGGGGCTTTATTTAATCATAACTGAATGGGAGTGATACATTTTCCTTTGCAATCAATTTACCCATTCAGATTAAAAGGATAACGAAAACAGTTACATAAAAATAATTTGCTGTCCTGATTGTTCTGATTTTTTCCTACTTCCCAGAATAATAAGTAAAATAGTTCTGAGACAATGTACGTAGGTCCGATCCCACAAGACCCTCTGTATATGATATTTCCCTTGACTTCTCTGCACGCAAAAGGCTTGCGTTATTGGGGTCCTAGATCGGTGAAATGACTTTGTTCCTTCAAAAGGCTACCCTTTTGTTCACTACTTTCACCAGCATTATACAGAGAGCCAGCACAAGAGCTATGCACCAGCCAGGTCCCAGCAAAGCATTTAGGTACATACTTAAGTCCACGTTCCTATTCAGCAAAGCACTTCAAGCACACGCTTAACTTTTAGCACATAGTTAGGAATGGGCTGCAAATTGGGGTATTAGTCCTTCTGAGGGCTTCAGTGGGCCCCCTTAGCTGTGTATAGACCCCCTGCTTGCCCTCTGTCCAGGGATGAATTTCATCCACAGAGCCTGAACCTAAATGCACTCACACCATTCCCCCTGACTCCAAAGGGTGCAGGTTCAAGCCCAAAGGGCCCACTTGCGTGACATGCCAAGAACCCCCTTACAAGATGCTGAATGCCCTTAACCCCCTCCTGAAGCCAACGGAATCTGAGGGCAACTCAGCACCTTGCAGGATGAGGCCAAAGCCCAGGATCTCGAGCGATGCCCCTGTCTTCAAAAACAATGTGACTCAGTCATATGTTTAGAGCTACATTCTTCCCCAAATCTGTGCCTTTCCCATTGATGTCAGTGGCAGCTGCCGGTGCAAATTTGAGAGCAGAATTTGAATTTGGATCATTGACTTTTAGCTGGGGTTGTGCATGTGCTTCCAAAGGAAAATTTGGCCTTAAGGGCACAAACTGTCCAAAATATATTAAATACCACAGGCCAGATTCTGCTTTCAGTTACATAGTGGCTTAAATCCATTCTCTTCAGGAGAGACTCCAGATTTTCACTGGTGTAGCAGAGCAGAATCTGGCCTGTATTTCTTAAATCTGGCTGAGCTCATCAATTTATCTTTAAAGGCTAGATGCACCTTCTGGTTCATAAACAAATCTCGTCTGACACTGCAGTAACCCTCAGCATAGAGCTGTTGCTAAAGCCTTATAGTCAGAAACCGGTCCCTCCGAGTTACAGGTGATCTCTATACACAGTGCAATTTATTCCGCTATGAGCCTGATTCTGATCTCATGTTGGTGTAAATCAGGAGTAGTGCCACTGACATTAGCTAGTTTACACCAGTGTAAAACTGTTGTAGTGGAGAGGTGAAACAGGCCCCAGGTGCTATGCTGCATAAACTTTAAATCTAACATCTCCTTTGCCCATAAGTGTCTGCATTCGCTTGCAGATTTGTTCATTAGTGAAACTGTGCATTGGGATAAGAACTTTTTCTTAGACAACCCAGATGTCTTATCCCCTTGATCCTGCAATAAAATCATAACACTGTGTTTGTGACTTCAGAGTCTATTGATATGATAATGTGCTGTCAGACATTCAGCCTCCTGACCACTGTAGGATACACAGATTGTGAAGGGGAAAACCTTTGTCTCAAAAACAATTATACTTGATATGGAGCAGAATTTATTAAGGCACCCGTTATTCTTCTTAACCTACCCAGCTGGTGAAAAAGCTGATCTCCTGCCTGATATTTAGCATGTAGCTTCACTTTAGCATTTCTCAGTGGACCACAACAACACTTTTCATATTGTTTTTCCAGTTCTAGACTACAGCAGTTGCAGCCAGAGATGGTTGATTTTTGGAAAATACTGCTAGCAGTATTTGGTTTTGCAAAACCCATGGTCAGTTTGGATCCAGAGCCCATTTTATCCACATCCCCAGAGGTCTGGGATAAAAAGGTGTTAGAACAATGGTTCTGGATTGCCTTCTCTAGTTATAGACTGCTCCATCTCTCTGCATCATTCACTGTACAGCATTTCATAAAGTTTTCAACAGGAATTGCCTCTCTTCTCTAGGGTCACAGGAACAAAAACCAAGGCAACTACATTAGCTATTTTGTAAGAGGCAATTAAGCCTTTATCATGATGATTCAAATGAAATTGTAAGAACATCCCAACACCGCCACCCCACCAAGAGAAAAAGACTGGCTTTAACGAGAAGAATTAGAGGCAAATACCGTACGCAGCATACAATTATTCCTGACAGTTAAAGATGTATTTTGTATGCCATTAATTATTACTATACATTGATACAATTTAAGTAATTATGAAGATCAAAGGCTTACTGTCAAGTAGATTTAGACCCCAAAATTAAGTTTTTGTTAAAAAAAAAAGAAGAGGAACTTTCTAACAATGTGAACAGTAATGTTTTCATTATTTTTATTCTAAATTCAATGAAAGCTATTTGTTTGGGATGTAAAAATTGTCACTGTTTTGATTGAGACCCCAAAGGTCGTAACATTCCTGCTAGTGAAGTGAAATTGGTTAGACAGAAAGTGAAAGTGACAACTACAGTTCCACTGACCAAACTGAGAGTAGGGGGAAGTAAACAAAAAATAGAATATTTTTTAAAAAAATTGTAAAAGTCAACAATCTAAGGTATTGTTAGTAACACTGATAAAGGCATATTTTTAAATATATGGGACCAGATCCATTAAGTTCAATGCAGGTGCCCCAGGAATTAATGTGGCTTGTGACAGTGTCCCATTTATCTGTGCTCCCAAGCTTTTCAAATACTGTGTGTATCTAAGGAATGTTTCCCCTTCCCCTTTCCTTCACTTCCACCTTCCACCCTCCCCCCACAACCTACCTACCTACCTATCTCTCAAAAAAACCAACAAAGAGCAACTTAATAAGTGATTCTTACAACTGTGCTGCTGGCTATCAAACATGTGGTAGGAAAGAAAAGGGCAAACAAGACACCCTGAAAAAACTAAAAAACAGGTTCATGTTTCTCTGGTCACTCTGAAAGAACACTGGGGTGGGTTTTGGTGTGTTAAATATTTTGTGCAATTGCTTAAGGCCAAATTCTTCACTCGCTTGCACTGGTGTAAATCTGGGCTAATTCCACTGAAGTCACCAGGAGTTTTACTGGTGTAACTAAGATCAGGATCTGGCTCGTCATAGTCAGTCAAAAGCCTTTTGCCTGCATGTGAGAACCTTGCTTTTCCAAGGGGGAGCAATGACTGTGGATTAAGTGTGTCTCAGCTAAAGACACTGGGGCCAGATCCTCTCTGCCACTTGCAGTGGTGAAAGGAGAGGAAGCTGGCTGGAACTGGCTGGGGCGACAAAGGGAGGATCAATCCAGATGGCACTTGATCTGCAAGGAGACTATGTCCCTTTGGGATTTGCCATAGTGATGATGATAAGTGACGGGAGGAGCAATAGCTCCACATGAGGCAACCATGAGGCTGGTGCTGGGGAAGTGGCTGCTCGATGTGGCATGCTACCCATACACACGGAGCAAAACTCCATGGTAAAATGCTACACAGGTTACTGCTGATCTGAGCAGTGTTGACTCCCCACACTGAAAGATTTCATCCGTGCAGAGGGGAGCTATATGCAGCAGCAAGGGGATGGAGGAAATAGGTCCAGGGCATAGAACCTGGCTATAGGGGAGGCATGTCCCTGATTGTGAATGTTGCCCATGATTTCCTACCTACACTTAGGTTTGCTGGCATTGTTCTTTTTCCTATTCCAAAAGGCAGCCGGCTCTGCCCCAGAGATGGACATGGGGGCTCCTGCTCATCAGCGATCTTTGGTAGGTAAGTCACCCCATTCCAGGAGGGAATGAGGAGAGGTCATTTTCACCAATTGTTTAAATGAGGCATGGTTCATCTGTCGAAAACTGAATTAGTTCACTCTAAACAAGGTGGTAACCTAAACAACAGTCAAACAAAATCCATGTGCTACTGAATAAGGTGGGAAAGAAGAAGCAAGGATTTGGTCCTCTGGAGAAATCAAAACTTTCCTGATATTAATCATTTGACCTTAATAGATATAGCTCTGCATTATGTTCTCTCTGATATGCAAAGTGTTACTATATGTTAGTGGATAAATAACCTTGACTACGTACTGAGCAGTCCCTCCAAAGTAAGCCAGATCTTCATATGTCATGAATCAGTTTAGCTGTTCTGAAGTCAAAGGATTTATGCCAGTTTGCACCAACTGAGGATCTGCCCTTTATACTGTTATCTACTGGTATCCTTTATTAATATGACAATAATTAAAGCAGAGCTCGCTTCTCAATACCTCAGCACTTCAAATAGCTTGTGTCAGTTTTGGTTTCTTTATTGGACTAAATCCAACAGGAGGATCCTTGCCAATAAGCAATGGCCCAGATTCCCCAGGGCACTCCAGTTGCTTTGTGCAACTCCCATAATGCAAAGCAGCTGTAAATTTGGCTCAGCAGACTATTTAAACTGTGTTTACAGCTGCTTGGCATCATTAGAGTGCTACAAAGCATCCACTGATAAATCAGGCCCTATCTATCTTATATTCCTCTTCCACCAGACATTTTACACTGGTGTAACTCTACCGACTTCAGCGGACTTTTTCTGATTTACACCAGTGTGAGAATGAACAGAATCATGCCCAGTGTTTTGTAGCAACGCATTCCATGGACTCAGCTTTGAAAGACAATAGAACATCACTGTGTTATCATTGTGCATACAACTTTACTAACTTGGTAAATATTTCCAATAATTAACCTAGCTTTCCTTAATAAATATTGACAAAGAGTGCTGCAGTGTAGAGCTGGTCAAAATATTTAGTTTAAAACTTTTTCCAACAAAAATGGACTATTTCCATACTGCAAATTTTTGAAGAAATCTTCTGATATTTCCACAACTCAATGAAAAACAAACTTGGAAGGGGGACTTCAGGTTTTTTTCCCTTTCTATCCTCCTTTTTCCAGTCCTTCCCTCATTTTTTCATTTTTCCAGTGATAAAGGCGGGGTCAGGGAGGGAGAAAGGAAAAGGGGAGCGAAAAGGAAAAACAAAACAAACACCCCCCCCAACCTGATCTTTTTAATTCAGAAATTGAAAAATATAAATTTGAAAACTTCAATTTTTCTGTGAATTTTCAAATGAAGAGTTTTAGAAATTCTTCATGAAACATACTTAGCACTTTTTGAACATCTCTTGTTGCTTCTCTGAGACAACCACAAGGAAAGAACTAGATTAAAATGTTTATCCAAAACACCTGGGTCCAAATTTACCTCTGGTGTAGTTTCATTGGGCCAGATCCTGATACCCTTATTTTAAAGGAATTCCACAGTGAATTCCATTCACCTATTCCATAATTAGCACCACCGGAGCAGGGTAAGATACTATTTAATGTGAGCACCTGAATTTAGCCAAGTGATTTCAATGGATAGAAATAGATTTGGCCAGGTAACAGTATTTTAGAGGACATGCTCATATAATCTCTGACTTTTACATGGCGGTTTACAATCAGTAACTTCCTCCTTTTGTCTAATTACATCCCAATGTAACACTCCTCCTCTGAGTGTCTGACATTGAGGGCCACAAAAAAACTCATTATTTTGCTTTGATTGCTATGCACCTATGTCATATTTAATCTACAGATCCCTGGAAAGCGAGTAAATTTCATTCACATCATTAAATTTCATTCACACCATTAAACTCCTTATGAGGAAAATTCTGAAATCAAAACCTTTGATAAAAGGAAATCAACTGAAAATCCAAGAAAATGTAAGATGTTCATTTTAACTGTGTGCCTAGAGTGAATGTTTAAATGCTACATTTGATTTAAAAATACAAAATGAGCTGCCCAGAGAAACACAAATACCTGCCCTGTAGATCAAATCGTATAAAAACATTATTTTGAAATGTTTTTAATTAACTCTGCATTGAGTCTTCACATTTAGGAACTGCAGGAGGTTGTCTGCAACCATGGAAACAGAATAATAAATAAATGAACAGCAAAAACGTTAAATAAAATTGTAAAAATATTGACTAGAATTTGTGCATGTTGTACGTTGCTCCTCATAAAAAACGTGAAAAGCTGGGACACCTTTAGGAGTGAGAAAAAAAGTCCAGGCCCAAAGCACACATTTGAGATTCACAGTTTTGTCATGTGCAGTGAGCTTTGCTGAGCTAGAAAGAGACCTTCATTGCACAGTTCTATAGATAAACGATTGGTTCACCTGCATTCAGACATAAAATTTGGACACTTTGTCCTTCATGGAACTATAATATTTACATGCGATATTCTCTCTTTTGTTGTTGGTCTTTTTATATAATATAAACCTAAGCCAGGTTTGCAACTGATGCTGCAGGGATAGGCTATTGTTTGAAAGAAGGATCTTTCTGACGTTTGTAGCACAGATTCCTTTCTAAGGGAGAGCAACACATTTGGAGCATCGACATCACAGGTCACACTGCAAAGCAATTTCCTTGCAGGGCACTGAGAGAATAGGTGGTAAGACAAACCCCCCACCCAAGAGGCAACCCTGGACATTTCACCTATAGAACAGAGTCCCCGTCTGTCTCTGAAGGTTTATTCTGTTTTTAAAGGAATGCACTATTCCACTTCTTGGCCAAAATACAGCACAAGACGAAGGACACTTCATCGTTTTCTCACTAACACCACAAAGCACATGATAGAGTAGAGGAGCGTGAGGCTAGCGTAGCTTCTCTGTGGAAGCAAGTTAATCTAGTAGTTTCGGGAACAAGACGTGTGATGATGTAGGCTTCCCTTTAGAAGAACCAACCTCGTTCAGAATATCAGTCTTTGGATCATACCCCCCCTCCCCACACCCAGTATGCGAGATCAGCATGCTATATTAACAATACCGCTAAAGACAGTGTGTTATACCTGCACTGAAATAAGTGAAAGATTAACCTAGGTTCCGATGTCAAGAAAACCTCATCTCTGACTTTCTTCCACCGCTTTCATCACCCTGGCAGGGGGATTAACTAGATAACCTAAAAGGTCCTTTCCTCCCATCTTCAGATTTGATGATGCACCGTGAGCATATTTTTCAGCAAGGAGTTCTCTTTACTCTCACATTGTAATAAAAAATAATAATCATACCTTAAAGTGCCTTTCATCCTGCAGGTTCTCAAAGTGCTTCACAAACAAAGGAGATATAAATATACAGGCATCACTTCACCCACCACTGAAATGCAGCCTCCTCTGAGGTGCAATGCAGCAGCTGAACAGCACATAGCAACACTACACAATTGTTTAGGACAGCAGGTGAAGGGGAATGGACCTCATTTGTTCCTGACTCAGGATCGTACTTCCTTTCCCCCCGCTTAAAGAGGCCAATGTAAATCTTTGACTTCCATGTGCTTTTTTACAAAAATAAACATAAAATCGTAAGACAGGCCACTTGTCCTCCTACCACTTCTCACGGAGCTGTCCAGACCTCGTGGTGCTAAACCGGTCTGGCATGAAAAATATTGGCAGGTTACCGCATCTCACAATGTCCCTTTTATTATTGCATAGCAGAGCAAAACCTGATTATAGTTAAAAAAAATCACCACCACCACCAAAACCCTCTACCCCACCTTTCAGGCAGTGAAGCCCCTTGGATATGGTCATTTTTTAACCATTCCAAACAAACCCAAACTAACGGCAAGCAAATATTGTACACGTTTTTCTAGATCTAGCCCTGAGCCCTCAGCATCAGATCTGTGCTGGGCTCTAAACAGCAGGGCACTATCTTATTCTCTTCCCACGTCCCAGGCCTGACTTCCCCCCCGCACTTGACAGGATTTTGACTTGGGGCGACCCCCAGTGACTTCAGTGGGGTTACTCCTGGTGTGGGGCCAAGGGAGAGTTGGCCCGCGGTCTCTCCCCTTTCCTCACCGGGGACCTTCCCAACGGCCTGCCCCTCGCTGGGAGGCTTGAAATAAGTAAAGAGTTGCCCTGGGCCCTTGAACATTTTCGGGCCACAGGTTTGGCAAACGTGCTGCTCCCCCTTTCCATTACACCGAGATGAGAAAAAAGCATCAGGCGCTGATCTTTTTTTTTTTTTTTTTTGGTCTTTTGTTGTTGTTTTTAAATCAAAAATAAATAAAATATGTAGGAAAATAAGCATTTTTTAAAGGAGACCACTCTTATTTTTGTTTTCTCGTTGACATCTTTTTCCAGGGAAGGAGACGCGCGTCGGTCTGGGATTCCTCCTGCTGGTGGTAACACATCATAACGCCGCGGAGGAGGAGAGCCTGAAACCATTTGACAATCCGGGCGGCCAACCACCCTTATACATCACTGGATGTCCTGGGCCTGGAGGAGAAGGTGGAAGGGATGCACCCGCAGCAGGCCAGCCACAGGGACTTCTGGATGTCCGGGTTTCTGAAGGCATAAATGACCGGGTTGATGAGCGAGTTGCAAGTGGCGGGCAGGGCCAGGGAGTAGGTGTAGACGGCGGGGTAGCTGGAATCCGCCACCAGCGAGTAGATGGCGAACGGGATCCAGCAGAGGGCGAAGGTGCCCAGGATGAAGGAGAGGGTGGAGAGCCCCTTGCGGGTGGAGGTGACCTGCGCCGTGGCGATGAACTGGTGCTGCACGGCGATCTGCTGCGCGTGCCGGAAGGCGATCTTGCAGATCTGCAGGTAGAGCTGCAGCATCAGGGCGAAGAGGAGCAGGAACGTGACCGCCAGCACCGCCGCGTTGTCCTTGGTCACCGGCCGCAGCACGCTGCAGGTGGCCTGGTCCCGCAGGCAGTTCCAGCCCAGCAGGGGCAGCAGCCCCACGCCCAGGCAGAGCAGCCACATGAGCAGCAGCATGGCGCAGGTGAAGGTCAGCGTGCGCTCCGTGTGGTAGGTGAGCGCGTTGTACAGCGACAGGTAGCGGTCGATGGTGATGGCCAGCAGGCTGCAGACCGAGGCGGAGAAGGCGGTCAGCAGCAGCCCGGCCGCGCTCAGCGCCACGGCCGCGTTGGGCGGCTGCAGCAGGTACTGCACGGTGAAATTGACCACCAGCCCCAGGCCGGCCAGCAGGTCGGCCAGCGCCAGGCTGCCGATGAGCAGGAACATGGGGGCCCGCAGGCTGGGCGTGTAGAAGAGCACGGCCAGCACCAGCGCGTTCTCGCAGGCCACCGCCGTGCCCGTGGCGCACAGGGCGATGTCCCAGGGGCTGACCGCTCCGCCTCCGCCGCCTCCTCCTCCTCCTCCTCCCGCCGCCGCCGCCGCCGCCGTGACCGGCTCCGAGGCAGAGGAGTTGGACGGCCAGATGCTGCTGCTGCTGGGGAAGGGCCTGGAGGAGGCATTGAGCAGGACCAGGAGCTGCTGCTGCCGCAGCTGCTCCTCCATGGCGGCCGCAGCTGCTGCGGGGTTGTGGAGCATCGCTAGAGAGGAGGCACAAGGGACACACAGAGAGAGGAGACAAGGGTGAAAGCAGCATCGAAAGAGCCTGGACTATCCACCCCTGAGCCCGGGGCCGCCCGCAAGAGACACGACAAGACCCGCTGTCCCAGCCTGGTCCCCAGTATCCCCAGTGCCGGTTGCAATGGGGACTGATCGGACACAGACAGGATTAAAAGACCGATACCCTGCCTGGGCCATTCCCCGGTGGCACACCCCCAACCCTCCTCTGGGAGCCGAGCGCCAACGCAGCCGCAGGAAACACCCCCAAACCCGTTTCTTTTATTTATTTTTTTAAAAAACCAGGCTCGATCTTTGAATAAAATTATTTTCCTCCCCATCTTGGCTATTTCCCCTTCCTTTCCCCCGAATGAACAGATGGGGGATTCGTCTGATCTCGGGTTCCGTCTGAACAGCTGAAGGTGAGCAAGGCTGAGTGTCAATAATTCACCCGTCACAATGCTCGTTGCATGTGTTCCCATTAAAAGGCAGACGGCTGCATCAGGCACACGTACAGAGCTGCAGATTCATAGCATGATCAGACCGATTCCAACACTAACACTTGGGCACAAGCAATTTGGGGGTTAAACAGAGTAATGGTTACATCATCTAGTCCCTTGTTGTAAACGTGTCTTTCTGACACAATAATTTTGCTAGTAATAAATAAAAATATATTATTTCTGGCCAGGCAAGCCTCATACTTAAGCAAACCTCCTGGTTAAATCGGATCCCAGTGAAGGCTACAGACTAGAAATATTCTGCATTAACTTTGCTTGTTTTTAATACCGGTGCACTCAGGGACTGCTGGCGGCAAACAACTGCAGGATCTCAGCTGCATTAAACATGGTTTTCTTTCATAGTAAACCCCTTGCACTAAGTAGGAACCCTTTCACCCCCCTCCATCACATCTCCTCCAACGCCTTGTATATATCGTCTCACATTTCACTCTTATGAAAACAAAAGTTGCAAAGGTCACACAAATGGTTTAGTCCGGAATCTCTTCGTCAAGGTTTTTGCTGCTGCTGCTGAGAGTGCTGTCCATAATGCAATTTACCAGAGCGCTAGGATTAAAATATTGAAAGGGCCACCTTCTAACCGGCTTGCTTTCCAAACTCAATACAACGCAAACACCCTTCCCCTTCCTTAGCCCGCAGAAGAGAAGTCAAACACATGCAACAACATAGGCAGACATGTATTTCTGTTGTTTTACCTTTGTTTGATCCTTGCTGATCAGCTTTCCCCTTTTTTTCGTGCTAGTCCTTCCA
Organism: Natator depressus; assembly: GCF_965152275.1. Classification (NCBI taxonomy): domain Eukaryota; kingdom Metazoa; phylum Chordata; order Testudines; family Cheloniidae; genus Natator; species Natator depressus. The sequence continues at coordinate 80,685,783 of NC_134242.1, read as the reverse complement.
GTCCTTGGGATTAAGCTTCATTCCTTGGTTAACATTGCTAATAACGTTGGCAGATTGCTGGCATTGACTTGCACTTAATATTCTTGCCCCATTGGGTCTGCTGATATATCTCAACTCTGACGTCAAAGTCTTCACTTATATTCATGATCAGCTCCAAGTCTGTGAATCAGGGAAGCTGTGATCAGAATAACAACTAGTCTCCCTCCCTTGTTCCATATACACACGCATACACGAGGAGATACACACATACACATACACAGCGAGAGAGGCACACACACATACAATCCTCTGGAATTTCATTCATAAGATTTCAGAGACACTAGGACACACCTCCCCCAAGGTCAAATCTTTCACACCTGCATCTTGCGGATGTAGATTGGGTTACAGCTTGCTATGCCTGCCTAGGCATCCGGGGCAAGATAAAGACGTAACAAAGGGAGAAGATATATTTTTACTGCTGATTCTGATGAAAATATTTGTGTTGGCTGATGGGCAGTGACTATACTGTGTCCTATCTATTCTGTAATTTGACCAAGTGCAATGCCCTTCAGACCATTTTTCCCAGAGAGCAATTCAAAGGCAATTCAAAAACCCAAACCAAACCCAAAATGGTTTAGTAGGAAGCTGTTCAAAAATGTATTCTGTACATTGGTGAAGAAAGAAATTATTATGGATTGTCATCTGGCTGACAAAAATTGATTTCTGAACATACAGTGTATATTAAATCTGAAAGCATATGTAGCTGTGCCTATGCATATGTTTATGTGTGTATGTGTGTGTGTTTGCATATATTTGTGTGTGTGAGTGGGTGAGTTTCTTATGCTTTGTATAAGCCAGTCCAAAAAAAATCAGTGCTACACCAGCCACAATTATCTGTACGTGCAACACATTTGCTCAAAAAGCGTGTACATACAGATGCAGATTTGTTTTATTACACAGATAGTAAAAGCTACAGTCTAGAGCTCAGAAATATGCATATTTCCTCCCCATCCTCTTTGAGACGGACTGTATTTAAAGTCTAATATTTTTGTGCTTGGACAAGAAAGAATGCTGTCAAATTTGACATGCCGCAGTCTGCCACCCTTAGTGTGAGGGAACCTGCAAATGATATTGGTTGGCTACAATGACAGACTGCCATGCATTGTAATGGAGAAATACTGGAAGAATATTTAGTGTTGCATTTGCTTATTCTGCTCCTTGTCTTTTGTATTCCAACCTTATAGCCGGGGGGACGGGGAGGGGGAAGGTGGTGGCAGAGGATGTGATATACTATAACTGCAGTGTCCCCCCTACAAAATATTGCTTCATATCTCCGCACTGCTACAATGGAAGGTATAAACAAATTTCCTCCCTAGATATTCTATTTGGATGGTACTCATCCTACAAAGAACACCCCAAAAGGCATAATGATTTTTAATAACACGAGTCGTTTCATAATCCATACAGTAGGTAGTATTATTAAAATAGGAATGCCAAGAACACAAATCAACAATATAAGATAAAACATGTATTTTCTTAATATTTTAATGTCACAAATAAAAATCTGGGCTCATTTATGTATATTTTTAAAATGTAACCATACTGAATAAACTAAAACAATAATCATTATTATTAACAATAGTAACAGTTACTTATGATTATTTACTTACTTACTAATATATCACTTACTATTATTAAAAATAGTAAGAAATACTGGCTACCTAACACTTCTTAGTTTTCAAAATAATGCAGATTACCTCTATATAATGAATGAAATGAATAATAAATAGGATTTACAGTAAATTCCTATTTAGGGCAGATTTTTAGATCTTTTTGATCAGGTTCATGGCAGTATTATGATTTGAAGTTAATTGAGGCAGGATTTGTCTTCACCTAGAAGAATCATTTTATGCATCTAGGTTCTCATGCCAGGCCTATCTCTGGAGTATCTGAGATAGATTTAATAGTCTCCTGTCTGGAGTTTTTTGCTCATGTGGTTACATGGCTGGTATGTGCAGAGGGAAAGGGAACATGAAAAAGAGAGTGGGAAATCAAAATAAGCAAGCTGAATGAATACACTCACACTAACAGTAATTATACTGTAATACTGGAAGGGCAGGATGTAAAAGAATATTTGACAGATCTTGCAACGACAGCCTCCTATGATAAGATAATGGTCCAAATTGCGCTGCTATTATTGATCTTTGCTATAATTGCATTTAGAGGCCTTGATTGGTGCTCAGGACCCCCTTGTGTGAGGCCTTGTACAAATCCATAACAAAAAGACAGTACCTGCCCCCAAGAGTTTACAGTCTATTCAATCTCAGTCCCACTGAAGTTGTTAGGTCCCATTGTGGGAGTGAGGCAAGCACCATTTGACTGAAGAAAGAGTGGATGATTTTAAAGTGGCGTGAGTGCAATTCTCCCTCCCTCAGGATAAAGACATGAGGGGAACTGATTCATCTACTGAACTTCCCATCTTGGGGAAGGAGCGGGCATCACCAGTTGGGGAGAGCCTGGCTAGGGACCTAGAGGGGGATTCAGGGGCCCCCACACTATGGAGGAAGCACCCCAGGCCTGTGCACAGAGGTCTTTTTCCCTCTAGCAGATCTTGTGGGGGAGCTACCAGTTCTGGTGAGCAAACACTCTCCTCCTCACACAGGAGAACTCAGAGGAAACTCCATGAGGAGCACTCCAGAGAACTTCCTCCTCCCCCCTCAGCTCGCCCATGGATTTGTCTGTGGGAGGGAAGAACAGGACCACAAGATGGAGTCTTCTTCTAAAAGCAGAAGCTCCTAGAGATGTGAAAGGATTGTTTTACAGTGCTGAGCTCCCACTTTAAACATACGGGGGCAAATCTTGTAGCCTTAACTCAGGCAAACCTCCACATGAATTTGATTGGGGCTGAATAAGGACTCAGTGTTTGGCCTACAGCAACATGCTATTACATGCATGGGTTTGTATGAGGGAAGACATCTTCATTCCTATAATTGTAAAGTCACATCACCTGCATTCTTGGATGGACTTTTCAGAGGCTATTGCACATGATTCTGCCTTCCCGGCATTGCCTTTGATGGCACTGTGAGCTTTGTTTTTATATTTAGACTTGAGTATCAAATTCTGTAAAAGAATCAAAGAACAGTTAAAAACGATCACTAAAACCCAGGTGCATCCATCAGACTTCCCCAGGGCAGCGCTAACAAGTGTGATTGGTTCTGACATGGCTCGTGCCCCCCCAGGTTCCCAGCGACATTGGCAGCACTGCAAGGCAATCTTTACATAAGGAAAAACAGTTCTTGAGTAATGTCTCCAATACAAGACGAACCTGGGGATGAGCAGCTCCTGGGAAATGATGAACTCTCTCATCTGCTATTGACTACAGTGGAAGATGAAGGTGCTCAGCACTTGGCAGACAGACTCATGGCCAATTAGAAGCAAAAACCCCCAACATGTTTTCTCTTCAATATTAGGCATTCATAACCTCTGGTATAGATCAATACAGAGAGCACACAATTAGATCTTTGATCTATCTACCATTTATACCATCCTCACCACCGTGTTGTTTAACTATAGTATTACACACCAAGCAACGCGAATAATAATATTCTATTGCACTTCTCTATGACTTCCATCTGAAGGTTTGAAAGCACTTTATAAACACTAATGAAAATGGCCTGACAAGAACCCTGTAAAGTAGGCAAGAATTTTGACCCCTGCTTAGAAACTAGATGGGTCTGATAGAAAACCCTAGAACAGAGAGACAGATGGAACTGTCAATGAAACTGAACTACAGAGATGGGATGTGACTGGCCTGAGGCTGCAGAAGAAGTCTCCAACAATGCTGGGAAGAGAACCCAGATCTCCTGAGTCCCACTTTACGGGTAAGATCATCCTTAATCCATTTATCTCTGAGTTCTCCAAAGCCCCTCATTCCTTATTAGACTAATTCAGGATCTTGTTCTAAGCAATTTTTTTTGTTTCTGGGATCTGCCTTCCCCTATTCGGTGGAGCTGAGTAATCATACTGTTGCAGTCCCTTCTCTTGGGAATTCAGTGATTTTCCTCTTTGTAATAGCTAACATTTATCTAGCAACTTTAATCCCAAAGAATCCCAAAATGCTTCGTAAACTATCCATCTACCTATTTTACCTACACAGCATTAAAATCTGCTGCCTTGGTTGGTGAAGAAATGGGGAATGAAGACTCGGCTAGTTGCATTCTCTGCAGAAAGGAAACCTAGAATTCCTCTCGGGGGATAAGGTATGTTTAGTCAAGTGCATTGTGCTGCTCTTTGAGTAGGTGCCAACTGTGCCCTGGATAGTAGCTGATGTAGAGTGCAGCATATGCATTAGCCAGTTTGAGAGTAAGTAATGGACTAGACATGACCCTTACCTGTAGGCCACACAGGTATATGAGCTGTGGCTCTACTGAGACTCTGCCATGCAGATTACGTGGGGTGCAGGTAGGGCTCCTTATACCTTCTCTCCCCGCTTGCAAACCAGCATGGCTTAGGACAAAGGTTATCCTCAAAAGGGGAATCACTTTGCTCACATCTCAGGCTGAAGACCCAGGTACTGTGCTTGAGACTGTGCAATCACCATGAACAGAACGGGCTGAGGTTCTTAACACTCAGGAGTGTCCAGGTAATCCGATAGCAAGGTGATGAACGCAGTTTAAATGCCTAGACAAACAGATAAATAGCTAAATAGCTAGTGCCCGTCATTGTAAGATACATGCTACAATATTTAATAGGAATGGGCAAATCACAGGAGTAATACTAGTGCAATTTATAGGGTTCCGGACACTTAATATAGAATAGTTCTACTTATAACAATTGGCATTAAATAAGAGTGTGTACCGGGTACGGATAGCTATTTACTGCTCCAAGTGTTGTCTATGTCTTTACTAAGACTTGTGCCATTCACTGAGCGTGTGTCCCCTGAAACACAGGAGAATCTCTGGCCGGTACCTGAAGCTAGTGCTCAGTCACATGGGCCCTGCAGATTCTGGTTGCAGCAGCTTACTTTTTATATACATGTTGCTGAGAAAGGGCGCAGCCCGTCCCCGGAAAGGAGACGTGGGGAATGAAAAAATATGCAAATGTAACACTAGAAAGCGAGACCAGAGCCCCGGCTTTTGGTTTAAGTAGAATAGCTAATCAGCAAAGCCAAAGCACCTCTTCGTAGTCAGATCTAATTTCCAAACCAGATCATTCAAACAATCCAATCCCCGATACACCCTGCGTGCTGCTCTAGCTGGTTACATTCCCTTTGAACACACTTACTCGCATTATTAGGGTTTGAGTGAGGGGGGAAAATTACAACGGTCAATCGAACTATCAATATATTGGACAGTGACTGGTGTGTCCGTAATTTGTCAATGTATAAATACCAGGCAAATGCACCAGGCTAAATCCTGATATTACACCCATTGGCATAGCCTCCTGTCCTGGGCTGTAGGCAAACTAAATGATGCCTTAGAATTATGCACAACACAACTGTCCCCAAGCCCTCTCCCTTGTTTGTCCCTGCTGCCAGGTTTACTAGATCATCATTTATTTTGTTATCCAATTCAATTCATGGCAGATCTTCAGTGTGCTGCAGATTTTTGCATTGAAACACATGACTGCCACACAGAAGTTGTCATGTTTTGATAGCTGCATAGCGGACTGCAGGAACTTCTGGCTCCGAGGGGGGGTGTGGGAATTGTCTTTGCCATCTAGGAGGTAGTTAAAATGGTTGGCTCTGGAGAGAGGATGCATCTCTTCTCTCCCTCCCCTAGGGTAAAGGCAGAGGTGAGTTTAAACTTGGGGGTGAGGGGCTGAACTCCTCACTCCCCAGCTTAGCAAACCTGGATACAACTGGATTGTCCTACTGTCCAATATCAGCTCCTGCATCCAACAACAATGCAAAAAGATTCATTAGCCAGAATGTTTCTGCTAAAATGGTCAGGAGGAAACAGTTAACATCATTGACATTTAAAGTATCCTCATTAGGCTGCAGAGTTAGCGTCCCATTGTGATAAACTGGGGAAATCCAGTCTGCTCTCAAAACCATTCTGACTGCAGAGTCCAGCAGGCATCCCTGCCTGCTTTACATTGGTTTAACATTTTAAAGGCTATCTTCCCAACCATAAGGTTTAGCGGCTTAATTTTTTTCTTAGGCCTGGTCTATACTTTTGTTGCCTTCGCTATGTCAGGTGTGGTGTGGAGAAAAACTACCCCCTTACTGAAATAGCTATGCCAGCAAAAGCCCTAGTGTAGACACAGTTATAGTTGCAAAAGGTCCTTTGCCAGTATAACTTATTTTGTTTAGGGAACTGGTAGAAACTATACGAGTAAAGAACTCTTTGGCTGGTACAAGCTGCGTCCCCACTAGGAGGGTTGCCTTTGATATAACTATTGTGATAGACCCAGGCCAGTTGGGTATAGCAGAGTAGTCGACGGCAGATATACTGGCCACTGGATAAGCAGTTTTCTGTTCCCTGACTGACCAGAGCAGGGGCTGCTCCAGGCTATGGTGGACGCATGACTCCAATTAACCTGCTAAGAGTCAGTTGAAGGCATTAGGCTAATGAGAACACCTGACTCCAATTAACCTGAAAAGAGACAGGTGAGGCTGTTAAGCTAATGTGAACACCTGACTCTAATTAAGGCCCCTCTGATACTATAAAAGTGCTCACTCCAGTCAGGCCAGGGAGACCCAGGGGAGAGGAAGTGTGGCTGAAGGGCTGGGTAATGAAGACACCCTCAAGTCACTGGAAAGGGAGCCCTAAGGTAAGGGTGACAAAGGCGTTGAGAGAGAGAAGCAGGAGAGCTGTGGGGAAGTGGCCCAGTGAAATGTAGCAACTCTGGCAGTAAAAGGTTAGCTGCCAACAGCTGCTGCCATTAGGGTCCCTGTGCCAGAACCCGGAGTAGAGGGCAGGCCCGGGTTCTCCCCAGCTCGCCACTACAGAAACACCTCCTGGGAGAGGAAGACAGGCCCCTGTCAGGACAGGAGGCTAAACTATATTGGAATAAGCCCATAGGGACAACAGAGACTGTGGGAGTTCTCTCACCAACCTCCTTGCTGGCTTATGATGAAAATGGCTCAGTAGGCTGTGACCCTGGCCTCTAGAGGGAGAAGGGCTACGTAGAGGGTCACGGTGAGCCTCTGAGGCTAGTGTAATCTGCCAGGAAGTGTGGGACCCACTGAGACAAGGTTGGAGCTCTGCCACACTATTCCAGCTCCATTAGTGGTGGGGGGAGAAGGGGACGTGTTGGCGATGCTCTGTGTTTTACCTGCCTTTCTTAACTCGGCAGCCAGCATGGGAGTCACATAGAGCTTTCTGAGCTGAGCTTGCAGTGGGCAGTGCCCCAGTGAGCTATGCTGGGCAGGGGGCATCAGCACCAGCAATAGCAGAGGCAGCGTACCTGTTCATTCAGTGTGACTCGATGAGCCAGGGTCAGTCACGGCTGTTTCCTCTCCGGAGTTTACCTTGTGCTTTATGTTTAATAGATGGAGAATTGAAACGCCAGGGCTAAGCTGAGAGTAAAGCCAGCTGAATAACAAATAACAGCACTGATGTGGTGATTTTATCTATATAGCAACAGTGCCCAGAGTGCTCAGTCAAAGATCAGGGCCCATGAGCTATGGCTTGTACAGACATAAATTAGAAGAGGGTCCCTGCCCCATGGAGCTTCCAACCTATTAGTTATTTGCAGATAATTATTCAATGAAAAACAGCAAATACCCTCATGAATGTTCATCACAGCTTGCTATCTGAGCCGTTCTACAGCCATGCAGACTCCAGAGCTGGCTGAATAATTAAAATATTCATCAAGTAATTAGTTGATAATATGTTTTGCCAGCATTCACAATAAATATTATTTCCCATTGGATTATTCACGTGGTTTCAGCTGGGAGCACGGGTTGTGGGGGAGGTTGTTTTAATCTGGTTAAATCACAACGTATATTGAATTCATTCCCATGTTACCATTGTGTCACCAGAACACTTCAGGTATGTAGAAAGCCTTACACACACACACAAGAGATGAGCTCAAGATTCAGAGTTTGGACCTGGAGTTTTGAACACCCCAAAGTAGAGAGTAGAGAAATAAAACGTCAATGGATGTTTTTGGTTCAGCTGAGGGCTTGTATTTCAACACCAAAGTTTGGAGTGTTCCGATCTGGAGCGTTGCTTTGCGTCCCTACATACACACTTACAAAGCACCATGCACAATAGTTGTACAACAGTTCCTTTTGTCATGAGCTCTGCAATTCTCTTTGTACCTCCAAAAAAGATTATTTCCATATGATATTGCTCCCCTGGCAAGTTCCTAGGAATATTATTTGTGATTCTATTAATCTCACAGGAACTCACAACTTTTCCTTCCTTCTAGGAAGTCTGCATGCATCCAGGAGATTTGATTCATTAGGTTGCCAAACACACCTGTGACTTCTCTTAGCATAAATCTCCCCTCCCATTCTTCCTCCTCCCTGCTGTCAGTCACTGTGTCAAACATCAGCATCAGTTTGGTTCCAAAATGTTTCTTAGAGGGATGTCAAAGACCAGAAGTTGTCCATGCAGTTCCGGGATCCAAGGTGATGCATTTGCTAACACAAGAGCCACATCATATTATCTTGTCCATAATCAGCTCTGTCAGAGCACTGTGTAATGGAAACTCTTTCCTCATGTGCATCCGATGAAGTGAGCTGTAGCTCACGAAAGCTTATGCTCAAATAAATTTGTTAGTCTCTAAGGTGCCACAAGTACTCCTTTTCTTTTTGTGAATACAGACTAACACGGCTGCTACTCTGAAACCTGTCCTCATGTGGTAAGATTCCAGATGCCTCTTCAACCAATCTCACTGATCAGATTGCTATGGTAAAGGACTTTGCTTTGGTTCTTCAGCCCTCATTTCCATTGGCCTGTCAGCACGGTTCCACCTTGAGGCCAGAGAGTGTAGTATCTTAATGCACTGGCAAGCTTTCATCTGAGACATTAAATCTGAGTTCTTTCTGTCTCCCTGTGCTGGACTGTCCAGCTGAATGTTTAAAATTCAACTGGCATTTTGGAAAAAGGTATCGGGACATGCAGTGTCCTGGCCAATTCTTAAATATTATGGTGAGGGGAGCTGAGAGTAGTAGGATGGGAATACCCAGAGGGCTAGGCAACGTACATGCAAATAGGAAAGCTTGGACCCTGAAGAGCTTGCCATCTAAAATGTTGTGCAGCATAAGAGCTGTGCAGCATAAGAAGTGTTTTTTCCAAACAGTCTCATGCTGCGACAGCCCTCCAGCCACACCCCGCCATCCTGGCTACACCATTTCGGGATTCCTCCCTGCAGCTGGAATCGCAAAGTAGCAAGTTAAGTTAGCTGTAAGGTTGCTTCAAGCCACTGAAAACAGGGCCTCAAGTCTGGTGTTTTCTTAATGCTCTGATGACAGCAATCAGACTATCTGACCACTTTCAATAGAGCCATAACCATGCTAACAAAGCATCATAATAACCAGCAATAATTCCGGTCACTGCACCTTTCAGGATGGACCATTGTTAGCCATTCTCTCTTGTGCCGGGTGAGTGTCTGTTTTTAGATAAGTCATAAGTACTGGGCTTCCCTGAAATGAATATTTTACAGTGTAGTAAATATCCTTTATCTGAATTCCTGTTACAGAATCTGTAGCAAAGACTCTCAGCTAATAGATATTACAAATGGATGCACAACTACATAATTAGGTGTTGAGGGGCGATTAGTATCATTTGTGAACCAGGACGAGTTCTTCAAATCTTATGCTTTTAATTCAGCATTTTCATATTTAGGAGCTTAAAAATTACCACAAAGGAACAGACCAATGGTTTGTCTAATCTACTGGCCTTCCTCTGCGACTCACCAGTGCTGGGTGCTTCAGTACAATATGTACATGTAAAATAAGTCCAAGGTTATTAGAACATGGTTAAGGGCTTGTCTGCAATGGAAAATGCAACCATATTAGCTCCCCCAGCGTGTGAGTGTGAGAGAGAGATGTGGCCCTGATATTTGATGCCAATTTTGCTGCTACCATGTTTAAGTACAGAGTAGAAAGTACCTTTAAAATTCCTTATACAAGGATGAAATGAGGATGGAATTCCAGGTATTTACCCTACATTTTATACTGGAGAGTGTCTTTTATGAGGCAAATAGATGTAGCTACTTTTCTGACGGGCTGTGTTATTTTCTATTACTCCAATGGTGCTTGAAATTATAAGAAGTTAAGCATGGTTATAATTAGCAGTGCTGAATAATCAAGTGGGGAAACAACGGTACTGTGCCTGCAGTCTTTCCCAAATGGGAACTTTCAGGTCTGCTTGTTTTCAGCTGGAGATTGTGGGAAGTTCTACATTTAAAGTCTTTGCATAATCTACACAGAGACAGCACTGAAAAGAAGGCCACATTACTGCTGCAGCAATCCCTGGAGAGCAGAGGGCGGGGGAGGCTCTTTTGTGATCAGTGTCATTTGAGTTAAATGCCTCAGCTCAATCCAATGAGATGAAAGGAAAAGGGTTTTCGTACTGGGTTTTTATGATACAAATGACAAAGCTTATACAAACACCAGTCTGGTAACAGGGAAGCATAGGAATTATCAAACCAGATCCCAGCTAGTCACAAATCCTGTCTGACAGTGACCAGCAGGAGATGCTTTGGAGGAAGGTGCAAGATTCTGTGTAATGGACAATTAGGGAGGTTTTTAAAGGCCCCATTTCCAGATGTGGTCTCTGTTTTTGCACTAAAAACATCACTAGGAATAAGCGTAGGAACATTTGTATAGCTCTTAGACAAATGTGTACTTGGCTGTTTATTTTGAATTGCAGTAGAGCCTAGAGGCCCGGATCCTGGACCAGGGTTTCATTGTGCTGGGCACTATACACACGTAGTGAATGGTGGGCCCTATCCCAAAGAGCTTACAATGTAAGCATATCTGAGAAACAACACATGGATACATCAACCAGATAGTGGGAAAGAACAAGGTGAAACTAAGAATTACAGTTCGACACCAACTGCTGTAAAATGCTCTCACATTTAATTGTGCTCTCAATTATCTGCAGGCACAAAATCGAAGGGTGAATATTCACAACTTGAATTCCAAGTGCTCGCAAAGAACTACTCATGCATTGTCTACTGAGAGAGAATTAGCTGTAGATGTTATTTGGCAAATCATTTTGAATAATTAACAAACTGGAGCAAATTGTAATTAGCATGCAGACAATTTGTGATCAGTAAGAGATAAAATTAGTTAGTTCCGTTATTCACTCATCTCTAGCCATCAATGCCATTTGGGCTTTAATATTTGCAATCTAGCTTCATAAAGACCATCGTGAGTTTCTGAGCAACTAACTCATTAATATGATGTTAGTGGCAGTGGCAGCTCCAGGCGAAACTTTTCAGAGTGTGCTCAGTAATTAATGGCATCTTTGAAAGTGCCCCACAGTGCTCTTCTGTGGCTGTTATGCTGCTCAGTTGAATCCTGCTGCTGCTTTGGAGCACCCTATGGAATGTACATATGTATTGGAGGCCCCACTGGAATAAGTACACCGCAGGGCTGGTGTAAATCAAGAGTAACTCCATTGACTTCTGTGGATTACACAGGTGCAAAACATACCTGTGAGATGAGAATCAGGCCCTGTATTTTCAGGGTTACACCTGAAAATACCGGATTTCTCACTCCTATTTCTAGACAAACCCCATCTAAAACAACTGAAGGTGTTCTTACTTTTACTCCACTTGATTGAAATATTTTGGTCCAAATAGTTTTGCTCCAGATTATTAAGGTCTTTTGAGCCAAAGGAATACAGAGATTTGTAGACCTGCACTTCCTCTGCAGTTAGTTAATTTAGACTTTGCAATCATCTCTTGGTGCAAGCTTTAAGAGCTGAGGCCCCATCTGTACTGCACCAAAATTAAAATTCCCAAAGTAAATTTTTGGAAGAGATGGGGTTTTTCCCAGTTTCCTAGGCTAAAATTCCTCCTCTCCCATTGCTGTACAGCAGTCTGTGCACAAGCTGGCTGCTGCACTTCACCCTAGAGGAGGCTGCATTTTATTTGGGCTTTGGCACACATAGCTGTCAAATGCTTTGGACTCCTTCAGGATGAAAAGCAATACATATAAATAAATAATTATTACCAGGAATAATAATTTGATTCATGTTCGGTGACAAGGTAGTGAGAAAGTTTAGAGAAAATGAACCTCATTTACGCCTAAGTCTCTGGAAAATGGGACTCAGGCTCCTACATCACACACAGTGACTAGCATGCCTTGTGGTAGAGAAGAGACAGGACTTTGTTGTGCTGAATATAAAGCAGATTCTTTATTGAGGCTACTGGACACAGATTGCTGCTGGACACTGTATTTCTCCTTATCTTTTTATCTGCTAGACTTACTGGGCTCTGGCAGGGCTCCCTCTTGTTACCAAACAGTGTTTCCTTAAGTTTGGGCCTGGACTAAGCAGTCATGGAAGCAACTGCTGCCCACATTGTGTTATGTAGGAGAGTTTGGGATTTCTACGTGGACCTTTTTCCCATTTGCTCCCTGTGCAATGAGATACTAATCCAAAGAATTATTATTATGTAATAAAGTTTTCTGAACATGTATATAAAATCAGAAGCTAATTATGAATTATAAATGCTCGACATAAGCTTCTGTAAACAATTGTAGGTGGTTTTATTTCCAAGTTACTGGGTACCAACACACAGACTGCAACGTCTACTCATATTGAGCAACTATTTCAGAAACCGTCTGGTCTTGGTAGTGGAGTTTGCACTGTCATTCAGTTTGGGCACAATTTGGCACCCTGGAGTTTGGCACAGTCCAACATAACTGACAGTCTTTGCTACGGATGGATAAGGACTGGAGTAGCTGGGAAGGTCAGCAGGGCAAAGCTGCGCATTGGCTCCATGTGTGGGGCGGAGGGGTTCAGCACTGGAACAGCAGCACATCAGTAGTTGAAGTGCATTAGCAGACAGGTATGATGAGAACCTGAGACTAGAAAAGAATAGCAGAGTGTGGTGCTGCGTGGGACTGAGGTGCATTAGCAGAGCGCTGTCTGAGCCTGGACTGCAAGACTAGGGTGGCTGCAGATCAGCACTGAGGTGCATTCTGAGCTGAGCTGTATGGGACCCTGAATCTAGAACAGCATGGCATGCTGTGGGCCAGGAGGGAAATGTATTGGCAGAGCTACAGTAGGTGGGGAGACATTTGGGCAGTTCCTGCCCATGCTGTGCCTGAGTCAAATCAGCCCTAATAATCCTTCTTTCACGAGCGCTACGTTCACTCACAACATTTTTTTTTTTAAATAGACAGGCTTGTGTGGTGTACAGTGAAACCAACAATCAATCCATCCACGGGAGAACAGTGCTTTGTAATACAGGGTCACAGATGAAGTCAGGTATCTCAAAGAGAATGAGGCCTTGAAGAAATTGATTCTTGGAGAGAGTCATCAAATCCACTGTGTAGTGGCAAAGTCTTACAGTGTGCTGCTGACTCCTCAAATCAAAGCACTGACCTGTGAACTGAGAGGTGAAGGAATTGGGAGGGCCAGGCTTTCACTGAACCCACAGTGTCTGCAGCGAAGGCAGCGGAATCACTGTTTCATATGATATGATCTCTCACAGTTCTCAGAATAACAGCTCATTCCCGAGAGTGGAAATCTCCCTTGGTTAATTACCTCACTTTGAAAAAGAGACCCGCCTCTGAATGACCTGCTTGGCTTGGGATCAATGGCAGAAGAGTTACTAAGGCAAAAGAGGGTTGTATTTTTCAGAAAAGCTATTGTGCAACTCAGGCTTTCAGCACCTCTTCCCATTGAGTTCTCGCTGGGAGTTTCTTTCTCCCTAACTACTTTTCAGTAAGCATTGCGTCCAAATACACATTAGAGTAAATGGAAGACGTAATAACAATAATTTATGGTAATTTGGGCAGTTTTATCTTTGAAAATAGAATAGGGTAATAACAACACACATACACCCCTATTAGTGTAAAGGTAATGCACATCTATACACTCATATATATCCTACATTTTCAAAAGTGATTAGTGCGTTTGAATGCCCCGCTGGAGATGTTTTAAAGGGGTGGGTGCTCTGGTCCCTCAAAGGTGTCTCAAATTGGGCACCAAAAAATGGAGACACTGAAAATCACTAGGAACTTTAAAAAATGTAGGCCATACATTGTTAAAGAGTTTCAAAAGGATGGGGACGAGTTGGGTAACTGAGCCCCTGGGACACTGAGCCCACTGTTCCATTATGCTTTGCAGGTGACATCTAAGGGGAGGAATGTAGAAATAATGAAGAGCTGATCACAAAAGAAAAGGGAAGATCTGTTTGAATAAGCAAATCTTATACTGTGATCCCACTACAATAAACTTACAAAGGTTCTCGGTCATCTGCATATAGGCTGATCATCATCTAGGGGCAGGAAGGAATGTCTGCCGGTGGTGTAACATTACCCCACAGGTGTAATTGCATACAAGTGCATTTCAGGGACTGTATGAAGCATCTGGCCACTGTCAGAGACAGAATACCACACTCTCAGCAGTTGGGCCAATATAAGAATCTCTGCTCCAGGAGTCGCTGACCACCAAGGGCACTGGGCACTAGGCTTCCTCTGCTAGGTGTGCCAGCACAGAATAGGATGTGAGGAGCCATTTCATAAAGCCTCCCAGAATTTGATGGTGCTGGTATAGTGCCCTGTGTCAGTCCCTTTGAAGGCAAGCACTACATCCCCATGTCACAAGTGATAAAGGGAGGCAGGGAGGAAGCTACCTCTTGCATTCTCTTTATGCTGTTCTTATGATTCAAAGTAACCATGGTATTTTGCAGGACGCTTGTAAACTTTAGCTATCAAACCCCCTCAACATCCAGCTTGACATTTGGAAGAATCAGTATCTCCACTTCATGATGGGAAACATCAGAGCCAGGATCAGATCTCGGGAGTAGGGCTCCCGGTCCAGTGGTCAGACACCAGATCACACACCTCTCTCTTTCTCTCTCATGTGATCAAATGTGACATCTCATGAGACATAATGTTAACTCTGCCCCTCCTGGTATGATATGCACACACAATGGGATGTGTGCTACATTTAGCCATTACCCCAGAGTATTTAGGTAGCAGGATACATTGCTACGTCCACTCACTATGGTCTCTGAGTTCCCATCAGTCAAAAGGCCACTTTCCCGTAACCCATATCAGTAGTGAATGATGAATGCCCCATGCAGGACCCAAAGGATGCTCAGTGAATTCTGAGTACCCACAGAAAATAGCAGGGATAGTACAACAACATGGTCCCAGCAACACCTGAGGCAGTGAATGGGATGGAAGGGCTTCACCTGCTAGGCCTCTTACAGATATCAGTTAACCCTGTCTGAGAAGATTAACTCCAGCAGCATTACATGGTAGATCAGCCAGGTTGTGTGTATCAGCTATTGCTGGGTTATGTCTAATTTGGACTGAGACCTCAGTGGCAGGGACCTGCACCCTGCCCACAGTTAATGCTCTGTTGTTCTGAAATTTTGCGTGGGTGAGTAGGTTGAAAAACACTCATCGAGTTTACATTCCAGTCCCGACAGAGATTTCAAAACTGTCCTTATGGCACTGCTCAGCACAGGGGATAGCAGTAATATTTTAAGGCACAGGCACATTTCCAAAAACAAAGAGGGATGCAGAGGAATCAGTCCTATGCAGGACTGTCACCTTCCATACAGTCAGTGATGTGAGCCCTCAGATGGAGAAACAGCAGGGGGTAGCTTTGCAGTGTGACAGAGGACAGCTGCAGGCTTGACCTGCTCAGCGTGCAGAGTTAACATGAAGTGGCAGCAAGAGGACCTCAAACCTACTAATTCATTTCCTGCTGGGCACTATTGTAGATCTTGCTTTAATAAACAACACAGTGAATTCTCTGCTTTGAGGCCAAGTAAGACAAGAACAGAAGACTCTCACCTAATCCCAGGACAGTTTGGTCTTTTTATTTATCTTAAACCGGGGCTTCCGACATTTAGACAGGCACTGCAGCAAATCAAAGACCTTCCCTGCCCCAGATTCTGTTCTGTGCATCTGACTAGTGTGTGTATGGCTTTTTTTTAAAATAAGTGCCCATTAGCCAGCAATTAATAATAATAATATCATGGGAGAACCATCCTACCTGAATGTTGCTAGCACTAGATAATTAAGCAAAATAAGTGGTAGCAGACACTGAGGTGTCAGCGTAGATTGACCCAGCTCTATTTGCCCTCAGATGGTTAACAAAAGCCATGATTAAACTGAAACCCACATCAAACACCTATGCCTCAACATTCACACCCAGAACCCAGCCTCCTAGTTTGCACTAAACCCCTCTAGTGTTAGTGACTAGACCACTTTTATAGGTTACCTTAATTGGACTGCTTAAAGATAACAAGGCCACCTGCCCTGAGCAGATGAAGCTCAGCTGCTTTTCCTCAGCCAGACAAGCTGGAGAGAAAAGGAGTTCACACCCAGCCACTCCTCAGTCGTGTCACTCCCAATGCCTGCATTCTGGCTAGCACCAGGTCAGAATTCTGTATGGATTTTGCCAGCCTGCTGTAGGACCCAGATCCACAAAGAGATGCAAGGCCTAAGTCCCTCTCTTAGTTGCCACTATCCACAAACCCCCTGCTCAGCTGCCACCTAACTATAGGTGCCTACATTTTGGCTGTAAAAGTTCCCTAGGTGCCTAAGTTTCTGCCTCTAGGCATGTGCACTGCTGCCTCCATCTAGGTATCCAGTGTGATCTACAAACCAGATGTTTGCTCATCTATCTTGGGTTTGGGGCTAAATCTAGTAGGTGGCCTCTGAGCATGCCGACTCATTTGGGTTCTATTCAAAATCTGGCTGCCAGAGACAACAGCAGACACCATATAACTATTAGCCCTGTGGTCAGGGCACTCACCTGGGGTGGGGAAGATCTTGGTTCAATTCCTCTCACCCCCCAGATGGGGAAAAAGAATTTGAACAAGGTCTCCTGCATCCCAGGTGAGTGCTTTAGCCCCTGGGTTAAAAGTTAAACAGTCACCTACTGCTGGTGTTTGCATGGAGTGAGGCAGGTGCCTAACTCGTTCTCACAAGGAACAGCTTAGGCACCTATGCCACCTGGCTCCAAGAGAGGGGTTCCCAGCCGTGGATCACAAGCAGAGATAGGTGCCTCACTCTATGAGAGGGGCAGGGCTTAGGACACACCCCTTCCATTGGTTGGCTTAGCATGCAGGCTTTTGTAGATCTCATTCTCAGGCACCTTTCTCTCCCCAGTTATTGTAGAGAGAGCCTAGGTTCCTAACTCACACTTTGTGGATCCCATTGTTGTTCCAGTGATTTTATAAGTCCTTTTGTGGATCCGGGCCTAGATGGCTTTCCCAGGCGGCTCCTGGTGGCCTGTAAATATCCTGGCATCTTGTTCAGTGCTTTTGGTGGTTTAAATGGTGGAAGGTTGCTTTTGGCTCCAGGAGGTTTCCTCTGAGGAGCCCTGCGGGATCTGTACATTCAGTTATTATAAGGGCTAGCACCAGAATGAAAAGACCTGTGGCAGCTCTAGGGTTAGGTGCATCGGCACATCTGAGTGTCTGCACAGGTCTGCATGCATGTTTGCACAGGTCTGTTGCACATACATGTTATATGTATTCCTTAAAGAAAACCTAGTAGGCAGAAGTAATTACAAAGAAAACTGGGGTTTGTACCCTCTACATGGAGGGCATAAGTGCAGAGTAATTGATAAAACACCCTGTAATGCTCCCAGCTACTACTGCAATGGAAGACACAAAGGAGTTCATCCATAAATAACAGCAATATATTATCATTTAGGGATAATGCTACTAGGGAAAGGCAAGGGAAGAGTTGGGAATACAGATCTCCATACTAATTCTTACCTTAAGTATTTTCTTGGCACTCAGATATCATGGTGATGGGTGCCGAGGAGTTGAGATGAGATGAGACACCCAAAGTAACACAGTGCAGTTGCAGCAGAGTTATTGTTGACTTTTCTTCACAATGTCATCATCTTGGTTCTTACGTCAAGACAAGCAGACTATTGAATAAAGCTCTCACTCTTGCTGAGAGAGCATGTGGTTGTCTGGGGAGCAGAAAGATTGTTTGCTTTAAAATCAGATACCCAGTCAATGGCACAGCAGGGAGATGCAGCTATTCCGATGGGAAATGCAAGTTTGGTTTTTAAGGTTCTTTTTACAAACAAGGCATTTCTGTCCCGTGGCCAACTATTCCCTTGTCAAAACAGCACCACTGCAGGTTAACTGGCACTTGCACAGATGCACCGAAGATGCTGCTAACTACCTGTTGACAGTGACGGTTTCCAGCATATTATCACTGTATCACATGTATGTAGCTCATATTCCCATGACATGCTGCTGTTTATAATTAAACACAAAAAACACAAAAAACTACATCAAAGAACATTATTATGTCTGCAAAGTCAAGCACTCAGAAGTTAGGAAAGGCCAGAATTAAGGTTGCTTGTGCATATGCAATACAGTCTTTAATTACATGGATCACGTAAGTGCTTTTTCACAGGCCCCCTGCCAGCCCAAGTCTCTCTTTCTGGGCTCCTCACCCAATTCCCCCCTCACTCCTTCCTTGGGGCATTGCCCCAGTCTCTTTGAACAGCCAGTCCCAGTTCTCCCACCACACCTCAACTCCATGTCATATATGTCTCTTCTCCATCTCTTACCCCATTCCCTCCTACACTGGTTCCTAGTCCCAGTCTCCTTTCCCAGACAGTCTCTTTTTCCCCAGCTCCCCCCAGCTCCTTGTCTGATCTTAGCGTTTCCCCTTTTGGGATTCCCTCTGAGACCTTCTCCACTCAGCTTACCCAGAACCCCTTGTCCTGGTTTGCGAGAACACTTCCTCCAGTTCTCTGGGATCCAAAAACTTATTCGACTCCAACTTGTCATGCAGGTTACTTTATTAGGCATGTAACAGCCCTATGCCCTCGCTGGCTAGGCCCAGATGCAGGGGACTTACGTACACCACAATTCCAAATCATGTCACACACTACACAGTTTATGGACCTTCTTCCCAGCTGCTAACTTCTGTACTTCTTGAATCTTGGACATCGCACAGATCGTGTAAGGACCAATTGCTTACATCCTCACCTTGTCCACATTTCAAGCTTATCAGTTCACAGCGTGTCCACTTACCTCAAACAGCCCCAAAAAAACATATCCAGCCTGTCACTCCCTTGCTTACAGTTTAACCTTGCACTCAAATCATGAGTGCCCAACAAGATCTATGCCTACACCCCCCAACTAACTGGCTCCCAGTCCCCCCGGTTCCCTCACCAGCTCCCAGTCCCAGTCTCCTTCCCCTTCTCCAATCAGTTCCACTCTCCCCCTCCCACTGGCTCTCAGTCCCAGTCTCTGTGCCCAATCAGTCCCAGTCTCCCTCTGCCCGCTCTTTTGGCTCCCCATCCCATTCTCCTTACTCAACCACTTCCAGCCTGCCCTCCCACCCCTTCCTGCCTTCCAGTCAGTTTCTCTTCCCCACTCCAATCCCAGTCTTACCAGACTCCTTGTCCCAATCTATTCCTATCCTCCCTCCTACCCCCGTTCTGGCTTTTGTCCCCGCTACATTTGACTCAGACAGCTTCCTCCTCCACACTGCCTCAGTGCCAGCAAGGGAGGTCATTCAGAGCATAGCAGAGACAAGCTCTCGGCACTAGCGCCCAGCCTGGAGCAACTGAGCAACCATTACAGGGAAAGACCCACTTTGCCTCAGTAGTCCTTGGCTGGAGCATGCTCAGTTGCTCTGTGGGGATAGCAGTCTGGTTAGCTTAGGAGTTGGGAAAGGCTTGAGCATGCTCAGGGAGGACAGACTCTTCAGAGGTTTTGGCTGCAAACATGGAAAAAGTCTCAACTGTGATTTTCTAAAGGCTTATAACTTGGCCAGTAGGGTAGTCTGGGGACAGCAAAAGGCACATCTCTGACACAAAGTCCACCTTCCTGCCAAACTTTAACCCCTGTTCAAAAGCATGGGGTCATTATAGCTTTCCAAAGAAAAGGTGACCAGAATTTTTCCCAGTCTGATTCTTGGAAACAGCTGACCCATTTTGGCAGATTTTTTTTTAACATCAAGCCTCAGGCAGACATCCAGCATGGAAAACTTCAAAGTTATAAGCAACTGAAAACAGGACCTTGCAATGGGAAGTGTCAGGCAACCCTATAATGTACTAGTGTTAAATACTGAGGCCTTGATCCTGCAATGAGTTCCTGAGGGATGGACGCTGGAACCCATGAAGAGCCCCACTGAAATCAATGGAACTCTGCACAGACATAAGCGTTTCACCCACAAGGAACTCATTTTAAGACTGGAAGCTAAGATCTTACAGCCATCATCCCTTGGGCAGGAATACACGTCATAGCAACATGCACAAAAGTTAACATACCCTAAGTCGCTCCTTCAGCCCAGGTTTTCCAGGACTGTGATGACTGCACTTACTGTGTATGCCTCCTGCTGCCTAATTACTGACAGTATCAAGCATCCTGTCTCCCCTGAGCGAGAGTCATCCTGAAAACTCATGGGACATGCCTGACTTTCCCACGTCCTGCAATGTAAACTCATGGAGCCGTTTAATGTCTTTTAGACATTGTGATACAGCATTACTGGGTGAAGTTGCTGTGATCAGAAGTAATGCTGCAGTGATGAGATTACAGAAACCACAACCAAACCAAACCAGAGACACTGGTCATTTAGGACCTACTATAGTTTGTGCCTATATGGTGCAGGGAAAGAGAAATAATGGAAGGGACAGACCTCTTGAGCTGGATTCTGTAGCACTTACCCACATGAGTAGCTCCACTAAAGTCAAGTGGACTAGTCACATGAATAGGGGGCTGTAAATTCAGGTCCTTTACTTCCAGCAGATAACATGTGTTCTTATAAACAAAGTGCAGTTGTAATAGATAGAATGCAGGGAATTAATATTTCAGGGCATTGGTAATAGGACACGGAGACTTTCACCTCTAAGCCACAGGTTCAAATATAGTTTAGGTCAGCTGTGACCAAAGATCATGTTATCAGATGGCCTCTGTGAAATGAATTGGGAGGAACTCAGTCCACTTCCTAGTGGACAAATGTCCCCATCATAAAAACTGCCACCCCATCTGGCAGTAAATGGCATGCTTGTTGGCAATTTTAGGTAGGGGTCCTACAATCAGGCTAGAGCTACTCACAATATTTTGTGCTAGGAGTGGATTTTATCCAGTGTAGTGAGGATATTTTCAGAAGCCTGAATATGCAGCCTGAGCAGAGTGCTGTGCTGTACAATGTTTTGTGCCTTCTCTCCTAACAAGCCTGGGTTGTGAGTGTTTGCTTAATAGTACATTATCTATGGGACATAGTGTGTATATTGTGCACCTTTGCTTCACTCTGCCCACTAGTCCATCTCAGCTTGGACTACCTGCACCATTCTAAACCTCTAAACGGCTTCAAACAGCTGCCATTTAAAAAATCAGCTCGTCAAGGAAACATTTCCTCCTTTCCCATCCAGTTATGGGAGTTTGTCTTCTAAATTTCACTGGCCTCAGACATAGCTCAGTGACTCCTCAGGGCTAGAAAAGGGAGCTTTATACCAGGGGTTACCAAGGATAAAGCTTTTGCCTCCAGCCCTGGTGGATGGTGAAATATTTACCTTTGAATCATGACATTACTGTGGATAGATACACTACTACAGGTCAGTCTGGAGGTTTATTAGCTCTGAAACTTGTATTTATGGTACAAAGGCAGCCATAGGGACAGGACAAATATCACCAATGGATATCTTTAAAATCCTACCTGTCTGTTTTATAGCCACTCATAAGGCCTTTCAAATGGAGTTTGAATTGCAAACGAAGCTACATTTTCCTTTAAAATGCATGGCATATAGTGTACAAAAGGCATGATTCAGTGGAGTGGCACAAAGGTTGTATTGGCTCTTGGCTGGGATAAGCTGCATCACTCACTCTTGGCTTCATCACAGGTGAGTAATGCGGGATTCCAAACTCATGCAAATAAAGCTGAAGCCAGCCACTTTGCTCTCTATTTATGTGTCTGTCTGTCTGTTTATCAATCCTGAAATACAGGAGCAGAATCAAGTGGGTTTTATGATGTTAGAACCTCTAGAATATTTGCCCTTTAATTAAAAGAATCTAAATATGGCCTTCTCTTGGCCAGAGGAGAGACACGCCTGCCAATAGTTATTGATCTGATCACATTTTCTGTGGCCACTTTTGTGCTGTTTTTTTGGCAAAAAGGTGAGCTCTGTTGTCACAGATACATGTCACAGTCATCTTTACGGATATCAGTGTAATTGTGTTTGATGACTCACTTGCTTAACAGGAATAGACTGCTTGTTGCTATAGCAATTCTTCAGTGAATTCTCCTTGGAGGGAGAGAGAATACCTTAATTACAGTAATGGCTCTTTGTCATGAGAAAACACAACCATCAACAATTATAATCCCAATGAGTTATGAACTAAACTCCAGTTCGCTGTAACTTTTAAAGAGAAGTTTTACATTTAACCAGTTTTAGTAGATGTGACTTTACTTGTAGCAGCTGCCAAGGAGGGCTCTATTCAATCTTACGGCTAAGGGGATGGAGCATGCAAGAAGCCCTCTGAGTGCAGAATGCTCTGACTTCAGTGGGAGTTCCTTGCACAGGAAGCTGATGGGAGCAAGAGTTTTCTACCTGTACCTAAGGCCTTTTAAAGGGAGTTTTGAGAAGGATGAAGCTGTAGGCCCAGATCCGCAAAGGTATTTAGGCTCCTATCCTTTCAATGAAAGTTAGGAGACTAAATAACTTTGAAGATCTGGACCATATCATTGGGAAGAGTCTTGGGGCTAGCTCTCAGCTGTGGATTGATTGCAGGTGTAGCAAGGAGGTGTGGCTTCCCTCAGAGGGAGATGCAGAGGGAATGCTGCAAGCCACCTAGTGGCCAGAGCCAGGGGCACCACGCCCTGCACACCGGAAGCAGAGGGGCGGGACAGGAAGAGGAAGTATAAAAGGCCAGCCCTGCAGCTCAGTTGGGAGGGAACTGCTGAGGGGAACAGATTCATCTTCCCTGTGGCTGCAGCAGGATGCCAAGGAGCACTGTGCTACGTGTCCTGAGGGCCCTGCCACTCCCAATGCTGAGGAGCTGCTACTGCTACCCTTGGCAGTATATCCTGGGGAGACAGAGGACAATCCTGGGATGCAGGTACACCCGAGGGGGAGAACAGGAAGGAGCCCAGGGAACCTAGACAACAGTCTGGTTAAGAGGTGGCCTGATACAAGGTCAGCATGTTGCAACCCCATTCAGATGGAAGTAGCTGCTGAATGGGTCCAGTCTTGTCCAGCATCACAACATCAAAATTTGCTGCCTGGAGAGGCAGCAGTTCAGCTCACAAGAAAATACCGGAGTGGCCTAATTTGGTTTCAATGAGAGCTGTGAATATTCAGCCCCTTTGGAAATTAGGCCACTATGTCATAGAAGTTAGAGCTGGGAAACACTTGTGGGTGGTCAGTAGGCATTCAAAGCCAAGGAGTCTGGCATAACAGCTGGTTCCAGCTGGCTCTTACCAGAGCCTCTTAAAGGTACGGTTCCCCACAACACTCAGTCATCTAGGCTACTCTCTTGCCAGTGTCTGACTGCTTTCTACCATGTGTTGTCCACTGCTTTATACAGTCTAGTTTTAATAATCTCAGGTGGCATTCATCACTCCCCAGATCTTCTGATGTCCAGCTGACATTTTCCTCTCCTTTATTTCATCCTGGTTCTCTGAGTTTTGCCCCTCCTGTTCTTCTCAAATGTATGGAATCATTCATTCAGCTAAGATGCTAACTTTAGCTTGAGTGCTTATTCAGTTAATAGCTTCAGAGAAACGAAACACGTGACCTTTCTTTATGTTATAGTCAGCAGAATTCAGTCCTTCTATCACTCAGTGGGGGCTGACTTCTTAACCCCAGCTTGTCTACCGAGCTATGGTCCCACCTCTCTGAACTGTGGATAGACATCACTGAGGCAGTCCTGCTAGCCCACGCTAGCTTTTTATTTAGGTTTAGAATGGTCCTACAATATTTAGTCTTGATGTTAGGGGATATTTCTGTTTGTTGTCATCTTCTACTAGCTCGGTTTTAATAACTATTGTAATTGACTAAAAACCAAGCCAGGGGTATGCTGGGAAGTTGAATCCTTTTGTTTGATAAGTGCTAAAGTAGTAAAAATAAAAACAAATAATGGAGCATGACAGAAAATTGGGCATCAATTTCAATACAATATTCAGTTTCATTATTATTCTTATTTTCTACTTGTGGATGCAGAGAATCTCAGGAACCAATACTCTTATGTAACAATTACATCAACACCATAATGGATGAAACTGAACTTGGAGAACCCTTAACTTTTGTGTCTCTCTAGCCTCCTTCCTGTTAGATACTTTTCTTTCTTTTGCAAAGAGTGAAGCAGAATGTAGGTTAGGCTGAACAAATGGAACTTTATTAAACCTGTGCACTGCTCTGGCTATGTGGCTGCATTGCTTCTGACCTTATTATCCACATTCCCTGTTTTCCTGGTGTCCCATCAATAACAGCCCCTCCACTGAATGTGGGCCCTCTGGTTCTAGTTCCATTGATCATGATACAGCCTTTCAATTTGACAAACATCATCGTATAAACATTAAAAACAATTAATTGATGCCCCACTCCGTGTCCTTTGTTTAGAGGTTGTTAGCACATAGCTGAGTTGGCATCTTGTCTTTATCATAGACTCAGCTGGTTTACATGGTCTTTGAGACAGTTTGGTCTCCTCAACAGGTGACCACACTGGGAGTTATCTAGCTCTCCCTGCCACCTGTCTCTGACTCTAGCAAACGATCTCTGTGCAGCCTCCTCCCTTCCTTTGGGCTTGGCCTGTGAATGGTTCTGTCTCTTTGTTCCGTGATCTCTGTAGGATCTCTCTGGATTTGTCTGATGGCCTGTGTCTTCTGTTCCTTTGGATCACTTGTCCCTCTTCTGTAGTCATCTCAAATGACCTGGGTGCCACTGCATGCCTCATGCCTCCTCTTGTCCATTATCTCTGGTGTTCCTCTAATGCAGAAGTGGGCAAACTATGGCCCGCAGGCCACATGCGGCCCACAGGACTGTCCTGCCCAGCCCTTGAGTTCCTGGCTGGGGAGACTAGCCCCCGGCCTCTGTGCTGCTGTCTCCCCTCCCCCACAGCCTCAGCTCACCCCGCAGCTGGTGCTCTGGCCCACTGCTCCTGCTGGGCAGCGCAGTGGCGTGGCTGCGAGCTCCTGCTGCTCTGAGCGGCATGGTAAGGGGGCGGGGAGCAGAGGGGTTGGTTAAGGAGTAGGGGGTCCCATGGGGCAGTCAGGGGACAGGGGGCAATTGGATGGGGCAGAGATTCAGGGTGAGGGGGCAGTCAGGGGACAGGGAGCGGGGGGGTTGGATAGGCGTGAGAGTCCTGGGGGGCCTGTCGGGGTGGGGGTGTGGATAGGGGCTGGGGCAGTCGGGAGACAGGGAGCAGGGGGGGTTGAATAAAGGGTGGGGTCCCGGGGGGGTGGTTAGGGGCGGGGGGTCCCGGGAGGGGGTGGTCAGGGGACAAAGAGCAGGGGGGTTGGATGGGTCGGGGGTTCTGAAGGGGACAGTCAGGGGGTGGATAGGGGGCGGGGGCCAGGCTGTTTGGGGAGTCACAGCCTTCCCTACCCGGCCCTCCGTGCAGTTTTGCAACCCCGATGTGGCCCTCAGGCCAAAAAGTTTGCCCACCCCTGCTCTAATGGCTGACTCTTCACAAGAGAGCCTGTCACCAGGGCCAGCTGGTCCTTGGCTGACTTGTCATACTCTAGTATCTGCTTTCGCTGATTGGTGACCATCTCCCCTTGATGGAATCTCTTCCCCCCAACCCCTTCTGGCTGCAAGAGGTCTCCCCTCACTGGTAGCAGGGTTTGGTCCTTCATCCAATCAGTGCCTGTCCTGGACTGTTTGGTATGCCTGTGATGTAATTCCTATGTGCCAACATGCTAGCAAAGGGTCTGAATTAGAAGAAACAGCCTTATGTAAGTCTCTTAGCTGTTTTCACAGTGGATTCCACTTTACCATTACTTTGTGGGTATGCTGCAGATAGGGTTGCCAGGTGTCTGATTTCTGACCAGAACACCCAGTCAAAAAGGGACCCTGGCAGCTCCGGTCAGCACTGCTGACCGGGCTGTTAAAAATCCAGTCAGCAGGGCTAAGGCAGGCTCCCTGCCTGCCATGGCTATGTGCAGCTCCCAGAAGCAGTGGCATGTCTCCCCTCCAACTCCTATGCATAGGGGCAGCCAGGGGGCTCCACATGCTGCCCCTGTCCCAAGCCCTGGCTCTGCAGCTCCCATTGCCTGGGAACCACAGCCAATGGGAACTGCGGGGGTGGCACCTGTGGATGGGGCAGCATGCAGAGCTGCCTAGCCCCGCCTCCACATAGGAGCCGGAGGGGAGCCATGCTGCTGCTTCCAGGAGCTGCTTGAGGTAAGTGCCACCCAGAGCCTGCACCCCTGACCCCCTCCTATGTCCCAACTCCTTGCCCCAGCCCTGATCCCCCTCCTGCGCTCTGAACCCCTCAATCCCAACCCAGAGTACTCTCCTGAACCCCAATCCCCTCACCCAGAGCCCACACCCCTAATCGGAGCCCTCACGGCCCCACACTCCAACCCCCTGCCCCAGCCCTGATCCCCTCCTGCCCTCTGACCCTCTTGATCCCAGCCTGGAGCCCCCTCCTGCACCCCAAACCCCTCATCCCCAGCCCCACCCCAGAGTCTGAACCCCCAGTCAGAGCCCCCTCCTGCACCCCAAATTTCTCACCCCCAGCCACACCCCAGTGCCCTCACCCCCCAGCCCAGAGCCCACTCCTGAACCCCTCATTTCTGCCCTGCCCAGAGCCCACCCCCCCAGCCCAGAACCCATATCCCCTCCCACACTCCAACCCCCTGCCTCAGCCGGGAGACCCCTTCCATACTCTGAATGCTTCGGCTCCACCCCCCAGCCTGGAGCCCCCTCTTAAACCCCCAGCCAGAGCCCTCACCCTCTCTCGCATCCCAGCCCACTGCCTCAGCCTGGAGCTCCCTCCCACAACCTGAACTCCTCATTTCTGGTCCCATCCCAGAGCCTGCACCCCCAGCCGGAGCCCTCACCCCCTTCCACACCCCAACCCCCTTAGCCAGCCTGGTGCAAATGAGTGAGTGAGGGTGGGGAGAGCAAGTGACAGAGGGAGGAGGGATGGAGTGAGTGAGGGTGGGGCCTTGGAGGAGGGGCGAGGCAGGGCCTTGGAGGAGGGGCAGGGCAGGTGGCAGGGCAAGCATGTTTGGTTTTGTACGAGTAGAAAGTTGGCAACCCTAGCTGCAAAAGAGGTGTTTGTGATAAGCTGGACCCCCTGGGATATCATCTAGTGTGCTGGGATGACACTAAGTCAGACTATTCTACCAGCCTGGGCCCCCTTTTACCTGGTCTTGCTAAGCTAGGGTCCCCAACCTTTTCCAGCCAAGCACACAGGCAGGGCCACACCCAGCTGCACAGAGAGACTGAGATCCACTCTGAGAAGGCTCAGTTTAAGGGGCTTGCCCCAGTATCCAGATGTCCACCCCCACTCCTTTGGAGTACAAACCCAAAATTATATGAAATTTGCCTCTTTCCTCAATGGGGAGGAGGGTATGCACAACTCCTCGCCGCCCCAGTTAGAAATCACATAAACTGGGTTATATTATAAACCAGAAATTTATGAACTATAACATGTGTATTTTAAGAAGTTAAGGAGGTAGCAGACAGAACAAGGCAGATTACTAAGCAAATAAAACAGAGCACACAAACTAAGCTTAATAAACTAAAGAAACTGGTTCCATGTGAGTTCTCACCCTAAATGTGGTTCCAATAATCTTCTTCACGGGCCAGATGCCCTTCCAGCCTGGGTTCAGTTCTTTCCCCCAGTTCAGTCTTAGTTGTTCCAGCAGTCATCTTGGGTGGGGTAGCAGGGGAGAACTGATGACCTGGATTACCTCACTCCTCACCCTTAAATAGGATTTGCATAAGGCAGGAGTCCTTTGTTTCCTAGTTTGGACCCCCACCCCAGCTTCTCATGAGAAAAGTACAGAATTCAAGATGGGTTCCAGTATCAGGTGACATGGTCACATGCCTCTGTAGGGCCCCTGTAGCCATTCTTCACAGGCTGATGGTCACAGGAAGACTAAGCTATTTTACAATCCATTGTCTCTTGCTGATGAGCCATCGGCACTGTTGGGCTTTTTCATTGT
This sequence comes from Natator depressus, assembly GCF_965152275.1. Classification (NCBI taxonomy): domain Eukaryota; kingdom Metazoa; phylum Chordata; order Testudines; family Cheloniidae; genus Natator; species Natator depressus. The sequence goes on along the minus strand of NC_134242.1, from coordinate 80,657,546 downwards.
TGTACCTGAAGTGTTAGCAGGGGGCGTCCCCCAAAGTAACATATTTGAAACATAGATACATAGTCAATATTCCTAACTTCAGATACAGAAATGATACATGCATACAAATAGGATAATCATATTCAGTTAATTATAACCTCTCCAATGATACCTTACAAGAGTTATCTTGCATAAAGCATATCTTATGTCATATTCCTACCATAAGCATATTTTCATAAAGAATATGGAGTATAATGTCAGTGTGGTAGTCATTTGCGTGTAAATTCCTTGAATTATTCCAAGGCAAACTGGGCTCCATTGTCAGTGAATACAGTGTCTGGAAAGCCATATCTCACAAAATGGGCCTTCAGTTTGCCATTCTCTGATTTGCTTCTTATATCAGCCAGGGCATTGAATCCCAAAAATGTGAGTCGTAGTCCACTGTAATCAAGGACTGCTTTTCCTTGAAGGTAAATAAATCCGCTCTCACCTTTCCCATGGTCAGGTGGCCAACTCATGAGGCCTCTTCTGCTGGCAGGTATCACACGACTGGCAAGTGTCAGACCCCTCTATAAAGAATTGGAGTTGTGTATTCAATCCCAGCTAGTAAACACTCTCGAGCCCGTCTCAGACAGCTGTCAATGCCCAGGTGCAAGGCATGTATTTTTTGCATGACCTCTCTACATAATGTTCCTGCATCACTACTGAAAAACTTGTAGTTTTCTGTCATGGTGTTCAGCTTCTGTATCATCACTCCCTTCACCTACAAAAAGCATATCATCTGCTATTATTTTTCACCCTGGTCAGTCGTTTCAGCATTTGAGTGAATCTTCCCTGTAAAACTTCTGGTGCTGGCCTTATGCCCATTGGCATACACAGCCAAATGTAGAGACCAAATGGTGCTGCAAAGGTTGTCAGCATGCTTGACTCTTTATCCACATGTATGTACTAAAACCCATTCTTCAGATCAGACCATAAAGATTATGGCTTTGTAGAGTTCTGGCATCAATTGTGGGCAGTGGATATTGGCATCTTTTCAATGCCCAGTTTAGTGGCTTTGAGTCTATACAGATGTGTAATTGCCTGATGGCTTCTCTGCTACCACCATGCTGCTGATTCAGGTTGTTCTGGCCTCTATGGGTGCTATGATATCCCTGCTCTGCAGAGACTTTCAAGCTCCTTGCATACTGGATTATGCAATGCCACTGGAATTTTCCTTCCTGAAAGCACACAGGTTCCACTGTAGGATCTACTTCCAGTTGCAGCTTTCCTTTGAGGCCTTTGAAAACACCCCATATGCCTTTAAAATGGTCTCCATTGTCCATGGGACACCCCCTTTTCACTGCTTGCTCTGCAGCTATAAAATTCTGATGCTGCACGCTGATCAGATCCATGGCTTGTATGGCTGTATTCCCTCAGAGGGGTCTGAGGTGCTTACCATCCACCATCACAAACTTCAGTTGGTACCATCTGTTGTTTTTTTGGGATAGTTACTATGAGGTCACATTTTCCTATTGGTTGCATTATATTCTCATCATACATTATTGGATTGCAACTGCTCTTTGTAATGGATGTATGAGAGTCCAATTCACCTTGAGGAAACACATTGCAGGAGGCCCTGCTATCCAGCTGAAATCACATGATATTTCCCTATTGACATTGTTGCATGCATGGAGGTTGGTATTGTCCCTTGTTGCTTTCCTGTCCTGACAGCCTGAACTTGATATGCTGTGGGACTCAAGGAGAGAGTCATGGTGTTATCACCACTGTCTGATGTGCCATCCCCCTCTCGTACAATCTGAATCTTTCTGAGAGCCTCTTCTGCTCTTGCACACATTGCTGAAATGGTCCAATCTGCCACCTTGCAATGCTCTCCTAGTGCAGGGCACTTCTCCTTTACCCACTCATGCTGTCTAGAGTAAATGCATCTCGCTATGGGCAAGGAACACTGCTCTCCTTTGTCATCTCACTGCATGTACTTCTGGGGGTGTTGTGCCCGCTATGGTTTTCACCATTTCTCTTGAGGCTTCTGCCGCACACCTCATGTCTAGGCATGTGTCCAGTGTGAGATCCCCTTCCTGGAGCAGTCCATCCTGAAGGGGGTGATCCCAACTGCCACAGACCACACTGCCCAAATTAGAGGATCTGTCAGGTCTCCAAAATTGTGGTAGGCACTGTGCATAAGGCAGTAACATAGGGCCCCTACCCCTTGGATTAATCTCTAGTGAAAAGCCTGTGTTGCTCCACAGATTCATTCTGCTTTGGGGACCAATAGGTCCCCAGCGCTCCTTGGACTGCTGTGATGAACTTCTGTGGTGGTGAGCTTCAGAGTGGTGCTAACCTCTCTGCCTAGCTCCCCAATAAGGTGAACTAATAGTTTTACTTTCCTGCTGTTGTAATCCTCCTGCATGACCAGGTCTGGCTACAGCTTAAACTCCTCCTTCCTCTGGGTCCATCCTTGGCTAGGTTTGGTGTCTGCAAATCCAGGGCTCTGGGGGGCTTCGGGCCGACTGACATGGCTCACGGCAACCAGCTGCTGCACTTCAGAGAACTCACAGCTCAGATGTTTCCCCCATGTTTCATTAGCAAAGCATGCAGTTGAGTGCAGGCCAAGTTGAACAAAGGGAACTTTGTTAAACCCTGTGCACTATTCAGTTCATGGGGATCAGCTGCTTCCAACCTAACTCCCGCAATCCCTGTTTTCCTGAAGTCCTGTCAATAGCAGTCCCTCCAGGGAACACTGGCGCTCAGACTCCAGTTCCACTGATCATGATACAATCTTCACAGTCCACAAGACAGTATCATGACATAAGTTGTTCTCACCACTGTAAAAAACAAAAAAACACGAAAGACATTGCCCCTGATCTCATGAGTTTACATTCTGAACAAACAGCTCAGATACACTGAGCGGCCCAGAGGAATGTGCTATTTCAGTGTATTATTGGTAATGGATTTGGGATTGCTAGTGGAAGTGAGTTAGTGGGCTTTGAGAAAGACATCATGAAGTTTTTATCCTGCCTGCTTTGTACATGCCTATACATTCATAAATCATTTTCTTCAGATAAGGGTCTGAGCCAACTTTCACTGAAGTCTGTAGGAGCATTCCACTTGAAAGCAGAGGGAGTTTGAGAACAGTCAGGCATGGCAGTCGAATTACAGTAAACTGGAACCTCCTATTTACACTGACCCACAGTTTTAATTCTACATCTGAGGACACTTTAGCTATGTGAGTACCATGTAGTCACTTTAGCTATGACAGAATGACTGTATATTACTGGGGAAGACGTTTGAAAGAAGCATAGTTAAGCTCCATTACGCACAGAGTATACTTACCAAATAAATAAAAGACTTTTCCTACATTGTAACGTTTCTGTTGCCACCTTCCAGAGCACCTGAGGAATGGTGAGATATGGAGAAACTATTGCAACAAGAGTGGGAAAGGTAAGGAAATAATGCATTCATTAAACTAAGATGTATTTGAGGTGATCTCATCTCTGCACAGGTCAGCTGAATGACTCGGTGCTTAAGCCCTGGTCTACACTAGGAGTTTAGGTCGAATTTAGCAGCGTTAAATCAATGTAAACCTGCATCTGTCCACACGATGAAGCCCTTTTTTTTGACTTAAAGGGCTCTTAAAATCGATTTCCTTACTCCACCCCTGACAAGTGGATTAGTGCTTAAATCGGCCTTGACAGGTCGAATTTGGGGTACTGTGGACGCAATTAGACAGTATTGACCTCTGGGAGCTATCCCAGAGTGCTCTGTTGTGACCGCTCTGGACAGCACTCTCAACTCAGATGCACTGGCCAGGTAGACAGGAAAAGGCCCACAAACTTTTGAATTTCAATGTCCTGTTTGCACGGTCACCTGCAGCTTGCCACGCTGGCCAGAGCTCATCAGCAGAGGTGACCATGATGGAGTCCCAGAATCACAAAAGAGCTCCAGCATGGACTGAATGGGAGGTACGGGATCTGGTCGATGTATGGGGAGAGGAATCCGTGCTATCAGAACTCCGTTCCAGTTTTTGAAATGCCAAAATCTCCCAGGGCATGAAGGACAGAGGCCATAACAGGGACCCGAAGCAATGCCATGTGAAACTTAAGGAGCTGAGGCAAGTCTACCAGAGAGGCAAATGGCCGCTCCGGGACAGAGCCCCAAACATGCCACTTCTATGATGAGCTGCATGCCATTTTAGGGGGTTCAGCCACCACTACCCCAGCCATGTTGTTTGACTCCTTCAGTGGAGATGGAGGCAACACAGAAGCAGGTTTTGGGGACGAGGAAGATAGCTCACAGCAAGCAAGTGGAGAAACCGGTTTTCCTGACAGCCAGGAACTGTTTCTCACCCTAGACCTGGAGCCAGTACCCCCCAAACCCACCCAAGGCTGCCTCCCGGACCCGCCAGGCGGAGAAGGGACCTCTGGTGAGTGTACCTTTTTAAAATACTATACATGATTTAAAAGCAAGCATGTTTAATCATTAATGTTCCCTGGCATTTGTGGCTCTCCTGGATGTACTCCCAAAGCCTTTGCAAAAGGTTTCTGGGGAGGGCAGCCTTATTCCGTCCACCATGGTAGGACACTTTACCACACCAGGCCAGTAGCATGTACTCAGAAATCATTGTAGAACAAAGCATTGCAGTATATGTTTGCTGGCTTTCAAACAACATCCGTTCTGTATCTCTCTGTTATCCTCAGGAGAGTGATATCATTCATGGTCACATGGTTGAAATAGGGTGCTTTTCTTAAGGGGACATTCAGAGGTGCCCGAGCCTCCTGGGCTGTTTGCCTGTGGCTGAACAGAAATGTTCCCTGCTGTTAGCCATGGGGAGGGGTGAAGGGCTAGCCACGTGGTGGGGGGAGGCAAAATGCGACCTTGGAACGAAAGCACATGTGCTGTGTATGTAATGTTAACAGCAAGGTTTACCGTGAAAGAGTGTAGCCATTGTTCTAGAAAATGTGTCTTTTTAAATACCACTGTCTCTCTTTTTTTTTTTTTTCTCTCCACCAGCTGCATGTGTTTCAAGGATCACAGGATCTTCTCCTTCCCAGAGGCTAGTGAAGATGGCAAAAAAACGCACTCGTGATGAAATGTTCTCTGAGCTCATGCTGTCCTCCCACACTGACAGAGCACAGACGAATGCGTGGAGGCAGACAATGTCAGAGTGCAGGAAAGCACAAAATGACCAGGAGAAGAGGTGGCGGGCTGAAGAGGGGGCTGAAGCTGAAAGGTGGCGGCAGCGTGATGAGAGAAGGCAGGATTCAATGCTGAGGCTGCTGGAGGATCAAACCAATATGCTCCAGCGTATGGTTTAGCTGCAGGAAAGGCAGCAGGAGCACAGACCGCCGCTACAGCCCCTGTGTAACAAATCGCCCTTCTCCCCAAGTTCCATAGCCTCCTCACCCAGACACCCAAGAACGCGGTGGGGGGACCTCTGGCCCCCCGGCCACTTCACCCCAGAGGATTGCCCAAGCAACAGAAGGCTGGTATTCAATAAGATTTAAAGTTTTAAACTTTTAAAGTGTTGTGTGGCCTTGTCCTTCCCTCCTCCACCACCCCTCCTGGGCTACCTTGGTAGTTATCCCCCTATTTGTGTGATGAATGAATAAAGAATGCATGAATGTGAAGCAACAATGACTTTATTGCCTCTGCAAGCGGTGATTGAAGGGAGGAGGGGAGGGTGGTTAGCTTACAGGGAAGTAGAGTGAACCAAGGGGCGGTGGGTTTCATCATGGAGAAACAAACAGAACTTTCACACCGTAGCCTGGCCAGTCATGAAACTGGTTTTCAAAGCTTCTTTGATGCGCACCGCGCCCTCCTGTGCTCTTCTAACCACCCTGGTGTCTGGCTGTGCAAAACCAGCAGCCAGGCGATTTGCCTCAACCTCCCACCCCACCATAAACGTCTCCCCCTTACTCTCACAGAGATTGTGGAGCGCACAGCAAGCAGTAATAACAGTGGGAATATTGGTTTCACTGAGGTCTAACCGAGTCAGTAAACTGCACCAGTGCGCTTTTAAATGTCCAAATGCACATTCTACCACCATTCTGCACTTGCTCAGCTTGTAGTTGAACAGCTCCTGACTACTGTCTAGGCTGCCTGTGTACGGCTTCACGAGCCATGACATTAAGGGGTAGGCTGGGTCCCCAAGGATACATATACGCATTTCAACATCCGCAATGGTTATTTTCTGGTCTGGGAATAAAGTCCCTTCTTGCAGCTTTTGAAACAGACCAGAGCTCCTGAAGATGCTTTCCCGGCCATCCTACGTTGATGTTGGTGACACGTCCCTTGTGATCCACCAGTGCTTGCAGCACTATTGAAAAGTACCCCTTGCGGTTTATGTACTCGCCGGCTTGGTGCTCTGGTGCCAAGATAGGGATATAGGTTCCGTCTATGGCCCCACCACAGTTAGGGAATCCCATTGCAGCAAAGCCATCCACTATGACCTGTATATTTCCCAGGGTCACTACCCTTGATATCAGCAGATCTTTGATTGCATTGGCTACTTACATCACAGCAGCCCCCACAGCAGATTTGCCCACTCCAAATTGATTCCTGACTGACCGGTAGCTGTCTCGCTTCTCAACTGTGAGGGCTGCTCTCATCTTGGTAGTCTTGCGCCTCAGGGCAGGGGAAAGCAAGTCACAAAGTTCCATGAAAGTGCCCTTACTCATGCAAAAGTTTCGCAACCACTGAGAATCGTCCCAGACCCGCAACACTATGCGGGCCCACCAGTCTGTGCTTGTTTCCCGAGCCCAGAATCAGCGTTCCACTGCATGAACCTGCCCCATTAGCACTATGATGCCCACTTTGCCAGGGCCCGTGCTTTGAGAGAAGTCTGTGTCCATGTCCTCATCACTCACGTCACCGTGCTGACGTCGCCTACTCGCCTGGTATCGCTTTGCCAGGTTCTGGTGCTACATATACTGCTGGATAATGTGCGTGGTGTTTAATGTGCTCCTAATTGCCAAAGTGATCCGAGCGGGCTCCATACTTGCTGTGGTATGGCATCTGCACAGAAAAAAGGCGTGGAACGATTGTCTGCCCTTGCTTTCACGGAGGGAGGGAGGGAACGGGGGCCTGACGATATGTACCCAGAACCACCCGCGACAATGTTTTAGCCCTATCAAGCACTGGGATTTCTACCCAGAATTCAAATGGGCGGAGGAGACTGCAGGAACTGTGGGATAGCCACCCACAGTGCAACGCTCCGGAAGTCAACGGTTGCCTTAGTACTGTGGACACACTCTGCCGACTACATGCACTTAGAGCATTTGTGTGGGGACACACACAATCAACTGTATAAAAACGCTTTCTACAAAACTGACTTCTATAAATTCGACCTAATTTTGTAGTGTAGACATACCCTAAGACACTTAAGCCTTGTCCACACTACAAAAATTACCCATTGCTGACAATGGGTGTCACCAATGAGGGAGCTGAATTGGTCCTAAGCAGCCCTTTAGATGCAAGTGTAGCCAACAACAAGGCATGCTAGATCCCTTTTCAGAAGCCTCCATTAAACAAGCCTCTGCTTGTTGATGGAGTTTCACTGAGGATGATTTTGGCTCAGTATCTGTGAGCCTAAAATGTTTTTGACAGACAGCCAAGCACCTGTTTTTACAAAGGGACTGTAAGATGTTTGGGATGGAGCTGTGACACACAAGTTTTCCACAGCAGGTGGGGGCTGGTTTGTGTGTTCGAAGCGGCTACTGGAAATAAAAACAGTTCAGGAAAGATTATCCTGAGGTGTAGCCACTTATTTGTCTCCCAACGAAGCATTAAACCATTGCAGAATTCCACACCCTTCTTGGCCACGTGTAAGACACAATGCATGTCTCATTTACAATCCCACTCTGACAGCCACCATTTCTGACTGAATACTCTCCTATATTGGCAGGCACTGTTACCAAGTAACAGGCAACGATGACTCAAGGAACTGAGAGAAATCTCATAACAAATTGTTCCTTTAACAGCACTTCCAGTCACCTGTTACTGAACCTCTGCAGGGTTTTTTCTGTTCTCTTTAAGCCAGGAAATTCTATGTTTTGTGGCTACCTGATGTATGTTATGATGCTATCAGCGTGCTGTTATTGCCGTGCAGCCTGTTTTACTTGGTGCTGCTGAAAGATGCCAGATTGACAACCCTAGAGGTCCTCTGTTTATCCATGGAATAGGAACAGCTCAGACAAGGATGGTATAAGCTTCCCCCTTGCTGTCTCTCCAAAGTGCTACAGTTCTGACCTGAGTGAACTGCTTCTTTGCTCTACATCTCTGACCATCCTTATTAACAAGCGTGGTAATTGAAATGATAGCTCTGTAGTTCACTTCTGCAATCCCCACATCTTTGTGTACAGCGATATTCCAGCACTGCTTTGGAGGTGTGTGCTATCTCATCCTGTTTGTTTGCAAACACTTGTATTGTGATGCCAGAACGTGTTGAATTGCAGAGTGAATCACACATGCTGCTCAGTGTCTCAGGAACACTTGGGGCTTTGGTTTTTTTTATTATTATTATTTATTTATTTATTTATTTATTTATATTATACTGTTTGTAAACATCTGCATAAAGATGATACTGAGATTTTTTTAATGTTCTAGAATGAGCTTTGCACTTTACAAAATTCATATTCTTATTCAATATTTGTATTACAGTAGTGTCCAGAGGCCTTGCTCAAGATCAGGGCCCCACTGTACTGGAAGCTCTTCAAATAAAGACATGGTCCCCGGCCTTGAAGAAATTATAGTTAAGATGACAAATGATATAGGAAGGGTGGAGGTAAAGGGCACAATCAAGCTTTTATAGACCTAGCTACTGTGATCTCATCAGATCTCTTAAGCAATGTTAAGCTCTTTAATACGGGTATGGGAGCTCATCATGGAAAATCTAGGTAGGCTGTAGCAGGGGTGCTGGAACAATTTGTATAGTTGTGGTGCTGAGAGCCACTCAACCAAACTGTAAACCCTGTATCTGATGGAAATCACTTCAAGGCGGGGTGTGTGTGTGTGTGTGTGTGTGTGTGCGCGTGCAGCAACACCTCCAGCTGCCCTAGTTCCTATGGGCTGTAGGAAATGATATAAAACAGGTTAGTAGGTGGCATGCTTTCTTCTGAGAATACTATGAAAGCTCTGGAAATGGGGTTCTAATCTGAACCTCTCAACCTCACCAGAGGGTGCTGCACAGCACTTCTGCTTTGGTTTAGTGAAAATGGGACATTCTGCAATGGTTTAAGGTTATGACAGTTCTGTATAGTCATAGGAACCTACAATCATTTGAAGTTTAGCTTTTTTATAGTCTAAGCTGATGGCTTTTTATTTTTCATTTGCATTGACTGACATGGCAGCATATGGAATTTTGTACAAAAAGTAAGATGAGTGGGAGCCCAGGTTAAACTAGAACACTAATAAATAATAATAATAGTAACATGAGGAATCTATCAAGAGCCTTTAGCACTATGAGCTAAACCATATGTCCTGGTTTCTTCCGTTCATCGTGGAAGTGGACTCCTCTCCATACCCTATCTCCCCCAGCCAAAAAATGTATATCCTTGGGTCACACTTGAGATTTAAAAACGACCTTTAAAATATTATCTAGCTGAAATAGCTTTGAATCGTAGATTCAGGGCACAGCTGACGAGGCAAGTCAGTGAGTCCCAGTCATTTGCCTTTGCAACCCTAGCAGACAAGTGGCATCTGACAAACAGACACTCTGACAGAAGCACAAGGAAAAGAGAGGGCATGAACTAGTAGTGCCTGTTAGCATGCTAGAGTTAATAGAACAATGAGTAACAATTTTAACTCCGTGCTCTGGGATTTATCAGACCTGTCGGGCAGAGGATGTGGAATCTCAATGGACAGTCATATTTTAATGGTGTAATATGACAGTGTTGGAGCAAAGAGCATTGATGCATGTAGTCACAGTGAAACCTCGATCCTTTCTCTCTGGTGTGTGTAGCAATGGGTGCTGAGTAACCAAGAGCCTGAATCATTTTTGTGTACACTAATAGCCTTGATGTTAAGTTGAAAACCTGACTGAAAAGGGTGTCCAACAACCCCTAGTGTGGTGACGGTCTAAGGTGATTTAACTTGCGTCTTTCAGTGTAACAAGTGTTGGTTATGCCTCAAGCTGAGCAAACTCACTAAACCAATTTCTTCTGCGTCTGTCTGCAAATTGCTGCCAGCTACCAGACAATTTTCTCAGGTCTGTTTGTTGTTTGAAATTATTTGCCAATTTTTTTCTGCAGACTGAGGTATTTGCAAAGATTAGTTGCATGATCTTACATTGTATTATTTGCGAAACAGCAGGTTATCATGTAATTATCAATTATGGCCCTGATTTGCCTTTCACTTTGGACTCAATCCTGCAAGGGAAGTAAGTAGGGGAACTGGCAGGGGTTGTGACTGCTCTATTTGGTGGAAGGGTATGTTCACCCCTTGCCCAGAGATTCAGAATCTTGGGGTACTTTTGGACCTGACCCTGCTCTTGGTAGCAACAGTGGCTCATATTGCTTTTTTACTTTTCTGCATTGCTGAGGGTTTGCAGCCTTCTCTTGATAAGGCTGGTCTCACCACAGATATAGATACCTTTGCATCTCCAGGTTGAACTGTTGCACTGAACTCTACTGGGGACAATCCCAAAGACAGCTTGGAAGTTACAGCTATGCAAAGTGCAGTGGCCGACTTGCTTACGCGGAATGGGTCATCTATAAAGCAATATATGGCATGGGACCTACCTCTTGTAGGGACCATCTTTTCCCCTTGAGTACCATTGCAACAGCAAAAGTCAACTGAAGAGCCCCCTCTAGTGGTCCGTAGAGGTGCACTCGAGGACTGGAGGCAGGGCATTTTCAGGAGGGGTTCCTGGCTGTGACATCCACTCCCTCTCAGAGCAGAGTGCAAGGCATGTCTGCTAGTCTAGCATCGAGCATATAAACCATTGCTAGGTTAGTTACTATGATTGCCTAGGATGTTACAGGAAAGGGAGGTATTGGTGCTACCATTTGTGGGCAGTTTATTGTGTTCCAACCACAGCAGTGCGTGCATAAAAATTATTCTATCAGTCAAATATGGGAGCACACTGGGGTCCTTTCAAACACGGATCTGTCTGACGAGACAGTTAAGCACTAGCAGATACTGTAGATAGTGGTTTGTCCTCTCACCAATGGTCCAACCCTGGAGCAGACTTAGCAGGTAGCAGAGTTGTCAACCAGGTGATTAGACTTGCCACGCAAATGAGTTGTGCACACTGCCATACCCAGCAAATGAACCAAGAGCCCCGTGGTCCGTGAACAGTTGTTCTGCTGGATGGGAGGGGGCTACTCTCCTTGGCCAAACAGGGAGGTGCTGGTCCTTTCTTGAAGGTGCCCTAGGCATATCTCACAGAGACACATCTATGAGCTCTCTCCTGGCTGGGGTGTTTGTAGCACAACTCTTCAGATAGCGCTTACAGGGTCATCTTCCTGATCCAAGCACATCAGTCAATTCTCTAGTCACACAGCTGACACAGGACTAGCTAAGTGGACAGCCATGAATAGAAACCTCTCTCCCTCCCCATAACCAACTTCCAGTCATTCTGGCCAACTCTCCTGGGACTCCAGTGTAAACGGATATCGGAGGATACACAGCAGACGTGCTCCGACCTGCTACCACAAGAGCCAGCGTTACCCACCTTTCCCATATGCCTGCTGGGAACAGGAGGTAATTACCGGCAGAGGGAAGAAAAACACTCAGCTAGTGCAACTGCTTTCACCGCCACACTGGCTCTGGCAGACAGACTTCATTTACACTTTGCTTACACTGTCAACTATCTGTCACTTCACTTTCCCTTGTTTCTGCAGCTCTGTGCTGCTGTCTCTTTCTGAGCAGCTCCTATCTGGGAAACATCACATTTGCTTTGTATAGATGTACAATCTGCAGCAGCTCAGCTGCCAGTCAGACCTGGGATGTATGGCTGTCTGTTAGCAGGGAGGAACATTGGAAGGGCCACGCTGGGTCTCACCATTAGTCCCTCTAGCTCAGCATCCTGGTGTCAGAGGGTGCTATGCCTCCAGCTTTAATTCAGTCTCTCTGTGAGCATGTCCTTTACTGTGCCAGGCCCTAGGCTTCCACTTTTTGCAAGGGTTAGACCTGCAGCTCCATTACCCTGAGACTGGGCTCTCTGGCTTCTGCACTCCTTTTTCTCACCATGGCTCTCCAATGAGTTCAAATGAGTTTAAACCCCAGGTAGAGACTTTACTCCTTTGGAGAGCGATTCCACCAGCAGGTCTGTGCAGAAACGCACAGCAGCCTTTTCAAAACAAGCCAGCATTTACTAGTCAACTGGAATACAGGATTCAAGGATCCCTAGGCTAGTCCAGAAAAGCACAACTTCACGGAGAGCCCATGTGGGCAGTGTCACCTGCCTTCTTCTCCAAAACCTCCCAGATTTCATCTCTCTCTGCCCTGGGCAACAGCCATCATGTCTCACAGTCTGCTCACACCCAGCCCTTTGACTCAAGTTGCAGCATGTTGCGCGTATTCTGCTTCCCTTGTCTTCCATCATTAAATGTTAGTGTCCGATGTTTGGCCTCCAGTGTATCTCTGAGGCAACTGCATTCATATGTGGACAGTTCTTGATAGCTCATTCATATGAGTGCAGATATCAATATCCTATCCATTATCTCAAGGTCCCAGAGGATAATTTAACTCTTTCACACCCAGTGGATAACAATACCAAGCAAGTGGGGAAACTGAGTCACACATCCATTAAAAATATTATTAAAATGTACCCATTCTCCACACCGGGTATAGCCCTTCCTAGGGTCCTGATACTAATGGTCTCACTGGCGTCCTTTTTTACCTTCTTTTCCACTCATCACTTTTGTTGTTGATGAGAAAAGGGAGAAAAAAAACAGATTCCATTAAGTCTCCCTAGGACCTCCCTATTACTCATCTATTTTACCTGGACGGTGATAAGGGCCAGATCTTGTCAGATTTAATGGGACTTAGGTGCTTAGGCACTTCAGAAAATCCCCCAAGGTGCCTAGCTGCATCTTTAGCACCTAAATATCTTCTAAATGTGGCCCTAAAATATGAGGCTGATGGGTGGCAGTACAGTCCAGCCAGCCAGCCTCAATTGTTGTATCCTGTTGAATTTAGCCTGTAATCTCTTTGGGAGAAAAGGATAGTCTCTTCACTTGTTTATGGGAAGCACCTAACGTACTTTTGGGCTCTCAAAAGGAATAAAAATGTGTGGCTATGTAGGGGAGGGATGATGTGCTGGGGGGCTGGATACAGGATTTTGGTTTGATCCTGTTTCTAGTTATTGCATCTGTGCTCCATTTCCCCCATTAAGTGACGTTTCCATCCCAAGGAAATGTTTAGAGAAAGTTCTGAGCGACTGGGATGACACAGAATGGGTGCTTGCTCCTTGGCTGATTCAGCGAATGTAGAAGGAGTGGGAAGGAAGGAAGTGTAGTCTACTCCTGTGCTATAGTTTTGGAAAATCTGCCTCCCTTTGTTGTAATCATTTCACTCATTCACCTGCAATCTCTGACACCGCAGTGTGATTTCTCTGCTACGGAGTGAAACACACAGCCCCGTTACTTTGACTTACTGTTCTAAAAAAATGGAACTCAACTGGCAAATACATTAATAGCCATAGGTGTCCTCATGCTGATTGATGAGATGTCTGTGCCAGCGTGTCAATGTAATTGATCTCTGGGGGCAGATTCATAAATGTGCTTATGAAACTAGAATCATAAAAAATTTCTGCCGGGACAACGTGGCAGGTATTAAGGAGGAAGTCACAAAATCAGCTCAAGTAGCTGCTGCACAGATTCCCAGAGCCTTGTTTAATTTTGTTAAGTGAATTTTATGCCAGTGAAAGTTGCCATATTGACAGCACCAGACTGATGTCTTTGGCTTATCCATAGAACAGAGGCATCATGGACAAGGGCAATATAAGCATTCCCTGCACCATCAGTCCTGGCTTGGACAGATATACCTCTAGGAAAAGGAAAGTAGTTCAACTGTTGGCCCCTGTACGGAGACAATGCCAGAACTGTGGTTGCCCGTGTAACCTTAATTCAGCCCCCTTGTGCATATGCATTATGATACAGTCTTAAATTGCATGATCACCTATTATTTTTTCCACAGAACCCCTGACTCATTCAGTACACAGGACAGACAGTGCTCGAATAATGAGCAGCTATTCAATAGGATTTCTCCTCATTGTTCAATGTGTGGCCCCAGGCTATCTTTATGGCACACTACTCAGACCCTACTCTGAAGACAGAATTATGAACTTCCTTAGGGCCTTTTCTATGGTGCTCATCCCTATAGTATCTGAGTCCTTCATAAACATTAAGGAATGTCTCTTTACAACACCCCTGTGAGGTGAGGGAGTGGTATTATGCCTATTTTACAGATGGGAAACTAAGGCATGGAGAGATTAAGTATTCACTAATTTCAGTTACCCCAAAGTATCCATTAATGTTGGGTGCTGAGTGTGAGACACCTAGGACCTGATTTTTCGGAGTACTAAGCATTATATAGCACTTTATATCCTCAAATCACAGCTTGCAACTGTCAGTGCTCAGCACTTCTGCAAATCAGATCCCTGGGTCTCAGGTAAGGTACCCTGAGAAGAGGAACACACAATTAGTTACACCTGTGAAAAGTTTGGTTTAGATGAGGACGTCTGTGACAGAGGAAGGGGTAGAATCCAGTTCTCCAGGGCAGCACTTAATTGCCTTAACCTTGAAGCTATCCTTTCTCTTCCTGCAGTCCCCAGCCTCGTTCACTACACACCCTCCATTTTCGGCAACAGATGAAGCAGGGGGTCTTACAGACAACAGCCTCCTTCAGTACACAACCCTGATCCATCCCCAGAGCAGATCTGTTTTGTGCACTGAATGAGGTACTTATAGGCTTTGGTACAATGCATGAAGGCGGGCCAAGCCCAGGGTATCTATACAAGTATACTTTTCCCCTGTAAATCAGAACATAGTGATCTTGACCTTTAAATGCACCACATGGTTGGAGATGGAACTGAAGCAAAACCCTCTGATCTGAGCACCCCTGAGCACCAAAGACAGCTCCAGACCCCAATCTTGAAGCTCAGGCCCACCTGCATAGCTAAGCTGGCCATTTGAATGGGAAAGCAAAAGTTTTGTCAGGTGTGTCTTTGCTACACGGTAGAGGCATATTTATTCTCTGGGCTGTTCAGTCCATCCTTTTAAATAGCCAAGCACACTGGGCAGCCACCAGCCAATGCACAAGGGTGAAAGCAGGAAACAACAAACTTCACACAGCTGGCTTTTCAGCTTTGAAGGTCAGCTCTGAATAGCAGCCTGCTGGAGATTCACACTGTAATATTCCAGACAGGCTACCATTGCTCTATTTTTAGCCTCCAAGCCCTCTTAAAACAACAACATCAACAAAAAAACCTCACGTATTCTGTCAAAAAGAAAAGACCCAAAATATTTCAAATCTGCTGCATATCAATTCATAATGCACCTCCCATCCCTGTGCAAACCAGTGAGTGAGACCCCAAGCCTTTTCCCCAGCAGTTTCAATGAGATCGCTCTGAATTCAGTTTGACAGCACACAGAAAAACATGACCAGTTATAGTGGCTATACTGCAATCTCTGATCCAAAGGTATTAAAGCAGTGCAAAAGTTGGAAAGCAGGATGTAGAGATAGGCCCAAACCCACACCTTGGCTCCCAACAAACCAGAACTTCAAGGAACTCACTCTGTGGCTCTGGCTATCCTTAATAATATGTGAAATGGTGGGCCTCAGATTGCACACATTATATTTACCTAGATTAGACAGCCCACTTCTGTGTCCATCTTGATAGCTACAACATGCTCCTCAGAACAGAGGCTGTATCTTCTTCCTTGTGCACAGTGACAAGCTGTAATAAATAACAATGTGATGACAATAATGTGATGACTATGCTCACACGATAAATGGCATCTGATAAATTGCATTCATTGTCCCCTTGTGACTTCCTCACCTGTAGTTATCCCCACCTGTCAATCCCTCCCTCAGAGCACTCATAGCTTTCCAAACCCAGCAAACAGCAAAACGGACAAAGCAGAATTTCCCCAACAACCCTGACCTGGCAGAGGGGAGGTGGAGATCATGACCTAAGCGGTCATGCTCTCTAGCCTCAGGTTCCATGATGTTCTGATCAATTGCCATGCTGACAGGGACAAGATGACCTACTGCATGTCACTTCCAACCCCAGGGTGATGGGGTGGGGTTCAGTGCAAAAAGCACTCACTGTTTATAAGAAAAGGCACATCTCTTTTGTCTTCTGAATGCCACCTGCAATTATGGTTTTTACAGCTACTGGAGGACATACACACAGCGCCGGCTGGGCTTTGCACACCAAATTGCATGATGCCAGCTGTGATGTTGTGTGACTGAAATATGACCATTTGTATCATTAATATTGCCACGGTTAGATAGTTGCAACAAATCTTGTACAAAATATGTCATGTAAGGTATCAATGGAAAAGTTACAGTCTATCAAATATGATTATCCTATTTGTAGGTATGTATCATCTTTGTATCTAAAGTGATGAATATTGACTATGTATCAATATTTCCAATGTGTTTGCTCCTGGGGTAACGCCCACAAGGGAGTTTATATTCAGTCTAGCCAGCACATTGTGAATGAACCATTCAAGTTGATGGCCCCTTAAAGAACACAATAGGACATAGAAGAAGCTTGTCCCCTCCTAGTGAGCCTTCCTCTGGACATTTCAGCCAAAATTTGGGTAATGGCTGCTCCTGTGAGTCCTCAAAGCATGTAAGGGCATGTGACTTGCTCATGTGATCCTGGTCTCCATCTTGTGCCTGTAATTTTCCATGAACTAAGATTGAGAGCACCCTCTCCACATGGGAGAAGGTATAAAGGACCTTGGACGCATCTCCATTTTACCTCTTCCCTGCTCTGATATCTGGACTATGGACTTACACTAAAAGGAGCATACTGACTATGGACTGAGGACCTTCCAATCTTTTGGAAATTACCAGAGACTTTACAAGCCAGCAATCTGTAACATTAGTGCTGCAAACCTGATCCAAGAACTTTGCAATGATTGCAAGTATATGACTTCCTAAACCATTTTAACTCT
Organism: Natator depressus; assembly: GCF_965152275.1. NCBI lineage: Eukaryota > Metazoa > Chordata > Testudines > Cheloniidae > Natator > Natator depressus. Next base: position 80,640,435 of record NC_134242.1, on the reverse strand, counting down.
CCTCTTCTTTTTGTTATAAATAAACCTTTAAATTTTAGTTACTAAAGGATTGGCAACAGCATGATTATTGGGTGAGATCTGAGTTATATATTGACTTGGCTGTGTGGTTGATCTCTTGGGATTAGAGGACGCTATATGTGATGAAACTGGTTTTCAGTAACCACTCATCATACAGTCCAGTGTCTGGGTAGTAAAGCAGGAAGACTGCATTTTGGACTTCTTGTTAACTAGTGTGGTGAGACAGAAGTTTACTTTTGTTGCTGGTTTGGTATATTTTATGGAAGAATAATCACCAGTTTGGGGTGAATCTTCCCTATTTCTCAGCAGGCTGTCCTGAATCTGGTATTCTCAGCTGTGACCCACTGAGGCGCAGTGACACCAGCACCTAAAACTCAAGGGCTATCAGGGACCTGAATCTTGAGAGCAGGAACTAGTGTGTATATCTCTATACTGTATTATCTGTATATATCTACTGTATTATCTATGTTTCTTTAAGAAAGCAAAACGAGACCAGCCCTTCACTCTGTTTACACGTGGTAAACTATCTGGAGAATGCCGGTGGCCCACCTACTGCCATGCTACCCATTCTGCTCCTTTATAATGCATCAGCTCAATAAAATCCCAGAGAATCAGAGAGGGAAAAGACCTAGTCAATACCTACCCATGGCCAATGTCAGACTGTTCCCCATTGTGCCTTTGCCAGGACTTTGTTCAGTCCACTTTTAAATGATGCAAAAGATGGGGACTCCACTGGAGAGACTGGGGCTAATAGCCTTCACTGCTAGGACTGTCTGAGCCAAATTTGTCTTTAATGGGGTTACATTAGAGACAAATTTGGCCCTCTCCCCTGCTGTCTAGCCTAAATTTTCCTTTGTTTGGCTTCATCCCAATACTCTTAGTTATATCCCACCCATTCAAGACCACTACAAGCAATGCCCTTTCCTCACCAGTGTTTACACCCTTTATACCCTTGTGTTCACTGCTCATACACAGCTTTCATTGTCACTTGACCACGCTCTCTCTGTCAGGCAACATATGCTCACCTCTGCTGGGTAGCAGAGACAGGAGCAAATTGCAGCAATTCAGTACCAAATGCAGTGAGGAGGCCACATGAAGGGTTAAGAGAGCTATGGAGTACTTTGCCTAGGCCATATAGCTACCCACATGCCTTCTGAACACCCCTAGGCTGCTCCCCCATCTTCCTACTCCTGGTCCTCACCATTATGGCATCTGAGTCACCTTGGTACTCTCTCCCTTTCCCCTTCCACTCATATCCCATACCTCTGCCAGTCCCCATACTCCAAGGGACAATGTGGTACAACAATGATTCTGCCAAAGTCACAGATCTTGCCAAAATCAGATTTCTGTGGATATTTAATGAGATAATGGGTGTCTATATCACTCAGCTCCCTCCTTAGAAGTCATTCCCTCCAGCCCCTTAAATATCTGTGCTGACCTTCCCTCTCAAACCAGTATTGTTCTGGCACAAGAGACAGCTTCAGAACATGTTCTCATCCGAGTCCCCTGCAGATCACTGGGGGGATCCTGCGATGGAAAGTGAGGCACTTATACTTGCGCCAAAGTGCAAAAGCATCATAGAAATACAACTGATGAAACTGATCATCTTTTTTTTTTTTTCCAGTTGTAGTCTCATCCGTAGTGGGAGCAGTTCATGTGACAGGCAAAAAGTGCCAATGTTCTCATCTCAAACACACACACCAAGACAATGACCATTCTGCACGCACTCCGACATCCTCAGCAGCAGCTAGCGCTGCTGTCTAAAGCACCCTGGTTTTCCCAGTGCCGTCATTGTTTCCTACATATTCAAAAGGGAAATAATGTAAAGTGTACTTCTGCCTCCCCCTCAAAACTGTTCTCTCTGCCTCCCTGGAGAATGGCAATGGACCAGTCTGTAGAATGTTTCATGGCACAATGGAGGCTGTGATATTTACCAGCTGAATGATCTGGTTAGATGGATAAAAATTCCAGGTGGACATGATTATCGTTGGGTTAGCACCCACGATATGTTTGATACTGTATAGTATACAAAAATAAAAGCAGTCTTTGACCATAAGAGCGCACAGGAAATCTCCATGATACTGCAAAATGCTGCCCAGCGGTGAACCTAAAGACACCGAGGAGAAATGGGTTTAGCACTTTTCAGCAGAGTTGATGGGCTTAAATTCAACTCAAAGAGCTGAACACCACAGCAATGTGGGAACAGATCCAAACTCTCTCAGGTGGGCTGGACCCAAAGCTCTAGCTCTTTTGGAAAGTTCAGATTTGACTTTCAACTGAAACTCAAAACATCTTTGCGGCCTCCAAATAGACATGGATTTTTCAAAATGGAGTGTCGTGGCTTTGATTTGATTTTGTGACAAAAATGGCAATGGCTGGTCATATGTTTGCATCTTCTGGGCTGAATGAGTCCTTGCATCCCTGTATGCAATCCACTGTGATTAGTCCAACTTGTTGGCTTCATTTTGAGTTTTGCCTTTGTGATCATGGGATCAACTGAACCTGAAACTCAAAACAATCCTCAAGGACTGGAATGTAAGGTGTTCTGAAATTGACAAAAGTCTGACAAGTTTTGTATGGCTGTGTTTCCGACCTTGAAAATGACAGCTCTAGTGTCCTGGTTACTGGGAACTGCAGAAATCAAGGCACCAAGACTCAGTAGCAAGGGACATAACTATGATCATGGCTGCTTTTCACGATATCCACAAAGCCCTTTCTAAACTCCCACAGTCTTGTCCCAGACTACCCTGGCCTTAGTGTAAATCCCTAGGACATTGCAATCACAGTACTGTATCTTTGTTATAATAGTGGCTACAATAGATACTCCTGAGGGTATTCTGTGCCAAAAAATTAAAAATTCTGCACACAATATTTTAAAATTCTGCAAATTTTATTTGTCAAATAAATGTGGTGGATCCAGCATGGCATTGGGGAGCATAGGCCACTGGCTGCACAGAGGTGGGAAATCACAGTGCAGCTTCCCCCAGGGACATGGACTCAGTGGTGAAGCTACACCTAACCCAGAAACACCCCAGGGCCCTGCCCCTCTGTGCTAAGTGTATGAGGTGTAAGCAGGCAGGCAGGCTCAGCAAGGCAGGATGCAAGTGTGGAGAGGCTTGGTGTGGGTTGAGAAGGTTCTTTGTGGGATAATCTGGGTGCGGGTGGCTCAGTTGGGGGTTCTGGTTGCAACACTACTGGGACTCTGCAGGGGGGTACAGGTGAAAGTGGTTGGGATTCAGTGGGGGGAGGGTGTCTGGATGTGGGGGGTATAGAGCTCAGCAGGGGGATCTGGGTGTGGGGGGCACAGTGATGGGGTCCAGGTGCTGGGGGAGTGGGGCTCAGTGGGGTGGGGATCCAGGTGCAGCTGGTTGGGGCTCAGTATGGTGCAGATCTGGGTGCAGGTGGCTTGTCGGGGTGGTCCAGGGGGAGTGGGGCTCGTCAGGGGGGTTCTGGGTATGGGGGGGGGTGGAGCTCGGTGGGAGGATCTGGGTATGAGGGGGTCTGGATGCATGGGGGTTGGACGGATGGGGGAGCAGCTCCCTGTACAGTGATCCCTCCCTCTGCAGCTGAGGAGCGATGGGTACAGGAAGTGTGGGGGAGCAGGGCGAAATTTGCAGAACTTCCTACAGCCGATGGAGAAATCTGGGTGTGGGTCTGACACAGCCCCAGATGCCATGCAGGGGAAGAGGAAGTCCTGTCTTCCCCAGCCCAGACAGGATTAGCAGCTGAGCCCAGTGCAGGGTAGGAGCGACCAGCTGGGTCTTCCCCAGTCCCTCCCCCTGCCCCACAGTGATTTATCTCTCTGCTGACTGCCCTGGGCATCTGAAAAATACTGCTGGGGAGGGTCGCATGACTGCTCTTGTGGCTTCCCTTTGCTTCCCCATCAGAAAGTCATTTTTCTGCAGGGAAGCAAAGAAATCTGCGGGGAACATAAATTCTGTGCATGTGCAGTGGTGCAGAATTCCCACAGGAGTAAATAGAGCCTACCATTGGTGAAATCCTGACCTTACTGAAGTCAATGGAGCCAAGATTTCACCCTTTCACCCCAAGGCTTCTTAACACAGAATTTATTTATTTTTTGTCACTACTTGCTATAACTAGGAAGTAAATAATCTGAGCAGGAATAGAGAATATCTGTGATTGCATGCAAGGCCTGGCTCCTTTGACTGATCAATACCTTCCATACATTAATTTGTATCTAAACTAAATCCCTAAGCTAGTACGGTGAGAAAACATCAAAATTGCATTTTAAAAAATGCCAAGCTTATACTATAAATACAGGAGATTCAGAGCTGAAGCATCACTTAGATCTTGACTCATGTCACTAGGGGCGAAGCAATTATTTAAAACTACATACATATAATCTCCATGTACCTACAAGGAACAGGATCCTCCGGCAATTGCTAATGGACAGAAAGACTGTTACCTCTAGGTTATCAGTACAAGGAGGGAGGTCCAGCTCCTCAAACAGACTCAGGCATCTAATTACCATTGAGGATCTGGGCCATAGTGACCAAGAGCCTCCGCCATCCGATGTCTTTTAAGTGTCTTATGTCCAATGGATTTTGGTGACTTCGCTCTGTCATTCAGTAGACAAACATCCACATCGTCATAATCGGCACTCCTGGGCCTACTTGATGCCTGGCTGAGCAGATGCCAAGTATGGCATGCATCGTTGGGGATTGAATATGCTCCTTTCCCCCACCCCTCCCAGAGGTGGGCTCTCTTCTCATTGGGGTGGAATACAGTGATGCCTGGACTGTACCTGCTCTGTAGACAAACTGAGGACATTAGGCCAGAGTCTGATCTCAGCTACACTGGTACAAACTGCAGAGTAGCTTGTTTCACCTCAGCAGGATTACTTTGGATTTTGGCCGATGTCTCTCAGACTAGAATCAGCCCCTTCAACTACAATCCTGTCAGTCTTGCCCTGTTTACCAGCACTGATTTTATGCACACACATGAGAAAAATGTTCACTGATCAATTCTTTAATGTATTTATTAATTAAACTGAAGTCATTTGGTGAATTCAAAAGGTACTTCTGAAACCATTGAAACATCTCACTTTTGCTGCTTCTCACTCATACAAGACTGATGCCTTCCTGGAAGATCAGCTTTAGTCAAACTCAAGTGAGTGGACTCAAAACAAGAGGAACTGAATGAACCTCTATGGCCTGTGACATAGAATCATAGGACTGGAAGGGACCTCGAGAGATCATCTAGTCCCATTCCCTGCACTCATAGCAGGACTAACTATTATCTAGACCAGTGGTTCCCAAACTAGGGTCGCCACTTGTTCAGGGAAAGCCCCTGGCGGGCCGGGCCAGTTTGTTTACCTGCTGCATCTGCAGGTTCAGCCAATCGCAGCTCCCACTGGCTGCAGTTCACTGTGCCCGGCCAATGGGGGCTGCAGGAAGCAGCGGCCAGTATGTCCCACCCACCTTATAGTAGCTCCATCTAGGTTGCATTTCCCTAGTTTGTTTATGAGAAGGGCATCAGAAGCTTTACTAAAGTCAAGATATACCACGTCTACTGCTTCCCCCCTATCCACAAGGCTTGTTACCCTGTCAAAGAAAGCTATCAGGTTGGTTTGACATAATTTGTTCTTGACAAATCCATGCTGACTGTTACTTATCACCTTATTATCTTCTAGATGTTTGCAAACTGATTGTTTGATTATTTGCTCCATTATCTTTCCGGGTACAGAAGTTAAGCTGACATACAGTTCAGCCTAGGTGACCTAATAGTCTCTCAAGCTTGGTGAAAACAAATAAACTAGAATCCATGTCCCCCCGCACCCCCAATTACTTTTATACCAAACTTTAGCTTATATTTGTTAGTATGTATTTCTAGAAAGCTTTGACTCACAGGAGTTTATCATCAAAACAGTCATGAATATCTTATTACAGACAGTAAAGTAATGCTCCTCATTCGTGATTGCAGAAGGTCTGTCATTAACACCCAGGCCTTTGAGAAAGAGGAAAGGATGTTACGCTTGTGATAATGCAATGCTTTTTCTTTTTATGGCTCTTCATTACAAGCCTCTGTCCCCTAATATAAAAAACTGGATTCTGATTCAGCTCTAATCAGTGAATGGCATCCTCGCTGACTGCAGGGGGAAATAGAAACAGTGCCGGTTGCCAGGTGTGTTTGTTACGGAGGAGGAAACAGCAAAGATGCTCTGTTTAAAGAAAACGTAGAGCCTGATTCCATTTTCAGTTATGCAATTTAAATCTGAGGACTCCACTGATTGCAATACATTTATTCCAGACATATACCACTGACACAGAAAGCAACATCTGGTTCAGGAGCTGTATTTTTCCTTTGTTTTGCTTGCTTTGACAATGCATCCTTTAAACCTTTCAATGAGTGGATGCTGATGGCTCCCTATCGGCATCCTTGGTATGACATAGACCACTCAGAAAGCCCTCCCAACCCTGAAGATCCACAGTAGAAAATCTTTTGGGATTGGCCTCTTCTTATTATTGTGTCCTGCTTTGTGAGTGTGCTCACTAGGGCTTAGCATGAAGCAAAAACCTGCCCTTGTGGAAGAGGAATGATGTTTCATTAAGAAACACGAAGTGTCAGCTAATGAACAGTCTAGGACACTGGGATGTCACTTCCTGGGCTCCCAGACACACTTGCGTGAGAACTGTATTGTAAAATAAATGAAGTGGAACACAGAAGCCAAATAAGAAACCTTAGGGAAGCATATAAGCATGGGGACAGGTTTATGAGCCTAGTCACATCCACCACTAATTAAGCCTGAAAAAAAGAGATCTCTCAGAACCAGCCCTCCATTAATTTTCATTGGTCCCTCGCTTCCTTTTTACTGCCAGACAACGTCAACCCAGCTTTATTCATGAGCTGCCAGCACTGTTGAGGAGCTGCTGGCTGCTGTACTTCCCCTCAGACAGCACCGTTAGCAGTGTGGGCACATTGGGCATATCCAGATTCACAAAGGAGCCAAAAAGGGATTGGCTGATATAGGTGACAATTATAACTCTGGCTATCATAACAACAAACATTTTGGAAGGGATGCTAAACCTCCTGCCCCCGTGCTTAAGTCAATGTTTCAGTGCAATCAGGGATGAGACCTGATGTGAGGGGCAGATTATTCTACATCTGGCTACTGGAGGGTTAGCTGGTACTAGCCCTCATTAGAAACTGGGTACTGAACTAGATGGCCCCTGATCCAGTGCAGCAGTGCTTATGTTTTCTATGTTCCTATCCACAGCATGATCTCATTTAAACCAGTATAAAATCCCAGATAATCTCACCAAACTCAGTAGTCATCTCTAGTAGAAGCGCTCTTAGAATCAGGCCCTATCATTTCTGCATGCTGCAGTCAACAGACTCAGAGTGGCCCTTTTAATATGCCAATTTCAGGTCCCTTCTTAGAGTTCATCAGCCCCACTGATCTTTTTCCAACAACTGGGAGTTTACCAGCATCAGTTCCCTTGTTCTCACGTTCAGCGACCCGTCAGTTGTGCTGAGACTGGTGCCTTGAATGCCAAGAAAGACAAAGATTTTGGGAAAGTGGAGTGCAGTTAGAGCCAGGTTAAGGCAATACAAGGCCCACGGCACACTACGATCTTGAGTCCCCTGTAGTTCTGCACAAGGAATAATACTTTGCATGTATTTGATTAAATTCTGCCCTCATCTACATCAGTGCAGCTGCACGAAAGTCAACTAGCTTGAACCAACGTAACAGAGAGGCAGCATTTGGCCCAGAGAGTCCCTTTCGTCTGAAACTCCCAAAGTACTTTACAAAAAGGAAATATTATTATTACCATTTTACAGATGGTGAAAACTAAGGTGCAGAGAAGTTAAGTGACTTATCAAAGAACAGAGGGAAAATTAATAGCAAATCTGGAGTAGCCTCCAGGTTCACCTGACTCCTGTTTGCCTAATATAGCGTAGTATCCGTAATACAGCGGAGTTCACTGATGTAGTAACGTTTCTATCTCTCCTAGCCTTATGGGCATGAGCCCAGACTCAAACTGGAATTTATATGACAGATAAATCCATCTAAATATGAGCCTTTCTTATATTTTCAGCTCGTCAACAACCCAACATGTGAACCATTGATTGCACTCATAGGCATCAAGAAGATACTTACAAATTGGTGCAAACTGTGCCATAGGCTAGGTAACAGGTAGTTATTAGATAGTCAAAGGTGTCTGGATTTCCTATGGGGCAGAATGTACCTACTTCATGCATGCAACAGCAGTTTCTGACACATTGTCAGTTACACATTTGCAACATCTTTGCCAACGGACCTCACTTTTCCAAGCCATTCACTGGGGGAATCTGCCATCTCTGGATACGTAAGAGCCTGGTGTTTGTGAAGTGAAAACTATACATGAGAGAACAATTTGCTTTATGCAGAACAGAGTGCAAAGGAGAAGAACCGACTCCCAAAGTCAGGAGGGCAAGGAGATTAAAACAGCAAGAGGTCACTGGAGGATCAGTCATGCTCTTCAGCCTGCCTGAGCAGAACTTGTCTGTCCCTGCAGATCCTCTACACCAGGCACTGTCTTGCCCTTGCTACTCTCTCACGTCTCTCCTTTTCCCCATAAATGTATTCTTATTAGCAAGGCAGAAGCTAGTTAACGACACCCTAGCATTAGTGTGATGGGAGTTGTCATACGGAATTGTTACAATTGCCAACAGATGACACCATTTTGTTGATGTTACCATTATTTGAAGAGAATGTTGAGAATTAGAAAAAGGAAGCTGCTAAGGGCAGGATTAGCTTCTGTGTAGCTTGGCTTTATGAAACATGGGAAAAGAATCAGGACTAGCTTCAAACCCTCTGATCCAATCCCCAGCTCACCATCCTATTTCAGGTCTTCCTTGAAGCATCTCATGCTGACGACTGCTGGAGGCTGAATACCAGATCAATGGATCATTAGTTGGGTCCGATATGGCAAGCCCTCCATATGACAACTCAGTTCTCCAGGAGCAGAGTTACCACACCAGTGGAATGATGCACCATGCTTCTATGAGTCTTGGAGCACCTTGCAAGTTATTTCCTTCCACAGGCAGCTTGCCTTACAAAGACACATGGAGAAGTCTGCTGGTAAAGAGATGGACAGCCTGCCACTTTACCTGTTATGCCTGGGCGCCAAGGGGTGGTGAGGGGGAAACTATGTGAGAGGTGGGATTAGAAAATTAGGAGAACTGCTTACTGCTCAGCTCAAGAGTCTGGTAGTGGTTTCACATTGGACACTGCAGCCAGAGCGCAAATGAATCTGACTACACTAGCGATTGATCCATTAGCTGAACCCCCTTTAAATACAATTCCCACACGCAGGATCTAAACCTGGCTATTCTGAGTAACGTAGCTCAGGCCTGACCATTTACTGAACAGCTTTCCAACCTAGGATCCAAATCCGTAAAGTAATTAGGTGCCTAAATTGAAATCAATAGTAGTTAGACATCTAAATACTTCTGAAGATCTGGGGCTAGGTCTCTACCCATGGGAACCAGAGTCATCAGCCTTTAGGCCACATTAGCATGAGCTGTGTTTAAATAATGGTTTACAGTCTTTTAGCAAGCAGTTTTACCCTTGTATAGACAAGGCATTTGTGACCAGACTTCACTAGAAGGACATATCTACCAACAGGGCACCTATCACCTTGATAACTTACTTAACTTGTCCATCCCGTACTTTGCTGCACATTGGGCTACCCACATTTGCCATCCTTGCCTGTCAACTTCCCTTCTCTCCAAAGCTTCCCATTTAATGTTGACATGCTTGATGTCATTCAGTTGGCTATCACCCTGATAGCCTAACAGGATTTCATACATACACAGGCCTGGTCTACACTGGCAATTTTGCAGCAGTCTCCCGACATCACTCTAGTGCAGTTCTACTACAGGTACCCAAAATGGGATGTTACTGGAAGATGCACGAGCTGGAAAGAACCCAGCTGCAGTTCCAAAGCTCAGTATGAGTTTGTGGCAGTGAAAGTTAGAAAACAACAACACATCTCTTTACTTGTAAACTAAGCAAATTCAATACGGGAGTTACCAAGAAACCGGAGCACCTCACAATGCCACCTCATTAAAGGGTGGCAGCATTGTTGAAGGCATGCAACTCAGCTGGAGCCCCTGTGGAAAATCTGGGGTGGAGTTTTGTATGGATTGTTTGAACTTCAGCTGTTCTTAAACCCTGATCAGAGACACGGATGGGATGCGGGGGAAAGAGAATCCATATGACTGGAAGGGGGTGAGATTCCACCACTGATAGGAGACTCTCAGAAGCTGCTGCAGCAATTTTATGACACCAGAAATCCCAGAACCTGAAGACAGTCGCTCAAAGAAGAAGCACTGGGCTTCCTTCCAGAAAGCTTCTCAAGCCCTTCATGTTATTTTTCACTGTGCTGAGATATAATTAGTTACAGTTCTTTAGTAACTGTCATTCACCAGCATGCTGGTTTTTCTTTCCTTAGGAATATGATTAACTCAGGAGTGATGATAAAGGCTTTGGTGGGAGGAGGAGGGGGAGGGGCATTCAGATGAAAACTTCAGGACCCACCTTTTATTTCACAGAAGAGTAAAACTTTGACAGTGTTTAAGAACCAGTTTGTGATTGGTGACGCATGCCTGGCAACCTCTGGCCACAGGAACAATTGCTGCACAATCTACAACAGGGGTTCTCGACCTTTTTCCTGCTGAGCCTCCCCTCAACATGCTATAAAAACTCCAAGGCCCAGCGGGAGGGAGGGACACCTTGGGGCTCCTGGCCTGGCGGGGGTGTGACATTGCACTCCATATGCTTTATGAATATATGCTTATGAATATAAATATGATGTAACTGGAATATGCTTTATGCAAAAGGTCTCTTGTAAGGTATCATTACAAAGCTTATAATCTACCAAGTGTGTTCATCCTATTTGTTTGCATGTATTATTTCTATGTCTGGAGTTAGGCGAATAAGATATAAACTTGTATTACTGATGTAAACATATTAAGTGGAAGCCATTAAGGGTGCTCCAGAAACAATCAGTTGTAAATGGCCCTAGTTACTTGAAAGCCTTCCAGTGTACATGTGGGCCAGCCCATGGAGAATGGAGTCTAGAGGTCTTACAGTGACATGTGACCATGTCATCTGATAATGAAATCCATCTTAAATCTGGTACTTTTCCATTTAGAAGGAGGAGTGGGGACCCAGAGAGACAAAGATTTGTGCCTTGTGCCAAATCTATAAAAGGGGGTGGAGCAGGACAAAAGGGGCCAGTCATGAGAAAACCCCTACTGACCACCTGAGATGTCTGCTGGAACTAACAAGGACTGTACCAGGGGAAAGGATGGGGCCCAGACTAGGAAGGAGTCTAGTCTATGAAAGAAGTTTATTGGAATATCTCTGAGGGTGAGATATTACCTGTAATCAGTTTCTTAATGTATTAGGCTTAGACTTGCGTATTTTGCTTTGTGACTTACTTTGTTCTGTCTGTTATTACTTGAAATCACTTAAATCCTACTTTTTATACTTAATAAAATCACTTTTGTTTATTGATAAACCTAGAGTAAGTGATTAATACTTGGGGAGCAAACAGCTGTGCATCTCTATCATTGTTATAGAGGGCAGACAATTTATGAGTTTACCCTGTATAAGCTTTATACAGATTTATTTGGGGTTTGGATCCCATTGGGAACTGGGTGTCTGGGTGCTGGAGAGGTAACCTGCTGAGCTGTTTTTGGTTAAAGTCTGCAGCTTTGGGGCCATGGCCCAGACCGGAGTCTGTGTTGCAGCAGGCTAGCGTGTCTGGCTCCACAAGGCAGGGTTCTGAAGTCCAAAGCTGGCAGGGAAAACAGGTTCAGAGGTAATTTCAGCACATCAGGTGACAGTCCCAAGGGGATCCCTATGACCGAGCCCATCACAGGGGGCCCTGGGGAATAGGCATAGTTTTACTTCTATTTGGTGTGGGGGCAAGGGCTGGTGGGGCTCGAGCCAGCTTCGCACAGTGGGGTCCAGAGAGGGAGTGCCACCTCCACCCCCGACTCACTCAGGAGCCACCCAGCCTGTCTGGGCTGTGGCGGGGGAGGGGTGCAACTAAAAAATGTAACTCAAATGGGGGACTCAGTTCAAAAAGTTTTAAAAACTGCTCAGGGTGCAGGGAGGGGGTAGCCAGAGGTTGTGTGAAGTAAGGAGATAGCTAGGAGCTCTCTGCAGGCAGGGGAGTAGCTCAGGGTGCAGGCAGGGGATAGCTAGGGGCTGTGTGAGAAGGCGGTAGCTCAGGGTACAGGCGGGGGGTAGCTAGGGACTGTGTATGGGCTGGGGGAGCTCCCAGTGTGGCTCCCCCCAGCTTCAACAGGTGGGAGGGGGCGCTAGGGCTCCCGGCTTCAGCCCCACACTGCTCCTGGCTTGGGGGCGAGGGGGGGATGTTTGTCGGCTTCAGCCCCATGCTGCTTCCAGCTTTGGGGGGTGGGAGGACAGCTTTAGCCCTGCGCTGCTTCTGACTTTGGGGGGGCAGCTTTAGCCCCACGCCACTCCCAGCTTCGGGGGGAGGAAGGGCACCGGCTTCAGGCCCGTGCCACTCCAAGCTTTAGGGCCGGGGCTCGGAGCACTGGCTTTCAGCCACAGGGCCCTGCAGCCTCCCTGAAAGGGCTCACAGACCCCCCCCCAGGGAGCTGTGGATCCCCGGTTGAGAACCACTGATCTACAACACTGTCCAAATGTAGTTGCTTTGCTCTGGATACACAGATCCAAGGCAATGTAACTGGTCCTCCAAAAGAGCGGGGAGACTCTCATTCATGCATGAGCGCTCTTACCATCCAATCCCAACTCACTGTGTCAGTATCAAAAAAAGGTTCCGGCTCTCCTTCTGGCAAGCGACAAGGATAGGAAGGGCTCTATCCCCAGGAGCCTGCTTTAAGGCACCCCTGAAGTTCGGTGGCACTTTCCCTATATCAGCCAAAGAGCCAGATACTATGGTAATGAGCACAGTGCAAATGTTAGGAAGACAGAGAGATGAATGGTGTTTTGAGCCATAAAAGGATTAAACAACAAATGAATGTACTTGGTACCAAGTTCTGCTCTCTGTTACTTGGGAAGGCATATTTGGAGGTGCGGGGGGGAAGAGTCCTATGGTTCTAGCTCACACTTAAATTACTTTCCAGCTCTACATAGCTGATCTCTAAATGTTCAACCTGAGAGGAGTTACAGCTGCTTGGCCCCTTTCAGGATCAGGTCCTTAAGCCAGGAAGATACTGATCTCCTAGGAGATCAGAGCCAGAGGAATCTCAAGAAGGAAGCAGGACTATGACTGCTTGTAAAAGCAGCACATTGTCCCCAGGGTCTGAGGTACAACCTCTCTGAGTTTGTGTAATGAATCTCTCCAATTTTCTTCACAAGCCAGTGTCCTCTGGGGAACAGGACCTAGCTAGGGAATCACTTCAAAAAACCTGGTGTAATGGCAAGGAAAGGGGGCAGAAATAAGACACAGAGCCTGGTGGGACCAGCCCTTGAAAAGGGATGTGTTCAGAGCTTATAGATAAAGTTCAGGAGCATGGATGGAAGAGGATGGAAAGGAGAGGAGGAAAATCTTCCGAAGATCTAGGGATCTTGGAGGGACAAGCCCGTACAGGGAGGAGCTTGGGGATACAGGCCCATACAGTCCTAAGTGACTAAGCACAGTGCCTTGCATGGTACCCAAAACATGTTACCGATGGGTACCAGATTGGGAGCACTGGGTTTTTGCAAATTCTCCCAGTCTCATTTCAATGCATTTAGACATGCAGATAGTTTGTTACCTAACACAACTGCTTTTTAAACAGTTCCACAGACCTCTTAAGGGCCAGTCAGTTCAGTCTGAAGCTAAACCAGCCAGTTCTCTCTGCATGTTATTTCATGAACTCAAAGTCAAACATTGCATAATTAGTCCCAAAGCATTCCTCCCCCATTGTTCCAAAAGCCACCAAACTCCTAATAGCTGTTGACATCAGAAGACTGCAGCACTGAAAATTCACAGGCAAGCTGCAGACAACAAAAGAAAACCAAATAGAAAATACCCATTAAAGAGGATGCAGCAAAGCGGTCACCAAAATATTCAGAATGTTTGATGTCAGTTCGCTGCTTTTAAAAAAATATGTGGAAAATAAACAGCTGGACACCCCTGCATGATCACTAGAGTGACAGCAAACCACTCATTCTAGATTCCAGCTGTTGCAAAGAAGCTCCTCTAGACGGACCCACCTAGGAAAGCTCAGAAAGGAGCAGACGTGGAAATCAACTGCTCTGGCACAGACCTTATTTGCTGAGCATTGCAAACAGGTGACAAGGGGTGCTCTCATCCCCTCAAATTGTAAGGGCTGTGTCCATAGTGCTATCCTCCTACTAGCAGTGCTTTCATTCCCATTCACATGGATTCTTTTAATTACATAAAAGCACTGACATTTCAAACCTTGCTCCACTCTTGGTGAGGTTTCAATGGGAAGTTTCCATAGACACACCTTCTTGTCAATCTGTTTGAAGCACTCCCCGTCCCCCTCTTCTATTTGGCACTTTCACTCCTTCATACAAATGCTCAGAGCAGTGCCCCTAAGGGAGCCTGAAATGCTTCTTCCAGCAGAGTCCTTTTAATGCAGCAGGTTTCTTTTGGCTTGTCTCATTGCCAGCACTTCCTGTGAGTAGGGACACATCTCACGAGACACAGGAACAGCAGCTTTCTAATTACTGCCCTTTTAACTGCAACTCTCAATCCACAGAACAGCAGCCAAGAATTGAACTGTGGACTCCAGAGAACACTGAACTAGATCCCTAGATTTCAGAGTGATTTTTGAAGGGTTTTTGTTTTGCTTTAAAATCTCTTACTTTTTAAAAAAAAAAACTAAAATACCATGGTCTTCAAATCACAGGCTGCAGCTCTTGCTGATCTTACTGGCTTTTTGTTTTCTAAGACTGTGGAGGATTGGAGATGTAGTAGGTGGCACTAGAGATACCATATAAGGGAAACCTGATTGACTGAGAAGGAAAGTGATGTTTATTCAGCCCGCTTGAAACACCTACTCAACTTGAACAGGAGAAACGCTTGGGAGAAAAGTTGTCTTTGTTAAAGATCCAACAACCGAAGTCTCTTCGGCTGAGGACTGAGACAGCTCCCAATCTCTGCAGTTTTCAGCAAAAACAAAATGTGACACTCCAGATATTTCTAAGGCAAACCCTCCCTCCCCCCCAAAAGAAAAACAAAAGCACACAAGCAGGAAAATAAACCCTTTCAAATATATTTTTATATCAGACTTCTCCCCACCCCCTCATGATACAGCAGAGAAATAAGGACAAAAGCTCAGTTTATCCCCTTGCTCAAACCCACTTTAGGGTCACCTTAGTGTATCTAAATTTTGTTTTCTCTGGATATTTCACACTTTGTGAATCCTCTGCTACCTCCCCATTCTGTCTCTAAAGCCCTCTTCCTTGTGACTCTCTGAAGTCCTTTTCCCTTCCTGCTTTTCTCTAACTTTCCTTGCCCTTGGCTAAGGATGTATTATCAATCTAGCTGAAGCTGGCCATCCATCATCCACTCTGTATTTTCACTCTTAGTATCTCATTGTTTTATCTGAATCTCATAAGAAGAGAGATAGCACTTAAATCCTTCCACCCACTTCTCTGTGGTAGAACAGTCATGTCTGATCACAGGACAATAAGAGACCACACAAGAAATACAGAAGTTGGGCCAATAAAAGATATTACCTCATCCACCTTGTCTCTATAATGTAACTTCCTGTCATTTCCCCTCCAACCTATTGTCTTAGATTGTTCACACAGGACCAGATCCCAAGAGGTGCTGAGCATCTGCCATTGTACATTGCTATAACTAAGAACATTACATGGCAGGTGGTTTCCCACTTATTAGTACTTGATTCTCAGTTTTAAGTCTTATACATGAGTTATAACATACGGGGTCCCGCAGGGATCAGTTCTGGATTCGGTTCCGTTCAATATCTTCATCAATTATTTAGATAATGGCATAGAGAGTACACTTATAAAGTTTGTGGACAAAATCAAGCTGGGCGGGGTTGCAAGTGCTTTGGAGGATAGGATTATAATTCAAAATGATCTGGACAAACTGGAGAAATGGTCTGAAGTAAATAGGATGAAATTCAATATGAACAAATGCAAAGTACTCCATTTAGGAAGGAGCAATCAGTTGCACACATACAAAATGGGAAATGACTGCCTAGGAAGGAGTGCTCTGGAAAGGGATCTGGGGGTCATAGTGGACCATAAGCTATAGATGAGTTAACAGTGTAACACTGTTGCTAAAAAAAAAAAAAAGCAAACATAATTCTGGGATGTATTAGCAGGAGTGTTGTAAGCAAGACACAAGAAGTAATTCTTACGCTCTACTCCACTCTGATTAGGCCTCAACTGGAGTATTGTGTCCAGTTCTGGGCACCACATTTCAGAAAGGATGTGGACAAATTGGAGAGAGTCCAGAGAGGAGTGACAAAAATTATTAAAGGTCTAGAAAACATGACCTATGAGGGAAGATGGAAAAAATTGGGTTTGTTTAGTCTGGAAAAGAGAAGACAGAGGTGACATGGTAACAGTTTTCAAGTATGTAAAAGGTTGTTACAAAGAGGAGGGAGAACATTTGTTTTTCTTAACCTCTGAGGATAGGACAAGAGGCAATGGGCTTAAATCGCAGCAAGGGAGGACTAGGTTGGACATTAAGAAAAACTTCCTAACTGTCCGGGTGCTTAAACACTGGAATAAATTGCCTAGGGAGGTTGTGGGATCTCCATCACTGGAGATTTTTAAGAGCAGGTTAGACAAACACCTATCAGGGATGGTCTAGATAATACTTAGTCCTGCCATGAGTGCAGGGGATTGGATTAGATGACCTCTTGAGGTCCCTTCCAGTCCTATGATTCTATACCAGCTCTTCACTTCCTCCAATCATGACAAAAATTAACCCTCTAGCACCCATTACTACTTTTGGCAGCTTATTCCATTGCCTGTTTTTGTTGTCACCAACTTCGTATATATCTAATCCAAATTGCCCCTGTAGCAATTTACTTCAGTGGACTTCATGCTTCAAGAATAAATTGGTCCCCATACTTTGAATGACCTTTTCAATACATAGGCCGTTCCTTAGAAACCTCATCTTTTCTTGCATAAAAAAGACAGAAAGGGCATTCAACAACATAGCAGTCAAACGCCCATGGCAGAGGCGCAAATGTTTCATTCTCTTATCACGTATCGTTAAGATGATGAGCAACATTCAGTAAAGACTGCCAGAATTTTTAAATCTATATGTCGAATCGCAGCTAAAGTGGCTCAGCTTTTTCATTTTTGCTCTGGACTGAAGTGATTCCAAACAAATTTTAAGAAATGATCTGGATTTTTTCCAAGCTGATGCCCTTTTGCTTTGAAAAATATTGTGACTCAAACTCAAAATGAACAGTTTAAAAAAAAAATCATGTATTTGGAAACTGTTGCCAAGAATACTACTCAGTTCTCCCTCTCCCACCCCGTCCTATCTCCTGCAATTTGTTAAACCACTATTGTACGGAAAATGAGGGGCTCTTGGGTGAGAATGGAGGGAAAAATACTGAAAAAGCTTCATGCTTAAGCAATGTTTGAGCACTGTTGTATTTTAACTAAACTTGAATGGATATGGACAAAATTGTAATGTGCCTTTCAATTCTAAGCAGACAATTTAACCTTATCCCAGGTTCTCTCTGCAAACAAACATTCAAGCACAGAAATTTTGCTAGCATGAATACATGACAGAAACCATTTTAGCCAACACACCAGGGATTGACCTGCGGACATCCCAAGCTAAAAGCAAAAGCTGAGTTAAAGAGCCAAGACACTAACTGGGGCTGTAACAGACTCTCATCCTCTGCAGATTGGGCAGAGGACCACCTATGGGGGGAAGCCCAAAAGACACACACATCCCACAGGATTACAAATAATCATGAAAAACAAAATTATAAGCTTGACTGGTCAAAGATGTACCCAAAGTGAAGTTCAAATTATATGTGACTCAGGTGGGCCCACAGATCATCAGGGACCCTTACCAACACTCGTGTGGTGTTTACTGCTTAAACCCCAAAGTTATGCATGACAATATTTTCCAGCATGGTTTTGCTATGACAGCTGTAGCAGTTTCTGGACAAGGATTTGGTAGCTAACTCTTTCCCTAACTTCATTAACAAAGAATGATTCAGGTGCCCAGTGGAAATTGTTGGCAGCTACTTAGTTATTTTATCTTATATTAAAAACTTAAAAATGATTTAGAACCACCAAAATATGCACATAACGAGCAGCTTGTATAACCATATGTTACTGTTGTCTTCCCACCTCCGTTTCCCCCCTCCTTGTTTTAGGATAAGATCTCTGGGATGAGGACCACTTTCTCCTATATTTTTGTACAATGCCTAGCATAACAGGGCCTCCACCTTGATTATGACCTCTTGATACTACCATAAGGAATAGAGATTACTGCACCAAACTAGTTTTATTCTAGGGTTTCTGAACCAGTTTACAACTGTGTTAAATTGTCAGTGTTTGAAAGCATCAAACATTGCCACATGCTCTCTGTTCAGTGTTTGTACAACACCTAGAACAGTGGGGCTCTGCTCCATGACTAGGGCTCCTAGGCATTACTGCAACACAAATAGGTTTAGTACGGAGAGGGTACTAGGGTGCTTCCCTTCAAAGCATATATCAATGCCAAGAGCAGTTAGCTAAAGTAAACGGCTCAGAGTAGAGAACAAACAGTATTCATTTAAAGATCAAGTCACTTCCCTTTGCAAAATATTCAGTCTCTAAAGGAATAAGGAGAAAAATGTGTGAATCTTCGTGTTCTTAACCCAAGCTATTGTCCGGTACACAACTGCAATTACTCCACTAATACCATATATACCAGGGTGGGCAAACTTTTTGGCCTGAGGGCCACATCTGGGTGGGGAAATTGCATGGCCATGAATGTAGGGCTGGGGCAGGGAATTGGGGTGCGGGAGGGAGTGCGGAGTGTGGGAGGGGGTGCAGCATGCAGGAAGGGGCTCAGGGCCAGGGGTTGGGGCAGAGGAGGAGTGCGAGGTGTTCAAGGGGGCTCAGGGAAGGGGGTTGGGGTGCAGGAGACGGTGCGGGCAGGGGCTCAGGGCAAGGGTGCAGGGTGCAAGAGGGGTGCGGCAGGGAGCTCAGGGCAGGGGGTTGGGGTGTGGGGTGCAGGAGAGGTTCGGGGTGCAGGCTCCGGCCCGGCGCTGCTTACCTGGAGCAGCTCCGGGGTGGCAATGGAACACAGTGGGGCTAAGACAGGCTTCCTGCCTGCCCTGGCCCTGCGCTGCACCGCTCACGGAAGTGGCCGGCACCGTAGATTCATGGACACTAAGGTCAGAAGGGACCATTATGATCATCTAGTCTAGTCTGACCTCCCGCACAATGCAGGCCACAGAATTTCACCCACCCATTCCTGCGAAAAACCTCTCACTTATGTCTGAGCTATTGAAGTCCTCAAATCACATCCCTGCGGCACCTGGGGGAGGGGGTGCAGAGGGCTCCGAGGGCTGCCCTCACCTGCAGGTACCTCCCCCAAAGCTCCCATTGGCCGTGATTCCCCACTCCCAGCCAATGGGAGCTGCAGGAGGTGGTGCCTTGAGGCAAGGCAGTGCACGGAGCCCTTTGGCTCCCCTCCCCCAGGGTCCACAGGGATGTGGTGCCAGCCGCTTCCAGCAGCAGCACAGGGCCCGCGGTGCCACAAGGGTGGCAATCCTGCAGGCCAGATCCAAAGCCCTGAGGGGCCGGATCAGGCCCGCGGATCGTACTTTGCCCACCCCTGATATATACTGTAAACCATAACTATTCAACTCCATTGCAGAGAAAAATCTAATCCCGTTTTACCACTGCACATATGAACCAAGCTCAAAACAAAGCCAACTGACTGTGTAGGTGGAAGCAAATTGCACAGAAAAAGGGAGAAAGCCTCCAGAAGTTAATAGTGCACAATAGCAAATGCTAGCAGGAATTCATATTTAGAGAATTAATTACATTTCAGGGGGTTGTTCCTTTCCCTGAATACCGAGGACTGGAGAAGGAAGGTTTTACTTGTTTCACGGACCTTTATTATTCTATTTGCCTCCTTGTACCAGTCAAATCGGATCTGTTTTAAAGGCCTTCTAAACTGAGCTGGCATGGTCACTTCAAACTCTAGGGATGCTAACTAGAATGTTCCAAGTACAAATACTAATTCACAAACAACGTTCCTCTTGCGTAAATTCTGTGGGGCAGGTACTCGTGTGTATGAACACATTGTGGGATTTACTGGAATATCAACATAATAGTATGGTGTGGGGGTTCCTATCTGTCACAGTTTGCAGAGATAAATGGGCTACAGGACCAGAATCTGCCACTCTCTCACTGAGCACTAGTTTTTTTCCTGGAGGGAGCGGTCTCATTGAAGCAAACTGGATTACTTGAGGAGTAAACCACTATTGAGCATGAGTAAAAATGGCAGACTCTGACTCAGAGTTATTTCAGCCGAAGCATATACTATAAAATCAAATCATGAACCTTTCAGACCTGAGCTATATTTTGAGGTAATCAGATATTCATTTCTCATATTTGTTTCAGACTACAATGGACCAAATTCATCTTGGATGCAAACAGGTAAAATACCTATTGAAATCAATGGACATTACCCCCACTTGTTCTAAAGTAAAATATGATTCCATTGCTTATTGCCAATATGTGACCTACTAAGATAAGGAAGGGAATTTATTCTGATTTTAAATTCTTTTTTTTTTTTTTTTTAAAAGAACCTCTCTTACTTATATAGGTCCATATACTTTGATCTGTAAACTCTTACTTATGTGAGTAGTCCTTACTCACCAAGTTTTCCCTTTGAGTGAAGTGGGTTAACTCACGTAGATGGCAAACTCTTCTGGGTAGGGACTTCATCTTTGGCCGTTGAGCTCAAAGCCCATGTATGGCACCAGATAGATTTTTAATCTTTTCACTTGGGTTAACAGCAGATTAGTAAAATGAAGTATTGAGCAGCTATGTCCTGCAAAGTCTACCTTAGACAAAGGATTCCTTTCATAGCCCTTCCATTTCCACAGTCATCCCTTCCAGTCTATGTGAATGAAGTCTAACAATTAAAGGACTGGGCGAAGCTGGAGATTCGTGGGTACTAGTTACCAACAAATATTCTCAGAAAATTAACGTGAGAGAAGAAAAAACAAAAGGGGCCCTGTTCACTCTTGTCAAAACTAACCAATTACTTTTATTTTTCGTCTTCGAGTGATATTCACACCAATCAAGGAAAAACATTTGGGCCATGTGCATGTGAACATACATGACCTTTATTGGAGACAGGTGGGGTCATTAATTATACAGAAGTAATATCACACCATTCTCTTCCAATTTAATCCCATTTAGTTTCCTTATAAATCTGTAGCAAAAGTGCACTTTTAACAGTTTTTTTAATCTATAGTATATATTCTTTCAATATTCTCTCTCTCAAATCAGGTATTTTATTTGTAAAAATGTATCACCAGATATACAAAATACATGTATAGTGTTCTACATCACTTTTTTGTGTTGACTGTTTAGATTTGTTTTTTAAACTCAGTGCGCTCTCCTTTTTGCAAGAGTTACTGATGACAGATTTCTGTTAGTGTCACTATCCAGGGGCTCTGGGTTTTTCTGTGAACAAGGGGAGAGGATTGCTAACCAAGAGCAATTTTCACACAAGTAGGAACAACAAGATGACAAAAAAGATTTTACGGTTACTGATTAAATCTCTGAAAATGAGAGTATTTTGCATAATAAAAATCAGGAATTGACTGTCCATACATTTTCTTCTGGAGAAGGAGAGGTGGGAGGGGATGGAACTTGTACCCAATTGGAATATGCTAATATTTACTAACTTCCATTTTAAAAAGAAAGGAATTAATTGCTAACAGGAGGTTTCCAGTTGTGAAAGGGAACAACAGATAATGAGTACAGCCACCATAAAGGACTGCATGTATATGATGGATTGTCTTCAAGAGGACAATATTTTGGTAAAAATATTCTATTTATCCCATACAAATCACAGAATTGCATAAATTAAATGTCCTCATAGATAACAATCACCAGTGCGTACTACGAAGTGCTGTACTAAGACCAACAAGGTAGAAGACAGCTTTGGTGTTATTTAACAAGAAGAAGAAAGGAAAATATCAATTTCCACTCATGGTTTAGAGCCAGCTATGACAAGCTTTGGCACTGTAACAGGACTTTTCAAAAAGAAAATTACATAAAGGGTTTCAGAGATTTCTTATAAATTCCCTTTAATCTTTTCTTTCTAATTATCCTTGAGATTATACTATATACATTTGTAATGGACAGTTTCTTAAATTCAGTCTTCATAAGACAAACATACCTTTCCCCCGTTAAGCAAGGCCTACAGTGGCATATCAAACTAGAGAGCATTTTCAGGGGCAATGATGCACATGACAAAACTAATGTAACCAACAAGATGAAGAGGAACTCTTTGCAAGGTAGTGTGTGTTAACCCTTGTTTTTTGTTTTTCTTCCTTAATGGAAATTTCAAAGACTAGGAACAACTGGATTAGTTATGTAAATAATGCTTCCCTTGGTTAACTCTTCACAATTAGTGCTGCTTCTGTGTATTATCATAGGCAGATACGATCCTGCATCTGTTTACTATATACTGAATGAAATGCTGAACAGATCCTGTTTCAGAAGAGGGCACTTTTGGCGTATGCAATAGCTCCAAGAAATACTGTAACTTTAAACTTTCTATAACAACTTGTTGCAAGACATGCACTTTTAAAAGCTCAACTGCTTCTTTGCTTGAATTTGCAGCATTGTGGCTTTGAGAGTCAAACTTTTGCTTAAAAAATTAAAAAGTACAACAGATTAGGTTAAATGTGGGGAAAAAAAATTACATCTTCTGGAGGGGGAATAGGATAGTAAAAGTTAAAAATATACAAAAAAGAGTGCTATTAGTGTTATCTAAAACCAAGATGATACATACTGAGGGATTTATAATGCTGCAGAAATAGCTTTGTGTCTACCGTTTTAAAAATTACAGACTTGACGTTTCCAGTGTTTTAACACTGTACTGTTTCGCATGTCTGAGTCACCAAAAATATCCAGCAACTGGCTGCTGCGCATATCTCAAAATATGTGTTCAGCTGACACTGAATATTGAAATCATTCTGCTAAAATACAGAAAAACGACGATGACAGACTCCAAGGTACAGCCTCAGGCTGACACTGAATGGTAAAGAATTCCACAATGCTACTTTTAAAACCTTTCTTCAGTTCTTGAACAAATAAGCAGCCAGGTTTCAAGTAGAGGTAACCCAGATTTTGGAAGCTAGCAATGTAAAAAAAAAAGCCCAGAAAGAAAATCAGAGCAAAAGCTCTTCTTGTTACAGAAGACAGCACTCATCCTCCAAGAAATGGCAGAGGTAAACCTTTCTTCTCCCTGCTGGATCTCTCATGGTCCTACAGCAATGATGAGGAATTGTTTCTGCTGTCACTGATGTCCTACTTGGGACATAACCTTGATCCCTTTTTTCTTTTATTTGTACACATCTATCATTTCAGTTTTAGTCTCTTGACTGGTAGAAGAGGATATATCCGGATTCTGAGTTTTTGGAAATGTCTGATGTTAACCCATAGAATTCTTCAATGGCCTGGGCATCAATTTTCTGCAATTCAACAAGACATTCAGATTAGACCCACTCAAAATAACCAACACTGAGCACACACCTCCCTCCCCCAATGAAATACTATTTTCAGTTTAGTATATGGAAGAAGTTGACTGAAAGCTACCCAATATTAATACACCAAACATTTCTTCAATAGATTAAACTGCTTAATTTGGAGAAGATTAAATCAGGATAAATTGATAAGACTATCAGATAAAAAAAATAGTGCACTGTGAAGCTACAGTGCACACACAAGGGCTCTATGAAGGCCTGCTCTAAAAATTCAAGCTGACGTTCACCCTCAGCTCTTTCTACCAACTGGAGTCTCCAACTTCCCTTACCCAAAGCCATGCAGCCTGCATGCAGATGAAAAATAGTCTGCTATTAACATAGGAAAATATCTCCACCAGATAATAAGGAGTACACACAAAATTTTTAGTAAATTCAACAGGCAGTCTAAATGAACTGCTACCTCGCAAGAGGTTACTGCGGTTTCAAAAATGAAGAGAACTCCTGCACTATTGGTTACTAATCTGGATCACCTATCAATAATGTAACACACAATCACTATTTTCACATTAACTCTGTAAGAGTATACCACAAATGGAGCTTGCTCTCCCTGGGATCTAGTACAATGCTGACCAGTGTGATGTTGAGAACCTCATGAGTATTTAGACAGGGAAATAGCTTCTTTTCAATTCAGGCAGGAATACATTTCTTGTCTACACAATTTAAAATTGAGAGAAAATTACTGCAGGAAAGCACAGCCAGAAAAATTAGTTTGCATTTTGCTCTCAAAGCGGCGAGGCCTATGGTCATTATCTCTTGTGGGTGTGAGCTCCGCGTTTGTGGGCCGTCTTCTGAGAATGAGTCATTTCTCATTATTAGTCAATAATTTCATTGTTCCAGGGGAATGCAGCTGTCCTGAGAGGCCAGTGTCAGGAAAAGAAGTCTCAGGCAGCAAGAGCTAATCCCATGTAAGACTGAATTTGATTTGGCAGTCAATGGGGAGCCAGTACAGAGACTGAAACACTGGAATGAATGCTCATGACCTCTGTTGCTAAGCAGACAATGGTTCCTTTAGTATTTTAAAATGCCTTTAGGTCACACGATCCACCAGGATAAGAGAATGGCCTGAGGTGGGGAGCCAAGAGGAAATCAGTCTAGAGTGACTGAAGCTGTAATCTCCTCTACTATCCCCAAAATAGAAGATTTGGGAACCAGAGAGAAACTAAGAATAGGAAAGAATCGGTGGGTGACCTTTAATACTATCCCACACAGCAGCAAAGATGGCCTTGGGATACCACAGAACCAAGATTCTAGGTCCAAAGAAGAAACTTTGAGTGGAGGAAACAGGGAACATTCTCTGCTTGAACACAGAGGAAGGCCCCAAGCTACAACTTGTGTAAGGAACCTCATTAACACCAAAATGGCTATTAGTACAGAATAGGCAGGAAGTACAGTCCTTGGTATGAAGGAGCCTCTCAGAATAGGTAACATCTTGGTTCTGAGCTCACAGATCCATATGGAGTCAAATATTCAGGACAAAAACCTGGCCTTTTCTTTTTTTCCTTTCTCTACACTTCAGTTCTGAGGGAGAGAGCAATGGCACTGAGGCATCACGGTACTTGGGCCAAAGCGAGTATTTCCCTCATCAGATCAGGGGTCTCTTGGGATTCAGACTTCCACATGGCATTAAGCAAGGAATAAAGGCTCAATGCCAACTCAAACATCATACTGAGCTGCTTTAAGGGTGTATCCAGAGCTGAGATTCCTGGTCCTTTTGAGCCCTCAGGGTTAAGGTAGCACAAAAGGCATTTTTCAGTATGTGCACCTCAGTGGGACACAGGCAGCATTACATATGCAGGGCTGTTTAGCACATTTTCACATTACAATGGGCATCATTTGAAGCTGGTTACCTTGCCAGCTATCCTATGAAAATAAAAGGTGCCCAGTACAGAGAAACAATTCACACACAAATTAACTGCAACGATGTAACTACACTATTCTAGCTATAATTAAAAGCAGGAGAGTTTAGTAACAACCTAAAACACAGCAAACAGAAAGGCAGCTGGAGAAATCTAAAGGGACTCCAATTAGACATCCATCAGGAACTAGAGTACAGCACTGTAGCTCCATATATAATGTTCAGGCTGAATGATCAGTACCACAAGGGAACTTGCCTGCAGCTCCAACCACCAAAGCTTTCTAGAAGTTTCCAGTTAAGAAAATGCAAAGTGCACAGGCTGAATCAAGCATGTGAATTTATACAGTTGATACCCAAAGAACCACCAATTTGTTCCTTAGTATGTTTATGTGCATGAGGAACAAATTGGTTCTCTGAATATTGCCTGCACAGATCCAGCAACTTCAGCAACTGGTCTGGTGGTCTACTGCGAAAGCACTAGTCATAAAAATGAAAGCTGCCTGTAGGTGCACTCAATTTTGAAGAGAATGTACATTACCTACTTGTTTAGGCCAGTACTTTTCTTTTTCCCCACCCACCTTATGAGCCTGGGGCAACACACACTTGGTAAGTTGCCAGAAAGATGCAACAAACACAAAATGGAATTACAAAGGATATGATTTGAAACAAGACATGCATTATGTCGTGTGAAAATCCAAATTCCTCAAATGCATGCGTTTCAAAATGCTCTGAAGTTCTGGGGAGAAGTATACAGGACAAATAAGCGTATATTTTTCCAAAGTTCTTTACCCAGAAAGCCTTGTATATGAATATTCAGGAAAGAAAGATCAGTCATTCTAACAGAAAAAATACTCACAAAAGCATATTCACCAACAGACTTAATATAATTATCTGGCAGCTCTGCAAACATTCTCTGCTGTTTAATTTAACTTAAATACCAACTAGTTTACCATGAAATCAAGTCTATTTCCACTATCTAGCATTTTGAATATAACCTGGAAATATTCTTATAGATTCACTTATCCCACAGATATTTTTAAATTCTTTGATAGCATAGCTATATATCCTAACTCATTTCCACATTCACAGATTAACAAATTAGAAACAGAAAATAACTATTTGATTACCTTGTCTCCTCCCCCTTCCATAGCAGGATTGTTTTCCACCAATATACTCAAGAGTTTTGTCCAGCCTAGTTTTAAAGTAACAATCAGTTGATGTTTCCACCAATTCTCTTTGGGAGACTGTTCTACATCTTAACTAACCTGATATTAAGGGTTTTTTTGTTTTTTTTTTGCTTTGCTATTGAACCTAAGTTTTCTTTTGATCATTTTCTGGTCCACCCAAAACAATACCTTTCCCTCCACAGCATTTACAACTCTCAAATAATAGTAAGAGTTATTGCTCTCCCGAGTAACTATTAGCTATGCTACAAATTCGTTCTTTTCATCTTTCCTCATAATTTGGGGGAACCAATGTGGATAGACACTCTCCCCTCTATTCCATATAGACATTTACACTGTGCTGCATCATTTTTGGTTGCTACAATGTGACAGCTTGCCAAGCTAATAGCATAGAAAAGTGCATTTACCCATATTGCTTTCAAGTAATTTGGCTTTGTATATTATTCTATTTGAAGTCATTTGCCTTTGGTATTTGACATGTGACAGGTTTTCACATATACTGTAATAATACACTTTTACCTAAATAACTTTCATTTACCTGATATTTTACTTGAAACTTGAACCTTCATCCAAGCAAAAATAAAACACGACTCTTTCACTTTTATTGCATTTAGCAAATCTTCAGACTAGTAAAAGAAGAGTAAGCTGCTTCCAATTTACATTTCAGATCCAAAAAATCATAGCATTTATAACAAAAAGGTGACAAAGCTTTTTGAAGTCTTACATTATGAAACCAATAGAGACAAAAAGATTTATCCTCTGCTCTTTTACAACTTGGCAAAGCATGCACAGAGGCTTTGGAGTTATCTGTCAGCAGACTCAGGAAGACAACTTTCTTCACTTTATATGTGTTTCACACTTAGCAGATTAAATCTCCAGGGCTTGAAAAGACTACTTGCCTACTTGTCCCTGGTGTGCAGGGACTTCCCCTGGCAAATAATAAGGTCTATGCCTGCTACTTCTGCAGAATCTAAGCTTTATTTTTATAAATTACTTTTTCATGCCTCATGATTGTGAACATATCTTTCTGAATTTGACCTGATGAAGTATTGAGTTTCCTGCAGTTTCTCTGTGATGCTAAGCAGCAGCAACATGACAGGAAACCAAAATGGTCAGTTTCAGAGCTACAAATCAAAATCTTGTGGGGAGCAATGAAACTGACAATCATTTCAATTTCACTCTGTAGTTTCTTGGACAAGCTAGAGCAGCAGCAGCAGGGAGCAAAGCTTTTTACGGGAACAGAGGACTCACAAAAGGAAACGGGATGGGCAGAGCTGCAGACAGACCCTGATCCTGCTGCAGCGTAGGTCACCCCATCTCACTAATCATTACAGTAGTCAGGATGATTCCCAAAAACACATTATTTGGGGCAGGGTTGCTGAATCTGGGGTTGGAGGGCATAGGTGGGGAATGGACAGGAGAGACATTGCTTTTCTGACAGAGGAGGGTGGGAGGGGAGTTTCAAGTTTAGCAGGCACCTATCAGTTAGAAGCAGATATGAAAGACAGTCATTGAGTGGAGTTTCTTGGTGGGAATATTCTACACTCTTCCCAGTGCGACTGGACTTCAACAGGACTTTCATGCCTGGACTTCACTTATGCCAAACATTTCCATCCCTAATTTTTCAACTGTGACTTTCAGAACATATGGGATAGAAACTTGTTTTAAATGAAAACTCTCATCCTGCAGAAACTGATGACAAAATCCCCTGCCCTGCAGCTGCCACTCCCCTCCCCCTAATATGGGAAGGCTTCCCACTTGTCAGGGGATTTTTCAACTGCTGAATCTCCAGCTTTATAAGAACTACATTCTGTATTCCCAATCCTGAGGAGCACAGTGAAGATTCAAGAGAGAAACAACTCACACAGACTATACTATTTTCAGATCAATGAGATTATGAGGTAAACAATAAAATTTCAGGTTACTTTAAAGCATGACTCAGGTAAGAAAAGTGAATGAAAATCTGGCATCTTTGGAGAAGACAAATCTACTCTGTGTGTCTTCATGCACAGAGGCTTTGGAGTTATCTGTCAGCAGACTCAGGAAGACTTTAGAAAAGCTGGACGTGCACAAGTCCATGGGGCCGGACGAGTTGCATCCGAGAGTGCTGAAGGAATTGGCGGCTGTGATTGCAGAGCCCTTGGCCATTATCTTTGAAAACTCGTGGCGAACGGGGGAAGTCCCGGATGACTGGAAAAAGGCTAATGTAGTGCCAATCTTTAAAAAAGGGAAGAAGGAGGATCCTGGGAATTACAGGCCAGTCAGCCTCACCTCAGTCCCTGGAAAAATCATGGAGCAGGTCCTCAAAGAATCAATCCTGAAGCACTTACATGAGAGGAAAGTGATCAGGAACAGTCAGCATGGATTCACCAAGGGAAGGTCATGCCTGACTAATCTAATCGCCTTTTATGATGAGATTACTGGTTCTGTGGATGAAGGGAAAGCAGTGGATGTATTGTTTCTTGACTTTAGCAAAGCTTTTGACACGGTCTCCCACAGTATTCTTGTCAGCAAGTTAAGGAAGTATGGGCTGGATGAATGCACTATAAGGTGGGTAGAAAGCTGGCTAGATTGTCGGGCTCAACGGGTAGTGATCAATGGCTCCATGTCTAGTTGGCAGCCGGTGTCAAGTGGAGTGCCCCAGGGGTCGGTCCTGGGGCCGGTTTTGTTCAATAACTTCATAAATGATCTGGAGGATGGTGTGGATTGCACTCTCAGCAAATTTGCGGATACTAAACTGGGAGGAGTGGTAGATACGCTGGAGGGGAGGGATAGGATACAGAAGGACCTAGACAAATTGGAGGATTGGGCCAAAAGAAATCTGATGAGGTTCAATAAGGATAAGTGCAGGGTCCTGCACTTAGGATGGAAGAATCCAATGCACCGCTACAGACTAGGGACCGAATGGCTAGGCAGCAGTTCTGCGGAAAAGGACCTAGGGGTGACAGTGGACGAGAAGCTGGATATGAGTCAGCAGTTTGCCCTTGTTGCCAAGAAGGCCAATGGCATTTTGGGATGTATAAGTAGGGGCATAGCGAGCAGATCGAGGGACGTGATCGTTCCCCTCTATTCGACACTGGTGAGGCCTCATCTGGAGTACTGTGTCCAGTTTTGGGCCCCACACAACAAGAAGGATGTGGATAAATTGGAGAGAGTCCAGCGAAGGGCAACAAAAATGATTAGGGGTCTAGAGCACATGACTTATGAGGAGAGGCTGAGGGAGCTGGGATTGTTTAGTCTGCAGAAGAGAAGAATGAGGGGGGATTTGATAGCTGCTTTCAACTACCTGAAAGGGGGTTCCAAAGAGGATGGCTCTAGACTGTTCTCAATGGTAGCAGATGACAGAACGAGGAGTAATGGTCTCAAGTTGCAATGGGGGAGGTTTAGATTGGATATTAGGAAAAACTTTTTCACTAAGAGGGTGGTGAAACACTGGAATGCGTTACCTAGGGAGGTGGTAGAATCTCCTTCCTTAGAGGTTTTTAAGGTCAGGCTTGACAAAGCCCTGGCTGGGATGATTTAACTGGGAATTGGTCCTGCTTCGAGCAGGGGGTTGGACTAGATGACCTTCTGGGGTCCCTTCCAACCCTGATATTCTATGATTCTATGATTCTAGACCAAGCCAGCACACATGCAAGAGATTAAACTGTATTCTGTTCTTACTCATGGTTCAGTACTATTGCCATCAGTGTTTTCAGACAGAGAAATTTTGCTTTGGCCCATAAAATGAGCAAATCTGACATGGAAGATGTTGACAAAGAATATAAAACAACATGGCTATTTTATGGCCTCTTTAAAAACCATACATGTTTTTAAAGGGATTACCTCGGTGCTATTACTAATCAGAGTTTGGACTTATTTTAAGGAGTGATCTAAAAAAGGCCAAGAGATAAACCTTCATGTTTTTACAATACAGCTCAATGGGATATGCAACAAAATGCTACCACATGTGTGTATATATTTTAGATACATACGCAAAACATTTATAGGCAAAATATTTTGTGGAGTACAAAATAAGTTTATTTTAGCTAAAGTATATCTAAATACTCTGCTAAAGATCAAAAATCCTATGGATATCTTCAGTAGCTACCTACCCATGTGCTCACAAGTCTCTGATTTTCTAACTCTTTCCACAGTTCTTGCTACCTGTCTGCGGCAAAAATCAAGAATCCTTCCTTTCACATACTCTTAACGTACAAAAGAAGATGAATGGGTGTTGAATTTAGTGTTGAGCTACAGCGATCAGAAATATTTAGGATCAAGCCGTTGACTCTAGAAAGCAAACTGGTCTCAAGAGAGAGCCTGAGATATGGGAAAAAATACCCTGGTGTTTTACATTCTTAACAGGACAGTTGTGGTTGTACCAAATAGATGTCATCCTCAGTCTTCTGCCAAGTGACTAATGCAGCCCCTCAGTTGAGCACGGTTCTACAAGTCAATTATATATACACAAATCTACTCAGAACTTGATGAGGATGCCCCATACACAGATTTTGTTACAAATCTTTCATGGATGCAAAATGAATTCCTAGATACTGAAATAGGATCCCTGCACTTAGCTGGAAAATGGTACTGTCAATATTGTTTTCACAACATAAAAGCAATCTGTACACCTACCTCTACAATGTCGTCGTCAAACAGCAACCAAAAGCCATGGCTCTTCACTATGGTGATATAATGTCCACGGTTTGGACCGCTGTCAGGAAAAATGTCAAAGATTTATTACACTGATGCCTACATATGAAAAATGAAACATTTGTAAATAACTCAAGCTATTATAGGTGGAGCTGATAATGCCACCTACAGTTAAGGTTCACCAATACTTTCCAGTGTAAGACCTTATTTTCAATTGCCTATAACTTTGCCCAACCTTAACAGTTTGCCAAAACCTTAACACGCTGGGTATCTACCTCAGATTTACTTAAAAATAAAGAAAATAAAATTTCATCAAAAATGGTTCCATACAATGGTTTGGGTGAGAACCTTTAGGGTCTCTGCTCTGGAGCAAGGATTTGATATTTAGAAACAGGAATGTGCCATTTGCGATTCTCATGAAAAAATGCTCACATCAGCCAAGTTACAAACCTTTGGGGGAAAAAAATCTTAGTTTGTGCTTGTTAGAGACACATTAGAGTTTGACAGCTACGTTCTCTGAAGATTCCATCTGTACTGAGCATGCTTCAGACCAGAGCTGCAGGCACTCAGCTAGACTTTCTGTGCCATTGCTGCTTCCTGTTGTTGTGGCACTATCACCAGAACCGAGTGCAGAGAGGCCCTCTCGTGTGTGCTCTCAGTACTCTCCGGTTGGAAGTGTGGTGGAGGAAGCTGCCAGATCCGAATGCAGCAGGGACAAGAGCCAGATCAGATGGGTAAGGGTTGCAAAGGAAGTAGATTGGGACAAGGAATTTTTGGAGTGTAATAATATACATTAGCACTAGGTAAGCCACCAACTGCTGACCTCAGACAGTGAGGGAGCAAGTTAAGGATAAAACAAGAAACTAAATTCTCACTTTTTCTGGCTTTATTTTGTGTTTAATTTAGGATCAGAATAACACAAACATAAAATAACATAGTTTTCTTAAAGGACTTTACTGTGTATGGGGAAAGTGATTCTGTAGCCCCATTCAGTGTTATGAACTTACTGGATTAACAACTTCTGCTTTAGAATGAATGTGTAAATTAAAGTGAAGTTATCAAAGCAAAATATTTTAAACAGATGTTTTAAAAGATCTAAAATATATAGAAAATAAATTTGTACCTGGTCTATCCTGATATGTTAAGTTCCAGCCTGATACAAGTTTACAATAGAGCTGTGGAACTCCTAAAAAAGCCAGTGTTTACAAAACAGCAGCTCTAGAGCACAACTGGTGACCCCTTCAATAAGGCAAAGTCACACTAACTGCCATTTCTATATATCATTACTGAAAGCTGTATTTATGCTTATTGGAATGTGTGTCACAGATAGCAAACCTAGGAACCAGCCTTGCAGACTCACAAGAGAAAGTTTGCAGGATAGGATCCTTTTTTTTTTACATCATCAGTATGTTGTATGAAAATGTATTTCAGAACTATATCACAATCTCTGAACCATGTACAGCACAGACAGCATAAATAAATTCAGCAGATACCGGCATGTGTCGGTTTTGCTGGCTCTCTAATTTTGACACTGATCCTTTGGAAATATTCTATAGACCTTACGCTAGATTTCCAACTAGTTAAGATTTACCCCCCACTCCAAAAAAACAAAGAACACATAATCCCCGACCATCCCATTCTAAAGCCTGGTCTAATCTGAAGCATATCATCAGCATAGCTTCAGGGTTGTAAAAAACCATACCTCAACCGACATATCTATACTGACATAACCCCCAGCATACACACAGTTATGTTGACCCAAATAGTCTTCTTTTGACGTAGCTAGCTTTGTTCGCAGAGGTGTCCCTACACCAACAGAAAAACCTCTTCTGTTGGTGTAGGCTGTGTCTACTCTACAGGGCTATCCCGGCCTAGCTATGCTAGTACAGTCTCAACATAGTGTAAACATATCCCATTTTTGACTTCTGTGAGTAACATTTTATCTTTTCTTATATAATGCAGTGTTTGCAATGGCTTTTCTATTTGCATCAAGTTTTTTATAAAAAATATTTGTTTTTCAATTATTTTAATTCGGTTTTAATCATGCTGGATCAAATCTGTGCAGCTGATTTAAAAAGCAGTATGCAATCTAACCACTTGGTGGCACCAGCATTTTTAAAAAAAATTTAATGATCTAGCAAGTCGCAACATACAAACTGATTCTATTTTGAGAACTTAGTTATTCCAAGAATTGCTTTATTTCATTTAGCTTTCCTGGAAGCTTTAGCATGTTTTAAAGCTACATAAAAAGAGCAAGGCTGAGCCTGTGCACACTGAATAGAAAAATAGGCTGAAAATATTTTAAAAAAAATGTTTAAATGTAAAAACATGTAAAAACCTTTTTATTCCTTCAGTTAATTAGCTTAGATGTTGCTGAGATTGTTCTACATTGTCAGCTGCTGCAGTGGTATTCAAATGTACATGAATGACCAGGTGAGTTAATTTTCATGGATCGGGTTTCAGAGTAGCAGCCCTGTTAGTCTGTATTCGC
Source organism: Natator depressus (assembly GCF_965152275.1). NCBI lineage: Eukaryota > Metazoa > Chordata > Testudines > Cheloniidae > Natator > Natator depressus. The sequence goes on along the minus strand of NC_134242.1, from coordinate 80,606,495 downwards.
AAAAAGAAAAGGAGTACTTGTGGCACCTTAGAGACTAACCAATTTATTGAGCATAAGCTTTCGTGAGCTACAGCTCACTTCACTGGATGCATTTTCATGGAAACTCGTGTAAAACTCAGAAAGCATTGGAGACATACCTGCCACAGTGAACTACTACAGCCACAAGGTCATACATTCTGTCAGGGTTTGTAGCATCTCCTGAAGTATTAAAGAGCCGAAGCTCCAAGGGAAAGACTACACGGTAGGAGAGTTTGGTGTATCGATGCAGCTGGTCCATGTATTTGAACCTTTTTAAGTGCAGAGCTAGAATCATGGGCAACTTCTTCACTCTCATTCTGGACCATAAAATATATTAAACATAGAACATCACATTAGAAAATACCCCTTACATTAGATAAACCTTTTAAAAGAAAATAATTAGAATTTGTGTTTAAACGATTAAAAAAAGTTTAATCGGAAATTCAGTTTTAATGAAGATGATTTGTGAAGAGCTGCTTTTTATACAAGCATTTTGGTACAAGTGGGAAAGATTTATAGCACAACTGACATCCACATGCAAGACAGCTGCTTGCCTATGCTGAACAAATCAGCTTTCATCATATCAGGGAAAGTGAAAAATGGAATAAACCTCTGTCCTTCAGGCCTGGCTTCTATTAACTACGAAATGAAAAAAATAGATTTTCTACAACATCTGTGGCTGAAGGGGAAAATGTTCTGGAGGCGTCAAACTGATTACAACTAACAGGGAAAAAGGAGTGATGTCTGGTAGTTCTTTAGGGGACGAATGCGAAACTGACCGTTTGGGATCTCCTCTGATTGTAGGAGCTGCTCTGAATTTATATTTTCCCTGCCATTTCCCCACCTAGAATGTCAGTTATTCTGTTGTTTCAAAGAATTGCCATTGGATTAATATTGTAAATTTACTGGGGCTGTCAAGCGATTAAAAAAATTAAACACGATTAATCACACGATTTAAAAAAAACTGCAATTGCGTGATTAATTGCGCTGCTAAACAATAGAATACCATTTATTTAAATATTTTTGGATGTTTTCTACATTTTAAAATATATTGGTTTCAATTACAACACAGAGTACAGAGTACAAAGTGTACAGTGCTCACTTTATATTTATTTTTGATTACAAATATTTGCACTGTAAAAAAACAAAAACAGTATTTTTGAATTCACCTTATGCAAGTAGTATAGTGCAATCTTTTTATCATGAAAGTTGAGCTTAGAAATGTAGAATTATGTACAAAAAAATAACTGCATTCAAAAATAAAACAATGCAAAAACTTTAGAGCGGGGTGGGCAAACTTTTTGGCCCGAGGGCCATATCTGGGTACAGAAATTGTATGGTGGGCCATGATTGCTCACGAAATTGGGACTTGGGGTGCAGGAGGGGGTGAGGGCTCTGGCTGGGGGTGTGGGCTCTGGGGTGTGTCCAGAAATGAGGAGTTCAGGGTGCGGGAGGGGTCTCTAGGCTGGGGTTGGGATGGGGGGGGTGAGGGCTCTGGGGTGGGGCTGAGGATGAGGGTTTGGGGGAGCAGGAGGGTGCTCCGTGCTGGGACCGAGGTGTTGGGAGGGCAGGAGGGGAATCAGGGGTGGGGCATCGGGTTGGGGCATGGGAGGGGGTCAGGGGTGCAGGCTCTAGGGTGTGTTTACCTCAAGCAACTCCCAGAAGCAGCAGCATGTTCCCACTCTGGCTCCTACATGGAGGCACAATTCTGCATGCCGCCCCGTCTGCAGGCACCACCCCTGCAGCTCCCATTGGCCCACCGACCCATGTGGTTCCCGGCCAATGGGAGTTGAGGGGGTGGCGCTTGGGGCAGGGGCAGCGTGCGGAACCCCCTGGCTGCCCCTACGCGTAGGAGCCGGAGTGGGGACATGCTGCTGCTTCTGGGAGCCGCGTGGAGCGAGGCAAGCCTCCAACCCCGCTCCCCTGCTGGAGCAGGGCAAGCTCCGGACCCTGCTCCTCAACAGGAGCTCGAGGGCCGGATTAAAATGTCTGGAGGGCCAGATGCGGCCCCCAGGCCGTAGTTTGCCCACCCCTGCTTTAGCGCCTACAAGTCCACTCAGTCCTACTTCAGCCAATCACTCAAACAAGTTTGGTGACAATTTGCAGGAGATAATGCTGTCCGCTTCTTGTTTACGTCACTTGAAAGTGAGAACAGGCATTCGCATGGCACTGTTGTAGCCAGCATCGCAAGATATTTACATGCCAGATGCGCTAAAGATTCTTATGTCCCTTCATGCTTCAACCACCATTCCAGAGGACATGTGTCCATGCTAATGACAGGTTCTGCTCGATAACTCGATTCAAAGCAGACCGGACTGATGCATTTTCGTTTTCATCATCTGAGTCAGATGCCACCAGTAGAAGGCTGATTTTCTTTTTTGGAGGTTTGGGTTCTGTAGTTTCCACATCAGAGTGTTGCTCTTTTAAGACTTCTGAAAGCATGCTCCACACCTCGTCTCTCTCATATTTTGGATGGCATTCAGATTCTTAAACCTTGGGTCAAGTGCTGTAGCTATTTTTAGAAATAACACGTTGGTACCTTCTTTGTGTTTTGTCAAATCTGCTGTGAAAGTGTTCTTAAGACGAACATGTGCTGGGTCATCATCCGAGACTGCTATAACATGAAATATATGGCAGAATGTGGGTAAAACAGAACAGGAGACATACAATTCTCCCTCAAGGAGTTCAGATTTTTGATTCAATTTGATTCAATTCAAATTTAATGAATGTATTTTTTTAATGAGCGTCATCAGCATGGAAGCATGTCCTCTGGAATGGTGGCCGAAGCATGAAGGGGCATACGAATGTTTAGAATATCTGGCACGTAAATACCTTGCAACCACCTGCTACAAAAGTGCAATGCCATGCAAAAATTTGCCTGTTCTCACCTTCAGGTAAATAAGAAGCAGGCAGCAGTATCTCCCATAAATGTAAATAAATTTGTTTTTTTTTAGCGATTGGCTGAACAAGAAGTAGGACTGAGTGGATTTGTAGGCTCTAAAGTTTTACACTGTTTTGTTTTTGAGTGCAGTTATATAACAAAAAAAAATCTACTTTTGTAAGTTACACTTTCACGATAAAGAGATTGCACTTCAGTACTTGTATGAGGTGAACTGAAAAATAAGATTTCTTTTGTATATCATTTTTACAGTGCAAATATTTGTAATCAAAATAATATAAAGTAAGCACTGTTCACTTTGTATGCTATGTTGTAATAGAAATCAATATATTTAAAAATGAGAAAAACATCCAAAAATATTTAATAAATTTCAATTGGTATTCTATTGTTTAACAGTACGATTGTGATTAATTTTTTAAATCGCAATTCATTTTTTTGAGTTAATCACATGAGTTAACTGTGATTAATCAACAGCTCTAAAATTTACACTAACATATGTCCCCACCAAGAGAGAACATTAACATTTTCCAGCATATCCTAACCTTACCTCTTCTGTGCTTCCTGTTTACTGCGACACTGCTCACAGTAATATTTATATTCACTGCATAAAGTCTCAGTATTACTGAACCCCCTGTGGAAGTTGAGAGCAAAAAAAAAAAAAAAGAATTACAAACACGTGGGAACCTTAGTCAAAACCTCTACTTAACACTTTACTATCCTGCTGCTATCACAGAAAAGAAATATACCCCAGATGAAGATTTCTCTCTTAAACAAGTTTCAAAGCCGTGTTAGTCTGTATTCGCAAAAAGAAAAGGAGTACTTGTGGCACCTTAGAGACTAACCAATTTATTTGAGCATAAATAAACTTGAGCATAAACTTGTCCCAGTCTCATGTTGTGGGATCTAAGATTCCAGCCGAGGAAATTTGGATATGGCTCCCTTCAGAACATGAACTGGCCAGTATCTGATCATCAGTCAGACCAAGGGGTAGAGTACACAGCAGTATAGGCTGTCATGGGTTTTGGTTGTACAATTATCTAGTTCACACCTATTGTGTGATATCTGGGGACATGTACAAACATTAAAACTCATTAACACTGGCCATAATTTGCCCACAAAAGCACATAAGCACCCCCCAACTCACTCATCATTAGTGCCATTATCAGCTATTAAAAAGCTGGGTCCAATGGATGCATCTTGCAAAGTGCTGGGTTGATAAGCTTGGGCTTTGACAGGCTATCAGAGAGTGAATTCTAAAGGAGAGAGCTGTTCAACAAGAATGCCCTGTTGCCTGCCCTCAGAAGCTCAAGCATTCTTTGGCAAAGAGCAGGAGCATTTCAGCAAAATGCAGCAGCAGGATGACAAAGTAAAAATGTTTTGAAAACAAACAGGAATACTTAGTTTTGAGAAACTCTGAACACATGATGTAGCATTAACAGCCTTAGAAGACACAATTAAATGGATAATTCTTATAGTTTTGGTAGACTTTCTGTATAACAGGATCTTGAGCAGAATTTATTAGTTTACGGTAAGCTTGGGTCCTAAACTGCTGCACAACTGAATACCTAAGTAGCCACTCCATTCAGAATGTGTGCAGATGTGTTTCTTTCAACCAGATTCCTTTTCATTTACCTTAGGCAGTGTGTAATTGATGTATTTTGTTCCACATCAACCGATAGGTCCAGGAAGTCCTCATCTTTGCTACTAACCTTAAAAAAAAAAAAAAATACTTCATTGCAGCTTGGAATCTGGCAGGTTTAGAATTGCTTCAAGTCCCTGAAATGGTACAGATGTGATTGCAAGTAGGAAGCTTCAGAATTTGATGAATGTATAAATGCAGTAAGAGGCCCTTTCCTGCACTACTCAAGAAATACTGTAACAATCTGAAGTGTAGTTACAGTCCAAAAAGAGACTATGTAAAAAAAGAACCTCCTTGTACAACAACTTCCCCGTGTGCCTGCAAGTCATATCTGCCTATTTTACTGAAAAACCAAGTTTTTGCCACTGACGGCACTCAGACGGCTAGACAGGCTTTAAATGGATTCTATTCTACTTTGTACAGCAATACAATTATCTGCCATATTTCACTCTTCAGGATATGAGAGACAGAAAGAGCTGGATTTTCAGATGCTGGGGTGAGTGATAAGGCCTGGCCATTAGGAAAACAATCTTTTGACTTGTGAGCCAATCACATTTAGTCTCAAAATCCCTCAGAAAGAGCCCCATTTGGTGCCATTTTTTAGAAGTCCCTTTTTAGAGCATAACAATAATTTAGATTTAAAATGCTGACTAGTATTTGGAGCTATTTGAAAAAATGTTGCTATCCAATATTATACTAATTTTTCTTTTCCTCCCAATGGGGCTTTCATTTGTTTGAAATACTGTTAAACCAATGATTACATAGCTAAGTACAAATTCCCAGCCCAAAAGTGGTTCTTTCAGTTTCAGTCTTTCTGCTCCCTCCTTCATTCTCAACACAGTAATTATGGATTAACAACAAGAAATGTAATCTTTTGACTTGAAAACACGTGGTTAAAACACAAATTCATGAGTACCTTTCCCAGACTTGAAGAAGAGGTTTGTGTAGCTCAAAAGCTTCTCTCTTTCACCAACAGAAGTTGGTCCAATAAAAGATATTACCACACCTACCTAGCCTCTAACATCCTGACACCAACATGGCTACAGCACCACTGCAAATTTAACTATTGTAAGTAAATGGTGAGGAACTCTTGTGGAAACACAACATACACAATGACCGTCACAAGAAATTACAACAGGACAAAAAGGCGGCTCATACCAGCCAGGTGCAAACTGCTTTGGTGGAAATGGGGAGAGGGAAGGAAAGGACCCTGCACTTTTACTAAGAAACATACCTTCATGAGCATTAGTTTGAATGGACAGCTAATACAGTCATAAAATAGGTTAGGTTCAATTTTTAATCAGAAAATGTTCAATTTCATCTACCCTAATAAATGAAAAAAATTGTTTAGAACTAGGGAAAATGGCCCAGTGCCTTTTAAAATCAAATAAAGAGATGTTTTGTTTTTCAACATACAGCTTCACAGTTAAGACATCTGGTTTCGTTGGTTAGTGTTCCCTGGAAGATTTCATGGACCCATGTCAGATCAGTCTTGTCTCCTTCCTCACTCTCAATACTGCCATTCTGGAGTTTGCCATTCTGTTTCTCCTGTTTTTTCTCTTCTTGTAGTAAGTCAGCAATAGTGTTTAGTAGGTAGTTTAGAAATTCATGTGCATCTTGCTGCATATAATTATCAAATAACTCTGGAAAGGAAACGGAAAAGATTGGGAAGAATGAAAGAGCATAACAACAACGCTATTGTTAAAGCACAAACTTTATAAGGCCACTCTGCTCTTGTGAAGCACTGCATGTTCTTTTCTATACTTTTTACATTCTTTTAGCCACTGCTATTAGTTAACAGTATTTAACTCTCTAAATCATTTCAGTATACACTATGTTAAAGATGCTATACAGAACAGAGCTGTAATTATGTAGTTTTATGTAGTTCTAGCAACAGATGTTTTGGACTTCAGGTTACTCTCTCTTTTAGAAGGCAGCCTTCTAAAAATTAATTAAGCTCCTTAAGTTAAGGGCGGCTGGCCTGGCAAACATGTAAAATTGGCTTCATAGATTGTTTTGGGGAGTGAGGGTAAGATGAGTAAGTTCAGATGTGCTGCAAGGGACCACTGGTACATGAAGTCGAATATCTTACCTCACGAGGAAAATGAAAAAAATCCTATAACAGTAAATCAGTGATATCTTTTCAAGCCAAATCAGAGATTGTAAATTAACATGCACAAAGGCTCTTCACAACTAGTCCTGGGAAATAACCACTGGATTCCCAATACAAAGAGAGAAACTGATTACCCATTACTTTTTTCTTGCCCTGAATACAGCAGAGAAAGAGAGGGTGAGAGTGACTTTAAGCCACCTCTGAGCTTCCCTAATCTGGCCCTCTCTATGTGTGTACCCAGTTCATGGTACAACTTAAAGCATTGCCAGTGATGCTCTAAGTTGTAATGGCTTGTTACAGACCTCTATACTGGCACAGAATAGCCAGGGCATCAAAAGCTCCCTACCCGCTGTGTGATTGGCCGACATCAGGATGGAATCACTAAACCAGATGGAAAACCCACCTAAAATAAAGATACTTTACAGGGACCATCTACACACTCTTTATACTACACAAGTAGTGAAAATTCGTACCACATAAATTGGGGCATGAACCTTTTAAAATCCAGTTAGTAAAACTTGCTAAATGTCAGTCCCTAGATACACTTGAAAAGAGCTCAGGTTACTTAAAAATGAGCAGCCTAATATCCTAATATTGAAATTTGATCAGGTACTTCAGTTATTAATTTACCATTTTCTTTCCTCAACCGGGAAATAAATTTCTTGGGTGGGATGACCCCCACCTTCTTCTTTTGTGTGGCAATGCTGTTGAAGAGATCAGAGAGGCACGTAAGGAGGCTTTCCTTCTTCCGGGGCTGGACCTTGTATGCCAAAACTTTTTCCCGAAACGGACGACAAAAATAAAGTGCCTGTAGGACTGAGTTGCAGTAGCAGGTATTGCCAAACTGGTTAAAACAGAACAAGAAATATTTCCATTATTACACCTGTTAAAAAGAAACTAACAAAGAGAGACTGGGGAAGCTAAGGACAAACAACAGAGGGGTACAAAAACTAATATGTAGAGAAATATTTTTATGAAATTAAAAAACTTCATGACTACTTTTCTAACTGAGACATTCCATCTGAAATGCTGGAAACCTAAATCACAGCAACACGAGAACCAAAACGTGAACGACAGATCATGACAATTTCTTTGTCTGAACATAGCAAACTGCAACACAAAGTGTGAAAAACGAGATTTTTAAAATTTTGTCTATAGTTATATAATTAAGGAAGGTTTTCTGCATAAGATTTTTAGCATGATAGACCCATCCAAATTTTGGTGTTCTGAGCAATCACTTATTGCAAAGGTATTGATAACTCACATTTGTAATTCTGGCAAAGAAACAGACTAAAGACCTTTCTAATTAAATATCCATATGTTAACTAGAGAGGAAGTCTATTTTTATGGAAGATGTTACCATGGGCCTTTTAAAAAACTTTTTACTGTTATGAGCAGGAATCCTCAATAGTTATAGTGAGGAACATTCATAGTACTAGGAACATCTTACTAATAGAAAAAAGTAAAAGGAAACACTGAAAGAATACTTACTGAATTTGCATTCTTTACAACCGCAGGAGAGTTTTAAATGAAAACTATACAAAGGTTCATCAGTCAAGATATTTTTAAAAGTGACTTTTGGGACAGAACTTGATGAATCTTGAAAGGGCTTCATTTTCAGAAGCCCTTCCAAAGTGGCTCAATTTAGACATGCAAAAGCTAAGGCAACAGAGTCACTAGTAATTGTTTCAAATCTTGGCCATAATTCCCATCGGATGAGAGTAATTGAAAGTAAACATTAGATCGAACTGGTTTCAATCTTGGAAGCCCAGATAGTGGGTAAGTAAATTTTCTCAAACAAAGTTTCAATTACCACAATGCTTTATCAAAGACCCTCTCTAAAATAGACCAGAATTACAGTATCTGGGTAAATTAGGCCAAGCATCTTACACCTTTTAGAAAACAATGATCAAGAATGGTACATATTAATGAATAATGAGTATGTGCTGTGGATCAAATGGGAAATTTTAGCATTGATTATATGACCTAAAGATCAAAAGATTACCCTATATTTCAGGGGATTGAACTAATACTAGCAGAGTTTCATGTGGATCTTAACACACACCAATTTAAAGGTGGCATGACTGACAAGAGCAGCAGCTGGGTGGAACAGATTCTCTATTATGGGTGCTGAAGCAGTATTGCTTTCTCTCATTTCTTATGTAACTATGTTAATATAATACCTTTATCAAACTTACCCAGGATCTGGATCAAAGCAGTTGTTATCTTATCTGCAAGTTTTTTTCTGGTGGTAATTTAGTTAGTATTAAAATTCTATTTTATTTCACAAGCAACCACCATAGTTAATTTTATTGAGGGGAGGGCTATGTGTATGGGGGATAATCCAATGAATGTCTGCTAAGAGAAGGCTACTCCAGGGTTTGCCACAGGCAGGTAAAACTAGCGAGTGACAGCATGGTTATTAGTCCTGCACAGGCCTGAAGCTGCAATCACTGATGTGAAGAGGTGCCACTGAGAGACCTAAGCCCATAATGTGGACATAAGGAGCAAAATGACAAAATTGTGCTGGAAATGGCCCTCCTTGATGATCAATTTAGATAAGCTGTTACGAGCAGGACAGTGGGGTGGGAGGAAGTTTTGTTTCATGGTCTCTGTGTGTATATAATGTCTTCTGCAGTTTCCACAATATGCTATGCATCCGATGAAGTGAGCTGTAGCTCACGAAAGCTCATGCTCAAATAAACTGGTTAGTCTCTAAGGTGCCACAAGTACTCCTTTTCTTTTTTCTTTTTACGAATACAGACTAACACGGCTGTTACTCTGAAAAATGACAGGATGGTAACTGGTAGCATCACTGTATCCCTTGTGATCAGTTCTATTGCAGTATTGTAACAAGGTCACAATAGGTGGATTCAGATTTTATGTTTGCCTGTGTTAGATACCAATATGCCTTTTGAGACAAAAAGTAACACATTAAGTATTTCCTGTTTACAACGAAATATTGGCAAAAACACATGATGCAGAGATATCTAAGAGCAGCTGTTTTACATCTGCCATATCTGAAGGCTGTGTCACTAGAGGACAGGGCTGATGGTATGTAATGTCTAGAGGCGATGTGTCCCAGATTGCTTAACAAGGAGAAACATTTAAAACAGTGAAAAGTTAGATGCTTTTATACAATGACATGAAATAGTTCATTTTGGGTGGTTTGGTTCCTTCTGTTTATCGTAATCTATGCAATTTATTTTATAATGACTGGATTATATAACATTGTTTGTTTGGCTTTTTTGAGTAACAATGATTTCAGGTCTGCCTGTCCTGAGGATATTCTTGTAAATGAGTTCTGCATCTCAAGAGCATTCTGGGTGAAATATTTTAAACAAACATAATTAACATACAAAAAAACCAATTGTTGAATACTGATAATCACATTAAGTGGTACTCTGGGAATATGGCTACAGTGTACACCAGAATTTTGTATAATTACTGTAGCAGAACAACTGCAAGTTAATAGTCAATTTTCTGGCTGAGAGAAATTTAAAATTTAATCCATGCAGCTCAAAAGGTTACAGCCTTATCATCCTTACAGCTGCATTCACTTCACTTTACATGGTACATGAAATGAGAAACAATGGTTCAAAATGGTTAGTTACATGATCAAAATAAATACACAAGCTGAACAAACATTTAATTTATGTTTATTCTTAGTCCATCTCTTTATTAATAACCTATAAGACTGAATAATCAGCACATTCATGAAATCTGTAGATGATACAAAATTGGCAAGTTTTGGCAACACCAACGATGACAGAGAAATAATGCAAGGGTACCTGGAAAGATTAGAAACACTAGCAGAAAAGAAAAATGAAAATCTGTTGGAAGAATATTAGCTCATATATTTGGGGGGAAAATTCCCAAAACATATTTAATGGCAGGCAGGATCCTAGAAATTAGCTATACTGAAAGAACAGGATGTTAATAGTGGACTTGCTGTCCATTACTAACCTCCAGTTCTTTCAGCATTGCTAATTTCTGGGTTAGAGTGCTTATGCTGTGATATGGCAGCAAAAAGGTCAATGTGATTTTTGATGGTACACACAGAAGAATCAGGTCACAACATGTGGAATTAATAGGTCCTGCGTATACAACTCTGGTGCGATTAACTGTGTTGCATCCAAAAGTGTGTTAGGTACTTTACAAACACAAAAAAGCACATACCTCAAAGAGCTTGTATTAGAATCTCAAGGCCAAAAGTAATAAAAACACCAACAGTGAAGTCCTGGCCTCATTGAAATCCATAGCAAAACTTCTACTGACTTCAAGATGGCCAAGATATCACCTCAAGTGTACTGAAGAACCCAGCTACTGACCTTGCCCTCATTTGTATTACAGAGACCACTTTCCGAAATAAACATTACAATTATAACATTTATACTATACAATTTTAAATAAAATATCCTTTTCAGTTTGTTCATGTTGTGTAACAGCTCTTTATAAAGAAGCAACAGTGAAACTGACTAGACAGTCAATTTCCCCTATATGAGCCCACACAGCAACAGGAAAGTTGTTTGTGTTTTTTGAACAGGAAAATGTCATTGTATATCCACAAAAAATGACTAGAGGATTCAGGCCAGTAAATAACATGAAATTACTTTTAAGTAATTTTTTAAAAAAAATCAAAACACATGATTCATTCAGTTTAACAAATCTTGCTTAAAACAAAATATTTAGCTCAAACGCTATCTAATTAATTTAAAATAATTTTAAATTACCCATTTACAGAGAATTCCCAACAGATGGCACTTTGAGGATAGTAGCCTCTTAAAATTGAAAATGTTACAGTTTCACAATAGATTAAAATCTGCAGAGGTCAAAACCTGTTCTGCAAACCCTTTTAGGTGCTCCAGCTGCTTTCACACTTTACCAAGAGGGTTGAGAACAAGCAGAGGAAAAAACATGAGGTACTGGGGAAGGAATTTTTGATAGAGAAGTAAAAATCCAAAAAAATTATCGAAGGGAACAACTACAGATATTAGACATATTTTGTCCTTTTGAATATTGCATGTGGCCGGTAAAAGGATTTTTCTCTATTTTTAGAAGGCAATTTTTTCTTCTTCAAACTATTTATCACTTTGGTATATATGCTACAACAGAACATGCCTTCCATATTTTCCCATTATGATACATATCTCAAAACCATTGGAATGGCCATTAACACAACACTTAATGAAGATAATTCAGTGCGTTTAGATCAGGGGTGCGCAAACTTTTTGGCCCGAGGGCCACATCAGGGTGCGAAACTGTATGGAGGGCCGGGTAGGGAAGGCTGTGCCTCCCCAAACAGCCTGGCCCCCGCCCCCTATCCACCTCCTTCCACTTCCAGCCCCCTGACTGCCCCCCTCAGAACCCTCCCCCGTCCAACCCCGGCCCGCTCCTTGTCCCCTGACCACTCCGTCCCAGAACCCCCGCCCCTAACAGCCCACCGGGCCTCTACCCCCAATCTGAACCCTCCCCCCGCTCCCCGTCCCCTGACTGCCCCCCCCCAGAATCTCTGCCCTATCCAACTGCCCCCCGTTCCCCGTCCCCCGACCGCCATCCCCCGAACCTCCAATCCCATCCAACCGCCCACTGTCTGCCCCCCGGAACTCCCTGATCCTTATCCAACCCCCGACTCAGGCCCCCTTACCATGCCGCTCAGAGCAGCATGTCTGGGAGCCATGTCGCCTGGCTAGAGGCTTGCCGCGCTGCCCTGCATGAGCGCGCAGCCCTGCCGTCCAGAGTGCTGGCAGCGCGCTGAGGCTGCGGGGAGAGGGGGAACAGCAGGGCAGGAGCTATCCTCCTGGGCCTGGAGCTCAGGGTCCGGGCAGGACGGTCCCATGGGCGGGATGTGGCCCGCGGGCCTTAGTTTGCCCACCTCTGGTTTAGATTGTTGAGTGTCTGAGAACATGATCTGCTACGCACAAAGCAAAGATCAATTAAATCAAATGAGCTCACAATGTGCAGCTGGAGGCAAGCAATACTTTAAGTAACTATATTAGCACTATTCAGTACATTAGGTTGTTTCAGTTCTGACGTGAAATAAGTGTCTAAATGATCCACTAAGGGAAGAAGAGGGAAGTTTAATTTACTGTGAATGAAGTTAACCAGAGCCATATTTTTCACATGAAAAATGAACTATGTCCTGTGACAATTGTAAACATTTGACTTTTTTACATCATATTATTAATAAAAGGATGTGACAGATTGAATGTTACATTTACCTTCCTTATCCAGAAGCATTAATCTGACATCCTAAACATAAGTGATGGAATAATGTTGCATTCTTTTCACAATCCTTAATTTAGTTCTATCATTGCAAATTAGGCAATTTTTATGGCCTTACTGGCCTTAATCACACTGTAAACATGAAAACTTACTGAAGTTATGGCAAACAGTTGTTTTAAACAGGAGCTCTCATGCTGATGCAAGCCTGAAAAAAAGTACATTTCTACACAAAGGGAATTGACTTAGCTGGTATTTTTCTGTATTCTCTGATCTTTCCTCAACAGGACTGTCCCCTCTAAGCCCATACGAAAAACATGAGATTTGAAAAGCAAACAGATTTTTTTGGTTTGAGTCTTTGGGACTAAGACCCACCAAAGTAACAGTTTAATATCTGATACTTCTTCTCTGTTGAAGGACCATACCCTGCTTTTATCTACCCTATGATCTTATGGGCTTTTCCAGCTTTAATTACTCTGATCCTATATTTAAAAGTGTGCCCAAGTATGAATGTCCCACGGAATTTTGTAATTATTAACATTTTCTATTTCACTACAGTTAACTTTTAAGATTAATGTTTTAGTTAAAAACAAAATTTAGCATGCATGTTACAGGATGTAGTGCTTAAATAGATTTCTACTTTGTGCCAGAATTACCCATGGATAAAGGTCTAAAAGAGAATCCTGTCCATTTCAGAAGAGGAGGACTGAAATAGAAAACAGCATTTTAAAAATAGTAAAGAAAATTCACTCACATTGACCAAGCCAAAATAATGTTCATTCACAGGAAACTGTTCAGGACCAATCTCTTTCTCCAAAGCAGAGGCATTGGCGCCCTAGGGAAAACAAAAAACCCCACATATGACTACTAGGAAAAAACTCTCTAAAAAAAAAAATCTGTAATATTCATGCTATTTCTGGTAAAACAAAGAGAGTGAGAATGGAACTGTTAATTAAAACATTTTATATTATACATAAGGGTGATGTGAATGTAGATGTGAAGTAATACTTTAAAATAATGCCCATCAGCCTGTAGCTTAGATTTCAGGGTTCAATTAACACAATTTTTTGAAATCTCTTTCCAGGATTCTTAAGAAGTTGTGGGATAAGACAGCTGGACGAGAGCTAGCTGTTAATGTAATAGGTCCCCTTTTATCAAAAATTAATTCAACATTAGACTATTTGTGCATTTCAGATTTTAAAGAAGGATGGTAAAGCAAGTTAATATGTACCTTAATGAAAGACAGATATTGAACTTTGCTATACAATCTTTTAGTGAGTCTAAAATTAAATTTCAACAATTTACAATTTTACAGAGAATTTATTGGACTCCTGCATACTAAGTCAAATGTTATCTATTCTACAAGACAGTGATGTGTGCTTGCAAGGCTGGAATCAACATGGTAATGAGACACATTTTTGTTCAAATGTTCGAGTCTATATTATTTCTAGAAACTAACTACAAACTATAACACAACCTTAACAATGCTGGTGCAACTAACTCTAGCTTAGTAAGCTTCCAGCAGAGGTGCTGGGGAGCATGGCGGTGAAGAACAAAAACAGTTTATTAATGCTGGACAATGGAAAAGCAACATCTTTTTTGGTTTATGTAATTCTTGTAGCATTAATTTTAAAAACCAAAGAAACTTCAAAATTTAAACCAGAAATGTTGCTCATTTTCAATATTTCCAAAGATATTACAAATAGAAAAAAAGTATGTGAAAATTATTGAGTACTGGTCTTTTTTTAAAATCAAACAGTTGCAGTTGCCATATTTTCATAACAAATTTTAAATTATTTTGAAAAAATTATTTTATAACATTTGAGAGTTTCAAGAGTGTAAAAATATAATTTATCCCTCCCTCTCCACCCCAATCCCTCAATGTACCTGCATGGACCTGCTTGTAGGAATGGGACCTAAAACGTTATTTGCAGTTAGCTGTACAACTCCTAAAAGAGCAACACAGTATGGACACTTCATTTAAATTCATTTCATATTATCAAGATATCATGCTTTCATCTTAAAAACTCCACTTTATAATACCCCACTATGGGTTTATATTTAAAAGAAGATACTGTCTTATCTTGAGGTGAACATCAAAACTACAAACTACTGATCAAACTGAGAGATTTTTGCACTTGAATCTATACAAAAATTTGCTAGAGAAAAAGAGAGTTTTTCCACATTCACTAAGGAGATCTCAGATTAGTCAGTCATCCAGGAAGGTCATTTAAATTTAGTGGAGCATGTGCTGTAAAAATAAACAAGGAACTCAAAATAAATTCGCTGTGTAGATGGATTAAAGAAAACAGACTGAAGGGCAGGAAGAATGGTAGGCAAGATGGGTGCCATGAGAGAAAATAGATCTTTAAGTGGAGGAGTGTGCTACAGGAAAGGAACAACATGTCTCCCTGAATCATCCACTGAAGAAGTCAAACTACTCAAGAAATTGGATTACCAGAAGACACTACCTATGAAAATGTATTTGAAGACTGCTGAATAATCTAGAACTGTGCCTATCAGTTGCCAGGTTCCAATTTCAAGTCTTCTGTTAGCATCCTATTTATAGCTCAAACAGCATTTTAAGGCATCTGAATCACTAAAGAAGAGTGCTTTTCCATAGCTATTTTTTTAATCTAAATATGCTTAGACATGCTTTGAGTACTTTTAATAATCTCATAAAATCTTTTCAATGCTGTTCCAGCTTTTTAAAATAAATGTAACTGAAAGTGAAACTTAAAATATTAAGTAAAAAAAACGATGTTAATGAAATTTGACATTTGGATAGTGGAAAATCATAAAAAATTAGCAAATGCAAAAGGTGATGTTCCAGCAGAAATATTCGTTTGGCTATTTTGCACATCCTTTAAGCTTTTGATATGTGATGAACAGTGATAAACTAAAAGTGGCCTGCAGAGGAGAAAAAAATTAGGATTGTACCTTTTTTGCATCTTTATGATGTATAAAAGAGCACAGAAAGGATTCTCACCCTATAGCTTCCAAGGTTATAGTTTCTGCTCATATTTTACATTAGAAATTCAATCTTTTCTGCTCTGTTGTTCTCGTAAAGCATTATTGAGAGCTGGAGAACAGGTAGGATTAAGACATTAGAAATCCTACAGCTCTGGTGAACAGTCTTTACACGGTGGGTATGTCTACATCGCAGGGACTAGACAAACATATCTTCGCTATGGGAAATAGACCAGTATAGCTACGGCACTGTAATTATGCTGGCATAATCTGCTAGCAAAGATGCCGGCTATGCTGATGTAAGGGATTTTTCTGTCAAGGTAGAACACCACCTCCCTGAGCAATGGTAGGTAAGTTGACAGAAGCACTCTTCCATCAACCTATTTGCACCTACACTGGGAGTTAGGTCAGCATAGCTGCATTGCTCATGGGTGTGGATGTTTCACACTTCTGACTGACAAAGCTATGTCAACCAAAATTTTAAGTATAGACCAGGCCTAAATCACTGAAACCCTGAAGAAGAATTAAACAAAACAAAAAGTTGAAGTATACTATAGCTCAGCCTTGAAAAGTGCTATTCACCCATTTCCCCACAGTTAATAATGTTTTTAATGAACAAGTAAATACTAAAAGCATTTTTATTATCAATCACTAGGACAAATGATGGTAACTTTGTAAAGCTGATATGACTAGTTATAAAAGGTAGAAAACTTACTATAAAAAAAATCTAGTTTAACTAGAGGTAGCGAAACGCTGCAGTCAGATTTCTTATTTCAAATCTATAGGGAATGACCTAGATTGAAGAAATAGAAAGGAATCACAAAACATAAGAAGCAACATGATTTGTGATAAAATTTGGCTAATACATGGTTAAGAAACTTAGACTTTGACAGATTTACAAATGATCCTCTTCATACACATGCCTGATAGATCTCTAAGGTCTTTACTGCAGGACAGAGATCCCGTCACTGAGAAACACACAGAGAAAATTAACTAGGTTACTGCTGAGGTGTCACAGCCCAAAATTTAATTCCAAAAACTCATCAGCAACAGTCCTAGGTAAAACCAGGCCTATGGGACACCAAAATGTTTACACTAAAATCTTCAAAATGTTAGAGTGCAGAGCTACAATAGACAGACAAAGAAGGCTGAAGATTGTACAATAACCTGGGTCATGATGTTATTAAAATATGATGCTTCTGAAAAGCTGAAATGACAGAAACAGTCTGTCCCTTTAATGCTCGGATTTCAGAGCAGAGATCATGTTGCCACTACTTCTAATAGTTTGCAAATTAATTCTACTGTTAGATGACAAATTGGACTGCTTAAAAGTAGCCAAATTTCTACTGCACACATTGTTTGTGGCATAATTGACCTGAATTAGCATAGCAATTTGCTACACATTTTTCAAAGAAATGCTCTTTAACATTATCAGATAAATTCAAATGCTACAAGGTTCAAACATCATAAAATTGTGCTAATCAGCTTTAAAAATGTAATCTGATGGAGCAAGCACATAGTCATGCTCACAATGGCAAACTGGGGAAGGGGGATGGAAGAGATCTCCCTGGCACTCTTCCCCCCTGCCCAACAAAAGAAAAACAACCGAGGTTGTGCAAAAGTTTAGAACTGTACTTTGAAAGAATAAGTAAAGAGGCAAGACTTCTGTTTTATTTTTAACTAGAGAGCTGCCTTAGGACAGACAAATATAATCTGTTAATGAAGAACAGTACCTGGTTTCCAAACGTAAGTGCTGGAATTAGGAAGCTCTTTACAATTCAAAATTGAACTAAAGGGTTAAAAGTGCAAAAATTATTACTAACTCTTACCATAAATTGTCATTTGAGAAGTCATAACTGTTTGTGCTTGCAGTAAATCTACATAGTGGAAAGTGTTATATATTCCATATATAGACAGCAATACAATAGTTTTGAATTCTACGGTGATAAATACAGGATGAGAATTTACATTTGACCGGATGGCAAGCTGTTTGCTGGAAAACCAACAGTGACTGTGTCACCTATAATGCAGACATACAAGATTTTGGTTTACTTTACATGATTCAAGCTGTGTATGGGGGATTAGGTTTGAATAAGCTATTACCAGCAGGAGAGTAGGTGGGGGGAGAGAAAACCTTTTGTAGTGATAAACACCCATTTTTTCATGATTTGTGTGTAAAAAAACAAACATCTTCTGTATTTTCCACAGTATGCATCCGATGAAGTGAGCTGTAGCTCACGAAAGCTCATGCTCAAATAAATTGGTTAGTCTCTGAGGTGCCACTAGTACTCCTTTTCTTTTTGCGAATACAGACTAAAATGGCTGTAACTCTGAAACCTGTCATTATAAACAGAGATTTACTGATTGTTTGCAAACTAGTCTGCATCCCAGGCTACTGATACAATTCTGATTAAGAATGACTGAATCACCTTAAAAAGAAAAGGAGTACTAGTGGCACCTTAGAGACTAACCAATTTATTTGAGCATAAGCTTTCGTGAGCTACAGCTCACTTCATCGGATGCATTCCATGGAAAATACAGTGAGGAGATTTATATACACACAGAACATGAAAAAATGGGTGTTATCATGATTTTTTCATGTTCTGTGTGTATATAAATCTCCTCACTGTATTTTCCACGGAATGCATCCGATGAAGTGAGCTGTAGCTCACGAAAGCTTATGCTCAAATAAATTGGTTAGTCTCTAAGGTGCCACTAGTACTCCTTTTCTTTTTGCAAATATAGACTAACACGGCTGCTACTCTGAATCACCTTAGTACTCAAAAGCCTACGGTTAAGTCTAGTTAAATCAGATTCAGGATCTTAACACTGGCAATTCACATGTATCATGTTACCTTTTAGAATAACATTTAATGAAAGCAAATACTTTTATTTAAATCTGGTTCTCCTTGCTTTTTGCACAGGAACTCTGTCTCCCACCTCTGTATCTCTCTCACTTCTCAGCAGGCTTGTATTTCAAAGTAACTCCTTTGTAGTATAAATAAAGCTGTTAAGTGTACAAGATTAGAACTGATTCATTATCTACCACCCCCAGGGACAAATAATTCCGTCTATAAAGCTTCCAAAAGGTACATCCATGAGACTTAGAGTATGTCCATGGAAACTTGTAATATAAATACCTTATCCGTAAGAAACTGTTCTGACACAGTGGTTCAGAGAGGAAGTACTGTGTAACTTTCTATAGGTAGCTATTTGAGCAGAAACTAAACATCAATTATAAATTCACCCAGTCAGCGTAAATCTTCCATCTGAAAGGCTGCCTGATTCTAAGAACACATCCTCATGGTTTTGGCTAAAGTGGTGATACTATTTACACCACTTGACAATCAGAAACAATCCACACTCACTTGTGCCCAGCAATTTCTAGCATATTGCAAATCCTACGGAGCTCCAAGGAATGGTGACAACCTGTCCTGATTGAGACCTCCCCCATTCCATTCTATTCTGTTATAAGAGCACAAATATTGTCTTATGGTTGGATACAAAGCCCGCTGAAGTTAATGGAAATCTTTCAACTGACAGACTGGCTTTGGATCCAAAAATGGACATATAAAATATGTGATGATAAAATTAATATGCTGCTCTGAATTTAAAAATTATTTTAACTTTGTTACCTTAGCAGAATGACACATGGTCATATATCCACTGTGTGTGTGGAATTATCCATGGAATCACTATTTTAAATTAACCAATTGAGCTTCCGTCTATTAAGAGTAATCTAGGGAGGAATAATTAAAGCCTTTGAATATGTTATAAATAGGGCTGAAGCAGTGAAATTTTTGAAAATTATATATTTTTAAAACCTATGTACGTGTGTATATATATATATATATATATATATATATATATATATATATATATATACATATACATATACACACACACACACCCCTAAACAAACTGGTGTGGGCTTTTTTTTTTGTAGCTCTGAGAACATTGGGGTATTAGGCTGGAGAGGTTTCTGGGGGTGGATCTGACCTAGCCCCGGCCGCTCCTTGCAGGGGCAGAGGAAGTCCCTTCCTGCCCAGCTGGGACTAGCAGCTGGGTAGCAGCCACTGGCTGGGGCGTCTCCAGCCCTCCCCCGCAGTGATTTACCTCTCTGCTAGCTGCTCCTGACACCTGAAACCATGCACCCGCACTGCTGGGGAGCGGCACATGATTGCTCTTGCGGCTTCCCTTTGCTTCCCCATCAGAAAGTCATTTTTCTGCAGGGAAGCAAAGAAATCTATGGGGGACATGAATTCTGCATGCACACAATGGCGCAGAATTCCCCCAGGAGTAATACCAATCGTGATGTTATAGACCTCTGTCATATCCTCCCATAGTCGTCTCTTTTTTCAAGCTGAACAGTTCCAGTCTTTTAAATCTCTCCTTGTATGGAAGCTATTCCATACCCCTAATGAGTTTTTGTTGCCTTTCTCCATCCTTTTCCAATTCTAATATATCATTTTTGAGATGGGGTGACCAGAATTGCATGCAGTATTCAACATGTGGACATACTATGGATTTATATAGTGGGTTTAAAATATTTTCTGTCTTATTATGTCTCTTTCCTGCTGCACATTGAGCAGATATTTTCAGAGAACTAACCACAATGATGCAAAGATCTCTTTGAGTGTAACAGCTATTTTAGAACCCATCATTTTATATTTATAGTTGAGATTTTTTCCAGTGTACATTACTTTGCATTTATCAACATTGAATTTCACCTGCTTTTTTGTTGCCCATTAACCTGGTTTTGTGAGATCCCTTTGTAACAGTTTGCAGTAAGCTTTGGCCTTATCTATCTTAAGTAATTTAGTATCATCTGCAAACTTTGCCACCTCACAGTTTACACCTCTTTCCAGATCATTTATGAGTATGTTCAACAGCACAGGTCTCAGTACAGATCTTTGCAGACCCTGCTATTTTCCTCTCTCCAGATACTCCATGATGGATTTCCAGATGTCAGTGCTCCTAAATCAGTTTTAATGACTTCATGACTTCACAGGAACTGTTCCTTATTTACTGATGTACAACATGCAGTAATTTGGAATGGATCTGCCAGTAATTCACACACATTGGTGATATTCTGCAATTTACTCCTGGGGAGATTTTGCGCCACTGCGCATGTGCAGAATTCATGTTCCCCACAGATTTCTTTGCTTCCCCACAGAAAAGTGTCTTTCTGATAGAGAAGCAAAGGGAAGCTGGAAGAGTGGTCATGCACTCCTCCCTCACATTGCAGGTACATCATTTCAGGCACCAGGAGCAGACAGCGGAGAGGTAAATCACAACAGGGTTGGGGACACCTGAGCCGGTGGCTCTTACCCTGTGCCGGGATCAGCTGCTAGTCCTGTCTGAGCTGGAGGCAGGAGAGGATGCGGCTTCCTCTTCCCCTGCAAGAAGTGGCTAATGCTGTGTCAGATACCCTCCAGAAACCTCCCCTGACTACAGGAAGCTCAGCATCCTCCCCTGCTTCCTGCCCCATCACTCCTCAGATGCGGGGGGAGGGGTCAGTGTACGAGGAGCTGCTCCCCCATCCTCAAAACCCCCGTGCATCATAACCTCCCATACCTGGAACCCACCCCCTGCCAAACCTCACCCTGTACATTCAGATCCTCCCCAGCCCTCAGACCTGAACCCCACCCCACTGAACCTCAACCCCTGTATCTGGAGCCCCCCTGTAACCAGACCCCCTGTCTCAAGACACCCACTTCTGCACCCAGACACCCCTCACTGAGCCCCCTGCAGTCAAACCCCTGCATCACCCTGAGCCCCCACATCCAGACCCCCACCCCACTGACCCCCAACTAGCTGCACCCAGACCCCCCACTCCCTCAGCATCCAGACCACCCACTAAGACCTCCACACCCAGACCCCCCGCTGAGCCCCAACCACCTTCACCTGGAACCCCTGCAGAGTCCCATTCCCCTTATACCTGGAACACCACCCTCCCCCAAGCCTCTGTGCATCCAGATCCCCCCACACCTAGACTCCTTCACTGAGCTGCCTGCACAGCCTGCCAGACTGTCCCACACAGAACCCTCTCACCCCACACCTGGATCCCTCCACACTGAGCCCCTTCACACTTGGATCCTGCCTGCCCCACACCTGGTGCACCTAGTGCACAGGAGCAGGGGCCCAGAGTATTCCTGGGGCAGGCCCAGCCCCTGTGCTGTCTCAGAGTCGGGTGCAGCCTCACCACTAAATTCGGGAAGGGAGGAGCTGCATGGTGATCTCCCATCTTCATGTAGCCAGTGGCCTGTGCTCCCCACTGCCATGCTTGAACCTCTGTCTTTATTTATTGACAAATAAAACTTGCAGAATTTTAAAATATTGTGCAAAGAATTTTTAATTTTTCAGCACAGAATTCTCTCAGGAGTAGCAATTGTATGCAGTCCTAGAATAAGGTTGTAGTCCTAAAGAGCCCACCTAAGGAGGAGATATGAAAGAGATTGATGGATAAAATGGTAGGAAATATAGAACCCTCTGTTCAGACTCAAACTTTCACAAATTTCAGGAAACCTTTGCTCATTTAAAATATGGCATTGTAAACTGATGGCCTGATCAACCAGCCAGGGAAAGTGAACTCATGTCCCAAACAATGGCACAGTTCATGGTGTGCAAGGAGGAGAGGACATATATACCTTTACACTATGTTTCCTACATCGTGATTACTCTAACTTCCACACTTGTAAGCAGAACAGGCAAGGAAGAGGCAGTAATACACAACACCACTTGAATCACCTCAGGTACATTTTGCTATTTTAATGGCTCTCCCTAATTACAACCCACTGTTTAAGCTGTCAGCATCTCATAGCACAATGTCAAAAAGGTTCTAATACACAAGTCAGTGAATGTTTCGAACAACAGATTTATATGCTACCCCAGTGTGAGTTTACCTACGTTTCCCATGGTTCCCTTGGGTGAGGGGAATAGTGCTCCACTCCATGGAACAACCAAGGGGTTTGGATCCTTAAACCAGTGGATAGCTTGAGAATAATGGGTATATCAAGATTCCACATGTTCCAGAAGCATCCCTGTGGAGACCGAGGGATACAGTATAGCTTCCAAGGCTCCCTCAGGATCCACATTGCCAATCCTTGTTGACAAGTGCTTCAAAACCCCACCACCTGAAAGGGATGGTGCAACAGCACTATCTACAATTAGAAATTAGGCAAGCATGCTAGAGAGAACAGCTACTCAACTCCATTGTTTTTCTCTGTCCCTACGTTGAGCTCTATAGCTCCCTGGGACTTCTATGGTGTCTGGAGCCAAGAGAGAGAAAGTAACAGCTGCTGCTCTCCCTCCTATTTGAGTTCAACCACAGTTGCTAGCTTCTGTGCTTCACAGCAAAGGGAGCATGATGAGCAATGATCTGACTTACTAAAACACAAAATCAGAGTATGTGTCTCTATCTCAACTTATTTAGTTTGACATTGGCCAAGAAGATATGCATATTTTTATTTTTTCATATACCCAGAAAATCTTATGGCTTCACTTTATAAATCCAAATGGAACAAATGATGCTTTTATGTGAAAGCATGTTAACATTTAACATAATGATCCAATTACAGAGACTCAGCTGACCTTGAATAATTTACCAGATATCTACTAGCCACAGACCAATTCAAATGACTGGTGATGGACCACCAGAATCGTCCACGGGCCTGTTGAGAAGCTCAGCCCAATCCCTGCTAATGGAAATAGGAAAAGAATTAGCATTGGTACAAGGTGATGTCTCTTCACCTTCTATGGGATTTCAACCTTCTTTCATGACAGCCTCTTGTAATATCAGAGGACTCCACCATGCCGACTTAGGCAACTGAAGGGAGTTTCTGTTCTTGCCCAGCACCAGTGGATCCATGAATCACATCACATTCACTGGCCTCACTTGCAAATCTCCACTTCACAGAAGCATGCAGGGAGGAATGCACAATGTAGAGAGCGCATGCATGTCCTTTACACAGGCTCCCCAAATTTCACCCACTGTAATAGATCTATGTGTTGCCAAGAGGCAATTACTAGATAAATCATATGCATCCCTTTGGAGCTGGGACAAAAACCCCAGCTCCAAAACTGCAAACTTCTACCCACTTGAGTTAAAGAAGTTCTCCCCAATTGGTGGCAACAGTTGGTTCCTTATCCATCTTTTTGGGCTAGCCACTACAGGGAGAGACATCAAATGTTTAGAGCCAAACTAGACAGCACCACCAACTGCAAAGTAAAACTACACTCCCAGACTACAGAGGAGAAGCCTGGAGTCTTCCCTAAGAAAGGTGTGTACTAAAAGACGTCAGTCATCTTGTTAAACCACTTTGTGTTTTGGGTTTTTTTTGCTCCTCGGAATGGGAACTTCCACAAAGAAAAGGCTATTGCCAAGCCTGGCTTCAAATTCAAGTACTAATGGCAGTAGCACAAATCTTCCAGAAAGGACATACTATATGATTTGCCAAGAGTTACATACAGTTACAATTTTTTCTAAAAAGAGTAATATTTGTTAGTGTTAACTATCTAATCTCTGATCTTAGAGTGGGGAGTAACTTTTTGTTTCCTTTAACTGAATTTTAAGTAAGACAAGTCACACAATTGGAAACAAAAGTCTGAGTTAAAAGTTGAACTATTTCCCCTCATTATTTACTATTTTATCCATAGATGTTTTCTTCCCCATAAAGTTACCAGTACAAGAAAGTTTTAAAAATATGTCAGTGAAAATGCAACAAGACAATTCAAAAGCTTCACTGATGTGGATCATGTGTGTGGCTCATATGGCAACTGACATGTTTATTTGCAAGTGAACTGCACAAAATGAATAGTAAAAATACTAATTTCATTTCTTGCACGTTGTTTTCTATGCTCAGTATTCAGTCTTCTCTCGTACCAGTAATAAAGATAATAATTAGGCCCCATGCTGTACTGATCTGGGAGACAAAAATAGGACTACCATTAATGTATATGCTGAATTTGTGTTCTCCAGGTGTGCCTTGCTAGCTTTGCAGAGCAATTAGATGAGGCTCTAGTGGGAAGTGGCCTTAATTAGCATACTGTGATACACCAACATTACTGTTAAGTCCTTGTTAAGACACATCACAGGCATCTGAAATAGGAAAAGTTCAGATCCCTGCTTCATCACTCATTGCTATACAAGTGTTCTGCTGCAGTTCTGTCAATGCAAAAGCTACAGAAAAAGCAATAAAACAAGCTGATTTCCGATTCAAAGGTTTCTGTGTTAAGGCTCAGTTTTATGACTAGCAGAGGGAGGAAGCTTTTCAGACTGGCTGTACTGCCAGGGCTAATGAATGTCCTATAATATCTTGTTTCTTTCCTTGAAGGCTGTAGCATATGATTAAACATAATTTTAGAGTTAGGTGCAGAGACAACTGGGACCATACCTGCTCAGGTATGAGATTTTAAACAACTTCAGCACAAGATCCATGTGATTGTCCAAGGGGCATAAGGGGATGTAAGGAAATGTCACCAATATCCTCTCCAGTACATTCTCCTAATAAGTATCACAGCCATTTACACAAAATTAACCTCATGGAAAATGTAACAAAGACATCTGTTGGTAGGAAGGGAGTTAAAGTCAAGCAGGCCCAGCACAGATTTTGGCTATGGCCTATGGGTAAGGTTGCCGGTCTGTCACGGAGGTCACGGATTCCGCGACTTTCCATGACCTCTGTGACTTCTGCAGCGGCTGGTATGGCTGGCTCAGGGGCTGCCCAAATCGGCCAGCTCCTGGGCAAGGAGCAGTTTGGGTGTGTGGCAGGGGGCTCAGGGCTGGGGCAAGGGGTTGGGGTGCGAAGCAGTGCTTACCTGGGGGGGAGGCACAATCAAAGGCTGTTACAATACATGAAATATTTTCCTTACATCCATTTCTAATGTTTGCAATTACTGTAGTTGGCACAGGATGTTCTAAATTGTGAATGGGAAGGAGGGTGATCACACAGAGGAAGGAGGGTGTCCATGAGACACTTGAGATATGATCCACACTACAAAAAGTTTGTGATCCCTTTAAGGAGGGTGGTTTGGTTAGGATTGAAACTCAACAGTACAAAGACAGAATTTAAATGATCAATTTTAATCTTCTATTTGTTTATTTTAAAGAGGTTGTATTGTCCATTGGAATGAGACTGGGAGTCAGCAGCTCCAATCTGGGAGCTATACATCCTGGTTCTACCACAGACTCATTTGAGTGACTTTGAGCAAGTCATAACTTCCTCATGCTTTAGTGTCCCAGTCTATAAAACATAGATAACACCACAGAAGTGTTGTGAGGATTGCCTATAGAGTACTTTGAAGATGTAAAACATGCGTCACATCATTAGACTCCTAAAGAAAAGTTAATTCCCAAACATACCTTGTTTAAGTAATTAAATAGTTTATTCAGAGTCATTTTCACATTATGGTAGGAGAGATTATAATATTTTGGATTTACTAGACATTAACTTAATCATCAAAGGTGTAAACTTCAGTATATTGGTTTGAGTTAAATAAAACCACTGCAACCAGCATACTGTACTAATGTTTCTGTATTAGTTGAAAATAAAACTATAGGTGAACTTGACAAACTCAGCCAAGGCAAATCAAATAACTTTACATTTTTGTATCAATGTTTACCATGAAAAATGCCATAACACTTTATGCCGTGCATAAATTAGGGATCTTTAAGCAAGCAGTCCTCTCTGGGGTGAAGCAAAGCAGTCTGCACCAATAGCACCGCACAACAGTTTTTGTAGAAGTGAAAAATACCTTCTCCGTCTGAAACAAAAATGAGCATTCAAATAGGCAGAATCTACCTCCCTAAAGTTGGAATTTGCTGAGGACACAAAGGGTTAATTACCTACTCTTGCAGAAAGTTGTACCTCAAGATGAACACTGATATAACATGGGCATCTGCGAGTCACTAATCTACTACACCAAACAAAAGCAAAACCAGGAGAGGAGTAGAACCAACCCCAAAATGCATGCTTGTGGCCATAGTTACCAAGAACAAACCACTGAATATTGGAAGCATGACCTGAAGTTGGCTGCATGATCACAGGATCACTCAGCCTTACGTTTGCCCTCCTAATCCTCTTACTCTGATGCTCAGCCTGTTGAGCTGGGGAATTTGTCCAGAGTACTAGCTGGGGCTGAGTCAATCACATGCAAGGTGGGCAGGGAATTCTTCATCAAACCCTGCATCAAAGCAACTGTCCAACCACTTCCCATGACCTTATTTTCACTTGTGTTTACGGTGGGGAAACATAAGTGCATGCATGAACATGTGTACTTTTCTATGGACTTGTGAGGAGTTTTCAAAACCTGTAGTTGGGAGGTTTGTTCTAGAAAACCTAGTAGCAGAGATTACTCCGTTATATTTATACTTTTAATGAAATCAGGCTCTTAGCACTATAAACCGGCAACCATACCACACAGTATGATCCAGGCAGATCTCAAGTTAAGGAAAATTGGGTAGTCAGTACTTCAGGAGACCCCCTCAAAACGCTGCAGGAAGCAGAACTGGCTAGTTGCTAGGAAAGAAGAGTGGTGCCAAGTCAATAGTGAATTGACATCGCAGGATCACGATGCTGCTAAACTTACTGTCATTTGGATGCAATGGAAAATTGAGGTTCCGACCACTTCCTGGTTATTAAGATCCCATGGAACTATATGAAGAACAAGATCATTGAGCTTGAACACCCTGATCAAATTCCAGTTCATATAATTATATCCTGCCAACCTCAATTCCAGCAGCAATTTCCATTGGATAAAAGATTTTTCTGCACGAAGAAGAGTTCCTAAATGTTGCAGAGTTATTGTGTGCTATTGTGTTACAGGTGCAACGTTTTGCAGCAGAGGCAACTGTGTTTAGTGGTAAATTAACTGGTGCACGATTCATGTATTAGTTTTAGTTTATTAAAGGCGCTGCATAAATGTAAAATCCTTAATTACTGTACAGTCTGATGAATCCTATAGTAATAATACATACGAAACTCATGCTACTCTTATTCAACACATTAACCTGAGTGAAGGTTTACAAATTTATTTAGAACGATTATACTAGCTTATGGGAGCTTCCCTCTTGGGACTAATGATTGCAAATGCAAGTGTGAAGTTTGACATTCTCCAGTTCTCTTAGTCCATCCCTCCTCACTTTTAAACACTTTAAAAGGTTCATGTGGGATCAGGGTCTAAGCAACTACTCAAAGAACTGACAAACTGGTTGTTTAAAGGAGGCATGTTTCTTGAATTGTGGCACAAACTACTATTCAGATTTGGCCCCACTCCTACACTGAGAACCACCACCATGTGCTGCACCAAGTCTTGCGGACTTCAGTGGTCTCTACATAGGAACAGGTCTGTACTGGTGTGATTCTGGGCCTATATTTGGGGAAATCTCTTTGGGCACGAAAAGGGAGGCCTGTACAGCCTTTCCTGTCCTAAGTATTTTTCATCAGAGCCATCATGCAGTGCCAGAGAAGCTTTCCTTCTACATAGTTTTCCTATTACACACCCCTTGTTTCATAAGGGTGTGTTTATAAACATGTCATCTCTGTATTTTGCATTATAAAAACTTTAAAAAAAAATACACATTGTTGAAGGCAGGGACTGCACCTCCTAGTGTGGTTACAAAGCACCTTGCACACAGTGGGCGGACTCACAACCTAAATAAATAATAGTAACTATACAACGCTCTGTACAGTGTTGGGGGGTGAGGGAGGAAGGGGATTATTCTAATAAAATGTTTTAATTCTTGATATCTACTCTGATAAAAATGGGTATCAGCTGGCTTCTGCGATAAGAGAAATTTTCCTAATACCAGGGAGAATGCATGTGTGTGTGTGGGTGTCCTGATCCCTGCAAGGGACGATATCCCTTGGGGGTCGGGGAAAGGACAGGGCGCGCTCTCCAGGAGTGAGCACTGAGGAAAGGGCGCGGGGGCAGGGGGGAGAGGGTCTCTTGGCTCCCAGGGAGCTGGAGGCTCCAGGGTAAAGGGGAGCCCTGGGGGAAGGGCAGCCCTTTGGGAGAGGGGAAGGGGAAATCTCCTGGACGCCAGAGACGTGGAGGCTCCAGGAGGAAGGGCCCCTATTAGCCGGTCGGGAGCCCTGGGGGAGAAGGGAAGGGATCTCATGGCCCCCAGGGAGGCGGCGACGGGGACCCTGGGGGAAGGGCAGCCCTTTGGGAGGTGGAGGCTGCAGAAGGAAGGGCCCCTATTACGCCAGGCGGGGGTCCTGGGGAAGGGGAGCCCTGTGGGGGAGGGGAAGGGATCTCTTAGCCCCCAGGGAGGTGGCGGCTAAGGGAGGAAGGACCCCACCGCACCAGGCCGGGGGCCCTGGCGGACATGAGTCTCCTGCCACCTGGGGAGAGAAGCCCTGGAGCGGTGCCTCCGGGGGCCCCCAGCCACCGCCCCGGCCCCGCACTCACCATGGTACAGCTGGAGGCGAGTCTCCGGACTGTCATCAGTATTTCCATCCGCCCGACCCGGCCCCGGACCCCGCAGCCGCCCCCGCGGCCGCCGACGCCATGTTGGGACCCAGCCACCCAACTGACAGCGGCAGCCAGAGCCGCAGGTGGCGCACCAGCCAAAGGGGTCCGGGCGCTCCCGGTGCGGCAGCGAAACGGCGCCGGGTACCCGCGCTGCCCTGCCCGGAAGGCCCGCCTTCCCCCGCCCGGAGGTCACTCCTTCGCCTGGCGCGGGGGGCCAGCCCTCCGCTGCTCCTGTCCCCGCGGTCCCGCCTGGCGGGGCAGCCGAGCCAGCAGCGGGAGTGGCCTGGAGCCGAGGCACAGGGCTGGAAGTCAGGAGACCCCGGCTTTGCTCCTGGCCCTGCTGCTGAGGCCCGGGCTGCACCCAGCAGTTACTGCGCCTTCCTTCCACATGGGAAGCGCCCCTACTCCAGCGCTTTAGTGGTCTGGAGCGAGTCACTTAGCCCTGCTGTGCCTCAGTTTCCCCAGCTGTAAAAAATACCTACCTCACAGCTACCTACTGTGTAAGAAGGTGCTGTGAGTCCACTGAATGCATCCGACGAAGTGAGCTGTAGCTCATGAAAGCTTATGCTCAAATAAATTTGTTAGTCTCTAAGGTGCCACAAGTCCTCCTTTTCTTTTTGTGAATACAGACTAACATGGCTACTACTCTGAAACCTGAGATATTATTAATCTCTGTGAAGCACTTTGAGATCCATGAGCAGAAGGTACTCAGGAAGAGTGAAGTGTTGTTAATATTTATTAATTGTTCTGGCATAGTGCCCCCGGGCCCCCTTCAGGATCAACCTATTGAACTGTGCCTTGAACAAATGTAGAGAGAGACTCTGCGAGTTTACAGCTATGTATAATTATAAGGAGAGGCATACATGTTCATGCCTCATGGGGTGGATATTTTTCGTTATGAAACTAAGAAGGGACATGAAGGACCTTATGGAAATTTCTTTATTAGGATTTTTTTTCTGTATGCTGGACAAGAGACCAGACCACCAACAAATTGGATTTTAGAGATAGATTTGATTCGATAAAGAAGCTTGACAGTAATTTTGCATTAAATAATTCTGTGCCCTTCTGCAGCATGTTTGTCTATCTCAGCAGAACTACAAAATGGATTCTTTTAGTGCACAGTTCTGCGAGTGATCACAATAGTCATTGTACATCAATGGGAAAAATCAGTAAATGCTATTGCAGCTTTGCCTGATGGCACATTGTATACCAGGGACATTGCCTGAGTTTATCTGGACAGTTAAGTTTTATGTAGAATTCTTTATCAAACCTAGAAATAATCTGATAACTTTTTATTAGCTACATGTGTAGTTCAGTTGAAAGGTACTGATTAATAATACTAAAGACTAGGAGTACTTCTGGCACCTTAGAGACTAACAAATTTATTTGAGTATAAGCTTTTGTGAGCTACAGCTCACTTCATCGGATGCTGTAGCTCACGAAAGCTTACGCTCAAATAAATTTGTTAGTCTCTAAGGTGCCAGAAGTACTCCTTTTCTTTTTGCGAATACAGACTAACACGGCTGCTACTCTGAAACCTGTCAATCTTTTTAATGAGGCCCACAGGCTTCAGCTCTGGGTTGTTTGCCTGCAGCTATTTTCCATGTCATTTAGTACTTGCTCTCACAGGAGAACATTCAGTTATTTCAAAAAATAATACAGACATAAAGAAGGCTAAGTACTATTTTAAACATTCCCATAGAGAGTGAAGCAACTAAACTAGAAACAGGAAATTGACAAATAATGAGATTAGCAGAAACTTTAACTAGTTTTTTTAATTAGTTCCCTCTCTCCTACACCAAAATAGAACAAAATCCTTACAAATATTTATTTTTAGTATGGTAGCATCTGGAGACATCCATCAGAATCAGAACTCCCACGTGCTAGGTAAAACATGGAATAAAAAGAACAGTCCTCTGAAATAGCATTTCCAGATGTAGCTAGGTCATACGCCCTACTTTTACCCCTCCCTCCAAATCAAAAACAAAAAATATATTTCCCACGAGTCAAAGTGAACGGCTGACCAGACAATGTAAGGGTTGTTTCATACATAAACAGTATTTGATACTGTTCTATTGTTACATTTTCTTATATAATGCAAGAATATTTTTGTACATTTCACAATTATGCTAATTTTAAGCTACAGTGAGCAGAAAGATCACAAAAATGCCACTTTTGTTTAGTGCAGAAGCTCTGTATGGTATGAGAACTGGCCTTTGGGCTGCAGGGCTGTTACAAAGCACAAAGAAAGTCAAACAAACCTATAAAGAGCAATCTATTGTTGTTTAAAATGTATTCAGAGTCAGAGGAGTTATACACAAACTGCCAGCAGCGAGTCTTGTCACAGCATCAGCTAAAGCCTACTACAAGTATATTTTCTCTTTTATTTAGCTTCTTTTCCCAGAAATGGCTCCTCTGAATGTACCAGTCCAGAGACCGTTTGCTACAACTGAGGATGTACAGTATATAAATTAACCGTTGTTGTCAATACATTTTCAGGGAAGGCAGAATAGTCTTGTAGTTGAAACACAAGAATAGGAGACAGGTCTGACTCTAAGCCTGGTCACTGACTTGTGTTACCTTGAGCAGATAGCTTCATCTCTCTGTTCATCTGTCTCTCCCACCGTAAAATCTGCAAGGGTTAGTTAAAGTTTTAAAAGCACTTTGTCATCCTCATATAGAAGATATGCTAGAAATGCAAAATATTTTTTTTAGGATGCTCCCTCCCTGAATGTGTGTGAGTGCCAAATAAA
Organism: Natator depressus; assembly: GCF_965152275.1. Lineage (NCBI taxonomy): Eukaryota > Metazoa > Chordata > Testudines > Cheloniidae > Natator > Natator depressus. Next base: position 80,574,405 of record NC_134242.1, on the reverse strand, counting down.
AGAAGTAAAAACACATATTTAAAGCTATAGCCAAAAGCAACATAGACTAGTAAATAAATATGTATGAAAGTTGGAGCAGAAATAAATAACACAATCTCCCCACAACATGCACACACATAGAACTTGGGATGGGACCACCCTAAGGGTGTTTTGTGAAACATCTAGAACTTTTGAAAAAAGTTTTGGATTTTAGTATACTTAGAGTTTTGCAAACATTTCCCCCCTTAATTTAAGCCATTGTTTTTCCAAGGAAAGTTTAATTAAAAACATGTTATCCTAGTCAAATGTAAACCCATTGTACACCAACATAATAAAGAGCCTCTTGAAAAATAATTCTTACTCTGAGTTATACAATCCTAAATAGTGTGATATGGTTTCACTCAGTGAAATGCTATTTTGACAATCTATAAAATTGGATAAAGAGAAGATTAGGAAGCCTCAGGCTTTTACTACATAGTTTAAAAGAACTGTTTCAAGAATTTGATTCTAAAATTTAAGATTTTTATAAAAATGAGTTGGGGAAGGTTGTTGGGTTTTCAAAACGTATTGAGAATAAAAATGTTTCATGATATATTTTTTAAAATTTCAACAAATAAGTTCTGGAGAGGGAGTTCTGCATGGTTTTGGAAACTATAATGGTTAGAAACTCAAGAGCATTGTGATAGTGCATAAGAATCTGAAAGCAAAACTGATTAGAAACAGAAATTGATTGGTCTAGTTTGAGGATCCAACCTGAGTGAAATGATGTATTAATGGTGAAAAATAACCACAGGCCAGATTCTCAATTGTTTCACTAATTTTCCTCTACAGAGGATCTGTCTCTTACAGTTCTGTGTTTCTGAGCTGAATAGTTTAAGGTATAGTAACACAGGTGACAAATTTATTTTTAAGTATATAAATATATCTTGACAGTTTTGCTGTATATTGATCTTAAACAACCTTCCATGAAATTTGCCTAAGTGAGAGAGCAGGATAAATGGAGAAAGGGAACAAGGAACACTTTTGTCAGAGTAGCTGGCATTTCTATCACAAGACTATCACAATGTTTCTGCTATTATGTACTGAAATCAGTTGTTGTGCCTTCCTTTAGGACTTCTAAATAGGTATATGTTCTTCTATCGGCATTTTTGCGTATACACAACATCCCTTGTGACATTGGTAACTTATTTGGCCTTTTCCCTGTGGTGACATTCTTTTGGCCTCCCAGTGATTTGGCATATATTGCCTTATTTGTATATTACTCATCTACATATGCTTTCAATAGCTAATGACAACAAAGGCGCCTTCATCCTTTAATTAGTATCTTCCAGTGGAAGACAGGCACAAGAAGACAGCTTTACCAGTTGATCACAAGAGTTCCTCAAATCAAGGTTTTTTAATATATTCAGACTTTTGCTTAGTAACACATTTAGAACTGAATTATTACTTGATCAATATATTCAATCAGAATTCCACTGCCCCTCCCCAATAAATGTGGCCTGTTCCCACAAAACTTCTGTGAAATTGGAGCAATTTTGAAATTAACTTTCTTGTGCCATATTTTTCATCATTTGATGTTTGAGAACTTGCTTTCAGATTGTCACTCTTAGAAATTTGGAAACGGTGGCGAGAGGACCCATGCCCAAAAAGCTACATGGTCTGGTGCTTATTCATAGGACTGGGAATCAGCTGATCCTCCTGGGTTCTATTCCCACCTCTGGAAGTGACTATAATAGTTTACAAAGCAATAATACTTGGCCCTCACATAGCAATTCAATACAAGTGTTATTTAGTGAGTAATTATTAGCAGCCTCATTTTACAAATGGAGAAACCAAAGCTTCCTAAGTCACTTGACTCCTGTGCCTATTTTCCTAGACCACTGTGAACCAAGGCCAGATTTCAAGAGCATAGCATCCAATATGCACTCAGCATGCTGAGCTCTTTTGAAAATGGGAAACGGAGCTCTTTTGACAACTTGGCTGTAGTGCACTGAGAATAGGATTGACAGTCTGGAGATCCCAGGCCTGATTTTCCATTCTGCTACATTAGTTTTCTGTCACCATCATACTCTTGATCTTAAAACCTACTCTAGGGGGAACTCAGAGCCATGCTGTGACTGAAAGATGCTGCAACACCCTGAATTCCCTGGGTATAAGGAGCAGACCCAGAATAGCCAGCTCTGTACTCTTTTCTCTTACAGGAGGCTCCAGTGCAAAAGGTGTGGTAGGGACAGGAGAGGGTAGTGGCTGGTGTATTCCCAAATCCGGCTGGCTCATCACCCACACACAGATCTTTGTAACAAAGGAACACGTTAAGGCTGCCCTAATGTATACTGGAGCCTGCGGTGCACCATCACTCCCTGGGCTGGGCACAGCAGCACAGTAGGGATGTGTGTAGGCCTTTTTTGACTCTAGGGTTGACAGTCCATCACCAGCACTAAATTCACTTTAAAATGTCCAAAAGGACAGTTGTGACCTAGCACAATGCTGACATACATACCCACACAGTCTAAGTACAGACTCATTGCATTGTTACACTGTTGACCAATGACCTATTTAAAAAAAATAAAGCAACTATCAACAAATGATTCTCCCCTTGAACAATAAGAATGAAAAGTATTGACATTATTTGTGTCATCTAATAACTTACAAACACCCAAAGGTATTGCTTTCTGAGAGGCTGCAAAATACAATCTAAAACTGCTTAAATACTCATTATAATGCAGAGGAATGTCCATCAGCTCAAGCTCTCTTAAGGGATCCAAGTGTGTCACCTGTACACAACAGATCAGAATGGAAGGCAGAGAAAACTGGGTGGAAATTGAAAGTAAAAAGGGAATTCAGATAGGCAGAACAGAATTATTCAAACTACAATTTCACCAGGACAGTTCAGGGTGGCCATATCTTGCTGAAACAACCATCATGACGATTAAAAAAATTGAAGGATGTGTTTTCAGCTTAGAGCCAAGGTACAGCACGTAGAACAGGCAGCGAGAAAAGATAAAGCAACAGACTGATCATGGTTCATAGGAGGCACACACTTTATGCCCTCTCTAGTGGAATGTCACGTTTTGACTTCTGATTGGCCGAGGAATGCAGGAGTCAGTTTTCACTGGAGTTGAACAGAAAGTTTCCCTCCGCTTTGCAAAGTCGCTGTCTGAGCAGAATCGTCGGAAAGAAGAGGCCAGCTGCTCTGATACTTCCCTAAAAAGCTACTTAAATGAAATGAGAGGACTTATCCATCCAAGGATTTACAGCCTAGAAAAGAAGCAAAGAAGTTTTTTTTTCCCTTTTCTCCCCCTACTCTCAGTAGAGCTGATCAGATCTCAGTTCTGGCATGCGTCTCATCTCTCAGAATACTATGTCACAGTATTCTACTAACTTTCTCTTGCTTCCCATACCCGAGTATCCTGTCTTAGACTGTGTGCCCAACAAAATCATCAAGCTTGTTGTACTTGGTGGCAGTAACGTTGGCAAGACAGGTAAGTCCACAGGGCTTTGATTGTATTTACAATGTAACTGTATTTACATTTTATGGTCAGATTGACCGGAGTCTGTATATACTCCAGACTGTAATTGTTGTATAGGTTTAATTACCACTTTAAAAAATGCTCAGAATTTTCAATGAGATGGATCAGATCATCCAATATATGTAGTTCAAAAGTGAGGTGGCATGGTCAAGTAGGTAGGACATTGAGTAGATGTCCAGAGTCCTGCATTAAATTCTCAGCTTTACCACTGACTTACTTTATGATCTTGTACAAGTCACTTCACTGTGTCTCAGTTTCCCCATCTGAAAAATGGGACTAATGATACTTGCCTTCGTGGTACGTACCACTTTGAAATCTGTGGATGAAAAAAGTATTATTTTCCACATATTTTTCTATGATTTGGGGTGGGGACAAGGAAGAGAGAGAAATTGAGTTTAGTTTAGAAATTTAGTTTTTGTATGTGTGGATTGTGATTTCACAAATAAGCAAATTTTAGTAGGAACAGACTTTGTTTTACTATATCTGAGGTCCCGCTTCCACTTAGTAAAATTTAAGCAGCCCCCTTGTATAGAAATTTAAAGTAGCTCATTGAAGATAGTGGCATAGCTGCATAGTTAAACAGCTGACTAGACGGAGCTGCATGTCAGTGGTGGGTGTAATAATCTTTAAAAATGGAGTCTGTGGGAATGCTGCGTGCAGATAGGGCTTGCAGAATCAGACCCTTCATTGTTTGTCAGTTGATTAATTTTGCCAACTATTTGGGATGAAAGGCACTATAGAAATAAGATGCTGTTAGTGTAAAAAAAAATACCACAGTTCTTCTCAGAAAGAGATCAAGAGACAGCAAAATGCTTTCCAAGCTTTCTAGCCCTAGGATCTTTGAAACCATCAGAAATTAAGATGAGCAAGAAGTTCCCACTTGCTACAGATTGATCACTTGCACAGCACATGCAGTTTGTCCATTGGATAAAATGAATAGATTCACAGATTTGAGGCCAGAAGGGACCATTAGATCATCCATTCTGATCTCTGATATCCATAGACCAGGTCTTAAACTTGGTACTGTGAACCATCGTAGTATTGTAAGAATTTGCTTTGTTTTAGTTCATCAAATTATTTTAAGCTCAAAGGGTAGCTTGTGATAGCTTCATTGACATTCACATTACTCTGTGAGTAGCCTGATTAAAAATCAATGGGACAACTCATGAGACAGGGTGCTGGCAACCCAGAGTGATGGTATCATACTCTGGCCCCAAATCATTTCCTATGTGGGCAAAAATGGAGCCATATGCCCAGAGTAATATGTGAACAAAGTTTATCTTGGTGCTACACTAAGTCAGCTAGTAAGACATTACATGCATTCTGCAAAGGCTGATATTGACTCAGATTAAAGGCCCATGTTTTTTCCTTGTTTTACAGCCCTGGTTGTGCGCTTTCTCACTAAAAGATTTATTGGAGACTATGAGGCCAATACTGGTGAGTCTACTTCCTTGTGCGGCATTACAGATAGATTCCTTTTCCAATCACTGTGTATTACAAGAAAGTGAAGCAGTTAGATGCCCATAAGGTGCATATTTCCAGTTAATTGCCTCAGGCTATGAAAACAATAAATCAAAGGCTCGTTATTTACGATCCTTTTAGTCAGTATTATTTCCACTCTGATGGAAAAGGTTCAGAGGGAAAGATTGGCTTGGGGACATACCTACATTAAAGGCAGAATCAAGGAATGTTTCATATATCAACTGAACAATAGAGGCCAAATGCTACCCTGCCTGTGCAACTCTAGTGAAGTAAATGGGATTTCACTAGAGTGTAAGAGTCATCCCAGAATTTTGTCCTATGTGTTTGCTTTTTTCAGTGACTTTAGTGTTGATGTAGAATGCTAGATTGAAGTCCTCTGTACCCAGGACAGGTACAGTGGTAATGGAAGCTTTCCCCACTTTGCCTTGCTATTTTTTCCAATCCTGACCCACAGGGAACATCTCAGAGCAGGAGTGGCCAACCTGTGGCTCTGAAGTCACATGCGGCTCTCCAGAAGTTTAATATGCGGCTCCTTGTGTAGGCACCAACTCTGGGGCTGGAGCTACAGGCGCCAACTTTCCAATGTGCCGGGGGGTGCTCACTGCTCAACCCCTGGCTCTGCCACAGGCCCTGTCCCCACTCCACCCCTTCCCGACCCCTCCCCTGAGCCTGCCGTGCCCTCGCTCCTCCGTCCCCCACCCCCGAGCCTCCTGCATGCCATGAAATAGCCGATCGGGGAGGGAAGGGGAGGTGCTGATCAGTGGGGTTGTGGGGGGTGGGAGACTCTGGGAGTGGAGGGGGGGTGCGGATGGGGGGCTGCTGACATATTACTGAGCTCTTTGGAAATGTACATTGATAAATTCTGGCTCCTTCTTGGGCTCAGGCTGGCCACCCTTGTCTCAGAGGGTATGATGCTGTGACCCATTTACTCCACACCCTCTCTGCCCACCAGGACACCCATTGTATTAGCAGGGTCTGTAAAGTGGATACCTGTGCACTAGGAACTGTACTGAGACCAGTTAACTCATCTCACATGTAGGCCACCTAACAGCTATGGGTGAACTATCAAACTGGGCTGGATTCAAACCAGTGATTTTGTAATTGTTTTGCTTTGGGAGATACATGTTGAGTTGAGAAGGAAGAGTCAGAAATAGGGATGGTAGAGAACCAGAAGCCTTTGATCTACTCTGCCTGTCTGGTGAGTGATGGTCTGGAAGCTTTTACTGACTGCCCCCTTCCATTGACCCTAAATAAACCTTGACATTTCAGTCTTTGTACTGCTTGTCTTTCTTTTCCTCCACCTTTCCTGCAAGACACTGTCAATCAAGCTAGATTTCTAAGTTTCACAATGGATTGCTACCAGACACATTGCTAAGAACTGCATGTTTTTTTTCCATTAAGCTACCAGCCCTACAGCCATACTGGAGCAGAAACAAATATGCTAAAGATAAGAAACAGGTGTTAGTAAATCTGTAATCACATGACTATGCTTCTCCTGCGGCTGGATATAAGGCAGAACACTGTCAGCATCTGGAAGTACCTGTACTTTTCCCTGTGATATATTACAGAGTAGGAATAGCATATTGGCTGGTCTTGGTTCAGGGGTTAGGTATCTCCCCATAAAACAGCACAATCTTTTCCAGCTTAACATCTGACACATTTTCATAGGGCTCACAGAAAAGTTATTCATGCAGTACAGTCAGGTTTAAAATGTACTATTTTAATGCTGGATTCAAATGCAGTGAACTTTGCCATAGTGAATGTCCTCATATTCTAAACGTTTCTATGAGCTCAGATATTTTTCCATTGGAGCAAATATACCTGCTTCTGTGAACCAAATTTTAGAGACATTTCTCACAGGGATGATATATCGTTTTAAACTAAGGTTCACATGCACCACAGTTGGCGCTTATTGGCTTGTTCATAAGTAATCTGAATTGAGGCCAAGGACTCAATAGGCCATGAAGAGTCAACTCCCTGCTTTCCCCGGGAGGGGATTCCTCCAGGTCAGAGTTGAAACATATTGCCTAGGCAGTAGCAGTGAAGCTTGTACTGGGACAGTATGAACACTGAACAGTGCCGCACTGACAGCTGTTGAGACTGTAGTTCTCTGTTTAGCCGTGTTTAACAGGGGCTCTCACCTCTCGAGTGCCTCCTGCTGCTGTGTGCGGTACCGCAGTCCTTTTCCCGCTCCTGGTGTCCCATAGGTTGTTGGCCTCACTTGGCATGTTGTCAGTGGCTTGGCCCTCCAGCCAAGTCACAAGTCCAAATGAATTCCTTCTGGGGTAGTAAAGAGTCCAATAAATGAAACAGTCTGTTTGCCCTCGCTAGCGTCTTCAGTCCAGCTCTTTAACTTCAGCCCTTCACTCGGGCTTCCCAATGAGACTTGTCCTCTACTCAGGGTTTACATCACTTGGCCTGGGAACCCAGCCCCACCCACTACTCCAGGTTCCGATCCTGGGACCCTATGCACAGCAGCCATGTACTACTCACTTCAATTCGTTGCTGCTATTTCATTGAGCCTCTTCCCACCTGGCCCCCTTATCTTCATCCCTGACCGCAGGGTTAAACTTCTCAGGTCCTCTCTCTCTCCCAGCTTAAGCAAATGCAGCCAGAACCACACTCTGGTTGTTCCTTGAGCTCCTGTGGCCAGAGAAGAGTCCCCTGCCTTGCTCCTCTGGTCCCAGCCAGGAACTGCTCTGCTAAGGCCTGGCACCTCCTGATTAGCTGCTTCTGCGCAGCCTCTGTAGGCAGGCCTGGAGGACCCACCTTTGTTGCTCCTTTACTGGGGCTTAGTGTAGTAGAACCAGAACTTAGTGTAGTAGGGCCTTTAGCATGGGGCCACAAAGGGCCTGTCCCACCATGTCACTTGTGTTATGTTTTATAGTTAAACAAAGAGGACATCAGTTTCCAAGCTGTCATTATGTCAACCATGGATACTTCATAAACCCCAAACCTAAGCTTTCTTTATGTTGTTGGACCTGCAATACAAAAACAAATATAGTTCAAACCCAACATCTCCATTGTCTTGATCAAAGTTGGGCCAAGCCTAGAAACTTTTATCCAGCCCTCATGCTCTGAACCTTAGTGATTTGGATAAAATGGGACCTGGATACATGCTATCCCTACTTTGGGGGTTTCAGAACCATAGTCTGACTGATGAGATTCTGCAGACCCATAATAATAACCTGAACTCTCTAGTCTTAATGCATGGTTGTGTGCTCCATTTACAATACTGTATGTATTTGGCATGCTTTTCCTTGCACTTACAGTAGAAATCCATGGAAAACAGCTCACTTCTTTAACAGTGAATTCCCTGATTCACTTGTGATTACAAGTACTTCCAATCTGCATTATAGAAGAGTGCTACTCTATGTGGAATCAATGGCTTATTTTAAGTGGGCACAGAAATCCCATTCAGGTTGTCCTCTCTCATTCCAAAAGAAGTAGCAGATCATTAGGAAGAAGTCATCTATCAGAAAGAAGAATAGATATTCCTCAGTAATGTGAGTCACAGGAGAAATCGTAGGCCAGTATTTGCAACCATTGAAAATGGATTCTGGATTTGAAACTGTTGTGTTGCTCTTTGAACATGTCACATAAAATAATCTGGCCTGATTGTTCCATGGGTAAAGTAGTTTATAAAGAATTTAATTTAATTTTTAATAAAGAGTTTAAAAATGAAGAATTTAGATACAGCCCAGGGTGGTGGAAACACCCAGTCAAGGAACATATATAATACCATGTTACTTGGGCAACCAATCACACAAATTCACCCCTGTGTAAAGGGCTAGCCTGGGACCTATGTACCATATAATTCCCAGGGCTCAGGACTAGAATATTCTGATTTTGACTGGATTTACTTTTTTTTCTCCGTTACATGTACTGTCTTTAATTATCTTACTTATTTATCAGGTGCCTTGTATTCAAGAAAATTCACCATAGACGGAGAGCAGATCTCCTTACAGGTGCAGGATACACCCTTTGTCTCATTGGAGGTAAAATGTCTGCTCAATGGATTTATGCTTCAGAATACAGTGGGTGCCTTTTGTTCATTGCCAGCTCTTTGGTCTCCCCTATACGTAACTCTTGTCATTAGCAGATGTGCCCGAACTAGAACCCCAAATGTGGACATCCCAACTCAGATGGCCTCTGCCCTGCTTCAACTACTCCTTTAAGTCAGGCTCCTTTCAAGTTAAATCAAGGCCAAAAGAAATGACTTAGTGCAGCCCAAGCTTAAACTGAGGAATAAAGCTGCAGGGTTAGCTTGGTTCAACCAAGTCTTTGCTTAATCTAATTGCTGGCCAGGAGTTCCTGTCCCTGGATGAGCAGAAGGAACTCTCAACTGTCCAGAGGCCAATCTGGCTGCTCAGGTTAGACCCTCCTCTCCCAGAGCAAATCTCTCTTCCTTCTGAGTGACAGTCTTTGAGTGACAGTATCTGCTTTAAACCACTCCTTACTTCTCAGGTGCATGAGGTGGATAAGCCCCATCACACCAACCCCCCACCAGATTTTAGGGTGTTCTCATTATAATTCTTGGCTAGGGACCTCTCCATAAAAGAGCAGTGCTAAACTGACTCTATTTTTTTGGAGCTGGTTTGGAAGCAGACCAAAATGGTGGAAATTTCACAGAAGCATCAAATTTTGTGATATTTTCCCCTTGAATGGTGGAACTCTCACAAGATCAACTGTTTTCATGAAGTTTCTAAGATTTAGGGCCAAAATTAAGTGCATTTTCATCAACACTGAACCCAAATCCTAGGTTTGGTTTTTCCTTGAAACCAAATCCAAACCCAGATTTAATTTAGCATATATCTGAATCCAAACACCATTATCAATCTCATCCTCTCTCATGTCAAACCTGAAAAGGTTTGAAGATCCTGTTTAGTTTAGATATGCACCTGAAAATACAGATGCTTCTCTGTGTTCTGGCTGAGTTATCCATCATGAGTTTGCAGAGCTGGGCAGGAAATCTCTTGTAATCCAGGATTCCATCTGAGTTTTCTTTGATCACTATAAATTAGTTTAAGTGAAAAGCCAAAAGTCCCAACCAATCGTGTCCCATGCCTTTTTAGAATGGGGGTGGTGGGTGGGTGAAATGGAGGAACATACATCCTGGTCATCACTCATTCTGAATGCTACCATCATCCACAATGACAAAAGGAAGGCAGGGAAACCTCCAGAACCCTTTACAAAATGTTTTGGAAACTTGGTCAGATTTTGTGGGGAGAAATTAAAAAAAAATTCTCTTTTTATAAACAACTATTTTTCCAAGGAAATTTTATTTAAAAACCACGTTTTTCTCATGAAGCAGAAGTCTGTGCTATGCAAACAATATTCTATTTTGAAAGGAATTCTTACCCTGCTTGTAAGGCTTCCAGAGGAATAAAACAAGAATTAAAATGCATGCAGAAGCCCAGATCTCACATTTTTGCTAGTGCCAAACAGAACTTGACCTTTCAAAGTTTTGATTTCAGGTGAACCCATGATTTTAGTGGTTTTGAAATTTAGTAAAAGAAGCTCTCCTATCAAGGACACAAAGTACAGAATGACATCAATTGCCAAGTATAGTCTTTCCCTCTATTTGTAAAAATATGGCAGAGGATCAAAAAGGTATGTTGTAGTCTGAAGCCCTAACTAAAAGCCCTATCATTTTCAGAGAATGAAATTCACCTCTGTGCAGAGGCCCAGCATATGGCTTATGTGCCACTTACACCCTCAAAATAATGCTTAAGTGGGAATTAACTGGTACTAGCTCTCTGCACAGGTGTGACTATCACCCAGAGACCCTGTTGACAGAAATTAGGCACTGTAACCAGGGAAGCATGATAAATACATAATAAAGGGAATCCACCTTTCATTCTATCCTGGGAGTGGAGGGAGCGTGAAGGAGGTCCACTCCCCTTCCTTTCTCTCCAGATATAAAATCATTTTTCAGATTTCACTATTTTGACTCGACACTGACCCGAGCTTTGATTTCTGGAACCAGGGCCGAATTTTGCAGCATTCAGAGGTGTTACCTCTGAGGTTTGGAGTCAGCACTATTTCTAATTTAATGATGGGAGGCTTCATTTCCTTTGTCCCAGTGAAAGCCCTGCACTGTTTCAATAATTCCCACAAAAGCTTTTTACCTTGGGTCTGTGTTTGCACCAAATGGTGTAATTGAAGTGATTTCAAGGGCTCATTTCTGAATTGAGCCATCAAAAGGATGTTTGACTAGATTGTGTTCATGTGTTTTCTAAGGAGATCCTTGAACTACAATGAGTCACTTGCACTCTGACATCTGTGTGCTGTGATTTCTGGAGAGAGTCATGTGGAGTTACTCAGAATTCTAACAACATCGGAAATGTTAATGTTTAAAAAAAACCAGAAGCAGACAGATAACTGGGTTTGTTAAATGATTAATTGCTACTTGAAATATCCATAGCCAGTGACCGTGTGTAGTTTTTAATTTGTAAGGAGACATGTCTGTAAACAAACTAGCTTATTAGTCTTCTATTTTTGTGAATAAAACATTCCACTGAGGATTATCACATCTATCTTACTGCTGGCTGGGCCCAGCCATTGTAACTGAGAACTTCTGCTCAGGAAAGCTGCATTCATCTGTTCCAAAGAAGTTTTCAAATCCTTGTTTATAGCAACTAGTTCTTTTCCCTGCTAAAACGAGTTAGCTGGTGAAAGGGGCCTGGGGATACAAAGGAGGGCTACTTATATACAGATCAGTTACAGTAACCATGCAAGCTTCCCCTCTCCCCACACACTGCCCTGCCAATGTGCTGACCTGGGGCACCAGAGAGTTCACGCACCTTAACCTTTGAACTGACAGTGAAGATATCTATTCATTCTAGGTGTGACTGTAATGTTTGTAAGGTTGGACACCTGTTCGGCGGGAACTGGATTGAGACCCAGCAATTCATTTCACATAAATAGAGGTCACTTGTTATATCCTTAGAGTTGCATTCCATGTGGAAATGATCCATGAGTATCTCAACTCTTTAATGGCTTAGGGTGCTGCTGTACCAATGATATGGCCTTACTGCTGTGCGCATCCCACAGCACCACTAATGAGAAAAATCCAAACACAGCATGGGATCAAGTGTGATGGCACTGTGAGATGGAAGAGATGAGGTGTTATTAGATTTTTTGAGCCATTGCCTCCAATGTCTGTGGTCTAAACTAAAGAAAAAATTTTCAAAGGTACAAAGGGCAATTAGGGACCCAACTCCCATTGAAAGTTAGGCCCCCAACTCCCATTTGTACCTTTGACAAATCTCCCCCTAAAGCAAAGATTGCTCTTTTAGTTTTGCCTACAGTATTCCTCCTGCTGTCTGATCAGTTATTACATAATACATTTAAGCCATCATTTTCAACCCCAAGTGCCTGAAGTTAGGCTCCTAAACCCATATTTAGGTGCCTAAATAAAGTGATCAATTTGGGGCAAGTGCTGAGCACCCACAAACCCCACTGAAACCAATGGGAGCTGCACATGCTCGGCACCTTTGAAAAATCAGACCACTTTTATTTAAGTGCTTGAATGTGGATTTAGGAGCCAACCTTAGACAGCCAGGGTTTAACATTTTGTCCTTTTCTCCTATTTTCTTGTTGTTGAATCTGACAAGTTAAATATCTGTCAAAAAAACTGTTGATGATTTTTCCCTGTGTTTCATGCTAGAGAAAAAAAGAAACCAAATTACTGTATGAATGGTCGATATGATAGAACAATGTTTTAGTAATGGGGAAGGGTCTGAGAGGTTGCTGAAGTTCAATTTTAATTTAGGGTGATTAGATTTTGGGTCTGTCCTACAGCTTTCACTTAGCCAATTAGCTCATGGATTATTTTTATGCCAGTTTATTCTGGACAAATGTATTCATACTGGGCCGTTCAATAATTTGATAAGACTCCCAGAATTTCATTTGGCAAAAGATGTTGGGCCAGACATTGCAAGATGCTGAGCATCCCCTGGTTAGGTTCCAAGAGACTTTAATTCCCTCTGACGTTAGTGGCGACTGAAGGTGCTTAGTACCTTGTAGGATCTGACCTAGAGTGAAAGAAGTTACAAGGACTTGTATGTTGTTTCAAAGAGCCTATAATATTGGCAGAAACATTTCTTATCAGACCAAGCCTGCCCGATAAGAACATGCAATGCTAATCTCCCTGTCTAATAGAATAAAACCCCAGCAAAGATATTAAAAGTAATCGATTAGTCTAAAAAAACCTCATACTTAGAAATGAACAGATCACAACACAGGCCAAAAAGTAACACATCAGCTTCCTTTGCATTCTTCCCCTGGTGATTGTTATTCCTGTCCTGATTAGGAGCAATGATGTTATAACACCTGATATGGGCACTCTTGGACTGTGCAGGCATGACAAAAAGACAGCTAACAGTAATCAGAAATCCACCGCCTCCTGGAGAAAGTAATCAGTGTTCAGGCCACCATTTATTTTCAGCTCCAGTGAACAATCACTTGCAGTAGATTACTTTTTCTAAAAAAATCTTTTAGTCTGAATATCCGGAGAAACTTGCAGATGGTAAGATCCATCAGACAGTGGAAAAGTCTCCTCAGGAAAATGGTAGAAACCCCATCCTTGGAGACATTAAACACTGGATCGGAAAAGGCACTAAAGAAGGTACTGTAGGGAACAATCCTTCCCGTGGATAAGTGGGGCTAGACTAGATGACCCGACAGTTTTTTTCTGTCTAACTTTCTGGCTCTAACCTTGATGATTCCATTTATCACCCCTGATAACGGGGGGAGGGGTGCTGAATACTGATTCAATAAATACAAAATCCATTTGAACAAAGCATCAATGTTCTGACCATTTTTTAACCACTGAACAACAGCCTGGTCTCCACTCCATTATCTGTGCTGCCAGATCCTATTCATATTCCATTGACATATCATGGTATTTCATCCTAGACCTGGTACATTCAACAGCAGTCAGAGTTGCCTTTTGCTCTGTATTTGTGTCAGATTAAGTAGCAGCAATGTGATGAAATGGAGCAATTGCTTGCTCCCAGTGCTGTATGATCACTTGCTGCTGCCCTGTCTGATGGTAGCTTTTTTTGCTTCTTACTCTCTGTTTTCTAATCTCTCATCTCTTGGTTTTGATGGCAGGATGATAATGACAGTATTTGCTGCCAGGAGCAAATAAACCGCTCAATCTACTGGGCGGATGGTTTTGTATTCGTTTACTCCATCACAGACTACGATAGCTACCGGGTCATCCGACCCCTGTACCAGCACATTCGCAAGATCCACCCCAACGCCAACATCCCCCTGCTTCTGATGGCCAACAAAGGAGACCTGCTGCGAGCCAGGCAGGTGTCCTCCAGAGAAGGGCTTCAACTGGCCAATGAGCTGGGTGGCACTTACTGCGAAGTGTCAGCCCGGGAGAACTGTGAGGGGGTACATGAGGCCTTCCAGCAACTTTGCCAGGAGGTGGGCAGGATGATTGGAAGCTGCAATGGGGAAAAAAGGAGAGGGCTCCACCTCATCCGGCCCAAGTCTCCAAACATGCAAGACTTAAAGAGACGTTTGAAACAGGCACTGTCTTCCAAAGGGAAATCTGCCACTACACTCTGACATAGCTGACAGCTAGTTCAAAAAGCAAGCAAGCAAGCTGATATTTATGTCTTTATTTCCTTAAAATTCAATAGACACCTTGGTTTTTAAAGATCTCAGTTAAACATCCTCTGTTTCCTTCAGCAAAAGGACCTATAGAACGGGTATTTCTGAGCAAGAATTTGGAAACTGTGTTTAAAACAATAATGTGTCAAAAGCTATGCACTTTTTAAAAGGGGGACACCGTCAAGTAGTTTATGCCTAAAATTTAGGTTTTATTAATAAGAAAAGATTTTTAAAATCCTAGAGAAGTGAAGAGAAATGTCTTGGGTTTTTGTTTTGGGATGTAAATATTCCCAAACACAAACATTAAGGAGCTAAAGCATGATAACAGGAGAATGAAACTGACTATATACAGAAAGTGAAACTCCACTAGACTACTTTCCCTATCCTGTGCTAGCTAAGTGAAATTCAAAAAGCAAACAAAGAGAAATGGTGAAAACTAAGTGAGATTCAAATTAGATACTTTAAATTATGTTATAAAGTTATTAATAACAATGGGAATGATTTTTTCAAATATGATTTTTATCATTACAGTGCCTTTTTAAAGGGAGTGTAAAAAAATGACAGTTCTCTGATTTTTTTATTTTTATTATTACAAGTAACATGTGGGTTGACTGTAACTGAAAGATTGGAGGAAAAAGATATGTTTCTCTTTTTTTTTTTTCAGTTTGTTTACTTTGACAGCACTCTTTAGTTAGTTTCACTACAGTCTGCTTCCCCCATTTTTATGTGGGTCTTCACATGGCAACAGGAGAGAAAAAAACATCAAAAAAGATAGAGAAGTGTGATTGGGCTGGCAGCAGCTCATTGCGTTGTGTCTCGGCATGCGCATCTCGCAGTATAACCTTCATCACGTGATTTTTTTAAAATAGGATCTTAGTTTTGTTAGCGTTGTTTGTAGAAAAAAAAGTTTAACTGTATAAATAAAGTTAATTAACCCTCAGAGCAATTCCCACAAAGCCCACTAAGCAGCTGTGCCAATCTTATTGCCTGCAGTTGGTTTGAATATGTTTGCGTGTGTGTGTGTATACAACATAAATCCACAAGGCCATACATTTGTTGCGTCATTAGTTGTGCATTGTATGCAGAAGCAGCCTATAAGTGGAGGTGGACCAAACCACAAAACACTAATCCTGTTCCAAACTTTCAGAGAACTCGGGAGTTGCCAGGTTAGGGATTTGGTTGGGGTTGATCCTTGTACAAGAAATTATTATTCTGAGTCGACTAAGGGAATAAATAGATATTTCTGTGAGGTACAATACAATCCTGATGCTTTTACATGCACAGGCCTGCAGCAGGAGTTAATGATTTGAAGGTCAATGTTATGGTTTAATCCAAGAGTACAGTGACTCATCTGTCTTCAGTGCTTCACACAAACATATTTAAGAGGAGATTTATGTTGCATTTTTTATAAGACAGTATCAATGAGGGCTGGACAGCCTAAGATACTTTTGCAACACTATTTGGTTAGAAGTAACTTCACTAAGAAAACCATAGCTCCATTCTTACTCAGCACACAGCTTCTTATATGCATATTTGAAGCAAGAGATTAATGGACAAGCAGTGCTAGGTGGCCAGGGCTGAGCTGGTATGTGAGCTGAAAGTCTTTTTTTATTAATTATTATTATTATTACTTTAATAAACAAGGCTATTTATCCATCCCCAACTGCTCCACAGACTTGTGGGAGCTTGGGCAAGTCTCTTAAATTCTCTCTGCTTCAGTTTCCTCAACTGTAAAATAAGAATAAGGATATTTACCCACCTTTGCAAAGTGTTATTGGATCAATACATGAAAAACACAAGCTAATTGTTTCCATTTACGATAGAGATGGTTTTAAACCATAACACCCAGCACCCCAAAGCTGAGGGCTGTTGGCATCCAGGATTTAGATACAGAGGATGCTAATGCTGGGAACCACATAGAAAATTCAGAACTTGATTTCAAAAACCCTCTACATTTCAAAAGGGTTTGTATTCAGTATTTTGGTTCAGGCCCATCTCTAGCTTACGGCATTTATGCTGAGTTATGTGGGCTTCAGTCTTATCCAGAGTTCTGATGTGAGCTGGAACCTGTTAAAGAGATCTTGTTAGCATGGTCCCCATAACTTCTCCCAGATGCATATCAAATGGATTGTGAAGGGAGAAGAAAATCAGATGATCATCTCCCTCCGCATGTGATTCATGTCAGGTCTGGAATGAGAGGGAAACAGTCCATTTCCGAGACACCAAACCAAACCAAACTAAACAAACTTAGTCTATTATCTGGAATGGCTAACTGACTGCCAAAAAGGACCAATCGAAAGATATTGTGAAATTGCCGAGCCGATGATGGCAACTGGATTTCCTTACATCCAATGTCAAGGTTGGAGACGGTGGATCAAATTCAGACTTGCCACAAGCAACTGCAATTCCATTGACTTCGTTGGAGGAGCAGCTACATATGCTAGATCTGAATTTGGCCCTGGAGCTGCTGAATGTCGGTGGCACACCGGTGCTAGTTCAGGGGTGGCCAACCTGAGCCTGAGAAGGAGCCAGAATTTACCAATGTACATTGCCAAAGAGCCACAGTAATACGTCAGCAGTGCCCCCATCAGCTCCCCCCAGCCCCGCTCCCAGCGCCTTCCACCCACCAGCAGACCTGCCGATCAACACCTCCCCCTCCCAATCAGCTGTTTTGTGGCGTGCAGGAGGCTCTGGGGGCGGAGAGGAGCGAGGGCATGGCAGGTTCGGGAAGGGGACGGGAAGGCGTGGAGTAGAGGCAGGGCCTGTGGCAGAGCCAGGGGTTGAGCAGTGAGCACCCTCCGGCACATTGGAAAGTTGGCGCCTGAAGCTGCAGCCCCAGAGTCGGTGCCTATACAAGGAGCTGCATATTAATTTCTGAAGAGCTGCATGTGGCTCCGGAGCCACAAGTTGGCCACCCCTGTGCTAGTTCCTAGCCTCCCATGCATTTTTAGGCAGTTCTTAACCTCATTCATTGATAGCTATTTTTGTGAATGGCACAGGTGAGCTGTCTACATGAAAGTTAAACATCCCATGTTTCATTTAAAACTCACTGAACCCCAGATGCTGGAGCTGGAAAAGACCATCCAGTCCTTCTCCACTGGAGCCAGTCCAGGCTTGTCCCCTACAGCACTTTTCCTAGTGCTTCGTTCAGTCTAGTTTTAAAAGTTCCAAGTGAGGGAAATTCCACAGCTTCTTTGGGAGACTACTCACAACCTAGAGACTGAATTTTTCAGCCTAATTTTTCCCTTTCTCGACCTTCTCCATGTACACATTTCAACCAGTTTAGTTAAACCAGTGCAATCTCTTGTGCAGACACTCATATTTTGGTTTAAGAGTAGCTGATTGCAGTTTAAAACCTAGTCCAAAAGGATTTAAATTAATCCCAAAGAACCCTGCTTTAAACCCAAATAGGAGTGTCCACTTAGCCTTTTGCTCTGATTTAAGTAACTCAGTTTACAATCACACCTTGAGTTAAACCAATGGAATTCTGCATGTACACAAGCCCTTAGATTCACCCCATCTCTCCTAGTTGCTCTCACTCCCACGGACCAGCTTAACAGTTCCTCACCCTGCTTTGTGCTCAGAGCATTCAGCTCAATTACATCCCAATCTCTTGCTTAGTCAGTGTTTAGCTAGACCTGTTTTGTTCTCAGACATCTCAGTCCCTGATTATTTTAGTTGATCTTCTCTGATTTCCCTCCAATTTATCAGGAAGGTTCTATTTTGTAAGCTGCTGTGCACGCTACTGATGAGCACAGAACAGCTGTTGAATTAAAATGCACAGTCCCTGCTCTGCCAGATTCTTAAAGATTTTGGGATTGTTGGATTATGGAAAGGGCTCTCCAAAACTCAGTTCTACTCTCCTTTCAGCCATTAATCTCCTTAGTGATGGGTTCAAGCAATCTGTTACAAAGTGACACAGTTTATCTTAATTAAAGTGTATCAGTGTGGGTTCCTGTAGAGAGAGAAAAACAAAATGTGAAGCAGATAGATGAGTTGACAGGCTTGGTAAACACCTCGGAGCTGATTTATCTGAGAGCAGTTAGACCAATTCTTCTTTCTTCACAAAATATTTTTTCACATTTTCCATTTTATCCAAATGGGTTTCAAGTCAAAGCCTCTGGATCTCGTCTCACAGGGGACACTTACTGTTTACTCCACAGCAAGCTGAGGGGAAGCTGCACATTTTCTAAGTTTGATGGGTGAAAAGGATACATGCCTTGAGTGCTGTTACAGTGAATGACTGTAGAGACTGTTCCTATGGACACTGTGTGTTTTTCTCACTCTGGGCAATAATACAAAATGCTAGCAAGCTGTAGCTGGTCATTTTGGAAAGATGTGAGTTTTGCTTACTGGATCTGGAGGACAAACTGTACTTTGTTGCTTAGAGAGTTCACTAGATAAATGGGGGTTGTGCCTTTTCAGACACAGTCTTTGAACTCTCACAAAGAGCTGAATTATGTCATGCTTGACTGTGATCCAGGTTTCCAGTAATTTACTGTGTTCCATACTGTTATTTCACTTTAAAATTCCTAAGATCCTGCTACATCATGCTGAAAAGGGTCGAGAATTTTTGAGTAGCACATTAAAGTGGAACCCCCCCTACACAAACATACACACACTTTTAAAGGAATATTGTAACTAATCTGTCAGGGTTATTGTTTTACTGCACACCAGAGTCATTCAGCACTTGAAGATGACTGTAGGGATAGAACTCACAGCTTCCTGCTCTGTAAGCACAGGCCCCTGTCACCTGACCTGAAAGAACCTCCATTATTTGTCAGCAGAATGGATTCTATCACAGAGGGCTGAACAGTTCTGTTTCCATCCAGTAGAGGAGGGGACCACCCCCCCTGCCCTACACCCCTCCCCTTCCCTCTCCCCCCAATATGCTGCCATGTATATTTTCATTTTACATAAAGGAAAGCCTGTCAAACTTTCCCTAAAACGTCTGGAGAGGGAAGAGGCACAAGAAAGTGTGTTTCCAAGTTGATCCTGGGGATTCCGGAGTCCAGGGGGAGAAGGCAATGGATTGTGATGAAAGGTGAATTATCCGATTGGATGGAGGTTACTAGTAGAGTTCCTTAAGGACTGGTCTTGAGACCAATCTTTTATTAATGACCTTGGCACAAAAAGTAGGAGTGTGCTAATGAAATTTGCTGATGATACAAAGTTTGGAGGCATTTTCAATACAGAGGAGGATCAGAATATTAAACAAGAAGATCTGGATGACTTTGAAGACTGGAGTGACAGAAATGGGATGGAATTCAATAGTGCAAAGTCATGCACTTGGGGTCTAACAATATGAATTTCTGCTACAAGTTGGGGGCTCATCAGTTGGAAGCGACAGAGGACAAGAGAGACCTGGGTGTATGAGTCAATCACAGGATGACTTTGAGTCACCAACATGATCTGGCTGTGAAAAAGGCAAATGCAATCCTAGGATGTAGGGGTGAGGCATATCCAGTAGAGATAGAGAAGTATTAATGCCACTGCACAAAACACTGGTGAAACCTCATTTGGAATACTGTTCTGATCACCCATGCTCAAGAAAGGTGAATTTAAACTAGAATAGGTGCAGAAAAGAGCTACTAGGATGATCAGGGGAACAGACGGCATATCTTATGAGAGGAGACTGGAAGAGCTTAGCTTGTTTAGTCTAGAAGGCTGAGAGAGGATATGATTGAGTAAATACCAGGGAAGGTGAAGAGCTATTTAAGTTAAAGGCAATGCTGGTACAAGAACAAATGGATATAAACTGGCCATGAACAAATTCCGTCTGGAAACTAGAAGAGAGTTTCTAACCATCAGTGGGGAGAGGTTCTGGAACACCCTCCCAATAGGAATTGTGGAGGCAAACAACTTTATTTGTTTTAAGAGGGAGCTGAACAAATTTATGAGTGTTATTGTAGGACAGGGTTCCTTGTGATGGTGGGGGGCAGGGCTCATCAGCCCTAGGGCTTACTTCTGATTTATGTCTTAAGTTCCTAAAAGCTCATGTTTCAGGGTTTCAATTGACCACCTGCAGGGGCTAGGAAGGGGTCTTTTCTCCCCAATGTATTCGGTTTGTGTTTTTTTAAACTCCTTCCTCTGAAGCATCAGGGACAGCCATGACTAATTGAACAAGGAGGGCCAGGACTCTGAGTTGGCATGGAGCATTCTCTCTCTCAAGTGCTTGGCTAGTGTTTCTTGCTCACATGCTCAGAGTCTAACATGCTCAGAGCCTATAGGGGGTTGGGAAGGAATTTTCCCATAAGTCTGACTGGCAGTGATCTTGGGGGGTTTTGCCTTCTTCAGCAGCAGGTGGGTGCAGATCACTTGCCAGGATTATCTGGGTATCTCACTTAATCTCCAATGAGGAGGCCTTGGGTACTGGTGCACCTTGGTCCATCCTATTCTCTGTATGGAACACATAACAGCCTAGTCTCCTGTGGGCTGTAATACTTTGGTCTAATTTCAGTGTTGGGTTTAGTGTGCAGGTATGTTGGTGGCCTGTGATATACAGAAAGTTAGACTAGATTATCTGGTGGTCCCTTCTAGCCTTAAACTCTATGACCCCATGTTTTTCCTGTAGCTAAACTATTGTGTGCCCTGGTTCCATCAGCTTTAGACACCAACTAGTGTTAGGCAACCTTGGTATTTGGAAGAGACACATCCAAAGTGCAGAAAGCAGTGATGTTGGTCATTGAGCATGTAAGCAGTATTTGCTGTGTGTCAGTACTGAAGCAGTGTCTCACTGGGTTACTAGGTGGTTCTGTGCTTTGCTCCTGAGGGCGCTGTCTTTCCAGGGCTATCCTTACCCAGATGCAAACTACGCAGCTGCGTAGGGCATCAGGAAATTTGGGGGTCCCCCAGCTGGCTGAGCTGGCCAGGAAAGCTGCCTCCACCCCCACTCCACCCCTTCCCCTGAGCTCTGTCTAGGGGACTGCAGCAGGGGTCGGGCGCGCCCTGCACTCACCGGGCGGTGGGAAGTGGAGCGACCTGGCCCCAACCCACTCCGCTCTGCCGGCGAGTGCTGGGGGGCGGTTCCCCCTGTCCCCCAAGTCCCAAGGCTGTGAGCCAGAGGAGCAGAGTGGTGCGGGTTGGGGCCGGGTCACTCCACTTCCCACTGCCCTGTGAGTGTGGGGTCGGACCCGTCCTGCAATCACCGGGTGGCAGGAAGTGGAGCGACCCAGCCCCAATGTGCTCTGCTCTGCCGGCTGGTGCTGGGGGGCAGTTTCCCCCCTGCCTCCCAAGCCTGCTCATGCCACACCACATTGTGGTGCCCTCCCCCTTTGCCCCACAGAGGGGGCTGCGGAGGGCACCACAATGTTTAAGGATGGCCCTGTGTCTTTCTGATTAAATGGAAAACCAAAGTTCTGGCCTCAGCTGATCATTCAAGATCCCCAGACATACCACCCACAAAGCAGCAGCATTAATTCTAGTATCCTAGCCACATTCCAACTCAGGCAGTTGTTCACCTCAAACTATCCTTCACTCCTGTCCAAAAAGGTTGCAGCAGTGCTGCTGTGATCTATCAGATATTTGTATGAATCTATTGCTGTGGTAACTGAGAGTACATATGTCACTGGTCAGTGAAACAATTCCTATATATCCTTTTAACTGCCAAGAGCCAAATACATGGTTTAACATTGCCACTGCCAGAGCTAATACCACCACCATCACCCTGAGCAGATCAGTAAGCAGCATTCCTCACTTTGTGTTTGAGGTTATATTAGTGCTATTGAATCTGATTCTGAAGAGTGTAACCTACACAGAAGATCACCCTTTATTTGGCAAATTCCTTTATTTAGAGACCACTCTAAAAGAACCCCCAATGTACTGAGTACCGTTCTGCTCCACATTTATTAAACAATCCATCATGATTTATCAATCAGCTGATTTTTGTTAGGTCTTTGAGTGGTGCTTTCGATGGCTTTCACTGTACTTTGTTTTAAAGTATGAGGGTTTTTTAAAACAAAACAAAACAAATCCCTGCTGTGTTAATGATTAAGAATGGCAGTTTTATCTATTTTCTGTTTTTAAATTTAATCTTTTTCCCATGTGAACTTTTGTGCTGGGCAAGGATGACAGCCCTGAAGTCATGTCTTTATACACATGGCAATGCAAGCTTCCCCCACACTCTACTATGCCTCAACCCTGACTTGGAAGAAGCATCATTAGGAGTCAGGATATTTTCTGTTTTCATTTCCCAATCAATCAGTCCTTGGCCTCTCTACTTTGGCTTGTCAGCAAGAGAACTGGTTAGTTATTTCTGATTAAGAAAGTGCCTGTGTTCACCATCCAGTTAGACACAATTTGCCATTAGTCTTTAAAACTCAGAACTGTCTAGAATTCTCAGGGAGGAAGTCAGAGGGTTAAATATTTTTCGAATGGGCCTTTTAATCAAGAATCACGTAATGTGGAATGAATGTTTCAACTCAAACTGTTTTCTCGCTATGCCAGTTTCATAGTGCGAGGTCAAAACCGGGGGAGCTACTAAACTAATAGAAACACACACACAAAAATCCAAAGGATAGTTTCTCAGGAACAATTTCAGCCCTGCTGGAAGAGTGTGTGTAACTTTAAGAACTTCCTGCTCCGAACTGGCTCCATATATCTCATGTGTGCGTGCTGCTGCTCTGGGCACTGTTCCCACGCTATATTGCAAAATACTCCTTGAGTTTCTCATGGAGTTTCTGCCTGGACATAAACTGCAGCTTTGATTCCAGGTGGATGTGCTAATGTATATTACATATTCAGGATATTGGGGTCACTGTTGATTATGCTTGCTTTTCTGGCATGCATAGATTTCTTTCCTATTCTATCTGATTCATTTACAATACCAAAGGACTCTCAGTGCTGCAATAAAAATGAAACAAACTTAGAAAAGCCATGCCCATGACATTTCAAATTACTTTGATTATTTTAAACAAACCTGATCTCTGACTACTCCTTACATAAAGAGACCCTGAACTATTTCTAGATAATCTGAAGACCTTCCTATAATGGGTTGTAATCAATCAGTCAGTCATGCCAACCGAGGTTATTTGTAAAACCATATTTCTACATTTTAATGACCAATGTGTTAGTGTCTGTATGTTATTCTTCTTGTTCCTTTCTACTTCCTCAGACAATTTCAGTTGTTCTCAGTGCAGAGGTGAACAGATACCACCCTGATGAGTGCAGCAGCATGGATAGATTAGGCAGATTACCCTAATGATATGAATATTAAATCCCACCTCTTTCCACTGAACAGAAACAAATGGAAGGAGGGAGTCAACATACAACTTCTCTTGCTCAACACTACTTGCCCCTGTCTCTGACTGTGCATGCTCAAACAAGTTGTATGAAACAAACAAAGTCTCTTCAGAGCAGGAAATCCTTATGACCTCTTGGTCAGGACATTTTGTCATCAGGAGACAAATAATTTAGATTTTAGATCTAAATAACTGGACATTTTTGACATCTACTGTCATGAGCTTTGGACTGGTGAATGACAAAACCAGATCAGCTCAATAGGAACATAGTTTTTCAGTGGGCAGATGGACAGGTGTGATGTTCAATAGAGTAGTTCAACACAGACACTGGAGTGAAACAGGGCTGTATTTCATTTCTGCTGTTGTTTGGCATTGCCAAAGTCTGAATAATGAACAAGTGTATTAGCAACTGACACTGGTATTGCATGGTTAGATGGCAAAGGCTAGGAGACCTAGACTTTGCTGATGACATTGCATTGTAAAGTATAAAATTGTCAGACACATGGAAGAACATAAATTATTGCGCAAAAGTCAACATGGTTTCTGTAAATGGAGATCATGTCTTAGTAATCTATTAGAGTTCTTTGAGGGGATCAACAAATGTGCGGGCAAGGGGGATCCAGTGGACATAATGTACTTAGATTTCCAGAAAGCCTTTGACAAGGTCTTACATAAATTAAGTTGTCATGGGATAAGAGGGAAGATCCTTTCATGGATTGAGAACTGGTTAAAAGACAGGGAACAAAGGGTAGGAATAAATGGTAAATTTTCAGAATGGAGGGGGGTAACTAGTGGTGTTCCCAAGGGTTAGTCCTAGGACCAATCCTATTCAACTTATTCATAAATGATCTGAAGAAAGGGGTAAACAGTGAGGTGGCAAAGTTTGCAGATGATACTAAACTGCTCAAGATAGTTAAGACTAAAGCAGACTGTGAAGAACTTCAAAAAGATCTCATAAAACTAAGTGATTGGGAAACAAAATGGCAAATGAAATTTAATGTGGATAAATGTAAAGTAATGCACATTGGAAAAAATAACCTCATCTATACATACAATATGATGGGGGCTAATTTAGCTGCAACTAATCAGGAGAAAGATCTTGGAGTCATCATGGATAGTTCTCTGAAGACGTCCACGCACTGTGCAGTGACAGTCAAAAAAGCAAATGGGATGTTAGGAATCATTAAAAAAGGGATAGAGAATAAGACGGAAAATATCTTATTGCCCTTATACAAATCCATGGTACGCCCACATCTTGAAGACTGCGTACAGATGTGGTCCCCTCATCTCAAAAAAGATATACTGGCGTTAGAAAAGGTTCAGAAAAGGGCAACTAAAATGATTAGCGGTTTGGAACGGATCCCATATGAGGAGAGATTAAAGAGGCTAGGACTTTTCAGTTTGGAAAAGAGGAGACTAAGGAGGGATATTATAGAGTATATAAAATCATGAGTGGTGTGGAGAAAGTGAACAAGGAAAAGTTATTTATTTGTTCCCATAATATAAGAACTAGGGGCCACCAAATGAAATTAATGGGTAGCAGTTTAAAACAAATAAAAGGAAGTTCTTCTTCACTCAGCACACAGTCAACCTGTGGAACTCCTTGCCTGAGGAGGTTGTGAAGGCTAGGACTATAACAGGGTTTAAAAGAGAACTGGATAAATTCATGGAGGTTAAGTCCATTAATAGCTATTAGCCAGGATGGGTAAGGAATGGTGTCCCTAGCCTCTGTTTGTCAGAGGGTGGAGATGGATGGCAGGAGAGAGATCACTTGATCATTACCTGTTAGGTTCACTCCCTCTGGGGCATCTGGCATTGGCCACTGTTGGTAGACAGGATACTGGGCTGGATGGACTTTTGGTATGACCCAGTATGGCCATTCTTATGTTCTTATTGTGGAGCAACACTCTTGAAAAGTTACAAACAAATGTGATGGCTGGGCTGTGGGCAGCCAGACCTAATGGTCAGAGCCAGAGTCCACAGTCACAAGTCAGGAGTCAGCTGGGTCAGGGTACCCGGAGATCAGAACCACCAGTCAGGAACCAGAGTCAGGCTGAGTCAGGATACCAGGGAGTCAGAGCCAGGAGACAAACTGGAGGTCAGGAACCACAAGTCAGCTGCCAGAAGTCAAGCCCGGAGTGGGATGGCACACAATCCAGAGCAGGGTGGAGCTCAGCTTTTAAACAGCTTCCTGTTCCTACTGCTGGCTTAAGTAGGGCCTGTGAGCCAATCTGCTGCTCTGCCACTCTGCCAATAGGACCTCAGCAGCAGAGCCTCAAACTGGGGCTGGGCTTTGTAGGTCCTAGGTAAGCAGCTGTCAGTATGCTGCCAGGTGGAGGGTCGGAGCTTGACTGCTCTTACGGACCCAGGTTTGAGACCCATGGGTCATGACACAAAGACAGAGAACCTGAGAAAAACAGCAGAGCTCAAAATTAGTTACGCTAAAACAACATCTTTGAAACCCAGAAGTTAAGCAATAACATCACATTAGAAGGCAAAAATATCACAAAAGTAGAACAATTCATCTACCTGGGCATTTTAACAGGGTAAATACTGAAAAACAAAATCTGACTGTTCAATAGCATTTTGAAATTAATTTGCTTTAGCCTCCTGAAGCCTCTTTTGCCTTCACTTTCCAAGAACAGCTGAGTGATTGCGTTTTACTGGTACAAAAGTGCATGGAAGGGTTAAATAAGCAGCTTTCCGGGGAAGAACTGTTTTATTGTGCTGTATTTGTACATCGCCTAGCACAACAAGGTCTGGGTCCCATGGCTGAGGTTCTGAGGTGCTACCACAATACAAATAATAACTAATGACAACATCAAAGCAGTGCACAAGGATTCACACAGAGAATTTTAGATTTGTGCTGGAAATACTTGTGCACACAACCACTTGGAGAACAGAAACTATGCCATGTGTTTTTTTCTAACCAATGACGATTAACCAAATCCAGCCTCAACATTCACAGAGAACTGCTTAGCATCAATTCAGAAATAGATGGCAAAATAATTAAAATTCCTAATGCTTTTGAATAGCAACCAAGGTAGAGAGTATAATCTCATCATGGATATTGGATGAGCAAAACCAAGGCTAAATTCACCAGCTAATCATCTACTGACCTCTAATTCCAAACAACATCTAATTAAAGCTTTTTTGTCATAAGCATAGTTTGACTTCTCTATTTTGGAGGGAAGCTCCCGTCAGGCCAATGGAGCTGTGCGTGGGGGAGTGGGGGGAAATTCTGCATCTGCCTGAGGCTTTCAGTTTTGGGGGGCAATGTCCCCTTTCCTCCCCCAAACTGCGCCCATGCTTTTTGACATGGATAACCTCTGCAATTGCTGGTAGCAGGCTGCATTGTCAACTGGAGAAATGACAGACATAGTGTACTGTAAACAGCTACGCTCACCGTAATTTATCATAACATCAGTGGGAGCAGAAGCACCGCTGAGTACACCCAGAAATCCAGGTTTGGAAAAGAGCTAACACATTAAAATAAACTGGTTGCTATAGTCCAGTTATTTAATAGGACATAGAAACAATTAAAGAGACCCTGATGCAACCAGTTGTGGAAAACTTAGGTCATATTATTTAAGATCAGTGCTGCTTCTGTGTTATCTCTTTAATATTTCTCTCTGTGTGTTTTACTGATGTTATTAATAACAATGACAGCTACATAAAATCAAGATCTTTGATGCCTAGGAGTTTTTCCTCCTTCTGCTGATGCTCAAGCTAACCATTTTATTCTCAGTTTAGGGTGCCATTATTATGTATGAGGTAAGAACCAGAAAGTGAAACCAACTATAACCAGGAAGTATAACTGATCAGTCTAGTTTCCCAATCCCAGTTGTGTGAATTACTAAAAAAAGGAAACTAAACAGCATAAATCTAGCACCAGCTTAATCAAATCAAATTAAAATAACCCATAAGAATGTGGAACATGATGTAGACAAGGTAAAAGCAAGTAACTTCATCACTTCATATGGTGTAAACCTCCTTCCCTTCTACTCCCACTACTCTTCTTGCCTTATGCCATGCCTTTATTAATTCTAGCACAGTGATACTCAGACTGAGGCTCACAAGTGGCTCTTTAACATGTCTCCTGTGGCTCTTTGCAGCACGTATTAAAACACTGTGCTTTTACTAGGATACTTTTACTATGTTCTTAACTAATTGTAGTTGATAAAATAATAATACTTGATCAGCCATTTTGCTGTGAGAATAATATACATATATACACACACACACATACACACATTAAATATTTCCCATCTTACTGTTTAAATATGAATATATAGTACTATAATAAATTAAACAATGAATTCACACTGCTGTAGCTCTTTTGGGTAATGTTGATCACTAATTTGGCTCCTGAACCACTGAGGTCTGAGTATCTCTGCTCTGGCATCTCAACACCTGTCTGTGTGTTGTCCCCTTGACTCCAGTGGGGCTGATTGTGGTAGTAGGTGTTTGAAGAATCAGGCCATTAGACCTTAATTTCAATTCTAAATTGCAGTTTAAGAGGGGGAAGGAAGGAAAGAAAAAGCTAAAACACAACGTTATAGACCTCAGTTTAAGCTAAAGCAGAGCAGCCACAGGGCTGCTCAAATTTATATTCCCCAATTGTTCCCTGATAAATTCTTATCAACCACTTTAAAATATTCTTCGAAGGGAAGGCTTGTATAGAGGGGTGTGCCTTGCATTGAGCTCTAAGACCAAGACTTCAAGATGGATGTCTAAAGTTAGGTTCCTAAGCCCACATTCAGGAACCACTGAGCCCAAGTCCAGTTCTATATGATGAGACAGCTATTAGGGTAGCACCATAATAAATAGCAGAGCATGAAGGGTACATACTGTACATATCTGATCAACTTGGCTCTGGAACACAGGGACAAAGAGGGTCATAAAGTCTGCATATGTTGGGTTTATAAGCTGAAGTTCTCCATCTCCAGACATTACTCAGAGGGAGGGAGGGTTGTTCTGCAACCTTGAATCAGATAGAAAGGATTAGGGGCCGGTGTGCCAGCCACTGATAACACACACGAAGCCGAGCCCAGCTGCTTGAACTATGACATAGTAGAACATTTTTCATTGATTCCCCTGGTGACAAAAGCCATGATATAAAAATGAAAACCTTTTAATGTATTTTAAGCCAAGAAGCAAAAAACCTCTAGATTTTTCATGAGCAGAGACATCTGCCTTTAATTAATCCTTGTGTACCAGTAGGTATCATTGCCGATTTGCAGAGAGTGGGAATGTATGTACATGTACACGCATAGCCGAAATTTCTGATCAGTTCTGCGTATTACTCCAGACCCTTCAAAGTTTACTTTAACCTCTCTGATTATCTTGCTCTCAAACTGACCCTGACCTCTGAATTCTGATCATTGTTCATGCTTAGGGCTCAGGAGCTTGGTAAATTTCACGTGACTGACTATAAACTGTCCATTAGATGGTGCTCAAAGCTCAGAGTGACTTCTGTCAATTCAGGTTTCAGAGTAACAGCTGTGTTAGTCTGTATTCGCAAAAAGAAAAGGAGTACTTGTGGCACCTTAGAGACTAACCAATTTATTTGAGCATAAGCTTTCGTGAGCTACAGCTCACTTCATCGGATGCATACTGTGGACAATACAGAAGATGTTTTTATACACACAAACCATGAAAAAATGGGTGTTTATCACTACAAAAGGTTTTGGTTCCAAAATGGAATCAGACAGCAGTATATGGATATTACACTACTTCTAGGCAAAGTGCAGGCAATGTGCCCAATGATGAGCTAAAATTGCTAAGGTGCATATTGCCTCCATCACCATTGCCATTTTCAGTTCCTGCCAGACCACTGCTCAGTAAAGGTGTCTTCAGAGCACAGGCCTTCTCTTGTTTGAAGCACCAGGCCTCAGCTGTAAGTGTCTAGGACAATTTTAAAAAACACTATATTTTCCTTTCTCTTTACTAAACACAGACCTTGTTGCTCCTGGGAGCTAATGTGCTATCCATTGAGGGGCAAATGCCACCCACTGCAGAAGTTTTTTCATGAAAGACCTCTCTCACCATTTAAGCCCTTAAGACAGGCCTATGCAATGCAGAATTTTGTGCATCCTCTGAACTGCAGCGAATGCCACCCTAAATAATAATTTCAATTTCTGCATGTGGCCCCAGTGCATAAAACCTTAACATACATCTACTACAATATAATGTTCATTACTATCTGCCTGTGACCACAGGATCTGAACCTGCAGCCCTTTTTCACATGAATAGTCTAATGACAGCAATGAAACTACTTATATGAGTAAAGGTAGGAGGAGGAAGCCCCTTAGAATTGGTAACAGCTGTTGGCTTAACATCCTTATTGACTTAAATCTTCTCTTAATTAAGTATCTCCTATTTAATTCATCTAATCTTTCTCCAAACACCCACCACCAACACTGAGCCTCAACTCTGACCAGGAAGGATCATTTTTTCAGAATGGGATTGAAAGTTAGTCTCTGTGGGCCTGACTTTCAGAAATGCAGCTCCTAGTGAAGTCAAGTAGAGGTAGAGTTGTGAGTGCTCAGTATCTCTGAAAGTCATCCCCCATGCTAATGCAACCCTTGGCTCCAGGGCCGGATTAACTCTCCTGAGGGCCTGGAGCTATTCGATTTTCTGGGGCCCCTGTATACAAGTCTTTTTCCTAATTTAAAACAAAATTATCAAAATTATGGCATTGAGGCTATTAACGTTATACTAAACTTGCCTTTTAATTAACATAAAGCCTTTTTGTGATTACATTTCAGTCTTAAAACATGTAGAATATAGTTAAGTTAATTCAAAATTGCCTACTTCTTACCGTAAAACAGCTGTTATATTAGCTTTTTCTGGGAGGGAGTTTGGGTGCAGGAGGGGGCTCCAGGCTGGGGTGGAATGTTGAGGTGCAGGACAGGGTGAGGGGTGCAGGCTCTGGCCGGGAGGCGCTTACCTCAGGTGGCTCCTGGCTGGCGGCACAACAGGGCTCAGGCAGGCTGCCTGCCTGCATGCCGTCACCCCATGCTGCTCCCGGAAGCGGCTGGCTGCTGGCACATTCCTGCGCACCCCTGCGGGGAGAGGGACAGCATGTTTCAGTGCACTGCACGTGCCCGCAAGCACCACCCCTGCAGCTCCCATTGGCCAGTTCCCAGCCAACGGGAGCTGCAGGGATCGTGCTGGAGGTGGGGACAGCGTGTGGCGCTGCCTTCCCCCCCCCCCCTCCCTGCCAGGGGTCGCAGAGACATGCCAGCAG
Source organism: Natator depressus (assembly GCF_965152275.1). Lineage (NCBI taxonomy): Eukaryota > Metazoa > Chordata > Testudines > Cheloniidae > Natator > Natator depressus. Next base: position 80,543,290 of record NC_134242.1, on the reverse strand, counting down.
CCTGCCGCTTCTGGGAGCGGCGTGGGGCCACAGCATGCAGGCAGCCTGCCTGACCCCTGCTGTGCTGGGGACCCCCCTAGCCTGGGGCCATGGGCTGCAGCCCCTAAAGCCCCTGCATTAATCTGGCCCTGCTTGGCTCCCCAGCTGAGAGTCAATCATGGGGACAATTTGTTGCTGTGATTTTTATGACACAGATACCTGTATAGATCCCTCCTCCTCCTGCAAGCCATATCACATAAGCCTAAGAATCAATGGATGGTAAATTTCAGTTTTAAGAAAATCTAGTTAATTCAGAATCATTTATGAAATGCAGAAAATCTTTTCAAGATTTTTTCAGCATCAGGGTTTTTATAATACATATATCTTACTGCAGCTTTACAGTGTTGTTGAAGCCATGTTGGGTCCCAAGATATGAGAGAGAGGCAAGCTGGGTGAGGTGATATCTTTTATTGGACCTTCTGTTGGTGAAATTTGAAAGCTTTTGGGCTACACAGAGTTCCTGAAGAAGAGCACCCACTTTCTCTCTAAAACTTTACAGACAATAAAAGAGATAATAAACTATTTACATAATACACAGGATATAAAATCCTCCTCTGATTAACTAGAGCCAAGTACGATCCCTTTGTCCCTGAAATTCTTTTATTCATGCCACATTGTAGCCTTACTGATATAGCCAAACAGAACTCTCCTCCCACTTACCCCTATAATTTTCCACTTGGAAATGTTTTCTCTTGTTGCACTTTGATTCCATGGACTTCTACAGCACTTTTAAGCCAAAGTCCATGACTTGAGTGAACCAATTTCTTGGCAGGAGATACAACTCACTAATACATTCTTGGCTTGAAGTAACAAGGTCCATGTAACCCTCTGCAGTTCCACATCTCTAATTCCAGAAGCTGCTAGGAAATGAAAAGGATCCAGGAGTCTAAGTCAAGGCTCTCTACAGCTCTGCAAACCCCAAAGGCTGGTTAAAGGTAGTCTTTTCCAATATAATGATGGATTTTCACAATGATAATTATATTATCATTACAATTCTCCCAATAGCAGAACCCTGTGGCACCTTGGATAGTGGGGGAAGAGCAATATCTGTTATCCCACCTACTTAAATTGCCAGATGTGGTGGGGCGGTCACCCCCCTGAGAAAAGGGCTGGAACAGGCTTTTTGAGGCTGCGTACACCGGCAGCCAATCAATAAAGGTCTTTGGAGAGCCAATCAGGGGAAGGAAAAGGCAGCCAATCAGAGCTGGGCGAAGCCCTATATAAAGGTGGCCTAGCAGAGAAGAAGGCAGTCTCTCCCTGACTAGTGAGGGAGAAGGTAGGCTCCTGAAGCAAGAAAGGAGCCAGCACCTTGGACAGAGCAGTGCTAGGCAGGCTTGGGGGAGCAGGAGCGGGCTCCAGCCCCATTACCTGCCAGGCTGCAGACCCTGCTACAAAGGGCCGAGAAGGTGCACAGGGCCATAGGGGAAGTGGCCCAGGGAAGAATAGTCGGACAAGAGGGGAATGAAGGAGGGCAGAAAGAGGCTGCTGCTAGAGGGTCCCTGGGTCAGCACCCAGAGTAGAGGGCGGGCCTGGGTCCCCCCCCCTTCCCCTGCACCTGGCTATGGAAGACAGTGGCCAAAACGGACTGCAACTTGCCCCTGAGCTAAGGGGCTAGACTTTGGGTTGTGGTTGGCCACTGAGGCAGGTGTGAATCCCAAAGACTGCTGTTAACCCCACCCCCTCATCTCCCCTGGAAGGGGGTGAGTCTGGAGTAGTGGGCACTGCTGGAGGGCAGTGTCCTGAAGTGAATGCCGCTGAGCAGGAAGCAACGTGGGTCACAGGGCAGCAAAATGGACAATGGGCAAGACACCACGTGCTGAGGACGCTCTGCAGCAGACAGAGCTAATTCCTGGAACAACCAGTGGGAGGCGCCAGTGGTGGTGAGTCTTGACCCCATCACTCCAGATTTTAGAAATGCAGTCACTAAACCAAGCCTTATGAAAGGTTCCAAGTTCCATAAACTGGCTCTCAAAGTACAAAAAAAATCCCCACAAAAACCATGGCCTAGATCAACCAAAATGCCCCAACCACCTGTTTTGTGGCACCAGTTAGGCAAAAATAAGTTTCTCTTTGTAGCATACACTCTTACAGACATGGATAGCAATTTTAAAAGTTTAGTCTTGATGTATAAGGCTTTGCAGAGGCGATATGGGAGGCAGTGCAGTCCAGTGGACAGAACACTAGACTGGAAGTCAGGAGATCTGTGGATTATAGTTGCTCTGCCACTGACTTGGCGTGCGACCTCTAGCAAGTCACTTTGCCTCTCTGTTAAATGGGGATGATACTTACCCTTCTTTGTAAATCCCCTAAAGATCTATGGGTAGAAACAGCTATAGGATTCAAATATGAGCTGGAAAATCAGTTTGAGAGCTATCCCTTTGTCAGTCAGCCTGGTCTAAATCTGTTGTTACCAAGCAACTTTACCTTGAAAGCACTAGCCCAAGTTTGACCACTTCATAGACAAACACTGTAAGTGCCATAAAGAATCATAATATGGAACAGAACTGTGCAAAGCAAGCAGGATCTACCAGAAGGTTAGTTAGCATGCGCAGTGAGAGCAGTGATGCCAGGAATAAGGAAGAAGATGGGTGTCGAGGAAGATCAAGCTGGACTGGTAGTGGGGAACCAGAGCAGAGTGAAAAAAGATGAATAATTCAAGGGGAGGGATGGGGGTGAAAGAGGAGGCAGCAAAGCCACAGAGCTCTGGATGAGGCTGACTTTGTAGCTAGATAACAGCCGGAAGGGGTCCATGTTGCACTAGAAGGTTTCAATATGCTGCCTCCATAATACTTCAGTCCCTACATGTTCCATAGAACAATGCCAGGGAGTGAGCACCAGCTTGGGAATCAAACCCAGTTCTCCTTCTCCCAAATGGTAGTGAGGAAGTGTAAAGAGGGTGTGTTGAGAGTGAGGTCTTCCTCTTGTACTATGACATGTAAGCAAATGTCTCTTGAGTAAAGAACTGTCCCTCTGGGAATCTCACACACTGAACTCTTATTTACCACTGTCCCTTAGTGGGTAAAATAAAAACTGGTCCATTATGTGTAAAGAACCCACTACTGTTTTTGAGTGCAATTATGTAACAAATTTCTACATCTGTAAGTTACACTCTCACGATAAAGCAACTGCACTACAGTACTTGTATGCGGTGAATTAAAAAATACCATTTCTTTTATCATTTTTACAGTGCAAATATTTATAATAAAAAATAATAATATAAAGTGAGCACTGTACACTTTGTATTCTGTGTTGTAATAGAAAAAAATCTACAATATTTAATAAATTTCAGTTGGTATTCTATTGTTTAACAGTGCAATTAATCGTGATTAATTTTTTTAATCGTGATTAATTTTGAGTGAATCACGTGAGTTAACTGCAATTAATCAACAGCCCTAAAATAGATACAAGTTGAACACAATGTTTTTTTGCTATATTTACAATTTTTATGCTGACAGCAGGAGCCCTGCTGTCTGGGGCAAACAGCCAGAGCCCTCCCCATTCTCCCAATTATCTGAATTTTTTATTATCTGATCTGGCCCTGGTCCCAATTAGATCAGATAATCGGGTTCCACTGTACATGTTTTTATTTTTTCACACAATGTAAAAACTAAAGATTCTCTGTAAAAACACAAATTCTGCATTTTTTCCATATTTTTTCCATGGCAAATGGATTTGTAGGCTCCTTGGTGATGAGACTGACTCTATCAAATTGAATCCTGCAGGAAATTCTGTGGGGTGCGGGGAAAGGGTCACAAAAACATGTCAGTCAATAAATCAGAGGGCTTCCACTCCCCACCCAACCACGCTCTTACATCTCAGCAGTGGCAACTCTCCTTCTCCCTGTGGATGGTTTGATCACTTTGGAGCTTATGTCTGCCCAGCAGGAGCACCTTCCAATGCTGCAGTGAAAATGAGGATCTTGGCCCCCCTCCTTCTGTCGCGGCTGTGCACAGCTGTAAAGATAGCCCTGTCCCATGTTCCCGAGTGTAACTCCACTGATTTCTCCTGGTTTTACTTCTGATTTACACTGGTGTGCATAAGGTAAGAATCAGGCACGCACTTGTCCAAAATAAAGGACAGTCCAAAATCCCATAGATTCCAATGGGAGCATTGCCTGAGTATTTGCTACCGGATCTGCCTCCGCTGCACAGCAAGATAAATCTCAGTTTAGTTGGGCAGCTTTCATTATTTCTAGGGACAGGTGAGGCAATGAGGGAAACAAACACCTGTTGCAAGACTTTTATCCAAAAGTGAAACTAAACCAAATGGTTTTCTGAGATTTAAAAAGTTAATAACTTTCCTCCTTCCCCATTATGTTTAATTTTCTCTTTCTCCCAAACATTCAGGATTCAGCTGCAGCAAGAAAGCAGAAGCACTGAAATACTGTAAGATTTTATTTTTTTGCATACCAGTTTTTCAGACCCAATAGGAGTTCACTTGAATTGCATGGGTGTTAGTAGGAGATGACATTGGTACACTAAACATATAGGTCCAAATACTGGGGAATAGCGTGAAGACAGTTTAAAAAGCTTTTGCTCTGCATTTAAAATATTACAGGGCTGAGGGATGGAATTCTTGGCCCCAACAAGCCAGACTTCCAGAAAGGTTACTATGGAGTAGAGCTGGACGAATATTTTATTTTTCGGTTTGGTGGCAGTTCTGAAAGATCAAGGGGGAAAACAAATCAGTGTGGGTTGAACTAAATCTAAAATATGTTGGGATTTTTGGTGAACCAATGAAGTCTGTTTCAGAACAGGGATTTGAAGCTAGGTCTTCTGCATTTTTGTCAAATAAACTGTTTATCTGAAAAATTTCACCCAGCTGTACTATAGATCATGTAGGAGTAGTGGACATGACCCCTCGATAGCAAGTGTGAAAAATTGCGATGAGGGGTGGGGAGGAGGGTAATAGTTGCCCATGTAAGACAGAGCCTCTAATATCGGGATGTCTGGTCACACAAGCTGCTGAAGGGTTTTGGCCCCTTGTATCCTAGTTTGATGACAACTCCCATGCTACCCCCATGGGAAATCTACACAGACAACTGCCATGGAGCGTTGCAGTCTTCCTGCGTGGTCTCCACTGATGTTGCCACCTACACAGATGATGCGGGCTGGCTTTTGATGGGAATGCAGGATATGGGAGTTGACCCAGAGCAGGTTTGGGCCTGATTCTCCCTTGCCCCGCACCTTGTAGTCATTTATACCAATGTAAAGTGAGTGCAAAATGTTAACAAATCAGAATGGTAACATGTTACACCCACTTTGCTCACGTGCAAATAGCTACACATGGTGCAGGACAATAAACTTGAGTGCTGAGTACCAAACAGCATGTTCACTTGATCTGATGCAGCTCAATCTCTCAAATTGTTTGAATTTTTGATCTATGAAAAAGGGAGAAAGTTGAGGGCACCAGAGATGAGCCAAAGCCTTCACATTCTAGGAGATTCTGATTTAGCTGGATTCTCACTATTTAATATTATAGTAGCACCCAAAAGTCCCAGTCAGGATCAGGCCCCCACTATGTCATGAGCAAATCCTACAAAACCAAATAACAAAGTGTAAACTCTCCTCATCCCTTCTACCAACCAGTGAACAAAAACAGCATCAACATGTTTAGAATGAAAAAAAAATTAACCAACCCTGCAATCTGCAAAGAAAAAAATCCGTAACATTATTTACCATGCAAATAAAGCATTTACCATATCTGCAGAGAGGTAGGAAGAACAGTTTCTCTCCAAAGAACAACGCATAGCAGTATGATTGTTGATATATAAAAAAGAACCACAACAAAAGAGCAATGCAGCATAAAGAGGCAATTATTTCCTTTTTCCTTTGAAAGGCTATTAGTTCAAATAATGAGCAGTTGTTACTCGCAGTGGTGGGTGTATGCACGGGGTTGGGAATAATCAAGATCAGTTTCAGTGAGCGCCTCTTCATATCTATCAACTGATACATATTAGGATGGGTCAGCACTGGAGCTATAGTGCTGAGCATAGCTGCCTTAATGCAACTGACCCTGATCCAGTTCTTGGCCAAGACACAGTGAATTTCCTTCTTCATTAGGCTTTTAGCTATTCTGGGCATGGGCTGTCTTTATCTGTGTCTTGTAATGCACCGAGAACATTGTTGGTGCTTAACAAATAATAAATTATAATGGGTGAAATCATGGACAATTATAATAATAATTGACCATGGGAAAAATTCCACTGACTGACTTAACAGGGACTGGATTTCACCCAATATTTCTTAGAGGTAAGTCGAAACCAGAAACTCGAGATCTGGGCCAAAATTTAATGTCTCCGGAATTATCAGAATTGACATCCCAAATTCAAATACTTATGAAATAGGCAGTTTGAAATCTGGATCCCAACCCGAACATTCCCAAATTTGAGATGTTTGGATTCTGCCCATTATAGAGAGATTCAAACTCAAACTTGGATCTGAACCTAGATTTTCAATCTGGATCAAGTTTTTCATCCAGGTCCATCTCCAATATTTATATCCATCTTTTAAAAATCTTAAAATACAGTCAGACATTTGCTATGTCTATTTTTTTAGGTGTGAGTGGGTCCAGTTTAGGAAGCTACATTTTGTGGGTATAGGAATATTAGAGTTAAGGCAGGATTTGCTACTAATTAAGAGCACATAAGCCAGGGGTGGGAAAAACTACGGCCTGCTGGCCGGATCCAGCCCCTAGGATTGCCGCCTGTGGTGCTGCAGGCCCCACACCGCTCTCAGAAGCAGCTGGCACCACGTCCCTGTGGCCGGGGTGGGCCCTGGGCAGAGGGCTCCGTGAGTTGCCCCTGCCTCCAGGCACCGCCCCCCGCAGCTCCCACTGGCCAGGAACGGGGAACAGCGGCCAATGGGAGCTTCGGAGGAGGTACCTGGAGGTGTGGCAAGGGCAGCGCACAGAGCCCTGTGGCCCTCCACCCCGAGGAGCCACGCAGGGACGTGGTTCCGGCCGCTTCCTGGAGCGGTACAGCGTGGGGCCAGGGCAGGCAGGCAGGGAGCCTGCCCTGGCCCCGGTGTGCGCCGTTGCTACCCCGGAGTCGCTATAGGTAAGTGGCGCCAGGCCGGAGCCCGAACCCTTCCTGCACCCTGCCCCACAACTCCCTGCTCTGAGCCCACTGCCTGCACCTCACACTCCTCCTGCACCCCAACCCCCTGCCCTGAGCCCCCTGCCTGCACCTTGCACCCCAGCTCCCTGCCCTGAGCCCTGTCACACCCCAACCCCCTGCCCTGAGCTCCGTCCTGCAGTTCTCACCCCTCCTGCACCCCCAACTCCCTGCCCTGAGCCCCCTGCTGCACCCTGCACCCCCATGGACCCCAAGCCCCTGCTCTGAACCCCCTGTCGCACTCTGCACCCCTCCTGCACCCCAATCCCTTTCCCCGAGCCCCTTCATACACCCCGCACCCCTCCTCTGCCCCAATCCCTTGCCCTGAGCCCATTCCTGCACACCGCACCCCCTCCCACACCCCAACCTCTTGCCCTGGCCCTGCGTACAATTTCCCCACCCAGATGTGGCCCTCAGCCCAAAAAGTTTGCCCACCCCTGACATAAGCACTGGTTAGGGATATTTGTTCACCCAAGAAAAATGAGGATTTACTAGCTGGACATTGGTGTGCATTTTCAATAAGTGCATTGCAGTTCACAGTTGAAGTCCACAGATCCTCAGCTTATGGTGATTTGGAAAATTAGGGTTTCACATGTGGGGGACTGTCTCAAATGCAACCATGAATTTTTCCCATAGCTATTACTGATGTCGAGGACCTCTACATTTCTGTTTTTGCACCACCTCCATACAAAGTAGTCAGAGTTCTTTGTTTCTAGAATCCTTCTGAGTTGCCATGGAAATTATCACCATGTCCCTAAGTATAGGATTACGATTTCATAACAAACAACAGGAAATGGAGGGAGAGTGCTTTCGCTTAAACAGATATTTTCAGTCACCTGGATAAGGAAAACAAAAAGTTCCAAATAGTATTTTGGCACCCTTAAAGGCCCACAGTTACGGATTTTACATTATAGCCTCTGTCCATTCTCTAAAGAAGGAAAGACATGCACAGCTAGCAATCTCAATAAAAGCACGTGTTTTGCAGAACTCAGAACAGAGCAGCGTAAAGCAGCGCTGTCATGAAATTCAGCTGTGAGTGGCCAACCTACCTCAAACTCGACCTGTAGTATTTCATCCTTAGTGTCATACATTGAAGTCTGGATAAAGAAGGCGAAGAGTACATTAATATTACTGATCATTTAGACCCCAATACTGCAAATTACTCCACATGAGAGGATCCCAGTGTCTGTGTGGAGTTCCACTGAAGTCCATGGGGGCTTGGCTGTGCATTGTAACTTGTAGACTAAATCATTGCCTGTTGTGCTGACTGTTTCTCATTGTTTCCTTGTATTCTCCCATCGGTTGTCTCTTGTCTTATACTTACATTGTAAGCTTCTTGGGCCAGGAACTGGTTTTGGGTTTTTTTACATCATGTTTGTACAGCACCTAGCACAATGGGGTCATGGTCCACAACTGGGAAGGGTAGGCTCTATGGTAATAAATACAATTATAATAATAATAATTAATGGGATCATGGCCTTAAATAGGACTTTTAGTGCAGCAGTGAAAATAGACAGAAACAGGAGGGGGAACTCTCTCCACTAAAGCAGACTGAAAATTTTCAGACAGAACTTTTTTCAGTGAAAAATCAGATTCAGGTTGATCAAAACATTTCATGAATTCATGCTAAATTCACCAAATTGGTTTGGTCTACCCCTCCCCACGGGCCCCGCCCCCCAAATTCCAAAAGTCAAAAAGTTTGATTTTTTTTTAATTCAAAAATGACTTTTCATTTCCAATTTTAGTTCAGCTTTATCTTTAAATGGCATTAAAAACCTCAGAAATAAAACATTTCATTTTTGGTCAGATGAAATGCTTCATTCACCAACAAAATGTGAAAGGCTTTTGTTTTAAGTTTGACCTGAAATTTAGTATTATTTCTTTATTTATTATTTTTTGATTTAGTCAGTGCACTGAAAAAATCAATTATTCATAAAGATCTGCTTACCACACCAGCCAAGGAGCTGAGATAGCACAGTTTACTTAAGCAAGGGAGAGCTTTTATCGGAGGATGGAGAAATGCCCCTCCCCTACTTTAACCCCTGTATTTGTTTGCCAGGCATTTGACATGTGAAGAATAAGATGAGGCTCCTGCTACAAGGAGCTTACAATGCACAGGCCAGTTGATACCCTAGTAATGAACTAAATTCAAAAGCCTCAGTTCTGGGCCACATTCCAGTTGCTATACGCCTCCAGCAGCATCAAGGGACTGGAACCTAGGCAAGTCTTCCCACAGGGGAATCTCCTTAACAGGGTTAGGTTCCCCTACCTGCATAGGATAACACATTTCTGTGCAGCCTTCAGCATAAGTACTTGTCCAGGGGCATGAGGAGGCTTGGCCAGAGCAAAATGTGCATTGGATGGAGCAATCTACTGGGCGTGGAGTGGCCTGTAGGTGGCCATTTAAGGCTACCATAACTTAAAACACTCCATTGGGTACTCTAAATTGTGCCAGTGGTCCAGCAGAGCTCGGAATTCAGAGAATGTACAGGTGGGTTAGAGTCACCTATGCCCACCCCCCACCAGGGCTGCTCTTCTGAGACATAGCTCAACACTGGGAGTAAAAAGTTATGACATATTTAATTCACAAAAGTACTGTAGATGTCGCATGCCTACCTGAGCTGTCTAGAATGAAAAATTATGTTGAAATGAACATTACTGCAAAATTTCTGGTATTTCCCAGTTGAGTCACAAATAATAAACAAACAAACATAGTGGGAACAGAACCTGCAGTTCTCCATGTGTGGAACTCCCATGACAGCATAGACAGAACTGACATTTCTGATATTTCTAAAGTAAAAAACAATTAGGAAATCTAAAACTTAGAAAAATAATACAAGAACCGTTCTTTGTACATCAGAAAGGTGTTATTGTTTTCTTTTTTTATGGTAACCTATAAGCTGGAACATATAACAGTATGCTGATATTGAACTGAATTCACTATTTATTCAGAGTATTCATTAGTAGCAACTATAACGCTGTGACACTAGAGAAAAGACCTCTGTAAAATTTCATGCAAAAATTTTCACTATTTTTTTATTAAATGATGAAATGCAAAAACATGAAGATTTCAATGTCAAATATCATAATTTGAGTTCCAAACTTTGAATCTCTGAGTACTTTTTACTTAGCAATGGCCTTGTTTAAAAAAAAAAAAAAAATCTCTGCACGTTCTGACTGGTTTTGCCTTCCATCATGATTTCATCCCTTCTGGTAGTAATAGCAGCCACTTAACTGTAGAGGGCAGAGCCTGACAACATTTGAGAATGTAGCAACAAAATCACTAGCTGGCTTTTGATTTAATTATGGTGTTAAAATTGGGAAAGGTAGGTCCAGGGCATATTTCAAGAGCATCACTAATGTGGAAGCATAACAACACCCCTCTAATGAACTAATATTTTTCCCTTGATGACAAATAATTTAGATCAGTGTTTCCCAAACTGTGGGGGGCCCCTTCCCGGGGAGACATAAAACAAGTTGGGGTGACTAGTCTCTCTTTTAAAACAAGACTATTTATATGACATTCCCTAATACAGATAATTTTCTACAAAGAACACATTATACATGGAAAGAACTAGGATAACAAGGAAAAATAAGTCCTGAGGGCTTCAGTAGACTTCAAGTAGATGGTGTCTCTTTAGATCAGTGGTTCCCAAACTAGGGTCACCACTTGTTCAGGGAAAGCCCCTGGCGGGCTGGGCCGGTTTGTTTACCTGCCGTGTCCGCAGGTTCGGCCGATCGCAGCTCCCACTGGCCGCCATTCACCACTCCAGGCCAAAGGGGGTTGTGGGAAGGGCGGCCCTCAGCCCGTGCCACTTCCTGCAGCCCCCATTGGCTGAGAACGGCGAACCGCGGACAATGGGAGCCGTGATCAGCTGAACCTGTAGATGCGGCAGGTAAACAAACCGACTTGGCCCGCCAGGGGCTTTCCCTGAACAAGTGGCGCCCCTAGTTTGGGAACCACTGCTTTAGATCATTTCCTTAGGCCACAGAGCAAAGCACTGGCAGAATTGGGGTTATTAGAATTTAGAAGTGACAAGCACTAACTCAATCACTTAAACTACACTGCCATTCCACCGTAAGTGCGCTTGTGTGCACACGTGTGGATAGTGTGTGTATGAATGTGTATAAGTGATGGGAAAAAGTCCAAAGCTATTAGATCATAAATAATAAACTCACTCAAACAGCACTTGTGTAAACTGGTTCAGAAGAAAACCCAGAGCCCTAATCCGCTTCTCAGAAACCTACAAGTGTTTTCCATCTGCCCCTCCCCTCCATAAAATTATAAACAATGCAGCTATTGCCCTCTCTGCCCACAATGCCATTCATAAATCTGTATTTATGAGTCCCACATGAAGGAAGAGGAGGCATGTTTTAAACTTCATTCCACTGTAAGGAAGAATCTCAATACCAGAGGGTGAGACTGGCCTGCACCAGCTCTCCCACTTCAAAGAAGCTCTAGACTCCCTGTCGGACAGTTACCACAGCTATGCCAACCAGATTGTGCTGGTTTCAAAAGAAAGAGGAAATCTCCATGAACACAACCCCACACACAAATATGACTGAAGAAATGTAGAGAGGAAAAAGAACACTCATTCCCTCTCATTCCACCCCACACCTAGGCCTGATAATGGTGCCAGCTCACAAGAAGCTGCAGCTTTGGGCTTCAAGAGTCTTTGAAGATTCAGATGGCTGGTTAAAGGCCTGCACAGAAGGAGGACTAGGGAAAGACAAACAAGCCTCAAAGGCACACACACACACACCCTCTCTACCCAGATCTGACATGGTTCCTTGGCCGCATCAAAAGAGAGCAGGCCTGTTTGATATTCACTTTTCCTCCTTGAATTTGGGAACGTGTAAACAGAACACTGGGCCAGCAGTCTTGAGCTGAATGAATGAGCTGCAGAGGGAAGTGGGGGTGGCTCAAGTCACAGCTGGCCCTGGCTGTTCTCAAAGGGGAAGCCTATCTAGTGTTGACCTCTGGAGATCAAACAACAGATACAGCCCCTTTGAGACTCTGTGCCTATATATACATCTGGTACATTCCTGGCCTGGCACAAAGATACTGTATGGAATTTCATTCCAGAGTCGTCTTCATTATGGTATTGCCATGATTTTCTTGTGAGTCTCACAATATTTGGTGTTTCTCTTAATAGCGTGGGTCCTGGAGACCTGCATCTCTATGAGAATTCCAGCCTTCACTTGAAAAGAGTAAGTTTTAGCCGTCATGGAAAAAAAGCTTGAAACATGACTCCTAATGGCTCAAAAATCAGAAAGCAAATAAAAAGAACCCAATGTTTATTATTTTTAAGCCAATCATGATTTTTAAACACATCTCATGATTTTTTGGGAGCCTGAATCATGGGTTTTGAATGCTTGCAGTTAGCAACTTTGTCATTATTTACACTGCAAATTCTTAAAAAGACATGCTTTCAAAAACTCTCATGCTCCAAGCCATAATCCAATCACTACCTGATTGGAAATAGGGAAAAACTTCTTCCTAAAATAGGTTATTTTGTAATTGTCCATTACGGGGTTTTTTTGGACCTTACCGAAAGCACTTTGCATGGACCACTGTTGGAGACAGGAAACCAGACTAAACGAACCACTGGTCTGATGGTTTAGCAATTCCTATGGTCCTAAAGTGTCTGGCACAGAAATGTGTGATCCTCAGAAGGTTTGAGAATCAATGCAGTTCAAATAAACACCCAACATTCACTTGTTTATTTAAAGTGTCTTTGAACTATTCCAAACTTGTGTGTCTTAGAAACCAGGCTGGAAATCTCATAAAAACAACATTTTTCATTTTTTGCAATAGGTTGGCTTCCAGCTGGAACCAAGAAGAGCAGAGCACTATATGGCAATGGAAAATTATGCCTACTTCTAGAACCCCAGAATAGGTTTGAATGAAAGTCTGGGACAAAAATCCAGTTTGTTCCTATTTTATCTGAAGATATTATCCCATCTTCAGTTTGACATTTTATAATTTCTGACTTCCCGCAGTGATAATTTCACTTCTATGGAAAAACTTGGGTCATTTTATTTTTGTAGCCATACTGATGCTTGACGTACATTTGCTTAACGAATCCTAAACGGGCAAGAAGGGACAGGAGTTGTGCTATGAAGACGAACATTTTCCATTAGTCATGTTCTATCTAGTCACCATCCCAAAGCTGCTGCTCAGCACATCAGGGCTGGTTCTTTGCATGATGCAATGGAGCCACATTAGCAATGTAAAGATTATAGCTGGATGAAGCTAGTTGTCTGTCGAGATCAACTGAGGAAGCAATGTTTAGATTCAGAACTGAGTTAGGTTTAGAATCAAATTCAAGTTCTTATGAAGGCTGAACCAAACCTAGGGTTCAGATTAAATGTCTGGGAAATCTTGCAAGCTGCTCTCATGAGAACGCAACCCAAAATGATGGAAGTAAAGCTAGATCTCCTGCTTTGCAGAGATTTCTACCATCTTGGATTGGCCCTTTCTGGCAAAATAAACCACATACAGTGGATTTGACTCTGAAGATTTGAATTTGTGAAATACTTTTCTTCCTACCCTGACTCCCCCTTCTGAAATTCAGGTGGGGTTGGACCGGAGTTTCCAGACCTATCTCTAGTTATATTAACCACAGCAACTTGTGCAGACAAGGCTTTATGCAGTGGGAGGAGGATGCATAGAAATGGGAGAGCTAAAGACTTGCCGCCTGTATGAGTTCAAACCTCTTCTCCTTGCTTTATCACAGCACTTTATTTTAAAAGGAATCATGCAGTTGAAAGGTCAGGTCAGTCTGCAGCTGGGTATGAAAGGCTTTTCCAGCACAGCATGAAAATGTTCCAGTGGTAAGTGAGTGGCTGGGTGGAGATGGCCTCTGCATTGCCCTTCTGCAGCTATTGTTCGGCACCTTGTCTGAATAGGTTTGGAAGCCTCCTCCCTGAGAAGCCACTCCTTTCTCCTCTACTGTACTTATACCTCCCACACTTTCATGTTTTGTACTGCAGAGAGCTGTTGCTTCCCAGCCAGGGTCAGCACAAGGTCATGACTCCTGATGTGAGGTTAATGTAGTTGTAACTAACAACATGAATCTTTGCAGTTAAGTAAATATTCCACTCCCCCCTCTTCCCCTCCCCCACTTTTCTGTCTCAGGAAGGGAACCTGAATTAGACTTATTCATTGTAAGGGATTTAGGGCTATTTTTTCAGACCTCTTAGGCAATATATGGTACAGTCATGTACACCTAAAAATTGCCAAATGCTTAACATAAAATAGTGATTTAACACTTAGTCCCCATACAGCCTCCACAGTGTTTTCCCCAGGAATAAAAATTAGAGGGGGTGTTCAAATATACAGGGTGGGGGGTTGGAAAATTAGTAAATTGGCAACACTGGGTTGATCACTGAGGGGGGGAGGAGATGGGAGAATTGGAGGGGGGTAGGGAAATCCCCCCTCCAACAATTTCAAGGCATATTAAAAAGGCAGGTGAGCATTTTTATCCCCGTTTTACAGGTGGGAAAACTGAAGTGCAGAGACCTCTAAGACAAATATTAAATATATTGTAACTGAGAAGAGTGTCAAAATATGACCCTGACCTGTTTGTCCTATGGATGTGGACAGCAACAGAAGAGTATTAGCCAAGTTTAATCCTATCACCTTTTTCCTCTTGCAAAGATTTTTTTAAAGGGGAAAAACTTGTGCTCTATTTATTAATTATTAATATTATAATCTATTTGTATTGTGGTTTGCCAAAAGCAACATTTTAATCAAAAACTCATTTTTTTAAACAAAAACAATTTTTCAAAGATTAAAACGTTGGAGGTTTTGGTTGAAAAATGAAAACATTTTCACAGGAAATTGGGGGGAAGAAATGTCCTGTGAAAAATGATAGCTGGAGCTAATAAAAAATGCCTAAAAACCACTGGAAAATGTGTTGTAGGGAATAGCTCTGCACTGGCTGGTTAACCTGATAGGTCTTTTCCAGTTCTAATTTCTGTAACTCCAAGGAGGGAACTTTAGTTCTTCTGTAGCTGTCCAGCTTTAGTGAGCCCAGGATGCTCAGAGCACATATTAGCATCATAATGGGATACAAGGCCTGTGTGGATATCTGCATGCAAGTGTGAAGAAAGCAGTGATTAGAAGGATGGGGTGGAGAAATCATGGAGACTGTCTGCTTGGCTAATGACACAGCTTTGTCTGTGTGTCTCTGAATCCTGAAAGAGGTCACAGAATGGGTGTTTATGATGAAGCCCCCTTAATCTGATGGGATTCTTTTGATGTCTACTGGAATTGACCACTGGGTTTACAAAGTACAATTACAGACAGATAAAGCCCTAGCATTTAGAAAACAAATAAAATTAATCAGATTAGAACACCCATCACCTTGGAAAACAACAAGACTTGTTCTGTGGAGTGATCCCTCGGTCAGAAGCCTGTGATGCTATGGCCCAATTTTCCCCTTAGATCCTGTTTTCCCCAAGCACACATTTGGTGAAAGGGGACAGAGGCTAAGGAAGATTAGACTGAATAGCTGTGTATATGGATCAGTACAGCAAAGCTAATAAAACCATGTAAACCAAAGCAAATTAGTTTGCCTTCAGGACTGAGCTGGGAAAATGTAAGCCTCTCTTGACTGCAGTACTTATATAGCTGATATAAAAACTGATTCAACATTGTACCAAATCTGTGACCACCTAGTGCTTCACCTGTGTGCTGAACACCATGACTTCTCAGAATTTCACAATGATACCAGAGAAAGAATTGAACTCTTACTTCTATAAAAGCACCTCTGACGTGAGCTAAAGGAAGAGCTTTGTTAGCTGTTAGCAGTATAGGGCCTATGACACACGTGCAGGTTAGAACTTTAGTCGCAAAAATATATTGTGATTGAGCATTCACAGCCAATCTTGGCTAAAAGGAACAGACCCATTGGGGCAAATTCATCCCCGGTGTAACTATTATTTTGGCCCGTAGGAGGGCTACTCACCAAAGTAATTAACCCTCTAATTGCTGTATTCATTCCCTGTGCAGAGCACACACATAATGTTTTCCTTATGACATACACAGCATAGGACACCTCCTGGCAGGGTCAAGATAATGATTTACAGAACTCCAAGCTGCCAAGGACAGAAAAGCAACTCAGGCTGTGTTGCTTTCTGTCCAGTTCTACTGCGACCCAATTCCTGGGTAAGCTGCTGAGGCCACTGAAGGGTCTCCAAAAGCATGAGTGCTGCCTTGCTTGTGTTTCAGGCCGCCAAAGGAATGTTTGAGAAGGACAGTAGACAAACTAGACGAACTAAGTTACTCCCCTCCTACCCTCTGTATCAACCCAAAGTGCCATTTTGGGGTCTGTTTTCTGTGATGCCAGCTGAGCAGTGGCTTTAATACTCTGGAAAGGCCTGATGTTTTATGGACACCAGAGGCAGCCAGATTTTTCTCCAGAAGATCATTGCTAAACCAGCTTTAAAAGAGCCATCATAGTTTCATGTGGAATTTTATGGCCCTCAACAGCTGCCCAGCTATAGAGCAGCTCACTAAATGTGTGTGCCAGGACCCAACGTAGGCAGCTGGTTTCCATGTGCTGCAGACACACAGACAGCAGGCAAGTGATAGACAACAGAGCAATTAGCTGTCCAAAGGAACTGGAATGTTCTTTCTTTAAAAATGTGTGGCATGGTGTTCTTGAAAGTGAATGGTTAAAGCCAGACACAGTGCAAGCGGATGCCAGGATCATTTCCAGCCCCACTCCCTTGGCTCTGCCAATGAACCCCAGTCTTGGCCTGCAGCCCCTCCTTTCACCTACTCTTTCAGTCAGGAGTAAATTAAAACTAAACAGGGCCTGGATCCACCAGCCTCATACCCCCTCTCGCCCTGAACTCTTCCTCTCTGCCTTCCTTCTGCAAGATAAATTCCTCTTCTCTGTCTAGCCACCTCACCCCCAGATAGACTGCAAAAACTATTTCTTTTACACTGCTTCAGGCCATATTCTTCCTCACAGCCTCCAAGAAATGGTCTCTTGATCACTCCCACCTCCTTGATTGTCCTGCAAGGTAAGGTAACCCAGCCTACACTAGCAGGCAGCTAGCACCCTTCAGCTATGGCCTACAGCACAGCCTTTGATTCACTACTGTACCCAAAACCCTTCTGCCAGCAGAGCCAGGATCCCAGGGTATCCACCCCAATCCCAGTCTTGGGTTGGGTCTCTACACAGCTCTGCCAGTGTACCTCTTTCCTTATCTAAATTCCTGACCCTATTCTTCCAGTTCAGGAAGCCCTAGAGTACACAACTGTGAGGAACCATCCTGAACTTTCTGGAGGAAGCAGAGTGTGAGCAAGGTGTAACAAAATAGGTCTTTTCCAGCTGTAATTTCTACGATGCCATGAAACTGATTTTATTTATAACCTATGCCAGGATTTGGATCAAGATCTACTAGAGTGAAAACCCCGAGCGCTAGCCCTAACGTCACTTGCAGACCCCAACATTAACAATACTTTCATTATGAACAGTATCTTTCATACTGAAATATGCAGGTCACTTCACTAGACCCCTGTGAACTGGTATTTTGAAACACATTTTAATTTAGATAATTTAGATTAGATTATAATGAAGAGATAAATTGTCACCAGATCTCTTGCTGAAAAGGGGAACAGTTTGCCATAGTGAATGCCTAAAAATTTAAAAAGAAATATAAAAATGTTACTGATGGAATGAATTTCCAAGGTAAATATTTGGGCATAAGGAAGACTCAGACATGTGCTACTGGAATGTGCATTACAAGATCAACAGCCGGGCAAGAGTTTAGTTCTTGAGAATTCCAGCAGAGGCCGCCATTACTTTGAACTTCTGCTGAGTTGATGTGGCTCAGGAGGAAAAGAGAACTAACTTCTGCTTTTCCCATGTGATAATTAGCAGCAGAAGAATAGAGGGACTTTTAGAGACCAGAAAATTGGTGAAAAGAAAAGAACCCATAGCTGCTTATGACTTTGCTGTCCCTGAAGTTCTTCATTATACGTAGCTGTGGGTAAGTGTAGGAAGGAAAAGAAAACAAAAAAGCCAAATCAAACTGTAAATGTTGGCAAATGGTTTTTGACGGCAGGGGCTGTGTAGATTGTCTCCAAAGAACTGGTCCTTGACTCTTACTCCCCCACTTTGAGTGCCCTAGGTCATATGTAGTGAAAGCAACCGGATAGACGAAACTATCTTATCTTACACATAGACCCTGTACTGGTTTAATTAAATTGGTATAGCTAAACCCCCAACTGTGGATGCATTTATACCAGTATAAATGTGCTTATACTAACATAGCTAATTCCCATATGAGAAGGGGAATACGTATATGTGTGTGTATAAGTACATTTATACTGGTATCACTACATCTTCACTAGAGGTTGTACCAGTGTAACTATATTGACTAACGAAAAAATGACCCCAACCTGAGATATTTATACTGGTACAAAAACTGTGTTTAGACCAGGGCTTAGTCTCCAGGGGCCTGGAGAAAGTATTGGTGTAGGAGGTGAAAACTCCTAAACTCCTGAAAACTGTGATAGAAGAGAACAGTGAGGGAAGCTGACATTGCAGTTATTTTACACTCTGTAACTCCACCATGCTGGAGTTTAGCTGCTAGAAGCAGAGGGACCTTGCCTTCATGTAGTGTAATCTGACTATCCAGCATGAACATTATAGAGGAGCCCCTCTTTTACTCTGTTTGACTCATATTAGGACAGGTGCCTGGTCTTCTCCTGGGCCTGCTTGAGGCACTGCTTTGCCCTGGCATAATTTTGATACTGTCAGTCACACAGAGAACATGCACACCTTGCAGATGCAGAACCGGGTTCTGAGGTGCTTTGTTGAGGATGCTGTTCAATGCTGTTCTGAAGCAACTTCAAAGAAAATCCTTAGCTGAAAGCAGCAAAATTTATTACATCATGTACTAGTTGGAAAGGAGAGCAAGGACATATCTCCAAATCCCTCTGGGGATAGCTGGATGTCCCTTATTACAGAAAGGTGTCCTCTTTTTGCCACACCATCATCTTCCGGCAACTCACGGAAGCTACTAGATCGCATGCCCTGATTCTCATGGGTGACTTTAATTTTCCTGATATCTGCTGGGAGAGCAATACAGCGGTGCATAGACAATCCAGGAAGTTTTTGGAAAGCGTAGGGGACAATTTCCTGGCGCAAGTGCTAGGGGAGCCAACTAGGGGGGGCGCTTTTCTTGACCTGCTGCTCACAAACCGGGTAGAATTAGTGGGGGAAGCAAAAGTGGATGGGAATCTGGGAGGCAGTGACCATGAGTTGGTTGAGTTCAGGATCCTGACGCAGGGAAGAAAGGTAAGCAGCAGGATACGGACCCTGGACTTCAGGAAAGCAGACTTCGACTCCCTCAGGGAACAGATGGCCAGGATCCCCTGGGGGACTAACATGAAGGGGAAGGGAGTCCAGGAGAGCTGGCTGTATTTCAAGGAATCCCTGTTGAGGTTACAGGGACAAACCATCCCGATGAGTCGAAAGAATAGTAAATATGGCAGGCGACCAGCTTGGCTTAATGGTGAAATCCTAGCGGATCTTAAACATAAAAAAGAAGCTTACAAGAAGTGGAAGGTTGGACATATGACCAGGGAAGAGTATAAAAATATTGCTTGGGCATGTAGGAAAGATATCAGGAGGGCCAAATCGCACCTGGAGCTGCAGCTAGCAAGAGATGTCAAGAGTAACAAGAAGGGTTTCTTCAGGTATGTTGGCAACAAGAAGAAAGCCAAGGAAAGTGTGGGCCCCTTACTGAATGAGGGAGGCAACCTAGTGACAGAGGATGTGGAAAAAGCTAATGTACTCAATGCTTTTTTTGCCTCTGTTTTCACTAACAAGGTCAGCTCCCAGACTGCTGCGCTGGGCATCACAGAATGGGGAAGAGATGGCCAGCCCTCTGTGGAGATAGAGGTGGTTAGGGACTATTTAGAAAAGCTGGACGTGCACAAGTCCATGGGGCCGGACGAGTTGCATCCGAGAGTGCTGAAGGAATTGGCGGCTGTGATTGCAGAGCCCTTGGCCATTATCTTTGAAAACTCGTGGCGAATGGGGGAAGTCCCGGATGACTGGAAAAAGGCTAATGTAGTGCCAATCTTTAAAAAAGGGAAGAAGGAGGATCCTGGGAACTACAGGCCAGTCAGCCTCACCTCAGTCCCTGGAAAAATCATGGAGCAGGTCCTCAAAGAATCAATCCTGAAGCACTTACACGAGAGGAAAGTGATCAGGAACAGTCAGCATGGGTTCACCAAGGGAAGGTCATGCCTGACTAATCTAATCGCCTTTTATGATGAGATTACTGGTTCTGTGGATGAAGGGAAAGCAGTGGATGTATTGTTTCTTGACTTTAGCAAAGCTTTTGACACGGTCTCCCACAGTATTCTTGTCAGCAAGTTAAGGAAGTATGGGCTGGATGAATGCACTATAAGGTGGGTAGAAAGCTGGCTAGATTGTCGGGCTCAACGGGTAGTGATCAATGGCTCCATGTCTAGTTGGCAGCCGGTGTCAAGTGGTGTGCCCCAGGGGTCGGTCCTGGGACCGGTTTTGTTCAATATCTTCATAAATGATCTGGAGGATGGTGTGGATTGCACTCTCAGCAAATTTGCGGATGATACTAAACTGGGAGGAGTGGTAGATACGCTGGAGGGGAGGGATAGGATACAGAAGGACCTAGACAAATTGGAGGATTGGGCCAAAAGAAATCTGATGAGGTTCAATAAGGATAAGTGCAGGGTCCTGCACTTAGGATGGAAGAATCCAATGCACCGCTACAGACTAGGGACCGAATGGCTAGGCAGCAGTTCAGCAGAAAAGGACCTAGGGGTGACAGTGGACGAGAAGCTGGATATGAGTCAACAGTGTGCCCTTGTTGCCAAGAAGGCCAATGGCATTTTGGGATGTATAAGTAGGGGCATAGCGAGCAGATCGAGGGACGTGATCGTTCCCCTCTATTCGACACTGGTGAGGCCTCATCTGGAGTACTGTGTCCAGTTTTGGGCCCCACACTACAAGAAGGATGTGGATAAATTGGAGAGAGTCCAGCGAAGGGCAACAAAAATGATTAGGGGTCTAGAGCACATGACTTATGATGAGAGGCTGAGGGAGCTGGGATTGTTTAGTCTGCAGAAGAGAAGAATGAGGGGGGATTTGATAGCTGCTTTCAACTACCTGAAAGGGGGTTCCAAAGAGGATGGCTCTAGACTGTTCTCAATGGTAGCAGATGACAGAACGAGGAGTAATGGTCTCAAGTTGCAATGGGGGAGGTTTAGATTGGATATTAGGAAAAACTTTTTCACTAAGAGGGTGGTGAAACACTGGAATGCGTTACCTAGGGAGGTGGTAGAATCTCCTTCCTTAGAGGTTTTTAAGGTCAGGCTTGACAAAGCCCTGGCTGGGATGATTTAACTGGGAATTGGTCCTGCTTCGAGCAGGGGGTTGGACTAGATGACCTTCTGGGGTCCCTTCCAACCCTGATATTCTATGATTCTATGATTCCTTGCCCCAAACTTTTTAACTGGTTTTCCTATGGATGGGGCAAACGTGTGTTGGGATCAATGCGCCTTCCCACAATGTCATGACACAAAGGTGCAACATCATCCAGTCATAAATCCAAAAAGAAATTTGGTCCCTCTCACAGTCCCACAAATTAGCTGTATAGGAAAAGGGAATTTCACTATATATGTTTCACAACTCTGACCCAGATAAGTACTATTATGACTCTTACATACCCTGTGCCTTGTTTTTCAGCCTAGATGCCAAATTTATTCCTGGTGTAACTTCCATGACATCCTTAGAGTCACATCACTGGTAAATTTAACCCCAATTGGCCTAGGCTGGAGCATTGCCTTGCAAACTCTTCAAAATATTCCTCAGATAAGCAGCCCTTTCCCAAGCAGAGATGAGATGCTTCCAAAAGCCTTCTTCCCGTGAGAAGGTGAGAAGATTGCTGAATCAAATCAATCCTTCTCTCCCTCATATATGTACCAAAAGGATCTGCAAACACTCAGCCAGTGTAAATGAAAGCAGAATCAGCCCTTTCATGTTCCATTCCTGGATCTATCAGACTATCAATGTAGTGCTGCAAAAGTCACTTGTGACCTCTATGTGCTTCAGTTTCCCAATCTGTAAAATGAAAATCATAAGTAGGGGAGTGCTGTGAGGCTTCACTGATGTCTGCACAGTACTTTCAGATGCTCAGATGAAAGGGGCTGGAAAACTGCAAAGTGTTGTTATAGTTTAGGGAGGGAAACTTGGTAATGTGCTTATCAGCTGTGTGCAACTTTCTTGCACAATGAGGAATGTAGTTAGACCAGCTATCAAAATGTGTCCTATGGGCTGTGAGTCTAAAAGGAAAGTGTCTTCAACCGCTTGAGAAGAGTATGTTTTGTGTGTATCTGTGCATGCACATGCCTGTAAGAGAGTGACAAGAGGGTGCACACATCCATAAAGCTGCACCTAGAAGGGGAGTTACTGCCTTTTTGAGAGACTCTTCTTGTAATTTTTAAATTTATATCAATGTAATAATACCAAGTAAATCCCATGTAACAAACTCTCCAGTTTGGATGTCCCTGACAGATGGACAAACAGAGCTGACTGTAGCTTTTTTAAAAGAATCATTAAGTTGAAAGCTGCAGATCGAAGAAGCATTTAGCAGTTAGGTAAGGAGGATAATGGCACTGGAAATAAGGGTGAAATTCTGCTCTCAGTAACAACAGAATAACTGGAGTAAATCAGTTAGAGATCAGAGTTTGACCCTGAATGACCAATGGACAGCATCTCCGGAACATGCGGCTGTTAACCAAATCTCCTCCAAGGAGTATCAACAGCATGAATATCATAATTCTTATGAATGCAGATGAAGGTTCCATCTTTCAACCATGGGTGTAGGTGAGGATATGCCATGACCCAGAGAGTGGTTTTAATTTTGAGGGGCAACAGGTTACTTGTTGTTTTTTTTAATTAATGCCCAGCTATATGACTGTCTGCTTGCACCCGTTGTCTTAATAATCATATTAGCGCAAAATCAACAGGAATTTTGCTGAGTACAGACTTAGAGATTTGTCCTATTGTATGCACTAGTGCATCTAATTTGAGAAAGAGGGACATTGTCAATAGGAATGGTAGGTGCTCAGTACCTCTGGTTCATGTATGATTACCAAAATTGTCTGCTAAGTTCCAGTTGCAGAATTAGGGCAGAACAAATTATTCACAATTAGTAAGATGGAAAATATAGCTTCTTTTTTCTGCTTGCAGAATATCCATAACTCGCTGTTAGAACTTATTTAAGAAAATTTCTTCATATTTCATAAATATATTAAATTTAAGCACTGTTGTTTCTTTATGATGGGTCAAATAAGTCACACAGCATTGCCTCTGCTCCCTGATTGGATGAATATCCAATCACTTGTTTTGAAAACTAGTAAGTAGAAATATAAAGTTTGGTTTCTGCAATATTTGTGTCAGTGAAACTTGATGACTTGAATGTTCATGAAAAGTGAACACAAAAAATGCTAAAGAAATTGTGATGGAGTGGGATGTGACCATGTCAAACTGTGAACTCCATTTTGTATTGTAACGTCCATTTTGGGTTTGGACATCCTTCTTGTGTTGGTGCTGAACATATGCCTCCAAGGCAGTTTGCTGTAATACATTCCAGACAGGTGCTTGGCCCAGGAAAGGTGCTTGACACCTAGCTGAATTATTATGACTGAAAAGTCATCACGGAGCAATGTAGGACATCAACTTTGATTGTTTCAACAGCTGGTCCAACCCCATGGAGCAATTGACTTGCTACACAGAAACCTGACTGGGGAAGGGCTTGGAATTTTTCAGCCTGGGCTCATGGCAAAAAAAAAAGTGAAAGAGACTATTTAACAAAGGATTTGGTGCTTCTCTCCGATGGGAGGACCTCCACTGCCACATGGAAGAACTGTCTGGAGAGAGACAGAAGACAGGAGGGACTCTGCCGAGCCTGAAGCCCTGACAAGACCTCAGATTCATAGAAGAGGTGAGATCTGACAGCAGGGGAGGTGGGATGTAGGGGTGTTTGCTATTTTACAAAGATCTGTAACTCTCTAGTGATTTTTAAGAGTAAAGTTTCTGTGGTTAAGAAATTCCTTTGCTAAGCCTGAATTCCTTGCCATCCTTCCACTATGTTCCCTCAGGGGTTAAACTAAGAAACTCAGGGTGACCACAGCCAAAGTAGAACATTAAGGGAGCATATGAAAGCAACTAGAGGGGTCTGGGGAGGTCTGAGGCACAAGTTCAGGAGTCCGGGACCAGCAGGACTGTGGAGTCTCATATCCCAAGGAAGGAGTCTGATCCTGGGAATGTGCCTTGCAGAGCCAGAGCTTGGAACAGTGACCTGTCTCTTCCTAGACCCCATTGGCTTAGAAGCACATGGAATTCAGTGGTGAGTCCACTGACAACAGACTGGTGGTAATGGTTCAAAGAGAAACTGGGCCAGATTGTGACAAAATTCATTTAAAAACTTGAGTAAATAGTCATATAAATTGCTTTGCATTATTTTCCCAGCTCTAATAAATAATAAATAATAGTAATAATAATAATAATAATAATAATAATGAGGCTTTACACTTCTATCATGTACCCCATCCAAGAATCTCCAAGTGCTTTGCAAATACTAACATAGTGTTCCATGAAAGCAGGGGAGTACCATCATCCCCATTTTACAGATTCTGGGACACAAATAGTTCTGCCCAAGATCATGCAACACATCTATGTCAAAGCAGGGAATGGAACCCTAATTTTCTATCACTCCTGTGTGTTAGCCACAACACTATTCTTTCCCTGTATCGCTAGTGAAGTTGTAAGAGGCATAAAGATAAATTCCATCTCTCCTGGGAGAATTTGCAGGTCTTTTAACTGAAAGTTAGCAAAATTAAACTTTTGACTTGGAAATGGAACAAATTTGACCTGGAGTCAGTGAGAGGCAAGTAACACTGAACCACACAATCGCTTTTTCAGAACATCACTTGTCAGGGTACAAGTGGACTTTCAATGGCTACACCCTTTATTCCTTTGCTATCTCTCAAGAGATGTTACAGAATGAACTTTTATTAGATTATCTTGATAATATATAATCCTATTTACTGGATATCCAGCTGCAGCACATATCATTTACCAGCGGGATCTCAGTTTTCCTCATGACTTTTCCTTTTTATGTTGCAGGCTGAAGGAATGTGTCACTTACCAGAAATGTGTCACTTCACCTACATAGTGCTTTGAAGAATAATTGGCTGGGTGTAACCAACCTAGTGTGGGACTGGCTCCATGGTAAATTTTTCCCTGCTGAGCCTTGCAGCCAGCTCTCATGCATCTTTTCAAATCTTCCCAATCTGTGCAGCTATTATTATTTATGACTCTGCCACAAGTGTGCTAGCCACTTTTAGTAGTTACAAACCACAGCACAAATGGCCAAAATCCAAAGTGGGTACTTCCATTCTATCTAATGTCCCTGGACAGTAGGATGCTTCTTCACTTGCTGTCCTAACGTGTTGTGGAGTGTTGCTGTATGTTAGCATCTCCCACCCCAGAGATGGCTGTATTTCACTGGACAGTGGAGAAATTCCTATGAATACATTTTCTATGTATTTAAAGTGCTTTGGGACAGGGGTGTAATGAAGGGGAGGGGCCATGCACTCCCTCCCCACCCTTGGCCAGCTCTGAGCAGAGACCCAGTAGATGCCACCTTTTTCCCAGCTGTGCCTGAGACAGTAGTGGCCCCTTGGCTGGGGACACACCACCCACACAGGAGGTAACAGGTTGGGTTGCCCAGTAGGGAAGCCTCTGCCAGAGTCCCTGTGTTGCAGTCTGGGAAGGGAGGTCTGGCACTTCCCTGAGCCTGCTGCCCGGCAGGACAGCAGTGGAAGGGGGCTGCAGCCTGGATTCTGGGACTTGCTATAGGGAGTGGGAGCGCTTGGGGCCCGCAGGGCTGCGTGGTACCTCCCCCTGCACTTTCTATGCATTGCCATGGTACCAGAGGCGTGGGATTGGCACATTTCAGAGCTTTCTTCCCTGGCTGCAACCCTGCAAACCTGCCTGCAACTGTATCTGCCCTCTGCGAGCTGTGCACCAAGCTAAGCCATGCCCATGTGGCACCCTGTGCTCTACTATCTTCTCCATCCTGGGACAGGTGCCCTTCTGGAGAGGAGTCCTCTCTCTGGGTCTCCTCCTTAGGAGAATGGTGGTTTCACCCTGCTTTGGGATCTGTTGGGATGAAAGACCCATTATCTCCTCCACAAATCAGTTGATGAAGAATTGGAGGGTGTAACCTACCTGTTCAAGAAGACATATAGGCCCCTTTGTGGTTTCTAGGATCTTCATTTTTGTACCTTAATTATTTCTTACATAGCTATCAAAATACAATCATCCCTTGATGATAGCTAACTTTTCTTCATAAGATTTGACACAGTAATTACTTGGATTCATCTTTGCACAATGCGATTTATGATAGGAGAATATCACATCTGTATAGTTGGAGGACTCTTGACTACAGTCATAAAGAACTGCTATTTTGAAGACGCTGTTCTTCTAAGGCGGTATTCACCAACTAAGTCTCTGGTTTAGTTTCCTGATTGCAAATGTCTTTTTAGCAAACAAAAAGTGCCATTGTGTGTGGCCAAACAGAAAACAGACACCCTTTGTTCTGTAAATAATCTGTCTGAAATTCAAATTACCCAAGCAGTACATCCTGTGGCACTGGAAAGAGGCTGGTGTTTATGATCACTCACAGAGCATCCACTAACATTCAGAGAGGTCAAAGTGAATGGCAGCTGCAAATCCACAAACTGAAGTCAAGGGGATACTCTAGATTTACACTGATGTAGCTGAAAGTAGAATTTGGCCCATCGCTACCCTGAAATCATGTGCAAGACCTGAACACAAATCCAGAAATATCACTCCATGCTTTAGACTCCAAGGTCCTGATATACTCATTGCCCAGGCTGCCAGACGTCAGTGGTGATAAGTTTGCCTGAAGTGGGGGATATAGTGGTGCAAATTGGATATAGTGGTGCCTGCAACTCCTGCTCCATAAGAGAAACTGAAGCCAGCAGGCACAGTCTCAAACTGGACAGGGGACACTTGTGATTTTTAGGGTCTCGGGGTGGGGGAAAACCTCTTGTTGGGGAGAGGAGCAGGAAATCACTCAGTGAGTACCCCTCCCTTCTGTGCCAGCTGTCAGAGAAGCAGATAGAGCAGCCTATGATTTGCAGAGTCTACAAAAAGAGCAGGAACCAAACTAGCCTTTTGTTTGCTTACATTGAAGGCCAGTCCTAGCAGCTGGTTTCATAAAGAAATTTCAGCCCAAGTAGCAAAACATTCACTGGTTCAGGGACTCTGGGGTCTAATACTGTACACTCACAATGCTCATTTTAAAAAATTTAACAGAATTAGTTTTGTATGATTTACAACAGATAAGGCTAGGGATCAAATTCTTTCTGCCTTTACTTCCTATATAACCCTTTTTGTCATTCTGTCAATTATACAGAATGCACCCACCAAATATTTGGAGGAATTTCCAGTTATGAAAGCTATGTATGCATTTCCTCATCCATCCTTTGGAGGAATAAGGAAATGAGCACAAAGCAGGTGGAACTGGCATATAAGAGCAACATGTATCTGCCTCTTGAGAAAAATAACTACATTTGAAGAGGTTTATAAACTGGCCAGCTTTTGGTTACCCATCTAGAGTCTGATTTTCGGAAGTACTAACCACCCCCAGTACCAGCAGAAGTCAATGGGAACTGCAGTGCTCATCGTCTTACAGAAGCAGGCCCTTAGCCATTGACCCACTCGCACCATAATATGATAACTTCCATAACCCAGACACACATACTGGGTAATTAATTAATAAGAATCAATTTTTGATATAACAGTAGTACTTCACTGGGGCATCATTACACAGATTACATTCCTGAATTTGGTTCAAATATAGTTAATGCCAGCTAATATATATGGAAATGGGAGAAAGGCAATGGATGCTATTTTCTGAATGCTTAGGCGACACTGTGCTAAATACCTTTTTATTTTAAGGAAAGTTAAGGGTGCTCAGCACTGCACAAGTCCTAAATACGTAAAAATAGCAGCATTATAGGCCAAAGACTGGGGCCATTGAAATCACTGTCCAAACTCGCATACACTTCATCAATATTCATTAAAAAGCAGTTGCTACATTTGAAGAGTAAGCATCACTTAAAAATTACAAAAGAGCCATCAAAATTATTCACTGGAGTAAGCTAAGGAAGGATCTAGTGCAAGCTAATCATTTTACACTCAGTTTTTATAATTAAGTGTATAAGTGCTTACAGCAAAAATTACAGTTTCCTCCTGAAAAGCCAGATGGATTCCTCTGCTGAGAGAAGGCAGATGTCCTTTATCTACCAACACATAGTTTTCTATAAACAGAGGATCAATCCGTGTACTTCTAATGAAAACACTTTAAAGCCCTATCAACCCAAATACTCCAGCACTATTAATAACTAATGCAATATAATATTAACAATAAAAATCATAATAGAAGTTGGAGATGGAAAAGGTATTGTAGTCATCTCTGGCCAATGCAAGATGATTTTCTATGTTAACCTTTCTAGTGTTTTGTCCATTCTACTTTTAAGTGTCTCAAGCAATAAGGCTTCTACTACTTCCTTCCCCCAGAAGTGACTGCTTTTCACAGAAGCTGTATGTACTGTACCTAGAGCTAATTTGTAGCAAATCTGTAATAAAACAGTGCAAAATGAACAAGGTTGCAGCACTAGCTGAAAGAATAAATCTGACCAACATATGTGTGATTCTGGATTAATCAAATCAGCAGCGTCTACATTCACGTGTGCTTTTATCAGTATCTTTTTTTTCCATTTTCTATTAAAGCCACCTAATTGTAATTTCTTGGGACAATCCCCACTCCCCACTTGTGAGAACCATTTTTATTTGAAGCTTGTTTACATTCTTGCAGTGTGGGATTGGATGGAAGTTTGGGTTTCCTTGTGATGAAATATCAAAGTTGGGACCTAAATGATCGCCTCGTTGTATATTCCCACAAGATGATGATAGGAAAACTTCAGGTTAATTAAACTAATCATTAAACCTTTGGGAGATCTGACTTTGCTTCTCCCTTCAATTTGGCTATTTTTCCCACTCCTCCCAATATACTTTATCTATTTTATTCTTCTGTTTTGAATTTCACTAAATTGTTTTTTAAATCTCCCTATGAAATACTGTATCCATGTGAAGGATTATTACAAACATTCCATTACCATGCAAATAGATTTGGTTCCTTATAAATATATCTGATCCTCTTTACACCATGCAGGGCCATATCCAATCCTGATGTAATCAGGTGATCATTGCACCTGGTTACATGAGGGCTAAATTTGGTCCATAATCTTTTTGTTTGTAGCATCACAGCTGTCAGCATGGAAATTATTATGATGTCACAAATGGAGGATTATGACTATAGATGGGGAGCCAGCAGCCAGAGCAGATTTGTTCTTTAAAGATTTCTTAAAGAATTCTGATTTTTAATATAGTCGATGGTATGAGGGAATGGAGACCAAGAAGTGGTTGCAAGACAGGCCAATGAGGAAGATAAGCAGATGAGCAGGTTCTGTTTGATCATGATTTATGTAGGGGCAGAGTTGCTGAAGTAAAATGGATTGCCTTCGCTGCAGAGTTAAATTATAACTTGAGTGTTGTCCCTAACTTGAGTCTCATCCTCATATAAAAACCCTCAAGTCAAGTGGGGTGGTGCTTCTAATCATAGGCGCTGACTTCCTCTCTACCCAGGGGGTTCTCAATCTCTGCTTTGCCTCAGGTCCTGCCCCCACCCCGCCCCATCTCTTCCTGCCCTTGCTCTGCCCCATTCCCAACCCCACTCCACCCTTCCCCCAAGGCCATACCCCCGCCCTCCTCTTCCCACCCCACCTCTTTCTGCTCCCTCCCCAGAGCATGCCTCATCCCTGCTCCTCCCCCTCCCTCCCAGCGCCTCCTGCAGGCCGCAGAACAGCTGATCTGTGGCGGGCGGGAGGAGCTGGGAGGGAGGGAGGGGGAGAAGTTGATCAGCAGGGCTGCTGGCAGGGTAGAGGCATTGGGTGGGGGGGAGCTGGCTACTTGTGGGTGCTAAGCACCAGCTAATTTTTTTCTGTGGATGCTCCAGCCCTGGAGCACCCACAGAGTCTGCGCCTATGATTCTAATTCAAGTTGGCTGGTCCATCATTGGTTGTAGACTACAGCTCCAGTTACCACAACTCATCAGTGGCTAGCACGTCACCCACGCCGCTTCCTGCAGCCCCCATTGGCCAGGAACGGTGAACCGCAGCCAGTGGGAGCTGTGGGGCTCCGTGCCTGTGGACGCTCCAGATAAACAAACTGGCCCAGCGACTTTACCCTGCCAGCGGCTTTACCCTGAGGGGCTGGGTGCCAAAGGTTGCCAACCCCTGCACTAATACAATCACTCTGTGCAGTAATCCAATTACTCTGTGCAGTTTGACTGTTATTTTGCAGAGTGGCCACTCTCACTCAAGCTATGCTAACCTGAGAGGAATTAGCTCAAATGTAGATAACAGGTTAACTCAGGGCATGGCTATACTGGAAACTTCAAAGCGCTGTCGCGGGAGCGCTTCCGCAGCAGTGCTTTGAAGTGTTGAGTGTGGTCGCACGCAAGTGCTGGGAGAGAGCACTCCAAGCGCTCCTGGTAATCCACCTCCACGAGGGGATTAGCTCCGAGCGCTGAGAGAGCGGCTCCCAGCGCTTGGAGCCTGTTTACACTAGCACTTTAAAGCTCTCTGATTTGCTGCGCTCGGGGGGGGGGGTGTGTGTGTGTGATTTTTCACACCCCTGAGCCAGCAAGTAAGAGCACTATAAAATGTAAGTGTAGCCACGCCCTCAGTAATGAAGACATAGCCACAGTGGGACCAGTTCCCACAACAAACAACAAGTGATCATGACTCAGCAGAACATGCTTATTCCAAAATCAAACCAAACAAAATTCCAGCATACATATCACTGCGTCTTCAGTATCTAGGGTCAGATTGTCCACTGTATGGAAAATGGGTCCTATAGCAGACACAAATTTCCATGGAGTTCCCACTAATGGAAGTTCCCAATGGCTTATTTCCAAAGAGTTAGTCCCACATGGAACTTCACAGGGGTTTGTCCTCGTAAACCCCTAAATCCACCCTCATACAACTGCAGATATTTCATGAGATCTGTGAAAGCCAAGGTAACCCTCATCATTGGAGGTTTTTAAGAACAGGTTAGACAAACACCTCTTAGAGATGGTGTGACCTAGGGAACTGTTGATGCCAACTGGCAGAGGACACAGGAGATGCATAGGGTTTTACAGTGATCCCTTGGGTCAGACATATGCATACTAGTTCACCAAAGGGTGGCATGTGAAGTCTCTACCAAGAGAGCCAGTAGCCCAGCAGCCATCATAATCATTATGAAATACGTGTACAGATAATATTTAAGAAGTTATGTATATCTGCTGAAAATGATGTTCTTAAAGTCTTGGAGTTAAGGCAGGTCATCAGCAGGTGACATACTTCAGACATGTTCCTTTCAGGCATGAGGTAACAGATGCTTATCTCCCTGTCTGGTCGTATGTGTATTGTCTGCCTCACAATGGAGGCCTATTTGTATACTAAGCCAGGTGCCAACCAAAAGGTTGCAAAATTTACATGAGAGAAAAATGTACAGGAAGACACTCAACAGCAGGGGATTGTCTTGTTTATGAATGAAAACAAAGGAGGGGACTTGTATATCTTGGAAGGCAAAGGAACACACTTGTCCTTCACCTGGGAGTCAAGTTGACAGTGTGTTGGTCTCATGAAAGGATGATCACAGTCAAAGCCTTGCTGTAAAATGCTGCAGGGAGTTTGCAGGTCTACAAGACATGAGAATATCTAGTTAATCAAGTTTAGGTTCTAGACAGGGGTTCTCACAACAAATTTTTTGGTGGCCTCAGAGTGTGGCCACCAGCTCTTGCTGGTGACAGCTATGACAATTTTTCCAAAAAGCTTAATTAATTTTAGGAAAAACAAATAAATATGCAAATATACCTGTCCAAATCATTGTAATTTATTTATATAGGGTGGGTTTTTTTTTTTTTGCAGATTCAATAATAACAAAAATGTACAGTTGTCCCTATTCTTTACTGGACCTAAACAGAATAGAAACACAAATAAGGTGTTTTGCATGTTCTTGTCTTTTTTGTTGTTGTTTCTTTGCTTTTCTGGTTTCTGGTTGTTGCTGTTTTTTTAATAGAATTGCTAGCTAGTAAGTCCCCTTCTGTGAAAAGTGGTATTTGTATGTTTATTAATATCACTTTTCACAGCAGCAAACTTGTTAGCTAGCTGGGAGGCAGTGAAAAGTGATATTAACAAACATACAAATATCACTTTTCACAGCAGACTTACTCAGCCCTGGCAAGCTGGGGGACAAATTAAGCCTTGGATGGAGAAGTGGGTAGGGAGGCGTTGGGGGCCAGGGGTGATGGGGTGGATGGGTCAGGGACCGGGGGAGGCAGCAGGGGCCAGAGGCAATGGGGAAGGTGAGCCTGAAGCCCAGTGGCCAGAGCCTGCCGCCACATGGCCGAAGCTTGCCACCTGCCACCCCAGGGCTGAAGCCAGAAGCCTGAGCCCCACTGCCCACAGGAATGTGGGGAACTCATACCGGTTGTCTGCTCCTCCAGCATTTGTGGCTCCAGAGGGGGGCACGGTCCAACTCCTACTTGCAGACACAGTGGAGAGGCCAATGCTTTGCCCCCCAATCACCACCCAGGCAGCTGTGGCCACAAGAAAAGCCTCATTCGAGAACTGCTGTTCTAGAATATGTGTTATGATTTTATTTTATATGTAACCATTTGTTTCCAATATATCTACTTGTTATTATTTGAACCTCTTTGCTTTGTTTAACAAACTTATACCTGATTTCACTATAAACATCTAAGTGTTGTGTGTTAAGTGGAATGGTGATCTGAGGTGGAATTAGTTAGCTGGGTGTATTGTTTCTTTAGAAGCACTGAATCTGTGAATACTGCGAGCATCCAGTGGACCAGGGGCTGGACACTCAAGGGAGACACTGGGAGGGCACAAGAGCTAGAGCATGCCTATTGCTAACCTGTAAAGTAACAGTGGGGCTGACAATGCCTAGAGAGGAGTGCTTGCATTGGCCACGGCTAGTGGAGTTGGGGAGCTGAGCCATGGCAAACACAGACAAAGCCCTGGTCTACACTATGGGGTTAGGTCGAATTTAGTGGTGTTAGGTCGATTTTAAAATTAATGCGTCTACACAACCAACCCCGTTCTGTCGACCTAAGGGGCTCTTAAAATCAACGTCTCTACTCCGCCCCGGCGAGGGGAGTAGCGCTAAAATCGACCTTGCTGG
The DNA here is from genome assembly GCF_965152275.1 of Natator depressus. NCBI lineage: Eukaryota > Metazoa > Chordata > Testudines > Cheloniidae > Natator > Natator depressus. The sequence goes on along the minus strand of NC_134242.1, from coordinate 80,509,714 downwards.
GTCGAATTTGGGGTAGTGCAGACGCAATTCGACAGTATTGGCCTCCGGGAGCTATCCCAGAGTGCTCCAATGTGACCGCTCTGGACAGCACTTTGAACTCCGATGCACTAGCCAGGTACACAGTAAAAGCCCTGGGAAATTTTGAATTTCATTTCCTGTTTGGTCAGCGTGGCGAGCTCAGCAGCACAGGTGACCATGCAGATGCCCCAGAATTGCAAACAAGCTCCAGCATGGACCAAAAGGGAGACACTGGATCTGACTGCTGTACGGGGAGAAGAATCTGTGCAGGCCGAACTCCGATCAAAAAGAAGAAATGCAAATATATATGCCAAAATCGCACAGGGCATGGTGGAGAGAGGCTACAACAGGGACACACAACATTGCTGCGTGAAAGTTAAGGAGCTCAGGCAAGCCTACCAAAAGACAAAGGAGGCAAACGGTCGCTGCGGGTCAGAGCTCCATACATGCTGCTTCTATGATCAGCTGCACGGCATTCTGGGGGGGACCCTACCACTACCCCACCACTGTCCGGGGACACCTGCAAGGGGGGAGTCTCACGCAACAGGGCAGAGGATTTTGTAGATGAGGAAGAGGAGGAGGAGGAGGAGAATGCGCAGCAGGCAAGCGGTGAATCCCCGGCAGCCAAGACCTTTTCATCACCCTGGAGCCAATACCCTCCCAAGGCGGGATCCCCGACCCTGAAGCTGGAGAAGGCAGCTCTGGTGAGTGCACATTTGTAACTACAGTACAGGGTTTAAAAGCAATAGTGTTTAATGTTTGATTTGCCCTGAAGAGTTGGGATGCATTTGCAGCCAGTACAGCTACTGGAAAAGTCTGTTAACGTGTCTGGAGATGGAGCAGGAATCCTCCAGGAACATCTCCATGAAGCTCTCCTGGAGGTACTCTGAAAGCCTTTGCAGAAGGTTTCTGGGGAGGGCTGCCTTATTTCGTCCTCCACGGTAGGACACTTTACCACGACATGCCAGTAGCAAGTATTCTGGAATCATTGCAGCACAAAGCATGGCAGCAAATGGTCCTGGGTTTTGGTCACATTCAAGCAATATTTGGTCTTTATCTTTCTGTGTTAGCCTCAGGAGAGAGATTTCATTCATCGTCACCTGGTTGAAATAGGAAAGGAGTACTTGTGGCACCTTAGAGACTAACCAATTTATTTGAGCATAAGCTTTCGTGAGCTACAGCTCACTTCATGTAAGGGAACAGTAAAAGGACCCCGTTCATGCTGGGTTATTTGCACTTGGCTAAAAGAGATCATCCCGGAGAATAGCCAGGCAGCGGGGGGAGGGGTGAAGGGATCATCCCAGAGAATAGCCATGCGGTTGGGGGGGGAGGGGGGAGAGGTGTGTGCTGCACATTCACCTGAAAACCACAGCCCCTCCTTTTTCTGAAACCCAACCAGCATTGCTTGCTATGGGAAAGGATGATGCTGCAGTTTGAAACCATTCCCACATGTTATGACAGCGGAAGAAGCCAACCCCACGTACCAAAAGGCTTACCATGGTTGCCTGGAAACCAAATTCTGTTGCCCAGCCATGTGTGATGTGTCACCATACTGGCAGGCGCTCAATATAAAAGGCAAAATGTGCTTTAGGTACAAGGTCGCATGTGCGGTGAATTGCTTGATTCACTGTGAAAGAGTCTCCCTTTTGTTCTCAGAAATGTATCATCTTAAATTTTACTCTCCCTTTTTATCTCCCCCCAGGTGCAAATGTTTCTATGTTCCCCCTATCATCTCCATCCCTGAGGTTATTGCAGATTAGAAGGCGAAAAAAACACACTCGCGATGACATGTTTTCAGAGCTCATGCAGTCCTCCTGCACTGATAGAGCACAGCTTAATGCATGGAGGCATTCAGTGGCAGAGGCCAGGAAAGCATTAAGTGAGCACGAAGAGCAGAGGCAGGAGGCGATGCTGAGCCTAATGGGGGAGCAAACAGACATGATGAAGCATCTGTTGGAGCTGCAGGAAAGCCAACAAGAGCACAGACCCCCGCTGCATCCATTGTATAACTGCCTGCCCTCCTCCCCAAGTTCCAAATCCTCCTCACCCAGACACCCAAGAATGCGGGGTGGGGAGGCTCCAGGCACCCAGCCACTCCACTCCAGAGGATGGCCCAAGCAACAGAAGGCTGTCATTCAAACAGTTTTGATTTGTAGTGTAGCTACAATAAGCAATGTGGCTTTGTCCTTCCCTCCTCCTGCACCCCACCTCACCCGGGCTACCTTGTCAGTTATCTCACTTTTTTTTTAATTAATAAAGAAAGAATGCATGGTTTCAAAACAATAGTTACTTTATTTCCTTGCCAGCTGTGGTCGAGGTGAGGAGGGTGGCTGGCTTACAGGGAATTAAAATCAACAAAGGGGGCGGGTTTGCAGCAAGAAGAAAAACACACACAGCTGTCACACCGTAGCCTGGCCAGTCATGAAACTGGTTTTCAAAGCCTCTCTGATGCGCAGCACGCCTAGCTGTGCTCTTCTAATCGTCCTGGTGTCTGGCTGCTCAAAATCGGCTGCCCGGTGATTTGCCTCAACCTCCCACCCTGCCATAAACGTCTCCTCCTTACTCTCACAGATATTATGGAGCACACAGCAAGCAACAATAACAATGGGAATGTTGGTTGCGCTGAGGTCTAACCTAGTCAGCAAACAGCATCAGCAAGCTTTTAAACGTCCAAAGGCACATTCTACCACCATTCTGCACTTGCTCAGCCTATAGTTGAACTGCTCCTTACTACTGTCTAGGCTGCTTGTGTACTGCTTCATGAGCCATGGGAGCAAGGGGTAGGCTGAGTCCCCAAGGATAACTATTCCATTTCAACATCCCCAACGGTAATTTTCTCGTCTGGGAAGTAAGTCCCTTCTTGCAATTGCTTGAACAGCCCTGAGTTCCTAAAGATGCGAGCGTCATGCACCTTTCCCGGCCATCCCACGTTGATGTCGGTGAAACGTCCCTTGTGATCCACCAGTGCTTGCAGCACCATTGAGAAGTACCCCTTGCAGTTTACATACTGGTTGACAAGGTGGTCTGGTGCCAAGATAGGGATATGTCCTATATGTCTAGGATTCTGTCTATTGCCCCACCACAGTTAGGGAACCCCATTGCAGCAAAGCCATCCAGTATGACCTGCACATTTCCCAGAGTCACTACCCTTTATAGCAGAACGTCAGTGTTTGCACTGGCTACTTGGATCACAGCAGTCCCCACAGTAGACTTGTCCACTCCAAACTGATTCCCGACTGACCGGTATCAGTCAGGCATTGCAAGCTTCCATAGAGCTATCGCCACTTGCTTCTCAACTGTCAGGGCAGCTCTCATCTTGATATTCTCATCTGTGCTTCAAGGTGGGGGGTAAGCAACTCACAAAGTTCAAGGAAAGTGGCCTTACACATGCGAAAGTTTCACAGCCACTTGTGAATCATCTCATACCTGCAACACTATGTGGTCCCACCAGTCTGTGCTTGTTTGCTGGGCCCAGAATTGGCGTTCCACTGTATCAACCAGCCCCACTGCTGCCATGATGTCTCAATTGCCACAGCCCGTGCTTTCAGGAATGTCTGTGTCCATGTCCTCATCACAATCGTCCTCCTGCTGGCGTCTCTTAGCCCGGTTCTGCACATACTCCAGGATAATGCGCGAGGTGTTTACAATGCTCACAATAGCAGCGGTGAGCTGTGCGGGCTCCGTGCTTGCCGTGGTATGGCGTATGCACGGGTAATCCAGGAAAAAAGGCACGAAACGATTGTCTGCCATTGCTTTCATGGAGGGAGTGAGGGAGGGAGGGGTGACTGATGACATGTACCCCAAACCACCCTCAACAATGTTTTTGCCCCATCAGGCATTGGGAGCTTAACCCAGAATTCCAATGGGCAGCGGAGACTGTGGTAACTGTGGGATAGCTACCCACAGTGCACTGCTCTGTAAGTCGATGCTAGCCATGGTATTGCTGACTTAATGCGCTTAGTCGCACAATCAACTGTATAAAATCGATTTCTAAAAATCGACTTCTATAAAATCAACCTAATTTCGTAGTGTAGACATACCCAAAGTTTCCTCATTCTAGGGCATGTGGTAGCAGACTAGCTATACTTGGTTCAGCCTCAGTTCAGAGGGCTGGACTAGATGACCTCTTGCAATCCCTTTCAGCCCTACATTTCTATAATTCTATGTTTCTATAGATACCCTGTGCCTCTGCAGTGTCTACAGGTCCCTCCTGCTCATGAGGCAGTATGGTTCCTGGAGCTGTGCTGCCATGGATCACTACTGGCCTCTGTTCCTAAGGCCCTTTCACAGGGGGTTCAGAGCACTTCACTACTATGGTGATGGGGCAGGGGCTATATAAGTACCTAGACAGAACATGAATTGTTGTAGGATGATCTTAAGATGGGATGCTCTGTGGGGTTTGGGGTGCAGTGGGATGATGCAATGGAAAATGGCTGTTCCTTCAGCCACTCCACCACCCCAGATACTGATCCATGCAGAACATCCACAAATGGGGTTGGGGGTAATAGGGGCAAGCTGAAGCCTTAAATGAACTCATGTATTTATATAGTGAGATATCTAAACATGTGCCTTGCAACTGGTAAGTCTGCTGAACAATAAATCAGAAATATACCAAAACTAGAACTTTCTATGTGAACTGCCCTTCTCTATCCCCTTGAATGTTGGTATTTCAGATAAAATGAAACCCAGATCTTCCTCAGGTACTGATTTTGTAGAGCCGAAACCTGACAGAAGTGGTTTTATAAAACCAGCTTTCTCAGTCAACCCCTACAAAAAGTACCCCCCAAGAGCTTACAGTCTAAAGAAAATAAGTTTGGTACAGTTTGGCGAACAAAAGATTGTTGCTGGCATACCTTGTGGAACAGGTGGATTCACAGAAATGTTCTGAAGATAGAGGGAAGGGTCTTAGTTCACATTCATTATATGTTGTATACTGTGGATCCATCTCTGTGTTATGTGAGAATCTCTGATAAATTCTTGATTGTAACCACATGACTAAAGCTGCTCAAAACTCAGGATTTCCATCCCACGGGAATTCTGACACTTTGACAAAGTTTTTGTTTAATTTTCAGCTGCCCTTTAGTGAGGGGAATCCCACACCATGAAGCAGGGAACCTAGAAACCCTGAGAGCCCCATCTCAAACTGGGACACTCATATTTCCAGGATTCCAACTCTGTGGTAGGGAACCTGAAAGCCTTGGGGTCCTTGGCGGAAGAGCAGGCTGCATGATCAGGCTGTCATGGAGCCATGGACCTTGGAAGCTCTGGGATCCCTGGCACCAGGGCAGCCCACTTGGTAGGTCTACCCTGGAGCTGTGGACCCTGAAAGCCTGAGTTCCCCAGAAGCTTGCCAGGTGAGCTGGCAGAAAACCAGGCAGGGTTCTGTCAAAATCCAGTCTGTGGCTTGGCAAAAGTTTGTTGAAACCAATATATTTCTGTGAGACATTTCGGTTTCAACCAAGTGACAGAGTCAGATAAAAAAACATTTTGTTGGAATATTCCCAACAACCTCCATTCATAACCCTATCCTGCCAGGGAGGTAAGCAGTATTATCCCCATTTTAACAGATGGGGAACCAAGGCACAGAGAGATTAAGTGAACTGTTGAAGGTCACACAGGAAGTTTGTGACAGCGCTGGGAATTGAACCTAGATCTCCTGGGTGTCCGTGCCTTAACTAAAAGGCTATCCTTCATCTCTGTAGCAAGATTTTTTCCTAGATCTCGTCTTTTTTCCTAAAAATCATCTAAACCTACTGTAGCAGCATGGTAATACTGGTGGTAGTTAAAGCATTAGTCTCTTTGACTGGGTTTACATTAGCAAATTTCGTACCAGTTTCTCAGTGCTAGTGCAGGCAGGAGTCAGGCATTTCCAGCATTGCCTCCTGAAACCCTGCTGAAATGGGCACAAAATTGGCTGGTATCAACACAGACTTTTAGGATTTGCTCTGTCATCAAATTAAGAACAAGAGCCGTTTGAAAATTATTGAATTTTCAAAAATTTCCATGAACATTTTTTTTAAATGTTGCTGTTTATGACCAACTTTTAGTATAGCTGAAAGATGTCAAAAATTGAAATTTCAGCAAAAGTAATTTACAAAATATGTTCTGCAATTTTTCAGCCAGCTTTATTAAGAGCCTATTTTTTCTTCTCTTTCATCTAGTATTTTGAGTACAGCTAGGTAAAAGTGGCATATGCCAATCAATCACCTTTTCCCCAACCTTAAAAAGCAAAAGGACCCATACATTTTCACAGTATTTGTGGAATTTTTACATAGATTGTTTAAGTATATCAGATGATGGTCTAAGAATCAAGGAGGTAGGATTAGAGACAACCTTAAAAGTTAAATCAAGCCAGTGCTAGGCACCTGCAGAATATCCTAGAACAGCAGACTCAACCTTCTGCTTTCTGAGCACCCCCTGCCCTCACATGCTATAAAAACTCCATGGCCCACCTGTGCCACCACTGTTTTTATGCATATCCAGTAGATTAAAAGGTGTATTAAATTAATAGTCATACAGTTAAACACACATACATATAGAATCTAAAAAAGAAAAGGATAATATAGGTACAAAAATAAAAAAGTGAACATTATTTTTGGTTTACTTACTCAGTCTGAACCTTGTTTCTGGTGCTGATCAATAGTTCTGTCAAGACGTGAGGGGTATCTTCGACAAGCGTGTGTCATGGTCCATGTTCATCCTGGCTGGGCACTTTGTTCTCATTGACTTCATGGCTGACCTGCACAGCCACAGCCCCTCCACCAGCTAGCCAGCCATCCAGGCGACCTGCACAGCAACACAGCCCCTCCACCTGTGCGGTGGGGCTTGGCTTCAGCTCCTTCAGCCCTGCATGGCAGAGCTCAGGCTTGGGCTTTCTGCCCTAGGTCCCAGCAAATCAAACGCCGGCCCAGCTTGGCAGACCCCCTGAAACTGGCTCATGGCCCCGCAAGGGGCTGTGGACCTGTTGAGAACCACTGCCCTAGAGCACTGTCCGCGCACACAGATATGAAGACACAGTCCCTGTACCAAACAGCTTAACTCTGAGACTCCAACCTGCAAAAATGCCAGGTGCTTAGTTGTCATGAGTTTAACTTTAAGCTTTACAAACAGTCCCATTGAATGGACTGGGGATTAAGAAGACAGGCAACATATGAAGGAAGGAGAGAAATACACCCCAAATGTGTATAATTTTTATTTACATTTGGCCAGACTCATACAAGCTGAACAGTGACATCCAACTGCTTCTCAGTCTATGCATTATTAATTGACCAGTTACTGACTCCCCCCCTTGGAAGCAGGACTTAAAGTGGGGGTAGATTTCACACTGTTATGCAGACTATATAGGCCCCTGTTTTGATGTGTGCAGCAGCTTTATATGGTCTCAGGCCAATCTTCTTTCTTCCATTCATTATAAGAAAAGGGCACACTTTTGGGAGTGGCAGCAGTGTAATGACATTCTCTTACTTCCCTGAGGAGGGGAGACTAGACAGAGTGGTATCTGCATGGGCACTGGGCAGCAAACCACCTGGGTTTTCTTTTCACCTGGGTATCATTGCAGTGCGTATGTCCCTCTCCCCTCTGGGGGCCAAGTGCCAGGAGAGGGGAAGACAGGAAGTGGCACAGGAGTTCCCCCAGAGAGAGGGGCGCCAGGCTGAGCCCTCTCTCCTCCTAGTCTAGACAGGGGCTGAGAGGAAAGCCCGCGCTGCCCAACCCCTCTCATCGCTGAGCTGTGGGGGAAGCCGAGCCCGGGCGGCGGGCCCCGCCCGTCAGGCTGTCCCGCGCCAGGTGCTGCGGCCGTTCCGCCGGGTGTGTCCGAGCTGAGCGGCTCGCCGCAGGGGGGAGGGGCGCGGCGCCCAAATTTGAGCGCGCGGTTGCCGAGCGGGCTGGTGCGCGCGGCGCCGGGCAGGAGTTGGTGCCTGTCGCACTCACACCCCCACCGGCCAAGGACCTCGGCGGGGCGCGTGCTGGGGGAGCCCTGGGTGCCGCGCGCCCGCCCGGCGCTGGGGAGCGGGCATTGGGGAAGCGAAGGCTGCCGGGCGTGGCGCTGGCGAGCGAGCGGGCGGCAGCGGCAGCACGGTGCCGGGCGGGGCGCCGCTGCTGCTGGGCGGGAGCAGACACCTGAGCGGCTGCGCTGCCTCCTCCCCCACCCCTCACGCGGGTTTCGGCTTTCTCCCCCGCCCGGAAACTCGCCGTCCGAGCCGCGCTCGCCGCCGCCGTAACAGGCCGGGCCGGGACCGGGCGCCGCCAGGTGAGTCCCAGCCGGGCAGCGACTGCGCCCCCGGGGGGGCTGGTTGGAAGGAGGGTCCCAGGGGCTCCCCCTCTGGTGCTCGGCGCCGGGCAGGGAGGTGGCACCCATGGGGGAGCTGGTTGCAGGGGTGGGGGAGGAGAGGCACAGGGCAGCTCCAGTTCTGTACGGGGCTGCTAAAGGCGACTGGGTTGGGTAAAATATTTTACAGATTTCCCCCACCGGCGGTAATTGACACACATCGTTGTAGTGTTTTTAAAATAGTCCCTTGCGAGTGTATGGGGCTGCATAAATAAAGCCTCATCGCAATTGACAGACTCGGCTTCGCTCACTGTTCTGATGACAAGGACAGTCCCACTCCGGCAATCCCCTGTCACTCTAGGGTCTCCTTTATATACTCTTTAAAAAGTTGTTTTTATTACTCTTTGCTCTTCATCGTGTACCTTTGTAAACCTTGCAGAGGAATGGCCGTGTGGGATTTAATTCATATTGTAATAGCAAATAATAATTGAAAATATTTGTAGTTGTTAGTAGCTTTGGCAATACCGTCACATTGTTTCTAGTATAAATGGTTCCTGTTTTTATTGCAATTTTTCTAATTACAACTTTTAATTCTACATTTTTGTTCTTCTATAATGCAAATTTATTCTTTAGGATTATATGATATAAAGGCTGACAGAGTTTCTGGGTTGGTGTCAAATTTTCCTTCAGTTTCCTTTGATCTGCCAATGGGATTGCCTTTGTCAATTTATTTTGCTTCTCTGGGCAGCATTCTAGTGCTTTTTCACATGTCATCACTTGTGTGTATAACTTCGTTCCCAAGTATTCACTAAAGGCCAGGTTGAAAGCACCTAGATGCTTTTGAAAATCCCACTGGTCACCTAAATACCTTTAAAAAAAATCTGGCCTAAGGATACTATGCTATCTTCTATGAAATCCTTTGCAAAGGCAAATTTCTACTATAATTTTTACTAAACATAGATACGCAACCAAGATTGACAACCACAAGAATTAAAAAATGTGTTATGCATTCTAAAGTTATGAAATTAAATAAATATATATTTAGGTTCTTCTTGCCTGTTTGTTTTCTGAGCCTTTAGGGTGCACTAGCTACATGCATATACTGTTACCTTTCCCAAAGAATCCTTCCACCTAATACATTCCTATAATATTCAATACCATTTTGGACATGATTTCCCTCCTCTCCCCCACCCCCACTTTAATTGAAAATATATTACAGATCCTTATTTTTGTGTAAGTAATCCTCCACCCTGCAAACACTGAAACACATACTTTACTCTTCTATTATTTTACTTCTTGCGTGCATCTTTTCTTCTACTGAATTGTTTATATTTCTAATTGCGTCTTAATTTTATATCGTCTTACATGCGACATTGTGTCATTTCAGTGATGATCTTCATTCTGACAAGTTTACTGTTTTTGTGCTGCCAAAATCAAAGAGGTTTTTTTAAATGAATTATTCTGTCACTCCTTTGCATTAGTTGGGAGGGGAGCACAGCGCTTATCTCACCTAGGTTGCCTTTTAGTGAAAGTACAGTGCCGTGTCTCCTGTGTTCTTACAGTGGGAAAGCTAATGCATGTTAGTTTATTCTGCGGTAAAAACAGTCCAGAGTGCTCCATTGCTTCTCTCCTTTTCATCTTAACTTTCCTGAGGGTTGCCCTGTGTTGAAAAGCCTTTATAATGTTTCATGGATATTTAAATTTTATAAGACCAAAATTGATATGTGGTTTAAGATTCAAATTTAAGGTGATCTTACTCCTTCTGTCTGCCCTGTGCTGGTCAGGACATCTTTTGTGATGAGGAGATTGAAGGCCTGACAGTGGCATGGTAGATCCTGCTGTGCCCATACAGAGTGTTGATCACTTACAGTTAGGCTCCCTCTATAGTCAATGACTATGAAATGGTGGCACTCTTGTCCCATTAGAGTTAACCAGTTGACCCACATTTTTCATCTTTTAAATTGTAAAGAGTCCTTTTTGATCTCATCCTCTACCAGCTCGCTTACCAAACGTGATGTAAACCTTATCTCTTACTGTGTGCTCTCAGGAAAATTTAACGTGCAAACCCAGCATTGTCTCTTATGCCTTTCTTACATTATGATGGTAATATTAATGAGCCCATGACTGTCGTGTTCACAAAGGAGTGAGGACTCGGTCTGATAGGCTACAAGAAAAATATGTTCAGCTCACTTAAAACATTGTGATGTTGTGTCTCAGCACAGGTGCAGAGTGCTGGGCTGATCACCTGGCCCAGAAATAGGGTGTGGCAGTTTCTAGACATGTTCTGCATTTGTTTCTGCAGCTGTATAGGATATTTTCACTGTAGGCAACCCACCTGGCAGGTCATTCCCTGTTTACTCATCTGATAGCTGAGCCAATCGGAGCTCAAGGGGGGGAATGTTATATCTCCTTAAAACAGCCACCTCATGTCAGTGGCTGATCAGTGCAAGAGCATGCATATGTCTGCTGTAAGGGATGGATATGCTGACAATATGGAGAAATGTCTTGGAAAGAAGGAGGCTGACATTCTTAGCAAGATCTGAACTAGCCAGGCATGTACACTCCATAGTATGGCCAAGTTAGAGAGACTTAAGTATCTTTGTGAATCTAGCCTTAGGCATCTAAACTTCAGACTTAAGTGCCTCAGTTTTAGGCTCCACTGTGATTCACAAAACTCCTGACGTAAGTGCTGTGTGAATTTAGGCACCTACAGAGTTCATTTTCCAAGTTGAAGTTCCCATGCTGCCTTAGTTTCTGTCTCTCTGAGCATGTGCACTGCTGCCTTACTCTAGGCTTATCTCCTGCATACACTCCAGACCTATTCATAAACCAGGGGGGATAAGACACGTGGGTGAACTAGTAGGCATGCTCTAGTAAGCTTGCCTACTGGATAAGGTCCCATTCAAAATCTGGCTGGAGGAGGAGGTGGGTGCGCGCACTGTCCTCACCCACCATATAACTTTTAGTGCAGTGGTTAGAGCACTGGCTTGGGATGCAGAAGACTAGGGTTCAATTCCCCCCTCAGGCAGAAAGGGAGAGAGAATTTGAAGAAGGGGAGTCCCACATCACAGGTGAGTGTGTTTAACACTGAGCTAAAAGTTATAAGGAAGGCAGTGACATCACCACCACCTCCTGCTGCTGTTTTGTGTGGAGTTAGGTACCTGTCTAGTTCTTTCTCAAAGAAATAACTTAGTTTAGGTGCCTAAACTGCCTGACTCCAGTAGAAGGATTCCCGGTTGTGAAGTGCTAGCAGAGATAGGTGCATCCTTGCAGTCTCGATTTAGGCTCTGAACTCAGAGCAGGTGGGGTTTAGGACACATCCCTCATGGGCATCTCACATTGGTTAGGTTTGGCAGTTCCCTGCTTAGTGTGCTGGCTTTGTGGCTTACAGTCTCAGGCACCTATCTCCCCATTTGTTATATAGGGAGCCTAGGAATCTAACTGAGATGGAGCACAGTGTTGTCCCTGTGGTTCTAGGCATCTAAAAGTTGGGCATTGCAATACTCGGCATCACAATGCCTAGTTCCTTCTGAATCCAGCCTTTACGCCTTTTCCTCACTGCTAACAAAGGTGTTTTTGTTTTTTTGTTTTTTTTAAATCTGAGTAGATAAGGTGTATGAACTGTCCTGAGGTTTAAGGGGGGGGGGGGAAGGAGGAAAAAGAAAGACAAAGCACTTCAGTTTCCTCACTGATAAAAAGGCCTGAGAAAATATCTCTGAAATAAGATCATAGGGCAATGCGTGTACGTGGCAAAGTACAGAAGTTCACATTTTGCTTTGAAAACTTTTTTTAATATGTGTAACTGTGACAATGGGGTGGGGAGACTGTAATACGGAACAAGGTTGATTTTCTGCTTAATAGCTTGTATATAAAAGGTATTCATATGTATTCAAAACTGTTTACAATGATGTCTGATATTTTCAGTGTTTTGTATGCATTAAATGTTTGTTTCATATAGAAACCACATGACCTAAACTACAATGGAAAGAGACTAGTAAAGAAATAACACCTTCATTCAGGGTTTTACCTACAATAACACTGAATTTTAACTCTGTAGAGTGCTTTTCTAAATCACAAAAATATCTTCATGTGTCCAAGTTTAAAAGAGAGATTTCACAATGATAGTAAAATGTGACGGGAGTGCCCCCATATGTCAAAGTTTGCTACCCCTGGACCAGAGGCTGGAGAAAGGCAAAACAGCAAATGTTAACAGGGTGGCAAAACAGCAAATGTTAACACGGCGGCAAAACAGAATACCTAGGTGTCAGTAACTACTACCAGCTGCAGATTATGCCAGGAGCACCACACCTGCATTTGGGACCTGCGGGGGAGACAGCCACCAGTCAGCAAGTGTGTTCCTTAGGACTCAGGTGGGAGGGATGTTTAGGCAGCAATGCTGGGCACCTCACACAGGGGGTTAGGCTTCTCCGATGCTCTGCTCAGCCTGTTTGATTGGTGACACCAAGGCTTCTGCAGGCAACTGGGATTTGTTAATTTTAGGGTTAGAACTTCTCTGACTTTCGAAAGCTACAACAAAAAACGAGTGCCCTTAAATACCAATTGAAAGGGCATCCTCTGGGCACGTACAGGTAGATTAGCCTCAAAATGTAGGTGTTATGAACCCCACAATACAGCTCTACAACTGATCTTGCTAGAGGTGAGTGAGTGACATTTAAAAGTCAATGAGAAGTTTTGGGGTTATTCGTGACTATATGGTCCCAGGGAACATTGCAGTATTGGGCGGGTGTTAGTTGTGAGAGAGAATAAGAAAGCCTGTAGAAATAAACTGTAAACAAAAAGGAAACTGATCAATCTACTGAACAGTCCAACCTAGGTGAAATACAAAGAGTAAGTCTTCCTTTTCATTAGGTGGTGTTGTTAACAGAAATAATGCATTGTGGTTTATAGGTGTCAGGATACTTAGGTTCTATTTTTTGACTGTTATTTTCTCATTATGTGACTTCTGGCAAGCTTCTCATCCTTTCTGTACCTTAATTCCCCCCCTCTATAAAACAGGAGTAATGTGCTCACCCACCTTTTTAAAGTGCTTTGAGATCTATGGACATAAAGCACTAATAATTTCAGAATTACCCTTTTTTTTTTTCTTTTTTTTTTTTTTTCAAGAGTTGAGTTTTAACTTGACCGTGATCTCAAAGTGCAATTTAACTGGAATAGTGTTCTTTATGCAGAACACTTGAGAGTTGAATAATACAGTGATAGGTGAATAATAGAGGGAATAGAGAAATGTGATCTATTGACAAACAAGGAAAAATGGTTTCAGATAATAGTTGGGGAAAAAAATGGAGCTGATGAGAAAAGACACTTATTGCTCTAATAAGATACTGTTTCAGTTTTGCGTCATGCCTTGTAATCTGAAATAGTCAGTCAGTCTCGCTCATTTTGTGAGCTGCTGAAAGTAGGGATGGCCTAGTTAGCTATCTGAGGGTCCAAAAGTTTGTTTTTATTGAGCGTTGCGTATGGACCACAGCTTCCAGGGATGAGGCATAGAATCAAGACACATCCATTCTAGCTGAACTTTTTTTCTAGTTTTCGATTATGATTGAGAGGAAAAGTAGATAAAGTAAAATCCTTCTTTTAGAGCACGATAAACCTGAATTGTTCTTTGCAATACGGGTGAAGGTGAAGTCCCTGCCTCAAAGAGCTAAATCATCCAGAGCCACATTTCTACAAAGACAACTGCATGGGCCTGTGCAAAGCCAATTGAAACTCAATACAATTAATAGAGAAATGCTCCTTTACCTCAAAGGGGGGTTAAATTCATTTATATAGGACATAATCCAATGCTATGGTTATAAGTGCAATAGAAGAGCCTATAAATAAAACAGAAGATGACAACATGGCAGGGAAGGAAAGGAGAAGGGAGAGGACAACACGATTATGTGGCGAATTGGCAGGTGTCAGAGTTAAGAAGACTTTTTTCAACTATTTATATCAAGAGTGTCTTTCTGGAAAAGTTAGCATAAGATGTCTAGAAAGAACATTTGAGGGCTGCTGTTTAGCTGGAATAATCCAGCCTTATTTTGTTTGATCTGGCCATGCAATTCTTTTTGGTCTTTATTTTTCTCTTTAAAATGGCAGTGAAGTATTTGACTTTACATTTCTACTTTGTTTGTCCCACTACAAAATAAGTAAAGTGAGATCTTCAACCTCTTTCTGGTCCCTTTATGCCAGGTGAAAGGGTCAGAGCTGCCCTATATCCAACTGTGGGAAGATTTCCCCAGTGCACAAACTGTGGAAGACCACTAAAAGTCTGTCCTGGCTTCTGAGGATTCCTTTGACAGCACTAGTGTAGTGGGTGTCCTGGGACAGGGCCACACATGCAGTGCTGTGGAGATTCTAGGTAGCATAGGGAGACTGCCATAAGTTTGACAACACCCCAGGTTTGTCTAAGTTACACTGGTGACGTCGGCTGTCCCCAGAGAAGCCATAGTTGGAAGGGCACAATGTAGCTTAAATTTATCATAGACACCCTCTGCCCCCTGGGCTCCCAATTATGTGCTATACCTTTAAGGGTACATCTGCTGTTTGAGTTGGAGGTGTGATTTCCAGCTTAAGTAGACATTTCTGTGCTAGCTCCAATTGAGCTAGTGCCTTAAAAATAGCACGTAGTTGTGACAGTGTGAGCAGCTAGCCACTATGAGCACAATCCCATCCACGCATCCATGGTGACCCACTATTTTTAGCACACTAGCTTGATCAGAATAGCACGGGTATGTCTCCTTGAGTTAGAAATGACACCTCCAGCTCAAAGTGTCGACATACCTTAAGATGCAGCACCAGTAACAGTGTGGTAGAAAAAGAAGTGGGTAAACTAACCTAAATTCCATATTCCCCAAATGAGAAGAGGGTAAACTCAGTTTAGCCGTGTGTACCCTTGACTACACTGTTGCACAGAACCTCACCCTTAATGATTTGAAGCCCAGAGCTCATGAGTGGTCCTGTAATAGTAAGAAAAAAAACAAAAACAAAATCCCACACTGAGTCTCCATTCCATTACACAGGCTTCCCAAAGAAAAGGGAATTACTATCGCATGAAACTGGTATAGTGGAGTGGAGAATCAGGTCCAAAGTATCCAATGCTGAGGGAGGAAAAATCAGTAAGGAAAGTGGATTTTTGTTTCAGGTTTCCATTAACCCATGCAGAGAGGTTACTGGGAGAGGTTGGTGTGTGTGGAGAGGATGTTTTAAAGCCTGGGAAATAGGTATTGTAATGGGGGTAGGGGGAGAAGAAACAGCTGGATAATGTCTCAAGCAATACCATGAATGAATCTGTTAACTGAACAGGTCTCTCTCTAGCTTCAGATTTCTAAAGTGTGTGCTGCAAGCACAGCTGATAAAACCTTCTGTGTAATATTACATTTAAAATGGGAAACCCAATAAGTTTAAAATTAAAAATTTTGACTAGTGTGTAATAACTTTGGAAATATTTAAAATTTCCTTCTCCACTTACTGAAGTAGCTGTTGGTTTTGTGGCACTGAAAGTTATGTTACAGATGATGTATAGTTCTATAATCTTGCTAAAAATAGTTAATTGGGCAAGTTTACAAATTGGAGATTGTACTGTCCTCATTTAATTATTCTAATAGGAGACAAAAACCATTTGACATTTGTTACTCACTGTGTGCTTCCTGCTATCTTCATCAGATTTTCACGCAACGCTCTCATACACAAGTTCTTTGTTTCAGTAAGAAATCCTTGTCTAAATTGCTCCACCAATTTTACTTAAAGCTGCAGATAATTAAACTACGTCATTTTATCCTGATTTGTATGTCTTTCCAAAGTGGTTGCAGCTGTTGTCTTACGCACAGGTGTCAGTGCATTTTGTCTGATTATTACCGTCACCTCCACCGCCCCCCCCACCCCGCTTGTTTGCCTGTTTTTGGTCAGATTATTATAGTGATAACACTCCTATAACAGTTAAGCATAACACTTGACAGTCCCTTATCACCTTACTTTCTAGGGTTTGTAATTCAGACACAAATTTTTGCTCTGGACTGAAACTTGGCACATGAGGTCTCATCACAGGAGTGAGTGGATTCACAAAATATGGAAACACATGGCAAGCTTCACCCCCCCCCCCCCCCGCCCCAGATTGTAAGCATTCAAATAGTCCAAAAGAAGGCTACAAGAATGACCAGAGTATTAAAAGGCATGAGATAACTGGCTGTGTAGAGTTTAGAAGTGATAGAGGGGATGTAAGTGATCATCAATTCCTGAAAAGTAAGAATTACTAAGGTGGTCAGGGGAAGGATCTGGAGGTAATATTTAGAAACTAAAGGGGGAAACTAGTAAACTGAGGTTACAAAAAAAAAATAATCCAGAGATAAATCAAGACTTCAATTCTATGTCCCGGATTTTGCAACAGGCTTTGTATGGGTGGATCTCTACACCTGCACAGAATCCCCCTGAGTTCAAAGGGTCTCCATATGAATTTGAGGAACTGCTCATGTGGAGAAAGTTGCAGTATCAGGAACTATTTGGGAAGGGGAAGTGCTAGACTAGATGATCCAGGAGGTCCCTTCTAGTTTTTTAATTTATGAATAAAATACTGCATGTCCAATTATGAAGATTTATTTTTTCTGACAACTATAGCAGGCTTATTCTTTAAAATATCTTTCAGTGGCAGTTAATCCTTTCTATGGACTATTGGGGTTTTTTTTGTGTGTGTGTGTGTGTGTGTTTTTTTAAGAAAAAACTTAATGACCAGATTCTTTGCATTTTCGCAGCTCGATTTCATTTGCTAGGCCTTAACTCTGCATCTATTAGAACTACAGTGAATCATGACCAGGAACTATATCCGTTCAGATTGTAATGTGCTCCAAACCCCTACATAATAGATGAAGGGAGAATTCAGGGATTTATGTGCTGACATTGTTCTCTGTAAGGAATAGACAGGGACAGTCCCTGCCCTGCGAGCCTTAGTCTGATGAAGTATCCTGTTTGAATCCAGCCGCTTTTTAGCAACCGAAAGTTCTTACCATCGGGTGGGGTGTTCTGTAGTCTGTATGAAATAAATAAATGCAATGCATGAGCGTCCTTGTGACTAAAAACCATACAGTTGTTGTTGCCAGCTGGCCACCTGGTTGGCAGTCTTGGAGAAAGGGCAAGAAATTAATAGGCCTAGAGAAAACATCCTCCCTCTCTTGTGTATTCTATCAAGGCAAACTTGAGGAGTATTGGCAGGTGACAGTCTGGGGAAGCGTGTGCTGTCGCTGCCCTGTTTTTGTGGATAAAAAGAGGACTTCAGTCTCCTGTGTCGTCACTCCAGCAACTTTAACCAGAAAGGGGAAGAAACTAAAGAGAAATATCTACATACACACAGTGTAAATATGTACATGCACGCACACAGCATAGGGTAACAATGGTTCTACAGAAGCTATTGATATTTCTGATGTTGGCTCAGACTGACCTTACCTTAGTAAATTCAAGAAAGTGCACAGCTGGAAAAAAAACAGAGGAAAAGGAAACAAGTTTTGTTGTTTTTGCTAGTCTCTAAATTCAGTAAGAAACAGCCAAGAAAATTCTTACATGAAAGGACAAAATCCTGCCCTAAATTACATCCACATAACCATATTGAAGCTGGTGGAATTGCATAGGTGTAACTGAGAACAGAATACAATCCTAAATATTTTTTTAAAAAAGTCAGAACACTCTTCTGCCTGTAAACGTGCAGAAGGTCGCAGATTGGATAACTCAATGGTCTTTTCTGCTTCTGCTGTCTAGAATTCTGAAGTTTTTAAATAATGATGAGTTGCTTTTCACTTTTCTCCCCCATATTCAATTAAGATATTGGGGGGGAAGTCCAGAAAACAATTGTTTTTAAGAATAGCTTTAATTAGACCGTTTGTAGTTTACATATGGAAAAAAGATAGGCTCAAACTTTGTTCCAGCATTGGCCTCTACCTCCAGAAACTCTAAACTGGGCAGAACACCTCACTATTGATTGTTGGTGTCCATGGGTGGCGTGGATCTGCCATAGTGGCAGAGCCAACAATTGCTGTTGTCACCTGGCACAGCTTAGAGCAGCCTGGAGGATCAGTCCAGTGTAGTGTGGGCCCAGAATTGGGGAATCTCAGAAGGGCAGTTTGAAACCTGTCTCCTAGATATGCTCTTGGGTTGCCTCTGATAAACCTGAATTCAACACAGTGAGCCAGATTGAGTCCCTAATGTCCCAAGAAAGTACATTGGGCTATCTTCATCAGATTTTCACACAACGCCGATATAACAGAGCAAAATTTGTCTTACTGAGGAACTTTCATTCACAGTTCAGCTTCCCTCACTGCTTCATCTTGCCGTAAAAAGTCAAAATCCAGCAACTGACATCTTTATCCGTGGCTATGAAATTGACTGGGATGAAACACATTCCACCACACTGGGTAAAATTCTGCTTTCATGTACATCTCTGATGTAAGAGAAGGCAGAATCTATACTTGCTACTTCATCGCCAGATCACTTGTGGTGGAAAAATTTGATCCCTTATGCAAATGTCCTGTAGAAAATAATCTTCCTATGGGTATTTCAGCTATCCTACAGAAAATAGAGAATTCTAGCACAGGGATATAATTCTGAGGTATGACTGTAAAAAGCTCTAAAATTAAGCTTTTTAGATTAATGTAGATTAAACCAATATCTTAATATAAATTAAAGTCTAGAGGACTTTCCCATAAGAAATAAGGGGTCAGTATAGAACTGCCATATAATCTGCAAAAGCAGCAATTGCAAATCGTGGGATATTGATAAGTGGATTGATGTTTAGATGGGTTAATTTTAAAACAACATTCTGTAAAGTCCCCTTTTAAACTAGGATGGGAACTGTCATCTCAAACACTATTCCCCACCCCATACTACTTTCACTGGTATATGACAATGGGTAGATGTCTTTAATACTGAATTTTATAAAAGTTTCCCAATTTCAAATACAGTTGTATAATGTGAGGAATGCTGCTCACCATGAAATCTTCAGGAATTATTGTGGTGGGTGGAAAGTAGTGCTGCTTTCTTCTTACGTGTAATATATGGACAACATCCAGATCTGGTATGAGCATTGACATGTGCTTATTAAAGCTACTGCAGTAGCTGGCAGGGTTTTACTGGAACAAAGGCATATGCCAAAGACGTGCCTCTGCACATTACATATTTAAGATCCTGTAAACCATAATGCTGACTTAGTATAATCTTCCCTTCTTTAAAATAAATGGAATTTACAGAGACACAGGAGGATGTGTATTAGGAATTCCTATTGTCTATGTAGTTGATAGACACATGGTCTTCATCTCTTCTTCTCAAAAGCATATCAAAACCTTGGAAAGAAGCTCTCTACTAGCTACTTGGATGAAGCCTGAGTCTTAACTTCAGGTCTCCTAGTCTTTTTGTTTTGGTTTGGACGTTGTGTTTTAATTGCAGGAGAAGTTCAGATTACTAATTAAGTTTAGACACTTTTGATCCTTAAATTGCCCCATTGGATGCCTTTTCCCTTCCCCTCAACAAAACTACTTGCTTAGACAAACATCAGTTTAAGGATGGAGTAACAACCATATAAACTTATTTTTTTCGACAGACATATCTGCTAAGTTCAAAGTGTGTATCAAAGAGAAGTGAGGGGAGATGGGTGTAGCAGAAAAAGCCTTAACAAAAATGTATAATAAATAAGGTGTGTGGCAGTCCGGAGGGAAAATGATAAAGCAACTTGCTAGCTGCCTTTCCTGCTACACCTACCACTACTTCTGCTTTCCTGGCATTCATTTTACACATTTTGAATTAAAATAATCATGAATCAAAACTACCTTTCCACCTAAATTTGTCTTCTGAACAATTTACGTACCATTGAATCCCTGTTGCATTTGGCCCTCGAGACCCATTGTTTAGGTCTTTGCGATAATTGTACTTAGACACTTCTGTAAATATGTATGGTACCTTTTTAATAAAAAAAGGTGGTGGGAGGGAACCCTTTTGGAATTATTACCCAGACAATGTTCACTTAATGACAGGGCTAGATTCTTTTTGTGTTACATGGATGTGAATTAGGAATAATTATTGAAAAATCAAATCAAATTACACTGTTGTAAGTAAGAAAAGACTCAAGCATAGAGTCCCTTTGCTTTAGAATGTTAGAATTGCAAGATCATTGATCTGGCAGTATCATGAACTAGTCCAAGAAGTGAATATTCGTAAAAGTGCAGTAATTAAAGCTTCCAAATTCTGTACCTCTTATTTGCCTGTCTTCTCTGATTTGTTTTAGGCTTCCTGGGAAAGTAAGGTACTAATTATTTCCCAGTAGAGTGCCATTCAACAAGTCTGCTACATCTTCCTTTGTAAAGGTGTCATTTCACAGGCAATAGCTTTAAAACATTTTATGGTCTTGTAACAAATGCAACTAATATGCTGTAACATTAAAAAACTTGCATCGTATTGGGGACCTGATGCAGTACTGCTCATTCTGAAGAGAATTTCCATGGGATAGTTTTAAAATGAGAAGAGGAGATGGTGTATAATAGAAATGCTGACACATCCTCAGTATGAACAATACTGTACTGTCTGGATATTTGAAAGAGTCTGAGCTGGATTCTGATCTTTTACATGGGTGTAAATTGCAAGTAGCACAACTGAAGTCAATGGAATTACTTTGACTGCAGTAAAACATCTAGGTCTAGTCCTCTGTTCTTGTTCTCTGAGAATACCTTAAGTACTCTACACTGAAATTTATTTTCTACTGAATGCATCCGATGAAGTGAGCTGTAGCTCACGAAAGCTTATGCTCAAATAAATTTGTTAGTCTCTAAGGTCAGTGGTGAGCTGGAGCTGGTTCGCTAGAACCGGTTGTTAAATTTAGAAGCCCTTTTAGAACCGGTTGTTCCGTGAGGGACAACTGGTTCTAAAAGGGCTTCTAAATTTAACCGGCCAAAAGTGGTGCCTTAGGCGCCAACTCCAAGGGTGCTCCAGCCCTGGACACCCAAGGGGAAAACTTGGTGGGTGCAGAGCACCCACTGGCAGCTCCCTACCCCACCCCTGGCCCCAGCTCACCTCCGCCTCCACCTCCTCCCCTGAACGCGCCGCCCCGCTCTGCTTCTCCGCCCCCCCAGGCTTCCCGCGGATCGGCTGTTTGCACGGGAAGCCAGGGCGGGCTGAGAAGCAGGCAGCGGCTTCCTGCTCAGGCCCAGGGATGCGCAGGTGAGCTGGGGCGGGGGGGGCGCGAGGAGGGCCGCCCGCACCTCAGCAGGTAACCCGGGGGAGGGGGGGGCACGCAGGGGAACCGCTCCCCGCCCCAGCTCACCTCTGCCACCCTCGGCCTGAGTGTGAAGCCGCCACTTGTTTCTCAGCCCTCCCAGGCTTCCCGCCGAACAGCTGATTCGCGGGAAGCCGGGGGGGGGGGGGGGGAGGCAGAGAAGCAGAGTGGGGCAGCGCGTTCAGCGGAGGAGGCAGAGCAGAGGTGAGGTGATCTGGGGCTGGGCGCGGGGTGGGGAGCTGCTGGTGGGTGGAGCACCCAGGGAGTCGGCCGCTCCCCCACTTCCCCTCTAGCTATGCTCCCCCGCCCCTAGGAGCCAGAGGGACCTGCCGGATGCTTCCTGGGAGTTGCCCCAGGTAAGCACCTCCGGGACTCCCCACCTCACCCCCCGGCAGGTGCCTCTGGCTCTTAGTTGTGGGGTGGGCACCCACTACGGTGGCCCATGAGACCCTCCTGCCCGGTTCTGGGGGCAGTCAAGGAACGCGGGGCGGTAAGGGGGGTTGGATGGGGCAGGAGTCCCGGGGGGCGGGGGTGGGCAACAACCCCCTCGTGGGGTGAGGAGGGAACCCATTGTTAAGATTTTGGCAGCTCATCACTGTCTAAGGTGCCACAAGTCCTCCTTTTCTTTTTGCGGATACAGACTAACACGGCTGCTACTCTGAAAACTGAAATTTGTGGAATTCATATCATTCTGGCTTGTAAGGCACTTGTAGATAAATGGTATTTTCTCAATACTGAAGTGTTCTGATTCTTCCCTCCCTGTTCACTGTAAATCAGGAGTCTTTTAATTGAAGTTAGTCTCGGGGTATAAAACCAGTGTAAGGGGAGGGGGAAATTGGGCCTACTGCTGTTTCGTTTCATTAGTAGAACATTTCACACCAGTTTGCAAAATGCATATAAATAAAAAAAGCAGGAAAGAAACTTAATCCCCTACTTTAAGCACACACTTAAGTGCTTTACTGAATAGGGATGAATTTAAACACATGCTTAGTGCTTTGCTGAATTGGGGCCCTTGTTTAGACTAAGGGCTAGTCTACACTGGCAATGCTAAAGCGCAGCCATGGCAGCGCTTTAACGTGGCTTGTGTGGTTGCGGCTCTCCCAGCGCTCTTAAAAACAAAAAAACACCTCCATGAGGGGCATTGCTTCCAGCGCTGAAACTTGCTGCGCTCCGGGGGGTGTTTTTTCACACCCCTGAGCAAGAAAGCTGCAGCGCTGTAAATTGCCAGTGTAGACAAGCCCTAAGGCTGTCATACTCCCGGCTTCCTACTTTGTTAAGCCTTGTTCCAGAAACCTTTTTTCTGCCTACATTTGCCAGTCAAACCATGCTAGCACATATCCAATAAAAATAATGTTAATAGACACTCACTTTGAAGTCTGTTTTTAAACATGAGAAAATAGTAATTTTTGGTGTTACACCTGCCCCTGATGTCCCCTGCCTTTTTTATGGTTTTACAATCATTTTCTTATTATTCTGGTAATTAGTTTCTCTATTTGTTCCTGAAAGATATAGCCACACAAAATTCTGTGAAATGAACTAACTGAAAAGAGAAAATTATTTTTCCCCAAATCCCCTTTCATTTATTGTAATCTTAGTGTTTAAACAGTGGGTAAAAATGGTTGGGATAGAAGAAAGATTTTTAAATTGGTGGTATCTCTTTAAGCTTAGTGTGCTAAAGGAGTGCTAACTTGGCTTTCCCTGGTCAGTACACCCATAACTAGACAGAGCATCACAATAACTTACTAGAGACTGGATTAAAAATGCTCTCAGAGATGGCTTATTATAAAACTCCCAGAGTTAATCATTAAAAGGATCACCTTCTCTTTAGCTGTACAAAGACATGCTGCTTGTAGCTGCTTTTCTTTGGTGCTTTTACCTCTGGTGGTTTAATCTTCGGCAATATCAGTAAGCAAAGAACAGTAAGGAACAGCAATAGAACACCAGAATGAATGGTGTCCCCTTTGAAAACTATTCCTGCATTTGATCCTGTATATTTAAAGTTGACCTACCTTAAGTGTTGTGGGGTTGTTTTTTTTTAAACCCAACCTTTTTTTAAAGTAGTCTGTGCCTAGCAATAACAGCAATAATTATCTCTGCGCCATGGCTGGACAGCAACTGAGCTAGGGTTGTGAAATGTATTAGCAACATTAAATGCTCAAAATATGAGCATTCCTGTATTTCACATGAACTTGGTTCCTTTTCTGGATGGCAAACTTTCACTCAAGATGGAGGCCAAATTTAGCTTAAAAAACCAAAACTCTTCATTGTGAAAATGAGCAAAATTCTGCATGGTTTTTCCAGCTAATTCACCGTTTTATGAAAATGCAGAAGTTTGCAATTGTGTGAAAACTGGTCACACAAAGTTGCAGAAAGTTTCACAGTTATTTTCCCATTCTTTCATACTGTCCTAGATATATTTGGATGTATATTTGGATGTATATATATATTGCACTGGCTACTTTGTTGTCTTTGCTCTGAGCAGTCAGGAGGGCGCTGATGCTTACAAGAACTTTATATTTGCATCCATGATCTCAACCAACCCAGCATGCTCTGGATTTGTGTTTTGTCCATCCAAGGAATTTAGATTAATTGTTGCTGCTCTTATTTGTTTGTAATCCAGTAATGGGAATGTTGCATTTCCAGTCTCCCAGGGGAATGTGTTCATAAACTTAATAAGTAGAATAATATTAATGCAATAAACTATTGCACAGTTAACCTAATGTAGGCATGCACTGTATTTAGTTTAGTTAAAAATCCATTTTGAGATTTTTAACTTGGGGCTTTCCATTGGATCAATGTAGCAGGTAAGCACTTTTTCTTTAAGTGCACAATATAAAACTTTTAAACTACCAAAATATTTTCTGCAGTACAAGCAGCAATATGAACTAGTCATACGACAAATGAACTTTTCTTTGGAACAGAAACAGTTTGAAGTGCAATATGGTGCAAATTTCTTCTAGTTGTCAGAACCTTTCATGAATAATCCTCGAAGTATCTGATTTCTGTCTTTATCGCCATGATTTACAGAGACTAACTGTATGTTCCCTTATTTTGTAATATGTCAAGTTTGGTAGGTCTCGCTGACCTGTCTTGTGATTTTTCTCAAGAACACAGAAGTTTATTGTTTCTACATAACTGTCAGCTTTTAGTTCAGAATTACAGATGAACCAAAATGGTTTATCTCAATGCCTCAATTCCCCACTGTCCCATCAATACATAATTGTTTTATGCATAAAGTCTTGGACCCAGGTCTTGAGAGACCTGAGTTCAATTCTCTGCTCTGCCACAGACTTCCTGTATGGCATTGGGCAAGTCACTTGAGGTTCAGTTTCCCATCTGTAAAATGGGAATAGTACTATTTCTCTACCTCGTTGGGGTGTTGTGAGGATAAATACATGAAAGATTGTCAGGTGTTTAGATATGAGAATTGCAGGAAAGGGACGGCACGTAAGTACCTTAGATAGACCTGGATTGGATTTTGCACATCTGTGCTCCAAACAGTTTTTTTTATTTTTTATGATTGAGCTAAGTGCTGAAAACAGGAAGTAGAAATGTAAGAATGTCAAATGATAGCATTGCAAACAGTGATGCTTTAATATCTGGGTAGTTCAAGAACAACCACAATTCTTTTTCTCTAAAAGAAATACTACAGTAATATAGAGAAGCTTAGTACAGGCAGAAGTATAACCTTGGGAAGGTTTTTTAGACTAGCATTCCTTTTTAAAATATCCCGATTATGAGAGTATTGAATCAGTATTTGCAAGTTTAAGGGTATATCTGAATTTAATTTTAATTGGAATTCCATAGCCTGAAATAGTACTAAAAGGTTCAGTGTTTGTGTGTTTCTTGGCATACTACATAATTTAGTAGTGCTATTACTAATGCTGCAGATGAGCACAGAGAGGGGATCTATATCTGACACAAGCAGTGCTGGAAGCTCCAACACTTGGCACAATTAAAACAAGAATAGTCAATCCACTAACATATTGCAGGGAATAGTTTTGCATTGGCAGACTAGACAACCTAATAGAGCAAGGAAGAGACCTAATTTCTATTATTCTGTGATTCAGTGTTATAGTACAAGAAAATAGAATATACAGTAGAACCTCAGAGTTACGAACTCCAGAGTTACGAACTGACCAGTCAACCACACACCTCATTTCAAACTGGAAGTACACAATCAGACAGCAGCAGAGACAAAAAACAAAAAAATACACGCAAATACAGAACAGTACTGTGTAAAATGTAAACTACTAAAAAAAAATAAAGGGAAAGCAGCATTTTTCTTCTGTACAGTAAAGTTTTAAAGCTATATTAAGTCAATGTTCAATTGTAAACTTTTGAAAGAATAACCATAATGTTTTTTGTTCAGAGTTACAAACATTTCAGAGTTACGAACACCTCGGGAATGAAGGTTGTTTGTAACTCTGAGGTTCTACTGTACTTGTGTGTGTGTGTGTGTGTGTGTAAGAACCCATGATGTATTTGGTGTGGTAAAGCCAAAACACAACAGTTCCTTCCTAAGGAATTTGCACTCTAGCGCATGCAAGACATGACACACTGAGAAATCTAGAGGAAAGTTTTTGCTTTCTAAGATTTATTCCTCCCGCTTTATCCTCTTCCTTTTTTGTAGTGTATAGGAATAGGGTGGTATCTCTTTAAATAGTCTGAACTCTCCAGTGGCATTCACAATATTCTTTGTTTTAGAAGCACCCAGAAAATAGTCAAGAGCAATAATAGCATGCAGCTAGGCCTTACAGGGTTGTGTATATTTAGTAAACACAGTGATTTGAGACCTAACTTTGCCCTGTGGCTTCTTCATATTGTATTTTTGTGTGGTGCAAAGAGTAAAAGACAACATTTTTCTTAGTGTTAGGGTAGACAAGGCATTTGACTGATGTAGTTGGTGTTTGTGGGAAGAATGGATCTTAGGGAGAGATTTGAATAATATAGGGGGCTTGGCACATTGTCTTAAGCCACAACCCGGAAGAAGTCAAAAAAGTGGAAGCAGGGGAAGGAAGTTAAGTGGTGTTGAGAGTGGTATAATTGAAGTGAAGCAGGAGAGAAGAAACAAGAGTGTGTTGTGAGATGGAGTGGAGACAGAGGTGATTTTTGGCCTTTGAAGATAAGGATGAGAAGTTTAAACTTGATAGAAGCTGCCCATGATGACTCCAGGCATATTTTAAATTGCGTCTTTAGAACTTGAATCTGAGTTTACAGGGCCTGATTGTGCTCTCACTTTTGGTATAAGAGTGACTAGACTAAAGTGACTCTGTGAAAGCTAATGCACTCAGACCAGTGTGAGAGTAGAACCAAACCCTCAGTGCTGGAACGGCATCCTCCAAATATTTAGTGTAACAAAACTGATTCTTAAGCAGTTGCCTTTGCTGAGTAACTTCTTACTAATTTTACTTACACAGAACATCTGCTTTTGTTTGAAATCACTGAACAGCCAGTGTGCATGTTCAAGCTTGCCACCTCACTAGTGCTGTTCACAAACTACTACCTTGCCGACAGGTGTGGGTTGAGTTTCATCGCTGATGTGGCAGGTTTAGGTTCCCAAACATCTGAAGCAACTTACTCTTTGTTGAAAGGACAGTGATGTAAGGGAAATCCTATTTGAGCACTTAGAGTTGTTAGACAAATTAGGTGTCCAGTTTTCCATTTTTAAATATGGAACCTTCAAAAATTAGATTTGGAATTAATACTGGGATTATAGGAAAACAGAATTTATAAGAACTATATATTTTTTACTGGATTCAGATACGGAAGTCTATTTCCCACTAGTCTAGAAATGTAACGTTGTAGCAAAAAGAGCAGAGAATGAAACCCTGTAGGATACATTTGAAAAGGCTTACAGTGGTTTATCAGCAAAAGTAGGAGTGAATTCTTGGTTTTCACTGAGAAACTATGTATTATTTAATCACCTGCCAAAATGTTTTATGCAACTATTAAAACATGTAGTATAAACCCAAAAGCACAGCTGTGCCTCTGTGTCTTACTGATAGTTATTTGGCTTTGGAAAGCGTGGGGTAGACAGGTGGGGGTGTTAAGTTGTTGGTATTGGGCTGACTGAATCCAAGTATTAGGTGGTGTAAGTGCAAACAGGAGTAAAACAGGACTGTATCATCGCTCCAACCATGTTTGCAGTTTTTATCGCAGTCATTCTTTACCTAATTGCTGGGAAGTTTACAGCTGGCATTGAAATTATTTTACAGACTAGATGGAAAGCTGTTCAGGCTTAGCAGGCTGAAAGCCAAGAGTAAGATCTCTACGACATTGACTGCGGAACTTCAGTATGCTGATGACAACGCAATCTTTGCCCACTCTGAGAAAGATCTTCAAACTATCTTGAAATGTGTTTGCCGATGCTTACGCATCGCATGTCTTGGTCTCACTCTTAATATCAAGAAGACTAAAGTGCTCTATCAGCCCTCTCCAGATGAGGTATTACATGGCCCTTCTTTCAAAATCAATGGAGTGGCACTGGAGAATGTCGATCATTTCCTCTAACTTGGAAGTCATCTTTCATCCAAGGCAGATATTCAACATCGCCTGAGCTGTGCCAGTGTAGCTTTTTTCTCGATTGCGGCACAGGGTTTTTGAAGATCACGACTTTCGAACAGACACCAGGCTTCTTGTTTATCAAGCTGTTGTTCTCCCAACACGGTTGTATGGGTCCAAAACTTGGACAACCTATAGACACCACTTGAAAGTCCTTGACAGGCACCATCAACGCTTCCTTCATAAGATTCTGAAGATCAAATGGGAAGACAGGTGCCACCAGTATTAGTGTCCTGGAAGAGGCAAAGACCACCAGTATCGAGGCAATAATCATCCATCAGCAATTCCGCTGAACTGGTCACCTTGTCCAGATTCCAGACCATCACCTCCCAAAACAGGTGCTCTTTTCTCAGCTGAAAGAAGGGTACCATAACATGGGTGGACACTGGAAGCGTTATAAGGACTTACTGAAGGACAACCTAAAAAAGTGTAATATTGACATTGACACTTGGGAGCTACTTGCCCAGGATCGTTAAAATGGAGTGAAGTCCTACGTGATGGTCCCCTGCATTTTGAACTTGCTCGCCTGCAAGCTGAAGAGGACAAGAGGCGCGGAAGGAAGGAGACACTGGCTTCTAGTCATGGTCAACAGCCTCCTGCTGGGCCTGAAAACATCTGCCCTCATTGCAATAGAACCTGTGGTTCAAGGATTGGCCTTATTAGCCACCTGAGGACCCATAACTCCCACGGAAGATGATCATACTTGGTAATGAGTGATCGCCCATCATCATCAGTAGGTGGTGTCAGGGGCTTGTCTGAAGTTTGTAATATTACCTCTTAGCTTTCAAGAGAAGTGGGGATCAAAATGTGTCCTTTTGTATGAAAAATATGGCAAGAGGGGCCGTGCCTGTGTGGTTTAGATGTACTATATGTACCTGCCTGCTGCAGTTGGCAGAACCCTGGGGCTTCTACAATGCTGGAATGTGGGATACCACGTTCTTCATCTGTACTACATAGGCTTGTGTATTGTTCACATTCTCCCATTATCTGAAATATGCCTCCTATTTTGTCTGGAGTGGGAAGCGATAAGAGTCACTTACAGTAAAGACTAGACATAAGCAAAGCACTTGAACTAGATATCCCATGTAAGCTCCGACTCATGGGGTGACACTGGCGCTCAGGCAGAGGGATTGAATGGGGAGAAAACTTACTGCCTGATTTTATTTTATGTATGTATGTATTTATTTAACCCTCCGTCTTCCCAATACCCTGGCACCTTGACAGTGATACTGTTGGACTTCTGAAGTGTGTAAGTTTCCATGACAAAGTAACAATATGCACAACAAAATGGTTTGATTTGTGATACGAGCCCTTTTAATTAAAAAGCTGACTTGTGTGTTTGACCGGAATTGAAGTAGCATGGTGTGTGTCTGTTTGTTAGAAACTCCTGACTGACTTTTGCTTACAGTTCTTGATAAGTTACTGTTCCTCTCTACGTTCTCCTCCAGGCATTTAGGTAGACCAGTTTTCACCAAGATTTAAACTTTTTTTCACATTCTATAAAGGAATTGTTTCAAGACACTTCATCCAAGTACAAAATTTATCTTCTTGCACTTTTCACACTAGAAATATTTCATTCCTAATTATTTTTATGAAAGTTTTAGAAAAGTGCAGGATGTAGAATTCCAGCCCTGTGCGGTACCATATGGCTTACTATATTATAATTAAAAAAAAAAAGAAAGAAAGAAAAGAAAAGGAGGACTTGTGGCACCTTAGAGACTAACAAATTTATTTGAGCATAAGCTTTTGTGAGCTACAGCTCACTTCATCGGATGCATTCAGTGGAAAATACAGTGGGGAGATTTATATACACAGAGAACATGAAACAATGGGTGTTACCGTACACACTGTAACAAGAGTGATCAGGTAAGATGAGCGATTACCAGCAGGAGGGGGGGAGGAACCTTTTGTAGCGATAATCAAGGTGGGCCATTTCCAGCAGTTGCCAAGAACGTGTGAGGAACGTGGGGGGGGGGGGGGGGAGTAAACATGGGGAAATAGTTTTACTTTGTGTAATGACCCATCCACTCCCAGTCTAAGTTAACTGTATCCAGTTTGCAAATTAATTCCAATTCAGCAGTCTCTCGTTGGAGTCTGTTTTTGAAGTTTTTTTGTTGAAGAATTGCCACTTTTAGGTCTGTAATCGAGTGACCAAAGAGATTGCAGTGTTCTCCGACTGGTTTTTGAATGTTATAATTCTTGACGTCTGATTTGTGTCCATTTATTCTTTTACGTAGAGACTGTCCAGTTTGGCCAATGTACATGGCAGAGGGGCATTGCTGGCACATGATGGCATATATCACATTGGTAGATGTGCAGGTGAACACAAAGTAAAACTATTTCCCCATGTTTATTTCCCCCCCCCCCCATTCTTCAGATGTTCTTGTCAACTGTATTTTCCACTGAATGCATCCGATGAAGTGAGCTGTAGCTCACAAAAGCTTATGCTCAAATAAATTTGTTAGTCTCTAAGGTGCCACCAGTCCTCCTTTTCTTTTTGCGGATACAGGCTAACACGGCTGCTACTCTGAAACCTATATTATAACTGCCAGATTAAAAAACAAAATCCTCAACGTGACAATTTTGTCTGTGCTTGCCAAGGAAGGCAACGTTCAGAATGCAATTCGATCAATGTAGTTGCAGCTGCAGAGATCTGAATGTGTCCCATTATCTTCGTCCTCCACAACTTTGAGATTTATTTACAAAGCCAATGAAGTTCAATCATTTTGGGTATACTAGAGTGAATTATGTAGTGGCCTGGGTGGGTATTTCTATCCTTCATTATAAAGCAGTTGGGTTTTTTTTTTTTTAGTTCCATAGAATACTTATTTGAACACACACACAATGTGTGCCTGTGTGAGTAGTGAACAATACTCATGGTTAAAACTAACAGGGTTTTCTTTTTGCGAAGGAGAGGACTGGGAGGAAGGAAATGCCTCCTAGATTTAAAATTTCCTTTCAACCCTCTCTTCCCTCACCCCCCCCCCCAAAAAAAATCCATTAACCCCCATCTCTTTAAGACAAATACCAACCAGAAAGGCAGACAAGGAAACTGTCACTTAATCACTTTTCTTGCAATTATTATTGTAATTATAAGGAATAAGAATTTCAGTTAATTTTACTTTGTGTATTTGACAGAACTATGTCTAGTCAGTGTCACTATTTCCCATGCATAATCTTTTGGGATCCAAATCGCCAAAATGCTTAAACAGATGCACAAATGCTTTGTTGAATCAGGGCCTTACTTTCCCCTGCTGCCTGGGTGGGTCTCTCTCATAGTTACAGTGGAAAGGAAAAATTAAGGGAGGGGATGGGGGGATAGAAAAATGAAAAAGCACAAAAATTGGCTGGGGGACTTGGAACAGGTGTGCGTCTTGAAACTACGTTTAACTTATTTTTAACTGACTAGATTTCAAGTTGACAGTGGCCTCTTAACTAGCATTTTAGACAGTTGAGTGATTAATTCTCTCTCTCCCCTCTTCATTAGAGAAGTCCTGTGAGACCACTAACTCCTGCTCTTCAAACTGACAAGCTTTCTTCTGATGTTGGATATCATGGCTGACCCTGCAGTGGAAGAGCAGGTCTCTAAAATCAGTGAACTTTGCCATAAATGTGGCCAGTTCCACCTGTTACAGGACAATCATCTTTATAACTTCCAAGATGAAGTAGATGATGAGCTGGTTTGCCATATCTGCCTTCAGCCTTTGCTCCAGCCCATGGATACACCCTGTGGACACACATACTGTTTCAAGTGCCTTGAGAACTTCATGCAGGAGTATAACTTTTGTCCCATGGATCGGAAAAAACTGAGTTTCCAATACTGCCGAAAGTCTAGCCTTCTAGTGAGAAACCTGCTGGATAAGTTGACTATCCTCTGTCCCTTCCAGAAAGAGTGTCAGCAGACTATGCAGAGGTGTGAACTAGAAGCCCATTTACAGAACAGGTGCGTATATGTTTACATATTAACTATTAGTTAGTAACATAGCACTATCTGTGGTGCCTTAGTGAACAGAACAATGGTTTCCTTACCCAGAACAAACTAAGTTAAGATGAGAACATCAGGCAGAGATGACAAAGGGAGAGGCCAGTAAGATGAGAGGATGAAGACAATATGCTTATGTGTTTGGGTGGTTAGTGCATCTGTGTTGAGGATGCAGGTTAAACTACTTTTCTGGTCAGACATAGATAAGCAGAAGCAATACCCAACTGAATGTAACAAGCCCTTGAATTGTGTCGGAATACAGTGCTCCTTTTCACAGAATAGTCCTTGTGCACCTGCTTCGTTGAAGTAATTATAAACATACATACCTCTCACTGCAAACGCAATGCATGGGTCCTGAGTATTTACAGAAGAGAGACAAGGGGTACAATACTGCCAGCTTAATTGGTCCAATTAAGATGCGTAACACACAAGTCTTTTGATCCAAATACTGGAAGTCACTTCACCCAATGCATTATGCACTTGCTGAATCACATATTTGTAATGCCATTATCTGCCCTCATTCTTTCACAAGCATAGATGCAACTGAAAATGTGTTCTGCAAAGAAAGGGAGGCTGACTTTTCATTGCACTTCTCAGCACAGATGTTTTTGGCATTTCCACTGCCGACTAGCTGAGCTGGAGCAGACAAAGAACTGTGGTTTTAGAAAAGTGCACACAACAAAGGAGTCTTTCCAATGAGTTTGAAGAACCTTTGTTCCCAGGTAATGATTGCTCAGAATGGAGCCGGGAGCAAGCCATATTGTAAACAAAGGCAAAGTTTCAGTGGCAGCATGTTTTGTTAGTATGTAATAGGTAGTACACAGTAGATTTGATACCATTCAAATACATCATGCTTGTCTATGGCAATACCAAAGTCAACAAGTGTGCAGGTGGTAGCTGAGCTAAGGAAATCTTTGCAATTTTAGCCAGGTATTTGTGTTTCTATTGCATGTTCCTGTGGTATGTAGAGGCTAAGGTGCTCTCTCCATATCTTTATCCATACTTTCAACATACAAGTTTAGAGTCCACAATTATTTTAAAACATTTCCCCTCTTCAAAAAACAAACGTATTCCATTCTCTCATTTTACCAGTGCATTCCATCTTCTGTTTCTGTTTCTTATGCTATAAGCTCTTAAGGGCTGGGACTGTTTTACGTGAGCCTTACACACACAGAGTCAGCACGGAATAATCTGTTTCCCCCACTTCCCAAATCCCTGCAACTGTGAGTTAGAAGCGCCTATATCTTATCTTTGCTAGCTGAAATGTCATTCAGCTTCAGTGAATATCCAGTCACATATGGGAAGGTTAACCTTTCAGACCATATCTGGTGGCTTGCAGTTTAGTTTGTGACTTAATCAGTACCGAAAACAAGTTCCAGTAATCTAGTATGTTTGTTTTTTTTTTTTAAATATACAGACTGTTAACATGATTCAAGCTAAATTCCAACTGGCATAAAACCACCACCTTGAAAGTATTTTGCATCAGGGTTTGTGATGATTTTTAGTGAGACTTAAGCCACATCTGTGCATTTAAAAAAGAATGAGCAGCAAATTTTAGAGACTAGTCTGTGGCATTTTCCCCTCCACTTTGTAAAATTAACACCTCTGAAGCCAGACTGTACAGATCTCAAGAGTGTAGTAGGGAGATGCCAATATTAATAATTAAAATGGCTCTGAGGGCCATTCCTGGGCCTCTGGTTTGTCAACAAGCAGACGTATTTTGGACATTGGGTTTGATTGCCCTGTGCCTTTGAGCGGTATCTTTGGCCACCTTACAATTGGGAGCAGAGTGACCAGGAAGAAATAAAAGAGTAGGTGAAATTGCAGAGGGACCGTAGTAGCCAGAATGTAAATACTCCAAATGGAATTTGATTTGGACACAGTGGTAACCACCCATAACCTAGTATCCTGTATCATTGTTCTGGAGCACTGGTTCAGTACTGACTCAGGGAATAGTATCTGCCGCTGAGCCTTCAACAGCACTTCTGCATCACCAACCTAACTTGCCATTGATCCTCTTACCAAGGGTGGTAATAGCCTGAGTTTGGTTTCCTTACCCTGCTTCTTCTGTAACATTGATTTTTGTGTTGCTGCGTACGGGGTATGGGGGTTCTTTTTAAAATGTTGTATGTGGTGCTTATGAGAGGAACTGGATGGATGGTGAGAGACTTCTATTTATTTTAACATGGGTACAGCAACTGACCCACTCAGTCTTGTATGTTGCTGGTTTGGTAGAAACCATGGCATATTCAAGGCTATAAAGCTTCTGAGATTCAAATGTGTGGTTCACACTCTTACCTTGGCTCTGAAAGAGCCGAGGGAATAAGTATTTGCTTATGCCTCACAAAATATGTTCTCACCTTCATTGGGAGCAGCAGGGCTTGAATGCTAAATATTTTAACAGGGAGAACTCCTTCCTACTGTCCTTTTTCTCAGATAATTAAACTAATCGGTCTCTTAAATAAAAATAATAAAGTTGACAAAGGAGTTTCTCTCCCCCTTTTTCCAGCCTCAATTTGAGGCTGAGATGTGAATGAATCTCTGCTAGCACCAGCTGCTGGAAAGAAAATGTGTGACTGACAAGACTTAATCATGCTTTCTGAAGCACTGTGGTTACCCAGCGCGTGTATGTGCTGAGTTTACTATGTAAGATGAGATTGTTGCTGCTTGTGTGGATGACTGACTTCCAAACCCTCGCTAGGTGTCCTGGCTTCAAGAAATACAAATCCGACATAGAAAGGAGAAAAAATCCACATTCCAAAGGCAAGGAAGATCCCATAACCAGGGAGGAAACTAACGCCGCCAGAGAGGCGGAGCTAACAGATGGAGCATCATCACTGGTGGCAGAAAGCTCTATAGCGGCTGTGGTATCTCTGGGGACTGTGGAGCCCGGACTCGTTAATCCAGCCTTTGAGGAGGGTGAAGAAGGAGGTAATGTGTCTCTCTGCAGTTCCCAACAGTATCTCACGGACACCACTTTGAATAGCACAAAATGCAATTAAGTTTCAAATCTCCTTTAAAAAATAAAAAATAAAAAATTAAGGATATTCTTTTAAAGAGCTTGTCACAGATTCTGCCCATATCTGTATGAACAAGCACTTGGAAACCTTCAATAGTTTCAAGCTTCTCCTTTTGCTTTTTACTCTTGGCCTTTCAGTTCCAAAAAACACAAACCTCTGCCACTGACGCTAAAAAAGTTCTTTAAGAGCTAAGCCTCCAGGATTTTCCTGGAGTCTCCAGAATTATGTCATGTGATGAAACCTCCAGGAATACATCCAAACAAAATTGGCAATCCTACTAAGAGTAGCAGCTCCCTTATCCCATCTCAGGATGGCTATATGCAGAGTACAGCAAGATTATTTCACAAACCCTAGGTTAACAAGAGCAATACATAAAGCACCAATTTAAAAAAAAAATATCAGAAGCTTTTCAGTAACAATGTTCTTTTGCAGCTGTGTGGGAACAAAGTGTATGCACCACCCCTATGAGAACAGGGCACCAAACATATCATGAAGATGCCAAACAATCAGTACCAGGAATTTGTGCCAATCTCTCTCTTTTTATTTTGTATTTACTCTTTTGAGGCAACTATTTGTTCAGGTTGTTTATTTTAGTTCCTCCCTACTGATACTAAACAGAAGCATTTTTGTGGCCTGTGCCAGTGCTTGGATTTGAAATTGATCATCAGTAAGAAAACACATCCCATCACACTACAAATGAAAATAGCTATATCTCCACTCAAAGATACCACTTGATTAAATCTTTAGAATGTCAATCAGTAGCCTGAAACTCTTGATAGCATGTTTCAAAATGATTTTCTTAATTCCTGGGCTTGCTTAGATGGGCTGGGTGGTCGGTGGGAAAGTCTATCTCCTAATGAACCTGTCTAATAGTTACCGTGTAGATTACCTTGGTTCTGTGTTGGAGTTTCCCCAAGTACATGTCAGTCTCTCTGTTAAAGCCACTGTGTGATAGAGAACTACAGCTGTACTTGGCTGGCATTGTGATTGCCTTCATTACAACACCTAATGTGCTTGGCTTGCACAAATGCTGCAGTGATGATAGATTTAACATACTTTGCCAAAAGTGCAGGGAGAGCTAACAATTTTCATCTTTGGAATGGTTTGGAAGTATTTATTAATTCTCCTCATCCCTCTGAAGTAGGTGAATGTTACTGCCATTTTACAAAGGGGGAAGGGAAATTGAAACAGAGCAGTTAAATGACTTGCCCAAGGTCATACATCAAAGCAATGTCAGACCTCTGATTAGAACACAAGAGTTCTAGGCTTTCAGTTCTTTGATCAGAGCACTAAACTAAGTCCTTTTCTGTAATGGCCTGAGCATCAGACTGGCAACCAAAAAGTCCCAAGTTGCAAGTAGTTTGACTTTAAATAACCTGGCAGTGGATATAGAAGAAGAAAAATCTCGAAATGGCAAATTAAGCATCTATTTATAAAAGGCCTCAAAAATGCTTTGTTTCCATTCTTGCTACACCATCTGACAATCAGCTTTGCACTGAGTGAGCCCGAGTTGGGAACATATGGGGAAAAAGTCTAGGAAATTTAACTTTTCTGCTTTTAGTTTGTGATCTTTTCTCTTCCCTCCTAAATACCCTCCCCCACCCCACAAAATACTGTCTTTGAGCACATAATGCCAAACAATACAAGCCCTACCAGTAGTATATACCTCCTCTGTGTGTGAAACTAGAATAGAGAAAGGACTAGGGGATATTTTCTGTATTCATGTGTTGTTTTCTCTGATTCTCACAATCAGACCTGCCTCAGAAAGCTAGTCTTGTGGCTGAAACAAGTACAATTGAAATTCACCGAGATGATCCAGAAGAAGAGCTAGGAATGCGGATAGTTGGGGGCAAAGACACCCCTTTAGGGAACATTGTTGTTCAGGAAGTCCTTCGGGATTCTGTTGTTGCTTCAGATGGAAAAATAGCACCTGGAGACCATATCCTTGAGGTACGTTTGTTCCGTTAGACAAAGGAGGGTGGTAACTTAACTTTATTACTAAGAGAAGGCTTTTTATGATAGTGATAACAAAAACTGTAAGTCATGCTGGGCAAACCTCAGGAGATTTGGATAAGCATCCCAAAGTTTGGACACTTGTCCAAATATCTTGGTTCTATGAAATTGGGCTGAGAGTCTTAAAAGAACAGGCTGTCTCATGTAATTTCTGACCCTTCCTGCTTTATCAGGCCAGAAATGCCTTGACAACAGCCTCTTTTATAGTGTTTGGTTAGTTCTGAGCCTAGCTGGAGAGAGGTAACAGAGCCACATGGAAATAAGAAGTAAAATTTTAAAAAGGTATCAGAACACTTTTAAACCGAGGAAGGTTGGGATTGGTTCTTATTTTTACCTGATCCAGAACTTGAAGGATACAAGTGCAGGAGAGGAAGTAGAATTGTTTAGAGTGGTGGAATCCGGTGTAACTAAGAGGATTTTTTTTTTTTTAATTTCATCTCAATTTGTCAAACACCTCTTCTGTAACAATAGGCAGTAAAACATTTTCAGATCCATCTCCTTAGATTAATTTTTTTCTTGAACTTTTCAGTTTTTAGTAGTCTATTTTATTTATGAATCTGACCGCTTTTTATGAGATTTGTATGGAGTATAGTTGTAGCCGTGGTCCAATAAAAGATATTACCTCACCCTCACTTCATCTCTCTAATAGCACGATTGCACAGGGAGAGGCTCTTTTCCAAACCGGCAGGTCCTAAATCATTTAAAGCCTTCCATGCCAAAACTAGCATTTTAAATTCACCCTGAAATCCAACTGGCAGCTAGTGCAGAGCACAGAACACTAGTGCCATATGCTCATAGCAATATACCCCGCCAAGCAACTGAGCTGCCACATTCTGTACTGCTAGCTTTGTTTTCCAAATTGAATTAATGCTTCATGGAAAGTGCATTGTTGGTAGTCTAATCTCGAGGTGACAAAGGCACATACTTTCTTTAAGATCTGGACCTCACTACCATTGTATTACATCCTCCTGGCCAGACAGAAATCCAAAAACTGGAAATCCAACCAGCTCCTTCGATTACACACTCTAATAAGGATTGGCAGACCCATGCATTCAGAGTGGCAGATACAGTCTTGGTCATATCTTCAGGTTGCTTCTCCAAGCCAATCAATATCACGTCCACGGTATCTGATTGAGCCTCATTCACCTCCCAGTCTCAGCCAGGGAGTAAGATATTCAGCAACACTGGCTGGGTGTCATTAGAATACTGAAGATGCTGTTGCCCATGTCTCCTTGCTAACCTTCCCAATAGTCCCATACGCACACTAAAATGAGACGGGATAGAACCCTACGTGACTGCCTCCGGGGGAAGGAAGAACCGTTACCAACATTACCTTGAAAAAAGAAAGATTTAGACTGAAGATCCTAGGGCTTGTCTACACTTACCAGGGGATCAACGCGTGGCAATCGATCCACCAGGGGTCAACAGTGGCGTATTAATGCCTAGGCTAACAAAATTGCAGGGGCAGCAAATTTATAATAGCAGCCAGAGGCTGCTTCCCCTGGTGCCAGTTCGTGGCCCCCGGCCCCGCCCCCCTTTCCCACCCCCTCCCTGCCATTATTGGTCCCCTTCCCCAAATCCCCACCCCGGCCCTGCCTCCTCTCCTGAGCGTGCCGCATTCCCCCCTCTTCCCTCCTGCTTCGTGAACCTGTTTCGCACACAACCCAGCGGCGTGCTCAGGGGAGGAGGCGGAGTGGGGGTGGGGAGCTGCTGGGGGGGGGTTGTGGCAATTATTTCAGGGCCTAGGGGCGGCAAAATCATTAATCCGCCACTGGGGGTCGATTTGGTAGGTCTAGTGAAGACCTGCTAAATTGACCGCCGATCACTCTCCTATCGACTCCATTACTCCACCAGAATGAGAAGCATAAGGTAAGTTGATG
The DNA here is from genome assembly GCF_965152275.1 of Natator depressus. Lineage (NCBI taxonomy): Eukaryota > Metazoa > Chordata > Testudines > Cheloniidae > Natator > Natator depressus. Next base: position 80,470,728 of record NC_134242.1, on the reverse strand, counting down.
GGAGAGTTTCAAAGCTGTGGAATGGTCTCAGGGATGGCTCCTCGTGCATGGCAGATCCAAGTGTGCTTTTTGCTAACTTTGTGATGTTAGGTACAGTGGAAGACCCATAGGCTCTTCAGGATCTAAATGGTGCATTTTTCCCTCCTCTTTCTAGGTGAATGGTGTCAACATCAGCAGCATGACTCATTGCCAAGCTATCTCCTTGCTGCGCCACCCAAGTCCTGTTCTTCACCTTATGGTCCTGCAGGAAAAGGGATTTTCCAACAGGACTCTCAAACAGGATTCTAGCCCTGCTGTTAACAGGGAAGTGATTCACGTTACGCTGATGAAGAGAGAGCCATCTGAACCACTGGGAATCAAACTGATTAGGAAGACCGACGAGGCGGGGATTTTTATTCTGGACCTGCTTGACGGAGGCTTGGCAGCCAAAAATGGAAAGCTGAGTCAGAATGACAAAGTCCTCTCTATAAATGGTCAGGACCTGAGGCAGGGAACACCTGAGGCTGCTGCACAGATAATACAGGTAATTTATTGAATGGAGCAGCTGTCTGTCTGATAACTTGGTGACTGTCTGCACCACTCGCGCAGTGCTCCGTTTCTGACCCAAGGGCTAACAAAACATGCCTGAGCAATTAGGATACTCTTAAGTAACCATTTTTGGGAGAGTGACTTCCCTACAGAAGTGAGGATTACTGTTTCTTAGCGATCATGAATACACAGGTGGGAATCTGCCATGAATCATTTCTGACAATACCACAGTGAGTCAGATGTCTATGGTGGTTTAGTGCAGCAAAGGCAAAATGATCTTCTTTAGGTGTAGCCTTTTTACAAGAGAAATCTCTACACACAAGGCATACATCTGTGACAGAGACCAGGACAGAGTATGTGAAACAAAGCATGTGAGGCGTCTCTAGAGCTAAACTAGGGGGATCTGAATAGAGAGCGCATGGCCTGGTGGTACAGAACAAAAGCATTTTTAATTTAGGTCAGGATGCTGGTGGTAAAATTCCCAGTTAAACTGCATTTGGAAGAGGGTCCATGAGTCAATTTGAGGCCCCTTGCTGGGGGATGGTCATTCTCATCATGTTAGAAATCTGTCTCACTTTAATGGGCTGAATGTTTAGTGTAAAGTATTTGTGTAAGGATTACTCCAAATGCAGTGGCCTTTGTTTAGATCAGTTTCAAATGCTCTGTCTCATGGGGCGGTGCCCTTAAGCTTCTAAGAGCTGGGTTCCTTTTTTTTGCCTGAAGATTGTGACAAACACAAGGGCGTTTCAACAGAATTTACAGTTTAATCCTTGGAAAGGATCCAAAGATAAGGGGGAGTTTGTTCTCTTCCTGGCAGTTTGGAGAGTCAGTGGTGGGAGAAAAAGGGAAGAGTTTTGATACTTGTGGAGAGCCTGTGTTCTTACATAGAAATATTTGCACCTATGCAGTGATGTTTATTATTAGAAGTAAGTCAACAAATGTTCCTGATAAACAACTTTCTAGAACTGAGGACTGATTGCAAAGCCCAAAAACATGCTGTTCAAGTTAGTAAACGTCAAAGCACTGGACCACGAGGCTGGTATGTATAGAATAGAATCTAATATGTTGGCACTCCACCTCCCTAGGTGACCTGTTCCAGAGCTTAACTATCGTTAGGAATATATTTCTAACCATAATATCTAACCTAAATCTCCCTTTCTGCAAACTAAGATGATTAATTCTTGTCCTACTCTTGGTAGACATGGAGAACAATTGATCACTGTCCTCTTTATAACAACCTTTTACATATTTGGAGACATATATTCTCCCCCCACCCCAGTCTTCTCTTCTCTAGACCAGTGGCTCTCAACCTTTCCAGACTACTGTACCCCTTTCAATAGTCTGATTTGTCTTGTGTACCCCCAAGTTTCACCTCACTTAAAAAACTTACAAAATCGGACATAAATGTCACAGCACACTACTGAAAAATTGCTTGCTTCCTCATTTTTACTATATATTATAAAACAAATCAATAGGAATATAAATATTGTACTTACATTACAGTGTATAGTATACAGAGCAGTATAAAGAAATCATTGTTGATGTAATTTTAGTTGGTACTGACTTCGCTAGTGCTTTTTATGTAGCCTGTTGTAAAACAAGGCAAATATCTAGATGAGTTAATCTACCCCCTGGAAGACCTCTGAGTATTCCCGGGTTATACATACCCCTGGTTGAGAACCACTGCTCTAGACCAAGTTTTGTAAACCTCTTATCACTTTGTTGCTCTCCTCTGGACACTCTCTCCAATTTCTTCACCTCTTTCTTCAAGTGTGGTGTCCAAAATGGGACATAGCACTGGTGTGGTCTCAGCTGAAGTGCTGAGTAGAATAGAAGAATTACCTCCTGTATCTTACATGTGACACTCCTCATCAGCTCCTTTCGTACATTTGTTTGGTCTCTAGAGGTATGTGTGCATGCCTATTACATTTTCCAGAATGTTACACAGTCTGAGGCATGCAACTTTCAGAGAGATCATCAGAAGTCACAAGGTTAAGTCTCCACATGAGCCATGGTGAAACTTTACCCTTTAATAATAATCCAGTAGTCTTAAGCTTCTCTTTTTGCTTTTCCTGGCAGACCAGTGAGGTAAGAGTGAACTTTGTGGTCCTAAGGCAGTCTGGTGTACAGCTGCCAGATGCTGTTGAGGATGGTGGCACGCCAAACAGTAGCAGCAGCAGCAGCAACGGAGGGAGTCCAGTGCACCATCGGAGGAGACCTGACCAGAATCATTACAGACGAAAATCAAACTACCAAAAGGCAAGTTTTGTTGTAATAGCAGTGCTATTTTCTGCTGGGCCAGTGGTTCTTTGTTTCTCAAATCTATTACTTTACCACTGAGTGCTATGAAAATATAAACAAAGAATACTGCAGGGTTATAAAGAGTAGGGTTTGGTCCCAGATAGCACCTTTTCTTTACCAGATTTTGCAAAGCAATAGGAGTTGAGAGCTGGCAGAACAGTGAACTGTACAGTCAGACCAAGCATCTGTTATCTACAGAGCAGTGCAGCATCATTTGTGCAGCCTTTGAGGTCAAAGCCTGTCTTAAGGGAAGAAGGAATGCTGGCCAAAACAGCAGAGTTAATCTCTGCTCCTTTAGAAAGGGCCACTGGGTATTTGACAGCCACCAGTAAAACAACCATTGGGTTTAATTCCCTATCTGTAGGACAGCACCCATCAAGCATAGCTTTCCCCTAGTATTAAATTGCAATGTTAACACTGCGTGTGACTCCATGTCACAGTATGGGACTAAATGGCCTTGTGGCCTAGAGGTGAGAGCTGTACTAGTGAACCTAAAGAGAGATACTTTTGCAACTTCTCCAAATTAACTAGTTAGTTTTACTCTCAGATTCCCTCCTCGAGAAAACTGTGAACTTGAACAGATTTGCTTTTATGTTGCTGCCTCTGGCAGGTTGTTCCATATTTAAATTAAAATTTGTGAAGAAATTCTGCCTGAAATATGAACTGCCTAGACTTGTGTTTAGTTTCCCAGGTTACTGCATCTGAGTTGGTGGCTATCGTATGCAGTTTCAGCCCAGTTATTTCCTTTATAAACTGCAATCCACTATGTCTCCTTCTGTTTCCACAACACGCGCACACACAGGCTCGCGCTCTCTCTCTCTAACTCTTTCTTCCTCCTAAGATCTCTAGGACAAGATGTGCTAATATTTCACTAAGCTTAGGGGTGGGATTTTCATAAGCACTCAACATTGGCCTAATTCTGCTCCCATCAAAGTCAGTAAGAGTTTTGCAGCTGACTTCAAGGAGAGCAGAGCTAGGATAATGCTGAGCTGTTTTGAGAAATTGCACCCTTAGCTTCTCATTTAAAGTAGATAAGCTATTTGAGTCACTATAAACTGTCCTTTCATCCCATGCCATGATGCTGGACATCTTCAGAAATAAGTTTCCTCTCCTCTTCATACTCTTTACCTTGTGTTTGGAAAAAGATCTGCTGGTTGCCTTCTTACTTTCTTGGCCTTATGGCACAGTAGAACCTCGGGAATGGAGATTGTAACTCTGAACAAAACATTATGGTGGTTGTTTCAAAAGTTTACAACTGAACATTGACTTAATACAGCTTTTGAAACTTTACAATGCAGAAGAAAAATGCTGCTTTTAACCATCTTAATTTAAATGAAACAAGCACAGAAACAGTTTCCTGACCTTGTCAAATCTTTTTTATACTTTCCCTTTATTTTTTTTAGTAGTTTACACTTAACACAGTACTCTACTATATTTGCTTTTTTTGTGTCTCTCTGCTGCTGCCTGATTGTGTACTCTGGTTCCAAATGAGGTGTGTGATTGACTGGCCAGTTCGTAACTCTGGTGTTCGTAACTCTGCGGTTCTGCTGTATACTGGGCTTGTTGAAACAGAAATGGGGGCTGTGATATTTCCAATGGAAACGGAGATATTTTAGTAACAAGCTCTGTTCTAAAAAATGCATGAGATTGGATAGCTCAGCCTTTGTAGATGGATTTGGAAACGCCTCTTTACTCTGTCACTGGTTCAAATCCATCCCAATTTAAACAAAAGTTCAAAAGATAAAAAGTTGGTAGCACCTGATATGTTTGATGACCTATCTAAAATGAACTGGTAGTTTCTTTCCACTTCCTGGTGGGGAAAGTCTCATCACAAAGAGCCTCTATGTAGACAAAGGATCGAATGGACATGTAGACAGGCAGATACCCTCGCATTCCTAGCAGCAACCCCTGTGAGTCAGGGTTGAATCACCTTGGGAGTGCAGTGTGCTATAGCTTCTGCTGACTTTTCTATTTGTGCCTAAACAAACAGCTTCACTCTCCAGAGCCGTTAATGTGGCATCTTTCACCAGCCCTGAATTGATAGTTCTCTGCCTCCTACCCTAGTTATGGACCGTTCTAAATTCTGCTGCATTGATTAACTCATATAATCATTGCCGTCTCTTTGTAGGATCTACCTCAGGGATACCTCAGCCAGGAAAAGACAGTTGCAATAAAAAAGGAGCCAAAGGAATCTTTGGGAATCACCATTGGAGGTGGAAGGGACAATAAAAACAAACTTCCTATTTATGTAACTAGCGTGCAACCCATTGGATGCCTCTTCAGGGACGGCAGGATCAAGAGAGGTAAGGAGACTTTCTAGATCCTGAGTTTCCCTTTTTATAATTTCAGTAATTAACTCCGTGAATGGGTTTTAGTGCTTTTATAAGTGAAAGCTGGGATTTAACACCAGTGAAGTTTGAAACACTAATTCCTGGATGATGCCCTGAGGCAGAGGTTGTCTATATTGCAAAAGGTCAGTAAGTCCATGCGGCCATGATCATCCTACTTATTTAATCCACAGGAGATGTGCTTTTGAATATAAATGGCATCGATTTGACTCATCTAAACTACTATGAAGCTGTCTCAGCACTGAAATCCAATGCAGCTTCCCACACTGTAGTGCTGAAAGCCCTGGAAATTCTTGTACCAGAGAGGGTGCCAGAACCCATAGACCCATCCTCTGATATCAGGGAACACGGATTCAGTTGGTCACCCCTTTGGATCACATGGCTTGGATTACCTACGTAAGTTTGTTTGGTCAATTCTTTCTCTCCTCAGTATTAACCACTGAGTCAGGTATTCTACCTCATCTGGCATTTAAGCAAAGTGAATTGCTGGCTGATTCTGTACCAAGTCAAACTTGGTGACAAGCCCTTTTAACAAAAGAGACCATCAGTTGTCAGTGTGTTCTCAGTAAAACAAATAAATTAAGAAACTCCCACTGCTTTTCAGTATTTCTGAGCCCCTACTCTTTGCAATATGGTTGGTCCCTAGGTATCTGACAGAGTTCGCTGAACACTTTCTCAAACTGAATAGGTCACAGAAATTGAGAACAAAAGCAAGAGTGTATGTTTGGGGGTGAGGGAGAGGGTGTTCAGTTACACAGCCTGTGTTTGAATTATGACACATGCACTGCAAACAATCCTCGGTAAAATGTGGTGAACCCAAGCCACTTTGGCTATTCTACTTAACAGAAGTCAATGATCAGGCACTGCTACTGCCTTTTAGCAGCTAGTCTTATGGTTTTGTTTTGAGGCAAGCAGTCTTTTTTTAACGTTATCTCAGCTGTGTAATTTTTAATCCTAGGAAAGTAATGCCAGATTCTGAATTTCCTTGCTAAAATGCATTAGAATGTAGCTTACCATGTTGCTGGTGCCAGAGGTAGTGGGAATTCTGCTGCTGTGTTCCATGTGGCCGAGCATTTTAAGGTTTGAACTTTTCAGCTACTAATTTCTGGAGAGAGGCAGCAGGTTTTTCTCTTTACTGGTCTCTGCTAAAGGTCAATTTGGAGTGAGCTCAACCCAGAGAGGAGGTGCAAGTTATAGCAGAGTTAAAGTTTGAGTGGCTGGACAGGGAGCTTACATCTCTTCTAAGCGTTCTGATTTTATTTACAGGTTTATTTTCTGGTGCAACCAAAGGAATGCAAAGCCTGGGGCTACCTTCCCTTCATGCAATTTATCAGTTTGTAAACTCCCAGAACAAAACAGAGAGGGCAGATCTTATTCCTCCAGAGCATTCTGTCTGGGCTTCTTGTCAATAGAGTCTTGGCTGTCCTTTCTTGAAAGGAACCCAGCTTTTTTTTTAGTTCTGAGACTAACTAGTCTCAGCTGCACCTGATTAACTCATGTTCATGTAGGAAGCTGGGATTTAACCCCCAAATCTCTATGCCATTATCTAGTGCAATGGGGTTTCCTCATAGGGGTCACTCTTGGGCCAGGTGTATTGGGAGTGCAGGGCAACAGCTCTTTTTACATCTCATCACATGTGCCGGGGAAGGTGAAGAGTGTTCTATCAAAAGACTTCCTAGCTCCAGAGACTCTAATGCTTTCCAAAATTCCATTTCCATTAGGTCAGCCTCTTAATGCTCCAGTCGTCTGCATTTGTTTTAAGTATAGGCGTTGGAGCTAGCTTCCACCAAGTACCTTGCCTCAAATATATTATGTTTGGTTTCACCTACCCTAACTCACTGTAATTGGCTGAGGACCTGAGCTGCGTTCGTAATTAAATTAGCCAATTTTAAGATCATAAAAATGTGCTCTCATTTTAAAAAGTAGCGTTGACTGTATACCTCCCCCACGGGACCCTATGCAGCAATTTTCAGCTTTTCCCACTGAGGTGGACAGCCATGATGCCAGAAGCACCCTCAGAGCACTGAAGCAGTGGCTGGAGAGTAATCTCCTTCTATTGCTCTGAACTGGATTCTGGCATCTCCAGACTTTAGAATATTAGCGCTACAGGCTGCTGACACGCTTTCCTGTGGGCAGGTTTTAGGATATGGTCTGAGAGGCACACAGCAGAGCTATTTCATTTTGTGGTCTGCCAATGTTTACATCATTTGTTCCAAACAATATAAATGGTAATAATTCCTTCCTTGCAGTTCCTCACTAATTTCCCCAGTTGCCCAAAGTGGTGGCCAATAATGACTAGTTGGCTCTGTGTGCTATAATTTCACTAAACCACTGAGGAAAAACAAACCTCTCGCAGATTAGGGCTGAACTTCTCATTGCCCTCGTCAGCTAAACGTAGGGGCACAGTTGGGGGGGGTTTGTTTTTAACCTCTGCTGAGAAATTTTTGAGCCACCACTGAGCATAGCCCTCTCAAAACATTCCCTGAGAGCTGTGTTTTGAAATCCAGTGTGAAAATCTGAAGTTTACTGCTAGCACATAGTCAATCAGTCTTTTTTCACGTAAATGCTTAATTCAGAAGATGCTCCTGTGGTGCGTGTTCTCTTGCATTCTGTTTTGTTGAGGAAAGCCACGTTAGTTGTTAGCCTGAGATAGCAGTTTGGTGCTGGAAGAGCAGAGTCTGAAGAGGTTATGTTTGAAGCCTTCCTGGTATATTCAGTCCTTTTCAACACCTCTGTCCACAATGCTTAAAAGTTCTACTCTTTATTGTTACACTTGCACTTGTGGCTTTGTGTCGAATATAGTTTATCGGCCTGGCTCGTTTAGTGGTATGCTGCCTTTGTGTTTACACGCTGTCCTGACATTGCTGCACTGCATTGCCAGAAGGGCAGCCTTTCAGATGAGAGGGCTCCGTCCGTCTCTGATGAGCTGCCTGGCTGGAAGTTAGAGTAGGAAAAAACCCTGGTGTCCTGGCCAGTCTTCTCCTCACAATAATAGATTTTTTTCTGCTGTTCAAAGCTGTGTATGAGCTATTAAAAACACAGGAATTACCATACATGACCAGATGGATGGCCATCTGGTCTGTCGCCTAGCATTTTTAGGTCTGACAGTAGCAAGTACCAGATGCTGCAGATGGGGATGTAAGACACCTACATAGTACCATTGGGCTGGTTTTACCCTACCAGGCAGTTAGTGAATGGCTATGTTCTGAAGCAGGCGGCTTGATATCCCATGTTCATTGTTTTCCTCTCTAACATAACTGTGGGTAATTTTTATTGTCCATATAAAAGTCTAATCCTTCTTCATTCTTTGCCTCAGTTAACTTCTGGTAGTGAGTGCCACAGTTAATTACATGCATTCTGATTATTGCTGAGTGCCAATTTATGGCTGCTCTGTTTGCTCACACAGCACTGGTGCACTCGAGCCACTCCTTCTGGATATCTAGTATAGGTCACTGGGCTCTCTCCCTTTCTGTTGAGCAGTGAATTCCAGGAGCAAATGCTGTTAGTGTTTGTGTCATCTTTTGAAGAAGTCTGGTGAGCAGGCTTGGCCTTTTGATATGATAATACATCAGACATTTTAGAAATTGAGAAGCAGGTATACCTCAAAAGGTTTGGATTATGTTCTTTATGAACAATCTCTCATAGGACTGTAAGGTTTGGATTATGTTCTTTATGAACAATCTCTCATAGGACTGTAATATCTTATCTTGTGCAGTCCTTCTTATGATAAATCCTGCATGAAAAACCCTTCAGAAACAAACCTTGACTGATTTGATTGTTTGAATCATTTAGTAGAAGAAAGGTTGCCTTACCTAACAACATAATGTTTGCTTTCTGTCTGTGATATCTGGCTGATAACTGCAGCCATTGTACCAAGTCCCCACAATACATGTAAAACCAGAAAATTGACTCCAGGTTAATTATAAGGGCTGTAGCAGTACTGCTTTCAATTACTTTTTTTTTTTTTAAATGATGATGTAAGATAACTCATTAACATAAATGACCCGTCTTCCCTACCAGGCTTCCTACTCTCATCACAATACTTGTGGTGGGATAAGGCTTTGTCCCCCAATGGATGCAGGTAGTCTAACAAGGGTTATTGCAGGTATCTGAGGGCTCCCACATCACAAAGAAAAATGAAGATTTTTAGTCAAGCAATTCTAGCTGGAAAATAGGTGCTTAAGAACAAGTTGTGTGTGCCTTTTCTGTGACTGTGTCTGTCTTTCCAGCTATCTTCACTGCTGTCAAGATATTGTCCTTCGTAAAAGTAACTCAGAAAGCTGGGGATTCAGCATTGTTGGAGGCTTTGAAGAAGGCAAAGGAAACCAGCCATTTTTCATTAAAACCATAGTGCCTGCAACACCTGCCTTCTGTGAGAGAAGACTAAAGTACGTATGGTGTTTGTTCCATTATTTGTATCCATTCCAGAAGTACTGAGCTTAGATGGTCTGTATAATTTTATTGAGCTATTGTGCTTTAACAATGAGCCTGACTGAAACTTAGTGATTTATCCAAGTTCCTTTTCATCCCAGCTCTAAGCAATAACCACATAACCAGCTGCCTTTATTTCTACAATTATGATGGAAGAGTCTTACAATCATTTGTAAGCCTGAGTGATTTAACACTTTTTTTTCCCCATCCCTGTGAAGGGTGTAATTATCAAGTGGGAGAGGGATCAGTTAGGATACTACAAGAGGTGATTATGCTATAACTAGGATTAAGTGGATAAAATTAAGGGGATATTTAAAATGAATATCAGGAGAAACTTCCTGACAGTGAGACTTATTCAGTTGTGAATAATCTCTCAAGGGGCGTGGTGGAAGCCCTGTTGCTTGGGATATTTAAAACTAATCTGGTTGACACACTAGGAAATGCACTGGCTCTTTAACTTCTATGGTTGTCTTCCCCTGTGAAACTCCCTTTTCAGTGTCTTCCCCTCCAGCTAGCAACATGTACAGCTGGCTCCTTCCAGAGCAGATGTCAGTGTTGCCCTTTCAGCCCATCTGCCAGGGATACTGTCAGAGCAGAGATCTGGCACTGTTCCCAAGGGGATTGAGTTTCAGCGAATGGTGCAGGCATTAATCCAACTAAGGACTTTTTAATTATTTGGCAACTATGTTCTGATATCAAATTAGTCCAATCCTAGCATGTAAAGCGGGCTCACGAACTACCAGCATGACAGAGTACCCTCCATGAGGCCTGTGAGCACTTCCCCATAGCTATTACTAAATAAGCAGCTGCAGCAGGGACCTTTGGACACAGATTATATCATCCACATCCATCTGCTTTTTACAGTTTTTCTCTGGATTGTCTTTCTTTGTGCTGACTGGCTCTTTTCTTGAATTCCCAACCACCCTTTCCCTCAGTCATTTCATTTCAGCCTCTCTCATATGCCTCCTCTCCTCCGTTCACTTGTCCCCTCTGCCTTCCTATATCTCTGTATGGCTAATCCCCTCCCAACCTCTCCACCCCAACAATTAAAAAGAAAGCAAATAATGGCACTAATGTGAGCTCTGCGGACCATCCCTTCCCCACACTCCCGCGTGATGTCGATTTGGATTGTAAACTCTTTGGCAAAGGATTGTCTCTTATTGGGTTTGTGTGATGCTTAGCCCAATGGGACCTTGATCAGTCAGGGTCCCTGGGTGTAATAGAAATAATGCAGGGTTTGAGTTTTGTCCTGACAGAAGTTTCCTCTTGCCTTACTAGGTGCGGAGATGAAATAGTGGCAGTAAATGGAGTATCTGCTGATGGAATGAGCAACTCTGAGCTAATTCCCATGCTGAAAGAACAGAAGAACAAAGTCACTCTTACATTGGTGTCTTGGCCCGGAAGTCTTGTGTAAACATCAAAGCCAAATCTACGTTCACTTGATTTATGAGCCTCTTTGGGACCAGATGCTCATTAGATTGATGGGATAGCCAAACATGTTGCGGGCCTATCAAGGAAACCCTGAACTCGTGGCATATGATGTATACTTTCCAGTAGGCTTTCATTTCCTATTTGAAGAAAACATTTCCAGAACTTGATGAAGGCACATGTAGCTTGTTGATATATCTAAATTTTAGATCCAACATCGTAGCAGATTGGAGCGGCACTTTCACTAGCTTCATCACTGAGTCTAATCAGTACAGGATTATTGTGGGGACAGTTACTTTTCCAGTGGTCCTATATGAATTGTGCATCTCTATTTTGAGCCAGTCTCCTTTTTTCCTTCAAATCCTATTTTAGCTGTGCCAAGCCAGTGATTATAACTAAGACCTACCTAATCTCCTAAAATAAGAGCAACGTTTCACAAACTGGTCAAGGGTCGCTGTTGGCCGGTGTACTTGGACATGTCATTTTGTATCTGTTTTTAAAAGCCGCTAATAAAACTCTAAGTATGTGGACCGATAAAATGGTTCATTACCAATGGTGTTTACATTTCTTGCCCATAGAAGTCTAGTATTTTTTCAACCCTTTTATTGTCAGGCAGATTAAGAATCCTGTTCGTGCTAATGCATTGTGTTAGCTTGTGCAGAAATCCTTACTGCTGGTGCCAGTTCAGTAAATTGTTGGATTTCTAACCCTTCCTCAACTCTGCTCTCCTTGCCTTGTGATTTTACTAAAAACCATCTTTTTATCATGTAGAAATGGGCCGTCTGAACATAACGGGCCCACTTATGCCCAAGAAAAGTCTGCCCCCAGGAAGTAACGCTATTGCTTTTATGTGTAGTTTCCTGGTAGTCTGAAAGTGATGTTTTTTGCCTCTCCTATTCACCACTTTTCCCTCCCACCCAGCAGAGCTAAGAATTGGGTAGAATGACATGACCAAATTATATACCACCACCTCCAGCCACACTTCAACTGCTGTATGTGAAATGAACTACCTCCAAAAGGACAGTATCCATTTTGCTTTGTGATCTTCGTGGAGTAGATTTAGGCTTGGCCTAATTTCATTAATTTTTTTTTATAATTTCAACAGATAAGATGTTTAAGCTTCTTAAAATCTTTCAGTTGCAGGACAGTAGGGGAAGGGCTTATAATTTAATGACAGTAGACAGATTTAAAAAGTTAAAGCTTTATAAACCATGTAAACACCAATTGTCAACAGCACATGTCAAAATATACAAAGAGAATATCCTTCTCAACCTTGCTGGGTTCCAGACCCCAGGCAACCCCTACACTGCTATTTTTAGCCTCCTGTGAGCCTAAGTCAGCTGCCCCAGGCTCTGCAACTCTCTGCCAAGATTTGTTTTTTTTGTATAGATGTACGCTAAAGTTCTCAAGTAGCATTTTTCTTACTTGGTTTATCTGTAAATTACAATTATTGCTGGAAATATTGTCAGTTTGTGTGTGTGTGTATACGGTGAAATAGTCGGATTCTTCCAAGCCTAACCCTATAGTAGAATTTTGAAGCCTGAGGTATAAAGCTATTCAACATTGATAACTTGGGCTTTTTGGAAAATTCAGAATATAGGAGTTATTCCTCAAATATTTTCATTTATTATATATATTACATTTAATTCTAATCCCTTGTAGAAATGGTTTAGGGCTTTCACTGTTAAAACAGAAAACCTTTTTAAATATGCTCTCTACAGCTTTCATTCTGACCAACATGGACTGTAAGAAATGAGTTTCCTTTAATTTCTATTATATCTTTTCCTGTAAAAATACTAGCTAGAGTAATTTCTTTTAAAAAACATAATGGAGTAGGAGTTCCCACTTCTTAAGCAGAGCCTGTGGCTACCTGTAAATTAGCCATTACAGCAGATCAGCGTTCTGTTCCTTGCTAGATTAATAGTTTACACACCAAGTGACTTAACTTGCTTTTAGCTATTAGCTAAAGGTTGTATGTAAGGACTCTTATCAGAAGTCAGTAAGAGCAAATAGTTCAGGATCTAATTCTTATGAAAGCTTCCATGGTGCATTGTGCAGCCCCTTTCTTCAGTTGATAAAACATTACTGTGGATTTAGACTACAGTTTTTCTAGGCCAGCTGGACTTCTGGGCCTCTTACTCCTGACATGTTGAACAGCAGGAGTAAAAATTCAGTCAGCAAGGTGCCTGTGAAAAAACTAGTATGATTAACTCTGCCTCCATCTGAAATGAAGGAAATGCAGAACTTCAGGAGTGTTTAGTTTTTGTTTTTTTTGGTCTTTTCCATACAAAGACACATAAGCAGAGCCTTGGACAATACAAAGCTCTGATGTCTGGTTAGATCTGAGTGATTATTATTAGGCTTGTCAATTACCAAAAAAAAAAAAATGGAATTCTGCCAACTGTTTAAAATGTTTAATCAATTTTAAATTCAGTTGTGCAAGATTATGGGTTTAATTTTTTATTTATGGGAAATTATGAAGGGGTAAGAATTATTAAACAGTAGATACTGATTTCAAAAAGTTAGCTTTGTAACCATTACAACACGAACTGTCAATCAGGTGTCAAGATATACAAAGTAAATATCCTTAAATCAGATTTATCAAGCAGCATTTTTCTTCTTTTCCCTATTTTTTTCATCAGGTTGTGTGGGTATGGTGAAGTGGATGCATACCAATACTAACTGATCAATCTAATCATTCAAAGCCTAGTTACTATTAACTTAGAGCAGTGTTCACTGCTATTGTAACATTTGTCCCTTATTAACAGCCATGCTGTTGTGGTGGTGGGATATGTTTTTAAATGAAGGGGATGCTGCAAAAGGCATTGTGACTTTACCATTATTTTGTCTTATTTCAAGGTGCCTTCAGCATCACTAAGAAGTCTTAGTACATATTGTTTGCATTGCACACAAGAACTTGTAGAATTGTCTTAATAAATGTTGAATTGCTTTGATGCCTTTAAGTTATTCTAAAATGACTAGAAAAATATGGTGAGTGTTCTGACCTGAGGGTTTGAAAATAGGATGCCTGATCAGTAGTGGATATTTCTCCAACAGTCCTATTGTTCTAGATCAAGACAGGGACCGTCCTGGCCTCTGCCAGAGGAAGGAAATAAGCTTGTCATGTTGCATCTCCCAGGAAGAGAGCTGCTCTAGCTGAAGATGACCTGGGCCTGCATCTCCACTGGCCTGAACCTTTAGTAGTGATGTATACTAGTAAATATGAGGAGTGTATAAAACGTTCCCAAATCAAATAGTACCTATTAACCAATGGTGTCCTTGGCTACAGCTATTCAAGTACTTACCACATTTACCACTACCCCTATTTTACAGGTAGGGAACTTGAACCACATGAAATGACTTGCCAAAGGTTCCACTGGCTGTGAAGCAGAACTTGATGCCTTGCTAAATCATCCCTGGCTCCCTGCATTAACCTCAAAAGCTTTTCTTCAAGTGAGGCAAGTGTATATGTTTCCTTTTGGTAAGCAGATAAGAGGGCTCTGGCAAAATGCCTCTTTCCAAACGTTAAACTCATCCTCTCTCTTACCTGGTCCTAGTGTTTAACACGAAGTGCTGTACATCCATTAGTGTATACACTGAGCCAGCTTCTGACTCTACACCAGTTTCACACTGGAATAATTTTGGACTATTGTCAAGATTTTGAGTTATGAAAGTTTTATGCAAAATGTTTTTCAACCTCCTGACTACAACAATGGCAGATACAGACCCACTGTGTATAACAGGCAAACAAGGTGCACACACTTATGTGAAATGGTTACAAACTACTTTGGCCAGGAGCTGGGATTCTGCAAAGTTTCTCCTGTTTAAAAAAAAAAAAATCTATATATGCTTATCAGCTAATAAGCATTTTTTTTTTCTCCTGACACCAAGTTCTTGCAGACAAGACCAAGAGCGTCTCCCTCCCTGGGACAGTAGCTCCATCTAATGGGAAAGGGACGAGTTGGGCCCCATCTCTACAGAAACATACGCTGATCTAGGGTGCAAGTGGAACTTAGAGCAGTAATTGTTGTTCATGAGATTCCACATCCTCTTCCCCTGAGGCCAATCAATGTGAGTGCCGGGCATGGAGAAGGAGAAAGCTAACCCAGGTATGAACATGCTCTGTATTAGCTTCCATCACTCTTATACCCACACTGCACCAGGCAGCGTCCTGTATGCAGTGGGGAGGGAGAGAGGAATTTGAAGGAGACACAGGGCAAAATTCTGGATTAGGTCAGTGGGGTTATTTAAAATAAGTGTGCACAGATCATATAGGTGTGGATGTGCAGTCAGCCCAGCTCAACAGATCTACCTGCTAGAAGTAGTGTGGATGTTGTGACCCAGGCAGTGGCTGGGCTAACCCCTTCCACTCCCCCAGCTAGAAGTTGACCTGACCCATCTCGGTCCAAACTCAGGTGGCTAATCTATGCCACAACATCCATGCTGCTCTTTTATGCACTAGCTTGAGCAGAGCTAGCACATGCTGGGAGGCACTCACAGCTGCAGTGTAGACATACCTAAGTCTCTAGCACTGGCATATTTTTCTGTGATGGTTGAGCTACACAGTTGTTGGTGGCCATAGTAACAGTACCTCTACCACTCCATTCAGAGTTGTAAAGCATTTACTTGAGGGGGAGGCTAGCAGCTGAATGACATCCATTGGTTTGCTCTGCCCTGTCACTTTAGCTGAAAGTGGGACTGACTTAAGGGTTGGGTGACCAGATAGAAAGTGGAAAAATCTGCATGGGGGTAACAAACACCTCTCTGAGAAAAAGCCCCAAATATCAGGACAAAAGATCACCCTACCTAAGGATGATGATCACCACCTTTGCAATATGATACAGGCAATGTGAAGACTGGTTGCTAATCCAAAGTTTAAGTCCTACCAAGCGACCACCTCAGTGCATTTTATTAGGGCTGTCAATTAATCCCAGTTAACTCACACAATTAACTCAAATTAATCTGTTTTAATCACACTGCTAAACCATAAACTACCAATTGAAACCTAAATATTGTGGCTGTTTTTCTAGATTAGTTTCAATTACAACACACAATACAATATATATATATGACTGTATATTTTTATAAAATAGTTTTCAGTTCACCTCTTACAAGTACTATAGTGCAACCTCTTTGTTGTGAAAGTGCAACTTAAATAGATTGTGTTACATAACTGCACTCAAAAACAAAACAATGTAAAACTTCAGAGGCTACAAGTCCACTCAGTCCTACTTTTTGTTCAGCCAATTGCTAAGACAAATTTGCTTACATTTACAGGAGATAATGCTGTGCTCTTCTTATTTACAATGTTACCAGACAGTGTGAACAGGCATTTATGTGGCACTTTTGTAGCTGGTATTGCAAGATACTTACATGCTAGATATGCTAAACATTCATAAACCCCTTCATGCTTTGGCCACCATTCCAGAGGACATGCTTCCAGGCTGATGATGCTCATTTAAAAAATTCATTAAATTTGTGACTGAACTCTTTGGGGGAGAGAATTGTATGGCCCCTGCTCTGTTTTACCCACATTATGCCATATATTTCATGTTATAGCAGTTTCAGATGACCAGCACAGGTTGTTCGTTTTAACACTTTCACTGCAGATTTGACAAAACACAAATTACTGATGTGAGATTTCTAAAGATAGCTACAGCATTCAACCCAAGGTTTAAGAATCTGAAGTGCCTTCCAAAATCAGAGGGAGCGGATGAGGTGTGGAGCATGCTTTCAGAAGTCTTAACACTCCGATGCAGAAACTACAGAACCCAAACCACCAAAAAAGAAAATCAACCTTCTGCCGGTGACATTGGATAACGTCTGACTTGGATAATGAAAATGAATGTGCGTCCATCCAAACTGCTTTGGATTGTTATTGAGCAGAACCCATCATCATCATCATGGACTCATGTCCCCCTGGAAGAGTGGTTGAAGCATGAAGTGACACATGAATCTTTAGCACATCTGACATGTAAATATCTTGCAAAGCCAGCTACAATAGTGCCATGAGAACACCTGTTCTTGTTTAGAGTGTCACCTGAAAGTGAAAAGCAGGCAGCATTATCTCCTGCAAATGTCACCAAATGTGTTTTGTCTGAGTGATTGGCTGAACAAGTAGGACTGAGTGGACTAGCAGGCTCTAACATTTTACATTGTTTTATTTTTGAATGCAGGTTTTTTTGTACATAATTCTACATCTGTAAATTCAACTTTCATGATAGAGATTGCACTACAGTACTTGTATTAGTTGAATTTAAAAATATTGCTTTTTTTACAGTGCAAATACTTGTAATCAAAAATAAGTGAGCACTATACACTTTGTATTCTGTTGTAATTGAAATCAATATTTGAAAATGTAGAAAACATCCAAAAATATTTAAATAAATGGTATTCTATTAACAGTGAGATTAATTTTTTTAATCGCTTGACAGCCCTCCATTTTTATATATTGAGCAGATGCTGAATACCTTTTACCCCCTCTCTGCTATAAGCAAGTGTTCTTGGTATGGCTTCTTCCCCCATCTTAGTAAGAACACTTTTCCTCTCCAAAAATGAATAAATTCAGCGTTCATGGAAGTTGCCTAATGAATATGGCTAGAAAATGAAGCATTCACTCTAGAGCCAGAGCAGTGCTAGTACAAAGTGATCCTTGTACTGCTTTCCCCAGTATGCCTGAACTCCCAAGTGCTGGGCTTCTCTGCCAACCTGACCTCTTGTACATTAAGAACTAGACAGATACCACTAACTCTTCGCAGATGTCACCACAAAAGCTAATCACTACTGACCTGGTCTGCCTCCTAAATGGTAACAGATCTCATCACCAGAGCCAAATTGTTCTGTTAAAGTTGAGGCATGGCTTTACAGAGCACTGAAAAGGGAGTAAATACATTTAATTGTGGTTTGGGTTTTTTTTCCTGTGCCTTCAGGGTGCACTTCATACCATTCTGTTGCTTCAAAACAATGGAAAAAGTTTTTAAAACCCACATTTACAAAAAAAAATTGCTTTATTCTGCTCCCCACAGGTTTTGTAGTTAAAGACCCATCAAATGCAGTGTCATAGCATACAAACTGATATCATGCTGTACTGGCTCAAGTTTCAAAGGTTGTAAGCTTCACACAACACTCAGACTTGCATAACTACAGTACAAAAAAATCATATGTAAAATTTCAAAACCATCTTATTTTGGGGAAGGATTTAAGACATTTTTAAATATCAATTCATAGAAGTGGAAGATATTTAAAATGAGACTTGTGGATTCACACAAACAAGTGCAGTATTCTGTGTAAGAACCAGGTATACATAAACCCCCACTTTCCACTGAGAAGTTTCTCTGTTTTAAAACAAACAAA
Organism: Natator depressus; assembly: GCF_965152275.1. NCBI lineage: Eukaryota > Metazoa > Chordata > Testudines > Cheloniidae > Natator > Natator depressus. The sequence goes on along the minus strand of NC_134242.1, from coordinate 80,452,339 downwards.
ACGAAAACCCTAAATCAAACAGCATAAAATTTGATTGCATTTATTCTGAGATCTTAGGGGGGAGAAATGCATTGCACAGGTATATTAGTGATGCTGAATATAAATAAGTAAACCCAACGTCAAACTGCATGTTCCCTAAGGTGTTAGATTATTTATCTCAATTGTTACCAAAAATCCAAACTCATTAAAAAAAAAACTCCTGCTCTCACCACAGTCTTCCACAGAAGATGACTTTCCATTTACAGGTATAACGTGGTAGAACTACATTCTCAATCGGTTTTAAAAAAAAGCTGGGTTTGAAGTCTCTGAATGCCCTACCTTTTAAAAGCCATTAGACCAAAGCAGGTTCAAATGACACACCTGTAAAGTAGTTCCTTTCCATATGCTGCCAATCCTGCCATGGATGAATGAAAGATACTTTCATAGCTATGAAGAAATGGATTTGGGGGATGACACTTTCACTAACAGATGCCAGATTCTAAGCTGGCTCACAGAGGACCTAAATCACACTTTTCTTTGGACAATAAAGTTCAAGTTGCAGTTACTGTCCTACTTTTTAAAAAAAGGAACCATGGTTGCGCAAAAAAACCCTATTACCTAAATACATTAGTTTCAGCTGAAGCTGTCTTTCATCAGAAACCATAGGATCTGATACAATGAAGTTCTTCTAGGGTCGTTTACAAGAAGAGTAGCTCAGTGCTGTGTATACTATTACTGCCATACTTTGTCTCGTGTGTGTTCAGCCTTAACGCTTGAGCTGTCACATTGCATTTCAATACTTGGCCACCAGAGTCATCTCTGCTTCCCTTGGAAAATAAAGTTAGATGCCATGCTGCTCACAAAGGAGCAAGTCCCTCCGAAAGGACAGCTGGGGGCCGTTACTCCTTAGCATCTTGTTCATCTCCCTCTGCGACGCCGTCATCACTGGCCTCCTTCTCCTCTTTGCTGCGCTTGTTCTTTTTGTGCTTGTGGCGCCGGTGGCTTTCACCCTCTTCACTCTCGTGCTGCTTACTGCAATGAGGGGGAAGGGGTAGAGAAACCAGAATCAAGCGTCAGCACGGCCAACTGCCACAGAAGTTCAAGTGTACCTATGACAAAAGGTGCTGACAAGGATGGCATGTTTGTGACCTAGAATAAATGTGATTGATTGAGATTACACACGCTGAGAACGTGATGCCACAGAAAGGTTTTTATCAGCACTTGTTCAAGGACGCTCTTGTTACTCATGAATGTCAAATCCATGAGGGCGTTACACAGGTTGGCCCAACTGGATGCTGATAAATCCTTTCTGCCATGGTGCACCAATATGTAATCTGTACATGCCACATATTTGACAGAGGTGGTTGTAGGAATAGTTTCTGGCTTTTACTAGAACTATTTTTGGTATCCCTCCACCTGTAAAAGCCGGGCTCCAATAATATGTGGCAGGAGGGAATGCAGACTGAGTAGACAAGAATAAATTTGAGAGACTGCTGAAAAATTTACCTACGCCAGTTTTTCTATGCAGAATCTCTTGGGACTTACCCAGGCTGGAGAGGAAAGACTGATCCTACTGGCAGAGACAACTGCTGACTTCCTAACTGGACAAAACAGCCCAATTCTACCTCTGATAAGCCAGGTGTTGGCCCAGGACTGAGCTCTCCCCATCCTAAGTCACAGGCCACAGGACTGTGTGGGGAGGTTCTTTCCGGTTTCCCAAAATGTGTAAAAGTTTCTCTGCCAGGTTTTCTTTTTAAAAAGAGAAAAGGAGCTCTGCAGTTGCTCTGCAGGTTAAGAATGGACAAACCAATGCAGCAGGGTTGTGTAGGGGAGAAAGTGCAGAGGAGTAGCTCCCAGGGGAGTGTACATGGAGTTTAGCACATGGATACCTTCACGCAGAGCATGTGTATAGATAAGATACACAAACACATTCTTATTACAACTGGCATTCCCAAACCCAGGGGTGGAGGTACACCTCTTGCTGAACACAGGCCATGTGTAAAAATCCCAAGGCTGCAAGTCAGTTTCTAACTTGCTTTAATCATAGTTCTATTATCATAAAAAGAAACCACTCTTGGCATGTTAACTTAATACCTTCCCTCCAAGGATCTCACAGCATTTCCTGCACAGGGAGATAAGCCTCCCAGCATCCTGGGAGACAGATGATATCTCCTAGCCAGTCACCCAACACATCAATGGCAGAGCCAGGAACTGAACTTACTTCTGCTTGTTTTCAACCCTGCGCTCTGCGCTCTGACCACACAACCATCCTTCCTCTCAAAGGTCTTGAACATTTAAAATGGGGGCTTCATTTCTAAACATGACAGATTTTCTTCAGACTTAAATCTAACCTAAAGCAAGTTGAAAATTGCGCTGCAGCCCCTTCTCCTACTGCAAGGATCCCAAATGACATCAGAGCTTACCAGCATGATCACCTCAAGCACTAGGCTCCAAAATGCAATTGTAATTCAGAGCCACCTTTAAAAACACTGTACGTGGATTTCACCATTTACTCAGTGGAACAAAATTCTCATCCAAGCACTCTGGGCTGCTCAAACGGGGGAGTGCTTGCTTTTAAAGACAGCAAGAGGAAAATCCATCTGTGTTTCATTTCCAGCTGGCATTCTGTATCCTAATTCCCTGTCGAAGCACTCTAATGGATTTTGGCATCATTTCAAGAGAGTACACGCCGCCTGTACAGCCAAGCGATTTGCTGTATTTCTACTACAACATCAGATCTCTTGGGTATCAGGAGTATTGTTATTAAACTAGCACCAGCTTCCATTTGTTTTCAATTTGGATTTCATTGTGGTTTCCACCCTCTTGTGAAATTCTAAACCTTCCTTTACATCAAGAGAGCAGTCAGTACCTCTTGGAGAAATTCATGCGCATCCTGAAAGATGAGAACAGCATTTTACCACCAGTCTCCAGAGAGAAGGTTTTTCTGATACACTTTCAAAGTAAGTACATCAATTACATGGAGAAGGCATCATTATTCTCCCTCCTCCAGAGAAGCAGCCCAGCCTGAAACGCTAAGGCCTGGTCTACACTACAGTTAGGTCGACGTAAGGCAGCTTACATCAACCTAATTATGTCAGTGTACATACTGCAGCCTTGCTCCCTCCATGTAAGTGCCCTACTACGTCTACATAATAACTCCACCTCCACGAGAGACGTAGAGCTTATGTCGGTGTAGTTAGGATGACGCAGTATCCATATCAACACTGTCAGTTACTTACGTCAGCTGTTGGCTGCCTTTCTTGTCAATTTAACAATTGACAAGAATGGCAGTCACTTACAGCTTCAGCTGTCACCCCGGGACAGGTGAGGGGCTCCAGCTAGAGCCTGCCTACCACCCAGGGTCCAGACTGGTGGACTGAACCCTCCGTCCTGTGCACAGCCCTTGGAGTGGACAAGTCCATTGTTCCAGCAGAGCACAGCTGAGCTTTTCTTCCTATTTTAGTTTGACATTTCTTTTCATAGAAAGTTAGAGTTTCCTGGTGCAGTGTCCATGACCAACAGTATCCCTGCTGGGAACCAATGTGGGGGACCTACAGATGGTGGTTTGCCAGATCCCCTTGCTCCTGTAGAATATGAATACACAGTAATACAAAGGAATCCTTCCCCTACCAACGATGGCTCTGAACCCCTGGCCAGATGCATTACTTATGGGGATTTTGCCTTCTTCTGAAGCATCAGATACTGGACAATGTCACAAGCATAGGCAATGCCAGAATGGACTAGAGGTTAGGATTGCTGTGGATATTCCAGCCTCTGTCCTGAGCCAAGATCCACTCCCACTTAAAGGGTGTGCTGCACCAACAAGGAATCTTACCGTCTTGAAGACTTATGTTTACTGCTCTCCTCCTTCTCTCTGTGCCTGCGCTCCCGGTGGCGATCCTCCCGCTCTCTGCTCCGATCTCTACTCCTGCGATAATCCCGCTCAAAATCATAACCTCGCTCTCGACTGTAGTAGCGATATCGCTCGTCGTCGCTTTGGGGGAGAGACAAGCGTACCGTGAGGCAGGGGGAGCTGCTAGACAGAGGGAGGGGGAAAAATACGCTACTCATTAGCACTTGAGCCTGCCCTCTAATACATTATGAGCTATGTTCACGAAGCCTGTGAAATCCCAAGGTCTCAGAGGGCCTCATCTACTCACAACCTGACCTATATGAAGACCCCCATCCCCCCCAAGGGAAACATCACCTCTTGGCAAAGTGCAACGTTGATTTTGTCTGGAATTCTCCACTAGCACAATCAGAACAGATATTTAAAAGGAAAAACCCTCGCAAGTCCATAAGCTGCTTTATCAGAGCTCAGAAGCAACACTGGAGTTCAGATCAACATATACGTTTCAACAAACGTTCATGCAACTGTCTGTAATAATAAACATAGAAATAATAGTTTCCTATTCCCATCCATGGCCCTCCCACAACACACTCCAACCCCTCCAACACAAGGTATAGGAGATCTCAACTAAAGAGAATGGCTTAGAGTTTCTATAAGGATGTATAAGAGTCTAAGGACTATTCTTACACATCAGTGTGTGGTAGAGGACCTGGCCTTTGCCCAGGTGGTCTTTCTGGAACACAATTATGACATGCCCTCTCTCCATTGATCAGTCTTGCTCTATGTTTTCCATAAACTAGAAGGAAATGACCAAAGTGGCCCAGAAACGTGGTCTTTGTATCTCTCCACTCTACTAATGCAGGACTGTACTCTGCAGTACTCTTGTTCAGGCTACTTTTACATCATGCAAGTCATGGAGCATCTGCCACTTTGAGTCTATTTTTATTTATTTACACACAAATACAGATAAATACACATACACGCACCCAAGGAAACTGTATGATGCACACAGAGACCACATGATCTTATGGTCTGCACCCTTTCTCCAGCCTAAACATCTCACCCTCTTCTATATAAAACTGCATATCCAAAATTCAGACACATTCTTTAATTCCCACTCTCTTCTCCCCTATGCCTGTCTTATAACTCCTCTTCTCCATAAAAACATTGAACACAAAACCTCAAAAAGATCCCAAGTCCCATCACTGGAAACAAGAATGAAACATCTGGGAAAAAAGCCTGAAATGCTGTTTTGTGACCTATGGAAACAAGTTAAAGAAGAACACTCCCAAAATAGAAGCAATCAGCCAGAATCAAAGAAAGAGCTATCATCTGGGAACGATCACCTCAAAAAGGGATTAACCGATTACCGTGACTTGCCCTACCTGGTGAATACAATTTAAGCTCCTAGATGCCAACATACTCTACAGCAACTAAAAATGCTAGCACGATGCCTGGAGTGCTAAGCAGATCACATGATTCGTGTCCCCAGAATTCCAGGAGCCTTACAAATTCCAGTATGTTAACATGCTCATTCCTTCCCTGCCTGATCAACTTCCAAAATACCTGAAGCCTTTTTAAAAAGCTCTTTGTTACAAGAAAACAGCCTTGTTTGCTAGGCTCAGTGGCCTAGAAGTTCCAGAGCAAGCAGCACCCTTTGCCAGGAATATACATATATTTTGGTGATGTTTTCAGGAACTACTGGTATTGCTGGGCATGACGCTTGTAGAAATATCAACAGTGCTTATGACAACAGTAACAGTATGAGAGCCCTGTGTGGGAGTGTGCAAAGCAACTGCATTGAAAGAACAGCAACCATCTCATCTTTCCTGTCTCTCTGGTTTGCAGCCTCCTTCACTGAGCTCTCTCACGGCTACTGTCCCCTTAAAACACACTTAATTTCCAGCAAGGTGGCTGTCTCCAGAGAAATGCCCATTGTCATTAAGGGTTTACACTGCATGGCAGGTTCACAGTGAACAGTGCTCCTTATCCCAAAAGCTTTCAAACCATGGGCCTCAGCAAAAGGGGGCAGTTTCCCATCAAAATTGTTACATTTAGAAGCTTTTCAAAGGTCATCTTGAAACTACAGAATAATTAATGGTACCTAGCATTTGTATAGAACTTGTCATGCAGAGACCACAAAGTGCCTTACACAAGAAGTGGATATATGTCATTATGTATATAAATTATACATGACATGTATATAATTATATGTCAATTAGCCCTGTATTACAAGCAGAGAAACTGAGGCATGGAGATTATGTGGCTGCATACCAAGTCAACAGCTGAGAAGAACCCAGGTGTCCTATCTCTTGTTCTTGTGCTCTAGCTACTGACCAGTACTGTCTCCTCTTAGCAGGACTTAGTACTCACATGTCACCACCGACATGTCCTCCAACAAGACAACTAAGTGTGGTAATAACTTCCATGCTCTCATCTGGCAGAGCCTAGCCCCCTCCCTGGGAGGCCATGGCAGTGTCACATGGACTACCGTGCTTACTTGTTGTATTCACTGGTGGTTGGAGTCCGGTCTCTGTCTCTCTCCCTTTCCCTTTCCCGCTCCCTTTCTCTCTCACGCCTTGAGCTGGAGTACTCCCAGTGGCTGCTGCTGGAGCTGCTTGTGCCCTTATCCACTGTCGTCACCCAGGGCGTGTGAGACGTGGAAATAGGAGGGTAGCTGATGAAACCAGAATCTGCAGTGAGAGAGCAGAACCTTCACTCGTCTGAAGGGTTAGTGCTGCCCCTTACGCTGACCTGGCGGGGAAAGACGACATGCTACTCTGCACTCTGCAACCAGGCCACACTGGGCGGCAATTTCGTCAAATCCTGCAACCTAAGCAGGTTTGGTCTAGGTCAGGTCTGGGATTGGGACTCACCCAGTAACATGTAGGTGCTCCAGTTAGTGGTACTGCTGGATCAGGAAGTGACACTCCTCCCCCTGAATAAGCACTAACCCAACCCCCACCTCTTCACCCAGGAGCCCTTCATTTTCATGTATGATATTCTAACAAGTTTTAAGCATCATCTCCCTAGGCCAGAAACAGGCAGATGTTGCTGCAATTACTCCAGGCACTGATTAAGGATATTCAGTTAGGAGCTCTGTGGGTCACAGCTGCCCACTTGGCCATGTTACTAGTCTTCCCCCAGGAAGCCCCATGGTTTCTTCCTTCCCCAGGAAGTATCCTCTGAGCAGGAGGACAAGACAAAGGATCCTGAGAAGCCCTGACGGTATGTCTCTTTTTGATTAGCCAGCAGAGTCTATAGTTTAGTCTTCAAGATTCCTAGCCAGCTCTGTTAGCTCAGAGAGCAAGAGGTCTGGTCTCTGACCCCTTGCAGGGTTAGGGCTGGTGCCTGCAGCAGGTAAATCCCAGGTTCCTTCTCTATCAGATGTTGAATTAAGAAATGCTTTGAAATATCATGCAGAGGTCTCAGTGCTGGCTAAAGGAAGAGTGATACCTAGTGAATCCCAGACCAAAACTAACCTCCCTGGAGGTGTCTTATTCACATATTGACCTGCCATTGCCCTGCTTCATTGGAAAGGGTCATCAAGGTCACAGCCTGAGATGGTATAGGCTGCTGCTGGGATGTTTATTTGAGGGAATACTAGATTAGAAGGCTGCAGTTTCTCAAGATGCCTCATACCCAGGCTCTGCAGTCCCTACCTCCCTCTCCCCCAAAAGGGGGAGGAAGGTGTCAGCACCTGCAATCCTGCCTGCTCGATGGAGATAGGCACCACTTGTAAGTGCCGCTGACCCAGGGCAGGAGCAAGCTGGATACTAAAGAAACAGGAAAGGACATGGGCAGCACGGGCAGAGTTGTAGCGGGAAAGGAGATCTACTGAAACACTGTCACTGCATCTTCCATCAGGAGACAGGTTCCTGTGAGTGTGCATAGGCAGGGTGTGTACATGTAGCACGGAGTGAAGATACAGCAAGGGTGGGAGGGGGACGTTCAAAGGCTCAGGCAGGAAAGTCTGAAATTTGGCTGGGGGTGTGTTCTTCCCTGGAAAAAGCTAGGATTACAAATAGGGGCACAGGGACCCATGGCTGCACTGTTGCTGACATGGGAGTTGGGTGCTGAGAGCAGCTGAAACAGGAATGAGAACTATTTAATTACAAGCATCACCTGGGTCACAGTCACTTCAGAGAGTGCAGCTGATCTACGACTGTCTAGAACAGAGGTGGGCAAACTACGGCCCGCGGGCCACATCCAGCCCGCAGGACCATCCTGCCCAGCCCCTGAGCCCCCGGCCCCTCCCCCACAGCCTCAACATGCCACGCCGCCAGTGCTCTGGCCCGCCGCTCTTGCCGGGCAGCATGGCTAGCTCCAACATGGTAAGGGGGCAGGGAGCACTGAGCCCCAGGGGGCACAGTCAGGAGACAGGGAGCAGTTGGATGGGTCGGGGGGGGGGGGGGGGGCTGGATAGGTGTGAGTCCCGGGGGCGGGTTCCGGGGGGCAGTCAGGGGGTAGGAAGTGGGAGGGGACAGATAGGGGGCAGGAGCCAGGCTGTTTGGGGACGCACAGCCTTCCCTACCTAGCCCTCCATACAGTTTTGCAACTTTTATGTGGCCCTTGGGCCAAAGTTTGCCCACCCCTGGTCTAGAACGTTTACTGCTAGGCCCATTACTGACACCCGCTGTCAGCGACTGGGCTGTCTGGAACGCAGACACAGCTTCAAAGGTCACAGTGACAGAGGCATAGGTCAGCCTAGCACAAGGGTAAGTTACCAACAACCCTCTGGCCAGCCCCACGCCCAGTCAGTTCCACCATTCTGTAGCTTCTGTGCTCACCTGCAGAGCTGTATCCAAATGGTGGAGGCTGCCTGTTATTGTAGCCAGCAGGTTGGCTTTGGAGAGAACACAAGGACACCAGTTACTAACATCAGTTACCTGCCATCAGTTTAGCATACAGAGCAGGAACCTGCAATACACGTATTGTTAACTCAATGGAGAGATTAAGACAGGACCCCTCCCCGCCCCACAGATGCCACAAGTCTCTTCCTAACCCCCTTGCTTTTCTGTTCAACTCCTGAAATCCAAGCTGGGTTCTTCACACCTGCCTGGTCTCCAGACCAACAAGTCTCCACTCTGCTGCTGCTGTTTCCCCCCATTGCCCTGGGTTGAGGCTGGATGTGGGATCTGGTAGCAGGGAGAGGCAGAACAGAGTGTGAGGTCTTGCCGGGAGGATGGAGATAAGAAGGGAGGGACTGGATCTGGCCAGAAACCCTGACAGTCTCCCCTCCCTCTAGTCACAGATCCTCCTTCCTCTTTGTCATGATGCCCTGTAGCGGCCACACCAAAATTCAGGAAAATGGTCAGTCTTGAAAAGGCCAGAGGCAGTGTGAAAATGGAAGATCGTGCTGGAAATGAGAAGTGAGGAAAGCTTATCAGAGTCTAAGGAAAGGTTCTACTTAGGTTCACTCACGTTTTGGGCAAAAAATTGTGTAAATTAATGTAATACAGGAACGAGTTTGTTCATCTCTAGCAGATGGTGGCAGATCATTTGGGGATGGAAGGAGTGACGATTTGAATGAAATGAGATTTTCTTTAATAGCTATAAAGCCACGTGTTATGCTACTCTTAAACAATAATCACATTTTGCCCTCCATAGCATTTTTTCATGCAAGGATCTCCAACCATTCTTCTTTTGGGGGGGAGGCCATCTGGGAACGTTAGCCATGCAAGATGACCTTTCACCTCACAGACGACTCCCTCAAGCATGATGTGGTGTCGTGGACTGGGAGTCTGGCAATTTAAGTTATATTCCTGGCTCTGCCATGAGCCTGTTCTGTGTTCTTGGGCAAGACCCTTTGCCTCCACGAGCATTAGTCTTCCATCGTCCTCCCCAATCTGCACGAGGCTCATAATGCTTCATAAGAAATAATTCATAGCAGCAAAGTGCTCTAAGATCCTTGGATGAAAACTGCCAGGGAAATGCAAAATGGCATTATTAAGAACACCGTGAAAGTGACTATACAATTCCTAATACTGCTCGTGAACATATTCCTAGCATGTGTGTGACATGGCAAGATACCAGTAAACTGACAAACCAAGGGCGAAGTTTGCTGCAACAGATGAAAGCATTGGAGCAAGAGTTCACTGCTAACTTGGCAGTTCATGCTCCCCTTTCAAACCAGGTGCAGGTTGTAAGTTACTCTACAAATATTCTAAACACAAACCTAGCATTCCCAGATACCATATGGCCATGCTGATGGGTCTCCTACTATGTAGCACACCTAGTTACAGTATCCCCACATCCTGCTCCTTAAGATACCTTGATTCTTAGCACTTCTTAAAAATTCTTCACGATTCTTAAAACTGTGAAAGAAACAAGATAGCTCCTACTTCCCTACTATGCCTCCCACCCAGAGTAATTCCATTTTACTGTCTATCTGCACTTGGCTGTGTAAAACCAGAATGGAAAATTATCTACCCAAAGGAAGGTTCTGCCTTACCCATCAAGTGTTGGAATGAGAAGAGCTGGTGGAGGAGCCAGAGGTGGAGGGAACAGCCCTATAAATAAAAGCACAGTGTCAAGATGAGGCTGCAGCAGGCTTACAGTGTGGGGCTAGACTCCCCCAGAAATCAGGCAATTAAAGCACAGTTCTACTCTGAACAGTTGTGGAAATGGCACCTTCTTACTCCACAAACTCACACCCCTGAGTGTATTCAGAGCCATGTGCCCTTACCACAACTGAACCTCTACTGCTTTTTACTCCTATGTGCCCTACAGAGACAGGGCAGCTAAAGAAAAAGGAGCCAGAATCTATTCTGGCTTGTGCACCATCAACAAAATATCAACTCAAGTACAGAGTGAAAATTTCCCCCTACATTAAACCTGTGCAGTCCCATGGAGAACTGAAGGCTCGGCTCTAAGATCCCAGGTTGAAATCCCTAGGGCTGACTGTAAATAGAATGATGGTTTTAGCTGTACATTGATTGAATGTGACATGCAACATGGAAGCCTACTGTACTCTTTTGGGAAAAATCACTTTTCTGACCATAACTACACTGTAGAAGGCAGAAACCACGGTAGGGCAGAGCACAAACTAGTCAGTTAAATGGATGTTAGAAGGGCCCCACATGATCTCTTTCCACTTTTTAAAAGTGACTTGCATACCCAGGCTTCTAAATCCCATTGACTTTCAAAGTGGCTAAATCACTTTTGAAAATGAGACTTAGGTGATTTTGAAAATTTTACCAGTTTCAAACAAACAAGAAGTTCTTGCATAAGCCATTACCAATGGTAAGGACATCACGCTAAGTGAACCATTAGTTTCTTCCAGTGTAAACATTTGTTTTTGTTATTTTAAAAGAATGTGTTTTCTTAAGTTATTCTGACACACAATCATCAAGATTTCCCCCTTCCCTATTTTTGAAAGATTTTTAATCTGTAGATAATATGACTAGAGAAAGTTGTAATGCTTATGAACTCATCCCTCTAGAGCAGTTGCTATTGTTGAGACAAAGCTCTGATCATTATTAGTGAGTCATGAACCTTCCTCTAATTACCGTAGAACCAAAAATCATCACAGGGTATTTTCCATGCATTACACTTTTCAATCCAATTATTCTATATGAAGCTTCCACTGTAGCTAAAGTCATTTCCTTCCCCTCCAGCCCATCATAACTTTAATCTAGATGGAACCAGAATTGCAACTGGCAACAGCAGCGCCCAGAAGTAGGTTGGGATTTGTGCTCTGCTTTGCTAGAGGTGGCATTTCCCTAGATCCAAGCTCACTATGAGCAGGGTCCATTCAATAACAAAAATAATCCATTCTGCAATATTATTTACACTTAGATGAGAAGTTCCAATCAGGATCTGAAGCTCCTCAAAGTCTGGGGCTGTTCCAGCTTGGGCTCAAGCTTATTTGTTACATTTGGTTTGTTACCGTTCACCAACTCTACTGTACGTCATGGGAAAGAGAACTTCCAACGAAAACGGCCATTGTTGCCCCCTTGTTCTCACACACTCTCTGAAATCCTACCAAATCAAAGTGCTTCATGTAAAAGACTCATCACTATGTGAGATCCCATGATGACACAAGTTGGATCTTCTGAAATTTAACCAAAAAACTTTCATGATGTCCTCTGCCAACCAAGCTCTCCAAGTTGCTTTCTGGATTATTCTTCTGAGATAAAATGATTGTTTTAAGTGGCCCTATGGATCATTATTGAGCTCTATAAGTTAAGCAGTTGAAGGAGTTTGAGATTGCACTGCTTATTAGTGCTTACCTTAGCCTAAGTCTGAATGAGCTCAAGGTAAGATGCAGCCACTCCATTTCATACTACTATTCTGACTCACTGCCACTGTTAAAAGCAAATCATTAGCCTACCTGGAATGGGACCTGGTGGTGGCAAGCCTATGGAAATAAGAAAACAAACTTCATGAGAATAACAAGATATTAACATTCTTTTGTTACTGCAAGCTAATGAGCCTGGTTTAGTAGTATCCTCTTCAAGAAGTTTGAGGCCAAGTATATTTCAGCAAACAGATATACAGTAAAAACTGTTCATTTCTCCCCCCCCCTTTAGCCATCAGAGAAATGAGGCAGAAAAGACCAGGAGGCTATTACTTCATCCACTCAGGCAACACGATAATATTCTCCATGGATTAGATGCCCTGAAAGCATATTTATTCTGGATCTGCAGAAAAGGAAGCCAGCGAAGAGAGAAGCACTAGTATGATAGGCTCTTGCTGACCTCTTCAGTCAGGAGACTAGCTGCTGCATGCTGGACGAGGTAAAGGCCAAAGTTTGGCCTTCACTTCAGTATTCTAGCCCACCAGTAATAAAGGCACTGATCACCATAGTGAGGTCAATTCTTGAGTGGAAGAGGCACAGCCTTGTTTGTAGTAAATGGAAAAAGGTGTTTCAGGCCATTGCTGATGGTGCTTAGTTAGCAAAAGGAATCAATAGGATTCTGACACCGTGCACACCCTGGACAGTCAGCAGGCAAATGCCTATGAATGAGCAAGCCATCTTGGTCTTTGCCTGCACATTTTTCTAAAAGGCTGATCCAAAACTCCACTTGACGTCAATGACAGGTATACATGTGAAACCACTACAGTCCTAAGTCTAACCGTGATTTTAGCACCAGAGTTTAAGGACTAATTAGCTTTCACCTGAGACACTGACTCATGCAACACTAGATCAAAGATAAATGAATGACAAACTGTCCATTCAGAGTAAATATGTCTAATCTAATCTCCGGACCAGGATCAACACGCACTACGGAACCAGATGTTTTTAAAGAGACGATTTTGGTACCTCTCTAGAAAATAAATACTAATCTAACCCCAATTCACATAGGTTATCTCCAGGAAGGTGTGTCACACATTGCATCAAGTAGCAGAAATGGGAGTAGAACCTGAGACTCCTGACCCCCATAGCCCTGCTCTTACCACTGGACAATGCTCCTTTCCTTCAGGAAAACAATGCAATCCCGCTATCTAATCAGCCCTTCTCTAAAGTTAGGTGTGAAGCATACACCAATTTGTCACAGTTACATTTATTATACAAGGAACCACCATCCACTTGAAATCTAGTCACTCTAAAAATAAATTTCAAGTAGTTTCAGGTCTACAAATACTCAAGTCCCCCTGCCGAGTGGCTTTTTTCCCCCCCTTTTGTTGTTAAAATTTGTCTCCCCCTCTTGCTATTGTGTAAGATCCATACAAACATCAGAAGAAGGTGAGTGACTGTGCAGGAGAAAGAGAAACTGATTATATGCAAAATGTTGCCAAAGACAAAGGGGGGATACCCAGACAAAAATAGAGGCACCCTCCCTCTATCTCATCAGGTTCTAGCCTCCTAGGCATTGTAACTACCGTAGGTAAAAAGCATTCTGGGAGATGTGATTTTTAAGTTAAGTGTGTCTTCTTAAGTGCCAGGTGCACTCAGCACCATGCCTACCTACTCAATCTCTGTAAGGGAGCACAAACTTGACGACATTGAGAGACACTGACAGCTTGCCAGGAGTCCATGGGAGGCCCCTCATTTGCACATACATTCACACTATTCTCTTAAAAGTGAAAAATAAAATGGGCAGAACTCTAATACCTGCTTACACTCTCAGATGTTTATACAAGTAATATCCCACAGTGACACAAGGTATGATAAAATGTATAGGATACACATATAGAAGGGATATGAACCCTTAGACTTCAGGGCACAAACTAACCACCACCCAACCTGAGTAAGAAAGAAACTTCCCCTCTAAGCAGATTATTCCAGAACTGTCCATTACGGACGGGGTGTCTCACCTTCCTCTGAAGTATCTGTCAGAGAGGATCCTGGACTATCTAGATAGCACGCTAGTCTGATCCAATGAGGCAATTCCTATGTTCCTATCTTCCTTCAAAGATTAATAGAAATTGCTAGTCTACTTATCCATGTGTAAGATGCCAAGCAGCATGGTATCCAAGTGACATCAGCGACTGAAACAAAACACTGAGAGCCATTCAAGAGGAACAGCAGCCCTGAAGAGTTTGAAGGCATATATATATCTGAAGGCAGGGAGGGTTCCCCAGCTGTCTGAGTTGCAGTTTGAGTTAGCGGAATCTCAGTGATCTGATACATGGCTGCTCAACTGTCCCTTAACATTTCTTAATTATACTAAAGATACCTTTGATTTCCCCAAGCCTCAGGTATCTGAACTTAACACACCCAGAGATAGCTGGGCAATCAAGATTGCTCTGTATTCAGAGCAAATACCTACCTGGAGGATGCAGAGGAGGTGGGACAGAAGTAACTGGAGGGGGAGGGTGCAGAAAGTGTGGTGGGGGTGGCCCAGCAATTGGGGGAGGTGGGGGACCTGCTGGTGGTACAAACGGCTGTTGCTGAGGTGGCTGCTGGGGCTGTGACGGTTGCTGGGGCTGCTGTGGGGGTTGTGGCTTATTTCCATGATCTCCAAGAACCTTTAAAACAAAAACAGACAGAAAATAGAAGATGGTATTTTACCCCTTGGAGCCTGCAGTCAGTGTCTCCCAGTGCTGGCAAAAGGGTCATGTGCCACAGAACCCAAGCACCCCAACATTACAGGGAGGGAGTAAGTCGGGGACAGTCTCAGCCTTTTAGACACACTACAGGGGAGATGTCACAAGCTCAGCATGCAAGGAAATGCCCTGCCAACAAACATCTTTGCTAGCATGAACACAGCAAGTGGTAGAGTCCAAGCTAGCTACAAATCTACTCCTATGCGAGATACCCCTCCCGCAGGGATGCACAGAATTATGACTGAATGGGTCACTTGCATGCCCCTTACGTTAATAATACCCTTAGAACTAGCCAAAAACCGGATCCCAAGAGGGGCTGGACACAGCCACTCTTGAGATCAGGCCCCACATCACAGCCCTCAAAATAAGAGCAGCCCCATTCGAGTGGTGATATGCTAACTCTTATTAGACAGACAATTCTGTTCAAAAATTTGTTTTTGAAGTGCATCCAATTTGCTTTCTTCACAAATACAGTATGGGGTCAAATTCTGCTCCTAGTTGCATCAGTGTAAATCCACCATCAAAATTAACGGAGCACTGCTGGAGTCACACCAGTCTAACTGGCAAGAGAATTTGGCCCTTTATGTTCACATTGCCACTATTTTAAAGTTCAGTATACAGCATACACCAAAATGATCTGGATATGCAGACACCAGCGCTCGGTAAAGGGAAGAAGAATTTACTAAGCAGATTTAGCCTTGATGCACCACTGGGGCCTACCCTTAGTAAAAGGTTTGTTTGCACTTTCCCAACATTGTTATTTTATAAAAGATTTTGGGGGGTCATGCACACTAGTTTTTTGCGTTGGAGGGGACAGTTAGGAAAGAATTGTTCTGGTCAGAAGGTTCTGGGGACTCTCTGAAAACCGCTCGCTTCTGTCTGCTGAGAATCCCAGCAGAATATGGGCATTAGGTTTTATATGGGATGACACCACTGAAGTCAATGGAGTTACACTGAAGTGAGATCAGAACAGGCCCACAGTTTGTAACTTGATTTTTTTGTTCCCTTTAAAGACACCATTAAGTAGTATAGTCCCAACACTTAGACTCTGCAGGGTGAAGAATGTCGGATAATAACTGACATGAATGTTATTTATTTTTTTAAAATGACAAAAAAAATACATAAACATTCCCTAGTAATGTTGGAAACCCCCACACAACAGCACTAGGTTAGCGCATGGGAATGGAAAAAGAAAAATGACCAGAATAGTTTTACTGTCCAATATGAGAAAAAGGTAAATTACAGCAATTAACACTGAAAGTAAATTGGATTGTTACAATTCTTTCAGATTTAAAAAGAGAACACATTAGTAACAAGGTATGGCTTTAAAAAAAAAAAAAAAAACCACGCACAAAAAACCACTAACAAATCCATCTAGAAACTTTACAGTTAACATTTGCTGAATATCATGATGGCAGTAGGGAGCTCAGACCCTCCTGTTCAAAAAACAGAAGTCCCAGTGTGTGTGGGAGGGGAGAGAATCTCCATTAGCACTGATGATACAGTTGAGTTCTGATTCCACCCATTAGGGGGGCAATGGCATGTGCATACGTTATGACTGGTGATTTATTTTGCAATCTTGACAGTGTCCATTTAAAACAAACCCCATATTTTACAGAAGTAGACAGTCAGGAAAGTGCAGACAATTGCTCAAAGTTCATCTGAAAGTGCATGGGATATCAAATGTTTGAAGACAGCTTGAAGCCGTTTACCTGAATGGGATTTTCCTCTGAGGCGTGTTTATCGCGGCGTCTTCCTTCTACCCTCCTAATAGTGCCTGCCTGTCCACCAATCACATCAATTGTCCCACCCAGCTTCCTGGTACAAAGCAGATATATCTTCTCAGATTCAGCACAGAAATTAGAAGTAACAGTTTTTCTTTCCCTCCCCCCCACCCCAACAGAGAGCCCTCTCTCATGCTGGGAGAACTAAAGCAAAAAGGCCAAGTACATTCTTTTCCACCCAGGGAAAATCACTCCAGGCAGAGCTCAAACTGACAGGGAAACACAGTAGAAAGGTGGGGAATCCTTTGCTGCATGTGCACAACTTGAGCTCTGGCTACAGATAGAGAGTTAGGTCTCTTTAGACACCACTTAGTGCTTGATCCTGAGATGTGAAGAATACTCTACCGGCTTCAGAGGGAGAAGGGGGTGTTGAACATCTCCAGTTCAGACCCTGAAAACTGTCACTCACCTACCCTTCAATAAGACTACTCAAGTGAGTACAGGTTGCAGGATCAGGCCCAATGCCCTTGCAAACAGATCTAGCAGGAGTGGAGAGCGCACAGCACTTGAGGCCCTTAGACCAGAGACAGCTCCAAATTTGCACCATTTCATGATGGATCCATGCTAACCCTCATAGACCATCACTCTAAACCAAATACTCTTTGGTTACAATTCTGACTGTTGGACACATTTTTTGCCTCTATTCCTAGGCCCAGTCCTCCTCTCAAAGAAGTCAGTGAGAGTTTTACCACTGGCTGTAATGGGAGCAAGACGGGGCGTTATATTAATAAAGGGTGTTTGCATATAAACAGGGGAGCAGATTCTGCTGTTGGTTGCCCTAGTTAGATCAAAATCAGCCCAGGATCTTTGTTTCTCAAGAATTTGTATCTTCCTGTTGCTTATTCAAAATCCTATACTGGGGACACAACTATTTTCACAGCTGTGATGTCACAAGCACAGGATTTGGGGGATGAAGGAGAAGCAGGAGAGTTGAAGGGATTTTAGGAATCAAACGTAGGTTTATGAAAATATTTTCAGTAATAAAGACCAAGTGACAAGGCAGTTGGGACTGTCTATCTGAATAGACAGGTTAGAGTTTCTTGTGCAGAGACAGCAGCTCATGAAGGGCCTGATCCTTTAAAGGATGCAGAGTCCCCCTCCTCCAGAAGGCTGTGAATTTGCCATGACTTTTGTGACAGTAGCTGATGTTAGGACATAAACCCAGGTCTGGGCCATTCTAGCCAGCCCCTTACTGAGTGAAACTCCACCAGGAAATTTCAGTCTGGCTTTACTGGAAAGCCACATGAGCTTTTAATTAACTGTTGAAGTCATTTACTAAAAAGAGTTCACAGTATTTTAACTAACAATAAAGGATACTTGACTCCAAATAATGGGATCCCATTAAGTGTTGCATTCCCCCCACCCAAAGTTTGTGACTTCTGCATCTTTTGCCTGACAAAGCCATTGCAAACAGCACCGCCACAGTCAGCTTTTGCTGCAATCCATCCGGTGAGAAGTAGGATCACACCTAACACCTTCTACTGTGGTACAAGCAAGTTACAGAAGGGCCAGAGCTAAACAAAACTAGTGAAGTTTGCTGTCCTTCCCATTTCCACTGTCATTGGAAACAAGACTTTGTAAACAAAACCTGCTGATTGTTGAGATATAGTAGCACAATAGATGTCCAATTTCATGGCATGTATCCTAGTGCCAACATAGAGACGTGCTGTGGCTATAGCACCAAAGGTATTTAAACACATTGATTTTAATCCAGGTTAATCTCTAGATAAAGCCAATACTGATTCCATGTTAAAATGGACATTGCTAAATGTATTAGGGCTAGAATGTATTTTCTTAAAGAAAAAGGAACTTTACAAAGCCCAAAAAGGAAAGAAAAGTTTTCATTTATTTCAGTAGGAGCAGGTTGGATTTGCACAGACTTTGAGAAAGAATAGCATCACATGCGAGAGCTGGAAAGTAAAACTGATCAGTCTGATTTCTCTGTCGAGAAAGCAGGAAATGCAAGACACACCTAACCGCTTAGACAGAAAGAAAGGAATTGGAACTTTAAAGTTCTTTTAGTATGAATAATCCAGAGCGAACCCAGAGAACCTCTCTTCTCATTCTACTCAAAGTCTCCACTGAAAAGAGAGACACACAGGTGCAGGACTGGTTCCTAGATATGATCAGCAGAGGTGTGCAAAACATAGATTTTTAAAAGAAAAATCTGCTTTGGTTTCCTGTAACCAGGTTTCCCAAAGCTCCTTATAAAAAATAATCAGAGCCATATTGTCAGGAAGGTGACTGTTGTCTAGTACAGGTTTCCAGTTAGAATTACTAAAAGCCATTTTACTTTGTCTAGGGAAAAAACACCAAACTGACATCCAACTGATAGTATATGCAGAGCAGGCAGTTCAAAAACCAAGTAGCTCCTCTTGTCCATTACCAAGGCCTGAGCCAGCTCTGGTTAAAGGCAACGGAATGACTTATTGACTTCAATGGGAGTTGGACCTGGCTCTGGAAGAACCAGCAGCCTAACGAGGTGAAGCTCCATAGCAGGAAGACTTCCTTGTCTTAGCCCATCCTCTGCAAAGCTCCCCTTTGTAAGGCTGGGACCACACAGCATGGCACCAGGCCTGCCTACCTACCCACATGGTGTAACAGTGGGGACACCAACAGGGTAGGGAAATGGAGATTTTGGGGGGGGGGGGGTTCCACAACTACACAGCCGAGTGTCATTGGGGAGGGTGATAACTATTGAATTACAGGGTAATACCCAATATAGTTTAAAAGTTGCTGCCTTGTTTGGGGTCCATAATAGACTCAGACAAAGAAACAGCAGGATCCCACTTGTCCCATTATTTAATACATTAAAATAGAGAACTTCAATGCAGCTTCCATACACTTCCTTACCTATTTGGTGGAGGCCCAGCCTTCATCCGTCCTCCTATCAGAGCCACAAAATCCGTTTTGAATTCTGTTTTGATAATGTTGTTCTCTGGTTCTTTCTCTGAATTTCCTGTCCTTCCTTGCTGAACCTGAGGAATAAAAAAAAAAAAAGAAAAAAAAAAGAGACATATCTGTCTTTGGTTACCAGCTGAGTTATAAGTCATGAAGATCTGCTCTTAGTAGGAGAAAGAGGCTCCAACGAGGAGCAAACCAGAACATTCATCTGCAATGATCCAATTGGATGACAAGGTTCACGCAAAGTAAAGATCCAATCTTCAGTCAATCACAGATTTTTGCATGTTAAATGACTTTTCCACACTTGGCCTACTTTCCCCATTTTTAATTCCCATTAGAAGCCCCAAGATATACCTAACCTGACTGTGGTCCTGTTTTTCCAGTTCTTAATTCAGGGAACTGGAAATTGGATATGGAGGCTTTTGTCTCTAGCTCACCCATTCAAATCCTGCCAAGTGACCAAAAGCTGTTACCATCTGAGGGCCATTCGGTGGCCCATGCGAAATGAGTTTGGTGGCCATGGTGGGCAGGAGTCCACATCACAAGAAGTGGCAACACACCTGGTGAAGTCTCGGCAGAGATGCCAAGGAGCGAATAGGCCAGGGAAACAATGCCCCTCACATCACAGTTGGCTCCTCAGACCAGACTTAAGTCAATGGTCTGTCAACCCTACACCTCTCACCAGCACTAAATTCACACACACACCAACTTGAGGGCTTTGGCAGTGTTACCTGCCCAGCTCCACAGCCAGACAATCTCGAGGGCACTGCCTTCTTTGGGAATACACCTAAGTCTCACCATCCCAGGGGATTTTTATTTGCCATCGTATCGATAATCTCCATGTTTGCTGGAGTGCCTCATTCAACCAGGCAAGGGAACAATTTATTAGCAGAGGGAGAGTTAAAAATGTCATCTCCACTAAAAAAAAAAATGTTTAGGTCCATCATTCTTGACAGCTTGCCTTTCAGTTAATATTCCAGGATCACATTTCTAAACCAGCTTTCATTTTTAGACTTGTACTTATGTGCCCACAAAACGAGCAGGCTTCTGTGCTGCACCCACACACTGGAGAGCACGTTACTTACTGTGATCTTATTCTCACTGCTGATAGGTGGAGAGGGATCCAGTCCAAGCTGAAGCCGTCGCTGTTTTTCACAATAAGCTTTCCATGTTTCTTCATTGAATCCATAATTAAAGTAATCCGAAAGGTCAGCACCTGAAAATGAAGCTACAAATCAACAGAGCGACTCTGGGAGTACACATTTGCACTCTCAAATGCTCCTGAAGTGCTTACATGGAGAGTTTAAAATTTCCTATAGAGAATTAGACATGGGGTTGTTCTTCACTTTCTGTTCTGAACTTTGTATAGTCTTGGTGTGTGAGTTCCAAAACTGTTGCATTCCTCATAAGAGGTGGGTACTTCTTAGTAAAATATGAAGGTAGGGCATGTAGAAATGAAATCAGGAAGGCTAAATCACACCTGGAGTTGCAGCTAGCGAGAGATGTTAAGAGTAACAAGAAGGGTTTCTTCAGGTATGTTGGCAAGAAGAAAGCCAAGGGAAGTGTGGGCCTCTTACTGAATGGGGGAGGCAACCTGGTGACAGAGGATGTGGAAAAAGCTAATGTACTCAATGCTTTTTTTGCCTCTGTCTTCACAAACAAGGTCAGCTCCCAGACTACTGCACTGGGCAGCACAGCATGGGGAGGAGGTGGCCAGCCCTCTGTGGAGAAAGAAGTGATTCGGGACTATTTAGAAAAGCTGGACGTGCACAAGTCCATGGGGCCGGATGCGTTGCGTCCGAGAGTGCTAAAGGAATTGGCGGATGCGATTGCAGAGTCATTGGCCATTATCTTTGAAAACTCATGGCAATCGGGGGAAGTCCCGGAAGACTGGAAAAAGGCTAATGTAGTGCCAATCTTTAAAAAAGGGAAGGAGGAGGATCCTGGGAACTACAGGCCAGTCAGCCTCACCTCAGTCCCCGGAAAAATCATGGAGCAGGTCCTCAAGGAATCAATTCTGAAGCACTTAGACGAGAGGAAAGTGATCAGGAACAGTCAGCATGGATTCACCAAGGGAAAGTCATGCCTGACTAATCTAATTGCCTTCTATGATGAGATAACCGATTCTGTGGATGAAGGGAAAGCAGTGGACGTGTTATTCCTTGACTTTAACTTGCTGACAAGAATACTGTGGGAGACGGTGTCAAAAGCTTTGCTAAAGAAGTATGGGCTGGATGCACTACAAGGTGGGTAGAAAGTTGGCTAGATTGTCGGGCTCAACGGGTAGTGATCAATGGCTCCATGTCTAGTTGGCAGCCGGTATCTAGCGGAGTGCCCCAAGGGTCGGTCCTGGGGCCGGTTTTGTTCAATATCTTCATTAATGATCTGGAGGATGGTGTGGATTGCACCCTCAGCAAGTTTGCAGATGACACTAAACTGGGAGGAGTGGTAGATACGCTGGAGGGCAGAGATAGGATACAGAGGGACCTAGACAAATTGGAGGATTGGGCCCAAAGAAATCTGATGAGGTTCAACAAGGACAAGTGCAGAGTCCTGCACTTAGGACAGAAGAATCCAATGCACCGCTACAGACTAGGGACTGAAAGGCTAGGCAGCAGTTCTGCAGCGAAGGACCTAGGGGTGACAGTGGACGAGAAGCTGGATATGAGTCAACAGTGTGCCCTTGTTGCCAAGAGGGCCAATGGCATTTTGGGATGTATAAGTAGGGGCATTGCCAGCAGATCGAGGGACGTGATCATTCCCCTCTATTCGACATTGGTGAGGCCTCATCTGGAGTACTGTGTCCAGTTTTGGGCCCCACACTACAAGAAGGATGTGGAGAAATTGGAGAGAGTCCAGCGAAGGGCAACAAAAATGATTAGGGGTCTGGAACACATGACTTATGAGGAGAGGCTGAGGGAACTGGGATTGTTTAGTCTATGGAAGAGAAGAATGAGGGGGGATTTGATAGCTGCTTTTAACTACCTGAAAGGTGGATCCAAAGAGGATGGCTCTAGACTATTCTCAGTGATAGCAGATGACAGGACAAGGAGTAATGGTCTCAAGTTGCAGTGGGGGAGATTTAGGTTGGATATTAGGAAAAACTTTCACTAAGAGGGTGGTGAAACACTGGAATGCATTACCTAGGGAGGTGGTGGAATCCCTTTCCTTAGAAGTTTTTAAGATAAGGCTTGACAAAGCCCTGGCTGGGATGATTTAGTTGGGGATTGGTCCTGCTCTGGGCAGGGGGTTGGACTAGATGAGCTCCAGAGGTCCCTTCCAACTCTGATATTCTATGAAGTGCTCTGGGACCCTTTGGATGCAAGGTTCAACACAAATTCAGGATATTGTAAGAGAGATAACTTATGTGAATTCATCGATTTAGTTTTTCAGAGTGGTATCCTATATTAGTCCTCTTATAATTCTACGGAGGAGTTTAGTGCTGATGAAAACTAACTGTCAGTGGCATAGAGACTTTTTCCACTTTAGCTCCATCAATGCTTTTCTATTCTGACCTGGACTGCCCTTTGCCATTCTGATTAAAGATTCTCTACACCAGGGCCTGCCCATTGCATCAACTGTGCTAAACTGCAAGTGACCTTTATAACATGGTTTACATCATACAGACTTATTGTTCAGTTGTGATCCCAGCCAGGATTTGAACTGAGGAGATGTGATAATTTAAGGGTTCTGTCTTTATCACTTGTGGATAATTTTACAAAATTGTATCAAGACATAACTCTACAGCAGTGTAAAACAGAAGCTCTTCCTAGCATTGTCAAAAAGTCCCTCAATGTTCCCATTACAAAGGTATTTCTAGCTTGACCAACTGTAAAACAACAAATCCTAGTTTAAATCCTTGAGTTTCAGCTAAGACTATCTGGCCATGATAAGGTCAGGATTTTGACCTTATACTTTCTTACACCCTCCTGCCAGCCACTTTTCCTGCTGCACCCCCAGGGCAGATGTATTCCAACTCAGGTGTAGCAACATGAAATTTACACATCTGCTTCATTGGATTAGATTTTGCTCCTTCATTCATGCTTTGATGGTGTGAAGTTTCCTTCCCCTCCCCGGCTTATTAAGGAGACACTATCTCGCTGACTGATCTTATTGTCTAGGACATAACCAAGAAGGCTGCCCAGGAAGAGGCTACTGAAGTAGCACAAAGAACAACCTAATGTGAATGTTAGAATATGGGCCGAGCTTGTGCTTTAATTTTACCTCAATTCATACTTCAAAGCAATATTATTTTATGACTACTTGGATCATTCCTGGTCCAGAGATGAGTCTGCAGGACAATAATGATCCCCACGCTCGTATCTCTGAACTTTACTGGTATCACTGCTCTAATTCTGTTCTTTCCTAACTTCTTCTCTTCCTAGTCTCTCTTTCACTTCGTAGTCAAATCCCCTGCAGAAAAAAAGGATATATTTTCTATTACATCTACACCAACACCCATTCATCACAAAGTGCCTACTGCTCAATACTGAAATAACACAGTGATTTGAATTTTCCATAGTCCCTCCTACTGCCCTTCATTTCAGGTGGGTGAGATGTATCAAACACATCTCATGCGCAGTATTCCAAAAACAAGTAAATTATTATTTATTATTAAATATTTATTAATATTTATATTAATATATTTAATATTAATATTTATTATTATTAAATATTAGCTCCCCGCCATTATATGAAGGAGCAAGTGAGTGGATTTTATGCCCAGACTAATAGATTTTCATGCCAATTTTGCACGGCTGCTGTAATAAGTGTTTGGGTCTCTCATAAAAAATAACTGAAGTCCAGAAACACAGCTGAAAAATAGAAAAGACTTCACTTCAAGCATTTTATAGTTTGTACACAAGAGTCACTTTGATGTAGAAAACTCCCCAATACAAAACCAAAATAAACAGAAGATAAAATAAACTTCCCATATTTTAATCTTATGTTACATAACAATTTTTATCTATAGATCTCAGCGTTCTACAAAGATGAGTATCGCTATCCACATAATACAGAGACACAAACTGAGGCATGGAGAGTAACTCACCCAGGGTCACACAGTTAGCTAGTGGCAGACCCTGGAGCGGAACCCATCTTCTGACTCAAACTCTTGCCCTGTTACACACTGGCAGGAAACAACCAATATTTCCCTCCAATGTGTAAATCAGTTTATTTTCCTTACTGGTTGTTTGGTGGCTTTTTTGATACATCAACTCACATTAGAGATGCTCCTGTCAAGAACTGAGTGTGACTGCTTTCCTTCACAATATATATGGATTATGCCCCAACTCCCACTGACAACAACAGGAATTATGTGGGTGAATGCTAACTTGCTAAGAACAAACTATCCATCCCCATGCTCCTTCATGCACCAGGTACTTCCCAACTGAAGTGCTGACATTCCAAAGGAACACCAATGACAAGGTGCACAAGGGTTGTCCTTGAGTTCAGCCAGGAAGGGCTAAAGCATGCCAGCTGCTGTGCATCAAAAGGAGACCATCTCTCACCTACAGCCAAATCCTGATCGCACAGAAGGCAACAACAAAAAGTCCAACTGACTTCAAGATTTGGCCAAATGCTATTATACTGCTACCAGAGCTGTATGTTCTAGGAAACGGAGGGTGACTATAAAGACCAGCTACTTTTCTTTAGGAAAGTAAGAAACCGAACACAAGTCTAGCCCAATTTCTTCTGATCACTGTTGAAATTGGCACATGGCTCAGTAACTCTAGTTAGCGTCACTAATTGCTCAGAACAGGAGTCAGAGCTGAGCACTAAGGGTTGTTTGGATTTCCCCCTCCATCCCCCATGGCAGCAACACTTTGACAGAAACTATACATGAAAAGCAAAATAAAACAGAACTGCAGAAAATATTTACCACAAGAAACTTTGAGGCCCCACCTGGTTTCCTCCACGGTTTGTCTTCAAACGAATCTAAATCCACTTCTATTACAGGCAATCCATTTATATTCCCTGTGGCATCTAGATCAATACCTTTGGGCTGCAACTTGGCTTTGAAGAGAGAGAAACTGTTACTGTTTTTAATGCAATGCTTCTAATCCACCAGTTTGATGAGCGAATTATTCAGTTTAAAATAGCTATTATCATCTGCTATGAATTTAACATCAGCTCTGCATCTGTCTATTTCTAAATGTAACCAGATCTAACTTTTGAGTTAAAAAAAAAAACCAACAACATACTTTTCAGTGACTTGTGAATAGATGGCCATGGTGTTATAGCTACTAAACCTGGAGAGCTGGGAGGAGAGGAAAAAAAGACCCCCCCAAACACCAGCAATATAGATGAACGAAATAAGCCATTTAGGCAACTCTGAGATTTAGCTCAGAAGAAAATATTCTTAATTTTTCTCAAGATCATTCAGTACAATCCCCACCCCAACACATGCAGACAGGTCTCCTTTTAATGTTAGCTTTGGGCTTGATTTTACAATAGGCCAACAATCCACTGGAGCCAAAGGGAGTCTCTGGTGCTCAGCACTTTGCAAGAAGAAAAAAACTTTGGAAGCAACTACATCTCAAGTCTCCTCAGCCAGAGTGAGGATAATCACCACAAAGAGACTGGGAAAAGGGAAAATAGGGATTGCAAAAAAGACAGTCTCCCATATCGAAAGGAAAAGAGGGGTAAAAGGGAAGAGGACATTGCAGAGATATTTTAAACCCAACATATGATGTAGAATACAAACTGAATGAGGCACTGAGGGCTGATTCCAGCCAACTAATTAGTAAACAATCAAGGGCCAGATTCTTGTGCCCTTACTCCTGACGATTAATATCTTACACTGCATGTAGCCCTACTGATCTCAGTAAGCCAACTCATGGAGTGAGGCAACGCTCAGTGCAAGCAAGGCTAGTAAAATCCAGCCCCAAGCATTTATTCTCTAGTAACATCCTGTACTGGACAGATGATGTGTTACACAGGGATTATTGTCTTTTTTCCCCCATTTTCAGTTTAAAACAGCAATTACAACCTGGCTGCCTGGCATTTCCAGGTGATCAATTACCAGCTGGCTGTTCCTCCAACACATGTTGGGCCCTCAATTCTCCCCAGCCAGCCATTAATCTTTAAGAAACTCATTGCACAGAGCTCACTCTTGCTTTAAAGAAGATACTTTAATTTCACACAACCTTCAAAAGAGAGAAAGCAATATTTTTCGCTGTTCCAGCCATTCATGCCAGAGACTTCAGCAAAAAAACCCGTGCAAGAAGTGTGAAATACCCCAAAATACAGAAGGTAAAATAAATATTATTATTATGATTAATAATACCTGAAGAGGATGTTCCATAGCCTCTACCTGTTTTTAAGTTCAGATTCATAGGAGTCCCCCTAGACAGAAAAGAATGAGAAGAGATTTGCATCAGTATTTCAATATATAGATTGGATTTTTTGTTGTACATTCTAGCCTTAACATAAAGATTTGTCCCAACCAACAATGCCCTTTACCTTATCTTAAGACTCCACTACTTTAAAAATTAAATTGCACTGTTCATGTAAATCTATTGATGGTGGAGAGGGCAGCATACTGAAATGGATATCCAGCAGTGTACATTCAGATACGCAGCAACACACAAGACTGTCTGGACTCAGAAGCAGAGCCTGATGATTTCCCCAGTGTTGGTAGGTACCATCCTGCCAGAGAACACGCTTGTGACAGATTACGAATTAGGATGGAGCTGGGCAATGGGGGAAAGAATTGTAGCAGCAAGTCTGTACAGAATATGTGAAAGGAAGGGAGCGGTCTGATTCACAACGAAAAACACAGAATCCAAATAAGGATGTTTGGAAAAATCTAATGAATCAAAGAATGACTGAATGGGGCCATCGCTCTTTAGAATGATCCATAAGACCCCAAACCTTTCCTGCAAAAGCAGAGGAGAGTTATCCTTGCAACGAAGGATTACAATATACTGCAATGAACAGGTAAAAGGTTTCCTTAAAACAATGGTTGCCAGCAGCAACCAGAAATGCTGCCCCCTTATTTCCATCTAATACAGAATAGCTAAGTGTTATTCAGACTCAGATTCTGAACCATCTCAGTGACAGGTGGCTGGTTTGCAAAACTGGTCTCACCATTCCTCAGCTGTGAAGAATTGGCCAGCTGAAACAATTAATTAATTCAGGACTTCGATTTAATTCATCTGCTGTTTAGCTTGATTCTTCGTTTAAATTCAGCAAAACCTCAGGAATCAAAGTAATATTAAGGACTTGCACTACTTCCCACCTTCTATTTCACTCAGTCAAGTGCTCCACCGATATTAATTATTTAACATGATGGCAGTTGACATGGGGAGTATTAGCCTCATTTTACAAATGGGTCACCCAGCAAGCCAATGACAGAAACAGGCACTAGCCATTAAACTCACTGACTCTTAAAATGGTAAGATCAATAAACAGCAGGCACTGTAACCAGAAATACATACATGTATGATGGTGCTCCTGTTTTAATGTTGCCAATGGTAACTTTCACATCATCATCATCATCACTGTCGCTATCACTGTCTTCCTCCTCATCTTCACCACTTGGAGGGGCCTAACAGTAACAGACACATGAAGACTCATTGATACTTACACCCAAGAAATTCACCTGGATGAGAACACAAGTCTTAAAAGCTCAATAAAGTAGTAAAAGTTAGGAAGAATTATTCTGTTACAAAGACGTCCTTTTTCACTTGGTTAATAATCAAGAATATTTTTTACACAATTAATAAATATCTTTTCACCTTTTATCCAAGGATGTCTGAATTATTTTCAAACTTTAACTCCCACCGCAGCCCTGTGGGGTTGCCTAGAAGTGTTACTACACCAGTTTTGCACATTAGGCTCTGATTCAGGCAAGTGCTTAAGCACACATTTAATTTTAAGCATGTGGTTAACTCTCACCAATTTCAGTGGGGTGTTATCCTGAATCAGGGCCAGAGAAATTAAGGTACAAAGGAGTTGAGAAGCTCAAAATGAGTAATCCCAGGAGTCAATGGCTGAGTCAGAAGCAGATCTTGGCAACCCCAACACCTAATACTCTGACCATTGGCGTTTTAGGCAGAAAAGCTATATGCTGTAATTAGCACCTAGAATTGCTAATTAATAAGTTGTTATGGTATAGGTGTAATAAGTTATATTTATGACAGATAGTAGCCCCTTGTTTCCTTGAGCCTTGTTATACACCAATATTTATAAGCAGTGAACATGCACTGCACAGCAACAGCCACATCCAGCAGTTACAGCTGTAACACATACATGTTGAGACATCTCTCGGTCTTCACTGGTGACAGGCCGGCTCTCCTGAGGAGCATCTTGCAAAGGATGAGAAGATTCTGCATGTCTACCAAATATAACAGACCAAAATAAATACACTTGACCCATGGAGCAACCTATTCATATGTCCAAAGTGCCCATCAGTACAGAATCAAGATAACATTCTGATCATAGTTTTACCAAGAACAGACATATTTGATTCTGGTGACTGGTAGTAGAGTAGTTAGCTCAAATTTCAATCTCAGCAGGTTTTGCTTTTTTTGGTGAAAGCCAATTTAGAGTTCCTGAACGATGCCAAGTGGGCAGCCTTGCACACCAAACACTTATTTATCCACAGATGAGCTAAGGCACTTGCAGGAGCTCTGAAAGATTATCAGTGTGCCTCACCCCACTACTTCTAAGGGTTAGAAGATGGTTCAGTCTCCATGACCCATTCAATCCTTGGCCTTTCCCTGAGACTGCCAACAAGAGTGCCAATTATATAAGCATTTTAAAGTGAAGAGGACACCTGCCCAGTAGGAATTAGATTAAGATCAACTGATTCCCTTTCTACAAGCCACCAAACATTAACAACATTCAGTTATTAAGGACCTCGACTGAATTGTAACCAGTCACCTGAAGATTAAAGGATAGGTAATTAACAATCCCTAGACCATCCCATTTCCTTATTCATTGCAGATTAATCCTAATGTCCATTATTGCACTTTCAGATTTATGCTGTTAACTAAAGATTGTGGAGCAAATGTTAGTATTGCTTATTGCATTATCCAAGCAAGCCAGTCACAACAAAAATCATATGTACCTTACATGTTATGGAACTAAAAATCAGAAGGCAGTGTATTTAGCCATGGAACTGGAAGAGTTATTTTGAAATTTTAATAATAGAATCCTTTTTTAAAAAGTTAATTTAACTGAGGACTTAAGGGCCCAAACATTTCAACACTCACATCTGAGCAAAGCTTATTACTGGGAGTAATCCCATTGAAGTCAACGAAGGTACTCATGGGA
Source organism: Natator depressus (assembly GCF_965152275.1). Classification (NCBI taxonomy): domain Eukaryota; kingdom Metazoa; phylum Chordata; order Testudines; family Cheloniidae; genus Natator; species Natator depressus. Next base: position 80,422,546 of record NC_134242.1, on the reverse strand, counting down.
ATAAGCACCATGCCTGTTAGCGAGTGTTTCCTCCCTTTGGGGTTAGATCCTGCAAACACACGACACACAGAATCCATACACTGAACAGATTAAAGCTATTTCAGAGGCCACACAAAAGGAGACACCCTCTAAACAAGGAAGTCAAAGGTCACATTGACATCATGGAGCCCAGCAATATAAAGTCTTGGAAGTTGTTACCAAGAATCAAATAAAATAAAGTCAACCCACTGCAGTTTTGGAAGCTAATGAAGCTCTCTTATTAGGAGGCTAGGAAGACAAGATTGTGGAGAGACAGACAGACCTGGGCAAACAGGCTAAATGAATTCTTTATCAGCTACACAGTCATGTTGGGGGAGAGGTAGTGGAAAGTTTCACAATAAAACAAAAGTACAGACAAAGATTTCAGCTGCTGTCCTAGTAAGCATAGGTACCAGTATGGACAAATTCCTGAGGTGGTAGCAAAAGCACTTCCATTACCAATTAGCATAACAGGCTTCAAAAAGAAGATCAGACTCCACAACAACTCCAAGGTCACGGGCACTAAGTCATTGTACAAAGATAAAGAGAAGTACCACTGGAGGAAATTGCCACAGATGGCTCCCCAAAGCCTTTGGCATTCTTTTTACCAGATCAAAAGCAATTAAGAGCATTGACCTCAAACTACAGAATTGTCTCAGAATCCAAGGTCATTGAACAGCCAGCACTGAATTAAAGAAAAGCAACAAATGTTACCTTCAGCTTCAAATCACACGAAGTATCTGTGGATGCGTATTACAATTTGTGAATTGAAAGTTCAAGGACACATCTATAAAGTAATGGCCACTTCCTAACCCCTTTCCTACAGTTTTAAGAAGAGTGAACAAATAATCACTTTGACAGGATTAATGTCATCAGTTTTATGTTGGTAACAGTCCTGGGCATCTTATTTCCATCCCCTGAATCCCACATAACCCTTTGTGCCAGTTATAAAACAGCCCCTTTACAGCACTGCTATAATATCACAAAATCCTCTCCATCAAGGAATGTCAAGAGATACTGAAGACATGTAATTTGGTGTACATTGTCTTCCCATGGATAGTCAACATATTCAGATAGAACATCATACTCGAATTTCAATGGTTAACAAATATCAGGGGGTAATGGTTAATAAAGAGTTTAGCAACCCATTTCATTTCACAGCCCATACAAAATCTATACGTGGGGCAAAGATTCAAAATGAGGGCTATAAGAAAAATAAGAGCAGGAAGCTAATAATAATAATAATACTTTGCATTCAAGGTTTTACAGTGATTTGCAAAGATTAATAAACTGAAGGATGTAGCTACTTTATTTTATGGAGCATTTCTGATAATATCATGTAAATCATAAAGAGATAAGAACACTATTTATGTAGGTTAGTAGTACATTTATGTCTAAAATCAGAGACTATCCCTTGTCACGAGGAATAGTTGATATTATGTTTGCTAAGTAACCGTGCAATAAGATAGTCTACAGTTTGCTTGTGTGTGTTCATATTGGTTGAATGAGGATACTTGCTCCAAAGAGGATAATATTCATAATGGTCCCAAAGCGCAGCGAACACTGCGCTCAATTTTCTGCGTTGCTGAGCACCCTGAACTCCAGTTTATGGCAGCTGCTCAACAATCCTGAAATTCCTATCATATGTACACATACAAAAAACATTCAAATGCAGACACCTCTGGGGTGGAGGGAGGCACAGCTGGTGCATACCACACTGCACAAGTATAGTGGAGGAGGGGGAATTTTGGTCAAGGATACTGGGAGAATTCTCTAATCTTATGAAAAGTTACACTGGATCCTTAATATCACCGCAGAACTTGTTTTTGAAGGTCTCATCCAAAAGATGTCCAAACAGTAAAGTTCATACAACTCAATTTGTTGCAGTACAAGGGGCTGAGTTGACTTTGTCAAGATCTGAAACTAGGCTCAAGGTATCTAGGTATTACAAGCCTGATGCTGAGACAAAGTTCTCCCAGCAGATACAGTTATTATGAGTGGATAGTTTATGGACTTACCCAGCAATTGGTCCATCTTCTTGCTTACCAGTGGTGTCATCTGCAAATATGATAAAAACAACATATTAAATCAAAAACCAAAGAGATCAGAACTTATAATGCAGTCTGGGCCTTTTGGGAAAAAACTGTCATATATACACACACACACACACACACACACACACTATAAAGTAATGCTTTGCTTTCAAGCAAAGCTCAATATGAAATAAAGCAATGAAAAAGTAACATTACACATCCTTGACAACTCACAGAATTAAAAAAGGCCTTTTTAATGCTAGACCCCAGATTATGCAATAGAATGAATAAAGGCAGCTATCAAGCCAGGTATGGATCTTGGCTCCAAGAGTCTTCACGCATGTTTTTCTGTGGGAGAGACAGACCAGGCTAGGTGGGAACAGGACCTCAAGTCAAGAAGTTTTCAAAAGCAAAAATCAAAAGACCAGAAAACATATTGATCTTAATTGACAAAAAAAACAAACAAACAAAAAAAAACCTTAAAGGCTCACAATGGTAGAAAACACATGGAGTGATGGATGCATTGAAAAAGATGCTTGGTAACTGTTCCAAGAATGCTCTGCCAGCAAACCCAGGCCCTGACCCTTCACTTGGGTACATATGGAGCCCCAAGTGGCACAGGGGTCCACTTGCATCAATCCAATTACAGAACTGGGGCCTAAATATGCATTTACTTGACAGATTTTAAAAGTTATTATGCACGCCAATATCTTGCTATTAGAGTTTCATTCTGCCCCTTTTCATTCTTCATTACCCTATTACCTTAAAAAGTGATCATATACAAGCCAAACAATGCTACACTGTATTAAACAGCATCAAAGACTGTGACAGAAATTAACCAGAGGAAAAAAATTCTGATGGACGGTCAACTCTCACTCCAGCTCACCCAGCTGAGGTAGTGGATTCAGACTTACTATTATTGATATAGTGCCATAAACATGCATGGCAAACAACTGAAAGTAACAAGTTTCTACTCTGAAGGAGTTTACAATCTGGAACAGACATAACCCAGTAAAGGATGACAGTAGCATCACACATGATAGCTAGGACAACAAAGTAAATTAATAGGGCGTACACATGTGTGTAGGTACATATACACTTCAGCAAAGGGAGGGAGAAAAATCCATAGGAACCCCGCCATACAATTTTATGTGGGAAAAACTTAAACACTCCAGTCATGCCATGGAGACTATAGAAAAAACCTAAAACTGATAGACAGGTTACATAGGTAAGAATCTTTCATTTGATTGTGGTCTATCAGCAGTGCCACAACCCATGATCTCTATTCCACTCCCAATATAAAATCCTGCAATGGTCAGTGGAATCTTATACAAGATCATCACATAGGGCATGTACTTGGTTGGGTATGGACAGGATCCCAGATAAACCTAAACACCCGTCAATTCCATCATCTCTTCAAGAGGAGGAGGAGAAGAGGATGTGAGGGGAAGGGAGGTGCCCAGAAGCTCAGGGGGGAGGGAGACCATAATCTGGAGAGTGCCTGTGCTCTATCCTAGTTTACTTTGCCTTCTGGCTAGTGAGAGCTTTCATGGGTTATGCCTACATAGCATTACAAACCTGGGTCTACTGACTGTTTCCAAGCCTGCACTTGAGCAACCACACTGCACTGTTAAGCCTGGCTTTACAACAGCTAGACCCCAGTCTCACAGCTGTGCTAACACGTCTATACTGCACTATACAGACTAGGGTCTGTGGCTTGAGCTGCGTCCACACTGCCAAACGACCGGGGCTGGACCCCAGCCATTCCAGGGCTGGGGGGCCCTGGGCGCTTGCTGGCCCCAGTCAGTGTGGGCGGGCTGGGCCCAAAGCCGAGCCGGAGCCTGGGCGAGGTGCAGTGCGGACAGTCCCCGTACCCTGCCTGCCCGCCCGCCCGCCGAGGGGTGCTCGGGCGCAGGGGAGCATCTGGCACAGCGCATCCCCCGCGGCGACTCGCGCTGGGCTCGGCCGCCGCCCGGCTACCTACCCCCGTACAACCAGTGCTCCTCGTCCTCCTCCGCCTCCAGCGGCGCCGCGCCCGAGGCAGGGGGCTCCAGCTCGGTGGCCATGGCCGCTGCCGCGCCCTGGCCTGGGGGGATGCCCCGGCACCGGCCGGGCGGGAGGAGGGCAAGCGGCCTTCGCCGCCACAGGGCCGCGCCGCGCTCGGAGGGGACGCGCGGGCCTGGCGCGCCTCACGCAGGGGGCCAGGCCGCGCCGCCCCCCATGGCCCCGGTGCGTCCGGCGCAGTCCCAGCCCCGCCGCCTGCACGCGCCGCTAACGGGCCGCCATCGCTCTTTCTCTGGAGGAGGAGGAGGAGGAGGAAAAACCCGCGTGCGAGCCCGGTCCGCCGGGTCCTAGCGCCGCCGAACTGCCCCGCCGCGGGAGCAACAAAAGGCGCTCCGCATCCCAAACGAACGGTGCGCTTTCTGCTACTACGCATGAGCAGAGGGCGGCCTGCCTTCCTACTGAGCATGCGCGGAGACCTGGCGCACATGTGCCGTGGGAGAAGTGAAGCCATGGGGAAGCGCCTATGCCCTCAATTTTTGTGCCCTCGGTTTTCCATTGGCGCTTAGCTCTGCTCTGGGCATGTGCGGGGCGGGGCTCGGTCGCTTCCTCGCGCCTCAGCGCTTGAGAGGTGTGGGGGGCTACAGCCGTGGCGCTTTGGCAGAGCGGGAGCGTGTCCCTCCTGGCCCAACCCCCTGGGCGAGGACCGTCCCTGGGCTCGTGGCCATCCAGTCCCTGGAGCGCGGCCTTTCTCAGGCGACGGGCGCTCGCTGTGCAGCACGGGCTGGGGAAGGACAATTCCCAGCTGGAGTCACCCAAGCCCATTGTATGCGGGGGGGGGGGAGAGACAGGCTCAGGGTTTCCAAAAGAAATGAAATAAATGGATCAGGCAGGGGGAGCTGATCGAAAAGTCAAACCGAAATGAGGCAAAACTGGGGAGAATAGAATGGGCGAGGACTGTGAACAACATTTAAAAGGCAGAGCTGAGCATCTGCAAAAGTAAATGTAAAAGGCAAGGCCAGGTCAAACAAAGCAATATAAACAGGGAAAATCACTGGAGCTCACAAGCCATGATTGTTAGTAGTAGAATTATGTGTTGTGGTAGCATATCGGAGCCTTACTAATAGGGCAGAACCCCATCGCGCTAGGCACTGTATGCACAAAGAACAAAAGGATAGTCCCTACCCCCAAAGAGCTTACAATTTAAGAGGCATTTGGCATCAATCAGGGCCCAGATTTGCTAATATTAATGCACATGAGTAGTTCCACTGAGTTCCTTATGTAAGGGTTAGATAATGCAAGAAGATCCACACAGATGGATTCTTGTACCCATGTGGAGCCCTGAAATTAATCAGGTCTCCGCAAGGGTGCAAGGATCTGGTAGGGCATTTCCACTTACAGAATCTGGGCCACACTGTGTAACTGCATTGAGGATTAATTGGTTCAGACTTACAAAATTATTGATCACTGTTGACCATTGTTTGAGCAATACCTATGAAAGCACAGTGAATTCTGGCCCCTATCCTGTAAACACTTACTCACTTGCTTAACTTTAAGTCAGTGGCACTAATTGTGCTTAAAGTTAGGCATGTATATATATATTTGTTAGATTGGGGACTTTGACTGTAAACTCTTGGGGGCAGGAACTGTAATTTATTATAAATTTGAAGTCTGACCAACCCTGAGCATTAAAAAAATCCATGAGTCAGCCCCCTCCCAAATCATGAAATTGGCTTAAAAATCATAAGATTAAAAATATTTTATTTATCTTCTGATTAACATAGGATACACTTGGGACACATTATATAGCTTTTCTCTGCAACAACGATGGCTAGAAACTTACTTTGTTTTTCAAAAATGAAAGCTGACATTCTTATGAAATAACATGACTCCAAGAACTGGGGCTTTAAGAAAAACACCAAATATCATGAGACCTGCAAATTGCAAGTGTTGACAAAGCTGTATTTGCACAGTGCCTAGCACAAAAGAACCTGTTTAATGCTTCTAGTTGCTACCACAATACAACTGTTAAATAATAAATAATAATTGCCTAAGAAATTGTTACTAGATGGAAGGAATGCAATGCCTTGGACCATTTACCCCAGGGAGTGCCCTACACAAAGATCATTACTACAGTTATAACATGAAAATTGATTTTCCAAAAAGTATCTTATAGAATACAAGCAATATGATATGCTAAACAGAATGTGTTTTACACCTACTTTGCATTCGTGTCAATAACAATACAAGGTGCAGAGCAACAGAGAATCATGCCTCAAGTGTACAGAACTTCAGACAATCCAGAAGGGGAAGATTCCCAGCTTCTCAATGGTATAGCACTTGGGTCTAGTTCTGGAAAATCCCAAGTTACAGGTACTTAACTTTGTCAGTTTCATATTATAATTATAATAATACCTACCTCTTATGTAGCATTTTCACCTGTAGCTCTCAAAATGGGGGAGGGATAGCTCAGTGGTTTGAGCATTGGCCTGCTAAACCCAGGGTTGTGAGCTCAATCCTTGAGGGGGCCATTTAGGGATCTGGGCCAAAAATTGGGGATTGGTCCTCCTTTGAGCAGGGGGTTGGACTAGATGACCTCCTGAGGTCTCTTCCAACCCTGATATTCTAAGTGTTTTACGACGGAAATAAATTATTATCCCCATTTTACAGATGGGGAAACTGAGGCATAGGGAAGTGAGTGACCTACCCAAGGTCACCCATTAGGCCAATGGCAGAGTCAGGAATAGAACCCAGCTGTCCTGTGTGGGTCCAATGCTCTCTCTACTATGCCACAGGTCACAGTTAGTGATTTCTAAAATAGTTAAAATTTTCTTCTCTTTCTGAGCTATTTGCATTGAGATTCATGATATTAAGACAGTTTGGATTCCCTAACAGAAATTTCTAGTGAACACTTTCAGGTAGTTCAAGTTATCCAACTAGATATTGGAGTGGAGGGGCTATTGGACTACTGGTTTCCGGGACCACTGGTTCTCCAAAAGAAACTCTTCAAACTGTTGAAGAGTTTTAGTGAGCCATCTAGGGTTTCCACTAGGGTTTTACAAGTGGATGGACGCAAAAAGCAATATCACAACACATTTATGTATGACTCTTTAAACATTTTGTTAATAGTTCTTCTGTCAAATATGTGGCACGTGCAAGACACATGGTATGGCAATGCATTATGCAGGATTTACATGCATTTGCTTAGGATGACCTGTAATTCATTTCTGGCTTTGCAAATCATGAGTAATTTCATCTCAGTTGGCAGCCTGGACCAGTCCACTCAAGAGATCCACTTCCTGGACACTACGGTGCTAATAAGCGATGGTCACATAACCACCACCCTATACCGGAAACCTATTGACCGCTATGCCTACCTACATGCCTCCAGCTTTCATCCAGACCACCACCACACGATCCATTGTCTACAGCCAAGCTCTAGGATACAACCGCATTTGCTCCAACCCCTCAGACAGAGAAACACCTACAAGATCTCTATCAAGTGATCTTACAACTACAATACCCACCTGCTGAAGTGAATAAACAGATTGACAGAGCCAGAAGAGTACCCAGAAGTCACCTACTACAGGACAGGCCCAACAAAGAAAATAACAGAATGCCACTAGCCATCACCTTCAGCCCCCAACTAAAACCTCTCCATCGCATCATCAAGGATCTACAACCTATCCTGAAGGACGACCCATCACTCTCACAGATCTTGGGAGACAGGCCAGTCCTTGCTTACAGACAGACCCCCAACCTGAAGCAAACACTCACCAGCAACCACACACCACACAACAGAACCACTAACCCAGGAACCTATCCTTGCAACAAAGCCCGTTGCCAACTGTGTCCACATATCTATTCAGGGGACACCATCATAGGGCCTAATCACATCAGCCACACTATCAGAGGCTCGTTCACCTGCACATCTACTAATGTGATATATGCCATCATGTGCCAGCAATGCCCCTCTGCCATGTACATTGGCCAAACTGGACAGTCTCTACATAAAAGAATAAATGGACACAAATCAGACGTCAAGAATTATAACATTCAAAAACCAGTCGGAGAACACTTCAATCTCTCTGGTCACTCGATTACAGGCCTAAAAGTTGCAATTCTTCAACAAAAAAACTTCAAAAACAGACTCCAACGAGAGACTGCTGAATTGGAATATAATTTGCAAACTGGATACAATTAACTTAGGCTTGAATAGAGACTGGGAGTGGATGGGCCATTACACAAAGTAAAACTATTTCCCCTTGTTTATTCCCCTCCCGCGCTGTTCCTCAGACATTCTTGTCAACTGCTGGAAATGGCCCACCTTGATTATCACTACAAAAGGTTTCCCCCCACCCGCTCTCCTGCTGGTAATAGCTCACCTAACCTGATCACTCTCCTTACAGTGTGTATGGTAACACCCATTGTTTCATATTCTCTGTGTATATAAATCTCCCCACTGTATTTTCCACTGAATGCATCCGATGAAGTGAGCTGTAGCTCACGAAAGCTTATGCTTAAATAAATGTGTTAGTCTCTAAGGTGCCACAAGTACTCCTGTTCTAACAGTGAAGTTGCAGTGGCACAAACACAGGGATGAGCTAGCAACCTGAGCTGCTTATATTTATACTGAGTGGGCTTATACTTGGTGGCTAGTCTGTGCTGACATGTCTTCTTTATTCAGTAGATTAAAGCTAGTATAGGTAAATTTACCCTTGCTACAATTACACTTAAATTGCACTGTAAACGTCACTACATCCCTGTAATGTAAGGAAATATCTTCATTTTGCAGATGGGAATGGAAGCACAGATAGATTGATTTCCCCAGACTCATAGAGGAAGTCTGTAACAGAGCGGAAACAAAATCCCAGATCTCTTTAGTTACAATCTACTACTTTAACCACAAAATCACCCTTCTCCCATGGGTGGAAATGGAAGCATACATAGACTCATGCCAATTTCCCCCCCCCTTCTTCTCCAAAGGTGCAACATGGTGGTGACCGATTGTCCTTCTAGGTGCTACTGTCCACTCCAGAGGCAACTGCATTTTCAGTAGCTCTGTACATATAGTTTGTAAAACAAGAGGGTACAACATGTAATACAAGTAACTAGACCCATTAGCTATTAAAAACACAAAATGCAAGTCAGAATAAAATTGGCTAATAGAGATTTGGCTCAGCACCCAGAAGTGTTCTGTTTTAGAGGGATTTGAGTATTGGGTTGTAGCAATGAAATAAAACTGGTCAGTGAAGTGCACACGTGGGAATGCTTTTTCATTTGCCTAATGTACTGAGAAAATGCAGAGCTCTAGAAAACAGTGCTCTATCTTTGAGCAATATATTTACATATGCTAGTTACAGGGACCCAGGCATTCCCCACTACATAGAATGCCAAAGGGCTTATGTATAAAATCCCACTCTCATAAGAAACGTTGGTATATCAACAAATATAGGATGGGAAATGGTGCTTTACAGTGTTGTGCTGCATATTGTGACAAAGTTCCTCCTCTGCCTTGGTGGGTCCTGTGCTTATTGGCAGATTTGCTTGCCTCAGAGATTCACAGCAGCCCTCAGTTTGGCCACTTTTGGTAGTGGCTCAAACCTGCTGTTCACTCAGCTAACCTCATCACTGGCCAACATGGGAAAAAGGAAGGAAAACAATCCCTGCAGTCTCTATTGATCCACCATGTGCGTCAGGGAACAGCCCAGAGACCTTCTCCGCTGGTGGAACCCACAGTCCATGTCAACTCCTCCTGTGTCTGATCAGAACTTGGGAGGTTTGGGGGGAACCCGGGCCGCTCTCTACTCTGGGTTCCAGCCCATGGCCCTGTGGACTGCAGCTGTCTAGACTGCCTCCTGGAACAGCTGTGCGACAGCTACAACTCCCTGGGCTACTTCCCCATGGCCTCCTCCCAACACCTTCTTTATCCTCACCACAGGATCTTCCTCCTGGTGTCTGATAATGCTTGTATTCCTCAGTCCTCCAGTAGTACACCTTCTCACTCTCAGCTCCTAGTGCCTCTTGCTCCCAGCTCCTCACACACACACCTCAAACTGAAGTGAGGTCCTTTTTAAACTCAGGTGCCCTGATTAGCCAGCCTGCCCTAATTGATTCTAGCAGCTTCTTTATTGGCTCCACGTGTCCTAATTAGCCTGCCTGAATTTGTTCCAGCAAGTTCCTTCTTGTTCTGGAACTGCCCCTGTTCCCATACCCAGGAAAAAGGGACCTGCTTAATCTGGGACTAATATATCTGCTTCAAAAAACAAACACTCATGTAGCCATCTGGCCTGACCTTGTCACAACGTATAGTCTTCTATTCAAGTGTTTTTGTCTAACAGGCACATGTTCTTGTGCCCCAGTCAGGCTCCCCTTGAGTTGGAACTACAGCAGAATGAAAAGAACTTGCTTTTCTCAGTTCTGAGAAGTCCTCACCCTTGAGCTCCAATCCCGCAGGCATTGTGGATGCCTTGGATCTGAAGATGGCATGGGCTAGCTCCGAAACTGTGGTTCCTATTTCCCAGAGCGCTATCTCCACAATGCCAAGTGGAAAACAGTTCTTGACAAAAGTCAGCATCAACCAGTTGGACAGATTCTGTGGAGAAGTAGGAGCATGGCCCAGAAGGCGGCCTTGGAATCAACCACCCTCACTCCAATAGAGCCTTCATAGATTGCTGACTCCTTGTAACGTGCGCAGGCAAACGTAGTGGAGGCCCTGATGTAGAGGACTATCTGGTTGGGTCAGAGTGTCTTTTTTTGTAATAAAGCCTGTTGTCTCAAAAAATTGACCTATATGTGACAACAGAAGAGGCACAAAAGGGTGTTTTCCATTTCTACATGAACTTTGCATTATTTGTTTTAATCTCTGGATTTCATTAAAATAAAAACATTTTGAAAAGTGAGTCAGATTAACCAAGTTTGACTTCCAGCTTCTTTAATAGCACAGGTCAATGCAGTAAATTGTAGAGACAAAGCTTATTTAGGATTTTATTCAAAAAACTTCAAGGTGTGAGGTCCTATTAAAAAAAGTGGCTATTTACTTGTAAACAGAATAAAAATGTTAAGGACTCAATTAAAAATCCTTTCATACAACATAAACAAAAACAGATTTCTGATGAGTGTACAAATAATGTTACACTTTCATAAAAACACCAAAAAACAAAACAACAAAAACAAAAATTGCAGAACAGGAATATCACACAACATTGTTTACTAAAATGGTCAGAACTATTTACATTGACTATTAACTGTTTGACATTTTTATTGCTCAAATGCTAATGTTTATAGATAAATGTAGTAAACTGATGTCAGGAGACACTAATACACGCATATTCATGTTTTTGCATACAGATTTCTGTACTTATCAAGATGAGCATATGAACTTTATCAAGACTACACTAAATTTAGCAAAAATGTGTTTTGTTTCTAGTCTCATACATAATCAAATCTAAACTTTCTACACATGTTCATATACATTTACATTTCTTTAGGCCAGCATGAAAGTACTCTCAAAAAAGTCATTTTAAAGCCAGGAGATGAGAGTTCTCCTTCTCTGCCAATATTCGATAATACTGTGACATTTCCTAATGCAGAAGTCTGGAAAAGAAAACAACGATCACAGTGTTCTGACAAAACTTAAACAATGTTTCCAGATTTGCTTTTCAGGAAATTTGTGGCCAATTACGTTTACAGATATTCACTTAAACTGGTTCCCTTTTCTCCCCCTCTGCACGGCACTTTTTCTTTCATTTGAACAAGTCAAGGCACTTTCCTTTCCATTTGCATTAAACTTTGTTCCCGCTACTCTTTGTTGTATCGCTATGGACCCTCTCTGATTAACAATTACTCATCACGGATAGGTTTTTACAAATTCATATTTACTTGTAGGGTTTAAGGCAATATAGATTTTAGAAGACTGAAAACTATCAGATGAATGTTTATGTATTAAAGCAAATGGCAGTCAAAATAGAACCTGTCGGCAGAACGCAGCCCACAGTCTAAAGCAACACCAGTGGCTGCCTTCATCTTTAAATGAGAAAAATGATCTATGTCATTTGCATGCTGGCATTTGTAACACAATCCAAAATTACCTCTTTATTCAGATGAAGTTTGCTGTAATCTGCTGTCTTGGCTCTCATGCTCCAGACCATTTGCTAGTATTGCCTCACAGCTGGGCAAAATGTAGGGACCCATTTTTGAACTAAATTTTAATGGGGGTGAAGACTAAACAATTTGTAATGTGACATTTCAAAAAAAAAAAAACCCTATAGAATTTATGTTCTTAAATGAATCATTTCCATACAGATACAAGTGCAAATCTTCTAAATTAATAACCCATTGAACATACGGTCTAACTGGGGAGAGCTGATGGTATTTTCTCTCAGCCTGGCATAGTGTTTCACAAATATGTGTTCTAAATCAGATGGAACAATTCTGACCTGCATATGTTAAGATCAGACACAGACTTGGGTCTAAGGGGAAGGACTGCTAATAGCTATGAGACTGAAGAGTATTCAATATTCACTACTACTCATGACATCAAACTCTCATTGGCTTTCTTGTCCCCTCAGCTGCAGAGGAACATTCTGAAAATATAGTCACTCAAATGAGGGAAGAAAATAAAGAGAGTGGTGTGGTTTCTGGGCTGTTGGTTAACAAAAATGAGAGGGAATTATTATTAACAACCTCTAGCATAACAGTAAGAAGCTTCCATTACTTAAGATTTTAAGGTATTAAAAATGCTTACAATTATTCTTTTATTAGCAAAACTTACTGCCCAGAATCCTGTTTTAACAGAAATGAATATAAAATTAAGATTGCTATTCCAATTCTGTTTTGCACTCTATTTTCTCCAAGTCTTTAAGCATTCCCTCTGCTTCCCACCCTTAAACACATTTCAGCATAATATGGCACTATGTATACTTTTTGTAGTTCTGAAATAAAAAAGTTTAGCTGCAAGCTGCAGCTAAGTTTATAGTCAGACATTATTGTAGATTTTTTTTAAAGTACTTACATTCTAGTGGTTTAAAATTCACTTAGTTAGCTGACTCTGATTTTCTAACACGAACTGAAACCAGTCTAAGGCTGACAATCCATTTCAGCTTCAAATATCTCAGCTTGAAGCATCACTCTTGGCAGCTGTGGTTGGAAATTACATCACAAGTACAGGAGTTTCTTGTTCCTCAGCTGAGCAACAAAAAGTATGAAGAATTTGACTCAACAAGACTACATGCCTGTAACTGGCTCTCTGTCCCTCACCACTGTTATGACAGTCTGCTGGAAGTCATGTCAACTGCAGTTATTTAAATGCAATGGTTTACGAAATGCTTTCTTCCATTCCAACCAGGGTTTGTACCATCCCTTTTCAGTATGGATTAATATGTTAAAACAGGATTCTAAAATCAATCTGGAACTGGAAAACTTAGGCACCAAATAGCATCACAAAGAATCCAAATAACTGTAAAGCAATGCCTGGACACTAAGTTACGATAAAGCTCTTTGCGGCAAATATCAGCTCATCATGGCTTGCATCAAACGATTGTTTTGTGGTTCTCTGTTATTCTGTTTGACAATATGTATGCTGCTCCTTTTTCATTCTGGAAAGGATGCTGTTTTAGTTAACTGCTCAATATGTAAAAAATAATATCAGGTACCACTGTGCTATAAAAATATTAAGTTTAATGTTTCTTCTGTATTGATTTACCTGTCCCAAGTAGTTGGCTTTAGTTATAACAATTCAGTCCAATTACTTTAAATTTGCTTCTTTGCTTTTTTTAATTTTTTTTTTTTTAAAAAAAAAACCCCATGTTTTTTCCTGACTTCCATATATTTGTGTCTTAAAAATAGGCTTTTAGGATAGTCTGATAATATATTAGTTGCAGTCTACTCCACAAATACAACTTTTCCAAAATGTGAGAATACTTAAGATTCCTTATTTCAGGTATTAACCAAGACACCTGAAAAATCTCTGAAGAAACACAGAAATGCTATGCATTTTTCATCCATTTACTAACAAAGTGCATCTGAGCCCTACACCTGATAGTATGTACAAACTCATTATGGCTTTACCATAAAAATGGCATATGAATGGGTCCATACAATCAGGATGCTAATAAATGTCATTAATAAATCTATGTAGAACTATTGGCAATACAATCAGAGCTATATTACATTCTGTAAACCTTGACATACCACACTTTACATTATGCAACGAGGCACTATTTACAAATCCACAGTAGGTAAAATAATTAACCCTCTAATGTAAATGATGATTTTGCAAAATGCGGGACAAAACCAGTGCTGTTAATTGCAAGTCCTATGCAGGCAAGTTATAAGTAAAATCATTGCTAACTACTGGAAGCTTACTTGGATGTTTCTATTGAGGATTTATAGTAATGTGATTTTAGAATGAAATACAGTATGATACAGAGTTAGGATGCATATGTGGAAACAGTAAGTATGGAAATTAATAAGGCAGCATGCTCAGAACAAGTTTTAAGCAGCACTGATGTTAGATCCTTAGTGGCAACTATATCTGTTATTGTTAATGTTAAAAATTCAGAGTGCAACATAGAAGCCTCATTTAACATAAAAAATGTGCAAATTGTTTTCTTCTTAAACAAAAGAAAATAACATAGCAAGGAAGATATTCTACCAAATAACAACATTTTAAAGTCACAGCAAAGTAGACCATCTTCTTTCCAAAATCAGCTACAAGGCACTAAGAGTAGGAAATTGCAGGTAACATGAAAGACTGAATACTGCTCCTCAGTCAGGTCGAAATATGGGATATTTTGGTAAGAATTCTATTAGTATTACCTGTTGAAGAAGAAAAAAACATAACATATTAACCAAACTGATTAGTTCTTTGGAATAATGTCGATGCAACCGTATAAACATTTATTGCCAAGTGCTTGCTACTGGACTTGACATGTGCAGAACCTATGCCACCCAGACATGTATCATCAATATTTTAAGGGAAAATACTCTCCCGGATACGTAAGCTTAAAAATCAGGTACTGAGAAGAGTCCTTCTGTCCTGGGTCCCACTGGAAAGGACCCTATAGGTGCTGGGATTCCCTCCACAACTTTTTCCACTCTGCTTATCCAGAACACCTCTTTCAGTTGTGGGACAGCACTTTATACAGTTTTCTGGAATCCAAGAAATCAGTTCAACTCCAGGCTCGTCACTGAGGTTTCTTTATTGGCATACAGTCAAGCTATACTTGAGTTGATCAGGCTCGAGTGTAGGGGTGGGTACAGGGTATACCACACATCCAAAATACATAATCACTAATCAGTTTATACACATACTTACGCTTACTACATATCGCATACTATGATTGGTCTACAAATTTTTGTAGCCAATCCCTATCTAAATCATGAGCTGTTCATGCACTCCACTACATGCTAGGCCACTCCATTACAGCTGCAAGTTATCACACTTTGCTTACTATCCTTCTATCTCTTTTCTACTAGCTACACCTTTTACATATTTACAACGGTACTGTAAATTATGCTTTGTTCATTGTTTCATTTCCTTGCTAAGACTAGACCTATAGTATGCACCAAAGTTTTTGCCTAAGTGACCTTCCCTGAAGTATAAAAGGTTATTTTTATGCCCAACTGAAGAGGAAAACATAGTCGAACAAGATGAACATCTTGAACTCTGCTTTCTTAGATGGATCCACTATCTTGGTCAAAGCTCTAGGCAAACGCAAACCAACAAAAATTTGCTGAAGTAGCCAAAAAACTACAAAAATTAAACACTTCTAAGTCTATGCTATACTAGCTACTTGTGAGTTATTTTACAGATACTTTAATAAAGGAGAAAGGGAGAGGTTTGTTCAGTGAGTATTCAACAGGTGGAGAGAAACTGAGGATGTGGGTGAGAACTAAGAAGGGGTGCGGGATCTGTAACCTCATTATAACAGATAGGGCTCCTGGGGACGCTAACTGTCAACTATTCAACACAAATCTCTTACAGTAGGGCTCTGAGCAGGCAACGTTATGAAGGAGAAACCCTGTTTTCAGATGACAATGTCTAAGTTTTACTACATGCAGCAGCTGCTCTGTTATGTTGCCATCTTTGTGTATCAAAATAGGATTGTTTCATTCTACTATCCAAGAGTTTCTGTAGTAAGGCATACAAATGGTGAATTTCAAGAGGTTGTGTGCGCGTCTGCTGAAAATGAATTAGTCATGAGGAGACTGAAAGGTAAAGAGTCTAGTAGTTAATGACATTTGAACTATTAAATCACACTGTAGCAACAGATACTAAAAATGTAACAGGAAAAGAATACTCACATATTCCATCATATTGCTAGTTTCACATTTCCTTTTACTCAGCTTCCAGTGCAAACCAAGCTAAGAAAATAATTATTGTGGGATTAAAGGTGTACTATTGCATTATTTCTCATCAACAACATAATATAAGCTTCAGCAATATCTAACTGTTTAAGATCTCAAGCATGTCTTTTTACATTTCATACAGTTTAAGGTGTGAGATGAATTTAGTATTTTAGCTCCAGTCCTAAACAAGCTAATAGCATTCCTGTATTCCAATTGTGCAATATTTTATTAATTCTAAATAAAAGTGGGAAAATAAGTGTATAGATTCTAGTCCTTAATATTTCTTACCTTATGATATAGTCTGTTATTTTCCCATTCTAGCAACTTCTGAATTGATCTTCTAGTCTAGGAAAGAAAGTCAACATTATATAAGAAATGGCTCAACGGTCAACCTCATTCCCAAAGGTCTTAAAGTTTATATTTGCAGCTCTCAAGAATCACATGTAAGGTGGTACCGTATGTTTTAGAAAAGGATAACTAAGCAAAGAAAGAATTTCACCTTGGAGAGATCTTGCTTTCCCAAATCCACTTGTCTCAAGTATAGATTAAAGGGGTGGAAGAGTAGGGGTGGTCTCATCAGAACTATAGACTATGATTTCTCTCTAGACTCAGAAGCTCCATTATTCCCAGTATCTTTCTCAGCTGCACAATTTTGGAGTCATCTTGGACTCAGCATTTTTGGGTACCCAAGTAGCTAAGTCAGCAAAACTCCATCTTCAATCTTTTACTGGTCAAAAGATTAGAACCATCTGACCTGGTCACAGTAATCCATATAGTTGTGACCTCTGGGCTCCAGTATTGCAACTCAGATCTAGGAATGAAGCTACACAGGCTGAAAAAAAGCTCCAGCTGGTACAAAGGTCAGCACCTGTATGCTTAGCGACACAGGACTCTGAATGTATCATCCTGGTGCTCTGCTCTCTGCACTGGCTTCCGACAATATCAAGTTCAATTCAAGGTCTATGTCCTGAAATTCAAAATCCTCTAAGGGACTGGCCACATGTACCTAACAGATCACCTGTCTTGCAACCAGTTCACACATGCCAGAATGGTTATGTTCCACAAGAGCAAGGGAACTCTTAACACACTGTGAGAGTCACAAATACAGGAAACAGAATATACATAGGAGCTGGATCTACAATATGGAACTAAAAAATAAGTGACCTTCAAAACAGCCACTTGGAGGGCAAAATGGAAAATTCATTTCTTAAACTAATCAAACTATTTCACCAATAAGGTGAGGGAAGGGGGGGGAGGGGGAGACAGCGATCCATAGATTTCAAGGCCACAAAGGTTGTGATCTAGTCTGACCCCTGCATAACACAAACCATAGAATTTCACCCAGTAATTCCTATGTCAAACCCAATAACTGTGGTTGGGCTAGAGCATCTCTTTTAGAAAGACATCCAATCTTGATTTAAAGATTTCAAGTGGGGGAGAATCCACCATTTCCCTTGATAAATTTTTCTAATTGTTAAACTACTCTCAATTTTTAAATTTGCCCTTTATTTCCAGTTTCAGTTAGTCTAGTTTCAAATTCCAGCCACTGGATCTTGTTATGCCTTTGTCAAATTAGAGAACCTTTCACTATCAGACATCTTATCATGTGAGTATTTGTAGACAGTGATCAGGTCACTTAACCCTGTCTTCAATAAACTAATTAGATTAATCTATAATCCTTCACTGTAAGGCATGTTTTCCTGTCCTCAAATCATGTTTACAGCTCTTCTCTGAATCCTCTCCTCTTTTTCAAAATTTTTTTTATAGTGTTTACACCTGAATGGAAACAATATTCCAGTTATGGTCTGATCAGTGTGATGATATCTCCCTACTCCTACTCTCTATATACCTGTTTATACCTTTGAGGGTTACATTAATCCTTTTGGCTCCAGCATTGGACTGGGAGCTTGTGTTTATTTGGATGTCTGTCATCATACCTAAATCCTTTTAAGAGTTACTGCTTTCCAGGAGGAAGCTCTCCCTACCCCCCATCCAGATCGTTCTGTAAAGTGGTACAAGTGTTATTTCTATTTTAAATACTTGGGAAGCATTCAGATACACTGATGAACACTGTATAGGATTAGACAAGGGCTATGTCTACGCTACAGAGCATATGCTGCCATTAGGGTGACCAGATGTCCCGATTTTATAGGGACAGTCCAGTTATTTGGGGCTTTTTCTTATATAGGCTCTTATTACCCCCCCACCCCGATTTTTCACACTTGCTGTCTGGTCACCCTAGCTGGCATAGCCCCCCAGCATAGTACGTATGCTGACAGAAGGAGCTATTCTGCTGGTGTAGGAATGCCATGTTAGCTATGCTGACAGAAACACACTTACGTAAGCATAGCTGTGCCTACACTGGGTTTTTTTGTTGGCATAGCTATGTTGCAAAGGTGTACAGTTTTTTTCATGCCCCTGACTGACATAGCTATGACAGTATACATTTTCAGTGTAGACCAAGCCTAGGTTAGAGTGCTTGGAGATCCTTTCTGGGAACCAGTGAAGGAGGGAAACTGAGGCAGATGCAGCTGTCGTGCTGCATCCTGCCATGGAAGGGCACTCAAGGAGAAGCCAACTGTATGACAGCAGCCCAGTGGGTTAAAGCACTATGCTTTTCAATCCTGAAATCAGGGTTGAACCCTTATGAAGTCAAACATTAAATGTAGTCTCCTTGTACACCCCAGCAAAGGTTTGTCCTCTATTACAAAAACCACATATTTTGATTCTCTCTACCTAAGAAAGACCCAAAAATCATAATATAAGGGATGCTGCAGGGCAGAACGAGTATGATCTGGAAGAGGGGCATGGGAAAATGCCTGCTTGCATTCTGCTTCACTCCAAGCAGTTCTATTATTGTTACTTTCATGAGCAAATTGAAGGAGCTGCCAAACCACTTCTCTCTGCATGTGGTGCAACCTGTAGGCTTTTTTTGGGTAGAGTTTAGTGCACTTTCCTTTTCACAATTAGTTCACTAGAAAAGAAACAAAACTAGATAATGGAAGAAATGACCCAATCTTTTGACCATCTATAACATTAGCTTCCATTCACAATGATAAATCCTGATACGAAACTAGAAAAGTAACTGATGGATGAAGAAAAGGAGTACTTGTGGCACCTTAGAGATTAACAAATTTATCTGAGCATAAGCTTTTGTGAGCTACAGCTCACTTCATCGGATATATGCGAAAGCTTATGCTCAAATAAATTTGTTAGTCTCTAAGGTGCCAAAAATACTCCTTTTCTTTTTGCGGATACAGACTAACACGGCTGCTACTCTGAAACCTGATGGATGAAGGAATATACTGTTTCTTCCTTTAATAAATTGTACAATGTACACAGGTTTACAAAGAGATTTCAGTCTATTTAGGATGTTCTTTGGCTCATTAATTGCTACTCCGGCACAACTCATTGTTATTAACAAAATTCAACATTGTTTACTTAGTGTGTATATATATTCTATTCCCACACACATATATATATACATACACACACACACACACACACACACACACACACACACACTATTCTGTTACTATTAAAGATTAATAGCTGGCAAACATATCTCACCAGTGAAAGGGAGACTTACAATGGCAAATGGGGATACAGAAAGAAGTTTCAGAATAAATAAAGGCATCGTTATTTAAAGGTTATTAAACATTAGCAGCAGTTGTCAATTTTTGGTCACAATGCAACTTTGAAATGTGCACTTACTCTTTTATTAAGACAGATAACAGGCCACAGGCTGCAACCCAGGGTGCAGCAGCAGCACAGACAGCCACAAAGCAGCCATTTTACATTGACAGGGAGATTCTTCCTTAAACACGCATTCACACGGCTGATACTAGTCTTAAATTCTTCTGGAGCAACCTACAACAGAAATGGCAAACTTTAATTGGAAGCCATTGCAGATGTGCTTTCTTATTCAATGGTTCTATGGATTACAATATAAGTGACAGAGGTACAGTTATTAGGTGTGAAACAAAGCTGCAGAAATCCTCCAAAAATATTGCTAGTACACTAGTGTGAAAGTTCACCTTCCTAAATCAAGTCCATTTACCCAGTGTTTTTGAAATTTTTTTTTAATGTAAAAATGATAATTGCAGTAAGTTAGAAGAGTTTCTTCCCATGTTCTCTTGCAACTGTCAAATCAACTGTGTTGATAACACAACCATCCCCTGTAAAACTAGATTAGGAAGAGAGCCAAGCAGCACACAAAATTGGTAATGTTGACAAAAAACTGGATGAAAAAGACATTTTGGTTTTCATGGAAACAAAAGGTAACTTTGTATGTAAAAAGGTGCCATTTCACACACAAAACAAGTGTTCATCACGGTGTCTAATTTCTCCCTATCACAAGCTTGTAACATGCATGTGAAGTTGCACTCTCTTTGGAGCAAAAAGCTGTGCTTGCCAATAGAAATGAAAATATTTCTTCCAGGAACAAATTACTGATTGGTACCATCCCACAGCTCTAATTATGGTATCCTGCTGAGGAGGCGTAACCAAGAAGGGAACAGGTGAATTATAATAGCTATGCTTTATATAGGAGTATAAAACATGCCTAGGATCAACAACATGCTGAACAGTGATGTGAAGTATTAGCTGTATTCCTTCCTATTTCAACTAATTTTGTTGTTTGCTACGGTATACAAGTCATACAATGAAGAGTGGCTGATCCCGAGATAAGTAAAATTACAAACATTGGCCAAGATTTTCCAGAGTGACTGGTGGTTCTGGATGCCTCAAATCAGTGGGTGCTTAACCTGAAAGACTTTAAAGGGGCCTGATTTTCAGAGAGTGGATGCTCAGTGCTTTCTGAAAGTTAGGGCTCTTTAAAGTCTAAGTGACACACTCACTAACCAAGGCACCCCAAAATTACTAATCACTCTGGAAAGAGCCTTGGCCAAGGTCTTCATGACTGAAAGTTTACTAACACAGTGATATACAGTGAAGTAAATTTACCCCCTTTCACGTACAGAAACCCCCATCCCGATTTATAAAACATTCCCCCGTCCAATGAAATGATCTACTACTGCAAGTGTCACAAATAAACTGTGTATTGACAGGTGTTATCTGTGTGAATATCCACCGTCTTTGCTCTGATCAGAGGAATAAAAGCATGAAGTTCTCAGCCCCAAACAGTTACTGTTTAATGTAAGTTCCTGAGATCTGCTCATTGACAACACGTGTAAGAAGTCCACAACTCTTCTTACAGGAGGCAAACTAGTGCCTTCCAAGAACTCCAAAAAGTTCTTAAGTGTCAGAACCTGAGTGGCACTAAGACCAAATTTCCCCATATGCACTCAACTTCAGCATTGGGCAGAAAACAAGTAATATTTAGAAAATTAATCATGCCCCAATAAGTTGACTCTTAGAAGCCAAATGTCTAATATGGAAACAACTTCAGCCTCTGCTGACAAAGATTGGCGACCACAATTGCCAGACACAAGCCACTTTGTAGCTTGCAATTTCACTGACTGAAATAATCTCCCCCATTGAACCTGAGGTGCTTTCTATGCTTGTTTTATCAAAGATGTGGGAGCAGGAGTTCTGGCAATCTTCTCAATTTAAAGCAGGACTAATATGGCTCACAGATGTAGTGAGACTTTGGCACCAGCACCAATTTTGTAGTCTCCATTTTCACACAAGATATTAATATATCCTGTAGTGGTTTACTATGAGAAGGACTGGGGATCAGGATTTGGCCTGAAAAACTGAAAAGCATATATCCATTCAAGAACTCCAGGACCCAGCGACCTGGAGAGAGACCTGATATTCTGCAATGCCTGTGAACATCTTAAAAATTAAAATGGCTTCTAGAGCTTCTGGCAAAACTGCTGTTTCACTGGAAGGGCAGAAGAAGCTGATGGACCAAGATGGATGACTGTTTCTGCAGTGACTAAAAAAATCTCCTGCACCCTTGAGTGACGTGATGAAGAACGGTGCTGGACCCAGAAACCAAATTAAAAGATAAAAAAGGAGCTTCTGTTGCTTCCCAGCCTCAGTGATCTTACTATTAATCTAATTGCAGAATTACAAAGCCAGCCATGATGTGGACTACAGTGGTGATAACCAGGGACCTAGTTGCAGGGTCTGACATGTCAATGTAGACCATCAATGAGGAAATTTTGCAAATTTCTGAACTAGTCCAGTGAAGGAGATCTTTCAAAATTAGAACCAATCTTCAGCAAAGTCTCTACCAGACCAGGAGGACCAATGCACATTACTGGATATCTGTTTGCCCCTAAGCTTTCTGCAATATCTAGAAGCTGACACATGCATTTGGGGAATGCCTCAAACTCTTAGAGCACTTGGCTGTTCTACTCATAGGCAAATCTTTTTGCATACAGGTTCAGACCCTGAAGTGCATTCCAAAATCCAATGACTAGATCCTTCTCCAACAGATATGAGGACTTCCTGGGCAAAGACCCAGAAGAACCTTCTGGCATCATGCAACAATTCTGAGAGACCTCTTGCAGGAGTGCTCTTAAGTGCTGCATGGCTTCCTCCCTGTCAGGGCATGGAGTCCTGAACTACAACCTCTTTTTTGACCTGCAAAGGAAATCTAAACAGAGTCCACACAAACTCTATGAACTTATTACTAGATAAATACTTTATGGACTAAAATATTCAATTAACTCCATTCCCAATGCAAGCAGAGGGTAGGGTTCTGTCCACTTAGGTCAATGGAAAGAGGTAATGACGTATAATTGCGTGTGTGTAGAGGAGCTTACACCCCTGATTTCACAAGGTTGTGACAGAGGCATACAAATACTCCCGCAAAAGCTGCTTTGAAATGAGTCCAGCTGCTGAATGGCAGGACCTGTGATCTCATAATGGGATCTGTGGGGGCAAAGTCATGAAGAATATAACATGAACATATTTTAACAGGAACTCTGCTGAACACACATGTACTCACATGTGCTCTTAAATTTGAAACTGAATAAGGTAAAGAGTCTTCTGAAATATATCTGGTTATGATTTAAAGATTAGAACTTTTACGTTTTATATATGCAACTTCAAAAAAGGATACTTTGCAAAACTGGACATAGTAACTGATTAATCTGTTTTTATATTTAAAAAGGAAGCTTTTATTTTTCCATAGTATTGACTATCAAAACATTTTCCTATTACTAGGTTTTAAGATGATGAGATTAAATTCTATAGATATTCTTTTAATGGCAACCACTGGAACAGCTGAGTAAATTCTAGAATAATTACAATCAAAGACATAACTGATTTTCAATTTACTTTAACAGAAATCACTGCTACCATAGCAAGAACTTTTCAGAAGTATACAGTAAATGGATTGTTATATGAGGTTACAAATCTTTGTTTAGCATTAAGGCAAAAATCCCATCTCCTGCAGCCATACCATCCATCCTGCTTGGCGAGAAAGGATTAGGGGGTTTGTTTACTGGCCACAGAGAAACCCTCAAGAATTGGACTTTACACAGAGCATGAGCAACCCCTACACAACCTCAACCAAATCTTGCTACATGCCATCCCGCAATTTCTGTACACCAGAAATGCATCAGTTTCACTGCAACTGTTGTTCTTTCACATAGGCAGAGAAGGGGGCAGGAAATGTTGAAGATAGGCGGTAGCAGGGAGCTAAGAACATAGAAAAGACTGCAGGAGTGGGTGCCAAAAAAAAAACAACAACAGCTGTTTCCTGACCACTTGGATCACCGATCATTGAAATCAGTGGTGATTTGGGTTTGCACATAAGCCAGGCTTGCTGCCAGTTAACAAAAAAACATCAATCAGAATGGTACTTTTTGGTAGCATGAATGAATAACTATGAAGTGAAGATTTTAGAAGCGTATTTATTTTTTGGGGGCTAAGGAAACAAGCTTGCATTCTCTGACAAATGGGCTAGTTCAAATACAGTGTATACTTCACAATTTAAAAAACAACAAAATTATTCAATTAATTATTTTCATGAGCACAAATGGAACAATTTCAATTGATAGTTGACAACTGAAATATCAACATTTAAAACACTTTTTTGCACCAGATCTTTCACTGGAATAAAGGAAATTTGTTTATCATCACAGCTATTTGTGGATGGGTTTATGTTAATTTTAAAATTAAGGAACATGGCACACAAAATAATCAACCAAGGGAAGTGGGGAAGCCCAGGAATCCCCCGGACTCAGGATTTTTTAAAAAGGAAAAAATGGAAAAAGAATAATATATAGTATAAGAAAAAAATCCTACAATAGCAGGAGGGTGGAGTAGAAGATTTAATGGGTTTTCTCCCCATCTTTAACTTTTGTGAGACTTATGAAAAATGGTTATAATTCCATAACAACACTTCATCTGTTCCCTTAATGCAAATTTTGTATTAAAAACAAACAAACCTTGGTAGACTGTTGCACAGCCCAGTAAAATACAATTTTTGCAGTTACAGATGCTGGATGCTTATTCCCCAGGCATGTTGGGGTTGAGTGTATTAATGAGTCTGTAGTGTTAACTTTTAAGGAAATTAACTGAAATTAGTGTCTTAAATTATGGTTCTGTTCTGAAGTGTGACTCTACACAAATGGCACCTTTTCATTCAAGAGGAGTTAAGCATTTGTGTTTTCAGAGTCGTATATGTTTACTTTAAGTGACAAAAATAAATGACTACTTTTTGCTCCTGCTAGCACTGCATAGCCAACTTTGCTAAAAGAGTGGGAACTGGATTCTAGTCTCTCTTTTGCACCATGCATAGCTTTGCTCACAATGTTACATCATCTGGCACAAAAACTTATTGAAGGCAATGGAGTTACATAGATGTCTCTAGTATGTAAGTCTTTTTACCACAGTTTTTGAAATCAAGCAATGATAAAGAGGTCTGTGAATCAGAGATACTTTTCTCCATTAGAAACTCAAGTTTTGGTACTCTATACCAAGGTGATTCACCTTGGGGTAGACAGAAATAATGTAATTCTGTTCATGTCAGTTTACAATTAATTTACAGCTCAGCAACCTTTGTCTCAAATTAAAGAACAAATGCTTTTCAGCAGATAAAAACTGAGTTTTAAACCAATCTATTTTATAAGCATTCATACCATGTTCATTTGTACATATAGGTACTGTAGGTGTTTATTAAAAAAGTTACTGCACATTTGGTATCAAATTCTTTTGTAATCCAATAAAGATGTAGCATTTTACACATCAGGAAATTAATAATGGACTGTATTTTTGATGAAATACATAATATTCTGCCAATTTACCAATACAATGCCTTCCAGAACACAAATTCTAAGTGGACCATACCCATTTTGTTGCTACATTGAATCTGTAGCTTCTCTCCATTTGATTCTGAAGCTTTGAGAGATTAATTTTAAAAAAAGTGTTGTATTGGAAAGATTTTAGTTAATTGTCAATACATAATTCACAGCATGCTTAAACTCAGCATTTGAATAATTTTGGGTAAAAAAAAAATTGCTTGGAGGGTTTCTGTCTGGATCTTGAAAAGAAAGAAAGATAAGTACGCTGCTTCTGGCTGTGCAGTCCACATTGTAGAGAGAGATTAGTTCCTTTTAGGCCTTTAAAAAAAAAACATAAAAGAGGGGGGATCGTAATATTTTACAACAGGATGCAAGAGAATCTGCAAACAGAGGAAGAGAGCAAGTAAAGCCCAGCAGGTCTGATCTGCCTCCTTCAATCATCGTGATCACAAACCCTATCCATCACATGTCATGTTGGATCACAATACTAAGGGTACATTTTATGGCTTACACTTCCCTGCATTGCACACTAATCTTTGTATAGGACCCCTTATTGTTTTAAGATCAGGGCAGGAAGCTCCACTTTCTTCTTTAAGGTTCACTGGCTCTGTCATTTTCTTGTCACCTGGAGCAGTGTGCTGTTGTGCCATATATCATGAATAGTACTTTTCCAGTTTGGTTTAGCCTTTGTGATAATGAAGGAATCTCCTCTTTCCTAAACCTGTAGGACTATAAGTTATATTGCATACAAGATTACAGACAAGTCTTAGTTTAAATAGCATTTTAAACAAACTATTTAAAATGGACCCTACATATCTAAAAAAAAATATACATCTAGAATTTGGCCACCAAAACCCATCAAGCTAGATTTAAAATAATGAAGTTATACAATCTGTATTTTAGATATTAGATCCTACCTTTTGTTCAACGCTTAAAAACTGTAAAGAATCAAAAACATGCAACATCGACAGTTTGAAGACCCAGTTCTACCTAGGTAGATGTGTTAAGGTTAGTATCGATTTATCTTGAAAGATGAGAAGCTGACTAGATTAGTAGGCCCAATTTTTGACCCACCTGAAACTTTCCCCCTTTATATCTGTTTTCAGAGTCCATATAACCTCCACTACACATATGCCCATTTCCCCAAAAAAGAGAGCAATGCTTCAGTGTGCTTTTCAGTTTACTATTTTATGTTCTCTTATTTACTCTACATCTTAGCACTCCAGAACTCTATAATGAATAACCAGTACCTGTAAACAATAGGGGAATATTTCAGTTAAGAAACAGATTAGTGTTGTAATAACAAGAATACATAGCACTTCAATAGCACTTGTTCATAGATCTCAAAAGCACTTCAAAGTTTAAATATTACTATCCTCGTGTTACAGAGGGGGAAACTGAGGCTTACACAGGTTAAGCGAATTTCCCCAGTCACAACTTGAGCCAGTATCATAATTCCAGAGTTAATATTTTTTGGGAGACAGTTCCTAGACAGCATCTTGTTAAAAATTAGACCTTTATTGTTACTTTACAGATTTATCTTTGGGTTTTCCTCCAGTAATATTTATTATAAAAGAAAACACAGCCCACATCTAATGGCTTAACTAATGCATCCAAGCTGCTGGACTGGATATTATGAACTCACAGATCTATTACATTGTTATGCCTGTGCTCTGAATAAAATACTACTTTGTTTTATTGCATTGTGCATTATTCTTAACAAAGAATTCTTATACATCTTAACAATAGAATGGTTGACTAAAGAAGGGACTATGCTATGTATAACATGGACTTCCAGAGTACAATCATTCTGATGCTTTTTACATTACATTTATTTTTAAAATAAATGGAACAACTGACTGCAAAATTCACCCTTGTGAACTTTGGGTGCCACTGAAAATACATTTATACTGAATTTAAACAGACATGTTTTCGTTTTTTTAAAATAGATCAACAAATGGCCAACTGCCATGTGCATGTTTGCTTCTTGTAATTCATCTGAGCACAAGATTCTTCTTCAAAACCAAAGATGATAGTAACTGGCAGTTAGCAAGAGAAATTATTTGCTTTTTATTCGGGCTATCGATTAATTGCAGTAAACGCACACGATTAACTCAAAAAAATAAATCGTGATTAACTGTACTGTTAAACAATAGAATACCAATTGAAATTTATTAAATATTTTTGGATGTTTTTCTAGATTTTCAAATATATTGATTTCAATTACAACACAGAATACAAAGT
Source organism: Natator depressus (assembly GCF_965152275.1). Lineage (NCBI taxonomy): Eukaryota > Metazoa > Chordata > Testudines > Cheloniidae > Natator > Natator depressus. Next base: position 80,394,675 of record NC_134242.1, on the reverse strand, counting down.
GTAGAGTGCTCACTTTATTTTTATTACAAATATTTGCACTGTAAAAATGATAAACAAAAGAAATCGTATTTTTCAATTCACCTCATACAGGTACCATAGTGCAATCTCTTTATTGTGAAAGTGCAACTTACAAATGTAGATTTTTTTTTTGTTACACAACTGCATTCAAAAACAAAACAATGTAAAACTTTAGAGCCTACAAGTCCACTCAGTCCTACTTCTTGTTCAGACAATCACAAAGAGAAATAAGTTAGTTTACATTTACGGGAGATAATGCTATCTGCTTCTTATTTACAATGTTACCTGAAAGTGAGAACAGGCATTCGCATGGCACTTTTGTAGCTGGAATTGTAGGGTATTTACATGCCAGATATGCTAAATATTTGGAAGCTTCTTCATGCTCCCGCCACCATTCCAGAGGACATGCTTCCATGCTGACAACACTCGTTAAAAAAATAATGCATTAATTAAATTTATGACTGAACTCCTCTGGGGAGAACTGTATGTCTCCTGTTATGTTTTACCTGCATTCTGCCATATATTTCATGTTATAGCAGTCTCAAATGATGACCCAGCACATGTTGTTCATTTTAAGAACACTTTCACTTTAGATTTGACAAAATACCAATGTGAAATTTCTAAAGATAGCTACAGCACTCGATCCAAGTTTGAAGTGCCTTTCAAAATCTGACAGAGACCAAGTATGGAGCATGCTTTCAGAAGTCTTAAAAGCGCAACACGCTGATGCTGAAACTACAGAACCCGAACCACCAAAAAGGAAAATCAACCTTCTGCTGGTGGCCTCTGACTCAGATGATGAAAATGAACATGCGTTGGTCCACGCTGCTTTGGATCATTATCTAGCAGAACCCGTCATCAGCACGGATGCATGTCCTCTGGAATATGGTTGAAGCATGAAGGGACATATGAATCTTTACCGTATCTGGCACGTAAATATCTTGCGACGCTGGCTATAGCAGTGCCTTACGAATGCCCGTTCTCACTTTCAGATGACACTGTAAACAAGTGGGCAGCATTATCTTCTGCAAATGTAAACAAACTTGTTTGTCTGAGCAATTGGCTGAACACAAAGTAGGACTGAATGGACTTTCTAGGTTCTGAAGTTTTACATTGTTTTATTTTTGAATGCAGCTATTTTTTGTACATAATTCTACATTTGTAAGTTCAACTTTCATGATAAAGAGATTGCACTACAGTACTTGTATTAGGTGAATGAAAAATACTATTTCTTTTGTTTTTTTACAATGCAAATATTTGTAATAAAATATAAATATAAAGTGAACACCGTACACTTTGTATTCTGTGTTGTAATTGAAATCAATATATTTGAAAATATAGAAAACATCCAAAATATTTAAATAAATGGTATTACTATTAACAGTGCGATTATTCGCATGACTAATTGCGATTAATTTTTTTAATCGCTTGACAGCCCTACTTTTTATCCCACAGGAGACTATTTGTTTATTTCAACATTTCTATAATTGAGAACAGCTCCTCAAATTGGCGTGGGAAAAAGGTAAACACACAGATTCTGATTTCTGAAAACAAAAAATGTACAGTAGAACCTCAGAGTTACAAACACCAGTTTTGAACTGACCAGTCAACCACACACCTGAACCAGAAGTACACAATCAGGTAGCAGCAGGAAAAAACAAAAGAAAACAAAACACAAGACAGTACTGTGTTAAATGTAAAAAAAAAATTACTAAATACTACTAAAAAAATAAAGGTAAAGTTTAATTTTGTTTTGATAAGGTAAGGAAACTTTCTGTGCTTGTTTCATTTAAATTAAGATGGTTAAAAGCAGCATTTTTTTCTGCATAGTAAAATTTAAAAGTTGTATTCAGTCAATGTTCAGTTGTAAACTTTTGAAAGAACAACCATAATGTTTTTTACAGAGTTACGAACAACCTCCATTCCTGAGGTGTTCATAACTCTGAGGTTCTACTGTATCCTGCACCCAGTTAGATCAGATATGATTTATTATTCACAAAATCATATGAAAGCCCTCAACAAGTAAGAAGGAAAGGAGGATATAAGAAACCAGTCAACTTCTATTTTTTCCCTCTGAACCTAAAGAAAAGTCAGTTGACCTGTAATGAAAACTTTTGCTATTGAACCTGGAGAATGCTCATAAAACCAGTTAACGCTGAAAACACCATTAAGAGGAAAATGAGAGAGACGCCGACGTTTCCATTAAAGTTTTATTTAAACTAGCATTTGTTAATTGCAATATTGAATTATGCTTTAACAATTATTCATGAAATTTTCCGTACTTGTAGCTTCATTTATAGAAAAATATGCTTATTTGAAACATCTGTTGAATTTTCACATTCTTTTCAAACCAAGTTTAGTTTGTTGCCTTACATCAAGGAATTATTTCTGAAAGTTTAACTCAAGACCCAGGAGAATACACCAACATGTAACGTGGCAAAAACCCCTTTAGTGATACGGGGTCTGATTCAAAACCCAAGGAAGTCAATGAGATCCTTTCCCTACTTCAGTGAAATCTGGATTAGGTCCAGATTTACCAGGTTGCCTTCTGACACCTTGAAAATCCAAATGGCAACCGGCTTTTCCACCATTTAATTCAACTGCTGTCAAATAATATGTTGGACAGAGACTCAGTATTTTCATAATCATCATGTTCCAGGAGGAGAAATAGGTGGATTTGTCAGAACCAGACAGACAATGCCATCCAAATGCATTTATGTACAATGTTAATATGACTCAATAGTGAGTGCAAAGTCAGTAGCAGACCTTAGCTACATGCTTTGTCATTACGGAGAGTAAGAAGAGCTGAACCTTTCGTCCCCATATTCTGAAAGAGAATAGTACAGTATGGGATGAAACAAAGAGAAAAGTTAGAGTAATGTAACTGAATTTAAAGGTATGAAAGACATGAGAAAAGTCAAAGTCAGAACAAATCTGAAACAGAGGTAATGTATGAACAAGGAAAGGTTTTAAAGCAAGAACCAAGAACCTGCTCACAACATTTCACTAATAGATGACTATCAATTTAAAAAGGGGATTTCTGCAAACCTCTGTCAGTCGAGATACAGAATACTATGAAAAGTGGGAGAATTTCCTCCAAAAACGTGGTGAGGCGACTGTACTTTTTCTTCTGCAAAAGATCATCTCTACAAATGACCAAATAACTATAGATCTACTTAGCAAAAGGATCAAACTTTTTTTCATTTACAGGCTTACACTGGAGGCCAGATTGTCTATGGAGAAATGGAATTCCGCCTCCCACCCCCACCCCAAAAAAGTGTTAAAAGTGAATTCAGTGCTTGAGAGAGAAACCAGACTGAAAGGCACTGAAGTCCTTTATTTAATCCACATAACTGGTAGCACAGGATCCATAAACCCAGGGTGTGCCATTGTCATGTTTTGAAGAGACTGCCTATAGAGGAGTGTAGATACTGTAGGTGACGTCAAGTCCCCTTGGTCCTTCTTTGCTCAGACTGGCAATGACTGCAACTGTGGTGAGTAGTTTTTATGATGTGGACACGTGCACTAGGAACTGGGCAGCGACTGCCAAACTGGTTCATGTAGGACAGAGTGGCAGACAGTAACAACCTCCTGTCAGTACTGACCTGGAAGGGATTTGGCTTAGACTTATTCTACCTGAATTCAAGAATAATGCTTCTAGACATTTGTAATGCACAAACTATTAGATGAACTGTCTTTTGAATTCAAAATTTCAATGCAAACTCAGACTTACTTTTCCTGTCAGGACAGAGGGAAATTCTGTGTCAAACTTGTTGCTCAAGCCAAACCTGGAAGACAAAAGAGACAAACAAAATATATTCCATCCAACTTATTTGTTTCCCTTTTTAAAATATGTTATGCAACACTTGATTTGGTGTTTAAGGAAAAAAAGAATGAGAGTAAAATGTTTTCCCATATTTTTGTTTGTACTATTAACATATTATGCAAGATTTCATGAATTTAAAAAGTGTTTTTACAACTAAAATGCTTTTACAGAAAAAAAATTGTGACTAGAAGTGTAGCTTGTTGCCTTCTTGAAGCAAGTAATTTTTAAACAGATAGCCAGACAAAGAATTCTCAGAAAATAGCAGTAATCCAAATTTAAATCTGAGATTCTTTAAAAAAAAAAAAACAAAACTATTTATGTTAGACTCCAATTCCAATTTGAAGAGGTCCAATTAATCATTTTATACAAGTTATTAGTTTGTGCCTGTTCATGTCACTAATTCACATATAGCAGATATATCTAGCAATAAATAAATAATAAAAACTAGTTTGTCTTCCCTATACAAAACCAGTAGCCTAATATTTAAGAATAGTTATATTAAGTTGAAGCAAATTCACACATGCAATACCTATGAAAACTCATGCATACCATAGATTTTAAGAAATATGAATTTTAAGCAAAATAAATTTTACATTCATCAACAAGAGTGGCTGGATTTCTATCAGCAAAGTATTCATGTAAAGTTTACATATTGCTCAGCAATAGGCAGTGAAACCTAAAGGGAGCCAGGTATCTTGCAGAGCTTAGTAGCTCTGCAAGGGAATTGGAGATAGGAGTAGCTCCTGATCCTACACAAACTGAAAATTTTAATCAGTTTAGTAAGTAAATTGGCTTGTAGATTGCCAGGTTCATGCTTAAACATGTCACTTGGTGAGGTGTAAGCTGCTTTCTTTTTACAAGTATAAAGCTAAGAAGTTAAGTAGGTTCAGAGGTTAATCCTGCCACTCAGCAAGCACCCTGTGGCTTTGTTATGATTGCTGGGTTCCTCTCCTATGAAGCTCTATCCTTCACAGTTCTACAGGGCACTGAAATATACAGGTAGCCCATGGCCTCACTGAGCTACAAACTTTTATACTTGAAGAAACCAAGCTGTTTACTGTGCACTGAGTTTAGTGCTTCACTACAAACCCTGCTAAATTATCTTGCCTGGTTACTTCCAGCCCTTTCCTTTTAATCATAATATTCCTTTGATGCATTTTGTACAGTTATATTTCTTGTAGCAATCTTTAAGTTTTTTGGGGGGAGTGGGAGAATATGCATAACAAGCCTCCAAAAACAAAGATTAAGATAAATTACAAGTTCTCTCCCCTCAAAGTTACGTCAGTCATCTATGCAAATGCCAATATTGCTGACCACCACACATGTCCACTACCATTCTGCATACCATAATACCACAGACATTCAAACCTGACAATTTAACACAGTGATACTCAGAGTGAAGCCTGTGAGCTGCAAGTGGCTCTTTAATGTGTCTCTTGTGGCTCTTTGCAGTACGTTATTAAAACACTGTGTGATTTAATTATTAACCAATCTAAGTTAACAACCAGTCAGGATGCTTTTACTATGTTATTAACCAATTAAGTTAGGCTGTGAGAATTATTTATAATTCACATTACTCTTGGGTAATGTTGATCACTAATTTGGCTCCTGAACCACTCAGGTCTTAGTATCACTGATTCAACTCATGAAATCAGCAGTGTAGATTAGTGCATAATTAACTCTAAAAAAAAAAGTGAAGCATAACAAAGAAAACTGGTGCAGTCTTAGAAAAACTCTATAACTAAGCTCATTACAATGTTTGTGAACAGTACTAGTGAAGTCTTATAAAGCATTCCAATAGCTAATTTAATAGTCAGAGACATGGCGCTAGTAGTCTATTAAAAGCAGTACCTGCATAAAATATGCAATAAAAAAAATTAGATATACATAAAAGTATACCTGAGGTTGCACCTCAAATGCACACCTGATGCTATGCTTAAATAAAACTAGGTGGTCATTTAGTTTCATTTAAGGGGTGTCAATAAGACATTCAAATGCAAACTTAAATTCTAGAAGTCAGCTGGTTAAGCAGCTGAAGTGTCATGTGGTTACTCCATAAGTCTGCTCAATGGTCTAACTTTTACAGAAGTGTTTTTGTCTTTCTTCCTCAAGTATCTGTGCTTTTTTATTTCTTATATAGTATAAACATTAGCGTACCACTTCTCATTAAGTGTATTAATAGTTCTTACGCACAGCAATGGAAACCCAAGACTACAGTTTGTAAAAGACAAATTTCAGAATCGTGGTGCTAAAGAAACATTATAAATCTAGTAACAGAAAGCAGAAGTACTACAAGTCAAAAGCAGAAATTTCTCATTAATATTTATAAAGAGTTAATTTCAATTAATCTTCACTGTAAACACTAATTCTTAAATTAAACTCATGTTTGTTTTGGATTACCTTTAAGCATTTAGGCAAACACAAAGGTTACTAAACTTTATCATGTTTCCACTTTCGGCAAATGTAATTTGACATGCCAGAATCCATTTTCAGTGTGTCTTCTTATTTAACACTACATAAACTACAAGAGTAGTACGACAGTCTTTATTTAATCTTAAGGAAAAAAATTAGGTGTACAAATATATTGCATAACCATTAGCAACTAAAAAAAGTCTGTTCTTGAGCATCTACTATGAGATTTCCCAACTATTAGCAATGATGGGATCTAATCAGTTTACAAAATCTAAGCAATAAAATAAGACAATATAATTGTATTTAGATACCCCATTTTGAAAATTGAGGCACTTGATATAATTCTGGAGATAATCACTGATTTATGCCCCTTTAAAATTCCTTCAGCACAACCAACCCCACCAATAGGGAAAAATAGATTAGTACTTTTCAATTACATTTGGTAAGAATGACAAGTGCTTTTCTAAAAGAGCACCATATATTTTACTGAGTGGACTTTGAAGGCATAATTGTAGCACACCTTCAATCACCACTACTGTATCAGTCCCAAAAACATTCCCCCCAATTTCAAATAAAAACTTTAATGTATAACACACCAAAGAAAAGTCAACTGTTTACAACCAGATTCTCTTAGTCATTTTTACAGATGAGATGTCTGAGACCTTGTCTACTTTGGGAAGAAAACTATGCTAAATACAAGTAAGTTTAGACAGCAGTTGCTTGCAGGGTTCTAGCATACTTTTATTACTGTGTGCCTAGAGGTTCCCTCTAAGAACCATGCTTCATGTTCTAAAATGTAGCTCTCAGATAACCAAAATCCCCACTCACAGCAGCCAGAGAAGCCATTCAACAAGCCTACTAGCAACAATAATTTCTGAGCCCTGAATTCAGATCCACAGATTGCAAGGCCAGAAGGGACCACTGTGTTCATCTAGTCTGACCTATTCTATAATAGAGGCCATGGAATTTCCCCAAATGAAATTCCTAGAGCAGTTTTAGAAAAACATCCAATCTTGATTTAAAAATTGTCAGTGATGGAAAATCCACCATGACCCTTAGCAAATTATTCCAATGGTTAATTACTCTCAGTGTCAAAAATGTATGGCTTATTTCAAGTCTGAATTTGACTAGCTTCAACTTCCAGTCATTGGATTGTGTACCTTTCTCTGATAGTTTGAAGAGTTTATTATTAAATATTTGTTTCCCGTTTAGATACTTACAAACCGTAATCTAGTCACCCCTTAATATTCTCTTTGTTAAGTGGTTTGCGGTCTCTGAGTCCACCAATAGAAGGCAGGCTTTCTAGGACATAAGTGTGAATTATAACATAGAATCATAGAAATGTCAGGCTGGAAGGGACCTCAAAAAGTCATCCAGTCCATCCCCTTGCCCTAAGGCAGGACCAAATAAACCTAGACCATCCCCTCACATGTTTGTCCAACCTGTTCTTAAAAACTTCCAATGACAGGGATCCCACAATGTCCCTTGGCAGCCTATTCCAGAGTTTAAATACACTTATAGTTAGAAAGTTCTTCCTCATATCTACCCTAAACTCCCTTGCTGCAGACTAAGCACGTTCCTTCTTGTCCTACCTTCAGTGGAGGTAGAGAAAACCTGATCACTGTCTCTTCATAACAGTCCTGAACATATTTGAATACTGTTATCAGGTTTCCCCTTAGTCTTCTTTTTACAGGACTAAACATGCCCAGTTTTTTTAATCTTTCCTCAATAGGTCAGGTTTTCTAAACCTTTTATCCAGTTTGTTGCGGTGCTCTGGACCCTCTCCAATTTGTCCACATCTTCCTTAAAGTGTGGCACCCAGAACTGGACACAGGACTCCAGCTGAGGCCTTACCAGTGACAAGAAGATGGGACAATTACCTCCGGTGTCTTAATTATGAAAATCCTGTTAATACACCCCAGAATGATATTAGTCTTCTCTGCAACTGCATCACATTGACTCATATTCAATTTGTGATACTACTATAACCCCAAATGCTTTTCAACAGTACCACCACCTAGCCAGTTATTCCCCATTTTATAGTTGTGAATTTGATTTTTCCTTCCTAAGTGAAGTACTTGGCATTTGTCTTTATTGAATTTCTTCTTGATTTCAGACCAACTCTCTAATTTGTCAAGGTCATTTTGAATTCTAATCCTATCCTCCAAAATGCCTGCAACCCCTCCCAGCTTGGTGCCATCCACAAATTTTACAGGCAGACTCACCACTCCATTGTCCAAGTCATTAATGAAAATGTTGACTAATACCAGACCCCAGACTGAACCCTACAGGGCCCCCTAGATACACCCTCCCAATTTGACAGCGAACCACTGATATTTTATAACTGCTCTCTGAATATGGTCTTTCAACTAGTTGTGTACTCACCTTATAGTAATTGCATCTAAACCACATTTCCCTAGTTTGCTTATGAGTGTGTGTGACTACGTCACTTGTGTGGAACTACGTCAAAAACCTGTACATAGATAAGCTTGGTAGAATTTGATTTTTTAAAATAATTTTACAGATAATAGTGTTTATTTGTAATCATTTTTTCAATTTTTATGGATTTAAATCTTCACAGTTGTACAAAGTTATCACATGTCAAAATATACAAAGTAAATATCCTTAAATCAAATCCTTAAGTTCTCAAGCAACATTTTGCTTACTTTACCTGTCTGATAATCAAAATTTCAATTATGGAAATATTTTTTGTTGGTTTGTGTATGTACAGTGAAATTGATGTTCACTGATATTTACCGGTAAAAAATCTAATTCTTCCAAGCCTCAGTATAGAGGGGCATATGTCATAAGAAGGCTGAGTACTTGTCCAAGTTCACAAAATGAGTTGATCATCCCCAGAGGAGGAAGAATTGAAACACAACAATAAGTGAAGAGGCTGTCAGCTTCAAGAGATGGAGTCTTGAGTAAGGAGCAAACCATAAACTAGTTAAGAGAGGCCTGTGCAAGGAAACTGGTAATCAACTGCATTAGTGGCTCTAGCACTTCCTCATTGGCTTTCTCCAGTCACGGCAGACACAGATCATAGTTATCCCCTACCAACTCTAAAAATAGCAAGTGAAGCAAAGTAGTTTTTGCCAGATGAAACTAAGTATTTGTCCTACAAGTCATTTAAATGAAAATTTTAGTAGGTGGTCACTAACTCTGTGTTGTTCTGTAGGTGTGCAACTTGACACACATGGGGTCTGATATGCAAAATTAATGAGCATTCACAACTGCTACTGAAATCAGTGGGAGCTGTGGATGCTTAGCATCTCTGATAGTAAGGTATTAGCATAAATTTGGTAGACAGGAGATCCTGAATTCTAATTCTGCCTCTGCCACTAATTCAATGCGTGGCCTCAGATAAGTTTCCACCATCTGTAAAAAGGGGAAATTCTATGAATCTTGCTGACAGATGTGGAGATAGATTCTGCAGCGATGAGTGGTCCAGTAAAGGCCATGAGGGAATAGTTAATTTTGTATTTGGTACAGGGTTTCAATGGTATGCAGTAAACAAGGCAAAGATCACACATTGAATGCTGAGGATAAAAAGATACCGAACAGCTGCCTCATTCCCTGATCACCATCCATCCTGTACACTATATGCAGGGGTCTTGTGGAAAAACTAGTATACGATGCCATTGAAGATCATACCATAATGCATATGCAAAAGGGGCAGAATTAAGGTGGCATAGGCATTTCCTATCTTTTAAAACTGAAAGTGTTAGGCAACCTAAACATACAGGTTGCAACTAGCACCCACTATAATATCAGCTGAAGAACATGATGTCTATCTAGCCCTTAAAATGCACAGGCAAAAGGTTAGCAGAAGAATCAGTACAAATAGCAAAAAAACTTGATAAAAAAAGGCCTTGGTGGAATCCGGATATCCATATTTAGTATTGTAGCATATTGCAGGCCACCTTAAAGTCCTTTCTAGGATCACCACGGTGCTAAGGTTTTATGCCCAATATTTAACAAATTTCTTGAGCCTATTAACCCTCAAGTAATTACATTCAGGGAAACTGGACCTGAAGGTTAGATGGGAATAAGAACAATTATCTTCTGCCCCATTGCAAGTGGTAGATAATGCCAAGATTCCAAAGTGGCTGGCAACCTGTCAAGATACGTTATATCATTTGTACCAGGATCATACATAATAACCATCCATGAGGGGCAGTTCTAAAGGAAGAACAGAAGACATCAAAATAAAACCCAAGGAGTAGAATGAGTCTCTGCGTCTCCCTCTGTTTTTTTTACTGACTAGGTGAGCTTGTATTACTTCTGTCAGAACAGGAATGCTATTAGGAGCATTCTAGGCATCTTCAAGAGACAAACAAGCCTCCTGGTGACCTATCCAACAGGCCACTTCTGAAAGGTATTGTTTCCAACAGAAGAAGTGTCTTTATGATCACAAAGTGACTAAAGTTCAGAGATAGCATGTATTGACAGAGTCCATTAAGAGGCACAATAGTTCTCATTTGCCAGGGGGCCAGCATCACCTACTCTGACCTTCTAGAGGCTATTTGAGTTTTATTAATTGACTGTGCTTATTAACCGGTTGTATTAGTTTGAGGTGACTTAAGATGTAAGAGTGACCTGTATCACATGACTGGGACTAGGAAATAAAAACCACTATACCAGCATTTCTATTTGTCATACCTTTCTTATTCAAAGAGGTTGGGAGGGGGGATGAGAATATCAATAATAAGATCATGCAGTTATATAGGCCAAATACACAACTTGATAATAATGAATCATTTAACATATTGCTTTCTTTTACCCCTGACTTAGACATCACTAGTTGGCAGATTTCTTGTAGGTATCACACTAGAGCTGGGTTGTGAGAAGGGAACTGAACGAGAAGCAGATCTAAGGATTAGTTCAGTGAAGGCACTGATGCAATACAGGCATTAGGGAAGAGAGCACAAAGACAGTTGTGGGAGAAGTAAACAAGTGTGTGATTGAGGCTAATTTTTATCTAAAACATGCTTTAAATACTAACTGCATAATTAGTAAGACATGTGCCTATCATTCCAATCACTTTGCTGCTGTGTTACATCCCTTTTATCGCCACCCTTTGTCCTTTTTAGGCTGTATGCTATTTGGGGCAGGAACTTTGTATTTTTGTGTTTTGAAAGCTCCCAGTACACCACAAAAATATAAATAAAAGAATGCCTTGGAGAATGTCGTCATCATGAGGATCTCCATCAGCACAAGCAGAAATTCTGTGGTGCCATGGGACAACCTGTACATAAATATTAGCTCAAACCAAACCAGATTTGGGGATTTACAGATAGACACAGTATCAAACAGGGCTTTGGAGCTGTGCTCTGTCTTTGCTCCAGCTCCAGGCAAAAACCTGCAGCTCTGCTGCTCCGCAGACTCTGCTCCGAAGCCCTGGTATCAAATCTAGTTTTGGTTCTATCAGGATGCAAGATCCTCTTATTTCCCATGCCTTTGATTCAAACCATTAGATCACACCACAGAGAGAAATGCATTGTCTTTTAACAGTCCGAACACAAGCTCAAGATGAAACATGGTTTATGGAGTTCTACAATACACAAATGTGAAATACTAATAATTCCCCATCCCAATTAGTGTGTAAGATAACTTATAATTTGTACGCAGCCTTATGTTCAATTTCTTCACTGGTAAGAAGTGGCCTATTTTTAAACAGTTGACATAACAGTGGGTTATGCTGCTTGATCATTCTATGTATTATGATACTATAAAATACTGGCAAAATTCCTGGATTTATTTAATTTTGTTTCAGATTTTCTAATTATAAAACTTCTGAACTGCCCATGGTAAAAACTGTAAAAATCAAACTCAGTAACTCAAATTTTTAAAATGTACAATACAACATAGCCATACGTCCCCTCTCTGCAGTACAGTGTGGGGACCCAATGGCTGAGTTGAACCCAAGAAGGAATATAGTAAAATTGTGGGGCTAGACACTTAAATCATCCATTGATTCTGTTGTCTTGTAGTGTTTAAAAGTTAACCCAGGCAGGAAATATTTTCCGTCTTGAGCAATGAACCTAAGGTATCAAGTGCTGGTTAGCTGTTTTTTCTGCAGACAATAGATAAGTGAATTTCACGTGTCCAGACAGGGTTTTTGGTTGGCCCAAGTTGCTGGAAAATAGGATATTTCCCAGCCTAAGGCAAAGCATACAAAAAAGAAATAAAGATGTAAGGCAGCCAGGCCATAGTCACAAAGCCCTTAGGCAGGGAGCTACTTTTGTGGCATTATTCGTGGTACTGTTGACAGAGCAGCCTGAAGCCAAGAACTCTTCCTGATCACCTCCACCCACAGCGGCAGCATCAGCAGCATCCTCACCAGCACCGATCCGACGGCCCAGCAAGGCAGCCAGCAAGGACTCTGAGCGGTGCAGCTCCCCTCCCCGCGTCGCGGGGGGTTCCTGCCCACGCTCCCTCAGGCCCCCCTCCACCTGCCCCCCGCCCCCATAAGCCCCTACGCCTTACACGGTGATGTGCCCGGCGCCCCGTACCGCCACAGGGTCTGGCGCGTCTCGGGGCCGGGGCAGCTCCTGGCTCCTCACCACCGGCTCGGACTCCTCCTCCTCCTCCTCCAGCTCATAGATAGTGTCGAAGTCTGCCATATTGGGGAGCAATACGCTCATCTCCCCCCGCCCCCACCGAAACGCCCAGTGCGCGTGCGCACTGACCCGAGGGGGGGGGGCGGGGCGGGGCGGGGCTCGAGCCTCTCGTGGAGGGTGATAGGGAAGCCGTGGCGGGCGCATGCGCGTCCGGATCGGCTAGTTCCTAGTCCTGAGTCCCTCCATCTACCCCGGTTCTCAGCAAAGCGTGGTGGGGGCAGCCGCCGCCGCCGCCGCCGCCCAGGGCCCTGTCAGGTCATGGCATGGCAGCCAAGGTCCCGCCGCCTGTGTGTAAAGGGGGGCTGCCCCCCGTGGCCAAGGTGAGGGCGGCTGTGGGGTGTGAGCCCCAGCTCCCTCGGACAGGCGGGCGGCCAGCAGCCCCGCGAGAGCCCCGGCCGCTGCCAGGCGGGCTCAGCCCGGCCGTCCCGCCGTCGCCCGCGCCTGGTGCCTCAGAAAGCAGCGAGCCCTCCGGGCCTCTGGCGGAGAGCCCCGTGCCCTGGGGCAGCGGCGCAGCGCGGCACCCCGCGGTTCTGAGCGGCTGCCCGGGGCTGGCAGCATCCAGCAGCGGCAGCTCCGTGGGGAAGGAAGTGCCACCGGCGCTTAGAAACTCCTCCTGCCCTGCCAGGTGTGTGTGCCCCTTGCCGTACCAGTGACAGCTAGCGCTCGTGTAGGCTTTACAAAGGAGACCGTTATCAGCAGCCCTGTTTTAAGGGGGGGGGGGGGAAACTGAGGCACGGAGAGGCGAAATGACTTGCCCACGGTCACCCAGCTCCAGCTGGCTGGTGGTAGAGCTAGAAATGAAACCCAGGTCAGTTGAGTTCTGGTTCATTAGGTCACACTGCCTGTGTTCCTGCATGTTTTTGTAAGCATTTCAGTGCATGTCACCTCAAGGACTTTCTACAGCACGAAAGCATAGCAATCATGAGTCAATGCACTATTTATTTAGGTCCTGGATGAATAATATTAACTTTGAACAGATAACTGGCACCTCTGTGCCAGGGATCCAGTGGCATTCTCTGCTATTATCCTCTGGTTTGTCAGCATTGCGGTTTTTGGTGATTTATCTTTTACTCCTACCTTTTTCTGCCAGTGACTTGCCATTTAATTAGAGAGAGCTTGCATTCTTGGCCCACAACATCTGTACTGTCCACCACTGCTTTTGTTCATCCAGACTGAAGAGTTTTAGACAAGAAACTGGCTAGATAGCCAATGTGAGGAGGATGGGAAGGGGAAATAGTGGTGATTGTTCATGGGCTGGAGGCTATGTGGTTATCCAAGGGATAGAAACTGAAGTTTGGAGCAGCACTGGGGAAACAGAGAATCTATTGGAGTAGCTTGGAGCGTGAGCAAAGGGGAAGGGAGTAGCAATATTTTCAGGGGAAGGGAGGGCTGACAAGGAAATAAAGCCCCATAGGAAAGAGTCCAGGAGTAGCAAAAGTAGAGAGTAGCCATAGGTGAAATAGCTCCTGCGAGGAGGACCACTGATTTGTTAACATTTCCACTACTCTGAGTACTATTTAGTCAAAGTCCCAAACCATAACAACACTGTGGAGTATGACATACAATACTTGGCATACAGCATTCTGAAGATGCCTTACAATTAACATTCACAACACCCCAGCGGGTCTATATTAGACAGCCAAATGAATTGCAGCATGCAGTTCACTAGGCCACTAATGCCAAAGAGTTTACTGGACATTTACTATTAATCAGAGGCAATAAAAAAGATGAAAAAGGGAACCCTTGCCAGAGAGATCCAAAAGTGATGCCATGGTGAAGTCCCACTTTTGCTCCAGGTGCAGGAAAGGGGCATATTAGGGCTTGTCTACACTACCTGCCAGATTGGCGGGCAGTGATATAGTATAGTATAGACATGATAAATCGACCGCTGAGCGCTCTTCTGTCAACTCCGGTACTCCATGAACGAGGAGCACAAGCGGAGTTGATGGGAGAGCGTCAGCTGTCGACTTATCACAGTGAAGACACCGCAGTAAGTAGATCTAAGTACGTTGACTTCAGCTACGTTATTCATGTAGCTGAAGTTGCATACCTTAGATCGACCCTGCGTGGTAGTGTAGACAAGCCCTTAGATTCCTACCAGAGTGCTGTCTTCAATCACCATCTTTGCCTGGTTAACAAAAGTCATGTTTGAAGGTGCTAGAAGGAAGTAGCTCACTTTCCACTTCTTTCACCTCCATTTCTGGGAAGAGGGGGAATGGGTCTGCACCCCGAGCCTCCTTTTGTTTGTGTTTGGGGGTGTTCTCCATGGTGAATAGTTCCATTACCTGCCTTTGCTACTCTTCATGGTTTTCCAAAGTAGCAGCAAGGTGGAACCAGCATGCTTCTGGATTGTTTCACTGCTAGCTACCCACAGGGTTCTGAATAGCAAGGTGATATTGGCTAGAGTCTTGTCAGTTTCTGCTGCTTGACCAAACTATCAGCAGTGGAGATACAGAGCAGTCTGCTTGCAGACTTGGGAAGACAGCTCTGTAATGATTCACATTTGGAAAATTTTCTTCATAACCTAGGAAGAAAGTGTTCTATAATCATAGATTTTTAAAAGAAATGAAAGCTTATGTTATGGATTGTTTGATAAGTTAGACACCTGGGTAAGCTTTCCTCTTGTCATGTGCAAATAATGGATCGTTAACATTATATGTCATTTGTCAAGCACCATTTTGCTTACTTTACTTATCTGTAAACTTCAGTTAGTATTGATGGAAATATTTTTGTTGGTTTGTATGTGTATTGTGAAATCAACCTTTATTAACATTTACTAATAAAAATCTAACCCTCCCAAGCCTAGTGTTATATTACAATGGGGTAAGATAAATACCTGGTGGCTAATTTTGGTGGTGTTAACTGACCCAAAAGATATGACCATCTATTAGTCATAGCACAGAAAATCTTTATAATGCAGTACATGGCCTAGATAGGTGTAATGCAGCAATACTGTAAGTGTTATCCTTTATGTTAGACTTTCCTCAGCTCTGGCAGTTCTGGTGGACTGTCCTTGAAGCTATAGGCTTCCTGGTGTTATTTAAAATACAACTGCAGGGGGCAAAATCCTGCTCTCCTCTTGGCCAACATGACTCTCAGGAAGAAAAAAAGCAGATTCTGAGATCCAAGTTTGTGTGTGAGCTACTGCTGAGCAGCAGAATAATTCCGTCTTGGAGTTGTTTCAAGTCAATCAGTGGAACAGTTTAGAACCAGAGCACTTATGTTATGTACTAGCAATTTCCAGCCTCAATACCTGCAGAATACTAATTTATTGAACCAAACTCACTCATTTAATTAAAGATATTGCCTCACCCACCTTGTGTCTCTAATAAAACTAAGTGTCAGAGCAACAGCCAGCACTCTTCATACTAATGCACACGACAGATGTTTAGAAGATGTCTAATTAGCATTCAGTTGCAGGTAGAAGTGTTGAAAGGAGTGTGCAACAAGTGTGACTGGTCAAGAATTGTGGCTTCATGGGAAAAGTAGCTAGCTGCTATTACCTTTGCAGTACAGGTCTGTAATAACCTGTGTGAAAACTTGTTAGGATTGTGTCCAGTTCTGGGTGCCACATTTCAGGAAAGATGTGGACAAATTGGAGAAAGTCCAGAGAACAGCAACAAAATGATTAAAGGTCTAGAAAACATGACCTATGAGGGAAGGTGGAAAAAAATGGGTTTGTTTAGTCTAGAAAAGAGAAGGCTGAGAGTGGACATGATAACAGTTTTCAAGTACATAAAAGGAGGGAGGAAGAAAAATTGTTCTTCTTAACCTCTGAGGATACGACAAGAAGCAATGGGCTTAAGTTGCAGCAAGGGATGTTTAGGCTAGACATTAGGAAAAACTTCCTAACTGTCAGGGTGGTTAAGCACTGGAATAAATTGCCTAGGGAGGTTGTGGAATCTTCATCTGTCAGGGTTCCCTCCCCACTCTGAACTCTAGGGTACAGATGTGGGGACCCGCATGAAAAACCCCCTAAGCTTATTTTTACCATCTTAGGTTAAAAACTTTCCCAAGGCACAAATTTTGCCTTGTCTTTGAACACTATGCTGCCACCAACTGATTTAGACAAAGAACAGGGAAAGGACCTCTTGGAGTTCCTATTTTCCCAAAATATCCCCCCAAGCCCTTACACGCCCTTTTCTGGGGAGGCGTGAGAATAAAGAAGGTGAGCACAAACCAGCCTTGGATTTTTAAGACCCAAAAACCCCAATCAGATTCTTAAAAATCCGAACTTTATTATAAGAACAAAAAAAGATAAGAGAACAACTCTGTAAGATCAGAATGGAAGATAATCTTACAGGCAGTCAGATTCAAAACATAGAGAATCCCTCTAGGCGAAACCTTAAGTTACAAAAAGACGCAAAAACAGGAATACACATTTCCTCCAGCACAGCGAATTTCACAAGCCAAAACAAAGAAAACCTAACGCATTTCCTAGCTAGATTACTTACTAACTTTACAGGAGTTGGAGGGCTTGCATCCTTGATCTGTTCCCGGCAAAGGTATCACACAGACAGACAAAATCCTTTCCCCCCCCCTCCAGATTTGAAAGTATCTTGTCCCCTCATTGGTCATTTTGGGTCAGGTGCCAGCCAGGTTACCTGAGCTTCTTAACCCTTTACAGGTAAAAGGACTTTGCCTCTGGCCAGGAGGGATTTTATAGCACTGTATATAGAAAGGTAGTTACCCTTCCCTTTATATTTATGACACCATCATTGGAGATTTTTAAGAGCAGGTTAAATAAACACCTATCAGGGATGGTCTAGATAATATTTAGTCCTGCCATGTGTGCAGGGGACTGGACTACATGACCTCTCGAGGTCCCTTCCAGTCCTATGATTCTATGAAAACTACCATGTCAGAATATTTATTAGTGTGGATGGATGGGGCTTCCAACAATGTGTGTCCAAATTAACTTTCTCATTTTGCAGGGATAAGGGATTGCTGTCTACCACCTGGAACCACAGTGCCAGACAGGTGAGGTTTCAGATTAAAATAAAGGATTAAATCAAGAAATTATTGCACAAATTTGTTAAAAAAAAACCTGGGAAGTATTATGCTAACATGGTCTTAGAAGCTATTGAAATTGTGAGGCAAGTTGGAGTGGATAAATTATTTTCTGGTTCTTCTTAGAACAAATATATATATTTGAATGGGAAAAATTAGTGGGTGCTCCCCTCACACCCCACTCCACCTCCACCTCCTCCCGTACCCGCTCCTCCGCCTACTTCCCAGTGTTTCCCGCCCAGCCACCGCCAAACAGCTGTTTGCACACTCCAGGAGGGGGGGAGAAAGGAGCGGGAACATGGCACACTCAGGGGAGGAGGCGGGGAAGAGGCGGGGCTGGGGATTTGGGGAAGGAGTTGGGGCGGGGACTTTATGGAAGTGGTGGGAAGAGGCAGATCAGGGGTGGGGCCTCATGGAAGGGGTGAAGTGAGGGCAAGCACCCACGGAAAGGAGGGGAAGCCTATGTGATTATGTAGAGAAATACTGGAGCTTCCTGTCCTGGAATTAATATTGCATTACGGTTCTCACTTTTCTTGATGCTTATTTGCATTAACTCTAGAAGACCTCTCTTCTGAATTATTTTTTCATTATTGTATTTTTTAAAACTATGCTCCCACAAAAAGCCTCAGCACAGAATCACACAACTGGATCTTAAATTTCATAGATAACGAACGAGTCCAACAGTTTACGCTTATCCCACAGGGCAGGGGTTCTCAAACTGGGGGTTGGGACCCCTCAGGGGGTCGCAAGGTTATTACATGGGGGGTTGAGAGCTGCCAGTCTCCATCCCAAACCCCACTTTGCATCCAGCATTTATAATGGTATTAAATATACAAAAAAGTGTTTTTAATTTATAAGGGGGGGGTCGCACTCAGAGGCTTGCTATGTGAAAGGGGTCACCAGTATAAAGGTTTGAGAACCACTGCCATAGGGTGATTATACATCTTCATATAGGTAGATAGTGCTGAAGTAATAGAAGTGTATCTTTAGACTCAGTACACATTTTAAGTTTGATAGATGAGCCATTGTAAACTGGGAGATCTCTTTGCTGAGGGGGCTGCAAGGGATCACTGGAGCTGGGTATGCCTTACTTATGGTGCAGCAAACTATTTTGTTAACTTTTTAACTTTAAAACAGCCTTTTTGGAAAATGCAGTGTTGGTCCCAGGATATTAGAAAGACAAAGTAATATCTTATTACCTTTTCTGTTGGTGAGAGAGACAAACTTACACCAAACTCTTCTTCAGGAAAATAGCAGGTAATCTGCGTAGTATCAGAAAGGCATATAGATCTGGGTATCCCCTATCATTTTCTGCAAGCTTTGATTAAAAGGGAAAAGGAATGAATGGATTTGAATACAAGAACAGAAAGTAGAGGGAGTTCTGTTTTGTAGCATTACTTCTTTAATCCCTTATGTGACAAACTCTGGTGAGATCAAAAAGGCTTGAGGCACCATGGCAACTTGTTGGGTGCACTGGTTAATAATAGAGTCCAGATTTAACATTTTTCAAACAAGGATGGCTTAATTAAGGGGGGAAAAGAGGCCCAGATGATTTCTTGACCTTACTCATAGACAAGAGTCATGCTACTACCGTAGCTATTCTGTCAGCTCTCTAGAAGTCCTCTCACACAGTATGAGTCTCATGAGAATGAGAGCCTGTGAGTTTTTATGGTGTCTACCTATCTCATCAGGCCACACAGTTAAAGCCACAGCCATCATTTATCAATGAGAAACTACATCCTGTTTTTTTCACTGGTGCCTTTCATTTCAGCCCAGCTATGCTTCCCTATCTTTTTGCTGAAAACAAACCAAATTAGCTCCCTGGGAACATGGGCCCATATCCTCAAAGGTGCCTAAATACCTTTGAGGATCTGAGCCATGGTCTTTAATGCCTGACATAATGTGGTGTTACAGGCTGCTGTAAACAGGAATTGCAAATCGCACCTCACAAAGGGAAAGGGAGGCAAGTGAGAAACAGACTTGAGGTTTGCTGGGGGCTGGGAAGATAGTATATTTACATAGGAGGTCATATAGGGTTTTCCTGTTACAGTACAAAAGTAAAAAAAAAGAGACTAGATAATATCTTAAAAGAATTTCTCCACTTCAGAAGTTCCACTCACAGAAACCTTTACACCAAGGCATAGCTCAGTGCTCTACACAGCTCAGTCCTCAGGAGTAAATCTGAATGTCTTCTTGTCCCTAAAAACCCTTCCTCATTAAAAATTAAAAAAAAGAACCCAAACCCAATACAGGAGGGAGAGCTCTCTGACCTGGTATTCACTATCCCATCACAGGGGCCTTGGGTTATTATTAATAGTAGAGATTAATTTACATGTACAACAATGAATCTGGGCTGCATAGTACCTGGTAGTATGATATAGTTAGGAGTATTGAGGGTGGCAGGCAAAGGCATTCAAAAGTTAGCTCAATTGTTATATGAAGGAGTAAGTAGATCTGTGAAAGAAGAGTTGATGTCATGGTCGGTTTATAAAATGGGGAAATGCTGAATGCCTTTTTTTTTTAACTTATTTCATCTTCATGGACAGGTTGAGAGCATAGTTCCTCTTTACAGTTTAGTTTATGGCAGAGCCATAAAAACATCTACTGATTACCTAGTAAAATAGGTACATGTTTATTTTTCTCAGCACAATGTCCTTAATTAGTAGTGAACTGAACAAGACTATTAGGAAAATGTAATATATAGATTATTCAAATTTGTACATTCCTATACTACTTTCATACACTTTCTCAGGTACAGTATAGTCAGGGGAGAGTAATTTTTGTGTCTGTGGAATAAAAGTTTACAGTGGCAGGTGTTTACAGTACAGGGAACTGTACTATAAGGCCAATAGGTGAAGACCTAAGGGGAGATTTTCAAATTGCTGCCTAGGATTTTACCACTTTATTCTGAATGGAAATTGGATTGTTAAACCCCTACTTACAGTTGCTGGGAGTAGTCTGTTAGAACGTGGGACAAGCTGGTATCTTTCCTAAACATTGCATAATTTCCTCCTCTTCCCCTGGAAAAACATGAGCATAGTGAATCACCAGAAATTCATATATGCTGCTATTATTTGAAATGTTCTAACTTTATCCCTGATTACGACAACATTCATTGTAATCTCTGCAAATAAATATAAGGGACAGTCATAAGACAAAAAAAAGGGGATGTTTTAACTGCCTTAGTTGAGTTAGTCTAACAATAATAATAATTTACAAAAACTGTTAAAATAAGTTATTTTGGTTGCAAAGTCAAAGACTTGAAAATTAGGAAATGCCAGATTTACAGTTATCCATACAGTCTTACTTCTGTCCCCTTGTACATCCATCCTGTGCCTTGAATGAGGCAGGTTGTGATGCTGGCAAACCATGTGTCAGTTTATGCCAGGGTCCCCCTGCCTCAACTGAATACTGACAAATACATAGCTGGAACCAGTCTGGTTCACTTTTGTGTTAGTACTGTGTTATTAAAATAGGTGTTAGAGTTACAGAAATGTGCTTATTGTTTAGACTTCATTGAATGCTTGTGAGTTGCTGCATGCATTAATGTCAGTTATAACATCTCTGTACTGCAAGGTAACATTTGAGCATTTACATTATAAGCCTCTGCAACTGTGTAAATCACCAGACAGGAGAGAAGCTTTAATTTGTGTGAAATACTAGTCTCTGGCAGAAGATGTTGTGACCTGCACGACAAAGAAGGCCCATCGACACCAGAGCTATTGTGGAACAACAGAGAACAAAAGACTTTGTTGATGGCTCTCCCATTCCTCCCTCACCTGCCCATGAAGAGGAGAAATGTATGTGAATTCCTCCCATCAGCTGAGGTTGCAATTTGAAGCAGAAGGGGGAAAAGAATAAAAAGGCCTAACAAGGAGGAACTGCATCTCTATGGCACTTGGACTCTTGAGGACAAGGTTGTCTAGGCATAAGCAAGATATACAGTATGTAGCCTGGGTTAGCCCTAAAGGACATATAGAGCTTGCTTATAGAAGCTTCTATTAATTTTATATGTTTACCTGCTTTAATTTTGTAAATAACTCTCGTTTCCGTTTAAATAAATATTTAGTTTATTATAGGATTTCTACAAGAGTTGTCTTTGGTGTGAGATCAAACGTGCAATTGACCTGGGGTAAGTGACTGGTCCTTTGGGACTGGAAGTAACCTGAATGTTGTTGTGATCTGTGGTGCAAGAGACCATCTATCTGACACCAAAAGGTAAGTTTGCCTAGTTGACAAGATAGATCAGAATACTTCCACGTCTAGGCTGTTATAGTGCCTGAGGAGTTTACACTTAATACTTGGTTGGTGAAATCTAAATATAGAACTCACAGCCAATCTGGGGTTTGTGCCCTGGCTCTTAACAGTCTGCCCTCAGGTTGGCACTCATGCTCTTGAGTTGTTGTAGGACAGCTTGACATAAGGGTCCTCTGAGAAAAATAGCATGTGATCATATAATTAAAAACTGTATCATAACAAGTATGCCCAAGGAGGTAGAATGAAGGTTGCATGGGCAACCTATATTCTAGCATTTCTTTGAAGCGCTTGATTTTGCAACCTAAGTAACTTTCTTTTAATGTTGTTTTCTTAATCTAATTTTGTACATTTTTAAAAAAGGAAAAAGATGCAAACAAATTCTGTGATGTACAGCTGTAACAATCTCCACATCATGCATGCTCAGCAGGGTTGAACTCTGAAACTTCAGTGCTCATTGCTACCACTTGAACTGCAGGACTAACTACATTAGTTGGAGGTCGGAAAAGGCTGTTATCCCACTGCAGGGAATGGTCTCCTGGGGCAATGTGCTAAGTCCTGGGAGTTTACATGGGAAGACTGGCCCAGGTCTCTCTCTCTCCCCCACTTCACAGTAAGTTATGGGAGAACACTACTGGGTTCTCTCCCCTATCCCCATTGCTACAGCTACTCTAGCAACTACCAGGTGTTCCACTTCCTAGTGCAGTGTGTGCATCTGCTTGCACAGCTTTGGAGGTGGCAAGGGCCAGGCTCTTTAGAATTTTAGCCCCAGATCCACAAAGGGACTTAGGCATTGCACCACTCAGCGTCATGGCACCTAACTTTTAGGCAACTAGAAAATCACAGGAACACCATGGTGATCCACAAAGCCATTGCCTAGACTCCCGATACAATAAATGGGGAGAAATAAGCACCTAAGAATGCAATACACAAAAGCCAGCACACTAGGTGGGAAGCCACCTAAGCTAGCCATTGGGAGGTAAATAATAGCCCACATGGATTTGTTAAGAACAAATGCCAAGCCAATCTAATTTCCTTCTTTGACTGGGTTACTGGACTACTGAATGTGGGGGAAGCTGTAGATGTGATATATCTTCATTTTAGTAAGGCTTTTGACACAGTCCCACATGACATTCTCATAAACAAACTAGGGAAATGTACACTAGATGAAATTACTCTAAGGTGGATGTATAACTGGTTGAAAAGCTATACTCATAGTAGTTATTAATGGTTTGCTATCAAACTAGGAGAATGTATCTAGTGGGGTTTTGAAGGGGTCTGTCTTGGGTCTGCAAGTAGTCAATATGTTTTATTAATGATTTAGGTAATGGAGTGGAGAGTGTGCTTACAAAATTTGCAGGGGGGATTGTAAGCACTTTGGAGGACAGGATTAGAATTCAAATTGGCCTTGAAAAATTGGAGAACTGGTGTTTAGTCAACAAGATGAAAGTCAATAAAGACAAGTGCAAAGTTCTACATTTAGGAAGGAAAGGTCAAATGCACAACTACAAAATGGGGAATAACTAGCTAGGCAGTAGCACTGCCAAAAAGGTGATAGTGAATCACAAGTTGACTATGAGCCAGCAATGTCATGCAATTGCTCAAAAGGCTAACGTAATTCTGGGGTGTATTAAGAGGAGTGTTATATGTAAGACATGGGAGGTAATTGTCACACTCTGTTCATTGATGAAGCCTCATCCGGAGTACTGTGTCCAGTTCTGGGTTCCACACTTTAGGAAAGATTTGGACAAAGTCGAGAGGAGAGCTACAAAAATGACCTCTGAGGAAAGGTTAAAAAAACTGGCCATGTTAGTCTTGAAAAAAAAAGACTGAGGGGGATCTGATAAGTCTTGAAATGTAAGGGCTTTTATAAAGAGGATGGTGATCAATTGTTCTCCATGTCCCCTGAAGGTAGGACAAGAAGTAATGGGCTTAATCTGCAGCAAAGGAGATTTTGGGTAGATATGGAGAGAACTTTTTAACTAGAAGGGTATTTAAGCTCAGGAATAGGCTGCTAAGGGAGGCTGTGGAATCTCCATCATTGTAAGTTTTCAATAATAGGTTAAACAAACACCTGTTAGGGATGGTCTAAGTTTACTTGGCCCTGCCTCAGCGCAGGGGTCTGGACTAGGTGACCTCTTGAGGTCCCTTCTAGCCCTACATTTCTGTGATTTTCCCATATGGGCAGAGGGGGAAATTGAACCTGGTTGTCCCATATCACAAATGGGTGATCTAACCAGTGGGCTTAAAGTTACAAGGTACACATCACCAGCATCACCACCTTCTCTGACTTTAGCCAGCTATTTAATGGGAGCTGATCCAAGAGGCAGCCTCGGCATGCCTTCTGGATCAGGGCCAGCATGTGAGATATGTGCAAACACCTATTTCCCCCCAGTTTGTGGATTGCTCTGGGGCTTATGTGGCAGATATGACTGAATGTGTGTAGAGTTAGGGAGCAGTGTGTATGCCCAGAGGCAGAAACATAGGCACCTAGGGAACTTTTACCCTGAAAACATAGGCGCTGGATGAGTTTAGGTACCTTCAGTATTTGGCAGGAATTCTGTGGATCACAGTGGAGCCTGAGATTTAGGTGCCTAAATCTGAGGTTTAGGCACCTAAATACCTTTGTGGATTGGATCTAAGTGACTTGTTGAAAGTTTTGGCAGAAGCTGGTGTCAGAATCAGGGCTCTGCTTAGCCACTAGACTACACTGTTCTCTTTCATAATCATTCATGGACAGATTATGATACTTCTGATGAGCTTAATCTGCAAATACTCCCATTGAAGTTCATGGGTCTAGTGGTGCTACTAAACATGTGTAAGGGGATCAAAATTTGCCCCTCAGTGTTAATACAAAGTTATATTTTTTTTGAAAGGACATCCCCTAGAAGTATTAAAATTCCCAATAATCATCCATTTTGATGCTGTTTGTCAAATATCTGAGGCTTAAACTGATCTTTTTAGAAACAGCCCCAAAAGGATGCATTAATATTACCCAGTATTTCTTTGTTTGGAAATTAAAGGTGTTTCTCTGTTTGGAAATTAAAGATATTTTATCGACTGGCAACATTACACAAAGATACAGCTGATTTTCATGATATTGTGGGTCTCTTTTTCATAGTGAATCCCACTAGCAATCTTGTGTGTACCTCTTTTTGTTTCTTTATCCTGCCTCAGTATGGGGGGGATGGTCTAGAATAGATGACCTCTTGAGTCCCTTCCATTCCTACATTTATGTGATTCCTATGTTCACTGCTCGGTTTTTGTGTTTGATGGGAATTTGTTCCCACTTATCTGCATCCAACATCTCTTTGAGATACCCTAAGCACTTTTTACAGGACTAGTTAACATATGTAAATTACTAGGCATCTTTGAACAGGCTAATTTGCTGGATTCAAGTGCATGGGTGATGTGAGAGGCTGAACTAAATTATTTTTCTGTGTCATTTAAAACTCTTTAAGTCCAGTAATTTGCTCTGTGCAGGAATATTTAGTTCTGTGCTTCTCGGTAATGACCATTAGTGTATAATCCAGAGTTGGGGCCAAGTTGCACAATTACGCTCCATATCTGGCCCTGAAAAATTCTGATTCAGGGCTTTGATTTGACCTGTTCTACAGACAGTAGTTAGTGGCAAGGTCTGGGTTTGGATTTTGCACTTTTCTCTAGAAGCTGGGAAGTTTTCAGATGTGGTTCTTTCCAGTCACTAGTTTGTTTTTAAATAGGTATTTTTTTTTTTTTTAGGATTGTATTCATGAATCCAAATAGTTGAGTACTTCATTGCACATAAGTGTGCTGCAATGTGTGTAAGACATTGTGCTTTCATATTAATTGAATGGCAAAAACCCTGGTTCTTGATTAAGTATTTATAGAAAGTGGGCCTGAGAAAGGCAGTTGTTGGCAAACCATTGGCTGAGCTGCAGTATCCACCTAAGAATAAAGATGATTCAAAGAAATAGGATTTGCTGGCTGCTGGAATTAGGCAAGTGTGAGATGCAGAGGTTTTTATTTATAATCTGTATAGTTTTAAAGCATTTCACTGGTTACGGTCCAATAATACCAAGCAAATGCTGAATTTAAATGGTGATTTGCAGTCTAGTCATTTTATATTTATATGAAGTATAAAAGACAAGAAGTGTGAGAGCTTGGAGACTATACCCACTAGGTGAGAAAGATCATGTTTGATTTACTATTTTTTAAATTGCCTTATCGTGCTAAGGGAGAGTCTAATTAAAATCAGTGGAGAAGCCTTCAAAGGAGACAAGATAAATATTGGGAAATGTTATTTTTATCCTTCACTTTGTATTCTCACCCTGGGATGTCATGGGCATAAACATTAAATATTAATGGCCAGATTGTGCCTTATGAAGCAGCCACTTACTCTGCTCCATCAGCATTAAGGGGACATAATGAAGGCTTTCAGTGGCCCAGCAGAATATCCCCATTGTAGGGGCAGTCAGAGAGCTGGTGTGTAATCGCTCTGTGCTGACCTCCTGTCCTGGTTCCTGACATAGAGGACTGGTTGAGGGTGGCAGGCAGGGGATGTGGCCAGAGCTAGTCTATCCTGGTGTAAGATCCCATGGCAGGTAGGTACAAAAGGCTGTAGTGTAGAGCAGTTCTAAATTGTACTGTGGTCTGGGACCAGAATTGGTGGCAAAGATGACGTAGGCTTAGAGGCACCTGAGTCCAGTGCCAAATCAGATGTTCAAGCCCAAAATCTTTAGTAATATGTTTTTACATCCTTTAAAGCAGAGCTGGTTGAAAATTTTCAGTCACAAACATTTTTGATGGAAATTGTCTATTTTGTCAAAATGGGAATTTCCACAGTAAATGACCATTTTTGACTAAATTTTCAGAGTTTTCATTAGAAAAAACTTTTTTTTATTAAACTGAAAAATTCTGCTTGGTCAGTTGAAAATTTTCCAGTTTTTATTTGCCAGAAGCCAAAACATTTAAATTTTTTATGAAAATGCACAAAAATCATAGAAAATTTTAAAATAAAATAATTTTTTTTGTTCCATCAACATTTTTCATAGAAAAAAATGAATCTTAAAATGTCCTCTTGGGGTTTAAATACATGCTCCATTCTCTTTCTGTTCCATTCATAGACTTTCACTTGTTACACATCTTAGCACAGGGGTCGGCAACCTGCGGCATGCTGCTGCCAGCCAGGGTCCCGGCCGCTGGCCCCACTCAGCCCGCTGCCTGCTAGGGTGAATGGAACCCCAGGCTGGCAGCAGGCTGAGTGGGGCCAGCGGCCGGGACCCCGGCTGGCAGAAGCCGGTGGACGGAACCCCAGACCGGCGACTAGCTGAGCCGTTCAGCCCGCTGCTGGTCTGGGGTTCTGTCTGCTGGCCCCGTTCAGCCCGCTGACGGTCTGGAGTTCCGGCCGCTTGCCCCTTGCCAGCCGGGGTCCCAGCCATCTGACCCGCTGAGCCTGCTGCCGGTGTAGGATACCAGCTGCTGGCCCCGCTCACCTCGCTGCTGGTCTAGGGTTCCAGCCGCCCAGCCCTCTGCCAGCCGGGGTCCAGGCCTCTGGCCCTGCTCAGCCCTCCTGCCAACTTGGGGTACCAGCAGCCAGCCCAGGGATCTGCTCCTGGCCTAGGCCCAGCATTCTGCAGTCCTTATAAAAAATTACACTACAATTAGCTTAAAAACTTGAAAACTTAAAAACTTTGTATATTACAGTAATCGTTAAAAAATGTGTAATGTTAATAACTACATAGGTTTGATGAAACAAAGTAGTTGTAGTTATGTGCCTGTGCTTAATTTGTGTTTTCGATGATTTACCTTCTAAAAAAATCTTGCATGTCTCACACCCCCAGAAAGGGCATCTCGCACCCCAGGTTAAGAACCACTGCACTAAACTGATAAGATCTGCATTTTAATTTAATTTTAAATGAAGCGTCTTAAACATTTTAAAAACCTTGTTTACTTTACATACAACAATAGTGTAATGATATAATATAGACTTATAGAGAGAGACGTTCTAAAAACGTTAAAATGTATTACCAGCACTCGAAACCTTAAATTAGAATGAATAAATGAAGACTCGGCACACCACTTCTGAAAGGTTGTCGACCCCTGTCTTAGCACATCCACATCTAAAATCAAAATCCCATTTTAGAGGTGATCCTTATACAAACAATGGCCGTTGTTCTGAAGTATAATCTTGTGCTTTCAGCAGTTCTGTTGCTTCCTTTCTCCTACCAACATGTCACTTTCTGGCAGGGGTGTGCCCAGGAATTTAAATTTGACTGCTTTTGGAGGGGCACATTAGAGCAGTGGCTGGGGGCTGGGTCAGTGGCCAGGGCTGGAGCAGCAGCTGGGGCTAGGGCAGTGAACAACGGTCAGCCGCCGGAGCAAAGGAGTGGCGGGGGCTGGGGCTGGAGCTGGAGCAGAAATACATATTTTTAGATGAATACTGGGGGGGAGCTATGTCCCTGCTTGCCTCCACCCCTTGTGAACACCCCTGCTTCCTGGCAGCCTGGCCTCTCAGAAAGGCTAGTGTGCAAACTGCAGCTTATGTGTGACTATAGTATGTTAGCTATGAATGATCTTGGATTTGAACCAGATAAATAGCTAGATGAAGGTTTGATTTTAGTTTGTACAATAAACTTGTTGGAAAGAGAGCCTGTTTAGATAGCAAAAATTCCCGTGTACATCTATTCAGTGAATAATTTGTAATATGTTTCCAACAGCTTTGCCGCACTTTTCATGCCATTCCTGCTTCTTGATTTGAAGGCAGCAGGCCAATAGAATAGGCATGGGAGTGAGGAATGCCTGAATTCTAATCCCAGTTTTTATACAGATTATCTGAGTGGCTTCCGGGTAAACCAGTTAATCTTTGTCCCATTTTCTTCAGCTGGAAAAAGGGAAAATACTTGCCAGCTTCTCACATGTATGGTGAGGATTGATGAGTTAATATTTATACACTGCTTTGAAAATATAAACTTCTATTTCAGTTCTAAATTTTAGTGTTATTCGTTAATCTTTTAACAGTTCAGCTAAAAGCTTCCTACTGATATGTTAGATGAGAACCAGAAGAGAAAATATTATTTGCTTGTTTGTTTATATTTTTTAAAATCCACCCATAGAGTGCTACTGACAGTAGTATTTTGATGGGATTTTTTTCAAGGCTTCCCCGTTAATCTAGAAGTTATAAGAAGCTAATTATTTAGCAAGCATTGCTTGATACCTACAATTAATTAGCCAGAATAACACTAGTCACTAAAGCCTGGTCTGCACTTAAAATGTAGGTTGACATAGCTATGGTACTCAGAAGTGTGAAAAATCCGTACCCCGAAGCGACCAGCAGCTAGTTTGACTGAAGAATGCTCCTGGCTGTTGTAGTTTGGGGAGGTAGTGTTCTTGCGTGATGGAAGAACCCCATCCATTGCTTTAGATGGCATCTGCACTATGGGATTGTGCTGGCATAGCTACAGCACCACAGCTATGCCACTATAGTCCCTTCCCTGTAGTAGACATGGCCTAAGAAGGACAGCAGTTTCTTAAAGTACTAGAAAAATATGCATTTCATGATGTGCTTGTAGCCACTTGCAAAATCTCACACTGTTGTTTAACAAGTTACATTTATGTCTCAGTTAAGCCTTCAAGAACCAGAGGAGCATTAGTGGGGAAGGAGTAAGTGAACTGTCTGAGCAGCTGTGGCTGGAGCAGCTGTGGCTGGAGGGATTTAAGCCTACATAGAGCATGAGAAGGAATAATTATAACACTAGTGGGGTGTCAAGGTGAGCTTGCTTACCAGTGATTAAGACCTTCAGAAAAGCTGTAGCCTGCCCTTCTGTGAGAATTGACCTCCTGATGTTTGCCGGTGTGGGGGCAATTGGGATAGTAAGGCAGTTGCCCTACTCCAGACATGTTCCCTCTTGCATTTGTAAAGCATTATGGCTGCCTTCTGAATGGTAGTGATGGGGTGGGGAGAATGACTTGCTATGCCTCCTTCATCCATGCCATATTTTAGGCAGCCATCACTTTGTCCTTAAGTTTACAAAGGGACAATATGTCCAGGAGAACTGGTCAAACTGAGGAAACCATCCCCTCCAATCGTTCACCAGAATATATGTATATATGTCTTCTTTGAATGAACAATGCAGAGTACCATATGTATGGGCCTAGTCTTCTGTTGGCAGATATGTTCCTTCTGGTACAAACCAAGGCATACTAATTTAAACATACTTGTGTTAATAGATATGATTCACTGTCCCCCAAAGTGTCCATACAAATAGGCCTCCAATAATACCATTGCACACTTTTTGACTATCCATACACTATTAATAATCTGACTTTCTTCTCACTTTACAGAAGCTGCAATGATTGATTCCTACATGTACACAAAAGATTTACTGTTTGCAGTTTGCTTGCAATAAACGGTGGGAATTTATTTAATTCCATATGAATATCATATTCTAGGACAGGGGTGGCCAACCCGAGCCTGAGAAGGAGCCAGAATTTACCAATGTACATTGCCAAAGAGCCACAGTAATATGTCAGCAGCCCCCACATCTGCTCTCCAGCCCCCAGTCCCTCCCGCCTGCCGGCAGCCCCCACCAATCAGCACCTACTCCTCCCTCCCCCCTCAATCAGCTGTTTCATGTGCGCAGGAGGCTATGGGGGGTAGAGGGGAGGAGCGAGGGCATGCAAGGCTCAGGGGAAGGGGCAGGGGCCTTGGGGGAAGGTGTGGAGTGGGGGCAGGTCTTGGGGCAGAGCAGGGGGTTGAGTAATGAGCACCCCCAGCACACTGGAAAGTTAGCATCTATAGCTCCAGCCCCGGAATCAGTGCCTAGGTAAGGAGCCGCATATTAACCTCTGAAGAGCCGCATGTGGCTCCGGAGCCACAGGTTGGCCTCCCCTGTTTTAGGAAGTAACTTGGAGAAATCACTGAGAATGGGTTATTGATCCATAAGGTTACAGATTTTCTGCCTGTAAAATCTAACCTTAGACATTTCCTTCTACCAAAAAAATAAAAAAGGAGTAGTAATAATAATGTGAATGTTATGCTAGAATCTTGGCAACCATTTTATAGCAATTATGGTGGGACGTCTTTAAATAAATTGGGAAAGCAGTGAAAGCAAGTAGTTTAAAGTTATTTAACTTTAAAACCAGATAAAGAATCATTTATTTGGTTAGCATCACTTGGCATTAAAAATGATGTACCAGTCTTCTGCTCCCAGGTACGCTTATTATTAATCCTGCTTGACTGTAACGAAGGCAGAATTTGATCATTTAGTTCTGAGAAAAAGAATTCAACCCTGTTGAAGTAATGAATGTGTTTGGGACATGTGAGTCTTTCAGAGAACAACTGCTGGTATTTTCCTTACTCTTTGTATCCCTTTTTTCTTGTCCTTGTTTCTAATGATCTGTTTGAAGACTGAAACAGAATGATGGTTCTTTAGTAAAATATTTTTGTTTCCATATCAGTAAGATTATGGAGTTGCTTGTAAATACTAGATTGCTGCCAGTGATTATGCACTGTACCCTGGCACTCTTACTGGTATTCTACCTGTCATCCCAAATTAATTGTAAGGGCTACCTTCTGCCCATGGACCAACACACACATTTTATTTAAAATCAGTGGGTCGTGCCTGCTGCGAGCTGGAGGCTGATATTTGACTCTAAGCTTTTTATGTCATTAGATAAACAGAATTTGTTACAGTATTACTGAACAACTTCACGATAATGTTAGACTTCCTTCCCATTCTTAAACAATAATATATACAGTCATTGAAAAGTGAACGTTTGCATCTTTTGAACCACTTTGTATATACTGTGAGTATACCAGCTCTTGGCAGGTTTGCTATATAATGCTACAAATTTGAAATTCTGTTGTATTCAGAAAACTTGAATGTACAGTTATGTAGGACAAAGATGATACTTTTTATTTAGCTAGATGCAATATATTGTTTATATTGCCATTCAGTTGTTGCCAAGATTATAGAATAACACTGTATATATAGATGCTAAAATACTATGATTATGAGCATGAAATAAAATCCTATATAGAACAGAATATTATTTCTTGTTGTGTTAAAACATTTCTTTTATTATCTTTTTTTAAAAGGTGGCATTTGATAGGCTAAATCTGAACATTTTGTAAACAACTACAATTTATTCTAATTGTATTTTTAAAAAGTAATGCGCAAATACACCCAGCATCATATATTTCCTGGTATATTAGTCCATTATAATCAGTTCAGCAAAAAATTTTCCGCAATATATAAACAGACTAGAACTACGTTCACCTGAGTTTTCAGTTGTTTCACTCTGTCAGTATCTGAAGCAAAATTATCTCCTACTCAAAGTTTTCTGAGTGATGGATTTTAGCAGCAAGGGTTCCCTGAGATAGCTGCAATGATTATAACATTTTGAAAACAGTCCTAGTTCCTGTGCAGGACAGCTAGCAGTCTGACACAAGTTGAATGAGAATTGTCCTTTACAAAATTGACATTTCCAGGGGAGAAAAAAAGATGAGTCCTTTTCACTTTCTCCTGTTCATTCTGAGACTATGACCTGCTGTATCTCAATGGGCTGTAATCCATTTATTGCATGTGGTGGTGGGAATAGAGAGTTAGACATCTCAGCTGGGCTGACTGAACCTGAGTCACTCTGAACTGAGCCTCCACTGCCATCAAACTGAGAGATTTTCTTCTTGATCATTTTCCTCTCCTTGGCTCGGCGATTCTGAAACCAGATTTTCACCTGAAATGTTATAAACAGTGTATGTTTAATTCTGATAAGTAGTTAGAGTGGTGTACAATAACATTAGCAACAGAAAGGGAAAAATTACCTTTAAGGAGTGAAAAAGCTATGTTTATTATGCAACCATATTATAGCTAATAGAAACTTTATTTCTTTCTCATGTCTGCCCACGTTATAGATATTTTTGTGTTTTAATTAGAACTACAGCAACATAGGAATTACCTTATTCGAAAAGACCAGAGGTCCCTCTACTCCACTATCTTTTCTCTGACAGTGGCCAGTACTAGATGTTTCTGAGGAACGTGCAATTATGGAATATGTCCATAAGAGAAGTTTCTTTCTATTCCATTAATTAGAGGTTGATTTATGTCCTGAAGCATGAGAGTTTATTACCTTTCACACTTAAAAAAACCCCCAAAACTATTTAACAAAAGGTGGATGTTCACTTTTTTTAATCTTGCTCTGCTCTTGACTTCAATGATATCTAGTGACAGTAAGTTCCACAGACTAATGATGCATATAAAAAGATTTCACTTTTATCAGTTTTAAATCTGCTGCCTTTTCAATTTAATTGTGTATTACCACATGGTCTACCTTCACCATATCATTCATTTATCATCTTGTATACCTCTCTTATGTCCCCACTGATACATTTCAGAGCCTCCTGTGTTTTTGCTACATTCCTTTAGATAGGTGACCAGAGCTGAAGGCTGTATTGCATGTGAGCATGTAACATTTATATAATGGCATTATAATAATTTCAGTATTTTCCATGACATTCCTTATGCATTCTACCATTTCTCTTCCTTTATAGATATTGATGATAATAACAACAACTCATATAATGTTTTTCACTGGTAGAACTCAAAACACTTTACAATGGAGGTCATTTACATTATCACCATTATATATACAAGTGGAGAAACTGAATCAAAGTGATAAGCAGCATTTAGATATGTATGTGATGTGTGTTTTAGAAATGCTAATAGATAATTACAAATTTTGTCAAAATTTTACTAGCAATAAAATTAAAGTCCACATTAATAAAAAGCACAGATTGCCATTCACAAACAGGGCTCCTTTATATAAGAGAAAAGTAACTGAACATAATAGAGGACTAATTGCTGGTTCTAGGCAGTGGCACTGATTACTTCAGAAATCTCCTTAGTGTAATGTAGGTAGGCTGGTTTACACTATGTATTCCTCAAAATCCAATGCCTAGTTTTAAAATTGAACATCTATGCATCATTACCCCCCTTTTTTTCTTTAGCGATCTCATTCTACTCCATGTTGTCTCTTAGTCTGCATGTGGAGGAAGAGGAGGCAACTAAAGAAGGAGACTATTCAAAAGAGCTGAATATGTTTACTCAGAAGAGAACTAAAAAGAAAAATCTCTAGATCTGCCCAGACAGGGAAGAGGCACTCTGGTCACTAAAGTATTGGAGAGGTGATAGTTTTTTCAATATTAACAAATCCTGTCTCCTCCTACTGACTTCAGCAGAACCTGTAAAGTTCTGTTGTACAAGGAGGGGTGGGATTCTGGGACCCCTTACACTAGTTTATATCTCCCGCACACCATAGAGCTGTGCTCCGCAGGTGCTGGATCCAATCTAGTGATTTCTGGGGGGAATTCCCCACCCTGAATACCTATAGATTTCCCCTAAACAGTGTCTATATACTTTGGCTCAATTGCAGGGAAACATCCATATTCAGGACAGCACTTAATCATGTGCTTAATGTTAGAGATAAATGTAAGTGTGTGCTGGAGTGATTTCCTGAATTAGGGCCCTGAGCTGTGCATAGGGATAAGAATTTGGCCCTAAAACTTCTGGTTTAAAGTAACCTGTGTGCTACCTATGAAATGTAAAGCATTGGTGAAAAAACTGCTGCCTATCCAGGGGTATGTAAGACCCTCAGTCCAGGCACTGAACTCACATAGATCAAAGGCAGATATGGCCCACAGAAATAATATTAATAAATCAAAACCAAAAAATACATAGACATGTTTTATTGCTATTTGCATTCTCCATTTTCATTCTGTCTGCTGATAGCTGAACTGAGCGTGATGCTGTAGATCTCTTCTGGGTCACCATTTTGTTGCGACTTCAAGAATGAAGCAAAATGGAGAATGCCATAGTTATAACGGACAGAACTAAAACAATGTTATGTTATGTTAAACTGGGTCTTTTTAAAATTCCAGCTGTGTACATGTGGTTAGCTGGCGTGTAGGCAAGAAAAAGTGCTTTTCCATGCCTGTGGTTTGAGGTTAATTCCTTATGGTTAGTTATTCAAACTTTTCCCACATAGTAACCAGAGAAAACATATATGACTCCAGGTTTTTATGTTAAATTGGCTGTTATTTATTTGTATTTAGCATATTCTACAGCTCCTATAGCCATGGCAGCTACATTGCTGCAACCAATCAACTGTGTCTTGGTCCTATGTTACTTATAGAACATCAGCACTGAATTCATTGGCTTATCATCTCTGATACTACCATTAATAGGACCTGGCCTGTAAATATGAAATATATAGAAAATCTTGTATTTGCTCCGTTTACCTGTCTCTCAGATAGTCCCAGGTTTGCTGCAAGTTCAGACTTCCTCCTTATTGTAATGTATCTGTTGCAATGAAACTCCTTCTCTAATTCTAGTCTCTGATGATCTGTGTAAACAACTCGGTACTTTTCCTTTGTTCTTGTTTTACCTGTTTAAGAAACACATGTATTTTAATACTTTGACTATAGCATCTTCCATCTGAGGATCTCAAAGAACTTTATAGACATTAATGAATTCAGCCTCACATTACCCATATGGGATTATTTTCTCTGTTACAGATTTGGAAACTGAGGTGCAGAGCGGTTAAGTGACTTACCCAGAGTCACACAGTGTGTCTATAGCATAGCTGTGAGCAGAATCCAGATCTCCTTATATCTATGCTTTAACTAATGCTTTCTTTCTGTTCCATTATTGCTCTAGGGGAGTCATTTCTTCATAATTTTCCCTAATTACTTTTTGTTACTAATACATGCAAAATAATCAGCAATCAAAATTATTTCTCAAAGTAAATATCCTATGCCACCTTTCTTCTGAGAGGATCCTAAAGCACTTAATACAAATTATGTGATGTAAATGTATAAATTGTTGGTGTTTGCTATCTTCTGCCCCAAAGGCTGCTGTATTTCACTGCCAGGTGAAGTGATGCCTGTGGTCTTTGTGTGTGCATATGCATACATATACATCACGGGAGTAACTTCCCCCAGCACTAAAATTCAGCCATCATCTGTTTTTTTTAGAAACATGCTCTAATTCCATGTCTGGTTGAGATGTACAACCAAGGTATCATAAGAAATAAATTTGGCCCTAAGACATTGGTTTCACATCTCTTTCAAACATAGAATTAAAGAAATGTTCTACTAAAAAACAGATAGTAAATATGTTTTTTATCAATGACCTTGTTCAGTTCTAGGGCACAAATATCAATTCAATAACATTTAATTAGAATTACCTGCAAAATAAAGGCCCAGGTTTGCAGCGTACTGAATGCCTCTTGAGCTTGATATTATGGGTACAGAGTGCCTTCAATTGCTATTGGGAATTGAAGGCACATGGTAAAATGCTGGACCAGGCCCTAACATTAGTGTACAAAAACGATTTCAATGTCACCCCATCCCAAAACAAAATCAGACAAAAGATGCTCATAAGTATGCTGGATTAATATTATTACCATGTCTATTACTTGGTGTTTGGAAGATAAGCTTTCATTTTCTGTTGGTAAGATTATCAGATGTTAATACAGAGAGGTCATTCTGTAATGTATTTGTTCTCTTTAGCACTTTCCAAAGTTGATTGGGAAGGGTGGTGTGTTTGGTGTGTGGTGTTTTGTTTTGTTTTTTTTGTAAAATCCTTCTGATCTTCCCAGGTTGTTTTTGATGTGAGGGTTTTTTGGGACAAACTGTAGGACAAAGACTCCTTTAAAGTGGTTCCCTAAACTCCATTGAGGTGTTAAGATGAAGCACACGCCACACAAAAGAGCTACAAGAAGATCTTATCAAGAACCTCTTTCACATTCAGAAACACAGCCAATTGGTTTGGAATTTACAAGCCCTAAACAAATGTCAGACTCTCTTTCATCTCAGGAAAAAAAGAAAGGGACAGAAATAGATGAAGGAATATTTCTTTTGCTCATGGCTTTTTAATTTGTAGACTACAGCATGGCTGATTTGTACCTGGTGGTTTATTTAAAGTTACACAATTTAGGGTGATTCCCTAAACCCAATATTACTTTAAATAGGAAATGTTTCTATCACTAAAAGTCACATTTATTGGTGATGTTAGTTTGTTGAATATTTCAACCCATATTTTGCTTTTCTTAGGATGGCTAAAGTCCTGGCTTTGAAATATTTGCCTTAAGTGATGGGTGTTCTGTTAACAGTGGTCTAACTATTATGTTCCAATTACATTTTAAGCCATTAGTCTAACTTGTGAAAACAAGAGTTTCAACAGGGTTATTCTAACTTTTCCATAATCAGTAAATATAACCAAGATTCGAGGGGGTAGGATAGAAGGAACAGTTTATCCCATTCCACTTGGCCATAAAATTCACAGAGCATTTCTTCTGAAGACAATAAAGCTAGGAGAAGGCCTCTTTATTTGCTGTGAAAATCATCACCCTTTCCGGCAATATAACTCCTGAAGAAAAGAGGGAGAAGGAAGAGACAGGGCTGCATATCAAAGCAGAGAGAAGTGTTAAAAGGGTCTGTTGCCTCAATATGACAGATAGGCCTCAAAATCCAAGACAATGTAGCCCAGGGAAAAAATAGATGTCACAACTGGATTACAAAGTGAAATAAATTAGCATTAGAACTGGTACCTGGCCCTTTTCCTCATGGCTTCTTTCCTATTTCATTTTCCAACAGATTTTTATTGTGGTGACATCTGAACTAATTGTACATCGTGATCTATCTAAACACACACATATCTATATAACATGTGTATAATATGTCGAAACAGAAAACGTGTCTGAGGCTTGTTCCTGCAAGCCAGGCATGAATAATCTTTACTCTTAATAATCCCACTGAACTCCATGCTGATATTTTTGTGAATGTGGTTTGCCAGATTGCTCCCCCTACAATTTCCACATGCACTTCTTTGGCGGTTTGAAATACATTCTCTGGACCTCTGTACAAATGTGCCTTCCTTCCTCCCTCCGTTCCCCTTCCACCCCTCGCAGAATATAAGAGAAGGAAACACTGAGTTTCATTTTATACCATTACTTGAATTGGTTTAAAAATAAATTGGATTTAAGGTCTAATCCTACACCATTAAAATCAACAGGGATTTTGTTTTTGACTCCAGCGAAAACAGGATCAAATCTTGAGGAAATAGGGATGTGTTCCTTTTTGTTTGTGGCACCCTGTCTTGAAAGGCATACAGCTTGATTCAATTTGCATTTTTAAAAAATTCTTGTTGCATAATTCATAGATTCATAGATATTTAGGTCAGAAGGGACCATTATGATCATCTAGTCTGACCTCCTGCACAACGCAGGCCACAGAATTTCACCCACCACTCCTGCGAAAAACCTCTCATCTATGTCTGAGCTATTGAAGTCTTCAAATCGTGGTTTAAAGACTTCAAGGAGCAGAGAATCCTCCAGCAAGTGACCCACGCCCCATGCTGCAGAGGAAGGCGAAAAACCTCCAGGGCCTCTTCCAATCTGCCCTGGAGGAAAATTCCTTCCCGACCCCAAATATGGCGATCAGCTAAACCCTGAGCATATGGGCAAGATTCACCAGTCAGATACTACAGAAATAATGTGTTTCTTATTTTTAAAACCCCAACATAATTGCACTGTAGCTTTTGAAGAATGGAATTTAACATTTTCTTTGAAAATACAGTTTTAGAGGACTATATAATATGTAATTGTTTATACAAAAATATATTAATAATTACATTTCAAAGAGTCCATTATATTGGAAAGTATCAAATCATAATTTTCTTGCAGCATTTTTTTCCTGAGAATTGGTTTGGTGAGTTATCACTTTTAATGGTTTTGCTTTGGATGCAACTGAATTTAAAATATATCCAGCAAAATGTAGTATTTTGCTACAGTATGTACTGTACAAAATATATTGTCAAAATTTAATGCATTAAGTAGAAGAAGAGACTTTGACATTATTTTTGTAATCCCTGCTGATATCTTCCGCACTGCATTTAGGAAAGTTCCCGCATTTCATTTCATTTAATACATTTTGGCCCCAATCATGCAAAGACTTACATGTGCTGAAATAAAGTTGAGTTATATCAGACTACTCACAATGAGTAAAATTAAGTACATATGAAATCTTTGTAGGTCAGGGCCATATATTTCAGATATAGTTTCTTAACAATGAAATAGTCTTGGAAGAATAGTGATAGAAATCTTATTCCTAGAGTCATTTAAAACTAGACTGGACAGAGCTCTAGTTAATACATATGGGGGAGCAGTTCTACACTGGTAGAGGTGGATATGATGACTCAGCAGGCTTTTTCCTTCTTTGATTTCTTTAATTCTATAGAAGATGGAATGTTTTAAGTTCTTCTTATTGCAATATCTTCTAGAGAAAGCATTGAACAGTTAGCCTATATGATTCCCATTTAATTTTATCTCCTTTGCGTTTAGGTTTTTTTTTCTTTTTTTTAAATGTAGAGACTTTTTAGCAAATTGTTAAAACTGTATTTACATTTGGACTATTACTAGGGACATGTGTGGGACTAATAACATTAACTACCTTTTACATTCAATATTTTCCTTTTAAAAAAAAAAAAATCAAGCTTGGTGAAATCTTGTTTGGACTGTGTTATATATACATCTCACACGATATACTTCATTTTCCCAAATAGAATTTATTTTTCACAAGATTAAGACATTTTTGGACCTGATCCTGTTAGGTTCTGAGTGAACTCAAACTATTGAAGTCAAATGGGAGAGTTGAAGGTGCTCAACACCTCAAAAGATTGGGCCCTGGGAAGCTAAAGCCCTGATCAGGCAAAAACTTACCTGCTTAACTGTCCCTTAAATTGAGTCTATTCACAGGCCTCAATTCAAAGTCCATTTCTGTTCACAAAGCATGTGTTAGGTACTTTGCTGAATAAAGATGGCCTTAAGCATCTGCTTAAATGCTTGGCTGAATTGGGGCTTCAGTGCATTAAAATTAAGCCTGTGTATAAGTCTTTACAAGGTCTGGGCCTATTAATGGCTTCCGATGTTGGTAAACTTTTAAGTACTGTATGGAACTCGGCTTCCTGATTTTTTGTATCTATTTCATTCCTTAAACATACTAGTTCAATTAGAATTCAGTGGAGTTACATCAAGGATGAATTTTGTCCCATTGCCCTTTAATTCAGTCGCACCAGCTCTTTTGAGTCCATCCAACTCTTACATCCGTTTTACATGAATGAACTCTTGATTTGCACAAGAGAATGTGAGGAGAAAACCAGACCCTATTAATATGCCTAGTTTTGAGGAACCATGTACGTATGGACATATACAGGCTCCAAATGGACACTCTGTGATATCTGAAGACTGGCTTAGGTTTATTTTTAATTTTTAACAAAAATGAAATATAAAATAAACATGGACATTTTGGCTGAAAAACAATTGCAAAACTAATCTTGTTCTTGAGTGACTAGTAGCCATCTGTAACTGAATTTATGTATCCTGTAAGATTGTTCCAGTTGTAACTGCCCTTCTTTCCTTAGGCCATTTTCTTTGATGGTGTGTAACACACACTTACTATTTTTAACCTTAACAATAGATTTAGCAGCTGGCAGGCCTTGCTACACATAATCTACACCCAGCTGATCTACACAGAAAGGGTCTTCTGGCATGCAGCTTGTCACAAAATCGAGCACATCAAGCTCTGACAGTTTGAACAAGGGAGGTTTTTAAATGTCTAACTGTAACACATAACAAAATCCTGCTGAACAAGGAGATACTTTTAAAAACAACTAAAAAGAAAACCAAACCGAAATGAGAAGCTCTCCTTTTGTTGGGACTTGTCATGTCTGCAAAAAAATTTATACAATCAATAAAATCATAATTAAGGCTGATCGCTTGCCAGGGATGTATCTACTCAATTGATAAATCCACTAAGTGAAATAAAAAATATACTAACCAGGAGAAAATGGCTTAATCATCATAGTTGGAGGGGCCTAAACTGAATTCTCTTTTAAAGAATTGTTGAAAGAATAAAGCCAAACTGAAGATGTCAAAACATTTATTGCTCAATAGCTAGCAAGATAGTAACATAGTATTTTTGCAAATATGACTATTAAAAGTAAGTACATTTAACACTTTCTCATAAAACTTATTAAATGACTTTTCTTTTAGTTAAATATTTTTTGTTATGAATACTGTTTTCTGCATGTACATTAATAATATTTTGTCTACAATACATTTTATCCAAAAGGATCTTAAAGTGCATTACAGACTGTATGTGCAAAGATCATGTTATAGTTTGTGAAATGTAGCCAGATCTAAGGTAGAACACAGCAGCCATTCCACACAAGCAACATTAAAAAACATTTATAAGAGAAAAGTGAAACTAGTACGAATTCAGTTCAAACTGTATTTATAAAGTGCTACATTAAATATAATGAGCAATCCAGCTAGGTATGAGATCCAATTAAGACTCTCTATAAATGAGACCAGTGAAAGATAATAGAAAATGTTTTAGAGGGTTGAAAGTTCACTTACCTGCAGTAGTAGATTGCGTTTTTCTCATCCATTCATAAGAGCCGTGCTTTTGACTGTTGGGAGAGATTTGCTCTGCATTAATTGTATCTACAGGAGGTAAAACTCCAGATCCAGCAGGATGCAGGGAATTGTAATCAGTAGAGCTGTAGGAGACCTGCCCAGGAGACGAGCCATTGATTTGTGCAGCAGTAACTATGCTGGAGGGTCCTGGGCCATAAGTATTCCAGTCTTCCCTTTGCGTGCCATAGTGGGATCCCCAACCTCCTGAAGACTGTCCATGGTTGTCCATGCTTGGCACATGATGATATCCCATGTAATCTGAATAGGATGGAGTGGAGACAAAATTTTGCACTGGTAGGTTGTTGTTGCACCTTACGGATCCTGGATACATGCTGGTTTCTTTATCCAAAAGATAACTTACGTACATGATGGTTGCAACTGGTGAAAGAACTTTGTTAAGACATCCTGTTCATCAATGTTTTCTTTCACTCTTTAAAAAAAAAATTGTATTCCTGATCTTAATAAATGATATTCTACTTGGAATCTTCTAACTCATCCTGTATTATCAACAACTGTTTTTACCAGGTGCTGGTGGTAATGGTTTACCAAGATCTTGTCTGACGTCAGGGTAACTGCCTGCCTCATAATTACATTTGCATTCAAATGAAGGGCTGACCATGCAGGCAACCCCACCTTGCTGCTAGTTCTAGTGCTTCCTTTTTCACAGATCTTTTATGTATCCTACCCCCATTCCCACTCACCTAAAACAATTCCACCACAGCACAATGATGTTGAAATTGCTTGTGCTTCTAGAAAAAAAAATTGTTTTTTAAAATCTATATAGGTAACTATAATTGCAATTTATATGTTGCCAAAAGGATTTTGCCTCAGCTCTTTTAAAATGAGGACTTTTGTCTAAAGCATTTATTTATATAGTTTTAAGGGGGATAAAGTACACTGGTAAATATGTTTATTAAACCTTTATATTCTGAACTTCACAAATTACTTGTTTATCTTTCAACTCTTTTTAAAGGGATACTACCCACTTGAATATTTTGTAACTGTCCAGTTTCAGAGAAGTTCAATTTCTATAGACCAACCCTTTAAGTAGTATGTCTTGAATTTTTAAAATATAATTCTTTAAAAATGTGTGCTCATAGTGGTTTTTTCTTTTCTGGTGATATTTATTAGTCTTTTCAGCATGGGAGATGTTAATTCCCTAACCTTGCAATGAGCATGGCTAGACTTTTGCGCCCATATGGAGCCCCATTGACTTCACAGGGGTTTAAAGGGATTTACCGATGTAGAGTCCACTGCTGGATCAGGGGCTAACTGACTAACTTTTCAAGGTAAGCAGTGCAACAGATCAGACACAGATGGTATCAAAAGCAACCAAATGAAATAAGTGGAGTAAAAAAAAAATTTATCCAAATTTCTTTCAATTCTAGTCTTCTTGGGTGTTACTAACAGGAAATATACAATTCTGAGACAAATGTGATTTTTGAAGTTTACATTTTCTTTTCAGGTGAAATTGGTGGGACACATCTTAATTGTCAGCTCTCTGAATTTGACTTCATACCTGTATGTAGAGCACCTAGCACACCCTGGATGCTATAAAAGTAAATAGTAGTAGTAATATCAAGAAAGGGAATTTTACAAATGTTTTGATAAGGCATTGTTGAGTGTTTGTTAAACGAAGGGGATAAACCATGTCTTACTAGTTGAAAATCACCATTGTATTTTTGTATATGTTAGATTTCTGTGCAGTGGATTCCATTTCACATGTTTAGCTCAGATGCATGCCTAAATAATGAGCTATTTGTCGAGAGATATGTTTGCAAAAGAGGTGCAAATTATAATGAGATCTTTTCCTTTTCAGAGGTGTGGCTTTTCATTCAGAGCCCTTTGCACTTTGACACCATTCAGACTCACACATCCCTTCTAATTCCAGCAACCTACCTGTATACCTAATAGAGAGTGGGGAAGGGGGAGGGAAGAAAAAAGGGTTATTTTTCCAACAAATGAAGGAAAAGGAGTATACAGTATTTAAAGGCTTTAGTGGAAAATGTGTCCACTTCTTTATCAATGATTCTGTAATATTACATTTTTCTTTGCTTCTCAGGCCAGCAGAGAATACTGTGGAAAGCTGTGTCGTGGGAGGGGGTGGACAAAGATAGGGCCTTGTGTCACTAGAGCACCCGCTCTTCCTACTAAAGAGTGGTGATGATGGGGTCAGAAGGGAATCCTGTTCTCTTTAGCTGTGAGAAAGAAATATTACAACATAATCTCTCACTTTCAAGTACTATTTGCTGGTGATGGCTGGTGTTCAGTGGAGCATAGAAGGGATTTTCATGGATGTTTGTGAACATCTTTCAGATGAAACATTAAATGTTGATCAGACTGGAAATATGAGCAGACTGGAAATTTGCTCTATGCGTGAGCATCGTGCGAGATGTAACGTTGCTATACACTGCTACGTCTACCATGCTGTGCTATCAACTTAGACAAATCCAAGTAGTTGCAATTAGGTGTGGATAAAATTTCAGCTCTGTCAACTCAATTAGCACCATGGCCATAGACTTACAGTAAAAATGGGCTGTTTACAAAATTCAAGTCAAACACATTTTGCAAAGCCTGCTCCTCCTAAAAAA
The DNA here is from genome assembly GCF_965152275.1 of Natator depressus. Classification (NCBI taxonomy): domain Eukaryota; kingdom Metazoa; phylum Chordata; order Testudines; family Cheloniidae; genus Natator; species Natator depressus. The sequence goes on along the minus strand of NC_134242.1, from coordinate 80,350,426 downwards.
GGAATTTTCACACTCATATATAAATCAATGGCATTTATTTTTATAGCATGAATTGTACCTACATATGATTTTTCATTCCTGGCCTTTTCCTTCTTAGTGGCTCTATTCTCCCTTTCACACAATTTCACTATTAGCTAATCTTATATTTTTGTATCACAGAGCTTTACCCTTCTTTCTTTGTTCGTCTTTTATCTCTTGTTTTTGCTCCTCCTTTCCCTTTCTTGTTTTTGCCTGTTCTATTATCTGAATTTTCTTCAGATCTTTCAGTCCTCTCCAGAACATCTTCTTAATTAGATCAGGATATGCCCATGGCAGATTGCTGTACTGATTCGATATCAGGTTACAATAGCAGCTTTAGATAAGGCATTTTGCTTAAACAGATTTACATAAAGGATAAGATTTCTGGGTAGGACTGCAAATTTTTAGCATCCATACCAACATAAGATAACTAAACTGCCAACATACTATTGTTGTTCCACACACTGGTTCTTGTGTCTTCAACATTTCATGGCTAAGTGATGAGCATGCAGTAAAAATAAAACTAAAGGCTTCGCCAACAGGCTAGTAGCTTGAAGCCATCTAAGTTTTAGAATTTGCTGTTAATCTTGATTGGATTGGTAGGAAATTAACAGGAATCGACAGAAACCCTCCATGAGTCATGTCCTAGTCATGGGACAGTGAGGCAGCTACTGCGCTCAGTGGTATAGGGCGGACTGCTGGTTAGCTTGCCCTCTTTGTTAACTCAGTGTGTCCCTAGTGAGAACTATGGCTTACCAGCTCAGATCCAGCAAAGCACTTAAGTATGTGCTGAACTTTAACATGGAGGCTGAACTATTTGCTCACTTTTTACATTGGACCTTTCTGGAAAAGAATGGATGCATCAGGTGATGAAACTTTGCATCGGGAATTTTTGCATGTAAAATCTTTGTTAGCAAAGAGAAAGATGATGGAAATCAGCATGTCAGCTGTCCATGGAGATTTCCTGAAGGTGGCCATTCTGAATTCTATATACTTCGTTTTTTAACAACATTTCAAAAGAATGTTTCAAGCTATCAATTAGTTGTGAGAGGAGAGAGAGTGAGTGTAAGGGCCATGATAACCCTCTGTGGCTTTTCCCTTGTGTGCCTCTTTATAATAATGAATAATTTTTAGTGCTGTCTTTTCCATTTCATAAATCAATGGCATGTACATAATTCATGCAACCCAGAATGGATTTATATAAAGGGCAGGAGGGAGTGGTTCAGGACTGAAGGGGAGTCACACCATTCTAGAGTGTGGATGCTTTAAAGTACATCCTGGCAGCATGGGGTCCACCGTGTAACTGAGTGAGTATAGGTCACTTTGGCAAAGGAGATTATTTAACCCTAGAATGGAACATGCATGATATGTCCTAAAGTTACCTCTCCATTTTTTGTGACATCCAGTAGGAAAGGAGTCTTCTTCACTGCAGAGTGTACATGGAACTAATTGCACTCTTTAAATACTGGAGGAAAGGAGCTGGAATGCTTTTTGGTGATGATGCTTTGGTAACTACTTCTGCTGTCACTGTTCTGCGTTCATGTCATTGATGTTGGTGTCAATGCATGTGCTGTCAAGCAATCAGGCACATATGACCATATGACCAGATAGTGACAACTATTTTCAGTACCTAGAAAATGGGACTACATGTGATAGTCACTATTTGGCCAGTCAAGACAAATGTGGCTTTAGCATTTCATTGTGAATTACAAATGTAGAGATTTCGGTTTGGAACAAGTCTGTACTGCATTAATATATTTGAAAATTGAATAAGGGTTCCAACTGGGACCAAGACTTCCATCTCTATGCCCAGAGTAAATATATTTGCCCAAGGAAAAAACAGCTGGAATAGAAGGTGGCACATGCCTGAAATTCAACCATGTTTGTGCCTTATGCATTAGAGAATGTCCAGTTTACTGCAGAGATTGCACAGCTTAGTTTTTGAAAATCATTCAAGTTTGATGGTTTTGAATTTGCACATCTTGCTCATTTGTACCAGATCTTCCCTGTTTAATATTATTTATGCTTCCTGTTGAGCAGTGAGAATTCAAGGTTGTATCACTGAAATCATCTGAGCTTGGATTTATACAGTTTTGGGTCCAATCACAATAAAGATGAAGAGCTTCAATACCTTTGTGAAACAATCTGGTGTGTGATGATGATAATGCCTACATTGTGCTTTTCTTCAAGGCACTTTGCTAGCAACTAGTTCTTCACCACAATCTTATGGTGTTATCCACATTTTTACAGATGTGAGGAAAATGAGAGGCGATTAAGTCATCTGCCCAAAACCACAATGGAAGTTGGTGTCAGAGCTAAGATTAGCACCAGCAGTTCCTGGTTTCTGGTTCTTACTCAGCCGACTGGATCAAACCACCTCTATTGCTGATTGGCTCCGCATTTATCTGTCTCTTTTTATTTCTAATTGTGCTGATCACATATAATGTAGGCAAATATACTTGGCAAATTTCTTCATGAGAAATAATATTCCTTGTGCATTTGTGGGCAATCCATGTTATAATGAACAAAAGCACACTTAAGATATTTAGTTGAATTGATTACCTGTATGTTTTACAAAATGTTTATCGCTGGCATAACTAGAAGGTTAATGATCCCTAAAGTATTATCCCGGTTTATAGATACTGCATTTGGGGCAATAAATGTTAACCTTTGAACATTTGCTTCTGCAAATAAAATTCAGCCTCATTTTGTGTACTTAACAACCTCTGATTGGAAACGCATAGCAACCTATAGCAAGCAAGCTTTCAGCAAACTGGAACAGAAATGAGGTAGGTCTTCAAAGTGATCACTTATCTTCCTCAATAACTCTTCTGCATGTAAACAAGATAAAACAGGCTGTTTTGCCAGATCCCTCATTCTTTGAATGGCATGTTTGTCTAGTTATAAAGAACAAGCGATTGTGCTTGGGTATATTTTTCCTTTCATACAGAAGCTTTTGAGTTAGAGACTTGAATTTCTCTTCCTTTAATCCTGCAATGGAATTTTAAAGCACTTCACAGAGATGTGAAGAAAGAGTAGGTAACTATGAACTTGATCCTGCAGGGTGTGGGGCACCTTTTTGCATGATGCTGAACACCTTCATTTTCTGTTAGTATCAATAATAGTTGAGGGCAGTTAGGACCTTGCCTAAGTATCTGAGCACCTCATAGGATTGGTCCCGAAGTTACTCAATGGAGCCACAGTAGGCACAATGTTATAATTTTCAGATTTAGAATTTCAAAATGTTTTACTGTTTTGATCTCTATAGTTTGATTGTGTGTCTGTCCCCCACTTTCCTTTAGAAGGGTCCTCTTTTCTCTGTCTGTTGGAAATCAAGTGAGATCAAGCTTAAAATATAAAGAAGAAATACCATATACAGTGGAGTCTGTACACAGTGTATGTACAATTTTCCTTTAATTCAAAGTCGGATGGCTGTTGTTTGCAATTCTGATGGGCATATCTGGAAGATAATATGTCTTGATACGGTTGACATGGTTAGCAATGCAAATGATAAATCACTTTGGTAGCAAAATGCTGTAATCAAGAGCCTGCTTCCAAAGCACATTGAAATCAGTGGGATTCTTTTCATTGACCTCAGTGGACTTTGGACTCTGTCTCAGTATGCCAGTATAGACTGATTAGAGTAACTTCTTACATATTTCAATGGTAAGTGATAAATTCACCATTTTCAGGTACCAAATATTGGATATGAAATGCAAATCCAGATAATAAAATACATTACACGTAATTTTGTTAGCAGTATATGTGTCTTCATTCTGTGCCTCATTTGTGCCCAATTCTGACCATTATGGACCATGAACTTTTTCTCCATAATTCTCATAGACTTTAAGGTCAGAAAGGACCATCATGATCATCTAGTCTGACCTTCTGTACTTTGCAGGCCATGAAATCTCTCCTGTAATAGACTCCTAACCTCTGGGTGAGTTACTGAAGTCCTCAAATCATGATTTAAAGACTTCAGGTTACAGAGAATCCACCATTTATACTAATTCAGTGGTTCTCAAACTTTAGCAGCCCGAGGAGCCCCATTTTGATTTAAAATTTTTCACGGATTCCCCAAGACCCCCACTTAGCCCCAGGGCATGCCCCCACTCCACCCCTTTCCATAAGGCTCCCCTCCCGCTCCACCTCTCTCCACCCCCACTTCACCCCTGCCCCTCCTCTTCTCCGCCTCTTTCCACCGCCTCCCCCGAGCACGCCCAGTCCATGCTCCTCCGCCTCCCACCCAGCGGCTTCAGCATGCCACTGAACAGCTGTTCCCCAGCGTGCAGGAGGCACTGGGAGGAAGGGGGAGGAGTTGATCAGCGGGGCTGGCGGCCCTGCACATGATTCTGCCCCCTCCCCCAAGTGCACCCTGTCCCTGCTCCTCTCCCTCCCTCCCTCCCTCCCAGCGCCTCCTGTACACTGCTGAAGAGCTGTTCCCCGGCATGCAGGAGGCGCTGGGAGGGAGGGGGAGAAGTTGATCGGGGGGCGGCCCCCGGAGCCTCCCTGGAGTGTCTTGGGTCTGCGGACCCCAGTTTGAGAAACTCTGTCCTAGTTTAATCTGCAGGTAACCAATGCCTCCTGCTGTAGAGGAAAGCAGGATCAGTGCCAATCTGCCCTAGGCTCTCTGCCAATCTGACCCAGGGGGAAATTCCTTCCTGACCCCAAATTTAGCGATCAGTTAGACCCTGAGCATATGCGCAAGACCCGCTAGCCAGACTCCTGGGAAAGAATTCTCTGTAGTAACTCGGAGCCCTGCCCGTCATGGCAGTAGGAGCTTCCAAACCATCTCTAGGTGTTGATACAGTGAATTTGTCACACAGATTGCCATGGTGAATGACTTCCTCTTTGTGCGCTGTACCTCTCAGAACAGCAGCAGCAGTGCAGACTTCCCTCAGGCTGCCCAGCCAATCTGCCTGAACCTTGATACGGAAGGGCCACCTCTAAGGCTGAATTTAGTCTCAACACCTTATGTGGCTACTGCCAACCAGGAAGGCAATTTTAGAGGGCATTTAGAGGGCATTGTGATACAGACACATGCCCATTGGAGCTGGACTGGGACCTCTAACCTTATTTCACTTAGGCCATTGCACAACCATGAGGTATTAAAAAAAACTTTGATCTTTAATGATCTGAGCTGCACTAAAATTGGTGATTTAGACGTGACATTACCAACCGCCTGAGCCATCTTGTTCTCACCATAACACCTCCACCTATACTATATATTTAAATTTTATATCATAATTATATTAAATAACAGACTGATGATGAAAATCCTTTCTGCATTATCATTTTCTGCAGTAGGTTTAAACCACATTGGAAACACTTATTGAAAAGTCACTTTATTTTAGAGTTCTTTAGATACAAAGTAATTTTTCATTACCCACATTAGATCATCAAAATAATATTATGATATATAATTAAAAGGAAAACAAGAATGTACATACGCTTAGGCCAAGATTTGGGGTAAAATTTTCAAAAGTGCCTGTGTGACTTGGGAATCTATGTCCCGTTTCCAAAAGTGATTTAGGTACTTAAACAACAAGGAGTACTTGTGGCACCTTAGCGACTAACACGGCTACCACTCTGAAACCTGTCACCATGTTAGGTACTTAAGAGGCTTTGTCTTAATGAGAGTCAATGGGACTTAGGAGCCTGTCACTTTTAACAATGGGGCAGAGCTATTTAGGTGCTTTTGAAAATGTTACCCTTGGTGCCTAAACCTAAATAAGTAGCCACACTTTCAAAAGTGCTGAGTACCCAACAGCTCCCACTGAAGTCAATGAGATGGCACCACTTTTGAAAATCAGGCTACTTATTTAGGTGCCTAAATATGGATTTGGCACCTTAGTATTAGGGACCCATTTAAAATATTGGCCCGAGGTTTTATTCAACCAAGATATTGATTTGCTTAGTCTCCCATTAATCTGGCCTTTCTATTTTTTAATATTAATATGTCTGAAAACCAGACTAAATTTCAAGGAATTTAAACATTACTTGGATGCATTAGATGTGTCTTTATCTATGGTTTCATTGTCTCACAAAATGCAATTGTTCCCTTAAGTATATCTAAGTTTTAAGAATTTTTCTCCCTTCACTATTTCTTTAAGAAACAAAATGGACTGAAATGATCTCTTCCACCATGAGTGAAAATGGGCCAAGATTCACAGTTCCATAATGTTTCTCCGGAAACATTTATGGGATGATTTGAAGAGCGCGTGTTTGTTCTAGTATTATTTAGCCTTGGAAGTGATTTCTTTAAAAAAAAAAAAAATCAAGCTGGACCCTCCCCAACAATAACTCAGCAGTCTGTAGCCACCTTGATCTAGGTTTTCAATCAAGTCGTCCAAAGCATGAACTAGTTTTCCAGGGCCAAATCCTGGACCCATGTGCAAAGCTTGAGAAAGTGAAATTAGCACGTGGGACCTACATAAGGATGAGAAGGGGGAGGAATCTTCCCTCTTAATCCAGTGGCAGGGCACAGAGCACATGCACAGTCCCTGTTTTGCTCTCAGGAATGCAGCATTGCCTGTGGCCCACTTCATACATCTTTTGGCTAGTGGATCCACATAGTAGCAGAACAACTGGACACCCCTTGTTCCCAGCCCACCCTCTGCACTGCCATGGAAAATGCCTGCTTTGTGGCCCAGAGAGGGTCTGGCGTCCCCATGTAGCATCCAGCCAGCACACAGTAGTTCCATTGGCTTTGGGGATTTTCCACTGTCCTTTCACAGGCCCTGGGGATTTGGCCCTTAGTTGATTGTACGTGGAGCCTGTGCGCACAAGGTTGTTGTGATGCTGGAATTTCTTGCGAAACAGCTCTGGCTGTCCTGTCCCCTTTTGAACGGTAGTGCTCCATGTACTGTTGGTTTATAATGTTCTTTATAAAATAACTCTTTGAATGGACTTACTGAGAGGCCACAACCTGCTGAAGGTTCCCATTGTGCTGTAAGCTGTTCATTGGAAGCGGAGGAGGTGGCGGGGGAAATAAAGAACTGGACATTTCCGAATGAGTCTGTGGATTATGTACTGGGATGGGGCTCACTGAGCCAGAGTCACTCTGCATAGAGCCAAGGCTGGTGCCATCAAAATGAGTCATTTTCTTCTTCATTAACTTTCTTTCTTTGGCTCTGCGATTCTGGAACCAGATTTTCACCTGCAGAGGAACAAAGGAAAAGGTGTTTCAAGAGGTAACAGAATGCAGTCTGATAAGTCAGCTTCTCAGTGTTGGGAGATTTATTGTTTTTAGAGTCTTATTTTTTGGCCCTTTTATATGTAATATATTTAGGTTGTGTGTACAAAATCTTACTTAAATTCTTATGTTGCATGCGTCACTGTGATATCCAAATGCTTGAGACTGCTCTAATTAATGGTGTGGACTGACCTGGCATCAATAGCCCCAGAGATCAAGGGAGCATACAAGTAGTGTTACAGCCACCTTAGCCCCTGCCTTGGTTGTGCACTGAGTCCAGCTTGGCCAAATCAAAGGATCAGAGCCAATTTACCCAGGCCATTTTTCTCTTCTCACATACATCAAATTTACAGCAGGGTAACTCTGTTGGCTTCTGTGGAGCTGGTCCTGATTTATACCAGTTCCTCAATATGGATTTAGCTGTCTGTTTAGGCATACACATTTGAAAAGTTTGCTCATAATTTGTAAAATGACCCCAGCTCTTCCACTTGGGACAGAGAAAACAGCCTTTTTTAAAACTTACCTTTCAACCCTCTTTCTTATTAAAAATCATTTTCAGTGACCTATATTCCAGTTTAACTCAGAAATACATCTTTTAATAATTATTTCTTTACACTGGGTTGACCTCACCTTTTAGGTAAGGAGCGCTAGGCTGAGGCCTGCTACACGATTTGCATAGTATTCTGCTGTGTTCCAGAATAATGTTAATGGTTTACATTTCTGTTGTTTCTCTCAAACAGAAGGCCCCTAAAGTGCTTTACAAACAGATATGGACTAAATTCTGCCCTTCAGTATATATGTGCATACAGTCTATTGAAGTCAATGGGCAATGTGCACACATGTTGAAGGGCAGAATAACTACATACTCAATTCATTACTTCACTCTCAACTGAAATGCAGCCACGTTTGCGGTGAAATGAAGCAATGGTTGAAGAGCATGCTGCGATAACACTTACATTTTTTTTAGGGTAGGTAATAAAGAATCAGCAACAGTGTAGGATAGGTAATGAAGAATATTGTGTCCAATTGAAACTATGGGGGAAGGGGTATTTTGAGGCAGAGAATGTAATGGAATTTGACCAGGAATCTAGGGTTTACTCATTACTCTTGTGAAAAGTTCTATTGCATCTATAATGATCATGGGGCAGATCCTCAGCTAGTGTAAACTGACCCCAATTTATACCAGCTAAGGAACTGCATAAGTAGTTCTGTATGAAGTCTAATCTGTTTACTGAGGCAGAATTATCATGACAATTTAAAAAAATCTGCCATCCTTTTGATGTTCAGATCAGAAACAGAGTAGTGTTGCAACCAATTTTTTATAATCCTAGGAGAAATCTGTGAATTAATGAGAAATGGGATTCATTGAGCAATTATTTTTTGCCAACATCATGGAAAGACACAGACTGTGGTGAGCTGAGAGAAGGCAAAGCAATAAAAATGGGTGTTCTCCATAGGTGCTATGCCGAAGAATTTTTAAAATTCCAAACTTCTTTGTTTTAGAAAAACATTATATGGTGACAAAACCCAAAATAAGAGACTTATTCATTTTTAGGTAATGCTATAGCTCCCCCATTACCGTCCTGTCTAAGGGTATGTCTAAACTATATTTAAATACCTGCGGCTGGCCCATGCCAGCTGACTCGGGCTTGTGGGTCACGGACTGTGGGGCCGTGGGGCTGTTTTCCCTTGTTGAGTTGCTCTACAAATAGTTTTCTTTCTCCCAGTCTAATTCTCTCCTTCTTCTTCCTTGTTCCCCAGCATCCGCCTCAACACCCTCCACCCCTGCTCACTTGTTTCTGTCTTCCCCTAACAACAGGCCCATTTTGCTTACTACATTTCCAAAAGCAATTTCAGTTGGATTTAGTATTAATTTTTCTTGTCCAAACACTGTTCTGTAGCATTGCTGTCCCTAGGTAAATAATTGCTGTGTTTCATTTCAACACTGGCTATATTTGAGATGTGGGTAAAACAATACATATGCATCTGTGGTAAAGTTTGTAGAGTATTTTGAGATCCATCAAAGCAAAATGTTGTGTGCATGCTTTCTCTCTCTCTCTGTGTGTGTGTGTGTGTGTGTGTGTATATATATATATATATGTCATTATCATTCATTAATGTTAGTAGAGTCTTTAACCAATCACAATCACCTTTTTGTATTTTAATTTTTAATTTGCACGAAAGAACCCCTCCTCCCATCCATATGAGCTATTTCTGGGGTTATAAGAGGATCCATTTCTCCCAGTATCTCACAGGGTGAATGAATTTCCCTGCTTCCCAGATTATCAGCACCTACTGTACCAAAGCTACAAAATCTTGCCTACAGTCACTTTATGCAATGTGGCAACTATCACACACATTTTTCTCACAGGCACAACAGCCTGTCCAAAAACCATCAGTGTTATCACTGATCTAATCTAAGGTCTGTTGTACACACAGTTTTTGCACTGGTATAATTCTGTTGGGTTAGGTATGTTATTTTTTTAAAACCAAAAATATAACCTCGAATGTAGACACCGTTATAATGGTATAACAGATGCCTTATATTGGGCCTGGTCTACACTGGGGCGGGAGGGGGAGAATAGCGTAGCTGAAGTCGACGTATCTTAGATCGACTTAGAATCACTTACTTCGTGTCCTCGCGGCGCGGGATCGATGGCCGCCGCTCCCCCATCGACTCCACTTCTGCCTCTCGCCCTGGTGGAGTTCCGGAGTCGACGGCAGAGCGATCAGGGATCGATTTATCGCGTCTACACTAGATGCGATAAATCGATCCCTGATACATCAATCACTACCCGCTGATCTGGCGGGTAGTGTAGACATGGCCTTGGTACTGCTGATACCCCTTCCTGAATGGCAATAAGCTATATGAGTATAACTACATCCACAGTGGGTGGGGGTGAGGCGTTGTAACGCTGTAACCATACTGGCATAATTAAAGCCCTACATACAGCTTTTGTGATTAGAGGAGGCCTAAGATACAAGGTAACTCAAACATTACATGACTGGGCTGAATATTCACAGAAAGTGAATCTTGAATTAGTAATCGTGGGCATATCTAAATCCAGATATGAAGAATTTGTTTATCAAATCAGGGAATAAATATATATAATGTGACTCAAATGTCCAGTTAAAACAACTCAAATGTCTGGTAGTCAAATACGTGTAATGAATTACTTGCTAACTCGCTGCAGCTCAATACTTATTAATGAAATTTAAGCCTGTTTCTCCACTCCACCATATGTTGTCATTTACACCTTTGTAAATTGAGGGCAGACTGGATGTACAATGCTACCAATCTGATCTGGTAGCTTTTACATCCACTTTGCACATCACACGGTGCAAAAAAGAGGAGAGTCTGGCACATTATTCATTGAACAACTGGAGAAATCTTGATGTTTTTGCAGACAATTTGCAAACAAAACAAGGTGAAATTGTTGCATATATTACCCAACAAGAATTATTCAGAGAGCTCAATCAATAAAACTCATAATTCTGTATTTCATTGCCTAGTTTCAGTGCAATGATTAAAGGATCTCCCAGGTAACATGAAATAGAACATATTATGTTAGCCCAAGGAATAATTATATGCATTGCTCTGTGGGTGATCCAGCTAGACTTCTTATCTCAGTGTCTTGCTTCCTGGACCAGCTGGAGTTGGAGGTGTTTTAGAGCTAGAGGCCATGTTTCCAGCTCAACTGGTAGGAGGAAGAAAAGGCTGGAAGCACTGCAGGAGCAGTGCGCAGCCATTGCAAACACCTGATTTAGGAGTGTGACATTGATGGATTCCAGAGCAAACTTTATTCAGCTCTTGGCTAGAATATAGAACCTCAAGATTAGAGGATAGAATGGAGGAAATATTGAGGGAGGAGGGAATCGTCAACGTCAAGAGGAACCCAGGGGATAAATAAATACCTTCCTAAATATACTTGAGCTTGTCAACTGGACTTACTATGTCTAAACTAAGGATGAAATCCTGGCCCCACTGAAGTCAATAGCAAAACTCCCATTGACTTCAGTGGGGTCAAGATTTCACCCTAGGACTTTTTGCTAAAATTTCCCACCAGGTTAGACAAGCCCCCTGGCAGCTGCTGGTGTTTTAAGACCATCTCATCTGTCCCTATTCAGAGTAGGTCTAAACAACACTGCTTAAAAGGCTGCCAGCTGCCAGTGCCTTGTCTGTACTTGCACTAGCATCATTGCCACCACTGGTACAGCTGAGTCCATGTTAGCAATGGTGGGAAATGTGGAGATAAGGCCAGTGGGAGTAATCACACTTTGCTGAATAAGTTACTGGTTTGTACATTGCAAACAGAGTCCAGCCATGTTGTTTGGTGCTTAGAGACATTGGGATGCTTGTGTTTTTAACCAGTCTTGTCATCTCCTGATCAACAATAACAATGCATGGGAAATCCGAGTATGTGAGCCATACTCTACCTGTCTCTCGGAAAGTCTTAGGTTTGCTGCAAGTTCAGACTTCCTCCTGATTGTAATGTATCTGTTGTAATGAAATTCCTTCTCCAGTTCTAATCTCTGATGATCTGTGTAAACCACCCGGTACTTCTCTCTTGTTCTTGTTTTACCTGTTTTGAAAGAAAATAGCTTCAAGCGAAAGTTTTTAACTTCAATAGCATAAAATACCTGTTTTACATTTGAAAAAATGTTCCTGAAAATTCGAGGCGTGATTCTTCTTTCACTTACTCCAGGGTAAATCCATTGACTTCAGTAGAGTTAGTGTTGATTTACACCACATTTGAATCTGACCCATAGACTTTACTTTTGTTCTTAAGTAAACTGATGACAAATGGATGCTCAGATTTCTTTATCAACACATTTTGGGGAGGAAGTGTGGTTTTGTGATTAAGGACTGGTAGTTAGGAAATCTGAGTTCTATTCCTAGCTCTGACACAGACTTCCTCTGTGGACTTAGGTAAGTCACAAAACATCTCTATTGCTCGGTTTCCATAAACAGAGATGATACCTGCCTCAAAGAGGGATTTGTGAGGCTTCTTTCACTGTCTATAAAGCACACTGTCTGTCTGGCACTGTCTGGTGCTGTAAAAACAATCATGATGATGATTGATATGTGCCGAGTTTATTATTATAGTTTGATTGGTGGCTCTTTTTGTCCCTTGGGTTAAAAGATGGAGACAAACTATCTCTGCCTGGATGTCAGCACAAGGAATGGAAGTATGAAATATTTTCATTTGAAAATAGATAGAGATTGAGAGAATGATAATGCTTGATGTAGAGACCATGCTAAAGTTGCAGCATCCAGTGTTTTACTAATCTCATTACATCATTTCAAGTCTGGGTCCATGACATGGCTGAACATGGCTGACATGGACTGTTAAAAAGTAATTGTGAATATCAGCAGCCATTGAGGACAGATCCAGACATCTGGAATTTCTGGCCACGTGGCTGCAACTTTATTAATTCCATCAGGATAATTTCTCGAGGTAAACAGTCCTATTAGCAGTAAAAAGGGGGAGGACCATAGATGCTCCTTTTGTCACCTCCCTCCCCTCCCCTTTGTCAAAGCTTAAATCCAGTCAGAGCATCACAGACCTAGTGATTATTAACAGCAGTTTAAAACCAAGGCCTTATCAGAGTCTGCATTACCCCAACGCTAAACAGCTCCTTAAAACTAAGGTCCTCTCAGAGCCTGCATTACTCTCAAGGCCCATTATGGCCTGCAACCTGTCTGGAGAATGCACGTGCCTGGTAGGATGGCTCATGCTTACTCACAAACCCTTTTCCTGAGAAAGGTGTGTTAATGCCTGATTCTCAGGGAAAAGGGGGACTTCCCCAAAACCACCCAAAAGGCTACAACTTTATTAATTCCATAATAAGACAGCTTCTTCGGGCAGCCAGTCCTAGCAGCAGTAAAAAGGGAGAAGACCATAGATGCTCCCTTTCTCACTGGCCTTCCTCCTGTGTTAATGCTGAAGTCCAGATCATCATGGCCCCAGAACCAATCACAATGGGATCCTACTCCCTGACTAGAGCTCCTAGGTGCTACCTCATTACAAATAATTAATAAATTATATTCTGCCTATGGCTATGAATGATACCTGATATAATGAGTGTGACAGACTTGTTTTCTTCTGGGGTCTCTGTTCACCAGGATTGAAGAACACAAGGTCCTACTCTCTGAATTTTTAGCCTCCATGATACATATAGCTCAGCCTTGGGCAAGCACTATGTATTAATATGTATTTAAGTAATCTGGACATTTCTCATCAAATCTGTATAATTTGAAGACAGGCCTGAACATTTTGGTGTGGAAAAATATTTTTGTCCATGTTCATACTTATTATTCATATTTGTTTGTTTGTTTGTTTAAGAACAAGTCTGTCCATAAAGCCAAGAATACTTTCAGCCAAGTCTGACCCCTTCCCCAGAAAAGAGTCCCACTGATTCAGCTCTGAGTACATTGGTTTAAATCTATAGTAACTGCACTGAAGCCAATGTAGATAACACCAGTGTTATGCTGGAGTGAGAGCAGAGTCAACCCAATCATGCTTATTCCAATAGTCAAGTTAGCTGTGATGTCAATTCCAAAATACTACTGACAAAAAAATTAAAGAGGTCCTGAAAACCAGCAGTAATTCTCTTCAGCCTACATAGATATCAAGTACATTTGTTTTCATTCATTGGAAGTGTAAATTGTTTGTTTAACACATGGTCACCTGTGGTGCTTTAATGCCTTACTTGATATTTTTTAAACTTCTTTTGATCTCTCTGGCCTGTGTTTTTGTTTAGGTTTTTTTCCCCTTTAAATGTGAATTTGGGGTCATTCTGTGGAACAAAATGCCTAAAATGTTTCCCTAAACTCTCCATTGTGGTGTTAAGATGAAGTACACAAAAGAGCTACAAGGTGATCTTATCATGAACTCTATTCACATTCAGAAACCATAAACAAATATCAGATCCCCTTTTATCTCCAAATGTACTTGATATCTATGTAGGCTGAAGAGAATTGGAATAAGCATGACTGACCTCTCAGTTTCTGATTTTAAGTATTAAACTCTTATTATCCATCAGGAGGAATTTTTATTTGCTTTTTAAACTGAAATAGAAGCTAAATATATTTGCAGAACTCAGCACCTATTTGTCTATACATGTCTTGCTTGTTTATTATCATGCAAATACACTTCTGTTTCTTTTTAAATATGATAGTACTTTATGGTTCCTTTATTAAAGGCAGCAGAAATTTACAAATCTAGTTGAGATGGGTTGATTTTTTAAAAAGTAAATAATAAGAACAAAATTCTCTATGATTTGCCTGGTGTGGCTCTTGATTTAAATATTCTGCTTTTCCTACGTGTTCAGAATCCTTACGCACCCACTTGGAGAGGAGAATATCAGAGCTGAGGTCTGCCTGGCGCATCTAAGAAGACAATGTTTTATTGTCCATTTAAGTCAATGGGACTCTTTCCAATTCCTTTATTGGGAGCTGGGTCAAACCCCCATTATTCATACAGCATTTTATGTTGAGGGTGAAGGAATACATTTTTCATACACTTGCCAAAGCTAAATCAAAACAAACTTCCCAAACCAAAAGTTAACCCCAAACCATTTGCAAGATTATGAAAGCCCTGTAATTCCATTCATTACATTTAATGACATGTCTCTCATTCTTTCTGGGCCAAATCCTGAGGATCTTGCTCAGTTTTTACTCAGCCAAAATTCCAAGGCTGTAAAGATTTGGCCAATAAACAGCAAAGATGCTGCTGTTGGCTTTTTCACAGTCCTTTTGGAGACAATAATTACAATTTCCCCCTCTAAAGCTGAAAAGTAAATTTTAAATCCAACCTTTAGCCAACCCTCCTAATTTTACTCAGGTGAATAGTTTCACTGGAGTCTATGGAACTACACAGGTGAGTCAAGTGAGCAAAATTTGCCCTATTAGGCTTTTTTTTCCCCTGAGTCTTTTCCTGATGCCAGACTGGTATCGTCAATGTGTGGTATCGATTTAACTAGAGATGTTCTCTCTTGGGAGACTCTGTCATGGAATTGCACATGTTAGACTTGATCTAATAGGCTAGCAGAAGTCAGAGGTCTAACCTACTTTGTAATTTGCCCTCTTAGCGGTAATACATGGATAGCCTAGTACTGAAAAGCAGCTTAAGTGTAGGGAAGTTTGCAAATTCATTTGAAAATGCCTTTGGAAAAATTGGGTTCACCTGACATTTACGACTTAAACTGCACCTTGCAAAAGGGTTTTTAACAATTCCACAGAGGGAAGGCTAGTTACTCTAGCAATTTTTGTGACTCTGGTCAGGATCTAAGTGGGGGGAAGGGAAGAGCTTTCCCATTGGTCATAAAATTCACAGAGCATTTCTTCTGAAGACAATAAAGCTAGGAGAAGGCCTCTTTATTTGCTGTGAAAATCATCACCCTTTCCGGCAATATAACTGCTGAAGAAAAGAGGGAGAAGGAAGAGACAGGGCTGCATATCAAAGCAAAGAGAAGTGTTAAAAGGGTCTGTTGCCTCAATATGACAGATAGGCCTCAAACCCCAAGACAATGTATCCCAGGGAAGAAAAAAAATACTCTCAGACCTCACAACTAGTTTACAAAGCAAAATAAATTAGCATTAGAACTGGCCCGGGCCCCTTTTTCATTGCCTCCTCTCTCAGCTGTTTAGGAGCTTCTGTCTTATGTGAGCTAACATCCTTCATAAAAATCTAGCATCTACCTATGCCTATAGAGAGAGCTAGATCAATACTACAGTATCATATTAATTATAGAGGCTCATATTTTGGTCTCAGTTACATAGGTGCAACTTGTGCCAGAGGGGGGTAATGGGTGTACCTGATTAAACGGGAGGAACTGAAATTAGTAGAATGGAGAACACATTCTGGCACAAAATATGTTCAAGACACACAATTCACATCTGGATTCTTGTATAACCCACTATTTGAGGGTGACTGGATTGGAAGTATCAATTCAGTCCATTGCAAAGACAGAGGGCATTTTCAAAATTCAAATCCAAATCTGGGTTTTGATTTTGCTTGCCCTTGGATCCAGAGTTTTGCTTTGAGCCCGTCTCTAAATATGCCTGGGGTTACTTTGTAGAGTAGTGATAGAAAGGGCCAAACTCATCCTTGGGGTAACTTCCCTGACTTCAATAGAGTTATGAAATCAAAGCAGTTTTGAATGAATTAAGACAAGGAACACTTTCCCCCATTCTGTATAAGATATTCATTAATAGTTAAAATACAGGGTTAGCATCTTTCCATTTCAGAAGCATTACATTGTCCCAAACCTTCATACATGTGTATCAGTAACTTTACTCCCAGGAAAAGTCCCATTGAGTTAAGTGGGACTACACGTATGAGTAAAATTACTTATTTGCTTCAATGTTACCAGGATCTTGCCCCATGTTTTCAAAGTATAAACGAAATTCTGTCTCAGATCTGAATGGTGGGTCTGGGAGAAGAAGAGCAGCATACTGGAGTCAAGATCCATCATGAGACTTTAAGTGCAGAATTTTTCTTTTTGTTTTGTTGACTTCTGCCTGACTTGTAATACCTGGATTTTCTACTTTGAATCTAGTCTGTTGTTTTATGCTAAAACTCATGGGCCAAATTCTGTTCTTGGTTTTGCCAGTATAAACTTGGAGATACTGCACTAAGATAAACCAAATTAAATCAATTGAATCCAAAGCAGAATTGCTCTCCATTTTCCCCCCACTACCCTCTGTTGATTGAGTGGATTCCCTACCCAATATTCTGAATTTTGGCTATCAAACGTGTACAAGCTGTTGAAGGTGTGGATAGATTTGAAAGTGACCAGATAAGGAGAAATCTCCTTTTTGTGATTCTCTAAAGCCAAGGAAGCAAGGGATGAATTGAAATTCCTAAAAGTGTTACATATATTGTTTTATATGCAGTGTTGTAGCAGTGTTAGTGCTCTCTCATACATTCTTTAGACATTCAGCACCTTGCAAGATTGGGCTTTTAAAAGGAATGTGATTCTTTCCCACAATATTTTCCCCTTTCTAAAGATGGTAAGGGATGGGATTTCTATGCTCTTCAAAGATTAGATAATCTTTGTTGGTAGTGCATGTGCCAGTGATGTCATCAGCATCTCTCATCATCAGGAAGTGTAGCCTGTGTCTTAAGAAAGCTGTAATTAAACAAGGAAGATATGCAAAAAGAAAAGGAGTACTAGTGGCACCTCAGAGACTAACCAATTTATTTGAGCGTAAGCTTTCGTGTCTTCATGTGCAGGAAATTACAAGCTCTGCCCATAATCAAAGTTTCCCTCCTTCCCCTTCTTTACACCATCAGAAACCCTTCTTACCCCCTTTCTATTTAATGTCAGGTCTTCTCTTCCACCCTACAGACGTATGAAGAAATTCACACTGCTGGTGAAACTGCTGGAGAAGCAAGTTTTCACCAGTGTCACAGAAATACTTTGTTGGGGTATGGTTTCACTGCAAATTTGTTGCTATTTTTTCTAAAAACAAAAAGTGACCTTTCTTCCTCCTCAGTGAAAATGACAAAATATCTCTGTGAAAGTAGTGAAGCCAACTTGTGGTGATTTGTAATGTTTTCCAGGGTGGATTTTCTTCCACCTTCCATCAAAAATTGACCCTGTGAATACTTTTGAAAATATGGGGGGAGCTTCCATTTTTTTTCCACATAAAGCACCCTACAGTGATAGTTGGCCTGGCTTTGTTCTGTGCTCTGAGTGGTAATTTTTTGGAGGGCAGGGGGATAAGTGAGAGGAGCCTTGCTCCAGCTATATCATTGGATAAAAAATAGTAAATATTTAATATTCAGCATTTTCTCCTTGGAATTGCCCTTGAGCCTTTCTCTGAAGTCTAATACATTTTGTTTTCTTCTGCATGCTCAGCACCTTCATCCATGCAAAGACCAAGCACTCAATCCTGCATCCACTGCAGTCGATGAGAATGTTGGCATTGACGTTGGTGGGTGCTGGCTCAGAACCCAATCCCTCCAGTTCTAAAGCTGGTAAGAGAAGGCATTACAGGTCAAAATGAAGCATGTCTTCCAGCTTGAGAATGATGGACCACAGTCAGATATCTCCCGTATGGTAATGCATTCTAGCACCACAAGACTTATAGGCTGGCCTCTAATATTAAATACTAAAACCAGAGTTTCCATTGGTGTAGCATAGTTCCATTGACTTGACTTTACACCAGTAGAGGACCTGGTATTAATATTGCTTTAAAAAAAAGAAAGAAAAATGGCTTAAGGTAAGAGTATGTTGCATTCCTTTTTTTTCCTTTCCAGATCCATAGTAATGATAGGAATGAAGAACAAAAGGTGGAAAGATGACCAGGGGATAAGAGAAGAGTAGAGAATAGGTTAAACATTTTCCTTCCACATTCATCAGGGCATGAGTCCAGAAAACAACAAGGAAAACCCACCACAAAATCAGTGTAGGGCCCACACCTGTAGCCTTTACTCACATGTGTGGACTGCTCATGTGAGTGATCCTAATACAAGTAGCTCTGCTGACTTCAAAGGGAATTACTAATAGGAGTAATTTTTGCAGGATTGCAAGGTCATCTTGCAAAAATCATCTTGCTTTAATATAATTGTCTCAATAATTAAACTGTATTTTTATTGGACATGGCACTTAGCTGTATTGTTATAGTTTCACAGCATTTAAACAGCAAATAGTAATTTATTCATCTGATTCATTTCTTCCACTGGTTGAGGGACTGTAGGTAAGTCAGCCTCTGAGCCTCAAGTTTTCCATCTGTAAAATAGGGATAATACGCTTACCTACTTCACAGGTTGTTAGATTTCTAATTCAACAGTGGACCTGATCCTGCAGTCCTTGCTTAGGCAAAACAACTCTTGAAATCAGTGGTGATTTTAGCCTAAAGAGACTCCTGGATCGGGATCAGTGTCTGCACAGTACAAGGCTTTGAGGGTGCAAAGTGTAATGGATTCAATCCTACAAAGTGCTGAGCTTGCTGATCCCAATCCAGCAAAGCATTTGAACGTGTGTAACAGGACTACTCATGTGCTCAAGGGTAATAGGAAAACTCACGCTCAAAATTAAGCACATGCTGAAGTGCTTTATTGAATCATGGCCTATACGTGTTGTGTGCTGCTGCTGTTAATTTTAATCCTGCTGGAAAATGGGGAAATATTTGCTCTTCTGAAAACAAAGACAAGAAGAAACAGGATTAGGGCTAGAATCAGGGCCCCACTTAGACAGCTGTTGTATCTGAGCTGAGCATTCCTGGCTTAAAAAATAATTAGTAAAGGGAAGAGGAGGCAGGAAAGAAAAGCTGTTGTTTAGATACTATTGTTCAGAATGAAGCAAATCTTTGACAAGGACCTGATCCAATACCCATTAAGTCAATAGGCTCCCACTGAATATCAGTGGGAGTTAGTCCCCCATAGGCATTTAGGCCAGATCCTCAGAGATATTAAGGCACTTAATTCCCATTGATTTTAATGGGAGTTATGCTCCTAAATACCTTTGAGGATTTGGGCCTTGGATAATAATTATATGTATCTTTGCAAGGCTTGATCCTGCAAAGTGCAGAACACCTTCAACTCCTTTTAAGCACATAAAAGTTGAGGGCGCTCAGTGGCTTGTAGAACCAGGTGCTGTAGAGTGGAAATGTGTTAGCAGCACCCTGAATTCCTACTAGGTGCCCCATGCCTCAGATGAGTGTGATGCACCTTATAAGATCAGGCCCTGGCAGGATGAGTGTGAAAGAGCCTAAGGTTTGCTAGTTAGATGGGTGATCGGAATGTTATTGTTTGTTATTTATAATACAGGACCCACAGTATGTTTGGCACTGCACAGCCAGATAAGGAGACAAGTTCCTGTCCCAAAAAGCTTGCCGTCTAAAAAGACAGGAATAAAAATACAGGTGGGGCTCAGGGGAAGAAAGAAAAAGTAGTGTGGGGTCTGTCGGAGTTCGACAATTCTGGCTGGGGGTGGAGCAAGAGGGGATTATTTTATTTGGGATAGGTTTTCCTGCCATCTGGTGTGTTAGCGCCAACTCCCTGTAGCTCTATATTCTTGACAGCATTTCTTAGACTCCCACAGGGGCTTGTGGCAACCTGGGTTGTTACTTGGGAGACATAGTGTCACTTTTAGATTTGAGCCCCTATACTGAAAACACTTATGAGTAATCTCATTGCCTTCCCTGGGACTACTCACAAATAGGATGCACTATGCCAAGGCATAATGGCAGGATTAGGCCCCTGGTTTGCGTTTCAGTTGGGGAATGGTGAGTCAGAAGCAAATATGATTTTAAAAAAACCTGGTGCATATATTTATTTTTAGGGGGTGAATTGTGCTGTCCTTACTCATCCAGAGTAGTACCCTACTCCACAATTTATCCCACTGATTTCGGTGAGATTACTCACGGAATTAGAGACTATTCAGCATTAATAAATTTATCACAATCTGGCTTTAGGAAATGTGATGCACCATTTTAATGTATGATTTTCTGTATTTCTTTTGACTGATGATTTAAGATTTCTTTTTTGTTTTTACCCCAAAATTGACAGTTTTAATTCCTACTTTAAAAAACCCTCAACATTGCTTACAGTAGTGCATGGGGCAGAGATTGGGAGAGAAGAAAAGGAAATTTCGTGAACTGCAACTGATTGAAGGACTCTGAGCACCTCCAAGAGGTTCTGAGTGCCTCCAAGAGGTACGGAGGCCAATGGGAGCTAGGGGTGCTCAGCACTTCACAGGATCAGGTGCCTTCATAATTAACTTTTCCTTAGTTCTTTCCAGGCAGCCTTTTTGCTTCATTTTTGCTTTTTTGCTTTTCTGAATGCTTCATGACTTACTTTTACACATAAGATGGTAAATGCAACCTATTGCTTTTACTTGCTCAGTATTATAAATCAGAAATTGACCTGTCAAGGTATTTGACTAGCTGTGTAACCATGGATGTCTGTATTCCTGCCTTTTCTAAGACACCATCTATAAAGTGAAGTAAGCCCTTTCATCCACTCTCATTTATTCACTCTTGAAATGCTAATTTTTTTAAAAGGAGCTATGGTATTGACTCTGTGCTAGCGGCATGATACTGCAGATCTTATTGACTCTAGTGGGCCTATTTACCTGAGTAAGGTCTGCAGGGCCAGAGAGAGCATTTCTATTATAATCCCTGTTTCTGACACATTTCCAAATATATAGTTTTGGCCTGTATTTTTTCACGCTTACTGTGAGACCAGAGGAAAATTAATATGGAAAGTTACAAAAAAAATTCAATGCTTTTAAAACACTTGGGATCTTTAAGATTCTCACTGGAATCATATTCTTCAATGATCCACTTACTCCATTTCACATTTTATCACAAATGGAGTAACTTCCCTGCATTGAGCAGTTTTTTTACAGCCCAAAGAGGTTGCTTCCCATGTGCCCGAATACTAAAAATTAGGAATGGCAATGTAATAAATCAGCACGTGATCGAAGACATCATTCAAGAGCAGAATCAATATTTAACTGATAGTAAAAAAACCCATCAAAATGATTAGGATTCTTCCTCTCACTGCATACTTCCCAGCTTTTCTTATGAACTAGAAATGGGTAAAAAAAGTGAAAGCTCTTCTCAGCATAAACCTCAGTACCCACATACCTGTGGAAGTGGATTGCACCGTTTTCCTCATCCATTCATAAGAGCTGTGCCTTTGACTGTTGGGAGAGATTTGCTCTGTGTTAATTGTACCTACAGGAGGTAAAACCCCAGATCCAGCAGGATTCAGGGAATTGTAATCAGCAGAGCTGTAGGAGATCTGTCCCGGAGACGAGCCATTGATTTGTGCAGCAGAAACTGTACTGGAGGGTCCTGGGCCATAAGTATTCCAATCCTCCCTTTGCGTGCCATAGTGAGATCCCCAAGCTCCCAAAGACTGTCCTTGGTTGTCCATACTTGGCACATGATGATATCCCATGTAATCTGAATAGGATGGAGTGGAGACAAAGTTTTGCACTGGCAGGTTGTTGTTGTTGTTGTTGCACCTTACGGATCCTGGATACATGCTGGTTTCTTTATCCAAAAGATAACTCACGTACATGATGCTCATAGCCTGGCTTTGTCTTGCCAGGACATTCTGCTCCTCACAGTGTTTGTTTGATCTCTTCCTGCCTTCCTCTTTCTTTCTCTCTCTTTTCTAGCCCCAACTGGCTCTATAAATGACTCATGCTAGCCCTGATGTCTCTTTACTACACATGATTAACAATGGTGTTACCAGGTGCTGGTGGTAACAGTTTACTAAGGTTCTGCCTGATGTCACAGATAACTGCCTGCCCCAAAATTACATTTGCATTCAAATGAAGGGCTGACCATCCAGGCAGCCCCACCTTGCTGCTAGTTCTGGTGCTTCCTTTCTCACAGATTTTTTATGTATCCATCCTGGTCCCATCCCCTTTAATACACTCTGACCTGCCTTAGTCTTGGAGCAATGTTCCACACATAATTAACCTAAGACTTTCTTAGAAAGCTAAAGAAATAAGCTGGTTGAACACTAAGTGGTTTCTAAAGAAGTTTTTATATGAATACACTGAAAAATACAGGAAAATATGAGTAAGGAAATGCTCACCACTGTTGTTATTATTTGTTTCATGCCTGCAGTATGCTTGGTACTGCACACAGCACAGGGGAAGACAGGTCCGTACCATAAGGAGCTCACAAACAGAATTAGAGTCGAGGCTCCAAGGCTATGTTTACACCAGCGAGCTAACAGCGGCACAGCTGTATCGATGCAGCTGCGCTGCTGTAAGATCTCTCGTGTAACCACCCCCAATGAGCCGCCACCGACATAGCACTGTGCACGCTGCCACTTATGCCAATGAAACTGATATCACTCAGGGGTGTGGGTGTTTTTTCACACCCCTGAGCGACATAAGTTTTGCCGACATACGTGGTAGTGTAGAGATGGCCCATGTTACATTTGACTAAAACCAGATATCTGTCAGTTCAATAGTTCCTTCTCTGGTAAAGAGCCAGAATGTTCAATGCCAAAAATTCTCTTTTATATTGAAATCTAAGGGCTACAGTACACAACACTTACTCAGTAGCTGTGCACTTACTCACACAGGCTGTCTCATTGTCTTCAATCCTTACTCAGGTTGGTGAGTACTCACAAACCACAGCAGTTCTATTCGTTCTAACCCATATCGCATTGTTAAGGACATACATAAGAAGACACAGTGTTTACTCACAAAAAGAAAAGGAGTACTTGTGGCACCTTAGAGACTAACCAATTTATTTGAGCATAGGCTTTTGTGAGCTACAGCTCACTTCATCGGATGCATACATCATCGGATGTTTACTCACATGACTAGTCCCCTTGATGTCCGTGAGTCTATTCCTAGGTGTAAGTGCTTGCTGCTGTGAATAAGGATTGCGTAATCACACCCAGAAATTTAACAGAAAGACACTCTGTTAAGATTCAGAAGAGCCCCAAGTTTGCCGTCATCTCCACATAAGTTGTGATTGCTTATCTGTAATTTCCCTAAATAAACCCTGTTTCAGTTGGGCCATATTCTGCTACCATTACTCACAATGAGTAGCACCTTACCCCATAAGCATCAATAAGTGAAGCAGAATCTGGCCCTTTATCTTTGAAAAAAACTGTATGAGCAGCTCAACTTTCATGAACAACCCTACAATAACAAACCTATATGGTATTAATAGAGCAAAACAATGCAATTAAAAAAATTCCTACTTTTAAGCTTCTAAGGGACTGTTTATTAATCAACAGTGAGGAGAGAGGGGATAGATTTTTATAAATGAGGTGAAACACCTCGGCACTGTCCCTTATGAAAATGCATTGTATTTTAGTTTTTGGGAAAGCAGGGTCCCCTTTAATGATGTGATACTTAATTGCACCGTTATTAATGAGCTGACATGTTAAAGGGATATGTCTGTTAAACAGGTGCAAAGTATAATGATGTCTTCCTTTCTTCAGAGGTGTATTTTTTCTTTAAGGGTCTTTTGCACTTTGACACTGTTTAAACTTACAGGTCCCTCCTTCTGGTTCCCAGAAGGAAAGAATCTCATCACACACCTGACAACGCCTCTGCAGTTTCCTCTTATGAGAGATCAATAGCCTCAGGCCCTGGCCACATTAGGTCCTGGATCTGTGTTTGTGGGAATCTTTTTATAACATGAGAGTAGTGCTGGGTGAGTGGTGCAAACAATTTTCCATTACTATTTGTTAAAAATGTTAAATTAATTCACTTTGGCAGCCATGTGCCCCTTTGCAGTTTGCTTCCTGTTAGTGTGTGCATCACTGTTTTACTGACATAATTGTTGAAAAGGAATTTATAAAATCCTGGGGGTGAAAGTTTGCAGAAATTAAATTTTGCATTTGTGTATATGCATATTTATTTATCTATTTATTGTATTATCATCGCACCTAGGGCCCCAGTGATACACCAGACCCCATTGTGCTAGGTGCTCTACAATCACATAGCAAAAAGGCTCTTAAACTCATCCAATTACCTCAGGTACCCATGTGACTTATTTGGCCAAACAAATTTAACCAATAGGTATCAAATAGTTGCAAAGAACTGTTCTTGATCAATCTACAGAGTTAAAGAAAAACAGAGAGAAATGAATAATGAATACATTTGAGGAAATGGATCTGGATAATCCACAAACACAAAAAGAGGTTAAGCTTGTTAAATAAATGATGGCTTATGGGTCAAATCATTCATCTGTACATGGCAGAGTCCTGAACATGTTGTTATATGACACTTGATCCATCCATGTGAGCGGCAGGCATGTCAGTGGGGTGCCACACTGGTATAAAATCCATCTGGTTGGATTAGGGCCTTGGTTTAGAGTTCCTTGTATAGATGGGTTCAAGCTGTATTGTGGAACCATGCTACAGTCCTGGGCCATAAAGTCAGTGGAGCTGTGCCACTTCACACCATGGGAGAAATCGTCTCCTGTTGGGAGAGAATATTTTTATTATACAGTTTGGTTTTATCTTTACCAGCAAGATCAAGCCCTATTAATTTCTCTCTCTAATTACCTTTCTGGTGTTTCTAGGGTGCCAATCATTTTAGTGTCTACACATTTTGAGCCCAAAACATGATTAGGACCCTATTCTGTTAACTTCCTTCATGGATTTCTCTAGTATCTTTGCCTCCCCCTTCTAGCACCTTGGAAACAATTTTAGGATCTAGTCAATGAGAGTTGTGGGCACTTAATAGCTGTCAGGATAGGACCCTTAGCGAAATGGCTCAACAGAAAGATTGCTTGCTCTTTGCAGGAACTTCATTTAAGTTTCCTTTCCTCTAACCCCCCCCCACCTATTTTTGTACCCCTCCCCTTAAAAACACACACACAACATAACCCCCTCGAATGCAGGGGTAACAATAAATCAGTCAGAGGAAGGAGCAGCAGCTGGAGTGGAGCTCATTTACTGTAGCATTAGTCCCAGCCCTCCAGTTGCTTTCAGTATGTGTATTCAGCATTGTAGCCCTGTAACCCTTAGGAATATAATAAAGTAATGACCCACAACACCGCAGGGGAGGTTGGCCTCAGCAGCATAGTTTGGATCATGATCTGCTCTTCCCCAATGTTCTGGAATATTTGGTTTCCTAGACTGTAGCAATGCTAGAATTCTCTACACTACTGCCGTAACATTGTTGTAAGAGAGAATTGTTTTGGATCATACTGGTGGTAGCATGGCTGGCTTATTTGTTGTCCCATTTGTTATCATCATTCTGTATTTTTATGAGTAAGGAAATATAAAATTCTTTAGCTAATGCCAATCTTTTAAAGTAAAAGAGTTAAGGAAAAATGAGGTTTCCCATCAGTCTGTTGTCAGTCTTAAATCTGGAGTTCCCTATGTGGTGTAGTATAAAGATCATTGACTTGTATATAATGTTTTTTTTTAATCAATCACTTTATCTGTTATGATAATAACTCCCTGTTTTACAAGCTGGGGATAATGAGGCTTTCCACTTTCTGTTCTGGTTTTGCAACATGACTCCCAGAATCAGGAGCAAAGAGCAGCCTGTGTCTAGAAAAATACATTCCTATTGTTTATTCCTGCCTTTTTTCTGTGTCTTTGTTGTGTCACATACCCATCTTTTTATTTTCTGTTGGATTTTAGTTTATGTAGAGATGTGTAGACATATTTGTATATTTTTATCTTACCAAAAATTGCTCACATGTAGTATGACACTTCTTGAAAATCTGTCATGCTGAAAAAAATAGTTTTGGTTTAAGCTAAGAATTTTTAAAACTACAAATACTTAACATCAAAGGGATAACAGAAAGACAAAAGAGAATGCAGGAAATAGTCAGCCTGAAGGAGTTCCCTGCCACTACATAGTTTCTGTATGAAACAGTGTGTGAATCTATTTAGTTACGTTGCACTAATACAATAGATCTAAACATTGATAACATCAAGAATCACGATTCACTTCACAGAGAGAGTCAACGGATAATGTTTTTTTAGCCCCCCTGAGTTAGCCAATGTTTCTGAGGCTCTAAGACTTGATGCTATTTAGAGAGAGGCTCCTAACTGGGATCTGGAAATTGAACAGTCCAAAGTTTGGGAAATTTTGGATCCAGGGTTTTAGTTCAGGCCACTTGCAAATTTCAGATCCACATGTGGATTCTGAACTCCTCCCCTCCAAATTTGAGACCATTTGGATCTGGGGCTTTGCTTCAAGTGTTCTTTGTTCCTGTGATTTTTATATTGTTTTGGGGTGCTGAATGGCATTGATTCAGCTATATTTGACTCCTGAGGCTTCTCCTGATGAGCGTCTGTTCTCTGACACCATCTGGGAGTCCCTCTGTTGTGCTCTGTGTTGATGGGTGATCATGCTTTCATTGTGTCTGTTCCTAGGGCACTAGCTTCCTGCCCCCTACACATATGACTCAACCCAAAATAGACTGGTTAATCAAGCAGCAAGTCACCACGTTACTGTATGCAGTAACGAAGATCGCTTCAGTATCTCATCTTGAAAATAGAGCACCTTTCCCCTATAGTTTCCCACCCAAAACCCGCCAACCTTGATTAAACAAACAAAAAAAGAGATGAAAATCCAAAGCTGGTGCATTGTGCAATTTCTGGCATCTGTCCAGTTGTGGCAGGATCTTTAAGGGAAGCAGATACACTGCAGCCTCTTTCCAACCAGATGATGATTTATCCACAATTCCTATCAGAGCTGGGTTTGGCTTCTGAGGTGCCTGCAGCATAAGATATGAATGAGGTTTTTGCATTGAACCATGCTACTTCCACAGCTGGTGGATCAGGAACTAAGACTTAAACCTTCTAGGGACATATTTTATCCTCCGTCATTGTGAAAAACTCCCATAGATGATGTTAGGATTTCTGCACCAAGAATCAGGCTGTGATGTTTCACGCTTGTCTGGTAAAGTTGACCTGGGCCTTGTAAAATCTAGTAAAACATTGGTTGGTTTTTCCACTGATGAAAGAGCATGTCTGTTGTTTAGTATGGTGACCCTTCCAGCTATTCATAGCCATATCTCATCACTGGTAGGGCCTGCTGTTCTTCCTCAAAGCAGACATGGTTAGATTTAATGGGAATATATCATTAAAATCCCCTTTTTGCATGGGCAGTATTTGTTCTGATACTTTATATGGGGGAAGATATTGATCTGGTATTCCGGGGAAATGTGAGAGCAGAGAGGGACTGAGATGTTTGTTACTTGCTGGGGGAGGGGTGTCTGGGAATCTTTCTTGGTATAATTGATGCTGTATTAGCATATTTTCCATTACCGGACCAAATAGATGCTCCTTACAAGAAGCCATCCAGGGGTTTGAGGTACATGAGTGGGAGTTGCTGAGTGGAGAAAGTTCCTTCCTGAATGGAAGCTGAAGAAACTCAGCCCTTTACAAAATTGGGCCCTTCCTCCACTCCACTCCCTGTGAATATATTTTGAGGGAAAATATAACCCTAGTATTCCCTCGGTTTGTTGTCTTTGATTGGCTCTGCTAGGAAAGGGGCATATTCTGATCTAAACAATTTCATATGCTTCAGTGACCCAGACAGGCAGCTGGTATCACATCTACCTTTTATATGTGTACTATAGTGAGTAGTGGTTTCACCTTTTCCCTACTCAGAGCCTCAAGTGACACAGTGGGGAAAAAAGCTTGA
Organism: Natator depressus; assembly: GCF_965152275.1. Classification (NCBI taxonomy): domain Eukaryota; kingdom Metazoa; phylum Chordata; order Testudines; family Cheloniidae; genus Natator; species Natator depressus. The sequence continues at coordinate 80,322,096 of NC_134242.1, read as the reverse complement.
GCCCTCTCTACAACACAGCTTTCACCATGCTGCCACCACACTGGAGCCGCCCTGGTTGTGAATTATGAGTCCTAATTTTACTATTGTAGACAAGGCTGTGTGTGTGAACAGCACAAGGGAGGAGAATTTGAATGTCGAGTCTGAATGTCTTTGACATTTTAGTATTTTCAAAGCTTCCAGAACCAGATTGTGTGATTGGATCAAATGCTCATCTTTCGCTCAGCATGCATGAATCTTCCCCCTGAGTTATAATATTTGTGTGACTGCTTCTGACACCCCAATACCTTTGTGTTTGGCTCTGAGAGTTGTTGACTAATTTTGATCACTGGATAGATTAGCCAATAATAGGACTGGATTGTGATGATCCACAAAAGCATGGGAAAAAATAAATCTCAAAATTAATCCGTTATTGCATTCAGTGAACAATGTTTGACTTTTTTTGTGCTTTTTAAAGGCATTCTTAAGCATTATAGCATAAAAGGACCTATTTCCTCTTTCATCTGTGGGTGTAATCCCCAAGTGTATCAAAGACAGTCTGTATTTCTCTGAGAAAACAGAAGCCCCATAGATCTAGTAAAGTGGGTAACAGGCCTGTGTTTTGGATTCATGCTGAGAAGCCAAAGTGCAGGTGGAAATGACAGATAGTCATAGAAACTGGAAAGAAAGGAATATTAAGCTAGAGATGAATCCCAAACAACCCCCAAATCCATACTCTCCCCAAATATGGAAAGTCTTAAATCCATATTTTGGAGTTTGATCATTGTCTCTCTCATTGTCATTCCTTCCCCTTCTCTGACCAAAGCAATGGCTTCTCTGCAAAACATTCTCAACTGCTTAGTTCTAAGAGTTTTAACAGTCTGGGGTTAGGAAGAAACTTTCCCCAGAAACATTTATTGAAAAAAAAAATCCTCTATGCAGGTTTTACATTTTCCTCTGCAACATCTGGTACTGACCTCTAACTGAGACAGGATACCAGACAAGATCATTACATTGGTCTGATGCAGGTCTGGCAGTTCCTCTGTTCCTAAATGACCGGGCTTCCACTGCTTCCTTTAGCTATTTCACAGTGTAATAGATCAGAAGAAGTGACTTTCTGAACCTCTGAAGTTGATCTCTTCCAAATCTCTAACCACATGAATACTCCTGGAGAATGCAGACATACACATGTTCTCCTGGGGTTCCACTTGGTTAGCTAGAAACTGGCAGCACTGTGGGATTTAAGGTGTAAATATTTATTTGTATAACTTTGCCCTCCTTCTGGTGATGTTTATATTTAGATTTTCTCCTGTCTCCTTGCCCCTTGTAAAAGAAGGAAGAGCTTTGATGCAGCTCCAATACAATAAGGCTGACATCAGATGGTGAGCTCTCTTCTGTTTCATTTTGGAAACATTGGGGCCAAATTTAACAGCAGCATAAATAAATGCAACTGGGGTGGCTCTGTGAATTTGGCCTTTATGTTCCATAAAACATTTTATAGTAGTCCTGGAAAAGCAGAAGTGACTGTCACTTTTTTTTTAAGGTGAATAAGAGAGAGAAAAATAGTTACAGGGTGTGCTGTCGGGGGGAGGAGGGGAGGGGGGAATACAACCATGGTATCTCCTTTTATTTTCTTATGAGCTGTTCACTTTCCCCAGGAGCAGCAGCAAGATGGATTTTGAAGACAGATGTTGCACTGGAAAACAAAGTCAGGGTTTCTTTCAACTGCAAGACATTGATCCTTTTACTTGTGTGAAGCAATGGGGACAGCTAGTGGTCAACTGTCTGAATCACAGGGAGACACCTCCCATGAAAGAGTGGAAACATCCCTTGTTCTGCATTTCAAAATTCTTGGTATGGTCACTGCATTCTATTCTGTTCTAATCTGTTCTGTTCTGTTCTTATACTGAAGTGCTCAGTATTATAGTGTCTGAGCACCTTGAAGTAGAGCATTAAGTAATGTGACTAACATCTGCCACTTGTTTGTTCTCTCATCCTCTTCCCCAAGGGGAGAACTATATGCAGTAGTGTTTTGTTTTGGATTTTTTTTTATTGTGGTGATTTTTGCCATGCTACTTCAGCTAAGCGGAACACGTATGTGCTGAAAATCTGAAGTTGTGCATTCAGAGAACATGGAAGGCTTTTTCAAGTTTGTCTCTATAAGTGCTTTTTTCTTCCACTAGGTGTCATCAGGTGTGAAATGTACCGAGACAGATTCTCTGATCCATAATGTCAAGCTGTCTGAGCTCCAGATATCTGCCCTGTGTGATGCAGGAAGACTTTTAAACACATAGGACTGGCACTCTCTTATCCTTCACCTTATGCAGTCATTTACAACAGTACAAACTGGGTATAAAGTGCAACCAGATGAGAACGCTAGTACAGCCACTGTGCTGTGCTGGAAATGGCTACACAAGGTGCAGAGTAATGGTGTGTGAGACCCACAATCCTGTTGCACCAGTGTTGTATTCTGTTAACAAGAAGTTGTGGTTTTGAATAATTTTTCTTCTGTTAATAGATATATACAGTTCAAAAAGGCTCTACTGTTGCTGTGTAAATGATTGAAACTTCAGAAGTCCATTGCCTCTCTCTGTTTTGTAAAGAGAGAGCTGAAATCTCTGAATGGATAGTCAGTGTGGTGTACTGGTTGTAAGACAAGAATAATCATCAGGATTCCTGGGTTCTAGTTCCCACCTCTGCCACTGACTTGTTTTGTGATATTGGGGCTGTCATTTAATTGTTCTTCAAAGTATTCATCTGTAAAATGGCAGTAAAATGGGTGTTGGTATAGTTTGATAAATGTTTATAAAGTGTTCTGAGATCCTTGGATGAAAGCTGGCGTAGAAATTTTATTGTAAGTAATTCTCTTTTTCGTTGCATGAGACAATGGGTAATAATTATATAACACAAATATTTATTGATGTAGCAGCTAGGATGCAAATGGGAAAAACAACCACATAACAATCCTCATAATGTTGCCATCTCTTTCCTTAACTGTTATTTTCAGGACATGCTGTGCTTTGAATTTTTAACACCTCATACTGGGCTGGATCTCCTCAGGCTGTGTGAGTCATGCCACTTACTTATGTGATGTGATTGAAAGTGACGGAACGCTTGCATTTGAACATGAGAAACCACTACCCAGTGTGACATGAAAACATTGGGCTCTGCCTGGTAAACTTTCCAGAACAAAGTACAGAAGGATTCGTGACCAGTGTCTGATGCCTTGTCAGTTTGTGTCTCTGGAGTCACGCTGGCCCTCCCCCAATCAATCTGATGCCCAGAGAAAGGGGTGGAAAAATCCAGCCCACAGGCAAGAGTCCCATGCAGGTCACTTTGTATCTAAAATGTCAACAAGCCTGAGGCATGAAGGCAGGCTTTTCCTCCATGTGAAGAATCTACATTCACTGGGGTGGGCTAATGGATGAATTCTGTGACCAGTGGAGCTAGGAAAAATGTGACTAACATTGTGTTGGACTGATGTATTTATGTACCCGTGTATGTGTGTGTAGCACTACTGTTGAGTAGAGGGAATGTCTCAGACCTGTGTCCGTATTTATCCAATTGGGAATAAAGCCACATTATTTTTCACATATGAGAAAGTGACACCTTGACTTTTAAATCCCATCTGCTGGGTGAAGTACTTCATGCCCAAAGTAATAGGTTGGTGGTCTCTATGAACAGGGGTATCCTTAAACCGTGAATTATGTCACCTGAGATGTACCATGAGAGCACATGTACCAGTCTGCAGTTAGATATTGGCCTTGAGATCCAAATGTGGATCGCTAGAACCTAGTTCCCAAATGCAGTGCTCTGGCACATGGAGGACCCCATCTCAGTTGCAATCAGATAGTACATTTTTTAAAAAGGGAGTAATGTCCAAAACATGGTAGTCTGCGATTAGGTGACCCACTATGATAAACTACAGATACATTCCCTATCACGGCCACTACAGAGTTACAAGGTGGGTGAGATAATATCTATTATTAGACCAACTTCTCTTAGTGAGAGATAAGATTTTGAGCTTATACAGAGCTCTTCTTCAGGTCTGGGAATCTGACTTAGAGTATCATAGCTAAATACAAGTTGGAACAGATTATTTAACATAAGTAGTTAACAGATACTTCAAGGGACAATTCAAGGTGAAGTGGTCCATTAACACCTGTCTAGTAATAAGGAGGAAAGGAAAGGGGAGAGGGAAGCAGTGGGAAGGGGTGTTGTTAGTGGGTTACAGATTGTTGTAATAAGCCATAAATCCAGTGTTTCTATTCATTCTATGATTTTTAGTGTTTGGCAAAGTAATGAATTTAAGCTCCCAGGCTCGTCTTTTGAAAGTGCTGTGCAGGTTTCCTTTGAGGATGATGACAGATAGGTCAGATATAGAGTGATGGTTTTGTGAAAAGTGTTCACCCAGAGGTGATATGGTGTTTTGTCTTTTATCATTTTCCTGTGTGAGTTCATTTGAGAGCATAATGATTGTCTGTCTGGTTTACACAGTTGCTAGTGGGGCATGTAGTACATTGTATGAGATACATCACACATTGTGATAGACATGTGGAGGACCCATGGATCTTGAAAAGGTGTGTGTGTGGGGGGGCGGAGCGGGGTGATGTTGATCATTGTAGTGTGGAGATATGGCTGCAGGTTTTGCAACTGTTAATCTGGCAGGGTCTGATGCCGCTTTAAGTAGTTGTCCTGGCCTGTGGGGAGCTTGCTTCTGATGATGGATTTGGTGAGGTTGTGAGATTGTTTGAAGGCCAGAAGAGAGGACTCAGGAAAGATTTATTTCAGGATGGGTTCCCCATCGAGTATGGGTTGTAGTAGTTTGATGATACCTCATATGAGTTCTAGTGTGGGATGGTAGTTGACAAATAGGGGTGCATGGTTGGAGGGGGTTTTTATTTCTGTACTGAAGCAGATTCTCTCAGGATATTTGAGTGGCCTGGTCCATGGTGAGATCTACTTCGCTGATGGAGTGGCCTTGTTTGGTGAAAGTGGTTTTGAGTGTGTTAAGGTGTATATCCCAGCCACTTCACCTTGAATGATCCCTTGAAATATGTGTTAATTGCGTGTGCTAAACAATCTGTCCCTCCTTGTATTTGGCTGTGACACTGAGGTCCGGTCTACACTACAGACCTATATCGGTATAACTATGTCACTCAGAGGTGTGAAAAATCCACCCCCCTGAACAACCTAATCCCCCATGTAGACAGTGCTATGTCCACAGGAGAGCTTCTCCCACCAACATACCTACCACCTCTCAGGGAGGTGGATTAACTAAACCGATGGGAGAGCTCTCTCCTGTAGGCATAGAGCGTCTTCATTAAAGTGCTACAGTGATGCAGCTGCAAAGATGCAGCTGTGCTGATACAGTATTTTAAGTGTAGACTTGCCCCAGATAAGTGTCCCAGACCTGAAGAAGAGCTCTGTGTAAACTCAAAAGCTTGGCTCTTCCACCAGCAGAAGTTGGTTCAATAAAATATTATCTTACTCACCTTGTCTCTCTAATATCCTGGGACAAATGGCAACAGCAGCACTGCATACTAGTCATTCATGAACTAAAGAACAGTCATAGAAATAACCTCTCCTTAACATAATGTTCTCCACTAGATGGCACTTTTAATACATAGCAGAGGCAAACACTCCACTTCCTATTAGGCCCCTAAATCACCTGCTCTTAGAATTAAGTAGATTACAGCTGGTAAGTGACCAAAATAAAGAAGGTTCAATTTACTGTGGCTCTGAAGCATCTTTCACAGCTGCTGGTACCATTTACATGAATCACTGATTAAATACCCAACCCAATGTTGCAGAAAGTTGAACTGACCCAAACATTAAAAACAGGGGGAAAATCATCTTGATATTGGAAAAATAAAAAAAATTGGTTCCTTCCTTCTCCACAAATCAAAGTTTGTAATGTTGTTTAAACAGCAAATTCTCTGCTGTGTGTCCAAGCAGCAGCCAAACCAGGGCACTGAGATTCTTTAGTGATGGAGGGTACATGAGCTGGCATGATATTTCACTGGCATGCTCCATGCCTCTGCTTGGCCTCTCAACCCAGCTCATTTCCCATGCTGTCTCGGCTCTACCTGCCCACTGAGGAGAGGAGGAAGGTAGAGCACGTATAAATAAAATGCTGCCCTCTGCCAAAAACTGACAGCAACAGCGGGCAGAGTGAAAAGGGAAATAAGGGAGAAAGAATAAACAACACAAAGGGAAATGGGAGGTTGAAAGGAGGAAAGTAAAAAGGAAGCCCAATAATAATAGCACATTTAGAAAGTAGTATTTTGTACTTACCTGATGTGTTTCATCCCAGTTTCAAAGCACTTTACAAACAATGCTCTCATGAAATAGACATGTATGATACCTATTTTATACATGGGGGAACTGAGAAGCAGAAAGACTAATTCATCCAAAGTCACACACCATAGAACCCAGGAGTCCCGGTTCTCTAACTCTTAAATTCCTATAATTTTCACCACTGCTGAAGCTGCACCAGTAGGAAATTTTACGAGAGAAATCAGTGAGGACAAGGAATGATTCCTGCTTTGTCTATGCTAGCCAGCCAAGCCGTGTTTGAAACTAATGTGGTTGCAGCCATGCTTAACCAGAGGACAAATTATGTTTTCAAACATGGGTCAAAGCAGAGTAGTGGACCTAGGACCTAATAAGGCTGTGTCTCCACCATAGCACAGGCACTGATCAATCTGGGAGACAGATAAAGCACAACGCTTTCACCTCTGACCAAGAGTCAAGTTTCATTGAAGTGAATTTAGTGGTAATCTTAAATCACTTTCTTGTTCCAATAAATACACCACCTCACTTCTGCCACTTAGCACTTTACAGATGATGTTCAGCGTCTTAAATTCTTTCTTTGCACAGGTACCTTAATGAGGTCAGGAAGGATGTTTTGGTGGTTAAGGAACTAAATAGTGATGTAGGAGAGCAGGGTTCAATTCCCAGCTCAACCGACAGACTTCCTTTGTATTCTTGGGCTAGTCACTTAATCTACCCTTTGCATCAGTTCTCCATCTGTCTCATCGGGATAGTACTCCCCTGCTTCACAGTGGTGGTGCGAGGATAAAATCCATTATGAACTGCGCAGAGATTACTATAATGAGGTCCATCTAAGTACCCAGACAGATAACTTCACACACACTACTGTACAATAACCGAAGAAGAATAAGATGAATTATATCTCTTTCAACAAGCTCTAGTTACAGGGGAAAACGTATTAAATTTCCAGGCCTTTTTAAGTGAAGAGTAGAGCCATGCAAATCCGCGGATATCTGCTTTATATCTGCGGACCATTTTGGCTAATTGCGGACTGGATGCGGATACAAATTTCGTATCCACGCAGGGCTTTAGTCAAGAGCTTTGCTCAGGGACTTCTACCTGAGTAGCCTGTGTAAGGAGCCAAAATTATTCATGAACCCACAAAAAGCCTTTAAGCCATTTATTTTGACAGTGTCTTTGCTGAAGGAAGCCATTCAGAGTTAGCAGGCTAGCAATTAACATGGTTAAAAATTCACTATGAATGGGATAGGATTATTAAAAATAAATCCAATACATTTGCTTCACTCATTCTGATCTGTTCAATGTCTTTCCGCAAATCCCAGGGTAAATGCATGAGCTGGAAGTATATGTGAGTTCAGTGTTGGAGTGAAATCTCCAGTGTCACCCCGAAAGAAGAAGCTGTGAAGTGTCTTGTGTAGGTGGTTTGTAAATGTACAGCTGTTGCTTAAATTGCACAGTATCTGCAAAATGAAGCAAAAGCCTGATTTAAAAATAGAAATGTGTGGGCGATGAGACAAAAATCTGCCTCTCTTGGAAGGTACCATACCTCTCTCCTTCACACAACTGCCTCTTTTTGTTGTAGCCTAAGTTTTCTAATTTTCTGGTAGCTTGGAGTCAGATGTTCAGTAACGTAGATCTAATCCTCAGAACATCAGGGGTGTCACACGAGCAAAAAAATACAGAGGCAAAACATTTTGGTTTTTTGGAAAGACATGTCCCAGAGAGCTCTCTGCTTTGCTTCAGAGGAGCCGAGAGAAGGGGCTGCAGCAGTTTTTTGCATAAGTACAATTAGCACGTAGAAGTCACTGCCACACGATAGTCTTCAGACCAAAAAGCTTAGAAAGATTCAGAAAAGGATTTGATAATTGTATGAATAATAATATTCACAGTTATTAAACACAAGTTTAAGGGATCTAAATCCTCATGCTTCAGACTTTAAGTTGCCTGGGGTTAGGTACAAATTTTCTGTATGTGTTGTGTGATTTTATTACTCATTCCTCTGGAATATTTGGTTCTGCGTTCTGACTGCTGTGAAGGATGGGATACTTGACTAAGTGAACCATTATTTTGATTGTGCAAGGCAATTCTTATGTCCACAGTTATAGGCTATAAAATAATACCTCACACTTTTATAGTACCTGACATTCCAGGATATCAAAGTATTTTACAAATAATTTTCATCTTTACACTTCCATCACCTAAATGAGTCTTTTGCTCAAACCTAATTGGTTACAGCAGAATTGACATGGCTGATGAATCAAGCATGTGATATTTTGGGAACAGATGATCACCTGCATAAACACCTCTATAAATAGCATTTATAAATAACTTGGTATAATAATATACAGCAAGGGTATTTTGGGAATAAAAAAATCATGGATATCAAAGTGTTTTTGCACATTTGCTGTGTTTAACATCCCAAATCCACTCTTCCTGAATCTGTCTAGTTACTTATATGGCCACCTTTGCTGTAGTATATGAGCACCTCACAGACACTAAGTAATTTATCCTCACAACACCCATGTAAGGTATGAAAGCATTATCTACTTTTTATGGAGGGGCAGTTGGGACACAGAGAGATTAAGTGGCAGAGCAGGGAACTCAACCAAATATCCAGAGCCCTGGTCCAATACTGTCACCACAAGTGTCTCCTCCTCTTTCACCTCCTCTCCTGCCCCCTTTCCTCCCATTGTACTTTTTTGTTATGTCACTAGTGGGTGTGTAACCATGAAATGGAGGACTTGAGCCAAGGAAGCTCTGGTGGGAGAAAATTCAGTAGCAGTTTCAACACTGCAAGTAAAAAGTAAATGTCAAAATTGCTCCACTGTATTCTACCTTCATTTTGCTGCAAACCCTTTTGACCACAGACACCACCATCCTGATGTACGCTTTTAGATTCCAGAATAGGGACTAGGGAATTCTACTTTGATAGGAAGTTTTTACTCCTGACATTGCATGAATGGAGATATCCACTAAAGATATAGGAATGAAATTCATGAGCGAGTCTAAACGATGTAACTTGCACCTTCTTCTGTTCCCCTTCAATATGTAAAATATGCCACTTTAGAATCCAGTTTGACTCAGTGGGCTGAATTTGAAGGTGATGTGGTTTTTGGGAGTCTGAGAAGTTCTAACTGAAGATGTGTCTACGCTACAGAGAATATATTAGCCTAGCTATGTCAGCATAGCTGTGCTGGCATAACCATATAGTACAGGCACAGCCTACACCGACGGAAGGGGTTTTTCGGTCTGTGTGGAAACACCACACCACCTCCCCAAATGATGCTAGCTATATTGACGCAAGCCTTGTTCCATCAATGTAACTAACCCTACGCTGGGGGTTAAGTCAGCATCTCTGTGTCAGTCAGGGGTGTGGTTTTTTCACATCCCTGACCAACGTAGCTATATTGACAAATGTAGCTCAAGTCTAAACTAATGTAATTTACATGGAGAGGATTCTAGATGAAGGCATAAATTACATCAGTTTACATTCTCTTTGATTAATTTCCAAATGTGGCCTGTAGTTCAGCATCTGAATTTAGGTTTAAGAAGGTGCTGTTTACAAATCACAGCAGTTAGCACAAGGTGGCTTTTCAGTAAGTTCTTTCTCTCTTGGTGTGTGTGTCTGCTCTGATGCTTCCTTGCCACAGAAGGGCTTAAAATTAAATGTTATAACCCCAAATCAGGCTCAGTCCCTTGCCAAGTAGCACAGAGATACGTTTCAGCTCTGTAACCAGCACAATATGGCTCTTGCCAACATGGCAGGATATCAAAGGCATTGTGTAATTAAACAGCACTCGATGTTGCTATGGCAGGCGTTTCTCAATAGCCATCAGTTTCATGGAGGAAATCTCATGAATATTGCCGAGTAAACAGAATTATTGTACCAGTGCTGTTAGTTCCACACAGCCTCCGGGGTTGAAAGGGCCGTTTGCAGCACGTGGCTGTCTCAGTTCATGAGATGCCCTCAGTGACACCACTTAGCAATGAGTCATAAATCTTAGAGAGAGGGAAGTGCAGTCCAGAGGGGGATTAAAACTTCCATACTGAGTTACAGAGTGAGGAGTCATCACAACTCAAAATGGGTATAGTGTTAAAAGCTGGTTATCAGTAAACCAGCACAGCCCAAAACAAGCTTGGAGGTCACAATGGAGACCTCTGGTGTCCTACTGCTAACTCTCCAGATATGTTCTTGGCTGTTTAAGGGTTTTAGTCTTTGGTGGGAATTATAGAAACTAGAACATGTATGCAGATAATTGCCCAGCGGGTGTTAAAACAACCATGTAATTCTTCTACTATGATGCTTACATAGCATAAGAATGCTGGTGCTTTGTAGGTGGTCAGCTGCATATACGTATGGAAGGATATACGGGTGTATCTGCAGTCTCCAAAGAGTTAACTGTGTGAGTAACAATGCTAATACATTGCAGTCATATAGCACCTTAAATCCAAGCATCTCAAAGTACTTTGCGAACATATGGAGAAGATCATATGTGTATATTTTCAGTCTTCAAAGAGTAAATACACAATAAACATTAATATTTTCACACCTCCATATTGTCTTAGATTCAAAAATGTCCAAAGTGCTTTTCAGTCATGAGTAAATTAAACCTCATAACACCCTTGTGATATAGAGATTAGCGTCATTTTGCAGATGGGCCCACTGAGTTGGCCAAGGGAACAGAGTGAATCTGTGACAGAGCCAGGAATTGAACCCATGAGCTCTGACTCCCTGCTCCTGCTAGCCACTAGACAATGCTCCTTGCTATATGATTTATTATATGCTTTACACTAGATCAACAGATGTTTAGCAACTATTCAAGCTTCTCCCATTCCCAGGTGATTGATGCCCTAGCTATTTCTCTCTGCAGGGCTTCTCAGGACCCAGCTGTGAACATCAGCTAGTGGCCTTGTTATTTTGAATTTCTGGGAAAACTAGCACATTGCAGTCCAGAATAGTTTCATTTTGAGGTGACATATCCTAATGTCATTCCTTCGCTAGTAACAGCATTCCGAATCTGCACAGCAAACCCGCCTGGACTGGAGAACTTCTTTGATGCCTGTTTGTGATTTAAACAGGCTGGATGGATTGACACTGTGTGAAGGGTCACGTCTGTAGAGTTTTCATTCCTAACACATTACAAATGACTGGATTTTTTGACCTTTGTTGTTTCTCAGACTAGACTGTTTCAGTTAATGAGGAATTGCCGTGTAATGTCTCCTCTTATCCTCTCTTTGTAGGTAGTCTGTGCTTTCAGTATCATGAGAAATTTCCTGAGCTAGTGTGGGGTCAGAAGAATGCTAACATATCTCTCTCTCTCTCTCACTCTCTCTCTCTGGAGGGGAGAGCTAAGTCCGGTCCCACAGGAGCCCCATCCATAATGATCTTTCATTGAACATTATGAAAAATGGATTATGAATATCTTAGCATCAGTTCGGTGCTGCAGTTCAGCTGCCCAAATAAATATGTCTGCTTTGATTTAGAACATATTCCCTGTGGGTGAGTTAATGAGCTCTTTTGTGAACCCCAAGGGCTCTTTCTTGTAGTCCAGCTTCCCATCATCTGACATACTTCTTGAACACCATGGGCATGGGCCATAGCAGATTCCCAACACTGCAGCCAGCTACTGTTCTCAACAACTGGGCTGAATCCATAAAATGTAGTTCTTGGAGATTATTGATCACTGACTTTATTTATTAAATACAAAGATTGGAAGCCCCCATATCATATACGTCTCTAATATGTGCAGCCATGTGTTCCTGCCCTCATCCTCTGCCTCTCTTTCTCCTTTGTTATTTTTCTCCCACTTGTCACACCTCATCCCTGTTTAACCTTAAGTTCTTTGGGGTAGAGACTCCCTTTTATTTTACACGTGAACAACTCTTGGGACAGTGGGGCCCTGATCCTGAATAGGACCTTGGAAAGCTTCTGTAATACAAATAATACATAATGATTCCACTCTGAAAAATGAATCTCTACCAGATTTGCTCCTCATGTGAGTTCAGAATCATACCTACTCATTTTAGTGACCAAAATAAAATAAAATAAAATAAAATTACAGTTTGATGTTTTTTGTCCTAGTCCTGCAGAGCCAATTTAGCTGTGGGAGAGGGAGCCGGAGTCTGTTCCTTCTTGGATATTTACCATCCAAATTGTTTTTTAAGTTCCAGTCAGTCGCACCTGTGCAAATGTTCAGAAAGCAATGAGGCTACTGAGGTGACAATGATGACCTAATCTGAAGATGATGGGATTGCATAGGTGCAACTAAGGTCCTTAATTTTGCTGCACAATCTCTATTGCTGGTGATATTGAAGTGAACAGAAAAGGACCCAGCTTGACTCTATGGGCCTGAGCTGAGTTTGCAGGGCTGTTGGTCAGAAAAAAACATATTTTTGGGGGGGAAACTCTGCACAACTAATACAGGAAACATTCAGAGACAAAGTTAGCACCCCACAAAGCCATTTTTAACAAATCACTTTTGAGAGAAGAATTGTTCTCTGTCCTGTTCTCAGGATCAATTATAGCCCTTCATTCAAAAGCTGTTAGGTTTAGACTACTATGGAGATTACTTTGGCTATTAACATCAAATGACATCTGGCAAATCTACCAACAAAAAAAAATCCATTTATTCAATACTCAAAGTATACCCACCAGCAAATAACCCAAAGCGGCACACCCGTCCAACTTTTTTGAATATTAACATATGATAGACATGCCTGATTTATTAAATACATGCAATCAGAGAGTTCACTCCATTTAATAAAATCACCAGAAACAGCGTGTTATGGGTAATGTAAAAAGCACACACTGTAATTTCAGTACCACCCTGTTAAATAGCCTGATGGATTCTATTACTGTATGTTCCTCTAAAAAAGAGCTCTCTATTGTAATGATTATTTGTGATAATGTGTAATAATGATTTGTAAATCTGTTAAAACTTCCAAAATAAATAAATAGTTTTTAAAAAATTAACATTTCTGATGATGCCATATTTAGAAAAAAGCCTATCCAAGAGGATCACCATTTGGGACGAGAACATTGTCAATATTTATTTAAGTGCTCCAAAATTATGTCAGCTGTTTGGGTCTGGGACTGTGTTTTTGTTCTGTGTTTGTGCTGCACTTAGCACAATGAGGTCCCTGTCCATGATTGGGGCTCCTAGGTGCTACTACAATAAAAATAATAATAGTAGTCCAGGTCTAATACAGAAAAGGGGCTCTCATATATAATATTTATAACCTTCCCTTTAAAAGAATAGCCATAATCATATATGTGATATTGATTCTTCAAGAACTTCATTGATCTTAACTCTCAAATGTTTTTCCTGCCATATTTCCTTCTTTGTTTAGAACAGTTTCTTTATTTCATTTAGGGCACAGGAAATAGTATTTGAGGCCCAAGTCTCTGTGGGTGTCTCTTTTTATAAAAGCCTTAAAACAGGATATCCCTTTTATCAAAATAAACATAACATTTTGTTTTTGGAAAACAGGAAGGGCAGGTCATGGACTGGATGGCAATAAAGATTGTTACTGAGATTTCCGAACCTGGATCTGAAATGTTAGCAAAAGCCGTACATAACAAAACTGTGAACCTTGTCTTTTGAAGGTTTGCAAGAAAAGGAAGCCCTAGCAGGAAATGTTAAAAGGAACCTGTTTTCTTTCCTTTGTCTAAGGATTTATCTTATCATCCACTACCATGGGCACTTCAAATGCAGACTAAGTTCTAAGCATCAGGACAATTCTTTTTATAAACCACAGGTTTAGATATTAAGTCTGCTGACCAGCACATAAATACAAACAAAACAATGTTTTCCTTTCGCAGTGACCAACCCCGTGCATCCGTTCCTGCTTTGAAAGATAAATAAATCTTATGAAAAAAACCCCAAACCAAACCAAAACTACTATAGTCTTGGTGCAGAAGTTTAATGAGCCATCTGTAGCTCATAATATCAACTCTTGGTAGGTCTGTCAAGTTGCAGGCGTATGCTCAGGTGTGGTTCTGCTCTGACAATTGACTAAAAACAGTAGCCTCTTCCTCGAGAAAGCTCTCTGCTCATGTTAGTGACATACATCAGCAATTGCTCCTTTTTCGTCCCGATTAGCTTTGCACAGTTATTGAAGAGGGGTATAGATTCCATTCTGCCTCCAGTGTCACCAATGGAATTATGCTTGGATTCCGTACTACTTCATGGATCATCAGTGGAATTTGGAGCTGGCATTTGATACATCAAGTCTCGTCTCAGGAAGGGGCTTTTGTATGTAAAATATTTTTGAGACCCATTTCCAGCTTCTAGACCCTTCCCGCTGGCTCCTCCAAAAATGGCTTGTTCTGGATCCTTTTTCCCTTTTAATTCCCTGTCCCATCCATAACTCCATCTATGTCTACTGAGTTTTGAGTATGGAGAGCACAGGGAGAGGCCACTGAGGGTTATGCGCTATTCTCTGAAAAAGTGATATTAGGAAGTGTGATGAGGAAACAGCAAGTGGATCCACCACTAAACAGATCTATGGGCCTAAACTATCCCTTTACAGGCCTCTGATACTACTACAGCCATGAGCCAATGTAACAACAGTAGGGCACATACCCACCCATGCACAAGACACCAGGTTTGGGCAAAAGATACTTTCCTCCCCAGCTCTGCTTAGATCGTCTCACACAAATCTACTTACTCAGATCTTACATAAGAATGGAGGGGTGTGGAGCATTTGACCCTAAAGTGTGGGTATGGAGTAGCGGGATGCCTAGAGTACTAGTCATAGTACATGTCATAGTGTTTGGGAACCAACTGCAGAGGAATTAAACACAGTAGTAAGTGCCATCTCTCTTTCTCTCTCTCTCTGTGCATGTGCACTGGCTGCTCCAACACAGAAACCCTAATAACATCAGTGGACTTGGTAATGCAGATTAAGAGTAGTACTGCACTTGTCCCTAGAAGAGATGAGATGGCCTGGTAATATTTCCATGCATGCAGAATATGCAGGAGTCCTTAGCAGAGAATTGAATTTGAGGGAGAGGAGGATCTTCCTTTGGGAAATATCAACTGTGACACCAGCAGGCCAGGTGCTAGCTCAGGCCAGAGACCCCATGCCTCAGTGGAGCTATGACAAATACATAGATGAAATCAGTCTGGCTCATCTGTGTGTTAGTATTGTTAAAATAGGTATTAGAATTATAAGAATGTGCTCAGTGTTTAGACTTTATTGCCGTTACATGCATTAATCTCACTTATAACCTCTATATCCCTTATTGTAAGGTAATATATGAGCACTTGTATTATGAGCCTCGGTGACTGTGCAAATCACCGGACAGGAGAGAGACATTAACTAGTGTGAAGTGGTGATCTCCAACGGAAGGTGTTATGTCTTGTCCAACAGGAAAGGTCCCTTGTGGTGGGACGTTAAAGAAGAGAGTAGACATTGGTTGTCTGCCTTCCCTGCCACAAAGATGAGTCATGTAGGTGATTCCTCTTCTCAGCTGAATTTGCAGCTCAGAGCAAAAGTGAAGAGGGGGGTAAAAACCCCTAACAAAAAGCAGTCTCTCTATGCTGTTTGGACTCTGGGGGCAAGGTTTACTAGGCATAAGCAAGAGATCTCCAGTAGCCTGGGTTAGTCCTAAAGGACATATAGATCTTGCTTATTATAGAAACTTCTATTACTTTTTGAAAATTAAGATTGTAGCTCATTTGTGTATATGTTTACCTGCTCTAACCTTGTAAATAACTCTTTTGTTTTCTTTTCCTATTTAATATATCTTTATGTCGTTTATTATAGGATTGGCTACAAACATTTTTGGTGTGAAATCTCAAGTGCAATTGACCTGGGGTAAGTGAGTCATCTATTGGGACTGGGAGTAACCTGAATATTGCTGTTTTAATTCTTGGTAAAGGACCATCTATCACAAAGGTCTGCTCACCTGGGTGGTGAGATAGATCGGAGTGCCCGAAGGGTCTGTCTGTGAGTCCATGTTAAAGCTGTTACAGTGCCTGATGAGTTTACACTTGATAATTGGTTGGTGAAATCTAAGTACAGAACTCACAACCAGTTTGGGGTTTATCCCTTGCTTCCTAAGAGTCTGCCCTGAGGTTGGCACTCATGCTTTCGAGTCACATCAGGCAGCTTTACATCAGCATCAGCTGGATGACTGATTGGTGAGGAGTCGCTAAAGAGAAAGGAGCGGGGAGTATTCATACAAACTTGGCATTCCTTATGATTCAATCCCTTTGCTGCTCTTAGGTAGCGGTAGCTCCCAAACTGGGTTTTAGGCAAAACTTACCACTTCTGTTTGTTGGGTACAACACAAAGTTCCATCATGGTGAGATTTACCTTGGCTCAAGTAACTGATGGGAAGGATGCAGCAAAGATGACTTGGAAGGCCTAGGTAGTCCTGGGGAATACTAGTGGAAAAGTTCACCTTCTTGTGGTTCTGGCTCAGTGCAGTGAATACACTTAGCCTAATATAAACAACCAACCACCCGTTCCTAACCGCTAACTAATTTACAAACACATTGCTGGAAAGAGATGCAATGAGATTTCAGGACATGCCAGAGTGCCTTTCTGGGACTGCTGAAAGCATTTCGATTTGCCTGATGAATAAGTGACACAAAAAGCAAAAAGTTCCAGCTGGCACCCACTGTTGCCTTTTCAGCAGACAATCCTGTCACTGAGTGAGGCAACAGGGAATCCCAGCTATTCACACTCACACAACTCAATCCAAACTCAGCAAAGTGGGTTTCTCATTGCCAGCTGGCATGCCCCAAGGTGATAGCAGATCTCTGAGCACTGACCGCACCTGTTGAAAGACTTATTACTGTGATTTATTTTCCATTGCATTGCCCGCGGAAATGGGAAGAATTGGCCTTGTCTGTTGATGTGGATCATGAAAAAGAATTATACTCCTGAGTAGCAGAATAAAGTAATCTCTTCCAGGGACCAAGTGGATTGTGCATGGCACAGAATTCCTGGAGTTTGGACAGGTCATCATGCAGTACTCATGGTGCTGAGAGAAAGGAACCTGTGTGCAAAGACCTGAAAGTCAGGAAACAAAGAGATGTTCCTCTGTTTATAAATGCTTCCACTGAAGTCCCCATATATGATGTGCAAAAGCAAAGAGACCTCAGGCTGGCCCAGGGTCACAGGAATTGCTGTGTCACAAGAGATCAATGGTTCTTTGAGTCTGGCATCCTGTCTCCAACTCTGGACAATATTAGATGCTTCAGAGGAAAGTGTAAAGACTCCATATGCACTAATTTGTGTTGCCTTTATACCAGCTTGAGAGTTTGTTTCATAGTGCTCCAAACACCAGCATATCATCTACAATGGCTACAACTTCATGTATCCTGGCATTATGTATGCTGTTCCATGTTGGTTATTAAATGTAGTAAGCACTGACATTTCTACATGTATTTATTTTCCAGTATTCAGATCCTCGCATACACTGGACATTAGCCAATTTACTTGTTACTGTATCAGGCATGTACCTGGTAGTATTCTTCCTTGATTCTCTTGTACATGTCTCATAGATCTAGCCACAGTCACAACTCTCCTGTGCCATGATTTCACCACTACCATCATGGAGTTTTTCTGCTCTATAGGAATTATATACCTTAGTAATTATCATCGACTTTTCCATTCTCAGAATATCTTTCATCATTTGGTCTCACAGAGCAACTGGGATTGTCCATGGAATGTGTACTATGAGATCCACAGTTGTACTCACTTTGTTCTTGTACTCCTCAGGAAAATGCTCCAAACCATGAAATGTATCTTTGTATTCTCTCATTTGGTCATCTGCTTTAGCAAGTGTTAGTGTAATATCTCCTACTGTCATTACCAGTTTGATCAGATGAAGATCCAACCACACTTTGAGACCAACTGCTGGTGGTGCCTCTGTGTTTACAATGTAGGATTTTAGACATGTTGCATCCTTGTGCTCGGACATTACAGTGTATCTGTTTCTACATCCAGTGGCTCACTTCTATAACAAAACCTGGGTAGTTGTTGTAAGGGCTTATGTGAGCTTTAACTCTTTATACAATTTCGTGGATACTACATTGACTCGTATGTTTTAGAATGTGCTTACGTCCTGGGTTAAGTGTAGTAAACAAATCTGAATAAATAAATATCTTGCAGCAGAGAGTTCTACGGGTTAATTGTAAATTACAGAAAAACAACTGATGGCTTGGTGGCATCATGCAATGGAAAAGCTGTATCCCTTTTGCACTCCCCTCTGTACACCAACTCCAGCTGAGCTAAGGGATGGACCAATGGTACTTCACTTTTAGTCAAGATGAGGTTCAAACAATGAAGAAGGTTGCTGGTCTGGGTTTTTGAACAGATTCAGCCCTTATACCTAGGTTTTGTAATACAAATAGAAATGGTATCATGAAATTAATAATAATCAGTACAAGGAGAGTATTTTTTTAAATGCAAACATCCTCCCGTATGCAAAGTTTGCAACCCAAACTCAACAGCATTGTACAAGTACACAGAAACAGACTAGGAACAAAAATGAAACTAGACCAATAAAGTGCTGTACAAAGGAAACAACACCTGGCTAACAGTAACCAGATTTTTAAAAAATATTTCCTTTTCACTATTCTGAAATAGTACAACCTGTGCAAAGAATATTTTTTAAACCATTTTTTCACTTGACAAGTTTCCTTAAAAAAATTAAATATAAATAAGTATGAGCTGCTTTAGGCTGCATGTTTCTTTCTTCTGCTTTTTTTTTTAGGGGTTACAGATGGTGTTTGGGATGTGAGAAGGAGAAAATAAAACCTCATCATGTGACCAGACTATTTTTAACTGTAATACTTTTACCTTGTCTGTTTTTGTTTAGTAAGCACATGTGATGATCAGCAAGGAAGAAGGATTCTCAGTATTCCCTGATGTCTCTGTGGTGAGAGGATTTTAATGGTGGGAATGGGATAGGGTAGAATTTATTTTCTTGCACACTCAATGTATCATGGAAGATATGGGTATTATTTTTACTCCCCTCTGGTGATTGTGGGCATAACATGAGTAACCTGACTTTCTGGACATAAGAGGGTATGCTCTTGTAGATCACCTGTAGCACCTGTAACATACAGAAAGATTGGCTTCTAGCTGGAGACTAGCTTGGCATAGAGCCCCTACAGATGTTAGTACATAGCAACATACACTATGTAAGTAGGACCATAGAGTGGGATTTCTGCTAAGTTCACTCTAATGTCTGGACACAACTTGGCAGGCTAAGATAGTCCTTTGTTGGCTTTGTAGGTCATAGAAAGGTTGGTATTTAGGATCAGAGGGATGAAACCAGGGTCCCTGTTCTTGGTTTTGTTTTCCCCAAAGGTTTGGAATGGAACCATTTTCATTTTGTGTAGGGGGTAGGGACAATAAATAGTGTCCAGATCTCCTGATCATTAGGGTGAGATTGGAAGTATTTTCCAGTTGGGATCCAGTGGATGGATCAGCAGAGTGGGTAAGTAGTTAGAGCACAAGTTTGGAAGCCAGGAGACCTCTCTTCTAGTCCTGACTCTGGCACTGGCTCATTCTGCAACCTTACACAAGTCACTTAACCTCTCTGTGCCTTAATTTTTCCATCTATAAAACAGGGATAATGATATTACATTCCTCCAAAAATTTCTTTGAGCTCTTTGGATGACAAGGGTTATGTAAATGTGAACAATCAGCATTACTGATGTATATAATAAGGAGTAATACAAACTAGAGGAGGCATGGATACTATTACTGTGACATGAAATTTCTGACGAAGACAGAGGAGTTGCAAAAGAAATCCAGGTTCTTGAAGGTACTGGACAACAAGCGCATCCCTTATAAGCTTCCAAAACAGGATTGCAAGCTCATCTGTGTGGTCATGAGCTAGGTACAAAATAATTTCCCTGCCTCAGGCACAACCACTAATAAATAAACCAACATGTCTAAAAGGGCAAAGACAGACTCTGTTTTGCAAACACTTTTCAGCTTGAATGTTTCCAAGACAGCAGTTTTATAGGTTGTGATTTAAACCTCAGGTCTGCCCTTTTAAAATCATTTAAAAAAACCCAAACTCTGTCTCCCTCAAGCTCACCATGTTGGCAGCTTCAGCCTGAGCCGCTCACTCTCCCCGTCAGCTTTGAGTCACCTCCACATCCACCCCCTCCTATCTCCACAACTAGGTGGCAGATGGTTGTTGCTGGAATTAGCGAGTCACTGGCAGTACCACCTGCTGCAAAGTTTCCTTGCTCTCATTAGCTTTGCAGTCATCCTTTCACAAAGGAGGAGCAGGAGGATGGACTTACAATGTTTGATGGGACTTCCTTTGTGCTCCCTTTCTACTGTGTGACACATATGAGGAATAGTTCCCTTTGCCATGCTCATTGGGCACTGTGGTTCACCCAAAGCAACAATGCTGTCAAGTTTCAGCTACAAGGCAGATCAATTAACGGCAGGGACAATGCATTTGTTCAGAGCAGAAAAGAGAATACAGGGGTGTGTACACGGGTGCCGGAACAATTTGTATAGTGGGGATGTTGAGAGCCATTGAACCAAACTGTACACCCTGTTTATGATGGAAACTACTTCAAGCCAGGAGGTGTGGCAGCATCCCCAGCACCTCTAGTTCCAGCACCTATGTGCTTCTTTAGTCCCACTGGAGTATGCAACCTCCTCTATAGGATGCAATAGTAGCGTTTGGACAGGGCAGATAAAGGCAATCAATGGCTGTAGTCATATTGCAACACAGGGCTTCCTTGCAGTCTCACCCTATGCCCACTTGGGGGGCAGCGGCATGGGACTCCCTTCTTCCCCCAGGAGCATTAGAATCTCCCCTTCTGAACAGCAACAGGGATTCCCTCTGCTCCCCAGAGAGGCAGGTGACCCCCAATAGTTACCCTAGCAGCCGGGTATATTGGCTTGGGTAAGTGGGTGGAGTTTTTCTCCTGCTGCCACACACAGAATTCTCTGCTGGAGAGGTACAGGCAGGGCTCTCCAGAGCAGTGGGTCATGGCATTACCATTCCATACCATTACTCTCCTCTGTCAGAGTTATTGTTTCAGGCTGTCTGCTGATGTGGGCAGACATCATTCTATCATCATGCTTTGTTCATGTTTTCAAGGTTATTTTTGAAACCACAAGGGGTTAGAAACTTTTCTTTATTAATGAAAAGGGAGATTCTGATGGGCTTATCTGACCTGAAGAGGCGGGCACTAGGCACGCACCTCTGTCTTAATCCGGCAAGATTTTATAGTAATTTACTACATTAAACAATTTGCACCCTCCCATGTGAGCTAAGTATTAATCCCATTTCAC
Organism: Natator depressus; assembly: GCF_965152275.1. NCBI lineage: Eukaryota > Metazoa > Chordata > Testudines > Cheloniidae > Natator > Natator depressus. The sequence continues at coordinate 80,300,532 of NC_134242.1, read as the reverse complement.
AGCTAGAAGAAACTGGGGCCCAGAGAGGGTTTGGGCATGTAACCACATAGTGATACAGTTTCAGAACCAGGATTAGAACTCAGGAGTAGAACTATGTGCAGTATTTTTGGTGAACAGTTTGCCAGAAAACGCAATTCTGGTTGACCGGCAAACATTCACAGATTGGCATCGACTTCAGCAAATATTTTTGACCAAACTGAAAAATCAAAACATTTAAAAAATGCCTAAAGAAAATGTTGTTCAACGCTTTGATTTGCTGAAAAATTTTGTTTTCGATTTGACCAAAAATGAAACTTTTTTATTTTTTGGTATTGCCAGCAAATCAAAAATCTGTTATTTCCCAGGAATTCCTGACTCCCAGCCCTTTGCTGAGATTACAAGATCACAAATCCCCATTATGCAGCTAGGTTGCAATAGTGTTCATGCTCGTTCATCTTTCTTTGAACAGACCCATTTAACATTGCAGTGAGATTGTGATAGTCTCTTCTCCTGTTTGTACAGTGTTTGTCTTAACTGTAGAAGATTGCGTTTTGTATCCAGGATGTAGACATATTTCTGAGCAGCTATTATCATTATTCTAAACACTTATTTGCCTTTTTTCAATTGCATTTCATTAAGGAATAATCCATGCACCATGTGGACAGAGCTCAGAAGAATAAGACTGTTAAAAATCTCTATTATGACAGTCTTTATTCTGTTACAATAACTGGTTAGTTTGAGACACATCCAAAAATATGAAAGTGGTTGCCAGTCATCTGAATCTGTGCAGCATTTTGTTGTTGTCCTGCCTCAGCACAGTGGGCTGGACTTGATCTGTTAAGGTCCCTTCCAGCCCTATATTCCTATGATTCTAAAGTGAAATGTCTTATTCTGTGTTAGGGGTGTTCAGAAAATACCTAGTAACTCCATGACACTGACAGTCTCTGCAGCATGGAGAGTGTCTACTATAGGTCACAGCTTTCAATATCTTTAACCAATCCTCTTGTGTGCAAGTTGTTTTGTGTGTCTTCTCCTCCCTGGTTTTACCAGAAATGACCTACCTTCACTTAGAGTGCTCCGCACTTGTACATACCCTGCCTTTATATCGATCAACCCTCCCCCAGGAGGTATTTATTATTTGTATTATAGCAGTGCCTAGGGTCAGGGCCCCAGTGTGCTAGGTACTGTACACACACAGGAAGGGCCATTGCTCCACAGAGTTTACAGTCTAAGCAGACAAGGCAGGAAAAGGGAGGGAGAGAAAAAAGAATCAGTGGCCGAGCTGGGAATAGGTTATCATCATTGTTGTAGGTAATTATTAATATTCTCATCCCCTTTTTAGAGTCTGTGCTAGGCCTCTTGGAGACAAAGCACACAACTCTCCACTTAGCTGGAGAGAAGCCTTTAGACCACCTTTGTGCCCTCCTGCTTCTGGGCTGCTCTGGGGGTCATGGTGATCCTTGGCATGACTTTGACAGCCTCAGAGGTGGAGGTGAGGGCAAAAGATCTATCTGGCTTTAAGATTAAACTCGATAAGTTTATGGAGGAGATGGTATGATGGGATAACATGATTTTGGTAATTAATTGATCTTCAAATATTCATGGTAAATAGGCCTAATGGCCTGTGATGGGATGTTAGATAGGGTGGGATCTGAGTTACTACAGAAAATTCTTTCCTGGGTATCTGGCTGGTGAATCTTGCCCATATGCTCAGGGTTTAGCTGATCGCCATATTTGGGGTCGGGAAGGAATTTTCCTCCAGGGCAGATTGGAAGAGACCCTGGAGGTTTTTTGCCTTCCTCTGTAGCATGGGGCACGGGTCACTTGCTGGAGGATTCTCTGCTCCTTGAAGTCTTTAAACCACGATTTGAGGACTTCAATAGCTCAGACATAGGTTTTTCACAGGAGTGGGTGGGTGAGATTCTGTGGCCTGCGTTGTGCTGGAGGTCGGACTAGATGATCATAATGGTCCCTTCTGACCTTAGTATCTATGAATCTAAGTCTAAGACAGGCTTTGGCATGATGAGATGAATGTTAATCTAAGTGTGGAGCAGTCAGTATTATGCTTTATTCCCACTTGGCAGCTGATCTGGAAGCTTTGTTGAAGTTGCAGTCACCCTCTTCATAGGGGGATGGATGTAGAGATCTCTGGTGCAGATCATGCGAAACCTTCAGGTAAGAGGGCCCATAGGAGAGGAAAACTCAGAGAGGCTCCCCTCACAGAGTTGCCTCTAAATTCTTATATCAGGGGTGGGGTGAAGGGATGTGTCTTGCCTCATACCTAGCTCCCTTGTAGAAGCAACAGGTCCGGCTCCCAGGCTCTACAGATCTCCCAAGTTCAGCATTGATGTCAAGGGATCTGGCAGAGGACCCAGGCATCTGAGTGGTTGCAGGCAAGAAGACAGGCTGTGAGAAATGGGCCTGGGGCTTGATACCTTTTGAGTGGCATTACTGTGGGTGCCAAGGGGATGATGCAAGTCATTTACACCATCCCTCCCCACTCATCCACATGCCTACATGCGGATCTACTCCATCACGCAGAGCTCTCCACGAGGCCCAGGCTGGGGGAAGGTGGAACAGGGCAATGTAGGCACCTGCGACACACACCTGACCCCCAGCTCCATCCCGCATATGAAAGGATGTATCCATGCAGAGGGCGGGGCATATCTTTGTGTGCAGACCTAGGGGAAATGGTCTGCTCCACAGTGACAGAAGGAAAAGGGTGGGTAGGGATATGGTCAGGGAAGGGATGAGGATCGTGTCACTCTCCCACTATCTTTGCTTCTTTGGGGAAAGGTTTAGCATTGTCACATGCCTGCGGGGCCCCCTCTCTGCACAGAACACGCCAGACCTGTGACCCCTGGGCAGAGGGGTGGGGTGGAGGACTTGTCTTTTGTTGAAAGCATGGAACAGATGTTTATAAAAGCCTCATGGAAATGCTTGTAAAAATAAAGTCATGGTAGCACCCCGACTGTGTAATGGGTGTTTGGGTGTCAGGGGCTGTAAAGGCCCATGTCACTTGGAGCTCTGCTGGTTAGAGATCAGCTGTGTAATAGCAGCATAACAGCACTCAGGAAAAAACAGTTCCAAGGGTGCTGTGTCTGGAGGGGCTGGGGTTTATATTTTTATAGTTTGACAAGCCCCATGCCTTCTTTTGGAATTCCCCCAGTGAGGAGCCTTCCCTCCCTTTTCCATGGCATCCAAGCCCTGGAAGTGATCTTCCACAGCTGTTTGCCACATTCACAAGAAATTTAATCACAACCCCAAGAAATGGTTTTTAAAGGAGAAAGAGGGGAATTCTTGGCTGTGCTGTGGGAGATGTCATATCTGGGTGGGAAAGCATCTGTAAGGCTCCCATGAGGAATGCTCATGGAGTGGGGGCACCTGCTATGCACAGCCAGCTCTGTGTCTTCCTACTGCAGGAGGCATGCCAGGGGCGCCTCAGGTGCAGAAGAGGGCAAACTTGAGGAGTTCTTACACCTTACTTATTCCCGAGTAGTGCACTGGTCCATAGGGGTCAGTGCAGTCAGGGAACAAATTAAGGCAGCTCTCAGGGTTGCTCTAACCTGCATTAGGGAATGAAGCAGCCCCAGGCTAGGGAAAGAGGTACCAGCCACCTTCTTGAGGTGCCTGCATTGCTGTCAGCACCACTACAGGGATGATTTTGCTCAGGTCATGAGTTTGTTCTATTTTTCTGTGGATTTTTTCTTCAATTCCGTTGCACCAGAAGTGCACCGGAAGTAGGCAGGCTGCCAGCATTTTAACCCCTGTAACATAGATTAACTACGAGCATGGCTAGACAATATGGTGGTTAAAAGGCCAGTTTACAGATTGTATCAGCGCTCCTGATGTTGCTACCCCAGTGGAGCTGCACCAAAGCTAATGCAATGATGTGAAATTTGAAGGAAAATGCTAGCATAGACAGTCTGGTGTGGGTGGGTGTGTTATGCAGAGATGCGTCTTCTTTCCCTTCTTAAGATTAACTTTAGCTTCCCCCTCCATTTCTCATTTTGACCACTCTTCTCTCTAATTTCACTAATATTAAATGGATTCACCTCAGCTTTTACATGACACATTGTAGCCATGGGTAGATATTTGGGGGGGGGGGAATTTGGTATAGATAGCACAAGCCAATTTAGAAATATGAGTTGTTCAAATGTTTTTATAGATGTGCATGTATATATGAAAAGCACAGTGTACATATATGGAAATACACACACACACACACACACACACATGCACGCATACAGTATGACCTTCTACCCAGTTCTCCCCAAGGGTAATGCTTGCTACTTCATCTCTCCCAGCATAACGCATAATGGAAAAAACTTGATTCAGATAGCGAGATATAACTAGTTTTGATACCTGTGGAAGGAAAGGAGAATGGATGGTGGATGCCTAGAGGATTGGTCCTCCCTGAGAAGATATATATACACACACACACACACACAGACAGTTTTTGTCAATTCTGCAGAAATTTAGGTCTTGCCCTCAGGAACACTCAGTATGACAGTGCTCTATAGCATTTCTAGTGCAGGTATAGGATGCTGCCTGATCCTTCCAAAGCAGAAGGCAAATGCTAGAGCCTCTGCCAAAGGAATAATTGACTCCCAGTTCCTCCTCCACTTATCTTCCAAGTCCTGGGTTTAGGGTGAAGCAAGAGCAGATGAAATCACTTAGGCCTAAGCCAGAACTTTTTCAGGTACTGCTCATAGAAGGCTGGGTTGTCATTCACTCTGGCTAGGGAAGGAGCCTGAATTCAATGATTACCAAATCCCTCTTCAAGAGAGTTTCTTTTATTGAGCTCTTGATTAATGTGCCCTTTGAATGCTCCACATTTAAAGTCCACATGACACAGTATGTTACTGATCTTGAATGCCGAATGAGCTCTGTGACAGAGAGTCCCTATGGTTGTAAGGAAACTCCAGGCCTGCATGTAACAGTCAGACAGCCAGATTTATCGCGGAGTTTCCTTGTTTTTATTAGTGGGTGGGACAACATTGAAGTTAATTCAAGATGTATTTTGGTTCTTGAACTTCCTCTGTTTTAGCTCATACTTCAGCAGGAAGAAAAAAATAAATTGTAGATTTCAGAATTACATAATCTTTGTTTTTTCAAATTTTTATGGTTTATCAAATGATTCAACATTTTGGGCACATGACTGCACAGACAGGCAGCATAACACACATCAGACATCCTGGCGGATGAAAATTGTAATCATAGCACACTCACCTTTGGCTGGTTCTCTCCTCCAAAGTACCTTGGCTATTTTACAGATTGAAACAAGCGAGTGGGAAGTCTAATTGTCTAGCCCCTGTTTTGATTTGCTCCTTTATTAATAAATACTGCAGCAATGGTCTGCAGTAATGCAACAACATTATGATGGTTGTAGTATTTTTACAACTGCACTATTAAAAATTTTATTTTGGTACCTTCAATGCCCAATGTAGCTCAGATTTAGGTTCTTATGATGTTCCCCTTCACACCAGTTATTCCATTAACCATCTAGCACATTTCTGTCTCCTACTCCTGCCTTCTTTCATGCTGCTCTTCTTCTACACGAGCTTTCCACGCACATTCCTCCTAAAGACTCACTTTTTCCACATAGTCAATAAACACCTATCTGAGCCAATAAAAACTATGTTCAGCTAGTGTAATGATAGTAACTGACGGCTCTGTGGGTTGTGGACTGCACTGTTACATCTCTAAAGGTGCTTTTTTCAAAGTGTCAAGCAGCAAGATTTTGAAAGACAAGTGAAAATTTCATCTCTACCCCCTGCTGTGTGAGCAGAGTCAGGCTTATGCCACGTATACTGCCCCCCAGGTGTGCTTTTGTTGAGAGGACTACAATGGACAAATGTTTCTCAGAAAATGTTTCTTTGGGTAACTGGCAGGTTTTTTTTGTTTTTGTTTTGTTTTTTTTAAATCAGGCAATTATCAATACACCTCTCTTCAGTCTGACTGCACTTGAGGTGTTAGCATTGATCATACTGTGGGTATGGGGGGAGGGATAGCTCAGTGGTTTGAGCCTTGGCCTGCTAAACCCAGGGTTGTGAGTTCAATCCTTGAGGGGGCTATTTAGGGATCTGGGGAAAAAATTGGGGATTGGTCCTGCTTTGAGCAGGGGGTTGGACTAGATGACCTCCTAAGGTCCCTTCCAGCCCTCATATTCTATGGTTCTATGGGTAATGGCAGGTCTACCATAGCTGGCTACAGGGACAATGAATCAGCACATTTCAGATTGCTAGCTATAGCAATGGCCAAAAACCAGGACTGACTTGCTCTCCAAGGGGTCCTGGGAGATTGGATTACCAGTAAATTGAAATGTATCTCCAGCAGGTAGTTCTAGTCAAACCCCAGTTGCAAGTATTTTTAAAAAGCACCTATTTCCCTTCCAGGAGCTTCCACACATTGGGCCAGCTGCTTGCCTTAATAACACCAGTGCACATGTAGTCCTTTATATTTATCTGTGTATCTACCACTGAAGTCTTATATAGATATCTGTATGCATGCATGTTTAAAAATTGTTAAGTTGCCTAGTTTCCCTTTAAATGAGCAGCCTCGGTGGCAGATTGGTGGCTTAAAGCACTGACATTACTCACGTTACAGCTGAATGCGTCCCGTGGAATTGTACTCAGCTTGACAATGGAACGCAAACAGGAGGCACGAAATGTAACAAGGGCAATGAAAAAAGAGTCCATCCCCCTCTTCTAAAATGGAGACCTGGGCCTAACAGAAAATGGAGTCTGTTGGTTAAATCATTGCGGGCTAGAGGCAAATGCTGCGGCTCACCAATCCCATACTGTGGTTTACCAGCCTCACCCTTTGGACTCTATACTGCAGCTGATAGTGACTGACATAAGCACCATTTACACTGAACTGTTGCCATTTCTTCTGGAACAAAATATCTTCAAGTTCTCTGGAAGCTGGAAATCCCAGGTAGCAGAGGGTGACCTCGGCCCAACACCTGCCTTTGAAGAAACAGTCATTCGGTCTGGATTACACTTTATTTGGTAATAGACAGACATTTCACAGATAAGTCTCATTTGGCATCCATCTGCCTTCCTGGCTAAAGCAGAGTAGTTTGTGTGAGGTACTTCTGCTGATTAAATGTTTCACTAAAGGTCCACATACAAATGACACTGTAGCAAAGCCCTGGCTATCTAGGAATGACTCACAGTTGCCACACTGCTGCACAGAGTGGTCACCTGGAACACCACAGAAAGAGCAGGCATGGAATGCAGACCCTTCTGCTCCAAAAGCACAGGCTCCGGACATTGAATTGCAGGAGAATCTCCATGAGCTGTTAGCAGTGTAGGGTTTACAACACTTTGGAGTAGTTCTGACTGTCATGTGGAAGTCCATGGCAACCATACACACTAGTCAGTACTTTACAATAGCAGAAGCAGTCTTAGACGTGGGCAAACTGGATAAGAAGTTTTGGGGACATTTTTCTCTACAAAATTCAGGCCTTCCCCTCCATTCCTACTGTTAAATACTTAGTCCATACCCACATGTCTCACTTCAGTTACTGCAACCTCCCCCCTCTTTCCTATCTCTGATCTGTGCATTACAGCCTTCAACACATTGCACTAAAATTTCTCTCATATTAGTGCTCAGACCACATTTCCTCCTCCCCCACACTCCCTGCACTACTTCCAATCTCCTTCCATATGCAATACAAATTCATCCTCCCCCCCGCCACCATCCCTGCCCCCGCAAAGTTGATTTCAGGCCTGGTCCTGGCTACATCTCATCTCCCACTACTTACTGGTTCATGCCATCTCCCCGCCCTGCTGTTTTTTTCCCCTTGACTGAATCTGCCAAGAAGTGTGGCTTCTGTGATGTGGAGACAGACTTAGACTCACCAGCTCATTTCACGTAGGACAAACAGCCCTCAGCTGTTAATGACTTTATGTCGCTGCTAACTTGCGATTGAACGGTTATAGTTAAACTGACCGAGCAACGTAGATGCCTGCTCAAGCAAGGACATATACCTTAGAGAGCAGAAAACATTACATGCATTTTTTAGACCTGTTTTTAGTTGTTCAACTTCAAATACAATTGTTCTTGGGCTATTAAATAAAGAACAAAGCTGAAACAAAATCAGTTGCTCTAAAATATAAAGTAAAAGGGGAGGAAGAAGGGTTTTGTGGGCAAAATCCTTATGACTGACCTTCTCAAAACATACACTTTGCATGTAAGTACATCCACATGTGGGACCAAGAGATGTAAACATGCACTAATTATAGGTCTTGAGAAATGCCACGCTGTATTAGTGATGCTGCAGGAACACAGGAAGGGACTACAGTGCCTCCCAGGGATAGATCTAAATTGTTATGTCTAATTTTGGCCTTGCTTGGTTTCCTGAGGTTACTGTTAGCAAGAGGCAGCAGAGCTGTGGGTGGAGCAATTCATGGGAGCAGCACTTGCTTCCCTTCTTGGCAGGTCAGCCAGAGAACCCTGCTGGACTGCACGTCATCTAGCCTCTCTCGGGCTGCCGTACAGGTGATCAGGTGTGCCAGCTGGATACTGTTCAAAAGAAAACCCAGTGAAATTTACCAGTGAATCTTTAAATAACTTTCCCTTATCCTGTTTTCTTTCGGTGTTTAGATGATGCAGGGGCAAGCCATGCTTTTCCTGCTAAGTCGTCTTTTGCCTTTCAGAAATGTCACAAAATCTCAGCCCTAAATGACCGTTATCCTGTTCTGTAATGTGTAGCTGAGGGGACTGGAAAAAGGGATATGAAGCTTTACACTCCTAGGTCACTATTTCAAACCTGGCCCAGGTAGCTAGTAGCCTAAGTGGTTGCCACCTACTAGCTGTAGAATGAGTTGGATCTCAATCCACTTGCTAGCGGTTATGAGCCCACCTAACAAGTTATTTAGCACCCATTTGTTGGTGGTTTTAGCAGATCTCTTAAGAACTGGACGGGGTAGAGAATTATCTCCCTCCTCTCTCCGAAGTAGGTAAGTCCCAAAAGGTCAAGGTGAAGGTTGTTGGGGCAGCATTGTGTGGGGGAAGCTTGCATTGCTATCAAGCCAGTTAAGCCAATACAAAGAGAATGTCAATTTCACCTTATAAGAAAGCTACATTCACTCTTTAAAATACAAAATCCTGGGTAAGGAGGGCTCTGGTTGTCTGGATGAGCGAGTTACCTCCTTTTTCTGTAGAGGTACCAGGAAATTTTTTTTCTGATAATCAGTTCTAACATTTGTTTTTTAATAAAAGAAAAAAGGACATTTAAAGGACATTCTCTAGTAGTTTTGGCCCAAAATGTAGGATCTTAAAATTCCATGAAATAATTGATTTTTTTTTTAAATTCTAACAAAAAAAAAAATTGTGTTTCAATGCAAACAATGCCAAGCATTGAAACACTGGGCTAGGGCAGGACTGCCAGGAAATGAAACAGACTGGAAACTGAGTTGAAACAAGAATGAAGACAAGTTGTCTGCTTTCTTTTTTTTAACCTTTTGAATTATTCTTATCTTGCTCCAGCTGCATACATTGGAAAGACTCAATCAGATTTTTAAAATTGTTTATTTTAGTAATCTTACCTGTTAGTAACACAGGTAAACACATTTTTTTTTGGTTTAACTGACAATGTACTTCACACTGTGACGTTAAAAATAATATACTTAAAAACACAGTTGCCATTATTTGCGTGACTAATAGCACCTGAGATTAGTGAAATAATTTTCCCTTTAAGGTGTTTTAGTTAATTGCATTGCAGTTTGTAAGTGAACACAGTTGTAGTCACCTGTAGCCATTTGTACTGTATGTGTACGTGTAACTACCTCTCCTGTGATAATCACCCAGAGCACCAGCACAGTTACAGCCTGAGAGAGTCCTTACATTCAGAAAAGTGCTTGCGTAAAAATGACACCTTTGCAGCCAACAGATCTTCTTCCTGCATGTACTCAGATTGGTATAGGTATCTGCTTACTTAACAGAGAGAATGTGCTTTTACTCCAGGTAGCCCTGCAATGTCAGCACTGCTAGGGCAGGGGTAAGGGGATTCTTAGTCTGGCTCACACATCAGCAGAATTGTTAATTACATTCCAATTGCAGGGCCAAATGCTGCCCTGAGACCTGTTTCTCCCCCTTGAAAACAATGGGGCTGCCCAATTGTACATGATGACTGAATTTGGCCAGCAGACTCTCTATTACTTGTCGCAGTGTATAAGAATCTCTATTATTGGTCATGAGAATTGACTCAGATCCCAGGCTGAGTTTGAAAGGCTAGTAGTTAAGAACATTATTTTACTTGTACATGGAGTGAGTGTGATCTTCAGATAGTGAGACTAAATAAACATGAAATCCCACTATGCAATTTTCAGACTAGAACTGCACTTTATGTATGTTTTTAAAATAATCTATATTCATGAATAAGACTATCAGACAACCTATGTCAGATGAGAGCTACCACCTCTTTACCTAGCTGGAGAGATTGTGCAGGTAAACGAAACGTACAAATTACCCACAAAAGTACACTCTGGAGAACACTTACTGATTGCTTGCAAAATGAAAGAAGTCAGTAGTTCGCTGAAGGCTGATATGAAGAAGTAATATGCTTTTACAGTTCCTATGTTTAAAGATTATACTTCTATGAACAGGTTTAAAGTCCCCGCTTCATCATTTTCCTGATTTAATGGTTTGAGTAATCTGTTTCTGCCAATGTTCATATAAACACTGACAAAATTACATTCCTGTTTACTAAGCTATAGAGTGATCATGGAGCTGTCTACATAGACGCTACAAGGTACCTAATTCAGAGACATGGGATGCAGCAAATACCATTCAGCTTTAAGGGGATGCAGACATCAAGCCACATTCTGAATTCAGTTACACTAATGTAAAAGCACTCAGTTGACTTCAGTGAGGTAACTCTATATTTACATCTACGTAACTGAAAGCAGAATATGACCAATTAACCTGTGAGAAGATCTCCATTGGCCTCAGTTGGCTGAGGTACCTATCTGGCAGTTTATAGTTGGGACTCCTGCATATTTCCCAGGTTTTCTGATACAGAACTGTCTTCTTGGATTGTTACAGATTTTTTTTATTCTATTAGTAATATTTATGTTACAGTAGTGTCCTCAGCCAGGTCAGCTCAAGACCCAGGAAGCTAAACATCTCTGTTTTGCAGCTAAAGGCTGCCCAGGCCTTCTCTGTTCTGACTTCTGCCAGTTCCCACCTGGGAGTGTGCACTGAAAAAGACTTTTATCCTTCCATCCTATTTCCCTTTGCACTGTCTTGGGTGATTTTTAGGGAAAAGAGTCCCCAAAGTAGAGGGAGAGTAAAGGACTATTTCCAGCTCAAGAACAGCAGGCACCACCAAAGTGCTCAAGGATAATCAAACCCTGATGCGAGATAGTGGGCACATTTGCCATGTTCTTTGCTAGATCAGCTTTGGTAGCATTTGCTGCCATGTAGGAAATCTGAGTATACCCCTGGACATGGGCTCATTTTGCAATCTGGCAGGGCTTGAAAGCATCCCAGAATTGGCCCAGGCATGTGGGAATCCATTACTTTGAGAGACCTGGCTACCAGCAGGTAGAGAGAAATTCAGTGACAGAAAAAGCTTGTTTCTAAGAAATTAACTATATATCTGGCTATCAGGAGGAGAGGGAGATCACCCCAGAAAAATGTTTCATGGGCAGATAAATGGTTAATATAAAAGATATAAGAAAAACACATAACCCAGACACAGTGCACTTGCTCATGACGGTCTTGAAATAGCAAGTGACAAGGCAACAGAGCCACTCAGCCACAAGTGGTGAGATCCCTCTTTGCATAAGAGCAAATGTCTTCCTCTTCTCACTGAGTAAGCCTGACCATCAGTGTAGTAACACTTTTTGTGTCTGCAATCTCAAACCCAAGCCCAATTAAATTCTGAAGGCTGAAAGTCTCTTCCCCGCACCATTGGAGTTTGCAAAGCACAGAGGAAAGAACTCATCCTACTCACAGCATGGCTCCGACCTTTCAGTGTGTTGCTACAGTCACAGCACTAGAACGTGGGATTGAACTGGGGGGAAGGGGAGAGTAGTGTTTCACTCTTGCAAACTCCACCCACAAAACCAAATTCCATCCCAAAGGATGCTAAAATGAGATGCCGCTCATTGTAGATTATTCAGATGTTCGAAGTTTGATCATGCTCTGCTGGGCTCCTTTGGCTTGCCTCCCCCCCTGGCATTGGCTACCCCTTTGGACACTGCTAAGCTCCTCAGTGTTCACTACCCTTTAGCAGGGCTTAGGTGCACCACTCGTTCTTCTGGGTTCCTTGAGTGTGCCCCAGGTGCAGATGCCTGTCTGGGCTCGTCAAGCTTAATTGCTCATTAGTGGGGTTTGGAGGCCATTCAAAGTAGACTGCAAAGATCTTCATAACCTGATCAGATTCCTTTCTTGCATGCTTTGATTTGCAGTGAATAGTTATAATTCAAACAGCAAAACCGTTAGTTGTTTGATTCCTATATTAACATCACTTTGGGATCAACAGAAGAAGCTCACACTTCTCTGAGCTATTGCTTTGGGCAGTCTGCTGACTGAATTCTCCACAAGTTGTTTAAGATTTTCTCGACTGTATTCATTATTTAAAACCATTTCCCAAACAATTTATGCAAATTCTGGTCTATAGACCAGTCATGAACAGTTTGTTGTATTTATTATTCGCCATTTGACAAAGTTACAGGTCTGCATTAGACCATTTCATTTTCAAAGTCCTTTCATACAGTTCCATCAAAATGTTGTCTTCACCCTCTAACAATCAATACCTCTTGTGATCCAAGCCTTTCCCTGTCTATAACACATGGTACCTGATGTCTGCAGTGTCTAGTGGTATTAGGTAAGCACAAGGACAAGAGAACACATATGTCCCTTTCTCATTACACTGAGGCTGGAGTGTATTTTGGAGAGTTCAGTATATAGGGTCAAATCCAGCCATTGTGTAAACAGGTGAAACTCTACTGAACTCAGTGGCCCACTTATGTCAGGAAGGGGTTTGTCCTATGATCTCAACACACACTCTTCTCAAGGAGGCTTCAAACAAACCCAGGGGAAATAAGAGAAATTTTTTGTTTTCATCTTGCTTAGCTGTTACCTTTTGTTTTTTTGGTATTATTATGGTAGCAAGTAGAGATCCCAACCAAGATCAGGACCCCATTGTGATAGGCACTGTATAGACACATAGGACAGTCCCTGCTCTAAGCTTACAATTGAAAAAGACAGATGAAGGATAAGAGAAAAGAAGTATTATCTCCATTTTACAAAGAGGGAAGTTGAGGCACAGATAGATTAATTGACTTGCGCAAAGACTCACAGGAAGACTGTGGCAGAGCTAAGAATTGATTTCCTGCATCCCAGCCTTGTGCCTCAACTACAAGACCATCCTTCCACTCTGGACTCAGCAAAAGGACTGTTCAGTGTCTTATACAGACCAGGCAGCAGCTGGTTTTGCTGAATCCTCGTTGGAAATGAGCCAGTGAAGGGAGAACCAGTAGCATATTGCTTCTGCTGCTGGGTTTAAAGTATGCACCTTTTCACATTCGCAAATATTTCCTCTTTTAGAAAAGGTTGCCTGGGTGAAAGGCCCGAGCCATTTTCTGTACAAAAGGGGAACAATGGTGGAAGAAACCCTGGGCTAGAGTGAGCACCTTTTCTTCTAAATGCTTTTATCTTCAGAGGCAAATTGCAGGCTTTGGGCTGTTGTGTGGGAACAATACTTAGGAAGATCTTGTTGAACCTTATCTCTACAGCTGAGAGCATTCAGCAGCCACATGGGTGACCTATTTTGATCTCACTGGGGTAGAAAACAACTGCATAATTAGGGCAAGTTTACCTTTAAATAGTAGTTTTCTGGATTAACAACAATATACGCGGCAGTGGATAGAATCAGGAATATATTACACTCGTGCCCACCACCAACTGAGGTTTGTTTTCTCTGTGGCAGGGTTTAATTTAACTACTCCCTGTGTTCCCAATTTAAAGTGTAGTTCAGTGGGTTTGAAATATAGAGACAATATACATCAGGGGAGTTTAGAGCAGTGGCCCATGGAGTTCTATAGCCAGGCCCATGGTTATTCATCTTTCATAGAGGGACTTCCCATGGGGGCACATGTCCCTGTACACAATCTGCCATCTTGTAACATGAAATACAGTCCTGGATCCTTCCAATTCCACCTGGCCTACAAAGAAAATGTCATTGAGTTGTACTGTACTGAGTTCCTGTACAACAGACATTTCCTTCTGGCAAGACAGGCAGAATGTGAAGGTGCCAGGACCTGCCTTCCCCTGAGGCCAATTCCTACTGGGAAAGCATTGCCGCCACAATACACCACCACAGTCGGCATTCATTGGCAGGAGCAGCAGAGGCCCAAAGGACAAAAGAAGCATGGACACCCAGCCTCCCTCTCACCCCTAGACTCGCCCATTGGATGCCCAGTACCATGGCCTGTTGGCTGGACAACGTGGGGTAGTGGGCACTGCCTATTTTGCACCTATTCTGCTGCAAAAAGAGAATTGACACTCTGGGACTGTTGGTCTGACACCGTCCACCAGCTGCAAATAAAAGAAACTGCCTGTGTCTCAAGGGAAAAGTCCCTCAGCCTGGCAGACATACTGAGTGACCCAGTCTTTTCTATCTGATGTACCAGTAAATAAGATTTGAGAGATATTTTGTGTGTTAATGTTCACAGGCTAGTTAAAGTTTTTCAGACGTCAATCCTCAAAATATGGAAGAAAAAAATACTGCAATGATGCACACCACACTGCCCTCTATTGAATAGAATCCACATTGTTCAACTCTGTGTCATAGGCCCTATGGCTAGCAGACAAAGGCGATTCTCCTTCATCTTAATTGCTAGGTATCAAGAGCATGTGAAATTCTGGGAGGCCACAGGATGCAGCACAGTGACAAACAATTTCCTGAGTGGGTCTTCCAGAGACAACAGCTTGAGCTAAAAAGCCAAGCTCTCTAGCTGAGAGCTTTAAGAAACTCATCCTTTGTGGATTGGGCACGGAGAATGGCACATAACACACTGACTGGAAGGTTACAGACTTCCCTCTGGAGAGAAGGAAGCTCATTCTGCGCAGCTGAGGCACACAACAGTTTTCCACTGAATGCATCCGATGAATTGAGCTGTAGCTCACGAAAGCTGATGCTCAAATAAATTTGTTAGTCTCTAAGGTGCCAGAAGTCCTCCTTTTCGCAAATACAGACTAATATGGCTGCTACTCTGAAACAACAGTTCAAAGTCCCTCCCGAGCTACATGTCAGGGAACTTAATTTCCCAGGAAAAAGGAGGGAAGGAATCTGTTTAAAGTAGTTCTTCCCTTAAGGAAGAGTCCTATCAAATTTTACAGGGATGAAACCAATAAAACTATACTATTGAAATATTTCTTAATACCTGTAGAGCTTCAAAGAAAGATCATTGCTATAGATTTTGTTTAAACCATCCTAAAGATAACAGATGTAGCTTTTCTTTGTCTTACACTTTACAAATTCAGGTGTTGTCTAGGCTGGAAAACTGAGGACTGGAAACACTAGTGAAATAGTGACTTCACAAGAGACAAAGTAAATGTTGAGCAATAAAGAGGGGAAATGAGTCTTAGTCACAGTGTTTAAAGTTCTTTAATTCTTTGTGTTTAACACCTGTTTAACATTAATGATGAATTAACATTGTAGATAAAGGAGGTGAGTTAAAATTCATCCCTTCAGTTAAGGGATTAGATCTCCTCATGTCTTTGAAGGTGTGTAGATTGTGTTAGCTAGCTTACTAACCAACACCTGCTATAGAGCTGTACTCAAGTCAAAGCAAGTTAGATTTTGCCATGTGTGAAACTTAGATTTTAGCTCAGCCACCTTAGCAGGAGATAAAGAATGACTAGACTTACCTTCCCTGGAGTTTTAGAAGGCTTTAGTTAGATCAAGCAACAGTCTAACATGAGACCTTTAAATCCTAGTTTAGACAAGGCTACAGAGCTCAAAGGCAAAGGAATTGAAGTATCTGATATTTCTAAGGTTAAAAAAATAAAGATGCAGAAAAATAATTTTAAAACTTTTCAGGCCTTCTTCATAAATAAGAAAATATGGTGGACGCTCAGTATTTCAAAAATCATCCCTTTAGACAACTTTTCAGAACCCACCCCCTTGGACAAAGCAATTGCGCAGGTATTGCAGACTCCCATTAAACAAATGAAGCCACAGGACCCAACTTGCAAAATTATTTTTCCTTTGGGAGCTCCAAGAGTTATTTTACTCTATGCCAAGATTTTCAAAAGTGATTATGGAGGGCAGATGTCTCAGTTCTTGGATACCCAAATTGAGACAACTTAAAAGGGTCTAATTTTTAGAAAGGAATGAGCACTCGCCCTCTGAAAATCAGGACTCTTTGAGATACCTTAATTTTTACTCCCCAAAACACAGGCTCCCTCAATCACTGGTCACTGCTGAAGATCTTGGCCTAAGTACCTGGGGAACCAGGTACCAGTAAAGAAGAAGCGCTAATGTTTTAAGAACATAGGTGGGGATAAAACTGCATAGCTCCCTCCAGTCTTTTACAGGAAACTATTTCCCTTCCACAGTAAGTGGCACAAGGAGCCCCAAATGCCAACAGGGGTTTTGTGATTTGACTTCTGAGATCTCCTATAAGTTTATGTAGTAATATAAGCTGCTCAAAACTAGAAGAAGAGGCTCTAATCTTAGACAGGAAGAGATTGTCTGAATTACCTACATGCTCAGTAAAGCACTTAGCTTTCTTGTGGACTGATGGATAGAGTCATAGACTCCATTTGCAGGTTCTGTTCCGAGGTAGCCCTAGGCAGCTTCCTCAGCTGATATGCCTTTTAAGGGCAGCCAGCTAAAGCACACTCCCTCAGGGCAGTGCCCTGCTGTTGAGTCAGCAGAATATGGGAAAGGGGAGTTTCCTCCCATACCCCTTCGTTTGTATTTATTTGCCTGAGAGTTTGGAGGAGAACAGTCAAAATGAGGAACTTTTGAAAGGAGTAAATCCCCATTTTGAAATAGAATGATGTATTGAATCAGTTTGCTTGCCTGTGCTGCAAAGCATTGTGGGAGGGGGAGGTTATAAATCTTCTGCCCCAGGAAGGGGGTGGTAGCATTATGAGCTGGGGTGTGGGGGGAGAAAGTGCTTAGAAGTTGGGTTGCTGAAAACAGAGACAAGAAAGTCTTATGTTTCCTTTGTGTTTGGTTTTGATGTGGAAATAACCCTGCCAATGATAGTGTAGGGCAAATTAGTACCAGCTGGGGGATGAGGAACCTTCTAGGTCTTTTCTATGATGCCTCAGACATCTTTATTTTTTTAGCTAAGGTCTCCATTTCATCACCAAAGGCCTTCAGTTCCCAGCTCTTGCCTTTGAACTGTCAAACACTCAGCCCTGTTCCAGAACACACTGACCCATGAAGAAAGATTTGACACTCACCTTTATATAGTTTGGCTAGCTAGTGACCAAGTGAGATGAGGGAGCACTATTAAAGGGGTGTTGAAGCATCATGAAAGGACAGTTATTATGTGGGGTAGTCCAAAGGGACTGATATAATGAAATTAAGCAAAGCAAATATAGACCTAGTATCAGGGAAATGTTGGTGCTGGTGAGGTAGGCTCAGGAAGCTGTGGAAAACTCAAGGGAAACGTTGAATTGTTTCGGACCAGACACAGCATTTGAAAACCTGCCATAAGGAATGCTTCTGCAATGGCTGGGTGGTGGAGTTGTGATCTAATAGGGTTTGTTTCATCTCTAATATCTGTTATTTATATATTCACTGTTGCCCTTTCACAGTCTTCAAGGGTCTGTAAAACTCCACATGTTGTCTATGAACAGGGTGGTGAATCCTACAACAGGGGCTCTCCTGTGGTTTGAACTGCAGACCTCTTTGGCTTTAAGCCATAGTCCTACCAGGTAAACTGCAGAAGCCCTTGCACCTCACACGCTTCACCATTAGATGTCTCTGTGACACACTGTTGCTCATCACTTCACTCAGCCCTGCATTTTACATTGCAAGCAGGGCTGGGACAGTTATTGCATTGGTTTGCGTTCCTTTTTTAGCAGCATACATGCATACAACCCTGTGGTGACAGCC
Organism: Natator depressus; assembly: GCF_965152275.1. Lineage (NCBI taxonomy): Eukaryota > Metazoa > Chordata > Testudines > Cheloniidae > Natator > Natator depressus. The sequence goes on along the minus strand of NC_134242.1, from coordinate 80,282,456 downwards.
ACTTTAGAAATGCTGAGAGGTTAGAAGGAGGCTTTTAGAGTGGATCTTTGAAGTATTCTGCTGCTACATTGCGTGATTCAGGAGACTCTTTTCCAGTCCCAAATGTTCCTGAAATATGATCTTTGGAGATCAAATGCAATTTACTTACATTAATGAGTGAATCTCTTGGTGTAGTGCTTTGAATGTGTTAAGTGCTGAGAATGAAGATTACTGTAGCCATTGTCCATCCACCTCTCAAATCTAATATATTTGAGCTAGATTTATTGCATTTAGTGACTGCCTTCAGTATAGGATGATGCTGAGTCTCCCTGTCCTAATGGGAGTTCAGTGAGGAATTAGTCTCAAAGATACAGTCCATCCCTGGTGGGAAGGAGAGGTGTCGGGTCTGCTATATGGCAGTGGCAGTATGGGAAGTAGGTATAGGGCTTTCCCCATAATCATCGTGGGGAAATTTGCAGCTTCTGTGTGTAAGGGAGCAGTCTCTGTATTCTCATGAGTGCAGGGCCCCTGGGAAAATGCATAGAGTACATGAGTTGGGGAAGTCTAACTTGTGGTGGACCTAGATGGCTGTCAAGTTTACAAGAAACTGTTAACTTACTATAAATGCAGAAAGTCTTTTAGAAAATGTTTAGTATAATATCTGCTTTAGCCATGACATTGCATAAGGATCCATCTTCCTCCCCCGAGATTGCTGCATTTCTATGACTGGTGGTTAATCATTATAGTAATATTTATATACATACATCTTCTCTCTAACAATCTCAAAGCTATATCGATGTACGCATTATTTAAGCTCCTTGACAGCCCTATGAGGTAGATTTTATAATACCCATGTCAGAGTTGGGAACAGAACTCCAAATTCCTGAGTTTCAGTTCCTTACTCTAATCATGTATAACTACTAGATAACAACACAACATGATTCTTGTGGGTTTATTTATATATCTATATATATATCTCAAACTAGTCTGTGGGTGCTGTAGAATCCTTCTAGATGAAAAACACTCTACAATATATTATTAATTTACAGTAGTGCCATAGGGTGTACATAGAAGTGAAAGGTGTAATTATTATGTGGTCAATGAAACAAATGTGGTCCCATAGCTAACACACAAATTATGGATCTATGTTTGTTTCAATAGTGACCTATTAGCTACAGAACTACAGACACTTCAATGACAACACATTAGATATGGATCTGCATTCATTTGCATGGTGAGACATTAGCTGTAGACTTTGTTCAGTGGCCGTGGGCTAGCTAAAATATAAATCAGCATGGCTTTTTACAGCAGCTTTTTATTCTATGAAAAATATAGAAACAAATTCCTATTAAGCATTACATATAAATAAAAGAAAATTTAGAGAAATAGTTACAAAAGTCAGCAACATTATAGTTAACATAAGTAGCCTGAATAGATTTTGACCGTACTCTAACCCTACTGTGCACCTCAGTAACTAGGAATATATTTTCTTAACTCTGCAGTTCCTTGCTTTCATGTATTTTTATTAGAGCACTGCTATTTAAATAAGAGGATGTAAGTATGTATGTATATATAGTCACATGCATATCCAACTCATAAAATATTTGTGAATAAGATTTTCTGGGCATAAGATAAGAGCTCTGTTATTATTTATCTGCTGCAGTAACATGATAGCATGATAATTCAAAGAGAGGCAAATGCATTTTATTCCATATGCCTTTGTGCCATTCACCTTGGAGAAAATAAGATAGAAGACTTTGGTGGTATAAAAATAGCACACGGCTAAGGAGTAGGTGGTTGGAATTTAAACTTGGGACACTGTAGTTGATCCTGTTCTTTTTTCTTTTTCTTTTTCTTTTTCCCCCAGTCTTGCTCTGTAAATTGCAGTCCAAGTAGGATCAGAATAGTTGAAATGGTTTGTCAGTGAAGTCACTGCCAGAATGGGCACTCCATGGAATTTGTTCCTAATGAGATTATTAAGCCTGTGTTTACTCTGTGGACTCTGAATCACCGATGTAAACTAACACATTGTTATTTTGCTGCCAAGATTGCATCAGTTCATTTTCTTTTCTGAGAGTTTAAATCAGATGCAGCAGGGTCCCCCCAGGAATGTACAGCCATGGTGTATGGTACAGAATGTTTATAGCTGCAAGAGGCTGTCTTCTTGAGGAGGATCTTCGTCTTGCCCTGGGAAAATGGCCTTTACCAAATTGCCAGCCAAGTGAGTGCTTCATAATCATCAGAGGTTGGCTCTAACCAAAACCTTGGACTTTGAAATAACTGAATTTGGAATAACAGCAAACGTAGCAGGTTAGGCCTATGTCTGATAATTAAAATAGTAAATATGTTGCTATTCTTATCCCACAGAAATCTCATATAAGACCACACTGTCTTTGCTGTGTCAGTGCCGTCGGATGCTGCATGACCCAAATATCAAGTAGAAAACCCAGCTGTGGTTTAATACATTTAATTTTTAAATAAAGCTTAAGGAGTTTTAGCTTCACAGCTTCTACCTGAGGGAATAATTTCATCCACCACTGAAGTGGAGGCATCTATAGATGAAAAGGCTATGTAGGAGCTGTGTATTATTATTATGGGGAGGAATGAAAACTGCACTATGACACTATGCAGCAATTTAGACTCGGAAGTGAAGAAAGATGCTGTCTCCAATTAAAACCCCAGGGGAAATTTGAGGAAGGAAAATCTAATTACTCAAGCAGGAATTTGGCCAGGACACTGAGTTTAACATCACTATTCTTCCAAAAATGGCCATGGGATTTTAAATGACAATTGATCACTGCTGGTTTTACGTCTTATCCAAAAGATGGCACAGCACAGTGCTCCTTAACACTATACTGGGACTTTGCTTTAGCATGAAGAGCATAAGAATTGCCATACCAGATCAGACCTATTGTCCACTGCTCCAGTACCCTATCTCTGATAGTGACTGGAAAAAGATTCTTCAGAAAAGCATGCAAGAAACCCCCTGATGAACCAGTATGTAGTCAACTAGAAGAAATTGTTTCATTAATTCCAGGCAGTTAGAACAGGGGTGGGCAAACTACAGCTTGGGTGGCCGCATCCAGCCCTTCAGACATTTTAATCTGGCCCTCGAACTCCGGCCGGGGAGTGGGATTGGGTGCTTGCCCCACTCCAGTGCTCCAGCTGGGAAGTGGGGTTGGTGCCTTGCCCCGCTCCAGCTGGGGAGTAGGGTTGGGGGCGTGCCCTGCTCTGGCGCTCAAGCCGGGGAGTGGGATTGGGCTCCACGTGTGCCGTGGCTCCGCAGGGCTCCTGGAAGCATCGGCATGTCCCCCTTCCGGCTCCTACATGTAGGGGCAGCCAGGGGGTTCTGCATGCTGCCCCTGCCCCAAGCGTGGCCCCCGCAGCTCCCATTGGCTAAGAATCATGGCCAATGGGAGCTGCAGGGGCGGCGCCTGCGGACAGGGCAGCACACAGAGCCGTCTGGCCATGCCTCCATGTAGGAGACATGCTGCTGCTTCTGGGAGCTGCTTGAGATAAGCGCTGCCCGAAACCTGCACCTCTGACTCCCTCCTGTGCTCCAACCCTCTGCCCCAGCCCTGATCCCCCTCCTGCCCTCCAAACTCCTTGGTCCCAGCCTGGAGCATCCTCCTGCACTCCCAACCCCTCATCCGCAGCCCCACTCCAGAGCCCGCACCCCCAGCCAAAGCCTCCTCCCATGCCCTGAACTCTTCATTTCTGGCCCCACCCGAGAGCCCGCACCCCTAGCTGGAGCCCTCACCCCCTCCCACAACCCAACCCTCACTTTCATGAGCATTCATGGCCCGACATACAATTTCCATACCCAGATGTGACCCTCGGGCCAAAAAGTTTACCCACCCCTGAGTTAGTGGCTGATTTATGCCCCGAGAGGTTGAGAGGGTTTATATTCCATATACTTTTTTCTTTAATTTTTACTAGTATTACTGTAGATAGTCTCATTATTCATATAAATGTCCCTTTTTTGATCCTGCTAATGTTTGGGCCTCAAGAATATGATGGGACACTGAGTTCTGCAGGTTATTTATGCATTGTGTGAAAACCTATTTCCTTTTACCAGTGTTATATTTGTTGTGTGCAGTTTCATTGCATTATGAGAAGAGGGAATAGGACTGATGATGTTGGGAATAGTTAAGAAAGGGATAGATAGTAAGACAGAAAATATCATATTGCCTTCATATAAATCCATGGTACGCGTACATCTTGAATACTGCGTGCAGATGTGGTTGCCCCGTCTCAAAAAAGATATATTGGAATTGCAAAAGGTTCAGGAAAGGACAACAAAAATGATTAGGGGTATGGAACAGCTTCCATATGAGGAGCGATTAATAAGACTGGGACTTTTCAGCTTGGAAAAAAGATGAATAAGAGGGGATATGATAGAGGTCTATAAAATCATGACTGGTGTGGAGAAAGTAAATAAGGAAGTGTTATTTACTCCTTCTCATAACACAAGAACTAGGGGCCACCAAATGAAATTAATAGGTAGCAGGTTTAAAACAAACAAAAGGAAGTATTTTTTCACACAACGCACAGTCAACCTGTGGAACTCCTTGCCAGAGGATGTTGTGAAGGTGAAGACTATAATGAGGTTCAAAAAAGAACTAGATAAATTCATGGAGGATAGGTCCATCAATGGCTATTAACCAGGATGGGCAGGGATGGTGTCACTAGCCTCTGTTTGCCAGAAGCTAGGAATGGGCGACAGGGGATGGATCACTTGATGATTACCTGTTCTGTTCATTCCTTCTGGGGCACATGGTGTTGGCCACTGTTGGAAGACAGGATACTGAGCTAGTTGGACCTTTGGTCTGACGCAGTGTGGCCATTCTTATTGTCTTATGGGTGCCAATTTTTGCACTATTCATTCTTTTTTATCTCTCTACCATGTACCCATCTTATTCATCTCCTCTCTAAGCTACATAGTCCTGCCCTAATCTTTTTAATAAAGAGTGCTGTTTCTGAGGGAACAGTACTTCTTTCTGAATCACCCATACTACTTTTTGTAGGTTGGTGTTTTCCATGAGACGTTGGCTTTTATATATATATAATCTCCATAATCCAAAGAATTAAAGAGCAAGGTTAGTGTCTGTACAACGTATCAGCATTGTTATGTTCTGGGTCATTGCAGATTTATTCAGTCATCCATACAACTGGTTTATGCTTTAACCAGGTTTGATTTGGTCTATTAGGTATTAATTTGTTTTGCATCCTTGGAGGAAGTTTCACTGTCAGTGCAGGATGAATAGAGATTTTGTCTACTAGGAATTCACTCTTTAGGTCAGTTTATTCTTAACTCAATATATGTTATCTCACAGGAGCTCAAATTCCTGTAGCTTTATTAGAGAATCAAATTTACATTAAAACACAGCCACAGGTGATTTCTCTTACTTAATATTTTGTTTACAGACCTGGTTACATGGACATAACAAAATAAAGGCCCTTGGTATGATGTAGTTGTCAAGTAATAACTCAAGAGGAAATCAGCATCTCATCACAGGTAGCAGGCCCATCAATGCTAGTGTAACTCCAGGGATTTTAGCACTTAACACCAGGGCTAAGTTTGGCAAATTGTGTTGTAAGGCAGATAGTTTTCTCCACTTGTTATTTGACTGAAAATAATCTCTGTATCATCGGTGTAATTGTTTTCTCTAAGACTGAAGTAGGAAACAATTATTGCGTTTTTGTACCATGGTCCCTAGTGGACACAATGTTGTTTTTTATGTGCATACAGTTTAATTGTGGTGAGACTAATAGGCAGGAGAAGGAGATATAATAATGGATAACATGTTTTTATAAACTCTTCAGGGAAGCATGATTGAATCTATTAACCACATGGAAGCCATATGAAATGACTGCTCTCAAAATTAGAGGGAAACAGAACATAGAAACAAGAAATGTAGGGCTGGATGAGACCATCTACTCCAGCCCCCTGTGCTGAGGAAGGCCCGAGTATACCTAGGTCATCCCTAACAGGTGTTTGTCCAACCTGTCTTTAAAAATCTACACAGCCTTCCCTGGAAGCCTTTAACTGTCCTTATAGTTAGAAAGGTTTCCTAATGTTTAGGAAAGAAATTAAACCATCTCTTCTTGCCCTTTCTTCAGTGGACATGGAGAACAAATGATCACCGTCCTCTTTATAACAGGCCTTAACATATTTGAAGACTGTTATCAGGTGCCCCCTCAATCTTCTTTTCTCAGACAGGCCCAGTTTTTTTAACCTTTCCTCATAGGTCAGGTTTTCTAAACCTTTTATCATTTTTGTTCCTCTCCATGTTCTGTGGGTCGAGAGCAGTTTATGTATGAGTATAAAAAATTTCAATGGTGTGGCCTCTTAGAATGACTGTAAACAGGTGTCCCATGATTGCGGTGCTCTGCACTGAATTGATGGACAGGAGAACTAGGTTCCATGTATGATTCCTACTTTGCCTGAAGAGACAGTGTGTTCAACCTCCTGTTTCTTGGCAGTGATCACTTCCGCTGATCAAGGACTTTGATGGACTCCAAACAGAGTTCTATTTCATCCTCCTTTGCCAGAAGGAATGGGGTCTACATTGCAAAGACATCTAGGATGGAGAAAGGGTTAAAGTTGGAAGGACAAGAATGCTTGGAATTCTATCAGGAAGCAATCTCTCAGAAATAAACCACCAAAACGTTACAGCATTACACCAAACATCCTTCATCATCATCCGATGCTACAGGCACAGCTCTTCTAGTTGTTATGAAGTTTGTGGCTGAAGATGTAGTAGTTACAGGGAGCAGGTGGCCCAGTCTGCAGTGTTGCTGGAAGCTCTGTTGCTTCAGAAGGTTCTTGTTTGAGCCAACATCATGTATGTAAAGTCAGCAGGTGTTCTTCAAAAAAAGTATTATTTATTTCCAAGGTCTCTGCTCATGTTTAATCCCTGTTTTTTTGACCTGCCTAGAGTTACATAGGATTGTGTCATTGGATAACATTTTATATTTACAATAGATTTGGTACATCTGACTGGTATTAGAACCCCTTAGGACCTATCCATCTATTTTCTTTTCCCATCCAAACATACACATTGCTATGCTAAAATATGTGATGAAAGCCAGGACACTCTGAATTAAGTCTTGCACATCTAAGTTCCTTCACACAACGTGTGCTTGTATGATTTTTCAGAAAGCAACATCCCGCTCAGAAACACCCCCACCCTGAGGAACACGTAATAAAAATATGTGAGCACAGTGGGTGAGTTAAAAACTGAAGGCCATATTGCCTTCTCACTTACACCAGTAATTAATTTCCTCAGGTAAAATTGACTTAAGGAACTGGCTAAGCAAATAAAAACACAGGATGTGAGTCTCCTCTCATTTACACTGTTACTCCATTGACTTTAGATGAGCTACTCCTGATCCACACTGGTGTAAGTCAGAGGAGAATTGGGTCTTGACCTTTTATTGGTTTAAGCCAAATTCTTAACTCTGTTTTATCTGAATAAATTTCTTCTCTTAAATGGTACTTTAAAGTTAGTTTTTAAAAGAAGAAGAAATAGACCAGGGAAGCAATCTTTGCTGGAGGGGAGATGAGAATTTATGAAAGTTGAATTATTTATCTTACTCTGTATGATATACTAACAGAGCTCCATCTGAAAAGCAGCCACCTTCCCAAATGGAATGGTAAATAAAAATCCTTTTACAAGTCTAGTTTCAGAGTAGCAGCCATGTTAGTCTGTATTCGCAAAAAGAAAAGGAGTACTTGTGGCAACTTAGAGACTAACCAATTTATTTGAGCATAAGCTTTCGTGAGCTACAGCGCACTTCATTGGATTCCAATGAAGTGAGCTGTAGCTCACGAAAGCTTATGCTCAAATAAATTGGTTAGTCTCTAAGGTGCCACAAGTACTCCTTTTCTTTTTACAAGTCTAGTGCTTTCCAAACACTAACGTACTGAATCGCAATACATGCCAGTGAGGCAAGGAAGTAGTAATATCCATTTATTAAAAAGTGCAGTTATATCCCTATTTTTAAGGTGTGATAAACACAGTAATTAAACCTCACATCAATCCTTTCACATAGATAAGAATTATTATCTTATTTAAATATTTTTATTTTATTTATTTTTAGAATATATTTGAGGCTGAAAAAGGTTAAGGCCAAAAATTTTATATCATCTGCAAATCTGTCACCTCACTGTTCACACCTTTTTTCCTTTAATTTTTGAATACATTGAATAACACAGGTGCCAGCATAGATCCATGAGATCTGACCATTTATTCCAACTCTTTGTTTCCTACCTTTTAGCCAGTTATTGATCCATGAGAGGACCTTCCTTCTATCCCATGACTGCTTAGTTTGCTCAGGAGCCTTTTGTGTGGGACCTTGTCAAAGGCTTTCTGAAATCCAAGTACACTGTATCTACTGTGGTAGGTTTCTTTGGCACTTTTCCCTCTACAAAGATGTTAAATTTAATTGCATTAGGGTCACTATTACCAAGTATTTCAGCTATATTCACCTCCTGGACCAGATCCTGTGCTTTACTTAGGACCACTTATAAAGAGTACCATATGATCTTTACTTACCATGAGGTCCTTAGTTTTATAATTCTTTCAAATGAGTTGGAACGGTAAAGAAGATTAAAAAAAATATCTGGGGATAGTGGAGATCTTTCTTGCATTACTCACTGTAAATGGAAAGAATGCAACATAGTACCTTCTTATGTGGAAGAAAACCCTGTTTATGAGGTGCATTAGAATCAATTGCTGGAATATATCTTTTCCTTGTGAAAATATGTCCCTTACATAATTCCATCAAGCTGTTTGTGTTGTAGTTGTTATATAAATACCATCAAAGTCATTGCTGCTATTGAGTGTTTTGCTGCATGAAGGCCAACCAGAGGGGAAAAAATTCATTTTCATCTGGGACCCCCTAGTTTTTTCCAAATCTTGGAATATGATCTTATTTGTAACAACGTTAGAATGGAAATATCATATAATTTGCAGTGTGTGTCTGGGCCAGCGATGCTTACGGGATTCAGAACTGGAAGGAGATAGGGATAATAAACAGGACATAAGTAGCATGGCCATTTCCCTAATTGTTCATTGTCCACTGCAGGGGATTTTGATTTCAACACACCAAGATGATGAGGTTTAGAGCATTTCTGATGATTATCAAATAATTGATGAAGTCATGGCACAAACAGGTGCAGAAATTTCTGCAGGCAGTGCTCCTGGAACACTGCCAAAGTTTACATGACATTTCAGCAGAGGTAGCAAAATGGCCACTACCCACTTTGCCCAATAGACTTGCCCCATGATCTACCTCTCATTACCTTCTTCATTGCCATCTTTGGACTGAACACTCATCTGGCAAGTCTCTCACAAAAAAGCCCCACATGCTAGGCGGGAGGGATACTCATGTTGAATGTACAAGACAGGCAGTCATGTTTGGCTACATATATATTTTGAAAGCAAATCTGAGCTATACAGCATGGAAAGAAGCTCAGCTAAGAATGAAATGTTTTAAATGCACAGTGAAGAAGATGGTGGTTAAATGAGTTGGTGGCCCTGAGTCCTTTCCACAGTGGAGAGGTGACCTCATCAATGTTTGTCACTAACTGCCCTTTCTCCTCTTTGTGGTCAGTTGCAACAGAAAATCCTGGCTGGAATGGGCCATAGAGACTCCGCTTTCCCTAGAGTTGGTCCCTCCAGGACAGATTGGATGCATGTTGCCAGGGAGGCATAGCACTTACGACGTTGCTGCTATATTTTTTTCTCTGGGTAGAAAGATGGCTTCAGTTTCAAGGACTGTCAATCAGGGAACTTCAAAGCAGCACTGAATTCACTTGGAAAACAGGAATGCATGTATGTCTGTGTTCTTCCATAGGGAAGGAGAAAAAGACTATGCATGACTGTGATGCAGTTTCCCCCAAGAGAAGAGAAAAAAACTGTAATTAGAGACATGCTCCACCTATGGGGTGATTGATTGATTGCTTCCCCGCTACAGGGGGCAGATCTAGATAATCCTCCATGAGATCCCCGGGCCTTGTGAGGTGCTTGAGGGAGCTCAGTTGGAGCTGGCTATGTGGAGGAGAGTGGTTGTGTTGCATTGTGGCTAGAAAGCTGAGGCACAAGAGTGGAGCAAACTCCTATGGTGGGCTGCTGGCACAAGGGCCCAGGCACCAGAGAGACAGTCCAGGCACCAGTGTTCTGCAAGAGGAAAGCAGACTGAAGAGAAACCCAGAAGGGGCAAGACCATTGTGCTTTATGTTGTATTTGGACTCCCGGGGAAAAAGTCCAGGGGGACAGTGCCCTGAAAAGTGAGAGAAGAACTGTGAGTTGAGGCCAGGAAAGGCAACAGATCTTTTAAACTTGGGACTATGGTTGGTGGTGGAGTTTATTTTGGGCTTTGGAGTACCCTGGAATGGGACTGAACTTTTATATGACTTGGCCAAAGGGCCAAGCCTCAGAAGAAGATGCAGGCTGGGAAAGACAATAGCAGGGCCAAAGGAATGGCTGCAAGGGGATATGAAAAATTAGGACTTCTGGCAATGCTCCCTCTATATGCCAGGGGGGACTATAGCTGTATAAGCGACCGGTTATAATGACTTTTTAAAAAGAGGGGATATCTGCATTGTGAACATTCAGTGGGAATGAAGAGATTCCCCAAGTACCAGAGCGGACAGTGACGGAAAAAATTTCTTTTAGGGAAAGGTTCTTCCTATGTTCTATCAGTTTGCAGTTGGCTTATACCCTGAAGTGCAGGGGTTTTATATCCTTTATATTTTATGCTTTACCCTCTGCAGTGTAACACCGGACATTCTAATTATCCACAGATTCATAGATTCTCAGCTGGAGTCCAGTTCTAGGCACCACACGTTAACAAAGCTGTGGACAAACTAGAAAGAGTCCAGAGGAGAGAAACAACAACAACAACAAAAAGATAAAAGGTTTAGAAAACCTGACCTATGAGGAGAATTAAACACGTTTCTTGTCTTGAGAAAAGAAGACTGAGGCCTGGGGAGAAACCTGATAATGGTCTTCAAATATGCTAAGGGCTGTTATAAAGAGGATGGTGATCAATTGTTCTGTGAATCTGTGGAAGGTAGGACAAGAAGTAATTGGCTTAATCTTCAGGAAAGGAGATTTAGGTTAGATATTAGGAAGAAATTTCTAATGATAAGGATAGTTAAGCAGTGGATCAGGCTTCCCTATGCGTAGAGGAGGTAATCTGTAGAACTGCAATATTTGTCACCAGATTACCCTACCAGCACTATACCTCCTAGGAGTACATGGTACACTGGGGACAGCCTCTGCAAGCACTTCTCTAATGGCCACAAATGGAAACTACACAACTGCATGTTTGTGAAGCATATTCTGACAATGGGAGTCTCACTGCTGGGACCTGTTTTCTTCTCAGGAGAACAGGAAATGCAAGATGTTGTGGAGCTCAACCTGAGCACTCCAGTGGAGATGCCTCCTAATCCCATGGTCGGGACCCTTAAGGTATGCCTTCCTCCCCATTCTACTCTTACCTTGGGGTCTAAGGAAGATCCAGCAGGATGGAGTGGTGATAATCCTCATCACAGCCAGACTGTTTTTGTTTCCCAGTCTTCTCCAGATGTCAGCTCATACACTCATCAATATCCAATCTGTCCCATACCTCTCGACCCAGGAAACTGGCAAGGTCAGACAGCCCAATCCGGATTCCCTCTGCCTCATGATGTGGTATTTGGATGGGCATCAAACCTAGAACAGACATGTTTGGAAGCCATTCATAGCCAGCCTCAACAATAGCAGAAAGGAATCCACCAGAAAGTGTTACTTGGCTAAGAGAAAGATTTTCCATTTGGTCTTAGTGTCACCAGATGTCCCCAGAGAAATCTGTCTAAAATAGTGGGGATGTCCCTCTGCTTTCCTTTAAGACCTCAGATTTTTCCCTTAGATCCCTAGGAGTATACTTGGTGGCTATTGGTGCTTTTCACCCTCCAACTGACAACCACCCCATATAAACACATCTATTGATCATATATTTGCTAAAAGGCCTCGTTAGAACCTTCCTTCCAGTAGCTAGACCTGCTCTGATATGGGATCTTATGTTGGTCCTCTTGATGTTAACTGAGTTCATGTCTGAACCTCCAGTGACATGCTTGCTGACCAGTTTATCTATGAAGGTTGCCCTTCTAGTTGATATCACTTCAGCTAGAAGGATAGGGAAATTAGGAGCCCTTATGCCTGATCCCCCGTACACAATATTCCATAAGGATAAGGTTTTGCTGAGTCTGCATCCAAAAATTACCCGCAAAGTAATCTTGGACTTTCATAGATTTATAGATTCTAAAGCCAGAAGGGACGATTGTGATCATCTAGTCTGATTTCCTGTATAATTCAGGCCATAGAACTCCCCCTAGAGCAGATCTTTTAGAAAAACATCCAAGCTTGATTTAAAAATTTGTCATTGATGGAGACTCCGCCATGACCCTCGGTAAAGCGGCTGTGACTCACAGCTGGGACGCCAACAACCAGTATACAAACATGCAGGTTACACCCTGGCTTTTGCTGCTTAGTTACTGTTTGCAGTGTGACACCACCACTACTCTAATCTTGAATTTTCCCCAAACCATCTGCCTCTGTAGCGTCCAACCCTCTCCTGGAACACTCACAGAAGTTATTAAGTTGATTGGTCCTTTAAAGAGTCAACACACTGCAGCTTTTTAATTTAACTGGAGTTTGACAAACACTTTTATTTCAATCATAGCAATGGGTTGGTTTAGATAAAAAGTAAAAACAACTTTATTCAATTAAAAAGAGAATGGTTTTAAGTGAGTTCAGTTATAAGGGATAAAGATAGAAAGGGCTACAAACAAACAGAAGTAAAAATACGCTTTCTAATGGCTAAGACCTAACTTAACAAGCTACAGTCTTTTGTTCAAGGTAGTTTCCTCACCAATCTTCCCTTTCCAGCAATGGCTGACTAGCTTTTAGTCAGGATCCTCACAGAGTCCAAGGCACTGGTTTTCCTTGTCTCATCAGATGAAGGATAACTTAGGGGTTTGCTCCCCCTCTTTCTTTATAGTCAAGTAAGTCTTTGAAAGGTATTCTTCTCAGACACATCCCCAGATTCCTTTTTCCTGCTGGGTGTGGACACCATGGTCTTGGTGTAAACTTCACGCTGTCTTTTCCCATACAGGTGATTCTTACAATGTTTTGAGATGTTGTCCTGTTTCCTTTGTCTAGAGAAAACCTGTTTATCATCTGCCTCTGACATGCCTGGTTTAAACACATTGTAGTCACATAATTTGAGCATATCTGTATAATCCTTTGTGGGTTGATCATACATACGTCCCAGAAGAATGCTACTGATCAGCGAGTCATTAGTTTTCCAGTGATATATTACATGATGCCTGGGCCAGCTGAAACTCACTGTTAGATACCAGGGAGCCCCTTGCCTTCTGACATAGGGATGCCCTTAGGGTCACAGCCCAGTTTACCAAGCTATCTAGATCACTCTGTCCTTGTCATTTTTTACCACTCCCCCAATTTTTGTGTCATCTACAAAGTTTATCAGGGACGATGTTGTTTTCTTCCAGGTCATTGATAAAGATATTGAATAGCCTTGGACCAAGAACTGATCAATGGGCAGACACTTCTGTCAGTTACCTGTGAGACCATTTGTGAAGATACCAGGAGACAATTCAAAATTTTAGGACCTATGCTGCAAGCAGTCTACCCACCAACCCTTGTCAACACTATCCACCACTAATGTGCCTCATATCTGACCTGAACAGGACTTCATTGGGGTGAGAAGACTGTTCAATCTCCATAGCTCAGTCAGTCCTTGGCTTGTCTACTGAGACTGTCCAGAAGGCTGCCAATTGGACTCCTCTCACATGGCCACTTGTCAACCTTCTTTAAAGTGTCTTCACCTTTGTGAAAGGGTCCTCATTTAATTAAGGGTTAATTCCAGCTCCACTTCCCACTCCCTTTAAACAGAAGCTCAAAGGAACAACTATAAAAGTAGAGCTGGTTGGACAATAGCCTACATTCCGGGGGGGAAAAATCTCAAAAATGTGAAGTTGGTTTCTTTTTAAAGTGGTTGAAATGGACTAATTTTTCCCCAAAAAATGTTTATAGATTTTTTTCTATATTGTTTCTGTATGTCTATAGAAAATGTTACTGAAATGGTTATCCAAGTTTTTTGTTACCCAAGTTTTTTTCAACAACTGTACGTTTCTCTAGAGTTTTTCATCCTACAGGACCCTTCTTTATGAAATTATGTGTGCCAGGATCACTTGCTCAACCTTGGAATGCAGCTACTTCTGGGTTGGAATGTGGCTGCTAGCATCACATGGCAGATATTTAAGGAGATGAGGTGAAGAGAAATGTTTTAATTGAAAGTACAGAGAGAGTTTTGAACAGAATGTAACCCCTCATGCTTCCATCCTGCAATGGGCTCTATGAAGACCTTTGAAGTCAATGGGCTTCCATGCCAGGGTCTGCCCATGTAGAGATAATTGTAGAACTGGGGCCTGAAACTGGAGTTGGTCAGGACCCAACTGGATAGCTGTGATCCGTAGGCAAAGAAGAGCCTGTAAGGCAACCATCGCCTGGAGAACCTGTCAAAGAAGAGCCACGAGGATGATTAAAGGATTAGAAAACATGCCTTATAGTGATAGACTCAAAGAGCTCAATCTATTTAGCATAACAACGAGAAGCTTAAGGGGTGACTTGATTATAATCTATAGGTGTCTACATGGAGAACAAATATTTAATAATGGGCTCTTCAATGTAGCAGAGAAAGGTATAACACAATCCAGTGGGTAAAGATGAAGCTAGACAAATTCAGACTGGAAATAAGGTATACATTTTTGACATTAACCATTGGAACAATTTACCAATGTCAATGATTCTCCATCACTGACAATTTTTAAATCAAGCTTGGATGTTTTTCTACAAGATCTGCTCTAGGAATAATTTTGGGCAAGTTCTTTGGCCTGTGTTATACAGGAGGTCAGACTAGATGATCACAATGGTCTCTTCTGGCTTTGGAATGTATGAATGTCACTCCTGACTTGTGAAGAGGAGTTGGGTGGCTATTGGAGGGCAAGCTGTAAGTCCTTCCTTCCACCCAGGACCCAGCCAGTGCTAAGTTCACTGCGGCCATACTATCGTTCTGAAAACAGTGCAGATTTTGGTGGGAGCAAATGTCATCCAGCTTGTAGTTTCCTGTTGTGGCTCTGATGGGAGTATAGCTGGGAGGGTTGTTTGGGATTCAATAGAGAACTCATTTTCCTTGGCATTTTATGAGCTAATAACCTCAGCACATCTGTAGGAG
The DNA here is from genome assembly GCF_965152275.1 of Natator depressus. Lineage (NCBI taxonomy): Eukaryota > Metazoa > Chordata > Testudines > Cheloniidae > Natator > Natator depressus. The sequence goes on along the minus strand of NC_134242.1, from coordinate 80,267,165 downwards.
CTATTTACTGCCAGAGGGAGATAAAATTATAATTTGTAGATTTAATATTTTTTTAAATGCTCTTTTTGTCCCCTCTGCTTTGCTGCCTTTTCATAGCATGTTAGGAATGATTTGGGTTCCCTTCCTTTTTCCATGGTAGTTTATGAACCTGCAGCTAATAAAATTTCAGGAAAATCAAATTCTATTGCAATTCATTCCTAATTCGGTTTTTTTTAAATGGGAATTTTCTTTGCACATCCTTGGTGTAACTTAGTTGACAGTGATGCGAGCTGCTTGTAAGGCTTGCTGCAGAATACATTTCATTTCTCATTCAAAGGACGTGCTGGATTTTAATAATTTCCAAGGGCAGGAGTTGGTACTAAAATAACAGGCTGCTGCTGCTGTTCCTGTCGCCTGCCCAAAGGCTTCCAGGCACCTGGACATAAATACTAGAAACATGACTGCAAACAAGGGCAGCATGCTTTAGAACCTCCCAAGAGAGGAACTGGAGAAAAACAGAAGTCCGCTACCCATCCCTGCTAAATATATAACAGCCTCCTTCAAGTTTATGAATAATGGGACCATTCCTCCATTGCATGGGGACCCATTATGGAAAAGGGGCAGAAGTGGCTCTCGGGGAATACCCCCAGAATAAGGAGTTTCTAAGTGGCTTAGGGCTGCAGCATCAGCTCTTCCCAAAGCTGCCACCATAGAGGGTGTGCTGAGGAGGGAGACAGTGTGCATATGGCATACTTTGGTCCAGCTAGTCTGGGCAGCTGGATGGTGCCTAAATGGCCACGGGAGTCAGAGTGTAAGTTAGAGCTCTGATGCTGCTCTAGCTTACCTGGGGGAGAAGGGGAGCAGACAGATCACTAAGTAGCCTGAGAATATGGAGAGTACAAAGTTGGCTCAGAGTTACTTTTGTCCCCGCTTCATTTCATGGCCTGGTCTGAATTGTTCAGGAACTGACGATGAGTCTGGAAAATGTGTCCCACAGAGGTGAATGTTCTTTGTTCAAGCTTTTCAGAGAATTCTGAGCCTGATAGTTGTTTGGGAAGGCGATGCTTCTGCTATTCAGTATTTGACATAAATGCTGTGTGGCTGGTTCCCTAAGACACACAAATGGGTGACTGCATGTTTTAAGGCAGGGTAATAACAAATGATAAGTAATGAACTTTTGCTATGTATTTTCATTCTCACCCTCCCCACCTAAGCACTGTTGAGAGATTAAATTAATGTTTGAAAAGTGCTTTGAGATCCTTGGCTATAAGATGCTATAAAATGTGAAGTGTTCCGTTTGGGGTTGTTTTTCACCCATTGTTACATTTAAGAGATGCATCCAGCCACTTGTCAGTTTCCTCTTTGTACCCATCTCAGCTCTCCAGATTAGTCTCAATAGCTGGCCAGGCTGATTGCTTATTGCCCTTGTTGCTGAGTCTGAACTTTGAATAAAACATTTCTTTGTTATTGTAGCTGATTGATGGCAGAACTTGGCTGAGGCTGGTGACTGAGAATGTTGATTTTTCCAACAAAAACTGTGTGCTGACATCATCAGTGATTTCTGCAGGGTTGAGCTGGAAAGTTCAGAGAGAATTTTCTTCTTCTGTAACATTGGTGAACTGGGACATGCTGATTCCTTCATTGGAATAGAATGAGTCATTGCTGGTTTTGTCTCTGCCCTTGGAATGAGAAATCAGATCAAGGGCCCTTTCACAAATATCTGTGTAGGTCGGAGTTAAAAGCCTAATGACATTAAAATAAACCATATAAAATATCCCAATTGTGACCAGGGTCCCAGGGGAGCCACACTGAGGTTACTTAATTAGGGCAAACTGCAAAGAATGTGGCAGACAATCCCCAAAGCTTTTGGTCATTCCAGTAATTAGATCCACCAAGCTAGCTTCAAAATAGCTTCTATAATTTGGATTAAAACATAAAATAAGTTTATTAACTACAAAAGTCTAGATTTTAAGTGATTATAAGTGATAGCAAACAGATCAAAGCAGATTACCTACTAAATAAACAAAACCGCAAACTGAGTTTAACATACTAGATAGGTAGGATATGAATTAGAAAATTCTCACCCTGAGCGATAAAGAGGCTGGCAGATTCTTAAGGCAAAGCTGCCTTGGCTTTTCAGCTTGGGTTTCTCAGGTTTTCATACACAGGCTAGAAATCTCTCTAGCCTGGGACCATCATTTCCCTGCTGTTTGGTCTTTATTTCTCAGGTGTTTCCAGGTGTATTGTTGTAGGGAAAGTGAGGTCCAGGTGTTAAACCCATACACTGGCCAGATTTGACCAGGGCAGGACGGTATTGCTCTGGGATCCTAGGCTGGGAGGCTGGAGGTTAGAGAGCCTGCGTGTAACTGCAGCTGGGTGTGTCCTTACCTGTGTGAATGTTGGTGAAAGTGCAAGCTTGGAGGGCTTTGCAACTTGCCACAGCAGCACGTGTGAGAGGGAGCCCAGGCTGGTGGGTCAGAGGGCTCAGTGGTAACCCAGTTCCAGGTGGCACCCTGCGGGGGGAACCCGTCACACCAGTAACCTGTTTCACTAAAATCAGTTTTCATGTCCACTCTTGTATGTGAGCTGTGAATGAGCTGGTAATGGCTGCTGTGCTTGTCTACATGGCTGCTATATTATTATTTATTGTTTGTGTTGTCCCATTGGTGGACATGATGCTTTACAGATTTGTAAAGGTCTAGTGTCATTCATTGCTTCATAAAGTGCTGTGAGGTACCTGGAGCAGGACTGGAATTCTCTTCTGTGTCTCTTCTCTGCATTCTGATCAGCCATCTTTCCACCCTCTAGATCACAGACACCCAGAGCAGTCATCTGGTGTATTGATTTTTGGCATGGTGTCAGTGAGCTCCCGCACTGGTTGTACAATTTTCTCATTGCCTCATCCTTGGCTGTTGTGCTTGATGAACAGACATCCGTTCACTGTAGTTCCTCTGAAAGAGGGATTGAAATGAGCCTTAGCGTTTACGAGATCATATGCCAGTGGGGATATTGTAGCATCCTAATGCAGAATCCTTTTCTCAGCTGTCTTTCTCTCTCTGCCTCCTCCCCCAACCTGAAGTGGTGAAGTTAGCACCACTGAATGTCAGAAGGCCTTGGCTGCCAGGATCTTTGCACCGTGCAATCTCATTGTTTGAGGCTGTGCGCAGACATTCCAGGGGCCAGTGTCCATTGTTGTCCTGCAGCCTCAAATTGCCCTTTTCTTGTTAGTGTGCCTTCTGGAGGATTTGGTTCAGCTTGTTCTTTCTGGTCTGTTGCACTCTGGGTTGTTACTAACTCTTCGTTGTTGGCTTGGAGATCACAACTCATGGCCTGAGGGTTCCTTTCCTGCTGCTGGTGTGCCTCAGATTCCTGAGAGCTCCTTAAAGCCATAATCAATGAGGGTTATTAGGGTACATCTACACAGGGATAAAAGACTCACGGCATGGCTGTGGCTGGCCCAGGTCAGCTGACTTGGGCTCACGATACTTGGGCTCTGGGCTGAAAAATTGCTCTGTAGACGGTCGGGCTTGGGCTGGAGCCAGAGCTCTGGGACCCTCTACCCTCACAGGGTCCTAGAGCTCAGGCTCCAGCTAGAGCCCAAATGTCTATACATCAGTTTTTCAGCCTGGAGCCCAAGCCCCATGAACCCGAGACAGCTGACTTGGGCCAGCCATGGGTTTTTTATCCCTGTGTAGATGTACTCTCAGTTATGCCTATATTGCAAAGGTATGCACACAGCACTGACCAAATGTCCAGCATCCTGTCCAAGCATGCACTGGACCAATGTGAAATCTGGGAAGAATTCTCTGTGGAGGGAGTCTCTTCTTTGGCTTTTCTAAAGTCCTGGATAGGACGTTACAATTGCCGGGTATATTTTCATGCCTTAGGCAGTGAGAGTGGGGACAGCAGCTATTGCAATGACCTCCAAGTTCCTTTTATTTACTATGTAATGTGGGTTGTTTTGTTTGTTTTTTTTTTAAATATGTTGAGACCCAGCCTGGGCCAGTATTATCCATGCCTTCCCATTAATATGATGGCCCAGGGATGTGCCTGCATGGTGCATGACAGTGTAGGAGATCTGAGTTTAGCCCTTCATTCCCTGTTGACTGAAAAGTAAACAACATGGAGCCAGCTATGTGTAAGCACATATTGTGATGGAAGTTCTGTGCTCATAATATATTCATCCCATGGTGCACTTGGGCTTATGCATTTGAGGAGTTGTGATGGGTGGTTTTATTTCTTTTGGTAAGAGTTACTTATGCATTCAACGATCTTTATCCACAAGACTGACTGTAAAAGTTAAGGAGTGTTGACTGGCAGGCCAGATTTGTACTAAGGCCTTCTGATGAACCAAAGTCCAAGATGCTTTGAGAATGCTATTAAATTGTTGTAGGATGTAGAAAATGCCAGATACTTAAAACTTTTACTGGTACCTGTTGTTTGATTTACTAAGCAATTTTTGCAAGGAATGTACTAATCACAAACATACAAACAGAAATATATCAGTAATGTACTAACAAAATAAGCTTATGAATAACCTTCTACTCTACTCCATGCAGTGAGGGTGAAGTTGCACTAATTCGTTTCTTTCTCTGCTGTCATTGAGAACTGAGGGCTGCTTGTTTCCTGCATTCTGGCAGCAGTGTGGTACCAGCCTGTATGTTTGCATAAATTCTTCTATACCATCCTTTAAGTACATTTCAATACCATGCATACTAACGCAAAAAGCCCTAGGAGGAGGTATCTCAGGATGCTTGCCTTTTGCCTTCACTTGACGTCAAAGGGCTTGTTATAGCAAATTGGGGAAGGAGGGCCCAAACTGGGAAGGAAATATCCAACTAAGCAAACGTGCCCTTGAGACACTTCTGCTTGTTTATTTCAGGTGATACAGCTTCCTTTGATCTGTGTCACTGCTGTTCCATCAGCTTTGGTTGGAGACACACTTGAATTCACCTGAGGTCCAGTTTTGAAACATGCCTTAGAGAAATGCAAGTGGCCTAGCCGCACAATAACGCCAGGCAGCAGTGCCATGAGGAAGAGTGGGTTGTAATCTGTCTGAAGGCAGCAGGATTTAACAGGATACTTGACACAAGCCAACCAACAAAATGTAACAGCTCCACATCTCTTTTCTCCTGGAACCCCTTCTTATGCTGCCCCATGTGTTCTAAACTACATCTTTCATTTTAGCCCTGCTGTTCTGTTCAGTCAGCATTAGGTAAAACACAGTGTGGTGATTTGAGGCACAGGAGAGAATGTCTCTGGATTAAAGCTGTGCCATACCCTCACTCTCCTTTTGGTCTTTCCCAGATGGTCCTTTGCCCCAGATATCTTCAGTGGGCTTCAGGGGAATTCCTATGGTTACAGATGCTAATAGAAAAAGGTGAATAGGGTTTCCCTGCCTCATCGTGTCAGGATGCTTTTCCCTCTGGTTATCACGTGGCAGTAGTTTTTTTAAAAGTTGTGAGGGCTGCTCCTTTGGTATGTCTCATCCATCATCGTCACACTCCACTGCTGAGCACAAAAGGCTTTCCACTCCAAATTGCACTGGCTCCGCCCGCCCCAGTCACTTTGGGGTCTCTGTATCCAGATTTAGTTTCACAGGTATCTCTAATGGGACTTACTGTCACCAATTATATGTCACCACTTCACAGTGAATATTCAATAAGACCCAAGTATGTTGCTTGTTTCGCTTCAGCCTATTTTAGCTTTAGTTACAAAATCAGAAGCCTTGCATCCTATTCTGCTAACTCCCCCAAGACCTCTACCAAGTAACCTCTCCCTTTTTCACTGCCAGCCCTCTGCCCTCTTCTTTGCCCTCTGGCTCTTCTAGGCATTCCCAGCCTTTCTCAACAGTTACCTAGCAATCTGTAATGCTCCCATAACCCAGCAGTTTGCCTCCTGTCTCCTTCCATGTTGACCATCCCTTTGATGTTTACCCAGACCTCTTCCATTCTTTCCCTGCTGATCTCATTTTGCTTCTTGGCTGCTGCTTCTCCATCTACAACCCTCTTTAATCTGCTACTGGCCCTTTTCTGTGCTACAGAAGATCTGATGCCTCTTCACCACTGTTCTATGCTACTTTAGATCTTTGTTGCCCTCCCAGCCTTCATATTCTCCACTGACTCTCAAGGCCCTTCCTAGATCTCTTTGGTGGTCCCTCTGGCATGTATCCACAACCTTATTTTGCTAACCTAAGCCCACTGTTGTCACGTTCTCTGCACTCACATTTGGTGGGTGAAGTTCATTTGAAGGTACCTAAAAGTATGTGACATTTCAGGATTAGACTGTGCCCTCTGTGCAGGGGCATGAGGGGAAACCATAGAAGGCATCAGGAATGCCCCAGTTCCCCAGTGTTGCACGCCCTACTCTGCAGTCTCAAGCAATCAGTTGTGTGAGGTACAGTCATCTAATCTCTAATAGATGATCCTCCCTCCATCCTCCTGAGGAAGTCACTAATTAATCCACCCTGCGGCAAATCCCATTTCTGCCTCTGAAGCTGGCGATCAGTTTATGCCTATGCATGTGGGCAAGAATCACTAGTGTTAAACAATCAAGCCTGTTCTTATTGCAAGGTACCATGGGAATCTATGTAACTATCCACATTTTTCTTGAATCCTGCTGGGAGGATGGGGTTATAATTTTCAGCCCCTGCAGGTGATGGCAAATCATGACTGCCCTATAGGCCAAAGTGTAATTCTTCTAGCTTGTCTGGCCCCTTCTTTGAGTCCTTACCACTTTGTATGAGGAATATGCAACTCCTGCTACATTAAGCACCATCAGAAATCACCCGGTATTATTCACACTTTGCATCACCAGATGAAGTGATCTTGAAACAGGAGACAGATGCAGATAAATGCTCTTAACTCCCTACCAAAATCATTGGCCTCTTGTAATTCCCCAAAGCAATTCTCCTATGCATTCTGTTAGTGGCAAATATGTAAACCTAATGCAAAAAAATCACCCTGCAGGGAGGGTGCAGGACTCTTGAAAAAAGGGCTGGATTAGCCTTGATTGAAATAAAACTTCATGAACTTCAGAGAAAACTGGAGAATTTATGAAAAGGATTACTGTCCAACTGTGCCACCCTTGAAATCAGTGGGATGGCGTTAGGAGAAAGGGACTGTTCCACATAAGGGTGGCACAATATGGCCCTTAGTGAACAAAGAGTTTGACATACTTGGGCAGCTGTATCTTGCATGAGTCCAGAGGAAACTACTGAATGTTCTTTACGTAGGGATGATCTGTTCTTGAATGTCTTCTACACCAACAGGCTTTCACGGTAACATCAACCATGGATGTTCTTGTGCCTCCTGGTCATGGTTTCAGAGAAAAACAGGTATATTGAGGTGGACAACACAAAGTCCATTCCTCTCCCGGTTTGTACTGGTGTTCCCCTGCAAGCTCCTATTACTGTTATAGGGATCTGATACAGCAGTGTAGGTGTAGGTATCAGAGAGCAGTAACTGCCTTACCCACAGTACAGCAAGTATTAATAATAGTGGTTAATAATTGCACTGGACTGAAATCAGTCAGAGCCAGCCATAGTGGCACATGGGAAAAACCCAGATTTGTCCTCAGGCCCTAGCTGCCCCTGTCTGGGCTGGCAGGAACTAGGTGTCCTGCATAGGCAAGGTGTTCTGTCGAGGAAGGGGGCAGTGCGTGTCAGATTGCCATTGTTCCTTGAAATCTTCAGGCCTGTCCTATTCATTACAGACCAAATAAATAATCCCGAATGCACCAAATCGTGGATCAGCATCATGGCACGACAGTGTTGCAACTTCTCTTACAACATTATAACTCAGCAACGTGCTGTTAGCCCAGGGTGATGCTGTGTCAATAGGTGTCATGACAATCAGAATCAGAGCCAAACAATCCCAGTGTTTGGGCAAGTGGTGGTTTGGGTTTAGCCCACTTTCCTCTCAGCCTGATGTGAGCACAGGGGCTAGAACTAGAGGTGCAGGGGGTGCTGCCACACCCCCTGGCTTGAAGTGGTTTCCATTATATACAGGGTTTACAGTTTGGTTCCATGGCTCTCAGCGCCCCCACTATAAAAATGGTTCCAGCACCCCAGGATGTGAGGCTGCTAAGTCACATTACACTTTATCTCAACCTCACAACATGCTGGTGGTTTACTGCTTGCCTCAGTAGCTCTAGGAGAGGTAATTGCAGATGTTCTGTTAGGGACAGGCAGAAAGACTGTTACCTCAGTGCAGCACATCCATGTTTCCCACTCCACACCTGCTCTCTTTGCCTTACCCCTGCTTGTCTTTGTTGGCTGCGCTCGCTGCTATGACAACTTGTGACATTCTTGCTTGGGGCATAAACAGTGGAGGACAGGATTTGAAAAATATACATGAATAAAAGGTCAAATCTCTCCCAGGAAAGAATAAAGTTTTCATTTCTTTCAATGCATAGTTATGAAAAGCAAATTAACCTTTGGATGCTTGAGGAATTCATGTTGACAACAGCACAGCTTAAAAATAAACAGGCGCTACTCCAAGCAGTGTGTCCAAAGATGCCCCAGTTTATTCTTCTGCTGATCCAGTCCTTGCCTCTGCAGATCAGAATATATAGTTCTGGCTTATAAAGGTCATGCTGGCATTGCTCATCCAGTACAGCCTAGAGGGGCAGAGGGCACAGCACTGGGTATGGGACTTGCTGGGGCAAAATTCTCCATTTATTTCAATGGGGAAATGGGGGCTGCTTTGTGCTATTAATTTTGTTCATCTTAAATCCACTGCCAGGTTTGAAAGTCTTCTCCTGCAATATTCTGGGGTGGGGTGGGGTGGGAACAAAAAAAGAGAAGAAAATATGTGTGGCAACTCAAAAAGGCAGGTGGTATACCCATTCCTGGCCTAGCTCAGAGACTGTGCCTAGTTAACAGCTGGGTTGTCCCCACTCTCCATCACTACTGACATGATGAAGTAAGGATCCCGGAGTCTCCTGCAGGGACTGCTTCCGTGTTTGACTTTAGACTTAGCACAAAGATTATGGAGACTGACAACAAAGACTTGGCCTTTGAGGATATTGCAACAGGAAAAGCCATTATGACCAGGTGACCCAGTTAGCAAATGCTGTATCATTTAGTGATGTAAATGGTGTAAGTGAACGCAAAATGATATAATTTATGTGCCAAGGAAGGAAGAATGGGTAGTAGCAAGAAAAAAACAGCCGACAGAAGATATTAGATAAAGCAGTCTCCAAGTCCACTTAGGGATGAATTTGACTCCTTGAGACCATTACCATGATGGGAGCAGGATCAGCCTAGTGTGCCTGCATGCCCTTCCTCTGTGAAAATGATTGATCCCTGTTTTCTAAAGTATCCTCTTCTGCTGTAGGTCCAGTGCTTCCTACTGCCATGTAGGGTGACCAGATGTCCTGATTTTATAGGGACAGTCCCGATTTTTGGGTCTTTTTCTTACATAGGCGCCTATTATCCCCACCCCCGTCCCGATTTTTCACACTTGCTATCTGGTCACCCTGCTGCCATGGCTCCTCTAATCAGACTCCGCCAGCAGATTTTATTCTTGTCCTAGCAGAGCTTCAGCATCTCTCACTATCCTTCCAGTCACCTTCCTTTGGTTTTGTTTCTCTCTGTTTTGAAACAACTCTGTATTTTTCTTTGGACTTTCAACTAAAATCAATCTGGTGAAATCAATAATGGGGGGGGTGGTGCAAGGCGGAGGGGGAGAGAGGGGAAGAATAAATAGGGCAGAGTTCCAGCCTAAATTCCAGTGAACTCCTTGAAGAATTGGCTGCCCTGGTTCAAGTTCCTCTAAGTTAATAAAGCCAGATACTTCAAATGTGTGGAGTATTTTCTTTCAGTAACCCTCTGAATGACATATTTATTAGGAAGACAAGGTGGATGGGTAATATCTTTTATATTTATTTATTCATGTTTATTATTATCTAAATTGACCCTACTGGGGCCTTGAACCGGAGACCTCTTTTTCTAAAACCATGAGATGCTAACACTTGAACTAAAGAAGTAAGTCTGCTAGCTGGAAGGAGTAGCAGGCTGATTTTCTCTTATGTGGGCCAGCCATTGGAGGAGGCCAAAGAGTCAGGTTCTCCTAGTATGGGTGTTGGGTTTTTTTTTTTTTTTTTACAGTGTGCTAGGTGCCTCTTACAACAGATGATCTGATATGATTCTACCCTGAGGCACTTACAAGCTAGTTAGGAACCAACAAAAATAAATACATTCTTTTGAGTCTTTGCGGGCGCTGCCTCCTTTGTGTCATCTTGTGAAGAAAATTCTACGTACCGGGGAGATGTACAGCCCTAGTCCGTGGACTAAGGACTTCTCTTTCATTGTATTCTACTACACGGAGGCAAAAGACAGTTTACTGGGAGAAGAGCTCAGATCCCTTAACTCCTTGTCTTGTGCTTTACCCACAAGACTATTCTTCCCGAAGGCAAGGCAAAATCAGGCACCTTGCAAAAGTTTAGCTGTAGCCGTGCATAATACCAGGCAATCAATAAATTATGTTATGAGCTAAAAATGAATCAAACCAAGTTAATTTTCTATATTTTCTTTCTGCCGTTTGATACATTAGCTTCATACAGGAGGAGGTGGTTCTATACTGCCTAGCAAAAGTATACGAGTGATGCATTATATAAGCCACTAAAGCATTTCATAGTTTACAGTGGAAGAGTGTTCCTGCTCATTATGTGAATAAGAGGAGACTGCTGCACTTCGCATGACATGTATCATTTAGACACATTTAGTTCCAGGACTATTTGGAACAAGGGATGGAGAGAAACTTTAAAAGGTTCCAAGTGACCGAGTGCTCTGGAGTTTTCCAAACCCAATTGTCTAGTGCAAGACCATGCCAGCTTTTAAAGTGCACAAATAGAGAAATATCTCTGGAACACAACGGATTTCTAATTAAATCCTTTGTGTGGAAAAAGAAACAGAAATGGATCTTGGCCAATCTGTCTGAAACTGGCAGATGTTCCTTAGCTGAAAAGCTATCAAATATAGTTCAGCCAATAACAGTTAACCATACCACTGAAAACGGACAGGAGACATTGGAATCTGTGATTAGAGGAATTTTACCAAATGTCAAGGCAAAGGACCTCATGTCATTTGAAGCTTTTCATTGAATTAATTTTATATATATAATTTCACATCTTATTTTTCTACATTTTAGAACCTGTCTGTAAGCTCGGTGTTCCAGATTCAGGAAAGAGCTCAGCATTTCAGTGGTCCAACTTTGGTTCAGGGGAGCCAACTTTTGAGGGTCTTTGCTGTTTATTAGAAAATACTTATTTGAATTAGATCTCTTTTGCAAAGCAGCTGTTTAAATGAAAGGGAAAACATCTTTGTGAAATGCTAAGCCACATCTCAAGAAACCCCAAATGCCACCATGTTCTGCAGTTGACTTGAGCTCTTTGTCACATAGCCCAATGTAACACATCTGAGTCTTGAAGAGCAGATAGCCATGCAGCCATGTTCAGCAAAACTCGTAAGCCTGTGCTTAACTTTCAGTCCCATTCAAGTCAGTGAGGTTTAAACATGTGCTTAAGTGCTTTGGTGAATTAGGGGTCTTATTGAGGGGCATATCTTCAGTCCCACAAAGACTTAACTTTAAGCATTTGAATAGTCCTATTGATTGGTTTGTAGGACCTTACAAAAAATGGTTTGTAGCCTTCATGTCTAATGAGTTGTAGTTATCAGCTGCCAGTGTCTATACCACACTGTGCTGTGATCATGTCAGATCTGTGGATTTACATCAGTGTAACTAAGATCAGAATCTGGCCAAGCATTTTCCCAGCATCATGAGCCTTTTAAGCAAATATGGCCATTAGACATCTTTGAGCTGTTACAATGTGGCAGGTTTATGTCCTAACCTTTGAAAACCATGAAGCAATTAATGCAAATTCCATTCCCTGTAAACCCTCTGAAAACACTGTTTCTTTATTTATTTATATTATGCTTCAAGGACAACTTCACACGAGACAACAGATGACACAAAGGAGTCCTGGGCTGTATAAATATAGAATCATTTTATTTTATTTTATTTTGGTTAATAGATACAATACAATTTTCGACTACGTAAGAAAGCGGAGTTTTCAGTGCATACATTCTTCAGCCAGACAGGGACAGGGCACCCAGACATTCCATAGTGATTTGAATAATACCATGGCACTTGCTTAGTTTATTTCCCTTAACTCCATAGTTATTGGGCTTTCCCAGCTTTCATTAACAGCTTTGACAGCTCAAGGTCTAAGGAAAAATGAATTGAATAATATAGCTGGGCTGGCTCTTGTGAAACAGGATTATCAGGCAGGCAAAGACACTATTTGGTTCCTGCATTCCATGCTAGTCTTCATGAGTAACCATATCTTTTGAGGCATCATATTTGGTTGGCATGCCAGTGAGCTCTTGCAGTTCAGCCAGGAACTGGGACTTTTTGTCCTTCTACACAATATGGAAACAACACTTGATACAAACAAACCAGAGCTGAGGTCGAATAAGGGAAATTCATACCTCTCCTCCTGTTTTCTCCCTCCAATTAATTTTAAGAAGAAGGCCCTATGTTTGAGCTCAGAATTGCATCATCTCCTACAGATCCAGTGCTTTGTAGCATTGTATCTTGTTATGGACATTTTGCTGATGATATTTCATCAGAGACGTTTTATTCCATGGGATTGCCCAGGTGGGACTTGGGAGCTAGAAACCATTAATCAAGACCACACCCTTGTAATTGTATTAAAAGCAGATAACACTTCCCAGGCGAGATGGGATGTGACAAGACAGTGCCACTGCTGAAGATGAAATGTTATTGAGAAGATTTATGTTTTAAGCTTTTGACTAGCTGGTTACGGAGTAAAGTGCCAGTGAACATTCTTCACAATAAATAGGAGGCAGAGAAGAAGTGATAAAGTGCCATGGCCTTTTGAAGGACTCCAGACAACTGCCCAACAAAGTTGCAAGAAAGAGCAGTGTTCACATTAGAGAGAGATCCAAACTGTGGAGTTTGGAGACATTTAGATTTGAATCTCAATACAGATCCAAATTTAACAGGATTTAATGTCCTCATTTGAGCCTACTACAGAGTAAGGCCTGAGACATGAGATTTTCATTTTGATTGGAGGTACCCTAGCACTCAGGGCAGGGGGAGATGGATCCAGTGTCTGAGTTTGGGCCCCCCATCTAGTTAAGATAAAGTGAAAGAGGCAAAGAGTGATCAAACTGTCTGAAAGAGACAGGGGAGACAGATAGACTTCAGCTATAAATTCACCAAATTTTAGCTTGCTGGAGAAGTTCGGTATTTAAATACCCAGAAGAGAAGAAACATATTTTGTTCAGGGAGATGCTACATGGACAGTTTCTGATAGAGATAAAAAAGTCACAGTCCCCAACTCTAGCCAATGTAGGAAGTCTTAGGATGGGAAAAGGTTAAAGTTAAAGGTGAAAAAAAAAAAGACCTGTTTAGATGATCTAGTCAATCCCCAGCAAGTACAGGATATCTGAGCAATATCAGACTGAAACCAGTTGTACATTTGATCTTAGCCAAAAGGCAGAGAAGAAGCTAGTGGGAGAAGCCAGGAGGGAGGCTAAACATGATCTGAACTTTCCATGGAATTAAGTGTTAAGATAAATGGAGAGTAAGGAAAAAGGGGAACCAGGGAATATAGATGTCAAGAAACACCAAAATAATTAGATGGGTCTGGACCACAATCAGGTACCTTATCTTTGGCCTCTTATCTGGCCCCAGGGTTCATCGGGGAGATTCTTGCCCCTGAATGCTCAGAGTCCCTTTGCCTGATACTTTGGGGTTGCTAGGGAAAAACAGAAGGGGAAAGCACCATAAAAATCCCAGCAGGTTTGCACTGGTTAATAACAGTTGTTGTTAAACTGAATCAGATTAGAAAGGCAGGCGGCCAACTGCCCTCTGGAGTCAAACAGGAATCCCTGAGACGTCTGAAAAATCAAACATTACATCACTTAGCAATTTGTCCTCCTCTCTTCCTCCTATCAGTAGATCAGCCTCGGAGTTAGACTAGAAGCTGTGAAAATCCCTCCCCTTTACCTTGAGCTGCACAGCTGATACCTGCAGGAGTGTTACAAGCCCACCAGATTCCTCCCAATCCCTGTTTTCTAACTGAAGCTACGTAACAAAGGGAATAAAGGAGAGCCAAAGATGCTAACAGCCAGAAGGAGAATCACTATAAACTGGAAATGGGAGGGTACTGTTAACCGAGCCTGGCCCGCAAGCATTAGTGAAATGTTTAGTAAAGATACTTAACTCCGTTACATCAGGGGATCTCCGTCTTTCTCTTGACTAAAATGTTACAGACATATCATATAGAGGAATTGCTATATTTGCCTCTACTGGGTAAACTATATACACCAATGTAAGGAAAAAACAATAATTAAATTAAGGGAGGAGAGGAAAGGACAAACAAAATATTAGTAAATAAAATACAAGACACATACGTGAATAATACTTGTCAGGTAATAGTTCAGCTGGTTGCATTTACCGTGAAAAAGAAAAAGAAACTTCCACTCAAATAAAAGTTGGAAACACATTTGTCCAAATCTTGGTCATTTGCAGTTTTGTTCAGGACACTTCTTAAGTGCGTTGAGGCTGACATAAAGGAACCAAACCCTCCCACCCACAGACAGGGATTAAGGGATTGTTGTCCTGTTTCTGATGAACTGGGCATCAGGCATGGCTAGCTCTAGATGCCTTCTGATCCTTGAATCACAAAGAGGTCCTCAGTTTTTAGAGGCCCCATCATGGAACCAGTGATTAAAATGGGTATAATTTTGCAGATCTCATGGAGAGTGCACAGGCCTGCATTTCTGTGTTGTCATGTGACATAAAAACAACTGTGATGGATGTTGGCTAAAAGCCATAATAAGACTCTAGATGCAGTACCCCCATAAATAAAAGCACTCCCTTGGTTCCACTTAGAACACAACCCCTGCATCACTTTGGTTTCATAAAAGCCTCTGCAAATTGTGTTCTGAAGAAAGGTGATGTGAAAAGATGCTGAGTTTTCTTGGAAGCAGTTAATTAGCACAGCAGTGTTTCCAATTTTATTTTAGAAATGGAGAGCACATTTATATACTTGCAACTGTTATTTTTTTCCCTAGGCCTCCTTATATTTAGATTTTGCAAGCAAAAGTTTTTTACACACTGTAATTTTCACAAGTTTAAGAGCAAGGTACAACAGCAAAAACTGTCTCACATTGACACTGTTAATGCTAGACCCAGCAGAGTTATATATTGGAGACATTTTTTTCCATTTCTCTTGCGAATAAATTATCTGCAAACCAAGTGCTTTATTATTTGACCAGCTCTATAGATGGTCAATTTAATGTTCACTGAACAACTGATCAAAAGAGCTTTTTGTCACTCTTTAGATAAATTATTCCCCCAATCAGTTTCTCTCATTATTTGACCAGCTCTAGTTAACACATAGTTACTACAATACAAAGAAGTGCAAAAATGACAATAAAGCAATTACAGACCACAACTTCCCAGCAGGTCAAATAGGAACAAGGGGCTTACTAGAGACTCATCTTTGTGAATTACTGCAGATCCCTTTTTTCAAATGGGAGCCTGCATGCTTTTTCCAGACTAATTCAGGAACTAAAGAGAACTGGGATTACAATCTGAGGATCCCCCCATTTCAAATGTTTTACCATTCACAGTTAAGAAGGTGCTGGGCTTGGGATTTTTTTATTTGTTTTCCCCTGTGATAATACCTGAGTCTTCTTTCATGCTTATTTCAATGTTATCAGGTCTACCTAGTAATTTGAAAATGATTCTAATGTTCTGAGAGTGTTTGGTCTGTTTTCATTATGCTGGAGGAGTTAGGGAAAGATGATCACATTTTTTGCCAGGTGCCTTTTCTTCTTTCAGTTTGTGATCATTTAAAAAGATCTGTCCTCTGAAGGAAAGAGGTAATTGCTAGTTCCAGACCTAGGAAGGGACTGGAGGGCTTTCCTAGGCCTTGGAAAAATCCCCAGGGAGAAAATTAATGTAAAGCTCCCTTTCCCAGGTTATAATTTAGGAGGTTACAGGCTTGACTGTCAATGAGCATCTTTCTCAGCCTTGCTTTAGACTTGAGATCCTAGTTGCTTTACTCCTGCCTAAATTTGTAATGTCAGCTGAGATTACTTCACAGTGCATTAAATTACAAGGATTACTTGCTTACTTGTGAGGTTGCTGAAAGGAGGACATGGGTGTGCATGCTGGCAAACCTACAACCCCCCTGCTGCACATAGCATGTGGGGGGTGAGGGGCAGGTCACTTTGAATTTCTCAGCTATATAGATCCGGGATCCAGCCAGGCCTGGATAAGCAGACTGCGAAAAGTTTTCATTTACCCGCTTAGGGCATTACACACCACACTAGCAAGGTGGTCAGGCTGCATGGGCCCCAGCAGTATGAACCTAAATGTCAGATTGCTCCTGGTGTGGTATAGGTTGGTATTCCAAAAATCAAACTGTGTTTGGCATCAGCAGTGGAATCTAGGGGAAGTGCTTTCTTTAAAGATGTGTCCAGAAGCTAAACAGAAAAATTGTGTTAAAGTGTTTGTGTCCCAGTGGTATATGGCCTGCATTGAGTGCACACAAACACAGGAAAATTTATTTATCTAAATTTATAAAGTCCCTATCCAAAGACCTAGGGTGCCGAACAATCATTATAAAATAGTGCACTAAAATAAATTGTTGTTCCCACAAAGGAAAAACCTGGGGAAATAGATGAGCTCTGTAGTGTGCCCAGAATGCAACCAAATCCAGGTTTTCTACAGGTACTCAGAGTGCCCATGCTCTGTGTATGTTGTATGGTTTCAAGGACGGATCCCAGAAGATGTACAAACACCATTAGAATACCAACCATAAGCAAAACAATTTGGATATTTCAAATACATTTTGGGAGGGACAAGGAGATCCCCATGTTTTTAAAATAATGTATGGTTTCAAAATCCACATATCAGTGTTTGGGGCTGCAGTTCTTAACTGCTCCCCTGACAGCATCTGAGTGTATAATCCTTGCAGGGTCTACGTGTGGCCAGCAGAATCAATATTGTTTCCACACCTGACTTGATTTGACCCTCAGTGACTTGTATGGAATGAGCAAAAAGGGATTGACATACCTTGCACGTCTGCAATTGCCACTGAACAGTCCCCGTGTGGGGAGTAAGGAGTGGGGGCACTTTTGGGCTGCAGCTCCTATTTTTGATTCTAGTCTGTTAACTAGATAAGCTGAAATATACCTTTAAGGTAGCTGCTCTTTAAGGGTTTCCATTCATATCAAGGACATTGTCAGTTTCCTTCTCCTCTTTTTACCCTAGTCCTTTTAAAGAGCCTGTACAAATGATGGAGGCATGTGAGAATCCAGCATTGTTGAAAGAGGTGCAAAGATGGAACTGGGCTGATTACACTGGAGGGGCAGAATAGTGGATGACGGAGTTGTAGTCAGGCGGTGGGCTGTGGCATTCCAGGTTTGGATCCATGGGCAGGAGGACTGAGTCTTCCAGTGTGAAGTCCATGGTGTCCTCATCAGTCTGTACTGCTGGCTGGTATTTCACAATCTCATGCTCTGATAACATGGATTCTTTGCTCTTGCTGACAGCTCTCTGCCTGTTTAAAACAAAGACAAACAATTCAGACCCTTTTCTTATAAAGCTTTGCTCTTATCTGTCATTGGCCTAGTATCTGTCGTTCCAGGATCTCAAAATGCATTACTGAACTGACCCTCACAGCACCCCTGACAGACACGTAACTGTTATCCCCATTTTACAGATGGGGGGACTGAGTTTGTGTCTTGCTCAAGGTTGCTCAGAGATTCAATAGCAGAGTCGGAAATAATATCTAGGAGTCCTTATACCCTGTCTCTTTCACTCACCACAAGCCACCCTGCAAGGTACTGTATGTATCTTGGTTATAAATGCTCCTGTCATTGTTCTGACATCAGGTCAGGGAATGTGACATTTTGAAAGCAGAATCATGAGCTATGGTTTTTCTTTAAGTACAGTAAAAACTGGGATTAATGAATAATCTATGACACGCTTTGATTTATAATAATGTGGAGAGCATGAGTGCACTTTACATACTTTGTAACCCTTTAAAACTACAGAACAGTCTTTCAGCTAAATTGCATGATGCCCAAACTGGTATCCTGCAGTTGGTGCTATTCAAGAGACCCCGTTTTGATTCCCAGCTGCCCTCTTTTATTCTAGAGCAGTGGTTCTCAACCTATTTACCACTGTGGGCCGCATATGGGCTCAAAATGTGTTATGTGGGCGGTATCCAATACTACCTGTATGGCCCTGAGGATGTCACCTGCGGTCTGTGCTGATTGGGCTGCAAGTGGCCCCCGGGCCACAGGTTGAGAACCACTGCTCTAGGTGATGGTGTGCGGAAATAAACAATTTATGCCGCTAAATAGCAACCCCTATTGGTAGAACTAGGAGAACTCCAAAGGGAGTGTGGACCAGTCTTCATTAGATGCCATCACATGGTGGCTTTGAAGAGAGGCTCACTTGAACCCCAAAAGGGTAATTATATGCAGCCTCAGGAATAATATTTTGCTCATCTATAGCACCTTCCACCCAAGGAATTCAAAGCATCTTTGTGGAGGAGATTTGGATAATTCAAAGATGGTGGTACTAAAGATCCAGATCTGGAAGTGGTTCTCTGAACTTGTCCACTGTTGTTAGGACTATATAACTAACTGATCTGAATCTCTTTGCAATAATCCATAATTGCAAACTGATTCTGATCACGGCATTGCTCGTGCCTCACTTCAAAATGACTCCTGAACATGCTAGGGAGAGTTTAAAATGAACCAATTATATAATGCTCAGACAGTAGGAGAACACATATCATGCGTACAGGTAAATAGCTACTTTCTAATGGCCTTGAAACAGAAACAGTCTTCAGGAGAGATTTGATTATTTATTATTATTTTATATATATTGCAGTAGTGCAGAGTGAGCCCAGTCATATTCCCAGATCCCGTAAGTGCTAGATACTGTACAAACACAGAACAAGAAGAAAGTCCCTGGCCCAAGGATCTTATAATCCAAGTATAAGAGACGGGCCAACAGATACATACAACAAACAGAGGGAGTGCAAAGAAACTATGAGATAAAACTGGTCAGTATGAAAAGCTCTAGTCACTGCACACCAGCTGTTTAATCACTGGTGCATGTTTTTGTAGGCATCGTGGTAGAGGAAAATATTGACCGCAGCATCATGAGTCAGCCTACCTCACACCCAGCACTCCTTCCCATTTGTAAACAGAGTATGGCTGATTGAGGATGGAGGTGTGACCCTGCTTTATAGAATCATAGAAATATAGGGCTGGAAGGGACGTGAAGAGGTTGAGGCAGGATTAAGTCAACATAGACCATCCCTGTCAGGTGTTTGTCCAACCTGTTCTTAAAAACCTCCAATGATGGGGCTTCTACAACCTCCCTTGCAAGCCTATTCCAGAATTTAACTATTCTAGTTAGAAAGTTTTTCCTAATATCTAACCTAAATCTCCCTTGCTGCAGATTAAGCGCATTACTTCTTGACCTACCTTCAGTGAACATAGAGAATAACTGATGACTATCCCCTTTATAACAACCCTTAACATATTTGGAGACTGTTATCAGGTCCCCCTCTGTCTTCTATTCTTAAGACTAAACATGCCGACTTTTTTAACCTTTCCTCACAGGTCAGGTTTCCTAAGTCTTTTATAATTTTTGTTACTCTCCTCTGGACTCGTTCCAATTTGTCCACATCTTTCTTAAAGTGTGGCACCCAGAATGGGACAAAGTACTCCAGCTGAGGCCTCACCAGTGCCAGGTAGAGTAGGACAATTACTGCCTGTCTCACATACGATTTTCCTGTTAGTACACCCCAGAATTATATTAGCCTTTTTCACAATTGCATCACCTTGTTGGCTCACATTCAACCTTTTCTGCAGTTGAGCAGATTTTCCCACTGTTTTCCTTCTTAAGTGTTTATGTTCTGGAACACTTGGTTGAAAAACAAACCAGCAGGAGACTCAGTTGGTCCAATGATTAGGTCACTAGTGAAGGACTTAGGAGACCTGGATTCAAGTCCCTGTTGTGCCCAACACTTTCAGTGTGACCTCGAAATGGAGATAATTGTACTTCCATGCTTCACAGGTTAAATTCATTAAAACTTGTAGGGTCTGTTCATGTACTATGGTAATCGGGACTATTTAAATATCTAAGATAGCTAGACCCAGCCAAGACTTAACAAGGAGGTTGCTGCTGGGGACAACACACTCATAATATTCCTATTTTTCATTTTCTGTTGTCCTCATTCTTCCTGCGTGTTTGTCGCCCTCTGTCTCTGGTTTCAGTACAGAGGGGAAAATGTCTTTTTCTCCAGAAAGGGAGCTAATATCTCTCAATAAATTATGATACGATAACCTTAGAAGATCTGGTCTCTTGCCTTGGAATCCTGAGCCTGTCCAGGAACTGAAGTTCGCTGTGAGCTACAGGTGTCACCAGCCTGGCTAGTAGAATCAGTATTGGTGTTTTCATTGTCAATGTTAATTGTTCTGAAGAGGTGCAGGCAGGCATGTCTTGTATATTGTATTGGCTCAGGTAATGTATCGGCTTGTGTGTATGTGCACCAGCCAGTTTATAATGGTCACTTTTGAGTCATTCAGTCCTGTAATTCTCCGTTGTTTGGTGAGTTTGTGTGTGTGTTGGATGATACTTTGCATATACCAATCTATGAAGGGATTCATTCTAAGCCAGTAGCACTTGAGATGTTGAGCCAAATTCAGCCATCATATGAAGAGGTACAACTCCCTTCGACTTCAATGGAAGATGCGCCATTTTACTGCAGGGTCTATCTTGGTCTGATGTGGTTGTCCTCCCCGAAATGTCAGTACATCCTGCTCAAACTCAAGACAGGAAAATGAACCCACGATTCCTGCATGGAGATGCAGAGATCTAACCACTAGGATGCTTCTTGCATCTCTTCAATAAACTCCAATCCTGAGACTTCCAGGGTACAGAGAAGTAAACTGTGCAGACAAACTCTGCTGTGCTGGCCTCTTAGATCTGGACTAGGAGTTGAACCCAAATTCCTTGCATGGCAATGCAGATCATTACTCACTAGGTTGCCGCTCATGGCTGAAATAAGCTATAACCCTGAGAGTTCCAGCAATGTGACAGTCTTTTATTAACAAAATCTAAATTCTCCTCTTTCTCATTGTCCAGAGGAAAACACCAGTGGGAATTTCTTCAAAATGCCATACGCTTGCCAGCTTTTCCATCCCCTCTCTTTAGATAGATTCTCCCTCTGGAATAAGTGGCAGAACTGTCTCTCTGCTCTACTGTTTATTTATGTACTTTTCTTTTATTACGTAGCCCTGTTGACTCTTGTCAGCTGACTCCACAGACATTCTGGCTTTTAATTTCCAGGTATTAAAGTTGTCAATGGAGACAAGGAGAAGCATGAAAGTATCTGTTTAACTTGGCCCCCGGCCTGTGTGCCTTGGAGTGCCAGATAAAAGAAATTTTATTAGGGTTTAGTTTGGCCACACAATGAGAAACTTTCAGACCCTTGCTGGCTTCCACCAAGTGTTCTCCTTGTGTTTCTGTCCCATCTACAGCAGGGGACTGCATCTGGGAATGGCTCTGTCTGTCACCTAAATCACACTGATGTTTGAAGAGAGACTTAAATAGTGACATTTAATATTCGCTCCCAAGCCAGAGAAATGATGAGTTTGATCTGAAGTGAGTTCTGTGATTAACCATCTATGGCAAATTGAAATGCAATTAACTTTCAAAAATGTTCCTTTCATGCAAAATGCATGTCCTAAATTAAAACAATCCAGAGGTCTTTACATTTTACCTTTTAATGCTCTAGAATGAAATGTCAGTAAATATAGTCTTTTCTTGCTCAGCAGGAGGGAAATGTACATATGCTTGGAATATATATCGTAGTGGTAGGCTGCAGCTTCCTTGTTCTGACTGTCCTTGAAATCTCATTTGCTACATAGAAACTGCCACATTGGATCAGACAGTTGGTCCATCTAGTCTGGCATCCTGCCTCCAGTAGTGGCCAGTACCCATTGCTTCAGAGGAAAGCAAAACCCCTCTTATAATTATGCTCCGAGTCAATTGTGCAATGTTGCATAGGAGGGAAAAATCCTTCCTGAGCCACACAGGTGAATAGTTTAAGGCCCAAAGCATGATGAGATTTAATTACCCATAGTATTACGTAGCTACAAATGTTAATAATGGTTCATACAATGACCTAATCCTGTTAAAATTCAGCCACAGTATTTACCTCAGTGAATTCCACAGGTTGACCTTTAAGTTGGCTGCCTAAAGAAGTATTTTCCTTTATTGATTCTGCCTTCACTAACCTTTACTTTTAAATGACCTCTTCTCCTATGAAAGGAGAGAGTAGAAAGAAGGGACTGGTTAGTTTTCACTGTGCCCTTCATAATGCTGAATATCTCAATCAAGTCCAGTGGGGAGGACTGTGTGGGGAGGGTGAGTTCCACCCACATTTTGAAATTGGCCCAAGACAGTAACATCTTATACAGGGACCAATGCAAAAATTCTTGAATTTGTGCCTGCAGGAATTTGTTACATTTTGAGAAGGGTGG
This sequence comes from Natator depressus, assembly GCF_965152275.1. Taxonomy (NCBI): domain Eukaryota; kingdom Metazoa; phylum Chordata; order Testudines; family Cheloniidae; genus Natator; species Natator depressus. The sequence continues at coordinate 80,244,568 of NC_134242.1, read as the reverse complement.
TGGTGGAATCTGAACATTGCCATTTCCACACTCAAAACACGAAAAGTGCCACTTTTCTCAGGTGCAAGTTTGTATTCAGTGCTAGTTGGGGAAACGCCTGTTTCACACCCACATGATACACTTGTGAGACTGTGCCTAGCTCACATTACACACTCAGTTCTGGGCTCCTCTGCACGAGGAAGATGGCTACAAACTGGAGAGGTTTAAGTGTAGAGCAACAAAAATGATTAAGGCACTGGAGGAACTAACTTATGAAGGAAGATTAGAAGAAAGCAAATATATAGCTTGGCTAACCAGTGACTCATGGGGACATGCTAATCATGCCTTCAGGCTTTCTTTCTACAGTGCCCATACCCTGGTGCCTAAACCCTCTTTGTAAATTGTAAATACCCACAGAGGGAGTTGATAGGTTTGGTGTATAATTGTGTGTATAATTAAGGGCCTGTCTACTCTATTAATAGAAACTTGTCAGAGGACCATACTACAAAACACTTGTGTCCTGTGCCAATTACAATATAGTTAAAATTTGTAGAGAGGATGGGAACTTAACAGGGTTAATACTAGGTCATATGACTTGACAAAAGACTTGGACAAGTCCAGGTTAGCTTGATAATGTGACATGGTTAAAATATGGTTAGGTCCCTCCACACTACAGATTTTTACTGTATTCTACCTGGGTCTCCTGGCATGGTGAAGACGGGCCTTGAAAGTAGTGGGATGAAACCAAGCAAAGGAAAGTTTAGGTTGAATATTAGGAAATGTTTCCCAACGGTGAATGTATTAGGTTGGGCAGGGAGGCGGGGGAGGCTGTGCAGACTATACCATAGGGGACAATCTTGCACTAGCTACAGGGAAGTGGACTAGATGACTGAATAGGTCTCTTCCATCTCACTCTTCTCTGAACCATTGATTCTGGTTTGAAGGTAAAGAACAATTAAAACACCCCAAGAACTGGAAGCTCATTACTGGGGCTGTTTATTTTTCTGTAAGAGGGAGCCAGTTTCTAATGGCTCAGAGCTCAGTGAGGAATGCATGAGTGATGACTGGAAGAGTATTTCTTAGGGGCAGGAGACAACAGAGCTCTAAATAATTGAGGACTCCCCAGGCTTGAGGTAGAACACTCATTCCCAGTGCTGTGGAGCTGTTCACGTTGCTCTACCCAAGCACCTAGTCTTAACCAGGTAAGCCTCTGTGGCCCTTAAAAATCCTGGATGTGATCAGAGGCCTTGTTTAAGGAAAGACAAGCAACTGAGCTGTGCAGCGGCAAGTCCACCAATTTATGCCTGATGCTTACATCTTGTAATAATAACAAGTGAACTGTGGAGCCTCCTGATAGCTTTTATAGGGACTTAAGGAGACACTTTTCCGGAGTAGTAGTAGGCATTATTTCATTGAAAAAATACCAGAGGCTTTAATCACTAGGGTTGTTTTTTCTCTAATAGTTGTGAGTCTGGTTCAGAATTTGCTTCGATGAATGAGTGAGCGCTGTGCAGTAGAAATCCAATACTGCTTTCCCTCTGGCAGGATCAGTATCTCACTGGTCAAGTGGCAGAGAAATTTGAAGGGTTACAGTCAAAAATTCATGCTTTTGAAACAATCATAAGGTACCTATCTATAGGCTGGACAATAACCAAATGGAAAACAAAGCTAAAAGGAAGCCACAAGAAGACCAATTCACCACTGGAATAAGTGATTGCAGCTGTTTTGGCATCAGTGGAGTTGTGCCTGATTATGCCAGTGATGAATTTGGCCCAACCATCTCAAATATACAGCCAACTCAAATGAAAGGCTCTGGCATAGGCTGCCCCACACCCAAGATGGTCAATTCCCACTGAATACAAGGAATAGAGGGCTGAGAGGCAGTGCAGCATACCATAATGAGCACAGGAACCAAGAATATCTCAGTTCTAGGGACTCTTGCCACTGCATCACTGTGTGACCTTGGACAAGTTACTTAAGCCAAAATTTTCACTGATTCTGAGTGGTGCAAATTTTGGATAGTCCCAGTCTGGGTCACTGTGCTAGGTGCTGTACAAACATAGAGATAGGTGTAGTCGCTACCCCCAAAACATATGTACGAGTAACAAAAAAAAAAAGTCTTCAGCTGTAATCACATACATCAGCCTGGAGCAACCTTATCTCCCACCTCTATTCACCAGAAAACAGGGTGTGGCACTAGGAATTCTGTCCGACCCTTCGGAGCCACTTTCTCTGGGTGAGCAGTGGCCGCAGAGCAGGGAAGATCCCAGGGCTGCATATGAAAGCCTTCACTGTGCAGCTGTCTCTCTAAGGCTATGCCTACACTGTAAGCGACAGCTGTGATGCCCCCAGGTCAGGAAGCCATACTCGAGGAGAGCTAGCCTGAGTATAGATAGTAGTGTAGCCATGGTAGCGTGGGTGAGAGCAGTGGAGCCTTAGCCATGCCGACTCGTACCCGCGGGGTTCGGGAGGGTTTGTCCTCGGCCCAGCTAAGCTGTGCTGCCGTCGTCTGTGCTACCAAGGCTACACGACTATTCATACTCAACCGAGCTCTCCTGGAGCTAGTGTGACTATGGCCCCGTGAGCTGGGAATCACAGCCCTAGCCTGTAGTGTAGATGTGGCCTAAGGGTCGCCATTTCCTACGCTCTTTCCCCGGACACGTCATATCTGAACAGGAACGCCAGACGCTGCCAAGCGCGATTGTTTGGTCTGAACCCTGTGCACCGAGATTGCCTAAGACCAGCTCAGGCAAAGGCACAGCCCGCAGCGACAGGAGCTGGATGCTGCGTCTCGGAGCCTGCAGCACATCAGCTGAGACCCAGTCAGGGGGGGTCAGCGTGCTCAGCCAAGATTAGCCCGACTAATTGTTTCAGAGCAACCGAGCGTCATTCGATCAGACAATAAAAACCCCAAACAAACCCCATACCCAAGCAAAAGCGAAGCCTGCTATAGATCTTAATAATAACTTCATTAAAGAGTCTCCAGGAGGATTTTAAAGCAGTGCTTGGTGCTGGCATATTAATGTTACAAGATGAAACCTGACACTCTAGCCTCATCCTTATGTCCCACACTTCCTCGAATGCTGATTTAGATGTAGTCCCTCTTTTGCTCTCATAAAGCCAACGAAAAATGCTTCTGACTTCAGAAATAGTTATTACTTGTCTAACAGGATTCCCAGGCCCAAGGTATCAGACTCAGCCTCAGTAAACTCTTGACACCAGCAAGTAGTGTTGCCAACTTTTCAACTTGACAGAGCAAGCAAATGCAAGACAAATAAACAGTGAGATTTCGGCAAAAAATAATAAACGCAGCCACCCTGGTTTAGAAAACATGCTAAGCCTTTGAAAGATTTTGGGTAAGAAGAGGATGACTGTTTGAAATGGGCCCAGGGTAAATGTTTTTGATAGAGAGAGATACACAATTAACAAGGGTGACATTATCTCCCCCCCTAAACTAACACTCTTCTCTGACCTCTCCAAGCCATTTGGAGAATATTACAAGTGCTTCTCAGGGATGTTTTTCATGTTACGGGTGTGTAGGATCAAGGGATGACTTGTCCTGAAATGAAAGGATGCCAAGACCTTCCATAATTAATATCTAAATGAACATACCACTTGGGCCACAGAGATTCTGCAAGATAGTTTAAAAAAAGAGTCTGGCAAAGGGATCTTCTCAGCTGGGGTGAACTTCGAATGTTGAATGGAAAAACAGGCCAAGGACAAACACTCCTCTGTCCGCCATGAGATTGCTGGAGTCCTGAAAATGAGGTGGGTATGGATGCTGCTTGCTGCAGGCCTTGGCTCTAGATTAGATTAGATTTCTATTCAAATGCCCATGTGTGGACTGGCTGGCACAGGAAGTACCTGGTCTACAGTTACAAATGGAATACCAAAAAAGATCTGGATTTAGAAGACCAGATATCCAGCTGGGGATATTTAATTGGAGCATATATTAAATGAAGTCAGTGGAATTAAACCAATTGACACTAACTCAGGATCTGGTCCAGTGTCCGGTTCAGAAGTTTTATTTGAGGCTTGAACCTCTACAGAGCTGGGCTGGAAATCTCACAAGAATAAATTCACTTCTGGGGTTTCTAATGTGTTTGCTTCTGAATGGCAATGCCATTAGAGAGCAGCCTGGCGTGTGGGAATTTGGTGCTTCTGATGCCTGCTGAAAACCTGAAGGGGCAGGAAAGAAAAATCCACCAGCTACTCATCTGAACACTTCTGAATCTCAGAAACAAAAAAGTTTCATTCAAACATGATTCTAAAAAAATGGGCAAATGTCATCAAGGGAGGAAGGGTTTTATTTGAATCAGTGCATCCACCTCTTGTGTGCATGTAGACACAGAACTTTGTGAGGATGCCTGCTGTCCCTTTTTAGGTACAATATTGGGTCCTTAATTCTCCCGCTGTCCTGCAGAATGAATTCTGCTGAACACACTGAGTTCCTTTCCTGCAGGACAAGCGGAATTTGAAAGCTTACATCAGTTCTGCAAGGATAAAATGAGCCTGCTCTGTAACTTTTATCACATATCACAGACTGAGTCTACTCCTCCGAACGATAACTGGGGACTTCATGGAGCTGAAGTGTGAAAAGCCAAGGCAAGCTTCCGTCATCCTTCCTCTCTGTCTGTCTGTCAGGAGCAAGTCAGTAGTCCCTCTCAAGTACTGACCGTTGCGCTCCGACTGTGCACGCTCTGAAATGAGCCTGCTAACACTATACAGAAGCAGTGCAAGCTTCTCCCGATATACCACACCTCACAAAGAAGGTCAACTGTGTTCTGTGGGGAATTGTAGAAAATACCATTGTGGACAAGCTGTGTTGAATTTAATAGGGAGAAGCCAAGTCAATAGGGTTCTATCTGTCTTAGACACTACAGTATAGGTCTTACAGAAAACTCCAAGCAGTTTGGTTGAAATTCATTGTCAATTCCTAACTAACTGAACAGAGAATGAGATCCTTGCCACAGATTCTTTTGAAGAACTCTGTAGCAGAGATACTATTCTCTATTAGATTCTGTAGGCTGACTCCAAAAACCTATATAAGGGTTAATATTTTCTATAGGACTTTTTTTATAAGAGTGGAGATGGAAAAGACCTGTTCAGTCCCCCAGCCGTGCTCCCCCCCCACAATGCCTGATTGTTCTTTGCAGGGAGATGCAGAGCTAGAAGCCAAAGGCTGTTTGCTTTCTGAAAAATACCAATTCTAGTGTGATCGGTTTTAATGGCCTTTGCTACGGGTGGACAAACACCCCCTGTTCCCCCTTGGCCCAATCCCTACGTGGAACCCAAATCTGCAAAGACTGATCAATAGGCTCCTGATAGTAGCAGACGGGAGAGTGAGAGGGTGTTGGGGACTTGAGTGGGAGACCGTGGGAAGAGGGAAGGACAGGACGAGGGGATTGTCATGGAGAAGGAAGTCTGGAGATCTTGGTTCTGAAACACATACAAGCCTTTTAGTGCTTATCCCAATTTCCTCATTTTTTCATCACTAGTGTTCTGGAAAGATCCATCTCATCCTTTACATCCGCAGTAGGCTGACATATGTCTGGTAGGCACTGACATATTTATAAGGGCTTTTCCTCTGCTTGTCTCTGGTACTATAAAGTTTGGCTAGTTCTCGAAATTGTCCCACCCGTAAATAGGAACATTAGAAAGAGGCAGGGAAACGTTAACATACTCTTAATATATTCACTATCCTTATACTCCCATATTATGTTTGCCACTTGCACCACATTTGTGGCTCTTACGGGTTAGACCCTGAAATAAACCAACTTTATTTGAAAGCCTGACCCCTCTTTGAATATGATGATTCAGAAGCATGAGGCAGCTTCTCCTTTGGAAAAAGAGTTAATTTGATTAGTGGCACTTCCTGTGCTGAGGTTGATGAAATTGGTTTTCGAGCTTCATCAGACTAATTAATGTTCACACTGTGTGCAGGGAAACACATGTAGGAAAGCCCCGCTAGAGGAACAGCTTTCTTTTCAGAAAAACTGGTACCTCTTTTCTCTATGCTGTGACCAAAACTGAACTGCGCCTCTTCAGTTTGAACTGTATTAACCATCCTCTTTCTGTTGTAATCCTGAAGCCCCGAGCTGCTGGCGCTGCAGACTAAGCGTTCCATTTGGAATCAGAAGCTTTTTTTTTTTTTTTTTTTTTTTACAACCTTTTCTGGACAGGACACTGACTCCAAAGAAATGTTCCCAAAGTACTCACGCTAGAGCCATAATCCCATAAGGCCAGGAGCGGATTTCCAGCCTCTTCAGGCTTTTCATCTCATCCGATGTCAGCACCATCCCGCTATCCGACTCGCTCTCCTGTACAGTGAAAGGAACGGGACATCAGTAACATGGTAACTGCAAAGGACAGCACTGCAGCTCTTCCGCATTCACAGCAAGGGGGGAAAAGCGTGATGGAGAACTTGTACTGGGCAGCAATGAAAGCCACCGGACAAGGAAGAGCAAAGGGGCCAGTTCAAACACCAAGGTCCAGCTGGAGTCTATCCTTCTCTCACTTACTCTTCTGAAGCATTTTTTGTGCTGTGATAGGAGCCAGACTCTCAGTCCTGCAGGCTGAATTCCCTCATTTGTCCACAGAGCAGGTGAAGCCCAGGAAGGAGCAGTGCCAGGTTTCCTCATCCCTGGAGAGGCCACCCCTAGGTAGGGTTGAGGCTCCAAGGCCAGTTCAGTTACTGGCCCCTCAGGCACTGACTGCCAACAAGGAAGCCATTTGTAGAGATGATTCTTTTTTTTTTTTTCTTTAGGTACACACTAGTGTACTAGGAGCTGGAGTGAGACCTACCAACACATTCCACACACAGCACCAAAGAGTCTTCACATGGGCATTTGCTAAGCTGGGTTGGACTCAAATCAACAACCTACAGCACTAACACTCTGTATTATGGCCCCCAGTCAGCAAAAGCACCAGCACACGTACTTTAAAAACTCACCTCTATACAGCAAAGCACTTAACAACACACACAACTTTCAGCTCTTCCATAACGCCCACTGATTTTGAAGTTAAGTTCATGTTTGTGTGCTTTGCTAAATTGGGGCCTATGTTATCATTCCGCTTAGCCATCTGGGCCCCTTGGTACTTTTTGTTTGGCCTTTGAAAATTTGCCTTGTTTTTATGGAGTTAAAAATGTTATTGATCAGTTCTAAAATGGCCATAAAATGCAATGATATGCCCAGGGCTCAAATAATGTATACAGACAGAAAGACATTAATAGTGAGGGAAGATTGTGTCAAATAAAAAAAGCAAACATAACTGACGATTCTTCTTTCCTATTTTGGCTTTCTGGTATTTTAAAGAGAAATTCTACGTACACATATCACAGGAAGAAGCTTTTTGCCATTTTAAACTTGAAATCTGTTATTAAACATGATGTAGGAGTACCTTCTAGATTGTGGAGCTGAAATCTGAATGAAGGTTTATAAAGTGCACATCCATTTATAGGTCTCCTGAGATAAACGCTATCTTAAATACCTTCTAGAATTGCTCTCCCTATTAGAAACACTTCTTACTGAACTAAAGAAACTGTAAGTGTGGTACCAGATTAGACCACACGAACTCCTTGCAAGGAGTATGGCACAGTAAACATATCTTGCAGGGGTCCTTCTTTGTACTCAAGTGGACAAAAAAAATCTTTCATCTGTCCTGCGGAGTTGTGAAGTTTAGGTCTAAAAGATAAAGTGGTGTTAAAATAAAAGGGAGGGGGCTCTGATTCAAAAGCTATGATTGTTAATTATTATTCATTTTTATTATCTGCACTAAGCTTATGTCTAGAGGCCACGAATAGGGCCAGTTTGCCAGTGCGCTAGGCTCTGCATAAATTGACAGGTAGACACGGTCCCTGTTCCAAATAACTATAAAAATTTTAAAAATTTTAAATGAAAACAGGTGGGTTTTTTGAGGGGGGGGGGAGAAATTCTTTACAACTTAAATACTCCCCTTCAGTTCTGAAAAGTGGCACCAACAGCAGCTGTGCTGTGCACCTGAACCAAAAACGGAAACTAACTAGAAATGGGAATGAACCTGTGATCAGTCTGCCATCTGAGGAAGTGGGAAAGTGAACAAGTGGCATTCAGAGTGAACAGAAAATCAGACTGTTCTCGGGGGGTAGTAACACAAGTCAGAAAACGTGATTGTTTTTATTTTTTTAAATTTATGGGGTGAAATCCCAGCCCCACTGAAATAAGTGGCAAGGATTTCATGCCAGGTTTATATTTTAACAATAAGTGACCCCATAATTTATTTCTCAACCACATATTTATCTGAATTGCCGCTTTCATAGTATCTTTAAACAACTACAAGAAAACGAATAAAAAAACTACAAGTCACGAGCACTAATGCAGGACAGATGTGGTTGTGCACTTTGAACTATTTGAAATACTGACCTAATCAGTATTAATTCCTTTGGCATTTAATGTACTGGCACTAATCCTTGTGCACTCAGTAGTAAAGCGGATGACACAAGGGCTATACGTATCTAAGATACCCACTGCAATACCACTTTAATTCTGCCATTATTTTAATGTCACCCTCTTTCCTATATGTAGGAAATATATTACCACCAAATATGTACTGATTTTAGACATGCCCCTCATGATGAGGTCTTTGAAAAAGGGATGCAGATGCAGGCCGTTGGTCACCTATTTGTGATAGCTGTCTGTCCAGTGAAAGTACTTGTGTGATACAGAGAGACAGATCTGTAGAGGGAGCATATAGCAGCTCGCAGGAATTCTTATCCTACAGATCCCTAAGACTGTGGAATAGGGATGGAGGTCTAGAAACTGAATATGGCAAAGGAATAGGAAATAACAGGCAACAGTTCTGCACTGGCAAGAGGGTGGACTAGAGATCTGCTTTCTAGGATCAACTGTAGATGGACACCTCACCCTTCCCAGGAGAATATATATTCATCAGTTGGAGAAGAAACTCCCGCCCAGGGGACCATGCAGGCTGGGGAGAGCAAGCAAGCATGAGAGCACTCCCTGCCTTGGAGAGCATATGGGCCATAGGAAGAGACAAAAATGTGTGCATCCTCCCTGACCTTTACTTGCTCCACAGCCTGTGGGTGCTCACCCTCTCCCTCAGCCAGATGTTCACCTGAAGGCTTATTGCTGTGGAGTTTTTGAGCAGACAGGAGTTGCCCCATGGTGCCAGTGGCTCTGGCTCTAAGGCAGGAAGCATGGGGAGAGATTATACTGAAGTTCACAGGGAGCTGAACTACAAAAGAAGCTCTTGAGTTATTTTATATGGACGGAGAAGAGAGACAACTAGGTGCTTTGTGACCCCAGAAGAGGCCACGTGAAGTTCCTGGCACTGAGCAGAGCTGCAGTAATCATGCTTTTAGCCTTCATGTGAATTGCTCCATGAAACAAAGTGCAGGATCCCCTTTGCCCTCCTGGATCCGGGGCCAAATCCCCATTGGGGTTTCTGTCCCCTCTCCCAGAATGAAGCACACACATGCTCCAGAAACTCTTTCAGTCCCTGATGACAGCAGGCCTGCAAACCTGCTGGAAGGGGACGTGTTCACCTCGCTTACCTCATTCATTACTTTCTGCTTCTCCACTGGCACCTCATCAAATGTCTTCACACTCAGCGGTCTCTTCTTACTGTTATTACTGAAAAGGAGAAGGGTGAGAGATCAGCACACAATCATCAGCCTTGGCTGGGATGATTTAGTTGGTGTTGGTCCTGCTTTGAGCAGGGGGTTGGACTAGATGACTTCCTGAGGTCTCTTCCAACCCTGATATTCTATGGTTCTATGAACCATTCATGATGACCCTGTAACTTTCCTTCTTTCCCAAGTGGCTGCTGACCTGGCTCTGTAGCTCAAACAATATCCCTGACCCGAAGTGAGGTTCCTTCTTCAGATTTTCTTCTACATCTTGTAACCAGTTAGTAGGGCTCCGACAAGCAGCATCCATATATGAGTTATAAAATGAGACCCCCCACCCTGGAGCTGCTGACAAAATCCACACTATCAGGACTTCAGATAAAAAGGGACAGTGACATGGACAACCCATAGTATTTTAAATTATAGGATAAGGGCTAGGTTCTGGATTCTCTTGGCCTACCAGGGGAAAGTCATATGGCCATACACCACCATCATTAGCAGACATCACAAAGGACAGGACAGGGATATATATATATGTCCCCTCCCTTTCCTGATCCTTCCCTTTCTATACGGATGGCAGACCATGGTCAATGCTGGTGGGAGCGCAAGCTGCACCACCTTAAGTGCTATAGCAGTTGCGGTGTACACTTCCACTGCACCCAGCAAGGCATGCCAGCTGCCTGCCTCCTCCACACACAGAATGCAGCGCCCATCCGAGCCAGTCTGCGTCCCACAGGACAGTGGCTTCTAAAGCCGCTAGCCAATCCCGAGAGTTTATTAAATACAAAACACTGAAAACCAGTTAAAGAGCCAATCAGACCTAATATTTATTAAAGCAAAATGAGAGCAGGGCCAGAACTGGAAGCTTTGCAAAGTGTTATTATAACTCCCCGAAACCTTGGTGGTTCAGATAAAAGAGAGGCTGGATCCAACTATCCCTAGCTTTGTTTCTGAAAAACCCAATGTCCAGCTTTCTTGATCCATCTTTAGACAGGACCAAAGTTTAAGGCACAGAGGGAAACTCAGTGACACTCAAAGCAAACCCCTCTTCCCCAGAAAAGTGTTCAAAGCCAACTGATAAAAGCATGTGGGGGACTGAAACTGAAATCACAGGAGTGGGAGCTTCAGGAGAGGATGGTCCATCTAAAACACATGGGATTGAAAGCCTGCCCTAAAGGCAGCCAATGTGGCAAATCACTTTGGGGAAGGGGCAGGGGTCGGCAACATGTCTTTAGACGGACACAAGTGTCCATCCATGGTAAAATTTTTGAGGTCCGTGGGGGGCGCTCACCTCGGGCGGCTCCCCATCCCTGCTGTTGCTGGTGGAGGCGAGGCCAGGTGGCTCTACACGCTGCCACTTCCCCTCCTCCCCCGCGAGCGCTGACTCTGCGGCTCCCAGCCCATTGGCCAGAAACCACGGCCAATGGGAGCTGCGGGGCCGGTGCCTGCAGACGGGGCAGCGTGCAGAGCTTCCTGGTCATGCCTCTGTACGAGCCTGAGGGGGGACATGCCGCTCCTTCCGGGAGCTGCTTGAGGTAAGCCGCCACCTGGAGCCTGTACCCCTGAGCCCCCCTCCCGGGCCCCAACACTCTGCCCCAGCCCTGCTCCCCTTCCTGCCCTCTGAACCCCTCAATCCCAGCCCACAGCACCCTCCTGCATCCCAAAAACCCTCATCCCCAGCCCCACCCCAAAGCCTGCACTCCCAGCTAGAGCCCTCACCCCCCCCACACCCGAACCCCCTGCCCCAGCCCAGAGCCCCCTTCCACACTCTGAACCCTCATCCCCGGTCCCACACCAGAGCCTGCACCCCAAGCCTGAACTCTCACCCCCTTGCATCCCACCCCCTGCTCCAGCCTGGAGCCCCCTCCCGCACCCTGAACCCCTCATTTCTGGCCCTACCCCAGAACCTGCACCCTCAGCCCAGAGCCTGTACCTCCTCCCACACCCAACCTCCTGTCTCAGCCCGGAGCCCTCTCCCATCCCCCGCCAATGTCCGTCACTAAGTCCAGTAATTTTGTCAAGTGTCTGTTGTGCAGCATGGTGGTGCTGACCCCTGGGAAAGGGTTTCATAGCCAAGAGCCCTCAACCAGGGAAGGCCCTGCCCCTAGCCTAGTGCTGACTGAACCCAGGAACCATAAGCAGACCTGTTCCACTCCACCATAAATGCTGGTAGGCAGAGAAGACAACACATATGCCAAACTGTGGTGATCCATGCACTTACCTGCAGGCTTAAACTATTTTCCAGCTTTGACTTTCTAAATTGTCTAGAGTCTTAACTTGAAACCAAAGTAAGAAAGCAGTGTCCGTACCCTATTCCCAATGCACTCCAGCGATTAATGCAATTGCTCAAGTTTTCTTCCACTGGGCAGGTCTTTGGGTTAGATTCTCCATCAGGGCATAATGTGATGTTCAGTGGAATATAGTCTTTACCATCCTAAATAATTAACAGAAGAAAGAAAAAACCAGTCAGGATCAGTTCTTCTTCCTGATGTCCTGGACATTAGTGGCTATCAAGCTCTACTGGAACTATTTTCTGAGCAGGGCTCTGCACTACGAAAGCCATGTGGCTATTTGTTTTATTTTTGATTATTTCTTTAAGGCAGTCACGAAGTTCTTTGCAATACACTAAATCCAGCGTTAAGGGCTTTGCTCAACATTCACTGTCCTCTTATCTTTCCACAAGGCAAATCTTTCATTTTGGGGAGATCCACTATGAAGAATGGATGAAAATTCCAGTGCTGGTTGCTCTTTGTGTAGATCCTCCCTTGGAGGCATCTGAGCACTAGCGTTGCTTCATCAATCATGGCAGCAAAGTGCAAGACCTCCAGGTGCCCTCGCATTCTAGGCCATCTTTTTCAAGCTTCTTCCCTCATAGCAACAACAGCTCTGCCTATGGTGCTAATGCGTCTGCTAGGAAAACTAAACTTTTTGAGCATGCAGCAACACTGGTGATCTCTGGCTTGGGGGACACCAAGATGTTCACATCCATTAGAAAGCAGCTGGCTTTACAGGGATCCCCTGTTGCATCCTGGACAAACCTTCAGCCGATTATTTCCTATGAGTATTATTTATTATTATGCCCCAATCAGCCTCAGTTAAGTTGGGCACTCAAAAAAGAACTAGATAAGTTCATAGAGGAGAGGTCCATCAATGGCTATTAGCCAGGATGGGCAGGGATGGTGTCCCTAGACTCTGTTTGCCAGAAGCTGGGAATGGGTGACAGGGGATGGATCACTTGATGATTACCTGTTCTGTTCATTCCCTCTGGGGCACCTGGCATTGGCCACTGTCGGAAGACAGGATACTGGGCCAGATGGACCTTTGGGCTGACCCAGTATGGCCGTTCTTATGTTCTTATAGGCTCTCTCAGTTAGGCACGCAACTACATTTTCAATGTCTTGGCATCTTTGGTGATTTCCATGGGCTCAGTGTAATGGGACTCAAAACACCCAAATCCATGTTAAAGCCCCATGTTTATGTTTGGGAAAGGAGAGACCCAGACCCAGACCGCATGTGTGGCTATCACAGAGCTGGGAATTTGAAATGAGTAATGCCTATTTATAGCCTATGAGCTTCTGTTCAAATTGAGCAGTTGCAGCTAATGACAGCCATTCCTTATTATTGCAGCCTTAAACCACTTTATTTCCTGTGCTTTCATTACAGCAGTTGCCACTGCATCCTTAATATAATTCAGCACCTACCTAAGTAAGCTATGAATTCTCAGCAGCAAGTGCTAATTATTACAATTATCTGTAGAAGTGGCTCCTTGTCTTCTTAAATCCATTTATCAAAATTCCCTTCCCTTGATTTTAATTCTGAGGAGTAATTAACTGCCTTGTCCCTTATCACGATTCCTGAGTTCCCTTTAATTTCCTTTGCTTGCAGCATAAGGCTCACAAACTCTTCCCAGCTTTTGCACATTGCAAAACAAGTGTCTTTCAATGTCGCTTCCCTGATTTATGAGTTTCCAAAAGGGAAGGGGCCAGCGGAGAGAGCTTGATTTCTTCTTATAATGGAATTGACAGTTACATAACGGAGGTGTTGGGGTTTTTTTAAATGGAGAGAAAAAAGTTGATCTAACTATTATGAAAGTGACAATTATGTAATTGACTCTTTGAGCCTTAAATGGCTTCATTTTGAAGTTCCTAAAAGTAACAATGAGCTTAAATACAGAGAAAAATGGGGCCGGGGTGGGGGTGGGGGCGAGAGAGAGAGAGTTCAGACCAATTGTAGGAAGAGAACTATGCTACTGGCAGTTTGCAGTGTTGAAAACTAATTAAAATGTTTTGTGAGATAAAGAGCTATTGTTCCTCTAGGGGCAACTAAGCCTTTTTAAAATCAATGTACTGTAAGTTTCTGCTAGTTGTGGATGGATAAACGTCTCATTTTCTAACCCAAATCCCCTTTGAATATGTAGCATTTTCCGCTCCTACCCTCACACCAATAGCCGTTTTCACTGTGTTCTTTGTGGTGATGTGAAGTCATGTCTTATATTGGTGCTTAACCCTGGGATATCATCTCTGCACACATGCGACAAACCAGTCGCACAGCTGTACCTGTTGCACGTTTGCCTGGAGGAGGTCTCCTAAGCGTTCAACCAGCTCTGTGAAGGTGGGCCGCTCGGTGGCAACTCCATGCCAACAATCCAGCATAGTCTGGTAGCTACGGAAAAACACATGGATTTTAAGAGAAACTCAGTCTGTGTTTCCAAACCATTTCTTTGTGCTGCGGCTTGTCTCCATCCTCATCTAGATGACTTCCCACCTGATACCTCCAATGGAGGTGACAAATCAGATCCCTGTGTTCAGAAGCATTGCATTACACTCCCAGTCATGTCTTTTCACTCCATACTTGTGTTTCAATCAATTCTCTAAGTTGTTTACGCTGAGCTAGTTTAACTTTGGTCGCAGGCCCTGCTGATGTGGCTGATAGCAGGTTACAATTACAGCTACATAGACACTCCCACAAAACTGGAAATCAGACAAACATGATAGTTCCTTGAACTGAGATTTCATACACCACAACTAGCCTGAAATGATCTGTTAACCCCTTAGCCCTATCGACAGATTGGCCCTGCAGTTGACTTGGTGGTTTGTTATTGGTCTATGGTATCAGGGAGCCTGGGGTAGGCACAACCCCAAAATTTAATAAATGGGGTACAAGAAAGAGAATATGACAAACCCTCCCCCCACCTCAACACACAAATCAAAGTCCCTGTTACGAAGGTTAAATTCTCTGTTGTCCATGGCCGGGAGTAGAACTCTTACATTTCTGGAGTGGAATATTCTGGTGATCTCATCCGTGTTCCTTCTTTGAGGCGGCGGCAAAAGTCCTCATCAATTTGCACTCCTGGGTATGGCGAGGCACCTGCAGGCACAGACAGAGAGGGTGACCTCAGCTGGCTTGGTCACTGTCCATCTGAATTCAAAACAGCAATGGTGATTGCTGAGCATTCCAGCCTAGCTGAAAATTTGGGGCCTGATCCTAAAAGGTGCTGATGCAATGGGAGTTGCAGGTGCTCAGCATCTCTCGAGATAAGGCTCTTTGACTGTAGAAATAACATTGTGGGCCAGATTTACAAAAGAGATTTGAATTGCTTAAAACGCTTATGTGTCTAAGTCCCACTGAAAGTCATCTTTAGGCTCTTCACAAAAAATACATGAATTCTAGGTCCAAAGCCAATAGCATCCATCTTCTAAATATCAGCCCTTCATGATAATAACTTCAACTAAAGCAGTACATTGTCTGGCACATTCTGATGCTCCTAAAGGATCACAATACACATATATTTTCAGGGATGTGCGATGAAACCTAAATGGGTGTGGAGGTTCAGCTCAGTTCACAGTTGCACCCAATAGGACTTTGTTCTAGAAATTTCATTAGAACAGGAGCTCCCTCTAGCTTCAGGCTTCTGGTCAAGTTGAGCAATACATTCATACTAAAACCAGCGTCAGAATCACCCAGAAATGAAACATAGCAGAACAAAAGCAAAATGCATGTCAGTTTCATGCCTTAAATAATCTCCTGGGTTAAGAAGAAAGGTTCCTTCTAGTTCACCTAGATACATTCTGGTTTCAGAGTAATTCCCCATTCAGTCCCTGTGACATCCATGGAACTAGCTGCTCCGGCGAATAAGGCTGGGCGGTGCTGTAGGCTTTTAGCCATGTGACACAAAGGCAACAGGGACCATAGGTCAGCTAAATCCCCCCCAAGACATGCAACTGAACTCTTCTTCCTCTTGTTCAAGCCAAGTTAGTGTTGCACATGTTGGGCCGAATCCTGAAGTCCTTAGACAAAACTTCCACCGAGTAATGACCAAGAACCCTCAGAGTTTGGCCCATTATAAATACAGAAGGGGAAAAATTGAAGGTTAGGGTCCCCCTGGGAACTGGTGGAAAGAAAGTAGTTTACTCTTCCCCTAAGAACCTCAGGTACTTCAGCTTCCGCCTCTTGAGATCCCTGCATCAGACCTAAGTGGATTAACCTTTCTGGAGCCAGAGGGCTGGGTATACATCCCTGTGGGGTCTATCAACAGCCCTACTGGTGAGCTGGAGGAATTGGTAGAGGTGCAAGGCTCTCACTCCCCACTTGATGATCTCATGCCACTAGCTCAGGACCAAAACCCCAAGCAAGGTTGCTGGGCAAGGCCCAAACCCTTGTTACGTTAAGTTCCGATTGGTTAGCAGATGAACCAAACACACTGTAGGTAAAATGCATGGAAACATGTCTGTGTCAACTCACCACATTCCCCTTGTTCTCATTAGAAGCCTGTGAGGCTGTGCCTCCAATAATGACATCTGTACTAATGTGACCAGGAAACCAATGCACACAAATAAATCATGCTCCTTAATGCAACTGTCAGGGCAAGGAGAGTATATAAGTGAGCTGAGCTGCCCTGTAATAGCCCTTGTTTTCCCTGTAGAAGTTAATTCTATGTCAGAACAGCAAGCACAGCAGAGACATGCTCCTGCTGTGAGAAATGTTCATTTTCTTCCAATAGCACCTAGGTTTTCACCCCTGTTTTCTGTTTCAGTGTGAATGTAATACTAGTTCAATTTGCTGGTCTGACAGCCTGGAGACGGAAGGCCTTTGTTTATCCACAGAACAGGGAAATCACAGCCCGCAGCAGGGCAAACTCCCCATTCCACCTCCTTGCCGTTCCCTGTTTAATGTGCCTCAAACATAACCCGGAAGAACCACTTCTAGGGGAATTCTGTCTCCAGGCCCATCCAATCCTTAACCTCCAGCCAGGGGAGGGAGGCACATGGTGCCAGTTGTGACTGCATTTTTGGACGTAAACGCACTAGGAACTGGATTGACGCCACCAGCTTATTTCACATGGGTCGCCCAGCAGTCATCCGACAGAAAGAGTAATCCTCATTTTGTCCTGTTTTACATAATACAAATCATCTTCAGTGCTGTTGTATTACACCACAGACATAGGGATGGAGACTCTCTCTATATATGGTGGGACGCATCCTATTCCCTCACTGAATTGGAGAGTGGGAATTTTTAGCCAGCTACAGCCTGTTGTGTGGCATTTGTGATTGAAATTACAGCCAAAGACCACATACACAGATTGCAAAGGGACTCAGAGACCTTTCTGGGCTGAAGAGGACTATAAATTAGTGGGTATCCCTCCCACTGGAGTCAATCTGAGTTGTGCCTGCTTACACCAGAGTTTAAATTGGGCCTAGAGCTCTAAAAAGGTCCCTAGTTCATTATTAAGGATCCAGGCCAACTGGGTGAAATTCAGTGTTGGAACAAAGTCAAGGGAACTATGATAGTGGAGTAGAAGCAAAGGTCCAGAAATCAGTGGGAGTTAGGCACCTAAATATCTCTGAGTATCTGGGCCTATGAGCCTTTTTGGACATCATAGATTCTACAGCCAAGGCCCTGTAGGGTTCTCTAAGGTTTTAATCCATTTGGGGGGAAAGAAAAGGGGTGTGAGAAAGAGGCTGAGTTTACCTTTAAAAAAACATTCCCATCCCTTCCCTGAAAAAGAATATGAAATTCGCCTTCTCCTCCTAGCACCTCTGAATTCCCTCCTCCCCAGCAGAGGCTGTAATCTGTAACACAGCCATTTCTTTTCATAGTCTGGCATCCCTGAGGCTGGCTGAAGAGTTTGGAAGAACATTTAATCAGTTTTGAACAGCAGGGATTTAATGGAATCTGAATCTGGGTCCAGCTCTTGAGGAATCTGTATGTGGTTTACTTTCTATAACTTTCTATTCCTGCCTGATCTCCTGTTTTCTTCAACCTTGGGAATGCCATCATATAGTGCATGCTTGTGGGTGGGAACAAGCCATGCAGAAATATTAGAAATTGAGAGAGTACCAAAAAGTGACTATTCCCCAAATAATTTAACTGCATGGGCCTTGCCACTTGAACCCTGATATCATGCACTGCAGGGCTGGCACTGTGGAAGTAGCAAAGAGCTCACTGAATAGGCTTGGAAGGCAGTCTATGGCAGCTTCGAGTCACTTGGCCACAGTTATCTGAAGTCCTTTGGTCTGTGAATGGGGACAGAAATCCCATCAGCAATGTCACAAAACAATCAGTTCTTGGGTTTCCCTGGTTTTAGCTGAGTTGGAAATATTGTGAGACTCGTTTCTGTTGCGTATCTATAGTGCCCTTCCCAGTTTTGTCTGACATCAGGAATAATAAGAGTCATAATCAGAATGATAATGTTTAGCTTGTATGGCAATGTCATGCCAACAGACCCGGGTCGCTGGGATCAAACCTGGGACCTCTGGAGCTTAGTGCATGAGCCTCTACCAGATGATCTAAAAGCCAACTGGCTGTTAGCTAAGGCTATAGAGCAGACTCATTAATTGCACTCTAAGTGGTCTCAGTGCCACTAGATGGGCCAGAACACCACACCCAGGAGGTGTGTGGGTTACAGCAGCACCTTTCATCCACGGATCTCAGAATGCTTTTGAAGTCTTTAGCGTATGAATTAACTTGCTTACCTGAAATAGGTAAGAATGAATATACCTAGACTGAGACATGCATTGGTATGCAAGTTTTCTGAACTTCGACCCTCCGAGCTGTCATGCTAGCTGAACTGTCCATCTTCACACAGTCCATCTTGTACTTCATACAGGGCAGCTCTGAGGACTACTAATGCCGGTCTTCAGTATCTCTTAGACTGTGGAGTAGTTTCCCAAGAGAAGTGGGTAGAATCCCATTGCTTGGGAGATTTAGCACTAGCATGGACAATACACAGGACAGCATGCTGCAGGCAACAAACCTGCATTTGTGAAAAGAGGGACTACGTGACCTAGAAGTCCTTTTCCAACTCCGATTTCTGTGATTCGACACTATTGTAAGCAGAGACCTGTCCACCCAGCAGATTTTCACGTGGAGGAGCCGCATATGGCTGAGATAGTGATGAGTCATCCCAGCTGTTTTACGCTGCAAGTTTAGTACATTCCGGCATGCAAAAGAGCAATCCAAACAGACCGAAAGTCAGCTCCGCTTTGCTAAACTGCACTGGCTGCCTTATGCTAATTGTCTCTGCAGCAGAGTTTATCATAAGAAACTAGGCCTTGGTGAAGTGCTGGATCATGAAGGGCAAGATGAAAGCCATAGCCTGGTAAGTAAGCGCTGTGGACACTGTTTTGGAATATTTGGGGTCATTTCCCTGTTTTTATTTACATACATTGATTGGGGCTTGTGGGAGGTGGGGAGTTTCACTTGGTCTGGAAATCTCAGCTACTCCAGCTGGTTATAATGTGCAAAGTGAACCCTCAGCATTTGAAAGCTTGCCATTCTTGGGCACCCACTGTAGGACAGTGGTGAGAAAGAGTGGCAGGAAGGCAGGGAGGAGTGATTCTTGATATGCAACCTTTTGGCCAAGGTTGACCTCCTACCAAGTGGGGCCAGTTCAGAGCTCAAATGTATGGAGCAAAACACTCCTGCATATCATTATGGTGCATCTGGACTCTGGTATTGGTGTAATAATTTGGACTGTGTCTGCTAGGAAAGGCTGGGAAAAGTGTGGGTTCGGATGACATGACATTTCCCTTGGGGAAATTCTTCAAAACATTCAAAGATGTGGCTTGCACTGGATATTAAATAACCCTCTTTTTGAGCTCACTTTTATTTTAGTGGGCTAATAAGATGCTGATGTTACATTACCAAATGCTGGTTGTTTACATAATTACCTTTGATTGCTTTTTGAAACCCCGCAAATTTAAATTCCAGGCGAGACTGACATTCTGTAATGTGCCATGTAATTGATTTCAAAATACATTATCTGCCACCAACTGTGCTGACCCCATTTAAATAAATAGTAGCAAAACCAGCTACAATATCAAGATAAGCAATTCTTCCTCTGCAGGTTCACCTGTGCATCAACAGAACTAATGCACTCTGCCTAGCCTTTCAGAGGAATTTTGTAGGGCTTTATTTCCCGATTCAACTTTTGGCCCTGACAGGACCTATGTCCAAACCAAACTGCATTTTTTTCTAGTCAAAATCTTTCTTTTTAAAAGGTACGGAATCTGTGGGACCCAGTAAAAGCAGTGACTGTGAATGGGAGCCAAAACATTCCCTGCAGCAAAGACAAATAACTTTCTGTTCTCTGGCCCTCAATGATCTGTAAAACTTTTATATAAGAGGGTTCAATCAGTGACAGAAACCCTTAATTAAAATTTATCATGTGAGCTGCAAATGTGACTAGTGCCAAACCATGGACATGCCTGGATGATCCTTTTGAAAACCCCTCTTAGGGAAAACAACCGGCTTTTGAATCAGTGCCATGAAAAGAGGAAAGTGGTTTGTGATCTACATCATAACAGGATTATAGGAAGTCCTAAGGATGGACAAATCGTGGTGTAATTTAGTGGATTCCTCTGGCTTCAGAAAGGACAGTCTAAATTTATGTTACTTTCAGACTGTTTGTTTTAAGTGGCCCCAATTAAGCAACTTAATTGAGTAAAGGGGCTACTTAAACCAAGCAGTCTGAAAGTAACTTAAATTTATTTTTAAAAGCATTGTAAATAAAAACAGAAGAATAAAAATCTACTCACTGAATTTTGTTATTATTACTCTTGACTTTCATTTGGCACTTTCTGTATTAAAAGGCCAGTGAACAGAATTTCACGCCTGTTTCAACACCACTCTTGGGAGTGGCTGGATGTGTTTCCAGCCCAGCATCATTGGGGCTTCCTGAAGCATTTGTTGCCATTCACCAACAGCCAGTTCACTTGGGTCTTTGCAGATACCCCTATAGCGTGACTGTCCCCATTAATTGTGTCTCTACATGCTAATATACTTCCCTCGGTCTGCTGGCTGGCTGCCACATCTGGGTCATGTAGAGTTCAAGGATCTGAGTTCTAGCCTTCCTCTCACTGTGACGTTCCCAAGGGTATGTAGCAGAATGACCCTTGTGAAGCCCCTAGGCAGCCATGGATGTGTTACACTACAGCACCATAATTCTAAGTCGATACAAGGGCAGAGACATATCCAGACTCTGGAGAAAGCAATAACTCCTGGTCCTGACTTTAAACAGTGAAGTGTCTCTTTTGCATGTTAATATAAACTACAGATGAACCCGAACCAAAGCCGGAGTTCCAAAACACTCCTGAGCTTCAAGGAAGTTCAAAACAGGTTCTGAGCACTGCAGCCAGCGCTCAGTCTCCATAATGAGCTAAATCAAAACCCTGAATCTGAATAGTCCCAAACTTTGGGGAATTCTGCATCCAGCTCTGAATTTGGCATCTTGGGCTCAACGTTAATCCCAGCCAATCTATAACTTGGAGTCATTGGAAGGTCACCCAGGACTGTTTAGAACTAAGGAGCTTAACTATATGGGGTTACTGATTTCATTTGTTTGGAAATGCTTATTAGGAAGCCACTGGACAACACTGAGGAAAGAGAAGATGCCCCGCTGTGCGAGGTGGATTTGGGAACAGAGGGATCCCACTGGCTGTAAGCGACATTGTGTGGTTCAGTTTTAGCAGCCTTACCTGTTGGGTAAGGACCAGATCCCAGACTGAGCTTTCTCAGAAGTCTTGTCCAATGGCAGGATGAAGCACACAGAGCACTGATGTCCTCATTCCAAACATTCTGTGCCTTCTCAAGCGGCGTACACACACAAATACGCATTCCTACCTATTTGCTGCCAAAATGACTAACGGAGGCTGGCAGGGGCTCTCATGTCAAGATCATGATGGCTGCAGCCAATGTTTGATTTTACTCATCAACATTTTGAGGGGAAGCAGAATCAAGCCTGGGGCAAGAGCTGCCATTGTAGCTGTTAGCTCATACACAAAAATTCCCTTGTGGTTCACTGTCTACACTAGCAATGTCAGACCCTTATGTCAACAATAGCTTAATTCTCTGCAACCTATAGGTTGTGTGGTTTCTGATCTGAAGCCAGACTTCTCATGGGAAAATATAGTTTGACAGGGAAACTTTCACCACTTTAAAAAAAAATGTTTCAATCTAGAGCAGCACTGCTTTGTGTTTGCCACACACTCTCCTGGTATCGATTGTTACAAATTTAAAATCTGGGATTTTTTTTTAACATGCATTAGGAGCCAAATGTTGTCAGTCTAGACTCTAGAGTAACTGCTATTTTACATTGAATTGCTGTTAATTTACACCAGACCAGCTGAGATCAGAATGTGACCCTGTATCCTTTGCTCTTTTGTTAAAGCCCTTTGCACAATAATATCATATTAAAAAAAAGTGTAAAATGATCTTACCCAGAGAAAATATTTCCCATAGTAACACGCCAAAAGACCACACGTCACTCTGCGTAGTATAAATTTTATCAAAAATAGCCTCTGGAGCCATCCATTTAAGTGGAAGTCTTGCCTAAGAATGAAAAAGATGTGGCCCATGGCCAGTTATTCTGGTTGTTAATCTGCCCATTCCCTAGGGGGAGTAATATTGAAGATTGGCAGGTCAGGTCCTTTTCACTTACATCTCCTTTCCGTACATAGTCAGGATCTTTGTAAATATCCCTAGCCAGTCCAAAGTCACAGATCTTAACCACGTTGTTTTCCGACAGAAGGATGTTCCTTGCTGCCAAATCCCGATGAATACACTGCGAGGAAATGCGGACAAGTGAAATCAGAGGTTTTGCCTGAACATCAGGCTGCTAATGGAGTAAAAAGCCTGGAGACTCTTTGAAAAGTGAAAGAAAAACGAGCTCTTGTTGGACCTGGGTGGAGTGGGAAAATGTGTGTGGGAGCCTGCCAAAAATATACTGTCATATGATAGAAAGAAAATAACTCAGCACAAGAAGTAGATTGAGAAACATGGTGGCTGGTCATTTCTCAGACTCTTTTCATGTTAAATAAATCCTGCTCGACCAGCTAAGATCAGAATGGATTTGCAACCCCCACAGTTAAATATTAAACCCTATGGGCCAAATTTTGAAAGGAGAAGGCCCAGGGGCCAATACACCAACATTTGCATATGCAATTACCATAAGTGAGTGATTGCACATATGCAAAACTGTGCACACAATCTGATTTCTGGGTACTGTCATGATAATCATCTGACAGATCCACAATTATGAACACATTTTTGCACATGGCTTAGACTCAGACTTCTTCAAAAACCTATAGACTATGGACTGAAATGACAGTGAGGCATTCAGTTACCAACAATTACCGGCAAGCTAAACGATTAGAACTACATTCCTCCAAAGTTATCAGAGAGTTTTTTCTCCATTGTGGAAGGATATTTCCTTCCTGGAGGCAGGAGGGATTTCTTCTATATCCGTCATGGAATTCAGATGACATTGCCCGATTTTTCTTCATGCCGTCCAGCTATGGTCCCATGTCATAGTTGCTGTGTTTCCAGCCAATGACTGGTGGAGACTCCCTTTGGAGGTCTATCAATGGCACTCCTTACTTGACCAGAAGATTCAGTGGAGTTACAATAGTGTGAAATAAGCACAAGTGACAGGAGAATCAGGCCCAATAATATACTTAGTCTTTATCTCTAATAGCTATGGCTCTATGAAAGAAGCTCATCTCTTGTGGTTTATTGAATGACAAAGACATAAGAAGGAGGAGTGGTGCAGAAATAGAACTCACTTTTCTGGAGGCCAGGAACTCCATGCCTTTTGCCACCTGGAAGCTATAGCAAATCAGATCCTCCAAGGTCAGGGGTCGCTTTTGCAGATCCTCACCATCTACAAGAGAACACAGAAACATGAGAACCTAGAGGGAGAAGGCTAGACAGCTGAAAGACCTCTAGCATTAACCGTACCTCTCCAATCCTGGAGAGCACATAAAGAGGGATATTTGGGGAGGAAAAAAGGGACATTCCTTTTAACTCCATTAGATGAAGAGTTTTCTGGAAGGGCAGATTGGCAACACAAACATTCTGCTAAAATTTTGCTACCGTCCCTCCTCCATAGAAGAAGCAGCTGGTGTGTGTATGTGTGTTATTGCAGACCTTCTGTAGTGAGCATGAGGGGGAATGCATAAGGTCTACACTAGCCGTGCTTTGCCAGGATAGCTAGTGAAAGTGTGCCTATTGAGCATTCAGCTTCTATTGGCCCCAGCCGCCACAAGCAAAATAAGTTATTCCAGCAAAAGTGCAGTGTTGGTGGCATAACTGTGCCTACATTAGTGGTTATTGCTGGCCCAGATATGTAAGTCACAAATTACCCCTCATCCTACCCCCACCGGACATAGCTATGACAGTAAACATTTGTAGTGTAGACCTAGTTGGAGTCTGCCATGACCTTCAGGACTTGTCAACAAGCGAAGAGACTTTATAAAGCAAGTGACCCTTGGGGCAGGGCTTAGTCAGAAACAATGGAACCCTTTAAGACAAAGGACTCAGGAGTAGATAGGTTTCTTTTACCTTCTTCTTCCTCTTCGGAGTCACTGTAACTCTTATCTTCAATGAATCCTGAACTGGCTGAGCTTCCTGTGCTGGCCACACTCTCAAGGCGCCTCTTGATCAGCTCTGTTAAATCACTGTTGGACTCATCCAGACTTTTCTCTGCTTGGTCAGAGTTCTCCTGGGACTAAAATTCCAATAGAAATGATTTACCTTGGTGAAGTAGGATGCCCAGACAGTTCAGGGTATTTAATGGAACGACATGGCAGAGGCTGGGACAGGATCTTATGGCGACGTCCCTATAAGTGTTTTGTAAAAGCACTTTTCAAATAATACACAGGGAACTGCACTGGGTAGGGAACCAAAACTGATCACTATAGCACACAAACAATAATGGGGAGAGGAGGAATTGTGGCATCAGGGAAAATTCCCTTCTCTTACATGAGGTATGTAGCTATTTATTTTATTTAAGTGAATTTAGTGACGTGCTCTTACACCACCATGAGTTTGCTGCAGTTTCAAGCTCAACAGAGTGAAATTGCCTGTGGTGCTTTTCTCAAATTGGGAGGCTCTAGGAACATACAAAGTCCAAGGGTAATGACCACAGACACAAACATAAGTACAAAGTTTTATCTGTACTATAAGTTTTATTAAAGTCACAAGCAAGGTGATGATTACCCCTGCACATAGAAATCCTAAGAAAACCTATGCAATAATTATAACCATAGTCATCCTCAGAGATATTCTAGTGTCCGATGGACCTCTCGAAAGACCATCACTAGAGGGACAGTTCCTGCTGGGTTGTCTCTTGGGTTTTCCCACTTTTATCCAACCAGGGAACCCTCTTTTATACCGTAGTTTTGACTACACTTAACACTCTATGTATGTGCATGAAGGTGTCAACCCTCTTTTTCCTTATCTATATTTCCACACCCCATGAATATTGGGGTGCCCTATTCTTCATAGGTTGGTTGTAGTTCCTCTTATTCTCATTAGCATCTACACACAATATGTACCCTGTGGTCAGGACATATGTTGTAAAAGATGTTGCAATAAGGTATCTTGTGATCTTGTGGTTGATTTTCCGCCACATTACCTATTGGCACATCTTTCCAGTAGTCTTGTGATCTTACTGGCAAAGAGTCATTCTCTGGTCACTTACATTTGTCAAGCATTCTTAAGTCTATGGCTTGGTGTGGCTAAGCTGAAATCTTACAGGCCTTACTTGTAGGCCTTGTGTTTAAGCCCTGCTTTACTTAGATACACATTAAATACTTATCACTCGTAAATACTTAATAATCTTATACTTCTCTGATCCTACAACCTAAATCTATTTGACATACATGAATAATATGTAACATAGCATATGAGTTAATCATAACATCACACAGCACAACAATAAATGGATAATAAAATGAACTAATTGCCTACAGTTACCATATGTGCTTTAGGGTCCATGAAGAGCAGATGTGACCACAAATATTAGAGACATCTGGAAAACCCACACACAATAACCTGCATCGTACCTGGGAAGGATCAAAGGCTGCACTGATCCTGCTAGGATTTGAATCAGTGGTCCCTGTTTTTAGACAGACTGAGATTTGAAACAACCAGGCTCCCAAAGCTGCTATCCGAGTGTCGTATTTAGTCTTCTCGTGGAAAGAGGGGACTGACCTCACCTCTCCCATAACAGTTCTGGTGGCTAATCTGTGTAGCCCTCTGTGGGACAACAAGACTAGTGAGCTGCTGAGGAGGGAGATGGGATTGGGGAACCAGTGTTTTCATACCTAATGTAGAGAGACCATCCACCGCTCTTTCAAGCAGCTAGTGGCTGGTGGTGAGGAAGTGGAATCAGAGCAGTTTTTTTCTCCTCCAAGTCACATAATGGTGAATGTGCTGTTTCCATGAGCGTTTGCAATTGATTATGCAGTATGGGCTGGAGGTGAGGGAGAGGCAGGGACTGAGACCCTACAGAGGAAGGAGTCCATTCTTCCTTCTCCTCTTACAGGTTGGAATTTGGTGGGCTGATGAAGTGCCAGCCTTCAGATATAACTGAGGCCCATCTAAGGCAAGTAGAGAACAAATCCTAATAGTAAGCAGCTAGCCTCAATGATCATGAATGGCCCATCTTGCAACTGCATAAAAAGCCAGTTGTTTATTTTACCTTATATGCAACAAAGTCCCCTCGTTTTCCTCTCAGGTAATTAGACAGATTTCCATATTTGCAATATTCTACGATAACCATTAAAGGACCTGCAAAGAGAACAAAAGCAAAGTGACCTTCACAGATGTAAAAGTGGAACATACGCATAGTGCTTTTCTGCACTCCTGCCATGGAAAGGGTCTAGAGAAGGACAAAGTGTTTAACATTAATTCAGCCCCATGATTTCCCTTGTGAAGTAGGTAAATATTATAAGCCCCATTATACAGATGAGGAAATTGGGTAATAAAGTAGTGAAGTGATTTTCCAGGCTCACACCATGAGGCAGTGGCAGAGGTGGGAAACTGAGAATAGAACCCAGGAGTCCTAGCTACTACCTCCCTCTTTACCTGTCAGACACCAATATTAAGAAATTGTTTCTCGTTTCTAGAAAAAGGAACATTAAAGAGGCTAGACCAGAACATACAATCCCCCATATTACTAAATTCTTTTTTTTTTTCTGTTGGGATCCATTTCGTGGAACAGCCCTCTGGGTTTTCTGATCTCTGTGTAAATCTTTTTGTATTGTACAGGACCTCATGCCAGGGGAGGCAACACAAACACAGATTTAGATTTGTTTGTGACACCAGGTGAATCAAAAGTTTGCAAAGATATTCGATCTAAAGGCTTTGGAAGCACAAAGGGGCATGTCGATTTCTTCCTTTCTTATTCCTGGGCAAAGTATTTTTTAGTTTGATGTATTTGTTGATTTTATACAACTATGGATGTTTTTAGACATCTTTGCAACTGCTTTTGCGTTTCAGCCCAAGCCAGGAGAGAATAAAATCTGCATTTCTGTGCAATTAGCCTCCACTGCATGGTTGCTGGGTTTTAGAAACCAGCACACAAAATGCCTCAAATGTAGGGGAAGGTGAAGTCATGGGATTAGAATGTATGTAAACACCTATTATTATCCATCCTAAGTGGTCAGCCTTTCATCTCTGTAAACCTTGTTCCATCTGGAAACTTCAGATTCAGACTCTTGAGTTCAGACTTCAAAGGAAAAATGCCAAGAGCTGCATCAGGCCATTCAGTGAACATGCAAACCCTAAGCAATAAGCTCTTATCTGCATGTGTCAGAAATACACACACACAGTCTTGTGCCGTGGTGTACCTGTTTGGCTCAGTTTGACATAAATAAGTCTGAGAACATGGGATTGAAAACAGAGCAGTGGGGAAGAGTTGATGGGGAGCAAACAGGGAAGAGAGACATTTTATTTGAAATCTCTCTACTGGCTCAAAATGAGGAAGAACCGGGTTGCAATCAGCACCGGGGAATGGGTAACCCAGATAAAGGGGAGAAGATGAGGTTTTTTACTTAACTATAATATCACTGTATTATATTTCAATAGGGCCTTTCAGTTGTAAGGATCCTAAAGTGCTACCACGTAGGCACTATACGCCGTGGGCCTGGTCAGTACATGCCACTCCCATTGACTTCAGTTACAGCTGTGGGTGCTCAGCACCTTTGAAAATCAAGCCCAAGGTTCATATAGCACTATACATACACAGCACCACTCTTTGCATAAATGCAGTCACCTCTGTGGTGCCAGCTGATCTAATGTGGATATCAATGTCACCACCACAGCCTGTCTAAAGAGGGTATGGGCTGGAAGGCTATGACTGAGAAGCAGTCAGAACAGGAACTGACACACTGCAGCAAGCAGTCAGCTGCTCTGAAGTCTGCAAGCTGGGGGAGATCCAGGTGACTAGAGCTATGCAACTCATCTTTGATCCTGCCACTGGTCTTTACTGTCTCTCCTGTATCACTATGGTGCCTCCGCCACAGCGTTAGGTTACTCCCCCAAACCAGTGCTGGCTTCTTCCAGTGCAAAGAAAAGATCAGACGGAACATTGTCTCAGGAAACTAAAGTCAAATCTGGCTAGTGGATTCTCGGAAGAAATGCAGAGTCCGGCATGACTTTAAAGTGCCACCAAGTGCTTTATTCATGCCTCTGAAATGTTTCCTAGACGCAGCAGCTTCATATTTTAGTTCCTTATTATAAAGCATATTAGAGCATGCATTAGTGCTAACTGCTTAACATCAGATGCTCTGACAAGGTGTTTCAAAGTGACGTTGCAAGGGGCAGATATTGTTAAAATAATGTATAGTGCATGTTTAATGGGAGCAATTATCAAGAGTACTATTACAAGCTATATAAAACTTAACAAAGAATGAGAAAGCCCTGTGCTTAGAAATGGTATTTTAATGGAAACTCTTATCCCAGTGTCTATCTTGTGAGCTCTAGGCTATTTTTCTTCAGTTTCCACCGGCACCGTTCAAAAGCAAACAAACTAGAGCTTGCTTGTAGGCTACGCAGTTAGTGCTCTGTAATGCCATATGGGAAACCTGCCTTCCACATCCAGTCTCTTTCTTCTCCAGGTTTTAGCAGTGACTTCTTTGAGCAACTAGTAAGGTAGCACTAAAAGGGCCTATTCACCCAGAAGGATGCAGGGCAGGGAAAGAGGCTACTGAATGCTCCAAGAGGGATACTGAGGACCACCTGGGGACAAGTACACTCAAGCAATGGATAGTCACAATAGGCAAAGGATCACGTTCACTTACATGGACCTTGCTATGATTAGAACTCAATAAGGTGCAAACATTAGGGTCATATTAGTGTTCAGGTTAATGGCTAGTGGCTACAGTTGCATGCGACTGTTCTGGGCGTCTGGTTATGACAAGCCATCACACTGATATTTTACTAAGTATTATTTCCCAGTTTTCTTGGCTTGATTTGGTAGGAGGCACTACCACCATGGCTCACAACTTCCCTCCCCCCTTAATCACAGGTCAGCAGCCCAGCGTCAGGGATTGCTTGCCTGTTCCTCTGAAATCCTCAAAACATTTCAGACCAATGTGACTGTCCAGTCAGTTGTAGTTTGCAAAGCTACTGGTCTCTTGCCTCAGCGCTCCTGTGGATTCCAAATCCATGGCTTCCAGATTAGGGCAGGGTCTGCCACTTGCTGTCTCCTGCCTGTTCTACTGTGAACTGTGAATGTCTGGTTTGCGGGATAATTTATCTCCTGTCATCCTGCCAATTATCTTAGTAACATTGCTTTTTTTCCCTTTGGCTTGGCAACTAGATGTCCCTTGGGAAAATGATATCTTTAATTCCTCAGACAGTTACCAATGTGGGCACCATCTCTCTGTCTCCATTTATTTCACCCTGGTTTCTTTGTCCTCAACCCTTCTCCCTCATCGTTTGGAGATTGTTTTCAAGGTTCATCATAAACACTGAAGATACATCGATGGTAGATGTTACCCTGTAATTAAAAGCATAAAGCAAAGAGAGCCAGCACTGTTTTAAAGGGCAGGCTAAGAAGGGGAAGGATTCTCCACTGGTTAGGCAGTAGGCTAGGATCCTGGAGACCTGGGGTCAAGTCCCTGCTCTGTCAGAGACTCTTTGTGTGACCGTGGACAAGCCACTTAGAATTTCTGTGCCTCATATTCCTTTCTGTAAAATGGAGATATTAGTACTTGCCAGCCTCACAGGGGTGTTGTGAGGCTAGATACATAAAAGATTGTGAGGTGCTCAGATATTGGGCCACATAAGTACCTTAGATAGATAGAAAAGTAGAGAAAATGAAGGGAACGTATGTGTTAGGAAGGAATTCAAAAGCCATCAATTATACATTGCCAAATTCTCCCCCTACACAACTTCAGTGGCAGCTGCCAGGTTATACTGTATTGTACTGGGCACCAGCTCATGTGTGTACACTGCTAGTGCTCTATTGGTTGGAAAGTTAGACATGCATGTGTGTGCAGTATAACACCCAGTAATGGAGACCCTCCCCCAGGACATGAGCCCTAATAGCTAACGAAGATTCTCCTTTTTGCCTGAAGAGTAAGGGCCTATGTTTCTGAAGCAGAATATCCTTTGTTCTGTCCCTGCTGATGACCATGAAGATGACATGGCTGCAGAATTGCTATTGCAACCGAGCACAATTACTGAGCATGGATTTGCTGAATGCTTTGTGGGAGGATGGTTTCTTACCTCCTGCTTTGGTGCAGGCTCCCAGCAGGTTGACCACGTTCAGATGGTGTCCTATGTGGATGAGGATCTTCAGCTCGGACATTAAAGCCTTGCACTCATTTGTAGTTGCGCATTCTGCTTAAGATAAACAGGACAAAGCCATCTTTACACAACAGGATATTTGTAACAGGACACAGAAAATCCTGTTTATACTTGAAAACAAAACCCACCGAGGTTACTTGTGCTATCTCTGCCTCTCAGACTCCTAAATAGATAAGAACTCATCCGCCTGCTGTGACCTTTCTGCAATGGAATAACACTTTGCCCTCTGGGTGCCTCGTCTTCTCTGCAGTGGGTCACCGTGGATTATTATCCTGCAGTAGAACCTCTCTAATGCTACCTAGATGCTGGGAGAACCTTTGCAAAGAACTAAATTTTGCAAATTTAGCAAGTGAACAAACACATCCAAAAAAGCAAGGAGATAATGCAAGAGAAAATGTTTTTTTTCAGTGCTTGTTGGTGATTGCAGTTTAGTAGCAACTCTTTGCAATAATACTTCACAGGATCTACTTTTCAGAGGTGCTCAGCTCTCACCACTGCAAGTAATGGGAGCTCTAGTTGCTCACACATCTGAAAGTCAGGCCCCATAGTGTGCTACTCAGTGCACCCCAGAACTTTTTGTAAAATAACCAAGTCTCGGTCATATGAGACTTCACTACAGTGCTGTCGCTGGTATTAAATCATCCTTAACAAGTGGGCAGAGTGGCCATGTCTGTGTGTGAGTTGTAAAGTATGTGAAACACAGACTAACAAGATTCTGTTGTATTTCACAAAGTCAGGAGAGGGACCATAGCTCCTGAGTACTAGGCCTTGTCTGAGTTACATGGACATTTCCTCAGTATTGATCCTACTGCTGACACCATATATTTTCCATATGGTTGGCACTGTAACTAGTGATTGTCCACTATCGTCTTTGTATCATTTCCATGATTAAAACAAACAAAACAAAAAGGGGTGGATAATGCCGGGTTGTTGCGTGTTTCCTACCACTGCGCGCAGTCTGTGTGTCTGATGGTTGGGGGTTAGCTTTAGAGCTCAGTGAATAACTTAATCATTTATTTTGACAAACTTAGCCTCTTTTTCTGGTTGCAGAATTGTCTATGAACAGATTTCCCAGCATCTTTGCATTTCTTATGCCTCATAAAGAGATAAGTACTCCAAGCCTGAGTCTCCTTCAGCAGGCACCAGTTTTAACTCCATTGACTTCAGTGGAGTTCAGCCTGATTTACATGGCTTTGAGATGGGAACCAGGCCCAATAACATTTAAATTGAACATTGTCATAAAGAATTTCAAATGATCTATTACATTTACATTCTGCCTTCTATTTTGAAGGAGATACCAACAAGCTTCATGGAATTTACATTCATGGAATCACTTTAATGCTGCCACCTCTAGGGCCTTCTCCTTTCTGAATGAATAGATTCTTACCAGAGGTTCTAGTTTATTGATGGCTGCATTCACGGTGGGGATGGCATTTTGGGTGGTGATGGGGGGCCATGGATGAAGCAAGAAGGATGCAGCAGCAGCCAGGAGGAAGGTGTAAGGCACTGCCAGAAGACATACTGGGCAGGGTTAGCTGGGAGGCAGCCTGGGGGAAACTGTGGGGGGTGGAGGAGCCAGGGGAGAGTTGGGTCAATCAAGGGCCTTTGGGAACTTCAGGTCAGGTCTTGAAGAGGGGTGTAGAGTGGGACAAACAACAGCAGAGAGAGGGGGATCTGAACTCCCCATTGGCCCAATGCAGGTCCAGAGAAGGTACAGAAAGCTGGTACTGGCAAGTAGAGGAAATCTGGCACTGAGGGGAGGGGTGGGTAGTGGAGGAGCAGGCGAGGCAGCTGGCAACAAAAGCCACATTGTGGAGCTGAAGGTGTTAACACTATCACACAGCAACACTATACGGCAGGTTGGGCTAGCGAGTGTAGCCCCACCCAAAGAAAATCACTTGTATATTTGAAAAGAAACCAAGTGACCAGTTAAAACCCACAAACCCATGCACCCAACATGCCCGATGATGTATTTATTCACAAACTGTCTGCAGAGGCTTTGTATGTAAATGTCATTTGGAAACAACATATGCTCCAAGTTCACCAGCCCCCTCCCCCCTGGCTGGATGGTAAAAGCATTCCTTCATTTTAATAACTGCAAGAAAGTTGTCCCTAATTCACTCCCTTGGCAGCGCTCCTTTTCAACCCCTTGAACTGTTCCACATCTGGAAGGGCTGGGATCGATGGTTTCGACACAATTTCAGACTAATGCAATTACAGTCTGTAATCTGTTTCCCTCCTAACCCCACAGACATGGAGGCTGCTGTTTTCCTCCTCTAGGAATATAAGGCTACATCAGGGGCATAGCGTGGAGCCCACTTGTCATTTCCCACACATTGACATCCCCTGTACGGCGACTAATTGTCCCCATGTGGCAAATCCATTTCCTTCCAAACCCAATGTCCTCAGGACTGGTTTAGAGCTGAGCACTGGAAACCTTGTTACCCACATATGTCCAGAGGAACTGTCTGAGAAGCTCTCAGAGAAATGTACCTTTAAGCATTTTAACGGCAACTGTTTTGCAGGTTGAAGATTTATCGATACCAAAAGCAGATGCCTCCACGACCTTCCCGAAAGCACCGTGACCCAGTGTTTTACCTAGAGAAGAAAGAGTCAAGAATGAGCCGTAGGGGGCTGAGGACAGTCTGCATCAGGTAAGAGAGAAACATGCATTAATCTTAGCTTTGCAAAAAATATAGGACACCAGAGCCCAGGCACAGCACAGATGAATAGTCAATAATAGATGTATGTACACGTGATCTGCCCACGATACAGTATGTAATATACTTCCCAGCTAAAAATGGCTTTAAACTGGAGTTGAGGCTGATATAAGAGAAAGGTAAAAACATTACGTGCAATTATCCCCAAATCAACCCTTCCCAACCCAGAGTTCAGGTTGAAGGAGAAATCTAAAGATATTAAGGATGGAAATGCACAGTGAGGGCACCTAAAGAACGTCCACTCTCCCACCCTGCAGTTATTGACATGTACTCAACTTTAACTTCACGGCAATGTAGCTTTTATCTGGAAGCTGCTTGTTTTGAATTATTAAAAATGTCAGACATGAACACTATATAAGAAACACAAAGCGAATGGTCCCATTTGGGTTTTCCCCCTAGCCACTAGAACAGGGGTTCTCAAACTAGGGGTCAGGACACAAGGTTATTACATGGGGGGTCGCGAGCTGTCAGCCTTCACCCCAAAACTCGCTTTGCCTCCAGCATTTATAATGGTGTTAAATATATTAAAAAGTGTTTTTCATTTATAAGGGGGGGGTCACACTCAGAGGCTTGGTATGTGAAAGGGGTCACCAGTAGAAAAGTTTAAGAACCACTGGACTAGAAGATATATAGTGTGCATCTTTAAATCTTTATTTGATTTGAACAGTTAGGGTCATTTTCACCAGGACACTCTGACTGCTTCCCCTGCTCTGGAGCTGCACTAAGCAGGCAGAGCAAACTGGCCAGTTTCCCCCAGCTCCTGCCACCCACATTCCTCTGAACTCCCTTGCCTACCCCTACACTTCCCTGAACACACACCATTTCCTCCTCCCTCTGCTGCCACATGCCCCCCCCAGCCCAGTTTTCCCCTCCCTCCTAGTCTCTAAATTCCCCTGCTGGCCCCCAGGATTCCCCCCTCCCCCCTGAGTAGATTTTGTTCAATGGGTAGGTTCTGAAAAGAATTTTAAACATTAATCATAATTTTTTGGTCAGTTTCTCTTAATGGAAAGTTGTTTTCCGCCAACAAGGTGAATAACGTTCTTCTACAAACTATTTCATGAAGACCCGCCTTCTTTCAAAATGTCTGCCTTCTTCCCGGGGAGAAGAGGGTGGCTGCCAATCCTGCCAAGGGACACTGCCTTCACTGAGGACACCTTGGTTTCACTTCCACTGAGAACAACGGCAAGCGATAGCCATTTTGTAAGATGCCGTCTGTATTTTCGAAGGAGACCTTTAGCACCACTCCCATGGAGAACAATCCTTGACTCTGGAACCACTGTCAATTCTCCTCCAAGGATGGAAGAGCACTGGCCATGGGGGCTAGGGTAGCCTCTGTCATCTGCTATGGTCCAACATTCAAGGCCATAGGATATCACCATCCTTGACATTAATAATGTCTGTACTGCTTACCAAGCCGCAGCCTGTCTCTTGGGAACTCCCATTTACTGCTGTCATATGGCAGACGGTCACACTGCTCATCAAGGGGCATTTCCTCTGGGTCCATTATGATTGACAGGTATCCTGTTTTAATATCTGTGGCATCCGGCTAAAAACAGGAAAATAACCAATTCACAGGCTGTAACCTGAGAGAAAGGTGTGATCTAGTGGAATTTGCGTAGGCTTGGGTGCCAGGCCTCTCTGAGTTCTAGTCCTGGTTCTGACACTAATGCCCATCTGTGGCTTTTGAACATGTCTCGTCAACACCATGCCTCAATTTATTCATCAGTAAAATGGGGAAAATAACACTTATCTATGCTGGCCTTATGTGCGTGTTGATTGGATTAACTAATTAATGCTTGTAAAATTCCTTGAAGATGTAAAGTCCCCTAATATTATTAGTCTCTACATACATTAGAGAAACCCAACACTGCTACTACTTGTGGGAAATCCTTGAGATTAAAGCTACATTTATGAGTGCCTTATTGGACAGCTCTCCCATTCCTTAACAACTCAAGGCATCGTGCTTTAGAAACAGGCTTACATGTCAACATGGGTGCCACTGAGGGGAAAAGTCTGATTTGGGCTCCCCTTATGGCCACTTTATGCAGGTGTAAATGATGACACAAGATCTATTGGGTCTAGCACCTCTGCTGTCCTGGAGAGAGACAGAGTAAACTTGAACTTGAATGATTCTTCCCAGTTCTGTTGTAAATGTGGTGAACACTCATACAAATTACAGAAGATCAACATTAAGACTGTGGTTTGGGCTGCATCCAAACAAGAGATCTAGTATCTTGTACCATATTTTTTGTTTATATAAGCAAGAAAGAACAACCCTAAATATGATTTACTTTATCAAATACTCCTTGGACCTAATTTAGGGCCCACTTCTTTGGAGTCTCAGGAGAGAGGCCAAGGAGTAAATGAGACATGGAAACATAATGAACTTTTGTGGTTTGAGCCCAGCTTGAGAGCAAACAACAGACTGTAACATCCTACAACAATACTTAAACCAGCGCTCCCTTCACTAACTACGTTTTAGGGAAAACCTTATTTGAGATGGGCTGAAACCAGAACTGTAAGGGGTTTAGGATTTGAATGCCTGTCTCCAAACATTCTTGGACGCTTCTGAATCCATGTCAGATCCACAAGAGAAAGGGGCCTGTTTTCCTGATCTGATTGGATGCTGACCAAGATGGCAGAAATCTCATAAGTACAGCTGATCTCACAAGATGTCAAGTAATTAATCAAGAGGAATGTTGGCCTGAAATTTCACGAGAACAGCTCATACAGTTTTGTCACCATCTGTCCCAGGTTGACCTCAATCCTGAACTCTGAAGCTTAGTCTTAACTGGATCCAAGCCCAGAGCTCAGCTCTAGTCCATTTCAATTCCATGTACAATATGGAAGCTCTCTTACTTTTCTCAGTTTCCGAATGAAAAGGGTCAGAAGAAGCCAAAAAAGGGTAGCTGCTAGACCAGTGCAGACCAAAATGATAACTTCAATATTAGACTTTTCTTCAGAGCCTGTAAATTAAATGCATCGGATTTTAAATTCAGTGCGAAAATTAAATTATAAATAAATAAATAAAACGTGTAATTCCATCAACCATGCTTCATTTCAGAAAAATGGTAGCCATGAAATGCCATGACATGTGGTGGGAGCCTTTTCATTCACTTGCTGTAGGCAACGATATAGGAAACCATCTCTAACCAAGAGACACAGAGACAATGGTTTGGCAGAGGTGGGCAGGATATCCACTGAGTGCCATTACTTTATATTATCAATGCCAAGTCTTCAAAGTATGATACTATGGTTCTCAACCTATGGATCATGAACAGGTGTCACTGGTTGCAATCACGCTGTTCTTTTCCTATGGCTAATTGGAAGGTGGTCGCAGCTAACTCTTGGCTAAATAGGAGGGGACCTTAAGGAGATTCCAGTGTGAAAAGGCTGGGAACCTCTGTACTATATGATTCCCCACGAAACATTCAAGTTATATTGACCATATCTCACTTTGTGTAGCATATGTTGTGTCTGTGATAGAGTTGTTCTCAAGGTGTTCCAGACATGAAGACATTTTGACCTGCTTCAGGTCCTACATCTTTATGTGACCATGTAAACTTCCTGGAACTCAAAGGGGATTCACTTTGAGTTTTGAGCAAGGGATTAAGTCAGTTCCTACTTTATCCAAGCCTGCCCTGTATGTGTGTGTGGAGCGGGGGTGGGGGTTGAGGGCGTGGGGGCTGTATAATGTCTTTCCCCCAAATTAAGCCTGTTTCACCAAGCTTGTGAACTCACCTTGTATTTTAATAAATGCTGAAGTGCTGTCATTGCCCATTTCATTGGAAGCCCTACACTCATAGAGGCCTTCATCATCTTTTTTCACTCGTTCGATGACCAGGGTGTTATTTTCCATGGAAATTCCTGTGTTAGGGGGATACAGTTTCATTTGATTGCAGAATATATTTGTCAAGAAAGAATGTCCAACAGCAGCTGGGTTGAAAATGGCCTCACTGGCCACTGCAGCCCTGCTCTGGTAGCAGCCACAAGAGATCTTCTAGTGCTGGTATGTTATATTCACCTTCATTTGCGGTACCATGCTGCAAACCCCTCCCTGGCCACCTGCTCTCAATGCACTTGTCATGTTAACTCCACAGTGACAACTGTGCAGAACAGGTGTATTTTACTCATGCAGCCTGATACTGCTCCCATGGAAGGCAATGGGGGCATGACTGGGCCCAGAATGAGCTCACTGGGACAAATGCTGCTCTCCGTTACACCTGCAAAACTCCCAGCAGGATTTGCCTCTCCCCTTCCCAGCCCAAGAGTTGCACTGCATTTGAGGAGGTGTCATTAGAACATATTAAATACAACTCTCCTATTAACCCAGTATGCTTTTCAGGCCAGGCCGGAGGGGCACAGAGGGGCTGCACCTCACTGGGTGAGGAGTTCAAACTGAGTCCCCACCCCCACACCTGGAGCTTGCGAGCGACTGAATTGCCTGCTAAGGCACAATGCCTCTCCAAGAAGTGACCCCTCTCCTCCTCGGTGGAGGGCTGTGCCTACCTGGCACAATGTAGTGCTCAGTAGGGAAAGGAATTATGTCGATTGATCCAAGGTGGCCTGGCCAGGGCATAACGGGATACAATGAAGGAAAGGAAAACTGAGGCTAAATGTCAGTGAGACAGCAATGTCTAAGACTACAGCACTGCCTCCCAAGGGAAACGATGAGCACCCTGTCTCTTGGGACATTTAAAATGGGGACAAAGCCCTGAAGAACCCACTATTTGGCTCAATCTTGCATTCATGAGGGAGGAGATGGCCTACATGTGGCCTAACTGAGCCTTCGCTAGCTTCAATTTCTCTGATTCGGTGACACACGATTCCAGGCTCATTTGGTTTACTAAGAAGATGCCATTAACAGAACAGGGGAAATACACTGGGCCTTGAGTCCAAAGGTTTTAAGTTTGCAGTGTGTTCTGCCCATGAATTCTGTTGTTGTTAACAAGAGCTGTGCACATAACTCACCATGCACAGCGCTGAAATATTTACCCTGAGGTGGTTTTTTCAGATATATTTTTTATGTGTTCATCAGTTGGATGAGTTACATG
The DNA here is from genome assembly GCF_965152275.1 of Natator depressus. Taxonomy (NCBI): domain Eukaryota; kingdom Metazoa; phylum Chordata; order Testudines; family Cheloniidae; genus Natator; species Natator depressus. Next base: position 80,206,091 of record NC_134242.1, on the reverse strand, counting down.
CTTGTCCCTCTCGAATTATTTATAAAACTTCACTAGCTGTTAAGAGCTTCTGCTCAGAACGGTCTGATCTGAGTTATGGAGGATTCTAGATTTCCTAACCCAAGAAGCAAAATTAAAGTGAGAGGAACCAGTTACTAACACTGGTTTCTCCATGACATAAAGGGTATTTCAGGATAGAGGGGCCTGGAAAGAATTCCAAGCTCAGGCAAACATTCCAAGCCTGTGGCAGCACGGCACGTGTGTGTGTTGGCTGAGCTGACAGCTGTTTCTCATCATTGTTTTATGCTGAGGGAAATAAAGACACAGTATATTATGCCCTGCAGCCAGCTAAGTGATCCTTAGTAGAGACACTACCATTGACTTCAACAAGCTCCGGATCAGGCCTTAAGAACATCCAGCAGTTCAGGCTCACATTTTTAGATACTGCTTAGCAAGCGGCGAAGCGCCCTGCTTTTTGTACGCATAAAGAGCCATCTTGGACATGCCTGATGGGCAGCTGGGTGCTCAGCACCTTGATTTCCCTTGCCAGTGTCAGTTCTGCACATATATGGTCAATTCTGCAGGCACAAGCAGTGACATGTGCAAAACTGGGCACGTATAATCAAGCACTGGTTTGAAGCTAGTTGGTTATTTTGGCCTCTGTAATCCCATTTGCAAACCACATCAGCAGCCAGATGTAGATAATGTGGTCTGAGTCATTTACAGTGTCCTGGGTTGATAGCATTTGGCACTCATCATGCACTGCTGTTAACAACTCCACCAAATGCCAGGCAGGGGAGAATCCGGGACCAACACGGTTTGCAAATCTGTGCACGTTACCATTGTTTCCCTTTCAGCACCTGTTGTGGTGCAGCATTGCTCCACACTCACCTGAAGCAGGTGAAATGGGATAGCCATTTTTCCACCACGCAATATGAGGCGTTGGGGTTCCATTTACTCTGCACTCCAGCATGATCTTGCCACTGATGTTAACCTCCCGGTCTGCGAGGTTCTGCATAATATATGGCACTGCCTTTGCTGCATTCACAAAGGAAAACAACACACAATCAGTCTGAGGGCAGGTCTATACTTAAAATGCGACAGCAGTGCAACTGCACTGGTGACGCTTCAGTGAAGAAGCTACGGGAGAACCTCTGCCATGGGCATAGTTAATCCACCTCCAAGCAAGGTGGTAGCTATGTTGATGGGAGAAGCCCTCCTGTCAGCATAGCCCTGTCTACACTGGGGCTTTGGTCGGTATAAGAGCATCACTCAGGGGAGTGGGTTTTTCACACCCCTGAGCGATGTAATTATACCAATGTAAATCTATAGTGTAGACCTGGACTTAAGGAGGCATCTTCTAAAGACTTACATTTTCATCGGCACATAAAGGCCTTGTCCTAATGTGTTGGCTGCAGAAAGGTTTATTAATGAAAAAGGTGTGTGGTGAGCAAAACCAACAAACAGAGCATGTCTTTCACTAGGAATGGGCAAATTCATTTTGCTGAATTTCAAACCCACTAAGGGTATGTCTACACTACCCGCCGGATTGGCAGGCAGCGATCGATCCAGTGGGGATCGATTTATTGTGTCTAGTCTAGACGCGATAAATTGACTCCTGTACTCCAGCTCTGCGAGAGGCGCAGGCGGAGTCAATGGGGGAGCGGCAGCAGTCGACTCACCGCGGTGAAGACACCACGGTAAGTCGATCTAAGTACGTCAACTTCAGCTCTGTTATTCACGTAGCTGAAGTTGCGTAACTTAGATCAATCCCTTCCCCTTCCGCCCCCCCTGTGTAGACCAAGGCTAAGTTTCACTCAGAGTTGAATGTTACTTACTCCCTGTGAACAAACAAAGGATCAGGTTGGGGGCAGAGCAAAAACACACAAAGGGAGCATAAAGAAAGGAGCAAAGAAAAGAGAGGAAAATGCTAGGATTCTCTGTTGCCCAGTACCTTGTGTGCAGTCATTTACACCACTGCAAAGTTCAGCACGGAAGCGTTTTACCCACCCTTTGTATTCATTTTACACTGCTGTCAATGACTGCCAAAGGTGCAGGACCCCAGAGAACAAAGCCCAGAGTACACTGTAAAAAACAGCCTGAAACATGGAGAATAGCCAGTGCGCGGAGGATAAAGAGGAAGATCCAATACACGCAGAATCGGAAAGGGATATTGAAAGGCTTCATGGCTGGTTTTATATAGTGGGAGGAGAAATGTTTTGGGGAAAGTGTGCTCATGTAGCATGCTCTCAGGATGAATTTCCTCCCAGCCACTACAGACAAATAAGAAGAAACTGGTAACTCACAGAAAGACATGTTCAAAATCCCAGCTCTTCTGTATGTGTACTAATAGCCTAGCTGTTGTTCCCCCCACCCCCCGCCACTGTGTGTAGGTGTCTGTGGAGGTGGAAATCTGACTAAGTGAACAAAAATATCTGCAAGGGGAAAAGAAAATGAATTGCTTGAATGCAATGTGCAGAAAAGGACTCGGTGCCTGCACATCTGGTTGTTGTGAAAGGTGGTAAGGACACTAGTTATGGGGGAAAGGCCAGTACAGGAAATGACAGAAGGAGTCATAGTCTCTTTCCCCCCTTGGGCCGTTGGAAAGAGAAGAGTGATGCATTGATTTATTGTTTTAATAAGTCACCAAGGCACTGCCCACGCAGGCATCAGAACAGTGCTAGCTATAGCTATAGTGTGGGTGAGAATTTTTTCTGTCTTTCTCTCTGTGTGTCTGCATTTGTGTTTGTAAATCTCATGATAATGTCTCTGTCTGCACTCATGAAGGACACTGCATTGAAACTGCTAGTAACAGCTTTACTTAAACATGACTGTAGCTAGCACAATATGGGCTGGTCCTTACCAGGCAGGGGCTTACTGCAGCATGTCTGTCCCTGTCTGTCTGTCTAGTGCCTACTCGCAATAATCTAAGTGCAGAACCTAACTTAGGGATCACAGTCAAACGTGCTGTGAATAACTGTGCTCTCCACTACATGGGTAGGCACAGTTTGCTTAGGGTCTCCCCCATGCTCCACTTCTGTTCCATGCTTTTTGTTCTCCACTAGAAGACAGATGAGAATACCTGGGGCCTCACAACCCTTCTGCTGGTACCTCCTACTTCTTAGAAGTCTGAGGCCTGATTGCCCGTACTCACACGAGTATAAATCAGGAGAAACTCCACTGAAATTAGTGGGCTTACGCTGGTGTAAAACTGGGACAAGATTCCAGTCTGTCGTCTTTAGATAGCCACAGATAGCAAGGACACTGAGCTCTGTAATATTTATTGTTGACACTAAATTTAAAGAGATGGGTTCTTGGAGTCAAGATACAGAAAAGAAAAACCTGCTATTGCTTTAAACATAAACAGTGAATACCCTTCGATTCCATGCTCCTGGCCAATGTCCTTTGCAATTACATTTGACGGGCCTAAATCTTATTCATGGTTTCAGAGTAGCAGCCACGTTAGTCTGTATTCGCAAAAAGAAAAGGAGTATTTGTGGCACCTTAGAGACTAACCAATTTATTTGAGCATAAGCTTTCGTGAGCTACAGCTCACTTCATCGGATGCTTATGCTCAAATAAATTGGTTAGTCTCTAAGGTGCCACTAGTACTCCTAATCTTATTCATGTTACATATAACCGTGGTAATCATCATGGGATGTAATCTCATTGGATGTTTTACCAAAGCGTGACAGACCTTGGGTGGGCCACCCAAGGGACATGCTGGTGAGGTTGGCAAGATGGTAGGTGGTGCTCGTTCTTCTGAGTCTGCACTAAATCAATACTCCAGCGTGGAGTTAGTTGCTGCATGTGGTGACTGAAGATTCCACAGCACTTTGCATAGGAACGGGGCTGGTACTCTGGTCAGGCGCCACTTTCAGTACTGCAAACGCCAGGCTCAACCAATTCTCCCTTGTCGTCTCAAGTGGCCAGCCTATCCTAAGCTATGGTGCTTAGGCACTGCTGTGCACTGTCAAATAGCTGCAGCATGTCCGGAGGGTGGCGCAGATGGGCTAAATAATTCCTGCATGTACAGGGCCATGTCTCAATTGATGGAAATCAGTGTAGCTCGATCAAAATCAATGGAGCTATAATGATTTGCACCAGCTCAGGATTTGGCCCACGGTTTGTAAATCAGGTCTTAGAGATCTGTAAAGCCATTTGGGATCCTTTCTGATGAAAGGTGCTCCATGTATAGAGGTCATTGTAGTCAACTGTTAACACAACAGAAAAATACATCCAGGCAATACCTGACTGATCCTGAGCACCTGCCATTCCCAAGGACATCGGTGGGCATGGCAGATGCTCAGCACCCTGCTCATAGTACCTTTAGTTGTTGTTTTCAGACAACAAGGCCTACCTTTAACGTTGAGCTGGGTGTGCTGTTCTTGCACTTCCGTGCTGTTGTGTCGATTCTGAGCGCTGCACTTGTACAATCCAGCGTGTTCCTTTGTGACGTTACTAATGGCCAGTATCAAGGAAATGGAGTATCTGTCAATTTGCTCCTGCGTGAAGCTGGCAGGCACCACCTGTGCGGAGGGGTAGTACCATGCCAGGTGATTGTAAATGTATCTGGAGGCTCTGCAGGTCAGCTGAACATCACTCCCCACAATGGTGGTGATTGGTCGGTCTGTCTGCAGACCCGATTTTACGTCTAGGGGAAAGAGAAAACACACCTGGAATGAAAGCACAACTGAGAGGATTTTTGGCTGCTTGTTTTCACCTTGAGGGCCAAATTTCAAAGACCAACACAATGGGATGAGCCAGAAAAATGCAACCCCAAAAGCCTGCAATTGCACATGCAAACAAGCATTTGTGCTTGCAAATTGGGTAAATATGTGTCCACTGCCTGGTCCATGAGCCTTTCATAGTTTGGCCCTGAGTGTACTAAGAACTACACAATCAGTAATTAACTAAAATGATGTGTAGAACTAGTTAATGCGCTGAGGCTAATCGAGCTAACTTGTAATCAAGAGAGACCGCTCTCCATTCAGACTGATATGCACGCTTGAGATGCTTTCCCTCTGTCTACAATCAAAGCCACAAGATATTGTTTTATCAGAGTAAAGAAACCCACTCATATTATTGTTCTTCACAGGTAACATTGGCTTTCTCTACAATTCCACAATCTCCCCAACCCTAGAAACCTCCTTTATTTCTACTATACCAATATTTGTCTTCGTCACATCTGCCTCAAGGGGTATTTATTTGGTCACTGAACAGATGATTTAAAAATCCTTGCAGCTTTAACTTTTAATAGACTCAAATAAAGAAATATCAGAAGGTATGAAGCCAGTTCATCTGTGACAGAATCCTTGGGTCCTTACCTTTTTTGTTTTTTACTCCAGACAAAACTTCCACTGGCTAAGTGCCAATGTGAATCCCACTGAAGACAAAAGAAGTTGTTTCTGAGTAAGGACCCAGTGGTTTAACCCCAAGACATTATCCTCACCCTCTGTGTGAGCCACCAGAGAACTGGAGTGTGGGAAACATGGTCTCCTTGCCTCCCTTTTATTCTATTTCCAATGACCCGTCCATCCCAGGGCCTGACTTTCACAATTGGGGCCCATTAATAATAAACTCAGTTGGCTCTGGAATGATCTCCTTCTATCTGGCAGATCAGGATTTTGGAGCAATTGAAGTGGAGATCTCTGAAGACTCCCTTCCAGATTTTCCTTAAGAGCCAGCATATGCTGGGACAGGACAATTAGGGAGTGTCCATTCTATATAGTCCTCCAGCAAGGATGAATGTTTGCAATAAAGCTGCTTGTTCTTTGCTTTAATGCTGCTCTGTAACTATTCATTAAAGGCCTCCTAATAATTAGGATGTAACAGACAGCACTTTGGCAATGACAGAACTTAGTGTAGGAGGAGCAGCTACTGCACTTAACAGCATGACAAGTTCCACAGTTGAGAAATACCCAATCTGCCACACACATATATATATATATAATTCTAATTTTTTAATTAACATGGCCCACATTAAATGGATTAAAAGCTGGCTGATTGGTCTCAAAATGTAACTGTCAAGAGGAAATCATTGTCACAAGTGGTCAGGATGCCAGCTTTACATCTCAGCACTTAGGTCTTTTGCATTTGTGAAATGAAGAAAATGGCCATTGATTGTGGAGAGACTTTGCAGTATTAGAGTCTTAAAGTATTACTTTTTCCACAGGGTGAATTCCACTGAGTGACTGGGGGTGGGGGGAATCTCTTCCTCCAAGGTGGCTGGAATTAGAAGGCTTTGGGTATGCGCTGTCTAGGGCGGGGAGTGCTAGCTGGAAACCCGCACAGAGGTTTGAGGCATTTCCCCTGGGTGAGCCTTGAGTTCTTCTTAAGCTGTGCCTTTTTCCGAGCTAAAATCATTTTCAGTTTTCTAGCCTCCCAAATGAACTTTTCACATGCATGCTTTTCTACTAACTTAACATTCTGGGAGCACAGCGTTGGGTTGTTTTACTTTCCGTTTCTTCTGCTGACATTTTTTTAGTTAGCATTTTGAATATTTTTAGCTGGGAATTCTGTTATTTTCTTCCATCTCATTAGCCTTTCAAGAAGCTCTATCTGCTCTGATAGAATATTTATTGATTTTTAGGTACAGTGGAAAGAAAAAAAAGTTTCTCTCTTTCTCTCTCTCCCCTTTCTCCTCCCTTGTCTTGGGAGGAATTTAAGTTTTGAAAGAATGTTACAGTTTAGTCCATCTCTAGACTACTATGCGTTCACAATCCTGAACCTAAGATGTAATTAATGTCCTCTCTCTGAACAGACACTATTTTATAAGACACCTAATAAGTCTCCTGTAAGAACCAACCACGTGGCCTTTTCTCTTTTATCAGCGGTCTCTGCACATTTGTCTTCTGTATTGTATTACGGGCTAGTAGTAGCGATACTCACTCCAGTTGTGCGGGATTCCCTAACACAATTGGGAGTGCACCATTGGGGGAAGGTAAAATGTCAGCATAAATCAAAAGGGAAGTCTGGTACCATTTGTATTTACAAGGAATTAATTGGTTTTAATTTCCTGTGCTTTGCACAATAATGTATATAATTTAAAACTTCTGCTGTTTCCCAAATTCCATGTCTGAGCCTGTCAGGATAGCGGAGACGCCTCCTGTCAGCCATAGAGAGTGTAGAAAGAGCAAGAGGGGGGGTGAGCCTGACAATCTGAAGCAACGCAGATCTTTTCATGTGGCCTGTAAACATGTCAGGAATGAGCAAATTGATAGTGGCAAACATTTGTAGAATTGTCCAATTCCTAAAGCATTACAGTATTTGACAGCAGATTCTTATCTGATGTCTGAAATAGAATATTTTCTTTCGAGTAGAGATCGTTCACTCCATTTTTCTGCATTCTTGTTACAGCCAGATAAGGGTGGAGGAGGAGCTGTTGTTATTGTTTATTTATTATTAATTATTATTAATATTGAATGCAGTAGCACACAGAGATGTCAGCCAGGTTGAAGTCCCATTTTGCTGGATGCTATACAAACACATAGGGCTCGATTGTAAGTTCTCAATGCGTATGGGGTGGTATGTGGTTGACGTGCTCAAGTTGCAGACCAGAGACTAAAGGCAAGAGACTTCTCAGAACAGGAATTTCTGATATTTGCTCCTCTCGTGTTACAACAGATTCCAAAGTAGTTACTTCCAGTGGGTGTCCCTGACCAGTGGTGGGCAAGGACATGAGGCAGTCCTAAAGGTTTGATATATTGACCATATAGCATCTTCCCAATGCAAAATATTACTATGGGGCAACTAGGTGTCAAAACTGGGGTAGACAGTATAAACTGAAGACAAATCTGATATCTTATTGAAACTGTATGGGGGATTTAACTAAGTAGAATGTAAAAACTGGAGTAAGAGTTAGGACAGGACATTCCTAATTATCACAAAGTACTGTGAGTGCTTTACTTGGGCAAAGCAGTCAGGACACCTGCAGGAAGAGCCTAAAGAAGGTATAGCTCTGCCATCTACTGATATCATTTTCCCTTTAGATGGCCCCCTTCTATGGTTTGGTTTTAGAGTAATGCCCAACCCCCCTGCAATGAAATGTATTCTGCTGGCAGTGAAACATATTAAAAGTAGCTTTCAGTGCTATTTCCAGTGTCTCTGTGAGTTCTGTAGGCACCTGCCCGTAGAAGGACAAATGAATTAATCTGATATTGCAATAGGTCAAAGGGAGAGTTTTCTTTCCTTTCTGAAATGAATTTAATGTTGGTGAAAGTGCCAGGTTGGCAGCCCTGGAGTCTGAAGTATTATATTTTCACCCAGAACAGGTGCAGTCTGGACAACGATGTGCAGGTTTCCCCATTATTCCCCATTACATTGCATGGCCAAAACACTTCAACCCTGACCTGAAAGGACTATCTCTAGAGCAAGAGGGGAGTTCGGTCTCCATGACCCATTCTGTACTTGGTTCCTTGGCAAGGACTCTCAACAAGGAACCCAACTGGCCCCAGTTTGGAGGAGGTTTTGGTGATTTGGTTACTTGTTCATTTGAAAGTGGCTTGAGACTCATCAAGTCATTTCACATAGGACAATAGGAGATAATGAGAGTTCAAGATTTTTGTGCTCACTAGTGGTTGGATTAACCCCCGAGCTCTACAAATGGAAGCTGAGCAGGCGCTGGACTTTGGGTGGCTGGGATCAATTCTGTTAAATCTTCTGCTCTCTTCACAAAGGCCCATCCATCATCCCGGTGTACTTTCAAACCCTGATTCCAGCCAGTGTCATCAAGCCTCAGATTCAGGCTGCATCACACTCAGCAGCCTGACTGCTAAAAATTGGATGTTGTCTTTTGTCCTACGTCTCGTTCTGCAGCCCCCAAACTGGCAGCGTTATAGCGGGTGCTGTAACATGTTGGAAAGACTAAAACCTTACAGTGTGCGGCAGATCATGACCTGTTTTCATAGGATGTAATATTGACCTAGCATTTAGACATAGCTCCGTCTGATGCACAAGATACTCTCCTTCTCCACCTGCAATCAAGTTTCCATAATCAGGACCAGCCTTATATGCAAACAACTGCTGTGGTTCCTGTGATTATGGATACCCCAGGCACATCTCACAAACCATCTCAGTCTCTCCCTCCAGCTCTGGGACTAGATGGCGAGGCAACTCTCCATGTGATTTCTCCAGCGTCTTAGGAGCCTGCGAGTCCAAAACCCAGACATGTCTATTCCACAAAAGATGGGAAAAATTGTACGTTTCCTTCTTTGTCAGCCTTGCACAGTATGGAAGGTGGGCAGAGTTCTTCTATATGTGAATCAGGCCCAGAGTTGTTGCTCTTCTGACATCTGCAAGGGGACTGGCCTCTTTGATGGAGTCACATGCACCTCTCAGCAAAGGATCATCCCACCAAGAGACAAAGCTGCAGGTCAGACTTGGTAATATTTTACCAATGGAATCTAAACAATTCCACTTTAGGGACTGTGCTGTCTGCATTTAGCAAGATTCAGTTTACTTGTGATCCATAAATGTCATCATTCTTCCTTAAACATCTGATTTATGTGAGTCGGTTGCTATCTTTTAATTTCTCTCATTCTCCCAGGATGGCATGGAACTCATATGCTTCCCTTTAGGGGTGAGAATGTCTCTCCGAGCCCTGTTCATGATCTGGTATATTTCAGATGGAAAGAAGACAATTTTGTGATGGGAATAACCCTAAATGGTTTGATGTAAGCAGCACATGGATAACGAGGGCTCATGTCACATTGTCTCTGGAATGTTAATATGAAATGCCTTCTGGGCTGTTCTCTCTCTCTTTCCATTTTTCTTTAGAGAAATTTGTTACCAAGTCAAAACTCCTTTCAATGTAGAAGTCAAAGTTCAGCTTTCTTAGGTTTTAAGGCTAGACAGGACCATTGTGATCATATAGTCTCACCTCCTGCATAACACAAGCCATCGGACTTCCTTGAATTAATTCCTGCTTCACATCCCATAACAGTGGTTGAACTACCGCATATCTTTTAGGGGAAAAAACCCCACGCACTCTTCATTCAGTTTCCAGTGATGGAGAATCCACCGCAACCCTTGGTAAGTTGTTCCTGACTGTTAAAAATGGGTGCCTTAAACTTTTGCTCCCTGTATGGAAAAATATTGGCCTTAAACAAAATTAAAAGAAGGTTTGAAATATAAAACTTCCAACTGCTCCAGAGAAAACTAGCCTTTCTGCCAAGTTGTCTAACAAACGTCTCTGTGGACAAAACAGCTTCATTAGTGGGGTGAAAGGTTTTTACCACTAACAGGCCCATGGGTGGCTGCCACCCTTTGAACCTCATCTTGTTCCACTTGTATTTCCCACATTGAGCAGCCACAAAATTGGTTTTAGTAGAGGATGGAGAGTATTAAAAAGCATTGTGGGTGGAATAGCAATGGGAACAGACTGATTTGATCATTGAGAAACCCATCCAAACATAATATCTGGCACTACTCAGAGCAGAATGAAGCCTACATGAAGGTTCACATATGGCAGTGGTAAAGTGTATAATTAATAACTGATCTCCAGCCCAACAGGGCTGTTTCAGGGACTTCTGAGATCTGTGCTGTCTCTCTCAGAAGAGCATCCTAGGAAGAGGGAGAGTCTTTTCCCTAGACCAGAAATTATTGGAACACAGAGCACTCTGAGCCAGTGTTCCCTCTAATTTTTCCCATCCATGTGCAGAATGGAGTTTGTTATGTGCACCAATATGGAGGTGATGTGTGAGGTGTTATGTACACGTATTGGTGTATATAACAACATTCATGTGGCGGGGTGGGGCCGAGGGGTTTGGAGTATGGGAGGGGGCTCAGGGCTGGGGCAGATGGTTGTGGGGGAGGGAGGCTGAGGGCTCCGGCTGGGGGTGAGGGCTCTGGGGTGGGGTCGGGGATGAGGGGCTCAGGTCTGGGGTAGAGGGTTGGGCTGAGGGCTCTGGGGTGGGGCTGGGGATGAGGGGTTCAGGGTGCAGTGGGGCTCCCCGGGGCTATGGTGGGGAGAGAGGATTCCCCCCCACTCTCTCTCAAAACAGCAGCACCAGGGCTGATGGGGGAGAGGCGCTTCTCCCCCAGCTGCGGCAAGTCCAGGCCAGGTTGGGTTGGGCCCAGAGGAGAGGTGCCTGTCCCCTGGCCACGACAGGTTCAGGGCTGGGCTGGGTCAGGACTGGGGGAGGGGTGCCACGGGAGGTCCAGAGCTTGGGGAAAAGCATCTCTCCCCGCCGCTGCTCTGAGTGCCTGTGCGGTGCTTAATAAGCAGCTGCGTGGCCATGCAGCTTAGAGGGAACTTAGACTCTGATCACCTCTCACCTATTCCCACCCCTGACAACCCCCAGTGCCGGGGGCCTGTGCAGAAGAGTCTTGTAGGGCTGCATATATTGGCCTTATGTTGCTCCTGCATTGGAGAAATACGCCGGGGGGACATAGCCGTCCTGTTATGGCCCCTGCATGCCACCAGGTAACAGGATTGGCAGTAAGATTTGATGCACACATTCCTTCTTACCCTTATTTAAAAAATTACTGATATACTTTAGAGGCATGGTCCTAAACGACACAGTGTACAAGAGTCCCTGCAGTGTGTAGGGCTATTACTGCAGTGTAGCTGGAACTGCGTGAAGGATTCATGCTGGATAGTTTCTTCAGTGAATTTTGCCTTTTCTTGTGATCCTGGGCAGACTGCGATGCTTTCAGGGACATCTGTTATTTGGAATTATTCCTGGATGATTTCCATGAATGACTACTGTGCCTGTAGCTCCTTCCCGAGCAATATGCTGTTTGTATTCAACACTCAGCAACTGAGTTGTTTTGAATGAACAAGTCACACTGTGTGTCTGCATTCCCTGACAAGAGAGCTTCACTCTTCGTATCCATTTCCCGGTGCAAATACGAACGGTTGAGAATTTGACATTTGCTTTATATGAAGCGTCTGCAATATTTGTTTAAAATTTGCCATTTCCATGTAAATTCCTGCTGGTAGAGTGTGTCCAGAAAGGGAACTCAGAAGGGAGGGTGCACAGTTAAGATTCATTTGTTTAAACATTTGGACAAATATGCCTGGACATTTGGACAAATATGCCAGGGTGTAAAACCTTCTGATTTCACTGCTAAGGGATTCTACACTAACAGATTAAACGGATATGGGTTTGGAGTTGTGTTATTTGGAGAAATAATATAGAATCATAGAAATCTAGGGCTGGAAGAGCCCTCAAGAAGTCATCCCGTTCAGTCCCCTTAATTAGACATTAGACGTTAAGAAAAACTTTCTAACTACAACTGTGGGATTGGGTCAGGTCCAGATATGGCCCTTGCTTATCTTTGCAAACCTCATTGACTCCAATGGGATTGCACCATTGTAGGAAAGGGCTAATTTGACACCTAGGTGCCGGAGACGCCATGAAGTCTACTAGGGACTTTGCTATTGCCATTGATACTACATGGAAATTCCTTGGATTCGGTGGTGATGGGCAATGGTATGAAATCCTGAGATAGATAAAACAGTGCAACCAAGCTTTTATAAAGCAAGCACCCATCATCTGTGCGGCCTGTTATTTACCTGAGACATAGAACTTGATGCTTCTCTCCTCTTTACCAATCTTGTTTGAAGCCACACAGTAATAGATCCCTGATGCATTGCTATGTTCTGTAGTCAACTTGCTTATGATCTGCCAAGCAAAGGGAGAAAAAGAAAGGGGTTTGTTTTTAGTGGATCCATAGTGGGGCAGTGGGAAAGGGTGATAAATGCTGTAGATGAAAGTGTTATATTTTATGGTAGAAAAACTACAATTAGCAAAGGAATCACTATTAATGAATGAAGCCCAGCACCGGGCAAATGTTTTTCTCCCATCTCCGTTTATCTCGGTCAGTTCACTTCCCTTTCCCACCCCCAGCAACTCCTCCCCTTTACTTCCTCCCCCTACAAACAGGGCTTCTCTTTGCAACACACCTGTGGGACATAGACACAAAAGAAAAATTCATGCAAGAACCTGAAAATACAGGGCTTCTCGTTTATTCGGTGCCAATAACTTTTCCATCAACCTCACATTCATGATTCTTTATTTCTGCTGTAAATAATTTTCAACAAGGAGAGGATGCCAAACTTTGTGTGGACATTAGGTAACTCTGAACCTAAAAATGAGTGATGTCCCTTGGAATGAGGGACAGTTGAGAGGTATGTTCCCCTGGGGCAGGAAAGTACTTGGCCCTGTCTTTGATGAGGTTTAGTTTGTTCTTGTAGGGATTCCTTGGGTCAGAGGCTGCCTCAACACAACAGGTCTCTCCTCTGACCCCGAGGAAAATATCAGAATTTGTGAAATGTAGAAGACGCTAGCAGAAAACCCAGAAGACATTGCTAGGACAGCAAGATGGATTTCAAATGGAGGGGACTCTTTCAGCATTGGTGGGGAAGAACTTCTTTCAATGGTTCAGTCAGAGATGTGGGCCAAGTTCAAGTCCATTCTTATTATCTTGTGTTTCTGGAGATCTCTCTATGCTGCTCCGCTTTGATACATGCCCTTCTGAACAAACGGATTGTCTCATGGCTCTGGGTCATCATGATGCAACATCACACTATCATTAGGAAAAGTCAGCTGGTCTCATCTTATTTCTGGATATTTCATTGGTACTGCTAGCAAGGTGCTGAACCCCTTACAACTGAGATGCTCCTGCAAGATTACTTTGCATTTCTCTGGAGTTTTTCACCTGAGGATCTCAAAACACACATTTGGAACAAATATCACTTTCCTTGAAGTCCCTTTTAACGAGTTTGAGAGCCAGAACTTATAGCACTCCCCCTGGCCTTTTGGCCTTATCTCGGAGTGCTTTGATGTGTAGAAAAGCATCTCAGGATTTTCTTTTTAATATCCTAAACTAAATGCACACAAGACATTCCTTTTCTCCTCATAAAGTTTCACCTTGCCTGTGGTTGGAGCAGGGTGGGATGTATTTTCAGTGAGTTGCTTAAGATTTTCTGAGCTTTGTTGCTTTAAATCCTGTAGGGAAATGAGATTCAAAGGTTTGATCCCATGTGAATTTTACAGTTCACCTCTGCAGAAGAACAAGTAAATGAAAAAGTGTCTTTGTTTCTCATGGGGACATACTGTGCTGTAGTTAAGCAAAACCAGGGGAAAAATCCAGTTCCCCTGGCCTCCAACACAGGAACGGTAGTGAGCCCCCAAATGCTGCCACTGCACTTCATTTCTGATGTGTCAACAGCCATTTCATGGGAACGAAATTGCACCAAAGAGGGAACATTTTTTGTACATTTTTTCTACCAGTCCTCCCCCTCCCCCGACTATAACACTTAATAATGGCCCTGATTCTGCAAAGTACTTGAACACTTTGATTTAACATTAAGCACTTGCTGAACTGGGACCAATATCATCTGTTTTATTATCAGAGCTTATATTTATATAGGTTTTTTTAATCTCCCAAACGATTTGTGCAGGAATTGCTGCAGTCAGGACTGCGAGTCAGCAACCTCTGAGATGAAATTGGACAGCTGTTTGACAGCTCACAGCCTCACTGTCAGTTCTGCACTGGAAGTCAAGGAGAATACTAGGTAGCCAGTTAAAATGGCAGGGGGGAGGTTGCAGGTAGGCAGAACGTAATTATCCCTAGTGGAATTTGGCAAGAGCACCAAGAGAAACAACCCTATGCTTCTGAAAACTGCCATGAGATCTTACTGTCCACTTGCTGGTCAAGAATACAGGATTTAAAAAATTTAGTCTATATCCCAAGGAAAACCCTGATAGCAGGGAAAGGAGAAGAGAAGATAACTAGAAGCCTTGATATGCAGATGTCATTTATCAAGGAAGTACTCAGATGTGAAGGTGATTGGAGGGGTGGGGAAACATTCCCCATTCTTCCAATTTGGGGGAATTTCTTGGGGAAATCTTACTGAAGGAAGGAGAGAGAGAGTAATAGATTTCCTAGTTTGCATATAATGCACTCAGGTACCATGGTGATAAGTGCAGTATACTCATCTAGATATGGCAGATAAGCCCTCAGTTTAGTGTCTTGTCTTAGAAAGAACACCTCAAGAAGCCCTCCAAAAAGTGGCTTTCACAACAGCAGCATTCAGCAGAGAAATGCATAGGATTTCAGTGGGGGAAATGAAGGCTTCAAAGTGATTTTATTTAATAAGATGAATCCCTTGAAACCATTATGCATTAGCTCTTCATTCTGGCTTTATGCTTCTGGGTAAATCTCTGAGATCAGGAGTCCAATTATCTTTGCAGCATCTTAAATAAAGTTCTCAGTTGCCAGACTGCCCTAATCTTGTTTCAGTTTCCAATAAAACGATGCTCTGGAACACACAAATATTCCACCAGGGGTGTTAACCAGTTTGCACAAATCCCTCAGCCCCTCCCATAGTAAAATCAGACAGGTTTGTCTTTCACTCAGCATCATATACCTGGCTGAACCTGAATAGAGTGGTTAGGAAGCCAGTACTGGGATCTGCTTTAGAAGTAGCCATGGACAAACTCGGCAAACAGGTTCCATGGACAAGTAACCCCTATTAACCCCGAGGGTTAAAAAAAATCATTTCATACACAATGCAGATGTTTCCACAGATGTTCATCAGCTGTTATTCTAGATAGTTAAAAAAAAAACAACAGGCTGAACAAACATCACCACCATTAAATATGTCCGTGCTTGGCGTTGAACCACAGGTGGAGATTAGGGGACTGTTGCCATCCCTTTTGAATTTAAAATAATTGTAATGCACAAGAAAAATGTACAAAAGGAGGGTGAGTGTGGGGAGTGGGATGAAACTGAGCAAATAAAAACATAAGGCTAACTTCGGGGAACAGAGGCCTAACAGTGAAGCCTAGTAGATTGGAGTCATATCTCAAGTGAGGTGGAGAAGACCTATCAGTTGGGACATTTAAAACAGAACTGGGGACAAAGCACTGAAGGATATTCTGATGGAATGATCCTACATTGCTTGCAGGGAAGAGCTAAATGATCCAGTGAGTCCTCTCCATCTCATAATTTCTATGCTTAAGGTATTCAACAGGCATGGACAGACCTGGAAAATTGTACCAGGAGTAGAAGTATCCTGACCATGTTGTCATCTGCTGGATCCAAACTTTTACCCTATTTTTCTCTGAACAGATCTTTTCAGCTAGAATACCGTGTTCTCTGCTGAGTTATAGGGACTGCTCTGAAGTCAAATCTGCAATTACTTTGAAACGACCCATGTTTGTAGTGCTGTTATCATTGATGAAAGGTGGCAAATTGATACTTGAGAGACTGTAGTCTTCTGTTGTCCCTCTGTAGCAGCCCACACACAAGTGCAGTTCAAGCTTCCACAACACATTGCCCCTTGCCAGCGTGACTAGCAATTCAGTGGTGTGTCTAACGAATCCTCTGCTCCTCTGCCGAGACTGTGCATAAGCTGATTAATGACAAGGTATTGCAATGGCAGTTGTACTTCGGATACTTTTCTCAAGGGAGTTGGATTGAACCCCCATCAATCACTGCAGAGAGGCCACCAAATGCCCTGCAGGGCTGAACAATTTCTGACCGCTGGGGCTGGCTTTGAACTCACAATATAGAAGGCTTCGTTGGCCCTTACATAATCCCTGAACCACCCAGTCACTCTAGTCCAAGTGCCACAAGATTAACTAATAAATAGTTATAATAAAAGCAAGTTAACTAATTAAGTTTAAAACCCATCCACAAAAGAGATGACTGCAATCTCTAAGGCAAGTAACGAGAAGACACTGCTAAAAAGAAAAACGGACGGGAATAGTCCAATACATTCCATATGTTTAACTGTGTAATGTTCCTGCACTGATAAAAAAAAAAGAAGAACCTATTTTAGAGGCAGCCAAGATGCATTCCACAGTCACACAACATGAGTGTTCTAAGACAAGCACAGGGTAGCTCGGCTTTTTCTTTAAGCTAGAGTAAGCTGGAGCCAGGAAAAATAAATAATTTTTTCTACCCTTTGTTTTCAGTTCCTTGGTCTCATCCCTCCCTCTTCTGGCTCTAGTTAACAATTCTTCTCTCTTTCACTCCTTAGCTACATGTGGGCGAGGATGAGGAGGAGAGAAAGGGGGTAGAAAAGTGATCAGCTGTCTAACGGTGGCAGCGTGGGGAAGGAGATGGCTAGAGGAAGGTGAAATTAACAGGAATTTCACTAAAAATCCTGCAAAGAATATATCAATTAGCTCCTTATTCAGCCACTCGGAGGGCAATGGTATCATACTTGTATTTCATTGTTAAAGTTGCTGTCTTAACTATCCCAGTCAGATCTTAGCATGTTCATTTAAAAGCTGATAAAGGAAGGTGTGAGGACTAGCAATTAGATAAGGGGCCAGGGAGCGGACTGAGGACTTCTGGGCTCTTCTCTCAGCTCTATGAATGATTAGCTCTGTGTCCTTGGGCAAGTCATTTAATCTTTGCATGACTCAGTTTCCCTGTCAAACGAAGACAATACTTACCTACCTCACAGGCCAATTGGTTGGCTTACTGCTTATAAAGTGCTGTGAGATCCTCGGTGAAAGGTGCTGAATAAGCACAAAGTATTATTATCGCGTATATAAACATGGAATGAAAAAAACCCTCACTGGTGAGTTATGCATCATGTGGTTGTTTTGCTTACATTTGAGGGCCCTTTCATATAAAATACTTTGTGCCAAATTGTACTGATGGCCACTCCCACCAGGGGCCGACAATCATGCTTTGTTTGGAAAATGACTGAATGGTGCATCATTGCTTGAAAGGGCTGGCAGGCTATTGGCTCGTGGTGGTTCTGGGAAACCCACCAACTTAATTAGCAGCTGCCATTTGGAGCAAGGGAACCAGTGCTGCTTGCTCTAGACATGAACAATCACTGCAGGCACGATCATTGCATCTTTAGACCCACCTCTGCTGTGAGTAGACTAAACTGGGCCTGGCCCTAGTGCTGATGGGCAGGGGGCTGACTGTGCCTGGAGCATTCCTGTACCCCTGGAGTATCCCAAGCAAACTAGCAGGTCCTGTGCTCTGCAGGAGTGGTGAGGCTGCTTTTGCCTCTCACCCTGGGATTCACAAACAAACAAACCCAAAGTGGGCAGGGCGGCCCTTGGCATGGCTCCTTGGAGCTCACCAGGCACTCTGGGAAGAAGGCTAAGCCCTTGAAAGGGATAGTGCAGCCCACACATTGCCCTGTACACTGGAGAGCTCAGGGAGGGGTGGTGCCACTGTGTCCTGCCCTCTGCGTAAGCCAGAGCCTACATGGCACAATCTGCTTTCTGGAATTTGGATGCCTTAACAGAAATCTGGGGTGTGACTGCTCACCTGGCCCTGTTAAACAGACAAACATGCTGCTGTTTTTGGAAGCTCATTTGAAATGTGCACACGTGTGGGGTGATATTTTTAAAATATCTTGTTAGCTGTTCACCTATCTCCAGCTGACAAACTCTTCTGCAGCTCAATCCCTGTATTGTGCACCCCCAGGCACTATACTTCATTCCTCCAGGGCAGTTTAACTCTGATGTTTTCAGCTGGAGCTGCTTAACGCCCCCCTAGGTCCACCTGAAATTCATCAGCCAGATAAAATCATAAGGCTCCCCACAAAAAACACCTCCAATCAGCCGCATGAACAGGGCAAACTAACTCATCAGATTCTGAATCACATATACACGTGTGCGAGAGAAAAGACCCACAGAAACAAGGATTGCATTATCTATGGACCCTGCTATTTTTTTTTTTTACTATGACCTATTCGCCCAACTTCAGATCAATACAATCAGTTTTATAATGGGAAAGAGAATAAAGGAATATTATCCCAGCATCTTTCAACCTGAAGGGAAAATCTCAAAGCAATTTACATCCTGTGAGATGCTTCACCTGGCACTAAAATGAAGCCACCTCTGGCAGCGGCTTAACAGTTTAAGACAGGAAGTGAAGACTCCAGTGTCCAACCAAAACTGCAGGGAGAAATTAGTTGGCAGAACATAAATTGGCCAAATAGGAATTTGGCCAGGAAGTCTGAATTAATGCCCTGGTTATAGTGACATACTGCGGTGTCCAGAATAACCTTAAGGCTGAAACTCACTCATGAGTCATCAGTCTTTGGGCAGGGAACTTCACAGAGGGAGAGCGATGAAATTCCCCTCCCAATCTGTGAAAATGAATAATAACAACAGCCCTACATCCCACAAGGATAATGTAAGACTTCATTGATTTTTGTGTGCAAGGCACTCAGAGATCCTAGCAAGGCATTATTATGAGATGGTTGGACATCTCAACTAAAAAATGTCCCCTCCAGCAGCACAGAATCCCCTAGCACCTTGCTGGGTCATTGGCTCGCTACTGATGCAGGGAAAACTCAGGGCTAAAAGAAAATGCAGTAGAGCCTCAACCAAAGTTCAAAACTCAGTGCACTTGATAGAGAGCAAAATTCTGGTTTTAGGGCAGCAGCCCCAGGAATTTATGGGGGGTGGTTTCTGCATTTTGCATTCTGAAGGCAGGACCCTAAAGTATTTGTGTCACTTTACAAACATGCATCTCTGCAGGCCTTTGAGACCCTGAAACTGAAGGAGTCTGAGATAGAGTGTAGTGAAGAGCTGGAGACGAGGGAAAATTCACCCTCCCCTTTGCAGGACTTCATCTATGGCAGGACAGGCTCAAGTCACACAGGAAAAATAACCAATTTCAGCTAATCCCAGCTTCATAACACAGTCAATAAAAGCCAGGTTAACCCAGTCTCCAACATCTTTATTATTTCATCTGGCTAGTCAAATGCAGATGAATTACTTGCTAGGACATGGTGGGAATGGATTGGTACATTTCCTGTCTGTTTCATTTCTGGTGGGAATAACCACTGATAAAAACAAGAAAAAGTCTGAAGGCTACAAGATTTCATCAGTGTCTTTTAAAAATTATATTCTATTATCCAAAGGCTCCACTTAACTCAACACAGATAGCCTTGGTCTTCAGAAAGGGGGTGGGTTGGATTGTCCACAATGTAAGCTGGCAGACAAGAGGGCTGAAATCTGAGATTCACATAACCTAACTTTATTAATAGGAATAAATCTTAATCAAGACACAGTTATTAGGAAAGACTTCAGAATGCCTTTATAAGCAGCGGGCCAGGGGGAGATGAAAACGAATGAACAAATCATAAATTGTAAAATTATATAATTTATAAATGTATCTTTTAATGAAAGTTTAATAATCAAATATTTAAATGTGTACGTACAAAGGGTATGTACTGAGAGTTTGGGAAAGCACAAAAACATAAATACTTCAGCAAGACTGCAATCTAGAAAAAGCAACAAAGGCCAGAAAAGGCTACTGCAAACGGGGATCAAACAACAGCTGCAAAGTTATTTTAATAATCCCAAAGGAACAAAACAGTTTTGTTGCAGAGAGATTGCTTACAGGGAGAACGAGTCATATTTAGAAAAATAAACTTGGGTGGAGGAGCATGGATCTATGTATCCTTGGCTATGTCTACACTACTGCGGTAAGTCGGCCTACGCTACGCAACTCCAGCTACGTGAATAACATAGCTGGAGTCAACGTACCTTAGGTCAAGTTACCGCAGGGTCTACACCCTTGGGGGTTGACGGGACAAAATCTCCCATTGTCTTACCTTACTCTTCTCGTCGGGGGAAGAGTACAGAGCAATCTGCAGTCAATTTGGCAGGTCTTTACTAGACCAGCTAAATAGACTGCCAGCGGATCGATCTCGGAGCGTCGATCCCTTCCGTAGCATAGACCTGCCTCTTGTCTTCACTACCGTGCTAAATCAGCGCCGCTGTGATTGATGCAGCGATGTCGATTTAGTGCATCTGGTGAAGATGTACTACATTGACAGGTGTAGACACCGCGTTAAGTTGAAGTAAGTTACATAGCTCAGAGGGCTGTTTTTTTCACATCCCTGAGCAATGTAACTTACATCGACTTAAGCCGTAGTGTAGAGAAGGCCTTATTAAGGTACTTACATGATAGTACCTGAGCACCGCACAATCTACATGTATTTATCTTCGCAGCAGGAGGAAACTGCTATTATCCCAGTTTTACCGATGTGGAACTGATGCAGAGACACAATAAGTGACTTGCCCAAGTTTAGTTCCTTAACCACTGGACCATCCTGCTTCAGACTGTTTCAGGAGAAGAGATGGGGCCAAAGAGCATTCTGCTTCTAGTTCACTGTTCTGAATTCTACTTAATGATGAGCCATGGTTGATCAGAAGCTTATGGGAATTAAGGCAGTGGTCTCAGCCCATGGCTCCTGGACGGATGTCATCATTAAGGAAGGCACCTTTGTCAATGGACTCAGGAAGGCAAGGACTGAATGAGTCACAGAAACCATACTAGACATGGTCTGTTCTGGCCAGGGATGGGAGAAGAAATTTGCCCTGTGCTGCACCGGCTATTCCTGTTCTGAGGAAGGCTTTGTGAGCTGCTTTGAGTTGGGCTTGTGGTACTCTTCTCCCCTGTCTGGTAGACTAATGTCCACTAAAGCTCTGCAAAATGATCAACTTTCACTTCATCCGTTGTCATCGGGAGGATTATTTTTTGTGATTTTGTTCACAAGACTTTGCAGTTTTGGGGAAGGGTAATTGTTGCAGGTTTGGGCAGAGAAGGCAGCCCGAGGCTGAAATTCCAGAAACAATTGGTCAGATATTTGCCCTTGGCCAAAACTTGCCAGGTTTGCACCTGAAAGTCTTTTTGGGGAGGGAGAATGGGAGGTGGGGTGAGGTTGGGTATTTGCCTTTTGTGTGGAAAACAAAACAAAATAAAAGAGTCATGTTTATGTTTTGTTGCAGTGTTTCAGGAATCCCAGCCCGATGCACAAAGCAGCAGCTGCTGCTGAAAGACTGGTGGAGGGGGGAATTTAAAACTGTTGTAGCAACTGCAAGACACCTTATTTGCGCCGTGGCTTTTAAAACTGATTTTCAAACACGTAAAAGCCCCGGACCCAGAAGGGTCTGTTTCATGATCACGCATGTGGGGAGTCTGATTCTCTTCTCACATTGGTTTCCCAGCGCCATTTGCTTCAATGGAGTTATTCCTGCATTACACTGGCATGAAGCGAGACGGAGATTGAGGCCCTTGTCTACACTGCCATTTACTTTGGTATAACTTACATCACTCAGGTGTGCGAATAAGCTGCCCTCCTGAGCGACGTACGTTACACAGACCTAAGTGCCATGAGAGCTTCTCCTGCCGACATAGCTACTACCACTCACAGAGGTGGTTTTATTATGCTGAGGGGAGAGAGCTCTCTTGCCGGCATAGAGTGTCTTCAGCAGACTCGCTACAGTGGTGCACGTGCAGTGCTTCTAGTGTAGACTAGCCCTGAGTTTATTAGCAAGAGCTCAGCAGACCTGACATGGGTGGTGGCCTTGAGAACCACAAAAGCCAGGGACCTGAATGCTTTACAAAGGAAGAACCTTTGTGGGGACAAGCTGCTGTTATCTAAAGCAGTGGTTCTCAAAGCCGGTCCGCCGCTTGTTCAGGGACAGCCCCTGGTGGGCCGGACCGGTTTGTTTACCTGCCGCATCTGCAGGTTCGGCCGATCGCAGCTCCCACTGGCCATGGTTTGCTGCTCCAGGCCAATGGGGGCTGCGGGAAGGGTGGCCAGCACATCCCTTGGCCCGCGCCGCTTCCCACAGCCCCCATTGGCCTGGAGCGGCGAACCGCAGCCAGTGGGAGCTGCGATCGGCCGAACCTGCGGACGTGGCAGGTAAACAAACCAGTCCAACCCATCAGGGGCTTTCCCTGAACTAGTGGCGGGCCGGCTTTGAGAACCACTGATCTAAAGAGAAAGAGACTGTTGTCAGTTGCCAGAAGAGGATCTGAATTAAATAGCTTTTATTCTTCCCAAGAGGGGGTTTCCATTGTCTAATTTTCTATAAAATACAGCAGGCCAGGTTTGGAATGAGATCTCTGCCCTACTCATATGCCTCTTCCAGCAGCTGCTGAGATTCTTTACAAACAGCTGGGACTTTCTAGGTGGTTGCTTCTTCTCTACAATTCTGAGTCTAGAGGAGCAGCAAAAGACAGAGCCTATGTTAGGGTCCTGTGTTATCTAGACACATACAATCCTAAAGGCGAGGAAGCCACAGCAGGGAGACAGCTCCAGGAATGAAATTGGAATTGTGCTTTTCTTCCCCCACCCACATTTTCAGAGTTCTGCTTTAAATTACATTCAGCATTGAAAGTCTCCATGAGACAGACCAGATGGGAGAGGACTTGATTCTCCAGGGTGCTGATCTCTCTGGACCCAGTCCAGGGAAGCACTGAAGCACATGCTTATCTGTAAGCATGTGAGTAGTCCCATAAAGTTAACCATGTGTTTAAGTGCTTTGCTGGGTCAGCATCAGAAAACGAAGCCTCTTGCAGGATCGAGTCCCAACACACCTGATGCATCTCCACACCTATCACTGAACAAACAGAACTGTGACACTGCCTGGAGACCCATAAATATCCATATATATATATAATAACTAAGGGTAAAACTTGTCAGAGCCACACCACAGCCTCTTCTCCAGCGCAGTCAGAAGTCTACAGCTGTGGCGTGGAACATTTGGCAATCACCCTGGACTGGGATGTTCATGCATAAAACGTGCCACCTTGTTTTTTGAAATGTTCCAGTTTGCGGCATTTAGACCCAGACCCAGGTGGAGCTTTGGGAAGTATCCTGTCTTCTGGAGCTCCCAAGCACACACAGGGAACATGCCCGCTGTGCCACCTCCGAAGGCGTGCAACATGCAGGTCCTGGGCAGCCAGCTTTGCTGGCCAGTGCAGACAGACAGGTGTTTATGGTCTTACCTCCTTCCACCTGTTGTGGAGTCACTGGTGCCCCAGAGGGTTAGCAAACAACCACAACTCCAGTGGGAGCTGCAGGTGCTCAGAATCTCTGAAAACCTGATCCAAGTTATCTTGAAGTGGGCACCCTCAAAATGGGTGCTTCGAAACTTAGAGGGCGCTCAGGAAAATGTAGATGTCGAGGTTATTGTTATGGGGATATTAATGCTTCCATCCTTCACAGGTGTACTGTGAGCATGTTGGTGAAGCGCATTCCAGAACCAAGTGCTTTGTAAGTGAGAAGTATTTTGAGGAGCTTAGAGCTGAGTGCTATTCACAGGCCCCCTCTTGGGCAGAGCAGTCCGTACACTTTCTCAAGAGTGAGTGAGACTGGAAGGTTTTTGACCCACATGTCTTTGGAGAGTTTTAACCAGGACAAGTGACATCACTGCCAGAGACCAACATTCCTAAACAGCAGAGATTTGAAAATGATCTCAGGGCTGTGGAATTTAAAGCATGTTAGCAGTTAGCGGGAAAGCAGTGCTTGAGAAACTCAGGGAGAGATATTCTGTGTGAGTGCAGCAGCTCCTCCAAGAAACCCAGGATTATTCCAGGACATACCTTTTTTTTATCTCCATGCATTATGTATTTCTCCTCAATGCTCTCGATTTTGTTGCCTGTCCACATGTCTGCCTCACTGATGTTTTTCTGAATGACAATTCTTTTTCCACGGTGTCTGCAGCTGGAGGTGGAAAGGGGAGGATGCAATTGAAAAATACACCCATACTTTACATGGTCTATGTAGGAAGCATTCGAACAGAGGTGGTCTCTATCTGTACAGTGCCCCTGGACTTCTTGAAAGCTACTAATGATAACAAACTGATGGAGTTTTCTGTCTCCTTGTGGAAATGACCATCACTACATCTCAAACTCATTTTGGGGGCATGTTGAAATTTGGTTTAAACTTTGATCCAGTTAAATCATTTTCTGATGTGGCTTAAACCAGCCAGAACATGTGTCTAAACTATGAACTCTAGATTAGAATACAGGAAGAACAATGTGTTTGTAACAAACAACATTCATAGGTTAGAACATGGGCTGGTCCCATTCACAATGGCTGGTCAAACTGTGTTAGAGACCAGGTTAGCGTCAACATGGTTTTTAAACTGCATCTAAAGACCAGGGCAGGAGTGTTTATAGTGAGATATTCCACAGTTAGGAGGCACAAATATCAGCATTCTGCCACCATTCAAAATCCCCCAATTCTCTAAGAACTGCAAGTGATGTTTCTGCAAACTGAGGCCTTCAGACTACTGGACACTCCGGAACTCATGTGTGACAATCTATCTAGGGTATTTATACAGCCCTGTTTATCACTACAACAATGCTGTGGTATGGGGCATTTCTAGAAATCCTCCTTTTATAGATAGGGAACAGAGGCACCAAGAAGCTAAGTGACCAGCCTAAGGTCATACAAGAAGTCTGTGGTGGAGCACGGAACTAAACCAACGTGTCCCCAGCTAGTGCAGCCTCCATAAGAAACTCCACTACACTCCCCAGGAAACAGCTAAAGACAGAAAGTATGGGGTAATTAAATCAAATCACTAAAGTGTGATTTGCAAAACAGGAAATACACCTGCAGATCATTATAGTCATAGCTCATTAAAGATATCAGACACTTCCTGTATATTCTGAAATTCAGAACCCCACTCATTCAAACAGTGGGAAGTGAATGATGGCTTTTAATGTCCCTGCTTAGAAAAGCCAAGTAGGACAAATGCAGGGAAAGGGATTGGAAGGGGTGCGTACTAAGACAACAGAGGAAAAAGAAGTAGAGGTTCCATTCATAATAATAATGCATATTGAAAATTAATTCAATGTTTGCATACATTCAAAAAGGGCTCATGTCATTCTGTGGTGTATAAACAGGAGTGTTGTATGTAACATACTGGAGGTATTTGTCCCGTGCTACTCGACACTGGTGAGGCCTCAGCTGGAGTGTTGTATCCAATTCTGGATGACATGCTTTTGGAAAGATTTGGACAAATTGGAAAGAGTCCAGAGAAGAGCAACAAAAGTGATAAAAGCTTTGGAAAACCTGCCCTAGGAGGAAAGGTTAAAATACCTGGGCATGTTTAGACTTGAGAAAAGCACATTAAAGGTGACCTGATAACAGACTTCAGATATGTTAAGGGATGTTATAAAGAGAACAGTGAATCAATTGTCTCCATGTCCACTGAAGGTAGGAAAAGAAATAATGGTCTTAATCTGTAGCAAGGAAGATTTAGATGAGATATTAGGAAAATCTTTCTAACGAGGGTAGTTAAGACCTGGAATAGGCTTCCAAAGGAGGCTGTGGAAGCCCCATCTTTGCAGGTTTTTAAGAACAGGTTGGACAAACACCTGTCAGGGATGGCTCAGGTTTATTTGGTTCTGCCTCAGCGCAGGGGGCTGGACTAGATGACCTCTCAAGGTCTCTTCCAGCTCTACATTGCTATGATTCAAATATATTAGACAAATACAGAGTAGGGCGTGCTTCTTATTAATTCTGAAGTTTCATCACAGATGGCACTCTTCAGAGGGCTTCCTGGCTCAGGGGACTAGAATCTGTGCTGGGCTAGGGATCTTTTCATTTCATAGTTGCCAGTTGAAATCCAGCCTAGGATGGGAGTGAATGGAATTGTTACCATGTGATTGATGGCTGGGCAGTGAATTCAGTTCAGATCCTAAAAGACAGGTGTTTACATCACAAAGTCAACAAACATGACAGAAGTCTGCCCCCTTGTTAGCAGTTTCAGCAGAGATGCCAAGGTTTGGATGACCAGGGAGTCTGGACTTCTTCCCTCAGTCTTAGAGGCCATTGCACCAGAATAGGCTTATAGAAGGTAAAACTTGTGCAAAGTAAATGTGACCTGATTTTCAGAGGTGCAGCACACCCATAAACCCCATTGATTTGCTTAGGAGTTGTGGGTGCTGCAGTTGTGACAATCAGGCTCCCAATACAGAAGACCTCCTCTGTAAGGTGCACATTGGAGCAGGAGTGTTTTTGCCAGGAGATCACAAGACACACTTTGGATCAATAAATCTGTACTAATATTGGTGTCTCCATCCAGCACAGTCTGATATGAAGGTGCCTTGTGTGGCTTCCTACAAGTAACAATTCCCTCATAAGTCTGCATAAGGCAGGAACTCAAAGGAAACAAGTCAAATCACAGCTAGACTTGGAGTGAACAATGACCACTCATTGGGACTCCAGCTACAGCAGTGAGAGAGAGAAGGAGAGGAAATGAGACAACAGCAGGAAATGAGGGAGGGTGGGGTGTTTGTCATTTCCCACAGGAATCCTCCTACAGTTTCTGCTGAGGAGAGATAAGACTGCCTCCGAGGCCAGCAGAGGTAGACGCCGCTCTGCAATTGTATTTAAATTGATAACATCAGGGACTGAATAGCTCGGGGAGTTGGGACTGGGGTTATGCCTGGCCTTTTGCTTCCAGGTTACTGGTTCTAATCTGGACCAGGTTGGCAGTAGTGCCCCAGAGTTACTCACACACAGTGCCTGCTGTTGGTGGTATGTCAGCAAACTAAAATGCAGGGAAATGTTGTGCTTTGAGTGTGGAGTCTCGCAATCCCATCCGAGATGTAGGGCTTGGAGGGGATTGCAGGTGAGCTAGTGACACTTCCATCAGGATGGGTGATACATTACCCTGTAGTATTCCCTCTCTAGTCTTACTGAAACCCTTGTTAAACACCTTCAGTGATGGTGCCTTGAATACCCTCCATGGAAGCCAAGTGCAATATCTATCTGCTCTAACAAAGGTCTGCCAATTCCCAGCTGTTGTTTTATTCCTGGAGGGACAGTATATCTGCTGGCCAAAAGCTAAACCAATTACCAGGCTACCCTTCACGTTCTTACGTGGGTGAACATAGGACTGCTGCTGATGCTTGAATCTTAGGATCCTGGTGGCTGCTGTCCCAAGTAAGCCCACAGGTAATTTCCCTTTGGTAGCAGCTGCACTAAAATGGCCTTGTCTGGGAGATGCTCCTTGCGACCTGTCCATGTCCAGTGGCCTGTCACCAGACATGTCCTTGAAAAAGAGCTGAAACTGCAGCCAGCGTTACAAACATTTTCCACTGCTGCTTTTCAGACGACAGCAGAAAAAAAGGAGCTACACAGCACATTTCGCTCCTTATTCCCACATCTGCCTTTATCACTGAGGTGGAAAACCTGACTCCAGGCTTCTCACTGCAGAAAAGGGTTAAAGTGCAACTGGAGTTGTTACGTTTGGCTCCTGTATTTCCCTTTGGTGCTCACCAGGGGAAGCACTCCCCATTCAGATCTGAGCCCAGGGGTCTCCCCGTGGGCTACTTAGCTAATATCTCAACGGGAACAAAGGAAACGTCTATTTGTCTAAAGAATCCTCCTGAAGCATCTTGTGTTTAACTCGCTTAGTTCCTGTTTGCTGGATTCTGACCTGCCGGCTTTCTCCTGCTTCTGCAAACTCTCGGGCTGCCTCCAGTCCTTTATCAAACAGACGTTCACAGTAAGGCCCTCCGCCGTTTGCTGCACCTTGCAGTAGCGTGACATATACAGGTTGATGTGGGTGGATGACGATGCAAAGTGCACTGAAGAAGATGGCTCCCGAGGTTCAGGTTAGACACAATTAACTCCTCTGTGAAACTGAACCTAAATCTTTGAAACATTTGTCCATCAATGATCCCTGAAGGGATAGAAGGTGGGGTCTTTTCTCTGTGATTGCTGGATTTCTACACTTAAAAAGAATACACTTTTCCTTCAGATCTGCCCTTGCTGGTCGCTCACACAAATCTGCCATTCCCTTCTCAACCAACCATATATTTGGCATCCAAGGATTCACAGGAAAAAAACTAAGCTAAGTGTTTTTTTGCAAAGGGGCATTGTCAGGTTAAAGAGAATCTGGTCCAATTCTGTTACACTAAGGTGACCTATCACCATTCTGACAGTAAAAGAGGCCATAAAATGGGTGTAATTTACAGCCTGAGCAGTGTAAAATGGCCTTACTGTAACTGAGATCAAAACATCTATT
Organism: Natator depressus; assembly: GCF_965152275.1. NCBI lineage: Eukaryota > Metazoa > Chordata > Testudines > Cheloniidae > Natator > Natator depressus. Next base: position 80,177,328 of record NC_134242.1, on the reverse strand, counting down.
AAACAAGCACATGTCCTTCATTTTGTTACTAATAACCCAGTAGACTACTGCAGCCGAATTCATTTGCAAATCCAATTGACTTTTTTGCTGTTTGTACTGTTATTTTTTGCACCTCTATTTCTTGGCTGAAACAATGCAAATCAATAGAATTAGTTTTGCTTTTGTTGCAGCACTAAGAACTTGGTGGAGATCAGACCCAATGATCATAATGATCCCTTTTGGCCCTAAAATCTACAAATCTTGTGCTTTCGGGTTGCACACTCTGCAGGGGAATGGTTATTTGTTTTAAAAGCAGCTGTTTCCATTGGAATTTAAAGACTTGTCAACTTCTCCATTGGTCATAGAATCATAGAATCATAGAATATCAGGATTGGAAGGGACCTCAGGAGGTCATCTAGTCCAACCCCCTGCTCAAAGCAGGACCAATCCGCAACTAAATCAGCCCAGCCAGGGCTTTGTCAAGCCTGACCTTAAAAATATCTAAGGAAGGAGATTCCACCACCTCCCTAGGTAACGCATTCCATTGTTTCACCACCCTCCTAGTGAAAAAGTTTTTCCTAATATCCAACCTAAACCTCCCCCATTGCAATTTGAGACCATGACTCCTTGTTCTGTCATCTGCTACCACTGAGAACAGTCTAGATCCATCCTCTTTGATACCCCCTTTCAGGTAGTTGAAAGCAGCTATCAAATCCCCCCTCATTCTTCTCTTCTGCAGACTAAACAATCCCAGCTCCCTCACCCTCTCCTCATAAGTCATGTGTTCCAGTCCCCTAATCATTTTTGTTGCCCTCCGCTGGACGCTTTCCAATTTTTCCACATCTTTCTTGTAGTGTGTGGTCATAGGTATTTGTAGAAGTTTTTTTGTACAAAACATAAATTTGGAGTAAAATGTGAATTGTGAGTGACCTTTCAAGGCAACTAGTCATGTCTGCCTTAATTTAAGAAAACAAGATGCATGATTCTTGCCCCGTATTGTAATATTCTCTCTCATGGAAGTGGTAAGGGGGTTATATGGCCTTCCCCTTCCAGATCATTAATCTGAATCCAGTTTGTTTCATAGTAACCATCTGCTCTTTGGTGATCTGTGTAAAATGAGTTGTTTGGTCTCAGAACAGTTCATAGTGGACACAGAGCCCAGCTTGGCCCTGTTGCCAGTTGAGTGAATGTCTAAACTCCCATTTGCTTTAATAGTTCAAGATCAGGCATTTGGCCACCCCTCTCAGCTGAGGGGCTAAGGATTGAATAGACCTAATAAAGTGGATCTCTCCAGGGCAGGGTTCAGAAAAATGAGCAGGGCTATAGGGGGGAGCCTGCACTGTGGTTGTCCATGCTGTGGACAGATGACTTCAAGCTCCAAGAGCTCTCTGTTGGCCTGGACTTGCCCTTTGAAAAGTATAAAGAAAGGGCACTGGTCCTATACCCAGACATTAAAGTCTTCCATGTCACAGATGCCCAAGTATATTGGCAAGAGGATTTCTCAGAAAAAGAAACAAATGATACGTAACCAGCTCACCCTCAGAAGAGAGCCCCAGGAGTGTGCACTTACAGCGTGTCTGCAGGGGCGCATGGCTCCCATTCCCACATGATCTTGGGGTCCGGAGTTCCGCTCGCAGTGCACTGAAGGGTTTGTGTGCTTCCAAGATTCACTTGTGCGACCTTGTCAAAGTCTGTCTCCTTTTCATAGATTTTGGGCCTCTCTAAAAAAAACAAAACCAAAACCCCATAAAGCGAGGTGACAAATATTGCCCATCCATAAAGCTGGAGCAGTGTCGTTCACTGGGCGGGCCTGGTTTTCAGAGGAGTGTATGTAGCTGTAGCCAGTGAGGAATGGTAAAGAAATGAGCTAGGTGCATGGTGACCAATGATACCAAAAAGGTTCCCTCATAAAAGGTGTACAGTCACTAGCCTGAATGTTTTGTGAGGTTTTACAAAACATATAAACTCCACCACATTAATCCTAGCCGCCTTCAAATGCCATGAATGTTAGACGTCTCCTGGATAAAGCTACACAATGAAATTCCCGTTGACTTCAATAGGCACGGGATTAAGATGTTACAGGGTGGTTCCTTACCCTTTAGGCAAAATCTGATGTTCTCTCCTAGTTCTTATACCCTGCTGCCCAGACTTCCAGTGTTAGTGGCTTAAGAGAATCTTATCAAACAGCTGGTGGTTTGGAACAGGGTTATCATTGTTCATGAACTCCCCAGAGCAGGGGTGGGCAAACTTTTTGGCCTGAGGGCCACATTGGGGAATAGAAATTGTATGGAGGGCCATGAATGCTCACAGAATTGGGGTTGGGGTGTGGGAGGGGGTGTGGGCTCTGGGGTGGGGCTGGGGATGAGGAGTTTGGGAGGTAGGAGGGTGCTCTGGGCTGGGACCGAGGGGTTCGGAGGGCGGGAGGGGGATCAGGGCTGGGACAGGGGTGCGGGAAGAGGTTCAGGTTCTGGCTGGGGATGCGGGTTCTGGGGTGGGGCTGGGGATGAGAGTTTTGGGATGCAGGAGGGTACTCTGGGCTGGGATCAAGGGTTTTAGAGAGCGGGAGGGGGATCAGGGCTGGGGCAGGGGGCTGGGGCATTGGGAGAGGCTCGGGGGTGTAGCCCCCGACCCAGTGTCTCCCGGAGTGGGGCCAAGCTGCGTGGTGCGGCCCCGACCCTGTGCCCTGGCTGGATGCGGCCCGCGGGCTGTAGTTTGCCCACCCCTGCCCCAGGGTCTTTGTAACAAAGTCTTTTTGATTTGGACACCTTGCCTTCCTCCTTCATTACCTTGTACCACACACAGGATACAAGGGAGAGGGAAGAATAGCAGGGATTGCAAAGTGCATGGTCCTCAGGGGGCAGAAGGCAGCTATAAAGGGGTGTGAAAAAATTCTCACCACTAGCAAAACCATTAAACGAAGCCATTTGGGTTTGCAAAAATAGAAAAATATTTCTTAGTTGCTCTTCGAATGTTTTTAAAGAAAAAATGGATTCTTTTGTAGGCAGAAAATTGTCATTTTGCTACTGTGTTCCCTCAGAATATGATAAATTCCTATTTGGAGCCAAGTTGAGAACAAATCCTGATGTTGAGATTTTGGTGTAGTGTTGAGACTCCTGGAATTCTCAGAAACATCTCTCAATCCACATGCAGGGTCTCAACAATTTAAGCAGCAGTAAGAGCAAAAAAATTGATCATTCCAATATGCGAGACATTTTCACCACAATCTTGGAAACAAGACTTTGGGTCATACTTAGTGCGGAGTGAACACTAAAATACTTGGATAAGCATCCAAAATTTTGGCAGTTTATTTGAACTTTAATAAAGACTCTTGCATCTGCAACACTGAGATCCTCTTTTGCAAACTTGACACATGAATAATCTGTAGTCAAGTGAACTGCCCCATTGAAATCAATGGACGACAGGTGGTTATACTGCGATCATCACTGTAGTATGTGAAGAATGAGCAAGACATTGTCATACGAAATCAACAGGACTGCTGGCATGACTAAGTATTATTTATGTGTGTAAAGGGTGCAAAATCAGAACTTTAGGCTGGAAATCTCATAAGATCAGGCTCAGTGAGACACTTCTAGTACCTATGGTTGCCAATGGGGAAGGGATACTTTGTGTCTTCTATTTCTGGCTCCCGCAGAAACATGCCAAATGAAAAATGGTGGCATAACCCCCCCCCAAAAGTGAACTGACCTTTTCCTAACCTCAGAAAGGTTTGGGGTAAAAATGTGGCCTCTTTCTTTATGCAGACTGCTCTGCCCATCCCAAGTCATATCTCTTTGTCCGCTTCTCATAACAGGAAATCATACAGATTTATTCGTCTGGGTCCTTCTTTGGAACCCCTCTGAGTAGCTGACTGTGGCTGCTTTAAACTGAGGGCTTTTGACAAGCTGGGAAGTGTACAATAGATTAGATTTCTGTTATTTTGGGTTGACTTCTTTTTTCTCCTCCCAAGGAGGCCCAAGAATGCAAATATGAGCTATTGCCTAACTCATCGGTCTTGGACCCCTGCCCTCTGTTTTTGTCTCTCAGCCCTCTTCTCTGACTAGGGACTGACCAGCTTTGCTTTTCAGCTCTGATCCCATGTCTCTGTGGGATCCTCATTTTCCATTTCTCATGGCTGCCAGGTCAGACTGGGAAAGGTCTTCTGACCCCATCCCTGCCTAAAATTCTATCAGCCTTCCCCCTTAACAAGTTTTGAGGAAGGGTTGTTGACTGTAGAGGGCTCAACAACATCCCAGCTCCCATGCCATAATGAGACATTAGTTGGAATAAATAACCTTAATTAGTGTTTCACTTTAGAAATGACTAACCTTCTGGTGTTAAGAGATCTATCGCATAAGTTTCAGTTTTTTCCCTTTCTCCCCGTAAGTGGCCCTAATACTAGTAGCACACACCATGCCACAAATCCACTTTCCACCCCTTCTTTCTCCCAGTAGAATGATGAAGTCGGGATTATCTTGTGGTTAAGGCACATGACTGGGAGTCAGCAGGCCTTGGTCTTACTCCTGACTGTGCCACCAACCCACTGGGTGACGCTGGATAAGCTACTTCAGTTCTCTGTGCCTCAGTTTCCCCATCTGTAAAATGGAGGGAATAAAACCTACTATTATAAAGATTAACTTGTTAGTAACCTGCTTTGAGATTCTTGGATGTAAGATGTTATTCCTAAGGGAAGAGTGTTACTGATCTGTGTTCTGCAGAGAAAGGCTACTTTTAATTGGTGTCTCTTTTCCCACCACTGAATCATTCCCAATCATAAACACCATCAAAAACCCCTGGTGGACAAGAGTCCATTTTCTATGCTCTCAGAACACTTTTCTGTTGGTTCTCAAATCGTTCATTCCGCTCGTCTGCAAAGAACTTGTACATGTGTTTTTTACCAAAGAAAGAGCATTAAGGTTAATATGAAAGGGTGCAAAAATATTGTGTTTTCTTGGGTGTGAGCTCTGAGTTTTGCACACAGACTATATGTATATGAGAGAGAGAGAGAGAGAGAGAGTGTGTGTGTGCATGCATGTGAGAGGGACAGAGAGAAAGTGTTCTTGCGTGTGTAGGGGGTTGGGTAATACCCTTCAATATTAACAGAATTGTCTGTACGCTTGGTGAAATGATGAACATATTGGATGTCATTTAAATTATCTTTCCTAACAAGAAATGGCAATTTTTGTACTTGATCTAATTAAAATAATGATTTACCGGAGCGTCAAACGAATTCCTAATCCCACAATTACTTTACTGCATGGTGCTATTAAATATTACTTGAAACCTAAAATGAGTTGAAATGATTCATCAAATGCCATAATTATTTATGAGACTTAAGCAATTATTACTTAAAACTAAAGGGGTTTGCTGAAAAAACCTCCGGTCATTTTTCCCCCTCACAGTGCCACATAACTCAATTATAGCAGAGCTCGTGATTAATTATGGGAATGGCAATTTAAAAATGAAATGTTTTTAAAAAAGCCTGGTTTTTTGTTTTGTTTTTCACAGTGAGCTGAACATTCTTTCTTCAAATGAGAGGTTGTGGTTTGTAGTTCTAGCAGGAGAATGGGAGTCAGAACTTCTGGCTTCTAGTCCTTAGCTCCACTACTAGGAGACTTTGGACTAGTCACGTCACCTCTCCGAGACAGAGGTATCCATGCCTGAAGATGTATCTGACTCCCATTGAAATCAGTGGGAGTCAAACACTTCTGAATATTGCTAGACTTCCCGGTGGGCTGCACTGGTTCTTGGAATTTCCACAGCATTATGTACTACAGGCCTGACCTCAGCCCCAGCCCCAGCATGCTCCCTACACCAAGGCTCGGAGGAGTTCCTCGGAGGACAGTCTCCAGCTGTCTACGTCTGCTGGAGGAATTCTCCTCTGTCTGGATCTGGAGCTTTTGGAGCATCTTTATGTTCTCCAGCCCTTTTATCTGGTGTAAAGGAGCCAGAATGGGAGTGTGAATCTCACCCACTCTGTTCATGGACCTAATATAATGCCCATTGAAATCAACAGGAGTGTTTCCATTCACTTTAAAGGGCACAGGGTCAGATCCTCTTTGCAGAAATTCCCCCATCAGGGAATTGCTAAAAATCTCCATCAGTGGCAGCAATCCTGGGAGGCCTAGTGTTGATAGGGCTTCTGCAGCCACTGGCGTTTGTCATCTAGTCCTGCTTGGAACAGGGTTAGATAAATGAGCATTAAAAACATTGGTGGGTGCAAGAGCCTTAACTGCCCTAGGACTCCTAATGTTAGCAATGGTGGGGATTTTTTTTTTTACCAACCCTCCTCGTGTAGACACAGCCAATGTGTTTCTCTGATAACTCCTGCCCCCCCAACACACTTCCAGAATGGGAGCTCCTTGTACCTTTGTTCATTTGTATGTGTGAAGCACATGTGGGAATCCATTTTTAACAACTGCCAGAATCCAAATATATTTCTCGTCACACTTTAAATTACACATCTCAAATACAGATTTAACAAGACAGGTCTGTGGGTGTTTTTTTTTTTTTTTAAAATATTAAACAAAATCTGGTGTGAATTTAGAGCATATGAAAGTGATAGACCAGCAACACTGAAGAGCTCATCAGGTCTGCAAGCTTCCTCTGCATGGAGCTTGGCAATGCACCTCAGCCTAGATCTGCAACAGCTCTCCATTGTTGTAGATCTGAATCCTGTCCATTCATCCGACAGCTGTGCCAAAAGCACCTTGTTTCTGACCCACAGCAGCCTCTGCTATGCCAGTTCTGGGCTCTCCCAAACAGTTCAACCAATGCACCTTGATCCTGACCAGCAGCAGCCTCCGCTGTACCAGTCCTGGGCACCCTCAAACAACTCTGCCAATGCACCTCAGTCTTGATGTGCAGCAGTCACTCCTACACCAGTCCTGAACCCTTGGGGGTGATATTTCTAAGTACACCTCTTGCTGTTTTACACCTTGACCCTACAGCTCCACAGAGATCTGTCACTGCACCTCGGTCCTCTCGATCTGCTCTGTTGGCCACCCTTCCTCCTGAGCTGAGTTTTCTCAATTTAATCAGAAATCAAACCTTAAATGTTTCCTGTTGTGTGGCCACATTTCAAACGCACAATGTTCAAGTAGATTTATAATTCATTGAGGTGGGTTTTCCTCTTCTCTAGTTTAAACTGTATTTCTAGCTCCTCTTTGCTGAGGGTGTAATTGGTGGTGTGGGAGCTGACCTGAATAACTAAAGACTTCCCTGCTGCTGCACTGCGAAGAGCAATCAAAAGCAGTTGCACTTACTGTAAATTTCAAATTGATATGAGTGATGTAAATTTCATCTTCCTTTCCAGTGCTGCATTTAGGCCTTAAGCAATAGAGAGGCCAATAATTTGTAGACAGGGTGGGCCACTGACCCCAATCATTCCCCACTCAGTGAAAGAGACTGTATCTTTATTTTATGTCAAGAGTCATTGTATGTACTAAGAGTGTTGCTGTGGGGTCACACGCTCCTCCTGCCACCTGAGAAACCCGCACATGCTGCCTGCTAAGTTTGAGGAGGTGGTAATGGAGAGTTTCCCTTGTAGAGCAGAATGTTCCAGTGACCTCTGCTTTGCTCTAGTTTCAAGGACCTGTGACTGAAATGATCCTCAAACACTTGCCCCACTTGTGACTGAACTGAGATCTAAACTCTGTACACACTAGGCACTGTTGTTGATTGATTTTACTCATTAATCACGTAGGATTGATCCAGCAAAGCACTTAAGCACATGCTTGAGTCTAGGTTTGAACAGGTGATCTAGATATATATTCATTATATATTTATACTTATTTTCTTTCCGAAAAAGAAACTTGCACAAGCGCACAGAGAGAGAGGGAGAGAGGAAAAATCAAAAACATTTTGGGCCGCATTCCATTCAAGGTTTTCAAAACACTTTCCGAACATTGAGGCCCTGCAAGCCACCTCTGAAGTAGATAAATATTATTATCCCCAGTCTACATCTGGGGAAACAGAGCTGGAGAGACTTGCCCAAAGTCACACAAAAAACACATGACAGTCACACAGCCATGAATAGAACCCAGGAGCGCTGATTATCAGGCTCCCACCCTGATGTCTAGAGCACACTCCCTCGTGTTTCTCTGGAACATGTTGGTTTGGAAAGGCAGGGCTGGTAACTGGAATATAAATTCATCAATTTTCTTATACTGTATAGCCAAAGATTTAAAAAGTTGTAGGGAGTTTTAACCCTCCAAGGACCATCCTGTGCTAAAATCACAAACAACTTTTTGGTTTTTTTTGCCTTTTAAGACAACTTTTAGACTAATTTTCTCTCTCTTAATTCTCTAATAAGGAGAATGACTCTCTCTCTCCCCAACTCCACCCCATAACAGCTCTGCTTTCCGCCTTTGATTGACTCAGCCAACTTTTTGGAAATTGAGTTTTTTCTTGTTTCCTTTTTTTTGCTAAGCAGAGTTCAAAAGCAATGTGCTCAACACTGATCCGCTTAATTGTTCCCAGAACGTGCAATTTTAGCTCTCTAGTTTTTCAAGGATTGGCACTGCCCGCTAGCCTGCTTTTCTAAAGGAAAAGGCACAAGTTAATCTACCTGCAGGGTTGGCTAGGGGCATGGGGGGCAACGTGCAAACAACATGCTGCTGCCCCCACCTCCCTGCTGTTAGACTTGGAGAGACACTGCTTCAATAAAAAGCGGGAGGAATGCTTAGGATATTTTGGCAAAACTCAAGCAGTCCCCAGTTCCCTCTTCCTAAAATTGCTTTGGCTACTTCCAATGAAATGTGCTCCCAGGAGAGCACAGAGGACTAAGTGGAGGGCTAGAGCAGGAAGCTGGCAGTTTGTGGGGATCACATAATATTAGTGAGAAAATTACTCATAATTTGCTAATAATGAGTGGAAGTTTGCCTATCGTCTTTTTTTTTTCTCCTTTTTTGATTCACTTTCTCACATTGCAATAAATAAGTCAGTAGGTGTCCAGCCCCCCTCCCCATGTCTGGCACTAGAAATTCCCCATTTGAGGGAAAAGATGGGCAGACTTCTAATGTGCCAATTATTTTACTTACGTTACTATTCTAAAGCAAGCATCCCTTCTACCATGGCCCACACCCAATTAAGCAATACAGAGAATACGGAGGAGGAAAGGGATGCAACCCAATCCACATGCTCTGGGCTTGAACAGGATTTCATCAGAAACAATGGGGCCCCTCTATTTTTGTAGTTTGTGTTTCTAGTTTGCTTAGCTGGCCCAGATGATGGAAAACAATCACTTCTGTTTCAGCTTTGCCGGGACAGCTGCTCCTCCAAAGTGATAGCAAAGAGATGGCTTTTTTGGAAATCCAGATGCTAAGGTGAGGGATGTATTAGTCACACAGATGAAGAGATGGATGGATGGATAGATATTGTTTCATTTTAGAGGCTCCTGCTTTCACATGTTTGTCTTGGTTCTCCTAATTCAGTCTTCATTTGGGATGTAGTAATAATATCAAGGAAGTGTGTGTTTTCCAGGGGCCCCTTACAGCAGTACTACAATGTCAAAACTTAGAGTGACTTCAGTGGGAGATCCACACCCACGCACCTATGACCTGATTCAGAGCTAACTAAAGTCAGTGGGAGTCTTTCCATTGACTAAATGGAGCTTTGGATGAGGCCTATCACACTGGACTTCTCTCCCCCCCGTGGTCTGATACAACTTGAATTGGCTGATCTTCACGGCCTGATGAAGACTCGTCTCTTTCCCTAGGCTTTTGCCTACGGGGCTTGTGGTTAGGATGGGGTCCTGTCTTTTTACTTGGAGGAATGTCATTTATTTTATGCAAATACCTGGCCTGGGAGGATATTATACACCGTGGTCCAACCCAGCCTGAGTTCATTGGCCTTTATGCAGGTGCTTAAGTTTATAAGTATACGGCATAGAAGTGATGAGTGGGACAGGGAACCAATTCATGCATGAACGAGAATGCTAGGCACCGTCGCCATGCTGCACCTGCCTAGTGCCGGGAGCAAAGTCTAACACAGCAGTGCATAGCTGAACACTTCTTTAGCACAACAAGGATCACGCGTGAGCCAATGTCTGTGCACGTGTGCACTCTTCACCCTCCCATCCCGGCCTCATTTCACCCTGGGGAGTGGGTACGTAAGGAGCCTGAGAATTACTACTACTGAGTGTTGAGGGGCTATTTCAAGTGCCTCACCTTGCTCTCTGACACAGCCTCCAATCTGCCTTCCCTGCTAGGCACCACACCAAGGCTGGCGGGATCAAGGACTGTACAATAAAGCTAATTCCAATTGAACGGCGCCACGCTGAGCGAATGCAATATCTGCTAGGAAACACTAGAGGGCGTTTAGGAAAGGAGTCAGATGAGAGTGGGATAGGGGAGAGGCAAGATAATGGCAAGTTATTTCTCCCATTTTGTGAGTTAACCTAATGTTTCCAGTACAATCTGCCCTCAAAATATGATGGTAAGAGGCTTCTGCATGTGGCATAAAGGGCTCAGCAAAAAGCCTGATAAATCCAGATTATTTGTGCGAGCATGAGAATGAAATGCAGCCGGCTTGACCATAAATCGATCTCCCCTCCCTCCACTTTGCTTTGTAGTCTAGCCTAGAATACCTTTCTCCCCCCCCCCTCCATTTTTCATTCTTGGCTGGCTCGGAGTTGCAGCCGCCAGCTGTTTGCTAGGATCACCCTTTTCCCTTGCTCCCTCCCCTCCAAATTCTTCAGGACATTATTCTCTTGAAGCTTTGGCTCGCAATAAGAATTTAATCAAACAAAACAAAATCACAGCAACCCGCCGTTTCTTGGACAGTATTTGATGTGTAAATATGTAAAGAAGGAACACTCTGGAAATGCGATCAGCTACCTCCTGGAGACTCAAGAGTCCTACCCTGAGCCAATGAGACCCGGCAAGGGGTGTGTGTGCTCCTGGGAGATTAAATTCCATCTGCCTCCAGGGGTGGTGGGAAAATGGGTGGCTAGTGGCATAGGCTAAGGAGGGAGTCACTTCTTAAAGGGGCATTTCTTGAATGGTAGTGGGATCCTATTGGTCATTCATCAGCAGGCCAGTCAACAATTGCTTGTTTTCGGGTGTGGAGTTTTTGCATTCAGTCAGCCTGGTTCCCATCAACGTGTGTCATGGGTAGTTAGACGTAGTGGGAATTACGATGCACAATCTGCTTTTGCCAGCTTGTGGTGAGCTGATGCCTGACCTGTAGCTCTGCTTCTCTCTTGCCAGTTGTGGATTCTATGGCCACGTTAGACTCGGGGGGAAATGGCTGGTGATGTTGTACTTGATATGGTTGTGCTCCTCTCTCTGTGTGCACTTTATGCCCTAGCTATTCTGATTGCTGCAATATAAGTGTATAGACCTCACCTCCAAAGACAGCCTGTAGGAAAAGGTAGGCATTCTTCCCACTGAGATGGTACAAAATCAGTGTCCCAGCATGATGCTGCATTGCTGAAGATGCCATCTCTCAGAGGGGATGTAAAACTGAGGCCCTGATCATTGTGTTCACTACAAATCCAGAGAGATTTCTGATGAAGAGTGTGTTAATCCCTGTGTTCAAATTCCAGCTCCAGTAATGACATTCTGCCTGCAATTCCAATTGGAGAAGTAAATCTCCATTCCCTAAACATTGCTATTTCCAGCTCAGAGGCAGCTGTGAGTCCATCCTGGGCCAGGGGATCCATTTCCTGTATAAAGTGCCATAGAGTTTTTTGGCATCCTACTGGATGGAAGGCCCAACATATAAATATCTACTTAAACTCTCAGCAATTTATCCTATTTGGAAGGTAGTGAACTTATAATTTGATGCTGATGCTAATGATTAGCACTAAGGAGTCAGGTGATTTATTTAGGAGTTTAAAATACTGCTTAGTAAAGATTCAAGCTAACAAAACCCCCGTGTTTAATTTTTTTGGAGAATGAGTTGCAAATGCCCAGGTCTGACAATGGAATGGACCCTACATTCTAACTGAAAATGAGAGTCAGGTCAGTTAATTCAAGATCAAAATGTTCTTTTTTGATCTACATGTACCCATGTAAGGTTGGCCAAAATAATCTGCCCCCTTAATTCAATACTTTAGTTAAAGTGTGCTGTGTAAGTGCATGAGGCCACGAATCCTAGACCGTGGGGACCAGCAAAGGCAGGGATGATTTGATGGGAGTTTTGTGTAAGTCATATCCATGGCAAGGCTAGTTTCCTCACTACTTGCAGCTGCCATATTAAAAACAATTGTGCTCTTTGCCAGATACTTTTCTGTGAACATTCTTCATCTGTGGGATGATCTTTTGTTACCAAAAAAGAAACACCTGCTGTTTTCCCCCCTTGCTTGTACATGAAACATCAGTCTGCACTTTACCAATCCGCAATATTCCTGGAGCTTTTGGACTTGCTGTATCATGATTAATGGCATTTTTTCACTGCAATAATTATTCCTGATTAATGCCTTCTGTTGTGTTGATCTCTGACAAAGGCTAAAAATGCACATAAGGCTCTGTGTGTGTGTGTGTGTGTATACAGTGTACTTGTGCATAACACACAAAGATGAAAATATGTGTAAAACAGCTAATAGCCATAGATGGCTGTATCCTGCAATAACATCTTTTGCTGGCTACCCATGAGCAGTCGTGCACACAGACTTTTGTTTGTATAAATGTTGGGGGAATGACTGTTCTTCATCTGAACACCCTTTTCCGCATGCAAGCAAGGAGACAGGCAGCGGTAACAGTATTCATTATTCATTGTTCTTGATGCAATCTTTTCCAGTTTAAGATGTATCATCCAGCCAGACAGGAGAACCCATACCATGTGACCAAGATGACCAGTCAGACATGAAGAGTAACCAATGTAGCACACACTCAGAATGAATACTGCAAGAATAACTGCTAAGCTGAAAATTATCCAGTCACACTACTCTACCAACAAACAGCAACTGGGATCAGCTCACAAACGATGTGCTCCAAATAACCATTCAGTAGAGGAAGATAAAGATCACAGAAATCAGACTGGAAAAGACCTACCAAGACATCTACTTCATCCCTTTGCTAGTGCAGGATTGTTCTCTACCATATATATTTTAGTGAAGGATTGGAATAGAGTAGGCTACATATTTTTGGGGACCAAGACTTATGGTGAAATTGTGGCCCCACTGAATACAATGGGAGTTTTGCCATTGATATCAGTGGGGGTCAGGATTTTATCCTTAGTGTCTCTTTATTCCTTTCCCTACTTATCAGGCAATACTCCTGTGTGAAAGGTGAAATAAGAAATGCACAATGGCTGGAAGTTGTGGGGCGTAGCAGCGCACATGCCACACAATAGTGGAATATTTTTTGGCGTAGAGAGAATAAAGGGAAGGGGGAAAAGCATTCACTATTGAAAAGAAAATAAACCAGCCTCAGTAACTTTTTCTTTGTTACAGCCTGACTGAAACTCAGGAAGCACAAAAGAAAGCCGAGCTAACTTTCACTAAACTCCTATTCTCCTTCATGATTCAGTCTCTCTCTTCCACCAAGCTAAATGGCATAGAAATGAGGTGGCAAGGCAGTGGATGCACAGTGGGATAACATGGCCCCTTTTTTCCACCTCCCAAGAGATGGAGATTAATAAATGTGATTCATGTATCTATCTCTCCATCTGTCTCAAAACCCCTGTCAATGCAAATAGCTTGCTTCCGCTTTCCCGGGACTCTCTTGAAAATGAATCTGTCTCTCAAATGTTCCTGCTAGATAAAGGACAATAAAGAAAATACAGACTTGTGAAGTATTTCTAGAGAAGGACGATTAATAGACATCTGAGACAGAGGAGCTCAGCTAGTTCCTCTGCTCCTACCAATGTGGCCCTTTTCTGCTCCTTACAGGCTGTTCTCCACTGCTTTGTCCAGGCTAGTCTGCAATATCCCAAGGGATGGAGCTTCTGGTACTTCTCTTGGGAAACTAGTCCCCAGGCTAACAGAGTTCACTTTTTAGGAATTTCCTTCCCCCCAATATTAAGCCTACATTTTCCTTTGTTCACTTTCAAACTATTGCTTTTCTCTACACAGTGCCACAGTAGTGATCACAGAGAGAGAGAAAAGATCCTGCACTCTCTGTGCCTTAGATGTAATGGTTCATTGGCAACTAATCGGCTTTATGTGACCCAGGCTTCACTTGACACATCTTACTTGTCACCTCGCTATTCTGGCATGTGTGTTAATTGCATTAAGCATAGATAGCCATGGAGTGTCATGGAGCATGTCTTGAGTGTGTCCAGTACAGGGTGACCATCTATGGCCAGACACTCTGCAATGTGAATTCTCTGTAGGGTGAAGATCCACAACCAAAGACCGTGATATATGGTGACCATCCATTATCTGACATTCTGTAATGTGTGTTACATAGCAGCCTGTGATGGTGATGCAAGATACATTTTAATACAAGATGACCAGGCACTGTGTATTATTTGTTACATATACGTTTTTCTAGAGCGACCAGAGCAATCTGGAATGTCAGACCCCGTTCTAAAAGTGCACCCCACTGTCTTAGGGCAATGTGGACTGGAACCTATTGGCATTCCCTTTTAGATTGAATTGGTTCTTGAATGAACTGCCGCTGTCCATGCATGCACTGATCAGTACCTCATAAAACTACGGAGTTTATGTGGGATGTGTTCTCCACTCCCACATACTTCAAGGTAATCCCTGGGAAAACCCTTCAGGAGCACAAAATCATCTTTAGTGGGGGCTCACAGGCCTGGAATTCATTGTTGCTTTTGCAACAGGGCAACCCTCAACTTCCCACTTCTGAGGAAGTCTCGTCAGCCCTTATCCAGCGGTACTACCTTGCCCCAGTCTGAACTCTGAAAACCCTGGGCAGCCTATGTTGGTGCTCTCTGAGTCTGACATCATATCAATTAAACAGAGAAATGTCAAAGGCTGCTCAATGTTCCCACTTGGCCTGGCGAGCAAAATGGCATCGTGAGTGAAATGAGAGAGAGCAACAGAATTATTTGGAAACATCAGGTGCTTACCTGTCACTACCAGCTGGATGGTGAGGTTCTCATGTAGGCCATGTTTAGTGTTGCTCAGGACTATGGTGTAGTTCCCAGCATGCTCTGGTCTCAAATCCCTTATGCCCAGCTTGTACTTCATTGGATCTGGTACATAGCAAGTGTGGTTCTCCTTGATTGGCTTGCCATCTTTATACCTGTTTTGAAGAGCGAGGGAAGTTCAAACGAAGACTGTCAGCACTGCATGCAGGCCAGCCCTAGTACACAGCAGAGGGGCTGGCCATTATCCAAATTCAGATTTAACTAGGTACATTGTTATTGCTGTCCTATGGGAATATCTGTAGGGAATCCCACTCTGCCATCAGTGCTTGCACTGAAAAAAACAACAACCGTACATGCACTCCCCTTACCCATCCTCGCCAAATTGATGGGAATACATTGGCTTCTTTGTTTTCCATATTTTAGCCAGCAACAGTGAAAGGAGATGATCAGAAGGTTGCCCATTCAAGGACTCTCTGTGATGAAAGTAACTGGCCTCTGTATTGAGAGCACCACTTGAACACACAAATCCTGGGCCACATACTCAAAAGTGTGTGTCCAACATTGCACAAGCAAGTTTCTAGGTGCTTTAAACTGAGATGGACACATGCCAACAACATCTGCATGTGGAAATTGGGTAGACAACTAACCCTCTGATGAGCATAACAAATATGCAGTGCAAGTGTTGCAATATGCACAGCAAATTGTGGATTTGCAAAAGCTTGGGCCACCAGTTTTGGAGTAAGCGAATTAAGGGAACAGATTATAATTAACTGTTGTTATTATTATTACTCATTATTGCAATGAGTGTGCATGGCCCTTTACAGCACTGGAAACATCCAAAGTCTGTGCCACAGGAGCTTACAATCAATTTAAAGGTGACTGAGGCCACTTTGAAAATTTGGCTGTGTACATGCAGGGGACGTGTTTTTATTCTGTTTGGACAAATATTCTGAACATCTCTGTTTCCTCCCAGGGAGCATTTGTTATTTTGAACCTTCATCAACAAAGAGTGGGGTAGAAGAATCTGAATAAGGTTCCTCTAGTTCATAGATAAAACCACCTGCAAGTAGCAGGTGATGTTGTTTGGATGCTTTTGGACTTCAAATATTTGATGGGCAAAACACTACAACCCACAGGTCAGGCTGATGAACTTCTCAGGGACTCCAGCTGGAGAAATGTGACTGTGTTCAGTCTGAGAGTTTTGAAAGTCTCCTGGACAGTAATTTAAACAACTGCACTAAAGAGGACTCCAACATCAACATCTCACTGCTGCAGCACAGAACACACAGGCCAGACAATGTTGGTGGTCTCAGACTAGTCCCAAATATGGCAATTTCCTTTCTCAACCTCTGCATGAAGTATGATCATTGCTGTAGAAAGAAAAGGGGAAAGTCCCCACTTCATCCCATAAAATATCCCCAGCTCTTTAAAAAACACCCCCAGCAACAGCTGGCTAATTTCTCTTATGATTTGAATTGAACCTCATGGAATTTCATACAATTTTACTATTTAAAAACAAAACCAAACCCCAAACAGTACCTACTCCCCCTTCTGTCTGCCAATCCTGCCACTGAGTCACTTGGACTCATCACTTCTTGTTGGCTAACGGAAAATGCATTGTGGAGGTGCCAACTCACCACAGCATCATGGCAAGGTACGCTGAGTGTGGCAGAGGGCTTTCACAGATCTGAGCATGCTTTTGAGCAGTTGTCTGGTTTCTAGGCAATGGAATAGGGGATAGAATGCTGGTGGTCTTGGCCAACATTTCCCCTCGCCATAAAAAGAGGCAGAGAGGAAGGGGAGAGAGAGGGGAGAAAGAAGTCAAAGGGGAGATGGTGGAAGTTAGTGCCCCCTATGGTTGTTGAAGTCCTGCATCTTGTATTAAATAGTGATGTGTTAGTGCCTTTGATTGGCCCATAGGATTTTGGCATGATTCCCCTTTGTTTGCTCTGTGTGTGTGTGTGTGTGTGTGTAGGGGTGTGATGGATACCACACTCTTGGCATTGGTGGATTGAGGAGAGACAGGGTGGAGTTCTGTGGATCCATCAAATGATATTGCTTGAGTCACTTAACTGAATACATAGGGGGAACAAAGGCCATAATTAAGTTCATCTATTGCATCACTGGCCATAAAGGACTTTCCTTCATTGACAGAGGAAGGTCTAATAGGTCTTTTGCCTTTCCAGCATCTATGATTTCATGAAGCAGTCTAGAAACATTTGAGCTCTATTCTATTTTGGGATGATTCTGCGGATAGATCAGTATTTCCTGCATGCCCCTTGCTTCATTATTTATTTATTTATTACTGCCTAAAAAACAGGATCCTCAGAGATCATCTGGTCCTGACTCCCCACCTGCAGCCAAAGTCCTAACCCTCTGCAGCTGGCAGCTGCAGAAAGTATTCCCACATGGATTAGGACTTCAGATGGGGAAGCAGTGGCAGGAGCAGATAGATCCACTTTCAGGAGAATGTCCTTAGTCATAAATGAGCTGAAGAGGCAGACGTTGTCATGCAGAGAATGTTTCTCACAGCGTTCCGGGAGGCACTGGCTCCTTTTAAGATCAGCTCTGCTAATGGTAACACTGACAACGCTCTCTTGTACTTTTCCCTCTTTGGTTTTCAGTGTGTTATGGGCACATGACTTAGCAGATCCTCGCATTTCTGCTATGGGGTAGGGATGTATCGTTATCCCCAGGCTGTCAGTGCAGAAACTGAGGGGTGAAGTGACTTGCCCAAGCTCATATCACACAATGAGTCTGTGGCAGTGCTGACAACAGAACCCAGATTTCATTGTTTCCTAGACCAGCAATTTAGTCACAAGGCCACCCCTCTACGTTGTCTGCCATGTCTGAAGAAAGTGGCAGGTATATCTTTTCTTATCCCTTTCAGAAGATCACATTTTCCTGATCCTGCACAAGAGGCTGATGATGCTCACCAGGTAACACTGGGGCGGGGAAAGGCATCCACCTTCACAGCTAGTTTCAGTAACTTGTGTCCTGCTACCCCCTCATAGTAGGGTCCTTTCTTATAGGAAACTCTCAGGAAAGCTTTGTCTGAAACAAATATTTTAAAAAAAGTCACACAATGGAAGATTCTTGTCAGGCTATAAATACCCACAGCCCTAAATACAATATGCTCTGGAATGGGTTTCAGCATGATAGATCAGGAGAAGCTACAGGCAATCAAATGGAATGACAAGCTGCCAGTAAGCTTCAGCCGTAGCTGTATCTGTTCTGTACACATGTACCAGAACTAGAGACAGGCTCTCGCTGCACATTTTGGTTCTAGTGGCAGTGGTGGCCATTTAAAAATCAACCACTGCCAACAGCTGCTACACAGTGGTATCTGATGATAACCCACGTTATCCATGGAACAGGAAATATTTGCAGTAACTGGGGTGTCCCTTGGCAAAAGTTGATGTTTTCACCTCAAAGGGCCAGATTTTCAAGGGCAGAGCACCCACAATGGGGGCCAGACTTTCAGAGGTGCTCAGCACCCAATTTGCTGAGCTCTTTTGAAAATCTGGTCCCAGCTGGGGAAGCTGGACCCTTTTGAAAATTCTGGCCTACCCATACACAAAGCCCATGTGACCCCTGTGATACAAGTGACTCATGACTCAATAGGTGAATTCCAGTACATCCCATTTTCAGAAGTTTACTACCTTTTCAAAAACATTTAAGAGGATAAAAACAGCTAAACCCGAACAAATTAATGTGCCTCTACTGTCCTGTATCCTGTCGCTAACAAAGACCAGTACTGTGTGTTTAAGCAGAAGATATAACCTTCCCATAACACTATAATATATTTTGTTGAAAACATTTTTTCCTGACCCCATCTGATGATCAGTTTATATCATGGTGGGCAACTTGCAGCCTGTCAGGCTAATCTGCTGGCGGGCCGCCAGACAGTTAGTTTACATTTGCACGGCTGCTTCCTACAGCTTCTATTGGCTGGGAACAGTGAACCGCGGCCACTGGGAGTTGCGGGCAGCCATGCAAATGTAAACAAACTGTCTGGTGGCCTGCCAGCGGATTACTCTGGTGGGCAACGTGCGGAACCCCGGGCTGCAGGTTGCCCACCACTGGTTTATGTCCTAAAGCATGAGGATTGATAGGCCACTCTTGTGACTGTATCCTAGCTGGTGTCATTGCTAATGGACACCTACATAATAAATATGTCCATCTCCTTAACAGTCCTGCTTCCCAGACACTATTCTGATTTAGATACGGAACTTACTGTATACTGTGATTGTAACATTGGCCTTCAGTCCCATTACATTGGTCTCCAGTCCTGTTACGTTGACTACTCTGCATACGTACAAGCCACTGTCTTCCATGGTAATGTTCTGGATGGTCAGATTACTGAAGCCTTTATACACTGACTGACTTTTGTTCAAAATTGGTATAGGCTTATGATCCTGGGTGACAGAAGAAAGAGAAAAAGAAAAGGGTCAACTTTTTGCTTATTCTGTTTCAACTACCCTTCAATTAAGAGATATAAACTCCAAAGACCTAGGCTGAAACATTTACACTTTCCCCCCAGAGAGTAGGTTACTAATAATACACAAGAAGTCACAGCAGACAGACCTTTTCAGGGAGCTTTTAATGTCCATAGACCTACAAATTAATGAAATCAAGTAGCTCTTCACTAGTACCACGCAAGTGGGTAAATTAGTGGACGTACCACAAGAACAGAACCAATCAGGGGCTAATATCCTGACCCTGTTGAAATCAATGGCAAAACTCCCATTGACTTCTGTGGGGCCAGGATTTCATCCGTGTTATTTTGGGACTCCCATCTGTAGTGTACATTTAATTCTTGGTCAGTATCAGTCTGTCTGGGGAAGAAAAAATAATACCTTAAATAGTAAAAGATCTATTTAGTAACAACATCCCAATGGAAAAGCCCTTTAGAACATGATACAGAAGTGTAAATTTCAATAGAAATTTTGACCCTATAATATTTAATAGGATCTGTACACCTCCTACATAGAACTCGAGCAGATGGTTCAAAGAAAGACGATAGAAAGAAGATCAACTTCTATTTCATTCTACAGATTTCAAAGAGAAAATTCTGTAGAACCACACTGGTTTCATCCTGATAAAAGTCTACAGGTATTTCCCACCCAGGCTGTAGTTTTTGTTATTTTTCTTTTCTTGTCTTTTTTTTTAAAAAATTCTTTCATGAGCTTTGCCAAGAACCTTTTGAGGGGTCCCAAGTCATTAGATAACATGGAACATCCTTGTTTTCTGTGCAAGGCTGTAGAAGCCCAGAAATCATCAAATTTAGGGGTTTACACAGGACAGAAATGGAATATTTTTTAAATTGTATTGAATTGGGACACTGATCTTTGGGCTCTTTCTCCACAAGGAGAACTTTTAGAATTGCTGCTTCTTAGAAATATGTATTTACCCTAATTTTAAAAGCTGTTAGTTTTAGGGCTCAATCCACATGCTGCTGCCAGTGACTTAAATGAGAATGCAGGGTGCTCAGCAGCTAACAAGAGGAGAGGTTTAATTAGGGATGAATGAACCAACCCTGAACAAGACTTGATACTATGTGGGCTCCACCCCTGTGATTCCCAAGGGGGTGTTGAAGGGGCTTAGCACCTTGCAGGAAGTGCTCAGCATGCTGTGCGGGGTCAAACCCCAAATGACCCCCCTGCCCTACACTCCATTAGCAGAGCCTGAATCCTCACTTAGAACTTGAACCAAATTTTTAGTGAGGCTTGAGAAAGGCCGTTTTGTTTTTGATTAATTTTTACACAGTGAACAAATGCCTAGATTTATGGATAGCTGGATGGTCAGACAGATAGTCTGCCACATCTGCGGCTGCTCGATTCCCCATTGTCAGCGAGGATCATACGGCGGGATGAAGTGATGTGGGAAAGGCTATTCTTTCCCTGCAGAACCAAAAATGCCTGGTGATGCTGCAAAAATCCAGTTAGGAGATTTGCAGCCCAATTTTGCCAGAGCGAAAGGCTCAGAGAGTTACCATAAGCATCCTGAGTTTTCAGCTCATCCAACCTGAAAAGACAGTCATGTGGGCCTCTCCCATTGTTTGTCTTAAGAACGACAAATGAAAGCAAAATTAGGACTTACTAAACCATAAGAACAGAACTTTCATTTCCATACAGTCGACTACCCTGATGCAACCAGAGACAGCCTTAAATTGTCAGCTACTCACTCTCCCCCCAGGGCACTGCCATTCAAATTCAATCCGTCCATTGAAAAAGGTCTCTGCGCTGCATTCCAGGCTGAGGGTATCTCCAACCAGCAGCTTTCTGAGGTTTGCTTTCAGAGCCAGGTTCTGTATTCTGCCCTCTGAAATGAAAGGAACAAAGGTAAGACTTCCCCCAATCTACTTCAGCTGAATTTAAGAGGAGACCCAAATTTCAAATCCTTCCTCAAGATCTTGCTCCTCCTATGAGGACGGCAGGACATTAGCCTGCTAATGACCTCCGTGGGAGCTGCTGGGCACTCAGGCACTTTTGAAAATGAGATCACTGACGTAGGGACCTTAATCTCATTGGTCTATTGTCTGGGTTATGCAGGAGGCCGGACAGGATGATCGGAGTATGTGCCCTTCTGGACGTAAAATCTTCTTTACTCCTGCATTCGGGGCTCCAGCCCTCGATCACTGGCCACATAATCACACTGATATCGTCCTCGTCCGTCCTTTCTTAGTCCCTGCCTAGGCTGCAATTTTCAAAAATGACTAGTACTGTTGAGCGCCTCAGTTTGGGGATACTAGAAAGGGGCCTGATTTCCACAAAGTGCTGAGCACCGGCCCTCTGAAAACCAGCTGCCCTTCACACCGGGCACTCCTAAGCCCCTACTCAATTGTTAAAATCTTGGTCTGACGTTAGCTTGTTAAACACCTTGGGGTAGGGATCATGTCCTTTTATTGACGGTGTGAAGTATCTAGCACACTCTTGAGATCAGTAAGATAGTAAGGCTACTACCTAGTTCTTACATGGCACTTTGCAAAGGTGGTCAGTACCATTATCATCCCCATTTTATAGTTGGGGAAACTGAGGTACAGAGATGGCAAGTGACTTGCGCACGGTCACACACTAGCAGAGCAGGGAATAGAACTCCTGAGTCCAGTCTAGTGCACCATCTGCTAGGTCAGGGTGCTTCCCTACTATAGGGAATAGGGGTGGATCCTATATTGGCCCTTAAGAGGTGGGCCCGATGACCTTCTTTGATTTTGTGACATATGTAGGAAATAATTACTCTAAGCACTGAAAAAAGAGCTATCCAGAACCTCCATTTGGCTGCCATACAAATTTCCTTGCCTGTTATTTTAAGCTAAATGCTAGTTGTTGAGAAGGGTACCATGACCTAGTGGAAAGGAAGTCACAGCAAACCCTGCCTAGTAAAATTTAAAATTTATGAGGAGGTGAAGAAAATATACACAAAACAAGGAGCACATTATTCGAAATGGGCTCAAACAAAGCCTCAGTCCCAAACACCTCAGTGTTCAAAATCCAGAGTTGACTTCTGCAGCTGGAGCCCATCTCGAAACACAATGGAGAGGTTGTGGTAAAGTGCCAAGAGAAACCAAACAAAAACCGTGAGGTTTGCAAATGAGCATTTACATGAGATTTTATATCATGATCTTGTAAGTTCCACAAATACCAGAAATGGGCAGACAAGGCAACTGCTTGGATTTGCAAATCCCAAAGCAGTGGTTATTTGAATGTAGGTTCCACTTTATCCAAACCAACAAAACTTTGGTGGGATTTGAGGAAAATATTTCAGTTCTGTCCCATCTCTAAACTGGGCAATTTTTCAAAACCAGGGGTGGATCAGATCCAAGTTCTATTTGATCTGAACCACCAAAGCTCAAAGGGGAAGGTGGGTGTGCATAAAATGTTCCAGTTTTGACTCATCTCTAATACATACTAGCTATAAACCCCAAGAGTTATCTTGGAACTAGGCTAACCAAGGAATAATAACCACAAGGCTTAGCTAAGCACTAGAATTGTTTCTGTTCCATTGAGTAGCAGTTACTGCTCAGCACACAGGGGTCACTCACCCACTTTCTGTGGCATGTAGTAGGATGAGGACTCAATTCCGTTTACTTTGGTTGTACACTTGAGTATGCCTTTGAAGAAGTGGAAAGGAGGAGAGGGGATGACAAATCCTCTCTTGGGGTCCCACGCCATCCTCCAGTAGCTGAACTCTGAAGAAGAAGGAAGCTGAAAAAGAAGAGGCAGATGGAGACTGCTGAGATTTTCCCCTTGCTCACACAGCAGAGAGAGAAGTAGCCATACCTCCTCTTCTTTGGAGACAAGATACATACTTAATCCATTCAGAATCAACTGTGTAATCTCAAGAGGTACAAACAAGTAAGCCCCTAAGGCAGGAATGATAGCCTTGTGTTTAAGGAACAGAGCTGGGTTCTATTCTGGGCTCCTACAGACTTTGTGTGATCTTGGGCAAATAACAGGTTAATCTGTTAGAGCCTCACTTTCCCCATCTGTATAATGAGGATAATAATACCAACCTTGCAGAGAGACTTGGGGTTACATTTTCTAAAGTGACTCAGGCACTTTGGAGCTAACCATAAAAACCTGATGGGAAGTAGGCAGTTTTAGAGATGAGTATACTAGAGCCTAACTGGACCTATACCAACCGTTGGAGGTTGAATGTTATCAAAGATTTTGTTCCACTTAAATGAGACTGAGGACCGAGGGGATGAGATTGCCTACAATGGCATGTGGCCCACCTGTGTCTGCTAATAGCAAAAATCTGCAACGGCTGGAGATGGGGCACTAAATGGGGAGGGCTCTGTATTACTACAGAGAATTCTTTTCCAGGTGTCTGGCTGGTGGGTCTTGCCCACATGCTCAGCATTCAACTGATCGCCATATTTAGGGTTGGGAAGGATTTTCCCCCAGGTCAGATTGGCAGAGACCTGAGGGTTTTCACCTTCTTCTGCAGCATGGGACACAGGTCACTTGCTGGTTAAACTAGAGTAAATGGTGGATTCTCTGTAAGTTGAAGTCTTCAGATCATGATTTGAGGACTTCAATAACTCAGCCAGAGGTTAGGGGTCTGTGACAGGAGTGGGTGATTGAGGTTCTGTGGCTTGCAAGGTGCAGGAGGTCAGACTAGATGATCATGATGGTTCCTTCTGGCCTTAGAATTTAAGAAAATATTAATTAAAAATAAAGAAAATCTAATGAATACTGTACACAAATATGTACTAAAAAAGAAAAGGAGTACTTGTGCATCCAATGAAGTGAGCTGTAGCTCACGAAAGCTTATGCTCAAATAAATTTGTTAGTCTCTAAGGTGCCACAAGTCCTCCTTTTCTTTTTGCGAATACAGACTAACACGGCTGCTACTCTGAAACCTGAGTATATGTACTATATATGTAGATTTTGTATGCTGTACAGCATCCATTTGAGCCAGACTAGCCATTTTTAGGTGGGGGATGATTGGTATTTTATGGATAACATGCAGTACAGACTTCCCATTAACTAAAAAACCTTGTGATTTTTTAAAAATCGACCTTGAAAAATTCTGGATTTAAATTGTAGAAAAAAATTAGGTATGGAAAATCAAACACTAATAGTGAGGTGGGTGGGTGGGTGGAATGACTGCCACTCACTGAGGTTCACCCATCCCTGCCCATTTTACAGCTGGGCAAATGGAGGCACAGGATGGCTAAAGGAGTTATTCAATATCGCACAGTGAGTCTCTGCAGAATCGGGAACAGATACCAGGAGTCCAGACCCCTAATCTCCAGCTCTAGCCTCTGGACCACATATCAAATGCTAAATCCATCTCCACCTCTGAGAGCAGAGACTGTTTAGAAGTGGTGGCTGGAAAGGAAGTAACTCTAGATGACAATATAACACAGGCTTGGGATGACCACAGAGCACCTGCAGTTGCCACATAATAACTAACAATGTGCCTACCCCCCAGAGAAAAGAAAGGTGCTAGTGTTTATAATGTGCCTTTCAAAACTAAATCAAGAGGAGAGTTTCACCAAGGAAGTTTTGGATTTTCATGAGCCAGCACAACAAGTGGGAACATCACTCGTGACATAACTAGTCCTGCTATTGTTCTCATGACTGTGCTGCACTTAGTTTAATCTTCTGTACCTAACAAGGAATGATTTGGGGTGGTGTGAATGACAGGTGCAATTTAAACAGTGTTTGGGAGAAATGATCCTGCGTGGAATGAATTCCAGCTCCCAACTTTGGGAGCTGTTTCTCATAATATTGGAGGTAAAATTATGACACTGATTGGCCTGACATCACGTTAGTTCACTTACTTTTCATATTCACCATGAAGCGGAACAAAGTCAAATGAGTTGTTACTGCATGGTAGCAATTAGGAAGCGGAGGTGGGATAAGACAGGTCGTCCCTTGTAGAACAATAGAGCACTAGGAATTATGGATTTCAGATCTGGATCTGAACTTCCTTAAAGTGGTTTAAGATTTGCTGTATGGATTCAGGACTTTTATAGGGCTAGAACTAAGACCTGAAGTTTGGATTAGATCTTGACTTCCACAGAAGTCAGGGGTTCAGATCCAGTCTAGATATATAGAGATGGCTCGTTGCGCAGTGGCCTTCTCGGTATGCAGGTGCCCATCTGACAAATAGCACTCTCAAAACTAGCACTTAATCGATACCTTTCTTGGCAGTTACAACAAAGAGGCCAATGACTGGGATGGGCTATGGAGGCTGGAATTGCCCTCTGAGGGTTTCCTCCAAGTTCGTAATGAGGCACATGGGCAGAGCAGTATGTGGCAAAATAAAAAAGCCACTGCTTTTGCGGTACCTGTTCAGTGGATAAATAGATCGTTCAGAGCTGTCAACTCTTTCACGCAGCATTAAATACATGTTAGAAGCTTAAATTGCAAGTCCAGCCCTGGGATTCTTGTGACTCAGATGAGATGTGGTTAGCTAGGATCTGTTTAGTATTAGCAAACTGCACCCTTTCTCATAAATATTTAAAGGAGAGAGTGCAATCATTTTAAAGTATAATGGTAATTTAAGGAACTTAATTTATGATGGAAAAAGTACATTTGCTACAAGAATAATAAAGTGTAAGAAAGCTGAATTTCATGGTTTCAGGGTATGTATGCTTGATGGCTAGAAGAAGAGAAGAAAAAAATAGCCCCACTGAAGAGACGCCTTACAGCAGTGCACACATATTACATTTCTTCATAAAATATATATTTATCCAAAAAAGAAAAGAAAAAAAGGAGCTGACCCCATGTTAAGGTTCCATTCAGTATTTTTCCTCTGTATTGCCTATTGGAGATTAATTCTGGGAAAGGATGTTCTAAATTTGTCTGGTCACTTTATTCCCCCTGCCCTCCAAGCTTCCTCTTTACACAGGAAGCAGCCACTGTGGCTCCACACAGCAGCAGGAATTTCCGAGGCAAGGGAAAACAACGAGTGGGGTTTCCATATAAGGAAGTTTGGGATGGCATGAGAGGCTCCCTAGGTGTAAACACACCTATACAAGTGGGTGCATCCTCTCTGATGGTGATGTCTCCCTCACCCACAGCCACCTTCCTTTTGGGCTATAAATTCCACTCCCACACCCATCCGCCTGTTAAAGCAGAAAAATCCTTGGATCAGATTCCTTTACAGTTCACAGAGGAAATGTGCTGAGATTTCATTCATCTCCATTGCCAAATGGGTATCATCAGCTTATAGGGAAATGAAGGACATTTGCTTGTGTACCGAGAAATGGCTGGTGGAGAGACTGACTCAAAACCAGGTGGAGAAAGGATAATGCCTTGTAAACAGGGGGATAGCCCTTCAAACCCAAGGACTTCAGGGCTTGGTCCAAGCTTATAGGGCTATGTTCATCCTTGGGGTAAGTCCAGTGAAGTCAGCAGAGATACTCCAGGGATAAATTTGGCCCTCTAATGCTTTAATAAGAGGGGACTTTCTCAATGAGCCCTCTAAGGATGAGGGGAAGGTATGGGCGAGCACTGCTTATTCCAGTCAGGGGAAGGAGCGGGATTCTGAAAGTGGAGGAGGAGGAGATGCACTCAACCCCGTTTCTCCTCACTTTATCCCCTGCCCATTGTACATAAACAGCGACGTCAGTTGGAGTTTGGCCACTGGCTTCAATGGAAGCAGGGGCGGCATCTCAGGCAATCATTTCAGGTGCTGGTTGCTTCCTGGGAGGGGGAAACATACTGCAGTCAAGAGGAGGGGAGGGTGTTCAGCACCTCCCAGGAGGGGCTCACTGTGTCACAGGATTAGGCCCTACATTTATATGTTTGGCTTGTAAAAAAAAATGCAGTTAATGCAGCAAAAAGATTTTAGTTGCACTTTCCCTGGAGATCGGGCATTTGCACCACCAAACCCACCAGCCCAGTTGGTAGCTACTGGCCCCCTTGTCAGCACTTCCAGTAGAGAGGCAGAAGATTGCACTGGCAGGGAGAATTAGCTCCTTTCCTATGCCAAGAGGAAGACTCTCCAGAACAGGCTGAGGCAGATTGGCAAGGGCAGAGTGAAGGAAATGGCACTGCCACTTCTCATGCTGTGTCTCTTCAAGGGGTGGTAGGACAGTTTCCATCTTCAGTCCAACATGCAAATAGAAAGAAGCATGATCTAGTATTTAGAGCACAAGGTAGACAGCCAGGAGACCGGAGCTCAATTCCTGGCTCTGCCTCTCCATGGGCTTCAGCTAACTCTTACTGAAGTCAATGAAGACACCTTGATTGAGTTCAGTGGGCGAGAATCAGGCTCCATGGCTTTAATCCTTTCATCGCCCTCTCTAATAGGCAAAACTGGCTCTGGACTCCTTGGACCAAATGCAGTCCTGGCATAAGCAGGTACAAACTCTAGTGAGGGCAGGAGAAGCTGCGCCAATTTACACCTGAGTTTGGCACTTTGCTGCAAAATGTGAAATAGAACAGACAGGTGTAAGAGTGCTGAGCATGTACCAGGCTACAAAACTGGCTAGCTTTCCGTCTGAAAGACAGAGCCAAATTCTTCACAGAATATTTTATTTTCCAAAATAATTAGCATCTTGTCCTCTGGCTTTGCCAACATATTTAGAAACATCAAGAAATAAGTTGGGGGAAATAATTTGCATAAACTCAGTCTAACACTAACAAAGGCCACATGTGGGGGTCAGTAATAAAGCACTGTGAAGAATTAGAAGGATTAAGGTAGATTTTGGAGGCCTTTGCCATTCTTCTAGTCCAGGTGGGCAAACTTTTTGGCCTGAGGGCCACATCTGGGTATGGAAATTGTATGGCGGGCCATGAATGCTCACGGTTCCTGGCCAATGGGAGCTGCGGGGGTGGCGCTTGGAGCAACGGCAGTGTGTGGAGCCCCCTGGCTGCTCCTACACGTAGGAACCATAGGGGGACATGCTGCTGCTTCGGAGAGGCACACGGAACCACAGCACGTGCAGAGCGGGGCAAGCCTCTGACCCCGCTCCCTGTTGGGAGCTCGAGCGCCAGATTAAAACGTCTGAAGGGCCGGATGCGGCCCCCGGACCGTAGTTTGCCCATCCCTGTTCTAGTCCCACTTTGCTTTGCTCTAAAGCTCACCCATGTTCACAAGCTCTTTTTTATAGTTGTTTACCTGGCTTTGACTCTCCAGATCTCTAAGGGGTTGGGTTAATCTGAAATTTCCACTTACCTGTCGAAGCTTGGGTTTGATATCTGGTGAGGTGACGCGGCAGGGTATGACAACCACTTCAGTAGTATTCAATACATATATCACTTTGGGATATTCAGGGTGAATCTGAACAAATGGATTCTGGTTGTCTGCAGGAGACAGAACAGAACGGTATTGGTTTGCAAAATTGTCCCTTGGGTATGATTGGCATTGCAACCTTGTCATAGTAATCTTCTGTTTAGGTAGGATCTTATAATGCGCCCACACCGCTACATTCCCTCCTTAGGCACATGAGGAGTTACACCTGTTATGGTATTACTTATTCATGGAAAGCAGTGTAGTCTAGAGGTTACAGCCAAAGACTAAAAATCAGTGCTCCTTGCTTCTAATTCTGTCTCTTACAGACTCGATATGTGACCTTGAACATGTCACTGTACCTCAGTTTTCCAGATCTGCAAAATGAGGGCAAAAATACTGACCTAACTCACAGGAATACTGAGACACTTAATGTTTGAAAAGTGCTTTGAGATCCTTGGATGGAAGGTGTTTTCCTAGTCCAAAGTTCAAAGCTGTTTATATTATTATCATCGTAAACAGAAAGCTTTGCTGAGGATTGCACTCCTGTATTGACCTAACCATTTATTTGTATCACACTGCTTTTCAAATTCACTTTGTGAATGGAAAAGCCCTATCAGCTACAGCTCTGGAAGACTGTGGAATACTCCCCATAGGGAAGTGGTGGAAGCCCTGATGCCAGAGACATCTAAAACCAGACTAGAAGAATCTGTTTTGCACTGGGAAGGGGATAAATTAGTTGACCTCGCAGATCTGTAGGGCTTCCTTTATGTTTGCTATAATGTATCAGGCTGGAGCTGACTGAATAGTAAAAATAAAAATGAAATTTGTGACTGTTTTAGCAAATAAAATTGCTGAGTTTGGTGTGCTGTGGTTCATGGGGATTTACTATTCATTATTTGTGAGTATTCAGATAAGCATCAGGGAGTCATAAAAATGTTTGTGAATCCCTAAAATTTCCTGAATTTTATTACAAATGGTGATTCATCCAAAAATTTGTATTGAAATTAGGATATTGCTTATCCACTGTCTATTATTGTCCTGTTAAAAAGTTTCAGGAACCAATCAGGTAGGAGAAACTAAATCATCTGACTTATTTGCCAACCGCACTTTACATGAATTGTAAGCTGTTTGGGGCAGAGGGCTTTTTGTTATGTGTATGTACATTGCATAGCAACATGAGGCCCTATCCTTGGTTGGCACCTCTAAGTGCTACTTTCGCACAAAATAATAACTACCATGTACAATGAATAGTGAATAACTCAAGTGAAGGGTTTGAACAACCCACAGCCTGAAAGTTATTCTGCCATAGCATTCTGTGAACATTTATGGATAATGAATTTGCCCAGAGGAAATTAGGATCTGTCTTCAAATGAATGCTTAACTACCCTAAAATGGGGCTATGTTTGGGATGAATATTATCTGTAAGGACTATCTCACAGGTCACTTTAGTCTGGTGTCCTGCCTTTAGCAGTGGCCAAATACCTGATGACAATAAAAATACCCATAGTGCACCTGGCCAGTTGGCCGATGAACTATACAAAGGGAAAATATTCCTTCCTGAGCCACTCAGGTGATTGGTTTCTGTCCTGAACGATGGAATTTGTTTACCTTTATATCTTAGGGTTCTGTTTTCTTTTCCTTATGCACAAAAGACATGAAATGCTTTTATGGAGAGGTAAAAGAGACCACTAATTAGTTTGCAGAAATACAAATGCTATTTGCCTACAATTTGTCCCAGTGCCCCATGGTCCTGTGCCAATACATTAAATAGTCTTGGGCATAATTACCAAATCAAGATGGCAACATTATTTATAAAAGTTTGGTGCCTCTTCCCACCCTCCAGCAGAAAGAGGTTTTCCAAAGAACAGGAAAGAGATAGAGTCCTTGGTGTGGTTGTTATTTGACTTTGTATCCACCTACCACATTCAGTGCTGAGGTTGTAGTATTTTTTCAGGAGGTGTTTTGCTGGACAGTTCCCCGATGTGGACCTGAGCCAGCTGCGGCCATGCTGTGGGTCTTTTATTCTGGTGTAGACATTCCCTGAATGTCTATCATTTCACTGCTGTGAACCTGGTCAGCATATTAGTCATATTTATCAGAACCAGAAGCTCAGTTCTGCTGGTGCTTGGTGGTGGTCATTAATGACCGTCAGAGTATACAGGGAATGAGATTTGGGTTGCCCTTTCCTTCCAAAAACACAATACAGGTGACAAAAGAAAACACAGAACTGTCTTGTATTTTCTCACCTGGGTTGGGTTTTCTACCCCATGACTGCGAATTCATTTGAGAATATCACTCTTCACTCCTTGGCTCAAGTGATTGTTCTTTGCTTAAAGAATGTCACTGAAAAACACAAACGCTACCACTGATCTATGGAACTAATCTTCAAATAATAACCAGCTCTCCTCTGCAGCCAGGATTCCTTCCATCTATCAGAGAAAATTCAGCTCTTAAAAATACAAGTGTGTGTGTGCGTCAGAGAGAGGAGCGTTATACAGGAAAGTGGATTTTTGGGGTTTTTTTGGTAGCTTACTTAGTTCAAGTTTTTTACTTGCTGGACTAGCAGTAGCAAGCCTAGTGATTCAGGAGTAAAGTCCAACTTGGTTACCTAGACGCAGAACCAGAGAATGTGCCGATGTGGCTACTTTTGTGTGTACCCGAAAAGGTCAAATGTATACGGACAATGCTTTACAAAAGGCACTTGGGTCGCTGTGCAAAGACCAATAACACAGGATTAATGTCCAGGGAGCTACTACAAACAGCTGATCACAAGCTCTTCAAAGCCCTATCTGTACACTTCCTGAGCAACAGTGAATTTAATGTGAGGGATCAAAATAGGAGGCAAAGAATTCAAGCCAGAATGACATCTCTCATTTCAAACGATGTCCTTTCATTTCAGCTTCCATTCTCTGGCAATGATGCAACTGATTGCTCCCTCCTTTGTGTTGGTCTATAAGGAAATACATGCTTTGGAGCAGGGGAGGGCTGAAGGAAATATTATGGACGGGATGTTAATTAGAACCAAAATCCTGGATAAAGGAAGTTTTAGGCACACGTCTGAATTTTCTGTCTGGCCCTTATCGCTACACTGGGTTGAACCAAACCATTAGCAAAAATTGGGGAAATTTAAAGCCAGATCAGAACTCCGTGGCTAGGGCCTAACTCTAGTATTCATATTGATGGGAGTGTCATCTCCCATGGAATGGCACAGCAATAGGTTGTAGCAATGAATTTTAAAGGCACATGTCCCATTTTGTCCAGTGCTGTTTTCAAAGTGGATCTGCTACATTCACATATTTAGTCATGTTATGGGGCATGTGTCCATGCTTAATATCTGCAGTGAGTTTTCATCCTACTTTGTACCTCTGCAATGTCACTCTCTGGCTAATCAGTACTAGTGAGCATCCTGCTTTAAAAGCAGGGACACCCTGAGCAAGTTGTGAAAGTCTTTTCTACCTGTAGGCATGACCTGTCCTTGTATTTAGTTATGGTAAAAACAAAAGTCAATGAGTTCATATATATTTGCACCAACAGTAAAACTACATCTGATTTCTAATTGCTTTTTAATGGCAGCCTGACCTGAATTGCCATTTTATGTACATGTCTAGCCAGTGGCTAGGATTAAACTATCCCAGAGCATGAGCTGCAGCCTCACTTGGAAGCCAAATTATATTAATCCATTCTCTGCAATGACAATCTGAAATCTGGATGATGTTTAAAAATGTCTATGGAGTTGAGTAATAGATAAGTTGGCAAAGGCGCTTTTTGGGTTATTAGTGACTTGGCTGGGAGAGGAGTTGATGACCTGAGATGGGATAGGCTGTTAATCCCAGTGTGCACTTAATCAGGATCATTATTCTTACTATATTTAGAAATGGGGAAAAAATCAGGGTGTTGATTTTTTTATGGGTGATTGTTTTTCACATGGGACAGAGAGTTTTTCTGGAGAATTACTGCCCTGTGCATTAGGCAGATTACTGGAATTCCTATCACAGTGCTTCATTCAATTTATGAAGTCTAAGCAGGAGCTACTCTTCATCACAGCTCTGCTCCTCTCACGCTGCAGTACAGTCATAAGGCCCAATCCTGGAATCTTTACTCATGCTGAAGTCAGTGGACTGCTCCTGGGTCGAAGATGCTAGTATGGATTATGTTGGCAGGATCTGGCCCCGAATACTGAATTTATGGCATAAGATTTATGGCAAGAGACCATAAACACAGGGTCGTGATTTAAGTCTGGCTTTCAGTGGAAAGTGCAGCTGGGAGTGAGGAGGAAAAGCATTACAGCCATAAATTCAGGAACTGATAGCAGAAGGTAGGATGAGTGAGGCTAGGGAGACAATGCTTTGTGCATGAAAGGTCCTCAGTGTACATCTATGAAAATCTCTCTTTAGTGTATGGGGGTGGGAAATCAGATCATGAAGACCTGAAGAATAATTGCATGGTTAGCAACAGAGCAAATCTTCATTCTGTTTGGTTCCCATTTGTCTTCTCCTGTGCTGAGTTCTGAGCACAGGCACCGACTTTCTGATATGCTGGGAGGTGCCTGACCACTGGCTCTGTCCCAGGCCCCGCCCCCACTCCACCCCTTCCCTAAGGCCCTACCCTTACTCTTCCTGCCCCCGTTCCACCGCTGCCCTGCCTCTTCCCGCCCCATTCCACCCGCTCTCCTGAGCGCACCGCACCCTCTCTCCTCCCCGCCAGTGCCTCCTGCACGCCGTGAAACAGCTGATCGCGGTGGGCGGGAGGCGTGGGGGGGAGGCGAGGTGGGGAACTGATGGGGGGGAAAATGGGGAACCATTTTTTCCCCACGGGTGCTCCAGCCCCCGAGCACCCATGGAGTCAGCGCCTATGGTTCTGAGCCTTTACTACTGCTCCTCTGGGGAAAAGCTCTATGAAGAAACGCAACCCTGCGGCAAGCAGACTGGAGGGGAGACACCCCCCCACCTGGCATAGAGCTAGAAGCTGGACACTTCACTTTACAGATAAACTAATCTGGGAGAGTTTAGCTTTGTCTACATTGGACTCTTTTACCCAGAGCTAACTGATTGCCAATTACCCTAAGGTGGTTAACATGTTTGTAAAGACTGGTGTGGACACTGCCTTTACAAACATGTTAACTACCTAAGGGTACGTCTTCACTAGCAATGTTAGAGCACTGCCACAGCAGCCATTTAACATGGCTGTGTAGTCGTGGCACAGCGCTGGGAGAGAGCTGGTGCACTGTCTACGCTGCCATGTTACAGCGCTGAAACTTGCAGTGCTCGGCGGGGGGGGGTCACACCCCTGAGCGAGAAAGTTGCAGCTCTGTAAAGTGGCACAGTGTAGACAAGGCCTCAGTTAACTGGCAATCCATGAACTCCAAGTAAAAAACAAACAAGTTGAATGTAGACATGCCCTTCCTTAAGTAAAGGATGAGTGGCTACTTGCCTTCACTCCGTCCTCAGAGAGGATCTATATTCCAAGCCTATGAGCCAGCTGGTATAAATCAGTGTAGCTCCACTGACACCATTTGAGGATCTGGGGCATGTGTACTGTGGGTATCTTCACAGAACAATAACAGAGATGCACACACTTCCTCACCCACCCACATCTTGTGAGCAGCTGCATGTACAGAAATCGATGGGAGTGGAATGAACTCAGCACCTTCCAAGACTGAGCTGATACAGAAAAAATATTGGAGAATAAATGTGCCATCTTTTATGTCAAAGGGGTGACATTTTCCCCTGCAGCCAGGCATGGCAATATCTCCTGAGTTAGGAAGGTGATTTGCTCCTTGGATTCTATCTTACAAAAACACCCTTCCATCCTATAGGATTGTAGCAGGGTGACTACCCCGCTCCTGCCCTGCAGGGGTTAAAGCAGCCCGGGAGAGGGCTGTGAATGGGAAAAGCAGGCTGATTGGGAAAGCAGCCACAGCTGTGGCCAGCTTAATCAGGATCCAGCAGGCCCTTATAAGAGGGCTGTAGGCCAGAAGTGAACCCACACACTCTCTCTAGCTTTCTAGAGAGAGAAGGACCTGGCTGCCTAGGAAGCGAAGAAGGGTACTTAGGGTGGAGCAGGGCTGGGGAAGGGCAGAGGGAGCTGAGGAGCTCCAGTTGAGCAAACCCCCAGGTTGCAGGCCTAGTGAAAGGCCTATGAAAGGGTCCTGGGGCTGCAGAGGGGCAGCCCAGAGATAGGCAAAGGCAGCTGGTCCAACCCCCGTTGCCGATGATGAGTGGTTCATAGACTGCAGTCTGCCCCAGGGAGCGGGGGCTAGATGGAGACTGGCAGTGGCCAATGAGGCAAGGTGCGGGTAGAGGGTTGGGGGATCCCCTGGGTTGTGGGTTACTGCTGGGGCGGAACCCTGACAAGGAGGTCACTGGGGTCTGGGAGGGACACGTGGGCCAGTGGCAGGCGAGACACCGGCCTGCAGAGGGCGCTCCTGGCCAGAAGAGCTAATTCCCAGAATGACTGACAGGAGGTACCGCATCGGTGAGTCGTCGCCCCGGACAAGGATCTTAAAACAAAAAGAATTTACTGTGGGCTGTAAAACTCGTTACGCATGCAGAAAGACAAGAGCTGAAGAATGTTAGTGACTTATCAGCTGTTGCTGTAGCCCCAAGGCGAGGGAAAGGCCCCTTCTCTTGGGTCCCGCAGACTGGCTGTCTAGCTCTACAGGTCAGTGGAAGTTTGCAGGAAGCTGCCGTCAGGGCAGGGTGTTACTGTTTACCCAACGCAGCTCAAGCTCCAAGCAGGAACATACTGCTTCCCCAGCTCTTCTATTTGTGTAACGGGCAGGATAGCTCAGGGGAAGAAGGCCTGGTGTCTAGCTGCAGTCACAGAGCCAGGCATAGGCGTCAAGTATGTTGCAGACAAAAGAAATTCAAAGATCAAGTGCCTACTAGACCCTTGTTTAACTTAAGACAGAAAAGCCCCTAATGTTTAAACTTTTATTACGTCCAGTAAAAGATTAATTGTTATTTGAGATGATCTTAGGGAGGGTCCCTTTTGACTCAGCTGTAGAATAGCAACTGCCAAGCCAGGGACCAAAATGTTCCCATCCCAGTTCAAGCCTTTACTCTGACAGCACGCACAGTGCGAACACAGCAAGGCCACGGCCCAGATGTGGGGCTCTTCTGGCCATTGATTACATCTGTTCTGTTGTCTGGTTCAGTGTTGTTGTAGCTGTTTTGGTCCCAGGATATGAGAGACAAGGTGGGTGAGGGAATATCTGTTATGGGACCAACTTCTGTTGGTGGAAGGGACAAGATTTTGAGCTTCATGGTGCTCTTCCTCACGTCTGGGGAAGGTAACCCAGGAGCTCAAGGTAAATACAAGATGGGACAGACTGTTAAGCATAAGAGGCTCACATGTTGTAGGAGAGGACTTAAAATGAAGTGGGTAGTAGGCAGCAGGATGTGTTATAAATTGTTGTAATGATCAATAAAACTAGTGTCTCTATTAAGTCCATGGCTTTTAGTGCCCAGCAGAGTTATCAGTTTAAGTTCCCAGGCCTGTCTTTTGAAGGTGTTCTGCTGGCTTCCTTCAAGGACTGAGAGATGAGATATGGAGTGATCGCTTTGGGGAAAGTGCTCACTCGTGGGTGAGAGGGTGTGTTTATCTTATTTCTGTGTGAAATTTGAGAGTGTGGTGATTGTCTGGTTTCATCCACGTAGTTGATGTCGGGGCATTTGACGCACTGTTGAGGTGCACCATATGTTATAATAGGCATGTGTAGGACCCATGGATCTTGAAGGTATGTTGCAGGGGGTGTTGATCATCATAGCAGTGGAGACATGTCTGAAAGTTTTGCATCTGTTCTGGCAGGGTCTGGTGCCACTTTGAGTTGGTGTGTCCTGGTCTGTGGGGAGCTTGCTTCTGATGATGAGCTTGGTGAGGCTGGGCATTGAAGGCCAGAAGAGGGGGTTCAGGAAAGATTTATTTCAGGAGGTGGTCCCCATCAAGTGTGGGTTGTAATTGTTTGATGTCGCATGTGGATGCCAGTGTGGGATGGTAGGTGACAGCGAGGGGTATGTGGTCAGTGGGATTTTTTTTTCCAAATTGAAGTAGGTTCTCTCTGCGTTTTATGGCTCATTGCAACAACATGTAACACACTCTGCAGCCTCCTACCCTCTTTTATCCTGACTGCAGAGGTGTTAATTGCCCACTTCAGTTTAAGTGGCTTCCAACAACATGTGTCAACTCCTCATGTTTAACAATCTGTCCCACCTTCTGTTTAGCTTGGGCACTCTGGTTACCTTCCCCAGACCTGAGGAAGAGCTCTGTGAAACTCGAAATCTTGTCCCTTCCAATACAAAATATTACCTCCTCACTCACCTTGTCTCTAGTTGGGTGGCATCTGCAGCCTGGGTTAATGTCTTCTGTGGACTAGGCTATAGTAAACTTATTTTCATTGGATACCTAAACCAGAATTTAAACCCTTTTTCCCCAGAAGGCTCAGAGTCCATTCCTGGCAAGTTGCTGAACCCAGTGGGACTTGAAAGCAGGCAGCATCACACAGCAAGAGCTCAGCGTCTGGCAGAATCAGGTCCCTTGTGAAGCAGTAACTCACACAGTCCCCAGGAGTCAAGAACTGAAGGCCCTGTGGTTTCAGAACTTCCTCAGAGGGGCACACAAAGGGTTTCTTGTAAGATTTTCAATATTTTGTTTCTGGTCTGGTTGCATGTACCATGAGAACAGTTTGTTTTGTGATATCTGTATCATATTTAAGGCAAGGGGATAACACCACCTCTGAGGTAGGTCAATGTAGTTAGGTTGACACAGTGTCCATGTCGACACTGTGTTGCTTACATCGATTGTTGCTGCCTTTCAGAAGCTGTCCCACAATGCCTCACACTGACAGTTAAATTGGTGCAAGGACGGGCACAGTAAACACAAGGAGTGTAGTGTGGACATGCAAAAGTGATTTAATTACCGTGGTGACTGTACGTCGACGTAACTCAGGTCGACATATTTTGTAGTGTAGACTGACCCTTAAATTTGTAGTTCTTATGAAACGTATGAAAGCTCCCTCTAATATAGAAGGGTGTTTTTTACAGTACCACTTGGCCTGGAACATCATCAGCCAGAATTTGTCTCCCAAAATGACAGCAGCCTGAGTAATTGCTAATTATGGCACAGCTAGATAAGGAGATGGAGGGGAGGGGAGGGAGATGTGTCTGATTTTGGGTGTCACTTAGATATTCGTTATCACTGAGGAGGACAGGATCACGTCCTCCTGCAGTTCAGTCAACTGCAGTCACTGACTTAGTGGCAGTAACTCATGCTGTGCTGTCTTGTCCTAGCTTACACACTAACTCAACCTGAGAGTGCCTCTTAGGATCTGAGAGACTGTTCAGAAATGAAGGTGCTCTCCTCCTTCCTGGATCAGGACAGTAATGATCCCATGCCCAGAAAGATCATATTGGCGGCCTGCAGCAAAATCTAAGCTACATTCCCATTCTGCGCAAGTCTAATTCTCACTAGAACATGCCTGCCAAACCCTTCCGTCACTGTGTGAGAACCAGCTACTTATCCGCTTGGCTCAGCGCTGAGTGAACAGGGAGCACTAGCCTACCTCGGCTGGCTGAGTGTCTGGCAGAAAAGTGCAGCTGTCTCCACAAAAACAACAAAACCAAAGAAACCCAACCCGCCAGCCTCTAGCCGCTGTTCTCATTGGTAGTCTCCACTGCAAAGCAAGCCAAAGTCAGTCCTGTCACCCTCGCCCTGTGTGTCTGCATCTCACATTCAGATTATCGCTGCAAACTGTCAAGAGAATTAGGGAGGCAGAAATCAGCTTCAAAGAATGTCAGAACCAAAGATGAGCTAATGTGAGCGGTGCTTTCATGCTCTCCCATCCTCTCCAGCCATCTTTCAGTGAGGAAGAATTGAGGGAGGGGGTTTCCTGTACCAGAACTGAAAGCATGTTACATTTGGCATATAAAGAAGAGACAAGGGTGGATTTGATCTGTTGCTTGGTCCAGTGTTTATACCCACCCCCTCCTCCCACGGTTTGCCTCAGTGGGGAATTGCTCTTGTGACTGACTGGGCATTTCTTGCTGTTCCAGCTCAGCAGCAGCAGCAGTGAGATGTGTGCTTTGGCAGTCGGCAGTCCTGGCTGGGTGTTTCCCTTCTAGCTGGCTCAGGGGGAAGGAGAGGAAAAGGGAAACTTTAGATGTTCTCTAGGAGGTTTTTTGCAAAAAGGACTGAGCTGTTCCGTGTGAAGCCAGGGTGGTGGTGGTGTAAAGGGTCAGGTGAGGTTGGAGCCTCGAGGCAAGCTGGATGGCTGGGATGCTGGGCTTTCTAAAATACCTGACAGAGTTTGAGAGAAGGAAGCCACTTAGAACTCAGCTGGTGCCTCGTGAAATGATCTGGAAGAGAACTAGAGGCACATGTGCTAAAGTGGGAGTGCAGACAGAAAAAGGAGATGGTAAAAATGGCATGACAAGGCCACATACAGATTCTCTCCATCGCTTCCCCATCCTTTTTGATCAGTTTAAAAAATCAAAGGCTGATTGTTCTACCTGCCAGCCCTACAAAGCTTGTGCTGATACCTGGAAGCCTTGCTGGGCTCATTGTGGCTCATGGCTTATCAGTGCAGCTGATCAAATGACATTCTGTGAATTATATTAGCTGTGCTTTTCCTCTCTGTCCTGCTCCCAAGTTTCCTTTCCCTGTGAGTGTCTTAATTATTCATATGAATTTACTGAGTAGTTGGAATGAACAATTTTCTGTCAGTGGGTTGTTTGCAAATGGGTTTGCGGCAGTGAGTTGCTGTTCACAATGAGTCACTGGTTTCCTAGACACATGATATTGATTTTGGTCCCTGATTGGATGCCTGAAACTTTTTTTAATAGGAAAATAATGAAAGCTGTTGTTCAGCACAGTTGCCCTAGTTCCCACAAGAAGACTGGTGTAGTCACATGTAGAGCTGTCATGGTCTAAAACAGGGGTCTCAAACTCAAATGACCACGAGGGCCACATGAGGACTAGTACATTGGCCTGAGGGCTGCAACACTGATCCCTGCCCCCGCCGCCCCCAGGGGGGGCAGGGTGCGGCAGGGGGTCAGGGTGCAGCAGGGGGCTCAGGGAAGGGGGTAGGGATGCAGGAGGGGTGCAGCGGGGGGCTCAGGGCAGGGTGTTGGGGTGCAGCAGGGGGCTCAGGGCAGGGGGTTGGGCTTTAGGAGGGGTGTGGGGTGCTGCAGGAGGGATTTGGGGGGCGGGCTCTGGCCCGGTGTGCACCGGGGGCAGGGCAGGCTGCCTGCCTGCCCTGCCCCCGCACCACTCTGCTCCGGGAAGCGGCCGGGACCTGGGGGGAGAGGGGGCACAGGGGTCTGTGTGTTGCCCTGGCCGCGCCTCCAGGCACCGCCCCCCGCAGCTCCCATTGGCTGGGAACGAGGAACCATGCCCCTGAATGGTCGCAAAGAACAAAGAGCCACGAAGAGATGCTATCCTAGACTAGACTGTTCTACTTAGTTCCCTACATGGCACCCATCCCTGTTGTGTCTAAGCTCTGATCTACGCACAGCTTTTGTCCTGATTTAACTATTTCAGGTAGGGGTGTGATTTTTCCCCTCTCCCCCCCAAAAAAAATAATTAAATCAGTACTGTGCACACAGTTATACTAGAATAGCATTTATTTGAATAAGCTATACTAGTATAAGGATCTTTATACTGAATCCACACTAGGTGGGTTTTACTGCTTTAACCACTGTATTAGCCTAGTTAAAAGCAGTGTGATTTTGTGTGTGTGGACAAGACTCAAACGGCAATTTAGAGTTTGAATGAACGTTCCCAAACAGATGGGCAACAGACTATATTCAGGCTGATTTCAAAGGGTGTCCTTAAGTTTGGGATAAACATATAAATTTCTCATTGGGGGCAGCATGACTTAGTGGAATAAGGATGGGGCTCCTGGATTCTATTCTAGGCTCTGACAGTGTGACCATGGGTACCTTCCCTGACCTCTTTGCATCTCAGTGCTTGTCTGCATCTGCAGTGCTGCTGAATCATGTTGAAACAGTTGCTATATTCCATGCCAGAGGCTGCCCCTTTACAAATGTTACACAACCTAGAGGCAAAGTGCTTAGAGACCCTGTCAGGATGAAAGACCCAATATTATTACTGTCATAGGGATGTCACAAAGCACAGAATATTTACATTCTAATCCTTCGCTAACTTTTAGTTCCAGCAGAAGTTGTGGCATGTGACAGGACTAATAACAACAAAAGAAAACCCCTGCTAATTTGCAGCTGCAGCTCGAAGCACAAAAGGCGTCAAGCAATCGTCCAGAATCAAGTTTCCAAGCCACCCTATCCAGCTGACAGTCGATGCCACTTTGAGAGACCAGGCACTAAGCTTGATCCCACCGCCACCGGGTCCTGTACAATCTGACTGATGTGCAAAGGTCAAGGCTCAGTTGCAATGGGAGGTGAGAGGGCTGCTAAATGCCCGATTTTCAAAGTGATGTGAAACTCCACCAGGGAGGCTGTAAAAACAGACGCAAGCACAGGAAATAATAGCCAATAAGCAGGACTTCCGAGACAATCATGTTCTCATTTTGGTATCAAGCAGCAAGCCAGGAATGAGGGGAAAAATCCCATTCCCCTTCCTCTTTGGTGGTAATGGCTTTGTAATCTCAGCAGAACCTCCAGCCTCTGGGGTTTGTCTGACAGTTTTCTCACCCTACCTGGCTCAGCCTCACAAACATCCATGCTGCACACTACCCAGAGCTGATCCTTCTGAACTCAGTGTGCCCCGTCTGTGTGGCAGTAACAGGAAGCTTCATTCCTTTACTTTGAGGTAAGTGATGTTCTTCTAAATGTACATAATGGTGCCCAGATACCGCAGGGACGATTGCCTAAGAAATATACGTTCTACTAAAGATGAGGATGATGATCCATGTGATGGGTGTCTGAACTATACAACATAGAGGGCCTCACTGACAATCCGCTTTCTTGGCCCAACAGCTATCCTGCCAGGGCAGGGCAAGACAGATACTTCAGGAAGAAATGAAGTGTGCGTCTTCAGGTGGCACATATGCAGAGGTATGTAAAACCAGCTAGTTTGCTGGGGGGCCCCCAGCCTGTCAGGCCATGCCCTAGAGGGAACCAGTGGTTGTTAGCTGAGCTACTTTTCAAGAGTTCTCTTCCGCACTAGATGGGAATCCTGCTCCGCACTGATACCGTAGGGCCTGGAGAAGAGACTCTCTCAACACCCTTTCCTTGCCTCACTAGTGCATCTATGTAACATAGGGCATGAATTGTCCCATGCACTCTATACTTCATTTCCTTTTCATAGCACAGGTGGATTTCAGATGAGAAATGGAGAGGAACCATGACCCAGGTGAATTAAATCTGACAGCGAGAAGATGTTTTTCAGTGATTTGGATATAACAGTCAACTAGCACTGATTTCATAGGGGTGCCAGGACAGCCAGTTCTGCAGAGCGAGGGAGGCCAACCTGCAGTGTTTATAAATTAGCTGTGTGCTGATTGCTTCCATTGTAGGCAGGGCTTTATAGCCTTAAATCTTTTCTTAAGGAAAGAGCTCAGGCAGTCCCAGGAGGTCCCACAAGATTTTCTGCTTGTGCTTCTGTCAAAGCGGTTCACATTAAATGTGGTCCCTGTAAGCCAGTGAGGGCACTGAGTCAGGACAGGGCATCGAGTTTCCAATAAAGTGCTTCCTGCAGTTCAGCTATTGGGTTGGGTCGATACAGGCGCAGGCATCTGAGTAATGTGTAATCAGAAAAGGAAACAGGTCAGCACATGAATCAGTGCAGATAAAGTTCAGGGCATAGGCTAGCAAGGAAATAGAATTTCTGACTGAGCGGGAAGGGAAATACAAAGGGAAAAAGAAAATGGATACAGGAACTAACAAGTAACACTAGAAGCTAAATTCCAAGAGAAGGAGGGACTTACTGGGAAGGAAGAATAAAGGTGGAAGATATCTATTTTAGTACAGAGAAGAGGGGAAAGAATTATCCAAATGATCAAGCAGTTATACACCAAATGGTTGAGCAATTGGGTTTTGATGTCTCTGCATATTGTAACCTCTTTTGGACTGGGAATCATGCATTTTGGGACTTCTGGGTTTCATGAGAGTTAGAAACAATGCGAGAATAATAGACGTGGGCAGCTAATGCAAAATATTTTTTGTGAATGTTCACTTCAATTTTTAATTGAACTTGCTTCAGCCATGTTCATGTCCTCTTACCTTCATTTTCCATGAACATTCAGGCAACCAAGTTTTACTGGCACAAATGTTCTTGGAGATATAATCAGTCTTCTGCATGAATCTTTGTGGGAACTAAATGATAAATTAGTCTGTGCAAGTATCTGCATCAGTTCTCACTGATGTAAGGTACAAAAACAATACCATATAACTTATCTGACTAATCACAGCTAAGCAACTCAATTTGAATTTGGAATATCTAAGATCTGTAGACTAAAAAGTGAAGAATGGAATACGTTTGAGGAACTCATGATCTTCTTGTGGGTATTCCACAAGCAGAAAAAGGCTAAATTAAATGAACACGGTATTCATTTTGAATTATTCACTTCACCATAGAGAAGAACATTGCTGTCTTCTGTTGCACAGTCCGCATGCAGTTGCAGCTGAA
This sequence comes from Natator depressus, assembly GCF_965152275.1. Taxonomy (NCBI): domain Eukaryota; kingdom Metazoa; phylum Chordata; order Testudines; family Cheloniidae; genus Natator; species Natator depressus. The sequence continues at coordinate 80,134,047 of NC_134242.1, read as the reverse complement.
TCCACAAAGATACTGACCAACTGGAGGGAGTTCAGAGAAGAGCAAAGTTGAGCAGTGGGCTGAAAGGAATGGCTTTTGAGAATTGGGGGGGGGGGGGAGGGGAGGCATAACCTCGGTAAGAAACACACTGGAGTTTACAGCCGAGACATCCTGGCTGCAATCAAGGAATACCCTGCTGCAGCCTTGGGGCTGTGCTAGATAAACAGGAGAAAGAAGCTGAAGGGAAGGGGAGGGGATTAGAGGCTTTGCTACGGGTTGCAGGCCCTAGCACACTCACCTGACATCGGCCCTAGAGACTTCTGATTTTTCAGACTGTGAATAGGTTTCTGTGAGACCTTATACCCTTCCTGGATGCCTAAGGGGAAAGGGAGCCAGCCTACCTGCCTCCTAGAATAATAACAGAACTAGGAACCCTGTTGTCTCGGTTTGTTTTGGAGGCCCTCTTAAATAGGACACTTTTGGTTGGTTTTGGCCTTCTACTTCTTAAATCCCATACTGAGAAAAAGATTTTCATAGCTACACTGGTATAACCTTGCTTAGCATATGTCTACACTGGAGGTAGGAGTCAGATTCCCAGCATGGGTAGATAGACTTGTACTAGTGGGGCTTGAGCTAGCATGCTCAAAATAGCAATGTAGATGCTGCTGTACCGGTGGAGACTGAGGCTAGCCACCCAAACTCAGACCCAGGGAGTCAGGTGTGTCTGTCTATTGGGGCATGGAGGCTCCCTCCTAGCTGCAGTGTAGACATACCCAAGTGATGCCTAATTGGGGTGGAGGGCAAAGTTGTCTACAAATATCTCCTAGGGGTAAATACCTAGGAGGGAGAGGAATTATTTCAGGTGGCATAAGGGGGTTTCAGTGGGAGCAGCAGGATGAAATTAAGAAAGGAAACATTTTGGTTGAGTGTTAGGAAAAACTTCCTGCCCGTGAGCTGCACAGGGTGTGAAATAGTCACTCAAAGGGAGCAGTGAAATGAGGGGTGAAAAGGAATTAGTACATCAGCTGGGACACACAGGCTGGACAATGCACTAATCCAGTCTAGGGATTGGACTAGATAGGTCTCTTCCATCTCTAACTTCTGATCCTGTGAAACCAGGAGGAATGAAAGTAAAAACAAGTCAATAAAACCTCTTTAGAATATTCTGTTTCTATTTGCTGTGATGGTGGGTGGAAGGGTCAGGAGATCTGTTAATGCATCTGAATTGATTTGCCTGCCCATAATTAGCAGGGGTGTGTCCAACAATGGAATATTAGCTGACACTGCCAATGTGGTAACGTGGAGAGAAGATCTAGAAGGATAAAACTCTTACCTGTAACAAAGACATATGTCTTGGCCATGAGGTCTTTGTTAGAAAGGAGGTGATTATAAACACAGGTGAAGTAACCAGTGTCGCTGGCTATGGCTTTGTTGATTGTGAGCCTGCTGCAGATCTGCTGTACATTGTCTGAACACTGGTGCTCGGCTATGTGCCACCTGTGTGGCACATCTTTGTGTGGTTCATTTCCCCATAGCCAGGTCAAGGAGGCTGCTCCCCTGTCAACACAACACAAAATACAGATTCTGTCACGGCCTCCGGCATAATGAGTGGAATAATCTACATTTCTTAGGCCAGGTTCTCTGTGGCCAATGTCTGTGATTCCAATTTTCATAAATGTGCCATGTGGTGAGGAATGATAACACTGTTTGTGATGTGATTTATGAGCTGTTAGCCTTTCCAGCACCTTGAGGGAGCTAAGGCTTACGATGCAGTTACTCTGCCCCCCTCCCTGTGGCACGGGACATTTCCTGAGAGAAGCAATAGCAAATGCAAGACCATTTCCTGCAGGCTGGAGGGACAATGTACTTTTCATTTTGAAGGAACAATGTGAACATGAGCTCATTTGAAGTGGCTACATTTATTGCTCTGAAAACTTTAGAAGGCATCAGATACATCTGTAAACTTCTCCTGAGTTAGGCTCTCTGCACATTTTACCAGTTAAGTTAAAATCTCCTTTTTTTTTTTTCTAACACTGGGGTTAAGGAAGGGAGAGAAGACCATTCATGTAACTCCACACCCCATGTTTTCTTTAATTAGCAGTGACTGCATCTTGATTTTGTGGAGTGTCTGGAAGTAGTTGGATTTCAGATCTTGTAATATATGCTTGCATAAGATACAGTATTTCTATTTGGCCCTTCACTGATCTTGGAACACAGGAGTTACCACAGCCTGGCAGATATACTATCTCTTCCATCTAATGTAGTGTCCTGTCTCTGATGTCCAATACATCCTACATTCTGCACTTAAATATCTAGGGCTATTAGGGCTGGATTCAATGAGTGTTTCCATTGACTTCAATTAGCTTTGGATCAGGTCCGTAATACAGTCCTGTTGCATAGGATGTGTAGAAGCGCACAGTTGCAGGGAGAGATCCTGGAGGCATTGTGTCTCAAGGAGGCATTCCAGGAGCTGTGGAGGAGCAAAGGCCAGAGTGGCCCCTGCTACAGGATTCATGAGAGCAGTTCTGTTTGATCAGCATGGAGAGGGAGGAGTCATGGACCAAACCTTCTCCAGACTCCTGTGGAGAAGCTAGGGTCAGTGTTTAGTACTAGTTTGAAGCATTTCTCTTTCTCCATGGGTGCAAGGACAGGATGGGGAGCTCTTTGTGCCTTTTCCCCTCTCCTGGGTGACTGCACCAGGCAAGACACAGTCTGGCCTTTAATTTTAAAAGGACACTGTGTTCACACTATCCTTACTCAGTGGACTGCCGTTGACTTCAGGGGGACTGAGTAATGACCTCTGGCTTTTCTTTACGGTGAGTAGCAATAGAGGGAAAACTTCAGTCAGGGCATATCCGTTCAGTGCAAAGGCACATGTGCTCCCCAAGTATTGTTACTACATCCTGCTGTGAGTTTGTGTTAGCGAGTTGCTCTACAATCTTCCTTTGCGGGTCTGGGTCAGTTGCCTCGTATATGTGTAATGGGTGCCACAAGGGAGTGTGTGTCTGCCAGCAAGGTCCTGTTGCTCCTTAATACAAACATCCTCTTGGCTCTCAACTCTGTCCTTTGTTGCTTTCCTGAAGATGATGATGGAGTTGGGCTGAAATCTGGAGGCTATTCCCAGCATGTGGGTAAAGGAGAGTGCTGGGTAAATGTGTAGCTATCCTCTCTGAGGGCAGCCTCACCCCCATCACTGGATATGCTGCACTGCACCACAGAGATGCTGAAACCCCAGCCTCATCCATCACACCAGCTTCCTGTATTTAAATGCAGAGAGGAAAGAGGCAAGGCAGACTTATTGTCCAGCCTTTTAGGGGGTGGTTCAAACTAAGGGCTCTTTTTCTGTGGAGGAATTCTGCATCCCCACCCCTTCTTCCCAGGCTCATGTCAGAATGACCACCCTTAGCAAAGGAGGGTCTCCCAGCAATGCCTGTCATTGCTCTGCCTCAAGAGGAACTGCAGAGCAACATGTGGTGCTCTGTCCCCTCATCATCTGCACTCACTACGTTACCCGGTCACTGGGGCACGTTTCCTGTCCAATGTCGGAAGAGTAGAGTAATGCCTCCAAGGCTTAGAGGCAGCCTGGTTTAATGGTTGGAGCATGGGCCTAGGAGTCAGGAGACTTGTGTTCTAATCTTGGTTTAGTGCTGATAATGGGGGCAGTGAAAGGACCCACATAGAACAGAGGGAATTTCACTCTACTCTCTACTGTGCAAACCATGCTTCTCTCTTTTGCCGCAATCCAAACCGTCCCAGCTCCCTTTAACGATAGGAATGAGTTCAGATGACGTGTTTTAGGCCAGTTCTTTAAACAGGGTTTTGTGTGTATGCAAGACATGGCACTAGGCTAATTTACACCTGCTGAGGATGTGATGAAAGTGTTCCAATATTTAAGGCACATGAATCATGGGCAGAAGTTCCCGCTTTTGTACCTAGCTGTGGCAGAGACTGGTTGCTTTACCTTAGACAAGTAACTTAACTTCTCTGTGCCTTTGTTTTCCCCATGTGGATAGGGAGAATTACACTTTTCTACACCCAGGGGTGCCATGAGGACTTATGACTTAGTGGCTCTAAGGTAGTTTGAGCTTGTGGGGGCACTACAGAAGTGTAAAGCACGTTATTTATTTATTTATTTATTCATTCTTTCATCCGACAATACATGGATGCGGTGATACTCAAATAAATTTAAAGAGCAACCAATTTAAAAAACAAAACTGAGAACCCACCTCTTTAATTAGCACCCGGGCACCTTGTAGAATTCACATCCACATAACAGCGTGAAAAGAAATAATGCAGCTGGATATTAAAGGACAGTTTAAATTTTACAGGTTTCAGAGTAACAGCCGTGTTAGTCTGTATTTGTAAAAAGAAAAGGAGTACTTGTGGCACCTTAGACTAACCAGTTTATTTGAGCATCTCTGTGTGTATATAATGTCTTCTGCAGTTTCCACGATATGCTATGCATCCGATGAAGTGAGCTGTAGCTCACGAAAGCTCATGCTCAAATAAACTGGTTAGTCTCTAAGGTGCCACAAGTACTCCTTTTCTTTTTTAAATTTTACAGTCATCACCAGTGTCCACAGCTTGCCAAGCTATAAATACTATCTTAAGGTTCTTTTGACCTCACAAGCCAGTACCAGCTGCAGGTATCAGGAAAGAATCTCCTTCAACTGTATAACAATTGGACAAATTAGTGAGTATTTGATGGGGGGGTGAGTGGATTTGCCGGAAGAAAGGGCAACACTGATTTAAATGGACTGATTGGGACAAAATCAGAGGTGACATAAATATCAGTGTAAACTACAAGTTAGTAAATCAATGAAGTGGTAGAATGAATCTAAGCTGGTGTCATTTACATGCTGAAGGAGTGAGTGTGGGTTGGTGGCTGGCAAAACAACCAACAGGATGTGTCAGGTGTAAAATAACGTGTGTGTGTGTGTGTGTGTGTGTGTGTGTGAATGACTGTTTGTAAGCAGTGGTGTCTTTTTGTTGTGTGTTTGTACAGCACTTAGCACAATGGTCTATGATTGGGCTCCTAGGTGCTACAGCAATACAAATACTAAATAATTGTGTATGACTTGCTTTAATGTCAACCTTCTCACATGCTTGTGCCAGGCTTTTAAATCTTCTCACACCCTTCTGGTGGTTATTTATTTTTGCTACAAGCCTGTCCTCCTGTTGTGTAAATCACATTCACAATTACTTACCCTGATTTATATCACCCCCTCCGGGGCCTATCGTCTGATCCAGCGGGACTAACCTTATGTTTTCACAAAGCTGAAAATTCCCCAACTCACTGTGTATTTACTACTCCGGTCGTCTGCCAGTCGACTGCAAGAGAACACCTTACAACCCAGATTTGCCAAGGCTTATCTTCCTATGAATGCAAGTCTTGATCCCAAATTTGGCCTCTTCCCTGCAGGTTTTGCACACTGTGTCAATGGGTGAAAAGTCTCCATAATTTATGACCAACAGTCTGCGTTTTATGAGGCCTGGCTATCTTTGATTTAAAGGATATGATATATTCAAACAGGAGGGGTCTTTAAATATACATATGCTGGTTGCTGTTTGTTTAATTGTCATCTTATAGGCTAGACAGCATTTGGGGTCAGCTTGTGTACACAGAGAGGGCTGATTACCGATTGTGGTCAACAAGTCTGTCACTTATTTACACACACGGAGTGAAATAGAGAATTTGCACACAGCAGAACTGAACCTTAGTTAGGCAAATCCTTATCTGAAAATCCTCAGTATCCGAAAATGAGTGTTTTGTCTCCTATATGATCCATCACTCACAAGACCATGGAAGTCTTTCCATGGACTTCAGGGGAAGTTTGACTGTGCCCATTTGCAACATAGAGGGTCCTCTTGATCTGAAGAAGTTCTCTCCCCTCCATTCTATTAGACTAAATAAGATCCTACTCCACATGAAAATGCATGTCAGGGAAAAATATAGCAAAAGCTCCCCAGCTGCGGTTGAAGAGTACCCTTTTGATCCTGGGGTGGTTTTGTGCCCAGGCAGCCAATACATATCGGGGAAATCGGACACTGCTGGGGCAAACCTCACCTGCATGTTATGGCGAAGAAATCTCCTGCATTGATTACAATTTGATCTTCTGTAATGCTTAACTCTGGTTTCAGTAGCACTTCTTCCAGAGCAAGACCTGAGCCAACATAAGGGAGAAAATACACAGTTAGGAATGTTTTCCAGGGGATACATTTATTAGAACAGACACAATCGAATATGAGGGAGGCTTTCTGTAGTTCATATCTTTGGGGCCAAATTCTTCTCTCACTAAACTCATGTAACTCCACTGTAGCCAGGGGCTACATGAGGTTAAGTGAGAATGGAATTTGGCCCTTTTCCTTTCCAATGTTTATAATGTCTTCTCTAATGTCTGAAAATAACATTTCTTTCCCCACTTCTGTTTCATCTAGAGGTGGATCCACTCCATGTTACTCCCATTTTAGGCTAGACTAAGTCTATTCATTTCCATTACACTGACATAAAAGTGGAGTGCATGAGGCCCTCAGTGAATAATTCAAGTTGTTGCATGAGACTATACATTTTAAGTGTATGGTTTCCTTTAATGAATGACATACATGGGGAAAATTTCTGGGGAGCAACTGCCTTCCCTTTATAAGTCTGCAACATCCAGCATATTAAAAAACAACACAACAATGACAAAACCTGCAGTATTCATGAGTAATAGCCACAAATACGGCAGTGACAGTTGCTTTGTTTGGGGACATTATTGTCGCAGAGTATAGCACTGTTTCATAAGGCAAATTTACAGCCGTGTTTGTGGTCCTAACACCAATGTCAGTCTGTCACATGGCTGGTGTGCAAAACTCTCTCGACAGGGCAGTCATCAGCTTTTACTGGATGCTATCCTGACCTTCAAATTCCCTAGAGCTCTTTAATAACTGGCAGTGAGGATGCTAAGAGTATGTTTTATTTTGCCCCCTGTGACAAAGTTCCTCCTCTACCTTGGTGGGTCTTGCGCTTATTGGCCGATTTGCTCGCCTCGGAGATTCATGGCAGCCCTCAGTTTGGCTGTTTTCGTGAACCCACAGTCCAGGTCAACTCCTTCAACTCCTCCTGTGTCTGACCAGGAGCTGGGAGGTTTGGGGGGAACCTGGGCCCGCCCTCTACTCCGGGTTCCAGCCCAGGGCCCTGTGGAATGCAGCTGTCTAGAGTGCCTCCTGGAACAGCTGTGCGACAGCTACAACTCCCTGGGCTACTTCCCCATGGCCTCCTCCCAACACCTTCTTTATCCTCACCATAGGACCTTCCTCCAGGTATCTGATAATGCTTGTACTTCTCAGTCCTCCAACAGTACGTGTTCTCCCTCTCAGCTCCTAGTGCCTCTTGCTCCCAGCTCCTCACACGCGCACCACAAACTGAAGTGAGGTCCTTTTTAAACTCAGGTGCCCTGATTAGCCTGCCTTAATTGATTCTAGCAGCTTCTTGATTGGCTGCAGGTATTCTAATCAGCCTGTCTGTCTTAATTGTTTCCAGAAGGTTCCTGATTGTTCTGAAACCTTCCCTGTTACCTTACCCAGGGAAAAGGGACCTACTTAACCTGGGGCTAATATATCTGCCTTCTATCACTCTCCTGTAGCCATCTGGCCCGACCCTGTCACACCCCTCAGTATTAGTAAATCATACTTAGCATTTTTCAAAGGTAGATCTCAAAGCAGTTCACACAGATTGGTTAACATGTTATCCTGGTTTTACAGATGGGGAAATGGAGGCACAGAAAGGTGAAGTGACTTTGCCATGGTCACACAGTGAGTCACTGGCAGAGCACAGAGAAAATCCGATGTTTGCTGATGCCCACAATGGTGCCCTCTGTCCATTGTGCACTGCTGCTCCTCTCTTTGGCAGAATTTGCCATTCGACTGAACTCTTAAAGTGATCCTGTCAACTGATTTCAAGGTCCAAAGGTTAGATTTTGTTTTAAAAGGGTTTTATGAGACCTAGCCTAGATTGAAATGTATGTATTCATGGTAGAGTTCAATAAATGTAAACATCACCCTCCTCTGCTATGAAGCCAAACACAGCTGCAGAAAGTGAAACTGACAAGAAACAAAAGTGAAACTGGCCAGAGCAGTTGTCTTGCCCACACTGAGGGAAGAGTAATCAGTACAACCACAAATATGCTTCGATTTGTTTCTCATTTTCCAGAGCTATGACATTAAATTCTTATGTTTTCTTTCCCTGTATGCACTTCAGATCTTCATCTTCTCCCTCACATTGAACTTGTTAAGCCAGAAATCCTTAGCTTGACTTATAACAAAGGCATTTTACTCAGCAGTGTAGCGATGGTAACATATTGAACAAAGAGAAACAGAGCTTTCAGATGGATGAAAAAGTGCTTTCCCTCCTGCCACTCCCAAATTTCTGTTTTAAAAAATTCATGTGAAATGGTCTCGGCACTGCATGTTCCTTCCGCGAAAAGTGACTCACTCCCATATACAGCAGTCTGGCTCCTTTCGTGAGCTATTCAAATTCCCGTCAGAAACTCAGCAGAGGCTAGCTAATACCTGAGAGCTCCAGCCTTCTAAAAACGTTGCTTTCTAAAGACGGCTCCACTCAAAAACATTTTGCGAGAAACCCTCAGCAGGTGATACCAACTCTCTTCCTGAACTGCAAGCTCCCTCTCAGATGAGACATTAAACCAAGGTCTTGACTACTTGTCGTCATTAGAGATCCCATGGCACGTGTTGTATGACGACTGATATTATATAAGCTCCAGGGTCCTGGCCAAATTCCAGATTTTGCATTCTACCCTGTAGTTTCAATTTTACTTATTCTTCACTTCTTTGTTTGAAAATTGTTACAGCAGGTGATGTCATGGGTGCACAGTAACTGCTGGGTTTCTAACATGTCCTTTGCATAACCACACCCACCTATGTAACTTGACACCTATTGTTACAAATCTACTTTTCAGCTACTTCAGTTCCTCTAAGACAACACATTTATCTTTTCAATAACAACTGGTCCTGTAACAACCTGTCAGTGGCCAGTAGGTTTGGAAATATTTTTCAGTTTGTCATTTAATTAGCCAGCTGAGCTTTATTTGAGTCCTGTGTGTATCTAGCTGGTTTTCTCAGGATATAGCCGCTAACGTGACTTGGGCTAGCTACATGGTGCTACTTGGCAATACTGGGTATGTAACCAGCCGACTGCGACCCGACATCATCATGACCGACAGGGAAAAGAAGAAGACCCTCATGGTGGATGTCAGGGTGCCATTCGAAAACAGGTCACTGGCTTTCCACAATGCCCGAGCTCGTAAGGTGTTGAAATACACCCCACTGGTCGACACCCTGAGAGCCCAGGGCTCCGAGGTCCAGATCCACACCCTGATTGTGGGAGCCCTGGGCGCATGGGACCCTCACAACGCGCCGGTGCTGAGAGTGTGCGGAGTCGGTCAATGCTATGCCCGGCTCATGCGATAGCTCATGGTGTCTGACACCATCAGGTGGTCAAGAGACATAGACCCGGAACACATCATGGGACACCGTCAATACCAGGTCAAGTAATCGAGACCGCTGGTCAAGGAAATATCCTACTTCCTTCCTTCCCTGACGAACCAATGGACGCACCCCACCCATGTCCTTCTTCACTACACCAATACTGACTTGGACTCTTAATACATTCTGTGGGTGGTGTACCTGAGATCACTTATCCACTGATGTTTTAAAAACTCCCGCACGCCAATCTGGGTCTATGCTAGATATGTACTATGTATGTATCTTGTGAACCTTGTAACCGATACTTGTAATCCCTCATAACCCAAGCCTGACCCCAGATGTAAAATACCTTCCCTCTTAACTTCTGTAAATTTGACTTTAAACATTAACTTTAAGAAAAATTTTAATTCTTCACCTGGTCCCTCTGGTTCCTGCAGGGCTAACATGGATCTTAAGTGGTGCATTATGCTGGCTTTGTGCACAGGACTGAATTTCATCTTTAATGAGTGAATGCAGCATTGTTGCACTGGCTCTGTAGTGCAATACCATCAGCACGTTCTTGGCTGGCACTCGCTGATTAGATCTGAGCTGCTGTTGTTACGGGTGAGCAAGGCAGTTGTGAGGTTTTCATAATACTTGAAAATGTTTTTGCAAAAGACAAACGTGTTTTTCAATTACAGTGTTTATGTGACTGAGCTACCTCTTTCACAGAGTTTGTTTTGGCTTCAGGAAGCCAAAGAACAGAATAAACAAAATGTAATTTCAATGCTTTTCTCCCCCATGCAGAGGGGGAAAATCCTTACCACACACACACACTTCATGACTGCAGCCAGGGAACAGGACAGGTATTATAAACACAGCGTGTGCCTTCTCCTACTTGCCAAAGCCATATTAGAGAGTGGACAGAAAAAAAAAATCAAAGGTGAAATGAAGAGGGTGGACCAGTGGGAAAACTGAAGCCGCATTGAATTAGAATCACTAGATGCTGAAACTAGCAAGGTGACCACTCATGGAATTTACATCCCTCCTGCAGTCCCACCAGGGCCTGACTTTTCTTCCACTTTCCAGATCATTGCCCTGTTGGCCAAGAGATCATTTTTCTTGGAGGCTGGGGGCTGCCACAGGGCCTGGTGGGAAACAAGAATGGGAGTCGCCCTATTTTAATATTTGATTTATTTATTTGGAGAGGCTCAGGGGGTTGAGAAGCCAGTGGAATTATGAAAGTAACTTCCAGCAGAGAGTGGCAGGGCAAATAAGCTAAGTCATGCTTAACAAAACATACCTGAACCTCCCTCCCCAAATACTGCATCCTAATATGAATTTCAGAGTAACAGCCTTGTTAGTCTGTATTTGCAAAAAGAAAAGGAGTAATTGTGGCACCTTAGAGACTAACCAATTTATTTGAGCATAAGCTTTCGTGAGCTACAGCTCACTTCATCGGATGTATTTAGTTAGGGCTGGATTCTGGCACCTGTATTCACACTGAACAATACCATCAATAGGATAGCGGCAAGAAGGTACTGCTCAGCTCGAGGACGGGTGGCAGAACTGAGCCCTTAGGGGTGAGATATGCAGCTCTTACTCTCCCTGGTGAGCACTTACTCACAGGAGCAGGGCCACTGATGTCAGGGTTGAGCAATCTAGCCTCAAAAGTCCTGTCAGGTCAAAGTTAAAGTCAATGTTTGCTTTCATATGAAGAAGCTTTTAAAAGTCCTTGGAAGCTTGTCCAGTGCACTGCTTATTTATTTATACTGCAACATGGTGAATTCTATTGCTGCCCTGCTCAGTGTATTCAGGTGAGCTATTTAGATTTTATGGCTCTATCAATAAATCTCTCAGCATTTACCAAAAAGATTTTTTTAATCCCCTGCACATTCAATCAAAATGTCAACCAGACACTTACAGAATCTCCCTTAAAAGGCTCCATTGTAACTCCCACAGGCCTCAATTCTACAACCCAATCTGATAGGGCAGATTGTCCCTGGACCTGAACAGGGTCCTGCTGAAGTCAATGGCCCCTGCCCACCCAGCTCAGATTGCAGAATCCAGGCCTAGAATAACTTTCTCCTTTTCCCCAGTAAATAATTCTTGTCCTTCTCTTAGTAGTACAAGGGTCATGACATTCATAACAAGTGCTCTTGCCAACTACCTCATTACCAGAGCAAACCTACAATGAAGAGGAGGCAGGAAACCCGTCTCCACTTTGCAGTACAATACATAAAAGCAACAGGAAACTCATATCAGCACCGGTGACTGCTCCTGCCATCTTCTCCTCCCTGAGTTATTGGTGGGTACACAGTACAGAGGGGAACTGCAGTGAGGTCAATACAGCCTGTATTCATTGCTCTGCAGGGTTTGGGTGGGGAAGTGGGTGGCTGGCCTGGTCCCCTCTTACTCCCACCCCTTGCACAGATCCCTGGGGTCTGGGATGGGAGGGAGGAGCCAATACTGCGGACTGGCCCCCATCCCCTTCTGCACAGTGAGGGCCACATCTGTGTACAGCATTCCCTCCGCATGCAGATCTGAGGGGAGGTGATTGGGGCCCTGGGTAATTTAGTCCAGGCTCAGCACTTAAAAGAAAAAGGGTTTACCATCTTAGCATGATAATGATTTATTTGTATTACAGTCGCATGTAGGTGTGGTCAGGTCCATTATGTTAGGTGTTGTACAGGCATAGAGTAACAGACAGCCCCAGCCCCGAACAGCTTACAGTCCAAGGCATCGTCACCAACTCTCATGATTTTTCACAAGTCTCAGGATATATGGTATTTTTTCCTAAAGCCCCACTCCCTGGAGTCAGGTGATGTGGTAAACATCTCATTAAAAAAGTCACTTTCTTGATCTCATGGTTGAAAAGAGCGTGAAAATGTGAACCCTGAGGGCTCCAACACTGGAAGATAAATAAAGAGAACTCAACATTTATCATTATTTTTTAAATCTCATGGGTTTTGATCACTTGGGATTGGCAAAACAGATGCATGGTGGGGAGGGGAGATACAGGCACAAATAGGGGATGTGACTGTGCCTAAAATCTTACAGCTGGTCGACGGTAGAGCCAGGAACAGAACCCAGCTTTCTCCTGGCTCCCAGCCAGTACCCTCGCCACTGCATCATGCTGTTTCTAAGAACTGTTTCCAGGGAGTTTTTTAAAACATTTCTCTGTGATGTTGAAAACACAACCACAACCACGTTGTGCAAGTGCCTGGAAACCAAGCTGAGTCAAATGCAAAAGGTAATCCAGTAACTGTAAAGGGAAGAAAATTGTATCCAAAATTCTTTCACTTGTAATAATCTAAGGTATCATTTGTTGTACAGGTCAAGTCAATTTTTAATTTATGATTTTAAGCATCATCTGTGCAGTGTAACTTCACAACCCCCTAGGTAGCAGTCTTGAAAGGAATACCGCAAGTGCTTGGAGAGATTGAATATGTACATGAATAGGGACAAATAATGTCAATATGAAATCTGATGAAAAGATCCATATGTCCATTCTGGTGGTGAGATATAATAGATGTGTAGGCTGCTGTTTGACTTCCAGTCCAAGCTGTTGTACTGTTGGTTGAAACTATAGTAAAGAACAAAATTGTCAGACACACAGATGAACATAATTTGTTGGAGACAAGTCAACATGGTTTTTGTAAAGGGAAATCATGCCTCACCAATCTACTAGAATTCTTTGAGGGGATCAACAAGCATGTGGACAAGGGAGATCCAGTGGATTTCCAGAAAGCCTTTGATGAGGTCCCTCACCAAGGGCCCGTAAGCAAAGTAAGCTGTCATGGGATAAGAGGGAAAGTCCTCTTATGGACTGGTAACTTGTTAAAAGATAGGAAACAAAGGGTAGGAATAAATGGTTGTTTTTCAGAATGGAGAGAGGTAAGTAGTGGTGTCCTCCAGGGGTCTGTACTAGGATCAGTCATATTCAAAATATTCATAAATGATCTGGAAAAAGGGGTAAACAGTGAGATGGCAAAATTTGCAGATGATACAAAACTACTCAAGATAGTTAAGTCCCAAGCAGACTGCAAAGAGCTACAAAAGGATCTCTCCCAACTGGGTGACTGGGCAACAAAATGGCAGATGAAATTCCATGTTGATAAATGCAAAGTAATGCACATTGAAAAACATAATCCCAACTATACATATAAAATGATGGGGTCTAGTTGTTACCACTCAAGAAAGATCTTGGAGTCATTGTAGATAGTTCTCTGAAAACATCCACTCAATGTGCAGCAGCAGTCAAAAAAGCGAACAGAATGTTGGGAATCATTAAGAAAGGGATTGATAATAAGACAGAAAATATCATATTGCCTCTATATAAATCCATGGTATGCCCACATCTTGAATACTGGATGCAGATCTGGTCACCCCATCTCAAAAAAATATATATATATTGGAATTGGAAAAGGTTCAGAAAAGGAAAGGGCAAAAAAAATGATTAGGGGTATGGAACGGCTTCCATGTGAGGAGAGATTAATAAGACTGAGACTTTTCAGCTTGGAAAAGAGATGACTAAAGGGGGATATGATAGAGGTTTATAAAATCATGACTGGTGTGGAGAAAGTAAATAAGGAAGTGTTATTTACTCCTTTTCATAACGCAAGAACTAGGGTCACCAAATGAAATTAATAGGTAGCAGGTTTAAAACAAACAAAAGGAAGTATTTTTTCACACAACGCACCGTCAACCTGTAGAACTCTTTGCCAGAGGATGTTGTGAAGGCCAAGACTATAACAGGATTCAAAACGAACTAGATAAATTCATGGAGGAGAGGTCCATCAATGGCTATTAACCAGGATGGGCAGGGATGGTGTCCCTTGCCTCTGTTTCCCAGAAGCTGGGAATGGGTGACAGGGGATGGATCACTTGTCGATTCCCTGTTCTGTTCATTCCCTCTGGGGCACCTGGCATTGGCTACTGTCGGAAGACAGGATACTCGGCTAGATGGACCTTTGGTCTGATCCATTATACCTGTTCTTATGTTCTTATCTCCCTTTTATGTAATTCAGCACAAGGAAGAAAGGAAATGTGAGCCATGACATAAAAGATGGTCTAACACCTGCATCAGATGTCAAAGAATAATTAATAATCAGACAGGAGGCTGCTATCTTGACAGCTACATAAAGCATTTTAGGACTAAGACCCTGAATCTGCAAAGACTCATGCACACAAATAGCTTTATGCACATGTTTGACCTCAATAGTCTATCCATGTGTAAAATTGCACTCATATGTATGTCTTTGTAGAATTAAGCCCCAGGAAATATAAGGTCCCACTAGAAATCACTGAAAATCAGATAGTTTCAAAGTTGATTTAGGGGGAAAATATATATTCTTAACATTTTCTTTTAATTTAATTATTGATAAGAGTTTGGGTTTTTATTTTTTAACACTAAGACATTTTATCCTAAAGTGACTTGATCCTTTTATCCAAATTAGAACGTTTGTCTCAAAGTTGAAGTGTAGACTAGAAATGTGGCTGGACTCTGAAAAGTGACTGTGAAAACACGATCGTGGGGCTGTAAAAATAACACCCTGGGTTGTGGCTTGAGTGTCATCACCGGTAGATAAAGATCCTGCAGCTCGCGCATGGTGAGGCATAGAATGGCAGCAGTTCTACTGGCGATGCAAGAGACAGAACAGACGGCAGCTCAGTCTCCTATTGCTGTTTTGCCTCGGCAAGGCTAACTGGAGTAAAAAGCAATATTCCGTACTTCTGACGGCAAAGTCAGCAAATCTGATTCTGAGAAAGCTCCTCTGATGGGTCATAAGGTGTTATTTTTACAGGGGTATTTTAATGATCATAATCACACCAAAGGAGATCCTACTCTCACTTGAGGGAGGAAGTGCTGCTATTCAGTGAATAGTTGTGTGCATGAAGACCGAACATCCATAATCGTTTGTGGATTTAGGTTCAAGGTCACCATTCATAGGAGGGCAAGAAACAGCTGTGCTACCAGCTCTCGTGATTTTATCATGAGTCTCACAATATTTGCTATGTTTTATTAAATCCCCAGCTCCTGAAGCCATGTGATCATGAAGGAATCTCAGCTTTTTTCTTTCTTTTTTTTTTAAAGTAAGTTTCTCTAGCCCTTGTGGTAATGGGGAAAGCTTGAAAAATACCAGAAGGTAAATAAAGACCGCTTATCCCAATTTTTAAAATCTTATTATTTATGCCAATCTCATGATTCTGGGGGGGATGATTTTTGAATGTTTGGGATTGGCAATACTAGAATCAGATACTAACATATAATAGGGTGAGATGCCTCATCTTCTCCATTCAGAACACATAGCTTCCACAACTAAATGGCACTATTGCTACTGCTTTGACCTCATCTGCAAGAGAGGAGGGATGGTGTTGTGGTTAAGGACCTGGGCTGTAACTCAAGAGATGAGAACATAAGAACGGCCCTACTGGGTCAGACCAATGGTCCACCTAGCCCAGTCTCCTGTCTCTGACAGTGGTCAGGGCCAGAGCTTCACAGGGAGTGCACTGAACAGGGCAAATCTGGAGATTTCGGTTTAATTCTTGACTCTGGTATAGACTTCCTAGGTGACCTTGGGCAAGTCACTTCATCTCTCTGTGCTTCAATCCTGCATCTGTATACTGGGGACAGTCTTACTCAGTTTGCCTGCCTGGTCTGTTTAGCTTTCAAGCTGTCTGTTTCCATGTGTTTGCAGAGTGCTCAGTGCAGTGGGGCTCTTTAGGTGCTGCTGTAATACAAATAACAGAGGCAGTATTAGTCTGTGTGCACATTGCCCCGCTGAACAACTCTGTCAAAGATTTCTCAGCATAGCATTCAAAGCTTATGATAAAGACATTATTATAGTGGGAATGTCATAGGAGTTAGGGGAGGTATGGTTTAGACGATGACTTATCTCAGATCTTCACCAGTATAATAAATGCCCTGCATGCCTGGTGCTGACATCCACACCCTTCTGCATGCTGCCTAAACCATGCTTATCATCAATCACCTGATTCTTCAATGCTGGGAAAAACACTCAAAGGTGATGTGAAAATAAAATACGGGCCCGGAAAACAAAGCTCCTTCAAGAAGTGAGAGCCGGTCAATAGCAACCTGCCAAACCATCAGAGCAGGCAGGAGAAGTTTCAAATGCACGTGCTTCTCAGGCACGTGGAACAGTCACATTTTTAAACAGAAGCCCAGTACCAAGCATACAGAGGCAAGGCGGCTACTTAATGGCCTCCAAATATAGGGCTTGGCTGTAAAAGAAAACTCCTAAGGAAGATCGCTGATAAGCCTTTCTCTGTAAATGCCATGAAGGTCGTGGAGATGGGCCTGTGAACCAGAGCAACGGATGTCACCCGTGTCAACCTGTATGCCCTCACGGCCATCTGGCTCGTCAGCACCACCAACACTGTTGGTAGAGCTCTGCTCTCAATATCATCTGACCATTGATCCACCTGCCCTCTTTCTTGCTCCCGGGGAAAATCAGGACTGATGTAGTGTCCTGAAGCTGGGTGCTGACAAGTAGGTAGGTTTCTGTGCCTCTTTCTGGGAGAAGCCCCCTGTGAACTCAGTTTGACAGTAGAAGGGAATGTCATTGTGGCCACATTAGAAAAGGCCCCTGATTAAAGCTTTCTACACACCATAGATTAAATGACAGGCTGCTGCTGAATGTTTCAGGTATGGAGAGAGACAGCAGACTGGCAGATGAATTTTATGTTTCAGGTACCTAATATCCTGTTGATTTCAGGGCTATGATTTCAGGGATGAGGGCTGCTCACCAAGTTCAGCTGGAGACTAGCTACAAAGAGATAAAGTACCTGACAGATTGTGTAAGGTGTGACAAGCAGGCAAACCACCAGCAGTGGTTAGTTTCTGTTTTGTCACATAAAATATGAAGCCACATTTCCAGTGAGTTCACACTACACTCACTAGAAAGAAGATTTTGCAAACAGAGGCCTATCATGGATTTTAAAGCCACACCTGATCTATGTGGTGAATTTTCACAGGTGCTGAGTACCTACAGCTCAATGCGCATCAGTTGGATGCTACACAGTTTATAGAGCACTTTGAAACTTTTTTTGAGTTGAAAGGCATTGTACAAATAGAAGCAATGTACCTTTCCCTAAGAAGTCGTGTTGATATGATTATTTATATAACAGGAATGCCCATAGACCCCAGCCAACATCTGTGCCCCATTGAGCTAGATTCTGTAGGTACACAAAACAAACAGCCCTTGCCCTGGACAGCTTACAATTTAAATAGACGAGGTGGGGAAAATGGATACAACATACAGGCAGCCGATTAGCAATTAAGGGATTAATTGATTGAACTGTTCCAGGTCAAGCTGGGAGACTCTGGAAGAGCCAGGACTCAGATCCAGGTTTCCTGAGTCCAATTACTTGTCCATGAGACCATTCTTCCCTGCACTGAAGCTACACAACTTGGCAGGAAAATTGGTCAACATTTAAAATTTTTAAACCTTTAGGTTTTGTGGGGTTTTTTTAGGGGAAATGTATAAGACAGAACACAGAGAGCCACATATTCATGGAAACTTCTGTGAGTGTAGAAGAGTGTGTGTGAGCAGAGCACTGGCAAAACTGCCCAAAGTTACAGATCCAGTTCCGAGAAAAGGTTAACGAATTCATTCAAAGCAGAGTAAAACAGTCTATAGATCTGCTTTACCGACCATTAAAAAGCTGCCAATAAAGACTCTAATCCCAGAGCTGTGTCAATGGACAAAGCAATGGGTTTCATATTTTTGCTGACTTTCCAAGCCAGGGGAGTTAATATGAATGTAGCTGATTCGTGAGCAGCGTAGTCCACACCTGTTCTTGTTTTCAGTGCTGCACAAACAGACCGCCTGGTACGGCTCGGCTAAAGGCAGTAGCTTGGGTGTGAATGTTTCCAGCATCAACAAAAATAACATCATCCGTCCCAAGTGGATGGGAGATCTCCTGTATCGCAGTAAAAACAACTGCTTAGCAGAGTCAGTGTTAAAAGATAAGAAACGTTTCTCATGGGCTTTGCTGAGTTCCTGCAACACTGTCTTACCCAGAGACACATCAGCATTTCCAGACAAACTGCCACAGGGTCACTCACACTGGTTTCCTCCTCTAATCAACAGCAGCCTTTTGGACGGGCCACTCAATTGCCTTGCGTGTTGCCGTTTGGAAACCCTGTGTTAATTACCAGGGCCTTTCACCCTTTGTTTCTCTGCTTTAGAAATGCAGCCGTCACATTCTGACCACACCTGCTTGGAGGAAACTCCTTGAGTGGCTGACACCATACGCTTTCCTGATTCTTACCAACCACTGTATCAGTTACAGATTTATGGAAAGGGGCCACAGAAAGCGGTGGCAGGTCAAGACTGCTTGGTCTTGAACTGCATCAACTCATTAATCAGAGTCATTGTCTGCTCCTTGACACCGTGGTGCATAGAGAGCTTAATAATGACAGAGACATTGCCACTCTGTGTCCATTTTGAGTTATGGAGGGGCCATAGGCATGTCCTTTCTTCATAGTTTTATGACAGATCCAGAATTTAGAACTTTCAGGCATAAGATAAACATGAGAGCTGGGAAAGGGGGTAGCACCATCTGCAATCAGCTGCAAAGTGATATTCACTCAAGCGTGGTTTGAAGTATTTGGGAAATGCAGTAATCTCGTAGCTATGGAAAAAAGGCAGGGAATGTTATTTCATGGTCAAAATGATGGCAATTCCTTTGGGAAAGAGAAGACCTGGCACAGCTCCAGGATTTAGAAATATGCAGAACCAGTGGGAGGGAGAAAGGAGTCCATGCTGATTTGATGCACGAGGGACTCTTTAGAAAAACCAAAAAAGGAAAGGGGCTGCATTAGCCTTCCCCTACCTAGTCCTCCCAAAAGAAGCTTTTAGGGTTACAGATGCAAGTGTTTCACATCTTGTTTCCCAGACGCTATTACTAAATGTGAGCTGCAGACATGTCCTTCAGTTCTTCATCCCACGGGACTGACTGTAAGGAAAAGAGGTGTCTCTTCTCAGGACAGGACTTTAGTGCGGGTGAAGTTACTTATTGACAGGCCTGGAGAATGAGGGCCACTGTTCAACTCTAGCATGGGCATAGCATGGGCAGCAGCAATGTATGATCTCACTGCCCCAATGGGTTTGACCCAATCAATGCTCATTGACATCAATGGGAAACTTTCCCTTAATTTCAATGGGGTTTGATTCAAGCCTAATATGTCTTACCAATAATGTGGAGGAAATACCACTAAGGGTGAGACAGCAGATCACGCTCCCTCCGCCCAGCCACAACCTCTCTCCGGCTGCCATTTGGACAGCAGGAGGCATTTAACAAATCTCCTCAATGATTTTGTTGCCACCTCAGCTTCACCCTACTGGAAATGCTAGAACTGGAAGTCTCTTCTAGAGTCTTGTGTAGAGACAAAAGTGGATCTCTGCCAGGTTTTTTTCCTCCTTCCCTGGAAGCACCAGGTATTAGCCACTAACAAAGGCAGGATAGCGGACCGGATAGCTCCGTCTCTAGTCTGATCTCATGTGGCCAATCCTATGTCCCTGTGTTAGCTCAGAATTCTCATAAGGGATGAGTTTTGGAGGAGGTATTTTTGCACTGATTTATCATCGCTTCTCTCGTGTGTCAGCCTGACACCTCTTCATAGATGCAGACATACTTAAACATGGGCTGCACGTGAGGGTTTCTAGTTTTCCAAAAATGCTTTGTTCACTTCCCATTAATCTAATCAGGATTGCTCTATGTGGGATCATCTGTATGTTGCGCATAGTCACTTAGACAGTTTTGGATGCTAAAGAAAGAATGTTTTAAAACCCCTTTAATTAAATTACTTTATTATTTTGAGCACTTATCAGCAGATTAGCTCATTTATCAAAGGTGACATGTGAAGCAGGAAAGTCAACAGCAGTAAGTCGCGAACTTCATGTATGTCATTACTACGGCAGTAAACACTGTGTTCGCTCACACATCACTGGGATTACATTTGGCACCTCTATATTTCTTTCAAACTTATTTGTTTTGTACAGCTGCAAATAATGAAAGCAATCGTTGCGCTGACTCCACTCCAAGAATTATTCCCCAACTTCTGAGTACGTACAGAAAGAATCACTCCTTATTGAAATATATTCTGGTAAAAAAAATAAGTGGTAAATTTGTATCTGCCCAAGCAATAATTTCTCTCCTGTTCCTACTTTGCTTTAATATTTATATTTAGGCTTGGCAGAATTTGATTTTTTTTATAGTTTCAGTTGATAATATCAATGTTTATTTTTAAGAGCTTTTACAGAATTTTTTCTGTTTAAGTTTTCACACGCGTAAAACTACGTTTTTAAAGCATTTTTTCTATTTTTATTGATTTAAATTGTCCCAGTTGTGGGAGATTATGTGGGGTGTCAAAGAATAGTTGCTCCAATCCCTCAGACAGAGACAAACACCTGCAAGATCTCTATCAAGCGTTCTTACAACTACAATACCCACCTGCTGAAGTGAAGAAATAGACTGACAGAGCCAGAAGAGTACCCAGAAGTTACCTACTACAGGACAGGCCCAACAAAGTAAATAACAGAACACCACTAGCCATCACCTTCAGCCCCCAACTAAAACCTCTCCAATGCATCATCAAGGATCTACAACCTGTCCTGAAGGATGACCCATCACTCTCACAGATCTTGGGAGACAGGCCAGTCCTTGCTTACAGACAGCCCCCCAACCTGAAGCAAATAGTCACCAGCAACCACACACTACACAACAAAAACACTAACCTAGGAACCTATCCTTGCAACAAAGCCCGTTGCCAACTGTGTCCACATATCTATTCAGGGGACACCATCATAGGACCTAATCACATCAGCCACACTGTCAGAGGCTCGTTCACCTGCACATCTACCAATGTGATATATGCCATCATGTGCCAGCAATGCCCCTCTGCCATGTACATTGGCCAAACTGGACAGTGTCTACACAAAAGAATAAATGGACACAAATCAGACGTCAAGAATTGTAACATTCAAAAACCAGTTGGAGAACACTTCAATCTCTCTGGTCACTCAATTACAGACCTAAAAGTGGCAATTCTTCAACAAAAAAACTTCAAAAACAGACTCCAACGAGAGACTGCTGGATTGGAATTAATTTGCAAACTGGATACAATTAACTTAGGCTTGAATAGAGACTGGGAGTGGATGGGCCATTACACAAAGTAAAACTATTTCCCCTTGTTTATTTCCCCTCCTACTGTTCTTGTCAACTGCTGGAAATGGCCCACCTTGATTATCACTGCAAAAGGTTCCCCCCCCACCCCACTCTCCTGCCAGTAATAGCTCACCTTTCCTGGTCACTCTTGTTACAGTCTGTATGGTAACACCCATTGTTTCATGTTCTCTGTGTATATAAAATCTCCGCACTATATTTTCCACTGAATGCATCCGATGAAGTGAGCTGTAGCTCACAAAAGCTTATGCTCAAATAAATTTGTTAATCTCTAAGGTGCCACAAGTCCTCCTGTTCTTTTTACGGATACAGACTAACACGGCTGCTACTCTGAAAAGAATAGTTATTTACTGACACTAGTTAGTCACTGAAATTCAAAAATACTAAAGTTTTATGACCATTAAAACACAACTTGTCAACATCGCAGGTCAAAATATACAAACTCGAATAAGTTCTCAAGCAGCATTTTTCTTATTTTGCCTCTCTGTACATTTCAGTTATTATTGATGGGACTATTTCTCTCCTCAGTTTGGATGTGTACAGTGAAATCGATGTAGATCAACATTTACTGACAAAAATATAATCCTCCCAACCCTATTTATGTTTGACTTTTTGCCGGAAATTCAGAAGGGGCTGCAGAACTATTTAATCAAAGAGAATGGCCGTTGTTACAAAGAGGAGCTTTCTGAGATCAGTGTTCTGCTCCAATTGCCCATAGGAGAGGTTACATCTTTCTAACTCTAACATAACAAAAATCACCACAACCACCATTTCCTCTTCTGTGTAGATACCATTATTATTTCAGACATTTTAAAAAAGCTAGATCATTGTTAATTTTTATGTTTCAATCTTAATACCTATTACACACTTGTCAACAAGCGTAGAAATATACAAACGGGTTGCCATTACATACAATTAATCCATCGTTTCCCAGAGGGTGATGTGCAACCCATAGTGGGCACTAAGGGGGCACAGCACAAGTTACCTCCACGCTGTCCTGCTGACAAGGCAGGGTGAAAATGGGTATGTGATTGATTTAATTTTTCTGAATGGGGAATCAGCTTTTAAAAATTTGAGGTGGTACAGTAGGCCTTAAAGGGACCATTTAATAATTCACCTCTACTGTCAGTAGAGGTCAGACTTTATACTGTCAACATAAATACTAGGGAAAGTTTTCTCTTAGCTAACCGGGAAGGATGTTAACAGGATAGCTGGTGTAAATTGATATAACTGTATTAAAGTGATGCTGATTTACACCAGGTAAGAATATGGCCTTCTATCTTCAAATCCCGTAGACAAAAAAAAAAAAAAAGAGAGAGAGAGAGAAGTATGTTATATACGTAAACCTATCATTATTACCTAACATCTTTGAACCATAAGTACAATTATAGAACCATCTTCAATTATACAATAACAAGAAAACATGATCTATTTGGTTGGGCATGTCTTTAAAGAAAGCCGGGATTTTATTTGGTCCAGATTGAAAAAAATCAAGGGAATTACACAGGCAAAAATGGTTAAGATTGAAAATGTAAAGGCACAAAACTCCGACGGCTGGTAAATGCGGGGTATGTCTACGCTGGAGCGAGGGGCATGATTCCCAGTCACACAGACATATTGGCACTAGCTCTCATGGAGCGAGCACACTGAAAGTAGTAGTGTCACCGTGGTAGCCCTGGCAGTGGCTAGCCGCCCTGAGTACAACCAGCCTGACCTCCGTGAGTACATAATCAGGACGGCTGGCCCATGCTGCACCTCGCTGCAGCTACACTACTGTTTTTAGTGCACCAGCTTGATGAGCGCTAGCACCAGGATGTCTCAGTGAGCTGGGAATCACGCCCCCCAGTTCTAAGTGTAGACGTAGCCTTAGGTAAGTTTCCTTGTTGGCCGTATTGCATAGATTAAAGCACTGGGAAATATTTAATTCAAAAGCTGTATGTTTAAGGGGGTCAGGTTGTCACTGTTGAGGGACATATAGCTCTGTGAGTTTAAATTCTCAGCCATCATGCTGCATTTGCACAGATACTTGGCAAGTAATAGTCATACACAACACAGCATTTCAGCAGACTGAAGAAACCGAAATACTGACCTGTATGTTAACATACCCATTTCACAATAACATACGACACTATTCGGTACTCTCCAGCAGTGAAAGGGTTTGGAAATACCCGCAATTGAGATGCTAGAGTGAATTTAAAATAAATGGGGGGAAAATTAAGAGCCCAGGTCCTGCTGTTGTACTCCGACAAACATGCATCGTGTTCATGGCAGTGAAAGGACTTTCACCATGTTCAGCCCCTGCATTGGGTGCACAAAAGGGGAGGGGGGCTCCTGGCTCACACTCAGCCCCCAAACACCTATGAACTAGATAAAACTGAGCCCTCAGTGGGAATTTCATATAATGGCCATTTTAAGACCTGAAAGAGACATCACCAGCCTGGTCCATGGACAATGGACTGACCAAAACCATGCAACGTGGATCCCTTCTAGGTCATATTTTTCCTTCCTGGAAATCTTCATACGCTGCAATGATTTGTTTGCAGCGGAGATGAGTCGGGGGGCCAGATGAGGAATAAGGAGGACTCTGGCTTACACAGCCCTTCCTTTGTTAAGCATTTGTTAAAAACTGCATCTTGACAAGGCCACCAAGGTCTTAAACTTGATAGCACCAGATTTCAGAGAGTGGAGGTTTCAGTTCAAGTGATTTGCGAGCCAGGGAGTAAGACAACCAGCCTCACATCACCACTTATGGTTCAAACCTGCCAAAGGATTAAAAGCTTCCAATGCTATTACATTTTCTTCAAAACGGAAACTCCAAGTTTACTTGCGTGTTGCCAACTATTATTTCAAAGTATCTCTATTCCTCTGTGTTCTGGGATCTTCGGACAAGTATTGAGAGCCTGAAGCTAAGGAATGAAAACTTTTAGGATAGATAGTAAAGATAGGCTCCGGATGCAAAATCTAAAACCACATTTCTAACACCTCAAGCTTCAGGGATGTTTGCCTGTAAGGTTTTGGATTCAGGCCATTATGATTGTTTTGTCAGTTTCCCAAGTGTTAAGCAAATCTAACAACACTTTTGTCCCCAATCCCCTCTTCTGCTCTGCTGTTTATTCCGCTGTCGCTGCCATTTTGTCTAAATTTTAAACTGTGAGCTCTCCGGACTGTCTTTGAGTTATTTGTTGTACTGTCTTTGAGGATGATGGGATCCTTACGTGCTACCATAACAACGATAAGGTTCTGAATGTGGATTTTGTCATCTTTCGGCCTGTAAAGCAGAATCAGAATTCTGGAGATCTGATCATGAAAGAGATTGTTCATCTGCTCCCATTGTTGCAAGATGTATGATTTTGCAGAGCTGAAGTACATCTTCTTCAGGCTGAGCTATAGCAGACCATGGAATTTGTCTCCTCAATGAAGTGGGGCCAGACCTAGCATCTGGGATATTTAAAATAAGACTGGCCAAAGCACTAAAAGGCATCCTGTAAGGAACATTCCTCCATTGAAACTAGATGAACTACAAGTAATGATCCAGACCCTCCAGTGCCCATTTAGGGCACTTTATAGTCTTTTTGTGGTCCAACAGGGCCATAGTTCTGGGTAGTACTTGCCCTATTGGGTCTTTTCCATTGATGACTTCTCTGAGGCTAGGTGGTTAAGGCATCATCATCACCAAGATTCAGAAATAGAAGACCAACACAAAGATTTCATCTCTATACTGAAGGCTTAAGTGGGACTTAAGCAGTACATAGTTCTTGTGCTGCCCCCTCTACGCAGGGCTGATTTCCCCACTCTCTGATCTTCCCTGCAGTTATTGAAAGTTATTGTGACCCTACGAGCCCCACAATGCCAATTGGGAAAGTGTTCTCTGTTCTGTAACAGCAACTCCTACCAGGCCTGGCAAACTCACTGCACCTAGTACACTGCTTTCACAGCATTTATCCAACAAAAGGTTGCGTGAAGTGTCTATAAAAAACTTATGTCATGCTGATCCGCATAAATGTTGCAAGATGTACATAGGAATGATATTTAAGGAATTGTGTGTATGTACTGAAATTGTATTTTAGAGTCTGCGTCCCAGGCACGGTAGACAAACAGGTTTTGCTGGACAAAGGGACAGATATTCACCTGCCTGCCTAGGTTCAGATGGAGATCAAACATTGTAAGCCAACACAATGGAAAACTTGCTTGGCATATGGAGTTAACATAGGCACATGAAGACAACTTGGAGCTAGCACACCAGGGAAGGAACCATGGTGGGGTCATCGTGACTCTGGGGCCAAAACTTTGGGGAAATACAAAGCGAAGCAAAAGGACATTTTGGTATCCAACATGGAGGAAGCAAAAGGATGGCACTTTTTGCATTCATGACAGGTGGATCCCAGCCATGTTGATTGATTGTTTTAGGTGCGAAACGACTTGAGACTAGGATTTGAGTCTGTTAAAGTTACGTGCAGACTCTTAGAAGCGTGTTACACTTTTTGTTTTATATGTAACCATTTCTGTTTCCATTATCCTTACTCAGTATCTCTTAAATCTTTATCTTTGATAACTAACTTAGGATTGTTTTTGCTATCACTATATCTTGGGGCTGGGAAGCTGCCAAAGTTCTTAGTCGATATGGCTTCAGTAGAGAACATCTCCTTGAAAAGAACCTCCCCGCGCGTTCATCTTACTCATTGGCCCAGAAAAGCAGCAGACAGAGGGAGTGAACTAAATGGATGTGGCGATGAAATTCTGAAGAGGGACGTGCAGGCACCGCTGAAGTAGAATGCAAATGCACCCACAATTAGCTTTCAGCCACTGTTGCTGTTATCATTCCACAAGTTATAAAAACAGAAGCAAATGAGCCAAGCCCTCCTGACATCAGCACTATTAATTTTCCATACTAAACTTTGATGTATTTGATCGAAATGCCTGGATCGTTTCTGCTGGGAATGGGAAAATGCTAAATGGTGGGTAAAACTTGACCTCGTGGGTAATTCTTTTCTTTCTTTTTTTAATACACCCATTAAGAAGAAAAGGCTTTAAAAATATCCCTTTTGACCTGACACCAAAATCTGTTTTCAATCAAAACTCTTCCGTTTGTGTTTGTCTCGTCTGTGTCCCTCTTTCAAGGGAAGTTTTTTGGGTTTTTTTGCTATTTTGGAAAGACAAAATAAGTTGTTTGTCTGAACTGGGGAGGGAGGGAAAGAACCCAACGATATTCTTAAACACCAAAAGCAGTTTCAGTTGTAGTTCCTGAGCTGCTGCAGGCTAGGTGTATTATCCACTGTTTGAAACCTCCTTGTGCAGATTGGGCTAACGAGACCTGGAAAGTGGTTTCTTTGCTGGTTTACATTAAACTGGAAAACACCAATCAGATACTGGAGATGGGCGCAAATCATTTCTGATGTCCTTAGTGACACACTCCGTCATGCTTCAACCATTTCTGTGCTGCCTCAGCCACGCCGTTACCCTTACGTGACCCCACCGTCTCCCCTGTTGGTTAGGCTTTGCGGCAGCTGTGACATAATGTTTTTGATGGCAGGGTCTGGAGGAATTCTGCTTGTGGCAAGGCATAAATCTGCTTTGCATTAGCACTCCACATATTTATCAAGTCTTTATACCACATGGCTGCCTGTTGACAAACGTCCCCCTCTTCTCCAAACTGGCTAGACTGGCTAAAGACCAGGGAAATACTCAGAGGAGAGACAGTGTCCGAACAAAGCCTAGAAACGGGGCTTCAGGTAGATGACAGGATGCGTGTGATGGCTAAATCGAAGTCCACTTCCTTAGTGCTAAATCCTGACCCATGTGTGTAATCCTAAAGGGTTTGTGGGAGGCCAGTCAGCAAAGAAATTAGTGTTCTCACTGTACATCCTCAGACCTACTCTAGCTCCCACAGCACTGTGGGAGCTAGAGCAGGTCTGGGGTTGTGCCCTGCTGTAAGGGATGGCCTGGCTGTGGAGTCCATCCAGTTGGCCATCTCCTCCTCTGAAACAGCCCAGGCAGAGACGACGAAGTTCTCGGGGAGTATGAATACACAATGGACAGGGGAGAAGTGCTGGCCCCATCTAGGCTCTCCACATCTCATTTGCATTTGTTCTGCCATAGTCAGTGATGTCCATAGCCCCAAAGAGTGGGGAGAATTGGCCCAGTAGGAGCCTGCTTTTTAAATGTGTTTTATTGTAATAACTTCCTTGAAACAGAAAATACTTCCAGGTGCCCTTAGCCCACCACTGCTCCTGTTCATGTCACTGAGTCCTTTTTACCATTAAACAGGCCCTTTGCAATGTTGCTTTCCCAACAGTTTCCTGTCCTCAGCTCCAGAGTTCACTGTAATTCCCATAAATAGACAGATCCTGTGGGTCAGTATGGATCAGCCAGCCACACTGTGGATTCAGGACCCACACCACAAGCCAAATTCATTCCCACCTTGGTTTGCTCATAGATTCAGCAAATTCAATGTTAAGAACAGCTAAGTGGAGGAAGCAGCTTCTACTTTTCAGATTCCTTTTCTGTCTATCGCCACTCTTTGAGGTGTGACCGAAGAACTAGTGAAAGGTACGATGTATGTTGCATGGCTAAAAGAAAAGGAATTACAAACATCAAATGAGAAAAAGAGCAATACAGTTTTGGGCCCCACACTACAAGAAGGATGTGGAAAAATTGGAAAGAGTCCAGCGGAGGGCAACAAAAATGATTAGGGGACTGGAACACATGACTTATGAGGAGAGGCTGAGGGAACTGGGATTGTTTAGTCTGCAGAAGAGAAGAATGAGGGGGGATATGATAGCTGCTTTCAACTACCTGAAAGGGGGTTCCAAAGAGGATGGATCTAGACTGTTCTCAGTGGTAGCTGATGACAGAACAAGGAGTCATGGTCTCAAGTTGCAGTGGGGGAGGTTTATGTTGGATATTAGGAAAAACTTTTTCACTAGGAGGGTGGTGAAACACTGGAATGCGTTACCTAGGGAGGTGGTGGAATCTCCTTCCTTAGAAGTTTTTAAGGTCAGGCTTGACAAAGCCCTGGCTGGGATGATTTAATTGGGGATTGGTCCTGCTTTGAGCAGGGGGTTGGACTAGATGACCTCCTGAGGTCCCTTCCAATATTCTATGATACTCTATGATTCTAATACCAAGACAAGCTACTGAAAGAGAAGTACCAAGAACATGTACCAAAACAAGGGCCAAAATGGCAGATCAAAGAGTGATGCAAATGTACAACGATAATTAATAAGGATCCCCGACCCTCCAAAATCACACACATCCATGATTTGCATCACTAAGAATTTTGAAGAACTAACCATTATAACAGAAAACAGATCTGAAACATACTGTGGAGTAAACAAAAAACTCAGCAAGCCAGAGCAAGCATTAGTTGGGATCCTTTATCTGATCCTCTCAAAGGTCTGTTTACTCTTAGTCTTGATTAGTCAATAAAATTTTTAATTCAGCAAATGAGTGTTGGCCTGGCACAAGTTGCCTGGGTTATTCAAGGATTTCAGCATATGCTGAGGAAAAACAAACAGGTTCCTTGTTGTCTCATACTGGATATGGTTATATATGCATGGGACATATAAAATGAGAGGGGGAAAAGGCTGTGCCCATGGGAAAGAAAAATATACATTGGAGGAGCAAATATACCACACTCCAAGCAAGACTGTTTTTTCCTCTGCTCTGGATTTACTAGGTGTCCAAGCAGAAGATTAGATTCTCATGACCACGCCAAGCTGTGGTTGGCCACCATCCCACTCTTCTGACCAATGATCTGCAACATTTTGATTTAAAGAGGCATGCTTGTCTTCCAAATGGAGAAGGAGTTTGATGATTTTCTTGCACTCTTTGGAAAAGGTTATATCAACTTAGAGCAGATTATTGGTTAGGGTGGGAGGAAAGTTGAGTTTTCAGGCTGAGGCCTTGAATGCCAAGTTGTAACCCCTGATTAAAGGCTCGTAAAGTAGAAACAACTGCATGGCATTAACTACATAGCAGTTGCTCATACAGGAGCAACAATAATAAAGGAAGGATTTATGGAGATGTTGGGGCGTTCCATTTTGGTTTTACTATGAGGCAACAGGATGAGAAAATCCTCGAGGAGTCCCCAAAAGCTCCCTCTGAAACAGAAGTGAGTTGTAAGTCAAGGATCTGATCCTGCAAAAGTAGTAGTGGTGACTTGAACAGGAGTTCAGTGGGAGAAAGGCACGCAGGGTCAGGCCCCAGAGAACTGAAAACAAAGCATCAACTCAGCAGGAGTGAATTGTGTTTAGTATAATTGTTCCTGCCAAAGAGCTGATGCCATTCCATGTGTGTGACGGTGCCCCCCATAAGGCTTTATGGAAATATGCTTATGAATGTATATATGACATAACTAGAATATGTTTTATGCTACATATGCCGTGTAACATTTCTTTGTAAAGGTTATGATCTACTGAATATATTAATCCTATTTGTATGCATGTATCATTTTTGTATTCAAAGTTATGAATATTGGCTGTGTACTTGCTTGATATTTAAGTAGCCTTTGTAAAGCATTTGGTCAGCTTCTTGAGAAAGGAATGTACAAATTAAGTGCCCAGTCAAGAAGCACTTAAGGGACAATGGATCTTGGAAGGCTCCAATCCACATAAGAAGTCTACATGAGGATGTTCAAAGTATCATGTGAGCAATGGCTGGTGCCTGTAAAAACTGAATCATGCATGGACATATGACTTGCCCAGGTGACTCTAAAACTCCATCTTGGAGCTGGACTTTGCATAGGAGAGAGGAGGGGGTCTCCACCCACAAGAGAAAGTCTATTTAATCCTGAGGGAAACCCCTCCATTTGGTCTTCAGCTGGCTCAAGAAACTGGAACAAAGGACAGTAACTGTAGGGGGTCTGAGTGATTGCTGGACTCAGACTAAAAGGAGACTAGTCTGTAAAAGGAAGCTTACTGGAGTACCACTGAGGGTGAGATTTTGTCTGTATTCAGTTTTCTTAGACATAGACTTGCGTGTTCTATTTTATTTTGCTTGGTAATTCACTTTGTTCTGTCTGTATAAACTTTAAACAGGGTAAAACAGATTTATTTGGGGTTTGGACCCCATTGGGAGTTGGGCAACTGAGTGTCAAAGACAGGAACACTTCTTAAGCTGCT
Organism: Natator depressus; assembly: GCF_965152275.1. Lineage (NCBI taxonomy): Eukaryota > Metazoa > Chordata > Testudines > Cheloniidae > Natator > Natator depressus. Next base: position 80,103,274 of record NC_134242.1, on the reverse strand, counting down.
TTCAGTTAAGTCTGCAGCTTTGGGGCACATGGTTCAGACCCTGGGTCTGTGCTGGAGCAGACTGGCATGTCTGGCTCAACAAGACAGGGTGCTGGAGTCCCAAGCTGTCAGGGAAAGCAGGGGCAGAAGTCGTCTTGGCACATCAGTTGGCAGCCCCAAGGGGGTTTCTGTGATCCAATCCGTCACACCATGGTCCAAGATAAAGGGGATGATGACTGGTTGGAATGAGGCTCAGAATAAATGCAGGGTCCACTCATTTAGATCCAATTGCAATACCTGGCCCTAAAATGATAAAGCACTTTCTATTTTAAGCCCAATTTTGACATACATGCACTCACATAATGCAAGAGGAATGGGGGGCATGTTTGTTTTTTCTTTTGTAGAATTTGTGGTTAATCAGAGTTGCTATTTTCAAATTATGGGTCTTGGAAAAAGTACTGGGTTTAGGGTTTTTAAATCATTATAAGTTGCTGTTCTTTTGGCTACTCAAATGCATCTCATCTTAAAGCCTTCAGAAGAGTTTTACAAGGATCTATCTATCTAAAACACCTCTAGCCAAAGCCAGCTATTGAGCTAAAGAAAATGGGATCTGATTCATGTGTGTGCGGTGGCATTTTACTGATGCTACAGCTACCATAAAAAGCTAAACAAGCAGACATGCTGATGGTTAACTCCAGCTTATGGGCCTGATTCTGATCTCATGTCTGTTTCATTGCTATCAGTGGACTTCCTCCTGATTTACATGGTGTAAGCAAGAGGCGAATCAAGCCTTCCCTGTCTAGCTTGCCTACAAAATCACAACAGTAAGCCTGACCTGCATATAATTTCAGATTTTGTATGTATTAGTAATGCTCTGTGTGACTCATTTAAACTCTCTCTTTGCAGCTCCTCAGGGCTCAACGTGCTGCGTACCTTGAACGTGTAATATTTCTAGTCTTGCTTCATTATTGCCGTGTACAAAATGGCCTTTTTTTCTTCTCTGCTTTACTGAAAAATATCTGAAACTGAATGCTGGGAAGGAGAAGAGGAAGAAAAATCTTATGTTTTCCTTTTTTGGAAATTCTGGAGATATTTTGCCTTTTTCACACAGACCTTAATCATTTTAAATATCCTCTGGCAGGGTCTGTAAAGGCTGCAACTCCAACACGGCATTTACAATTCAGGTACCAATGCTACCTCTCTGGCCTTTTCTGAGCGTCTCACCTCAGTGGTTGAGGCACAGTCCCCCAAAGCCGTTCCAACCTGGTTGTAGTATCAGTAACCCACAACTACTGACAGCACCTACACCAGATCAAAGTGTGATGTGTCACCCTGTGCCACCCAACATCATGTACCTCCCGTCTTTCTCACCCACCATCTCCCTGTATTTGATGCAGAAGGGTAGTCTGTGTGTGTGTTGGGGGGGGGGGGGGGGAAAGGTTATATTAACATACAGTACAAGACCAGAGTGTTGTAATTCATATATCCAATAGCAAAGCAGGGGAAGGCAGAGTTAAAGCTGATGTAGGCACCATAAGTATACATTTTCCCATTAAGTTGCACCAAATGAAGATATCATTTCTGAAAACCTGGATTCTGGAGCTTGGGGGAAGATTAGTGATGTGCAAGCCTCTTTTTCACTCCTCCCTGACCCCTACTCTAGCTGCACAGTTTGGGGTCTGCCGTGTTTGCTGACCCTCCAGAAAGGCAGCAGGAAGGGAGGATTGGAAACTGCTCTGTACATGGATACAAATATAAATTAGGCTTTATATTCATATCTCCCTACATTCAGGATCATTCCCAGTCCCTCCATACCAAAACTGGGGGGAGGGCACTTTTGTGTGTTTGTAACACACCAGTTACCCCCTCAAAATATAATCAAAGGGATGCACAGTTAAGAGTTTTTTTCTAGTGAAAATGCTGACTTTCCATTGCTCATTTTGAAGATGCAATTGGCTTCTCTGACTTCCATCATGTGCCTTCACATCTTCTCTTCCCTTTTTTCAGAAACTAGCTACCACCCTGCCCTGCTGTTGCACAACAACCTTCGGTCTATTTACCGGTTCGAAAGGAAATCCCATGTCACAACCCTTAGGAGCACAAGGAATAATGTCCGGAATTCCTTTATCTGTGACTAGGGTTGGCTCACAAGCCCTTTCCCGTCTCTTAAGTATACACAAATGTATTCTTTTCCTTTTGTTAAAGCAACAGTCTCCGCTTTTAATTATGCTTTTTTTCAAAAAAAGAGTCCTGCCTTGGCAGGATTCAAGAACAAATGTTTTCTGCTCTTCAGGCCCCTTTGTTGTTCAAGGTGAAGAGTAACAATGAAGAACAAGGAAAAATGAATCACTGGTCTTTGCCCTTCATAGTAAATTTGACCTCCACTGTTTTTAAAAGTACCTAAAATTGGTTTTCTAAACTAATCAAGGAAACACACTGATGAGTCTCGCGTGCTGATTGCTCTTCATAGTGATTTTGGTTGAAGTGATCAACCTCAGAAATGTGTATTTGGGTATTGATTTTTTTTTTTACTCTAAACCTTTAGGCTTCTGCAGATGCATTCACTCCAATTTTTTGCCTCATGAAGAGCCGTACTTGTCACTTGCCAGGACTGCACATAATTTGCGCCATGATTGCATGTGAGCTGGTTGCAATGGCTCTTGTTTTCAACAGAGGTGTACCGCTCTACAAGGACCAGCATGCAGTGTTCCCTTTTGAGGCAAATGTTTGATGGTAAGGGTGAGATGCTGCAAATAGTGTAAGTGGGCACTGTGCAATCGTATTCCACCGCACATACACACATGGAGCATGCTGTCAATGCTCTACAATCCTGGCCTGCAAGAACCTGGCTATCTAAGTCCCAGCACTTTCCTGAAATGACACTGCTGATCTTTCCCAATAGTGTAGTGGTTAGAGGTCTTCTGATCAGCATTGTCCTGTAGGACACCTAGCTTCCTAGGTTGGCTGCAGCTTCTTGTTTCCTAAGCTGGCTGAGGTGTGGGGTGCTGTAACATATTCAGAACCTGAAGGGGAAGAGAAAGCAGGAGGACAATCATCACTCAACATCAGCCTTTCCTGAGATTAGGGAGAGAAAAATGGCCGCGTCTCCTTCCAGGCTAGAAAGACCATCCCTTTGATTATATTTATATTTTATTTTATATAATCCCTTTGATTATATTTTGAGCAGGTAACACACAGAAGTGCCCCTTCCCTCCGAGTTTTGGCTGCAATCTGGGATATAAAATGGGGGAATCTAAATTAGGAAACTATTGGGAGCAAGCAAGTTGCAACAGCAGTGCTGGCATGAAACCCTGTGAGTGAGGGGTGGGAGAAAGAATCTGTCTAATAAAAGAAACGGCGTACCACATACTTCCAAAAATAAATGATCCGAATGTTATCGAAATGTTCTAAACGTTGGCAGCACTGGCAGACGCTGTGGCTGACCTGTTGCTCTGTTCACTAGGAACAGCCCTTTTTTTGCAGTTCATTTTAAAGAAAGTGTTTAAGATCCTTCACTTTTCAAGCATCTTTGTGCAAAAATACAGGTTTGCCAGCACACACATCCTAGGGGAATCCCCTTTTCTCACCATATGATGCACCGGCACCTTTGGCTCTTCTCCTTGACTAGTGATGACACAAGTATAAGAGCCTTGCTGCAGTAGAAATAGCTCAGCAGCTGAAAATTTACTGGCCCTTTTATTTATCCTCTGGCTGCTCACAGGCAGAGCCAGATATGCTGTCCCTGAGTCATGCACATCACCGCTGATGTCCCTCATCAGGCTCAACCCTGTGCTGAATCCAGAAATCAAGCAGTTTTTAGTAGCAGAAACACAGAACTAAATATTTAGGCAAGTCTGAGTTGGCCAAGGGCTCCTCCCCCGCCTCTGCTCCCTTCAAACCAAAATACGGGGAACACTCGGAATGCACTCACACCAAAGTCCTGCTTACGTTCGGGACATTGGGTGTGCTCAGTAGGGTGACCAGATGTCCCGATTTTATAGGGACAGTCCCGATATTTGGGGTTTTGTCTTATATAGGCGCTTATTATCCCCCAGTCCCAGTTTTTCACACTTGCTGTCTGGTCACCCTTGTGCTCACTGCACATGGAGCCCAGACACAACCATTTAAAAAGCCTCCAAGTCAGAGAATTCTATTGCAAGAAATTACATATTAGTCACTGGGGCCAAAGCAGTGACACGGAGTTGCATGGGTCAGTCCTGGTACTGGACTGTGGCACCAAATTATCCCACTGGTCCATTTTTCATTCTGTCTGTTCAATGCATGAAAGAGGCCTGTCTGGATAGCAGAGGGGTGCACAGCTACCACAGACCCTGAGAGCTGAGGGATTAGTTCCATGGCCTGCCTCACCTCCTGTTAGACAGTCTAGAGAGACACCAATTCACCTTAGCCACCGTTTCCCCCCAGTCCTCAGTTGTTGTGCCCATAAATCATGTATAAAGCAAATGTTTGAGTCTCGCCATCAATGGTGTGGGGGCTGGGGGGGAGGTAGGGAGAGAAGGAAGCATGTGCATGTTTCATTCCACCTCCACATAAAGCTCAATGAGACTCTCCATTCACAGAGCTAGTTCTTCCATATCATCCGTGTGAATAATTCTAGCACGCTCTTATCAGCATCTCCCCTAGGGTCTGGAAAATGGCATTTCTCTGTCTTGCTGGGACCCGCCACACACAGATATTTGCCACACTGTGGTATGCCTGCACCAAGGAACCTTTGTTAGTCATGTTGCCGTGACCACCACAAGCCCAGCCCCCTGTCAGAGCAGGATAACAATTAAAACATTATTCTGAAAGAATGAACTGGAATTGCTTGAACCACAAAGGAAGTTCAGGCTGAGTTAGGCTCAAGTGATAGGGAAGAGCTGGGTGGTTCTTATTTTAGCCAAGCCATTTCTCTCACCCTGAGTCAATACATCTTAATGCAGCTCATATGCCATTTATTGTACATGCACTGTACCACTTACAACTGGCAAATGCAACGGCTTCATTGAAAGCTTTGCACACCATCAGGTGGGTTTCAGAGAGATGAGTTGGAGCTGCCATATTTTGACCCTGATTTCAGACTCCCCCACCCTCCTCCAAGTGCAGAGATTTTCAGGTTTGGGAATTTGGTTTGGCCCTGAGCAGTCCATTCACAAAGTTAAAAACCAAACCAGAACTCCCTCAGAGTGCTGGCGTGATCATTATTGAGATTTTGCCTTTTACATTATGGAAAGGGCACAAGCCATGACATTCAAACACTGTTCAGCTTCTGAAGTGTGTGGGTGTGAAGGGCTGGGATTTTGTTTAGGGCTGAAACTTTACTCCCAGAAGTTGTTTATTTGAAGAGAACATGCCTGGGCTCAGACACATCTGTGTGCGATGTGGACACCTAATTAGCGCTTGCAGTTACAGTGAATGCATGTGTCCATGACCAGTTCGACATTTAACTGGTCATGTACACACACAGTTACCAAGACTGTGCACACAACCGTGGACGCTGTGTACACATATTCTGCAGGCACAATTCTGAAAACTTGGGGGTCACAGCGCACATGGAGAATTGGCCTGCTAGTAGAGCTCCCTCCACCACTACTTGTTTGCTGACATCCAGGATCACCACTGTGATTCCTAAACACAGGAAAACCCACACTAGCAAAGGCCTAATCCCCCTCTCCCTTACACAAATGTAGCTCCACTGATTTCAGTGGAGTTACTCCTAACCGACACCAGTGTGAGATCAGAATTAGGCCCAGTGTAGATTCAGTTCAGATTTATGATAGAAAGATACAGGCTTCCATTAACTCTAACGAATCCCATATGCTCCTGCCCCCTATGCAAGATATACCCAACTCTTTGTACTGTATGAGAGTTGCAACAGTTTGGGAAGCATGGTTCTGAGAGGAGAAAGGCCCATTACAAAATGGGATCCCCAATGGGTACTTTTACAGGTGCTGTAAAGAAATACATGCCTGAGAATATTGCAAAGAGATGACTCTGCTGTGCTACTAGACCTAGAAGAGAGTTCTTCCAGGAAAAGCATCACCATTTGAGCAGATCAACATTTCTGGTGTGCAAGATCATTACAGGAAACTCTGATTTCTGAGGCTGCTACTAAAGAGAGTTTAAAACCTGGCAATGCTCATATGATTTCAAAAGGTTGGCAAGTACCAGAAATACCTATCACAAAGTAACCAAAGCCCTGGCCGGGGGCGGGGTGGGGGGGTCCAGAAATACCTTCCATTTTTTTGTTATCCTGCCATTCTCCGATGTTGAAAGGAGTCACAGCAGGCTGTTATTCCCAGCAGAAGTGTCGCTGTGTTGAAAAGTGGAATTTTTCAGGAATTTTTCATTAACATTGGCTCCGGCAGATAAAATAGTGAATGTGCCAAAAACAACAAGCTTGGGAATATGTCACTCCTGAGCACAAAGATACTGAACCCATAGCGTGGTCCGAATGGATCGCTGTGTCTGACAAGCAGAATGATAGCCCTGAAAAGTGATAATGCCCTGCTAATTTTTAAATATGTAGCTGCTGTCCTCTTAATTAAATGCCAGGAGAGACTGTTCCAGGGAAAACTCATTTATGTTAGCTCCCTTTCAAGTGAGTGAAACTGCTCAGTAAGGGATTAAGCAAATGAAATTCTTAGTCTGGCTGCAAAGATCAACTTTCGACACCTCCAAATAATTTGATTGGTTTTTTAGTCTGTAAAAGGTGCCAGATTATCAGCCCTGGAAAGCAAAGCCAAATTTGTCCAAAAACCTGGCATAGTACAGAGTTCACTGTGCCAAACTTGCTCCTACCTCCGACCTGCTCTAAGGGTGAGAGAGGAATTCAACATCCAGAATCCAGTCAGTCCTCAGCCTCTCAGCTGAGACTTCATTGAGCGGGCCATACAAGGTAGTAATTCTGTGATGTGGACACCTGTCATCTGGGGATGAGGCACACCAGCATACCTGCTATGTTACGTAACCCTTTGGAGATGAACAGAAATGTACATCCTCATAAGCATTTGTCTGACTAGCCCCCTCATTTCAAGCACAAATAATCCTTCACATAGACAGAAGCGTCACAAATTGGCTAGTCCTATGTCTACCCAATGCAGCTGTCCCTCGGTAAGTTCTCCAGTGTAGCCGCCCTATGCCGAAGGGAGAGAGCTCTCCCCATGGCATTATTAAACCATCCCCCAAATGAGTGGCGATAGCTATGATGGCGGGAGAGCATCCCACCGACATAGCACTGTCCACACCGGCGCGTCTGTTGGTGCAATTTACATCGGTTGGGGGGTGAGGGTTCACACTCCTGAGTGCCATATGTTTTACTGACAAAAGTGCTAGCATCAACATAGTAAAAGCCAGAGCTGTTTGACCACCAGTACATGCATGGATTTTATTTTTTTGGTTTGTATATATCTGTGTGCTATGCATCTATTCCTGTGTTGAAGTATCTATGTACATATGCTGAGTTCACAATGTGAATGGTGCTCTAGTATCCTGTGTTCTCAAAGTCAGAGGGTCTTCTGTGGAAACTGACACCTAAAATTATATGTCAACTCTCAATTTATTTTTGGGCAGGTGCTGCTGTCAGATGAGAATGCATGAAATTGAGAAAACATAACTCTAATATGACAATAATAATTCTTGGCACTTCTTCCATCTGAGGATCTGCTGCAAAGTGCTTTACAGACATCAAGGGATTTAACCTCATAACATGCTTGTGACGTTGCTAAGTAATCTCTGCTATACACAGTAGGAAACTGAGGCACAGATAAGGAAGTACAGGAAGGTCATACATGAAGTCTGCAATAGAGCCAGGAATTAGGACCCAGGTAACTTAGCTCCCAAACTTATATCTTAACCACAAGATCCTCCTTGGAAAGACTGCCTTCAATTACAGTGGGAGTCGGACTGAGCTCACTCTATGCCCCTACACAAGGTAAGGCATGTTCCTAGTTTGTAGCCTCAAACTGTGCAATTACACAGAGCAAGGGAGAGGTTAACAAATGAAGACAAATGGAGATCAATGTTTCTTAGCTGTCTTATAGAGTGATGTTCCAATTGCAATTCATCCCTTCCAAAAAGCAGGAGGACGCAGAGAGCGTTCCTCAATAAACAAGCCCCAGATGAGTTGGATTTCTCTCTTTGCTTCCTCAGCTGTGGTGAATAAAATATTTCTTTATAAACTTGTTGCATAGGCTGACAGCAATAAGGTTATTTATGCTAGGACTAATGGGTAAGAAAGCATGCAGGCTGTGGAGAGACCAGGCCATCATCTGAGTTCAGCGTAGGAACTTGATTTCAGTGACAGCAAGAACAAGTTGATCTCACTTCAGCATCCTATGACAGCTCTTTAAGAAGCATCTCAGATGCTGGCGTACCTGGGGGATGATTAGAACAGCTAACAAACTGGAGTCCTTTAGCTGCAGCAGATACTAAAGAAACCCATTAGAGGGAGCAGGAAATTAGCTCTGAGAACTTCCCTGCGTTTGCAGACACACTTGACATAAAACTAAGACAAGTTCACAATCGAAGTGACACCTTTTATTTATTTATTTGTTTGTTTGCCCTGTTGCCCTGTTGAATGCACAATGATCATTGTCCCCCCTAGGGAAATTAGCAAACGGCATTGGAGAACCATGGACGGGGTTATGTGTGAAAAATAGATGCAAGTAAATCTTCTGGGAATGTGACCAGGGTGTTGATAGTGTGAACCTTGAGCATATACACAGCAGGCGATGCACATGGCATGCCCAGTGGCTTACCAGCCAGTGGGGGATGGCAGTGGTGGATGGACTACATGGTGTTTTATAAGATGGTGTCATGTGTTTTATAATCTGCAGAGAGCTGTTTACAGAAAATAGGATAACAATGACAGATCTATTCTTTTCTAAATCTTTTTCATCTGCTTGGCTTCATTTCTATTCAGAGTCTCCTGTGGCACAACATACTAGGTGCAAAAGAGCCATGGTCAAAACCAAGGCATGTTCCAGCCTACGCAGAGGACTGAAGAGATGCTGATTTCTTACACATCAGGATAAACTTAATGACTTTTTTTTTAGCTGGTGATGGAAGTGAGGAACTAGTTAAGGTCCTGTGATTTCCCCAGTCCCCATAAGATCAGAGCACTTCACAATCTTTAATGTATATCCTCCCAATACCCTATCGAGGGTGCTATCATCCCTGTTTTGTAGAGGGGGAACTCTGGCACAGAGAGGCTGGGACTTGCTCAAGATCACACAGGGAGTCTGCAGCAGAGCAGGGAATGGAAGCCAGGTTTCTCAAGACCTTGGCTAATGCCCTAACCACTGGACTGTCCTTCCCCTCTACCGGCGCTAGCTCTGGCCGGGCACTGTGCTAACTTCCCTCATATAGTTTCACCAGTGCACTTCAATCCTGACATGCAGCAGCCTCTGCTCTTCCGCTCCTGACCCTTCCACTCACACCATGATGTTCTGCAATGCACCTCCATCCTGGCCACCTCTTCTATTGTGGGCCTCTCTTGAACAGAGCCTCCTTGTCAAGTAATATGTCCACATATTGCACATCAAACTCACTTCAGCTGTGAAGGACCAAGCCAGATTTCGACCCATGTTCCCAAAGGTGTAAAGCTAATGCCTCAAGCAACTGCACCATCCAATTCCAGAACATCAGTGACTAATTAGTTTGTATATAATAAAATTAGTAGAAGGAGTGCTCGGTTTCCTCTTGGGATGATTAATAGTGAGTAGGCTCACAGGAGAATGCTGTGGCTTTAGCGTTAGCTCTCTTCCTACTATTTAAATTAGAACAATACTGACCAAAAAGAAAAAGGAGCCTTTCAAAACCCAGCATTACCACCTACTCTCAAGGACATCTGTTCAACCCCGGTTACCTGACCTCAGCTGACACACCAAGAACTCTTCACTAAATTGCCTGTCAATTCTCTTGTCATATACTTCGCAGATAGAAGCATTCCACTCAATAGCCTCTACTACACCCCAGCACAGCACGATCGAGGTGAGTCCTGGTCCCCAGCAGAACCCGAGGTTAGTGCTAAGATAGGAAGGAAGGTCCTTAGGGAGCTAAGATGATGGTCCTTAGGGAGGCAAGAATTTCTGCATTCTACTACCTCTTCTGTGACTTCCCTTCTAGCAGCAGGCAAGTCTGTTGCTTAGGACAATGTTTTTGAAAGTGGCTAGTGATTTAGGATGTCTCAAACAGGGCACCCAAGACTTGAGTCACCACAAAAAAATGTAAAAAAAAAAAAATCACAGGCCACTTTTGGGCCTTCACTTCTGTGCCTCCATTTCCTCATCTGTAAAATGGACCTAGTGCTGTAAACCCAGCAGCTCTTTCATGGCTTCTCAGTCTATGCCCGAATTTAAGGACTCCCTATGTGGTGACACTAGGCAGCACTGACTATGTTAAAGAACCAGAGAGAGCCACAAAGTTTGCCTGTGTCCAGAAACCTCAATAAAGATCCCTCTTTATATTCATTGCAGCCTAGTCCTGTCTCTCCTCTGCCATGAGAGACACTGAACCTATCCCACGGGAAAATTGTTAGGTTTAATCCACAACATGCAAAGCAGTATTGTTGTTATGCTTTGGAGTGGACAGGCATGCAGCATCCTAGCACACATAAGGGACCAGTTACATTCAGCACATTCTTTCCCGAGAATGCTATTCCCCCATGGCTTGCAATCCAGCAGTCAAGATCTTCTTGTTTCTGAAGCTTCTTCAGACTATGCAGGTTTTTTAAAAAAAATCATAAAATCTATTTTTGTCACTTTAAAAAATACTCCGTGACACTGAACCTACAATTTACATCTGTTAGCCTAGCTGTTCAATGTCGATAAATGCAAAGTAATGCTCACTGGAAAACACAATCCCAACGACACATACAAAACGATGGGGTCTCAATTACCTGTTGCCACTCAAGAAAGAGATCTTGGAGTCATTGTGAATAGTTCTCTGGAAACATCCACTCAATGTGCAGCAGCAGTCAAAAAAGCCAACAGAATATTAGGAACCATTAGGAAGGGGACAGATAAAAAGACAGGAACTATCATAATGCCACTGTATAAAGCCATGGTACGCCCACACCTTGAATACTGCGTGCAGTTCTGGTCACCCCATTGCAAAAAGATGTATTAGAACTGGAAAAGGTGCAGAGAAGGGCCACAACAATGATCAGGGGGATGGACCAGCTTCCGTATGAGAAGAGATGAAAAAGACTGGGACTGTTCAGGTTGGAAAAGAGACGAATAAAGGGGGACAGGATCGAGGTCTATGAAATCATGACTGGTGCGGAGAAAGTGAATAAAGACGTGTTATTGACCCCATTCAAATAATACACAACCCAGGGGTCACGCCGTGAAATTAAGAGGCAGCAGGTTTAAAACAAACATAAGGAAGTACTTTTTCACACAATGCACAGTCAACCTGTGGAACTTGTTGCCAGGGAATTTTTTTGAAGGTCAAAACTATAACTGGGTTCAAAAAAGAATTAGATAAGTTCATGGAGGATAGATCCATCAATGGCTACCAGTCAAGATGGTCAGGGATGCAACCCCACACTTTGGGTTTTACTAAGCCTCTGAAGGCCAGATGGTTGACAGGAGATGGATCCATCAATAAGTACCCTGTTCTGTTCCTTCCCTTTGAAGCACCTGGCATTGGCCACTGTCGGAAGACAGGATACTGGGATAGATGGACCATTGGTCTGGCCCAGTATGGCCATTCTTAGCCTATCTGATCTCTTTTGAAAGTTTTATTTATATTTATTCATATTTAATTAACATTAATATTTGTATTAATATTTCAACTTGCCTTTCCCATTTCATTGAGAACTACAAATAATTTCCATTTGCACTCAAGGAATCATGTATAACCAGTGTAAACAAGAGACATTTTAGACTGTACTGATGTTCACTGTTTGCTGCTTCTTGTAAATGTACACAGATATATAGTAAATCTAGAAAGCACAGGGGTTGTTTTCAATTTACTCACAATGATCAGCAGTCTGATTTTTTTTTTCTGGAAAAATGCTACCTTGTGTTGCAAAATCTCAGCTTACATTTTAAAAAAAAAGTCTCCAGGGTTTATTATTGCAAAGAAAACTAATAGCGTGGTGCCTACCCAAGCTTGCAGGTGTTACATGGTGCCCTTTGTTGGGTCGTCAGCTTCCGAGACTGAACCTTGGACTTCTGGATCTAAACACATAAGGCTCTACTGCCTGACCTAAAAGGCAAAGCTGTAAACCATGTTGTACCAGGCTCACCAACCTCCACCTGTGGCCAGTCACCACTGGTTGGGGACAAATCCATACTGAGTGGGTGTAGCTTACACAGGAAGCCTGAAACAACAGCTCTGGAAAGCAATAACTGCTTTAGTCATCACAATGAACCCTAATGCTGATGCTTTTAATGATGGCATTGTCAACTATTTCACTGCAGATCATAGCATGCAAGAAAGGAGAGGAACAATCATATTATGAAGATCTGCACACGCCACAGTGAGTTATCTCATTTTGGCATTTCAAGTGGGTGGGCTTGGTTTGTGAGCAAGGCTTGCTTTATAGGTGGGAATGGAAGATTACCAGTACCTCCCTCCCGTCTCTGATTCTATCCTATTTCTATATCACTGACATGGAGATCATTACTAGCACGTTAGGTACAGCACAGCCAGGAGTGGATTGGCCAGTTCCACCACATGGAGCTGTGTGTGTGTCACATCTCGAGTATTTGGGGAGGAGTATGCAGCTCCAGAGACTCCCTAAACCTGTAGTAGGAACCACGTGCCCCTACCTTTGATCCCTCTGGATTTCCCTAGTGCAGAGCATCGCTCACTGGACTATGGACTGAGGACCATATCTGGCCCTTTACTCAGGACAAAGGCTGGCACTCTGTTCTGATAGGGTCCATGCTGTGCACTGCATGGGGCTGGCTCCATGGCTCATGACGCTTGGTAGAGAGAGGGGTTGACCAATGCTTTGTCCCCTATCAGCTAGCCTAGGAGATGCAGAGATGACAGTGGCCTTTCCATCTGCATATATGTTCCTCTCTCCACTCTCCCTCAGAGCTGTGTATCTGGGCAGCAGAAATACTTCTTTACAAAGCAGAATAGCACCTGGTGGATGCTTTGCAGAATTGCAGTGGCATAGTTACTGGTTACTACAGCACATCTCCATGACGTGTCTTTCAGATTATTGAACTTCTCCACTAGACAGTTCTATTAATGGATAGATTTGATCTACATTGATAAGAGTTTCATGCTTAACTGTATGACTCATTTTTCTGACTTGTTTAGGTAATTCTAGTCAATCATTTCTCCAACAATGATCGGTCCTCATTGTACATCATTTCCCAAGCAATAGGCCACCTGCTGCTGAAAGAAAGATTTAAAACTGGTTTCTAGATTCTCTTGGGGTAGAAGCAGCTGTAAACCTGACCCATAGGGGGTGCTATAATCTAGTCTCAGGCAAACAGTAAAACAATGAGAAATAACCTGTGGGCTTCCATGCCAGTTAAATGGCAGTTTATCAATTTAAACTGCCTTGAGATGAATATCTTTGGACCAGAATTCCCAATTCAAGTGGGTAGCTCAGACACCAACATGATAGATAGGTATAATCTCTCCCATCAGTGTCAAACCTGTGTTGCTTAACAAAGAGACAGCAAATCAATGCCTAATGTCAAAAAGAAGGGAATTTTTTAAAGCATGTTGAAAGTGTGATGCAGTGGAGAGGAATGTGCAGAGCAGTGCCCTGCACTGAAAATGCACCTGGATTTGGGCTGGCGCTATGCAAACATTTCCACATACAAATCCAAACCAGCTCATTTTGAGTTTTTCCACCAGACCCAATCAGAGCGTGACATTTCCAGCCTTTTGCCCCAAGTTTTCTCAGTAGCACAGAACCATTTTTGCAACTGAAAACTCTGGATTATAGCCAGGCCCACCGACCAAGGTTGGGGGTGGGGGGAAATGGGCAATTGCCCAGGGGCCCTAGGCGTGAGCGAGGTGGTACCAGCCGTGGTGAAGGTAGCCAGGCGGGCATGTGGAAGCCCTGGCCATGCTGGAAGAGCGCCCAGTGACTGTTCTGCCCTGAGGCCCGGAATTGCTGTCAGCAGGCCTGGTTATAGCCAGACAAAAGACCCTCTTTTCTCTTGCTGCATCCTCCCAGCAGAAACTCTCCAAGAGTTCCGAGCCTTCTGAACTCAGGCATGAGGGATGTTTAAAGCAACAACAACAACAACAAGATGGCACACTTTCTTGGGCCTATAAAGGGAGATTCTCTCTCCAAAGGGTGTTACCCTGCACTGAAAGGCTAGTTGGGATATCCCAGCCCCTCTTTCTATCTGGCTGTGTTGCATTAGCCCTGGTCTACACTACAAGTTTAGGTCGAATTTAGCACTGTAGATCGATTTAACCCTGCACCCGTCCACATGACGAAGCCATTTTTGTCGACTTAAAGGGCTCTTAAAATCAATTTCTCTACTCCTCCCCGATGAGGGGATTAGTGCTGAAATCGACATCGCCAGATCGAATTTGGGGTAGTGCAGACGCAATTCGACGGTATTGGCCTCCGGGAGCTATCCCAGAGTGCTCCATTGTGACCGCTCTGGACAGCACTTTCAACTCAGATGCACTAGCGAGGTACACAGGAAAAGCCTCGGAAACTTTTGAATTTCATTTCCTGTTTGGTCAGAGTGGCGAGCTCATCAGCACAGGTGACCATGCAGTCCCAGAATTGCAAAAGAGCTCCAGCATGGACCAAACAGGAGGTACGGGATCTGATCGCTGTATGGGGAGATGAATCCGTGCTATCAGAACTCCGTTCCAAAAGACGAAATGCAAATATATTTGCCAAAATTTCCAAGGGCATGATGGACAGAGGCTACAACAGGGATCCACAGCAGTGCCGCGTGAAAATTAAGGAACTCAGGCAAGCCTACCAAAAAACCAAAGAGGCAAACGGCCACTCCGGGTCAGAGCCCCAGACATGCCGCTTCTGCGATGAGCTGCATGCAATTCTAGGGAGCGCCCCTACTACCCCCCCACCACTGTCCGTGGACACATGCAAGGGGAGAGTCTCACGCAACAGGAATGAAGATTTTGGGGATGAGGAAATTGAGGAGGAGGATGATAGCACACAGCAGGCAAGTGGAGAAACCATTGTCCCCGACATACAGGAACTGTTTATCACCCAGGAGCCAATACCCTCCCAACCCTCCCAAGGTGGGCTCCTGGACCATGAAGCCAGAGAAGGCACCTCTGGTGAGTGTACCTTTGTAAATATAATACATGGTTTAAAAGCAAGCATGTTTAATGATTAATTTTCCCTGAAGACTTGGGATGCACTCGCGGCCAGTACAGTCCCTCCTTTTAAATGGCCAGCCCAGTGGGTGCTTGGTATGGGAAAGGAGGGTGTTGCTGTTTGAAACCATTCCCACATGTTATGAAGGTTGAAGAAGCCGAAAGACTGTGGCTTACCATGGCTGCCTGCAAGCTGAATTCTGTTGCCCTGCCCTGCGTGTGTGATCTCTCACACCAAACCGGCAGGCCCTCAATATAAGAGGCAAAATGCAAGCTTGTACCGAAAGCACATGTGCTATGTAATGTTAACAGCTCGGTTCACCATGAAAGAGTCTACCCATTGTTCTCTAAAATGTGTCTTTTTAAATACTACTCTCCCTTTTTTTCCTCCCACAGCTGCAAATGTTTCAACACTCCCCCTATCATCTCCGTCGCAGAGGCTAGCACAGATAAGAAGGTGAAAAAACCACACTCGCTATGAAATGTACTCTGAGCTCATGCAGTACTCCCGCACTGAAAGAGCTCAGCAGAATGCATGGAGGTAAACAATGTCAGAGTCCAGGAAAGCAGAAAAGAATGTGAGGACAGGAAGGAAGAGCAAGATGAGAGGTGGCGGCAGCGTGATGAGAGGAAGCAGGGTTCAATGCTGAGGCTACTGGGGGATCAAACTGATATGCTCCAGTGTCTGGTGGAGCTGCAGGAAAGGCAGCAGGAGCACAGACCGCAGCTACAGCCCCTGTGTAACCACCCACCCTCCTCCCCAAGTTCCATAGCCTCCTCACCCAGATGACCAAGAAAGCGGGGGGAGGAGTGTTCCGGACACCCAACCACTCCACCCCAGAGGACTGCCCAAGCAACAGAAAACTGGCATTCAATAAGTTTTGAAGTGCAGTGTGGCCTTGTCCTTCCCTCCTCCCCTCATCCACCATCCCACCTGGTGCTTCCCTCCTCCCCCACCCCTCCTGGGCTACCTTGGCAGTTATCCCCCTATTTGTGTGATGAATTAATAAATAATGCCTAATTTTGAACAACAATGACTTTATTGCCTCTGCAAGTGGTAATCAAAGCGGGGAGGGTGGTTGGCTTACAGGAAAGTAGAGTCAACCAAGGGGGCGGGTTTTCATCAAGGAGAAACAAACAGAACTGTCACACCATAGCCTGAACAGTCATGAAACTGGTTTTCAAAGCTTCTCTGATGTGCAGCTCACCCTGCTGTACTCTTCTAATCGCCCTGGTGTCTGGCTGCGTGTAATCAGTGGCCAGGCAATTTGCCTCAACCTCCCACCTCACCATAAACGTCTCCCCCTTACTCTCACAGATATTGTGGAGAACACAGCAAGCAGCAATAACAATCATAATATTGGTTTCGCTGAGGTCTAACCGAGTCAGTAAACTGCGCCAGCATGCTTTTAAATGTCCAAATGCACATTCTACCACCATTCTGCACTTGCTCAGCCTATACTTGAACAGCTCCTTACTACTGTCCAGGGTGCCTGTGTATGGCTTCATGAGCCATGGCATTAAGGGGTAGGCTGGGTCCCCAAGGATAACTATAGGCATTTCAACATCCCCAACAGTTATTTTCTGGTCTGGGAAGTAAGTCCCTTCCTGCATCTGTTCAAACAGACCAGAGTTCCTGAAGATGCGAGCATCATGTACCTTTCCTGGCCATCCCACATTGATGTTGGTGAAATGTCCCTTGTGATCCACCAGTACTTGCAGCACCATTGAAAAGTACCGCTTGTGGTTTATGTACTGGCTGCCAAGGTAGTCCGGTCCCAAGATAAGGATATGCGTTCCATCTATCGTTCCACCACAGTTAGGGAATCCCATTGCAGCAAAGCCATCTACTATGACCTGCACATTTCCCAGAGTCACTACCCTTGATAGCAGCAGCTAAGTGATTGTGTTGGCTACTTGGAGCAGCCCCCGCATTAGATTTGCCCACTCCAAATTGATTCCCGACTGACCCGTAGCTGTCTGGCATTGCAAGCTTCCAGAGGGCTATCGCCACTCGCTTGTGAACTGTGAGGGCTGCTCTCATCTTGGTATTCTTCCACTTCAGGGCAGGGGAAAGCAAGTCACAAAGTTCCATGAAAGTGCTCTTACACATGCGAAAGTTTCGCAGCCACTGGGAATCATCCCAGACCTGCAACACTATACAGTCCCACCAGTCTGTGCTTGTTCCCTGGGCTCAGAATCGGCATTCCACGGCATGAGCCTGCCCCATTGCCACCAGGATGTCCAAATTGCCAGGGCCCGTGCTTTGAGAGAAGTCTGTGTCCATGTCCTCATCACTCTTGTCACCGCGCTGCCGTCACCTCCTCACCTGCTTTTGCAGGTTCTGGTTCTGCACATACTGCAGGATAATGCGCAAGGTGTTTACAATGCTCATAACTGCCACGGTGATCTGAGCGGGCTCCATGCTTGCTGTGGTATGGTGTCTGCAGGAGAGCAGAGTTGAAGCGGTGGCTAAAGACGGATACCATGAGAATAGATATTTATAGAGAACGATGAGACAATCTGTGAGGTGGATTCACGAGAGCAGGAGAGCAGAGTTGCAGCGGAAGCGGTGGAGGATGACGGTTAGCACTGCGCACATTTCCCGAGGAAGAACACACGTAGCCGGGAGCCCATGACAGAAAACATGGAGAAATTCGCTATTGAGACAATAGCAGCAGAGCAGAGTTGCAGCGGAAGCAGTGGATGACGATGGTTAGCAGACCTACTGCACCGTCTGCTGCCAGCAGCACCCAGGACACAACAGCGGTGGTGTCGGTGAGCTGAGCGGGCTGCAAGCCATGGTATGGTGTCTGTGTGGAAAAAGGGCACGAAACGATTGTCTGCCATTGCTTTCATGGAGGGAGGGGGCGACTGATGACATGTACCCAAAACCACCCACAACAATGTTTTTGTCCCATCGGGCACTGGGAGCTTAACCCAGAATTCCAGTGAGTGGCGGAGACTGAGGGAACTGTGGGATAGCTACCCACAGTGCACTGCTCTGTAAGTCGATGCTAGCTACAGTAGTGAGGACGCACTCCGCTGACTTAATGCGCTTAGTGTGGACATACGCAATCGACTGTATAAAATGGATTTCTAAAAATCGACTACTATAATATCGATCTAATTTCATAGTGTAGACATACCCTAAGACAAGTTTAGGTTTAGCCTGCTGGCTGGGGTTGGTGACCTGTGATATATAGGAGGCCACACTAGTTGATCTAGTGGTCACTTCTTGCTTTAACCTCTATGACTGTAAGTCTAGCTGGGGCAATGGTTTCTTCTGACATGTTGGAGAGTACAACTGGGAAGAGAAAGGCCAGTACTTATGGCTAATAGTAATAATAAATACTTTGCACAAACAACTCCAATAAGAATTAACGACAGCCCCCAGCAGGAGACAAAGTATGATCCATCCTCTTCATCTCATTTATTAAACATAGGTACCTGACCATGGAGTAAAAATAGTTCAAGCAGCTACATTTCAAGATCCATGGTATTAAAATCACACTTTATTATTACTGCTTGAAAACACACTGTTTTGTTTGATCAAAGGCTTCCTAACAGAATCTTACTTGGCTCACGTCAAAGGACATGAGTCACTAAGTAAGCCATCCTATTCCTCTAGGTCACCCTAACTAAAGGAATGTGTGGAACAGAGTGGATCAGTAGATAATCTAATGCTCCCATAGAGTAAGGAGAAAGAGGAGTGAGATGGCTTTGAACACATCCTCCATCTCTTGTCTAATGATAGTGACTGGTGATGAGAACATCGGTTTACAACACTGTCTGGATCCAAAAGGGGTGCAAAAAAAAAAAAAGACTTAATAGATTCTTGTGAGCTCCCTCTTCTCGCCACACTTTGGTTCCTGCATGCTTCTTGCTGGGGACTCTCCCGTTCCTGAGAATGAGTCCATCTCTTTGACCTCTACTTCTCTTTCATTACTCACAAAGTTGTTTTGGAGGGGTAAGCTACATTTTATGTGTGTGTGAAACTTACAAAACCACAATGGGCTAGAGTGTGGTGCTGACTGTATTAATTTGCCTTGGTGTGAAAACAGTGAGAAAACAGCCTGCATATCAGTGCAGCCCAGAATGCCAAGAGAAATTCCAAAAACATAAACAAATAAACCCTAAGGTCCAGTTTGTCTCTTCAGTACACAAAATCAGAGTCTGCAATAGCAGTGGATCAAGCAATTAAACTGTAAATGTAGTCATTAGCAACTTCTTGGTAATTAGCCTCTCAGTTCTCAGAGACCTGTGGTATCATTACACGTTGGAAAGTTGTCATTAGGCTGCGATGATGAAGTGTGATGAAAATGTGGCACTCTTTCCAAGCAGAATAGGCTAATCAATTTGAGATAGCCAAAGGAGACACTACCCCTAGGAATCTCTATACCAAGCCCCAGTGCATGCTGAAGTAGGACTCTGGGAATTTAGTGAATCTCTCTGGACATTCTTACAGGGCCAAATCCCAAAGACCTGCCTTAGCTGTTACTCAGCCCCTACTCAATGGGAAGTTTGCCTGAGTAAGGACTGCGTAAAACCTGGGCGTGGGATCTTCAGCACCAAAACAGATGTGAGTTAAAGAAGCAACTCCATTAGCTAGTAACAGTAGCAGGCTGTTATCCTCTATGTGGACTAGTCACATGAGGGGGACATGACACACTTTACAAGTATGTTACATAAGCAACACAGGATTTGCCAACATGATAAAAAAAAACCCATAGTTTAGAGCCCTACTAAGAAGCGTCAGTGCTTTGACTAAAGAAGTTCTCCCATCTTACCTATATTATTCCTGGAAACTTCAAATAAATTGTAATTTTTAAAAAAACCAACAACCCTGCTTTTGTTACATTAGAGCAAATCCAGAGTCACTCCATGGTGTTCAGCCAAGCTACTGTGGTTTTACACCACTGTATATCTGAGAGCAGAATTTAGCCCAATGTATGACAATGAAATAAAAACAACATCGATGCCATCCATTTGTAAAGGAAAAATGTGGAGCGGTGGGAAGGTAGATGGCTCTCTCTGTCTCTCACTGTGTAATAGCTTAACCTGTGGTTGAAAGGGTCTCCGGGTGACATCATTGGTTACAGTCACTTGAATCATCTTTTCATTGTAATAGCAGAAGAATCTTCTAACCTGGCCAAATTTGCTGTTTTGTTCTCTCCTGCGGCCTTGTGCAGCTGAAGCCATTTTTAACTTCCTTGCTCTGTGTACATCTATAGCTAGCTCTCGATAAAGTGTCGTGTCCTCACCCCATGTTATATTATTATTTCATCTGATTATTCATGACAGGCATTGGAAAAAAGTGCTCCCTATACTCCCTCCAAGATATGGCAATGGGGCTTAAGGATGGACCAATCTTGTCCCCACCTGCACAAAAGTGCAATTACATGATGGAGTGAGTTGCTTCTTTGGCAATCTCAGTCCTTCAACACAGGCAGCCCAAGAAAACTGAATCAAATGAAAATCTCAGTCTTTGGAAAGCGCAGGGAGCAATTTTTCAAATCATGTTCCTTCCCCATATGTTAGAATGAGCAGCTGAGCACAAGGTTCAGAAGTTCGGCATGGAGGCTTTATCCTCCTTATTCTAGCTGGCAGGCCAGCTCAGGCTGTCTCTCAGGGAAACTTCAGGTACTGGCTTCAGCAGGCCCAGAAGTACCTCGATGAAATCGCTTGTGCTGCTTTAGACCTTCCACTTATGGCTGAAAAAAGGCAGTTCAGGCATTTCATGATGTTTTAAAGTAGTTAACTGACTTCAGCGCTTCTTTGCACTACAGTAATGCAAATAATAACTAAGAATCAGTTCATTAGAATTTGGAGCTAACAACCATCTCAGCTGTTATTAAACCCAAACTAAATTTGCCCATCCTGAGTTAGGAAGGTTTGTTCAAACTGTTAGACTCCTCCTGCAACCTTTACTTAAGCGATTCATCTTTGCTCACCCAAGTAGTCCCATTGGTTTCAGAGGGAGAACTCGTGTCAAGACAGCTGGACTGGGCTGGTGGTTTTCAGTCTACACACTCAACAGTATTTATTACCAGCTTTTATTTTTATCTAATGCTTTGGTGGAGAGAGATACTATTGTCAGTAGCATTTGTTAGGCGCTTCAGAAAACAACCAGAAAGATACAAGGCCAAGTTCAGTGGTGCTGCATTTATGTCAGTGATGAATTTGGCCAACTGTCCCTGCTGCACGAATATTGTAATCGAACCAGACACATAGTACAATGCAGCAACGCAGAGGTCGATTCTCCTCTCACCTGGAGTACTGTCACTGAAAGCAAAGGCCTGGATTTATGTCTTGGTGATGGAGAGCAGAATCTGTCCCACTGGAATTACATGAGTGCAGGGAGAAGGGACTCTGGCCCACAGCACTCGGGGTGATCTGAAAACTTGTGTATCACAAAGTGGTGCAGGATTTTTGGTTCAGATGACTATATGCCCTCTGCACCCTTCTTCGTAAGGTGGATTCATGGAGAGAGAGCCTTCATGGGTGACATGCAATTCCAAGAGAGCTGTGACAGTGGAGAGAGTGGGTTACTGCCACACAAGGCAGGGTGGGCTAGTGACATAGGCCTAGAGATTGCAGAATATTGTGCATATGGGGGATTTATTTTTCTGTAAGAAAAGACAGAGACCTTGTGGTTTGCTAGTTACCATCCACAGGCTTTATTTTCCTCTCTGTAAACACAGGCACACACTACTGTCTTGCAACAAGCATTTCCTCTATGAAGAAGCACTGTAATTAGGACTGCAGCTAGAAAGCATTCCAAATACTACAGCATGGGCATATATTACTGGCCCATCAGGAGGCAGTTTCAAGCAGGCAGAGCACCGTGTGATGAAGCATGGAAAAAAGATCTTTTTATAGCCACTGGAGAATAAACACAGTACATTTCTGCATATTGGAGATGGGCCTGGATCACAGCCCCAGATCCCACCACTTCCAAATGTCTGGGAAGTTCAGATTCAGACGTATCACCACAGATGACCCCTCTGTCTATAAAGGGCCAAAACTAAATCTCAGTTTCTAAAGACTGAGGGAATTTGGGATCTGGATCAGAACTCTGTAGGGGCAAGCCTGTTTCTGCTGTATAGCCACAATTACTGATTGTGTCCTTCTGTGGATGGGGGATAAATCTGTTTGTTGCATCACTAGTTTTGATAAGTTCGACTAGGGTCCTGCAATGTGGTAAAAGCTAGAAAATCTGTTTTCCATTTATTGTCAGCATTTTCCAGTTGTGCACCCAGCATTAGTTGCCATCAGTGGGAACTGAGGGTGCTAAGCCACCATATAGGGTTGGCCCCTTAAACAGCAACTGTCTTCTTTTGGGAGACCTCTGTGAGAAATATATGCTGCCAAATTCTGCTTACAATTATACTGGTGTAAATCCAAAGAAACTCCATGGGAGACAGGGCTCCTATGCAAAATTTACACCAGTGTAATCATGAGGCAGAATTTGACCTATTGGGTGAAATTTCCTAACCTCCAAACCCAAGGAAGCTAACATTTTGACTGAGGTGTTTTGGATTCATGAAGGTTAAAAAAATGAACAGATAATAACAGGATCAAGCTTCCTTGACCCTCAAATGAAGAACAATTCCAGACAGCCTGCAAGCTCCCTTCTGCACTTCCTTGGCAATCTCTTTCCCACAGTTAAGAAAAACACAGGAAGATCTAAGGAAACCTATGTGGAAATGCAAAAGACGAAGGCATGTGATCTGAAAATAGAAGGAAAGTCCATACATTTCCTTTACATACTGGTCTGAGTCCAGTTTTTGGCTAAATTTTGAAATCTTTGGGACCATATGCTTTTGCCATTCCCTCTAGGGCATAATGGGAAACTGACTTGTTTGGCCCTTTATCACTTAACAGATTAGACAATGTGGTTTTCTTCTTGCCCAGTAACTTCAAGAATTCTTTCACAGTGCTAAAAACTACTACTTTAGAACCACGACAAAGGCCCTCTGCATCGGCTCAGAGCACACCGTCGGCCAGTTGTGAATCCCTTTGTGATTACACATATTAGGGAAGCTTGCAGAAGTCACATCTCATAAAGTTCAGCACGGTATGAAGACTTACTGCATCCGACTTCAGAAAGCTAAAAAGATTAAACTGCAAACCACAGGCAATCCCACATTGGCTTGCCAAACCTCTGCACTAGTCCCAACTTAAAAGGGAAGAAGCAAACTTAATTTGGGCACAAGGAAGAGAAATTGTGCAGACCTCCACTAGCAGCAGTTCTCAGAAATTCCTCTACGACTTTCAAAATGTAACAATTTTCGGAATCCTGAGACCTGAGGGTAGATTGGGTGATGCTTTGGCAGAGGGAACGGAGAACAGGACGTAGTGAGAGCAACAAAGTAGGTACTTAAAGGGCAGACTAATCAAAGGACTTGAAGGTGAGGGCACTTCAGTGCCTCTCAAAACTGTTTCTATTCACTGCCCCCTAAACACTCAATCAGAGTGTGTAGCTTTGAGTTATCCTGTTAAAAAAATGGCAACATTCTCACGGAGCAATAGGTCAACCTGCTTAGATCAGTGGATTAGTTAGTAAAAATTTGCATAGTGCTTTGAAAATACAGGGCTTGATTCAGATCTCACTCACAGTGGTTTTATATCAGTGTAACTCCAGTCACTTCATCAGCCCACTAAGTTTACTAATTCCTTCACAGTGCTGGAAGCTTTCATGGTATAGAACCACAAGGGCTTTGGTGTCTGTTTGGAGAATCAGACTCATGAAGAGTACATATGAATGCAAAGCATCATCACTATCAAATAGAAGTTTGTTTCAATGCTGATAAAGCAGATTGGATCAGGTCATATGATAAGCCCAATGATAATCATTTGCATAATTCAGTTCTGCTTTTATTCTCTTTGATGGTTCTAAGTGAGCTGTATCCCCAGCACAGAGATGTTAGATCAGCCTCACCAAGTGAGAGGCAGTCAGGTGTGCTCTTTGCACTACCATGGGGTCAAGTTGAAAACTTAATTAAAAATCTGCATAAGATTAAAACAAGATGCCACCAGCTACCTACCCATGTGCAAAGCCCGTGGGCTGGCATGTGCCAGGCTAAGCAGCAACACCCCTCTCCCCCAGCTCTTGCTCAGCTACCTGGACCTTGGATCTCGTCTGGTGCAGAGGGCAGCCCTAGATTAAACCCCCACCACCATAGAGAAGTTGGAGAGGGGTGGGTTGAGGGTGAAGCCTGGATCTGGTCCCACCCCCACCTCACTGGCCAGGTGCAAGAGGAAAATTAAATGCTGCTCTTTGCAGAAGCCAGAGCAAGACAGCAACAGGGGAAGAATTGTGACACCCTAAGGGGTTTCCCAGACCACTCCTGGCATGGTGCAGCTGCGCACTGCCTTTTACTCAGGGCTGAGCCTGAAGGTTAAGTCTAGCCCTATAGACCTAGCCACATTTTGGCTCACTTCTACTGTGAGCCCAACACTAATTATTCCCAGTACAATTAATGGGTCCGATCCTGGCCCTAGCTGCGTCTGTGGCATGGAGCCCCCAGAAGCTCCATGACATGGCCAGTTTCTGCAGCTGTGGGTGCTTTGGCAGATGTAGAAGAGGAAGTTCCCCTCCAGTGTAATCATGGCCACTCAACCCCCTTTGCTGCCCTGGGGCAGAATGTGTGACTCCACCCATCTTGAGTGTCCTTCCAGCTCAGGGCAAACCCCCAGGCCGCTTTTTCCTGAAGGTCACTGGCTCTTTACCTGCCACATCCATCTACTGAAAGGTGGGATGTTATTTTTGCATATGCTCCACCATGCTTGGGCAATGACCATTGTGTACCTTCAACTTACAGACGGTTTACATTTCTCCTCAGATGTTCTCCTCCTAGCCTCTATCCTACCAGCCTTCCTCCTTTTCCTCATTTGAGGAACAATGGGCCTGGATGCATTTTTAAGAGTCCATCTGTCATACAAAAAACATCTCCATATGGTTTGCTCTAATATTGCCTTGCAGTCCTAAGCTTTCTCCTGGTGCAGCATTGCTCCCATGGTAAACGTCAACCCTCTATTTATATTAAATGGCATTTCCAGATAATAATCTGCACTGGTTGATTTTGGCAGGTTCTGCTGTTTTCTGTGTTGCCGTACAAAAAATAAAATAGAAAATAAGTGTCTAGCCCAGTGAGATGAGAGACCATTTATTCCAGTGACCTGTATAAACTTTTACACCAGGATCTCCACTTATTTAAACAACCTATCTTGCTGGCCGGAGTGGCTGAATACAGAGCTAGGCTCTCTGCCCTATTTCTCTCCCATGTCATGAGGTACATCGGAGCAAGAATGCCTTATCAGCATTAGAAAGGCTTAATATTCTGTCAGGCACTTGAGAAGAGCTGTGAAGGAAAATGTTAGGGGGCTGCGATCTATTTTGCTCCCCGGGCTGCTGGGATAGCCAAAATGTCCTTTAATTACTGCCATTTGCAAGTCCCATTTCAGTCTCAATAATGGGGAAGTCTAGCCAGTGCAGAGGAGGAATAAAAGGTGGAGCACCCCAGGAAAATGTAGAAAATATTAAATGAATTATGCAACTACATGGGGGTTAGCCTCAATGTCCTGGCCAAACTCTCGTCTGGACAGTTAGAATCTACCTATCTGAAATTCCCCCTGGAGTTTTACAAGGTGAGCTGAAAACAGCTTCCCCATTCCACCTACATTTCAGTGGTGGAGAAAGTGACCCCTGTTGTATACAGTTTGTGAAGTATTTTGGATGAAAATGCAACAGAAGCATAAGACATTCTATTTCAATTCAATGCGTGCATACAGCATAAGAACATAAGAACGTAAGTGCAGTGTGCAGCGGCAGTCAAAAAAGTGAACAGGATGTTAGAAATCATTAAAAAAGGGATAGAGAATAAGACGGAGAATAATCTTATTGACCTTATATAAATCCATGGCACACCCACATCTTGAATACTGCGTACAAATGTGGTCTCCTCATCTCAAAAAAGATATACTGGTGTTAGAAAAGGTTCAGAAAAAGGCAACTAAAATGATTAGGGGTTTGGAATGGGTCCCATATGAGGAGAGATTAAAGAGGCTAGGACTTTTCAGCTTGGAAAAGAGGAGACTAAGGGGGGATATGATAGAGGTATATAAAATCATGAGTGGTGTGGAGAAAGTGAACAAGGGAAAGTTATTTACTTGTTCCCATAATATAAGAACTAGGGGCCACCAAATGAAATTAATGGGCAGCAGGTTTAAAACAAATAAAAGGAAGTTCTTCTTCACTCAGCGCACAGTCAACCTGTGGAACTCCTTGCCTGAGGAGGTTGTGAAGGCTAGGACTGTAACAGGGTTTAAAAGAGATCTAGATAAATTCATGGAGATTAAACCCATTAATGGGCTATTAGCCAGGATGGGTAAGGAATGGTGTCCCTAGCCTCTGTTTGTCAGAGTGTGGAGATGGATGGCCGGAGAGAAATCACTCGATCATTACCTGTTAGGTTCACTCCCTCTGGGGCACCTGGTATTGGCCACTGTCGGTAGACAGGATACTGGGCTGGATGGACCTTTGGTCTGACCCAGTATGGCCAGTCTTATGTTCTTATGTTAATTACTGTAAAATTCTTTCTGCTTAGTTTTGAATCTGGCAGTTTTAGACAGGAAAATTAGTATAACACTAGCTTTTAAAAAGAGTTCTGTACAGTTTATAACATTTTTCCACAGTGCAGCAGATATTTAGAAAATCACATTAGCAGTGGGACATAAGACTTGCTTTTATAAAAAGTGAGCAATGGTCTATTTAGTCCAGTATCCTGTCCCCAACAGAGACCAATGATGGATTCTTCTTAGAAAGGCAAAACATTAACACAATATTGCAATATTTTCCCATGGGGCTAACTTTCTTCCTGACCCCAGCCGGTGATCATTTATGCTCTGAAGCATGATGATTGGGATGGTTTCCTAGTACTGAGGTGTGTTGTCTTAGAAACATACAGGAGACGAATGACAAACCATCAATAGTAGTAATATACTATTTGTAGGTCTGGTTGAAAAATCAAAACCTATTTTCACAAAAATATTTGAAATATTAAAGGTGTTTTTATGTCAAAAAGTTCAAAATAGATCCACTTTTCATTTTTTTTTTGAAAGTTGTCATGATTTTATTTTAATATGGTTCTCAAAACCACTGGAAAATGTTATTGAAAAAGGTTACTGGGATTTTTGGCTTACTGAAAACCATTTTTGATAAAAAATATCAGGATTTAAAAAACAAAAAAAGCATTAACTTTTTCATGCAAAATGACAAATTTGTCAATGTCAGCTATTTCTTGGGAAAAAAAAGTTTTTGAAAACAAACCAACCAACCAAAACCACTTTTTGACCAGGAACAACAGCAACAACAAACACCACACACCCAAACAAATCGCTTTTCAACCAGGAAAAAAACCCCCACCTTTTTTGCCAAAAATTTCCACCAGCCCTTGTATTTAGAGAATAAAGACTGTAAATGCAATAAGAGTCAAACAGAACCATTTCAACCTTGTGCTAAGAGGAATCATAACTAAAATATGCAACAATGTCAAAGAAGGAGGAAATGCCATGACAAGCATGGCACTATTCTAGATGATTTCAGTACATCTACATATTTCGGAGCTAAGCTTTTTGGAATGGGGCTGGTGATTGCTGGGATGAGCAATGGTCTGCTTATTACCTCTTCTGATTTGAAATCAAATCTCAGCTTTGCTATGGTCAGGGTGCAGGACCTGTTGCTGATCCATGGGTATGATTAGGTTTCAGATTTCCTTAAGGGAAAATACAACCTATCAATGGTCTAGTAAGATATAACTTTTGTCCTCAGCCATCAATACAGTGACTCCTAAATGTTCTTGGATTCCCTGTGTGCCATCTACACAGGTCACGGTGGTAGTCTCCAGACCTGTGACATGAGGCTGATGGCAGAGCGATGGTGGCAGTCATCTCAAACCAATACTAATTAGCTGCAACAGAGTACTTGAAGTCCTCTACTGTGGCTGGGGTATTAGCTAAGAAAATATCCTTTCCCTTAGTGTCTGTCCCAAACAGAGGAGGAGGCTAACTGGTTTGGCAGCAGCACTGCTGAGAAGGATCTGGGAGTTATGGTGGATCACAACCTCAACATGAGTCAACAATGCAGTACTGCTGGAAAAAAAGGAAATGCAATTTAGAGTTGCATTATCAGAGGCATAGCATGCAAGTCATGGGAGGTGTTAGTACCACTCTCCTCAGTGCTGGTTAGCCCTCAGCTGGAGTACTGTGTCCAGTTTTGGTCACCACTGTATAGAAAGGATGTAGAGAAACTGGAAAGGACCGAGAGGCAAGCAACAAAGATGATCATAGGGATGGAATGCAGGCCATATGAGCAAAGGCTGAAGGAACTGGGTATGTTTAGTTTGGAAAAGAGATTAAGGGGAGGACATGATA
Organism: Natator depressus; assembly: GCF_965152275.1. NCBI lineage: Eukaryota > Metazoa > Chordata > Testudines > Cheloniidae > Natator > Natator depressus. The sequence goes on along the minus strand of NC_134242.1, from coordinate 80,074,567 downwards.
GCAGTCTTCAAATACTTGAACAGCTGCCATAAAAAAGATGGAGAAAAGTTATTCTGTCTTGTCACAAAGGGCAGGACAAGAGGCAATGGGTTCAAACTACAGCATAGCAGATTTAGATTAAAGCTCAGGAAAACCTTCCAAACTGTAAGAACAGTAAAACAATGGAACAAACTGCTGTGGGAAGTCATGGAAGCTCCTTCACTGGAGATTTTCAAAAGGAGGCTGGATAGCCATTTGTCCTGTATGGTTTAGACACAACAACTCCTGCATCTTGGCAGGGGATTAGACTAGATGAACTTTACGGTCCCTTCTAACCCTGTGGTTCTATGATTCTATGACACACAGCTCTGCCCCTCTTTATTGTCAGACATGGATAGGGCATTCTCTCTTTCTCCCTTCTCTGTGCCTGGCTCTGAAGGGGCATGGATGAAAGTGATCTGGATGAAGTTCTTGCTAAATACAGTAGGGGTAAGACTACCAGATAAGGAGTCTATGAGAGGGTACACTGGGTGATAGCTGTCCCTGGCCCATTTCTGTGGAAGTACACCCACCCTTTTCGGTAACAGTTGCAATATGAGTGTGCTCCTGGATTCCCAGCAAAAACTGGTGGCCAGAAATGCGTTTTCCCACCTGTGCTTGGCCAGGTACTTGTTACCAATTCTCTCTGATACAGAAATTGCCGTGGTAATACATGCCTTTGTAACCTTCAGGCTGCACTGCTGTCTTATGCCCTATATGGACAAGCTCTGAAGACCATTCAAAAGTCACTGTTAGTGGAGAATACAGCTGGCTGTGTACTTGCAGTGTCAGCCAGAGGGAGTGCATTACAGCAATTCTCTGAGGACTGCACGAACTTCCTATTTGCTTCCAGGTGCAATTCAAAATGTTGCTACTGATGTATAAAGGCCAATCAGTTATGGAATCACCTATTTCCCCACATGCTCTAACAATAACTGAGGTCAGCTAGGGAACTTCTGCTACCGGTGGCTGGTGACAGGGTATTCATGACTCTTGCCTATGGAATCCAGTTCCTCTGCTGGTCAGAAGAGCTCAAACTGGCCCTTTAAGGCAAGAAGTAAAGCTCATGTTTACTCCAGGTATATTTGTGAGGAATATATGGAGCTTGTTTCTGAGTTTCTGGGCTGACCCTTGCTAGCAAGTGTTTAAAATGTTGGTACATACACCCAGAGGCACTGTGAGGGAGTGTTTTATAAGTCTCTGAATAAACCAAACCAAATATGTGGATTCTAGTAATGAAGCTCTGGTAGTTTACGGTGCTACAGTGCCTCAGCAGATCTGTCTTCCTGATAAGGCTGGTTATTGATTATTGTTCGTGGAAATTAACCGTACCCCAAGAGCCTAGAGACACACTTGATACTGACCATAAGGAGACTAAAGAACCAATAGTCTGGTGTTTTGAAATATACCCATGGTTCAAGGAACACTATGGAACACTACTGGCAGGAGAAATTCCACATCTCCTGTATACCATCTGAGGTGCCATGAATAAGTAGCATGGTAATCCAGTGAAATCCTCATGATTAATGAAATAATGGAAGACCACATGGCACATGGAAAAGCTCTTCTAAATCTCATTAGCCCAGTTATTCTCTTGCACTAGCATAAATCAGGAGTAACTCCAGACACACATTTAGAAGGAGAACACAGCATTGATGCACAACCAGGTGTAGAGGAAGGGGTGTTACAATCTAGAGTGAAGAAGATTGCTCACACAACTTCTTTACCTATGGACCTTAAGAATTGCACCCCTGAATTATTCTGTTCCCCATGAAGGAAGTGATTTCATGGATTCAGCTTGCCCCATGAACAACAGAGGGCTCAAATATATGCTATAGCCTCAGCTTTTGAAGCCTCATCTTCTTCAGGGGGTTTCAGATGATCAAATACAACTTGAAATGTTCCCATAGAGGAGAAAGATACTAAGCCCCACAAATTGCTATTTTAACTAATTGTTGAAGCCTTAAGGCCAGGGGATCAGAAGTGTTAGCTGGGGGGGGGGGGATTGGGAGGGGGTGTCCTTCAAATGCAGCAGACTTCAAGGACATTTTCCTGAAGATACATCTTTCTCTATTTCCAAATATTTTAATGAAGCGCTGACCCCTTTGAAGTATTCAAACCTGAGCTCCCATTGCTGTTGGTAAGAGAGCTGATATCTAGTGAGAGAGCCCTTGTAAACTTATTACAGGAAATTCCAGAGCCAATTCCTCACTGGCCCATTGGCCGCCGAATTAATTAGGCATTACTGTGTGGGATTTCATTGGATGTATCACATCTGCAATGGGGGTGGGGGTCTTCCAGAAGAAAGCCCAGGGCAAGGACAGGGAGGTGATTAAGAGGAAAGCTTGTTAGTTGCTCAAAGTAAATTACTAAGAATTCAGGGGCCTCTCTGAGAAAGTTCAGCTACGGCTAAAAAGAAGGTTCTTCTGGTGTGCGCCTGGGAACAGTTAGTGCTGAGTAAGTGCGAGACTGGAGAAGAATGTGAGTCATGGACCGAGAATGGAGCCTTCACTTCCCCACAGGAATCTGAGGGTCAAAGCCCTGGGATGGGTGGGGGAGAGCAAGTGGATCAGCTGCTAGGGAACCAGGAACAGGTAGATTTTAGAGCAGCGCACGCTTTCCAAGCTTGCTTTCCTTCTCTAAAATGCAAAGGAAGAGCTTGTCTGCTCCCCAGGTGAGTTCTCCCATAGCACTCACACTGCTCTCCTGAAAACCCACCTCAAAGCCATTCTTTCTCTCAACTTCAACCAGGGAAGTCCCCACCGAGGCCAGGGATTCCGACTGGCAGCGGCAAGCGCCATCTAGCGGCAGCTCCCCAGATCTGCTCCCTCAAGGCACTTGACTCCTTGCGATGCCCAAGCCCCGAGAAAGTAACTGAACCCATATCCAGGAGCGAAAACCCCAGGCAATGAAAACAACAACATAGTTGAAAGAGTTGCATCCATAAAGGAAACCAAATTGAACTCTTTGACAATTCAGGCTCCCCCACCCCCGCCCCAAGGACCGAGCCGGACTGCAAATTTCCCCTCTCACAGGTCCCCAGAGCTTAAACAGAGTCCTGGCTTTGTTGCTTCATGTCGGGTGATTCCAGATGCCCCCACGTAACGCGCAGGAGCCCATGGCGCTAGGAGGTTAGTGTACTCAGGTGCATGCCTGCGTATAGCAGGAGAAAAAAATAAATACGCGGAAAGTTCAGCCAGCCCAAGTGTTGCCTTTGGCCCCCTGTGGGCAAGGTGCTGGGCCAGGCAAGAAAACCAGGAGATAGAACCATATTGGACAGGGGCACCAACCAAGACCCACACCCACGGCGGAAGTCGTTCCTCTCCATCCCACCCAGGGGTTTATCATTATTCTTTCTTTAAATCAGCTCGCCGGCATCCAGGAGTGGCTTGTTTTGAACTGGTCCCTGGGATATGAGCCGCTTTGGCAAACAAGGTGGCTTGCTGTGAAGGGGGGAGGGAGAGAACCAGTTCCAACCTGGATACCACACCCGAGCGAGCCAAGCCAGGAGAGAAAGTTGTCGGAGCAAAAATGCACTGTGAAATCAAAGGAGAGTGAGTGAGAGAAGAGAGATTGAAAAAAACCACGTGTAAACTGCTCTTACCTTGTAGCCAAAGCAGTCCGTGAAGCACAGAAACAGCCAGGGCGGTGCAGGGCTTTGGAGTCATGTCTGGTGCAGATGTGAATTAGGAGTGTAGCCTTTATAAACGTGCAAGGAGGGAGATCTGTCAATAGGGTCAATTTCTTTCCAGCACCAAGTTTCAAAGCCTTCAGGCTGGGTAAGGGCGGGGAGGGGGAAAGAACAAGGCGTCCAGCAGTTCTCACTTGTTGATGCCAGTGAAACTGCGCTTTCCATTCACGGCTTCCCCCCTTTGCTACAGATTTTGTTTGCCTCGCTCTCTTCTTGACGGCCAAATGTTTTTTTTTTCCAGAATAACTTTATTCCTTGGTTCCCCTCCCCCCCCCCCAACTCATGGGATGATCTGGGGGGTTTTTGTTTGTTTGTTTGTTTTTGGGTTTTTTCTTTTTCTTTTTTCTAAATCGGATGAAAAGTAGAGAGATCAGTGAGAAGAGCAGATGGTATACAACTGACCAAAGGGGTTAACAAAGCAAAGTAGCAGCAACAAAAAGTTTGGGTACAAAGTTTCTTCTGCGGCTTCTGAGTTTTCTCTCCTCCCTTGGGCTGGGTTCTGTTTAAGGTGTCTGTCACCCAGAGCCTCCGCTGAGGGCTGTTTATCCAGGGGGGTGCAGGTGCTGCAGGGATCTGGAGGAAGAAGCCTCTAAACTTTCTCAGGCTTGCGAGACGGGGGGGGGGGGGGGGGTAACAAAACAAAAACGCCTGCGTCCCAGCAGCAGCTGTTGCAGCGGACACGAGCCCACGGGATCTCTGCTACATGCTGGTGGGGGAATCACAAGCCCAGGAGCAGGCGAGAGGTTCGGCTTCTTGCGAGGAGTGGGGTTTGTGCCGGGGCAAATCACAGTTTAGGTATTTCTCTCTCTCTCCCCCACCCCTCCCAGTCTGATCTGCTTTTGCTGGGATGTTTGATGTGAGCCTGGGATTTTTTATAGGGAAAGAAGAAGAGGAAGGAGAGACGTCAGCAGCGCAGCCGGGGGGTGTTTCGCTCGCTCGCTGTCACTTTTCCAGTGCTAAGGCTCCCAGGGCTGCTGCTGCCTGAGATAAGGCAAAATCGGCTGGGATTTCAAACCCCCCCGCCCCCCACCCGTGCCACCCCTTGCGCTGGTTCTCGCCTATCTCGCTCACAGGTGGGCAGGGCAGGCAGGTGGCAGCAAGCTCAGGCTCCAGCCGAACGAGGGGACTGGGGGGCAGAGGCTGGTCGAGGCAGCTCCTCCATGTGCCCCTGGACTCCTTTCCACCGCATGGGTCTGCGCCTGGGCTTGGGGACGCTGTACCCCAAGAGGTGCAGTTGTTGCTGAGCTCCCTGGTGTGCACCAGAGACGCTGACAAGCAAAATGAAACACACAAGAGAGTGGGCGAGGAAAGAAACCTTGCCCCAGTTTTCTGTCTGTAAAGGTGTTGGAACAACCTGGGAAGTAAGGCAGGTGCTCAGGATATGGGCTTTTGGTGTTTCTTTCCCTCCCATCCGCCAAAGTGACCTGAGCAGAATACACGGATTTTACAGAAGTTGGTTTCCTGATGTCAGTTTGATCAAGTCCTTTTGGGATGTAAGTGGTATTTTACCAGAGTGCAGCTTTAAAATCACTTAAAATTCATATTTTTGATATTGAGGGATGCAGGCCATTTACTGGTGTGTGTGTACAGGCTCGTGTCTATGTGTGTACACACAAACACATACACACAAGCCTGTGGGATGGTTTGAGCAAAGAGTGGCAAGAATAAAGAGTTGATGCAAACAGAGCACTGGGAAAAAGAGCAGGGTTTCCTTTAACTTACAAGTTTTGGCACCCCAACCATATCAGAAATCATTGGGATGCTGGTGCAGCAAGGCAGATTGCCCCTCAGTTTGTAGAGATATTTAGGAATGTTTTCATCCGAAATTAAATAAAGCAAACTCACTTTTAAAAAAAAGTCTATTATGTGAATATCTCTATCTGACCTGTCTTAGGTTTTGAGATAGCTCCAACCACTGCCTGGTATCTAAGCATATTTCCAGGTATTTGGGTGTAGACAATGCCACCCACACAGCTGAGCTTGCTGGCGTGACCTCATGCCTTTGCTCTGACTATGCCAAGCCCTTAGCATGGGAGAGCAGCACTCCCAGACCAGGAGCTGTGAGAACCCTGGAAAATGGATACAGTCACTGTACCCTTCCACTCCTGCCCAGAGTTGGACACTCCTCTTCCAGATGCTGCTGATCTTCCAAGGAAGAGGATGTGGGCAGTTCAGCCTAAATCCAGACTTTTCACAAGAATGAATGTTAAATGCCAGTGGTTTGCCCAGCTGTTGTTAGTATAATAAATTAATAACTTACCTATATCTTACAGCTTGGATCCTAAAAGGATTTTATAATCTGTATGCAGGGGGATCACCCACTCAGCATGGAAATGCACCCATGGCTCAGATCTCAATGGGGAGCCATTCTGTGCTATCAACACTACCCAGCAACAATAATATACCTAAGTTATACATCACTTTACATCTCCAAAGCTCTACAATAACATGAATCTTCCCAGCTCCCTTGTGAGGCAGATCAGTATTATGGGGCTCAGATCTTATGCTGATGGGGGACAGGTAGATTATTATTCCTGTTTTATTTATGGAGAAAATGAGACACAAGTTAAATGATTTGTCCTAGGCCACACAGCAAACCAGTGGCAAAGCTGGGATTCAAATGAAAGTGTTCTTGCATTCCAGTCTCATGCTCATTCAATTAATCTTCAGAAGAGGAAGTGAAAAATACCCTGTGAATTGGAATCTAGGAGGGAATCTGATAACCTGGATTTTAGTGAAGCTGAACTTTGGACACATTCCCTGTGCCCATTTTTTGATACATAAAAATCTTGTTTTTAACTTTTGATGCATGTAACAAATATATACACCCAATACTGAAATACAGTCACATCAGAGCAAGAGATTAATACAGCTGAACATACAATTACAGATTTTAACTTGCAAGAGAGGTGACCAAACATCAGTTGATCAGAAACATGATCCATGTATGAAAGCCATACACACAAACTCTACAATAAAGTGTAATAATGCTGAATGTCTGAGTCCAGAGAATCATTTCCTACAATAATGCATGATGTACAATTAGGATACAGTGTTCTCAGTATCACAAGAGGTTATCGGGTTGATACGAATATTAATAGCCAAGTCACTTCTAATACAATATGAGGAATGTACCTCTCCCTTTTGTATTTTATAAATTACTACTTCAGAGTATACATCCTCATCCAAATCAGTGTACCAATTCTGAACTGATGGTCTGGGATAGAAATTCCTTCTGCATCTCAGTCAGCTGTGGAGAGTTACTTTTAAATCTCATAATAGTGGATAATAGTAAAGAACAGTCATGTAGGATTAATTGTGCATTTCAGGGGAAATAACATTTCCAGTTAAAATTTGCAGTATCTAATATTTTGGCCTCATAATCACAAATGTTGGGGGCATATCTATAATATGCCAAATTTAATCACATTCCTTCTAGATTGATTGCACCTCCAACAATATTTACAAGATATATCTTTCCAAGCTCATCAGAGCCCAACAGATTTTACAAACTATCTTATTTATGCATGCACTGTACCTTTGCTACCCTGGTGCTAATTTTAAATTCATAATCCAGAACCTCTTTCCCATTGTTTAGGAGTAGACTGTAGGTCAAAATCAGTTTCCCACATGGATTCTGATTTTCAGAAAGCTCTGTCTGACTACCAACCCAAACAGCAATAGATAAGAACTCGGTAGTGAATGTGCCATTCCTGAAACGTTCAGTCAAACAATTAGAAATATGAGAGTTTGGGGGTGTGTGCACAATTTGGGGATCGAGTGATGTTATTAGCCAGCTGCAGTAAAATAAAATTCTTGTCCTTCAGATGCTTCAAATGTATCTTTATCTATATTTCCAAAAGCTGAATGCCAACATTTGTCCAAATTACCCTGGGGATGATTTTATTTTGAATTCTTTATTTTTCTCAAAATTGATATAAATTAGTACCAATAGCCTATATTGTTCTTGAACAAAGCTAAGCCTTCACAAAATATAACAGACTTACAGAACAAAATCGTAAGGTCCATTCCCAGAGACAGAAAAAAGCAATTTATTAACTGTAATATAACTTAATCATAAAACAATTATTCTTGCCAGTAAAAGTATTCACCCAAGAAGTTTGAGACCCTTTTACAAATTTGAATTAATTCAGCCTTACAACACACCCGTGATTTAAATAAAGACTACAGAAAGATTGTTTCACCAGCTAATAAAATGCAGCCATCTCTAGGGTGGAACCTGGAGATTGTTCAAATGTACCCATCAAATCAATTACATAAAAATAAGGAAATGAAAACTTCTGTATCTAACTAAACTGCTGGGGGATTTAGATGGGGAGAATGTAAGTATCTGAATTAGAATTTGGCCAGAATTCCAGGGCTATCAGCTCTACTCTTACCTACCGTGAATGCGTTCTTTAGAGCCAGGTCCCACAGGGCAGGACAGCCTCTGTATGCTGAACTGGATGCGTAATCTGGCAGCAAAATTGGCTTAACCAACTCATGGAAGATCTTCCCAGGGTAAGGGTGATCCTCTGGTAGTACAGAGCCAACATAGGGGCCTTCCTGATGTTGATGTAGCAGGGGAAAGGGCTGCAGAAAAGAAGGTGTGGTTGGCCCCAAGTAATCTTCAGCTGTGTTTTCTGCCCCCAGTGGCCATTGCAGCCTGTCCAAGTGAGAGCGCCTCTCACAGCTTGGGGGGATGGCCATTCAGACAGCCACAGCAGAATCAGAGTTTTAAGCCAGATTTGTATGGTACCCTGCCTTGTGCTCTGAGCAGTTTAGTCTTAGCCAAAGGATCTGGCACTTTATGTCTACAGTTAGTCAGCATGTCAGCCAACAGACGGCATCTCCTAAGGCAGTGCTGTTGGGTCATCGCTGATTCAGATGGAAGGGTACTGTCTAGTGAATCACCAATACCACTTCCTCCAAAGCATGGGTGTTCTCCAGACAAAAAGCCCTTGTGCTTTTAGCTTGTGAGACTGGATAGACAACAAAGTGGCATAGCTGCAGGCTAGTGAATGTTTGGCTTGTATTAGGTGTTCAGAACTGGTCTTTATCATAGATAAACAGGAAAGCTGATGAGCAAATGATGCACCATACTGGAAGAATATGGCCATTAAATGAAAGACACCTATGTCTGCTCACAATCTTTGTTGGTGGGAAGGATAGCAAATTCCCCAGGAGTTTTATGGATGACGAGCAGGGAGGCCCTCACTTTTACATCTCAACAGGTGATGATATTTAGGAGCCCCGTGACACTTGCATGAGAATAGAGACCTCTTTTCACTGGACCATACCACATAAATCAGATGACAGCAAGCAGACATGATGCTCAAAGCGTGCATTGCACTTTACTCCACTCCACTGGGGGTAAAACAATGTCCCATAAAGTCAAATCCTTCTTTATTTGAGATGAGACGTTTGATAGGCTGGTATCTGGTAGGGGATCTAATAGTGCCCAATAAAGGTGTGTGCTACCCCACCTGCCTGGCAGAGACCTGGCACTTTGCCTTCTATCTGACTCATGGAATTAAGTAGCACAGTGCATGAAAACAACACCATAATTGCACGTCGCTAAGCTCCGTGAGTGAAAAGGTACTCTTCACTTCCTTGTGTACCTTCTCTAGCTAGATTCACCATCATCAATCCCACCCAGTGATGAGCTGCCAAAATCTTAACAACCGGTTCCCTATAAAAAGTTCTGATGTAAGGGATGTGTCCCAGTATGTATTTTTTGTACCAGCAGGGTTACCATACGTCTGTATTTTCCCGGGAGCAATTTTTAAAATTTAAAAATTCCTCCCGGACGGCGATTTAAGAACCAAAAAGCCTGACCTGTCCGGGAAAATACGGATGTATGTTAACCCTGCCTAAAGGTCTTTTTTAAAAAGATGGGCCTGAACTAGAAATGAGCTCCGTTTCACATGTGTGGGTCCCCGCCACTCCCTGGGGGTGTTCTAGGGTGACCAGATGTCCCGATTTTATAGGGACAGTCCCGATTTTGGGGTCGTTTTCTTATATAGGCTCCTATTACCCACCACCCCCTGTCCTGATTTTTCACACTTGCTGTCTGGTCAACCTAGGGTGTGCACATGTGTGGGTCCCAGCGGCTCCATGCCCCCCCCATTGAAGCAGGTGTGCAGGGTTACTGCCCTGGGAACTGCAGAGCACCAGTGGACGTGGGGCCAGCTGCAGACAGGGGCGTGGGGCAGGGCTAGTTGGAGGCAGGGGGTTCAGGGCTGGCTGCGGGCAGGGCAGGGGGTATGTAGCTGGCTGGAGACAGGAGGGTGCGGGGTTGGCTGGAGGCAAGGGGGTGTGGGGCTGGCTGGAGACAGGGCAGGGGCTGACTGGAGGTAGGGGCTGGCTGCAGGCAGGGCAGGGGGGTGCAGAGCTGGCTGGAGACAGGGGCTGGCTGTGGGCAGGGCAGGGGGTACGGCAGGGGCTGGTGCGGGCAGGGCAGGGGGTGCGACGGGCTGGCTTCAGGCAGGGCAGGGGGTGTGTGAGGCAGGGGCTGGCTGCAGGCAGAGGGTGCGGGGGTGGCTGCGGGCAGGGGGTGTGGGGGTGGCTGGAGACAGGGGCTGGCTGCGGGCAGGGTGGTGGGTACTCACGGGGAGAGCGGCTCGGAGCAGCAGGACGCAGCCCAGGCCCAGCAGAGCAGCCGGGGACTCACCAGGCAGCATCAGGAGCCCCAAGGCCAGGGGTCAGGGGACCAGCAGCAGCAACAGGGCTCATGCCCAGGGCCAGACAGCAGCCCACATGGCTCCCACAGCGCAGTGCCCCCGGTGGCCGGAGGAGGAATTACATCACTTCCCGGCCAGAGCCCATCAAAGCCTCAGCGCCCCCTGCAGGGAAGCGGGTTAACAACCAGTTCTAAAACTGCTTCAAAATTTAACACCCGGTTTGTGCGAACCGGTGCGAACCGGCTCCAGCTCACCTCTGATCCCACCCCATCCCCTTCCTGTACACAGAGTCCTAGGAGAGGCAGAAATTGACCAATAGCTGCCCTCCTGTCACGGGAGAGCTGCCATTGGCTGACAAGGGCCGCAGCACCATTCAGGGCGTGGATCCACCCTTCCGGCACTAGCTGCCATGGTAGGCCTCCATTCATCAAAGCCATTGTGTAGTCCCTTTGGGAACAGAAGACAAATTAATAGCTACAGTCTGTTCATATGCACAATACACAGGAAAATAAAAACCTAATGGCAAAAGTTCTTGATTATACATAATATTCCTGCCATAAGGCAGGAGCTGGTGAAAGGTCTGGTTGGGAAGTGACTGTCAGTACAGTCTCCAAGCACTTTACCCCATTATACAAATGGGAAAAATGAAGCACAGAGAGAGTTTAAGTGATTTGTGCAAGGCCATACAGGAATGTCAGTAGCAAAACTGGGACTAGGACCCAGGTCTCCTGACTTCCCTCCTACAATCATTCAACTACACTGGCTATCACATTTACAGCAGCACTGGGTTATTTAACAGAGATTTTAAAGTAAAATATAAGAAAAGTAATATAATATTCTCACCTATTTTGTTTTAATAAAGAAATATTAGACATTAGAAGAAATTCTCATCCAGTGTGACCTGGCACCCATCCCTGCCTGGCACCCAGCCCTGCCTGGCACTCATCCCTGCCTGGCACTCCTCCCAGGCACTCATCATTTTCACATTTTCCATGCCATCCTATACCCCATCCCAGCCTAACCCCAATGGTCCCAGCCCAAGCTATCTCCAGTCCTTCAGCTAACTGTACTTACTCATGTTCTCACATTACTACTCCCTGGTGTTTATGGGCCAAGGGCCCTGACAGAGAGTGCCTCTTGCACTGATGTGCTCAAACACTGGAAGGAAGAAACGCATTTGATTTCAGCTGGAAACAAGGAAGATTAAAGCATAAAGACAATCTCCTCCCATTATATGACTTGTATATATCACTTGTGAGATCTGGTTTGTTTTTTAAACTACAGTATTTGGTGGGGCCAGGGCGGGGCGGGAGAGGAAGGGAAGTCTGAAATTCCCACTCTTTGTATTTTCTCTTTGAGGTTATTTTTGAGCACTTCATTGTAGCTGTTTGACTATAATCCTTTAGAGCTCAGAGAGCCCAGGGATGCTCCTTGCAGCTGATAAATATAACCAAGGCCCCCCTGGGTCCATATGGCTCTGAGAAAGGATTGACTGGTTTGGAACTCTAAAGAGACTTTAGAGCCAAGCGAGTAAAACAGGAGACATGTTAAGGAAAATCAGCAGCAGCAGAAACAGCACAGGCTTGGGGTTTGATCTCAAGTACATGTTTTTGGTTCTGTCACAAGACAACAAGGCTAAGACATCAACATGACGAGGGCAGGGAAGTTCAAGCGCCTGGTTCATCTATATGCGGTGTTGAAAGAAAACAAAAATATCCTGCCCCCTTGAGGCCCCTTTGTCCAAGTCATCAAACTGAAACGGCTTGCCTTGGCCAGAAGCCTGTTTTCAAATGAAGGGGTTTTCCTTGGATGCACTCTGAACTTCAAAGTGTGAATGACATGGGCTTCCCCCAGCCGTAGGCCCCAGACTGAGCAACCAAGAATGCCTGTTTATTTAACTTGGGATTCTGACTCTTACCTCTCTCTCTCTCTCTCTCAGTCTGGGGTAAGTGGGGATTTCCTTGACACACCAAATAAGAATGGCAAACACTATCCACCTAATCAGTAGGATCCCTCAGACATTTCTCTTGGAGGTAGAGGTGCTTGTTCACATTTCGCCAAGCACACATGAAAAACAGAAATATCTGATCCAAAATAGCTGAGATGAGGGGTGGAGACCCTGGCTAGAAAAAAAAAAAGAGAGGAAAACTTCAGCCCCGTAAAGCTGCAGAAACAGCAAGATAGAAAGCGGCTAGGGGGCCTTTAAAAGGTCACATGAATCAAGAAACTGTCAGGATTGACTCAGTCCCTAACCCCAAATTAGACTTCCCCTCTACTGGTTTACAAACCTAGTGACGAGGGACCCCAGCTTTCCACATCAATTTTTACATGGCACTTAGTCCAAAGCTTTCTTAAAATCCAAGTCAGCTATGCCCACTGCTTCATCTCCTTCTGGCTCCTTGTCATGTCCCTAAGGAACTGAAGTGTAGCTTGCCCTATTGTGTGTTTCTAAACAGTGTGCACCTGCCCATTTGCTCGCCCATTGTTTCCTTCTTTTAAGCCAATATAGCATTTGCGAAAGGTGCAAGATTGACAGCACCAGTACTGTGTTTATCCACAGAACAGGCAGAGCACTGGCAGGATCAGAATACTCTTTCTATCTCAACCCTGACCTGGAGGGGCCAGCTCTGGAGCTGAAAGGCTAAGTCAGACTCAACCAGCTCATCAGCCAAGCATTCTGAGAACCGCACTTGACAGTCTAGGGAAACCAAAGCACCCTTGGGAATTGCACCCACCTTCATGTGACTGGCTGGCTCATGGTGCATAGTAATCTTCCAGTAATGTGAGAGTGTGTGTCCTTTGTGTCCTGGCGTTATTTTTTCTGACCAGTGCACTGGCTAAAAAAATACATTCAATTCTCCTTTTATCACACTTCCATCTCTCTGCTAAATTTCACATGTAAATGCTTCATGTCTCCACGGGGCAAACATTGATATCATCATTTACACTGGCTCCAAAGTAAACCAAAGCCACATAACTCCATTTTACTGAGACTCTGTGGTGAAAATAGCAATGCACCATATAGAGATGGTGGAAAGAATTAAAGGGACACTGTCAATCAAAATTAGGTTTGTGTAAAAACAAGCTCTCAGTTAAACCGAGGGCCAAAAGAAATGTTCCCACTATTTTTTTTTTCAATTCAAATGAAAACAGTTGCTGTGACATGAACACACTTTGGTCTGCATTGCACCAGCCACTGCAGTGCTAAGACTCTCATAGTGAAACTGACTTCACTAATCTTTATTGTCCAAACTGGGAAATATTCAATAAAGGCATGACCTAAAGTCTGATGAAGCCAATGGAGTGATTCCCACAGACTTCAATGGGCTTTGGATCTGTAAAGAATCATAAACAGTAATCATAGAATCATAGACTATCAGGGTTTGAAGGGACCTCAGGAGGTCATCTAGTCCAACCCCCTGCTCAAAGCAGGACCAATCCCCAACTAAATCAGCCCAGTCAGGGCTTTGTCAAGCCTGACCTTAAAAACCTCTAAGGAAGGAGATTCCACCACCTCCCTGGGTAACTCATTCCAGTGCTTCACCACCCTCCTAGTGAGAAAGCTTTTCCTAATATCCAACTTAAACCTCTCCCACTGCAGCTTGAGGCCATTACTCCCTTGTTCTGTCATCTGCTACCACTGAGAATAGTCTAGATCCATCCTCTTTGGAACCCCTCTTCCAGTAGTTGAAAGCAGCTATCAAATCCCCCCTCATTCTTCTCTTCTGCAGGCTAAACAATCTCAGTTCCCTCAGCCTCTCCTCATAAGTCATGTGTTCCAGTCCCCTAATCATTTTTGTTGCCCTCTGCTGGATGCTTTCCAATTTTTTCACATCCTTCTTGCAGTGTGGGGCCCAAAACTGGACACAGTACTCCAGATGAGGCCTCACCAATGTCGAATAAAGGGGAACGATCACGTCCCTCGATCTGCTGGCAATGCTCCTACTTATACAGCCCAAAATGCCATTGGCCTTCTTGACAACAAGGGCACACAGCTGACTCATATCCAGCTTCTCGTCCACTGTAACCCCTAGGTCCTTTTCTGCAGAACTGCTGCCGAGCCATTCGGTCCCTAGTCTATAGCAATGCATGGGATTCTTCCGTCCTAAGTGCAGGACTCTGCACTTGTCCTTGCTGACCTCATCAGATTTCTTTTGGCCCAATCCTCTAATTTGTCTAGGTCCCTCTGTATCCTATCCCTACCCTCCAGCGTATCTACCTCTCCTCCCAGTTTAGTGTCATCTGAAAACTTGCTGAGGGTGCAATCCACACCATCCTCCAGATCATTAATGAAGATATTGAACAAAACCAGCCCCAGGACTGACCCTTGGGGCACTCCGCTAGATACCGGCTGCCAACTAGACATGGAGCCATTGATCACTACTAATAAGTAAACTGATTTTAAAAATCCTTTCACTGTTAATAATCTAAGGTGCTATGAGTAAAGCAGAGAAGGGAATTGGTTTATAATGTGAATTTTAAGGTGGCAGTATTCCACACTGTGCACAAAATAAAAATGTAACATCACACACTGTGTGGGTCATTGGCAACAGGGACTGAAACTCAGATCACTGGCATGAGCCTCTGCTGCATGAGCTAAAAGACCCACCTCTGTTAGGAGGTTCATCCACTTCTGTGTGTAGTGGTTTAACCACCACTACAGGAGGACAGAGCACTACACTGAGTGGGTGTGGGTGACAAATGCAAGGTTCCTCAAGGCAATCAGTAATCTCCTCAAGGCGGGGGCTGTGTCTTTTCAGTGCCTGTAAAG
The DNA here is from genome assembly GCF_965152275.1 of Natator depressus. Classification (NCBI taxonomy): domain Eukaryota; kingdom Metazoa; phylum Chordata; order Testudines; family Cheloniidae; genus Natator; species Natator depressus. The sequence goes on along the minus strand of NC_134242.1, from coordinate 80,059,404 downwards.
CACAGTGCAATCCTGTGGATCTATTTATATAATAACACATTATTAAAGGCAATTGTGAAATGAAGGCAGGGCAGAATAAACAGAGGCTATGGGAAAACAGTGGGACAGCTTCATGTTATCTGGCCAGTCTCCACTAGACCATATGTGGGCAGGTTGCTGGAATATGGAGTGAATAATACTTTGCATTTATATTATAGAGAGTCACTGGGAAATCTCAATGGAATTTTATACATGAACAAACTGGCAAGCAGAGATTCTCAGGTCACATGGTAAGTCAGTGACAAAGCCAGGCCTAGCACCCACAAACACTGGTTCGGAGGGCCCTGTTGTAAACCGCAGATAACGGTCTCTCCCTTATTCCTCCTGAACCACTGTTTGTCACCATGTGTCTCTATTTATAAATATATTTCAGCAAATTCTGTGCTCTGAATGCTACAGATTAAAAATACAATTTGTTGGATGCTATTTGGTGTGAACAGCTAATGAAATCTTGCAGTTCTCAGGAGATGGTGGGTAGGGCTCAGTTCATGTGGATACTCAGCCATTTTGGCTCCAATAAATGTACCCTTTTGCTGATGATCATTCCCCCGGCCTGTGGGGTTGCATTCCCCTGAAGCCAATGGGGTGCACAGGAAGGATGGTCAAAGGATTAGGTCACTAGTTTCCTGTGTAGCCATGAGCAAGTAATTTAGCCTCTCTGTGTCTTAGTTCCCCACCTGTAAAACGGAAACAACAGTAGCTCACAGGGGATCTATAAGATAAATACATCAATGATGATGAAGATTCCAGATACTATGGCAATGGGGCCATACACATATACACACACCTTAGATAAACCCTGTGCATGTTCTCAGCCTGGGAGGGGGTGTCACAAACAGGTCAAGGAAGGTTGTGACCATCCTCCTGAATTTGGGGACATGAGCACCCAAAAAACACAGGCCTCTTAAGCTAAGGAAACATCTATTAGCTGTGGATAAATAGCGGTTGTTACATTTACTTAGGCTGGCTGCTAGAGGGAGGCATGGACGTATGCACTAAAACCAGTGTGTTACACTTTGAACATGAAAAGCTCTATGTATGTGCCAGCTGATTATTATTAATTTTTCTTCTTTATTTATTTCACTTAGCTTAATCGCAGTAAAAAGATTTTGCACTGAGAAGACATATCAGGACCAAATGAGAGGGGATTGATAGTCACATTTTACAGAAAAGTAATATATGACCTGGAAAATAAACAGAAGCGTTTAGTGAAATGAAGGGACCGTGTCTGAGTTAGAGCACTGGATGGGACTCAGGACACCTGCGTTCTACTCATGGCTCTGCAGCTGGCCTGCTGGGTGACCTTGGGCAAGTCATTACCCCTCACCATGTCTCAATTTCCCCATCTGTAAAATGGGGATAATGATACTGGCCTCCTTTGTAAAGTCCTTTGAGTAGAACCTTCCAACTCAACCTGAGCCCAACAGGACCTGACTATAATTGTCAAGTTCAGGTTGGGTCATCTCTAATCGCCTCCTCCTGCCCACAGATTCGGAACAGCATCAGCTGTGTGCTCCACATGTGCCCACCATCACCACCTCGCTCCGCTGTGTGTGCACCCACTCATCACTGCACCGACACCGCAGCCAGGCAATGGCCAGACACCGATCATAGGCACAGGGCATAGGGAATGGGAAGCCACCGCCAGGCCAAGCCCCAGGGAATGCGGTGGCAGTGGCCCTGACACCCGATAGCGGGGAAGTGTTACGTTCAGATCAGATTAGTTCTGAAAATGACTCGACACTCTCATGTGGGGTTCAGGTCGGCAGTGCTCAGCTCAGGTTCAGGTCTGGATCAGGCTTTAAAATTAGGACCAAGCAAACCTCTATCTTTGAGATCTACTGATGAAAAGTACTGTATAAGACCTAGGTATTATTATTGTTATTATATATAATAATAAACAAAAAGAGTAAGCACACTGCAAAAGCAGAATATAAATGTTTCCAGCACAAAAGCAAACCAAAATCACCAGATTCACAGAAATGACCCAGCTCTGAAACAAAAGTTTTCTTCATCGTGTGTTTTGTAGAGCTTAAACACCTGTCCTGTTATCGGCTATTTGATAAACATTTCAATAATAATTCAATAATTAATACCCCTAAATAGTCTCAACGGTGACACACCTGGTTATTTTGCATGTGGGTTTATTAAAAGCACAGAGGAAATTTCATAAAGCCAGGGACAGAACTGGGGGAAACAAACAAACACATTTGGCTGCTTTGAACAAGAAACACAGGAATAGAAAATCTCTGCCCTGTGGGCTGAGTGATGTTGTGCTAGAAGCCTTAGCTTCTGAATTTCCTCACTTTGGTGTTTTCTATTCTCAGCCTTGCCAGGAGGGTTTTTTTAAATTTCATCTCCCTGCTTTTCTTTTTTGTAATTTTCTTTTTATTAGTTTCTTACTGGTTGGAATTAGGATGCAAGTCCCTGCTCAAAGCATCTTTTGTCCATGAGGTGCACAAACTCTAGTCCTCCCTTCAGGCAAGGGTTACTCTAACAGATGTTAAAAAAATCAGAGAAAACCATGGCACTATAAGATATATACTAAGCATGACTCTTCCATCACTTGCTTTTTGTTGCATCCCATCTCCCTTTCCCAGTTGGTAAGTTGTTGGTTTAGTTGGAAGATCTCTGGGGCAGAGAACATCTCTTCATCTGTTTCTGTTGAGCACTAGCCCACCCAGAATGCTATATACATCATAATCTCCAGGTAACTGGTACAAAGTAATTAAATCTTCGTGATTTGAAATGATACTGTAGGTGACAAATCTGAGAAATGAGCAAGTATCTTCTAATGTCAACGTTAAGTATCTCCAACTGATATTTTCACCTGCCCTTGCTGGTCATTTTGGGGCTAAACCATCCTAGAATTTTTTGATCACACAAGGACTCTTTTCAATGACTTTGAACATTTCTTGTATAGGACAAACCATGGTGGATCAGACCACTGGTCCACCAAGTCCTGTGTCCTCCCTCTCGCAGTGACCAATAGCTGAGGCTACACCTAAAACTAGTGTCTCCTCCATAATGCAGCTGGCCAGTGGTGCAATGATACATGTGGGGAAGGATGGGCGAATTCCAGCACAGTTTATAGAATATACTATACAGCTTGAGATGTGATCAATGCTCTCTTCTCTAAAATGACCAAAGTTAGTATAGGTGACAATATTATCTAGCCACTCTGTCTGATAGGCCTTTACTGTTACTTTGGAGATCCCTGCCTTGCCAGCCAGAGTTCTGTATATTCACTGTGGCACTGCAGCATGTTGCTAAGGAATTCATGACTCCATTTGGCAGGTCACACAATGTCTTTCAACTCCAGAGCAAGTGTGATCTTTTCAGAATTGTTCTCTCTACTGATCAGATGATAGGGTGACTGGTAGCAGTTCCTGAAAGGAAGTGTTTTAAATTGGCATGAAGACATTACAAGATAAATCATGTGAAAACATTTGGTGTGAAGGCAGGCGATGCCACTGACACACCAGAAATGCTGTGTGTAAAAGGCTACGCAGAATGATTCAGCTACTTCAAAGGAGGGCCCTGTAAGCAAATTCCACTGAAAATGCTTTGTCCTTAGCTTGTCAGACAACACAAAAGGACACAACTCAATCAAAAATTTCAAAAAAGGACTAAACATCGCAAAAGGAGCTGGGAAACAGGGTGAAAAAATTGTACTTCTCTCTGTCCACAGTGTGTCACCCTTACTGCACTCCACTGCTCAGTTGGACACCTTTCCTATGGGCCCAAAATATCACTCTTTTAAAGGAGCAAACTTCACAGATCTGTTTGTGACTCCCATGCTAGCATGACAGAGGCAGGACAGGGATTTTAGTGAATGTATCTTTAGCACATAAGGGACTTGACCATTGGCTTCTTAAAAAAAATTGTTCTCAAGAACCAGTTTTGGGGAATGATCCATTTGGAAGTGTCAGGCACAGAATATCTGCTGGGCTGGTGTGATGTCTGTCCTGGAGCAGCCCCCTCCCCTCTGGATCATATTGCACCATGTTGGATCATATTGCACCATGCTAGTCCACTGCTGTCCTACCTTTCCATTGCACCAGATAGTCCCGTCACCAAACTGCCGTGCCATTCTTTTGGACTCTTGGCATTACACTGCATCAGGCTATCCCACTGCTTTTCCAATTTTGTGTGGCACTAAGCCACCCTGTCCCCTTCCACCATGCCATTGCCATCCTGATATTGCAGCATGCTATGCCGTCCTGTTACCCTCCTCACCATACAGGGTGCCATGTTCTCCTATTACATTTCCTCCTGGTTACTGTACTGTCCCATGCTATCCAGTATCCTGCTGGCATCCCACAGTGCTATGCTAATCCATTACACTCCCAGAGCCCTGTTATGATTCATTACATCCAATTGTATCAGTTATGTTGTGGTGCTACAAAGTGATGTAACAGTAGATGTCTGACACATGCTCTGCAAGCACACTCCACCTGGGGACAAAACAGAAGGAATATGCAGTTGTCTGCAGAACTTGCTTCCTATAATAACCTCATGTTTACTTTGCTCATGTCGGCAGTTCTCATAGCTCATGTGGTGAGAAGCCAGAATCTGGACTTCAGGTTCGGGTGCAGTCTCTTCCTCTCTGCAGTTAGATTGATTTGGTTACACTCCTGTGATTTTATCACTGCTACAGGCATAGATCTGTAGAAAACACATCAATGGGAATTGATTTCACTCAAGGTAAAGGTATCAGAATCTGGCTATGGGAGCAGATATAGGGAGTAACAAAGACAATTTTCTAAGTGCTTTTAGAATATTAAAAGCACAAAACCAATAGGGTTCTACAAAATCTAATTGTGTTTCATAGCAATTATGTAAAATCATATAAGCGACACCTTCAGCGGGTGTAAACTGGCAGTCAGAAGTGCTACACCCATTTACACCAGCTGAGGATCTGGCCCATTGACATTAGTAAAGAATGAGAGCTCTGCTCTAGAGTTCGATAGAATGGTCCAAAAATTCTACACTAAAGTCAGCATCCTGGGTGAAATTCTGTTGGATTCCTCCAGAAGGAATAAATTAATAAAATAATCAGAAAACACCACCACCACATGGTGGTTGAATCGTGATATCCTCCAAACCCCTGAACCCAACTGGAGCCTGCATTTCAGACATGTGTCTCTGATAACCCTCTGACAAGTGGTGTGGAGAGATGTAATGATATTCATCTACCACCAGTATGAACTCTAGGCTATGTGATCTGATCAATATCTCAGCTCTGACTAGATTAATCTTTCCTTGATTAGAGAAAACACTGTATCTAATTGGGTAGGAAAATGGCCACTCTGCAGCTAGTGATCTCAGTTTTTGCCATCCTGTTGGCTCCTGACCCACAGAAAAGTTCTTTATTTGGACAGCAGTAGGGGGTTTATACTAGCGAAGAAATACTTGGTGATGGTGAAGAATTATTTACCGCTTTATTAATATGTGCCTGCCACACTTGAGAGTCACACAAAAGCCTGATGGGGAAAGAGACCCAGAGATTATGGGCTCTCACATTTCTTTCATAGTGTGGACTACATTTTAACAAAAAGTGTGTCCAGTGGCCCCCCTCCCTTCCCATTGGTGCATGCCTGGCCTACCTCTCTCTCTCCTATGGGTTGTGTGCCTGTGGCAAATGCAGCAATTGCTACTGTGCACAAGTCACATCAGAAAAGTATGTAATGTTTTTTTAGCTTCTTTTAACGTGATTTAGCCACTGGAAAGCAGGAGCAGCCAGCAGGATGTGAGCAGCCAGCTCTCAATATGCCTCCAGCAAATGGACCACAGGTCACAGCTGGGGAGTATATGAAAGAGCAGAGTCTGATCAGACTGTAAAGACTCAGGGCTTGTCTACACTACAAAATCAAGTCGACTTTATCTAATAAGACTTCGAGCCCCCGAATTAATGAAGTCAATTGTGCATGGCCATACCATGCTCATTGTCTCGATGGAGTGTGTCCTCACTAGCAGCGCCTGCATTGATGCACAAAGAAGTGCATTATGGGTAGCTATCCCAAAGTACAACTTGCCGCAGTGTGTTTTGGGAAGTTTGTGCAATGCCTCATGGGACCAAAACATTGTCTCAGGGGAGAATGGGAACATTGCATCGGCATCCCATAATGCACTGTGCTCCCTCCCTCATACCAATGGCAAACAACCCAGTGGTTTTCACGCCTTAAAACTGCCGCACATACACCATAACCGCAGAAGCATGGAGCCTGCTCAGTTGTGCACTTTTGCTGTGAGCATCCCAAACACCTCGCGCCTTCTCCTGCAGTATTTCCAGAACCGAAGTAGGGTCTGCCACACAGAACATAGCGATGTCCTGCAAGCAGCCCTGCTGCAAGCTATTGAAAAAAACAATTTGCAGTTGCTGCCGGCAGTCACAGAGCAGCTGCACTCTGCTGAGCGCCTTTTCTGGTCCCGTGAAACAAGCACCGATTGGTGGGACCGCATTGTTTTGCAGGTACGTGATGACGAGCCATGGCTGCAGAACTTTCGACTGCGGAAGGCCACCTTCCCAGAACTTTGTGAAGAGCTTTCCCCTGCCCTGCAGTTCAACACCACAAAAATGAGAGCTGCTCTGACAGTGGAGAAGCGAGTGGCGATCGCTATTTGGAAGCTTGAAACACCAGACAGTTACTGGTCAGTGGGGAATCAATTTAGAGTAGGTAACCATGGGAGCTGCTGTGCTCCAAGAGTGCAGGGCCATTAATCAACTTCTGCTATGAAGGGTAATGAGTCTGGGAAATGTGCAGGACATAGTGGATGGTTTTGCTGCGATGGGGTTTCCTAATTGCGGTGGGGCGATAGATGGCATGCATATCTTCATCTTGGCACCAGACCATCTTGCCACAGAGTACATAAACCAAAAGGGATACTTTTCAATGGTGTTGCAAGCGCTGGTGGATCACAGGGCGTGTTTCACCAACATCAACGTAGGATGGTCAGGAAAGGTTCATGATGCGCACACCTTTAGGAACTCGGGCCTGTTCAAAAACCTGCAATCCGGGACTTTCTTTCCAGACAACAAAATTAACACTGATGCCTGTAGTTATTCTGCGGGATCCAGCCTACCTCTTGCTCCCATGGCTCGTGAAGCCATACACTGGCTGTCTGGACAGCAGTAAGGAACGGTTCAACTATAGACTCAGCAAGTGCAGAATGGTGGTTGAATGTGCCTTTGGTCATTTGAAAGGGCACTGGAGACGTTTACTAACAAGGTTGGACCTTAGTGAGGAGAACATCCCCATGGTTGTAGTTGCCTGCTGTGTGCTCCATAATATCTGTGAAAAAAAGGGGGGAAATTTTCCGCAGGGGTGGGTGGTTGAGACAGATTTCATGGCAGCCATTTTTGAGCAGCCAGACACCAGGGCAATAAGAAGAGTACAGCAAGGGGCGCTGCGTATCTGCAAGGCTTTGAAAAGACATTTCAATAATAAGTCACAGTAATGTGAGCTGCTTGTCTGAATTGTGCTTTCTCAAACCTTCACCTGGCTTGTATCACTGTCCCTGTAAAGCCAACCCCTTGCCCAAGCCCACTGCTTCTACTCAATAAAGAACATTTATTTCTCGAATCCATTTACTTTATTTAACAAACGTAAGTAAAGAGGGAGAACAGAAAAAAAAGGGAACCTTGGGGAAAAGGGGTTGTAAATTTGGAATGGGAGAAACATTTTCAGCTGTGTAACGTAACACCTCATTCCAGACCATCAAAGGTCTGTGAATGGACGCCTTTTGTTCCTTGTACCCTCCCCCACCCAAGTTAAGTGAAAGGGATAATGGACTTTTCGCCCATGTCTCATGGAACGCTTGTGGGAGGGTGATTCTGCCCAGGAGATGCTGGCTGGCTGTCCACCAGGATCTGCAGAGGGACTCTACCCACCTGCTTCTGTTCCTGCAGTTCAACCAGACGCCTCAACATGTCTGCTTGGTCCCTCATAATCCAAAGCATCTCATCCTGCGCCCCACGTTCTTGCTCATTAGAAGCTTTCCTGTTCTCCATGTCCATGTCTAACTTCTCGGACAGTGAAATCCTCCATGCTCTCAACTCTGTGTCAGCTGTCCTGGAGGCGTTCATTATCTTGGTGAACATGTCCTTCCGCGTTCTCTTTCTCCTCCTTCTAATCACCAAAAGTCTGCTTTCAGGTGTTGATGACACGCCGAAGGACACATTTCCAGCTGTCAGTCATGGGAAAAATAAAAGAGCCATTGTACATGCATAAAACATTTCCATAGCAAGGCCATTTTCATAAAAAAACCCACCCTTATTACACTAGATGCAAGCCATAACATAATCAGAATCTGTAACCGTTCACTTGCCGTTTTGCTGCTCCAGCCCTGGTGAGTAGGCCCCCCTGGGTCATGGGTGACCGCACTTTTAATGAAGTTTATGGCAGGCTCATGTAGAGGGAGCAGAGTTAACTAGTCGAGCAATGGCCCTACACCATAGCACCACGGGAAGCTGTTTATGAACGAGGTGGGGGGAACGTTTTCACTCCCAAATTGCGGAATCGCTCATGTGGGGCCCCAGTCCCCTATCAGCCACTTTAAATTACTTGCTAACCCATGCCGAGCACAGTAAAGGCACATTAGCTGCCGCATGGTTTGGCGATCCAGAATGTGGGGGGCTGGGGTGGGTCTACATGCCCTTTTTTTGTGTAAGAGCACTTCTAATGAGAACTTCCCCCCTTTCCCCTAGGCGACCCTGGTCCTTAAGCTGCTGTGCTGCGTACCACAATGATGCCAAGAGAATTAATTCAGGAATTGCATGGGAAAGTGGAATAAATAAGACTGCCCTGCCCAGAAACCTCTGCAAAGGATTGCAGAGTACCTCCATGAACGTTTCCTAGAGATATCCATGGAGGATTCCTGGGCTATTCCAGTCCACATAAACTGTCCTTTCCGGGGGCCACCCTCTGTGTAGCTGAAGCGGCCCCTTGTCAGCAGAGAACCACAGCACCTCGCTTTTTCTTCAAAGTAAACATGCACTAATACCACCAAATGTGTGTGCCCACTAAAGTTTAACTGAACTTTCATTGTAACTGTACACTCACCGGAGGTGCCTTCCCCGGCATCATGGTCGGTCACCATGATGTCCTGCGACCCACAGGGTTCCAGGTTAAAAATAGTTCCTAGCTCTTGTGGAGAATGGATCCACCGCTCACCTGTCTCCCATTCTCCTCCTCCACCTCTTCCTCATCCACCATATCATTCTCCTTGTTGTCCCTAGACTCACACACCTGTGAGGTGTCCATGTTGCTTGTGGGGGTGCTGATAGGGTCACCCCCCGAGAATCTCATGCAGCTCGTTGTAGACCTGGCATTTGTGGGGTTCAACACCAGAATGATTGTTCGCCTCCCTTGCCTTTTGGTACCCTTGGCGAAGTTTTTATTTTCACACGGCACTGCTGGGTGTCCCTTGTGTAGCCCTTCTCCCCCATTCCACGAGCGATCTTTGCATAGATGTCAGCATTTCCTCTGCTGGATCGGAGCTCTGCCTGCACAGACTCTTCTCCCCACACAGCGATGAGATCCTCCACCTCCTGTGCAGATCAGGCTGGAGCGTGTTTGGGGCGTACAGTCTCCACGATCAGCTGTGCTCAAGCTGGCATGCTCCCAATGCTGATCAAACAGGAAATGGGAAATCAAAAATTCCCAGGGCTTTAGCAGGGGAGGGGCTGTTTCCTGTGTACCTGGCTGCAGTGCAGCCAAGGTGAGAATGATCTCCAGAGCAGTCACAGCTGAGCATTGTGGGACACCACCTGGAGGCCAGTTAAGTTGCATTACACTACGCTGCATCTGCACTACCTCGCAGTCAGCCCAGCATGTCCCTGCGGCCCGCACTGCTTCCCGCAGATCCCATTGGCTAGAAATGTTGAACCACGGCCACTGGGAGCTGCAGGCAGCCGTGCCTGCAGACAGTCAATGTAAACAAACTGTCTCGTGGCCCGCCAGTGGATTACCCTGACGGGCTGCGTGCGGTCCTCAGGTTGCCCACCACTGCTTTAGAGGAAGGTGCAACAGTCCCAATATGGAACAATTCGGTCAATTGTTTGCCTGTGGGGGGACTGCCTTTCTGATCCCTAGAAGTTAGTGATTAGTGTATGCCCTGGAGTATGACACTTTATATGCACAACGAGAGAACAATTATATGAGACAGAATAAAAACATTTAAGGACAATAAACATCAACACTAAGCTCTTGATTTCAGTGATATCTTGTGGCAATGAGTTCTGAGGTTACTCGTACATAAAATATTTCTTTATTTGCATTGGTGATGAGCAGTAGCTGTAGGTAAAACCTCCTCATTATAGTTCCTGAACTGCAATATTATAACAAGTTGGGAGAAAACATGTTATTGCATGCTACAGAAGTAGCCACAAGACTTCTCTCTACAGCTGAAGAAAGTGAAAAGCGTGGATCCATTTGAAGTGTACGGACACAGCTCTCATTCTCTCTGCAGCCCAAGCTCCAGGACCCCTGGAGGTGGGAGGGTCCCAGAGCTTGTGCTGCAGCCTGAGCACAAACATCTACACCACAATGAAACAGCCACTTAGCCCAAATCAGCTGGCACAGGAGAGCTGCAGGTGTCTAACTGCAGTGCAGAAGTACCCTAAACAAGCTTTGGGCCGGGATAGCAGCCAGAGCCCACTTGGTGCTCCCTTCATGGAGATTTTGGTGTAGTTTGTTGACCTACTGTCCATGATCCTCTCTCAGCCCATTCCCAGCCCCTCTCTGCATGTTGCAGCAGAGACAGCTGCAAAGCATGGCATTTCTGTGGTCTTCTCCCCATTAATAAGAGCTGATGTAAGGAGCAGCCAGAAGAAGCCATTTCTAGTGCTCAGCAATTTTTACTGGTCCTACAAAACCCAAGAGTATATTCTTTAGTGCCATCAACTAGCACCTTATCTAGTAACTAACTATTCACATACATACAGAGAGAGCAGTGGTGTAACGCTCACCACATGCACTGGAACCACAGTGGCCCCCACAGCGGGGGGTTGGAATATTTCAAATACAATACAAAAAAATCCAGCTTTAAATAAATATTAGGTTTAGACATCAACCAGCAGCAGCCGGACAGCGCAGGCTGGGATTTTGAAAGCTGACTATGGACTGTCCAGTTCCCATTAATCCAGTCTGAGAGCCTGCTTCAGCTGGGCCTGCCTCAGAACTACACTCATCATTCGGCCCCAAAGGGCCCCAAACTGTTGACATGAGAAGCGACCCTGGTGGCTGCTCTATCTTACTGCAGCCTGACACAGCAGCCTAGAAGCTGCTCCAGAGCCTACAACCAACAGAGTGCAGAGGGCTCCGCAGCCTGCCCTCATCATGACCCCTGCCCTGTCCCTAACAGTCCAATACCAGGGCCCGCAAAGAGTGGGAGGGAATGGACCAGGGACGCCAACACTGTGCTGCTCCTGAGCTGGTGGAATTCCCACAGCTCCGTTCCACCCTGGGACACCCCTGGAACAGCACAAAAGGTCTGTAGTTGGGGTCAGACATTGCTTCTCAGAGTTAAGAGACCTGGACTGTATTTCCTCCTCTGTCACTGACTCAGTGGCCAGGACAAAACAATCCCAGCCATCAGCCAGGATTGTAATTTATGTCAGTTCCAGTGTCTGGCCCAACAAACAAAGGCACATTTAGAAGTTACTCATCGGTGCTGCTATTTTTTGGCACATACACCAAGGTCCTCACTAGTAAATCTGCACTGGTCCCACGGCTATTGGTGGGAACAGGGTCAGAATGGCTGTCCCAGTGTGCCATATCCTTTCTGCAAAGGGTGAAGCAACTCCCCAGTTCTGAGACGAGCAGCTCCAGTGTAACTTTCCAGAGTACCCAGACAGGGTGATCCACAGTCCACAAGATCAAAACAGACTAGAAAAACCAGCTAAACAAACAGAGAAATGCACAGGAAGGTTTTTTGCTCTTGGATAGACAGTCAGGATTCTTTTGTCTTCCTTCCTCCTAAGAAAGATTAAAAAAAGAATCCTATGAAATGATATTTATACTGTAAAGACACTGCATGATAAATGGGATTAGGGTGTGTAGCCGGAAGAAATCTCTCCCAGGGAATGGAACCCTAGTCTATCGTCTTGATGAAAAATGAACATGCACAATATGGTCGTAGAATAAGTAGACCTGATTTCTACTGGGGAGATGTTAGTGGAGCAGCATCAGTGCAACATCTCACTGTGTCTTTCCTTGTCTCCGGACAGTAGCTTTTGTGGGGAACACTGAACCTTTCGTGACTCCTACGACTCACACCCCTACCAACATGGTGATGAACAGCATGAAACTCATGAATCCAGAGTAATTAAAGCCACCTACAATGCCTATTTATATGCAGGACAGATAGAGAGTTAAGACTGACTGACTGCATATCGCATAATGGTCCCTTGGCCTTTACCACAGGCACAAAAAGCCCATAAATCTAGCAGATCTGGACAGCTGGGAATCCTGGTATGCCACCTCTTCTTGTTACCCCTGAAGTAAGGGTCATGGCCAGGAGAAAGGGTGGATGACCTGGGAAGAGATGCTGCGGGAGCCTCTCTACACTGTGGCTATTCCCAGCTGCTGGAATGGCCCTGAGATTGATCTAATTTATACAGGAAGCTGAAATGGCTCCTGTTCAACTCCAGAACTGGGGAGCTGTAAAAATGGCTTGAAGCCACTTTTCCTCTTCCTTCAGATCCTATGCTGAGCAGAGTTTGGCCAGACCTGAGAATCGGGCACAGGGAGTATGCAGAGGGCTAAGGTCTGCAGTGCCATGGCCGAAGTTAAGTACTTGCAGGAATGACACCTGTCCCTAAGCTCCCTGGCCACTTTTCGAGTTTTCACAACCACATTTTCCTCTATTTGAAAATGTTTCTCTCTCTCTCCCTGTTGCTTCGTGGAAACCCACACAAACAGCAAGAGAATCAGAGTAGCTGCCCTCTGAGTGGAAATGGTGAAAGTGACTCTATGCAAAGTACCTTTAAATGTGCAACATAGAGTGGGCTGGGGGCAGCGGGGACAGATATGAAATATTTGGTCCCCATTCTCTTTCCTTTGCTCCATTCCTGAGTATTACATAGAACATAAGAAGCTAGAAGAAAGGACCTAGGGGTTACAGTGGACAAGAAGCTGGATATGAGTCAGCAGTGTGCCCTTGTTGTCAAGAAGGCTAACGGCATTTTGGGCTGTATAAGTAGGGACATTGCCAGCAGATCGAGGGACGTGATCATTCCCCTCTATTCGGCATTGGCAAAGCCTCATCTGGAGTACTGTGCCAAGTTTTGGGCCCCACAATACAAGAAGGATGTGGAAAAATTGGAAAGAGTCCAGTGGAGGGCAACAAAAATGATTGGGGGCTGGAACACATGACTTATGAGGAGAGGCTGAGGGAACTGGGATTGTTTAGCCTGCAGAAGAGGGGAATTTGATAGCTGCTTTCAACTACCTGAAAGAGGGTTCCAAAGAGGATGGATCTAGACTGTTCTCAGTGGTATCACATGATAGAACAAGGAGTCATGGTTTCAAGTTGCAGTGTGGGAAGTTTAGGTTGGATATTCGGAAAAACTTTCTCACTAGGAGGGTGGTGAAGCACTGGAATGGATTACCTAGGGAGGTGGTTGAATCTCCTTCCTTAGAGGTTTTTAAGGTCAGGCTTGACAAAGCCCTGACTGGGCTGATTTAGTTGGGGATTGGTCCTGCTTTGAGCAGGGGGTTGGACTAGATGACCTCCTGAGGTCCCTTCCAACCCTGATATTCTATGATTCTATGATTCTAAGCTAAACAGCCCTCAGAAAGAAGTCAGAAGGCTCCAGTTCTGGCAGGACATGGTTGGGTGGCAGGTGCACAGGGGGATGTATTTGGGAATGAGTAGATACTCTGTACCAGTTAGGGTAGATTCTGTAGAGGGCAGAGCAGAGAGAACACCGAGTCCAAATTAAGGCACATTTAAATGGTACTCCTGGTCTATGTTACATGTGAATGTTAGTGTGCCAAAGGGGAGTTTCGCTCCAGGAGCCTGCTTTCTGGCTTCAGGGAAGGATCTGGTTTGAATGAGGCCAGGGTATAGGGCAGTGGTTCTTAACCTGGGGTGCACACACCACCTAGGGGTGCATGATGCCCTTTCTGGGGGTGCGAGACGTGCCAGATTTTTTTAGAAGGTAAATCATCAAAAGCACAAAATTAAGCACAGGTAAGTAAATACAACTACTTTGTTTCATCAAACCTATGTATTTATTAACATTATACAGTTTTTAATGAATGTAATATACAAACAAAAAATATATCAAGGTTTAAAGAACTGACCTGCTTTTATGATTTTTGATAAGGGGTGTGAGAACATATTTCGATTTTTGATAAGAGGTGAGAGAACTTATTTTGAGAACCAAAGAGGTGCAGGCTGCAGTAAAGGTTAAAAACCACTGGTATAGGGGATCAAGTATGCCGACCATACATCGTTGAGTATTCCCACTCTGCTAACTTGGGGAGGGGAAGGTCCTCAGCAGCTGACTTGACTCATAGACCTGTATCTGAACATCCAAACCTGAAAGTCAGTGGGTGAGTTTGTACAACAGATGTTTTGTGCCCAATGCAGGGTGTGGTGCTTTGCTCATCAAGTTTGATAATTAGATATGGAGCAAGTCAACAAAAAACCACATTAAATTTACCGCATGCTGCCATTCCTTGCCAGCTTAGTGCTCCACCTTGGATTTTACACTATCAGTCTGAACCTGTTCCCATGGTAGCTGATGGCAAAGCTCCCATTAATTTCACTGGGAGCAGGAGTAAGCCCAGTGTCATCATTTGGCCTGTTCTGTGCAATGCAGTCAGAATAGCTGAACCAATGTCCTGCATCTGCTGCTCACACTCACTGCAATTCTTCTCCGGGGGTCTGCTGTAAAATGCATGTAATAGCTGATCACCACCAGATGATCAGATGTCTTTGGACAGCCAAGATTTTGTTACATTTCCAGATGAAAAGCCTGCTATTAAGGTTATTTGCCAAAGCATCATCAAGTTGCAAATTCCCACCAACACCACTTCTGTGCATGCATGTGTGTTAGTCAAGGGGAATGCAGGGGCATGGGAATGATCAGGGCTTCAAGCCCAGAACTCTGCCCCTATCAGCACTAATAGCTTAATCCGAAAATGTTTAGCAATAACAGCAACTCCTCAATTTAAGGCAAAGACAGATACTGGAAATGGCCAGCTGAAATCAGTGTGGCAAAGCATGAGTAAGGGTGGCAGAATCCAGCTCTTAGGGAGGAGGAATGGGACGCAAAGGGCTTTATTATGTCTTTATTGTAGGTGAGTTTATCCAGCTCAACCAGAACTAATGCAACAGAAAAGAACTGACACCTAAAGCTATTTTAACTTTGGCAATAAGTATCACTTTTCCACTTTTCACTCATTAGAGCTCAATAAGGAGCATGGCTACAAACTCAGAGGACCAGGGCTCCATTCCAAACTCTGCCACTGACTTGCTGTGTGAACTTGGGCAAGTTATTTAACCTCCTCGACCCTCAATTTTTCAATCTGTAAATTGCAGATGATAATATTTGCCTATGTCACAAGAGGATTTCTGAAATCTAATTCAGTAGTGTGCTGAGATTTAACGAAACCGGGGCACTATGGAAATGCTGATGACTAAGGTTTGAGTGCATCCAATTTCACACATGCATCCAAACCACACATCCAGAACGAGCCAAATAAAACAGTAAAACAAATGAAAGTGGGAATGAGTATTGTAAAGAATTTTCTAGGCAAGGAAAATAAAGATATACAAGTAACCAGTATATGTCACAGCAGCTCTCTACCTCAGAGGGAAGCCCTCAGTGCAAATCCACCTCTCAGCCCAGATCTAGTCCCTTGCTTTCAGTGTTAACTCTTTCTTCACATTACTGCAGACATTTGTACCCCAGAAGAGTATATTTTCTGGAAGCAGATCACTCTTGTGTTTCTTAATTGAAGATTATGTATGTTGCTGAGAGGGAGACATGATTCAAATGTATACATAATTTTAAAATATGCACTAAATAATAAAGCACTGGTTCTAACATTACTTTAAAATGGGAGTGGTTTTTTTTACCTCTCTCTACCATGTTTTAGGATGCACCTTACAACAATTTATAAAGTCATTTCTATTTATCTTTACTAATAAAATGTTACTGAGAAGACATAAGAAACTGTACTTAGCCTTACCAGGAAGAACTAAATCCATTGGTTATAGACAGTACCAAATTTACCAACCTTTTCTCTCAAACTTCTCATAGTTTTCAGTTGAAACAATGTGTGTGTGTGGGGGGAGGGGGGGGGAACAGACCCTGAGCCGAGCTGCATACTCACCACATCTGATATATTTTTAATAGAAGCAAACCAAACATATATTCCTGGTGACTAAGGCAAAAGACATTATCAGTGTCTAAATACTGCTAAGTTAAAGAGATAGGCAACTGTGTTTAACTGGAAACACCCACCTTCAGACTTCTATATTAACCAGATTCTTTTTTAATCTTAAAAGTAGCAAGATCATCTCAGCACTTCTTGCAGCTGAATCTTAAAAAAGTTTTTTAAAAAGGACTTTTGCCATTATAACGTTCAGGAGCGACTTGAGCTCTTGTCTGCTGTCTCACTAGCTGCTTGAATAGAAGTACAGCACCAGCAATGCTTTGCCCTTTTACACCATCTTTCTTATGAGGATGTCAAAATGCTTTGCATCCATTCTTGAATTAAGCATCTTGTAAAGCAGGTCACTGTTGCTCACCCCATTTTTACAGATGTGGAAACTGGGGCTCAGAGGGTAAGTGACTTGGCCAAGAAAACAGTGAGTCAGTGGCCAAGTTGGGAACCTATCACTTCTGGCTCCCACTCCCTGGGAGAAATTCCTTTTTCTTAAAGCTGGTTGGATGTCGGGCAGCCACTCAGAAATGATCCAAGTATTTTGGAGACACTGTCAAGATTAATAACAGCCCCACGCTGAATTTACTTTCAAGTTGAGATTTCTTTAATATATTTTCAGCTGATGACAATCAGCACCTCCAAAATTTTACCATCCATCTGCTGAGAAAAGTCCCAGTGCTGAATGCTGCATGATGAGTGGAACTGAAGAAATAGAGTCAGGTTTCAGAAGGGACCTTGTTCGGTGCAATGCCAGCGGATGGGAGGCAAGACAAGCAGAATACTGACTCTTAGATCTTGCTCTGAGTTCTCAGACTGTAAAGGCTCAGTATGTAAGATAGGCCACTCAGAATACATAAGAAGATCTCTTTCCCACTGTCTCCTTTGTTCGTCATTGTTAATGAAACCTTGGGCATGGAGGTCAAGGAGAGTGCAGGGCTACCAACTTTCACAATTTGATACTGAGTCTCACAATATTTGATGCTTTTCTGAAAGCTGCAGCTGATGGAAGTATGAGATTGCATGAGAATCGCAGCTTTCATTTAAAATGAAAAGTACAGTTCTAGCTCTCACTGTTGCAGAGTAAAAGCTTGAAAACATGACCCGAGGAGAGTCGAAAGACCCATATTCCAGAAGGTGCATAAAAAGAATGTATGATTTGTAGTCAGTCTTGTGATGAATTGGGGCCTGACTCATCTCTTTTGAATGCTTGGGAGTTACAATTCTGGGAGTGCTCAGGTCCCTCTAAGCCTTGATGCGTTTTTCTAACCGTTTAAGATTTTATGCAGAATCCATTGTTTGCAGCATTTCCTCCAAGAGAAAGGGAGAGATTTTCAAAGGCTTACTTGGGAGTCAGACACCCAATCTTATTGACTTTCAATTGGCATTAGGTGCCAAATTGCCATTTGTGCCTTTGAAAATATCCCCCTGTCATGCACTGGGGATGAGTGAGAGGTTATGTCACTGCTTGCCTGTGACGGGGTGTACCAACCCCACAATGGTTAGGCAGGAGTTAACCAACTACTTTGGGCCCAAGAGTCTACGCCCCCTCGCCCTTGCTAGGCATGATCCCAGTGGAGGGAGCATACAAAAAGCAGCTCAGCTCAGTCTTGGCTGGCTGAGGAGGAGAGTGGATGTGTGTTGCAGGCTCCTGCAGAAGACCTGCCAAGACTCCTGGGGCTGAGGACCCTGACTATGCTGCAGAAAACCAGTTGGCCATGGAGACTGAAGGGAATGCCAAGCTGCTGCCAGCAGAAGAGATGCCTGAGGCAGGCCTAAGGGTAGGAAGCGACCCAGGGGATGCATAAGGAGATATGGAAACCAGCATCTTCCTTTGGGGGTGACTGGTTTCATAGGGCCCAGGATCAGAACCTGGTGGAGTAGGGTGGGCCCAGGTTCTCCTAGTCTCTCTGCATTTGCTATTGGGTGCTACTGCTGCCAGGGATAGGGTGACAGCTGGGACTATCGATACTTGGCACTAGTGCCATGAACTGTCGCTACTTCATGCTACTGCTCTGGACACTGGCTGTTAGGCATTGACGCCCTGAGAAAAAGGGTGGCCCCATGAATACTGGCCACTAGGCATTGCTGCCCTGAGAGAAAGGGTCGCCCTGTGGACCCCTGCTGCCCCTTGACACTGCCCTGTAACCCTGGGTGTCTTAAATGCTCTGCTGCTGTGGCTTACAACCCAGATACCAGCAGCTAGCAGACAAGCATGCAGTTTCCTGAGTGTCTGTGTGCTGTGGAGCCCTGGTTTAGCATTCTGACCCACATAGCCTGACTACTACACAACAGCCCCACCCTGGTCTCCACCAGCCTAGGTTATTACTAGCTGGGTGACCCCAACACAGCCCCAGTCCTGAATTTCCCCAAAACCATCTGCCCTGAAGTGTCCAGTCCTCTCCTGGAATGCTCAGATAATTAATAAAGTTCATTGTTCCTTTAAAGCTTACTGGCGTTAACAATCAGATCAATTCAAGCACAGCACTGGGTCCATTTAGATTAAAAGTAAAACAAGTATATGAACAAAAAGAGAGGGATTTAAGTGAGTTTACATACAAGGGATAAAGACAATGGTTACAAGGAAATAAAAGTAAAATACACTTTCTAGTGGCTAAGACTTAACTCAGCAATCGACAACCTTGAGTCAAGGTACATTTCTTACCAGTCTTCTTCCCAGCCATGGCTAACTTTCCCTCAGTCAGGAGCTAACACAGAATTACAAGGTGCTGGTTTCCCTTGTTTTCCTAGGGGAAAGATCTTTGCCTAGCAGCATTTTCACTTATATTCAGTTCCCAGAGACTTCTACCCCCTTGGCTGAAGAACCCATCTTTCTCAGCTTGTTAGAGCTCTGGCCCCTGGTGTCTATCCACTGATGGATCCCAAGATGGCTTCTTCTCTCTCCTCTTATATCTTCCCAAACTCACTGTTTTGTCCCCAAATTCAGGATGACCTCTTGGTGTTCTTCCTTTCCTGTAGACTTCCCAACCCCCTGCTGATTCATATGTAAATAGAGCTTCCATTGTTTTTAGTCACACCTTGCTTAATTTCCTTGGAGTCAGGTGGATAACTCCCTTCCCTCCTGTCTGGGACAGAACCTGTTTCTCTCTGTGTTTGAGCACTTTAAAACATAACATCTTTATGCATAATTCCTCATATAGTGTTAATACATACCTTTCACAATGACATTAATCACCAGTGTGTCATTAGCTTTCATAAAAGACTTCACTTGATACATTTTTAATATACAGTAACATTATATACAATCAGTTGATTCAACTGCTTAGCCTCCTGTGGGGCTCTGAATCTCATATGATATCTCCTCACTCACCAGGCTGATGACTTTGTTCACTTTTTAGAACATGAGAATACAAGAATGGCTTAGACTGGGTTAGACCAAAGGTCCATCTAGCCCAATATCCTGTCTTCCGACAGTGGCCAGTGCCAGGTGCTTCAGAGGGAATGAACAGAAGAGGTAATCATCAAGTGATCCATTTCCTGTCACCCATTCTCAGCTTCTGGCAAACAGAGGCTAGGGACACCAACCCTGCCCATCCTGGCTAATAGCCATTGATGACCTGTCCTCCATGAATTTATGTAGTTATTTTTTTAACCTTGTTCATCTTGGCCTTCACAACATCCTCTGGCAAAGAGTTCCACATGTTGACTGTGCATTGTGTGAAGAAATACTTCCTTTTGTTTGTTTTAAACCTACTGCCTATTAATTCTAGTTCTTGTGTTATGAGAAGGAGTAAATAACACTTCTTTATTTACTTTCTCCAAACCAGTCATGATTTTATAGACCTCTATAATATCCCCCCTTAATCGTCTCTTTTCCAAGCTGAAAAATCCCAGTCTTATAAATCTCTCCTCATATGGAAGTTGTTCCATAGCCTCTAATCATTTTTGTTGCTCTTTTCTGAACCTTTTCCAATTTCAATATACCTTTTTTGAGATGGGGTGACCAGATCTGCACATAGTATTCAAGATGTGGGTGTACCATGGACTTCTATAGAGGCAATATTGTATTTTCCATCTTATCTATCCCTTTCTTAATGATTCCCAACATTCTGTTCACTTTTTTGACTGCCACTGCACATTGAGTGGATGTTTTCAAAGACCTATCCACAATGACTCCAAGATCTTTCTTGAGTGGCAACAGCTAATTTGTAATTTTGTAAATGTACTTTTGTTGTCTCTGCATGATGACCAGGATCTCACATTCCTTTGTCTAAGGCAGACTGTGCTTATGCATTGCTTGCCAAACACATGTTAAGAAAATTATAGCACAGATTCATAACTCTTTGTACACATCCCATATATACATCACCGAAGAATACTAATGATCAGTGAGTTATTAGTTTTCCAATGATCTCTTACATGACACGTTTTAGATATAGAGTCTGACAACAGAGTGTTAAGTGTTGTGAGCATGTCAGGCCCAACAAGAGCTGTTGACACAGAGTGGTGAACCACCAATGTATCTCCCACAGAGCTCCTATGACCTTTGAACCCCAGTTAGTGTGGGGACCCACAGGAAAATCCAGTCCCATCAAGAGTAGACAGGTCTTTGCTTCACACTGCTCCTCAGGTAACCATACCACCAATAGCTCAACCTCTTTTCTGGAGGGCCAGATTTCAAAAGGGGCTCAGTACCCAGCAGCATCCACTGAGAACAATGAGAGCAGTTGGTGTCTAAACACTGTTGAAAAACTGGCTGAGCTACCTTGAAAATCTGTCCTCAACTGTGGATCCAGAGCCCCTCAGAAAACGTTGGCTCTATTGTCCTAGAAGGGAGCCCTGTGGAGAGATACAGTGTGGAATTTAAATTCCAAAATGCCCGAGGGACTAGAAAGAGCTAGAAGTAAGAAATCTAGTGCCAAGGAAGTAAGAGATTGTGGCCTCCTTAATCAAAATCACTACAGATGTCTGTCCCCATTATACAAGGGCTGGAGGCAATGCAAGCCAGCCAACCAAATGACTGCAGAACTGAACTGGAGTTCAGTCCAATGTCTGATCATATTGCAAAGCGCTTGCAGGCTAAGAAACTAGAAATAGCTCTGATGTCTTAAGTATGTCATACTTGTTCCTGATTTATGTGACAATAAAGTGACATGAGGTCAATTGAAAATTAATAGCATTTATGTCATTCCACCAGATAGTCCAATATACCCTAGGGTCTTACTAGCAAAGTGCTTCAGGAAGCCTAAAGTGAGAGAACCACATCCATGAGAGGATCATGTGGAAATGTGGTGGTGCAGCATCATATATGTAATCTCGGAATTATAAAAGTATTACTCTGCATTTATATACCTGCCTTCCACCCAGGGATTATGCATTCGCATGCATAAACGTAATGGTGTATACATATTACAGAGACACATACATTGGAGCTGTGCATGTATATTATAGATCTACACTTGCACAAGAGTAAGTATTACAAAGTACTTTAAGATTTCCTGAGTATGAAAGTGGACCTGGTCAGGGATTTATTTTATTTTATTTTATCAGAAAATATCAATTAATCAAAACCAAAACTTTTTGTGGGAAAGGGTTGGGATGGTTTCCCAGATCCATGACAGAAGTTCTGGCCAGCTCTAGCGAGAGCTGGAATAACCATGTGGTTAGCACACTGCAGCTTAGGTGTCAGAGGCCTAAGTTCAAATCCCTACTCTAACTGGTTTGGAGCAGGAACTTGAGCCTGTGTCTCCTTCACCCCACCCCAGTGCTCTAACCACCTTGCTCCTCTCGTATGAGGGGAAAGGTCTTGGATTTATCTAGAGGTAAAGCAGAAAACATTTCCAAAGCTCAATACTTGTTGCAGAAAACTGTTTCCCTCAGAGCTCTATACAAAACATGTTCTAAAACCAACTTCTAGGTTATTGCATCAGAGCAATGCCCTTTACCTAATGCCTGAAATGCAGCTGTGTTTACTTTCAATTTTTGCCTGCATCACATTTACTTTTTGTAATCAGGTTTTTGTTTACTAAACCAAGTTACTGCCTCTATTTTGCAGTTCCTCAGGGAACTACTCAATGGTACTACAATCAATGTGAAACGTTTTTGGACTGCAATATAAAATGTGCCAACAAGGCCTCAAAGGAAAGTGTCACCTTCAGATAGCTGTTTCTCTTAATGGGAGCTAAGGTAATCCAATTCCTTGACTGAACCTACGCAAGAAACACTTATTCTAAATAAGCTGATTTTCCTTCTGTGCCTTCCATTCCTAAGGAATGTGAGAAAATTCTGCCAAAATACATTGTCAGCCAGATCCCTTCACATGAGTAACACAAAGCAATAAGAGCAGCAGAATCCCAATACAGACTATAAAGTGCATCATGCTGGAGCAGGAGCCATTATTTTTATGTCAACATCATATTAATGGGGAACCTGTAATTTGCCTAGCGGTGGCCACAGTGGCAACATGCCACAAGACTGAGGATAATGCCTAATTTGCATATAATGAAACAGTATTCCACTTCCATCATATTTAAGATGGAGATGCAGTCCATATATCCCAGCAGGCAATGCTTCATTTTGATCCAAAAGCGTGATCAGACCCATGGAGACAACAGGTCTCAGGAAGAGTTCCCCTTCTGATCAAGGTTCTCTCCAGCTGGGCTGGGGAAATCCATGATGGAATTCACATTAGTCCCTTCTGTCTCACTCTAAGCAGCTTGATGCAGCTTACGTGGGCTGCAGGTCCCAGTAAGCAATATATGCAGGTGCCTGGATGTTACCAGAGATGGTGCGACTATAAAATGCTCTATTTTTATCCTTGTGGTCTAGTATGGCCCAAGGAAGCTCCAAGTTGGAGACTAGTTTTAACACTTCCTAGATGGACTTCTAAAAATGATATTTTCCAGAGTTTTTACCAACACACCAGTGGGTCCTTAGACAGGAAGAGAGAAGGAGACAGTCTCTGAAGGCAAAGTAGGATTTCCAACAGGAAGGACGGCCTGTCATGAGATAAGACACTTACTGGGAGCGGATGGATGGGAAATGTTGATTCACCAACAACTTATGAAAGAAATATTTAAAAATCTCTTTTGTGTTATTTATATATTTTATTTTTATTTTTCATGTCAACAATAACCACAGGAGAAACCATGTAGTCCTGGACAGTCTGGCAACTCTGTCTCCAAACCAGACCCTTCTTCTGTTCTCTCAGTAATAAGAAAGGGTGTGGAAATTCCTGGAACCAGGCTGACCTAGATCCAAGGAGCTATTTAGAGGAGGAGTGTGGCACATTCTGGCTTTTACAGGGTACAACGGTACATTGTGTCCAGAAAATATACTCTGACCCATGGAAAGTAGCATTACTCCCAGCCGAGTTAAATATTTTCTCAGATACCTAAAGGTGGCAGGAGCTAAACAAAACCTGAAGAAACAATTTGCATAGCTGTAAATGGAACTAAGCAAGATTCATAAATTCTGCTGCCAGAAGGGACCATTGTGATAATCTAATCTGACCTCCTGTAGAGCACAGACTATGCAACTTTCCCAAAATAATTCCTAGAGCAGATCTTTTAGAAAAACATCCAATGTTAATTTAAAGTTGTCAGTAATGGAAAATCCACCATGATCCCTGGTAAATTTAGACTCCAATGGTTAATTACCACTAATTAAGCACTGAGCATTAACTAATTAATATCACCAGCATAGTATAATGGAACGGGTACAGCAGAAGCAAAGTCAAATGGTCTGTTTGCCTCTGCAAATATACAAAATGATCTTGGATCTATTGAGGAATACATTTTCTAGGCTTGGCGATTCTTCTGCTGAAGGCTGAGTGACCTGAAAGTTCTCTACCCCCTTGGCCTGTGAACTCAATAGGTCTTTCCAGCTAAAGAGAGTTGGGCCAGGTCAATAGTTAAATGATGGACTCACTGGCTGATAGAAGGGAAGAGGAGTGTTCTTTCTTCTTAGCCTGTGTGGAACCAATGAATGCCCCAACAGGATGGCAGTGGGCACTCTGGTACCTTATTGGGAGATATTGAGCACTATTGGTTAACTTTTGGTGGCATTTTTTACAAAATCAGATGCTAGCCCCAGCACCCTGACCAAATTCCAATCTGGGCAATCATTCATTATTCCTACCTGACCTGCCCCAAGCTGTTTCAGCTGGATACAAACAGGTCAGGTTTTCCACTAGTTTGCCCCTTGTCAAATCAAAATGGTAGCATTTTACACCCACTTTGCACTGGTGCAGGGCAGAGGAGAATTCTCCTTTGCTCCCTGCACTAAAGTAGCATTGGTGTGCTCTGTTAAATGACTGCCAACTTTCACGTCAAAGGTGGTTGTATGTCACAAGGTGGGTGGGACTTGTCAAATGATTTTGTGATCCTTTCTGATGGAAGACGAAATGCAAAATAATCCTCCTCCAGTGTGGAGATGAAACACTAGAGGATTATGCAATAGCCACAAGTGATAGTGGGAATGTGCAACAGGAGATGGCTCACTTGATGATTACCTGTTCTGTTCATTCCCTCTGGAGTACCTGGCATTGGCCACTGTCAGAAGACAGGATACTGGGCTAGATGGACCATTGGTCTGACCCAGTATGCCTGTTCTTATGTTCTTAATCATTTCACTGTTGGCATGCTTGTCCAGAAGATCCTTCAATTGGTCAATATTAAGACCAAGGAAATATGGACTAAGAACTATTAGAATGATGAGCAGA
Organism: Natator depressus; assembly: GCF_965152275.1. Classification (NCBI taxonomy): domain Eukaryota; kingdom Metazoa; phylum Chordata; order Testudines; family Cheloniidae; genus Natator; species Natator depressus. Next base: position 80,034,279 of record NC_134242.1, on the reverse strand, counting down.
TGGAATGGGGGAATGGCTAGAAACAGGCAGGCACTGCCAAACATGACATGATGAGCTATGTCAGCTCAGGATGCTGATGGGGACAGATGTCTATAGGGAGAAGATGTGGATCCCAAGGAGAAGCAGCAGGTCCACACCAACTCTGAGGGATGGGGATTTTCACTCTCTTTCATTTTTCTTTTATAAATGTAGTAGTGCCTCAGCAACTGAGTGAAGCATTTGGGGCCACACCTTAGTTGAACATGAAGAGAGCTTTGCATGGATTTCGTGCCTTTGCCCCATTTTCATAACCAACCAAACAAAATCTCTGTCAGATTCAAAAGGTGAAGCTGTGAAGAGAGGCGCAGAGGGAGAATCTGAGAGTTCAGAGAGCATTGACTATGAAGGGAAAAATCTGGGGAGGATGCCAGCAGTACCGGCCACAGAAGCAACTTAACAAGCACATAAGCCTCTGAGCACCGAATCTAAAAATAGACTCCACTATTGTTTAGTTCTCAAGGCGTCAGTGAACCACAGAAATCAACTGAGCTGAACAATAGCAAATACAAGCAAAACACAACCAAGAGGCCCTTGCCTGGGGCTACCAAAGAGCAGACAGGTGATGGAATGACAGACTTGTTCCCAGTGTAAGGCTACGTCTACTGGCACTAAAGTGGCACAGCTATGGCATTACAACTGGGCTGCTGCCTCATAGTATAGATGGTTCCTACGGCGATGGAAGGGGTTTTTCAGTTGCTCTCTGAGCTGCGGCAGCTAGGTCAACAAAAGAACTCTTCCAGTGCCTGGCTGTGTCTTCACCGGGGCTCAGGCCAAATTAGCTCCAGCGCTCAGGACTGTGAATTTTTTAACCCCCTGAGGGATATAGCTAGTTTGATTGAAATATTAAGTGACCAGACCTAAGTCCTTTCTCCTCAACAGGAGAAATGCTGTTGACATTCAGGCTATGCCCATGTTCTGTGCCAGCTAGGCTGTCAGCCTGTGCCAGTCTTTTTGGCATTGCCCTTTTTTCTTGGCCAACCTGTGAGGTTGGTGCCTTTCCCAGGAGGTAGGAGGCATGGATGATAAAATAGGAGGGTGATGACCATGGCCTCCTAACAGACAGTGTGGGTGCCAGCCTTGAGCTAGCATTTTGGGAAGAGATGCTACTGATAATAGTTGGACAGCTGGTGTACTGTGACCGCTGTTTATTGTGGTGTTCATTGTGAATGTTTAGCACCACTGTTCAGGGGGCATAACAAGGAGGTAAACATCTGGCTAAACAGGAACGAGTGACAATCTTGTGTTCACCCCAGCCATGGTGTCCTGCGTTTCTGTAATTTCTACACTTACCAAATTAATCCAAGCAATCTCACCGTTACCATGTGCTCCCTCCATCCTCTTTGTTGTGTACTCTTGTTGCCTCTTGTCTTATACCTAGGTAATAAAAAGAACTTGCAGTCTATGTGCACAGTGCCTCGCACAAAGGGGCTCTGATCCTTGACTGGGACACCCAGGCTGTGCTTCAATACAAATTATTATTGCTTGTATTAGTCATAAATAATGTAACTAAGCTAGTGGTGAAAATTCATAATTTCTAGGCAGATAAAAGGTAGGCAAGAATCCTGAGCTTCTATTTTGTGCTGGCCAGAAAAAGAAAATAAAAATCATACCTTAAAAAAAATCTGTATCTGCATTGGTAAAAGTGTCTTAGGGCCCAGACTATCGAGCTTTTGCTGGTATAGCTGTACGGCCAAAGGACCCTACTAGAGATGCAGCATATGCCAACAAAACGAATTCTGCCAGTATAGCTACACCACTTCCCTGAATGATATTAGCTATGTCAACAAAAGCATTCTTCTCTCAGCATAGTTGTGACTGCACCTGGGGATTTGCCAACATACCTATGTTGGCCAGGGTAAGTGATTTTTTTCACGCTCCTGTCTGACATCTATGCCAGAAAAGCTTTATAGTATAGACCAAGCCTTAGAATATTAAAATAATGCTAATATTTCCCACTTATCTGGCACTTTTCATATTCGAAGCACTTTGCGAACATTAACAAACTAATCTCCACCACATGCCCGTGAAGTAACATCAGGGTAGTACAGTGATGAGCATGGCGTTAATGCCTACATGGTAAGGTAAGGTGGAAAGCTAGGTAGTATGATTCCCGTTTTACAGAAGGAGAAACAAAGGCAGCAATGACTGGGTGATTTGCTCATAGCCACAGAAGCAGTCACCATCAGAGCTGAGATTAAAACAGGAATTGCTAACTTCCAGACCTGTGCTCAGACCCATTGTATGGAGGATTCTTAAACTCTAATGTGGACAGTGAACCTAGACTGGTCTGTTCCACTCTCTGTTTGCTGTCAGTTTCACTTCTCATTTCTCATGCACCAACAGAGTGGTCCTGCCTTTGGGTTCTCAGGGATGCAGCAGGATGTTTAAATCTGAAAGATATCATTTGCCCTGACTGCTAAAAATAAACCAACCACAAAAGTGAATGAAAATATTTCTGTTCAGATTAAACTTCCTTTTTAAAAATACAAAAGCTCAAAGCTGGGACTAGACCGCTCTCCCATTTAATGGCTGGAAGCTCACAGTATCCCTTCTCAGCACAGCTCTGTCTCCAGACTTAATGATCTAAACACAGGTGCAGACTAGAACATTCATTGCAACAGTTATGACTGCTAATTTACTTGTTTCATCTACCCTACTGTGCAAAGCACTTTTCTAGCACTGTTCACAAAGGTGCCCTGTAGTAGGGGATCATAGAACTATGTCCACCTTCCATGCTATGAACAGAATTTATGAAGAATACAGAAAGAGAGGAGGCTGAGGGGAGGGGCAGCTTATCTAGATCACTACAGCCTGCTCAAAGCTGTTCAACAGCATTCAGATGCCATCGGTTTTGTTTCATCAGTGTTTGAAAACCTCCCACAGAGCAGACCTGAACATGAGGTGTGACACAATGTGGTCCCAGGCCACACCGCATTGTTTGGAAACTGGCTAACTTGTTCTTGAGAAGTCATTTGCATACACATGCTGATAAGTATCATTGAGCAGTTATTTCCTTTTCAGGGCCAGGAGAAAGACTGGCTGAACTGAAGGGAACACGAGAGAGAGGGAGAGGGGGAATCGGATCCGTGACTCTACAGATGGAGTCACATGACATATGTTACAGATTATTCACACTTGGTGAAAGCTGTTTTTATTTGCTGGAGACAATGGGCCAGCTCTTTAGCTAAAGATGATATGCCCCTGGCACAGCTGAAGAGGCGGGGTAGGCGACAGCGTAAAGATGACCCAGGGCAGGGACTATTGTTTACTGTAGGTGTGTACAGCTCCTAGCACAATGGGTGCCAACCTGCGTGTGATCTTTAGGTGCTACTGCAGTATAAAGGTTAAGTAATAACATTTATAATTCATAATAAAGACAGCTTTGTATTTCTCCAATCCTGGGGCCATCCTCTGCTGCTCTGGTTTCCCATCCTGAGTGTTGCTCTTAACTTTCCCGCATTTCCTGCAGCCCCAAAAAGCCATTACTACACCCAGGGACCCTCTTCCCTTGTCTGTGCCTCCTACCCTGGCTGCAGAGAGTGGAAGTGGGATAGGAACTGCTCTATGGCACCTGGGGATTTCTCAGGTCTCTGGAGATCCTACAGGAGCTTTGTCAACTTGGTGGAGTGGCATGCAGAGGAGACTCAGGCACAGGGGGTTTCATGCAGTTTAAAACTATTGTTTCATATTCATCTTTTTGACTAAAACACACAAGGCAAATTTTCAGTAAGATCATTAATAAACTAGAGTGAGATAATAACCCAGTTAATCACACTGGGAAATTTATGTATAGTACCTTTCATTCCAAATGACTGCGAAGCACTTTGCATACTATGGCTGAAATTCACCCTATTAATTCACTGCAGTGCAGAATGCAGAACTGGGATGTTAGCATTGCCAGCTGTTATCAGAACTGATTGCATTATTGTACTCACATATTGGCATTTCACAGACTTTCCATGCCATAGAGGGTGCAAATCTTTGATTGCTTCTTGCTAGTCCTTCACTGCCCAACCTCTGTGTACCCATATCCTACTGATTATGTCATTTTAATAACTTAATTGATGTGATAGTGCCTGGCATAGTGTCAAGGTCTTCAAAAGAGAGGCAGCAGGAGCCAGTGTGGGTAGAACCCTGGGTTTGATAATCAAAAGACCTGAATTCTGTTCCTGGCTCTGCCACTGACTTGTTGTGAGAGCTTAGGCCAGTCTCTGAAGCAATCTGTGCCTCAATTTCCTCCTCTGTAAAAATAATACCCCACCTCCATGAAGCACTTTAAGAGCTAGGGATGAAAAATGCTCTATAAGAGCTAAATATTGCTGAATTACCAAATATATATACCCAGCAGTCACTCCACTTCATCCACTACTGAGATGCAACAACATCTGGGGTGGAGCACAGCAGCTGTTTAATAATCCACAACAGCACTACACAACAGTTTAAGGACAGGAAGTGACGGCAATACACGAACTACAGCCTCCAACTGAAAAGAGAGGGGACTTTACCTAATTTCCCAAATTGAAATTTGGCCGGGACATTGGGGCCAGAATCTGTTCCCTAGCTCTTTCTTGCTTTCCGCTTCTTTGCACAATGGCAAATGGAAAACTGCCCTAACAGAGCCACTGTGAAGTCCCCTAGTTTAGGGGGCATTCCTGGAAGGGTCATGGTGTATGGAACAGCCACTGCCCACAAAGCCTATGCAGCCCTGGTGTATGGAATAGATGATGCCTGCCCATGCAGCCATGGCGCATATGCAGTTGACACCCAGGAAGTCCATGAGTCCAATGTTTCATTGTACCATGCAGAAAAAATCAAATAATTTTTCTGTACCAAACTGTGGCTGTTTTGTAACCTACTGAGAAGCCCTAAGCACCTTTGCCCATCCAGTAGTTCTCGTGAACTAGCTGGCTCTGAATATAAACCAAAGCACAATTTGATTATGAGTAGGAATAGGGGCGCTTCAGATGCAAATTGGGCTGGAAATAGTTGCTCTTTTGGTGTGGCTGGAGTGGGAGTGCTGGCCTGTTCCCTGACACTTATCATCCACAGATTTATCTTGAGGCGTAGAGAGGGAGAAGAGACATTGTAGTGGGAGGCTGTGTCTTTGGAGATGGGTTGCTAAGCATCTCTTCCCTGGTAAATTTTCAAATTGAAATAAACAGATTAAATTCGGTAAGACAAAACAGCAAGTGATTTTTATTTTGTATTTTAAAAGCCTTCTGAATTCGTAAAATCAAGTTTGCTTAGTGGGCCCTGGGTTATTTTAGGCATTGCACAGGAACAACTATTCCCAGATATGTCGGACAGGTATTTTATGAAGGGATTTTACTGGAAAATGCCTAGATAAAGTCAAACAAGTTTAGAATAAGAAAAGCTTAGCACTCTGAGCAGAAAGCATGGCCAATACCACAAAGGGCACAAACAACAGGTTGATGAAGTACTTTATTAGCAGCAGGTCAAATAGTGAGGGATGCTGAGCACCGGCTAATTCTATTGACGTCAGGGATTTGCTCACGCTATGCAAAGAGAAAACAAAAAGTGCAGCAGCAATCCGAACTATATTAAGGCAGAAAGATGTCACAGACTACACGGCATGGTTATGAGATCATGAACCAAAGCAACATCCATTTTTGTCAAGTGGTGTTTGTGTTTCCCAGTGTATTTTTTTACCAGTGCAATTTTCCAATTAGGAATTGGCAAGAATGCCATGGCTAGCACCCTCTCTCTTGCAAAAAATGCTTTGGGTTCAATTAACCACATGTGGTCATGACCTGGGTTTTATGCCACATCTAAAAGAAGCATCGCAGCGCTGGGTTGAATGAGTTGAATACTGACCAACTCAGAGAGAAGAGTGCCATCTAGCCTTGTTAAAAAGTACTGCAGTATTTGACCATGACCCTGAAGTATCATGATTGTACTACACATACTTTGTGGGGCAGCATTACTGCAGAACTCTTTTTTATGGAGATACTGAAATATCAGCACATTATGGGATTTAAATGTAGTCTACCATCCAAGTAATAAGCCGACGGATGCTGCTTAGCTTTTGAGAGCCAGCAAGATCACATCCCTGGATTACCTTAAAGTAATGAAGCACTCCTGGTGTTATTGCATTATCATTCTTTGATAATATGGGGAGTGGATATAATAACATGAACATCCTGGGGTGTGATACTTGTTTACTAAGCAGATACTATCATCCTACAGAAACATTCACTGCTTATGTGATGGTGTGCCTGGAAAATTAAGTCACTTTCCCTGATGGGATGACACATCGTTGAATGGAGAAGTAGCTTAATGAAGAAATTCATAAAGCACATTTGTCTTTTCTGTCCTAATTAGCAATGAAATAAATGTCCCATAGCTTTATTTCTTACAGTACTCACTGATTAACTTGCCAAAAAGGCATATTAGGGTGTGCATAACATCTCACGGTGTTCTCACAGCTTTAAGCCCTTAATGAATACCATTTCTCTGCACACACCCAATTTCAAGCCTGTAACAGTTGGAGCTATTGATACCTATGGTGTGGTGCTGAATGGCAGAAGGTCTAGGAGTATGTTAGCTCAGGAGACCTTTTGGAGGATGTTTGCTATGTTTCTGACCATGCTAAAAGTGGGGAAAGAAATATCAACCTGCTCCGGGACTTAAATGCTTTGCTGGAATGGAGTCATTGTGCCTACGTAAATTTCACCTGCAGTTTCCACTTGATATTCCTCCACTTGATATTCTAATTAGTTATTTGATGTCACTGGGCACTGCTAATATTCTGTTGCTTCCATCCTAGTGCTGGGGTTGCATTTCCATGGTACCAGTATATACTTTATCTATGATGTTGTGAGGGTTATTGGATGTTTGCAAAGCACTTGGAGATCTAGGGGATAAAAGGTGCCATAGACATGCAAAGTTGATTAGAAGAGTAATATATATATATATATATGTGTATATATATATACATATATATATATATATTTTAATTGCTATGTCAGGACATTCCTGGAGACCACAGGACAATCCTGGAGGGTTGGCAACCATACCTGAAGCAGGAGTTGGGCTCCAGGCTACCGAGCTATGAGATGAATAGCTTTGCTGGAAAATTAGATGGAGGCCTATGAGTTGCCAAGCTTCTTTGGGGCACAGGACCGCCCCAAGTGGATACCTGATTAGTTTTTGGTTACGACCAGCCCCAGGTGCACAGATAGGCAGCAAAATTATAAAAAAATGCACTCTGACATTTTAGAAAAATTTATCCTGAAGATTAAATGTAGCTTTGGGAGCTGCCAATAAACATACATTGGACTCCCGGTTTATACAGTGACATTTTTTGGAGGGAAATGTTTCAGACACTACAACCTGATAAAAAAAAGCACAGGCAGGGAAACTCTTCAAAACTGACTCCTGACGGGGGCATTAAAAGCATGTATTTTCAGTGCCTCAGGAAGATAAAGTGGAATAGAAAATCAATGTGATAAAAGAATATAGACACATGGCGAAATAGACACATTTTTGGATGCACTACCCTCAGATATTCCATTAAATGATGCACCACCCAACTGTATTCCATTAAGTGATTCCTTCAATGGAGGGAACTGCATTTAAAGGCAACAAGATTAGTCATTAAAGAGGCCTCTACAGTGCTTCATTTCCCAGAGAATATGTTCAGGGACATTCTGACATCTAATTTCAAAGCAAAGCCTAAAGTGAGACTAGGGAATAGGATACAATTAACATTTTCTTAAAACTTGGACTCAGTTTTGCTTTGATTCAAGGCAGTCAGAACTGAGTAAATAATTCATTCAGCAAAGTTAGCCTCCTTTGTCTGTTTATGGATTGTTTGTGAGCCACTTACAGTTTCCTCAGAATTACTAGTTTTTTACATCAGCCATGATGCACCACTGTCTCCCTTTTTGCTGAGCTGCTGCCGTGCATCATGGGAGTACCTGTCTGTGAGGTATCCAGGGAGATGTAGCTGGCCTGGGAAACTTGGATTCTAGAGGAAAATGGAGGCATGAGGCAGCCAAACTATAATTACCACAGGGCAGTAAAATGGCATTTCCAGATCAAAACTTTTCAGTTTTTAGGTGTTTGGTTTTTGATGGAAAAATTTAAACTTGTCATAGAAAGCAGACAATTTTAATGAACAAATTTTTTGTTGAAAACTCAATTATCCATCAAAAAAACAGTTTTGACAGAAAATTTTTGATCAGCCCTAATAGTTACCTCTTACATATAACTAGATTTGGGCCCAAGCTGTAAAGTTCAAATTGGGATTTGGAGCTACAATTTCCCAACAAATGCTTTATACAATCTCTCCTTTGTATTTAACATGGCTAGGACTGGTGTGTACAAGCCCGATATCCTTATGGTAATAGAAAACTGAACTTAAGGTGGCTACTAACGTCATAATATATTGTAGAGTCTAATATTGTACAAAACCTGGACCAGGTTCTGTGTAAGATGGGAGTGTACTTAAGATATTTTAGGCAATATAGACATTTATGATTTAAGTTTTAAAAGGCACAGTCCCACTCTCCCTTCCATTTTTGTGTGTCTAAATTTGCATGTACAAATAGAGTTGTGGGGCTATCACGTAAGTGGCTAGTTCAGTGCATAGTTGTGATTTTTTTAAAAACATATTGCAATGCATTTATGACTACTATATGATTTATCATCAATAATAAAACAAAACTACCATTGCCAAAAGAACTGTGTGATGCAGCCCCCTTTCTTTAATTCATAGTGTTTGCAAATTGGTCCGTAAGTAACTCAGCAAAGTTCAGTGCTGTACAATGACTGTCTCAGACATTAGTGTGAATTAGCAAGCTCCTGCTCTATTTAGCATTGAATCATGCCTGTTACTGCTGCTATGAAGAATTTCTGTAGGCAGTACAGTAGTGCTATTTGCTCAAGATTATAAAAAAACGTTCTCTCTGGGAGAAGTGCTAGAAAAAAGGCTAATCTTCTAATGCAGCTCAATCAAAGGCGAAGACATTTTGTGGATGTCATTTCCTAAGGACAAGTCAAGGTATTTCCTTTAATTCCATGGAACTATCACAGTGTAACTCAAACTAAATGAGCACAGAGCTGATGTGAGTTCCAGGAATATCATTTTTAGACCAAGGCCATTTTAGTCTGCACTCAAGGGCAAATAGATTCCCAGAAGCTGAAGGAAAAAAAGAACTTACAGAGGATTTTGTTTTGTTTAGTTATTTACATTTCAAAATATATGGGGGAAAAACAAACTAAAAAATCCTTTGTAAACTTAACACATGGCATTCTCATTTCCAGGAAAACTAAACCTATACTTTCTAATGGACGAACTATTTGTGGAAAAAGATTTACAGTGAGAGAGAGGCTATTTTCCAAAACAAAATTATGCTACAGAGTTTTGTTTTATTCTTTTCTCCCATGTTATTTTCCTCCCATTGCTGAGAGTGTAGCATTCCCAATATGTGCATGAAAGACAAGAGACATCAAGGCAAGGCGATGCTTTTGTGCCGCCCCATTGAAATCTATTTTCTGCTACAACCTATTGAGAAATGAATGATGTGCCTTTGCTGATTGAGATGTTACTGCTTGGGAGGTTTTCTGATAATATTGAGTGTTCTAGCTAGAATTAGGAAATCCATTCACATCATAGAGCTATGCACAGAGGTGTCATGTGCTGTATGCAGTTGATATACTTCACCACAGCGGCTACCTTCAGTTCATTCTGCTAGTTACCCAGCTTGGACACTGAGGTCCAAATCCGCAAAGATATTTAGGTGTCTAGCTCCCATTGATTTCAGTGGGAGTTATCTTTGAGGACTTGGGCCTGAATATCTAAATCCTGGGTCCCTAAGTCAAAGGTCAACAAATAAGGAATATGGAGAAGAGTCATTCTGGTTTTTAAAAAAATCATTCTTATTCATTCCGTGAAAAGCAAAATATTTTTCAATTTTACATCCAATTCTCCACATCCCCCAGGAAGGAGACAGCTGCAAGACAAACCACTGATCCATTTACACCCAACACGAGGGCCGAGCGGCAAGAACATTCACCAGAGTAACCTGATGGCTCATGTTCAGATTCTGCCACTGTGCTGCAAGAGGCAGCATAATCTGGAGAAATGAGCCCTTGATTGGGTGTTGGGTGGTCCTGAATATTAATTCTGACTCTGTCATTGAGCTGGTGTGTAGGCTTGGGCATGTTACAGCAGCTGAGATTTTTCAAAGACAACTAGGGCCTTCCCACACACCTCCTATTTAAATTCATGTGAATTATACAGTTCAACCCCCTAGTTGGCCCTGAAAAGCCCAACCTTTCCTTTACTGTCTCAGTTTGCCTATCTGTGAAAGGAGAATAATACCAATATTTGCCCACCAATCGCAGGGGGGCAGCGAGCACTGATTTGGTAATGTCTGCGCAGAGCTTTGAACATGCAAAGTGCTGTGTAAATGCCAAGTGCTATTATAAATTGTGCTTAGACAATTAGTTTATTCTACAGCATGAGTCTCTGATGAGCAGTAATCTAGACAGTATTCAAATATAATATTATATATCAGTCATCGCCTCAGCAGTCCCATGGGGTCAACCAGCTGTGTTACTCTATTTCTGTGCCTCGGCTGACTGGAGAATGTAGACACAGGAACCCTCTGCTGTGGTATTAAGCTTTGCGCAATGAGCATCATTCTCAGATAGAATTATTATGGTCAGAACTTCTTTATTGCCTCTTCCCTGCCACGTATAATGGGTACAGAATGGGAAGAATGGCCCAGTGGTGCTAGCTTGGGAGACAGGTTCAATGCTCTGTTCTGTCACAGACTTCCTGTGTGACATTTGGCAAATCAGTCTCCCTGTGCCTCACTTCTCCATCTGTAAAATGGAGAAAACTGTACTTTACAACATGGGGGTGCTGTGAGGATAAATCATTAAACAGTATAAGGTGCTCAGATACTAAGGTAATAGAGATGATATGATAACCTAAGACAGTATTTCCCCATGACTCTCAGAAGGCACCAGCGCTTTTAACCCCAAAAGTCTTCCCCCAAAGGTTCCACTAAGCATTTCCTTTTCAAGGCATGACAATAGCAGTATATTTTATGTTGACCACGGCATTCATTACTTATGGCTCTTAACATTCATCTCTTTGGAGCAAGACAGTAGACATGATTCTCTTCTCATACTGGTTTTATGCTAACGCTATTGACCAGCAACCACTCACCACACAACAAAAACACTAACCCAGGAACCTATCCTTGCAACAAAGTCCATTGCCAACTGTGTCCACATATCTATTCAGGGGACACCATCACAGGACCTAATCACACCAGCCACACTATCAGAGGCTCGTTCACCTGCACATCTACCAATGTGATATATGCCATCATGTGCCAGCAATGTCCCTCTGCCATGTACATTGGCCAAACTGGACAGTGTCTACACAAAAGAATAAATGGACACAAATCAGACATCAAGAATTATAACATTCAAAAACCAGTTGGAGAACACTTCAATCTCTTTGGTCACTCGATTACAGACCTAAAAGTGGCAATTCTTCAACAAAAAACTTCAAAAACAGACTCCAATGAGAGACTGCTGGATTGGAATTAATTTGCAAACTGGATACAATTAACTTAGGCTTGAATAAAGACTGGGAGTGGATGGGTCATTACACAAAGTAAAACTATTTCCCCATGTTTATTTCCCCACCTCCCCCTCCCCCCCCCAACTGTTCTTCACACGTCTTGTCAACTGCTGGAAATGGCCAAACTTGATTATCACTACAAAAGGTTCTCCCCCCCCCGCCGGCTCTCCTGCTGGTAATAGCTCACCTTACCTGATCACTCTCGTTACAGTGTGTATGGTAACACCCATTGTTTCATGTTCTCTGTGTATATAAAATCTCCCCACTGTATTTTCCACTGAATGCATCCGAAGAAGTGAGCTGTAGCTCACAAAAGCTTATGCTCAGATAAATTTGTTAATCTCTAAGGTGCCACAAGTACTCCTTTTCTTTTTGCCATTGACTTAATGGCTTTATTCCAGATTTACACTACTGATTTCAACAGGACATTGGAGCCATTTCCCTGATGTCAAACTGGTCAGGAATTCCCCACCCCCACCCTCCCCACACACACACCAAAAACATTTTTAATACCCCCTCCCCCAAATAAAAAACCCGGAACTTTTTATTTTCAGTTTTCCAGTGAAAAAGCTGCAATTTTTTAAAATGAAAATGGAAATTTTTGCAAAAATTTTCATTCTGTCAAAAAGCCATTTTCCTTTAAAAAAATTTTTTTTAAAAAAAATTCTGAAGCAGCTCTACCCTTGTGAGGATTCACACCTTGAGTTTCTTCAAAATTCTAGCTGGTTCTTGGTTATATTAGAATAATATTTTCCACTAACTTAGTGCCTTCCATCTGAAGATTTCAAAACACTTACAGACATTAATTGCTTAAGCTTTATGACAGCCTGGTGAGGAAGCTGTGTATTATAAAACAGAGATGCAAAGAGGTTAAGTGATTAGCCTAGGGTCACAGAGCACATCAGTGGCAGAGCCAGGAATAGACCACCCCCCCCAAGGCCCCCGCCAGCTTTCTGACTTATAATTAATTGTTCTCTCTCTCTCAGACCAAAGCAAATAGCTAGTCTATGGAAGAGTAAAAATCAAACAGAATAAACACACAGTTATCACAGCCTTGTAATTCAGCAGCTGTCTTCCTACAGTATCCAATCAAAATCCAAATGGAGATGGATTCACTGAAGAGACTGTGGCTATTTCATCTGCTTACCAGTAACAGCTCAAATTTTTATTACCCTCACTGGCACAGAGTGCATTGCTTTTTCGTATTTTCTCCTGTATGGCGTTTCCTTTCATTTGCCAAGTCATCTATTTATGCGAAAGCTTGTTAAAAAGGGCCCCGCTGTTCAATGGCTGTATGCAGGGGCCTCTGTATCAATTCAGCCTAAACATTATTCTTTGCCTTAATTAAGTGGCTGCTGTGATTTGCATTAGATTCAAGCCAGTTGTCAGTTTCAAGGGAATTCACTGACTTCCCAGTTGAAATGTGTGAAGGGCGCAGGCTTCAGAGTGCACCCCCGGATCTCCTGGGGATGGGGGGAATCAATGAGACAGATTGTGACCAGATATCGTGGCGGGACATTGGAAGTGGCAGTAGGGCCCACTCTTGAGTATTCCTCCCAGTTTTGTTCCACTGTAAAGCTGATGTGACATCAGGTTAAAATGCACGAAGGACTCTGAAAGTAAAGGGTAGGCACAAGGGAGTGGTTGTTGCTGTGGTGACTTCCCAGTCAGGGCTGCTCTTTGGGTGTAATCTGCTGTAAGTGGCGATGAGCCTGAACCACAAGGAGTGGAACCAAGAGGTTTGGTACCCAGAACTGAACTCTGACCTGAGTCCTGAAATCTGGGAAAGTTAGCAGCCAGCTATCAGCTTCGCAGCTGGGGGTCAGCCTCTATAGTGGGGGTGAACCTGGAGCCAAACGCCTTCGGGATTTTGGACAAGTTCAGACTTGGTTCCAAACCACAGAGCTTGGGCCCGCTATGTTTTCCAGTTTTGGGGTAAGAACAACCGATGTGACTGACAAGAATATTCAAAGGTATTCACATCATACAAAGGTGCTCTGACACAGCCTTCATAGCAAAGGCCAAGAGATAGAGAGCAGCCTATTCTGCTGTGCCTTTTAATTAAGGCAACACTATCTAAGGGGTTGTCTAAATGAGTCAGATGAGATGTTTCAGAGGATGGGGAGCTGTGAGTAATAATCATGATCTGAAACAACCATCACCATACACTGTAACCATAATGACCCCTGCTGTGAAAAGAGGTTAGCTGGTATTGGTGAAAGCATCTTCGTTCATTACACACTGAATGGCCATCCTCAGCCCCTTCAGAAGGAGACAGGCTGTCTTTTAATACAGCTTTCAGTACAACTCCATTACCAGGAAGTATGTTGAGCGAGGGAAAAGGGAGAAAATAAAATGACCCACCAGAAAACTAACCTAGCATGACCCTGAATCATCCATATTAACAGTTAATTGTGCCTAGTAGAGTCATATTCCAATTTCAGGAGAAACTGAAGCCAATATGAGAAAAAATATCTGAAGGTCCAATGGATAGATAACTGACTGTGAATAAATTGACTTAGGTAACCTTACTATGTGAAAAAGCTCTATTAACATGTATAGTCGCCTCTCAGGCTATGTAGGTATTCCTGAGGAAATTGCTATCTTATGTACTGAAACCACCTAAGGACATTAATGCACCAGACTCCAATGTGAATCCAAGGTAACTCCACTGACCTCAGTGTAGCTAGTCCTGATGTGGTTAGCTCAGTGCAAAACTCCATGGTAACAACAGGGATAGAACTCAATGTTTTCCTGCTACAAAATCACAGGCCTCTGCCACCCAGTTAAAGGAAAGCCTCTTTTAGCTATTAAAAATCCGGGGCCTAGGATACACGGTTGAGCAGTTCTGATAGCAGCCAGCAGAGGGCAGCAATATATCAATCAACCTTAGAAAAGGAAAGAAAAGCAGCCCTGTTTACTAGACAGTGTATGTAATACACAGTTTGCTGCTGAACACTCAAGCGCTCCGGAGCACAAGAGTGCCATAATGGGAGGAGCTAAGATACAAAAAGAGCCCTTGTTGCCAAGCATATACAGTGCAATAAGATGAACAAACAGTAGCTAATTTAACATAGATGGGAACAGAGAACAATAGGATCAAGGGTAGGGGAACACTCGGAAAGAACTCATTGGTCAGGATCTGTATTAAATAGTTACCCGCCCTCTGGGTCGTGTCTCTGAGGGGATGAAAGGGAAACTGGGCTTAACATCTTTCTGTATACAGTGCTATAAAATCCCTCCTGGCCAGAGGCAACATCCTGTTACCTGTAAAGGGTTAAGAAGCTCAGCTAACCTGGCTGGCACCTGACCCAAAGTACCAATGAGGGGACAAGATACTTTCAAATCTTGGGGTGGGGAGAGGCTTTTGTTGTGCTCATTGTTTACGTGGTGGTTCTCTCTTGTGACTGAGAGAGGCCAGACAGAAATCCGTCTTCTCCAACCCATCCTAATCCAAGTCTCCAATATTGCAACCAGTATAGGTAAGCCAGGCAAGGAGGATTAGTTTATCTTTTGTTTTATGTGAGTTTTCCCTGTGTTAAGAGGGAGGTTTATTCCTGTTTTCTGTAACTTTAAGGTTTTGCCCAGAGGGGGATCCTCTGTGTTTTGAATCTGAATACCCTGTAAAGTATTTTCCATCCTGATTTTACAGAGATGATTTTTTACCTTTTTTTTTTTTAAATAAAATCCTTCTTTTAAGAACCTGACTGATTTTTCCATTGTTCCAAGATCCAGAGGTTTGGGTCTTTGATGATTTTGTAACAAATTGGTTAGGATATTATTCTCAAGCCTCCCCAGGAAAGGGGGTGTGTAGGACTTGGGGGGATATTTTGGGGGAAGATGTCTCCAAGTGGTCTCTTTCCCTGTTCTTTGTTTAAAACGCATGGTGGTGGCAGCATACTGTTCAAGGACAAGGCAAAGTTTGTACCTTGGGGAAGTTTTTAACCTAAGCTGGCAAGAATAAGCTCAGGGGGTCTTTCATGTAGGTCCCCACATCTGTACCCTAGAGTTCAGAGTAGGGAAGGAACCTTGATAGCATGTGTTTGGAGAGTTACTTCTACTTCTGCTCTGTTCTGTTGTTCTATTTTTTTTTCCTTCAGAGTAAGGTTGCCAATTTTGGTTGGATGTATTCAGAGGTGAAAGTAAGCCGGTACGGTCTGGTGCGGCATACCGGCAAGAGCCAGGACGCCATGCCGGACTGGACCGGCTTCCCCAGGCTGGTGCTTTAAAGGGCCCCCGGGCTCCCCACAGCGGCTGGAGCCCTGGGCCCTTTAAAGTGCCCCCCGAGCACCGCTGCCAGAGCCCCTGGGGTAGCGGTGGCAGGGCTCCAGTGGTGATTTAAAGGGTCAGGGGCTCCGGCCACTGCGGCGAGCCCCGAGCCCCTTAAAGCCCATCCTGAGCCCCACTGCCAGAGCCCCGGGGTAGTGTTAATACCTGTTTTGAGTGCTCCCTCCCCAAGCATCCCCAGTGTGACGTGCTTGTTTCCAGCACACTGAGGAAGCTCTATGTGAGTTGGGTACTCGTGCAGTTAGCTGCATTTTTTCTCCTGGCAAACCCAGCTCCTGAGTGCTCTTCTTTGCATGTGCTGAACTGAATGTACGGTAAGACACAAAAGTAAACCCTGTCTGTCCAGAAAACCGTGTCCCTCCACTAGGAAAGTCTTGCTGGTAGAGCTATATCTTAGTGTAGACACAGCTTATAACAGCAAAAGAGTGTTTTTGCTGGCATAGCTCATGCAAATTCCCTGAAAGAAATAAACTCTGTTGACGAAAGGATTTTCATGCTGGTCTATGTGTGTCTGTATGAGTGTATTTGATGGTGTAAAAATGTGGTTACAAATATCACATCCTGACATTACTAAACAGCAAAAGGTTCTAGAATAGACTTGCCCTTAAGAGTGCGTGGAGGCTTTGTAGAGGTATGGGATGAACAGACAAACGATGAGGAAACAATGATCCAGGTGTCATGCAGATGCCTTTAGTAAAAAGGAAGACGGAGCTAGAAAGGGAAGGATTGGGTACGCAGACTATTCTGAAATAGGAAAAGGTTTGGTCCTCAGTAGGTCTTTAATTGGGCATATTCTTACATTTCGTGAAGAATTTTGGAACCACCTGTGTCTCTGCTGTTGAGAGAAGCTCAGTATGGTTCTGTGTGGGAAGTTTTGTATGTCCAGGGGCTTAGAGAGCAGTGGGGAGCCAGCTGAGGCTGAAGTATATTTATTTTCCATTTTGACACTCCAGCCTGATGTTAGCTCTCATGGCAGATACCTCTCCAGGGCAGCCCAGGAAGGAGCCTAGATGGCAGGTATCTTATGTACAGGCTTTGTTTTACCAGACTAGTACGTCCTAGGCAGCACTGTATGTTGAAACATTCAATAGGATAGCTGGGAGCAGTGCTATGTCATAGGTAGGTCAAAAATCACACATTTTACACATGCAACAATTAAAAGAGAACTATTATGAACATTCTGGTTGGTTTTACGCTGTCTGTGCTATTAGGTTGCTTTTTTTTTTTCTTTTTTTCATGCTGCTAGTTTGCTTTTTGCTTTTCACTCAACATGGTCTATGAAAATGGCTTAGAAGCTGGACCAAAATGTAACAGCCGAGTCTATTTCACTGTCATGTTTTCCTGCCCTAGCTGATCCTGCAATACGTGGGGTTGTAAACACTGCAGGGAAGTGTTTGTCTTCACCCTGTTTCCATGGGGATACCTCACTGTTTTAGGGCTATGTTTTAAGCTCTATATTTCAGCCGAATTTGACTTGACCCCTGTATGCCTTTAAATGAAAGTTTAGAATAAATTTCAGGACAAACTTCCATACACTGACACAAACCAGAATGTGGGCTATTCCTGGAGAAGTTGAAGCTTCACCTCTAGAAAACTGAGTAAGATAAAAGAGTTTACAATACACCGTAGGGAAAGCCCTGTATTTGCTGACTAAAGGGAGCTTGGGAATAAAAGGAAGGTGCATCATGGACTGGCTGTAGCTATCTTGATTCTTATACTGGGCCCATTGCCAGGGTATCTGAGTGCCACATGTTCCCCACCTGTAATAAATATTATTCAAATCCGAGGCAAGCAGTGACTGCTTGAAATAGCTCCAGAATGGTGCATCCCACCTCTTCACTGATATGAGCCAGAGGTCTTGTGAAAGAGCTACAATGGCAGCCACACCGTCCTGTGGCAGCCAAGAAGCCAGCAATCCATCCGAAAATCATTCTGTTGGGCCTACAGTAGGAATGGGGATTGCTTTTGCAATATTAATATGGGATAGTTACATTTAAAAAATGCACTAGCACCTTTTCAAATATGAATCACCCTTCCTTATAAAAATTTCATTTTGAAAAAAAAAAAAGCCATGCATTTCAGGACTACAGAAGGCATTCCAATGCCCCAAATCTACGTGTGTGAAGTGTAATGTGCAGCGCATGATCTCACATGTGCCTGGAGAGAATTTTAATGCTGCATTCTTAATAATGGAGAAAGCAGAGATAAATACTGATCAGCAGAGGGAGGCAGAATGCTAGACCCTACTCTGGGTTGTTGCATTGGGATAGCACTGAGATAATGCCCATGCTTGGGAGTCATGGAAAATACAGAAGGGGAAACTCTCTAGCTTCCAGGTGCAGCTAGATTGCCTGATCCTGCAGGGGGCTGAATTTCCTTGCCTCCCCAGTGAGGGTGCTCAGCACATCCCCGAGGCACTGGGCAGCTTTCAGAACAGGGCTTAAAGGAAGGGTGTCAAGGGCTAGAATAGTCAGGGTTTGGGAAGCACAAAGGAAGCAGGATGCTGGTGTCAAGAAGAGTTTTTTTTGCAGATGTTGACAGGCATGTGGTGTGAGCGCTCAAAAAAAGCACAAGGTCACCATTGCCCAAGCTTTCAGTAAAACAACAGCAAACTTATTTTTGTGCAGTTAATTTCAAGTAAGAAGTTTAAAGCCACAGGTTGGGATGGCTACACACTGCCCAGCCTTTTAACATAGTTAGGGCTCCATTCCCAGTGTGATCACCTGGCCACTTGCATTTCCACATCATGGTGCTCCAGAACCTATTATTATTTATCAACACAGTAGCACCTAGAGGCACCTAGAGGCACTAGGGGCTCCATCATGCTAGGCCATGTTCAGACACACTGTATAATAAAAGAAAGTTTCTGCCCCATAGTGCTTGAATTCATAGAAAGCATAGACATGAGGACTGGAAGGGACGGTGGTAGGAATTCTAGTCCAGTCCCCTGCACTCATGGTAGAACTAAATATTACCTAGACCATCCCTGACAGGTGTTTGTCTGACCTGCTCTTGCAAACCTCCAATGACTGAGATTCCACAACCTTCCTAGGCAATTTGTTCCAGTGCTTAACCACCCTGATGTTAGGAAGTTTTTCTAATGTCCAACCTAAACCTCCCTTGTTGTAATTTAAGCCCATTACATCTTGAGAATCATAGAATCATAGAACTGGAAGGGACCTCGAGAAGTCATCTATTCCAGTCCCCTGCACTCAAGTCAGGACGAAGTATTATCTAGACAATCCCTGACAGGTGTTTGTCCTACCTGCCCTTAAAAATCCCCAATGATGTAGATTCCACCACCTCCCTAGGCTATATATTCCAGTGCTTAACCACCCTGACAGTTAGGAAGTTTTTCCTAATGTCCAATCTAGACCTACCTCCCTTGCTATGATTTAAGCCCATTGCTTCTTGTCCCATCCTCAGAGGTTAAGAAGAACAATTTTTCTCCCTCCTCCTTGTAGCCACTTTTTATATACCTGAAAACTGTTATCATGTCCCCTCTCAGTCTTCTGTTCTCTAGACTAAACAAACCCAAATTTTTCAATCTTCCCTCATAGGTCATGTTTTCTAGACCTTTAATCATTTTTTGTTGCTCTTCTCTGGACTTTCTTCAATTTGTCCACATCTTTTCTGAAATGTGGAGCCCAGAACTGGACACAATAATCAGAGCGGAGTAGAGCGGAAGAATTACTTCTTGTTTCTTGCTTACAACACTCCTGCTCATACATCCCAGAATGATGTTTGCTTTTTTTGCAACAGTGTTACACTGTTGACTCATATTTAGCTTGTGATCCACTATGACCCCAGATCCTTTTCTGCAGTACTCCTTTCTAGCAGTCATTTCCCATTTTGTATGTGTGCAACTGATTGTTCCTTCCTAAATGGGGTACTTTGCATTTGTCCTTATTGAATTTCATCCTATTTACTTCAGACCATTTCTCCAGTTTGTCTAGATCATTTTGAATTTTAATCCTATCTTCCAAAGCACTTGCAACTCCTCCCAGCTTGGTATCATCCACAAACTTTGTAAGTGTACTCTCTATGCCATTATCTAAATCATTGATGAAGATATTGAACAGAACCAGACCCAGAACCAATTCCTGCGGGACCCCACTCATTATGCCCTTCCAGCATGATTGTTCTCCTTAACCTGAGGAAGTTAAGGTTGTTCTAAAGAGGAGGGTGATAAATTGTTCTCCTTAACCCGAGGAGGACCTCTCATGGTTAAGGAGAACAATTTATCACCCTCCTCTTTATAATAACCTTTTATATACATGAGGACTGTTATCATGTCTCCCTGCAGTCTTCTCTTCTTTAGACTAAACAAACCCAATTTTTGTTTACTGTCACAATAAGTAAAATAACAAGGGATACTGTATTGATTGGACAGGACCGGGGAAGGAGGGACACTGAAGTGGAGTAGCGCTGCATGATTCTGGGGTTCCTATTATAGAATCCAAGGGTCCCTTCATGTGCTGCATAGGACATAAGGCCTTGTCTATAGGCTGCTTTAAAAATGCTTGTAAAGGCAGAGCTGCAGAGAACACATTTGTGTGTCTGGTTGCAAGGGCCTGAGAGTACGAGAAGAAGATCTATATATCTGTCTACATGCTCATCAGGTTCTCAACACCCTAATATCTGAGATCAGAGGGCTCAGGGGCTTGGCCAGAAATTGGGATGATCTTTGAGGCTAAGGCGTAGGCTCATCTCTGCCAAAGTTCAAATCCAAATGTCTCTCAAAGCTGGGGGGTTGCTATCAAGGCAGAAGGTTGATTTGGCTTGTTATAGAAACATTGTCCTGCTCCAAGTGGGAGTTAGAATCCAGGTTTCTGGTTTACGCCATCTCTCTAGATACTGTAAATCTTCAGTCTGCCCCAGGACAACAGGGATCAGCAGGCCATACCCACAGACAAACACCCACACCAGGAGCTGTTCTGACATGGAATCATAGAATCATAAAAGATTAGGGTTGGAAGAGACCTCAGGAGGTCATCTAGTCCAACCCCCTGGTCAAAGCAGGACCAACCCCAACTAAATCATCCCAGCCAGGGCTTTGTCAAGCTGGGCCTTAAAAACCTCTAAGGATGGAGATTCCACTGTTGTGTAAAGCCTCCGCGCAATCCAGTAGAATGCGATTGTAAGATTTGTAACTTTTCAGTCATTGCTAATATGATCATTAAGTTCTGTAACCTTCTGCAAACTTTGTAACTATTAGTCACTGTTGGCATAGCCTTTTAAATTTTGTAACTTTTGCAAGCTTTGTAACCTTTTCAGTTACCACTTACCACATTGAAACTCCCGGAGCTTTGTAACATTCCATCATGGGATCAGGGACAGTGTGAACAAGGGAGTGTGTGTGGGAGATAAGGGAGTGTGAAGAAGGGAGTGTGTATGGGACTGGGTGGAGAGGAACTGCAAGGAGAAAAGAGCCCAGTGACAGGAGCCAGGTGTGTCTGATGTAATCTGCCCTGAGAAGGCAATCATGGGGTGCTGTAAAGAAAAGAAGAACCTGGTATGCACGTAAGAAACAAGGCCTGGGAATGCTTCTCAGTGATGGACACAGAAGGAAAAACTCAGTGTACATGACAGGAGCCACCCAGTTCCAGCAAAAGGAAGAAGGCATGCACAAAAGCCCCCTATTTCTTGACCTGCTCAGTGGCCTGGATCCATGACCACAGGCGGACACACCAGATCTACTATGCTTCGGCTTCTCGGCTTCCTCTGCTGCTTCCTCTGGTAACTCTCCACCTACGTGAGTGTGTGGATGCATGAATGTGTGCATGCATCAATAAACTCCATCCCTTTTCTGTTTGATCCAATAGCAGCATTTAATAAAACCAATATAAGTGTAACCCTGGGTTGGTTTCTAGCGAAACTGAGGTAACATCCGCCACCTCCATGAGTAACCCATTCCAGTGCTTCATCACCTTCCTAGTGAAATAGTGTTTCCTAATATCCAACCTAGACCTCCCACACTGCAACTTGAGACCATTGCTCCTTGTTCTGTAATCTGCCACCACTGAGAACAGCCTAGCTCCATCGTCTTTGAAACCCCCCTTCAGATAGTTGAAGGCTGCTATCAAATCCCCCCCACTCATCTCTTCTGCAGACTAAACAATCCCAGTTCCCTCAGCCTCGCCTCATAAGTCATGTGCCCCAGCCCCCTAATCATTTTCATTGCCCTCCTCTGGAGTGTCTCCAATTTGTCTACATCCTTTCTGTAGTGGAGGGCCCAAAACTGGCCGCAATACTCCAGATGTGGCCTCACCAGTGCCCAAGAGAGGGGAATAATCACTTCCCTCAATCTGCTGGCAATGCTCCTACTAATGCAGCCCAATATGCCGTTAGCCTTCTTGGCAACAAGGGCACACTGCTGACTCATATCCAGCTTCTTGTCCACCGTAATCCCCAGGTTCTTTTCTGCAGAACTGCTGCTTAGCCAGTTCGTCCCCAGCCTGTAGCAGTGCCTGGGATTCTTCCATCCTAAGTGCAGGACTCTGCACTTGTCCTTGTTGAACCTCATCCGAGTTCTTTTGGCCCAATCCTCCAATATGTCTAGGTCACTCTGGACCCTATCCCTACCCTCCAGCATATCTACCTCTCCCCGCAGTGTAGTGTCATCCACAAACTTGCTGAGAGTGCAATCCATCCCATCATCCAGATCATGAATGAAGATGTTGAACAAAACCGGCCCCAGGACCGACCTCTGGGGCACTCCGCTTGATATCAGCTGCCAACTAGACATCAAGCCGTTGATCACTATCCATTGAGCCCAATGAATCCAGAGTGACAATGTCTTTATAGAGTGTCAACAGCTCCAGGATAATGAAGAACAAATATAGGGACAGCCTTATCCCCCCCAGAGCAGTATGTGCAGGTGACTTTTTTCAGTCTTACACGGGACATGTAGAAAACTTTGTTTTGAAGTCTTAGACCTTCTAGTTTTGGGCAGGTTTCCACACTCAGTGTGACCGAATTCTCTGTCATTCTTAATACTGTTTAGCTATGAAACTGGATCACTTTCTCGCCTTGCTGTTGCAGGGGACCGGTAGGGCTAGAATGACATTTTCCTAACAGTATTGGTATATCCTGGAAGACTTTTAAACACATTTTTTTCCTTTTGCAAGATCAGCAAGAACCCATTACAGACTGTAGCTCTAATCATCACTGCGTGGAATGCATGAGCGCATCATTTCACTTATGATTGATTTGTGCCTTTGGGATAGCTGCCAGCTAGCCCATGAGGTCACTGATTGCAATAATGCTGTAGGTGAGAGTGGCAAATTTTAGTATCAAAATGAATAAAGACAGCACAGACCAGACCTATTCTTGGCTCCCTCTCCACCACTATTCAGGTTGAGCGCAGTGACATCCAGGTGTGAGTGCAGTTTAAAGAGACTTCTGGCACATTATGCTGAAAGATAATGGTACCAATTACCCAGATTGGGTTAGTATTATCCACTGCTTTCTGGGCTTTGCCTTGTCAGGTTATTGTTCCCACTTATAACTCAGCCCTTGGTCAGTCTCCCTGTGTTTCCTGTCTCCATGGTAACATAGGAACTCTGCGAAACTGATCTGATGGTTCAGCTTTTGAGTCAAACTCTGTATTTCACTGAAGCAACAAGAGGGAATTCTGTTACCGTCAAGCTTAGATATTTTCAGTGAACAGAATTCTCTGCCCTGCAGAGACGGATAGTGCATGGCTGCTGCGGTTTCAAAAAGTCATCGTATTTGTGAGCTTATTCCCTTTGCACAAGCAGCAAGGGCTATCTTGGAAATATGATCAATAAAGGAGCTCAGGCTATCTAGCTAATGTCTCACTCTTCTCTTTTCATGTGATGGGTGACACAAGTCTTATAAAAAGCCTCCTGTTTGGCTGGTTTAGTGACTGCATTAGTGCCTGCTGCTTTCTAGGAAACTGGAGCATGTCTCCAGATAGACACAGGGCACAGTAAGAATACATTTGTTTTTCTGTGGTCATAGCAGTTATCAGCTCCCAACAGGCCTGGGTGTGGTGGTGAGCACCTAACAGCTAGTTCTTATGCTTGTCTAGAAACGGACAAATTACTGTTGGGACAGTCGAAATATTTAGAACTTCTGCCTATAAGGCCTTTTATCTGGAGGGGGAGGATCTTAAATTGCTTCATGACTTTAGCTTTACAATGCCCCATTGAGGAAGCAACTATTAGGTATGTGTTATTGTCCTTATTTTACTAATTAGAAAACCAATGCACAGAAATATTAAGTCACTTGCCAAAGGTCACACAGAAAATGTGTTGCAGAGCTGTAATTCCATTCTAGATTGACTCTCAGTTTTGGGCTTTAACTACAAGATGCCTAGATATCATGATGATGGGTGCATTATATATGCCTGCAATGAATGGCTTATCATGAGGGCTGGTCTAACATTTTCCTTCAAAATCTTTTTTTGATGGAAAATTGTGGTTTTCTCAAAAAAATCCATTTATTCAAAAAGTGTCTGTTTTTCTCAAAAATGTTCGATTTTTCATCCAAAACCCCCAAACCCAAAAGCTGAAAAAGTTTGGTTGAGAAAAATAACATTGTGTCGTTTGTTGTTTCAGTTTTTTTGGATGGTGGCAGCGGGGAGAGGGGTGGATGAAACAAAGTTCCACTAAAAGGTTCTATGAGAATTCTTTGTTTTCGTTTTCTTTGAAATTTTCCATGGCAATAAAAAAACCTGATTAGTGCAGTTTATAATGGTCACCAGCCTCGGACTGATTTGATGAGATCCTCCTAAACACTCAGGATCAGCACCTTAGCTGGCGTAAGTCAGCATAGTGCCACAGATGTCAGTGGAGCTAGTCCAGTTTACACGAGTGAAAGATCTGGCCCACCCTTCTTCTGCCAGACCCACAGAAAGTGAACCAAATCAAACGTTGCTTCCTCTGAGCTTTCCAGCATGCTCTTCTTCTTCAGCTATGTTGGTTACAATGAGCTAAGGTGGGTGAGGTAATAGCCTTTATTGGACCAACTTCTCTTAGTGAAAGAGACAAGCTTTTGAGCTTACATGGAGCTCTTCTTTGGTTCTGGGAAAGGTACTCCTGTCACAGCTAAATTCAAGGTGGAGGAGATTGTTTAGGCATTAAAACATATTGTAAGAAATCATTCAAAGAGAAGTGGGCAGTTAGCATGCCTACAGTTGTAGGATAAAGGGGGGATTGGTGTAATGAGCCACAAATCCAGGGTCTTTGCTGAGTCCGTGATTTTTAGTGTCTAGCAGAGATATGAGTTGAAGCTCCCAAGCTCGTCTTTTGATGGTGTTGTGCAGGTTTCTGTTGAGGACAAGGACGGAGAGGTCAGATACGGAGTGAGCACTTTGTGAAAAATGATCTGGTGTTTTTGTCTTTTAATCTTCGGGGCAGGGACCAGCTCTTGTTGCACCTTGTATAGCATCAAGCACCGTGGTAGCCGCTCCCATTGCTCAGGAGGGAATTTTGGAACTTCAGAAACCTATAACAAATTGCATTTCTGTAGCATCCATCTCAGAACCCTCGGTTGGGCCCTTTGCAGGTTTAATCATTACAATTAATAATAATTAAAAACAGGTGAAAGCAGCAGGGAATACATGCCTTCCTGAACTAGTTTCAACGCTGTTGCAAACTGCATGCTCTGAATCTCAGAAAGGAGCCACTGCTACCCATGAGGGCAACGTTACAAAAGGCCCTGGCTGGCTCCCAGGGTCTCAGGCTACTAACTAGGGCCACAGACAGTCAGCCAGTTCTGCCCCTAACGAGCCACAAGGGAACACAGGCTAATAAAAGATGAAACACGCATGCTGGACTGCAGCCACGGTGTGCTGTAGCTTTATTAGTCACTAGCGAGCCTTTCCAATACATGTGGGATTTCACAGGGAAGCAGGATCACCTGTGACAGCGGCACACCAGGGAAGAGTCTCACAAGCCCACCCGTGTTTGTTACAAACTGTTGATTCCCACGGAGTGCCAACAGCATAAAACTCGAGGAACACAGGGTGAACCAGGTCCTCTGTGTATAAAGGACCATAAGCATGTGGGGCCACAGCTTCGCTCAGCCCCCACCCCTCACCCCCATACCACCAGATGGTGCAAAGGGGAATTAAAGCTGCCTGAAGAATTCCCCTAGTAGAGAGGGCTTTGGATCAGGCCCTAAAACACTTGGGTTGATGGCTGCTATGCAGCTGTGCTAGAAAACAATTTGTGAAGCCCTACCTGTGTTTTAGTTACATGCAAAAGGTGTTTTGTACTGGAATAGAGGAAATCGGTTTGTGTGTGTCTGGGGGTGAGGGGACCGCACAATAGTTCGAACCACAGTACATTCTGTGCAGGAACATGGCCAGGAACCAGCGCAGCTGACCCTAGGGTTCCTTGGTGCTGCTAAGGAGATCACTAGCACGCTAAGTTAGCAAGAGTACACATGTATCAGCAAAGCAACAACTGGCCTCTAGTTTGTCTGTGCAAAGGCTCTTCTGCCGTTGACTCTTCATTGGCTAAACAGGCTTTATATTGTGGTATCGGGCCTCTGAATTCTGCAAAATCCTGTGCACTAGGTACCTGATTCAAAGCCTAATGAAATGAATGGGAATTTGTCTATTAAATTGAGTGAGCTTTGGCCAACCTTCTAAATGAGTAATGTACATGAAACAGGTCTCTTCCAGTAGCCCCTTCCACTGTCAGGCTTTTCTATTTTCAGAGCATAATACAATTACTTTAAATGGGTATCCTGGCAAAATCTGGGGCAGCCTGCTCTCCGCAGCCTGAAGGTGCTACCAAACCCATTGTTCGTGATGCTAGCCAAATTGGTGCTTAGCCACACCTCCTAGTTGCCAGACTGCTCCAACCTCGGGTTCTGCAGGAGACGGTTCCTTTTGGCGTGGTTAACTCAGAATCGTTAACACATGAATAGAGCTACCTTGGAGCCCAACAACGGGACCATTATGTTTTAACGACTGCCGGCCAAAGAGACTGTTTGGAATGGATGATTACCTGACTACACTGCTCCCCTACTTGAACCCAGAGTGGGTGGGCCAGCACACATGAAAACAATGTGACTGGAACTTGAAACACAGGCCACCGGAGTTCAGAGACTGAGTCAAGAGGCTTGGTACAAGTGAGAGAGGGCATTCCACTTGGGCCTGTTGGCAGGGCCAAAGAGACGTGGGGCAGGCAAGCAGTCTGTCTTCCTTCCAGGCAAGGGCAAACAGGGACCCGCCTTAACAAGCAAGGGGACACGGACAGGTTAGGGGAGGCTTTTCTTCACCATTTTAATCCAGTGTCTGAGCACTGAATTCCTGCTGACTGGTAAATAATGTCTTGTTTTGCCAAGGCTGCCCTGTGTCCCTGCACACATCTGCTGTCTGCCTGGCTCCCAGGAGGGTAACTCTGCAATGTGGGAACCCAGCTCATCTGGCCCTGCTGAAGGAGCCTCCATGAGAAACAGAGGTGCTGATGCCAGGGACCCCATCTTGGAGTCATGGGACCCCCATTGAGCACAGAGGAGGCCCAATCACTGAGAAGGGCTCGCGCCCAGAAAGTTTGCAGAAAGGGACAGCTGCATAGCACACCCTATATCATGACACACACCCTAGCACATCAGTGCAGCACAGGGCAGGATTTTGCTATTGATCAGAGGTTCCAGTGAAGCCTTGATCCAGTTCTGCCAACGCACCCATTAGCTCTGTATTTATCCTACCAAGGAGATAGGGATAATTGACACAATTTCATTTAGAGCTTATCCTTAGTTAATTAATTGAATTTAATTATCTATTTTTTCTCCCCCCCCCCCCCTTTTACGAATCCCCTGTACTAGCAACACTGTCCCACACCCTCCTTAATGGAAAGTTACCATGGACAAGAAACTGGCACATGGCTAAAGGGCCCAAGGACTCCAAGATTTACTATACCAGTCACGAGGACGGATAACGCTACATGAGATGGGAGGGCGGCAAGATTGGAAATGGATTAGCTCGAGCATGGGCCAATGACATCAGGATGCTAAATAGAGCCTTTCAAACTGGGAGTCCTGCCTAAACCATTATTTCCCCCTTTCTACAAAGGTAAATACATTTCTTTAACCAACACCAGCCTTGAGCTGCCATAGTGGAAGGATGAGGGCAATGATTGGGGGCTCGGATCTAATGTGAGGCTGCCACAGTAATTTTAGCACGGTCTAGTTTTTTTTAAATGACACCCCAAGGGAACCCAATGAGAATTCTGCCCTGCTCGTATTTGCCCCACTCCCACCCAATTTGAATGACGTGCTGGTAAAAGGTTAGGGACTGGACATTGGGGGAAGACCACTTAAAAGCAAGCTCTGCTTCTGGATGCTTTCGTTTTTTGCATGCTTAATCCAACACACCCAGGGTTCCCAAGCTGGGCTCCCAAAATTAGTGGCTGCTTAAAAAAAACCGGCTGACACAAACAGGACACAGCAGAGTTAGGAGCAGAGCAAGTGTCCCACTCTATCCACCCATCAATATGCTTCCCCCCAATCTCTCAGGGCCACAGCAGAGCTCAGGGCTTGACCTCTCTGCTGAGGCTACCAGGCAATGTGCCAATTGTCACGATTGTCACCTGGCTTTTAGGGACGGGCCTGAAACTCTCTCAGCTCATTGATGGTCCCTTCTGCTTGACACTTTAGCCAGGTGCACAGCTGTCCTATCAGGAAACAGTGCAAAGCCATACATTATCCTGTAGCCCAACTATCCATGGAGGATGCAGCGCAGACGAGGGCTACCCTATGAACGGCGACATCGGAGAATGAGATGGCCGTGGAATCAATGTGGTTGTCTCTCTGAGTCTGACATGCAATACCTTCAAAATGACTCACACACACATACACACAAAGCCAGCCTTACAGACTAACACTGCCTTCATAGACACCTAGGAGCACATTGATTGCCAGCCCCTTTATAATTGTGTATCCAGGCAGATAATTCTCCCACGGAGGAAGTCGGCAAGCCAGCTTTCCAAAGTGATGAGTGTACTATGAACAGGAGCAGGGAATTTTCCAGGGTTTGCATTTATCTCATGTAACCTTTCCACGCTTGGGGATGCTTCCCCCAGCCCTGCCCATTTGGATCATGGAGGCAGATGAAGAAGACATGGTGTACTTTTTCAGGAAGCACAGTTAAGCAATAGTACAATGAGTGTTGGCCTGGTTTGCAAAGCAATAAGCTGATTCTGAGTCTGGATAAACAAGGGTAAAAGCCAAGCACAAGTTCTTTATTTTAGTCAGGAAGTTAAACTAACCCTTAGAACAATTAGCTAGGGCCAGGTAAGCAAATGCTTAGGGGAATTTGTGTCTCTCCGTCTGGGTTAATGCCTAGAGACTCAGGACTGGCCTCTTTTGCCACAAGTAACAAACAGTGACTAAAAAGAAAATGTCACCAACACATTCTGAAATGACTGGAAATGAATGGGAAGGTTTGAGAGCAGGAGGGGGCACCAGTCAGTCAGTCCTCAGGGAAAGGCCCCTGTGGCTCGCAGCAGGGCCATTTTGCAGTGGTCAGCAGAAAGCTACATTTTAAGTTATGCAAAAGAAAAGTTCGAATGGCCTGGTGAGATTTCACAGTCAGCTGGAGGCTGGGTGGAAATTCTGCCAAGCCAATAGCCAGAGGTTTTGCAATGTGATGAAAGTAAAGGTGGGCCAGTAAATGTGCCAGTGAGCTCGCTATCACCGAGCAGATGTTAGTGATCCTTTAGCTTACAAGGCTCTTTACAGATCAGCTCCCATTGTGAAAGGTGCTGAAAACAGAGGTGGGCATGGTCCCTCGTGGCCTGAAGTGGGTACACTTGAAGAAGTCAAGCGACATATGATGCATGGGAGAATGGAGTGTTGCTTGGTGATATTCATCCCAGGGGTTTAGAGCTCATGGGGGTGCATATGCTATAAAAATCTAGAGGGAGAGAAAGGAGATTAGCTGAGATAGAACATTGTCTCGTCAGCAGGGCACATGGGAAAGGAATCTCACAGCTTCCCATTAGCCACTCTGGGAAATATTTCAACACTTTGATCAGGTGTCTCAGCTACTAGATTATTAGCTTATCAGCTCGCATTACTGGAGCCCAGCAGCACCATAGCAGAGCTGCAGTTAAACGAGCCTGGGGCCAAGCGGCAAAGCTGGGGCCAAATTCAGAGGTGATGTAAATGAAATGCCAGGGGCTGGAATGAACTGCTGTAGCTGTACTGCCCCTAGTGACAACTCCTGATCTTTCTGTCAGTGGCTATGCCCGCTCCTTTGCTCCTCCCTTGGTGGGGAACTTACGCCCGCTGGGTCAAAACAATGCCTAGCGCGGCAGGGCGATACACTCTGCATTTCCCTGTGTAAAATGTCTGCTCACGCCCTGAATGGCGTCATCCGCCCGCAGCGGTGGGCAGGCACTTCCTGCACCCCTTCCTGTGGCTGGTGCCTGTGCTGATTTATGTTCCACAAGGGGGCGCCACAACAACCCAGCTGTTGCATCCTCCTGGAAAAGTCCTAGCGAATGTCACAGAGCACATGGTAGCTTTACTGCTGATATTTGATTGTTTGTATGTCCGGTCAGCTGAAAAATCATCACCTTGTCTGGAATGAAATGCTACTGGCAATACGGGGCATTACAATACGGGGCAATACGGGGCATTACAATATGGGGCAATACGGAGCATTATACATGCTTTTGAGAGGCAAAGTTTGGCTGCCCCGTTGTGCCCATTTGATAAGGGATGTTTGATCAGGGCCGGCCAAGATTGCCTGGCGTTTCATGGGAGTCAGACATACCACCAGCAGAGCCGGTCTAAGAATTGTCACACAGGTGAAGCTCAATGAGCCATCCCTCCTGCCTCTGACAATGACTGATAACTTTGTTTACCAAACATTTCCCAGCACTGTGGGTCTCTTCCATTTCCATTTGCCTCTCCACTGAGAAACGGTGAAATACAAAGTGTTTAAAATACATGCGCTTAACTTTAAAAAGCATGAGATTAAAAATAAAACATTAATTGGTGAGGGTTTTTTTTAAAATTTGCTTTCCCATTTACGAACTCATTAGGGTTCATGTTTTCAAGCTTTTATCTCCAACAAATTAAAAAAAAAAACATTCTTAAAAAATCCAAGATTCTCATATAATCAAATGCCTCCAGAAGCAGGAGCTTTAAGAAAACACCAAATGTTGCAAGGCTCACGAAAGTTGGCAAAACTACAAAATCAATTCTTTTTCTTCTGGCCAGGCCAGTTTGTACCCATTTTCAGAGAGCTGCTGTTGGGTGCCCTGGAGGCTGGATATGTGTTGGTTGCTTATGGATTGCAATATAATTCAAGGATTGTTCTTTATTTCTTGTTACTAATACTTTGACTTGCTGTGCCTCCCATATGGATTTTTTTTTTGAATCGTCAATGATGGTTCCCTCTGAATCATAAGCTGTTACTAAGTAGCTATAAAAGAGCCTTTCTCCTTTCCTAGCCGCCAAACAATTTACAAGGAATTTTTTAAAAGAAAATGAAATGGGTCTAAATTGTCCTTTTCATCATTGTGGTTGCTAACCAGCACACTCTGATTTGAGGCAAATAAGTGTACCTGGCTCAGGAGATTGTTAATGGGCTATACAGAGATGTTCACCTTCTTGAAAGGATTACAAGTCTACCTTTGAGTTCTGCCATTTAGACTTACCACACTGTTACTCCTGAGAGTCTGCTGCACCAAAAAAATAAAAATTCTGTTCACACTATTTTAAAATTCTGCAAATTTGTATTTGTCAAATAAATGTGGAGGTTCCAGTATGGCATTGGGGAGCACAGGCCACTGGCTGCACAGAGGTGGAGATCACTGTTCAGCTCCCCCACCCCCCTGGGACACAGACTCAGCAGTGAGGCTGCACCCAACCCTGACACAGCACAAGGGCTGGGCCTGCCCCAGAAACACCCCAGGGCCCTGCCCCACTGTGCCAAGTGCACCAGATGAAGGCAGGCAGGCTCAGCAAGGCAGAATCCAAGTGTAAAGGGGCTCAGTGTGGGGGGATCCAGGTGTGGGTTGAGAGGGTTCTGTGTGAAGCAATCTGGGTGCAGTGGCTCAGTGGGGGATCCAGGTGTGGGGGTGGATCTGGATGCAAGGGGGTTTGCTGGGGTGGTGTAGGTGCAGGGGAAGTGCGGCTCATGAGGGTGGGTTCTTGGTGCAAGGGGGGTGAGGCTCAGTGGGACGGTCTGGATGCATGGGGTTTGGTGGATGAGGGAGCAGCTCCCTGTCCAGGGATCCCTCCCTCTGAAGCTGAGCAACAACAGATGCAGGGAGGAGAAGGAGGTTTGCAGAGCTTCCTACAGCTGGGAGAGACGTCTGGGGGTGGGTCTGGCATGGCTTCGGGTGCCGTTCAGGGGAAGAGAAAGTCCTCCACAGCACAGCCGGGACTAGCAGCTGAGCCCGGCTCAGGGTAGGAGCCACCAGCCATGTCTTCCCCAGTCCCGCCCCCTGCCCCATAGTGATTTACCTCTCTGCCAGCTGCCCTGGGCACCCAAAACATACTGCTGGGGAGGGTTGCATGACTGCTCTTGTGGCTTCCCTTTGCTTCCCCATCAGAAAGTCATTTTTCTGCAGGGAAGCAAAGAAATCGGAGGGTGACATAAATTCTGCACCTGCACAGTGGCCTGTGAAACACCTCCATGTGGTGCACATTGCAGCTCCACTGACTATATAAACCAGACACACACAGTGGGAAACTAAGACTAGAAGCCTGGTCCTTTAGCCTCAAATCACTTGCGTGAAAGATACTCTCGCTAAATGCTGCTAGCTCCTTTATTCCTTATGGGGGCCCAGCCGCGACAGGGCAAAGCACGCCAACACCCGCTCGCGCCAAATGGAATAGCACTTTGCCGTCCCCGGAGCCCTCTGCTGGAGGGCACACTGGAGTGGTATGTGGCTGCTCCAGTTTCAAAGTATTCACCTCCTCTAGCAGTAGGAAGTGTGTGGAACCTGGGCAGCTTTTAAAGCTCTCCCCTACAGCCCTGCCTAGCCACAGCCAAGGGAAGCAAATTGACAGCCAAGTCCACGGAGGAGCTGTAAAAGGATTTTCGTGGCGGACATTTCAACTCCATTGTGTTCCCGTTTGTGGTGCGTGGTAGCGATGAGCTAAGTTCAGCGGTTTCATCATCCCAGCCTATGCGTTCACTCGGGGCCAGTCAGACAGGCTTGAAAGCCTCTGCAGCAGCGCACGTTCAGATAATTGGATACGTGTAATTAATACCAGCAGCTGTAAGGAAAGGGGTTCAGTCCAATCCCCTCTAAGATTACAGTTTGTTTGCAAAAGGGGCAAACCCTCGCTCGACATCTTTGAGAAACTCCCCCCACGCTGCTTTTCACCCATTTAAGCCTTGCATTGCCCCTTTGCAGGTTGGGTTTAGGGTAGGGGGAGGCAGGTGGCGCTGCCTTGCATGGGATTACCCACAATTCCTGTTCACTGAAGAGAGGGGCTCTATGCTAGGCCCTTGTCCAGGAACCCTTTGAGGTCAGGCTGCACTAGGGGGCTACTGGATTAGGACCGATGGCTCAATACTTGTGGTTCAGAATCCCAGAGAAACTGTGGCCTGCCTGTGTGTTTCTGTTTGCTCGTGTTTTTTGTGTGAGAGGTGGATTTCATCCTTTTAAAAGCCTCCAGGAGCTGAAATACTTATCCTAACCCGTGAGGGTACCGTTAATTAACTCTGTGGTTTGCATTTTTCACCTGCAGGCATAGCACACAAATTGAGCCCAGGAGCAGCAAGTTCTGGCTCATCAGTCTTGCAGAAACCTGAAGGGCAGGCGATTTCTTGGACTCTTCTGAGGCAAAAGGCTGAAGGAGTAATTGCTCTCATTTGTTTTGTCTTGGCGTGCATTGAGTGACAGGGGCATGCTGGTGTGTATAGCACAGACAGATTCTGTGGCTTGTTCAAATCGGCCTTACGTGCCACTGGAGCTATGCAGCAGCCCAGCTGGTGAATGTCTTGGAAACATCCTATCAAATGCCTTTGAGAAAGCGATATCATTATTAATGCTTACTGCTCAGTTCACTGGACACCCAATAATATTCATCACCTCTTATGGAATGACTTCCCATTGGAAATCTGAGCTATGCTGCATTACACATAGGGTTTCCAACTTTCTAATTGCAGAAAACCCAACACCCTTTCCCCACCCCCTTACCTGAGGCCCCACCCCCACGAACTCCATCCCCCCTCCCTCCATCGCTTACTTTCCCCACCCTCACTCACTGTCACTGCAAGGCCCAAGCAGGCACCAAGAGAAGGCTAGGAGCTGCAACAATTTGACCCCTACATTCCAGCTCCCTCATTCAAATACCCTTCACCTCACCAGGGAGAGATTTAAACACCACTGTAAAATTAATTGCCCCCCAAAAGAGTCCCACTCATGTGCAATGAGCGAGACTAAAGAGACCATTCCAGGATCATCTTCTTGCCTTCACCCAACTGTCCTGGTAGGGGATCCAGTAATGCTTCAGCCACTGACTGCAGAAACTGACCCCATCCCTATTTTACCATCCAGCTAACTAATAGATTTTCTAGTGTTGTTTCAAGTTTTTTCACCTGTACTGTGTCCTAGATTTGTCCCAAAGCAGGTTGAGAGGAAATATGTTAGAATGTCACACACAGTGTGACCATCTGTCCTTCGTTCGGTGCCCAGTGTTCCACTCGCACATCAAATCAATAAATATTGTCTTGTGTACACCAATAATCAGGCGAAGGATTGTGCACTGTAATACAATGTGTTATTTGTATACGAGTGTGTGTCATAAATAAAACATTGGGGAGGTGCCCTTAAAAATAAACTTTCTCCTATAATTTCCAGGTTGTCCTTTATTTGAAACAGAAAGGGTCTGTATATGGGTGTGAGGGAGATTACCATAGCCAGGGACTAGCTCATCCATTTCAGGAACCTCAGGCCTCGTGAAGCTATGCATTCCCTGATGCCAGGCCCCTTTTGTGCTGCCCGCAGTGTTGGCACCATCAGACCATGTGACCCACTTACTTTTTGCAGACTCCGACGGGCACCCACCAGTGTGAAGTGCCAGGCTTTGCTCACAGCGATGTCTGGCTGCTGAGGCCCTCCGCTGACTGGGTGGGTTGCAGTGGCCACCCCAGTGGTGGAGGCCAGACCAGCCCCACTGCAGCACCCCTGGATGCACTGGCTGAGACACGTCCAAAACCACACTAACCTACACACACCATCTGCATGGGGGGACTGTGCTAGCAACTGCTGTGTCCCACTTGCTGGGAGGGAGTGTGTGTGTCCCCTCTAATTTTTCCCACGCATGTGCGGAAAGAATTTTGTTATGTGCACCAATATGGAGGTGATGTGTGACACATCACCTTCATGTTGGTGCACATAACAAAATTCATGTGGCGGGGTGGGGCCGAGGGGTTCGGAGTGTGGGAGGGGTACTCAGGGCTGGGGCAGAGGGTTGGGGTGCAGGCTGATGAGGGCTCTGGCTGAGGATGCAGGCTCTGGGGTGGGGCCGGGGATGAGGGGTTCGGAGTGTGGGAGGGGACTATGGCCTGGGGCAGAGGCTTGTAGGTGAGGGGTAGTGAGGGCTCTGGCTGGGGGTGCGGGCCCTGGGGTGGGGCCAGGGATGAGGAGTTCAGGGTGCGGGAGGGGGCTCAGGGCTGGGGCAGAGGGTAGGGGCGGTGCAGGGGCGGGGAGGGCTCTGGCTGGGGATGCAGGTGGGGCTGGGGATGAAGGGTTTGGGGTCCAGGCTCTTCCCAGGGCTACAGCGGGAAGAGAGGACTCCCCGCAGCTCTCTCTCCCCACAGCAGCACCTGCGTTGGAGGGGGGAATAGGCACCTCTGCCATGGCGGGGCTGGGTTGGGGCGCCTCTCCCCCCAGCTGCGGCAGGTCCGTCCAGGGCTGGGCTGGGGCTGCACAGCTTAGATGGAACTAATTGTGTCTACACAGCAATTAAAGCTGGCTGCCCACTGTCTGCTGACTGGGGCCCACTGTGGGGCTGTTTGGGCTAGCTGAACCCCCAAGCTCTGAGACTCTTCAGAGAGCCCAAATGTCTGTGCAGTGATGTTACAGCAGCACGGGAAAAGAGCAGTGCTCCATCTAGTCCGGTGTCTCCGCCCGGCATTGCTGATAACACTGCAGTGCAAGCGGCGGTCACTGGGAGCCCCAGGCGGCAGGGCTCCTAGGCGCGCACGACTGCCCTGGACCCCGCACCTGCCTAGGGACGGCCTTGGCCCTGGGGCCTGGAATTGCTGTCGGGAGGCCTGATTCTGACTCCTGCAGTATCAACAGAGCTGTTTACTATGTTCTAATCAGTTACACCTGTGCTAACGAATGCACGGCTGGGGGGGCTGCACAGATCTCAGTGAGGGCATAATTTTGCTCTCAGAACATTTATTATTGGTGAGGACGAGTCATAAGTCAAGTCCCACAACTGGACTCTCCAGTCCAGGTGGCGTTCAGGAAAAAGACATCCTTTTATTTATAAATTGATTACGTTGGAAAGGGGACCCACTGAGCGTCACTAAACATGGATCAATACCATTTCACCGTCAATCTTCAGATAACCGGTCTAATGGGATCTTGTAGCCCTGGGAGTGGGAACAAGTAAATCAATAAATAAGGAGATAGGCTAAAGAAGTTAGGAGGAATGTACCATACTGCCCCTGTGATTGCAGCCCCATCACATCCCGTTGTTCCAGGTCTAAAATAGCTCACACATTTAAAAATGCGCTGGGCTAAAATTTGGCATAAGGGTTGATCCACCTGAGAGGTGATTTTTTTTCTTTTTAACACCAATTATTTCAATTGCTTAGCCACCACTTTCTGTTTTGAGATCAGCAAATGGCATGTAATTTGAGGGATTCAGGGAATTGTTCTGCCAGTTTCTAGATCTCACATTAGTTTAATTTTCAAATAGGACCTAAGGTCTTTCAGACAATAGAAAACATCTCATTAAACGGATAATTTATGGCTAGACTGTGCAACTCTTACTCAGGTGGGTGAGCACCCACTACTGTAAGTAAGTGCTCACCAGAGTGAGGAAGGGTTCAAACCAATGGGAAGACTTGTGTACGTGCTCACTAGTGTAGTGATCCAAGGCAGTGGGACTACATGCGTTAGGAAGGACAGCACAATCTAGCCCTT
Organism: Natator depressus; assembly: GCF_965152275.1. Lineage (NCBI taxonomy): Eukaryota > Metazoa > Chordata > Testudines > Cheloniidae > Natator > Natator depressus. The sequence continues at coordinate 79,997,214 of NC_134242.1, read as the reverse complement.
ATTTTTATTTTAATTAAAATGTACTTTGCAGCTGGCCAGGTGTTTCTGTTGGTTCCTGCTCAAGCACAACAGGGAAATTTCCCAAACCCTCCTTTCTCTCTGGTTTGCAAGCACACTGAACTCTTAGCTGTTATGTAATGCACTTGGAAACGAAGCTTGTTTTCCTCCCAATTTGTCATGGTTTCATCTTGTTGCCATTTCACATCCCATTGTTCTCATCTCACTGGATTTAGCTTTAATTTTCCTTTAATAAAATGATTTCTGTAGCCTAGGAAAGCAACTTTTGAAATGCCCTTGCTCCAAGGTAGCTTTGTTGCTGCCTAAATAACAATATTACCTGGAGAATCAAATGTGGTTTTAATAAGTGATGAAGTCACATTGAAATAAATTTCAGAGTGGTAGCCGTGTTAGTCTGTATCAGCAAAAGGAACAAGGAGTACTGGTGGCACCTTAGAGACTAACAAATTTATTTGGGCATAAGCTTGTGCCCAAATAAATTTGCTAGTCTCTAAGGTGCCACCAGTACTCCTCATTCTTTTATTGAAATAAATGGGTCTCTTGCAACTACCATTTTGGTGGGATCTTATCTCCCGTTTGCTAATGACATTAGGGTGAAATCCTGGCCCACTGAAATCAATAGCTAAACTCTCATTGAGTTCAGTGGGATCAGGATTTTACCCTTAGTGCCCAGAAAACTATCCTGATAGCACTGGAAAGAGGCAGGCATGGTACACACAGCTGCTGTGAAGGCATGTCCCAAGCTCTTACCCTGCATGCAGTTCTGTGCATACCTCTCAGTACTGACCTGCTCAGTTCCTGCTAGCCGCTTCCTACTACACTCAGCTGAATGATGCTTTTCTGTGCGCAGACTGAGCTCTCCACTTACCTGTGAGGGGAAACTGGACTGGATCCCTGATTGTAGGGATGTAGCCAGGGTAGCATCCCGGAGCAGAAGCTTGCATCTAGGTGGGCTCGGCCACTGCAGTGATGAGGGCCAGGTGAGTATCTAGCTAGAGATCCACCATGCTCCTCTGAGAGGAGACTATTACCTTTGAGATACACCATGCAGGGGATTCAAAAATAGAGACCAGAGGTTATAATAAAAAAGATAAGAGATTTAGGGCCTGATCCAAAGTCACTGAAGTCTGTCAAAAGACTCTCATCACTTTCAGTGGGCTTTGGATTAGTGACCTCAACTCAGACCCCCACCCAGCTCACCTTCGGGGGGACTTTGCATAGCGAGAACAACTCTCCAGTGCCATTCCTGAGAAAGATGTGGGAGAGGAAAAACATTAATAATAATAAACGAGGCACCAGTAGAGGCTCAAAAATATGCAATGTAGCTTTTGGGTTTTGTAGGACCAGTGAAACTTCTTGTGCACCGCAAATGGTGTTCACTGTGCAACTCCTTCCATCAGCAGTGAACTCTTGCCCCACAAGCAGAGCAGTGGGGGACCAGAGATCAAAGTGAAAGAGAAAGCACCAGTACAGTGTATTGGCTCCATTTACCCCCACGAGTGGTGTGGAGGGAGCCTCTACGCCTCTGCTATCAGTTACTCCCTATCACTGTCTGTATCACTGTCACAATGAACAAATATAATGAAGCCTATTATTAATGGTCACCAGAGGGACTGATCTGTCTCTGGACATTTTAACAGCTGGCTGAATAGTGTAGTGTAATGAATACGAGGGAACTTCCCTGGGATCTGAGAATGTGCTGGCCATTAAGATCGGCTGCCATGTGAGCACAGGTTTCTCAGCAGACAGAAGGGAGTCCGTTTTGACTCAGTGTTCACCTTGAAATGAATGATGTGTTTGGACAGCACCAAGCACAATGGGGTGGTGGTCCATGACGGGGCGTTGTAGGCACTGCCCCAATACAAATACTAAATGACTATGCCTTCACTAACCTCGCACGACCATTGAGAAGGTTTGGTATTGGAAATTAAAATGTCTTTACAATACTATTAGCTGATCTCAAAAATGTCCCCACCTAACATCACTAGCCAAAAGGGAGTTTTAGTTTTAGTTGTGCCATGGCATTATTTGTGCAACAGCATCATGCGGGCTGCGTACACATGCCATTGTGCACCAGGCTGTACGGGCATCTACAGCACTGAAAACAACCATTTTATAATAGAAAAGAGGCTGAAGAAAACATATGATAAAAAAGGGGACAGGATTGAAGTTTTAAGCATAAAAATATTAGCAAAAAGAGAAAATGGGGACAGCAGAAAAGCCAAAGGAATGAGTGTGAATAGCAAAGGTCTGACACATACCACTCACTCTTGGGGGGTCGTGTGCATCATGGGGATGCAAGGACCTGATTGTGTAAAGACTTACACACATGCTTAACTTTACACTGTTAGTTCCTGTTGCCATCAATGGACCTACACAACATGCATAAAGTTAAGTGCATGCTTAAATCTTGGCTGGATTGGGGCCTAAATCTCCCTGAAGAATAATTGTGTATCTCAGAGCTGCACAGTGGATCTCGTCTCCAAGAGCTTTGGCAAAAGTTGCAAAAGGAATTGAGAACAGTCATGTAGATGTGACAAGCAAATTCTGCTCTTAGGTTACACCATGCAGTAGAATCACAAATAGAGATCAGAGGTTCTTACAAATCCACCCTGATGATTACTAAATCAAAGATTAATAAATCACAATTTGACATACAGGGGATAAATAGAGAGCTCAGTTTTAGTTTGGGGTTTATTTACACTCAGTTTCACTTTAAGGGTCTCAGTGCTGCAATGTTTGGGTGAAAACACTGCAGGGAAATGGTTGTTTGCTTAAAAACATCGGTTTCCATTGGCATAAAAATAACCCAGGAAGATATTTCTGTTGGTCTTGATTTGGCAAAATCCTTGTGTATCTCTGTTTTCTTCTGATGCAGAACAATGGAAAGTGCCCATTACACAGTTTCCAAGTGCCCTGTCAATTATTTAAAATTACAAAAGCAATACCAATTTCAGTCAGCTCACGCCTTCTCACAAGCAGCAGCTCAAAATACAAATAAAGACATCCCAGTACTTCAGCCAGTTCTTACATCTCCCTTATCTCTCTGCAGAGGCCAGGGAAAACAAGTGGGCCCTCCAATCAGCAAATCCAGAGTATTTCAGTGTGCCCTGAATATTGGTATATCCAGGGTTAAATCTGATTGGATAGTAAAACTCTCCCATGAGGTAGGTATTGTTATAATCTGCCCCCTGCCCCTTTATAACAGATATTAACTGAGGCGCAAAAGAATTCATGGTCGGTTTGCGGATGAGCAGAGCTCTCACAACACCTAGTGAAGTCAACACCTCTGAAAATGAGGCATTCGGTGATTTGCCTGCAGGGCTGGCAATAGAGGCAAGGAGCCGGGATGCCCACTTCCCTGCATTAGCTGCAGATCTCTCTGGCATTTTCCACACGCGTCCCACATGTAGAACTTCCATTCACGTCAATGTAAGATTTGTGCGGATGCTGTAATAGGGAGCAGTGCTTCAGAGTCAGTTCCAAGCTCACTTTACACTAGTTTTACACTGATACAACTCAGTTTCCAGCACTAGAATTTCTGCTCATTTTTCAGCAATGTGAGATCAGAATCAGGCCCACAGGTCTGACAGCAGGAGTTTGCCTACTGAAAGGGTGGTTCACTATTCCCTTCAACCTCTTTAGACTTTCCTTATGCATCTGTTATTCTTCTGGCTTAGCCAGTCTCCTTTTGAGTTCCCTGCTTGTTTCTTTCCTCAGCTTTTCCTCTGTTTATGATGCCCTCCCCACTTGTCTGTCTCTCTGTGCAGCTTGTTTTGTTCAGATTTTTACCTAAGGCAGCATAGGAGGTGAAACTTCACTTCTTCCAATGAGCCAAATCCTAATCCCACTGCAGCCAGCGGGAGCTTTGCCATGGGACCAGAATTTGGACATACAGATTTTGATACCTTCCCATTTTAGTTATGTCACAAACCACTCACAGTGTCAGAACCAGATTATTTCCCATCATGTTTGCAATAGTTGAGACATATTGAGGTCTTCTAAAATACAAACAGTTAAATGTTACCAAATCAAAATTCTCCCCTTTGTTGGCACCTAAGCGTTCTTTGCCCAGTCAAGGATTGGAAGAGAGGAAAGTTTCCTTGGAGCCAGCTTTGCCCCTGCCCTCTCAGGTCCTATGCTGAGTGCCGCTCAGCCAGACCCGGGGATCTGGCCCTAATTCTGATCTCACATCTATATTGGTTTGAAACAGCATTGACCTAAAGTAGTTTCTAGTAATTTACAACAGTGTAGTATAAATGAGTTCAGAATCATGCTCACATGGCCACAGTCTCTACTGGTGTAAATGAGCAGATCTCCCGGGAGATCAGTAGAGCTGTGCCCATTTTAAACAGCAGAGAATTTGGCTTGTTGTTTACACACCAGACGTGATGACAGAGAGCCCTTGTGAAATTGCGCTTCCTTTCACTAGAGGCTTTTTGTTGTGTGTGTGTTTGTCCCCAGTCTATTGCTCAGAATGTGCCTCATGTCCTAAGGCCATTCTTGCTGTTGGCAGAAAAGTGGTTTTCAGTTTGCAATTAAAATATAGCAAATTGAGGCTTTTGAACTTACATGCCCATATTTTACATTTACCCTGCTTTCAAACAGAAAATAAATGGCTAACAAAACTAGTACTTGGAAAGCAATTTCCAGGGGTACTAAAATACCTGCTACCTATCAGTAAGAACGGCTGTCCTTATCTACTCAGGATCGGCATATGATGGGAGAGAAAAGCCATCAAATGTCTAGGTCAGCAAGCACTGTACTGCATATTAGACTGATTGGAATGTTATAGCTCAACGAATCTCTCCTTAAAACACTGTCATTCACTGAAAAAGGACATTTCTCACATTTTGGGTTAGGCAATAACCTTGTGACAAAGGGCCTTTCAAGGCAACGAAAGCAGCCCCTTTTCTGTTCAGCAAATGGCTAGTTCCTTAAAACTAGTTCCTCCGACTGCTCTCATCAAGTTTGAGAATCTTTTTTTTTTTTTTTGCAGCAAACATAATACAGCAGCAACCCATCCTAGTAGTACCAATATGAGTGAAACCGGCACTTAGCACTCTGTCTTCAATAGGAAAGATCCAGGTTAAGTGATACTCTAAACTATCTTCAAGCATTTACTAGATCAATTTTGCTCCAATCATGAGAGAAATCTCATGGGTCAAATTCCTTTTTCAGTTATACCTGTTGTAAATCTGGAGTGACTTCACTTAAGTCAATAGAGCTACTCTGAGTTCGTAAGTGAGAGCAGAATCTGGCCCAATCTCAATCATGAGCTTGATTCTGCTTCCCTTATTCAGATCAGCAACCTAAATGTGTGAGTAGTTCCACTGATTGCAGAACCTTCTCCTGGTGTAACACACTATTCAGGCAGCCCAACTGTGCTATCATACGATGACTTTCTGCTAATCCCTTGTGCATGATTGCTTCAAACGAACTTTGCAATGGGCCCGATCCCACACCCATTGAAGTCTATGACAAAGTTCCCATGAACTTCAGCGTTGCAGATCCGGTTTGCTTATATATTACACACTCACTTTTTGCTGCAAAGATTGGATCGCTCAAGTTTCCATTTCCCAAACCAGTAAGGATCCCAGCCCTGTTATGCTTTTCAGCATTTATAAAAGCAAACTGACCCCCAAAAAGATTTAAAATATACCAACAAACTTCCATCAAGGAGTGATCACCCCACCAATATGGGAGGAAGGAAAACCCAGTCGTTAAGATGCTATCTTGGAACTCAGGAGACCAAGGTTCAATTTGCAATTCTATGCTCTGTCACAGACTTCCTGTGTGACCTTAGTCAAATCACTTAGTCTCTCAGGGGCAGATATTCAAAGTTATTTCGGTACCTAAAGGTGCAGATAAGCACCCAAGAGAGATTTTCAAAGGAGCCTAGCTGCCTAATTTCCACTGAAATCCATAGGAGTTAGACACCTAGGCACTTTTGAAAATCTCATTAGGCACCTATCTGCATCTTTAGGAGCCAAAACACCTTTGAAAATCTGGCCTTCTGAACCTCAGCTCCCCATCTGTAAAATGGAGAAAGCAGACAGATTCGCTCTACCTCCCAGGGATAAGATTGTGAGGTGCTCAGAAATGGGGACTATACAATAAGAATTAGCAGCATCTACAAGTATCCCTTTTTCCTCCTTTCCCCAAACCCTGTTAACAATTCTCCTCTCTGGCTGGAGGGCAGGCGAAGAAACAAGAGTGGCAGTGAGGGAGGTCTGTGTCAGAACCAGATGTCCATGTTTGGAGCGCCTCTCGGGGCACTTATGAATCTATTGCTCCAGCAAGAGATTAATGTTTTATATGTTCTCCTTTATGAAAAATTAAAACAAACAGAGTGTTCTTGTCTTACAGATTTTTGTCACTGCTGTTGTTGTAAGCAATATTAGAAGGAGAAAGCATTAAATGTCCAAAGCAATCAAAGGAAGCACATGATGTGACTGGATTTAAATTGCTAGCTTTGGTGAGAAAAGGAGAAGCCAAAGGTTTGGTGGAAGGGAACAAACTGGAGATTGAGCCACATTCTTAGAGATGCTCTTGGGGTGAGAGAACATTTTAGAACAGAGTAGGGACCGTCCTATCCAGCATTAGCAATGGCTAATTGCCCATTTTCAAGAGCTCAGCAGCTTTATGGTCATTGCGTGCAAAGGAGCTATTTCAGCTGCAGAATGAGGAGGAATTGTGCAAGAGATTAATTTGATCCTGAGAGGGGGAAAAAATGAGGCAAATACTGAACAACAAATTTAAGGAAAAAAACCCCCAACACACAATGCAACTTCAGTCTGGAATAATCCTGGTACAGGTTTGAGCATTGGCCTACTAAACCCACGGTTATGAGCTCAATCCTTGAGGGAGCCATTTAGGGATCGGGACAAAAATTGGGGATTAGTCTGAGCAGGGCTATTCTATGTGCACACAGTGTTTTGCGCTGGAGGATGCTGAACCAGTACTGTAGATGCAAAGACCGGTGCTGGCTCGGTACAGAAGAATAGGGTCTTCTTGTCACTCTGTTGTGCCTGGACCTACAGTCCAGCTTCATTAGTTAGATGCAAAGAATGCTTGCTAAAAGCACTTGTACTCTCTATACCACAAACATGTATGCATTGCAAAAACATGAATCACTCTGATGTAGAGTGTGCTGGTTCTGCAGTACTTGTGTCATTTCAGGTACTACCTTGCACACACCTTAGCCTCCAGATTTTATAGACTATGCTGCCCAAGCCTACAACCCTTAGGATTAGCCAGTGCCTGGCACCTGACATGCAAGGTGATGGGTATATGATGTATTCGGCATGTATATTGCCTGACATTGCGGTTCACAGACATGCAGCTGGGGTAATGCTGCAGTTAGCAGACGTAATATGAACAACCAAACCAGACATAATTAATAGAGACAAAGTCATTTTCAGGTCATTTCCCTAATGTCCATGATTTCACTATTTAGGCTCTGATTCAGCAAAGCACTTCAGCATTTAAAGTTAAGCATACGCTTCAATGAATTGCTGAATCAGGGCCTGGTACACAGGTGTAAATTGGGAATATCACCACAGAAATCAGAAAGGTACTCTGAGTAGTATATGAGAACAAAATATGGCCCAGTGGAGCAGCCCAAGGTTTTAAAATTTGGCCTCTCTCCTGCTATACCAAATGAAGTCCATGGCTATCTGTGAATGCTGGATGCCAGAAGCCCATGGTTACTTGTCTGAATGCCTGATGTTTGAAGAAAGACCAAGAAAACAAAAATGAATAAAACTTGTACCTACATAAAACCTGAATGTTTTAATGGTTGAACCAGTCTTCGATTGGCTCTGTCCACTAAGCCAACCGGAAAGTAGAAAATTAAAGGGACATTTAGGTTAAAAATCATGTACATTTAAAAAACCCAAACAAGTAATAAACAGCTATTTCACCAACGTCCTCAAGGCAAAACAAAAAACCCCATAGGTCCAATCCACATCAATCATTTCGTATAACAGAAATAACGTCATTGTAATAGAAGAATCATCAATATCTTCTCCACTGCAAGCAAAATTTATACAATACGATGACGCTTTTTCGGTGTATTGATGGAAGAGAAGGAAATGGCAAATCCGTGAGGTTTTATTCCATTGACCTCACTTCTTAGCCCAGGCAGACTCTGGAATAAACACTCTGCTTGCAATGCTGCAGCATTCTCTCTGTAATTCATGTAGCACTGATGATTTTTCCTTTTATTTTTTTATTCCCCTTGCTGATTGGTTTGCCAACATGAGTGGGCTGATCCTCCAGTCCCGCACCATGCTAGCATGCTGACTACCAGTCACCCAGGAAAGCATCCAGAATACAGAGTGTGAAAGGGAAGGGGAGACAGAGGGAGAGAGATTTAAGTGGTAGCCGTGTTAGTCTTCATCAGTAAAAACAAAATGAGGAGTCCTTGGGCTTATGCCCAAATAAATTTGTTAGTCTCTAAGGTGCCACAAGGACTCCTCATTGTTTTAGAGAGAGAGAGAGAGAGAGAGAGAGAGAGAGTTATTGTTGAGATTGGTATCTGTTTGGATGCAGCCACTTCTGGGCACTTACAGTGTTGTCTCTATACATTCTAGATACAGTGGTATCAGCATGGGAATTCCTTGGGTTACTAACTGATCTGAACACCAGGGTTAAATAACTGGAGTTGTCTTAACTGCAAACTAATGTTTGGCATTCACTCAGGCCAGAGGCACTGGCTTCCTGCTCAGAAAAATACAGCCTCTGCTATACTATCAATATGCTCAGGAATTTTTCTTATGTTAACATCAGTGTATTAGCAACTTGAGGTCTGTTGGGTGGCCTTTCTCTTCCGTTGTAAAGCTGACCAGACTTTAGTAATCAAATCCATCATTTAAAACAATGTTTCTGGGGAAGACTCCCCCTGAACTCTATTTAATGCAGAATCAGACTTGAAAGCCAATAAGAATTGAACCTTTCATCCTTAATCAATTGTTTCTGCTCAGTTCAGTGGCGGGCATGGGCAAGGAGTGTGGGTTATTTCTTGGGAGACACTCCAACCCCTTTTCTGGTTCCATATGAATCACTTACTGGCTGCTTTGTTGACAAACTGCCCCCCCCATCCAGACAATTCTTGCACATCCTTGGGGAAAAGAGTAAGACCACTCTGCGTAGGAAAATGATTTAAAAATGCCTTCAGATGCCTTTTCATTTATTTTTATTTAACTCCATAAATATTTTCATAAGGCTCAGTGTCTTTACAACACTTTTTTTCAACACTTTTTTTTGTTTTGTTTTATACACACAACTTAGACACTTGTTTGACAGGGTCAAACAGTCCAATATAAACAAAATAATAAAACTGGCAAGTGTGGATCAGCTGGGTTACCAAAATCCATTTTTTTTTTTGCCCATACTGTTAAAACCCCAAAAGCACTAAAATATCAGTATTTGGCTTCAAACTTGTATTTTAAAACTCTTGATTGTTCTTTTTTATTCTCTGCTACAAGTCCGCATCATCATAGTGCCTTTAAACTCCTCCGGACTCTTTTGATCTTCTCAAGGAAAAATAAGCGTGGTGATGCCATGCAGAACTTACAAAAGCTACTAAATATACATGTTCCCTGAAATGTAGCTGCAATGAAAAGATGACAGAGCATAAAGAGAACAAAACCAGAAACCCAAAGCACCACAGTGTACTATCAATAACGTTGCAATGGATGGCTAGTGCCCATCCAAGAACTGAAACAGATTTCAAATATATTTTTCTATGTATTATTTTCTATTTACAACTGTTAGATGCACCTAGGTTGGTTCTTGTTTTATCTTTTGGAGAGGGTGGGGAGGCAAAAGTCTTGAACTTACATCCTCTGCTAGGTCAAGGGGTAATGCGCATCATTTACCTACGGAAGAGGAGGTTTTTATATTATATATATATATGGTTTCAGCTGGAGAAATTCTACATCTAAAGTCTGTTACAATCTCTGGTTCTATTGCCCATGGAACAGTATGTGGGTTCCTCTTGTCTGGCATTGAAATGAAAATCTATATAACATGCGAAGTCAAAAATTACCCCCAGTTTGATCAGATCTAATGTGTTTCTGGAGCTTTCAAGTATACAAGACCACCCAACCCAGCTCTCTATTTCATAATTAATAAGTAAGTAAAAGTGGGACCCATTGCTGGTTTGCCTTTCTATTAATGCTTCGCTTCTTGCAGCACCTTGGCAACTTAGGGATGGGAAGAGCTTTCTTGAATGCCACAACTGAGGGCCAAACCCGCTTTGCTCTGGAACACAGGCTTGCATCTGCTTTACCTGCTGCCTGGTTTTGGTGCAGGTAGTTTAAAGTTAGCAAAGCTATTTGGTTTTGGTTTTCCACGTAAGCAAGAAGCTGTGAGCCAACAAGTGGCCTTGTCGGATCAAGGGAATCTCGATTTATGATGCAAATAATGGTGTGGCCGTGTTGTTTCTTTTTTCTAGTGCTGAATATTAAGGAAGCATCTTCTCATAAAAATAATGGATGTTTTATTCTCACTCTCAGAGGCACAAAACAGTAAATGAACAGGCTTAACTAACGTGCTCGTTACTTTTCTCCCTTAAGCAATTCAAAAGGCAAAGGTATAGGTGTAATTTTCATCATATTGACAAGGAGGCTCTAATCTGTCTCTCTCTGTGTGTCTCTCTCCAGCCATTCAGAAAGTGTAAGACGTTTTGTTTCATCCTTTACGTTACAACTTTTGAGGAATCGTCTCGTTCACTTCTCTAAACACCCATCCTATTAAACAAACAAAAATAATAATTGCCACATATTCTGTATTAAAATCTGAGCTGTTAGCCATAAAAAAAGCAGAGATACAAAAGAGTATTTTAAAAATGATTCTGATATAAAAATTGTGTTACCTCCTGATTGGACTTTTTTTTATATATCATTTACATATGGGGGGTGGGGGGGGAGCCTTCCTCTTTTTAAAATACTAGGACTTTCTTTGCTGCTTATTTGTATTTTCTCAAGTAGCAAAGAAAGTGGCGAGATAATCTTTGTGCTTTAGATGGGAAATATGGTCACTCCCTTATAACATGGCACGGTGTCTTTATCTTAGTGCTTGCTCTAGCCCTACAAGAAAATAAGCTGCCTGGAAATACTGAAATCATTCACTGGTGGCCTTCACAGGTTCTTGTTTTTCAGGTGAAAAATTAAATCCGTGCTCCCCTACCCCCCGATGTATTTCTCTACATCAGTAGCTAGCCTGATTTGTTTGGCCGATAAGATTAAAAAGAAAAGAGTCAATACAAATTAGGGTTTGGATCATTTCACCCCACGTTTTCAAAGGAGCCTACAAAACAGCATCTGCAAAATTTTCACGTACACCTTTTTATGTGAGCAAAATATCCACATTTGCCCAAGCAAAAAGGCATCGTGTGTGCAATGATCTGTTTTGTGAGCCGAACTGCAGGCTTCCGTACATGCAAACTAGTGTGTTTGAGGTGAGGGCGAAATTGTAGGAGGTGTCATTGAAAATGCAGCTCTGAATACAGAGTGAGAAAAAGAGAGAGAAAGAGACACAGAGAGGTTAACTAACTACTGTGCAGCCTATGACAATGGTGCAAGTTTGCTGAACCATTGCTACAGTTTAGACTAGTTTGATTGCTGATCTACATTTGGATATGTAGTCCTGGTCACATGGCAAGACGTCTCAGGTCACACTGATTTCAATGCAATCTTTTCTGAAAGGCAGTTTTCAAACTCTTCCACAGGTTGGAGGCATTAAATGTTGAGTAAATGTTTTCAATTACTTAAGCAATGATCCTTAACCTAATAGGTCATCATTGTCAGCTAATGTCCTGGTTGGTAATTTGGGGCTCAAGGCAAAGCTAGGGATACTTAAATAAAACATAACAGACCAGAAAGCAAGTACAGCAATGGCTGTTACATCTAGGATCGTTGCTCCTGTAAACTGTAATCAATGGTTCATAACAGTGATGTTACGCGTGAGTGTGTGTGTGTGGCAGAGAGGATGGGTCCTCTGAGTTAGTTCCTGCAGAAGGAACACTGGCCATTTTGTTTGTGTTCAATAACTAATTTTTCTCTACCTAGAATGCAGGACATGAGGCCGTCAAGCAATTTTAAAACATCTGCCATCTTTATGTAGGAAAAAGCTAGTATTGGACATCTCATGGGGTAATTTCTCAGCTAAAAAAAAAAAATTTCTGGAGAAAATAAAATAAAATGAGAAACAAAAAAGCCTCCATTGTTCTCTTTCAATCTTACTGGGAATGGCATGTGTGATTGAAACACACAGCATTGAAATGAAACACAGTTAAAAATGCAACAAATCAATTGAACAGAAGTCACCTCTCACATAATAAAGATCTGTTCCCCCTTTTGTTTGTTTATACCCCCCTCCCTGGCCCAAGAACACATATAAAAACAGTTAAAGCAATAGAAGTACTGAGCAGCATATCACAGTGCACAACAGAGCACACCCAGACTGGAACGACTCAGAACAGAGAATGCTGGGGGGAAAATGCTGTTCATTGAAACAAGAAGTCTGGGGAAGGTCAAGGGGTGGGAGGAGCAAAGGGGGAAGGGAGCAGAGATCTTCCCCACCTCTAAAATAGAAAAATAAAAGGCATAAATAAAATAAAATATACACCAATGTGGCCTGCAAGAAACTTCAGTGACAAACTCACAACGAGCAAGAAATCGTCCTGGAGAGACAATGACAAGTTGGACAAAAAAAAAAAATGAAGAGAAAAAATGATGTTGTCTAACCAATTAAATAAAATAAAATCGGACACATGAGTAGAAGTCATTGGTGCTTCCTAGTATCTAGTAGTAGTTTGCTTCCCAAAAACAACAAAAAAAAGTTTTTGGTCCTTCTATATATATATATTTATATATATATATATATATATGTATGTGTGTGTGTGTGTGTGTGTATAATTCTTTTTAATTGCAACAGTGCTTCTCCGAAAAAAGGTCCATCTATAAATATAATTTTATTTATTTATTTTTATTTTTAATTTTTTAAAATTTTTATTTTAAAATTCTCCATCTCACTCTAGGTATTATTTTTTGAATGGCGTTAACCTGCTGAAATTTTGCCAGAATGGTGACTGGCTGCGTTTGGGTTCGGTGAACTCGAAGACCTGGGACTGGGATATGCCATCTGTCACCATGTATTGTCCCTGATTTAATGGATCCTGGGGTGGTGGATAGGCTGGAGGAACCGACCTGGAGTAGCTGACACCTGCATTGATGGTGGGGAAGGGAAAAAGAAAGAGGTCAGTCAGAGTTCAGCTGGGTCAAAAACCGTACTCATGATATTACTTGCTATAGCTTTAAAAACCAAGGCCCCACACAATGGGGACATGAGCAGCAGAAGGCAATTCTACGGATGAAATTAGCAACTAACTTACATTCTCACTCCAAATGCAACCTAAACTGGCAAGCTAGTTGGAGATTTGAGAAAGATCAATTACTTTTGTTCTGGTGGAGTTTTGCTTTTCTCTTATGGAAAAATCCTATATAATTTAAGCCACTAGAGCCCTATAGAACCATTAGATACCATTAGTTATCTAGAAATCCCTCTATTATTGAAAAGGTGAAGTCTTGTCTATAGAATTGTTACATTGTAGAGAACTGTACTTCTTCTATAGAATTCCATTTGTTGGTTTCAAAAGACAAAAGTCATTGCTTCCTCTACTAAGTCCTGTAGGATTTTTCCCTAGCGGTTTGTTTTAAATTCACCAGCCTGGTTTCAGCTTCTAAACTAGAAAGTACTGGGAAATCTCACCAGAGTCACTGCCTGCTAACTTTCCAGCCCTATCTCCCAGGCGAGGTATTCCAAAGAAAGGATGGCCTTGTGGCTGAGGTATAAGACAGTGAGTCTGAAGTCCTGGTGTCTATTAATGGCTCTGTCACATAATTTCTATGTGACCTTGTGCAAATTACAATCTCTCTGGGCCAGATAGTGCCTCCTCTGATGCATAAGGGGTGAGGGGTCCACTGTTTTTAAGACACAGAACTCTGCAGAGGATGCTCTATGGAGCTGGGATCCACATGGGTGATTGTGGGGGAGGTAGAGGATGGGTAGCCCTGAACTGATGATGGTGGGGCTGAGGGGACAACCATCACTATGCTTGTGGAGATTACCAGGGAAAGGTAATATGCCCACTGGTTATACTTCCTTCTTGCTGAGACCATTCATGAAGTGTAATTCCCTTCTTAAGCAAGGTCCTTGGGCAGTGTGATAAAGTGGAAGCTACACTGCCAGGAAGCAGGGGAGAGCAGAGGAAACATCAGAGCTTTGAAGCAAATGCAGAAAGTTCTGGCCTTCTGTGGATCCCCTCTGTTGCCTGCAGAACCTGCTACTCATTCTGTGGGTAGGGCAGCCCCCTGACAAAACGATGTGGGGGGAACCTTATGGAGATCTCCTGCTCCGCGGGGTTATACTGCAGGAGACGGTGGGCCAGCCTATTGTGATCAGTTTTCCCATCTGAAAAATGGGGACAATACCCACCTTCCTCATATGAGGGTTATGAAGCTAAATTAATTAATGTTTGTAAAACGCTTTGAGATCCGCAGGTGGGAGGTGCTAGAGAAGGCAAAATATTACAATTAGCACCTAGATACCACGGTGATTGGCATAAAAGAAATTAGATTCTCTGCATGTGTCTCTACCAGCACACAAACACACACGTTCACGTGCCGGTGCTTTGGGATCCGGGGATGGGAGGTGCGATATATGTTCAAAGCAATTACAGGCAAAGAATTAAACTCTCAAAAAATGCAATGCATTATTACGTGAAGCTAAGCTGCCAACCTTTTAATGTTGGTGCATCATTATATAGGTCCTTCTATTATAACAAGGTAAGACTTTAATAGTCTGGAGAGGGAAGAGAAGTAATTTACTCCCCTTTGTTATAGTAAATACCAATCAAGGCTGGTTAAAAACCAATAAGACTTCAGACTGAATTGACACATTTCCTGGATTTCTTCAAATTGTGCTTTGAGACGAGGAATATGGAAATGGGACTGATTTCTCCAAAGAAATTAAACGACTATTTGTTTTATCTGATAACAAATACTACCACCCACGTTGCTCTCTATCCAGTCCAGGAAGTACAGTCATCCTTTTTCATTTTTAACATGGGCAAAAGTTGCTGCATGATTCATGACTTAGTAACCCTAACCAACTGCATCACAGTTATGTGTTCCAAGTCAAGCTGAAAACAACAATCTGTTTGGTTCCTTCACCTCTTTGGTAGGCTCTTGGATGCTTGATCAGAATTGCTAATCTCATGCGTTTACAACCTTATTTTTCCTACCTCACATATGTGAATCTTGAGTAAGATCCTTGCACAGTAGAATGCCAGTTCCACTGAGTGCTTGATGCCCCATCATTAGAGACAGGGGCCAGGGCCAATCTTAAATGGTTTGGCTCTAGGATATCATAGAGACAGCAGGATACCTCCATCCTCCAATTAGACTGCTCAGGCATCTAGACTCTAGTTCAGCATCTGAAGATACCTGTGGCATGGGGAAATCCCCACCTGGTATAGAACCGACATAGCCAGCTCTATAATAATCCCTGGTGGCTCACTCCACGTAGTGGCAGAAGATAAAGTGTGACAGGGAATGTGGCCAAATCATGCTATGTTCCAGTGATCCATGACCATGGCAGTTTACCTAAATTAGAAAAGTCCTGAGGCTGATCTAATTTGCATAGAAGGAGGGGGCAAATTGGCTCCAGCTACCCTGGGCACCAGGTGAAAGCAAAGAGGAACTAAACTGTCAAAATTGTATGTCTAACTTGTGCATGCAATTACTACAGCTACAGACATGGAGGCATGTGTTATTTTGGCCTTGCATTTGTGTGCATGCAAATATGAGTATTTGGGCTCTGCAGAGGAAATTCGGCAATCCCACGAGAGTAGCTTTTCTCGTGAGGTTTTCAACATGTCACCTCCAATAGCAGATAAAAACGCCACAAGAATGGCCTTTCTTCGGGTATCTGTGTATTTCTGGTCACGGTGAAACACTGGATGTGGGAGAAAAATCCCACTTACCAGAACATCTTCAAAACCTCAGAACAAGATTAGTTCTCAGAATGAATGAAGGGTTAATATATTTATATCTGAACTGAGCTGGTTTCCTCCCTCATCAGAGCTTCAAGTAGCTGTGCTAAATTGTCTCTTTAAGGATTTTTTTTTTATATGCAAAGCCATAACTCTATTGCAATTTAACCAGAAAAAATGAGTAAAGCTCCTTCCCAGTGAAGAATGCTGCAATCTCAGGCTGCCTCTGTGAACAGAATTCAAAATAGATCAGGAAAAATTTCCAGGCACAGAAGTCATGCTGCTTTTCCCTAGGCACAGGGAGGCAGTTACACAAGTCTTGATCAGACTTGGAGCTCCTTCTGCTGGTTCGTGCAGAACTCTGCACCAGGGTAGACTCCAAGGGTTGCAGCTGCATAGTACGATTGTTCAGTAGGGCAGGGGGGTTGAGGGAATGCTGTTGAGCATGAGGGGAAAAAAGTAGCTTTGCAGTTTATCATTTGTCAGGGCAAATGCAGCAAAGAGAGATGATGTATTGTCAATTGAAATTGAGCAGTATTTTAGTGCTAGGCAATGTCAGTTTGAATCACTTAGGTTTCTCATCTTAAAAAACCCCCCTCAAAACCAAAAACCCTGAAAGGATTTCAAGCCATCTCTACTTTGCTCCTAACTTCTTTCCAAAATGCCTTTTGTACTTGTGATCTCAGAAGGAATTCCCTGGCACTGAAAGAATTAAAAGAGTAAAGCCAAATATAAGATGTCTTTCTATGCTTATTCGATCCTGACCCTTTAAGGATTTTTTCATGCCTTGATTGGTAGCTATTTCATGTTCCTTTCCTCTACAGGCATCTAACCACCTTGCCTATCTATTAGCTGGATTTAAGAGATAGGTGATAAAATATAAATGTTTTCTAGTTCAGAGTGGGCTGAAGTTGGTGCCGTACTGCTGGTGAATGGAGAGTGTACTATGGTGCAAACCCTCAATTCTCCTGAGTTTCAACGGCAGTGAGGGAATTCACACCTCTTAGGAGGCGCACTCAACCTCATCACAAGTCCAGTTGCCTTATTTCTGACATATTTCTGTGGTGTACTACTCAGCACGCCCCTTCAACAGGAAATAGTGCCAAAGTATTAATCATTTGATGAGGAAATACTCCTTGCACTGTCCATTTTATTGAACTACAGAGTTCACTCACTGAAATACAGCCACTTCTGGGGTGACACTTATTAACAGCACACAGCAAATCTACATGACAATTTAGAACTAGATAGGAAGAAAAAAATATTTAACTGAAACTACAAGGAGAATTTAGGTGGTCAGAATCACTCAACTGGAAGTCTGGGCATGACACTGTGGGTAACACCTCTACTCTTCAAACAGTCCTTTGGGGTCTTTAATGAAGGCAAGAGTTCAGTTTCACATCTCACCCAACCTTAGTCTCTAAGGTGCCACAAGTACTCCTTTTCTTTTTGCGAATACAGACTAACACGGCTGTTACTCTGACACCCAACAGATGGCACTCTCAGCACTCTGCTGGAGTATCTGTTCAGAATGGACTCAGAAGCAAGAGTGCCCCCTACTTAGTCACCAGTGTCATTTCCTTTTGCACTTAGGTATTCCTTGGAGGTCTCCTATCCAAATATTCATCCAGTCTGACCTTGCTTAGCTTTGAAAATCCTAACTATATCTCAGATCAGATTCTATCCGGATTAGTAATTCCTTCAGTGAAGAAGCGATTTCATCTGTATTATGAAAATCATAATCATCATCAATACTTTCAGACTGAAAATGCTGTGGCTAGTTCCACAGGGTAACTGTATAATGGGCACTCATGGGCTTTGGAAGGTTCAGTTTATGGCACTGTTCCCTCTAAGCTGTGCGTGTGTGCACACAGATCCTAAACACCGCGCGCACAAAAAATGAAATACTACATCGGAGCCAGGCCGAACTGGCGACTTTTGACATAGTTTGCCCACCATCTATCAACACAGCCAGATTCTACTAGCTGGCAAGGGGGGGAAGGGGAAAGGAGGTTAAATTTACTTTGTCTAAGTATTTAAAAATGACATTTATAAAATAACATGGTGTCAAACTATTATTATCACAAATTGCAAATTAAAACGTTTTAAATGTATAAGCATTTTACTCGCTTGGGCGCATTTGACTCATGGCACACAAATTTGAACTCTGCTTCAAAAATTTGCACAGAAGAAATTTTTTGCGCACACGGCCTGTCAAAAATTAGAGGGAACATTGGTTTACGGCCCATGTAATTTATGAGCAATGGGATTTGCACCATGTATTTTACGTATTTGCAGGGAAGTAGTATTGATAACATGATTTTCATCCAGTAATGACATTCTTTCATCTGCAGTGTGGAAAGCTTGGTGAACAAAGGGAAATTACCTTGATTATATCTGAAAATACAAGTGTGCCTCCCCTCCCTTTTTAAAAAGAGTTTAACGAATGGGCCGGTTAACCCTTAAGATGTCATATGATTTCCAGGTAGAAGACACTTGGAAACTGGGAATGTTTGACAACTGAGCTGCAGAGGTTTGAGATGTCAGAAGAAATTAGGATGGTATGACCCTTGGGAGGAATTTGGGTCAGTATTTTTGTGAGTTGAGGTTAGCTGGGCATCAGGTCAAGTCACTTAATGCGAATGAGGGTAGCAGAAAGACTTGGCAGCTAGGGAGAGAATGCATTCTGGAGCCAAAGCCTTAGCTGGTGGAGCTATGCCAATTTATACCAGCTGTGAATTTAGCTTTCGGTGGATTTTTACAGACTGCTAGGGGAGGGATGAGGCCACTTAGTGGTAGTGGGAGAATTCAGCAACTAGGGTATGGAGGGAAGCAGGGAATACTGGAAACATCTCAGCATGTCAAGGGCGGCTTTTGGAGGCCTCACCATGGTCTGCTAAGAGAACTGAAGCATGCACGTTGGAAGATGCAGCTCCTTAGCCCACTGTTATGCTACTCATGAAAACAGCAATAATAAAGAACAAGTTAGTCCAAAATTATGAGAAAAAAGCAAATTTCATTCTTCATAGCATTTATTGATCACTCGTGGGGTTCAGAAGGGAGATCCCATCCCACATAGGCTTGCACTATTAGATAAATAACAAAAACAAGGGGATATCATTCCTTCTTATGAATTGTTAGGTTAAGACCACTGATAGAGTCAAGTTACCTGACTAGACAGACTAGTGGTCTTATATGGCATAATGAATCCTATGTTCTTATGTCCAGGAAAAGCTAATATTCATGACTAATGATTTGGGGAGCCTTAACTTTTGAATGGCCAACTTGAGACACCTTAAAGGGATCTAATTTGTAGAAAGTGCTGTGCCTTTGAAAATCAGACCTCTTTAAGGAGCCCCAAGTTGAACAGCCAAAAATTGAGGCACCCCAGAATCACTAGTCCCATCTGAAAATCTTGGCTGGGGATTTTGAAAGCATCTAGGAATGTATGCCAAAAAGCACTGTGTGAATTAGAAGGGAATATGTTACCTGCTACCATACATGGGGACAGAAGAAGACTAAACGGGGGATTTGATAAGTGTCTACCAGTTTTTGAAGGCTGCAAACACTGAAGATGGAGAGGAATCGTTACCAGGGGTACTGGCAAACAATCCCGATGGTTAGATACACTAAGGGAGCTTTGAAGTCCCTGTTGTTAGAGTCACTTAAAACTGGAATGGACAAATCAATGGGAAATACAGTGTGCTGAGCAATCCTGCATTGCAAATAAGGGATGCATGACATGACCTAATAGGCTTGATTGTTAAGGAAACCTAAACCTGGCAGAAAGGGAGGGGAAGTGGTCAGAGAAACTGGCCAGGATGTTTCAGGGAGAAGTCTGAGACACTCAGAGAGAGGGACCAGGCTTCAAACAGCATAGGCTGTTTCTCCCAAATCAGAGATGGGAAATAAGCCAGACCCTCCCGAGTTATGGATGGCAAGGTTAAGTTTAGGCCAGGCAATATCTATGCAAGTCTTTGTTATTTTAAATCCACCTCTCTGCACTGTGTACCTTTTGGGCAAAATAAATCATGCCTTGTTTTGGAGACACAGTTTCACTGCAAAAGTATGCTGTCAGAGGCTCCCAAAGAGAAACCTCTGCAGGATCTGGCCCCCATTGGACCTGCTGAGTTAGTCATGGCTGGCACCTAGGGGACTGTAAATCCAGGTGCTAGTCTGAGAGTGGCGAACTGCAGAGTTCCACCCCACGAGAGGTGGGGGTCCATGACTTGACAACTGCTGGGGCTGCACTCAAAATCCCCAAGAAGGGACAGCGGTGCAGATAGCCCAGTAACTGTGACAGGCTCTTTTTAAAAATCAAGCCAAACCAGAATTTTTATCTCCCATTTTAATTATTCTAGGATATACCAGACTAAATTCTACTCTCAGTTACACCCACTGAAGTTGCATGGAGCTGGATGGCTCTTACTGGAAGAAGGATCTGAATCACTGTCTGTAAAAAATATCCCACAACTTTGTCTGCTGGGAAGGAGCACAAGCCAATGCTACTTATCCACGTTATGTCTAATGGACTTAAAGAAGGTGGAGAATTGGTTTAATGCTGTCTTAAGGCACATGCTCTGATATTATTACATTTCCCCCCAATCCGATAAGTAGTGCAAATCCCAGTATGTTGCTGAAATCTGAGGTTGACTCGCTTGCTCAACATTAAACCATTTCTGAAGGAATCTTGGTTGTGCATGTGTGTATATGCCTGTAGGTGCATATGTGTGTATGTCTGTGTGTGCATGTATGTGTTAACAGCAAGCTGGTTCCAAATGGGATGATTCATTTAGGAGACTGGTTTAAAAAAAGCAAAACAAACCCCAAATGCAAAGGTTAATGCTGTCTCTTAATCATCTGATTAAAGTTTCATCAAGTTTATCTGACAGAGTTTGGATGTTTCTTCCTTGTCAGTCTCATCTTCCACACTTTCTCTCTCCAGTGTATTGCAGCTAGTGGTCCTTTAAATGTTTCCTCTTAATAAATATGCGGGCTGACTCCAGAGTAATACTTCAGGGAAACACTGTATGACAGTTCATGAAATACGCTGCTGTTAAAACTACTGAAAACTTTCTAGTTCGTCGCCAACACACTTGATTGCCCTTTCCATTTCATCTCCTTAACTGCTTCAATCCTTTCCTTATGCATTCTGTCATAGGGAAATTATCGCTGTTTCCCACAGAAGAGGTCAACTGATATAACATAGCAGATGGTAAAAATAAGGCTACAAAACACATCCAGTGACCTAAAACCTGGGCACAGAGGTCTTAACATATCAGATCAGCTGGTTGGGCCATCAAGGCCTGCAGTGGCTACTAAGCCTGATCAGGCAAAGTATTGACGCATGTGCTTACTTTGAGCATATAGGTAGCATTGATGTCAATTGGACTATTTATATGCTTAAAGTTAAGCACATGCTTAAGTGCTCTGAGGCCCAACTGATGCATCAGAGGCAACCCAAACCTATCTGCAATGCATATGTCTAGCTCCACAATGTGTACATAGAAAAGGCAGCAGGCCTACCTGATCCCTGGCTGCAGTCATCCTGCAGCATGAGAACTGGTTACCCTTTTCTCAGCACAGGTAACTACAACTAGCTACTAGCAATACACAGTCTCCAAGTATTTATTAATGCCTTTGGTAAAGCCTTGTTGGGGATACATTTCAAATACGTATGAAATTATTACAAGATAACTCAACAAAAGCACCCTGAAACTGCAAATAACTTGGAGCCCAGTTCTGCTACCCTTCCTCATGCTGAGTAATGCTTGCTAAGTATTCCCACTGAAGCCAGCTGCTCAATAGGACTACTCACACAAGGGCCAGCCTCTGGGGTATTATGCAAAAGCAATTTGCAAACACCTGGAAGATAAGGTGATAAATAAGAGTCAGTATGGATTTGTCAAGAACAAATCATGTCAAATTAACCTAATAGCTTTCTTTGACAGGGTAACAAGCCTTGTGGTGGGGAGGGGGGAAGTGGTAGATGTGGTATATCTTGACTTTAGTAATGCTTTTGGTACTGTCTCGCATAACCTTCTCATAAAGAAACTAGGGAAATACAACCACATAGCTGGTTGGAAAACCGTTTCCAGAGAGTAGTTATCAATGGTTCAAAGTCAAGATGAAAGGGCAAATCAAGTGGAGTCCCAAAGGGATCAGTCCTGGGTCCAGTTCTGTTCAATATCTTCATCAGGGCTAATGGCATAGAGAGTACACTTATAAAGTTTGTGGACAATACCAAGCTGGGAAGGGTTGCAGTGGTCTGGAGGATAGTATTAAAATTCAAAATGATCTGAACAAACTGGAGAAAATGGTCTGAAGTAAATAGGATGAAATTCATTAAGGACAAATGCCAAGTCCACTTAGGAACAATAAATTGCACACATACAAAATGGGAAATGACTGCCTAGGAAGAAGTACTGCAGAAAGGGATCTCAGGGTTATAGTGGAATCACAAGCTAATTATGAATCAAAAGTATAACAACATTGTTGCAAAAAAAGTAAACATCATTCTGGGATGGAAGCAAGACATGAGAAGTAATTCTTCTACTTTACTCTGAGCTGATAAGACCTCAGCTGGGTATTGTGTCCAGTTCTGAGAACCACATTTCAGGGAAGATGTGGACAAATTGGAGAAAGTCCAGAGCAGAGCAACAAAAATGATCAAAGGTCTAGAAAACATGACCTATGATAGAAGATTGAAAAAATTGGACTTGTTTAGTCTGGAGAAGAGAAGACTGGAGCGGGGACAGGGACATGAACAGTTTTCAAGTACATAAAAGGTTGTTACAAGGAAGAAAAGTTGTTCTCTTTAACCTCTGTGGATAAGACAAGAAGCTATGGGCTTAAATTGAAGCAAGGGCAGTTTAGGTTGGACATTAGGAAAAACTTCCTAACTGTCAGGGTAGTTAAGCACTGGACCAAATTGCCTAGGGAAGTTGTAGAATCTCCATCATTGGATGTTTTAAAGAAAAAGTTAAACACCTGTCAGGAATGGTTTAGTTATTACATAGTCTTGCCTTGAATGCAGGGCACTGGACTAGATGACCTCCTGAAGTTCCTTCCAGTTCTACACACCTATTATTCGATAAGCCAAACCACACTCTATGGGGTAATAAAATCAACTGGTTTTGATGGTATTTAGCAAGGCTCTGGCTTTACAAAATTTACTTTATCAGTACTTAATTTAATTAACTTGGGGCTGGGCTATGATCACTGAAGCACAAGACATTATGGAAGAGGCAGAGTTGCTAATTTAATGATGCTATGTAAAGGGTTTTGTTATTATTTCAGAATAAATGTCTTAGGTAAAACAATCTGACATCGTTCCACTTGATGTGTGAGTCAGAATGAGTTTCTGTCAGACTCAAGGACGTCATATCATAAAAAGAATTCCCCATATTAGAGCACAGGGTCATTCTGGATAAGGGAGTGCTGACTGATGTTCTAGGAAGAGGGAAGCTAATTAATTGTATAGCCTAAGGAGCCTGGGCTATTAAAATTCCCCTCCCCTTTTGTTTTTTCCCCACAGAGAAAGAAAGAGAGAGAGAATAAGAGAGCAATCGCTGTGTAAAAACTAAATATAGTTAAGTACGCTGAGTTTGTCAGGATGGAACTACAGCAGTTCAACTGGAAATATTCATATGCACTCTCAGGCACACTTGAGCTGAGTCAGTTTCATTAGCACTAATGAGAACTTGATTTGCCGGGGCTGTCATTTGAGTCACAGATCCTGCGATTTTCCAGCGAGCGTGATTTCAGTGATTTGTTTGCATGCTCCGGGAGTCAGTGCGCAAGAGGATAGTGAAGGGGAAAATTTTCAGAATTGTGCCCATACAAGTGGCTAGTTACATGAAAAACTGGTCTATTGAACGTGCAGTTCCTGTGCACAGTTGCAGTGATGCGGTGCGTACATTTGGCACCCAAATGCATTTTTTGCACATTTCCAGTTTTGAAAATCTGGCCATGAGAGTTTTTAGAGAACAACTCAGAGGATAACACTAGAGGCTAGTAGATGGCAGTAGATCAACAACAACAGTGCAGGGACATAGGAGACCAATGGGTTCACACTGGGCCTAACAAAGCACTAATGAACCATCAGGACAGTATGGAACAACCAGGTGAGGAAGAGAGCTAGGAACTCGTTAAAGGTTTAAGACATTGTTTGAAAAGTCAAGCATAGGGCTGTAAAAGCTATAGAACAGGGAGGCGGCAGCTGGTGACTGCAGGTACCCAAGAAGTCCTGAGTTGTTCCCAAAACATTTAACCATTTGGAGACCTGAACGTGCCATGATATTTTGGTAACTAGATGGCATGTTCATGAGTTCTCATACTTTTTCTGAAGACTCCATGACTTCAAACATTGTTACTATGACTCCTCTCTAACTCTCCCCAACATTGATCATTACAAAACCTGCAGCTGCAAGAATTATCAGAACTGATCATTAACTCTGGCCAGTGGCTTCTCAGTCTAATATCTGACATGACTCTTATTGGTTGACTGTACTCTTCCCAGGCAGGGGGATGAATATGATCTTCTAGGACTATTTGATATATAGTGTCTTTACTAGGATGCTATATTTGCTAGTGCTGATGCAACTGTGCTATCTTAAAAGGTTATATGCAAGTTCCATGAGCCTCCCATTTCAAAAAGAAGTAGAGTGGTGGGACCTCAACACATCCTGGGTTTTAGCCATTTCCCTTTCTTTTCCAATGGGAGACTCTGGGAATTAGCAAAGCCTCTTTGTATCTTCTCACCGGCTTTAGTTTCAGTCCGGGGTGAGATGAATCTACATACTGTCTATGGTTTGAGATAAATTCCTGCCCACAGGATTGCTTTTGGATACTAGACTGGACAGAGGAGATCAAAATCACCTCTGCTGTAATTCCACTGGCTTCAACAGAGTTACACCAGAAATGAATTTGGCCCATGGATACATCAACAAATTATATGAAACACACAAACGAGATAAAAAAAGAGACTGGTGAAAAATCAAAGGGAATGTGGATTGCAGTCCAGCATAAAGCCCCACCCCACCCTGGCTTCACCTAACGAGAGACATGCTGCCAATTACCTTTTTGCTTACTGACTTTCCTTACTGTCATTGCTGCTTGCCGCTTTTGATTTTCAGAAATTTCAAAGCCTGGAAAAAGGGAATATGGCAAAGAGTTCAGAAAATCGCTTTCCAACCCGCTTTTTCTGAGTATTTCTTCGTGCACCATTTATGAAACTAATAACCCATAGATGGCAAAGCATTGCCTGGTGGGGCTACCCATACAGAGAGACATTTTAATAAAAAAAAAATCTTCTTGTAAAGTAAAGCCGCACTGTAACATCACTTGGGAGGAGGCTGCCTAAAAAGCAACCTTATAAACATTATTATTTTTAGCATTATTTATACAGTGCCATAAATGAACACAGTACTTTATGAATGAGAAAAAGACAATAAGCCAGATGCCAATCTTGGTTACAATAACCTTTTGTGGTAATACAGAGAGAAGGGCAAGGCTGGTAGATCAGTGAGTCTGTCTGCCTTTCTCCCTACAGTGGTGGTGCATAGCTA
Organism: Natator depressus; assembly: GCF_965152275.1. Taxonomy (NCBI): domain Eukaryota; kingdom Metazoa; phylum Chordata; order Testudines; family Cheloniidae; genus Natator; species Natator depressus. Next base: position 79,971,564 of record NC_134242.1, on the reverse strand, counting down.
GGGCAGAAACTACTGCAGCTGTGAGGTTTTGCTGCCTCTCAGTGGCTGGGGGACTGTAGATTTCTCTCTCCTGCATCACCTTGTGGAGTTTCCTTATGCTGAAGCTTGAAGCCAAGGGCAGCATTTGCTCCTAAATGAGCAAATCTTCACAGCAACTGTGAGATAAGCCAGGGATGTTATAATGAAGTTAAACTATAATTCTAAAGCACAGTAATTTGGCCTTCTCCCCCACAGGGGGCAAAACCCAACAGCCACCCTCCCACTGATTTTCGATCCCTTACCTATCTTTTCATCTTCTTGAACCATCTTTCTTTCTTCTCTGAAAGCTCTGAGCCATCGCAGTTTCTCCTCCAGCTTCTTGGCAAAGAATAAGTGAATTTCCTCGGTTTCCTTGTTATGAAGTTTGAAGGCATTCTTCATGCTGACGTTGAAGTCATCATCTCTCCCATCTTCTATATCCACCACTTCATATTTATCCATGTCAATGCGACCTTTGTAATACAGTATATCTCTTCGTATCAGGTCCTACATGAAAAAGAAGAGATGCATTTAATTCTAGGTGGACTGAAGCCTATGTCAGGAAGTATATATTGAATCTTAACAAGGCTTGGCAGAATTCAATATTTATTTTTCATAAATTTGAGAGATTATATTGATGTTTATGTTTACACATTTCTGAAGATTTTTTCAGTTTAAATCGTTGAGGTTACTGGAAATTATGAGGATCTCAGACAATGTGGGGAGGCAGACAGTAATTATGTAATGACATTAGATGCTGAGATTCAAAAAATTAAAGCTTTATAAGCATTAAAACACCAATTGCCAACATCACATGTAAAATATATATATGTAAAGTAACTATCCTTAAATCAAACTCTAATAAGTTCTCAAGCAGCATTTTTCTTACTCTATCCATAAATTTTGATGATCATTGATGGAAATATTTTTTCATTGATTTGTTTGTATATGGTGAAATTGACCTTTACTGACCAATAAAAATCTAATCTTTCCAAGCGTAGTCTTAACCATTTGAAACACTGTAGTTTTCTTTCAGCACAGAAATGAAAGGGTTAATTTGCAAAATACGATCTAATTCTTAGAACTTCATTTGCTGTAAATACTTAAATTTTTGGCTAAATTAATAGAATAGATAAAGGCTAGCTACGATAAAAATGTACACTTGATATAACCCTCAGGCTTTGGGGCATAAAATAGCCACTATCAACTGCTTGTGATCAGGAAGAAACTTCCCACAGCAAGTAATTTATTCCATGATTGACAATTACATGGATTTTACAACTTCTTCTGAAGCATCTGGCACTTGGCACTGTTATGCAGATGACAGGAAACTTGAGAAGAGGGACCACTAATCTGATCTGGTTCCTATGCTCCTAAAGTGGTTCACAGAAACGTAAAAACTGGAGATAGAAAAGAGTAGACCTAATAGGTCATTTTGCACATTAGCTCTTAGTAGACTTGTGCTTTGTCCAGGCTAGTTCTAACTATCACAAGAAAGGGGGGTTCCCACCACTTTTTCCCACTCTTACAGACTTCATTACTGGGAACATTCAGCCTAAGCTCAGTTCCATCCCATTATACCTTGGAATACTTTAACATTGTTCTCCCTCCATGATATCTATACCTTTCAGTATTATGTATGATCACCCCTTGGTTTTCCTCTCTCCCTTTGTTTTAATGGCCCTTTCTCCCACCTTTACCATTTTGGAGAGGAAGAGGAAAAATCATTATTTGTTATTCCTGCTTAATGGCTCAGCTAAAAATGCACACAATCCATTGAGCCTCTTGACATGTCTAGCACACCCAGGGCCCCATTGCTGCTGCTGTTTTTGCCACTGTGCTCTGCATCAGCTGTCCTGATTCCTTGAACTGAAGCATAAACTGTGCTCACTGCAGATGCCTGAAAAAGCTGGGGGAAGGTGCCACTAAATAAGTATGCTGAGAGATGCCATGTCAGTTTATCAGACATAGATGTGAAAATGCAGGTTTGAGGAGTTGTACATGAAAACCAGTGCTCAGACATTTTTCTCTCCCTCCTTCCCCCCAAAAAGAGGATATAAAATAAATACCAAGGAGCCTGATTCTCCTTTTGCTTACACCAGTTTTACAACAGTAACATTTGCATTGTCTGCAGCGCAGCTTTCCCTGATTCACACTGACGTACTGAGTGGAGAATCAGGCCCGCTGTATAAACTATTTATATGACGAGAGCATAAAAAAGCCAGGTCATCAGAAAATAGGAGATTAATCAAATAGGAACATGATTCTATATGGAGAACCAGTTATAAGGCTTTAATATTTAAATAGCCAATTTTCACAAGGCACAATTAAGGCTAGGTTCTTCCGCAGGGCTCATAAACCAATACACGGTTGTACAAAGTTAATTTATCTTGATCATTTAAACAGCAAGCCATTTTCTTTCCTATTTTATTTTTCAACTATTTTTAAAATGCAATAAAGATAAACAACATATCGGAGGAATAATCTAACCATACAAATAAAATCACAACACAATATTTGTGTAATTGAACAAAATTAAATGGTGAATGTCCTTAGGATATCTCTTATAAAACTTCCTGAAATAAAGAAAACAAATGAACTTGGCATAAGATCTCAAAAGAGCTGTTTTATGAATCTGCTTAATGGTATTAATGATGGTGAGAGAGGAGAATGTCTAGAAGCTTTTAGTCTTAATATTTCCCCTAAAACTCCCAATGAAACAATCCATTAAACAATATGCTTTGCAACTATCTTATTCTTGCAAAGTATGGAAAGAAAAGAAAGGAAATTTCAGACTGAATACATAATGGAAAACTTTCTAACAATAGGATGTACTAAATTGTGATATAATTTCCCAATAGAATAGTTAGAAACAACCCTGTCATTTAAGAAAATTACCCTGGTCAAAACACTTAGGGCAGATCTACCCTTAAAATGTTGTAGGAGCGCAGCTGTGCCGCTGTAGCACTTCAGTGAAGATGTTACCTACGCTGACAGGAGGGCTTCTCCCATTGGCATAGGTACACCACCTCCCCGAGATGCAGTAGCTACATCGATGGGAGAATTCTCCCATTGACTTAACACCGTCTATACCAGGAGTTAGGTTGGTTTAACTGTGTTGCACAGGTTGTCCCTCCCAGCTCGCAGGGTCCTAGAGCCCGGGCTCCAGCGCAAGCCCCAACGTCTACACCACAATTAAACAGCCCCGCACGCCTCAGTCCCGCAAGCCTGAGCCCCGTAAACCCAAATTAGCTGGCATGAGCCAGCCCAGGTTTTTAATTGCAGTGTGGACATATCCATAGTTTCACAGGTGCCACCGAGGGAACAATATGAAGATGAACAATATGACAGATTGCTTTCTGTCACTGAGGGAAGGATATGAAAGCAATGGAATTGCACTTGTGTCACTGGGCGGCAACATGCAGCCCAGAACATATTTATTCCTGTGAAGATGCACTAGCAAGAAAGAACCCAGCTTGAACATCAGATCCCAGACTAAATTTGCATAGAGGGAAGTTAGAAGAAACACCTTTTTTCTGTTCTTGTACATTAAACTGATGTGGACATCACTGTAAAACGAGCAGCATGAAGCCCCTGCCACTTTTACAAAGCTGACTTTAGAGAAAAGAACTGCACATTACAAAAACTTTGTTTTAAGGAAGCCAAACCACCTTTTCTTTTTCCACCAGGCTCCCTAGAGTCTTTAGCCTTAAGCTTAACAAGAATTTTCAGCCACCTGAAGGATGCTAGGCAATCCCAAGAATACAACAGAAACATATTGAAATTGACAAAAAACTAAATAATTCAAAGTGGTACATAATGGCTACAGAGTTCAACCATAGTACATCTTAGAAGCCAGGCCAACTGCTCCAGGCATTTAACAAATTCCTTTTTTGCTACTACAGGAAACAGGAAGAAGCAACATTCTCCACTTTTTAGCCGTATATTCGAATCCAACTTGCTTTCAGGGGTTCTTGAATTTTCACAGGGTTAAGCGCAAGAGGAGGTCTGTACAAATCCACAGAAAACAAAAAGTGTTTAAGGCTGGAATAGTCTTGGCAGGACCATTGATTTCCCAGAAAGTTCAGTCCCAGCAGGAAGTCATGGGAACTGGTACTAGATTATATTTTCTAACTGGTTAGCCATTCTTTGCCATCATACTCCCAGTCCCAAGTTCATGTATCTCAATAGATGGATATTATTGATTCTTCAACTGAATTTTAAATCACCTGACCAGGGCTCTATGAGCTTGCACATACAATAAAAACATATAATCTAAAGGATAACTATCTATAACAAAACCTGCCCATACTCCCAGGAAGTCAACCACAGCTCTCAAAATATAATGGGACCCTATAATCAACCTACCATAAATAACAACCTCCCCATCAGCAAAATCTAACTACAGTATCCATATCTAGTTACACACACACACACACACACATATTTGGTATGTGAATATATATATAATTAAATATCTGAAACCTAATGTATGTCTATGGAGTGTATATTTTATTCCAAAAGTTCCCAGCTCCTTTGATGAACTGTATGCAGGAATTGCTTCTCTCATTACTGCAATGCAGCCATCTATGAAGTGCCCAGAAGACCCTTCTATTATTTGGATTATAGTAGATCCAAAAGGCCCCAGCGAAACTTGGGATCCCAAACGTGCGACACACCGTACATACTCAGTAAGGCACAATCCCTGTTCTGAAGAGCTTCTAATGTAAACAGACAAGAGGCACGAAGTCCGAGAGAAAGGGACTATTAATACTTCCATTTTACAGATACTAAATTGAGGCAGGGAGAAATTATGTGACTTGCTCAAATTCAGACTGGGAGTCCATGGCAGTGCTGGAATTGAATCAAGATCCTCCTGAGTCCCTACCCTGTGTCTAACCAAAAGACCCTCCTTCCTAGCTACAAGCTCATAATCTAAATCAGATAACCACACAGAAGACAAAAGGAAACAGGTGTTTGGATGATGTGGAAAAGGGACAGCTTGAAGGGGGGGGGGGGTATAAAGGAGGCATATGAAGGAGGAGAGGGAGGGTGTTTATTTGATAAGAACAGGTAGCACTATTGCAGTTCTAAGGGGAAGTATATCAGAATGGCAGAAGCAGGCACCTTTCAAATTAGGTCCTAAATATTTAATCCTACAGCCCTCCGGCATCTGCTGTTCAGTTGATAGACTTGTACCTGTTTTGTCCTGCAGAAGGCTATGAGCTCAGGTGGAAAGAGCATTATGTGTTTCATGCACATAGAGGGCCAGGTTCTCAGTTGAAATCTCTGTACAAATGGCCAGCAGGACATCCCATGGAGCAAGAGAACTTGCGAGCATATGGCTGCTGTGTCAGCTGCCACCCAACCAATGTAAGAGTCATATTGAGTGTTGGAGAGGGCTTGTCAGGATTGTGGGAGGGGGCAGTATGGTAGAGCTCTGCTTCATCTATCCTCCACTGTCATAAGTCAGAGCAGCCTCTTAGCTGCTCTTACTCTCTTTGCAACGGGGACCAGTGCAGACTGAACCTGAGAATCAGGGAAGCATCCTAAGATGGATGGAAAGGGTCACATTCACATTAATTAATATGAGTCAGTATATCTCTCCTATAAGCTCACTATATAAAAGATACTATTTGCATAATATATATTAGATATATGTTGTTGCACATGTAGGATATTGGTCATTCTGCTGATGATACATCTTTTGGTTCCCAAACTCTCGTGTGTTCTAATGTGTAAAAGGTTAATAGGAGAGGAAGGATTGTGCAGTGCTTAAAGCACAAAGATTGGAGTCAGGATGCTTAAGTTCTAATCCTGATCTGACAATAACTTGCTGTATGACTTTGGGTGAATCACAATGCCTCTGTGCCTCAGTTTCCCCATCTTTAAAAGAGGGATATTTGCCTACCTCACAGGGATGTTGTGAGTTGCAACTAATTAATATGTAAAAGGCACTTTGAAATTTTTAGAACTGCAAAATATTATAACCATATTTCAGCATATGATCTGAATGGTTTTAGAACGTGAAGATCAAATGGTCACACAGAGGCAGTTTCCTAGGCTGCAAAAGGAAAGCAGTGATGGTAGATGTGACGCTACCACAGACTACATTGGCCTAGTTTCCCAAATTCTTCCACATGTTCTTCTGATAGCATGTACCAGGGAGATGGCACAAATGGGATGGGGAAGGACATGCTACCTAACTAGAAATCTGCTGCCAGAATCAGACATTTGACTGTTTAACTGAAATTCTGTTGCAGTAATCTGTTTAAGGTGGAATCTCCATCCTTAGAGGTTTTTAAGGCCCAGCTTGACAAAGCCCTGGCTTTGGGGATTGGTCCTGCTTTGAGCAGGGGGTTGGACTAGATGACCTCCTGAGATCCCTTCCAACCCTGACATTCTATGATTCTATGATTAACATTGAACTTTAAAAGTCTGGCTGGAAGAAAACACTTTTAAGGACAATTTATTTCCTCTGCCACCCCTTCAGCAAACGAGTAAGAAAATATGGGCTCAGTGGTGCTGGACGTAAAACTGTGATACAGCGGGTACTGTGAGTAAAGCATTCCAGAAGTGGTGGTTGTTTATTTCCACTCTGAAATGTCAGTAAGAAAAGCTGTGAGTGGGTGTTAGTGTTGGTGTGTGAGCATGCACTATCCTGACTGGGTGCTGGGAGTTCTGGTATGCACGTGTGCTAGGTGATGTTGAATGCAAACATTTTTCAATACCCACTCAGAATCTTTGAACTGACTCTTATCTGTGGATATTGTTTTTTCATTGGTGGTTCTTTTCCCCGTTTCCTATTCAAAGAAGTCACCCAAGAGCTCCAATCACTCATCTTCCACATGATACAATGTGATGCTTTGATCTGCACTCCAAGGGCATCTGAAGAACTGCTTAGCAAGTTTGGGAGAAAGGGAGAATTGAAGGAGAGATGCAAACACTAGCTCAGAGGTTTTAATTTTTCTTTCAAGAAATGTTCAAGGGATCTGGGGAATCTTTCACCTGCTCCCCACATTCCCTGCTCAGCACAAACCATCTGCAAAATGTAACACTGATCTTTTGCTGCAATTATGAATGGTGAACTTTCTGCTCGGAACTCTTTATTATTAGTATTAATTATTTGTAGGACCTACAAGCTAATCGGCGATGCAGGCCCCATTGTGTGAGGCACTGTGCACACATATAATGAAAAGACAATGCCTACCCTGAAGAGCTAATCATCTAAATATAAGACACAGGTGGATACAACAAGCAGACAGAACGAAACATGAGGCACAAGTGAGATGAGTATGATTAGTGTAAAAAGCAGCAATCATAGCACATCATTTGCCTGGCCACTGTCGAGTGTTTGGTAGGCATCATGGGAGAGCTGCGTTATAAGGAGACACTTGAAAGGGAAAACGTTACATAACTGAAAGCTCAGTCATCTTCAGATGTCAGGCAGCGTTCTCAAATTAGCACATGATTATACCATAGGCCTATAACAAACCACAGATATAAATGCAAACTTGGGGAAAGGCAGATCTGGGTTTTGGAACCAAACCACCATTGTGGTTCAGGACCATCTCTGGTGATTTCTAGTTGTTTTGGACAGTGGTCAAACCGGGTGGATGGGGGAAATCATTTTTTTCAACTTATTCCTCAACTCTGTCCTCATTTTCCCACCTTGCTGCCCTTTTTTCTGCCCTTCCTTCTCCCCACTCTCACAGTCTGCTGTAAGAAATGGGGGTGCGGCACACTACACTGTTTTATAATAGGTCTTACGGTATTTTATTTTTTTCAGTATTATTCAGTTTTGTAAGTTAAAAAAAAAATCCCCATTACCGAAGTTTGAGACCTAAACTACCTGAGTGTGACCCTCTAAAAGAATGAGATCTGGTCTGCTTTGCAGGGATATAAGGACAACATTTTCAAAAGCATCTTGCTCATTTAACTTGAGATGCCTTGGGCATGATTTTCAGAGGTGGTGAACACCCACGGTTAACTCTGCCTTACACTGGAGATTTGGGAGCTGATATGTCAGAACAGTGAACTTTTGTTCTATCAGACTGGTTACCTAAAAATTAATGAACCCTTTTGAAAATGTTTGGCCTAAAGATGGCAAAAAATAAATCTAGTTCCTGCTGACTGGAGGGAAGGGACATGACTAATTATATATACAATGTATATAGAGTATAATTTCTCCTGTTGGAATATGCTCAGGTATCATGGTGATGGGTATCATATAAGAACTTAGACAGAGAGACAGGCCAAAATTTCCCATTCCTCCACTGTGCAGTGTATTGTGTTCGTATGCTACTATCCACTCCAGAGCTGACTGCATTTCAGTGGTGCTGTATGCTGGTAAACTGCTTTGGGCTCATTTTGAATGAAAGCTGCTGTATAAATGTCTATTTTGAAACAGTTTTGTTTTCTATCAAGCTAGGGGCATTGCAGGCCCATACAGAGCGTTTTAATACCGGATAGCTCACGAGCCGCTAACATTTGTTTCTAGCACAGAATCTGGACAGTGTAACATCAGACTTAGAAATTAGTCCAGCAGGATTTAACCTGGCCCTGGTCCAACACTGGAGGGGCCAAATTCATCCCCTTCTGTAACTTTACTGAAGTCAATGGAGTTACACCAAGGGTTAATGTGGCCCAAGCTGGCAAGTCATGGACTCAGATCAGTGTAATTATCATTCCTGGGATGGTTCTTCAGGCACTGACTTTGTTGTAGCTCTTATGACTCCCAAACCTTTTTTGGGTGAAACATCCCATTTCTCCTCTTAGCTGTAGGTCAGGTACCGGCTTCGCTCACATATCAAGTCAAAGAAATAAGAGGACACAACGACGTCAGTGACTGTGCACTTTGCTGCTACGCTGTCTTTGGGCTATCTCAGTTTAGACTGAACCACAAAGAGTGTATCGGAACTCAGGGCCTTAGAATGCATCAGGGAGAGCTGGATCATATTAGAAGCAATAAAATGTAACATGAACTCCCTGGACACAGCTTAAAGCACTCAGCTACTGCCAGAGAATCTCTATGAAGAGGGGAAGTGTTTGTTACGTGTATCCTCAGTGGCTGATATGTGAAGAGAGAGGAACCCAAATCCATGAGACACAAGTTTATGTAATCCCTTCCCTCACAAGGACAGCTGTGTTGGGAGGTCGCCAGATTCCTGCCAAATTATTCAGTCGTGCCTGTCTAGTGAGTTTTGAAAGAGACACTTGATTCACTCTTGCCAGTTTCATGAAGCATGGGGCGAGAGGGGAGGAGAGAGAGGAGCTGAAAGCATTTATGTGGAAATGTTTTTTTGCTCAGTATATTTTGTGGAACATCAGTGGCATTTTGATGTCTCATTCCACCTAAAGCCCAGTCACATTGTATCCAAAGCAGTGAGGCAAGGATGATTTTGTTTCTAACAAATTAGCAACAGGAAGAGATAGGAAACCCTTCTTCGGCTATGTCAACTTGTTTTTCTGACTCCTTCAATTTGTTCTCAGGGTTTTCAAATGGTAATGGTGAGAGAACACTGCAGCATGCGGGCTCAACTTCCTGCTCCTCAGAGCAGAGGCCCGAGGTAATTACACCATGGATGAATTTGGCAGTAGGCATTTTGTACACCTCTATTTTATATGAACAGACTAAGACCCATCCCCGGCCACAACAGAGCACACAGGGCCTGAGGCAGCACCCAAACTCAGCCCCTTTCTGGATTTTGGCTTTATTGATAACTAACACAATATAAGCCTCAGCATAAGCTTCCTCCTTGAGCTTGGCTGGCCCTAGTGATCTTGCTCCCCAGGACATCATCTGTCCTAGCTACCGCTCTAGAGGGCCAAACCCACTAATAAGCAGCACCTGCCACAGTGAATTAGCAGGACTTCAGCAGCTTTATGCAGGGTTCTAGCCCCGGGTAAGACAGTGGGTTGACAGAAGAGCCCTTCCCCTTGTTGCATGCTAGGTAAGTAATAAATAATATCAGTTGAACTGATACCTCTCAAAAGCCTGATGTTAGACATCAAGCCAGGGCACTGGGAGGAGTACTCTGTGCTGAATCACCTTCCTCAGTCTCCTGGGTTTTCCTTGGTGGTGTCTTCTACAAGGGCAGATTAGGCTTGACCATGGTTTAATCTATGGCACCTGACAGGGCCACAACCTAAAATGCCTTGACTGCAAGTGCAATACACGATCGCCAAGTCTCTGTGGTACTGCCATTTGAAAGTGGTGAAATACGGGCTGACCCTCACGCCCACTCTGTAGGCTGGAATCAGGAGTAGCCGGCAGCACAGGGGGTTTCATCAAGTGCCCTAGTGATGGGGAGAAGGGGATGGAAAACTATAACCATGCTCCATGTGACTGGAAAACCACCTACAGTAACAAAAATGGACTTGTAGTTTTCTCAGCCTTTCACTGTCTTTGCAAGTCAGATTCTAGGAGAAAACGGCAAGACCCCATTGGATTGAAGTGAGAGCGAGGATTTTGTTTTGGTTGGGTTGCAGCTTGGAGCAAGGTGTCACCCGTGTGTTTTTGAAAAGGGCTATAGAGGAATTGGACCGTCTCAAATATAAAATCCAAGGGCATGGGATTGTCTCTTTAATCTCACTGCATGGAACCTTGTCCTTCAGAGGCGTTACAGACAGTAAGTAAAACAATAATACTTCAGATAGTACAGCTCTTGCTGGCAGAATGGCCTGCTACTGCTATTAACCTGCTCTCATTCTGCCTCTCACGAAACATTCTTTGCTCCCGGAGCTCAGGGAAAAGACAACCTGGAATTTACCTTGCCTCTTGATTACAACAGATACATTAAAAGTGCAAGTGAAATCCAAATGCGTTTCACGCAGCCACTGATCTTTTCCGCTCTGTCAGGAGGTGCTGAACAGGAAGCCCCATCTACAGCAGCTCCACCGTTGACAAAAGGAATGCCTAATTCAATACCTAAACATTTTTAACCCTTTGTCTGTTCTACTGTCACTTCTAATCTGATGCCAGTGTGCTTTTGCACCCTTTGGGGAAAACAGGGTTGTGAGTCAGAGGAGAAACATTGCAGATCCACCGTCTATTACACCATATGCCCCTTGAGTACCCCAAGACATAACAAGCTAAGATCATAATTAATCCTCTGTGTCAGAATGCCAGATGTTAAGTGATGTGATTTGTAAATTTAAAGTATCTCTGTGTCAAACTCTCTCAACTTCAGGAAAGGGAGAAAAAGAGCCTCTATGCCTTTAAGGCAATCTTTTAACTCTAACATCAGTTAGGATCGACTTCATCTCTTGGTAATTAAGGTTACTCTACTGGAATATGTATTATTCTTCCCTGGTTATAGACAGATGATAAATGGAGCAGGGGCCAGTGCTTGCCTCCTACACAGTTGATTCCCTTCTTCCCCTCCTACTAAGATTTTCACATTACAGAAACCAACCCACAGTTTCTTCTGCAAAACCCATGTCGTGGTTAACCACACACTCTACAACCACGTTCCAGTTCAGAGAACAAGAGGAGATAGGAACCCTTTTGCTCACATATTATCTCTTTCTTCTGCCTCCACGATTCTGTGGCTAGCACTTTGGAGAAACAACCATGAGAAGATGGCCTCTCCATTCCCATCCAACTAAAGGTCTGTTGGAACAGCCTGAAGTTAACCGAATAGACCAAAGCTTCCTTGTGTTGCAAAGAACTGAACCCAACTCATGCAGGAGCATGAGCAGCCATGAGAGGCGGCATGGGCTAGTTGCACCTAGTACAAACCCTCCAGAACTCAATGGAGCCTGTGCCACCGCTCATCTGTGCGACCACAGCTCGATGAGAGCTAGCATGAGTATGTCTTCGTGAAGTGGAGCCACACCCCTCACCCTAAATGTAGATGTAGCCTGCAGTAAGCTGCCTGGCAGAAGCAGCATTTTGAAATACAGTAATTCTGGGGCAAGACACCTTGATAGAACAGATCTCATAAAACGAATAACCCTCTACATGTAAGTCAGCTATGAAGAATCTGGATAAAAGTAGATTAGATGGAATCTTCTCCAGCACATGAATTCCATGGCATTACAAAGGCTAAGTTACCCCTATAAGACCCTACAGCCGATAATACATCATACTTTTCAAAGTGCTCTACTGATTAATCCTGACACTATGCCTGTGACATTTTATAGACCAAAGAAATCAATGCTGAGGTTAAAACAAAGGAATCTGTCAGTGCTGGGATTAGGATTGGAGATATCCTGAATCCCAGTCCCCTGCTCAGGCCACTATCCCATGTCTCGCTTTCCCACTACAGTACTGAAAAATGTAAAAGCCTGTATGATGTATGCAGAAAGTAGTACCTCAGGTGTAAGGGGTTGCTGACCCCTTAGAAATTGTGTGAGCTGGAAAAGGAACTGAGGTATACTCAGCAGGCACCCTCCAAAATTTTTCATGTTATATACAACTGAACCACTCTCACTTTCATTTAGCAGGGCATCTAAGCAAACACTTTTGAATCTTACAGTTCACGACACAACATGCAATTAAGAAACTAAAATGTCAGTGAGTGGCGCTATGACCCTGCATGAACCTTTTGAACCCCCTCCCCCGGGCAGCCCTGCCCCCAGTTGACAACCTTGTCAATGGTGCACACCACGCATAATGTGTGTACAGCTGTGGGTGCCAGTGTTTTCCAGGAGCTGACATGAACTGAGAGGAAAGCAGGGGGGAGGATAGAAGGGAATGAGCTGGGCTGTAGGAGACTTTCACAGAGATGTGACAGATAAAGAAGGAAGCAGAAGAAAACGTGATTGTGTCCCAGTTGCTTCCCAAGAAGAATTAAAAGGAGCTGGGAGAACATGGGAGAGACAAAAAAGACTTTGGTGCTAAACTGAGAAAGTGGTTTAGCACAGAGACTGGTTTGCTTAATGCAGTAACATGGAAGTCAGTCACTGAGAGAGAGTCACATCCTCCATCCAACTCAGTCTACCTGCGGGTAGTTCAGGGGCAGAATTCCTGCATGGCAGCGTGAATACTTGTCATTTTCACTGGCACTATCTTGAGAGAGCAGTGGGCAAGGTAAAGTGAAGCTACGGTGCAGGATGGCGGAGGCTGGGGAAAGGATAGAACCCTTTTTTGCTGGAGGTACAAAATGCACTGACCCAACCGGATTGATAAGGGGGACCAAAGACGAGACGCGCACTCCAGGAAGAAGCAGCACAGCACGAGGCAGTGCTGTGGAGAAGCCACCTGGGAAAAACTGCATTGCAGCTGAGGAGAGAGCAAGACAATGTTGCCAACTCTCCCACTGTGATCCCAAGTCTTGTGATAATTAGTGTTTCCCTTAACGCCCTGGCGCCTGAAGTCACATGACCACGAGAGACCCTCAGCTTCCATTTAAAAAAAAAGAAGTGAGTTTCACCCGCTACTGTTGGGGCGAAAAGCCTGCAAACTTGACCTGAGCGCACCCTAAAGGTTCCAAAACCAGAAGGCAAAGAAACCCCCCACCAATCTTATTATATTTTTAAATCTCCTGATTTTTAAGCCAACTTGATGATTTTTTGAGGCTCGACTCACTATTTTTCAGTGCATGGGATAGGCAATACTGCACTTGTCTGAACCTCTCTGAATCCTGATCGGCTAATTGGCTGCCTCGTGTAATCCCCAGCAGGAGAGCCTGGCCCCAGTGTCATGAGAACACATGCTGTATAACACTCCAGTTTAAGTCTACAGCATTTGTGAACCCGAACTGTGGGATAATGCTAGTGTCAATTCCCTATTCAGACAATCTTTTTAAAATAATACTCAAGGACACTGCTATAAAGATGGAAGGACGTGCTTAAAAACATACAGTTTAAAAAAAATAAAAACTGGATTTTTGCGCTGGCAAAGGTACAAGATTAACATCATAAGCACAATTGATAATGCACAGACAGAGGCAGGTACTGCAGACACAGAAAGGGCCTGTAAGGTGGTGCGGCCATCCTGACCTAGAGGGATGGCTTCACGAGATGAGCGGTTAGTTTAGTCACCAGGGACACTACCTTCAACTCTTAACCTCTGTGCCTTACAAGAGTGCCAACTAGTACCACTAGTGCTTGTGCATTTTCCGATATGAATTCTTTTCCTCCAGGAAATGGGCTAAGACCCACCTGATGGGCCAGGATAGACCTCAAAATGATTAGGGGTCTTGTTCGATTCTCCTGTGAAGACATGCATGGAATGCGGTATCCTGCAAACCCTACTGAGTGGAGGAACTGATATATATGAGTGAAAGGAAGTGCCAGAATGAGTGAATAAGGGGAGAAGGTGCTACTGTGTGAACTTAAGAGATTCGATCCTTCTTGCCACTGAGCACCCTCAGCTCCCAGTGACCTCACTGAAGGCCTGTGTCTGATTCCAATGAGACTTGAGGACATTTGGCATCTTTCAGGAGGTGCTCATTACCTTGCATGAGCATGCCCGATGCAAACAAAACTGAATTTTGCTTTAAGAAATTAGAAATTCAGAGTCACGGTGGAAGTTTAGGAGCTAAGGATTAAAGTTCAAATCAAACTACTTATACGCTCGGTCTCAGCTTGACTGTTCTCTGACCGCAAGAGTTCGTTTTACAGTGCCAGGAAGAGTGTAAAAGGAAAAGCAATGAGGCAGAAAGAAAAAAAAATCTTCAGAAAGCAGAAATTCAGTCAGCCGTAACTCAAAAGCACCACCCTCCTGAATGATCCAGGCCACAGCTCCCCTAGCGCAATGCTGGAGCAGTGGTTCCATAGTGACTCAAGAGCCATCCACACCATTTCCTCAGTACCCGGGTATTCCTTGGAGGGCTCCGATCCATATACTGACCATGCTCAACCCTCACTTCACATACAAGACCTGACAAGAACACAGACTGAGTAGGCAGGGCTGTGTGGGTTATTCTCATTCACGCTTGCAGTTGATCCAAGGGACTCCCCCTGCATTTGTATCGACAGCACAAATGTCGATGAATCCAGATCTCTCAGAAGACAGAAATATCCGGGATTTATGAGCTGTGTCACTTCAGATACTGATGCTTTCCTTAGTCTTTTGTCAGAATAATGACTCAAGATTATGTTAATGAGACTAAAACAACATCACAGGCTGAGAGGCAGGGGGCTTGCATTATGACAGCATTGTTTACTGCAGTGGTTGCCAGCCACTGGTACATATGTCAGCGCTGATACTAAAAGGTTACATGATTGGCATGCTTGACCACCCTTCCCTACCTTAATGATGAGCCTCCAGTCAGATGTGTGCCTGATAAGCCACCCAGTAGCTTGTGCTGGTGGTTTCATGAAGCTTAGGCTTAGACTACATACCACTGTATGAGAGATGACAGGCAATGCCGGCCTTGCACAGCCCAGATCGTTGCTTGGTGTTACCTCTAGAGGCTGGAATGACCATTGTAATCGAGACACTCAAGTGCCAGGTTTCACAGTTCATACGGAAATGCTGGGATCATCTGATTCCAGATCATACACTGCAACCAGTGCCCAAAAGTGGACATGGGGCAAAGAGCCAAAATAAGGGACACATGAGAAAATGAGCAAGGCACTCAGCTGACAAATGGAGGTGGGATTTGCTGCTAGCATAAAAACCTCTCAGCGTGTTATAACCTCTGTTCCAGGACTTAGTGTTTCTGGTGTCTAGAATGCACAAGAACAGAAGTGCAGGCTGGCCAGATCTGGGTGGGATGAGGGAAATCCGGGTCTAAAATGGAGGGACAGGCCTCAAGCTGAGGAGACTGCTCAGCAGGGTTTGAGTCATTGTTTTCCATTCCTCACGATCCTTTGTGTGAAAAACCAACATTTTGCTTCTCCACTCAGGGTGTTGAGCCATCCAGTGGTGTCGATTTTTTTGCTCATTTTACAGCAATTTTCAGTTTTGACCACATGGGTGTACAGTGCCTGCCACAGATCCTAGGGGACCAACTGAAGCATACAGACAGAGCTTTTACGCTTCTCTTGGAAATTGACAAACATCTCATGCGCATATGTATAGGTCTCATATGGGAAATGCTTCATAACAGAAATGTTTGCTCCACAGGGAGAACAGCAGCCATTCCCCTCACCAAGACCTTCCCCTGTTCCCTCTGTCCATTTCCCTCACTGTGACCTTCTCCAGCACTTCCATCTATTCTCCTTACTGTAACTTTCCCCTGTGACTCCATCCATTCCTCACCATGACCCTCCCCACTGACACCTCCCGTCCACTCCCCTCAATTTGACCTTGCCCTCTGTCCCCTCCACCTATTCACCTCACTGTAACTTTCCTGTGCCCCTCTATCCATTCCTCACTGTAATGCTCACCAGTCCTGCTTTCTACTCTTTCCCCTTCAGTGGTACACTCATCCTCACTTACTTTCCTCCCCCCACATTACTTCCTGCTTCCATTGCTCCCTCCCTGGGACAACCATTCCCACTCGGCTTCATCTACAGTCCCACCTTTTGGGCTTTTTCTTGGCCAGATCCTTCCCTCTGGCCTCCGCACCCAACATCATCACGTCCTGCCAAAATATCTTCAAGCTCTGATGCAATGTCATAACATCATTATGTTTCATGGCTCTGATGTCTGGTTTTATGACTGGTGAAAATTCCTGCAGGCTCCACCTAATAAAACTGGGACAACCCAAGAAATCTTGAGACAGCCGGAAACCCTGTTTCTTGCAGTCTCCCCTCATTGTAACTAGCCTGGAAAAATAAACTCTACCCGGTCTAAATTTCAGCTCTATTCCCGCCTCCCTGCTACAGTATCCATCATTTCCCTCTTTGTGTGAGTTGCTGTCTTCCAGCCCTGGAATATATTTGGGATGGCTTCATTCGAAAGATGCTCGGCACTGAATGCCTCATCCTCACTGTGCACTGAAGAGCCCTGATTTCATGTGGGTTTCATTACCTTTTTGCAGAGAACCATCTGGTGATCAAAGAGGAAGAAAACGCGCTGCTGGTTCCGTCCATAAGGCTGATAAATCCAGGACATCTCCCCAGTGTAGATCAACTCGGAGCTCCGATCCAAGATGTCATCTCCCTAGGGAGCACAGAGAACAAGGCAGAGTGAGCCCCTTTGCCAAGCCGGATGTATGCAGGCATGTGGGGTGGAGTGGAGAGAAGCACCGATTCGGGGGGATTCTCCTACCACTAGATACATCAAAGCACCACTGTTTATTTTTTAACCAGAAAACTAGAGGTGAAAATTTAAAAAAACTGATTTGGGGGAAAGAAAGAGAAAAATGCAGAGATTTTGTTTCTATTGATTGATTCAGGTTGAAAGTGAAAGAAGAGACGGTAGCACGGTCAGAACAATCCCCCACTCAGGTTGACAAACCCTACTTCCCCCACAGTGTCCCCTCTTACACCATAGGCTCCCTTCCCAGGATGCCAGAGCCCCCACCTCCACCAATGCCTCTCACAGGCTGTGAGTATCCTCACTGGCCTTCACAAGCTTCCAGAGCTCCCTGCATCACCCACAGGCTCCCCTCACAGCCTTCCAGTGTCCCTGCTTCCCATCACAAACTGCCAGAGCCCCCTTTCACAACACAGTCTCCCTTCCATGCTGACTGAGTCCCCCTCTCCCACAGGTGGTCAGATTCTCAGCTTGGAGCCTGTCAGAAGAAGCCAATAATGCAGGTTCTGAAGGGCTACCTTCAGGCAGGGCTGTGAGGGGAACCACCCACTCTTTAACTTATCAGAGCTGTCCCGTTCAGGCCATCAAGGCTATTCCCTCCTTCCCATTGGGCAGCATATAAGAGCCCCTCCACGCACCGGCCACTGGAGCAATTTCCCTGTCAGACTTCTCTCCCTTCAGGCCCTCAGGAGATCTCCTCATCTCAAGCCCCCCATGCAGGGCTGGGCATCAGAGTAAACCAAAACAGACTGTCAGTTCCCTTGCCTCCTGGGGCTGTCAAAGCCTTTCCTCACAGATTGTTAACCACTCTCCCTTTGCAGGGGATTAGAGCCCCCAGCCCAAGCTGTCAGGACCACCCTTGTTCAGGGTGGCAGCGTCCATCCCCACATGCTGTCAAAGCCCCCCGTTGCAGGCTGCCAGAATGCCTTCCCCCTTCTTTTCTCCCCCTCAGGTTAAAGCTTGTTTTCCTCTCCAACATTTTTTCTTAAAGGACTCATGAGCAGATGGTCTTGAAAACACAGCTCCTCTCCCACTCTCAGAGAGAACAAATCCATTCACCCTCTGCTAATTGGGCTGAAGTTTGGGGTTTTTTGGGGGGAGAGGTGTTTGAGTTAATTAAAATCTATTTATTGAAAGAGGTGAATTCTCCACCACCTGCACTGTGTCTCTGTCCTATTCTGTGAGCTCTAGATGCACCCCTTTCTCAAGCTTCACAGGCAGACTCAGAAGGGCTCTGGCTACAAGGCAGGGGCAGGACTGAGAAACAAGAGTTAAAATGCGAGTAGACAGTTGTTTGGATCTGGATCCAGATTAGGTGCTGGATCTGAGGCTGGACCAGGGCTCAGTTTAGGGACAGATGATGATGAACGGCTAGTAAGGCTTCATGGTGGAAATCTTGTGGGAATAGCTGTTCTCGTGCCATGTCAGTCACATCCAAATGGGCCCCCTTCTGGATTTGCATGTGCAGGTAGAACCAAAACTGAACCCTCCCCCACAGTTTCTTTGTGGGGGGAGGTTAGCCTTGAGGCCCAGTTCAGGCCAATCCGTAGTTAAGATCGCCCATTTATTCTAAATGAATGTTTGGGTCCAGGGACAAGGGAAAATTCACTGAGTCATAACTAATGCATTGTCACGGTTCCCACTGCTGCAGCAACGGCAACACAAACTCCGGTGCAGCTTTAGTGAGGTATTTTTCTGTCTATCTTGCGCTCATCACCATGGTCTCTGTGCATCTCATCAGAGCTAGCTGAGCCCTGCACCCTTGCACAGACCAGGGAGTAGAGCTGCTTGTATGTCTTCTGGCACCCCAAATGAGTTCAAAATAAGAGTTAGGAATTAGGCTGCTTTGCCTGCTGGTCAGAGCCTTCTGCTTATAGAGGCCATGGGTTGTACACATGTTGCTGAGGCTCTACAAATAGCAGAAGGAACCTTGAACAAGGAACCTCTCAAAAGCCTGGGGGCTCCAGAAATCACTGCCCTTGCTTAGGATACATCCAGTTATGCAACGAGGGTGGATTCATACAACCCTTTCGATAATAATTTTCCATTGCAAGGAAGAGGTTGCTTGCTAAAAATAGAAAGCAGGCTTTGTGAGACTGGTTTGACTCCAGTGGTAGCATCCAAAGCCTGAGGACTCAGAGAGGACTCTGCAAACACTGATAAACTGCTTGATTAACTGAATCCAAAGTGTGTAGTCCCTGCAAGGGATGTAAAAATGAGATCTAAAATTATAGGGTTTTTATTACATTGGGTATGCTGGGAAAACAATTTAAACAGTATATGGGCTATAAATAGATGCATTCCAAGGTTGTGTTTGTTAGGGAAGATGCATTGCAGCTAGCTTTAGCTTAATTAATACACAACTGACCGGTGTTCGTAGCACAAGCAGCAGCACAAAGTGAGGCGTGCTTTCCCAGCACGGCCCTCCTAGCATTCCTCCTGTAAGCACAGCAAGGGTATGTCTACACAACAGCTGGGAGCGTGCTTGACCTAGCGTGCTAAAAATATCAGTGTGGCTATGGTGTCACACGCAGCGGCTCGGACTAGCCACCCGAGTGCATGCCCAGGGAAATGGGTGGGTTTGTACTCAGGTGTCTTGCCACGCTGCTATTTTTAACACGCTAGCTCTACTCGAGCTAGCATGTGTCTGTCTACCCACGTTGAGAAGCCTGCTCCCAGTTGCTTTGTAGACATACCCTAAAGGTCCGTGGGCCTCTCCTAACAGAGTTAAGGTGGGATGCTGAGGCTAAGGGACAGTGTAGTCTAGTCATGTGGATGGAGGGAGCCAGCTCACGTCCACCAGGGAGGAACTCTCTTGTGACCATTTAGTATTCAGCACTGAACAGTCAATGCTGGTACGTGGTTTCCTTTAGTCCTAAGCAAAGCCCAAAAAGAATATTCACTTTCTTCTCCTTTTCCGTAAGCAGCCATGAGCCTACCTCTCCTATGCAGCCAGCCTCATAGATTGAGAAAAACTGCTGAAGACAATGTGGGTAGAACCTCAGGAGCTGTGAACTGGCATAACTCCACTGACTTCAGTGCAGCTAGCCCAATTCACAGCACCTGAGGATCTGGCCCAACAAATCGATTGACTCAAAGGGGAGGAGGCCTGAAATCACTCAGGGACACATTGGTAGACCTGTGCGCACAAAACTGCATGCACATAATTTATCTCGGCAGCTGTGTATGCAACTTCCACTGGTGTGTTTTATGGTGGTAATTATAGGCAATTCCGGTGGCAAGTAGAGGTATCTTATCATGGCAACCGTGCATTCAAATTTTGACTGAATTTTCTGAAAATTTGGCCCTTGTTAGGGGTGAAACTCAGTTTCTAATATGTGTGGCCGAGCAACTGTGATAATGCATCCCTTCTCTTCCCCCGAACCAACCAGAGACTTTTATACATTAACCTGCAATGTAATGGCTACACAAAGACTAATACAGAGCCTGGATCTGATCCACAACTACACAGCCTATAGCTATGGGTGTGTGTGTGCGTGTGTGTGTGTGTGTGTGCGCGCACACTCTAAGTCTCATACACAGCCTATGGAGAGGTATATGTCCTGCTCCAAGTTAAGTGTAGAAAAAAGGAAGCCAAATTCTCATTTCTCCTTCAAGCTGTCAAGGGCAGGGCCTGAGCACTTAGCGTGCAGTAGGATAGACCAGAAGGTCAACCAGTTGAAGGCTGAGACTGTGCTTCATGCTCCCTGTAGGCTGCAAGCATCACAGAAGTGACACACAAGGTCCAGAGGGCCAGCTCCAAGGGCTGCAGGGGAGGGTCTATGCCTGGGTGACTGATGAAAGTTGTCAGTCATCAGCTTCCCAGCTATGCCATAGGTGAGCATGGCTTTCCATAACTAGGAAGTGGAGGAAAGCCGAGGGGAGGGAGGGTGGAAGGGCTTCAAATAATGACCAAAGAAGAAACAAGAGTTGAGAACATCAGCATTCCAGGGAAGAACGCTTTAGCGTGGACAGAAGGACATTGTCCCCCACATGACCAAGAGGACCTCTGAGTAAACATTACCAAAGGCTGGGGAAAGATGCTTAGCTTCTGAAAATCATTCATCCCCTCCCCGTCCCCAGCCCACCTCCTGATACAAGTCCATGCTATTACTGCCAGGCAGAGAATCGCCTTTCAGTGAGCAGGGCCTTTTCTGAGTGACACTGCTGTGCTCTAATTAGGGACTGATAATCTGATTTGCGCTCTAGGCGGTGGAAAGATCAGCAAAAGAAAAGCAAGCGAAATGTCATCCTTTTCATCAGGCTCACTTTTGATGCCTTCTGTCGCTGAGGGGGAAAAAAAACCTGTTTCAGTCCCAGATTTGATTTTTCCCAGGAGGTTTTCTCCTCAAACTGTTCTAGGTTTGAAAACAGTGCGTTCGTTGCACGCATCATTTCTGTATGCCAGTCTTTGGGTTCCATAATGCGGCATCAAGCTGAAGCCAACTATTGTATATTACATAGTTAAGGGCAATGAATCTTCCATTAGAGGATCCATCTGGAACAAGAACTGAAGAACATGTAAAAGGATGCAATTGTCAGTTATATTTTTCTTATTCTTTTTTTCCTTCCTGTGAATCTAAACCTCTTGGAAACTGCTACACTGACACCCAGTAAATACACAGTGCAGATGTCTAGGATTCTACTGGGCTCAGAGTAGCAGCCGTGTCTATAGAGGCTGAAGTCCTTTGTTTATGGAATGGGCAATGACAATTCAAGCTTCTTTTAGACCAATGAGCTAGATTTCCTCTTGTGCCAAGCGTTCTGCCACTGCCTTAAGGTCTTTCCTGGAGCCCGTACCAGTGGAGGATTCTAATGGCCGGGTGGAGTTCTGACACACTGCCTCTCACAAGCGCCCACGTTACAAGGGAGGACAGAGTTTTATTGAACTGCTGCCACAGAAGCAGCAGAGAAAGCCCAAAACTCTGTGTTCTTGTGGTTACCAGTGAAACTGGGACCACTATTAAATCTTGTTTCAATCTGGTTACAGAGATAAATTTAAAAGAAACTCTGAGAGTATATCAGAATATAACAGTGCAGGTCTATATTAGCACCTATTTGTTTCCCATTACTGTAGGACGTGAGCCCCTCACGGTCGTAATTAGGCTTGGAAGGATTAGATTTTTTTTTTAATCAGTAAGCGCTAGTAAATGTCAATGTCACCGTACACACACGAACCAATGACAAGGTATTTCCATTAATAATAATCTAAACGTACAGATAGGCAAAGTAAGAAAAATGCTGCTTGAGAACTAGTGTTTGATGTGAGGATATTGACTTTGTATATTTTGGCATGCGATGCTGACAGTTTGTGTTTTAGCCGTTAGAAAGCTTTAACTTTTTGAATCTCAGTGTGTACTGTCATTAAATAATCGTTGTCTGATCATCCCTGTTGTCTGATCCTCCTCATAATTTCCCGCCCCCGTGAACATTTAAATCAGTAAAAACTGAAAAAAATGTTTAAAAATAAACATTGTTATCAGTCAAAATTATAAAAAAAAATAAAAATTAAGTTCTGCCCAGCCTCATTGTAATGTATGCTTTTCATGCGGCATATGGAGACTAACTGACATGCCCAAGGCCACACAGGAAGTCAGTGGCAGAGCAAGAAAGGGAACACATGCCTCTTGTGTCCCAGGCTAGTATCTGAACCAATGGTCTAGCCTTCCCCCAAACTACCTTAATTGAGTCTCTGTAAAGGATGGGACTAGTCCTAACCTTGTGAGAATGATCTCTTCACTACATTACCCACTGGCCACAGAACTCCAGGAGTACATTACAAAAGGGTGTGAGTACAAGAGGTGGCCAAGGAGCTGACAGCTGCTCAGGATGGGACTTGCCTGGTCTGTTGCGAGTCAGAGCCAGATGGTTGCTGTGAACTGGCTCCAAGAAACTTTTTCATGTCAGTTTTGCCTACCCACTTCGGAATGTCACAGCTGGGTCTGAGGGTATTTAACGACAGGGAAAGGGACGACACTGAGCAAAGGGAAACGTAAGTCGAACATCAGGAAACATTTCATAACTCTGAGAGCTATCGCAAGGGTTCTCAACCTTTTTCTTGCTGAGGCCCCCCTCAAATGCTATAAAAACTCCAGGGCCCAGTGGGGGGAGGGGGGGGGGAATGGACCTCAGGGCTCCTGGCCGGGGCTGGCCCTTGGGAATAGGCATAGTTTTACTTCTATTTTGGAGTGGAAAGGGCTGGTGGGGCTCGAGGCATTTCCGCACAGCAGGATCCAGAGCCACCCCCCTGCCTCACTCAGGAGCCACCCAGCCTGCCTGGGCTGTGGGGGGGACACAACCAAAAAATGTAACTCAAAGGGGGGAGCTCAGTTCAAAAAGTTTTAAAAAACACTCATGGTGCAGGGAGGGGGTAGCTAGAGGCTGTGTGGAGTGAGGGGTGTAGCTCAGGGTGCAGGGAGGGGGTAGCTAGAGGCTGTGTGGAGTGAGGGGTGTAGCTCAGAGTGCAGGGAAGGAGTGGCTAGGGGCTGTGTGTGGGCAGGGGGGGTAGCTCAGGGTGCAGGAAGGGGGTGGCTAAGGGCTGTGTGCAGGCAGGGGGGTAGCTCAGGGTGCAGGGAGCGGATAGCTAGGGGCTGTGTGCGGGCAGGGGGTAGCTAAGAGCTGTGTGTGGGCACAGGGGTAGCTCAGGGTGCAGGTAGGGGGTCGCTAGGGGCCGTGTATGGGCTGGGGGAGTAGCTAGGGGCTGTGTATGAGCCACTCCCAGTGCGGTTCCCAGCTTCAGCGGGAGAGGGGTGTGTGCTGGGGCTCCCAGCTTCAGCCCCCTGCTGCTCATGGCTTGGGGCTGGGGGGAGGTTTGCCGGTTTCAATCCTGTACCACTCCTGGCTTCGGAGGGTTGAGGGGGCTGCCAGTGTAGTGGCACAAACTGCTCTGCCACACCGGTATCAGTCCCGCGCCGCCCTTGGCTTCGGGGGTGAGGTGGGGGCCTTCAGCCCCACGCCGCTCCCGGCTTCAGCACCGGGGCTCGGGGCACCGGGTTTCAGCCAGGGGGCCTGGCGGACCCCCTGAAAGGGCTCGCGGACCCCTGGTTGAGAACCGCTGAGCTATCGGACTGTGAATCAGTCTCCCAAGGGAAGTGGTGGAAGTCCAATATTCTTAGTCATTAATAATTTAACTGGACAAAGCACGAGAGAATTCAGCGTAGGCAGGGACAGCATTTTTTAGGTTTATTCATATTTTTGGAATTCAGAAATCAGGTGATATTCTGTTATAGTCAGAGCCAGAGGTCCGCAATCAAGGCTAGATTCATGTCAGCTATACCAGCATATATCTGGAGTTAAACCTCATTAAAGTGATGGGAATTGCTCCTGATTTACACTACAGTAGGCGAGATTGGAATCTGGCCCCACAGTCCTTAGTCAGGTAAAGCTCGCATTGACACCAGTTTCTAGGACATCATGTGCTGGACGCTAGAGCATGGCTATCAGCTATTATCAGCAAAGCAGAGCCATCTTCTCAGAATTCCTTCCCAATTTCAATCATTATCATTGCACATACAGCACACGCCAGGCAGTGTTGTAGGAGCACTGAGCTAAAGCTGAAGAGAAAGGCTAAGTAGGGCTTGGGTGAACCATCTGATGAAAAATCAGGCCCCGTTCAACCAAGGGGCATTTACATTTTTCAAATGTTGACTCTAAAGTTAACCTTCAACACTGGATCAGCTGGAGAATCCTGAGGGCTAAATTCACTGCTGACATATGCAGACACAACTCCATTGACTTCCACTGAACTGCATATACTTAAATCAGCTGTGAATTGGGCCCTGAATGTTTCTTATTTTAGGATCAGCAGCATGCCTATATTCCCAATATACCCTCCCTTTGTGAGTCCTAGGAGTATATGAATACTGACGTAACTAAGATCTAGATTCACATGGGGGACTTAAGGCATTGCAACGATCAGCACTGTAATGCTTATATTTTAAATGCCTTTCTGCCTCGTAGCATTCACAGCCCCGAGTTAGGCGACAGGCTTCCCACCAGTGCACGGAAAGAATTAGGCCCCTAGAAAAGGGACTCACAGAAGCTAGCACACTGAGTCGGGGGCTGTCTAAGCTAGCCAGTCGGAAATGTCAAGGAGAGGTTTGGGGCCTAATCCCTGCCGCTCAAGGGGAGTTGGGTGCTTAACTCTACACTGGAGTGAGGTGCCTATCTCCACCCATGACTCTCAGTTATGAAACCTCTCTTGGAGTTAGGCACCTAAGCTAGGTCAGCCCTTTCTCATGAAAAATGGAGGAGGAGATGGTGGCAGTGCCTCCCTTCTACCCTCCCCGCAAGTGCCCTAACCACTATGCTATTGGGTATTCTAAGGTGGGTCTCATTCTCTCCTGTTGATGCTGTTCCACTTTATATGAAATACTTAAATAATCATTGGGAAAGAGTGCATGAGAATGACTGTATAGCCCAGTGATTAGGGTGCTCCTCTGAAAGGTGGGAGACCAGAGTATAAATCCCTGATTTAATCCAGGCAGAGTAGGGATTCAAACCTGGATCTTCCACAAACAGCAGGTCAGTGGTAGAGCCAGCAATAGAACTTAGGTCTCCTGATTTACTGTCCAATGCCCTATCTACAAGACTGCAATTACCTCTCAGAAAGCACCATCTCCTTTGACTGGCAGGCATATCTGCCATTCGAGTACTTGGATCAATTGCTGGGGCGGGGGCTGAGGAGATGATGGTTGTGGCTAAGTAAGAATGAATTTATCAGCCACGGTGATGGTGGTGGAATGGAAACTGTTATTCCATCATTCCTAGGTGCAGGCTTTCCATTCACACATGAACATTAAGTGTCTTGAAACTGATATGTTCTTAATCTAGGTTTATTTACAATTACGATCTTGGCATTTCTTATACATGAGTCACTAACTCATCACATATAATGGATTTACGGCTGAAGACGCATCTGGTGACCTTGTACTCTCTCCCCTGATAACAGTCTTCAAATGCAATAACAAGCCTGCATGTCAATATCAGAGATTTTTTAAAAAATAAATAACAATGAATCAATCAATAAAGCCATGAAGCAAATCATCTGCATTCTCTGCTTTAACTGCTAGTCAAAACTTAAGAACCAACCATAATAGCATCACTTCCACTTATACTCTTTACCTACCAAGTTATGGCCTAATCCTGCCCTCATCTGCACCAGCGCAACCCCAGCAAAGTCAATGGGGAGGCACTAGTGAAACTGAGTGTAGGAGTTGGCCCTAAATTTCTCCCTCTCTCCCCCCGATCCTCCTAGGTTTTGTCTGGAAAAACTATTAAAGGATGGAGTTCTCTCCCTTCCACCAGTTTATCCCAGCATAATTCCATTGATTTCAAAGGAATTTCTCCTAATCTAAACTGGTGTAAGAGAGAAGAGAATCCAGGTCTGGTTGTATCAATGTGAGAGTCCTCTTGCTAAAATTGTGTCTTAATGATTCCATATAGGGTAGGATTTACAAAAGTGCTCAGCTTTGGCCTAGATCAACAATCCCATCTACAAACTACAAGCAGAGATTTTGATGGTAAAACAATGGGAAAAAACAAAGGATATTCAAAAACTCCCAGATGAGCACGTAGCAAACCACAGTAACCTGCAAGATCTGGTGATGCACTTATCACTCCATTGATGTGAGTGGAGTAACTTCAGATTTACACCAGTAAAAATGAGATCAGAACCAGGCCATAGATTTCCTTTGGAGCAACCATGAAGGTTCCTTCACTAAATCAATTTAGGCCCCTCCCTCAAATATGCGTGAACAGGCTCTCTTCTCTCATAAGGTATATCTACAGAGCAGCTGGAGGTGTAGTTTCCAGCTCAGGTGGATGTATATGCACTAACTCTGCTCAAGATAACACTTAAAAATAAAAGTATGGCCACAGCAGCATGGGTGGTGGCTTGGGCTGGCTGCTTGACTACATACCAAGGGGTGGACAGGATTGTATTGGGGCGGCTAGCCTGAATCACTGCTGCCACACTGCTATTTTTAGGGTAATAGCTTGAGCAGAGCTTGTGCATGTATATCTATCTGAGCTGGGAATAACACCTCCCAGCAGCTGTGCAGACAGTCTCATAAAGACGAAATGCATCCTTCTGCCCCTCTGTTTAACCCAGGTTAACCCAGTGTCCTGCAATTTACTCCCAAACATACCTGTCCTGTACAAAAGGCTTGAGGCTCATTTACTAGCCACTAGCACCTAAACACGGCATCTCTGTGTTAGTTGCAGCCCAAGCCTGATATGAATCAATTCACCTCTGCCTCTTGTGCTGGAATCTACTGGAGCCCATCACTGCCCAATGCATACTGTACCTCCCAATCCAGGACTGAGGCCTGCCACTGAGCTATCTTGTCAATGTTCTCCAGTCTCCGTTTCCGCTCATTGATCTGCTGAGTCACATTCCTCATGACTGCGAGTGCAGCAGCCACGTACCTGTAGTCACTAGAAAACACAAAAGGGAGCCCATGGAATTACACCTGACACACAATGGAAATGTACAAGGGTTCATCATTATTAACAGCATTTATTAACAGCATATTGCCGCACCTGTTAGAACAGGGGACTAACAGCAATTTGTCCCTTGTTGTTATTCTTCATACGTCTCCTCCTCTGCTGGTTGCTTTTTGGCTTGTCAACCCCTCCCGCCTCTCCCCCTCCAAAAAACATTAACTTGTTTCAAACTGAGACTGTGAAACTCTAATAAAATTAATGGGCCAACTCCTCAGCTGCTGTACATCCGTGCAACTTCATTGACTTACATGGAGCTACACTGAACTACAGCAGCTGTGGATCTTGCTCTTTAAAAATGTGTTAGGATGGTCAGCCACGTTCCGGGGCTGTCTGAACATTCCTAACCCCGTTACTCTGCAGGCAGATGATGGGAGACCTCGTACTGTGGAGCCTTGGGTTGTTCCATTAAAACGAAAGTTGGAAAATATTTGAATGTTAATGTTCCTTTATAAAATTAGTTTCCTTATTACAATGATTTATAATAAATGTAAATGATGCCCAGAACGAACTTCTGGATGTGTGATTCTCAAGTTATCTGGGACAGAACCGGCCAGTGTCATAGTCATATTATGTATGTGAGCAATTCCCTCTCTGTGTGTGCATGTACATCTATCTACCGCCTACATTTGTAGATAAAGACACACACATTTTATAAGTCCCAAATCAGACTTGCTCATGCCTCCTTTATCATACCAGTGTTTCCGGCAGAAGCAAAGTCAGGGCAAAGTATTTCTGGATTGTAACAATCTCCTTCCAGAGCTTGTTTTTGCAAGGGTTGGCTTCAGGGCTTCTCTGGCCCCAGCATCTGCCTATGCTTGCCTTTGAATAATGGAAGGAATGAGGTGTTCCCTGGGTCCCCAGAAGAAACATGTATCATTATAAAACATCAGTCTATAACACACTATATCAGGTTTGAATACAGAGGCAACTGCCCTGGCCAGCAAAGAATACACATGTCACAACATGATCTTACAACCCTTAAGACATAAGGCTGGAGCCCACTCAGTTCAGCTGTGATAGAAATACCCTTTCTGGCCAGCAAGGCCAGTATTTCTACACTGCATCTTGGAGAGACTCAGGCTAGAGCTCAGGTTGCAGCTCAGGCTAGAACTTGGGCTTTCAAACCTAGGGGGTTGGGTGGGTGTCACATAGCATTTGTCTCATGGAATTCACTCTCACTGTGGATATCTCATGTGCTATGTGAGCAAATCAACGCAATTCTTTTTGCTTCCTGGATGCGTGCGTGAGTGTAATAACAGACCGAAAACAGCCTCCTGTCGGGGCAGGAAGGATGATGATCAGTCTTTTCAAAAAGTGATGCTGAAATCAATGCTATTGATTTCCACCTTGTGCCTCATTTTCCATTCCAGGAGACCTTAATGTTCATTTCTATTGGGAAGACAGACTAGGACAGCTGATATAATGTTGCCATAATTTATGATTAACTTAAGGGTTGATATTGACTTCTAACTAATGAGAAAAATGGAGATCTCTCACAGCTGCTGAGGAAATGGCTCTACTGGTTACTGCTCAAGATTCTGTCAGTGACATTTAGAACAGGAGATTAACCATTTGTATTCTAGTAGATCTTTATAGACTGATTCCTCGGAATATACAGAAAATACCTCTCAGGAACGGAGTTGCTCATTATAGACCCAAGTTGACTTCAGATTCCCACACTCATCTGGTATTATCCGACTGCTCATTATGTCAAAGAAATAGCATATCATTTTGAGTCAACTCCTCTGCTATTTTTGTAATATCCTGTACTTGAAATCTTTGTTGAGGACTATTTTCCAACATTTGGGGACATGTAAGTTTAGAGCTATGAATACTTCAGTACTGGATACTGAAAACAGCCAATCCACTTCTCTGTGTATTTCAGAGCTTCCTTCCTGTACCATGATTTTAGATCCAGAAACTCAGTAAGTGCCACAAATGGGATATAATTGGGGAAATATTAAAAAAAAATAAACAGGATATTTTTATAGTTTTCATAATAAAATATATTTATTATTTTAACATTATTTCAGGTCTTGATATCCTTACACAGTTTCTACTTGGTCCTTAGGCAAAACCCTCACTGAATGAAAAAGAACTCCTACTGTTCCAAAACTTTCCAATCACTGAGTAAATAGTGAGTAAAGGACTCCAGGAATTGGCTCTTGGACTATAAATTAAGGATGATGGCTGGAGAAGACGCCTTCAGGGAGGGGAATGTGTGTGTGGTGGACAGTGAAAAGTCTGTTGAGCCAATGCCCTTAAGGGAGTGTGTGTGTGTGTGTGTGTGTGTGTGTGTGTGTGTACTAGGGATACCCTGATAAAATGGCAGCACAATTCAGGGGTATGGCTTATGCAAATAGGATCAAGTCTACACTTCAGGTAGTTGTACGCATGCAAGTGGCCTGAGTGAGTGTAAGAGTGGCTAATTTCAGTTCAAAGATTAGAACAGCTCCCCCTTAACCCAATATACACTTAACTCTGTCTCTGATCTACAGGAGGGGACATCTGGGACTTGTCTCACAACAGCATGATATCCCATAGCGTAGAAATTAACTTCTTAAATGGAGTTGACAGCATACCTGATGAACCCACAATAGACACACCTGAAGGGTCAGGCCCTAGTTACTACCTGCATAGCAATGGAAAGAAGTTACACTTCTATAAAAACTATGAAAACTACTCCTAATGCCAAGCATCCAGGGAAAACTCTGATTGCCTTTGATTCCACACCAACTTCTTACCCCAAATCTTATTTGCACTGAAACTCCGAATCAAGGAACCTGATGAAATCCCTGGACAGTGCCCTACAATGCCAGTTGCTCACGAGGCAATGTTGCACTTATGACCTTCAGATATTTAATGAATATGAAACTGGTTTCAATCTTGGGACGATGAACAGATGTGCCTTTGTGAAAAATTCAGATGAACTGGCCCATAGACAATGAACAATTGAACAGAGCCAAGATTTTAAAACACCCCCAAGCCTGCCTCCACGTGGAGTGGGCTGGTGCCAATGAAGCTGGGCTTTATACTGGTAACACTAATTCACTAATTCTAATGTTCCATTTGAAGAGGAAACAGCAGGTACATTTTTCCTTTCGTACATTAATGAAGCAAGAATCACTGACTGAACTTTCTGGGCTCTGAGCCCATGTCTGCGGTTGAGCTGACAAAGAACCTAGAAGAGAAATGGCAGAAGAAAGCATTTGGCTGGTGGATTAATATTAGGATAGCATTCAAAATAAAATTAAGGCTGATAAATTGCTCATCAGTTATTGCATTGGGATGCAATGACTTCCTTTCAATGCTCAGTGAGAATGCAAGTGTGGGCTCTTGCCAAAATGTCATGTGATAACTTGGGCTGGAATGATCAGGAATTTGGATGCAGGCCCATTGTCCTGGACCTATATATAGTAGATCTACAGCGATACAATAAGAGAATGATTTCAGCTAACCAGAGAGAAAAAAATCTAATAGTATCCACTGACAAATGATACAAAAATCCTTCCTTACATGGAACCAGACTATGAACCTCTTGCTCAGTCCGAGTAATACCTTTCTTAGTCCCATTACTTCTTGCATATTAAAGTCCTACTCAGAGGAAGAGACTCACAATCTGGCCCATGATGAGCAGCAATCCACCAGATAATTTTGTTCCTTCAGTTTTGCTCCCACAATCAAATTGGGATTAAACACATTGGGGTATAGATAATAGCTTTAAGATATCTAACAACCTGACCTATGGGCACAAAGAATTTTAGGTATTAGGTATTTTAGAAATTTTAGAGATATTAGATATTTTAGAAATTAAGGCTATGTCTAACTAGCATTTTTGTCAGTAAAATTTTTGTCCGTAAGGGGGTGAAAACACACACTCCTGACCGACATAAGTTTCACCGACAGAAGGGCCGGTGTGGACTGCGCTATGTCGGCAGGAGACGCTCTCCCACTGACATAACTACTGCCATGATTTTCACACCCCTGAGCCAGAAAGTTGCAGTGCTGTAAATTCCCATTGTAGACAAGGCCTTGGTCTCGGACAATTGTAGCTTAACCACAGGAATGCATTGATTCCCTCAGAACGTCACAACATCCATGATTATATAATCACATAGTAATTTTAAGCGTCCTCATTGAAAAAGGAATGCTTTAAATTATGTTGAACCCAAAAATGTAATTTACCCTCAGTGTAATCACACTGTACATCTCCCCTTTGGTATTAGTACTAATTATGTAAGAGGAATCACAGATTCCTTTTCTCCCTGAGGCTGCCTCTCCTTATGTTAAGTCAGAAGCCTGTATTTACATCACAAAACAGCAAATGCCATTGTGACATTACAATGGTTTGGGACTGGAAAGGAGAATAAGATACAAGATTTGGACCCTGGGCTGGGTTTCAAATGCCTCAGAGCTCAGCGGGTTCAGATTCAGGGTTTTGATTTGGCCCCATGATAAAGGAAGGGAGAAAACTTGGATTCAGGTCTGGGATTAGGTTTCAAACGTCCACCTTTACAAAGATGTTTGTATCTGGGTTTGGTTCAAGCTCATATCTATTCGACGTTGGTGAACCAGGGCAGATCAAATAAACATAAACCTCTGCTCTTGTCACCCCTTTGTCCATTTCCAAAACAAAATCACAAATCAACCCGTTTTAGAAGTTTCTGAAATATCTGGCTGTTGTTTGTGTCTGAATGCCCTAGGCTCTCTGCCTCCCTGGCATCTGGAGCTGGGGCAAAGGTGGGGAGACTGGGAGCCAGGGAAGCAGAGAGTCCGGGTGCTCAGCCGTAGCACAAGCAGAAAGTGAAACTGACAAGTGTCGTCCAGGCGGGCAGCCATTATTTCAATTTTCCCAGAGAAAAATTCAATTTTGAGAAAATGGCATTTTTCATCAGAAAATCATTCTGATGGAAAATTCCTGGCCAGCTCTAGTTCAGAGAACCATACAAACTTTTGTGTGCTTCTCACATCCAAACCCAGATTCCAAAACCAGTGACGGACACAACCTGCGACAATCAGATCAGGATCTGATTTCCCCCCAACTTTAGGGAGTTCAGATCCAAGTTACTGGTCTGGCCCATTTCTATCCAAACACGAGAGGTGCTCCCATTCCCAGCTGTGATGAGTTCACGGTTAGGAGAGGGAAACAAACCTTTTTGGCTAATGTATCTTAACCAAGTACATGAATCAATAATTCATCTAGAGTAGCAGGTAGCATCCAAAAGTACAGCTACCTATCAATACTTCAGGTCTCTGACTACAATGGGGTTCAATTTGGTTCCACTGGGAATAAGTGCTCCAGGCAGGCTTTCTATCTAGTTTGCTGAACCTCTGCCCTGCCTTAATTTTAACAAGTTATCATGAAGCGAAACAGCTGGATGCAAGAAGAAGTAAGAGAGAAAACGCTTTGCTATTTAGTGTGTGTAGATGCCATGCAAAGAAATAGGCTATCAAAAGTCCTCAGTTTAGTGAAAGCCATCAAAAACACAAGTACAGTTAAAAAAAAGGCATCTCATTACCTGTGATCCTGTGCAGTATACTTCAATAGCTCTGCCAGTTGCAAGGGGTATTTGCAGATCTTCTGCACTGGTGTCAGAAGGAAACCGTCTATGGCAATGTCAATCATCTGCTGCAATAAGCGACATGCTTCGAAGAAATGCTGGTACCTGCCATCTTTCATCAGCTTGGACAGCTCCATACATGCGTCCAAGTGATTGTTACAGTACTCCGAATAGATCCAGAACCCGTCTTGCTGCGAGAGGTGAGAGTGGGGGGAATGAACAAAGAAAGAAACAGGGAAGAGAGGTGAGTGCATCAGACAAGTGCTGGGAACAATGAAGTGCTTGTCACACTAACAAGAATAAATTACAACAAATAAAAGAAAAACACCCCAGCAGCAGCAAGGTCTGATGCTGGATTACTAGCATGCAGGCCTTGTCCCGTTCTCTGTGTGGCACTCAATTAGCACTGTGTCTCTGCAGGGAATCCTTTATACTGACACATTGTTGCAGGTACATATGAGCTACAATAGTGTAGTAAGATGATCCCTGAAGAGAGCCATGTGGGAGCTTTCTGTTTCAAATCAAGAGATGGGGTTTTCTTCCTTTAAAATGGTCAAGGTGACGCTGAGTCACAGCTCTGGTCTTTGGCAGCATGCACGGCACAGTAATAATGGTAGGCGCAGAGTGCCTTCCAGCAGACGCTCCCCAAAGCGTTTCACAAATCTCTGAGTTAAGCCTCACCCCACCCACGTGGGATAGGTTTGAATATCCCAGCTTTACCAATGGGGAAACTCAGGCATGAAGGAGTGGAGGGACTTGCCCACAGTTACACACCAAGGCAGTACCAGACATAGGTGCTGGAACTAGAGGTGCTTCCGCACCCCCTGGCTTGAAGTGGTTTCCATTATATACAGGGTTTGCAGTTTGGTTCAATGGCTTTCAGCGACCCCACTATAAAAACTGGTCCAGCGCCCCTGGTACCACACCTGGATCACAAGACCACCTCTTCCTCCTTTGCACCAGTCCATCAAGTCTGTTAGTATTAATATTTATTTGTATTACCTTGCCTAGAGGCCAGCCTAGACACTGTCCTGATCCCATTGTGCTGGACATGGTATAAACACATAGTAAGGGGAGCAGTCCTGCCCTTAGGAGCTTACAGGCTATACAGACAAGAGGTAGAAGAAAAGGATACGTACAAGCACACTGGAATCTAAGGCACAGAGAGATTAAGCGAACACCCAATATCACACAGAGACAGGAACTGAACCCGGGTTTGTGAGTCACAGTCCTGCATCTCAGCCACAAGACCAACTTTTGCTATGCTGCATGCAAGCTGTGGTTGCTACCTAATGATGCAGAGAAAGGAGACGCTTACTCCATAAACGCACTTGGCCAGTAGTGCAATGCTTATTACATAATCGGGTGGGACCAAAAATCGCATTCCCTTCATGCTGTACATGATGGGAAAATGTCATTCCGACCCTTGCATGTGATCAGTTGCACACTCTGCCTTTTGTACTACCTGTTTTGCTCCAATTTTACTTCCTTAAACACAACAGGCTTCCTGGATAGAACAAAAACCTGGGAATCAGGAAACACGGCTCCAGACCGTTGTGAAGGCACAGAGACTCCAGACAGATGACCCTGTGCTTCCAGGGGCTCAAGGAATGTGGGAGTTCTGGGGAGTCAAACACCTTGCTTCCCTCCATCAGAATAACCTGGGGGAAACCCTTCAATAAGAGCCTCACAGTTCTTCACCGACAAGCTCTCCCACCTGTCTGCAGGAGGGGGTTAGTCCCCCACCATGAGGATATAGCCCGTAGTGAAACTCTCCCATGACTTCATACTATGAGTTTTCCAGTCTGTTTGCCCCTCTGCAGATTTCTAACATGCTCATCACTGTAGTATCTCAGCACCACTGTTAGAGATATAAAGAGGGATGTTTTTATTACAATGCTGTCCATCAAAAAAGAAAGGTGCTCTTGGCTGCAAAGGCCAGTGGCAATTAGGAGAAGCTGTGAGTGGTTTTAATGGTGTCCCACTGAAATTTAATTAATGTCTACAGTGAGATTCTCTAATGAAACTGAAGTGTTGCTGAGGTGAAACGTAGCTCAGCCCAGGTACAACTCTAAGTAATGATGTTACACATAAAAGGATTCACATCCTGGATCTTACATAAGCTCCGATATAGCACTTCGTTCTCCCTAAAGGAAAGCCTAAAAAAGCAGAACTGCAATTTTCTTGACATATTTACAACACTGGCCAATTTATCAGCTCCCGCAATATACAGCTTATGTAACAGGCGAGATGGGGTGGGCTAAAGCCTCCAGCGCTATATTGTCAGCTACTGTGTTTTAGCATGAGTAAGCTATCTGCTACCTTGCTGTCACTATTAGGCAGCATGAGGCCTGGTGGGCCAGCAGCCTTCCATCCAGCAGAGAAACACAGTCACAAGGGGGGGAGGGGGATTATGAAGTCAGATGGGGTTGCATTCCTTGCACATGTGCTGTGTTTCTACAACCAAGACTCCAAACATGTGTTTTCCTTTCTTGTGAATCAATCCATTGACAGCTTACATTGCAACAAACCGTTCCGCTCAGTTGGCATGCAATTAGAAATGCCAGGTTTCTTGGGTTGAGAGTTTTGTTTTAAACCCACCAATCAAACAACTCGGGTTCTTGACTGTAATACAGGTCTGAGAACAGATGGACATTTATTTTTAGAACCATTTTTTGAAAAAAACTTTCCATATGGTGAGCCACGTATTTGTAAATTGCTTCCATACAGTTAAATCTTGGTCTCCCCTGTACCTGACGAACATAGGTATGTAGGAAATGCCAGACAGGATCAGATGTATAGTCCATTTCCAACTGTGGCCAGTACCCGTGGCTTCATAGAAGGGTGCAAGAAACCCTGCAGAAGGCCATTCCAGGATAACATGCCCACAGAGAGTCTTCCTAACCTATATTAGTCAGAGGTCAGCTTATGCCCTGGAGCATGAAGGTTTCTGTCCCTGCCAAAACTCTTGATTAAAAAAATAATCATTTAAAAGGTGTCAGACATAAAATTTATCTTGGAGGGTAGCCACATTATTATTAATAAATAAATAATAATAATAATCTCCTCTTCTGGAAAAGGCCTTTAGAATTAAATAGGTGATGATAAACTTTTTGCAACATTTTTAAACCATCCTGTAATATTTGAATAAAGGTTTCTATCCCTTATATACCACAGGGTGATTTTAAAAGACAAAGGAAAAGATCTCACTGTTTATTAAATTCTATAGGTTATAGAAATAATTTCTATAGAGCCCTATTTCACTTCTGTGGAACACTATTGGTTGATTTAGATTAGATAACATTTTGATATGAGGGATACTGATGATACTTTGCAGTTATGTAATACGTTTGGAACTGTGGATCTCAAATCACTTTACCAAAATTAACTAATCAAGCTTTGCAACACATTTGTCAGGTAAGTAGCCATTTTATAGATGGGGAAATAAGTGATGTGAGAGTCAGAAACAGATCCTACACACTTGTACTATTCTTCTGTATTCATCCTTAGCAATTTTCCCATGTTTCCAGTTTTTGAAGGATTTCTTTTTTATTTTCAGGTCATTAAAGAGCTCATGATGGAGCCATATTGGCCTCTTACAGTTCTTTCTGTCTTTCCTATGCATTGGGATAGTTTGCTATTGTGCCATTAATACCATATTTTTGCCATTTCTCCTCAACACCTTTATCCCTTAGATTTTCTTCCCATAGGAGTTTGTTAAAATCTGCTTTTTTGAAGTTCATTTTCCTTATTCTGCTGCTTTCACTCCTTCCTTTCCTTGGACTCATTAAATCTATCATTTCATGATCACTCTCACCCAAATTTACTTCAACCTTCAGATTCACTACCAATTCCTCCCTGAAGTCCGAAATGGCTGTGCCTTTGCTTATTTCCACTTTCTGAAACAAAAAATTGTCCCCAATACATTCCAAGAACTTACTGAAAAAATTGTGTTTTGCCATATTACTTTTCAAACAGATGTCTGGGTAGTTAAAGCCCCCCATTACTACCAGTTTTTGTGGTTTGGCTTTTCTGTTATTTGCTCCAGAAATGCCTCATCTACTTCTTCTTCCTTACGTCCTCTTCCAGGATGCTGTCCCTGCTTTTTTCCCCTTTTATCTTCACCCTGAGACTTTCAACTGGTCTGCCTGTCACCTCCTTCTAGACCTCAGAACAAGTGTATTACACATCAAGAATATATATGCCTCCTCCCTTTTTTCCCTGCCTGTCCTTCCTGAACAAGTTATCCCCTCTATACCAATATTCCAGTCATGAGATTTATCCACGTCTCAACGATGCCTAGTAAATAATAATTTAGCTACTTAGTACTAATACTCCCAGATCTTCCTGTTCATACCTCGTACTCCTTGCAATTGGGTCGAGACATGTAAGACGTTGAGCAGATTCACTGACTGTTATCCCTCTTGTTGCTCCTGTGTTTCCTATGTCCTATAACCTTATGCATCACTTGTGAAGTTTGCCCATTTCCAAATCTAGCAACAAGAAACCAATAGTCAAGGTAGCCTCTGGTCTGTAATCTGAGGAACCTGCCATCCAGAACAGTGATGATCCAGTCATGTAAAACGGCTTCTGCCTTCTCACTCCCTCCAAAAACTTACATGTTCCAGGAAACAAGGTCCAATTTCACTGAGGTGGGGGTCCTCATTGTTATATTGTTTCTCCAAGTCCCGGACAAAACCCATCTGAAACCTGTAGATATCTTCGATGTTGCCGAATATGACCTTTAACTGTTCATCGCTGAACATGTCTCTCCTCTTCCGGCACTGCTTTAAGTAACCCTGCAAGGAGAAAGAGGAGGAATTTGTAAAATAACCCAAACACTCACAATGCCAGATGGGCCTTGGAAACAGCAATAGACAAAAAAAGTTACTGTCCCCTGCACCCATGGAAGAGCCAAGCACAAGACAGACTATGGCCCCTTGAAGCTCTGTGGCCCCTTGGGGTTATGGCAAGGCTGCTTCTTTGGAACATGGGCAGGGCCCTGCCATCCTGATAGGCTTGCTAGCCTTGGTCAAAAGCTGCTGTGGAGTACATGCTGATCCACTCAAAAGTAGGTATAGGGAGGGCAATACAGAGAGCTACCCCGCCTTCCCTGAGCACTCTGTCTGCACCTTCTGTGGAAAGGGAGTACTCCTGAAAGGAGCTTAGCCACCAGTGCTCGGCGCCTTCCTAGGTCTACCAATGCTGCAGAGAGGAGCAAGCCTCACGTTTGGTCCTTCATACTGTAAAGGGATTTGGTTACTCATTTCTGTCCCTGTCTGTCCCTTTAAAAATTACCGCCACGCAAACAAATCCATTAGTTTTGGTTCTTGCTGCAAACATTGTCCCCAGAAAAGGTGCCACATTCTCACA
Source organism: Natator depressus (assembly GCF_965152275.1). Taxonomy (NCBI): domain Eukaryota; kingdom Metazoa; phylum Chordata; order Testudines; family Cheloniidae; genus Natator; species Natator depressus. The sequence continues at coordinate 79,933,008 of NC_134242.1, read as the reverse complement.
CTTTGATCAAGGGAGCACCATCCTACTGCGATAGCTGCCTCGGTCTGTCTTTCAATAGGCTGGCCACCCTCATTCCCCTCCACAGCCACAGTAATTGGCACTCGGAAGCAGCCATTCAAGCTGCAGAATATTCCATTAATGTCTGATTCTATGGTCTTGGTCTCATAACAGAGAGTGAAAGAGCACATGATGTAACCATCCTTCCCATTGCTACTGCACTGAGCACAAGGTATCTGAGACCTACTGCTAGCCAAAGGCCTCTCCAAATCTCATGGGACATCCCTGACTTGGAATGTTGTGTGGTTTATCCCACCATTATTTATTTGCCTGTGTATGAGAAACAAAGGCAGGAGGTTTTGCGGTTCTGAAAATGTCAGTGTGTGGGAACTCTGAATGTTAAAACAAAACAAAAAAATAAAGGTTTGATGGTGGTTTCAGTTTATTGGCTGCCTAACGAGGGAACAGCAGTGATGGAAGATAAAAGCCATAGTTAAATGTCATCTTGGAGGAAGAAAATAGCATCATTTTCTTTTCTCTTTCCCTCTCCTTTTTATTCTCCCAGATTCTCCTCAGTTACGCTAGTGCATTAAAGTCAGTGAGGTTGTGCCAAGGACGTTTCTCCCATTTTCTTGGCTATTGTTTTATTATTAAATAATGTTTTATTATTTAATGTATTATTTATTATGTGTATTCTAGGACTGCCTAGACTCCTAACTGAGACTGGGGTCCCGTTGTGCTAGGCATTGTACAAACAGAGTAAAAGACAGTCCCTGGCCTGGAGAAATTATACTGTAAATAAACTAGACAGATGAAGAATGGGAGAAAGAGGAAGAAGTATTGCCCCCAGATGGGACACTGAGTGGAGAGAGTTTAAGTGACTTCCTCAAGGCCACAAAGTGAGTCTATGGAACAGCTGCAAACTGAACCCAGTTCTCCTAAATCCCAGTCTAGTGCCGCAGCTACCAGATCATCCTTTTTTCCTGTCCCTCAGCCTCTTATTATTACTATTAATTGTTGTTTGTACTACAGTAGTGCCTACAGACCAACTGAGAACAGGCCTCATTGTCCTAGGCACTGTACAAACATAGATTAATAGACAGTCCCTGTCCTAGACAAGATAGGTAGGTATGGGAAAGGGTTAGAACACACAACCCTTTATTTGCCTTCCTACTTGCAGATAATTTTTTTCTTCCCAGTCCACCAATTTATCTGAGTATTCAGATCTAAGCTTTACCGGTTGGAGGAGCACAGTCTAGCACAGCGGGCACTGCCTGGGGAGGAAGGAGACCTGGGTTCTATTGCTATCTCTGCTACTGCCCTGCTGCATGACCTTGGGCAAATCCCTTCGCCTCTCGGCATCTGTTTTCCCTCACACTGTTTGCTTGTGTTGTCTATTTAAATTGTAGACGTTGCTGGGCACAGTGGGGCCACACTCTCACTTGAGGCTTCCTAATTTTAAACAACAATAATAACTGAGGCCCTGTAAGTTGAAACCTTATACTTGTTTCCTCATCCCGCAAAGTAAAGAAAGGTGCTGGAAGGTTCAGCTGAACAGCTGAATTTGGGAACTGAGTCATGCAGATGAACCACTAGCTGGTGACACACAGCTGATGTTGAACAATGATAAATATTAGAAAGGGATAATAAACTGCCCGTCAGGTTCACCAAGTGGTTTCCTGGAACGACGACTTTAAAAAGATGATGGAATTATAAATATGACTTGAGACATCCTGGCTAACGGCCAACTTCCTAAATGTCCAGTTTAGCTAACATCATATCAGACCAGACCATAGCTGCCTTTGGAGACAATCCTCTCTTCCTCCCTTAGCCTAGGGTTTGATCATGAAATACATTACACAATTGATGAATCTGAGTCTCAGCTCTTCCAGGGACCTGCTTTGGAACTCGATGACTCATCTCCTTGGGTTTCCCCCTCTCATTCTAAGGATGAAATGACCTGAGGAAGTGGAGCAGCCTGATTCACAGCCAAATGTAGTGCCAATCTTTAAAAAAGGGAAGAAGGAGGATCCTGGGAACTACAGGCCAGTCAGCCTCACCTCAGTCCCCAGAAAAATCATGGAGCAGGTCCTCAAGGAATCAATCCTGAAGCACTTACACGAGAGGAAAGTGATCAGGAACAGTCAGCATCGATTCACCAAGGGAAGGTCATGCCTGACTAATCTAATCGCCTTCTATGATGAGATTACTGATTCTGTGGATGAAGGGAAAGCAGTGGATGTATTGTTTCTTGACTTTAGCAAAGCTTTTGACACGGTCTCCCACAGTATTCTTGTCAGCAAGTTAAAGAAGTATGGGCTGGATGAATGCACTATAAGGTGGGTAGAAAGTTGGCTAGATTGTCGGGCTCAACGGGTAGTGATCAATGGCTCCATGTCTAGTTGGCAGCCGGTGTCAAGTGGAGTGCCCCAGGGGTCGGTCCTGGGGCCGGTTTTGTTCAATATCTTCATAAATGATCTGGAGGATGGTGTGGATTGCACTCTCAGCAAATTTGCGGATGATACTAAACTGGGAGGAGTGGTAGATACGTTGGAGGGCAGAGATAGGATACAGAGGGACCTAGACAAATTGGAGGATTGGGCCAAAAGAAACCTGATGAGGTTCAATAAGGATAAGTGCAGGGTCCTGCACTTAGGACGGAAGAACCCAATGCACCGCTACAGACTAGGGACCAAATGGCTAGGCAGCAGTTCTGCGGAAAAGGACCTAGGGGTGACAGTGGACGAGAAGCTGGATATGAGTCAGCAGTGTGCCCTTGTTGCCAAGAAGGCCAATGGCATTTTGGGATGTATAAGTAGGGGCATAGCGAGCAGATCGAGGGACATGATCATTCCCCTCTATTCGACATTGGTGAGGCCTCATCTGAAGTACTGTGTCCAGTTTTGGGCCCCACACTACAAGAAGGATGTGGATAAATTGGAGAGAGTCCAGCGAAGGGCAACAAAAATGATTAGGGGTCTGGAACACATGACTTATGAGGAGAGGCTGAGGGAACTGGGATTGTTTAGTCTGCAGAAGAGAAGAATGAGGGGGGATTTGATAGCTGCTTTCAACTACCTGAGAGGTGGTTCCAAAGAGGATGGTTCTAGACTATTCTCAGTGGTAGAAGATGACAGGACAAGGAGTAATGGTCTCAAGTTGCAGTGGGGGAGGTTTAGGTTGGATATTAGGAAAAACTTTTTCACTAGGAGGGTGGAGAAACACTGGAATGCGTTACCTAGGGAGGTGGTAGAATCTCCTTCCTTAGAAGTTTTTAAGGTCAGGCTTGACAAAGCCCTGGCTGGGATGATTTAATTGGGGATTGGTCCTGCTTTGAGCAGGGGGTTGGACTAGATGACCTCCTGAGGTCCCTTCCAACCCTGATATTCTATGATTCTATGATTCAAACAATTTTTAAGCTATGGCAGCTTTACAGCAAATAAATGACACAAGCCAGGTAGAAATCATGGGAATTTTCGCTATAATATTTTCACTCCCACGTGAGGATCTCAAAGCACTCTGCAATATGAACTGATTCTTGCAAACCACCTGTGAAGCAGGAAAGGATTATTATTCCTCTTTTATAAAACCATTCAGTGGGTGAATCACGCAAATGGGTTTCAGCCATTGCTAGTTGGCTATTCACTGTGACCACTGCCTTGAATATTTTCCACACTCCACGTGCTATGTCACCGCTTGCCTAAGCCCCATGCTACTCAGAGTAAAGCAGCAAATCTCCATAGAGATGTCTATCAAAGCCTGGGGAATGTAAATAAATAAATAATTGCAGCATTCAAACAAAGTTCCTGAGCCTTCTCTTGTATTTGGTTTCTACATTTGGATGGTTAGCTTCCAACGTGAGCAATCAATTGAAAGAGACCACTGATTATATATAATACACAGCAAGCACCAGCTAGAAGGCTGCAGAGTTTTTCCAGTAAATTTACTTTTGTTGCATAAAACAATGTCATCTTTCTGCCACTCATTCCATCAGGTTTGCTCAGGCTGGGGATAACTGACTGATGAGCAGATGTTAGAGAACGCTTTGCTCAATGAAGACCTAAAAATAGCTGACAAACTGTCTCCTTTTAAAGTATTTTTTGATGTTGTCCCTGTGGAATAGCAAAGTTGGAGAATATTTGCAGGAGGTTAAGCGCTAAGTTTTCTAAGCCCTGGAGTTGCTATATAAAGAGGCATGGGATGTGACCCATCTTCCTTTTCTTCCACAGAGAAGGAGAGAGAAGACAGAAGAAGGAAATGAAACTGAGAATATACTAGACAAGCGATCGCTTGTAGGTTCCCCTCTTCCTAGCAGTGAGACAGTTCATTCCCCTCATGGACCATCCCCACTGCTTGGTTCTCAAAATATTTTATCCTGTAGGCCACCAACGTAGGGTCCAGAGCTTCTGATGAGCTATTGGGCTCTTCTGAGAGCCATTCTGGTATGCACATGCATCAATGGTAACCACAGGAACGAAGCTCAGGCTATGAGATGTGAAAAGAAACTTGGGCAGTCATGACTGCATAGTATTTACTCAAATACCCGACTGTAGTGAGCACTGTATACAAAGTGCATAAGAACTGCATATCTGTACTCCTGTTTCCCCCCCCCATCAGCATAGTCATTCCTGTGACATGTACACTGTCAGTGCAAGGGGGTACAGTATAATACACACCAAACCCAGCAAGAGGTAGCCAAATTCCACAAAAGAGAGCATAGAAAACCAGCATTACGATAGCAAATGACATGTAAAATACAGTGTGAGCCGGCTCCAATACAGAACAAAATGACATGTACAAGTGTAACAAGGTCAGCACACGCCTCTCATGCATGCCCCCTTTTCTCTGATAGTGCCTGCAAACACTTCGTTTCGGGGGGGGGAGGAGGGCTTTCTCTCGGTTAGGTGTGAACTTGCTTTTTTTTTTGTTATTACATCAGGGTGGCACCTGCCTCTCGCGAGCACCCCCAGGCTGCTAATCCTCTCGGCTGGTCTTTGGCAGCTCAGCCCTCTGGTCGAGCCGCACAGGCTGTCCCCCCTTCCAGGGTATACAGTCCAGGTTCTTTTTCAGCCCTGATATAGGGCTGTAGCTCTAAGGTTTCTTCCCCAAGGCACTGCCTTCTTCAACCACCCAGCCGGGACCCATCTCAGTACCCTCAGCTCTGGCCTCCCTACCTTTCACTCTCCAATCTGCAATCCCTGCAACATGTTGCAGCTAAAATCACCTTCCTTGCCCACTACTTTGTTCATGTTACTCCACTGTTTGAATGCCTTTGCTGGCTTCCCAGAGTCATTCTGCATTAAGTATAAACTCCTCATCTTCATGCTCTAGGTTCTCCACAGTGTGATTCCTCTTTGTATCTCTGCCTTTTAGCTCAAAGGGAGGTGCCGGTGTACCGCACACCTCAGGATCAAAACTTTAGACTGTGAACTCTTTGGGGTAGGGACTATATCTTTTTATATGTCTGCAAAATGCCTTGTCCATCTAAGGTCTTCTATTCTAGATGGGGCTAGAGTGCAGCATATGTTAAGGTTGTCTGACACTTCCCACTATAAGACCCTATTTTTTGTTGTTGCTTATTACTTTCCCAAACTCTGTTTGGGCTGAAATTCTCTATGCAAGATGACTAACTTAAGCTGCATTTGTTTATGATGTTCTGAAAAATGGTTCAGCCATTTCTGAGAATGACGCTAGGGTGGAAATACATTGTTTTGCCCATAGTTAAAAAATTCTTGCTGTTGTTCTTTTGCAAAGCTCTCGTGCAGTGGTTCTCAAACCGCAGCCCAATTAGCACACAGCTGCAGCCCAGCTGTGCGCTAAAAAAAATCCGGTCCCAGCACACATGGGGCGAGGTTCGGGGTCCCGGCTGCCTGGCCCCGTGCACTGGGCTTTGCTCCTGCCCCGCTCTGTAAAGCAGTCTCTGGGAGGGGGGCACTGATCATAGGGGTCTGTGGGGCGTTTTAGTGGAGGGAGGGCACTGTAGTTCTCAACCTGCAGCCCACATAACACATTGTGGGACACTATGATACATACATGGAGAACCACTGCTCTAGTTTCCACATACAGTCTGCTCTAGTGCCTCCGTACTGTGGAGCAAGGCTTGCAACTAGCAAAGGGGTGACCTTTATGGCAAGGATATGCCTTTTCCTGCTCCACTGAAAATACACCCAAATTTGGCCAAGTTATAAGTCTTTGAAAAATCTCAGTTTAAAGAGGCAATGGGCAGCTTTAACACTGGCATTTCCTAACTCTTGAGCACTGGACTTTGCAATCTTAATGTTCTTTTAATGTTGTTTTTTGGATCTAATAAATAATAGTCCTGTGAAGCTCCAAAATATATTGGCATTGGGTGTGTTCTAAGACTGGAAGCTGCAGGGTGAGTGCCCTGAATCACCCAAGACCTGAAGCAATCTAGTACAACTGCATTTCTTGAGATGTTTCCTTGATTTTAGATGATGTTATGTGATTACATCTTAGCAGCGAGACCTGGCTCATGTTGCTATACTCTATACTAAACTCAGTCCCGACTTTCATTAGCCTGTCAGATTCCTTCTTCCATATGACTCAATGTAGAATAATGCAATGCTTTCCCTACCATCCTAGAAATCAGAGTAGGGGGATTTGTAAAGTTTGCCTATGTCAGCAGCACTTCTGTCTCTCATCAGCTTGTTATCAGAAGACTATTCACTCTGCAGCATAGGATAACACCTCTGTGTTCACCCTGCAGCACTGACAGGAGATCAAGCTGTCCTAGCTATCTATAAGTCTAGCCACACTCCACTTAAGCACAAAAGCATGCAGTCAAGTCAACTTATTTGGATAGAGCCTGGAGAGATTAAGCTGTCTACCAGCCTTCTCGGAGCAAACCGATTGCTCTGATTTGCACACTTACTTTGAGCAAGGTGAGCTTCTCTCCAGCAACGCATGACCTATCACATTTGCAAATGAGAATGCTCATTTCAGTCTTCTCTAGTTTAAAAAGGCATCTGAACCCTTTATTGGTACTCCACCTTCTGGTAAGATTTATCCTACAATTATATTTGGTATAATTCACAGCAAGATGAGAGTCATGGAGATACACATCTCCTGACACAATGGGCCAGATCCTCAGCTTGTGTAAATCCATGTAGCTCCACTGAAGTCAGTGGAGCTATGGCCATATACATCAGCTGAAAATCTGGCCCCAAAAAGCCCAGTGACATGGCTGGCAAGTGGTAAATTCAGATTTTCTTTTGTTAAACAGAAAAATGCCAGAGGAGGCAAAGAAACAATACACAGTAAAGCTGCTGCAATACTTCGCTGCTTGTTTAGGTCAAACACCTTTGATTGAAACAATATAATTGAATCAAACTGACTTGCCCCCAAATTGAAATCCCAAGATTCTTCCACAATTGAAAAAGCATGAAAAATCTCCCTTCTGCTTTGCCTCATCAGCAGAAACAGGACCAGTTTACGCAAATGAGATAAAGTCATTAGGGACTTTTCAGTATTGATTCTGCAGAGGTTGGGCACAGGACTGTTAAATTTTAAACTATCAGTGGCATGAATTCAAAGCAAAGGACTTTGATTATAAGTCTTTAAGACTAAGGGGAGGATGAAGCTCTGAAAGAAGGAGGATGGGTGAAGAGAGAGTGAATGAGCTGTAAAAAGAAAGGGGCTATTCCTTTCACTCAAAGGCAATCAGTATTTGTCTGAAAACATTAGAAAAATGGATACATCTGGCTTAGAGAGTAGAGGTGGTCAGGAATTTTTCACCAAAACTTTTTTTCTCTGAAAATGCCGATTAAAAATCCAAACTTTTCCCAGGAAAGGGTCAGTTCTGACAAATTTGACCAGAAAACATTTTGAAAAAAGGTTTTGAAGTTGTCAAAACTTTTCATTTCAACATATTCAAAATAAGAAATTCTGGTTTTCCAGTCTGAAATGACTTTTCCTTTTGAAATATAAGCTGATTATAGTAAAAATTAAAAATAAATAAAAATGATTGAAAGCTAAAGGAAATATTTCAAAATTATTGAGATGAAATGTTTAGATTCCAACTTTCTATAAAAAAACAACCCAGATTTTCAGTTTGTAAAATTTTTTGAGATTTTGCTTTTTCATCCTGATTGCGGGACAAGGACATTTTTTGAAATCTCAAAAACTTTTGCAGCACAGAAAAAACATTTCCTTTCTAGTTCTGTTATGGTAGGAATCTGATTTCTAATTTCAGCCAGATTCATAGAGTTCATGGTAACAATATACTTCTATAGTACCATTTATTCTGACAGATCCCAATACACTTTAGAAACTATGGGCTAGATCCTCAACAGAGCTCCCCTGAAGTCAATGTAGCTACACCAATTTACATCACCTGTGGATCTGGCCCTATATATAAACCTCCATCCCTTAAACCCCCTCAACACAAACTCTAAATAGAAGGAAATGCCGAGGGACAACCTCTTAACCACATTCTAATGTTCACCACAGCATGTTCCTTCTGACAATAACAGATTCCATCTCATCACAAGGAACTTACTTCTGCCTCCTACTTATAAGGAAGCATGGTACACACAACACACTAACCTCTCTTGCAGTATAACACAAAATTGTAATTATAACCTCATGTGTTACAACATGACACACTGCACACTTAAGCTGTGTACATGTGTCAATCTGAATATTTGCTAATGTTGCTGAGGCTGTAATTAAGGTGTTGTGCTATATAGTGAAGGAGATTAATAACTTGTGTGTAGTTCTCCACACTGAAGATAACAGTTACTGTAGCTTAATGAAGGTTAAGCAGAAGATCTCAAGGTCCAGGCTTCAAACCTTGATAACAAGCAACCTGGGGGATCCTTTAGATTGTACATAATATAATTAAACAACTACATTTATTTAATTCGCACAGTGAGAAAATGTAGTGAGGGCACATGTCACTCCAATCCCCTTGGGGAGTTTCAATCCCATTGTAAATTAGAGGAAATGGCAGCCATTTTGAGTAAAGGAAAGTTGTGAACATAATAGGAAAGATAGGCAAAAGCAACTGATACTAATCTTTCTTTAATTACAACCTAATTTCTTCACATGTACATTCAAAGGTAGCTGGCACTGAGTTTTAATTCTACGGCATGTCTGAAGGATAAAAATCTGGCCGTTTGTTAGTAGGATGGGTATGAAAAAAAGTCAGAACATTTTCTTAATAGTCCCATTTTTAATTAATTTGAACTCAATTTTCAGCTAAATCTGTTCACATTTCAATCCTTACTCATAGATATCACACACACACACACAGAGCCATCCCTGGAGAGAGAGAGGCATTGCATTGCAAGCTGGATAGCTGTGGGAGGAGAGGAAGGTATGATCAATGAAAGTGACAATCCACCTACTTTTACAAAAAAACTGTCACAGGATCTTTAATGTCTATGGAGAGCAACAGGATCTTGGTTTTGAAGGTTTCAGCTGAATGATTTCTACACATTAAAGTGCTTGGAACTCAATCTACCTCAGAAGGAGCAGAACCTTCTCAGTATCCAGCCTTTGGTTTCAGGCATCCTAAGTATTGTAAGCCTGGTTATTTGGATATGAGCCACCCCCTTCCAGTAGATAAGGCTAGATGGAATAGTGGATTAGTGCAGGACTGAATTTTTGATTGTGGAAAGCCAGGTTCAACCAGGCTTAGGTCAGCAGGTGAAAAGACTTTGGAGCCCTCACTCTAGTTTTGTACACAACTACAAACACATGATGACTTGGTAGAGATATCTATCCGCCTGGCGTGGGAGTGGGGAGAGAGGCTAAGGACAAGAACAGAAAGTGATGATCCAAGTCAGGATGAAAGTAAATTCACAAAAGGCACAAGAGGGTGAGGCTGGCCTAGAGGGTGCTTATACAGAGCGGTGTGAGCATGCAGCACTGGAGTAGCAGTGGGGGCTTTGAGTCAGGATTAGGGTGCAGTGGCAGAGCTTTGTGGGGAGCCTAGGACTGGGATAGCAGTTGGGGATTGTGTTGCATTGGCAGAAATGTGTGGGGAGCCCAGGACTGAAACAGCAGGGGCGTGCTGAAGGCACAGGATTGTGGCACACTGGCAAAGATGTTTGTGGGAGGGTGGGTGAATTTCAAAGCCCTTGTCTACGGCAGTTCCCAGCCACAGTTCGTAAAATCTCTTCTTTTATGGGTGCCAAATAAAATAAATTCAATCATCAAAAATGACAACAACAACAAAAAAAACAACAAACTGTACAACAACCTAAAACAATCGTTTAATGTAGGAATTTCCCGTGATTTTTCCAGGTCTTTGAATCATCGGTGATGGTTAGGAATAAGCATTTTGTGGTCAGGCCCCAAACCTGGGTGAAAGAATGGAACAGTGTGGCTGGCCCCCATTTTCTTTTTGTTGATGATTGGAAGGAGCTTATTGCTCTAAAGGCTGATGTGATGCTTCACACGGTGGCTTGGCCAATCCTGTCCCTTAAGGACCTTTCCTTGCACTTAAAAACAAGACTCAAGTCTCTTGATGAAGCCTGGAGATTCTCTCTCTCTCTTTCCCCACCACCTGCTTACAGTCTAGATATCTGGATCCTGGTCACACACTATTCTTCTTTGTTCTAGCAACTGAAGACTCCCCACAGCCCCCACGTACCTCACAAATGTCCTTGAGGTGTTTGATATAGTGGCGCTCTGTGCTCATGATTTCATTGATTACGTTGGCTCTCATCTGGTCTCGGTTCTGAAGGGTTCTGCTGAGACAGAGGCAGTCGGCGCTTGGATCCAAATGGCCATTCTGTACTTCGCTGGTTCCTTCCTCTACTCCGTCTTCTTGGTTCACCCATAGCTGTGAGGAAGAAGAGGGAATGGCAATACATTTATTAGTAAAAGTATCAGGAGCCCAATTAATAAAAATAGGCACGGTAACAATGGGAAATTATAGAGAGGAATATTGGAGAAGAAAAATAGGGTAGCAACTTTTAGCTTTCAACACAGCTTGTCCTCTTAGATGTGGGCCCCACCCTCATCATCCATGCCTGCATTCCCTCTAGGCTAGACTCTTGCAGTGCACACTGCATGGGTCTGATCTAGAAGGTCACTTTAAATCTGCAGGTAGTGCAGAAAGCTGTTACTCTCCTTCTGAGAAGAGAAAGCCAGAGGGGAGCATTTTCTACCTGTGCCCCATGCTCTGAATGGGATGCCACTCCAGATGCAAATGATATTCAAGGTACTGATTATTAACTGCAAAGGTTCCAGTTACAATGGATAGATCTAAATTCATCCCTGCACCAGTGCAGAGCCCAGCACAGGGACCGAAGGGAACAGCATATGCCTTCCCTATCCTGAGACTGCCAGCGGAAGGGGAACAGTTCAGCTGGTTAGGGCAAGGATTAGGGCTGCCCTACATTGCACTGAGATTGCCATAGCTAATATGGGCTCTATGTGGTTGCAGGGTAAATAGCTAGGAATGCTCCCCAGCCACACTTCCTCCTGCCTCTGGAACATCCACTATGTCAGTGGCTCCAGCTTGAGTCACTGTGGCCAGCCCTGCATCTCGCAGGGTATTCCCTGCAGGATCTTAAAGCTCCTTTGAAGCCATTTTTTTGCACCAGCATAGCTGGCTCAAAATGGCTGCAGTACAGGGCTGAATTCCCTTAATAAATAGATAACTTTATGTCAGGTCAATTTTGATCCCAAACATAAAATAATAATAATTTAATTAAATGAAGAAGATGGGGTCTAATTAACACTGTAAAGGTCACTGAACCAAAACAAACCCAAACATAGAATCAACCCACTTTAAACAGATACCTGTGTCAGGCATATACCATTAAATCTCCTGTGTCTCATATAACACCATTTTGGATCTGCTGTGAAAGGAATAAATCTTTTGAAGGAGGAATAAGCTGTTTGCTTTCACCACAGAAGACTGATTTGAAAAGGGCAAAGTATGTCTGGTTCAGAAATCGGAATGTATCTGAACTTCAATTCAGTCTAAACCTTGATGGGACATTGAGGTTTACGTAAACATTATAGTATATGAGGTCTGAATGAATACTGATTTTCATTCCAATCGCAGTTTCCGCCGATCTTTATGTTTCTCATAAAAAGCCTTCCTCAGCCAGAGTGCCCTACCTTAACATCAAGAGATTCTGTTGTGTGAATTGCACGATGGTCCATACCCAATTCCTGGGACGAACAGAATTTCTGAAAAGTGTTTGTGGAATGAGGGTGAGTTTGGATTGGCTGGTGAACATTCTCAAAGGGTTTGGATTGGCCAGTGAATATTCTAAAGTTGTATCGCTTGCAAAAAAACAACAAATAAGGGTTGCTATGTTCTCAAAACAGTAAATCTCCCTTTCATCGCCAAGTCAACATAGTGTGCAGTGATCTCCCAAAATAAAAAGTATATCTGGCTGCTAGCTAATTCTTATGTCTGAGGAAAACCTCAGAGCGTTTGCAAGTATACGAATCTAGTTGTTAATAAAAACCCTCCATTTGTTACATTTCCCGTAAACTAGAAACTGGGTAAAAGGCACTATTAACTAGAGCTGAGTGAATAATGAATTTTTTTGGTTTAGAGACCTACAAATTTACCTTAGTTGTGCAATTAATTGTAAAAAGTCTATAAAAGTTCATAAAATGTTACAATAACGTATAACAAATGTCAATAAAAAGTAAGTCAAGTTGATTTCCATAATGAATGTTATGAACAGGTGCAAAAGAACCAGATAGAGAAGCTAAATTATGCCAAATAAAAAAGGCCATGTTGATATAATTCAAGGACTATGTTGAAATTATGCTTGGTTAAAGAAAAACAAAAACAAAAGATGTGGAATCGGAAATTAACGAAGCAAAACTGGTGTGTCAGATATTAGGCATAATTGGTGGATAAAATAATGATGCAATGGGCTATTCCAGCCACCACTCCCATTGTGGGTCCTTAAAGAAAGAGATTTGGAGGGAGAATATAGAAAAACAGATGAAAAGAAAGAACAGATGCAGGCTACTACAGCAAGGTTCACCATCATGGTGGCCACCCCTTAACTCCCATTTCCTGAGACCCTGATCCTTCATTTCCCTAATCCTCAGGGATGTCCTAACCAGACCAATCTAAAGAGAGAGAAATGCAGATGACACTGCCACACCTACCCACTCCATGTAACCCCAAACACCACCTGAGATGAAACAGGATTGGACTTTAACAATAGCAGCAAAATCAACAGCTCCAATCCATCTTAGCTAGCTTCTTCTCTTTTCCCCAATAGGCCAGTTATTACCATCTTTGATACCATCTAAGACACTGTCCAACAAGGTTTTTCATTCCTTCTAAAACTCTCTCCAGTAAAGGGAACAGGGGATGTTGTTAAAATTAAAGCCTTACTTAATACTTTAACATCTCAAATGCTTTAACTGTTTTTCCTTGTCTGTATCTTTAACAGGATAAAAGGATATTTAATGGAGTGTTTGCCATGGCACTAAGCAGGCTGAAATCTCTATATACCAAAGCCTGGACCTTGTGTCACACTAATTAATGTTGGACACTGACTGGGTTATGTTCACACCTTTGGTCCATATATTTCATACAATAGGACAACCAATAAAATAAAATAAAACAAACCAAACCTGGATCTATTTGAATTGAAAAACATTTTTTCATCAAATTGACGAACTAAAAGAATGGACCAAAACATTTTGAATTGACTCAAAACACTTTTCTTCCCTCCCTCCCCCTCAAATTTGGCTGTTTCTGGTGTTTTTCATCTTTTTCTGTTTTTCTTTTTAAATTGGCCAAATTTTAAATTTTGAAAAGGTGACATAAAATGTTTTAAAATGGTCAAAGTGAAACATTTTGACTCTTTCAAAAAAATAAATAAATTTCCAAACCCAAACTATTTACCAAAGGCCCTCCAAAGTGCATTTTTTGACAAAAGAAGAAATAGAAAAAAAATTGCCCCAGTTTACTTATCAACTCAAATAATGCCCAACATTTAGTGAATGTACAAACATTCTGTAAATCCCAAACTCAACAGAAACGTTCTCATGATAAAAACATTCTAACAGAAAGTTGTTTTCAAATAAATACATTTTCCTTTCCAGTGCCTCAAAAAAAAAATTGCATTCCTGAGAACCTGTAAGTAAATCTACCTATAAACAAATATGAAACTGACTTCATGAATACTCATTGTCCAAGCTGAGAGAAAGGCACAAAGTTAAAAAAAAGCATAAAGAATGAAGACAAAATTTATTTTTTTATTATTCTTTCAGATTTAATAAGCTAAATATTCATGGATAAGGAATTTTGTTTCCAATATGTGATTTTTAAATTGACTGTCCCTTTAAATTGCCAAAGGAAAAAAAATGGCACAACCTTTTTATTCTGGATTTTTTTCTGTTTTTCTAACTGATGATTACATTGTGCTCAGCAACATCTCTTTTATCACAGCTCCAGTGTTTTGTCTTCCTACAGTGAGCTTTAAAGGTCAAGGAACTGGAGATTTTGGAGAATACCCACCTCTTTGTGAGCATTTCTAATGATATAGTAAACACAAAAGAATAAAAATGTTCTTCTCAACAATAAGGGAAAAATTATCCTTCCTGCTATACTTGCCAGATGTCTCAACCACAGAGTAGGCAGTAGAGATCTTCCTCAGGGATAAGAGATCACAGGAACACAAGAGAATCATGCTGGGGCAAAATGAACCCCAACACAGAGATCCACATGGCAGATAAGAGAACTGACATATGCAATAGAAAGCCTCACTTTTCCCCATTTATGCAGCACAGTTACTTTTTCCACTTAATCTGGGCTGTGACAACTGACTGGTCGTTTTCATTTTTGGTTTAAGTTACTTTGAATTTCTAATTCTTAGGCACTAGGATACCAAAGTGATGATAGTGGCCCAAATGTCTGGAGAGACAAACAAATGTTGGGTAGTTCAGATTGCTGGAAAGGAATGTTTACAATAAAATAAATAAATACATACATAATCCAAGTTTTAGCTACTATTTTAAAACAATTAAAGAATTCTGTGCATTATAAGGGGTTTTTACACGCTTACATAAATTGTGATACTAAAGCAATATTGACAGGCCCACCTTTTGAACAAATGCTAGTAATACTTTCCAGTTATACACAACTTGATCCTGTGCTCACTGAAATCAATGGAAACACGCCCACTGATTTCAGCGAGAGCAGGATTGAGCCCACAGTGAGCTGTATCCACGAATCATAAAGCATTTTACAAACATGAATAAAATTAACCGTCTCACTATGAGGGAGGCAGTATGGTCTAATAGATAAGACACTGGACCATGACTCACAGGAAAAGGCCTAATGGGTGACCTTGGGCAAGTCACTTCATCTCTGTGCTTCTGTTTCCCCACAGTAAAAAGGGGATAATGACACTCACCTCCCGTGTAAAGTGCTTTGAGATCAAAAGCTAGGTATTATAACAGCTAGGAATTATTATTATGAGGCAAGCTCGACTGGCTGTTATATTGTCTGTGCCTGCCTGCATAGAGACATACAGAGGAGTAAGAACACCTCTTTTACCCCTGTGTGGGCTACCCAGACATTGCGTAAATTACAGTGCACCCCCCTAATCCCTGAGAGCACTGGGTCAGGGCATTGTTCCTCGGTGCAGAGGATGCACCCTGCACACCACCTCTTGCTCAGGACTGTGCCTAAAGACACAATCTAGCTCAGTGTTATTATAACCACTTTACATATGAGGAAACCGAAGCAAAGACCACATGCCTAGTGATCCTGGCCAGTCCCGGAATAGAATCCAGGTGTCTTGACTATTCTAATCATCCTACCAACCACATCCTCTCACCGATGTCCCTGCCCCAATACTGCAGCTTTCCCTAGCATTGCCTTGTGACGCCGTAGTTATTACTGCACTTCAGGATGTCTGAGGCACCTGGGGATCTTGGCAGACTAGAAAGTGAAGTGAAAACAGAAGCAGTCCCTCTTTCCCTCAAAACAACACCTTTGTTCTTTTGTTATATAAGGAAACCATACACTGACTACTAATGCTTTGTACCTGTCCCCATGACAATAGAGTCGAGAGTCAGTTTAATGTTTTGTGTGATGGAGCAGAAAAGAAACACAGTGAATACGTCTGTCAGTTCCTGTTTTTTATGTTCTAGTGCATGCAAGGTGGACCAGGGGAGTATGGATGCAGAATCGTTGCCCCCTTCCATCACAATAATGAGTCCGGCAGCAGCAATGCCAGGGCCAAATACAATGATTATTGCAAAGGGCAAATGTGGCATTTACCTGGCAGAAGCCATCAGCAAGCCCCATGTTAAGAAGCAGTGTAAGTCCAAGACATAACTGGGCAGTAATTAGCGAAAAGGAGCCAAATGCTAGTGTAGAGAGGGGCTAGATACCCCTGATCCCCTATTGCTAACCTCCACTCCCTCCTCATACCTTAGGGGGGGATTCACTCTGAGGCAGGGCAAGCAGCAGTAGCTCTGCTTGCCCCCTCTGGGTTTTCTGCTGGGTGGGACAGCTTTTATTTCCATAGGAGATCTCTGCCACAGTGGAGGCTGCTGAAAAGATGGACTTGAATCATTCCATCTCCTGGTAAACTTGGCCATGCTCTGTTTCCCACCCAGCACCACCCACTTTTCAGGCTGTGTAGGGTTCCTGGCAGAGAGAAATTTCCTTGGCCAAGGGCATTTTGCAGGATTTCTGCCAAATGGCCAGAACTGGAACATTGGGTTGATGACGCCCTTTGTTCCCGCTGCCTGGGTGCCTGACGCACTGGATTGGAGCTCGAGCAGAAGATGCAAAACTCAGCTATACAGAGCCTCCTTCCCAGCACCTGAAAATGAGATAAGAAAACTGCCCCTGAACAGAGTCTGCAGGGACAACTGATAGCCAGTCACATAGCATGGTTCTTCCCAGTGGGGCTATTCCTCCAGCAATGTGAACAGTGCATCCCCCTGTGTAAGAGCTCTTTATAGAGACTGGAGGGAGCAATGTTGCACATACACAAGCAGAGAAATGTGTTACACTGAAAAATAAACCATCGTGTCCTGCTTCTGAATAACTTGACATGATGGGGGTAGGCTTTCAAAGTGTTCTCTGGGGGCTGTTTTAGCTACACTGATCACACTAATTTTCCTGGGGGGTGCCCGGGGGGGGGGGGGGAGAGTATGCTTTAAAGACCATGGGTTCATGCTTGGAATAGAAACAGGGCTAAAATTCTAGAACAAAGAATTGCACTGGTGCTCTGCTGGGAGAGAAATCCTAGTGATGGGATCATCATTATTCAAACCCAAATACACCTTCAAAATCAAACAGAGCAAATGTTCATATTAAACCCTCAGCTCATGCCAGCTAAAGTTCTAAGTCTCTCCTCATCCTATCCTCTTCCCATCATTAAAGTGCTTCTTGCAGGTCAACAAATTCAGACTGTCAAAGTCTCCATACCAGATTGGGACCCCACTATTGTCAATCCCATGGTGCTATTGCAAGTCTTGCAATATTGGATGTTTTTCTTAAAGTACCAGCTCCTGGAGGCAGGTCATCATGTGAGAATCTCAGCTGTCATTCAAAAACAAAAAAGGTAAGATTTTGGTCCTTGTTCTTGGAGAGTAGAGTGCGAAAGCATGAACCCCAAAGGCTCGGAATCCAAAAGGCAAATAGGAATCCAACATTTATTATTTTTAAAACTCTCATGATGTTTAAGTCAATCTTGTGATTTTGGAGGCCTAAGTCATGGTGTTTGAATGCTTGGAGTTCACAATATGAGGAGCCCTGTGATGACAGGTTTTTGCATCAGCTGTCTGCTATTTTCTATTTGGTTTCCTATACGAAAAAGGTTAAACGTGTAATTTTTAGTCTAGCTGAGTTCTATTTTGGATTGAGGAAAAACAACAAAGAAAGAAAGAATGAAGGTACAGTCTCCAGACGAGAGAAAGCAGAATATGTCCTTCGCTCTAGTATGATCCAGCCTGAACTGCTTAAGAACACAGCAGGCAGCGAATTTCCTTCCATTTAACGGTGCAAGACACAGAAAACAAACATAACTCACAGTTACCAGCACATAGCCTCTACAGCACATACTCTACATTTCGTGCCTCTGATTCAAAAGGAGAGGCCATCTCTCATGGTATTTCAACATTTTTGTTTCTGATCTTAATCTCTGGACATTTTTGCACTTTGGGAACATTTGATTAACATTTTACTGGGTTTTGTTTTGTTTTGTTCTAGGTTTGATTGGAACCAGAATTCAGAAGTATCAGGAAACTCTATCAGTCTTTTCTCACAAGAACTTCAGCCTAGTTTTGCTAACCCTAAAGGTTTAGACCTTTTGGGGAAGCATTCTACTTTTTAAGTGTTTATCTGCATTGATCCAAACTTTCCAGAACTCCTATGTTCACTTGGCACTGCATAAAACCAGCCTTCCCTTGCTGTCTAACCTTGATGCCTCTACAGAGTGGTTAGCAATTCTGATAAGAGTCGTTCTTTGAGAGAAAGGATCATTCTATGGTCTGGCTTGGAACTCGGGAGATCGGAGTTGGATTCAAAGCTCTGCCACATATTTCCCATGTGTCCTTGGGTTAATCACAATCTCTCTGAGCTTCTGGTTCTCCAGCTGTAAAACAATCCTTCCTACTAGGGGGGTGTCTTACAAATGTTTTTGAGGTGTTCAGGTGCTATGGTGAAGGGGGACATAGAGAAGCTTATACATAAACTGAATGTAGACTATAGCTTTGGGAATTCAATTGCCTTTGTATGAACCCTCATTTCCTTCTGTAACCTTCTTGCCTGGAGGTTACTGCTGAGAAGTAGCTGTGCTGCGTTCGGGCTGGGGAGGGTTACACACGGTCGCTTTGCCAAAGTGAACCACGTTAGCTCTTTTGAGTTAAAACTCACTTTATTATTGAATGCAGGGGGTCGCGAAATGTTATCCTGCGGGTATGAGTAAAGGGCAGCAGAACTGTGCTTAGCATGCCCTGATTAAAGGGCTCACCCTCAAGGGAACCTCACTTGTTAAGCAAGGCGTATGGACGCCAAATGCCAGTGAAAAACCAGAGTGGGTGGAGACAGGTGTTCCTAGCAGGTGATGTGGACTCTGTTTAAAGAGTCCCAGACACCATTTGACACTCTCCTCCAGCGTTTAAACTTAAAGATGGAGCTGCTCAGACTCTGAGAGCCCTTGTTTCTGTTCAGTGATTACTAGAGCTGAAATCACGGAGGGGCAGGTCTCGGGGCTAAGCCTCAGTCCTGGTGCGGAGTCCGCGTTGCAGTGAGACAACTCAGAGGCTGCCCCCTAGCAGAGAGATTCCCCACTCCCCAGTGAGGCCACGAAGAACTGGGCTGAGTGATGGAACCTCGGAAGGCAGCAACAGAGAGGTGGCCGACAGGGAGCGGCAAGCCGCAGCAGCGAGAGCGTAACAGCGACGGAGGGGGCAGAGAGAACAGCGGCAGCCGGCGGCCAGCAGCAGCGGAGTCCAGCGGCTCTGGCGGAGGCGGCCGCTGAGACAGCGGCAAGCTAGCTGCAGAGGCGGTGACCAGCTGTGCGCAGCGGCAGCACTGGAGGCATTGCTTGAAGCCCCCCAAGCGCCTTTCAGGGGCGAGAGGTGAAGCCACACGGATGCACCTCCGAACTCTGGGTCTTTGCTGACCATGCACAGCCAACTGGGAGCGGGATGCAGCGGAGGGACAAGGAGCGCCATGTTAAAGGGACTTGCACACCACAAGATGGGACACTGAGCCAAAGGACACTGGGTTTACTTATGGTTTGCATGCTTTTGCGTCACTGTTGCAGTGTTTTCCCAAATTAATGCTGAGTTCCCGTTCCCTTTGAATACAAGTTTTCTTTTATTATACGCGGACTCAGCGCTGGAGAGTGGGTGTGGGCTCGAGTTGGTTCCATTTTGTATTGTTAAGAGGAACTCCTGCATCTTGAACCTGGCCCTTGTTGCTGCCGGCACCACCTGGGGTTACAGCCCATTGACTCCAGCTATAGCAGCACTGGACCCAAATCATTTGGTTACAAAGGCTATGGAAATTTTTAATGCGGATTTTAAAAGAAACTGCAAACACTTTAGTGCCCTACTTTTTCCAGCTTCATCTGAGATTTCCATTCTTCCCTAGCCCCAGTTCACTGCAGCCACCAGGCCCTGGGCTTGGGTGCCTTTCACTCAGACAAGGAGATCTGGACACAATTTTCTGGACTGCCTGCCATCACTCCCACTCAGTGTGCTCTTAGGTCGTCTCTCCAGGCTCCCATCCTCTGTCATCATAGGGAATTTGGGCCAATGACCAGGATCAGGAATAAGCCTGGATCATCAGCCTGGACTGCTATACCCAGCACTATTTTGTCCTATGAAAAAATAGCAGCAGCAGCCTGGGTACTCATCAGCGACCCTATAATAATAAACCAGCATGCAGTGCTTTCATAAACAACCCCCCACTAGGAAAGCAAAGCACTTGCCCTAAAGTAATAAGTCAATGAGCACCACACCATTGTTTTAAAGGTACACGTTGCCCCAGTAAATTTCAGCTACAGACCAATTTCAAACACTTCCTATTAAAAATTTACGAAAAGAATCCAAAGGAAAACTACAGAGAAAATTCAAGATGCATAAAATCTAACATTAGGGAAATTTCACACTGAAAGGCCACCTACACATACAGAAATATAGCTATGTATGCCTTATGTTAAGCCTAGTTCAAAATGCAACCCCTATTACGGAGTCAAGATCAGTACTTGCATAATTATATAACTTGCAGAGGCCCTGTCCTTCACAAATTTAAAAAAGCAAGAAGTTCACAAAAACTGACACTAAATACAAATTTCAGCTAAAGATCGTAAATTTGAGTCAAGCAAAGCTGATCGTTTCGTTGTGCTGGTTAATATTACATGTGAGTCATATAAAACCTATTTAAATGTGACTTATTCACTTGAAACTACTCCCAAATTATGCATAAAATAACCAGATAGCATAGTTCCAACATTTGCTGACCTGTAATTATTATATATTTCACCTAAAGCATATGCTCTATAGAAAGGGCATTTTACCTGAATGCATGCTAAGGACTGATCGCCTCAGAACAGTTAGAGTGCATGATAAAACAAATGTATGATCAGCTATCTGGATTATTAATTACCTTCCATTAGAGATTTGCAATGGCAGAAATAACAGATAATATGTCATCTTGGATTCTAACTCACAATTAAGTAATATGATGGATTAATGATGCAAGCAGGTCCTTTCAAAGAGCTGTTGTCATTTCATTGAACCAGCACTCACCAGTGACCCTACAATAACTACCAGTGTGAGGGGCCCAACCTTGACTAAAAACTGTGTTTAACCAACTAGTGTCTCAGCTCAGTACTCAATGGCAAGACAGAAATCACAAGCCATTGTCTGATACTCCAGTGACCCTACATGAATAAACTGCTGACTAAGAGCTATACCTTACAATCCTCTAACTCAGCGGTTCTCAAAGCCGGTCCGCCGCTTGTTCAGGGAAAGCACCGGTTTGTTTACCTGCCGCGTCCGCAGGCTCAGCCAGTAGCGGCTCCCACTGGCCGCAGTTCGCCGCCCCAGGCCATTGGGGGCTGCGGGATGGGCGGCCAGCACGTCCCTTGGCCCGCACCGCTTCCGGCAGCCCCCATTGGCCTGGAGCGGCGAACCGTGGCCAGTGGGAGCCGCAATTGGCCGAACCTGCGGACGCGGCAGGTAAACAAACTGGTCCGGCCCACCACGGGCTTTCCCTGAACAAGCGGCGGACCGGCTTTGAGAACCATCACCTAGCTATGCCAGCGTATATTGAGCTGCAGGTATGAATTCTATTCCTCATGCTAAAAGCTTGTGGTTAGCCAATGTCATGACCTTTCCATCTGTGTGTTTGCAGCCACACACAAGATATTGCTACATCTCTGTACTAAAATTATTGTTATTTTTATGACTTATTTGTACTCCAGTAGTGCCAAGAGCCCCAAGTCAAGGGGCTCCACTGGCAAGGCGTTGGTGAGACAAATAACTAAGACAGTCTCTCCACATACTCTGCACTCTATATAAGAGGGCACCTAGCTCTACCTTACTCAAGGTAGAGGACTCCCGACAGAAACAATGTACTCTCATCATCCTATCCAGTATAAATCACTGGGGCAGCAAGATGCTGTTTGGGAAGAAGCCATCAATGGGTAGGGTAGGGTAGGGTAGGGTAGGGTAGGGTAGAAGTTAAAGTCCTTTCGATCTTGTAGTTTCCCTTTCCCCTGAGTATGAAAGGAGAGGTGAGAACACTGTGGCAGGGCAGCTGGTGGGGGTGCAGGTAGGTATCTGCACCCTCGCCCCCCTTCCTGCTGGTGCATCATATCTCCAAAATGAGAACTGGAGACACTGGGCCGGGGTGTCACAGTGTAGTGCTTTGCTGTGGTGGAAGGGGGAAGAAAGAGAAGCATCTTTTCCCCACTTCCCCTTTCAGGGGGAAAAACTGGGACACTTGATAGTAAAGGGCAGGGTGCAAGAAAGCGGCATTTATCTCTCTGGAACCCCTTCACTCTTCTCTCCTAGTCCTCACTCTCCTTCCCCCCCCAGTCTCCGCGGTCCAATCTAGCTCATGCTTTGCCGTCTGCACCACTCTCAACCCCCAAGTGACTCCAGTCCCCCTTGTTCCAATACTCTAGTCTCACTCCCAGCTCAGAGCCTCCCAACCCCCCTCAGCTCTCTTCAACACCCCCCCACCTCCACGCTGTCCTATCCCCCAGGCTGAGAACCCACCCCTTTCCCATGTGACCTTTCCACGGCTCAGAACCACCTCCCTTAGCTCAGACCTTTTACCCACTCACCACACACGGGCTCAGAAACCTTCTCTTCCCTTCCCTTCCCTCCCGCAGTCTATCAGCTTCAGAAAACCCATCCCAGGCTCATCTCCCTGAGCTCACATACACTCCCTATTTCTTTCTGGGGCTTGAAAAGCGGGAGCCGACAGCAGGGAGCATGTGCAGACAACACTATACTTTGCATCTGAGGGGATAAACAAAAAGAGCCCCCCAAAGCAGCTTGCATTTCTCCCTCTGAGACAAAGCCCACTGAAATCAATGCCAAGTCTTTCGTTGACTTCAGTGGGCTTTGGATCTGGCCCTGTCTGCTGAGGATCACCTCGTGGCAGCCTGCTGTATTGCAGCCACCAGGGCTTGCAACATTTCCAGGCCCAGCAGGAGTCCCCAGTGGCAACAGGTGCTAGCACACCCTGTACATCAGACACACACATGCATATTTGTGACATTATTAGCGAGGCTAAGCCCCTGCTAAGCTGCACCAGTGCAGCTGTGCCACTGTAGCGCTGTACATGAAGACAAGCCCTCAGTTAACTGCATACAGATGGCTGCAGACACGCAGGAGCCAGTGAGACGGGGCAATACATTTCCCACTTTATGAAGCAGAAACTGGATCTCTCCTCCCAACCAATGTAAGTGCACAGCAGAAGTGATGGGATGGACTGCAGTGACTTATGCATCTTGGGTCTGATTCTAAGACCAGTCTCAATCCAATCTCCATTTCTTGTGCTTGCAAAACTACTGGTGAAAATAAGCGAGGGCACAGTTACCTATATGTGAACCTTCAAGTATCCAACTGAGCCTACAAATTAGGAACTGAGATGATGAAGTGGCATTAATTGCACCTGCAATTATTTGTATCTGCACTATGATAAGACAAGGAAGAGCATCTTCGCAAGCAGGCTGGCTAACCTAGTGAGGAGGGCTTTAAACTAGGTTCACCGGGGGAAGGAGACCAAAGCCCTGAGGTAAGTGGGGAAGTGGGATACCGGGAGGAAGCACGAGCAGGAGCGCGCGAGCGGGCAGGGGTCCTGCCTCATACCGAGAAAGAGGGACGATCAGCAAGTTATCTCAAGTGCCTATACACAAATGCAAGAAGCCTGGGAAACAAGCAGGGAGAACTGGAAGTCCTGGCACAGTCAAGGAATTATGATGTGATTGGAATAACAGAGACTTGGTGGGATAACTCACATGACTGGAGTACTGTCATGGATGGATATAAACTGTTCAGGAAGGACAGACAGGGCAGAAAAGGTGGGGGAGTTCCACTGTATGTAAGGGAGCAGTATGACTGCTCAGAGCTCCGGTATGAAACTGCAGAAAAACCTGAGTGTCTCTGGATTAAGTTTAGAAGTGTGAGCAACAAGGGTGATGTCGTGGTGGGAATCTGCTGTAGACCACCGGACCAGGGGGATGAGGTGGACGAGGCTTTCTTCCGGCAACTCACGGAAGTTACTAGATTGCAGGCCCTGGTTCTCATGGGAGACTTCAATCAACCTGATATCTGCTGGGAGAGCAATACAGCAGTGCACAGACAATCCAGGAAGTTTTTGGAAAGGGTAGGGGACAATTTCTTGGTGCAAGTGCTGGAGGAACCAACTAGGGCCAGAGCTCTTCTTGACCTGCTGCTCACAAACCGGGAAGAATTAGTAGGGGAAGCAAAAGTGGATGGGAACCTGGGAGGCAGTGACCATGAGATGGTCGAGTTCAGGATCCTGACACAGGGAAAAAAGTAGAGCAGCAGAATACGGACCCTGGTCTTCAGAAAAGCAGACTTTGACTCCCTCAGGGAACTGATGGGCAGGATCCCCTGGGAGAATAACATGAGGGGGAAAGGAGTCCAGGAGAGCTGGCTGTATTTTAAAGAATCCTTATTGAGGTTACAGGGACAAACCATCCCGATGTGTAGAAAGAATAGTAAATATGGCAGGTGACCAGCTTGGCTTAACAGAGAAATCCTTGCTGATCTTGAACACAAAAAAGATGCTTACAAGAAGTGGAAGACTGGACAAATGACCAGGGAAGAGTATAAAAATATTGCTTGGGGATGCAGGAGTGAAATCAGGAAGTCCAAATCACACCTGGAATTGCAGTTAGCAAGAGATGTTAAGAGTAACAAGAAGGGTTTCTTCAGGTATGTTAGCAACAAGAAGAAAGTCAAGGAAAGTGTGGGCCCCTTACAGAATGAGGGAGGCAACCTAGTGACAGAGGATGTGGAAAAAGCTAATGTACTCAATGCTTTTTTTGCCTCTGTCTTCACGAACAAGGTCAGCTCCCAGACTACTGCACTGGGCAGCACAGCATGGGGAGAAGGTGACCAGCCCTCTGTGGAGAAAGAAGTGGTTCAGGACTATTTAGAAAAGCTGGACGACCACAAGTCCATGGGGCCAGATGCGCTGCATCCGAGAGTGCTAAAGGAGTTGACGGATGTGATTGCAGAGCCATTAGCCATTATCTTTGAAAACTCATGGCGATCTGGGGAAGTCCCGGACGACTGGAAAAAGGCTAATGTAGTGCCCATCTTTAAAAAAGGGAAGAAGGAGGATCCTGGGAACTACAGGCCAGTCAGCCTCATCTCAGTCTCTGGAAAAATCATGGAGCAGGTCCTCAAGGAATCAATTCTGAAGCACTTAGAGGAGAGGAAAGTGATCAGGAACAGTCAGCATGGATTCACCAAGGGCAAGTCATGCCTGACTAATCTAATTGCCTTCTATGATGAGATAACCAGCTCTGTGGATGAGGGGAAAGCGGTGGACGTGTTGTTCCTTGACTTTAGCAAAGCTTTTGACACGGTCCCCCACAGTATTCTTGCCAGCAAGTTAAAGAAGTATGGGCTGGATGAATGGACTATAAGGTGGATAGAAAGTTGGCTAGATTGTCGGGCATAATGCAATAGTGATCAATGGCTCCATGTCTAGTTGGCAGCCGGTATCAAGTGGAGTGCCCCAAGGGTCGGTCCTCGGGCTGGTTTTGTTCAATATCTTCATAAATGATCTGGAGGATGGTGTGGATTGCACCCTCAGCAAGTTTGCAGATGACACTAAACTGGGAGGAGAGGTAGATACCCTGGAGGGTAGGGATAGGATACAGAGGGATCTAGACAAATTAGAGGCTTGGGCCAAAAGAAATCTGATGAGGTTCAACAAGGACAAGTGCAGAGTCCTGCACTGAGGACGGAAGAATCCCATGCACCACTACAGACTAGGGACCGAATGGCTCGGCAGCAGTTCTGCAGAAAAGGACCTAGGGGTTACAGTGGACGAGAAGCTGGATATGAGTCAACAGTGTGCCCTTGTTGCCAAGAAGGCCAATGGCATTTTGGGATGTATACGTAGGGGCATTGCCAGCAGATCGAGGGATGTGATCGTTCCCCTCTATTCGACATTGGTGAGGCCTCATCTGGAGTACTGTGTCCAGTTTTGGGCCCCACACTACAAGAAGGATGTGAAAAATTGGAAAACATCCAGCGGAGGGCAACAAAAATGATTAGGGGACTGGAACACATGACTTATGAGGAGAGGCTGAGGGAACTGGGATTGTTTAGTCTGCGGAAGAGAAGAATGAGGGGGGATTTGATAGCTGCTTTCAACTACCTGAAAGGGGGTTCCAAAGAGGATGGATCTAGACTGTTCTCAGTGGTAGCTGATGACAGAACAAGGAGTAATGGTCTCAAGTTGCAGTGGGGGAGGTTTAGGTTGGATATTAGGAAAAACTTTTTCACTAGGAGAGTGGTGGAACACTGGAATGCGTTACCTAGGGAGGTGGTGGAATCTCCTTCCTTAGATATTTTTAAGGTCAGGCTTGTCAAAGCCCTGGCTGGGATGATTTAGTTGGGAATTGGTCCTGCTTTGAGCAGGGGGTTGGACTAGATGACCTCCTGAGGTCCCTTCCAACCCTGATATTCTATGATTCTATGATGATTCTATGTGGCTGCTAAAAGGGAGACCGGCTTTTAAAAGTCCACCATATTCTGTCTGTATGTGACTATATCCCTACGGCTACTGATATGCTGGATTTGCCATGGGAGAGAGGACTGAAATCTCCCTTACAATGTGCTGGCCCAGCAGTACAGACCATTTTATTTAAGTATCAGAGGGGTAGCTGTGTTAGTCTGGATCTGTAAAAGCAGCAAAGTGTCCTGTGGCACCTTATAGACTAACAGACATATTGGAGCATAAGCTTTCATGGGTGAATACATGAAATACACGTTGCATCCGACAAAGTGGATATTCACCCACGAAAGCTTATGCTCCAATACGTCTGTTAGTCTATAAAGTGCCACAGGACTCTTTGCCATTTTATTTAAGCATTCTTAATGTTACACTTCCAGCAGGTGAGTACCGCTTTAATGCCATTCCCCTTTCTCTGCCCTCTAAAACCTCACCTAGGCATCAGAGTGGCCAGGGCTAAATTAATGCTAATTAAATAATAAAAGCTTGGAGGTTGGTTGGCTATCCTGTCAAGATGCCCACACACAACAGGGCTCAGCCCTAAAAATAATGCAGGATGAGAAAGCCAGCTAGACGTGGCCCTTGGAATGATGTGTGTGCAATAGAGAGGAGAATCACAACACCCATTAATGAAAGTTAAACACCCCTACCAAATAGAGCATATGAGCTGTTAAGCACTTAAACAAGACATTGGTTTCATTCCTCTCTAAAAACAGTACTTTAAAAGCTTGCAAAGATTTATCTAGCACTACCTCACCACCAGAAAGGAAGTAATGTGAGCCAAAGGTAGCGTGTCAGCAAGTACATCAGCAGTCAGGGAAACGTTGAGAATGACACGAAGGAACAAAGGCTATCAATGCACCTTCCCACACGCACCAAAACTACAGTGAAATGACCAGATAGAATCTGCACACAACTCTATTTTAATGCTTCAAGGGAAGCCTTACCTTCCACCTCCAGTCCTTAACATGTAGGAAGGGGGTGGTAAATCCTTCTTGACCCCAGATTTGCCAATTAGTTTAACCTCGTAAATATGAGCAAGAATCACTGCTGTTCAGGTGCTGGGAAATACATCCCAGTGACTCATCCCGGCAACCCACAGAATTAAGGCCACATTTACAAATAAACAAATTCTCCCTCCCTGCGCCACCAAGAAAAGTGCATTCAACTGCAGTGCATGAGCTGTTCGTCTCTAGGCTGAGTTTCATGGTGATAAGCATTAGGGTTTTCTCCTCTTTAGAATTTGCTTCCATGGGAAATGTCTAAGGCCGAAACTGGCCATGCTTAGTTTATCTGTTTTCGGAGTGCTTGAGTCCTGTCTGGGCTCGGTGTGGCATGTTACAGAGAGCCACATTTGGATGTGGAGTTTGCGGATTTGGTTTGGACCCACCTCTGTTTGGAGCAACCCAACTGTGTGGTGATCACCAGCTCTGCAGTTCCTGGGCCTTTGCAGAGTAGACATTAGTCTATATTAGAAACCTTTTGAGTTCACAAATGGGATTCTGGACCATCATTTGGGGAGCCATTCAGAGAACATGATGTGAATGCAGCAAAAAGCCAAATAGCACATTTATAATTGTAGCAATGTTATAGCAGAAGCAACACCTCTATCTAAAAGAGTGAAGGGCCGCCAATGTCAGATAGTGTCACAGCTATAAACCCATGGACTCCTTTAGTAAAATTCCGGCCACTTTTCCAAACTTAACTCCCACCCTGTCAGATCCCAGTCAGCTCATGTGATGTTCACTTCACAGTGCGCAGCTAAATACAGGGCTGACATTTGCACCCTGACAGATCAGTTCTGTACTGTTTCCTGGAATGTTCACTTGACAGCATGCAGTTAACTACCAGGTAGATATTTCAATCGGACCCAAACCAACCTCTCTATCTAGCCTTCAATCTGAAGAACTGTGGAGCCCTCATCTGCTTCTCTAAGATTAAAGAGCTTTCAGTAGCCTCATTTCTCCATGAGCGAGTGGCAGAACAGGATGGTTTCCGACAGAAAATCATTCACCATACCACATACCCTCCTCTCCTTTGCTTCCTCTCATGTCCCGACAACTCCCTGTTCCCAACATCTAGTTTCTACCCTTGAAAATCATTGTGCTCTCCCACACTTCACAGCCTCTCCCTGTCCTTCCTTCCTATCTCCCTCCCTCCTTCCAGGTTAACCACAAGTCACAATCAGAGAACCTAAAATAAAGGCAGGCTTTGTACATACAAACAGGTATATATGCTAATCCTGCAGATGCAGTTTAGAAGTCCCAGGTATTTGTGTGCATAAACCTTTCACATTAATGTACATAAACATACTGCAGGAGGTGCACTTGCAAATGTGAATTTTTCCTACAGTCAGACTTTGTGGGTGCCAAATGCCATGCAAAAAGCTGGTCCAACTGGAGGCAGGAAGTATCTGAATTCTCCCCAGAAATAAGATTTTTCCAGCTCAGTTTTGCAGCTAGCAGAGATTCACATGGTTCTGATAAGGATCTAAACTTAAGGGTGCTTACTTATAAAGCAATTCCCAAACATGAAGTTCACACGTCACTAATTGCCTCACCGTATCTACCTGTGAAATTCCTTCATTCTAAAACAACATTTTCATGGGATAGTTCCCAGTCTGTGTTTTGAGTTCTCTGATCCATCTTGTCTGCAGTAATATGATCTGGGATCGTATTTGTCTCACTGCTTTTGATCATCTGCAGGACTCTCTATTGCTTTGTTTCCTCCTATCGTTATTTAATAAAAACGTGGACATTAAAGGCAGTGCAAATATTTGTCAAGTAAATCAAAGCAGAACAACTCTAGCCAGCCCATGGAGTTTGGTGCAGTCATATACATAGAGTAGGGGCTTGTACACACTACCACTTACGCAGGTAAAACTTATGTGGCGTAGGTGTGAATAAGCCACCCCCCTGAGCAACATAAGTTACACCGACCTAAGTGCCGGTGTGGACAGCGCTATGTTGACGGGAGAGCTTCTCCTGCCGACATAGCTACCGCCTCTCACAGAGGTGTTTTTTTATGCCAGCGGGGGAGCTCTCTCCTGTCAGCATAGAGGGTCTTCACCAGATGCGCTACAGTGGTGCAGCTATGCCACTGTAGCGCTTCTAGTGTAGACTAGCTCCGGGACTCAAAAGAAAGAGAGGAACACACACAGTCCTCTTGTTGCAATAAAGCAATTTGTTTAATATAAAGTACACCGTATAGAAAGAGGACGGCAGGGAAAGAACAGCTAAAATCTCCCCTGATTAGTTTCTTGATGAATCCCTGAAGGAGTGTGCAGATTAACCCTCAAATCCTCACAAATTTTTACAGTGCAGTGCTTGGCCTGCAAGCTAATGAGGGGCTACAGCCACTGCCTCTGAAGACCGCCGAAGCCATAGCAGCCATCTGGTGAGAATCACACCTGAGGGTTTTCTTGGTCAGGAAAAGGAGAAAAAGGGAATTTGAAGAACAGAAATCAAGAGGCAAGAAAGATTAGCGGCAACCTCAGACAATGGAGAAGAGGAGAACATGGGAGCTCAAATGGCAGTTGTTCTTGCAGTTGATAAACAAGGACAGGGTGGCTCAGTTTGTGGCAGCTTGCAGGTTTGTGGTACCGTGTGGAAGAAGCATCACTGCTTTATAGATCTAAGTGCTTGAATTTCCCTTTCAGCTGCCCATGCAGAACTTGGGGTACGCCATAGCAGGCCTCCATTTGCAATTTTTTGAAATGTCTAGTATCCATTGTAAAGTATTAATTGGCATAGTTGTGGCAGCAGTATGGATTCTGCCTTCTCTTATGCCTTGTCAGGAGTCCATCATTCAGTCCCAGGGAGTGACTCTGAGCTCAAACCCAGCTGAGTACGTATCTCACAGATGGAGGATTTGATCCTGCTCCCAGTGAAGTTAATGGGTGAACTGATTTCAGGGCAGGCAAGAGCAGGCCAAGAGGCTGTGACATTAAACAACACAGGCAAGGAACTCACACGTAAAGGCCAATGCTTCCCTCGGCACAAGAATGCTCCCTGAACTACTGTTAATGCATCTTATAAAGCCTCAGTGTATCACGGTTTTGGATTCATTTAACTGATCTCCTTCGTCTTTATTGTCTTCTAAAATCAACTTCATACCCTTCGAATGGCTTTGGGGTAGGGGAATTGTTGGGAGGCTACTGACCCAAATGATCAAGTAGTATAGGCCCTACATTAAGTGGTTTTGTTTATTTGTGTTAAAATAAAGTCTGGTCATGGGTGGTAGGGCTGTTTACAAAACCTGTTACAACTAGACCTGATTAACTGCCAACCCACGCACAACAGCACTGGTTTAGTGAATGAGAACAGGCAAGTGAAACTGACCAGGCTATTTTACTCTTTACCGAGTGGAATTATTAAAAAAAAAAAAAAAATTGGATTTTAAAAATTTGGCCCTTGTTACCCCAGGTTCTCTCATCAACACAGATGAGGAATATTTTTCACAAATGTGGTCATTATCTGACAAGGCTCAATCTTTCTCCCCTATAAACCAATTTTCAAAACTCCTTGTGACCTCAGTGGGGGCAAGATGGAGCCCACAGCATCCCATTAAACAAAATGAAGGAAGGAGGGTTAATTAGCTGGGTGGTCTAATCATCATACTTTGCATTACTACATAGGTGACCCATGTTGGGTTTCCTGTCCCTCGTCTCTTAGTCTCAGGTCTGGCCAGAGCTAAGAAAGGATCAAGAGCAACATGCTGAAGTCCCACAGTGAGAAGGGTGTGTGTGGGAGGTAAGAGGAGAGCAGGGCTGGTTTTCTATATACCATTAAGGAGCACTGGTTCATGGGTTTTATCCAGGCTTCCTTGGCCAGTAGGGTCACTGGCAAATAATGGCGCCTCAAAGGCTAAAGAATGTTGTAAACATGGGAGAAATGTGAGGAGGAGTCTTGATCATGCAGGAACCTCCAGAAAAGGAGCCGGGGGGAGGTGGAAAATGGTGACTTAAGCAGAGAAATAAAACAAAACAGCATCACTGCTGGATACTGCCTGGGCTTCATCATATATTGAATATAAAACAGCCTTCCCTCCCACCAGCACTGAGCTTGTCAAATTGACTGAAACGTTAAAAGGAAAGCATCATCTTTAGATGATTTTACAAGAGAAAAGAAATCTTCATTTTTGCACCGCATCCTCTAGGCTTCAAAGGAATAAAATCTATGATCCTGCCTATCCCTCCACCACAAGAGTAAAGAAAGAAAGCATGAGAAGAAGAAAAAGGACATGGTTAACATCTGGCTCTTGATTCTCTGATGAAGAACAGAGAGATCCCTATTAAAATGGCAAGAGCTGACAATAGCTAGGAAGGTGTCCTATTGTGCCTTTGTTCTTTGAAAACAAAAATAATAATAATGCTCTGGTGTCATTCTGACATATGAAAGGCTTTTCTTTGTTAGGATGGGTGCTGGTGGGGCACCCCTAGAGCTGCGTGGATACAGCAAAAATCTGCTTCAGTATAAAACCAAAAATAATGGGAAATGGCCCATGTCTCTTGCAAAGATGACTGCTTGTGTCTGCTATGGGGAGGTTATGGAGAAAGGCTGCACTGTTGGGATAAACACATGGAACATCAGTGATACAAATACTGGAGCTCGATCCCACATTTACTGCACAACCAAATCTCCCATTGAAGCCAGTGGGAGTTTTAAATTCAAAATTGGCCCCGTATTTCATATGTGACAGCAACAACCCAGTGCAGTGAGATAAGGAAGGGAGAGCCACTCACCCTTACGAAGCTGGCGGGAAACCATCCTTCTTCATCGTCGATCTGACCCCACCACCAGTCCTTGTTGGAAGCATCCAGGACCTTGATAACGTCTCCTGCTTTAAACGCCAACTCCCGGTTGGCCATGGTGACGTGATCCCATACTGCCTCAGCACTTACAATAGAACCACCACTGATCAGCTTTAAAAACAAAACAAGAGACAGTCAGCAAACGCTCTGTCCAGAGACCCAAACACATTCACATATACAATGTAAAAACAAAACACTCAGCTAGAATAAACAATCCCTGCATTTATTATCATTGTCATTGCCACCCCCATTTGCTTTAAAAATACATTATTTTTTACTTAAATAGATAGAATATCCCATTTCTCAGTTGCTAAGGGCCTGACACTGAGAAGTGCTGAAGGGAACAGAGTTTGCTGGGGCTCAGAATTTCTCAGGATCAGGCCCTACATGAGTAACAAGCAAAGACCTCACCCTACCTCTAAGCCACACCTATGCACACACATGCTGTTCAAGGAACTAGGCTTTCATGTATGCTTTAGTTAGCACAGTATATATCTGGGTGTTCCTAGTTATGGCATCTTGGCAAGGAATTTTAGAAACAGGACAGTCTTTTATATTTTGCTTGGCAAAGTGGTATATTCCCATCTTGATGTGGCTGAGATTTTGCAGACAATTCCAATTAATGGATGACCATGTTGGAAATCTTCTCTCTACAGAGCAAGTGCAGCATGGGCATTTGGCAGAGCAAACTTTCCCTGCACTACTCTACTGATTTGTCTCAAACCAGAGCTGGAGGGAAGAACAGACTCAATAGCCCATTCAACCCTTGGTCTGTCTGCTGAGAGTGCCAATTTAGTGCTGATTGTGGTGATGGGTTTCATGATGCAAACACCTGTCCACTAGAAACTAGATGGAGGCCCCCGAATTCATCTCCCCCAGGCCGCAATGAACATGGAACACTCAATCTCTTTTGAGTTAGGCTATATTCATATCAGTGACCCAGAGGTGAAAGGTTCTGTTTTCCATTAACAGTTTTATGAGCCATCTAATCCTCCACAAGTCCCTGATTAACATGGAATGAGTCATGTCAACCCTCCTCCTTGCATGTCTGGATGAGAACAATCCAACTGTAACTGGGATTACACACTGCTTTTCACAATGATGCTCACAGTTTTTAACGGGAGAATAAATTGTGCTTATGCTTTGTTCAGTGAACGAACTGTGCACTAAGCGATAAGACTGGATGGGTATACATAGCCTGGTGACCTCGCCAGGAAGGGACAGCTTTACATGTGCCAGTTACACAGCTTCTTCTCGGATCACCTCCTCAAACCTTGCTCTTTAATGCTGTAGCTTGAGATGTATTAGATGTGGTTGATATGGGCTCAGTTCCAAATCAGTATTTCATCTCAGGAAGCAAGAGACCCAACTCTGCAGCCATTAGGGACTTTCCATATGGCAAGAACTTAACAGCCACAGACGTCCACTCAATTTACGTTAACAATGCAAGACACACAAAAGAAAACAACGCATCATGGAGGCTACATGAAAGCACAGGCCCTGCGAACTGTTAGAGGATTCTGATTCCTCTTCTAGAAGTTCAGCCAGTAAAGAAATGTCTGATCAAAAATGTGGCTGCACAGAAGGAACTTGCAGTAAATCTTTCACCACTATTGCACAAGTTCTGAGTGTATAAGAAAACCCAGATCCCCATGAGTAGATTTGCAGGACTTGTTTTACCCCATTCCTTGAGCTGACCTTCCTCTAAGAAGTCAAACTTAATAGGTTTGTGAAGAATATTTGTGGGCTTTCAGCTCTTCAGGTAGCAGAATCAGTTGTGCATAGAAAACAAAATCTAGGTCAAGCTTGATACTTAATGCTTTTCATCGTCAAAGCACACTACAAGCACTGACTATTCTCCCCATCTGCAGTAGGTAAGGTAAGATTAGTTACACCCATTTTACAAATGAGTAAACTGAGGGAGCGGGGGACACAAGACATCCCCAAGGCCACAGAAGGAGTCAGTTTCAGAGACAGGATCTGAACTCAAGAGTCCCTGGCTCCATGACCTGTGCCCAGGCCCCTTGACTGCACCTCTGCCTTTTTCATAAAGCCAGTAGGTTGCTTATATTTGCAAGTTTTCCCAGTGATATTGTCAGGTTCCAACATTTTCCAAAGGACATCCAAATTTGGTGGACCAATAGCCCGAAACACATTAAGTACTTGCTAACAAAAGTGACAATTTACTTGTCCTCAAGTCGAGAGACAAGTGAAGCAAAAACATTCTTTCCACAAATTTCTGTCTTACAGCGCTTTCTAGAACTCTCTGTAAATTCATCTAAAACCAACTCTTTACAATCGTACACCGCAGAGACAGAGAATGCACTAGGGCCAAGTTTGATAAGGGGACCTATTTAACAAGAAGCCCTTAATGGACTAGCACTGAACCTAATCTACCCATGTAGAAGGCATCTTGATGTGTATTTAACTTCCATACAGATATCATAGCCTGGGCATTTGGTGCAGAGCTCCTTCTGCAAGGTCCAGGTCCAACTGAACTTAATGGGAGTTGAGTATGAACACTGGGCTCTGAATTAGTATTATGGTAGTTAGGCAAGAATTAGTCTGGAAAAATGATGAAAGACGCATGGGTCTAGGCTCTTTACAGCATCCTTATTACAGGACATGCTTTTGAGAAGCTTCTGAGATGGGTACAGCCAGTCAAATAATTGTCAGATCATTTATTTGATGAATTTCTTTATATTTTCTTTAATTACTCAATGAATGTTTTAAAACATTATTTGCACAACTGAAATGCTGGGCTGATAATTCAACCAACCTATTTGCAAATAATGTATTGGATAAATTACGCAATGTATTGCAAATAAACAATTTGCCCAGCTCTGGAGAGGGGATAGTTTCTACTACAGGACTTCCTTATAACAACCCCTGGCATTTTTCTAACACAACAGAAGATCCCTAAGGCCCTCACAAACACAAATCAGTTAAGTCTCCAATAAGCCCTATGATAAATCAAAAAGGAGAATTAGCTTTCTTTGTATACGGCGAAACCAAGGTACAGAGAAATTTAAGTGACGTGACCAATGTCACACAACAAGTTAGGGCTAGCGCTCGGAATGGAATCTAGATCTCCTAACTACCAACTCCATGTTTTAGCCACATCCCATCTTTATGTACTTTTGTTGTTTCCATTAAATTTTTCATGTCTAATTAAGTGTGGATAGTCTCTTTTCAGGACACACTACGTAGGCAGTGTTGTGTATTTTAATTCATAGTTTTATTGTATATTAATACCTTAAGAGAAGTAAAACCTACCAGTTAGTAGTGTGGCTAATTACCATATTAAATACTAGTTTTCAAGATGATCCAGGAACAGGGCTATTGCACAAAGGGCTTAATCCCCTTCACCACCACCACCCCACCCCCCTCTACCCCTCCACATATGCTATTCCTGGACACTGGATCCACACACACAAATATTCCTTAGACCAAACTTCAGAGTGGTTTTATTTTAGATTTGTTACTGTGCTGGCAGAATAGAGTAACCTGAGCCTGACACACACAATTCGAATCCTAAGAACTGTACCATAGTCAGCAATGGTAGGTGACAGACTCTCTGTTGGCCAGGTAAGGAGGGCTGTTTGCCGGACATTTCCCTTCCTTTGTCACTGTGAGCATGTGAAAGAATTTTTCACTTGATGGGAGCCCAAATGACTCAGACAGGCACTTGTTGATATAAGAGGGTAAAGAAAGCCTAAATTCCTTCACTTTCACTCTTCAGTGCCACAGGATGGAAAAAAAGGCCCAGGTTGCTTTACCAGGGCTTCCTTCCTGCCCTCAGTCTGAGACATGAGCAAAGGAATGGGGATTCCATTTGACAGAAATCCAGTGAGGGCGATTGTGCCTTCTAGAACACAAATAAGGTGCGATCTAAAACAAAAAGGATGGAGGCAGGATAGCAGGATTCAAGCTCCAGCCATCACATATGTTGCACCCATTGAAAAAAATGCCACAACCTAGAAGCAAAAGTCTAATTCTCTCTCTGGTTCATTTTGTGAGACATTGGGCTGCACCTGTAAGGTAGCCTGACTAGTCCAAGGCAGGGTTATAGAGATGGGGCTTGACATCTGCAGCAGCAGCAACAGACAATGAACTAGAGACAGGTTAGAACCAAATACTATAAAATCTAGGGAAATTCAGATCAAGAGCCAAACACACCAGAAAGCTCCTATCTCTATAGTGAGCTGAATCAAAACCTGATTTGGACATGGCTAACCCATGAGGCATTTCAAACCCAGATACTAGCTTTCTGGCTCATCCCCATCTCTACATGGACACCTTAGGTTTTCAATTCAGCCATCACTCATGACAGTAGAGATGGCCTACTAGTCAGTATAAAAGCACCAACCCAGATATTATAATGATGGCTGTAATATAAATAGCTGGATAAATATACACAAAGAGATAGCACCTTGGCCAAAAATGCAAACTAAATCCATCAAAACTGTTCAGAAGTTAAAAAACTTAAATAAGCTTTCTCTCTTCCTAATCCCACATGCATCTCACATCCTGGCTTCAATATACTTGAAACCACATAAGCAAGGCCGTTCTCGTGTGGCACATCAAACCAAGCCAATGGTAGGAAGTACCAGAAGTCTCATGAGAAAGTTTGATCTCACCAGATTTTCAGCCCAAGAAGGGTTAGATGAGTTTGCAATGGCAGCTGAACTTTGAAACCTATCTTTCCAACAGGAGATGGAGCTTGAATAAAACCCTGGACCCAAGCAGGTGCTGGGGAAGTGGAGTCTGGACTCGTATGTTATGGCACAGGCCCAATGCTTTCTCCAGCTTCTTAAAGTTCACTCATCGCTACACAACAATATCAGTGTGCAACAGAGACAAACTATGGAGGTAGGTACTTTTCTAGCTAGGAAAACACAGCAGATGATCATTTGCTTTTGTTTCTGAGGCACAATGAATTCTGCACGCACTGTAGACCAAAATCTTAGGTCCCATTAAAACCAGTTCTACCTGTCAGCTACTTGTGTTGAACTGAAGAGCCCAAAAGCACAGAAGCCACTTGGTGTAAATGACTTCTTCCCCTGAGTGATCTCTCTGTGCAATAACAGCAGAAGGCAAAGGCCTTAGAGCAGAATTCATTTCTTACTAGTATCCATTTCTTATTAGAAGCTTTGGGTTTAATTTTTACTGTTTAATTTTCACTATGCTTCAGGGCATAAACCAACCACTAGCTGCCTGGGTTAGGAAACAAATTCCCCTGTGGCCAGGTTATAGGTGTTCAGATACCACAGAGGCACTCAGATACCATGGTAATGGGCATAGAACAAGAATCTGACTAGAACAGAAAGATTGTTCATTTCAGGGCTCATTCCAGCTTCCTATCAAGCAACTGGTATTGGCTACTGCCAGAAACAGAATTCTGGATTAGATAAACCACTGGTCTGATCCAGTCTGTCAGTTCCTATGTGACATTTTCAGAAAGGAAAGGAAAGGAAAGGAAAGGAAAGGAAAGGAAAGGAAAGGAAAGCTCCCCTACTAAAACCCACAACTGACCTGTTTCTGGAAAACATACTAATAGTACTTGGTGTCTCCACATTATCATTATAACAACACTCCGCAGCTTGTATAGTACCTTCCATTGCAGGATCCCAAAGCACTGTCTAAATGCATAGTAATTCAGACTGGCAATACCCCTCTGTGATAAGAGAAAACTGTTTACCCATTTCACTGGTGGGGAACTGACTCAGCATAAAGAAGTTAACAATTTCCCCAAGGACACACAAAGTCAGTGGCAGAGCTGCGAACAGAAGCCAAGAACCCTGACTCCCAACTCCAGACGAAACTGCCTCGCCTTACGGGTCAACACTTGAGCCTCATGTACTGAGGACTTGCTGTCAAGCAAGGCAGTGCTTTACTTTTACATAAACTAAGAAACAGAAAAACTCTCTCAGATCCCATCTGGACCATCTCCCAGTAATCAGTTCAGGACTGTTTCCTATGGGACATTTTCTAGCATTTTGTCCAATCTGTCCCAAGCAAGTAATGGGGCTTTCCCCCCTTCGCTGGGGGATCTTATGCCCCAGGCTTATTGATCCCATCGTGTGGCTGCTTTTCCTGATTTTCAGCCTCTTTTGCCTAGCATTACTTTTTATCCCGCTCCCCTAGATTGAGAGAAGTTGTGAGTAAACCTGCGAACAAGTGACCAAACTGGTGAATGGGAGAAGGAGTGAGCGAGTTAGGGAGAGAATGAGTAGGTGAGGAAGTGTAAGTGCAAAGAGCCACCTGTGGTCCAGCTCCTATTGCTTTAGGGCACCATCTAACTCTCACAGAGGTCAATGGGAGCCCAGTGACTTTAGACTGAGGGTCTTTGATGCAGGGATCACACACAATGAATGCAAAAGTAGATGGGGCCCTTTGCTAGGTGGTTAAAACCCCTGCAGTCTCTGGGTGCCTGACAGGTTGCATAGGTGAATGAGTGTAATGTTAACCAGTCCAAACAATGCTTTTTCATTGGGGTTGCCCACAACTCCCACTGACTTAACAGGAGCTCAATGCCATGCAGCATTAGGCCCACTGTGCCTCAGCTATTATTATTTGTATTGCAGTAGAACCTAGAACTCTTCAATCAAGATCACATCCCCACACTGCTAGGTGCTGTCCCAACACACAGTGTGAGACAGTTCCTGACCCAGGGAACTTTCAGTCTAAATAGCCAAGACAGATCAAGGGTTCAAGGGGAAGCAGAGGAAGAGAGGGGTGGAGGGCCAAGATCATAATACAGCAGATTGGTGGCTGAGCCAGGAGTAGAGCCCACATTTCTTGACTGCCCTTTCAACTGGACCACACTGCCTCTCACTGTTCTTGTGCAGTTTCCTCCCTGATCCATTCTGATCTAATCTTCAGGACACAACAGAGTCTTCAAAAATAGGCATTTCATTAGGTTAAGGAAGCTGTCAAAAAACAGTAAACCAAAAAAAAAAGCAGTCTTAAAAACGATAGCAAAAACACTATTCAAGGTGCTAACAGTTAGACTGATCTTCCAACAATATCAGCATATGCCATCTAAGAGTTTGTGGAGATGGCATGGCAAGGCTGTTTGTAGGCTTGTTGTGGTACAGAATTGTAAAACCATGGCTGAACTCACCCAGCTAGGATTATAATGACTAGTGCTATAATGCCCACTCGGCAAGCAAACCCACTTTCTTGCTTTTTATTAGAGCTCTCTGAAGACCACCACCAAAGGGGAGAGATTGTCATCAAAGCCAAGAGAAAAGCCTCCAAGAAAAATAAAAGGAACTCAAATGTGGTAGGTGGCTTTGGGCTCTGCCTGTTCCCTCTGTCCAGGGCTTGGTGTTGCTGCTCTTGGATAAAATAACTGCCTCCACAAAGATAAACACAGAAATATAGAAAAAAGAAAAGGAGTACTTGTGGCACCTTAGAGACTAACCAGTTTATTTGAGCATGAGCTTTCGTGAGCTACAGCTCACTTCATCGGATGCATAGCATATTGTGGAAACTGCAGAAGACATTATATACACACAGAGACCATGAAACAAAACTTCCTCCCACCCCACTGTCCTGCTCGTAACAGCTTATCTAAAGTGATCATCAAGGAGGGCCATTTCCAGCACAAATCCAGGTTTTCTCACCCTTCCCCCCCCCCCCCCCCCACCAGACACACATACAAACTCACTCTCCTGCTGGTAATATAGGTAAGCAAAGAAGGAATATTAGTCACACCATCCTAAGAGCAAGATGTATTATATGATGGAATCTTCTCCCAGCCCCATCACTTGACCAATTTAAAACTGGACTAAAGAACATACTATAAGGAACAATCCTATATGGTCATAGAAAGGGGAGGTTTATGGAAGAGACAAGCCCCTAGGACTTCCTATGGCAATACAGATTCCATACATCTTGTCCATCCTAATCATAACAGGTTGGATCTATACCTATTGCTATTTGAATCTATATCTAGTTATTGTACATGTACCCAGCATCTGTTGATCGAAATGGAGGCAGGATCAGGCACCTAGGTTTTTTGAATGTACCCAACTACAGTATTCTCTGGGGGACTAGGTTTCCAAGCTTTTCCAAACAGACTAGAGTTTAAAACTTCTGGCCAAGAGCTGGCAGCACCTCTACAAAGGGACCTTGCTCCAACTCTGCTTTGTAGATGTAGCAACTGGCAGAAGGACATGGGAAATGTGTGAACCTACCCTGAGTTTTCCTTTATTCTGTGATTTACAGTTAGGGGCTCATGTCTGTTCCTTCCCAGCAACTGCCCTTCCCTGCTCAGTTCCAGATGAACAACTTCATATAAAGCTATTTCCAAATCCCCAGAGGAGCAGCCACACATGAAGCACACATTTTAGTTGGTAAGATCAGCCACTGCTGCAAAGCACTGTTGAGCATTTGCTGCCACAATTGGATTGGCACTAATTGGTCTCCTTGTTGGCAGTCTCAAAAGAGAAGCCAAAGATTGACCATTCCAAAGCAGTGTAGGAGAAATCCTTTCAGGTTGGTCTCTCCAGTGCAGGGTGGGGATGCACTGATGGGGAAGCACGCCCAGTTGTTAGAGCTTCAGTCCCCAGAGCTTTCAATCCAGAACCTGTCACCAGCACTAACTTCACTTACAGAAAAGAATTAAACTAAATACTCTGAGAAATTACAAAAAAAAAAAATTCACCAAAGAGTGCTGCCATCTTAAAGCCAGGACACCCTTATTCAAGAGAAAGTATAGCACGAAGAGGCAGTTGTGCACCCTCACCCTTATGGAAAAGCCCTATAAAACAGGGATCAAACAAATAAGGCTCCCTAGAATTTATTCTAAACACTTACAGAATTTCTGAGAGAATGGTCTCCTGTCTCGAGGTAAATTGAACAATTCTATAGAAGGGATATAATTGTCCATTAGGCCTTTTACCTGTGTACCAGTGCAGTTATACAGATATAGTTATAGCCGTATAACCTCCAGGTGTACACTTACTCTGGTATAAGAGTGGCTTTTTTTGTTTTAGGTTAAATCCCCAGCGACATAAGCTAAACTACAAAAAAAAAAAAAAAGTCCAGAATGAGAGTGCCCACTCAGAGGGGTACACTAGTATAGCCTTACTGGTTTAAATTCACACCTTTGGTTATACCAAAAAAATCTTTTTTGTGTAGACAAGGCCAAAC
Organism: Natator depressus; assembly: GCF_965152275.1. NCBI lineage: Eukaryota > Metazoa > Chordata > Testudines > Cheloniidae > Natator > Natator depressus. The sequence goes on along the minus strand of NC_134242.1, from coordinate 79,891,309 downwards.
ATTCTATAGGATGGTGCAAAGGTGCTCTGGAATGGCTATACTTTGCTATTACATTCTACAGAACTATTACATTCTATAAGGGCAGTATCTGAAGGTCAGAAATTCTTTAAAAAAAAAAAAAAAACCATACAGGCTGCTGGCATTCATGATGGAGAAATCATTACTCAAAGTAAATCCAACACACTCAGAAACAAAAGCAATCCTGTTAGAAACTCCCAGTCAAATGAGGATACCATAGTTTGATTCATATGCTTCTATGAGAAAGATATCCCCCACTCCCTTGTTGGATAGCCCTCCGGCATTTTAATTGCATTGTTCCCTCACGTCTAGTAACATTTACAACACAGATTGATGGGATTGTTAATCATGAGACCGTTTGTTGCAATAACAATGCCGTCATCTAAAAGGCTTCCCATGGAGAGCATTTATAACTCTGTGGCGGTATAGTCATACATCTCCATCACCAAAACCATCTATACAGCACAATCACCAGACTGATGCGACGGGAGGCTCACCTGAGCTCTGCATACCACTGAAACCACAGCCAATGTGTTTCAGTCTGACATTTTTCCGGTCTTAATGATGAGGACATATTAGGAGCATATAAGAAAATGTTGCCCAAACCAATCACTATGTAATTCAGCTCTTGTATAATTTCCCCATCATCCCTTTATTTATTTATTTTTAGACCTCTCAGCAGAAATGATAGAAACTGAATAAAGCTAAATCATTCATGACTCCAATGGGAGGGTATTTCCACTTGATTTGCTTATTCTCCAAAGAGGTGCAATCACACAAAGGTTAAGCATGAGGCAGAAAAAAACCCTTTTTGCATTCAAGCCCTTTGATGAATTTGACTAATGGATAGATTTCAGCTGAAAGGGCCTGATTGGGAAAACGGGGCCTCTGCTATCCCCATGTTGCTCAGCTGCTAGCGCATTTGGCTGGAGGCTTTATATAGCAGGGAGTCAGTATAGACTTGAGGGTTAATTTAGAGCGAGTAACTTTCTTCTTTGTTGACTTGGTTTTCTTGAAGATATAGCCTGACACCAGAGAAATTAACTACTTTCATACCTTTTACATTAGTAGACTCAGGGGTCCAGTACTGCTTACTCTCATCTTGATGAGTCCATGTAGCTCTCATTAATACTAAGGGCAGCAACACAGAGATATATACACACTTGGAGAGGAGAAAATGCCTTAAAAGTCAAAGCAGTAATAAAGTAAAAAGAGCTGGCATTGAGACTGAGTTACCCCCATACAACATTACCAGTCTGGGTTTTAACTGGCTCTGGAGTATTGACAAATACTCTACTTCAACATGTTGCCATAATTGCTTTTCCGTCCCTTTTAGGCACTGGGTACATTAAGATTCCTCTCCTTGGTGACATAGCTACTTGCACATAGAGTAATTACAAGTAGCGACAAAACATAACCTTTTCACATGGGTGAATTACCTTGTGAAATTCTGGAGCTCAAAGCTGGAACTGCTCAACGAATGGCACCGTCTTTCTCCAAAAGGGGTCAGCCCAGACACCCAGCAGCAATTCTGATTCAGTAAAGCACTAGTCCCAGGTTTCTGAACAGAGACTGGGATTACCCACATGCTTAAAATTAAGTATGCTGAAGTGCTTGGATGAATCAGAGCCTTACTGAGAAACATTCCTGTAAATATATGGCCAAAGGGTGCCTAGATTTATGCCCAGTTTAATCTTATTAACTTCTCTGAGGCTGCATGGGGGGGGGATAGTCGGTGGAGGGGGTCAGTCAGCATGGAAATTGGTCCAGTATTATTAAAATGATAAAAATTAAATGTTTAAATGTTAATAAAATGTCACTCCAGTCTTTGCAAGCTCCCTTGCCCACTACGGTAATGAAATGCTGTTACAGATAATATCAGAGGCATCAGGTATTCACCACCACAGGATACTGGACTAGATGGATAAATGGTTTGATCAGGAATGGCAAACTTTCATTCATGTAACGTTTCACCCCAAGACCCATCCTTCCCTGAAAATGGAAAGGAATAGGAGTCTCCCCTAGGGATCTGGCTGGCTGAACAGGTCTCATAATTATAAAAAGAAACTGATTTGAGCAACGGAGCAGTTTCTATAGGAGGGGAAGAGTCCATCGTAATTGCTCCAAGGATGGAGGGATTAGTACTTGATTTACTGGTTATTTATTTCACCTATTACTGTGAACTGGGATCTTCATATAAAAATTAAAAAGGCAAATGATGTAAACTACTCACAGTGGGTTGGATTATTCAACACAACCACTCACAACGGTAAGGCAACAGCAACTAGAGAATACATTTCTTCCTGATCCAAACCTCCTAGACCTCTATTACTGGAGCTAAACAAGAATCTTCATGAGTCGTCAGCAGCATAGTACGTATGACACACAGCTAAGCAGTTTTGATTCCATCCTGTACTGGGCGACATTGGGAGACACACACACTAGCCAGTAGCGCAGTCACATAAATCAACAGTTGCTGTCACCAAATAAACTGCAGCAACTCAATTATCTGGAATACAATTTTATAAATAAAATAAAAGGAAGTAAACAAATGAAACCAGAAGAAAATAAACTCCCTGTGCTATCAAAGCTGCCCTTGGCAGGGTCTTGAAGATCACGAAGGGGAGTGAATTCCAAAGGCAGAGCCTCAGCTGGAAAAGCCCAGCCACCATTCCTGAATAGTTCAGTCCCAGGAACTGATGGCAAGAGCGCCCCAGATGACATTAATTGCTACCGTGTTTTTCAAACAGAGCTTTATAATGAAGCAAAGAGGCACAGATTATATTAAAGGTATATTAAAGAACAGTGTAGGTCTGGACTTAATACTACACAATTCCTGCACGTTGGTTTCACACTGAGGATAAAATAAAAAATGTTTGAAAATATTGATATTTTTAGTGCAGCGATAGGGCTGGGAGTTCATGAGCAGTGACTGTAATTAGCACAAATCGCAGCTCTGGACAGTTAAAAGTTCAGATGAATGAATTACACTGAGACGCCTTATCCACTGCTCTGATCTCTTGATTTCTTAGGATAAGTCACTCTGCAGTTTACCTCTAGAAGTCAGGTGGTAGCTCATTTGCAGATCGAGCACGAGGATGACAGTGCCATTTCATGATTGCTTTGCAGCCCCTGAGCCTACTTAGGAGGTGGCTGCCTATAGTTTAATTAGATGTAACCCTGGAGGGACTGATAGGCTTAGGTAAGGATATATTCCTCCACAAGCCACCCCTGGTTTTTGATGACTTTGCAGAGTCTATAATAGACCCTAGCCAGCCCAATGGAAAGCAGAGCCTGTCATGCTGTCCCTTTCCAGGCTCAGAAACACCCAGTGAAAATTTCATCACTGCCTCCCCAGCAGCAAAAGAGCAGGACAAATGCCCAGCAGAAAAGCGGCTAGATTCAGGATTAAGCCACCAAATTCCAATCCTTCCAACTAATATTCAGGGGTGTTTGGATCCTGGCCCACCCCTCAATGTTATGGCACCTGGGCCCCAAAACCTATGGAAGACTTAGCACAACATAAGCTAAGCCTATAACACACTGTAGAGAAAACACATGGGCAACATGCCTCAGAGAGTCACCACCCGGAGCACACAATGAATAAAACAACCCATCACTCACATAGCTGACAAAATACAAATCTTTATAACGACTAGATGTTGTGTTTACATAGCCCCATTCATTCGTTTCAGCTCCCAGGGGAGCAAAGAGGCAGGACTTAGAGGCAATTATATAAAGGAGATTCTCCGCTGAGGTTGCTGGAACAGACTCTGTGATTCTCTCTGACTCTCTAGCTTCCAAACTGACTACACACAGCCTGTGCTGCCTAGCATCATCACCTAGAGCACCTCCTATGTCCTGGCCTGGATTAAGCAGTCATGGAATAGACTGCTAACTACACTACATCATCCAGAAGGATCCAAAAGCACCTTCCATACTATGAGGCAGTCCTACTATGGCCAGCACTCTGACAGTGCAATGTAATTCATGCCCACTTTAAAGCTCCTTTAAAATGCAAGAGTTATAAACTAACCTGACTGTAATGACCTGAGTAAAGAGGGGCTAGAGTTTTGGTGCTGGAAATCCCCAATACCCGCTGATCATATGCATACTGGGCCTTACAGCTACGAATGAGCTGGATCCTGTTCCAGTTGAAGAACCCACCAAAGCTCCCATTGACTTCAAAGATGCAAGGACAGTCCCTATAAATGGAATGAAATTCACTCTCCAAAGAAAGCTAAAACTCTACAAAGCTCCCATGGAACCTTATCACGTTCGTTGCAGCTGCTCCCTGGGCACCTCGGCTCAACAATGCTCACGATTGTCAAGCCAAGTTTCACCTCAACACAAGGACAGCAAACGAAGCGAAGCCCGGTTTCACTTTTACCGTTTGAGAACTTAATTTAACAGGCCAGATGCTTAGCTGGCATAAATCCGTAGAGCTCCATTGATTTCAGTGGAGACATGCCAAGTGATGCTAGTTCAGATTCTGACCCGACATTCTGCATTCCACCTGATTCTTTCTGCATTTTCACAGTTTTCCCTACTGAATGAATGAGCAACTCGGCACCTACAATGTTGTCTTGCCAGTAAGGTCATGAATGACAATAGTTAAAGGCATTTAAATCTCTCACAGATTGCAATCAATGCACATAAGTCTGTTGCACGGAATGGCTAGATCACTAATGGCATTTGTAACCTTTCACTTCGAAGCTGATCTTTCCGATCCAGACTGGGTTACTAATGACTGAAAGTAACAGTCTGATGGCTGTTCAGTGACCTATGGAAAAGGGATTGCTTCGTCTCAGTCTGTTTCCTAGAGGAAACATGCTCATCTCACACAAAAAACCCACCATCACACTTGGCTCTAATTGGCCCCCATGTTTGCTGTCTCAGTAGAGAGGCCAATGATTGAATAGGCCATGGAGGCAGAACCTCACAGCCTAGAGGTGACCCCTCCCAGGTTAGCAGTTCAGCATGTTTGCAGTGGGAGAGTGCAAGGAAGGCTTACATCGCCAGTGCCCATCCTTTACCAGTCTTATGGATAAAAAGCAGACTTTAGCTTCCAGGGTGTCCATCCAGCCCCTTTTGCCAACACTAAATTCACTCAAACACCCAAATATTAATGATTGTTTATACAACAAACAAAACGACTTAATTTGTGGCAGGAAAATCACAGCCGTACATGTACACAGATTAAGTGTCATACATTTCTGCACAGGTTTTCAATAGGGTGCTGAGCTTGGGTAACAGCCACTCATCCCTAGGAAGAGTGGTGACAAAACCCGTAGTGACTGTGTGATGGTCACCATCTTGGCCAACACCAAGACTGAACCAGAGACCTCCAGAATTAAATCCCTGAGTGTCTACAGCTAAAAAGCCAGGCTAGCTCAGTGGGGCTGTAACAGACTCACATCCTCTGTGGATCGGATATAGATGGAGACATATCACAAACCCTGACCAGTGGGTTACAACTGTTCTGTTGTATTCTGTTGAAGCCAAGCTGACCTATTACAGTGACCAATTCCACTAGTTCTAAAGATTCTTTCTTGACCTAAATTCTGGGAAAGGACCTTGTATATTAACAGCAGCAAAATAAATTCTTGCCAGAGCTTGTGCATGATTTTTTTTATTGACGCTAATAAAGAAAAGCACCTATAAAGAGAAATATCTAATTGTGTCTGGAATAAGGAGGCCCATAGCATTGCAGCTGGAGAGTCCTACAGCAAACGTAATTTCAGATGGAATTTCACTGAGCTTGACTCTTTATGCACCCTCTGTCCAATCTTCTTACATTTTTAATGTTCAGAAGATAAAGAAGCTCTGCTCACTAGAGTCAAGCTTTGCATTGTGAATGGCTGATTCTTGGTATTTGGCTCTTTTCTCTGTACATGTATAAATCACATGTACAAATGTGTCCATTATTCATAACAGTTCAGTGAACCACTTGACCAGATATATTTGGGCTGATGGGCTGTTAGACCAGTGTTCACAGTTCATTTTCCAGGTTGTGCATGCAATTAAATATTTGGGACTGTTTGATTGGTCAACTCAGTCACAAGCAATGACTTCTGTTTTCTGATTGGATGACCTAAGGCAACGCTTTTCTGGCAACACTAATGTTGTCATGTGTGTACAAATAGCCATATCTACACAAATAAAAGCTTCTGCCTAAATGTTCTTGTGAACAAAACACAACTGCAAAAATGTCTGAAAAACAGAAAAGGAGTAGAACGGTCAGACTGAAGTGCCATTCAGATTTAACTACCAGGTTTGCACATTATTTTCCACTATTCACCCAGGTCTACTCCTCACCAAACATGAACTGCTTTTAATAATACACTCTGGTGGTGGCTATTTCAATCATACGTTACATTTTAAAATAGCAATATTATTTTTGGTAGCAAAATTGATATTGAAACTACAGATACCACATCCTAACCAAAACGCCTCTTCCCCAAATTTGGGGATGTTTAGATTGGGCTCAGTTCCAAACTTTGCAATGTGAGGATAATCTCTAATTACAACAGGATGGAATATGGCTAAAGGTTGCCAGGACTGTAAATAATTCACATTTTATTTTTTAACCATGTGGTCACAACAAGCAAGCAATTCAGCAATGCCTACAATAAACAGTTACTTTCATATACATTTCTTGGGTTGTTTAAGGAGAGAAGGTGTCTATTAACAGATGAAATTTTAGAAGATTGGGCTAAGAAATTTAAATTCTATTTATTTATTTTTTTATTTTAGTTCAACACATGGTAAACACAGAGTTGCTATCAAAAGACATCAGAAGAAATGGGCTATGTTGTCAGCACCAAGATATCAAGAGTAATGTCTTTATCCTCATCATTGTGTAAATTACACATACTTCTCTCTCCATGTCAAATGGCACAATATATGCATATGTCTCTTTCCTCTCCCCTTCATCTATTCTATCTACAAAAGAAGCTGTTAAAAGATAACTTTTGCTATCCAGTACAACAAATTACCACTCATACTACATTGATGGTGCTGAAGAAGATAGATAGACAGACCTATTCAAGGAAAAGAGGAAAATTGTTACATCTCAGATATCATTGTGTAGTATCTATTGGCAAATGCTAACTATTTAATAGCAATCATTCAAATTAATGGCTATCTAGATGTTTATAGTTTGCCCATCACCATTGTCTCTAGGCTCCATACCTCCAACTGAAAAGCACAAATTCCAACCAAAAGACCATTCACAGGCTCTCTGTGCATCAAAAAGAACCTCATGAAGACTAGGAGTTTTATAGCCTAATTTATGCACAGATGATAACTGGCTCCGGGAAGGTTACTCAGGCAAACTTCCACTCACTTTACTGGGTGTTAGCCTGCATGAGATATGCAAGACCGGGCCATTTGCCTCTGTAGCTAAGAGAACAGGTGTCCAGAGCAGTACTCTAAAAAGCAATGAATAAATGGATAAAAATACTGAAGGGAAATATAATGGAGTTAAGATAAAAGGCACTTCCCCACACATTTTAATATTTCACACCTGAATAGCTACAGCTTGAAACTCAGTTTCACCATTCTCACAACAAAATCATCTCTGGAATAACTAGTGCATTCAGGTTGAAATGGGTCCAAGTACAATGAAAGGGAGTTTGCGAGCATCATTTGTTTTCATGGCAAAATTAAGTTTTCCCTGGTTATCAGGTTTAATTTGTGATTCATTAAGCAACAACGAGAGCTGAGTAAACGATTTGCAGTGAATAATTCATCTGACAATTTTAGCCACTTTTTTTTTGGTGTGTGAATTATCCAAGAACATATTGATATTTACAGGATTGTTTGTCATTCATAATGATTCAACAAATATTTGAGTCTAACAGTCTATTGGTTGCTCACAAGATACTCACCACAACTATTGTTTAGGATATTAACTATCACAATTTGTTATTCATATAATATAGCTAGTCACTTCAGTCACCTGGCTTTGTTTTTACCCTCTGACAGGATGACTACCCAACCCACAAAGACTTTTCAAGATGGCTGGATTGAATACTCAAGTGAACAGATATTTACATAAGAACATAACAATGGCCATACTGGGTTAGACCAATGGTCCACCTAACTTTGTATCCTGTCTTCTGACAATAGCCAGTGCCAGATGCTTCAGAGGGAATGAACAGAACAGGGCAATTATGGAGTGGTCCATCTCCTGTCGGCCAGTCCCAACTTCTGGCAGTCAGAGGTTTAGGGACACCCAGAGCATGGGGTTTAGTTCCAGACCACCGTGGCTATGAGCCATTGATGGATCTATCTATCTATCCTATATGAATTTATCTATTTTTTTCACCGTTATACTTCTACCGTCACAACATCCCCTGGCAATGAGTTCCACAGGTTGACCATATGTTGTGTGAAGAAGTACGTCCTTATATTTGTTTTAAACCTGCTACCTATTAATTTCATGGGGTGGCCCTGGGTCTTGTGTTATGTGAAGGGGTAAAAAACATTTCCATTCACTTTCTCTACACTATTCGTAATTTTATAGGCCTCTATCATATCCCCGCTTAGTCACGGCTTTTCTAAGCTGAAAAGTCCCAGTCTTTTTAATCTCTCCTTTTATGGAAGCTGGTCCATTCCCCTAATCATTTTTGTGGCACTTCGCTGTACTTTTTCAGATTCTATTTGCAGGACTATTTGCATGACTACCTAATCTAGATGAAGAGTCACAAATGAATCTGTTTTGTACTGTTCACCCCCCTCTAGGAGTGATACTCCTTTTGTCCATTGAACAGTAAGTTTTTTGCTTGGGCAAAACGGAGGTCATGCAGCCCATCTAAAGACATTTGCCCGTCCTCCATGTCCTACAAGCCCACCCCCCGACTCTCCCATCCCCCTCCACACACACCTGGTCAAGGTTATTAACCAGCCAAAAGAAGAAATGCATCTGTCAGGTTAAAGGGAGCGAATAATCACCTAGTGCATCATTGCTGCGACAAGCACCCCAGGACACGAGCTGGAGTCAGAACATGTCCTCTTCAATTAATCCAAAATGATGTGTTATGACAATGAAGTCAAATGAAAACTTTAAAGGTGACTCACACTGTTACTTTTAAAAAGCACAGATAAATAAAATCTCAGCTCACTGGGAGGGGAAAGGCAGCCCCAGTAAAAGGACCATGTGCAGAGGAATCCCACAGAGCTAGAAGAGGGATGGGACCGACCCCAATATCAGTGGCAGCTCCACAGTCCTTCTACGGCAACCTACCACCCCTTGGCTGGAATAGGGGCTGCAATTCCCACAGACCCACATGTAGAGGGGTTGAGCCACTGGCCATGTCTCCGTCCTTTCCTTGGCCTGTCCCATCCCTGCTGGCCTATGTCAAACTAGAATGGAGACCAACTCCTTTGTTTGAAGGTAGTGTGGAGTCCCCTGTGCAGCTGCTTCCCACCTGGTCCTCTGCATGTAGATCCTACTTGGCTGGGGACTTTCTAAGCCCCTTGTGCTCTTGGGATAATCATTACAAATAAATCAACTTTAAAACAAGTCAGTTTCTCCTTTCCTCACCTGCTGAGATCCAGGGTTCTGAGATTCATTCCCCCATCACAGTTAGCACCCAAGGCAGCATGAAGAATGGAGCTAGCTCCCTGCTCTGCTTTAAGGGTTAGGGATGTTACTCAGGGGAGCCTGAGGAATACACACATTCCTGGATTCATGTCTTGATAACAGGTAAACAGTCTCACAGTGCAAACCTTTCAAAGAAAAGCTAACCCTGAGAGATACGGTTTCTCACTCTCTTTTGCTGGATCTCTATCCTCCCTGATTATCTTTGGAGCATGGGCAGCCTGATTTGCATTATGGGTCCCAATCCTTACTCACGCGACCTTAAAGTCAATGAGAACATTTGCAGGACTTAATAATTAGCATTACTAAATAAATATTTTATAATATTACTAATAAATGTGATTTATTATAATTTGAAACAAATAAACTATGGTTCTTCACTCTAAGAATTTATAACCCAGGGGTCTGATGCGGTAGCTGTGCACTTCAGCGAGGGCTTCGCAGGGTAAGGACTGTGTAAAAAAATGAATCAAAACTGTTGGTGTTTGCTCCTACAAGCAGTTATATACAAAGAGGGGCTTGCACTGTAAAAGTCAAACCTGGATTGGATCCAAACTTCCCAAGAGTCTGAAGTTGTCTGGGGTTTTGATTCAACTCATTGCAGTTGGGAGTGGATCTGGACTCTCCCAGGAGAACGCTGTTCCAGGGTCTGTTCAGCCTATCTTTAATTATATTATATGTTAGTATTAAAATGTTGGTAACCTATCAATAAATCTTGATAACTAGTATAGAATTCATATTTTCAGACAAATGCATGTCTAATTCAGCACCCAGTAAGGGATCAAGGTCACTACTTCTTGAGTTGGGAATTTGTAGAAAATGTGCTATATAGTGACATTGTAGAACATTCCAGTAACGAAGAGATCATAAGTTTTTCACAGCAATTCTTTTAGCCAAATAGATGGAATCTGCTTTAGTGGATTTCAGACTCTGAATATAAATTGTACAGTGAGTAGTGCATCCCCACATCATATCAAAGATCAGATAAGAATGGCAAAATGATAACACTGATAGACTGCCATGGTTGCACATGGGAAACAAGTGATGACAAGGGGCCTGTATCCACAGGGACTCCATCATACCATGGTTCCTACATACATTTATATATGGATAACAGAGGCAACTTGTGAGCTCCCAGTTCTATCAAGTGGACTCAACAAAGTTTCTTTAGTGAGAAATGCAAGCTTAGGCTATGTCTACACTGCACTTCTTTCAGCGGCACAGCTGTGCCGCTACATCAGAGCCGCTGTAAGGTACGCAGCGTAGTTGCTCTTTGCTGGCAGGAGAGAGCTCTCCCGCCAACAAAATAAACCCACCCCCAATAAGGGGCGGTAGCTGTGTCGGTGGGAGAGCACCTCCCGCTGACATAGCGCTGTCCACACCGGTGCCTTCTGTCGGTAAAACTTTAGTTGGTCAGGGGTATGTGTTTTTCACACCCTTGACTGACAAAAGTTTTACCAGCAAAAGTGCAGGGCAGACATAGCCTTAGCTTATGCTACTTTATAGTAAATCTTTGGTCAAAGACACTGAAGTGAACTGAAACCTTAGCAAGAGATACTGAGGTTTTACTGAGGCTGCTGGACACAGACAGCCCCTGTGGTTCTGCCTTTCTCTTTAGCACTGATTAACCTATACCAACTACTGTCACCACACAGGCTCTCCCTAGGTCCTGACTTAGACCACACAGTCATGGAATGGACTTCTGACTACAACCCCCAGTGGAACTGCACAGAGTGCAATGACCCCAGCTGAATGTGCCCTACTTACCTCACTTTCCTCACGGTGGTTTTATTCTAGCTAATGCATCTTTTCACTGGTACAACTCGCAACTGAGGTTGAAAAACAGACTTGGCAAACCACATCCCCACTATCCAGGCTAATATCATTTTGTAATTTGAAGAAATTAATATCAATTGCTGCAAACATCTGAGATATTCACTTTGGGAAAATGGCTGCTAAGTATACCCAGTAAGTACCCTTCAAAGACATATCATAAGGAATTTTACTAGAGGCCTAAATATGTACTCCCAAATAGAAATAAGTGGCTCCTAAGGAGCTGTTATAGTCCAGTGAGTCAGTCTGCATTTAAACAACCACTATGAAAATGGAAAATGATCTCCAGTGGGTTCATTTATTTTTGTTTTATGGCCCATTTCTGCAAAGAGAAATGCATGAGATATAAAAGTAGCCTCCCTTTTTCATAGGCCCCTGTTCATCTTACTTGGCAACAGTTTTTCATTAAGTTATAACATCTTTGATCTAATTCTCCCAAAAAGATTTTCAAGTGACTTTATGGGCGGGGCAATTGCCTTCTGTTAGGACTGCACTGATGGAGTAACAGAAACTCTGTCAAACCTATGACTTCAGGATAGGAACCTCTGTCTTTCTCATACTTCTCTTTTAATCTTGTTGGTCACTTTCACTTTGGCACTATTGTTCCTAATTACGCCTAGCTGAGATTTTTACTAGTTAATTCTGATGTATCTGTTCTCTGTTTTCATCCGAATAGTTAAAAGACATATTTGGTATCACATAGATCATGAGAAAACCACAGCATTCATTAATTCATTATGTCCTATGTCTAATCTGAGGAAGCTCTCAGTGTAACAAGGACAGAAAAAACAATCCTTTCATCAGGTTTATCCTTATTCAAATACGGATAGGCATAGGCAATCAAATATGATAACCGTCAGTTACTGTCCAATGCAGGGTGAGTGTCACTATAACTGCGGAAGAGTTAAATACAGGGAAGAAAGCCTTCCCCCAAATTATCTCCATAATGGATCACACCAGCATTGTGAATCTGAATGTCCCTGAATTCTGGAGGGTATAGGGTTGGCCAGACAGAAGCTTACATGGGAAGTTCAGATCCAGCTCTGAGCAAAGTTCAGGGATGTGTGGTTCTGAGGCTTCATTGTGCTCATTATGGAGACAGAAGACCCATCTTGTTAGATCTTTGCTTGGGGCCTTTGTCTTCATACCTGTCTGTAAAGCAGCTAGAACTGCTGTGATCACTCTGCAAACAATGATTAATGAGAGGGGCCAGCTACAAAGTTTGAAGCCAAAGTATTGGAGTGTTCAAATATGGGCAGTTGGTTGATGCCCATCTCTCCGGTAGTCAGAAATCTCAAGAGAATGCTTGCTCAGTTGAGCTCTGCAGTCCAGTTTCTTCCCCTCAAATGTAGTACTAACAAGGTTGCCTAAACAGTGCTACTGCCTTTCAGGAGACTGTGTCATTTTGGCAGCAATACGATGCAACAAAGGATAACTCCCACCTCTAAGGCAACAGCACTATTAGATGACCTTGAATGCAGGTTCAGGTCACTGTCACATGGACTGAGAACAGGCTTAAGGCTCCAGAGCACAGGGCAAATATACACAACAACATATCAGAAGTGAGAAGTTGTCTAGCAAAGCAGTGGAGGGGCTGGTGCTAGTGCTGTCTTGGTTAACATCTTCATTAGTACTGGCCTGGAAGCAGCGCGGTAAGAACATTTGCGGATGATAAGAACAGGGAGTACCGCAAACACTGCTGAGGACAGAGAAATACCACACCAAGGACCTAGAGGCATTAGAAACTTCAAGCAAAACACGGTTTAAAAAATGAGATTGAATTTAAATGCAAATGAATACATCCCAAGGTAAATAATCCAACATGCATATTCAATGGGAGAGAGACACTTGGGGAGCAATGATGGTGAAGGAGGCTCATGGGGCAGAAAATTAGACATGAGTTTGAAATGCAATTTGGCAGGGGGAAAAAAGGCGGGGAAGGGAAAATCGGTGAGATTTTAGGGTTGCACCTGCAGAGGCACACACTGTGGCACTGGCAGAGGGAGGTAATAGTTCCTCCCTACATCAGTGGTTCTCAACCAGGGGAACATGCATGCACCTCTGGGGGTACACAGAGGTCTTCCAGGGGGTCCATCAACTCATCTAGGTATTTGCCTAGTTTTACAACAGGCTACCTAAAAAGCACTAGTGAAGTCAGTACAAACTAAAATTTCATTCAGACCATGACTTTTTTTATACCGCTCTATACACTGAAATGCAAGTACAATATTTATATTCTAATTCATTTATTTTATAACTATATGGTAACAATGAGAAAGTGAGTAGATTTTCAGTAACAGTGTGCTGTGATACTTTTGTATTTTTAGGTCTGATGTTGTAGGCAAGTAGTTTTTAAGTGAGGTGAAATTTGGGGGTACACAAGACAACTCAGACTCCTGAAAGGAGTACAGTAATCTGGGAAGGTTGAGAGCCACTGCCCTACATGATTTGGGTGAGACCAACCCTGCATTCAGTCCTGAGCCACTCATTTCAGAAAGATATTGACAACATAGAAGGAGTTTAGAGAAGAGCAACAAACAATAATCAGGGGAGCTGGACGGATTTATTTCTGAGGAACGAGTAAAAGCACTAAAGTTTGGTTAAATCACAATTATGGGGGAGGTGATGATAGTCTATAAACAGTAACAGGGAGCCGAATTATTTCAGGTGGTACCAGTGGGCATAGCTAGGAGGCACAAGATGTCACCCTAAGACGGCGCCTGAAGTTGACAGGCAAAGATCCACTAGAGATGGTGCATATCAGCACTAATGACATTGCATCTCACAGGGTGCAGATCACTTCAGAGAACATGGAAGAATGTTCAACCAATTTTTTGGGGCATCCTTTTTGATCTGTGAGTGAGGCAAGACAGAAGGCAGAAGATTAAGGAAGTGGACCACTGGTTAGGTAAGTGCTATAAGACAGAGGAGTTTGGTTTTGTGAAACACTGGTCCCCCTTTTATGGGGAAATGGAGCTGTACAGTTTAGATGGCCTCCATCTCAGCAGAAGGGGAACGAATCCTTTTGGGGATGGGCTGGCTAGAGTAGTCAGGAGGGCATTAAACTAACCATAAAAGGGGAGGGTGAAACGAGGGAGCAAACCAACACTCATTTCGCACAAAATCAAGATATTAAGAACAAAATTAATCAAGAAATGAAAGGATATGAAGAGAAGAAAAATGTTAATTGCCTGTACACCAATGCTAGGAGACTGGGTAAAAAACAAGAGGAACTGAAATTGCTCATTTAGGAGCATAAATTTGATGTGTTGGTATTACTGAAACCTCGTGGGTGATTTGCATGATTGGAATGCTAAAATTAACAAGTATAACCTATTTAGGAAGGATTGGTTAGGCAAAAGAGGAGAGGTACTTGTATTCTATGTCAAAAATGGCATTGTCTTTTTCCAAGTCACTGACAACTTGGAAGAATATGATCTTGAATGCTTATGGATCAATGTCCTAACAGATAACACACAAGATGGAGGACTAGTTGGTGTCTGCTACAGACCACAGGATGACTGGCTCCTTAAGCCCCTGTCTATTTCATGTAGGGTAAAAAAACTGAGTTTTCATGGGGGACTTCAATCTGAGTGACATATCCTGGAGGCCTCATGCTGCCAGTACTAAAACATCCTCAAAATTTCTAAATACTGTAGATGACAATTCTCTAACTCAAAAAGTGTTGCATCCGACATGGGGGAATTCTCTATTAGATCTTGTCTTAACAGATGAAGAGGAACTGATCACAGAACTAAACACAAGTAATCATGACTTGATCACATTTGTTATGTGCAAACGGAATGAATTCCAATATATAATGATATATAATATATATACTTGGTGCTTTAAAAGGGCCAATTTCACAAAGTTGAAAACAATTTTGAGTCAAATCAGTTGGGAGAAATAATTTAAAACAACAAGTTTAGATAATAAATGGGGATTGTTTAAGAACATTTTATTAGATACCCAAAAAGCCACAATCAAGAAAGAAGATCGTACTGGTTTAAAAAAAAACCCAACCAAGCTTAGAGGGAAAATGAAGATTAGCTGTAGGAACATTGGTTTGTATTACAGCAATGCCAGATGTCATAATCAGCCCAGAGGTCATAATCAGCCCAGGGCTCTGTTGTGCTAGGCCAGGGTTCTATTGTGCTAGGCCCTGTACAAACATGGGATATAGGTCCTTCTCCAAAGATCTTACAATCTAATTTATGGATAGGCTGAGAATAGTCTCCCCAGGGAAATGGTGAAAGCCCTGAGATTACTTGGGGCATTTAAAACTAGACTGGACAATGCACTAATAAATGTGCAACAGCAATTGTCACGATTACAGTATCATTATTGTAAGCCCCATGTCAGAGAGTTGCTTCATTATCCAAATACTCTCTAAAAATCCCTGGTTTTGGAGCACTCAAATATTTTCCAGTCACAGTACCATTTATACAGAGCAATCAGAATCACAATTCTCCAATCTCAATACCGTGGTATTCAGGTACTCTACATAGGTGAGCTCTACGCTGCTACTCCTGTAGTACAGATATCATCTTCTCAGACTTTCCATCTCGCCCCTGACAACACCAGCCTCCGGTTTGCTTTCCTTGTACACACAGTGCTGAAAGCTCAGGGCAATTCTCCACAATAACTTCCTAGACTCCCTCTCCTTCCAGGTCAACACGCTGAAACAGTTTTGTCTTTCTGCTACTGTGTCTGTACGTGGGGTTTAGCTTTTTCCACCCTTCTTACTTAGCACTTAGAGTTCCTGAACCACATACTGGCATTCTCACTCTAATAGACAAAAAATAACCAGGCTTCCATTAAAGGCCATGGAAATTTAGCTCCTCAAATAACTCTTCCATCTTAATTCAGCTGCCATATAAGGCAAGTGGAGTTTTCCAATGTTTTCAATGGGTAGAGGGTCAGGCCCTCAAGTAGCCCTAGTTTAAATATTTATATTCAATATATTCCAAAAGTCTGCAATGTATTTAAATAAAGGAGTCTGCAATACAACAGATTTCAACTCAAGCCATTATTTTCTCAGGACTAGAACTTGCAGAAATAACCTCCAGGCTCTCTTCCACTAGGGCCTCATAGAGCAACTGGGGAGTGAGTTATTCAGTTCTTGCAGGAGTGTCCATTTTATAAATTAAAACATGTATCCTTTGTTGTTGGGGTTCGTTTGTTTGAGCGTGATACTGAGCACACCCTGGAATAGAAATAGTCTTACCTGATGTATCACGCCTGTTATATACAGGACCTGTTTCTTCTCCCTGCCAATTTCCATTCATCTCCACTTCCTGGTTTCAGCTGGGATAAGCAGTAGAATTAACCAAAACACAGTAATGCATTTGCATTTGCGTGTGTGTGTGTGTGTGCGTGCCTGTGTGGGTGCACGTGCACCACATATCAATGCCCTCTACTGGAAGGAATCGGAACAGCTCAAATGTACGTCATTGGCCAGTGGTTCTCAAACTTATTTGATCGTGTTCCCCCGCCCCTCCGCGCTTCTTTGTGTCTGTAGTAACTTGTGCTCCCTCCTCCTGCCACACAAATCCATATACCAATAAAACAAATCAATGTGCACCCCTCATTAAATATTAAAAACAGTAAGGCATTGATTCAAAGAGAGCCAACAATCCATTGTAATAAGAGCAAAAGCAAAATTGCAACTGCGGTCGATGCTTACAATTCAATGTGCACACCTCCTCGTAGCGGACAGATTAACGTACAGATAGCAACGACTCTGTATAATGCTATTCAAGCTTAGCAGAAATCCATCAAAATGCACAGCACCATCTCGAGTCAAATGCACTGCTCCATCGGAGGACTGCTATGTCAGGAGGAATCAACTTTCCTAGTTATTCATTGCTGCGGGCAAAATGTGCACAGTAAAGGTTTTTCCCTACATCTTCTCACGCCGCCCCAGAATCCATTCAGCACCTCTCCAAAGGGGCCCGCCCTCCAGTTTGAGAACCTCTGTCATATGCCTCACACTAGTGACTGCTACTGGAGATTCTCCTTTGTCTCCCAGGGCCAAGCTCACCCTGTGCTTTTGGAGCAAGAACAGCCTTCCTCCTCGGCACTGTGAATTTCTGAGTGGCCTCGCTGTACAGCACAGCAACACCTGTGAAATTCCTAGGGGAGCAGAGATTTGTTACCGAGAAAAGAAAATTCTTGCAGTCTTAAGACATGTGCAGACAGCAGGATGCATTAGAAATCTCACAAGAAAACCGGTTCTTACAAGTACTCCAGCCTGAATTCCAGGCAAACAAAAATTGTGGTGCCGATTCAAGAAAGCACTTATGCACGTGCTTAAGCCCATCTCTATTCAGAAAAACATGTGCTTACATGGTCCCTGAAATAGGGCTGCTTTCCTGAATAGGGACCTAAACTCAGACTGGATTTTGGAATCGTATCTGAACCCCAGTGCTGCTCTCTGCGCTGTGGGCTGACCCACACAAATGTAACACAGGTCACCATTGTATGTAGTGCTCTTTCTCTTACAGTGGTCTGTGTTGTTGAGAAGCTCTGCAGCATGTGACGCGCAAATTCTTTATTTTGCTGCATTTGCCATTTTCCTAATCCACCCCATCCTTCCATTTCCCAAATCCCCTCCTGTCCTTCTGCTGCTTTCCATTTATTTCAGTGCTATTCCTTGCACGTTTGCAGAAGCATTTCAGTTGCTTTGGCCCTTTTGAACTTGCAAAATTAATTTAAAATGACTGCAGATTTCACCCGCCCTTTTTAAATATCTTCAAGACTTTTTCTTAACACAGTGAGGGGCTCAAAAAACAAATTAATTTCAATCGGCTATGTCTTCAGCTTCTTGGTTTGCAGCTTTTTTCTTTTCTTTCTTCTAAAGCATAATATTTTGGAGCTATTACCCTGGACTGCAGATATCCATCTGGTTAGCTGTTCAGCAAAGACTTAGGTCAGTATCTACAATATTTTTGCAGTTGCTTTCATACAATGTTATGGCTTTTAAAGTAACAGCCCTGGAGGCTGAATGGGAGTAGTGGGGAACTGTACCAACGGCAGTTCTCAGAAGCATTCTATCTATGAAAGAGTGAAGCAGGCACTGAGTGGGTCCTATACTTTCTTTTTCAAAATGCAGCATGTGTTTGGTTTAGAGTCAGCCCTAGGAAGGCCAGCCGCTGGTGTTCAGCAGGGCTCCCCCAGAACTGCACACACTGATAACCCTAGTGACTGAGCGATAACCCCCGTTTTCCTCACTGATAACCCTAGCTCCTGAGTGATAACTCCATTGCCCTCCAGTGATACACTTCATGATAACCCCAGGTGCTGCTGAGTGAGCAGATAAAAACGCAGGAGCAGTGGGAGAAAACTGACAGAACACCAAATATGCAGCCCTGGCCATGATGAATGTTCCCCTAGGATTAATCTGTTAAAAAAAACAAAACTACTATTGTATCAGCCAATGGCCTTGGGACTTCTGTGTGATGAAACAAGCATAATGTTTGCCTTGCTTGAAAAGGACAGCAGTATCAGCAAGGGGCAATCACACCAGTCAGAATGCCTGGCAGTTCTAGAACTCCTTCATTCCAAAGCACTTTGCAGAGACAATCCTGCAGTCCTTACACAGGCAGAATTCCCACTCACTTCACTTAGGGTATTGCTCACACAAGGACTGCAGGATTGAACCCAGATATGCAGGGATCCTTTTAGCCCTTCTTCTCTAAAGTATCGCCACTTCTAAGATGGAACCTGGCAACCCTTTAATAGCTCATCACACCACTACACCAACATTTTGAGGCAGGAAATGAAGAAGAATCCTAGATACCAACAATTCTCAAACTATCATCCTGGGATCACTGCTGGTCCACAGAGCACTTGCTGGTAGTCTACAGAGAGCTGGCTGGTCACATGGTGCTGCCTCTCCTTGTTTCCAGCAGCTAAATCTCATTAAAAGACAGCTAAAATATATTCATTGTTTCCTTAATGCTACTTTGCACATAAACAGTTTCTGCGGTTCCTACCAGAATATTATCTGAAGGATAATGGGAGGCAGTCACATGATCACAAATAGCAGGTGAGGTGTCTACCAGATTCTCTAGTAGGTTGTGGTCCATGCTGTGAAAAAGTATGTGAATCACAGCTATTTCCAGTTAAAACTGAAGGAGGGGGGATGAAGGGACGTGGAATGTAGTTACCTGAGTAAGAATTTGGTCAGCACATGGCAACTTAACACCTTGACTTGCACACAAGCTTTAATTACCACAGCTGATCAGAATCTTCGTTTTGTGACTCATGCACAACATAGATAGGAAACTTTCAATTTTTCTCCCTCCTGATTTACTTTTATTAACATATTTCCATGGCTGCATTCTCAGTGGGGATGGGCCAAGCTGTGAAGTTTTGACCCAGTTTTGAATTTTCCCCAAAGTTTGAAGGGGGTGGTCCAAATCCAAGATTCCATTTTGGACCCATCTCTTATCAATACTGACTCCATTTCCTGAGGGGAAGCAGAACGAAGTAGAGCTGGTCAAAAAAATTTGAACAAACTGTTTTTGTTTGGGTTTGGGTTTTTTTTCTTTCTTTCTTGTTGAAAAGTGGCCTCTTTTTTAAAAACAAAAAATTTCACAAAACAAAAAAGCTGCTGAATTTTTTAAATCTTTTGGTTTTCATTAAGACTTTTGTAACATTTTTTATTGAAAACACTGAAATGGCAATTGAAATTTTTCATTTATCAAAACAAAAAAAGCTTTTCATAACCATTGCATAATGGTTTGGATAAAAGAAGACATTTAATTTAAAAAATGCCCGCATTTTCAAAATACCTCAAAATGAGTCCATTTTGAGCGCTGCAAAGTGGAAATAACTGAGAAATTTAAATGTTTCCATTATTTATTTTTACTAGTTCTAAATATGAGTAATTAATGTGATCCCACTGGTGTCACATACCTCCACTGTATCAATTCAGAGCTCTGCTTACAACACCATCTTGTCAAATTACTCTATAATTAAGGTTTCAGAGTAGCAGCCGTGTTAGTCTGTATTCGCAAAAAGAAAAGGAGGACTTGTGACACCTTAGAGACAAATTTGTTAGTCTGCCACAAGTCCTCCTTTTCTTTCTGTAATTAAGGACAGTTAATGGTTAGTTATGGTTTTGCCAGGGATACTGAGCAACTCTAGTTAACCTGACAGAATTTGTTATATTGGTAAAACATGAACTAGAGCAACGCAACAGGTGGAAAATCCAGTGTCAATCCCTGAGGTCCTGTTTGAATCAAAGCAACACCTTCCTTCACTGAGCAAGACGCTGAAGATTCTTTAGGAGACAAGTGTAGTGATCCTACTTACAAAAGGTTTGGAAGTTCAGTTCAGAAGAGGACTGGGAGGGTCAGAGGGATCTCAGAACCTTCTCTAAACTATCTGACCTTTTGAGTTTGCAGAACTGGCTGGATATCTCTTAAGGCAGGCTATTTTAGAGAGATTCCTGGTGGCAGCCATTCTTATTGGGCTGCAGCAGCTTTCATTCCTGGACACTAGTAGGAACCAAACTGAAATAAAAAGTTCAGCTGAGATTTGGGGCAAAAATTCAGGTGAGTTATCAAAAAGTATACAGCCATCTCCAGTAATTAACACAACTACATAGCAAGCTTGAGGTCAGACAAGTAAAAATATATCATAGAATAACTATCTGTCTCCTCTATGCAGTAATGGCAAATAAGAAGTCTAATGAATGCACCTTATTGATGTGTATATTTAGAAAGCATGTGCATCTATTAGCTTAGTGGCCTCTGCCTTTAGGCCAGGGTGTGGCATCAGTATCAAGTTGGTGATGTACAAAGTTGTGACAGGAACTGCTTTCTCTGTGTATTGCATGCTGAAGTCTGCTGCTGTATATTCCTACTAAACTAGGACAGGCTAGTTAGTTATTGGCTTATCCTTGGACAATGATTGTTTCTAGTAAGATATGGACTCTAACCCTGCTCTCAGAGGAAGCAGGAAAGGATCAACCCCAGAACGTTTTATCCAACCGCCTTAGATTTTAGTGGGCTGGATAAAACTGGACCCAAATCTACACAGATTCAACACCCAACTGATGAGACTTTTCAAGAACAGAACCAACGCAGTCTGGAAATAAAGACGGAGCTATCCTTTACATCTCTGCTTTCAACCAGCTCCTAGGACTGAAAGGGTGAGGATCAGTCACTCATCAACAGGGCATCCCCAATCAATGCTTCGGTCCATCGCTATTCTCCAGCTCTGGCTCCTAATGACAGACTTCCTTTTTGTTGTTGCTATAAATAACTTTAAAATGCTACAGAACAAAGGCAGGGTGCAAAGGTTCAGCTGCAGCCAGTTGAATGGATAGTGCTGAACACAGTTGCATTTACATTAAAGCCACGGCAGCTGAAAGCTTCAACATAGAGCCCTGCCAACTCATTTGTTCTCATCTCTCCCGTTTTCCGTTCTCTCCCGAGGTGCTCATGCAGTATTGGGTTTGAGACAGGCACAGTGCCCAATACTGCTCCTGCTGAAGATAATGGCAAATCGCCTATTGACTTTGATGGAAGCAGTATCAGGCCCATTGTGTTGGCAAGCTTCCCTGCGTTGCTATAGCTGTGCCAATGCACAGCAGTCCCAACTTGGGGCGCTCCCTGCTATTCCAGTCCAGGTCACCCACCAACCAATAGCCCTCCTGGTGCTGCCCAAACTCCAACTGCAACACTCATTACGATTCTGTATGTCCGTGCATCTCTGTTCTGGCCTGCAGTACCTCTGCTTTCTAAAAACTCCATAGCCCTCCTGATGGCTTCCAAGTTCGTGTCACAGTATGAGTGTGGTGACATAGTGAAGCCATCAAGTCTCCCTTATTGAGCAGACTGAGCCCACCAAAAACTGTCAAGAACTAAAGCAGTATAAGAATCCATTGCAAACATCCAAATCCCTTGATATTGTTCCAGCAATATTACCAGCAAAATTCTTCTCCTCTTGAATAAATATCCAATTATATTTGTCTTTAAATGTCTTTTCCACAACTTTCCCAATCCCTCCCATTGTACGGAAACATTCCCACCAAATCGCCTTCAAACTCTGGTGGGGGAATGCTCGTGGCTTGGGCTAAAAGCTTGAGAAACTTTCCTTCACAGGCTGATACTTTCCAATTATTCCTCTTTGCTGTTAAATAATTCAAGGCCACTGGAAAGGTCATAAATATAGCAAGCAACAGAAAAACTGACTCAGAGCTGGACATGGGAGTTCTGCACTCCAAGGCCTTTGTGGATTGCAAAGAGCAAGGACTGAAATGAGAGACTTGGGTTTGAAGAAGACCATCTCTAGTCACAAGGGACAATGATTTGGATGCCTACATGCTAATCCTAGGCGACACTGGTCTCAGTACGGTTGCATGCAGACAGATGTCCAACACCACAATTGGCACTAATCACCTCCCTTATTGGCACCCATTAGCCAAGATGTCAATGAACAAATGGGCATGGACTATGCAATGAGCTATCCTTTCACTGGCAGAAGTTAGCCCTACAGAACAGGGTTGAGGCACTTTGCAAGGTTGGATAGAGGGTGCGTGAACTTCTTGCCTGAGAGCTAGCAGTATGTCTGTCTTCAGGATACACAGAACATTTCAGTTTCCAGGGCAAGACTCTAATACTTTTCTGTTACAAACTTAAACAAACCACTTGTGACCCAACTGAGCTAAAATATTCCCCCCACTATACCTTGTAAACTGTCTTGGTTTAAAAAACACAAAGTTTCCCTGCAAATCAGAAAGCAATGCCAAGGCAGAGAGGGCTGGGTTAGTCATCAACTTCCTTGCAGGGGCAGCAATTTATTTGTAATTCATTTAAGCTCTTCAGAAGATCAAGATCAGATATTCCAACCGACCTTCACCTATCTGGCTTCCTAACACTTCATTTAATAATTAATATGATATTATTTATTTTATTCTATCATATTATAATTATATATGTATTTAGAATCATCAGCTAAACAGGTACATGGAATCACAAGGACTCCACTTTGATCACCTGTCTGGTGCCTTTCAGTCTCAATTCCCTCTAATATTAAATCAGGTCATTTTTTGCCTTCTGGCTTTTCTGCACAGATACCACAGGAGCTGTGGAAAACTATCACTTTCCATGGGAAACCCTGAGACTCAAAGGTGGGTACCTCAGATGTAAGAGTCCTGTACCACACCTGTTGCCTTGGATTAGTTTTTGTATGAGCTAGGTTGTCAGGTCTTCAGGGTATCGTGTAATTCTGCAATGTTATATAAATAAGTAATAAGAATAATTAAATAAATAACTCTGGGCTAAAACCTGGTTCATAAAGTGGTGTCACCCTGGGTTTTTACAAATTCAACTCTTTACAAATTAGAAAGAAAGAAAGAAAGAAAGAAAGAAAGAAAGAAAGAAAGAAAGAAAGAAAGAAAGAAAGATTGTCTGAGGCTTCCCTATCACAAAGGGGTTTAATTGTTTAATTTTCCAAAATCCCTGGTATGGTTCCTTGATAACAGAGAAACCATCAAAGACTAAATCTGATTCTTCTACCACTTGCACCACTTTGAAACCAGCGTCACTCCCGTGGAATTACTTCTGGTTTATACTAGTGAACAAGAGATCAGAATCAGCCCCTCTGGTTCCAGGGTAGGGGTGGCCTATCTTCCCTAGAAAACTCTTCTATGAGGTTGTATTTCAGAGGCATACAGAGAATGGAGGGAGCCCTCAGAAGTTTAGGGAGAGTCTGTTCATTCTTGGGTAACTGCCCAACAATTTCAATGCCTATCTAATCCAAACCGGATTCTTCCATTGCTAATCACAACAAAGTAACACCAATGGCATCGTATTCAACACTGTAACATATTACCATTAACAACTAATAATCTGTAATAGACAAGCACATGCTTCCCACCTGCCCATGCCCACAGCCATGCCCATCAAACCCATAGACAAACCCATGCAAATACATATGCGCATACTCATACACACAAACACACGCACTCATGCAATCTGTTCCATCTGAGCATTGGAGGACCATGTAACATATCACAATTCCCTCTTAGGATGCAGTGTTTATGGAATTTATCATAGATCCGTTGCATTATATATGGTACTATGACTTTGAAGGATGGTTTACCGAGACAAAAAATATAAAATATGGTTCCTCCCCTTAAGAGCTAAATGAGATGGAGCTAGAGGATGAAATTATCCATAGGATGAGATCTGCTCTCAGGGACACAAATTTAAATCTGAAGCTACTCCACTAACTTCCTTTGGGCCAGATCTTGCTCTCAGCTACGAAGTGGAGTTTCTCCAGATTTACCTTGGTATATCTGAGAGCAGGATCTGACCCAAAAGAAGGGGTTGGAAAAGGAGAGACAAGGGCTAAAGCAAAGAAACACCATGTGTAATATTATAACCAATAGGAGTCATATGCGCTCTGATATTTTAATCAGCGACTGCAAGAGATAAAAAGTGCATTTTGACAGTTAATTAGGGTTGCCAATTTTCTAACTGCACAAAACCGAACACCCTTGCCCCAACCCTGCCGTGCCCCTTCCCAAGGTCCCACCCTAACCCACCCCCCACTCACTCCAGCCCCCCCCTTCTTCGCTTGCTCTCCCTCACCCTCACTCACTTTCACTGGGCTGGGGCAGGGGGTTGGGGTGCAGGAGGGGATACGGGCTCTCTGAGGGGGCTCAGAGCTGAGGTAGGGGGTTGGGGTAGAGGAGAGGGGGCGGGGTTTGGGAGGGAGTTAGGGTGCGGGAGGAGGTTCTGACCTAGGGCAGAGGGTTCAGGGTGCGGGCTCCAGCTGGGTGGCACTTACCTCAGGTGGCTCCTGATCAGTGGCACAGCGGGGCTAAGGCAGGCTCCCTGCCAACGCTGGCTCTGCACTGCTCCTGGAAGAGGCCAGCATGTCTGGCCCCTAGGTGGAGGCCAGCCAGGCCTCTCTGCATGGTGCACACTGCCCGCATCCGCTGGTGCCATCCCCACAGCTCCCACTGGCCGCAGCTCCCAGCCAATGGGAGCTGCGGAGACAGTGCTCGGGGCAGGGACAGCATGCGGAGCTTCCCTGGCTGCCCCGCGTCTAGGGGCCAGACATGCCAGCTGCTTCCAGGAGCAGTGCGGAGCCAAGATAGGCAGGGAGCCTGTCTTAGCCCCGCTGCACCGCTGACCGGACTTTTATCAGCCTGGTCAGCAGTGCTGACTGGAGGCGTTCTGGTCGAAAACTGGATGCCTGGTAACCCTACACTTAATCCGATTTAATAATCTGTCTCAGACACTGCTCTAGTCTTTGGGCCTTTAGATTTGGAAGTCCAGATCTGCATCTGCAATAAAAGGGTCCTCTTTCTTTGCCTGACTCACTACAAAACCATCTGATCATTCCAGATACCTAGCACTTCTATTATCTCTTCTATTTTCATACTGAGTTGGCTTGGTGCATTTCTAAAAAGCACTTAAGTGGGAAAAATCTATGTACTGTTACTTCAATGGGAGGGATTTTTCCTCTCATGACTGATATGAAAAGAAATCCTTGGGTGGTGCATTAACTAGCCAGTTTCCCACACTGCCACCAACACCAATCAGCTCTTGTAGACAAAAAATACATAAGCACGTCTTCCAGAAACTTGGAACAAACCAGACAGTAATACAATGCCAGAACAAAACCCAGCTTTCCTATTAGGTGCCAGGAAAATTCTCTGCCACTCAGTCCTCTTCATAGTGTGGGTATTTATTTATTTGTTATTTAGATTTGGGCAATGTGCTCTGTCATGTCTCAGGTCCATATACAAAATATGCAAACACATTTCACTGAGCCTTAATGACCAATCAATTCACACTCAGTCAGACCAGTGGGAGAAGTGAATTCCAGAGGAGCGTATTCTCCCCTGAGAAACCTTGGCCATCGGCCTCTTGACATTTAAATCCAAGGACTGCTATCTTGTGCACAACAGATGCAAGAGAGGTTCACAGGGTGAGAGGAGAGAGGTGACTCCCAGATAACTGGAACCCCAGCCAGCCACAGTTTTATAGATCAAAATCAACACTTTAAAATGTACCCAGAAAGGGATTAGAAACAGCTCTGGTGGCAGGAAGACTGGTGCAATTATTTTCTGTTCGGCTGATACCGCCTAACAGATGGGGGTGGCTGCATTCTGCGCTACATGTCACTTTCTAGAGGACTTTAAGCAGAGCTCCACAAAAAGTGTATTAGAGTGATCCAGTCTAGAACAGGACAATGCAGAGGTCGTCGTGCTAAGCTCAGGACCCAAAAGAAAAAGTCAACTATAAGTCTGACATATGCAGTATTGTTGTAGCCATGTTGGTTGATGGGTGAGGTAATATCTTTTGTTGGACCAACTTCTTTTGTTGAGAGAGACAAGCTTTCGAGCTTACACAGAGCTCTTCTGCAGGTTTGGGAAACCTACATAAGGCTTGTCTACACTTACATTTTACTGCGCTCTAACTTGCTGGCTCGGGGATGTGAAAAATCACCCCCGAGTGCAGCAAGTCTGAGCGCTTTAAAGTGCTAGTACAGACAGGCTCCCAGGGCCGGAAGCTGCGCTCCCAGTGCTCGGAGCTAATCCCCTCGTGGAGGTGGATGACCAGGAGCGCGGGGAGAGCTCTCTCCCAGCGCTCGTGCGCGACCACTCTCACACTTCAAAGCGCTGCCGCGGGAGCGCTTTGAAGTTTCCAGTGTAGCCATGCTCTCAGAGTGCCACAGCTAAATACAAGGTGGAACAGATTGTTTAGCATAAGTCGTTAACACATATTTCAGGGGACCATTCATGGTGAAGTGGCCCATTAACACCCCTCCAGTCACATGGGGAAAAGGAAAAAGAGGGGAAGACAGCTGGGGTGGGAGGTTGTTAGGGAGTTATAGATTGTTGTAATAAGCCATAAATCCAGTGTCTCTCTTCAGTCCATGATTTCTCGTGTCTAGCAAAGTTATGAATTTAAGCTCCCAGGCTCGTCTATTGAAAGTGTTGTGCAGGTTTCCTTTGAGGATGAGGA
Organism: Natator depressus; assembly: GCF_965152275.1. NCBI lineage: Eukaryota > Metazoa > Chordata > Testudines > Cheloniidae > Natator > Natator depressus. The sequence continues at coordinate 79,863,853 of NC_134242.1, read as the reverse complement.
CAGGTAGGTCAGATATAGAGTGATCTCTTTGTGAAAAGTGTTCACCCACAGATGATATGGTGTTTGTCTTTTATCATTTTCCTGTGTGAGTTCATCTGAGAGCATAGTGGTTGTCTGGTTTCACCCACATAATTGCTATTGGGGTATTTAATGCACTGGATGAGGTACATCACATGTTGTGATAGGCATGTGTAGGACCCATGGATCTTGAAAAGATGTATATGTGTGAGGGGGGAGGTATTGATCATTGTACTGTGGAGATATGTGCAGGTTTTGCATCTGTTTCTGGCAGGGTCTGGTGCCACTTTGAGTTGGTGTGTCCTGGTCTGTGGGGAGCTTGCTTCTGATGATGAGATTGCAGAAGTTGTTTGAAGGTCAGAAGAAGGGGTTCAGGAAAGATTTCTTTCAGGATGGGGTCCCCATCGACTATGGGTTGTAGTTGTTTGATGGTAACCTATATGGGTTTCAGTGTGGGGTGGTAGGTGACAACTAGGGGTATGCGGTCAGAGGCGGGTTATTTCTCTGTTGAAGCATGTTCTCTTGGGGTTTCAATACTTTTGAAAATATAAGTCCTAGTCCTTTCCTGTAATCATTAGACTGACTCCCTCTCTTTAAAACTAGAAATGCTTTAAAAAATTTTAATTGATGCAATGTAACCTTTTCTTTTTCTTAATTTAAACTTTTTCCTTCCATATTACATACCCAAACCCAACAGAACTGCACTAATGCAAGAAACCTGGAAAATGAAACTGACTAAAACCAGAACGTGAAATTGACCAAACCTAGTTTCACTGTCCAAGCTGAGTGAAATACAAAGGTAAACAAATACCACTGATGGTGAAAATATTAGATTTTTAAAAATCCTTCCTTTAGAGTGCACTAAGTGTTAATAACACAGGCTTTTAAAAAGTATATTATATTAAATTGGCAATCTTCCTTCCACCTGTGCCTTGCATAGAAATTTCTTCTGATTGTTTTTAAACACCACAGCTCATCCCCACTGATTACAAACATCTTAGCAGATCTATCAGCTCTCCACAAGATGGATTTTGTTAATTCTAACCAGGCACAGGAGCAATGAAATCAGAGCAATACCAGCCCCCAAAGCTATGATGCTTCTTGTTTTGTTGCTGCAGAGCTCAATGGCTATTGTTGAAAAGGTAGCTCTGTTTGCTGCCTTGTCTTGAACAATACCAGAGTGCGCAGGGCACAATGGGCACCTTACATACAAAACCAGGGATAGTTCAGAGTGACACAACAAGGTAATTCTTTGATTAAAACCTGCGGGGAGTTTTCTGCCTTTTTTTTTTAGTCCTGTGTCTAAGTCTTCCCCTCTCAATGGTATTTCTAGAAAATTAGCGGCTACAGTTTGCACTAAGAACTATAGCTTTTGTTGCTTTGATTAATTTCTAAACCTGACTGTTAGGAAGAGCTTTGTTTTTGTTTTGTTTTATGTGCAACAAAAAAAATGGTTCAATCATTATTCCATGCTCAGAGGTTTAAGCAAAGGATAACAAGGGCCACAAGAACATGTGAACACACATCACCCAGTTCCCCACTCCCATCAAGACAAGCCTCTTGGTTTGCCTCCTTTCATTGTGTTCATGATACAGAGAAAGCAAACAGTTCATCTTTAGCTGCAAATGCAGATATTAGCCACAAGCGGTGGGGAGAGCGGGGAATAGTGCAGCCTACCAGGAGGATTAGCATATTAATAAACCAGGAACATACCACATTTAAACAAAAATGGGGGAAGGACAAGACTGGGAAGATGTGGGGTGGATGGTCAGATGGATGGGTGCGAGGCATATCGGATACCTGCCAAAGCTGTCAGTATGTCATTGGCTTTAGAAAACGACATGCCAGCCTCATGCACAAGGGAGACAGGAATAGAAAGTGTTTTGATTAAGACAGGCCAGAGCATAGGCTGTCCTTCTCATTCCATCACCATTCCCAGTCCACACATACTAATAGCCTGGTTTGTTAGCTTTCCAAAAGCTAGCTGAACTCTTTCTGACGCCCACTCGCTCTAACTGCACAAACACCCAGCTCAGCAGATTCTTCTCTTTTCTTCTTCGTCATTTTCTTATGAAAAGAAGGAGAAGAAAACGACAAGGAAAATCTCCATTCAATAGACTATCAATCCGGCTCCATGTCGCAAGCTGACATTCTAGGGTTTGTTTTGCTGATCCCCAGGACGTGCAAAAGAAACCGATTCACCAGCTAGGATGATTTAACCCATTTGGATGGAGAGTCACTGGGTGATGCGGCAGCTCCAATAATCCCCCTTACCATTCCCATGTAAAGGCAGCCCTGTTCCTCATTAGGTTTCACACCAAGTCGTTTCTTTTAATGCTTATTTTCTAACCACATTAGACACATTTATTATAGAATCACCGTCATTAGAAATGGAAGACACCTAGTATGCCATTTTAGCCATCCCCAACACATCACTGGCTAAACCCTACAGTACAGGCCCCATAAGTAATTATAACAATGCCTTTAACAGGGAGGACAGTTCAAATGACTGAGTCACATGTAGCGATTATCTTACACAGCATCTTAGCAGTTGCTGGGACATGATAACCGTATTCTAGTCCTGAACTGGAACTCTCTCTCACTTGGAGAGTAAAACATGGATTTCTCTTGTCCCTCCTTGTGCCTAAAAAGGCACCAACATTGACTACTCATTAATAGATCGATCTTGAGGGCTTCTCGGCACTATTTAAGTACCTGCAAGGGATCAGGTCTCAGAGTTAGGTGGTTTTGCAGAGAATCAAATCACAAGTGGGTTCTCTAAAAAACTCATGTTCTCCAACCTCTCAAAACGCCCACTGGAACTTCCGGCAGGAAAGGGCAGCCACATTCTTATTCCATCTGGTGAAATCGTATTTATTAAAGACCAGCATGAATATTTATTCTGGCCACTTTTCCAAAGTGGTATTGAGATGTGCCTGTATAAGGAGCTGCACTTACACTACAAAACACAGAGTTTCGCAACACTATTCACAATGTATGAAAACCTACCAGAATCAATGCATTCATCACCACTCTATAGTTGCCATGGAACTTGTGACCTCTGCGTGGTATAGCAAATTCAGAGAATTCATTTAGAAAAAAGAAAACTTGGAACTTGCACTGAGAAGAGGAAAATAATACAGCAGAACCTTGATTATCTGAAGCTCTTATCTTAAATATGATAATTTCCTCTTCAGGTTTCAGATAAGTGATATTCAGATACATAAACAGATGGCTTCTCTGCAACTGGACATCAGCACTTCAGCTAATGTGCTTTATCACTGGGTCTTCACTTGAGATCCAGCGCGAATGCATTCTTGTCCTATGGAGCTTGCTGGCCTTGCAGACACCAGCTGACTGTTTATAATCGTCAGAAATGGCTAGCAGGCACCTCCAGTTACCCAAAGATTTTCTGCACCCTCTGAAGCCCTTGAGTAACTGTGGATCCTGAGAATAAACTGGAGTATTGTGGAGCTTTACAAAATCAAACAACTATGGACGCTATTTTTAATAAAGGAGTTCACACATTTCACATTACTTTCATAGTGATGGGCAAACCAATTCAGACAAAATAAGAACCCTTTGCCACAGACTCAAACTGAATCTTTTTTGAGGGGAAAAAAAGCTTAGCTACGTCAGCATGAACTTACAGGATCTAGCAAGATCTGAAGCCCAGAAGTGTCAGAGCCCGGCGAAACGTCAAAGTTTGTGATATTTCTGACTTTCCAAGAAACCTATAGAACTTCATGGGGATTCAACCATTAAGATTCTATATAAGTGTCTACTGAAATTATTCTATACCCTATAAAATTAAATGGAGAAGGCTAACCTCTTTACAGCCTTTTTTAACCGTTTTACAGAATTCTAGAAAAAAGGATACAATTTTCAATTAAATTCTATAGGCTTGCCCAAAAAACCCACCGACAGAAATATTTTCTTTTTTTCCATTACCATCTACTGGATTTGTTTCATTTTTTTAAATTTTTTTTTAAGTTAGACTAACACATTCAGGGCTTTCCTGTGTGTGAGGTTTAAAGTTCAGCTTGCTGTGATCTAATAAAGCTTCCGCCATTACCTTTCATCAGACTTCTAGTGCTAACTATTTTTTTCCAGCTGTCAGGTTAAATGCTTTCTGTGTGCAGGAGTTCAGCGTTCATTCTATTAGGAGTAAAGAATGATTACCCCATGCCATCATTCTTTTCTAATTTCCCAACGTTCTATGATATTTCCACTCCTTAGATACAGCAGCTTCTTCTGAGAAGCTAAAGTGAACTGCCACAAGGCCTATTAGACCTTGGATAGTCTCACATGAGTGTGATGAGGAAATGAAGCATGATGTGTGAGCATCCTGCCCACTTTCCCCTTTCTTTTAATTTTCATTAGATACTTTGCCTGGCCAGTATAAATCTACTTCCTAGAAGGCTAGTGCTGATTTGAGCTGAGTGGTTTAGATCAGTGGTTCTCAACCAGGGGTAAGCAGAGGTCTTCCTGGGGGTACATCAGCTCGTCTAGATATTTACCTAGTTTTACAACAGGCTACATAAAAAGCATTAGCGAAGTCAGTACAAACTAAAATTTCATACAGCCCATGAGTTGTTTATACTTCTCTATATACTATACCCTGAAATGTAAGTACAGTATTTATATTCCAATTGATTTATTTTGTAATTATATGGTAAAAATGAGAAAGTCAGCAATTTTTCAGTAACAGTGTGCAGTTGACACTTTTGTATTTTTATGTCTGATGTTGTAAGCAAGTAGTTTTTAAGTGAGGTGAAACTTGGGGTATGCAAGACAACTCCGACTCCTGAAAGAGGTACAGTAGTCTGGGAAGGGTGAGAGCCACTGGTTTAGATAACTGCAGCATATTCTTGATTTTTTCCCTCTATTGTTTGTGTCATGCTGGCTTGACAGCCCTACAGACTAAAGTCCTCTAACATCTACAGAACATGGATAGCATGGGCAGCAGCATTGCAAGCTTCTCCCACGCCAGTCTACCATTAGACCCAAAGGGTACTCTGCTAGGGTTTAGGATTAATTTAGTCTCCATGGCCATTAAATGTTTTGCCTTGATACTGTGATTTCCAAGATGTGAATTATGGTAACCGTGATATGGATAACTATCCATCAAGAAGTGGGCTGAGATCCCCACCTCTGGCCACCAAGAAAATGGTAATAATTTTCAGCTACCACCAGCTAGGACTGGATTTCGCCAGTAGTAGGACTGCTCTGCTCTGCCCCTGAGAATTCCCCCTGCCAGTGCAGGTACCTTTCTAGTATAGGGGCTACAAATCCTCACTCCCCAAAGCTCTTCTCGTCTCTATTCTACCCTATATAGATTCTTATATTGTATTCATCATCCTGGTATCATTTGCAGACTGAATATGGCTCTGTGTGCATATCTAACTATATCATTCAGTTTTTGATTAAGCACTTGAATCCAGCCAGCCCAGACACTATGCTTTACAGACAGCAGGGAGACCCTATTGATGCCCTTCAATAGGAACTGTGCAGTGCAGCACACCGACATGCATCACCCTGCTCCGTGGGCATGCTGAGATCTTGAGAGCCAAGGAGCTGAACCTTTGGGTCCTTAACACTGCACATGCTCAGCCTCTCACAAGACCAGACCTCACTCCATAGCTGACCTCATCTCAATGATCCTTCTCCTTTGGATTGCCTGCATTTCAAGAGGCCCTACTTGTAAAAAACAGCTCCTCAGACTTGCACACGCATACCCTGCCAAAGCCTTAGCATCTCGCCCTCGTAACCTTCCCTCTCTGTCCATTGGCCTGCCTGCCCTCCTTTGGCCAATCATGTAGTCGCTGATTTTAGCCTGAGCCACATTAGCGCAGGATATAATACAGAAGCACATTATCTTATGTAGCTCTTGCACCTGATATGTCAGCAGCGTCAAGGTAAAAGAATTAAGTACTTATCAAGTGAAAGGAAACAAAAAAGGGGCAACTTCTAAAGCCAGGTTTCTGGGCTTTTCTTTAGCCCAAACACCAGTGACTCAGTCGAGTCCTTTGTGGTGAACCATCTCCGGGTTTCATCTCCCCCTCCACTTCCTCCTCCCATAAAAAACACCTGATGACCACACTCCCCTCCTCCTCATAGATTGCAAAATCAAAATGCAGTAAAGACCTTGAGTTAAGCAAAACTGGCAAAATGTCTCCCCTGCAAAGCATGAACATCTAGCTGATCTATTTGAAAACTTGCCCTGAAATCCCCCCAAAGGCTGCCTCCAATTTCTCCGGCACCTCAAAAATCTCTCCTTGAGACACCAGAGCTAGACTAGCAGCTCTGTAGCGGGGGGAACCAAGCAAGGTCAATATAGTAGACATTCAGATACCGCTTAGTGAGTTGACTTGATCCTTCATCAAAATATTTTAGCTCTTCTTTTAGCATAACACTTCACTGGCCATGACATGGCAGGCTGAGCCAGTGTGACAAACTGTCAGAACAGATTTTTTTTTTAAACACAAAATGTTAAATCTAGACTTTAAAGGTAGAACTGGTCCACTGAGCCTCTGTTTCACGTGTGAAGTGCCTCCCGGAAAACTGATGGAACTCAGAGTTCCTCGCGGTAAAAGGCCTCCCAAGAGCTGGTTAGCACTAGATGGGGATGATTATGCTAGCAGCAATGGTGGTCACATGGGTCCAGACTTTTTTAAGAAGCCATCAGTTAATAAAAGTAACCACAAGAGCTGCCAAAGCACCTGAACGTCTGTCACTTTTCGAACAAAACGCCCCGATGAGAAGAGCTTGCTCTCTGATTCAATATAGTAACAATTGGGAGTTATCGGAATCATTCCGTGGGCACCAATGACAATAACTGTTGCTACAGAAATAGGATCACAACAAACACAATGACCCATTATTTCCCACTCTCTAAAGTCATACATCACAGTTTATTACCACTATTTTATTGGTAATAACCTATTTAACACCAGACTATAGAGGGTGTCAAATCCAAAGCAGTTTCATGTTCCTTGTTTGAGGTGGATATAGATATTGATGAGCTCACTGATTCACTTTAAAGAATACGAGTTGACTTTAATACCATTGGCAGCCTTCTGGGACAAGTGCCGGGGAGTTTTTATGGAACTCCTCAATGTGACAATAAAATACTGTGTGTGCGAATCTGAGTGGGCATCATGTGTAAATCTGTGTGCGGTATCTGTGTGGGCATGCGACACTGTATGTGTGTATGTGTGTCTGTCCAAGCTAACGTCCATGCCCATATCTGCTTGTCAAAATCTGTATGCGTCTGAGATTTGGTGTGCACACGCACATCTACCAGTCTTTGTGCAACTGCAGGTGTGCATGTGCACACAGTATGTGAGCTTGTGTGTGTATGCTTGTGTACCAGTCTTTGTGCAGCTTCATGTGTATGTGCAAACTGATGTGTACCTACATATACAGTGTGTGTGTGTACACAGAGATTCAGAATGAGAGCACTTCTAGTTTCTTTGCACTCAGTTAGACCACATTTTACAAACTCTACATACTCGAGGCTAGCTGGGTTGTGAGTATGCTCAGAAAGCACCTTCTCAATGTGGTGGGAATGGGCTTGGTGATTCTCAACTTCAGGAAGCCCAAACGTTTTCTTTCTTACTGGGACTCAACTACAGTTTTATAGCTACGTGAAGCGAATTCTCCTTAGAGTAGGATGAGTAGTGTTACATTATTCTCTCATTACAGTATGCTAGGACAGAAAAAGCCACCTGCCATAACTGTCATCTTGCTACTGGCATTGTCTAACAAATAGGCACGGTGCAACAGTTGAAACGCAGCATTCCAACAGCTAAGCATTAGTTGGCAGACAATCCAGCCCATGGTTTCTAAGATCCTGGATTCATTTCCAGATCCCTACATTTCTTTTTCAGTATTCTCCCCCACTGGATCCTTTAGGATTAGCAGGAATCTTAGGGTTTCAGCTCACTGTTAGAAAAATGGCTGATACTACCGCAGGCAAAGAAAATGGCAAGGAAGGCTGCTTTGTAACTTAAAAGCCAATGTGAAGCAGGAACACTTCCCGAACAACATGTGATGGGGCAGAAATTAGAATATGATACAAATATAAGGTTTTTTGTAACAGAGAAAGGACAGGACACAGAGGTAATCAATATAGAAGGGGGATATTTAAAATATAATGTAGTGAGGCTACTGGACACAGACAGGACCCTGTATTTCTGTCTCTCTAACTCGCAGGCTAACAAAATGTAACCTGTGCTTTCTAGGGTCATCCATAAATCCAAGGGTCTTCTGACCACACTAATAGAGCAAAAAGGCTGGGGATAGGTTCTCAAAATGCACATGCAATAACTTTACTTAAGGCAGATCTGACTCAGGGGATCTTTTGAAAAGCAAGGAGCAGTCACCAAAAACCTCTGATCTCACCCTGTTCACAGCCTGTTCAAATGTCCCAACTATTCATTTCTATTTATTTAGATTTACATACCAAAAAGGACACCTACCACAGCTGTGGGTGCCTGACAGTTAGAATCACAATCCACACAGGCCTAATCAGCCAGCAGCAGACCAGAATTAACTTAACCAGCCAGTCATTTAAAGCAGCAAAATATACCCCCTCCTCGAGCCCGTACCTTCAAGCCTCCTGAAAAGCCCTAGCAAACAGGTGGTATTTGTAATGTGCCCTGAAGCTCATCAGAGTTGAACTGTATGGGACCAAGGTGGGAAGCCAGAGGCCAAGGGGCCCTGAGGGAGAACGACTTGCTGGCAGCTCCATTTCTTCTATCTTGAGGGAATTCCAGTTCATTCACCTCTGATGATGGCAACTGTGGCCATATCACCTCAAGTAGGAAGGTCCCAAGTCATTTAGGGCTTGATCAGTTAAAATCAACAATTTAACCTCCCTACACAAACTAGTAGGCAGCTAGAGCAGATCCTTCTGTTCAAGAGAGAAGGAAGAGAAGGATCAAACCCTGTATTTTTAAACAAAATTTTAATTGGTGGAAGCCCCGGCTGGGACACTTAAAACTAGACTAGACAAAATACTAAAGAGATGGAACACAGCCAACAATCCTGCACTGGCAGGGAGATGAACTGGGTGATTTAATAGGTCTCTTCTATCTCTAACTCCAACAATCTGATGAGTTCTAGATGGAATTAAAATACCTTGAAAAGCCCCAACACACCTTATTTTATCTGAAGAACAAAGAAAGAAATTGGTCAAAGATGACAAAATACAAACAAAACAAGAAAAGCAGTAAGTGGTGTAAGGTATATGCGGGTGGGGACAAATGTTTCCATTAATAATTCATCAAGAGTAATTAATAACACAATTGTACAAGTACATAGCCCCTCTAATACCAAAGCATTTCGCAAAACTATAAATACAGAAATCACTTGTTCCTCCACACACGTCCAACCGCCTCTGGGACAGAACACAGGAGCTGCATAAGTGTCCACAATGATGCTGTGAGACAGTAAAGGATAGGAAGTGAGAAAATTGCTAATTTTGACTGGAATTTAAAAGGAATTTAATTCAATTAGGCACCCAAATTCCATTGGAAGTTGGGCATCTAATTCCCTTAGGCTCCTTTTTACATCCAGCCTTTAACCTACCAAGGAAGTTTTAAGGTGGACAGAACATAGTTATCTATAGTTTTGCCAGGACACTGGGGCTAAGAATCTTACTCTGGCAAAACAGTGCTACAGAGTCTTTAGTGATCATGAGTGACCAGAATCTCTTTCCCGTGTCTCATCTGAAAGGCAAACACTTTGCCCCAGACCAGAATGAGCTTAGCTGGAAAAATCCAAGACTACACCCTGAGGCAGCCACATCTAAGTCCTGCACAACTATGATCAAACGCTGTGAGCTGGGATAGGGTCTAGGAGGCGGCTCTATTTCTCCACATACAGAACTACCAACACTCACCATGAGCATGTGTTGGGGAAAGGGCCTCTCAAGGAGAAAGGTCCATGATGACTTTTGTAAGACTTGTTAAGTTTCTTCAGAAGCAGCTCTAAATACACAAGAGGCTTATTATTTTGGACACAAGGGAAAACAAAGAGGGGCCTGCTCTCCTGCAAGACAAAGACATTCAATAAAGAACATGTTGTAAATTATTATTTTTCCCCAGTTACAAAAGATCCTGGGCACAGGCTGCATTCAGAGAGCTAAAGAAGAACGGGAGAGAAGGGAAAACTGTCAATGCAGATCCTTCTGCCAGGTCTGTCCATCTCACGCCCCTTTTATAAAAACCCATTGTGCTAAAAGTCAGCAGAGATGAACTGGTATGCAAAACTGCACAGGGTCCCTCCAGGGTGTTTTCAGCTCGCATGTTCGTCCAAATTTTAAAATGTGACTGCCCAAAGCCATTGCACCAGGGTAATACGGGAGAGAACAATCAGCAGTACTTGGGGCTGAGCCCTAAACCACTATCCGATTCTGGCTCAAAAAGCTCATTAAACTATGCCAGGCCAAGAATTTGTAGGTGCTTCGGAGTGTGCCTACAGATACCTTGCTTTGGTTCAAAAGGCTCAGGTGTGTAAGTAACACAGTATTCATAGTGATCCATGGGGCCACATTGCATGCTATCCAGTTGGTCCCAAAGGCCCTGCTTTCCAGCACATTCAAACTGAAGCAGCCCACACTCTTTTTAAGGATTGGATTAGTCCCAGATAATAATAATAAAAATATTCCCTTTCCCTCTGCTCCCAACATTACCAGGTGCCCAGTTTGCAGAGACCCCCTACTTGTGAATCTATCTGTCCTGGGAACCAGCTGGTGCTCCTGTGTCCTGTTCTCAACAGAACAAGTTTGATCCACCAAGACTCCTACTGGTGTTTCCCTTAAGCACTGTACAAAGTTATGCACACAAGGGAATCACTAGGAACCCTGGTAACACAGACGTTACTATACCGTCATGGACTGATGGTCCACAAGATCAGAGAGATTAGAGGTGGAGAAGACCTGGTAGGATCATCATTCCATCAATGAGCCAATAGAGGATTTTTCCCAGAGCACATTCTCTAGTATATTGTCCAATCTAGTTTCAAATGTGCCAAGTGATGAGACTTGAACCAGTTGCTTCGGGAGGATATTCAACAGCCCAACAGATTACATTATCTATATTTTTTCCAGATATTCAGCCTCAATTTCCCCTTTTTTAATATCATTCCATTAACCCCTAGTAATACCGTGTGTAGCACCCTAAATAATTCCTCTCCCTCCTTAACCTTTACACCCATTGATGATTATGTCCTCCCAACCCCCCCCCCCCCCCAAACATCCCCTCTTCAGTCCATCTATTTAAGCACTTTCAACCTTTCCAAGCAAGTCAAGCCCTCCGGACTCCTGATTGTTTTTGTAGCTCTTTCCTTCCAGTTTCACTCTATGTTGCTGGTACAGTAGTATCCAGAAGTGAATGCTTTTAATGCAGTATCCAGTATCCAACAGCAAGGAATGTAAGCTGCATCCCTCACCAATGTGAAAAGGTTCCCCTGGCATATTATACCATGCTATCCTCTGCGGGAACTTCCCTTCTAGCCTGATTGAGGAGGTCAGCTTAGCTCCCACCGAAGGGAACAATGGATAATACCATCTGATCCCAAATGGAACCGGAATAGGGACAGCTGGATTAATCCTGGGCAAATAAAGAATTTCTCCATTCAGGGATGATATCTGGGAGGAAAGAACAGAGGGAGGAGAAGGTTGGAAGCAGGATGAGATGCCCAAGAATGGGATCAGAGGAAAGGGAACACTAAAGGCGTTGATCCACTTGCTCAGGCTCTGAGCCACTCTGCTGTGAAATCTTTCTAAATGTTTGCAGTTCTGGTTATCAAGAAACTCTCCCATCACCCTGCTGCTGCTGGTGAAACCTGACTTCAGAACAGATGTGTGTTGTTCCAGAAGCCCCATCGAGGCATCCTTTTGAGTTGAAGACAACACCCCACACCTGTGCTGCTGCTCTGTCATTTAAGCCCAGTTTACATTTAATGACAGACTTTTAACAGGAGACAGAGAGACATAATATTATAGGGATGCTTTGAAGGCAGGGTGTGGGGTTCTTAGCTCCACGAAACCAGTTAAAGTCCATGGGATCCACCTCCTAGAATCTGTTAACCCAATCACAAAGTGCCCCTTGGCAGCTTTTTATTTAGGAAAACAATAGGCTGTAAAAACATTTTGCTTTTTAAAAAACTCACGTTGAGCTGTGGAGTGAAGCTCAGCTAAACACAGCCTGCCTCTCAGCGGGCTAAGGCCACTTTCTCACCACTGCAGGTAGCCTGGTGGCAGCCCTGAGCATTGCCCTATATGCTCCAATGTTCCGTTCTGTGCACAACGCTTGCCAGCAAGGATGCTGCAAGAATTGGATCATGCTATCCTGCAAGGATTGGATCAAATGCAAATCAGGTGTGGCAGCTTTGAATGACAATGACAGAAAAGGAAACAAAGCAACGCATCCTTTGCAAACACTACAGAACATGGGGAAATGTCAGGTGCCCTGTGCTGGCCTTTCATTCTGAATGGGTCTCACCATCATCATTAAACATGTTACCTAATTCGAACATTAACTGCTGTCCCTAACCCACAAGATTCAGAGAGCTCTCAACTCTGGTTGACTTCAATGGGTTCTTTATGCTGGATTAAGTATTTGGAATTTAGTTAGGTGCTCAGATATTACAATGATGAGTGTGAGCTAGACAGACAAACAGATGTTTAAAACATAGGTGGCCATAGTAAGTTTTACACCCTGGCTCATTGTTACAGAGTTGATACAGAGGTGCTGTCCATGGGAGCCAGAGATCCCAGTATGCCATGCTCCATCTTGACCAGAGCAGCTTAGCTTGCAAAATGTGAGATAGTCCCCCGCAAAATCAGGATCATTCCACAGAAATCTCAGTGAATAGCATCCCACCCAGGCTGGGACGTAACCAGGTGGTCCTTGCACAAACTCCACCCCTCTCACATAGCTCTGCAGTGCAGCAGCACTGATCACCTTGGCAGTTTTCACCATGGAGCTCACCAGCATCAAAACCCTAAGCCTTCTCTTCAGAGAAGGTAAAAGACCCAACCCATTGAGGAAGGTACCAGATCACTTCACCTCTCACTCAGCCCCCAACCTACCTCGGAGGGTATCTTCTCTGGATGGATGGAAGGAAGAAGGAATGAAAATAACACTTGGAATGAAACTGCAAACAACGAGCCAGACAGTCATAAACATGTGGAATCCTGACTCTTATTATCTGGCCCTCACACTCTATTTTACAACCTTGAATTGATTTCTTACCTCAAATAGATTTCTAGATGGGTTGCAATTAAAATGACTTATGCTGTGCCATAAAAAGGTTACTGGTCTTCACTGCAGATTTTTTTATTGTTTAAGTTTCTTGACTTGCTTGATCATTTTATGCTTTTAAATAATATCAACTAGTCCATGGTTTATAGCTTTCTTTTCTTTTTTTTCCTTCTTCAAGCCAAGCTGTTCTGCATCCATTCATCTTTATGTTTTATTAACACAAGGATTCTGCTGTGGGCAGCTTATTCTCCCTTATTACATCTCCCTATTTATAGTTTGCCAATGGCAAAGATTCCCATTGCAAGCACTGAGAATGGCTGCTGAGAAGACTCATGGAGCAACTTATGCATTTATCGACAAAGACATCTATTCAGCGAGCCACCCTGTACTCCAATGATGCCCTTGTCACATGCCTCTGGCAAAGAAAACTCTTCTATCCAATTTCCTGATTCCTGCCAATAAAAGCCAAACAGATCAAATATGGGAGGTCACACAAGCAGATCAAATATGGGAGGTTACTCTTGAACAATATAAAAACAGCCTTGCCTTTTCTGAAAAGGTTTAAAGGACACTTTCAGGCTGAAACCTCTATGAGGCCCAGTCCTGTTCTCCTTACTCTCACAGATGAGCATATTACTCTGAGACAGTTCATTGGGGCCATTTGAAGAGCAAGGTACCATGTGAGTATGGAGAGCAGAATCTGGCTCCCAGTGAGAAGCAAGTCACTGAGGGCAATCTTGTTGCTTTACCATGAGCTCTGTGTATGGGACTTCACACAAGTGCCTCATCCTGGGAGCTAGTAAGGGAAGGAACTGTCCCCTCCAAGTGGAAAAGTTCCTTCACTTCTTCCCCCTTGATCCACATGGGTGGGCATATCAAAACAGTGGGAAAAATGGTTGGTCATGTAGGATTTCTGGCCAAGACATTGGTAGCAATATCAGACATCTCACTGGAAAGCCAGTTCTCGCACGTCCCCAGTTCAGTGTAACAGATGCATGGGTTCTTATAAGCATCCCAAATTCCATATGCTTCTTCTGACTGACCTGGCTTTGAGCTCTCGTGGTTAACAGTGCTTAGCACAATGGGGCCTTGCTCCATGACTGGGACTCCTAAGTGCTACGACAATAGAAATAATAAATAATAAATAATAATAATAATATACCAACACATGAGTCGGGTAGTCCGGTGGTCTGGGTTCTGTTCCTGAGGTTCTGGTTTCTGCAAATACCCTGATCCCCTATTGAGCTCAGGGTGTTTCCAGGAGGAAGTGCTCAGCATGTAGCAGAATTAAGCCTTATGGAACACTCTACAAGGCACTTAACTTCTTCTGTGTGCCTGTTTCCCCATCTGTCCAATAGGGACAGTACTACGGTATTTACCTACCTCACAGGCCTTTAATTAATTCTTTTTTAGAAAAATATTTTAAACTATTGCAGTGAAAAGTGTCAAGTATTGTTATTATCCAGAGAAGCCATGGAATATCGGCAAGAGCCAGAAAATAAAAAAAAAGCAAATGGGTGAAACTGACTGCAGTGGAGATGGGAGGAAAAAAGGGAATTTAAAGAAAAGTGACAGTGGGATATTTATCCATCCAAGGGAAGTGGTAAACATCCCAGACATACAAATCACCAGCTAATGAGCTCTAGAGAACAATTTTGCTATGGCAGGGAGACGGACTGGATCATCAACTACAAAAGTTCTAAAACATTGGTCCAGGAAGAACCAGTCTGTGGCATTTGAACCACTAGTAGCCTATTTGAAACCTAAACATCATGCACCAGGCAGCTGGGAGGGGATAAGGTCTCCAGCACCAAAGAGCAGAGCAGCAGCTGATCAGATAGGACTTTTCCACCTCTAACTCCTAGGATTACGATTGCTCATTTGAGATCTAAAACAAAGTATGTGAAGGAGGAAGTCGGATTATGGCACTAGCTAGAGCTTAAGGCCAGGCCCAAAAATATCTACAAGTACAGTGCTCCGTAGTCCTTATACTGGGATATAGTCAGGCATTGAATAAATGGATGGTATTAAAAATACTGCTTTTGATTAGGCAATTAAAATGATGCAGTCTTCCACAAACAAAAAACCCACAACCCCCCCTTACACCTAACAGCTGTGTTGATACTATTTTGCATGCACACGTCTGACTTATTTTTGGCAGGCTCTTGTGATTCCTTCACCCTGAGGAGACCTACAACAGGCTAGGCTGAGCATTTTTGAGCCGAAGAGGAATTTTATCCAAAAGGAACTTGTGACAACATTCTCTCCCCCTGCTTCCCGCACCGGGAAGATAAACTTTTAGGAGGCAGGAGATGGTGTGAGAGTTTATGGCTCTGAGCAAAATTAGTTAGATTACATTGCCTGGTCCCGGGTACAGCTAATTACAGACAAGCTTGTGTCAGGTTAAAGAAACAGCAGAAGAGTTTACCAGTGGTCCACAGCAGGGCTATACTGGTGTGGGTCACTTTTGAGCTGCTCAATTGTGCATCAAGAGCCTAGGCTTAGCGTGTGTTTTACTAATGTATTTGGAGGAAACGGCTTTAGCTTTGCACTTGTACCCATTTCAGATGCCACAAGAAATCAGGAAAAAATCAAGGTTATTCCTTTCATTACAGATAGGCTTGGACAGGTTAGATTTTTGTTGGTAAATGTCAATTTTAACATACAGACACAACTGACAAAAAAAAATATTTCCATTGATGAGAATTGAAATTTAGATAGGCAAAGTAAGAAAAATGCTGCTTGAGAGCTTATTAGAATTTGATTTAAGGATATTTACTTTGTATATTTTGACATGGGATGTTGATAATTTGTGTTTTAATGGTTATAAAGCTTTAACTTTTGAATCTCAACATCTACGGTCATTAAATAATTATTGTCTAACATACCTGCCCCCCCCCGCCCCATAATTTCCCACAACTCTGAAAATTTAAATCCATATAAAAAATTTCAAAGGCTAAACCCCATAATTTTGTGCAACTGTGAAAATTTAAATAAAATAAAAAACGTTTTAAAAGCTTGAAAATAAACATCAATGTTATCTGTCAAAATTATAAAAAAATAAAAATGGAATTCTACCAAGTCTCGATATAGATATTCATACATAATGCAGCTTAATTCATGAATGTTTAGGAAGTTCCTCCAAAGGCATTAGAGAAGTACAAAGTGCTAATTTTGATCAATTAACAATAAAAGAGTAATTTTATTAATTCACAATATTAAAACAAAAGATCCTGAACTGCCTGAATGCAGACTGAAGGCTTTAAATAGACAGAAACAGAGAGGCTCTAGATTAATGCCATTTAAAATACTTTTCGTGTATGACAATAATACCATGTATAGTCTAATATTGGCACATGGGCAGTGCATATCCAAAACCTTTGGGACCAAATGTATCCCCTTTGTAGATCCACTGAAATCAGCTGAGTTACAGTAGGGATGAATTTGGCCCACACTTTTTATTAAACCTCCAAGTGGCATTCAAGGTGTTGTTCATAACTATGAAGCACTAAAGGGTTTTGGTTTTCATTACCTGGGAATCTGCCTCTCTCCCCGGGACAGACTGACACAAACGAGATCAGCAAAGGTGCTCAACCTGGAGCTCACACAGTATAAATGGGAGGGAACTGTTGGTTCTGTGGGGCGGGGAGGATGAGGCCTTGATTTCAAAGCTCTCACACACACACACACACACCCCGCACTCCTCACAATTTGCTAGCCTTCGTGGCACACTGCAAAGCCTGTGTTTTACCCATTTTCTCCCAGGCTGTTGAAGAGAGTGTGGTCTGAGGTGGATTTCCGAGCACTTTACAAAGGAAAGTCAGTACCACTATCCTGATTTTATAGATGGGGAAATTAAGGCACGGAAAGGGGACGTGACTTGCTCAAGGTCACCCACCAGGCCAGTGGCAGAGCCCATGTCCCTGGAGTCCCACTCCAGTGCTTTATGCCTTTTACTATAATGGGCAAGGCACCTAAAGCACTGGATGGGAACCTATAGTTTTATTTATGTATTCATATTTCTAAATACAATACTAAAGGACTGTAGCCTATTATTCACTGATAACTGGTGACACTGATAACAAGAACATCCACAGTTACATTAGAGAAGATTGTTTTTTGAAATACAAAGGCTATAAACCCTCATGCTTCAGGGCATCACCCACCAGCTAGCTAGCAGGGGCCAGAAAGGAACATCCCCTATAGGCAGGTTATTCCATCATTATCAGCTATGGAGTTAGTTGCATCTTTCTCTGACATGTCTGGTACTGGCCACTGTCAGAGACAGGATACTGAACCAGAGGGACCCCTGGCCTGAACCAGTGTGGCAATTTCCAACCTCCCTGTGGAGAGTTTTGGTTTTTAAAAGCAATATAGAGTTATTCACTTCACTCAAAAGGCAACTGCCAGCTTAGTCCCAGTAGATATATCTGCTTTGCCTTGGGAGATGAAAACAGTTTGAGATCTTTTATTTTTACTGGGTAAATTAAAAATAAATAAGCGATCCCATGTTTCTACTTCTTTAGGGCCTCCTCCCTTTCAAGGCCCACAAAGCATCTTACAGACATATTTGAATTAAGCTGCATAGCCCTCTGTAGGAAGGTAAATATTACAACTTCTCTTTTACAAATAGAGAAACTGAGGCATGGAAAGACTAAGAGGTTAAGACACATTTGCAATTTCAGGCCCAATGCCCTGCTGCTCCTCCTCTTCCCTTTGGATATACTGAGAGAGGAGAGTGCAGAGATGCTGTAACATATAAGCAGCTGGATACAAGCCCTTTTGTAGGAAAGAAGAATTCAGATCCTCTTACTTACTCCTGTTTGACTCAATCCAGATTCCTCTTATTTGCTGTTTGTTCCCACTCCCCTAGTTCCATCTAACTGATGATGCTTCCCCCAGCTCTCAATGCTTACTGAACAAGAAAAACTTCCCCATCCTCTTTGAATACTCTTCTGTTTGCTGCATATGTTGGCATTACTCCCTCTGGGTCCAGATGGACACTCTTAAGGCTGCAGAGCCAATTAATACTGTATTCAAATCCTCTCCTATTTTACCATTCATATATACATCAACTACAGCCACAATGCTGGAGAAAAGAGTCTAAAATCAGCTTGCAGAGCCATAAGGCTCTGGCTAAAAGTAGATGTTGATTTCATTCTCCCATTCGTGTGTAGGCGGATGGGTGGGTGAGAGCATGTGAGAGATAGGGGGAGGGGTGCAATATTTATTTCGAGCCACATTTGTATCTGATTTCTTGAGGCACAGCGATTTTAAAGAGAACAGAGCCAGGGAAGGGGGAAGGAAGATTCCTTGCAGGCGACACATAAAGCAAAGGAAGACCCATCATCCTCATCCTGAGATTTTGCTATTATTAATTATTATTATTTACTTTAAAAATATAACAAAACCAACGGCTGGTGTAACCAGATTTTCAAATCAGACACAACTGTATATGACGAAAACATGGCCAGTTGGCAGAACTACACACATCAATGGTTAAATGATGCTAACAAATGCTGCCTGCAGAAGGCCTGCGTCCTAATGAATTACAACGTTTTCTTCACTCCCAGAGATTATGTAACATGCACTTGCCTTGCCATTGCCTCATATTTATCAAACCATATCAGGGAACACACACACATACTTATAGATATAGATATATACATGCACACACATATGTGAGTTTGTGTGTGTGCGTGTGAGAGAGGCAACCTAACAAACTCTTACACAAAACAGACCCTAGAGATTACTTAAACCATCACTGAAAGACAGCCACCTCTGGGGTGAAATACAGCAACTGTTTAACAATACACAGCAACACTACAAAACAGGAGGTGAACAACAAAACCATGCCCTACTGAAACTGGGGGAGGAGGGAAAGAGAAGATAACAAGAACACTGGAGCAAACACCCCTAACAACTCCTTGCAATACCTGCCATTAAAGTGGCTTTGATGACTAACCGCAGTCCAATCCTGAGTTTAATGTCTCATCAGAAAAATGACAGCTGACCCAGCACAGTGCCCTGTACATCCCTGCTGGACTAATGGCTCAGTACTGACTCAGAGAGGAGAGCACCATGTGCTGGGTCATCAGCACCACTTCCTGGAGCACTGTGGAGATCTTTTGGTGGGAGGATCCTTAAAGGTGCCGTAAGGCAAGGTGGGGTGGCTGCAGTGTCAATCACCTTTTATTAACAATTGTGAAGGGCTCTCATGATTTGCACAGAAGAGGACTGTCTCCTCTTAACAGTCATTTCTAATCGTTTCTGTCACACATTTAGCTGTAAATAAAGACAACAAACTAGCTCCTCCCAGGGCTGCTCCTTTTCTCTTTTTAAAAAATTTTTAATCCAAAAGGAAAGACTTTCAAATGGCTCTGCAGAATCCCTGCTCTCAAGCAGATTGGTGCAATCTGGCCCTGGACGCTATGCGACTAGAGATTCATCTAGCCTTAACCAGAGGGGCTGAACATCCCATCCAGCTGTTGCCTAAACCCCCCCAAATTATAGCAGCCTCTCCCTGTTAATTACAGTTGATGCTGTTCAAAACCTGAGACTTGATGTCCCCAGTGAATAGAGCCTGACATAGTCCGGAAGCTGCCATCACTGAAAATAAGTCCCGGTGACAAGAGGCAAGGCCTTTTTCTCCAGCACAGGTGTGATGCCCACTACATGTGGAAGACTGATGCGTGGCCCATAACTCATTCCAACACCTTCATTCCTTATAACTTCCTTCATCTTCCATCTCCTCTTGGCACTGGTGTATAATCAGGCCAGATTGTGGCTTTCAGCCACTGTCTGGGTTGGAAGGCTGGTGGGGAACAGTGCTGCCATCTGTGGCCCTGGAGGAGTTTTGGTTGATGCAGCCAGGATTCCTCCGGGGGCTCTAGAGGAACATTGGCTGGAGTGGCAGTGCCTGCCTGCCTTCAGAAGGATGCTGGGTGTCCACACTCCTCCCTTCACAGGCCAAGTCCACTCACCCAGGCTCCATCCTCACACCACACCACCTTCCATATCCCCTCTCAGTGGCAACAGTCTCTGCTTCCCACTGTGGCTGGTCCTACTGAGGGACAAAATGAGGGAAAGCTACTTGTGCAGGCTCATCCTCATGTGCAGAGGCAAGTGTGTATATCTCTTTATATACATATGTGTGTGTGTGTAAATATATATATATATATATATATATAAATAAAATGTCTGTGTGTATCTTTTTATATTTATAGGTATCTCTCTCCTCTCTCTCTCTCTCTCTATATATATATATATAAAATCAGATAAATGCACACATATAGTCAATCTAGTATATGGTTAACACAAATATTTCTCTCTCTCTCTCTCTCTCACACACACACACACACACACAACTGTGGTAATAAATTTGCATTTCAATTCACAGTTCTAGATCAGATTGGTGTAAACATTCCTGTTGCCATTAAAAACAAACTGATGCTTCCCGAAGCTTTCAAACACATTCCATTCAGATCCAGAAAGCATTCTAACAGTGTGTGCTTTTTAAACAGAATTTTGATGGAAGCTTACAAAATCAAAGCACCTGCATTACTCCTGGGCCCAGGAATGCATATTAAAAACAACCACCAAAGCTTAATCACACTTTTGCAAGCTTACAATGAAAATGACTGCACCTCACCAGGTAAGGAAGGAGAACAGCACATAAACTAATCAGTAACTTATCAAATCACAGAGAAGGAATTTTAGAAAGCAAGCATTACCTAAATATAAATTTAGTGTCAGAATAGAAATTACAGTACATAACCCATTGCATAAATCTTGCCAGACAAAGAGAATTAACTAGTACAGAAGGGAACAGTGCCATCAACATTAACATACGAAATCTGGTCAATAGGAATTCTTTGAAAAATCCTCTCCTGAGAATACAAGCAAATCTTCATTCTGCTGTCCCAGTGAGTTCATTTAAGATGTCAAAAAACTTTTTCTCCAGCTATTACCAGCAAAATAACTCCACAGCTTAGCAAGATAAAAGACTAAGCCCTATGTTGCTGTTATTTCAAATGTGTATTTTATTTATTCTGGGCAGGAGGCTGTTTTGTACCTTTTTTTTTTTTTTTTAATAATTACTAGAGACATCTCCCAGGATGTTCCTTTAAAAAAATAATGTATTTCTTCTGCTGATTCCACTCCTAAAGTCTTCTGTTTGTTACATTGCACTCACTTTTACAGCCACCAGTTACAATGTCACAAACAGAACTGTGGATTCAGAAATTTGCCCCTGGAGAAAGTTCACCGTTTAGTAATAGAGACCTTCATTCAGGCAAATGTCCCAAATATTTGAAAAAAGGTGGAAATTGGGAAGAAAATATAAATCAACAGACTTTGACTTAAACAATATGATTCTCAAGATTTGCTACTGGGCGTTTAAAAGATACTTTGATATCCCCCTGAATAACTGTCACACACGTAAGGTCAATGACAATTATCCTCATCATTATGTGTAAGATATCTCTTTATAAAAGCCAACTTGTGGGGCTGCCACATGTATATGAAAACGAGAGTAACGGATACTGGCTGTACTTCCAAGCAGAAAATAAACTAAAATATTTTTTTTCTTTTATGCACTGCGTTTCACTAGAAGAGATTAACAAACTCTGTACAACGAATCACCTCACCCACTGCAAAAATGCAGCTCTCTCTGGGGAAGATTGTGGCAGCTGCTCAACAGTGCACAGCAACAATACATGACAGCTTAGCACAAGACGTAAAGATTAACAGAGCACATTGAAATTTGAAGGGGAAACTGATGCAGGCAAAATACAAACTAACATTTGCTCAGCACATACTTATTCTCATGAAAGTGCAATGAGTCAACTAATGACTTGAAATTATCAGGAGCCTAAGTTTACATATGGGACGCCAGAAAAATAAAAAAGACAAGCAGCACACTATCCCCTGAGGTAGCTGGGGCACTGCTTCAGTACTGACTCAGAAAGAAGAGTGCCACCTACTGACGCAGGGCAGCAGGGAAAAAGCAGTTACCCCTATATCCAATCAGACCAGAAAGTAGAGGAAATGGGCTGGAAATACATTCCCATATTTTAGTTAGGCTTCCACTCAGAACAGACATAGACAATCACAGGCAGCAATCGAGTAATATCAACTCATATGTCTCTGTTCAGGCTAAGGACTGACAAGCCTCTTAGCCACCATTATCCATTGTCCGAAACTGGCATGGGCATATACTTAATTTTTTCACGCATTCATGGTTCCTGGATTCTATCTGAAGGAGAAGTGGAAATCCCAAAATAGCTGTGAGAAAGATACTCCTTACCAAACTGAAAATAGGGCCATCCTGGAAATCTCAAAATCAAGCCTGTTCTCATGAGGTTTCCAGATAACAACATTCAGATAAAATTAATATAAGCTTCAAAGAGGCATCCACACTTTTGCATGATTACCTAAAGTGCACCTCTGACACTCAGGAGGCACTGCGGACTATTGGATAAGGCACTTGACTGGGAATCAGGAGGCCTTGATTCTTTTCCTAACTCTGCCATTAACTCACCATGTGACCTCTCTGTCTTGGTTTCCCCATCTTTATAATGGGGATAAAGATAGCTAAAGGATCTTATACAGCACTTTAGGATACAATATGGATAAACCATGATAAGTGTTGCTATCACAAATCCACGTCTCTTTCTTTAACTGCCTTTGAAACACAGTTCCTCGGGCTTCTCTTTAATTTTGGTTATCCTCTATTGACAAAGCCTCCTGACCCTAAAGACACACTCATCAATGGGAATTCTCTGGAGGGCTTTCTGCCACAAGTTTCGTCTTCCCAGTGGCTGGTCCTGACAACGCAGAAGGTAATATTCTAAAAGCGCTCTTCTGAGTGGAAAAGCAGGCTGCATGATGCTTTGAAGACAACGATCACAGAAAGAGTTACAGAGAGCCCAGCAGTCTGAGGGTTCTCTAGAATTAAAAATAAAATCTTTTTTCTCTCAGGGAAAAGCTCGTAGTCACATGAAAAAAAGATCCTTCATGGTTTCTTCAGCAGCTCTTCCTCCAGGAGCATCTATTTTTAGTTGGCAGCATAAATCACTACAGCTCACAAGCCAGAACAGGATTCCCTTAAAACAAAATACTAAATCCAACCGCTTATGGTATGGGCAGACGCCCTTTAGCCAACTAATGCCCCACACAGCTCAGCCGTTTGAATAGAATAATAAAACATTACATTCAAATGACATATTAGTATATGAGAAAACATTAACTGATCGTTCCTCACAATACTCCACTGATGTAGCATCATCCCAGTTTTACAGCCCTGGAGACCAAGGCTCAAAGAGGTGAAGTGACTTGGCCAAGGCCACTCAGAAAGTCAGTGGCAGAGTTGGGAATGGCTACCTGGAGACCTGTCCTCCAGTCACCAGCTGTGACCCCCAAGACAAACACATCCTCCTGCAACAGCACAGTTATTATTATTGATAATAATTTGATAGTTCCCCTCAATCTTCCTAACTTTGGACAGTTGGGAATATCTCATATGAAAGAGAGCAAATGACACAACTTATAAAGTAGCCTGGATAACATCCCATTAGATGAGATGCACAATGAATACAATTACTGTAGCCAGTTCAGAAAGATATACATTGTGAATACAAAAAAAAAAAGACAACCCCTCTACCCAGATGCATTACTAACAATATATAGCATATACAAATACAGAACGGTCATAGGTACATAGATACATACATGCAAGCAGGCAAGCACGGTATACAGAGAATTAAGAACTATATCTCCAATCACAACCAGCATTCACTAAATAAAAATAAAAGAACAACAATACAATGAAATGAACAGTAAAGAAGAGATGGGTTCTGTTAATTTAACAAATTAAAAAAAAACTTACATGGATTTTTGGCAATTTTCCTTCAGACATTATACACAGCAGTTGGGCTGTGTACTGAATACCTGATCCAAAAAGAAATATAACCACATTATGCAAACAGATGGGGGCAGGAGTCAGGTGAACATGCAGCTCTTAACAACATTCATCTATGGGATGAGAAAGCACCTCTGCGTTCCCACAAAAGGACTGGAATCTACTCAGCTCCTCATTCACTATAAAGCATAAACAAATGCTGCACTGCTGCCATCCCAGGATAAAATCCAAATGGCAGGACAGAAAAGAACAATCACGTCAGAGACTTCTGAGCTGTCCCGTCCCCTTTTACTTGTCATGTGAGATTTAAAACGGACGGGGGGGATATCAAGAGGGGTGGCAAAAGCTTTTTTTTAATCCCTTTTGTTAGCCTTAAAGAATCAGAATTAAAACCACACTGAAGAATGTAAAGTATAATAGATTTAGTACTGATACTGATGACATATTCGCTTTTTCTGAAGCATTGGGAAGGAAAAATATGCACCCGTGTTTCCCCTTATCTAGGAAGGTGCCTGGATCTTTAAGAAGGTGGATTAAAGCTCAGGAGGAATGGACTTTTTATGTACTGTGTGATACAAGGGTTGCTATGATACAGTCAGAGGCATTTTCTTGAAATAACATTGAATCCTGCTGAAGCTGACAAAGAGTGAGTTAGGTCTCCAGTCACCCCAGCTCAAACATATACATGTAGCAGTCAATGGAAAGCTTTTATGGGATTAATAGGGGGTAATTTTCATGGCCAGCATATTACAGAAGGGATGTTCTCTCTCTCTCTCTTTTATTTTTAATTAAAAGGTAACTTTCCCCCTCTCACCCTATTTCTGGCTTGAGCGTTCCCACAAAAGTGAAGCCCACCCTATTCAGATCGAGGGAAAGAGAGACTTAAAGGGCCAAACTTCCACAACTCGCCTCTGAGACCCTAACTCTCCAAACACTTATACATGCGAGTAACTTGAATAGACCCATTGAGTTCAAGTATGTAAGCTACTCATATGCATATGTGTTTGTATGATCAGGTCCTGAAATTGCAAGTGCAATCATTTGAGAGTGAAGGTAATAAAATATGGACATCTAGCCATGTTGTCACCCCAACCAACACAACTTCATTATTATAAGCAGTCATGGCTTGGACCATGAATGTGGAATATTGTGATACTTCTTCCTCTTTAATAAAGACAACTAGCTAATTGCTCCTGAGAATCAAGCAGTTAGACGGCTGAATGCTATATTTTTTAAATGCAGAATTGCAGTTGCAACATCACCAAGACTTGATTATAGAGGCTGGGTTGAGGGCCATTTGAAAGACTGGCCTTTAATGAACAGGCTGGGGAAAAAACAGACTCATTTCTAATGCCCTTTTCCTCCCTTCCCATCCAAAAGTCTATGAGAAACCCCTACCCATACAATAAGAACAACATTGTCTAAATGACACACAAACTTTTCTACTCCCAAGCTTTCATTTTCACACTGTTACATATAAATCTGCTTTCTTTGATTCCATTAGCCTTCAGGAAAATAAAATACAAGATTTAAATTGAAATTATTTTCCAATGTCCAGGTTCCAGATTTATTTATTTTTAAATAAAATGAAATTAAAAAAACAATACCCAGTGATCACTCTACAATTATTAGGGTTGAATGTAGCATTTGGCACCCCTCATTCCACACACTGTACCCCCATTTTAATCCCCTAGCAACACAAAATACAAAACCGCACCACTAATGGAATCAAAGTTGTAGCATACAAGCTAACACACTCAGACACAGACCCTTCACATACTAGCATGCTCACACATACTCTAACATACGCTGTCATATACACACACATTTCCAGAATGCAAAATGTCAGCCAGAATCTCTGCATTAGGAATGTGAGTGTGCTAGATGTAAATACACATTAGTTACCAAGCATTCCTTGCACAAATCTTATTTAAAGGTAAACCTTCATGCAAAAATCTAACCTTAAAAAAAATTCAGACAGTTAAGACCAGTTTTCTCTCTGCTTTTTTCCCTGATTTTTGTTTTTTGTGTTTCCTCCCCTACTCCTCTAAATAACTATGCCATTCAAAATTATTAAATCAAATCATTTTGGGGGGTTGTTTGATTGTTAGTTTTCTAAGGGGAAAAATCCCAGGCAAAGAATTCCCATTTCATGGTCACCTATGTTCATTCAATCTGGTTCCAAGAGGTTCTCCAACCCATGCGTATATTGACATCACATTGCTAAGATAGAAAACAAAGCAAATTCTACTTGTTAAGCGATCCAAACCATCATCATGATGATTTTTTAAAAGAAGACCCACTCAGAAGCAATCACCTGTTCCATGGATAGCTACAAGTGAGTAAAAGGAAAGACAGTCAGCAGGCACTGGAGTTGTTGCTATGGGATTGTGTCACAATTTATGGAGTTATTATAGATCAATAGATAAAATATGTATTAAAACTGGCTATATTGATTAAACATTTCTTGCTGGTTTACGTGACTGAATGCTACAACATTTGACCCTAGTGATTTTTTTTTCTTCCCTATATTTGCCATTAAAGCCAGGTTTGAAAGTGTCAGATTTGCAGCATTTGTTTTAATTTCAAATTTTGACACTTAACTACTATAACTATACATAAAACTTTTCGCTTAACTTGTAACTGACACGCTCATCTGGATATATACGTGTATATATGTCTATATCTATATCTCCATCTATGGCTCTGTGGATAGGTAGTATTCCAGCTAATGGAGTACATAGGAAAAATAATGTAGACAGATGGAGCTAGTTCGAACTGCCTAGATTATCACAGAAATACACTCACAGTTAATATTATCGTGAGACGCAAACATTTCCAAAACATGCTGTGACTATTTTTAATTTTTATTTGTTTATTTCAGCAAGCCTGGATCTTTTCTTGTAGCAGAAATAATAAATAAAGAGTGGACAAGATTTCACACAGAAACACTGCTTCTGTGTATGATATTTGCATGGAGAAAAGCTATTACTCTTCCCAGCACATTTTGTATTGCTACTAAACTTTGTGCATTGAAATCCACCTCCAAAACCACCCTGTTACCCAGCTTGCAAACAATTTCATTTTGCTCTGGACATTTCTTAACAGAAGGACCTTGAACTAGTGGACAACTTCTCATTGAGCCTATAATATGTAACTTAGCACTTCATTTTCAAGAAAATCAATGTAAATGAAGTCGCCAAAAACTGCCCATATTGGAATCCTGTTATCCCTGAGATGGGCAAAGATTTTTCATTTGTACATTAAAAAAAGGAAGCCTAACTAATATTTTTAGGAAAAAAATCAAAACAAGAGCAAAACCCTTGCATCTGTTGCTTTAACACAGGAAAACAAAGCATGCATTACTTTTCATCTCTGATCTCTTCCCACTCTGCAAAGATATGAAACACACATAAACAGAAAAAAAACCCAGCTGGTTATGTTTCATTCTCTGCTATATGTCTAAAGAAAAGAGCTCTGCTAAACTGGTGGGAACATAGAATTTGGAGGCTTCTGGACTGAACATTGAGTATTCCAGTCACACTGTCAAGGCAACAGAAATAAATCAATCAATCAAATTTCTTCCCCTTTTTGCGGCTGAATGCTATTTTAGCAAAGATTTAATAACATTCATTTCTCAGCTAGGATTTCTTTCCACCTTTTAAAACGGCCAGTGCTCTAGATTCAATTAAATACACACCGTCTCTCACCTGGTACCTACATAGTTGCTCTCAGAGACACTCGACATTAATTGCTTGCAAGAAATGATGACCAAAAAATCCCTATTCTGTTCTTAACGGGAGTCCGTATTTTTTAAAGGAATCAAAACAACACACGTAGTGATTATTCTTTTAACAATTTTTTTTTTTACTCTGTTTCTACCTAGGTATGTACAGCTGTATCTAGCTATCTGTAACCAAGAGATATATGAATGGATTATTATTATTTATCACATTTAAAATCCAGGCAATAAGCAGCTACACTTACAGGCATACTTAAAAGACAAGACATGACAAAAGATTTACGGAGAGATAATATACCAACGTCATACATATCACAGCGAGGCCATGTTGAAGCTCAGTGCGTTTTCCCCCCTCAGTAAGAAATCTCTCTCTCTTTCTCTCTCTCTCTCTCTCTCTGTCCTTTCTCTCTCTCTCTCTCTCTCTCTCTCTCGCTCTTGCTCTCTTGTTGAATTGCTAGTGGCAGTAGCCCCCAACAGCTCAGGAGAAAAAATCCATTTAACGAGTGCCCAGGAAGAACATGAGTATGACATTCACAAGCAATAGCACTACGATCACTGCAAAAACGACCACCGTTTGAACATCCAAGGTCATGGTGCAATGCAGAACACTGTAGTGTTCAAGATGTGGGGCTGGTAGATTTGGAGATGTCAACCTCTGCTCTGTAAGACTGTCCATACATCCACCATGCTAGAATAAAGGAGAAAACTGTTCCTGGTTTGGTTTGCTGGTTGGTATTTGGGTTTGGTCTGATTTTTTGTTTGTTTGTTTGTTTATCCCCCTATCTGCCGCCTCTAGCTCATTCTGGAGCCTGCTAAGTGAAGCCTCATCACAAGCAGTGATCACTTCAGACGCAAAATCCTTCCTTTAAAAAAAAACCAAAAGGCAAATGCTGGCTGCAAGGTTCTCTCTCTTTCTCTTCCCCCCTCTCTCTCTCCTTCTCTTTCTTGCTGGCTGGCTTGCTTTTTAATTCATCAAGCCAGTGCAGATAAGAAGCCTGTGTGAGTGTGACAGCTCGGCAAGCTGCTGCTGCTGCTGCATCTCTCAATGTGAGGCGGGCCCTTTCGCATACTAATCAGCTCCAGTGACCAGGCAGTGAAGGGAACTTGGCTGTCAGTCAAATGCAAAGGAAAAGCTGGAACCAGAAATGAGTCTTCCATTTAGTATGGCAGTGAGGAGCAGGACAGTTTCTTCTGCTTTTAAAGCAGTTCCGAAAAGACATCACTTCATGGAACAGAGCGTGTGGTCTAGTGGTTAGAGCACAGGATGGTGCCTCAGGAGACCTGCGTTCTAGTCCACAGGCTTCTTGTGTAACCTTGATCAAGGCACTGTGTGTATTGTGGATTTAATCTTTGGATGAATGATACTGTCATTTCTAGGAGGCTGTTCAGTTTAGGGAGGGGATAAAGAGGGCAAGAGCATCACACAGTCACAGAGCTTAATGCCAGAAGGAACCACCGATTCATTTCATCTGACTTCCTGTATCTCACAGGCCACCAGCACCATCCAGCCACCTGCACACCAAACCCAACAACTGAAATGAGACCAAAGCATTACAGCCCACAGGAGACTAGACTATTATGTGCCACAGGCAGAGAAGCTGAGTGCTTATTATGCCCCTTGTCATAAGGAGCAACCCACTTCCAAACATTTGGAACCTCAGTGTGGGTCTGAAAAAGAGACAGTACATTTTGAGGAGTAAGGGACTATCTGTACTCAGTTCTGCACAGCACCATGTATGCTATCAAATTATAAATACCTCACTGCACAATCTTTTTTCCCTTGGTACTGCACGTGCTGCATTGTGAATAGATTTCTCCACCCAGAGAGCTAAATTATACCTTAATCCCGTGGACACAGGCGTAAAGGGAAAAGGGATTGTAGTAACTTTATTTATGCTACAACCATCCAGGAAGTTGATTCCTACACTAAGAAAACAAAAATACAAAACAACCCTCTTTTCCCCTCCACCCCCGACCCCCACAGGTCATTTAGGTCCTTAAAGATAAATATACAATACTCTGTTTCCCAGTTCCTGTCCCCTCTCTACACTCAGTGAATTCTGAAAAGCAAATGATTGATGGCAGTAAGGGTAAGACGAATGTAGAAACACTGCCAATGCAGATACCTTACATGCTGAAATGTGAAAATCAGGGCTGATCTTCGATGCATTCCAGGAAATCTGCTCCTGAGAATTTACTCAGGAAGTTTATGCATGGAGACCAGGATGACATGCAAGAACTGAGTGTCATTTTCATTGAAATTAAAAACTGTCAAGATTTCAGAAAGATGCTAGGCTCTTTAATTTAAGTGGATGGTGCCCAAGCATCCTTGAGCCATCTTCTCTCATCACATGATCCTAGTCATTAAAGATCTGAGTTGGCATGTTACTTCTGTTGCCGGGGGATATAACAACACCACCCCCTGACCCAGAGGAGATATCCAGGGTCTGAACTCAAGACCTCTAGATGTAAAAAAGCATAAGCTTTGGCTACTTAAGCTAAAAGACCAGCCTCCTTATAAGGCAGAAAGTAGCAGACTCAGACAAACTTCTGCGTGATCCAATCCTTAGAAGGGGACAAAGCCGCATAGCAGGTTAGTGTAGGTTACATGATAGTCACATTAGCAGGAGGCAGTGTTTTTGTCAGGACACCTTCATGATAGAACAGTGCATAGAATAGCGATAGAAGTACTCCTGATGGCGTTCAAAGTGATTGGGATCCTATCCTGACCTCACACCACTGAAGCTGATGGAGTTACACCAGTGTGAGATTAGCATCAGGCCCTAGGTCTGAGTTGTCATTTAAAGCTCTGTTAAAGAAATAGATGTTTGCTGTTGGGCTTATTTTATTTTCCCCTCTGTCTATTGGGTGAGTTTATGTAACAGACTCCTTCCTAAGTTGCCAGTAGGGTTTGAACCTCCACACCAAAGAACAGGCCTCTACCACTGACCCTAAAAGAGAAAGTCCTGTCTCTGGCAGCAGAGGCGGTTACCTTCTAGCAGGCCTGGCACCAGAATTGCCACCCACTTTGCCAGTCTGTCACATTCAGCGCTGGTGAAAGGTTCTGGATCAGTTGTGGGCAACCTGTGGCCCGCGAGGGTTAATCCACTGGCGGGCCGCGAGATATTGACTGTTCGCAGGCATGGCCACCCGCAGCTCCCAGTGGCCGTGGTTCACCATTCCCAGGCAACAGGAGCTGCAGGAAGCGGCAGCCAGCATGTCCCTGCGGCCCACGCAGCTTCCCGCAGCTCCCATTGGCTGGGAACGGCGAACTGCGGCCATTGGGAGCTGCAGGTGGCCGTGCCTGCGGAAGGTCAATGTAAACTAACTGTCTCGTGGCCCGCCAGTGGATTACCCTGATGGCCTGTGTGCAGCCCACGGGCCACAGATTGTCCACCACGGTGCTGGATCTTTAGCTCACAGAATAGGTACAGCCCAGACAGTAACTGTGCAAGCTCGCCCCACACTCTCAGCCCATCCTGGAAAGGAAGGAATATTTTGGGGGTGGGAGGGGAGTCCAAGCTCCATGGCTCATTCACACTATGGCTTCTGCTGAGGATGCTAATGGTTTCTGTGATGTTCTGTTTCTGTTTACTGGGAGCTAGACTGAGACTACAAAATATTTACCATTTTCTGACTAGGTCTAGAGTAAGTGTAGGCTATGCTGTGTTGTGTTGATGTGTGTCAGGAGTAAGTGTAGGCTTGTGTTATGTGTGATGTAAGATGGATTCTTCTGCTTCCCTTAAAAAAAAACAATAAAAAAAATAAAAGCAAAACTTCATCACCAATGGCTGAGGTCCCTGGTTCAGTTCAAACAGAACATTTCTCATTCAGGAGGAGACAGTGAAGGATGATTTCCACCTGCATATTTACAAGAAGCTGCTTTATAAACTTGCCCAAAACAACACAACTGCCTCATTAATACACACTGACCAGATTTCACCAGCCTGACAGATCTGCTGGAGTATTTCTCTCTGAACTTGCACTTTCTAGTTTTAAGGAGTGTTTCTAGGGTTCTTCAGCCTGATGCATATATTCTACCGCTTCAAACTATCCAGAAGGACAAATACATTGAAAGGGTGTGGAGTATTTGTTGGTGATGTCATGATTTTCCAAACTCATTCATATTCTCCACTGGCTGTTTTTTTTCCAGCTCAGATAAACCTGTTTCAAACCCCCAGATCCGAACACCTCTGAACTTTGAGGAAGTTCCAGTCTGGGTCTGAACTTTGCCACGGACTCCTCCTACAACTGCAATGGATCTGATTAACCTAAAACTCAGAGGAACCAGTGGTGCAAGTAGAATTCATTTCTTACCAGTACGCTGCACTCATCGGAGGGACACAAGGGGGGGAGGGGGCACCAGCTAAAGGGGGGCACATGACCTCCCCACATGACTCCTCCCTGCCGCACCCACAGCTGGGGGCGCCTGTGCTCTCCCTATCCTCTCCCCATGATCCATCCCACGTTACCAGGGTGGGGGCTCAGTCCTCCTCCCGCTGCGCTGGAGACTTCTGAACCGCAAGGCTCTCTGGAACCACAGCGGCGAAAGGAGCAGAACATGGGGCCCCTGGGTGACCTCACACCGGCAGCTCTTCCAGGGTGGCTGTACCAGCCCCGCCCCCAGCCCCTCCACGCAGCTGCGTCTCCTGTCTGGGGTCTGTACAGCAGCCTCACCAGAGGACAGGGCTGGGGTCAGGGCTGGGGTGATACAGCCATGCTGGAGGAACTGCTCATTCTGCTTCTTTCACCGCTGTGATTCCTGGGAGAGCCCAGCCTTGCCACTCAGCAAGCCTAACCACTCCCAGCCTTGCCCTCAGCCCTGTCCTCTGGTGTGGAGTTGCTGGCGTGGGGCTGCTGGGAAGCCCCACGTTCTGCTCTTTCTGTGTCTTTGTGGTATGGAGTACCGGCTATAAATATCTTACAGGTACGGTGTATCGGACCATATCACTGTACTTGCACCACTGAGAGGAACCCTAACTTACGGCTGGTCTCCGTCTCTAAAATGGACCAAACCAAAATCCCAGACCCAGTCGCCCTTGGACTCTGGGGGAGTTTGGATCTGGAACCTAGCCTTGTGGCTCACACTCATCTCTACTTCCTACAAACAGAATCAGTAGGGACTTCTGTTGTGTGCTAACCTCACAAACATGGCATCTGGTAATTGCCACTATGTGTCTCAGCAGAATATTTGGTAGGACACTAGAAAGGGTACAAATGTGCAGGAGCATGGACAAGAGAAGAGATTCAAGTGTGTCATTCTTTGTGCTGAACACCAAAAATCTAAATCTGAACTCCTTGTGGGCTTAGTGTATACACCCAGGGACAGCATACACATACACTCACATTACAGGAGCTTTCACAACCACAATTTACAATGAGAGTTCAAGGATGACATCTTTAGTATCAGAAGTCAGGAGGCAGTTCTGAAGGCATAACACAGACCATACAAATAAGGAATGGTCCAAGTAGCTTCCACTGAGAAATTTCACTTTTTTTAATGTACTGGACTCAAATACAGAGAAAATTGGAGAGGCCACTGAAAAAATACCAACTCTAATCTTGTTAATTTTGAGATTTATGTCGTTAAAGAAGCAGCACCAGTTCCCACAGACTCATGCCACATATCTGCATTTGTAATAAACTGGCTTAAGGCATGTGATCATGTCTCCCACTAGGGGATAACCCCAGTGACTATAATGGACTTACTCACAACTAAAGGAGACACTCCTTTAGCTCAAGCAGTAGGGACTTATGCTTTCAACAGTTCAATTCTCATTGAAATCTCTGCTGTCTCTGAATTCACTAATAGAGAAAGGAAAGATGGTCCAGTGGCTAGGGCCTGGCACTTTGGAAACCTGGGCTCAATTCCCTGTTCTGCCACAGACTTCCTACATGAAGCTGGGCAAGTCTCTTTGTGCCTCAGTTCCCCCATCTGTAAAACAGGGATAATAGTGTCTCACTAAGATTGTGAGGTGCTCAGATACCAGGGTGTGGGGGCCATATAAGACCCTGAGACAGGTAGGTAGAGTATGACTGTGTTTTTAGTACAGTTACATGTTTTTCACAAGGATTTCCCAACCCACATCATATTCTTTTGGCATAAAACAGCTAAGGAAACAGCCATTGTGTACAACGCAGAACATGGGCTAACTACATATGCTATTACACATTGTATTTAGCTGTGACACTCTGAGTATCTTTAACTCCAAAGCTTGTCTCTCCCACCACCAGCAGTTGGTCCAGTAAAAGATATTACCTCACCCACCTTGTGTCTCTGTTGTGTACAACAGTAAGAAGTCACTAAATTTCACATCCAGCCTCATGCTGAGAGCAGCCTCTTACAGGAGACATGTTTTTAACAAACTAAGAATAAGGACAGTGACACTTCCCAATTTGATTTACTTTTTAAATCTTGATCACAAGTTACTAGTAATAATAACGTGCTTTCAGACACCACAAGCTATGTTAAAATGACAGCTGTAAGAAACACTGTTCCAAATGGATCAGGGCCTGGTTTATGAATTTTGGGCAGAAATCAAATAGTAAGAGCTTCCAGTCCAGTCACTTATTGTTTGGTCAGTACTAAATCTGTGACCAAAAGCCAAATGGTTCTAAATCTAAATCACTGATGAAGATATTGAACAGAACTTTATCCAAGACCAATTCCTGCGGGACCCTACTCGAAATACCCTTCTAGCATGACTGCAAACCATTGATAACTACTCTCTGGGAATGGTTTTCCAACCAGTATTGCACCTACCTTATAGTAGCTCCATCTAAGTTGTATTTTCCTAATTTGTTTATGAGAAGGTCATGTGAAACGGTATCAAAAGCCTTACTAAAGTCAAGATATCCCACATCTACCACTTCCCCCCATCCACAAAGCCTGTCAAAGAAAGCTGTTAGGTTGGTTTGACATGATTTGTTCTTGACAAATCCAGGCTGACTCTTACTTATCTCCTTATTATCTTTTAGATGTTTGAAAATAGATTAATTATTTGCTCCATTATTTTTTTGGGTACTGAAGTTAAGATGGCCTCTGCAGTGTGTATAGGAGAGATTAGGGTTACACTTTTCTCTGAGCAAAGCTTCTACTCTACCATGTCTTCCAGAGAAGTTTGCAGCTTCATCAAATCACAAACAGCCATCTGTTTGTGGTCCAATTTACAAGTATTTAACTCTTCTAAAATGCAGGTTGTCACAGATGCAGTCGATGTATCTTCTATAACCTGAACATCTAGAAATGCACCTAGATGTGGTATCTCTTGCTAAAATAGAAAGTATGATGTGACAGCCATATTTATTCACATAAACTGTGTTGTGTCTCCAGCAATAACCATCTCATAAAGAACTTCTAAAATTGGCTTTCACGGTGGTTGGCTTGTAAGGCTTTCTACATGTTGATGCAGCCCAGAGACTTGGTGTTTTGCAGCCTTTTCATATAGTTTGTCAGCATTGGCTTTGCTGATTGGTCTGGCAAACCAAACTCCTCCACTTTTATCAATTGTAGCAATAGGAAGCTTTCCTTATTCATAAGCTTTTTTGCAAGAGGTGCACAATTAGCCATCTTTTGTAACTTCAATAAATGGGAAAAGTTTGACCGACAAACATCAGGAACTGCCTTTTGTTGTGGAGACACTGTTTCTTCAGTAGGTAGCTGTATTTGTGCTTTGGGCTGTTCGGATGTAGATACATCACTTGAACCTTCAGATGACATATTCTTGGTATGTTCTTCATCTTGGTTGGTTTGACCACTGGGTGGGCTGATAGGGGAACTCGGTGTGGGGAAATCCCTGCTCGGGGTTCAGGCATTGGCTTCAGCTGGCATTTTGGGCAAAGATTCCAGTGGGTTCTTGGTTTATCCCAACTGGTTAAAATAAGTCAGCTGCCCCCTGTCCTGAACTGCATGGGACAGCTTGTCCCGCATCCTGTACAACTCACTGGCAGGACATCGCAGAAGTCATTTTGGGTTGGAAAAGAGCCCCCTCTCATTCCTTGTGTGACATGTTTCCACCAGGCAAACACTGACATTTTTACTCCTCTCGTGAAAGGAGTACATATGAGAAATGCTCCCAGCTTTGTCTAGTCTCTGCTTTGAGGAGCTAATTGCTTCCCTCCTTTTTCTCCCTGAAGCTGTGGTTTGAAGTGGTAACAGACATCGTCACAAGGCCTGTTTTGGTGCTCAGCTCACGTTCTGCCCTCCTCTCTGTTTTTCTCAAACACTTTATAGGGACATGCACTTGGATGGATTCTCCTATATGTTACAAGTATAACCCCTCTACGCTGATGAAGAGAGGCTATAAAAGCCCCAGCCAGCTGAAGGAGAATATATTTGGTGCAGGCACTGCATTGTTATGCTACCAACTGCCTTATGCAGACCACCTCAGGTTGCACATGGGTGGGGCCATGAGCAGGAGGGGGCACATTAAGGGTGTGTGTTGAGGGTTGCAGAGTTGCCTGTAAGCAGCTAAGGCAGAGCTGCTGCAACTTAGCTCCCTGGCTGCTTAACTTACACTAAGGCCATTTTAGCCCCCGCAACAGCCCAGAAACCTGAGGGCACCAAGCTGGGTTAATGTCACATTAGCCCACTCCCTTCCCAGGCTACCCTGGTGTGTTCTGTACCCCTTGAAGGCTCAGTGCACAACCTCATGCCTACACTCACTCCGCTTTTCAAAAAAATGCTTGGAAATAGTCCCCTTCAGCATTCTCCACGGGGGAAATTTATGGAGGGAACAGAGGATGGATGCAAGGCTGTCCACAGCATTAAGCCACACAGTGCTGAAGGGAAAAGGTGGAGTGACTACAGGAGTCCTTGCACCCCTGCCTGTCCTGAAAGAGGATCTCTGTGCCATCTCCAATAGGTTGACACATTTAAGGCTTTGGGGATAGATAAGCCTTGGGTGGAAGTGCTGGTTCATTGATTAGATTTACCCCATGGTTTGTAGAGGATGGTAGCAGCTATCCCTGCCCCATAGGTGGAAGGTGAACGTTCAGTTTCCTCTCACAACCTTGCAAAGATCTCCACATGAAATCTGATGGCTGCAAGTGGAGATTGATTTCACCTTCTGGGAGCAATCTTATAGAACCCATGGGCAGTGTGCCTGATGGTGTACTTGAGGAAGAAGGAGCCAGATGCTCAAAAGCAGAAAGGATACAAAGCTGTTCCATGTGAGAATCAAGGATGTGTTTCAGTTTTGCCACAACATAGTAAGATTCTTTAAAAGTCAATGCATCACCTCTCCTGTGCTGCTAAAGAGCACATCTAATAGAATGTTTTCAGCTGTCTAAGCCTGATGGGGTCCAGCAATTAATAGTGCAGTGCTGACATGTTGGGCAGAATGAAAACAGTATGATCCATGATGTACATACTAACAAACAACACCATAAGCCTTTCAGAGGAAAGGGCAGGAGAAGAGAAAGTTTTCCACTCAGCTGTGGGTTGTTGGCAATCCTTGTAGAAAGAGATGGTTTAATTAGACCCTTTGCAGTAGAGAGAGTCTCCCTTTTCAGGGCATGGGTTAAGATCAGATCTGCTCAAGGCACCTCCCCTGATGTAGTGTAAGAAATTCACACTGCTCCCTCATCAAAGACCTGAGAATTTGAAATACCAATAACAATAATGTAGTGCACTCTTCTAGCAACTTTCATCCAGGGAATTCTTAACAAAGTTTGACTAACAGTCATTAATTAAGTTTCCTATTAGCCTTTCAGGATAGGGAAGGCTAAGCTGCTAGCCTCTGTCTCCCCAGCCCAGGAAGGACTAACACCATGCCAAAAGTCTGTCCAGGCCCTTCCTTCAGGGCACAGTTTAATTCTTTATATGTAGAACTCACAAAGGAACACCAACCGAAAGCTATTTGCAGGAGCCCTTCCCCTTGCATCTCTCCCACCTGCTTTAGAAGCCAACTTTCTTCCCCCAGCTCCTCCCTTCCGCCGAGCTCTTCAGCCCTTTCTAGGAATCATCTGACCTCTTCCCAGCAGGGTCTAATAATCCCCTCTCCTTGGCCCAAACACCTGTTCTAAAAAGGGCTCTGTCTCAGAACAGGGCAGGCTGGCCACATGCCCCCTGGCCCTTAAAGAAGCAGACTGCCTTGTTACAAGCAATATTAACACGTCCTTTTTATCCATGAGGAAAGTGGAGCACAGGGAGAATTCCACAACTAGCTCAGGGTCACAAAGCAGGTCAGTGGCAGAGGTGGGAATAGAACCAATGGTCCTAACTCCCAGTTCCTTGTTCTAGCCATTAGACCACATGCAAAGAATAAGGACTGGTTAAAAATCAGTTGTTGGTTTTTCCTTTTCCCCAGCTGCTTGTTTTTCTCCTGCCCCTTACAGAGGCTGTCGGTTATATTTGGCCCTGATTTTCCCTCATCAAGATGAACAGTGGGTACTGGATGAACATCATCTTGTTAGGATATGCACTGACCTTGTGTATCTCATATAAATTAACCCAGGGTATTAGAAGCACCTCTCAGAACACGAGCATCTACTCACAGATGAAAGAAGAGCCCAGTGAACACCCAGTGATCTGGCACCCATTCAATGAAAGAGATGACACCAGTATGCCAGGAAAAAATAGCAATTCCAACTGGATGGCACTGGATGTATGGATTTATTGTCATATTTTTATCTGTGAGAATGTTATCTGCATTTTTTGAAGTTTACATCAATTTCTTTTTTAAAATCAGAGGAGATTCATTCCATGTTCCACACTGGCTGACACCACCACGCACACTCCCACTGACAGGGATGGGGATGCACCATGTAAAATCTGTACAGGATTTGGTCCTCCGTATAATGCAGTACAATAGTCCACCTACAATAAAGATTACCCTCCTCATCCCAGAAGACCTCCCTCATCAGTCACACAGGACTTCAAAGTCCAAAGGTGACATTTTTATGACACGAAAGAGGCAACAGTAAACTGGGAAATTTTGGCAGGCATGGAGATGACAAGAGTTATCAGAAAGTGCCTGAAAGTCACTATGTCTATCTGGCAGATGTGGACCAGTATACAGATGCAGAAGATGCAACACATGTGTCTATGGTTGCAGAAAAAAATTCTCTGATATTATGTTGGATTCTTTGAAAAACAGTATGCGACTACATAATGAAAGGTGTATGGTAATGCATACGCACAAATGGGGTGGAGCTAAACTATGCATGCAACCTCAGCTTTGGCATTTCCGGAGTTCTGAGTTAACTGTGCAACCTTACTATTCTCCTAGCGTAATATTTAGTTTAGATATAATATACATTACATGTCTGAAGCTTGAGTCCTGAATTTTGTGGGAGAGGAAGAGGGAGTTCAAAATCTGAGGCCTCATTTCAGCAAAGCACTTGAGCATGTGCTTAAACTTAAGCATGTGTTATGTTTAATTGAGGTCAATGGGATTTAAGCACATACTTAGGTGCTTTGCTGAACTGGGGCCTGAACCAGGATCTGGAGTTTGCATCTGGCCCCTCTCTCTATAATAGGCCAAGTCAGATACCAGGATCTAAACATGTTCACATTTTAGGGATTTCATAATC
This sequence comes from Natator depressus, assembly GCF_965152275.1. Lineage (NCBI taxonomy): Eukaryota > Metazoa > Chordata > Testudines > Cheloniidae > Natator > Natator depressus. The sequence goes on along the minus strand of NC_134242.1, from coordinate 79,824,363 downwards.
TGGAACCAAGATTTGCAATTTAGGTCATTCTCTAATACTATGCACCTTCCATTGGTTATCTACATTACATAATAGCCAGGTGTTTTGTTTTTTGTGTTGTTTTGTTTTAGACAAGATGTCTTTTCATAACAATGGAAACTACTGGAGGCTGAGACAATTTGATGATTTTTTGTTATCTAACAGCTTAGTCACTGGAAGAATTAGTCATGTTCAAACTAACAGCCAGGCTGGAAGATCACCAAAGCAACAATTTGGAGCTGAAGAAGCTAATGTCATAAATAGATGAGAATGTGAACGTGAAGCATTTCAGAGATTTCTCAAGAAGTCTTTTTTTAAGCATCCCTACGTTCAAACAAATCAATTCTTAGTAAATATAATGTCAGTGCAAAGTCAGATAACTGCTATGCTCAAATACTACAGTGATGGACATGAGATGGATGGACAGGCAGACAGACCAACCACTTGGTGCTTTTGGTTTCACAATGGGTGCATATTGCTTGATATTATACAAATAATACTTTGTATTTCTCTGGCACCTTCCATTCAAGGATCTCAAAGTGTCTTTCAAATATTAATAACAGAATCAACACATCACCCTGGTGAGGTAAGGAAGTTATTATTATGTCTATTTTACAGATGTGAGAATTGACAGAGAGGTGAAGTGATTGTGATTTGCCCAAGTTCACATGGCAACTTTATGACACAGATGGGAATAAAACCCAGGTCTCCTGATTCTGTCCTATGATTTAGTCACAGGACCAACCTTCATCCCATGCCAGGTATTGATTATTATTTATTACATTATCAACTATTTATTATCCCATGTGTTTACTGTGCACTCATATAAGAATAAAACCAGTGGGAGACTAATGTTGAAACATCCAAACTGTCTTAAGGGTATAGGATATGGGTATGGAGGGAAAATCATCATGGTCCAACATATGCTCAGAAAATAAATAATGTGTGGGGAAAATTCCACTATGAAACAAGCTTAATCCTTTAGGAATTTCTAATCAACAGCACAGAAAACCAGTGCACATTTGACCCAAGTGTCAATCTTCTGTGACAACAGAGTCCAAGATGAATGGGAATAGACTTGAAATAACCATTCTCTTCTTGGAGAAAGGGCCCTTCTTGGTTAGGGTGCAGCATACAGCAGTGATGAAAACTCTGGGTTAGGGTGCAGTGTTCTCCTTCTCGGAGTGCCCCAATCCACTGTGCAGGACAGCGCAATTCTCTTTGTGCATATTATCACAATGGGCCAGAGTCTGCAAGCCGCTGAGTGCGCTCAGCTCCCTTTAATCTCAGTGCGAGCTGAGGGGCTCAGTGCCTCCTCAAACGAATCCTATTGTCCTCCTACACATGGGCATTGGGAGGTTTTTATCTCCTGAGTTGATCTTTAGCTTTTAAAAAAAGAAAATTGTCCAGATTCTCAGCCAGTTTTCTCTGACATTGAACCCATTCAAATGCTGGCGTGTGAGTCAGCTGTGCTACCTGGAGGACCGTTTGATTTACATACTGATAACTGGGGAAAAACAAGTTAGATAAGATTATGCGGAAGTTCAGCTGGTGATTTGCGCTTCTCGTGGCCTCTTCACTAGCTTTTGCATTTGTATTCTTGTAATTAATTTTTGTTTAATTTCAGGTCACATTTTTATCTACTTTGATTTGCAAGAGTTTGGATTTTTTTTAAAAATGATTATGTGAAAAATCAGCAACTGATCTTAAAAAAAAAAAATGCACAAAATAAGGTTTGCTGTGATAATTGGCTTTAAAGGGGCCTGACTCTGAACCTGGTAAAGCCAATGGCAACCTTGGCATTGCCTTCCATGGGCACAGGATTGAGCCCAGAATGAGACTCAAAGAGGAAACAAAGATATATTACAGATAGAAGCTTCTATTTTCTTTAATAAATACAGATAATGCTTGAAAAAAACCCATACTTCTTTAATCCACCTTGGGGGCATTTCAGAAAATATCATATCATGTGGATGACTTTAAAATGGCTTATTTGATTTTCATGATGGATCACTATTCTGAGTGAGGAAACTCCTACCCTGACAATCATCTTACCTGCATTGCTGATCGACTGTGTATATTTATTCTTATCACTAGCAATGTCAGTTAGTTTCAGCTTGCAGGGTTAGAAACAGATACTCGCAGAGTTTAGCAACCTACTCACTACCAAGGAACCATGTAAAATACCCTCACAGGAAGCGAGCGTAATTGGCAAAAGATTAATTGTTTAAAAAATAGAAAGCAGCACAGGCAGAAACCCAGCAACTTAATATGACAGAATAATAGCAAGGTTTAAGTGGCAGGTTTAGAAATAAAAAACAGCCTACCACCAGAATAAAAGTTGTGACCAACTGTAAAATATATGGATCTGTGTCTCTGATATGTGACTAGCATTGAAAAAGAATGCGTGTAACTCCTTGTCTTGATCTAGTGATGAGAATAGTAAAAAGCAGTGTTTATGTATCATGTTATAAATAAATGACGTTATTTCAGTTTTACACTTAATGCAACTGAGCAGAATCTGGCCCAATGGCTGTAACGGATACATACTTTTCTTGATTTCTTTTCATCAGTATTCATAAAACAATTAAATCTATACAAGTGAGAACTGTTGTGGATGGCTTGATGGATGCTCATGAGAACAGGTCTAATTTCATTGGGATGAGAGGTTAAGGTTTTCTATCATGGCAGCCTAGCATCTGTGAGTGCAATAGTGAACCTCACTCCAGAAGTAATAGTTATAAGACCATTTTACATTTCTGCACTGCTTTTCTGATGATGTTTTCTAGACTACATATATTCCGACCACTTCAGCCTCCACTGAAGGGCAGCTACATCTGGGGTGGAATATGTCAACTGTTCAACAGAGCACAGCAACATGACCCAACAGTTTAAAGAGAGAAAGTAAAAAGTAACTTACCCAATGGGAACCACGGGAGGAACAGTAGGATGAAATATAACTATTTGGATTGGAATTTGGCCCGGACATCTGGGTTAACACTCCTTGTCTTGGGAGTAGTGTGCAGAGTTGTTAATGGCCACGTGATCAGGAATTCAGCTTCACAGCTCAGCCAAGAGACAGCACCTGCAGCATCATAGCGCCCCCTACCAAAATGCTGGAGCTTTGATTCAACATTGAGAGAAGACTGGCACCTCTTAAATCGCTTAAACCATGTAAACCCCTTCACACCATGCTGCGGCATTACGGCTCATGAATATCTCCTATGCTAATCTTATTTGTTTTTATCAATTGCCTGCTCCATTTTGCAAATGATAGATAGAATAATTTCAATACTCTTGTGATTGTTAACCCTTTGAAAAAGCTACAGAAATCATGGCACTGGGATTCATTTCCTGTCCCCCGCCCAGCAGGAATTAGAGGTATTCGGTCATTCCTGGATCAAATCTGTTTCAGAATCGGTCATCTGCCTAAACTTTCACTTTCAAAAGAATCTCCCAGACCGTGTTTACAAAAATATTATAGGCTCTTTAGCAGTTTCCATATTTGGATTTTAAAACAGGGGTTGTAGGGAAAGAGGCTTTGAGTGATCAGTGAAAAATAAAGTGTCACTTCCTGATGACAAATAGAAAGATCAACAGATAAGAGGGAGTGAAAGCACCTCATCTTGACTGTAGCAATTAGAAAAGTTCCCCCAGCCCCCGCACACACACACATCCATCACAGCACAGTAGATGCCTAGGAGGTAAAATAAAAGAGAAAAAAGCCATTGGGCCTTTCTCCACTGCTCTCTTTCAACTTGATAATCTCTGAAAATGTAAATAGGCAAATTCGTGTGGGGTGACTTCGGTTGCTTAGACACCAGTTGGAGCAGGGAGAATGTCATTATTGGAGAATTACACTTGGGTGGATGGGATTGGGTGGGGGGGGAAGAAATTAAAAGCCTGGATGTTTTTAAAAGAAAAAACAAAATCCTGAATCGGTACTGGGTGCTAGACAAACATTAAATACTAAATACCATGGTGTCTGACATAAGGGCAGCTGCCCACACCCCTACACTCGGCTTAGATCATGGGCTCAGAGTCTTTAAGCAGTGTAAACCTCTAGAGCTCAAATTTGTATAAAATTTCTCAGAGGGGATGGAAGATGGAGGAGGAACCTGCACGAAAGGTCTCAAAGCTATGGACTCGGATCAGTGGGTAACCTACAGCTGTTTCTATACTAGGCCTTCTTCTGAAATGTTCCCCACCACTGCTAAGATCAGTTCAGCTCCACCAGTGGTAGCCAAAATGTAGACTGAGCTCCCAGGAGACCCCCTGTGCTCTAAGCACTATGTTGGCTAAACCTGCTCAGACCTGGTCTACACTACAGTTCCCCTATTTGCTACCCTCAGTGGAGATGCAGCGGTGTTAGCAACCGTGGGAAATTGTACTGAAATTAAAAAGCCTAGTGTATCAAGAAAGGGCTCAGGCAAATAATATTACAAAGCACAGGCATTTCTATATGAGAGAGAGACCCAGGGAAGGAAGGGGGAACTGTGTCTCTCAGTCCAGAAGTTATTGAACAGATAGCCCTGCCTGAGGTGGGGGAATTTCCCTGGCTTCCCCAACCGCAACAACAACAAAAATCAACACAAAGCTGCACTCCAGTCACGAGCAGCAAGAACAGCTGTAAATTGGCTGTCACCGTTTAAGGTGCTTTCCTGAAGCCTCCGCTTTTAAGATGGGTGTTTTACAGTCCAGACCCAAGTGACAGCAGGAACGCGACAGCTCAGTAACAAATAAAACACACACACCCCAACTCATCTGCCACGGAAGAGACAGAGCGGATCGGTTCCACTTGCAACAATGCTGTTGACAACCAACACCCCCGTTTCCAGTTCTCTTATCTCCCTCCGTGATTCTTTTCACCCAGCGGTTTCACCCGACACACCGCACACTAACCCCTGGAAAATGATATTCCTCACACACACGCACCCCTCCAGAAAGCCTCCCCCAGCCTGCCAAATCTCTGCCACGTCATTTTCTTTCTTTTAATCATTTCTTTGGCTCAGCAGTTTTGTAATGCAGGGTCCCTAAAATGGCTACAGCATGATCAATGATTTTCAAGGACAGAGAGTTAAAGAAGGAGTCTGGAGAAAGGACTGAGGCTTATTTTCCCTTCCAAGTACTGCAATAGGAGGAAAAGAGAAAGACATAGCTACCTGAACTCACCATTCCTGAGCCATCCCTTAGCCACTGCATGTTGCTTCTGATGCTGTCCTTATTATTGGGGGGGGGGGCAACCCACCACTTGCAGAGAGCTGAAAGGAAAAGAGAAGCCCCCCTCCCCCAGCCTAACCCTTCAGTCAGACTTCCCTCAGCCCAGCAGTCTCGTGCCTGTCAAGAGCATGTTAATAGCAGCCTCCTCACTACCTGGGATTTTACTTTATTTATTTATTTGAAGCACAGGCAGAGGGGGATTTTTCTTGCTTCCCTTTTCCACATGTGCTTTGAAAACTGTGTGCATTCAAGGGGGAATTGGGAGGGATGGGGGCGGGAAACGTGCGGGGGAGGAAATGAGGGGGAATAAAAGCAGTGGAACTTATGATAATTTGCCCCTCACCTCTTCTTCGCTGCCTCCTCGGTTCTCCCTCATCCCCCTTCGCTATGGGATTCCCAAATCTGCAGAGTCAGCAAATCCGTTTGTGCTCAGAGTTACTCATTTAGGTTTCGGCTGACAGCTGTGAAGGAGGTAAGTTAGATCTTGCTTCTTATTACTACTAAGCCCCCATTACACTGGAACCAAGCTGCCCATCCAGTCAGGCTTTCAAGAGTAAGCCCCTGTGCTGATGCCCCTCATCTCCCGCAACCACTTTCGTTCTGCTTCTTTCTGACTATTTAAATCTTTCTTCCTCCTCCTCTTTCTGTTTCCAGGCTCTCTAACCCGGAGAATGAAATGACAGACCCCTGCACGGGTGAAAGGGAAAGACACCCCAGGTGAGTTCTTCACCAGTGAGATCATGCACCCTTAGAGGCACAAACTACTTTCTATCATTGACATATATTGGGTCAGCCAGTGTGGCACTGGGCGGGGAAGAAAACAATAAAATATGGCGCACTTCTGTGGCAACAGCTAAGGAATCCTCACAGCAAGTCCCTTTGTAGCAGGCATGTCAATGCCATTCTCCTTATTTGTCAGAGGAGGCGCAGAGAGAGAGAAGTGACTCTCCCCAGGCCACAGAGGGAGTGGGCAGCACGGCCAGAAGTAGAAATTCTGACTCCCTACCCGGTTCCTCATTCCTCTCGGCCAATCTGCCTCCTATGAGGGATAATCCGTCTCTGGAACAGACACGTATTTAAATACAATAGGGGTTTCATTATTTTTGTCATCAGGCATGATAATGGGAGGTCTCTTTTTTCCTTAACGCCCAGAGAAACAACATGAGATGTCATGAGTCCTGCTACAGCCCCTTTCAGGACCCTCTACTCCCTTTCATGCCAGCTGACAAAATTAAAACTTCAGAGGCAGAGGGGGACAGATAAAACTGATGGGAGGCCACATACTGGGAGGGGAGGGGACAGCACGGTATCAGTTAAAGCTGGCCCCTGCTTTCTGCTCTTGGTGCACAATTCTAGGGGAGGGATACAGTTCTCTATTGATTTATGAAGGATGGTCCAAAAAAACCAAACAAAATTTATCATCTCATTTGAATTCTCCAGGTTTTTCCATAAGGCTTATGCATGAAAGAAATGCATTTGATTCTCAAGTTCTTGGTCTCCATTTCCATTCCTGTTGTCAGGGATAACTAAAATGTTTTTCAACAAACATCTTTTTCAATTACAATCAAAATCTTTTCCCCTTGTTCCCCAATTCCATGATTCCTGCATAGGTCAGTGGTAACCAAAAAGTTACTAGAGGAGAGCCAGACCCAAAGCCAGATATCCCAACACAGGGGAAGAAGTGGATGTGTTGAGCACATGACAGGGAAGAGGACCTGTGAGAACAGAACTCCCCTCAGTCTGATCCTCATGGTTTGGGCAGGCTTGACTCAGGAAACAACAAGCAGCACCAGGTGGTTATTTATCACTGTCCCCTAGGTCTCGGCATAGCTGGGATGTAGCAGCTAATCTGGTCCTACATTTTTTTTTTTTAATGAAGCCAGAGCAAAGCAGAGTGAAGAAGCAGAAGGATGCAACGCACTAACTTGGTATTAATTGGGTTGCTCCTAGCATGCTTTAGTTGAATCAGGCCACCTTTCATCCTCTTATCTTTAATATATACTCTGACAGACTTCATTATTTCTCGATGTGACTGACAAAAGAGAGAGAGAGCGTCATAAGTGCACTATTTATAGCTGCGCACAACTCTGGAATCCTACCCAAGTTTCTCATATCTGGTGACAGGAAACCCAGCTGTGTTGCTCTCAGTTAAAGAGGGTTTCCCATCTGAAAAATCCAGCCTCCAAAAACTTTCCTGGAAAGGATGAACTGTCAGGCAGAAACCTCCTGCTTATTCTTGTTTCTCCTACAAACCCTCTAATCCATATCAATCAGGGGGCCAAGTCACAGGGAGTTATTTCACCTTTAATAAGTGATCTGTTGTGTTGTCAACCCCAAGTGTTCAAATATTATGAGTCAGGCTCCAGAAAATTTTGACATTGACTTAAAAATTATACATTTCCATTTTCTTCTTTGCTTTCTGGTTTTGGAGCCTTTAAGGTGCACTCAGGTCACATTTTCGAACTTTTCTCGGCAACCATGGAGGGCTAGAAACTATATTTCTATAGTGAAAACTGAGATTATTTCATAATCTCGGGACTCCAGGATCAGGAGCTTTAAGAAAAAAAACACAAAACATATGACTCACAATAAAATCATTAGCAACACTACACTGAATAAATCTCTTTTCTAGGAGATAAGGCCTCATCACACATTTTACTAGTAAGGGATGAGCAGACTGCAGCCATTGAGCCAAATACAGCCCCCTAGAGATCTATAGGGCAAAGTTGCCTATCCTAATTTTTGGAAGTATGGAATGTGGAGACTACAAGCTTTAGCAATACTCCATCTTAACTCATGAGCTCGCCCCTATACACATACACACAGATATATATACACATATCATATACAGAAATAATTTCAAGGTAACAAGATGTGTATACAACATAAAGCAACTCACATATTCTTTATTCTTAACCTTGGCCCTTCCCTCTGCAACTCCCCACGGTCCATTGTCATCTCTTGCTGTGTGACTCTTCAGTTATGGACCGACTCTGTGTCCCTTGCACAGAAGGACTCCAGGATCAGGCATTTTAGAAAGGACACAGAGACAGAGACAGTGACCGCTGGCATGTACCAGCAACAAGGGCCTGACATATAATTCTTGTTCTGTTTATGAAAATTAACATACTGTATTGTCTAATAAGCATTTGGGAGTCAGGTTAGTTGGAAAGAAAGCATGGCATATTTGTAACTGCAGAAGCATCCCGTTCCTCCTGGGCGTTCAAGTCCCAGGAAACGTCTGGGCATGCTCACCGGCTTAATACATCCATGACCATAGTTAATCCCACACTAATGTTCCATCCTCTCATTTCCATAGACACTCCTGTATTGGTGACTTGATACCCATCCTTATTCTCACTAGTACTTGTTACTTATAGAAATTGGCATCCTGTAACACTGCCATTCAAAAGCCTGGATGGACACCCCAAATATGAGAGACAATGAACGTCATGGACTTAGCAGATAATGCAGAAACAATTCAGTAAGGTTGCCTGAAGTTTTTTGCCCTTTCAGTCCTTCTTGAACCTTTATATAATACAGTCAAGAAAAGCTGCTTGATGCCAGACTTGTGTGGGAGGGAGGCAAGGGGAAGATATGAATTAATATATGAGACTGTCTACTAGTGTACCCAGGAAGCTTTATGATTACAGAGACAATAACTACTGCCACTATCTGAGCTTTAGAAGCAGTGATTATGTCACTCAAGTGAAGGGATGGTCTGTCAAATTGAACACTTGGCTCAACAGAACATGCACATCTTAAATCATAGAATTGGCATGCCACAGTACTTTCTTAACAACATCTGACTGCAAATCAAATACTAAAGCAATATAGAGGTTGCTTTAGCTATGCCAGTGCCAGCCCTCCAACCGAACATGCTACCCAGCATGTCCCCTCTTCTGGAATGCATTACTGCACTGCGCACCATGGGGTATCTATGGTATTTCATGCATCTCTTCCTACACGACTATTGCCTATGATTAGTATATTGGGAAATAAAAATAAATAGAGGAAGGAAGGAGGAAAGAGATGTACAGGGAAGAGGGGCAAAGGCAAGAGGAATGAAAGAGACTCGCCCAGTTGAATTTTAAATCATCTCTGAGCTCTCAGGGTCAAATCTTGCCTGTACTTACTCTGGTAACTACTGACTTCACTGAAGTTACTCCAGATTTTCACACCATGATGTAAATGAGAGCTGAATTAGGCCCTCAGATCCCAGCCAACTGACCCCAAATTAGTAAAATGCATCTGGGGGAATAGGAGGGCATTTGTCATTGAGGATTGTTAGATACAGGCAGAAATTATCCTGATTTTTCTCTTTCCCCGTGTCATTTTTTGATTAGGCCTGCCAACAAGGTTACTATCCGACTGCTCTATTATCTACACCTTGTTTACTCTGAGCTGGTTTAGGAAGGAGTAAATCAAAGGCTATCAAAGTTAACACTTGCTTTTCATAACAGGCAATGGGAACTAGGGATGTGCCAAATCAGATTCATCCTGTACATGCATCCAGACTCTTGGACACCATCCAGAATCACATGGAGAGTTACTCCCAATAACGGATGAAATCTCAGAAAGATGCCTAACTATACAACCAGTTGCCAAGGAAATGCACCTTTCCTGTTACCTACCTGTAAGATACTGTTCAAAACCAGTCTCAGCTTGTGTGAAAGAGAGTTCTGAATTTCTGCAGGAAGGAAAAGTAGGAAAAGGAGACAGAGGAGGTGTTACGCAGTTCAGGGGTGCAATCCAGACCAGTGAGGGGTTGAGTCACTGCCTTCCCTGTAATCCTGGGTGCCTCAAATGCTTTGCTACTGTAATTTCCTGCCTCAGATGTTCACAGTAAGCAAGAAGTATGCAGGTCACACCCTGTCTCTGTATAATTGTGACTCTGACCCAGCAACTTTGACCCCAGCAACCTACCAGTAATATACCAGTCATGCTCCCTGGTCTCTACCAGCTGTGGTTACTGATTGGAGGTGACCCCAACACACTCCCAGTCCCGAATTTTCCCAAAACTGTGCACTTTAACATCCAGCCCTCTCCTGGACAGTTCAGAAAAATAATAAGGTTGGTTTGTTCCTTGAAAGACACAAAATCATATCACATCTTATTAACTTAACTGAGGTAAATACACCCTTTCCTTTAAACACATCACTAAGTTGGTTTATATTAATAATAAAACATGTTAATTAACAAAAGAAGATAGGATTTTAAGTGAATTCTATTTAAGTATAAGAGATAAAATTAGAAAATGTTACAAGGGGAAAAAAAAGTGGAAACTCAGCTAAAAGTCTAAAACTTAATCTAGCAAGGTACATGCTTTGTTCAAGATTGTCTCTCTCACCAATCTTCCTTCTTCCCAGCCATGGCTGACTGTCCCTCAGTCAGGACCTTCCACAGAAGTACAACAGGCTGGTTTCTCTTGTCTTCCTATATGAAAGATCTTTGCCTAAGCAAGTTTTTCACCTATATTTGGTTTCCAGAAATTTCAAACCCCCCTTGGTGAAAGAACCCATCTTTCTCAGCTTGCTAGAGCTCTGTTCCCTTGTGCCTACTTAGAGAAGAATGCTAAAGATGGTTTCTGTCTTTGTTTATATCTTCCAAAGTTGAGTCACTTTCTTTCAAGAGGCAGGGTGACCCCATGCTGTTTTTCTCTTCCTGTGGGCTTTCATCCCCCTGCAAGTAAATGGGGCTTCCATTGTTTTGATTCCACCATGTTTCATTTACATAGGAGACAGGTAAATATCTACCTTCTCCCCTGTCTGGGAGGGAACCTGTTTGGTCACAGACTTTAAAGCATAATATCATTATGTATTCATATTTCCTCCTATAGCATTAACGCATACATTTCACAATGATATTAATCCCCAGTCTGCCATTACCTTTCAGAAAGACCTCACTCTATACACTTTTATAGTATAGTAGTATTGCATGCAATCAGTGGATTCAACTGCTTATCACTTGAGTTTAGCCCCATGTCTTTATACACCAGTAAAGCTTTGCAATGTATTTTCTGAAAAGTAAAACCCAGACCAAACTTCTCTCTCCTGCTGGATTTGTCTCCTAAAATGCAAATTATATCGTTTCTGCCTCTGGTGTAATTGCATGAACATTAAACATGTATTTGTCACTCTCCTCCCCCCAACCGTGATAGCGTGAGATTTGTCTCCACCCCACTGTAGCTGGATGGGTCTGTTTACGGTATATGTAAATACATTCTCATTGTCTTTTAAGTACTTTGGCAGTACCTCCCAGGTGGAAAAACCACATTCCTTTGTCTGGGGTGAAGAAACCACTGGTGGGCTGGCAAACACATTTTTAGAATGTATTATTTCAGTTTACGTCCTTAACTTTGCATCTGTGGCTTTCACCTACATTATGTGATGATAGTAATAACGAGTGAGTCATGAGCTTTTCATTGACACCATGCATGACAATTATCAGATACATTTCACGACATTAAAGAATTGGGATACACTTGAGTTGGGTAAGCCAGCTGCAGTTCATTACCAGATATCAGGGTATCCGTTGCCCTCTGCTCTTGGGTTGCTCTTAATGTCACAGGAGGGTACCAAGGAATTTCTCTCTTTGAAAAATCCTGAAAAAGCTGCATGTATCTATGTTTCTAGAGCGGATGCTATGCCTGGTTACTCTGCAGTAGGTTTGAAAAAGCATGTTGAAACCAGGCATCCACAAGCTTATGAAAACACCATGGAAAATGTTACCGGGAGGTAGTGTGTGTCCAGTATTCCAATCCAATCACTACAAGCCATGCAGAGTACTCTGGAGGAAAGCCATATAGAAGGCCCATTCGCAATAAAATCTACATAGCCAGCCAATTTCAAATGTATAGGAACTGGGCTTCAGGTCACTGTTAGCACCGCCGCACTGGTCCAGCTCCCTTCCCGCAATTTAGTTTCAAATAATGCAATTGATAGCGATATTAATGAGCAAATTGTTCGGAGAGATATTGACATTCAGAGACCTCCTCTATTCACTGAGGGTGGATACCATCGTTCCCAGGAAAACTGCCACTTGGTTGTTTCTTCGTCACACAACCCCAGGGGCTACGAAATAGTTCACAAGGAAATCAGCTGTTCTGCACCTCCAGGCTTTCCACACCAGGCGCCTGGCAGCTGCCATATCAAATGCCTTTCTGGGCATGCTCAATAAATGGCAGCTTGCCAGGGGGGTGGCATCTGCATGCTTCTCCAGGATAATGTTATGAACACGGTGAAATCTTTCCTGTGACAACGAATTTCAGTTTGGAGTGTTTTGCCCACCCCCACGTGACCTGCATTCACAATGAATGCTAACATTTCAGGCAGTTATGAGCATGCAAAGACAGGGAAGACATTAGACTGGAAACTTTTTTTATAGCCTTAGCTGTAGCAGTTGTGACTGGTGCAAGTGCTATAATTATTAGATTAATCTCATGTTCCTGTTCAAACTGGCATGGCATTTTGGGAGAGGGGGGATGTTAATTACTTGCAGCTGGAAAGACTGATTGCAAAACAGAACATATGGCTATCACTAAGGTGACATTTACTATAGCCCTCGCCACTTAAAACAGAACAAACAAATCTGTGTCCTTATGCTTGCAGCAGTGTTCCTTTAAGAGCATGTTTGGAGCCACCAAAGAGTCTGGCTGAAGCTTCTAATACCATGCCCTCCTCAATCCACTCTGTCTGACATTTTTATTCCCTAGCTCTGAACTGTCAGTGCCTTGTGTTTTCTCTGGTATATTTCTGAGATATTTTCCTGAGCTGCTCAGTGCAGATCTGTATCCCCAAGGCAGTATTCAGGTCTGCATTCCTGGTTTAAGACAGGTTCAAGACACAACCCATTGATGCAGCTCTGGATTGGAACTCTCTCAGAGTTCAAGAGGAGTGGTCAGGTCAGGAGTATGGGGTTTTGCCCATCTCTGATGTTTTTCTATGGTTTGCATGGTCGTTTCCTAATTACACTCTCACAATACACTATTCCCCTTGAGATTTGCAGCTCACAGGCCTTCAAGGGTCTCCTTCTTCACTCCCACAGTCCCTCCCTGCAAGCAACATCACAAACAAATCAGTGAGTATGGAGACCATTCCAAAGAAATTTTTCTCCTCCCCCTGCCACTGCTTCCCCTGTGGGTTTTCTTATTGTAGAATTCACCCATTTGTCTCCCCCTTCCCCCCAAGTTACAAAATCCATTCCAGGCAGCCAATCTGATGGTTCTGAACACGCCTCCCTTTTGATATACCAAACCTGAACTGTCTCATTCAAAGGGGAGCATGACAACAACCTTTGGAGAGCCCTTTCACACCATAGTTATTTCATTGCTGTAGAGAGCAGGTGTTCTTCATCACGTTAGGGACTAGAACCATTTTCTCAGAACCATTGTCACTGTTGAACTGCAAAAAGGAACCAAAATCAATAGGTTAATTAAGGATAGGGAGGAGATTTTTATTTAACCTTGCCCATAATTTTACAGCTTGGTTTTATAAACAAAACAGCGGCGCTGTAGAACCAAGCAGCAGGCAACTTCCCTAAAAAACATGCTTCAGTTTTCTTTGGTAATGGTCCAGTACTCTCCAGATTACCATAGCAATGCCGCAGTCCTTTGGGCTCTACTGATAATTTGTATTATTATTTATTATTTGTATTACAGTTGCTAATTGGTTTTCTAATAGGAGTTGTCCTACGTATCATTATCAAGCTTTGCCATTAGAAGTTACAGCCACAAGTGTCCTCCTGAACTAACTTTGTCAAATTTGGTCCTGGATTATCTCATTGGAAAAAATGCATCATTTATACAACCATCTCAATGCATTTCACAGTATGCCTGGGAGGGAGGGAGATTTCTTAGGTCTTTAGGGCAGGAACCCAGTCACTCTGTGTTCTAGGAAGCACCTAACACAGTTTTTGGCACAATGAAGTAGATGGAGAAACAGACACAGAATGTGCCACTCACTTGCCCAGTGTCACACAGCTAGCCGGAGGCAGACATGGGAACAGAAGTCCTCCTAGTTCACAGTGCTCTGCTCTAACCACTAACCACTGCCTCCTGGATTTGGATCAGTTTCAAGTGCACACACACACACACACACACACTTGCTGGCAGGCATTATCATTATTTTCAATTTTATTATGTATACTCATTTATTATTAATAAGAGAGCTACACACACACTTTGAGGGTAGTTAGATCTGGGAATTTGGTTCAGCCTAGGATCAACAGAGGGGACGGACATGAGATTCTGATCTGGATTTGGCTTCTGACCCCAGCACTCTCTCCACCTCAAAGCTTGATCCAGGCTTTGGGTTTGGGCTCATTCTCTATTAGACACCTGAACTAGTTACAATCCGATGGCTGTTTGGCAAGCTAGAAACTTCAGTCCAGTTCCTAGTGGCTATGTGACCATGTCATAAAACCCAACCATCACACAACTAGCCCCTATGGTGGCTGAAAGAGCAAGGACTAAGTAGGCCGTATGCCTAGCAATGGTTCCTCCAGGTCATTGTGAGGTCGTTGGGATGGAAGACAGGAAAAGCTTTTATGGCAAAATGACAAGGGGGACAGAACTCTTAGTTTTGTGAAAACAGAGGCAAAAATGAGAAATATTTTGGAAACTTGCAAATAAGTAATTTGTTACATAAATCATCCCATTCGTAGGAAGAGAATTTCCCCCTCTCCCCACACCCTGAGTTCTACTACCCCTCCCCACATAAATCAAACAAGGCACAGAATAGCAGGGATGAGTGACACCCCAGGAATCCCAGGAAGGCAGCAAAGTTTCCAGAACTGCTTTGCCAAGCCTCCTCTGCCAATTCGTCACAGCTTGCATCTTGTTTACTACTTCTTTTGACTTGCCACCCCCGTCTGACTGACAAGACGACTCATGCCTCAGCCCATTTGATTTGCTAATATCCTTCAACTATTCCAACAGTGGCATTTTTAAAACTCCCACATCTGCTCTAATTAAACCATGGAAGCCTGTTGCCAAGGAATGCAATCTGTTACTAAGGCCCCTGCTTCGGAGATGAAAGTTAATAACATGCAGTCAAATTAAACTTGTGGAGTGAAGGAAAAATGCCCCATTTTAGAACCAACAACCTTTTTTGAAAGGCCCCTCGGTATGGAAAGTGGTCTCTGTATGCCCATTTGTTACCAGCAATGCCCAAGTTTCTGGTTAGCCAGTGAGATTTTTGTGGATATTTTAGAGAAAAAAAACATTAAGACCACAAGAATGGCCATATTGGGTTAGACCAATGGTCATCTAACCCAATATCCTGTCTCTGACAGTGGCCAGTGCCAGATGCTTCAGAGGAAATTAACAGAAGAGGGCAATTATGGAGTGATCCATCCCCTGTCGTCCAGTCCCAGCTTCTGGCAGTTTGAGGTTTAAGGACACTAACAGTATGGCGTTGTGTCCCTCAGCTAATAGCCATTGATGGATCTATCATCCATGAACTTATCAAATTCTTTTTTTTGGAACCAGTTATACTTTTGGCCTTCACAACATTCCTTGGCAATGAGTTCCACAGGTTAACTGTGAATTGTGTGAAATCCTTATGTTTGTTTTAAACTTGCTGCCTATTCATTTCATTGGGAGACCCCTAGAATTCTTGTGCTATGTGATAGGATAAATAACACTTCCTTATTCACTTTCTCCACACCATTCATGATTTTATATCCTCCCTTTCTCATCTCTTTTTGAAATTGAACAGTCTCAATCTTTTTAATCTCCCTCATATGGAAGCTGGTCCGTACCCCTCATCAGTTTTGTTTCCCTTTTCTGCATCTTTTCCAATTCCCACATAACTTTTTTGAGATGGGGTGACCAGAACTGTATGCAGTATTAAAGGTGTGGGGGTACCATTGATTTATAGAGTAGCATAATGATATTTTGTGTCTCATTATCTGTCCATCTTCTAATAATTCCTAATATTCTGTTCACTTTTTTTTTTTTTTTACTGCAAATTGAGTGGATGTTTTCAAAGAACTATCCATGATGACTCCAAGATCTCTTTCTTGAGTGGTAACAGCTAATTTAGACCCCAACATTTTGTATGTACAGTTGGGATTATTTTTTGAATGTGCATTACTTTGCACTTAGCAACACTGAATTTCATCGGCCATTTTGTAGTCCAGTCACCCAGTTTAGTGAGATCCCTTTTGTAACTCTTTGCAGTCCGCTTTATTTAAAAAAATAAAGTTAACAAAGAAGGGTTTGCACAAACATTACAATGCATTTATTTAAATTTCATTTGGTTTATTTATTAATAGCAAGAGTCTGCAGCCTTGAAAGAGCTTTAAAGAAGTGCAGCCCGAAGGTATGTACACACACACACACGGAGACCTACACGTAAGCATGGACATTGGGCACCCCACTCCATAGATTTAAAGGCTAGAAAGGACCATTCTGGTCATCTAGTCTGATATTCTGCTTCTCCCATTTCCATGGAGAGGCCATTCCGTTAGAGGCATCAGGGAGAGAGATTCTGGGCAGACTCTATGGATCAGAGTGCATGGGCCCTATGGTACCACAGTTCACAGCATCATTCCCAGGGGTTCAGCCAGTCAATCTGAAAAGAAATTTGTAGGTGAATCTTAGGGCAGCCAGAGCGTGACTGGCCCTGCCCAGGTGCGGGGGGCAGCAAGAGGTCGGAGGTAGGGCAGGCTGAAAACGAGGGGGAAGAGGCCTCCCCTTTCCCTTACACTCCCACGCAGAGTGGCAGCTGAATATCAGCCACCAGAATATGGACTGTCTAGTGCTGACAGTGGCACTAGAGATTTCAAAGGGGGTACTGATGGGCAAGGGGAAAAGGTCTGGGGCTATTCTTCTGTAGGACGTGGTGGACCAGCGTCAACATGGAGAGACACTGCATCCTTTTGGGGACAGTACTAGTCACCCCTCCGGGACAGACACTCCAACAGCCAAAGACATAATACCTTCAGCACCACTCCTGACCCCCTCCTCAGCTCCACCTCACTACACACACCCGTGGGCCTCAGACTTAACGAGCACTGTAGTCTTTAAGAAGGTACAGTAGGGCAAGTCATGCATCTAGCAGTCTCACTTAAGAGGTCTCTCTCCATTGGTTTTGAAGGATGCGTGATTGAGGCTCAGATCTAGCACTGACACCACCATTTTACTCTCTGGGGAAGGAGCTCTGCAACATAAGACAGTAAAGGCTTCAGCTGCCTGTTTTTAGTGTTTCTTTTCATACAGTAAAGAACATTTAGAGAGGCTGGGGTCCAGATTCCAATCTCAGTTACACGGGTGATAGGTACAAATCCAAAGTAACTCCATTGTAATCATCAGAGTTGCTCTGCACTTACACCAGTGTGCACTTGAGATCAGAATCTGGCCCTTGGAGCCCAGAGTAACGTTCTGTCTCCAAGAACACAGTCACAGGTTAATTCACCCAGCCACGTCCTAAGCAAGTATAAATTCAAAGAACATGATGCAACTAGACACACTCGGCAGGCAGGAAAGTACCAGCAGGTTTGAACTTTACAGGGGAAATAGGGAGGAGAGAGGGAAAGAATCACCCTACAGTAATTTCTCCCATCAACCTCTAGAAACATGGCTTGGCACACAGTGTGTTTGCTCCCAGAAACTTTGCTCTAGTAGACAGCATACAAAGAAATGGCACCAAGGGATCGAGCTTAAATGGCAAACAACAAGGATTCAGACACCAAAATGTGGCACTCCAAACACTTGGAAAGTGTAGAGCATGTGAGAGAGAGAGCGCACAGAAAGAGCACATGGCAAGTTATGCAAAAGGAAGGATCATGTTATAACCATTAGTACTGGTCACCATGCAGGCTACGATGGGGTAAACAGATGATATACTGCAAGGTGTAGTCTGATACCCATAGGACTTGGGAAAGAAAGAAAGATCACCCGCAATATACAGCTCAGCACAACAGGCCAAATACATCAACAAGTGCTTTGTCTTCCTCTGAAGCAGTAGAGGCAGGATGCTGGAATTGATGGGCCAATGGTTTTATATAGTTATTTTAATACCTTATATTTCTTAGTACACCTGGGCTGGTCACACTGTAATGGTTTCTAATCCCTCTCCATTCACGCTCAGGTTTGACATCAGGTGCAATAGCCAGTGAGCAGCTTGACAAGTAAAAGAGTAGTGAGAGGAACAGCTGGGAGCAGCCCCAACTGTGAAACCTTTTTCCTCAAGAGAAAGAACTGCCTGCGCCATGAGCAAATGAGAGGAATCCCCTTCCCCAATTCCCTGTGTCAAATTCGGCAATCACTCATGAGGACAATAAAAAGACAGACTCTCTCCTTCTAATCCCCATGCTACTCTGGCCGTGTCTGACTCTGGCTCTATGCACTGTCATTTTAACAGAGCAAATACTGCTCCTAGAGGCAAGGCTAACGCCACTAGTCACCCCACAATAGGTGAGAGGAAGGCAGAGATATGTGACGGGGAGGGCAGGCTGTATTCCCGGTAGAGATGTGTCAGCTGTCACAGTCCCTCTCCTTCCTGCAGCTGCACATTACCACAAACACAGTCCTTTCCAGAATAATGGAGCCCTCTATTATGACATGCCATTTTCCTAGAACTCTTCAATTCCATAACCCCTCATCAAATTCCAAGGTTATAATTAGTGACCAAGGCCACATTCTATTGAGCTCTGTCCACAGGAAAAGGTTTATATTCAATTGAACTGGTTTCATTTTAAGGAGTATTTAAAAATCACTTTCCATTGTGACGTTTTTAAAACCCTCCTCCCGTACTTTTCCCACCAAATTCTACATTTGTGTCCTGTACTCCTTGCTGTGTCCCTTGAAATAACTAGAGTCTCATCTTTTTAGAATAATCACGAACTCATTGCTTTAATTCCATCTGTAATGAGATCCCTCTTAGATTTTTTGGGGAGTTTTGTTTTTGTTGCTACAGGAATTATACTATAGATTTCAGAAGTCCCAAGCATGATGGAAACAAGAATGCAAGAATAGGCATCGTTCTGCTGTTTCCATGCCTTCCATTTCTGCATGTCATGGCACACTACATTAGGTAATATTAGGGCAGCACTGTGTGTCATAATGTGAGACAACAGGCAGACACTGGATAAGAGCAAAAGGTTTCCCACCTAATGTATTTCAGAACATGGATGCAAATATGAGACTTGGGGCATGGGTGATGAGCACCCAACATCCTTCAGAGAACCTATGATTCCTGATTGTAACCAGACAGAATTCTGTAGAGGTCAGATATCATGGGTGTAAAATACTGGCTATAAAATTCTGGCCAAACACGTAAAGAAGGGGTTAAAAAAAATTATACTAATGCCTGGAAAACCATGTTGTAGAAGCACAATTAATGGATTAAGTGAGTATCGCTATTAGTACACAAAGCCATAAATATGTAACATTCTATCTCTCTAGTGGCTGGAGGCTTGGAATAAAAGTGAACAGAAATGTTACTGCAATTCCTGGAAGGGAATAGGGATTCTCCCAGTACTTTTGTATCCTAAGATCGCTGTTGTAGTCCCTGCAAGCACAGATTCTCCAGCAGGTGCTAAGATTGAAACAAAGATGAGGCATTATACCCTTTGTGAAAGTCATTCTCTGACTGCACTCTGCAGATTGCAATAGAGATTATTATGCAACCAGCCAACATCTGAAATCCAGCCTGCTTTCACTAGTCCATCATGTACTACAATGCCAAAATGTCTTACCAATATATGATGTCTGGAACAAGGTTTTTTCCCCCCTTCTTCCCAATGGTATTCTCTACTTATGATGCGAACACTTGTTAATTTGCCAAAAACAACTTTTGGGAACAGATCTAGGCTTATTCTCACTGAATCACCAAACACACAATAATCTGCCAAATCTGCTCATTCATTACAACATTAGCATGGATGTAGTTAGACATGATGCAGTAAAGATGCACCATGAGATGGCACAAGGTTATCAAGAAAACTGTACCAAGGTACACCAAGCAAGTGAATTGAAATGCTATGATTTAAAATGCTCCAAAATGAACAGCCACTACATTACCAGAACTGATCTTAGTGTTCCTAATCCCTTTATTTTGTGGTATTTAACAGTAAAATCAGAGAATTAGGGACTCGTAGCTACTTGAGGGCTGCATTCCATTTTGTGATGACTTCAGACACGAAGGGCACAGTTCTGCCCTCCATTTACACCCAGCCTCACTGGAGTCACTGAGGTTGCACAGGTATAACTCTGGGCAGAACTTGGCTCTGATTTTATGATGCCATAGTCCTGATGGCCCCCAATGACAGTGGTAGTATGGGAGTGCACTGTAGAAGGTAAAAAGCAAAGGCCAACATTTTCAACGCCAATGGGAGCTGTATCTGCCCAGCACCTTTGAAGGGTGTGTCTACATTAGGGAGATCATGCCAGCATAGCTATACCGACATAGTGTAGACTCAGCCTCCACTGACAGAAGGGTTTTTTTCTCTTGGTGTAGGAACACAACTTCCCCAAACAAAGTTAGCTGCGTCAACAGAAGCCCTCTTCCATCAACCCCCGCTGTAGACACAACTTGGTTATGTCTGCATAGCTACATCGGTTAGGGTTGTGGTTTTTTCACATCTCTAATTGACATAGCAATGCTATTATAATTTTTCAGTATAGACCAGGCCTTGAAAGCCTAACCATAGGCACCCAGATTTGATTTTTTTGGTCCAAAGCTTTGCCTCTGTTTGGGAACATTAGGGCTTGTTTATACACAACATACCAATATAGTTAAAATGGTACAACTCCCCTAATGTGGATTCAGTTACACCAGTATATGGGAAGAAGTTATACTGGCATAAGGCACCAGTATACTGGTGTAACTGAGTCCACACTAGGGAAGTTGTACCATTTTAACTGTTTTTGTAGAAAAGCGCATCCCTCTGTGACATAGTTAAATCAGTACAAAATGCTTTGTAGACCAAACCTTAGAAACTTTTGGGTGAATAATCCTAACACAATACAACACGCACATAAAAAGAATTTGAGGAAAAGGAATGAGAAGGTCAGCGGTACCATCAAATTGAGGTGGTATTTTTGACTCAAATGCTCACAAATACTTTCTTGCGTTTTTCTCCCCGCTTTTGTGCCAACCCCAAAACCTGTCTATGGGTTCTAAACAAGATTTAAACTTGGGAGAACAAGGCTTGCTAGAAGTAGAAACTTCTCTAACTTCCAGATTTGCAAATCCATGTTAAAAAAGTTGACAACCCAGTTCTGAACTGGCCTGGGAAAGGTTTATACCACTCTCCTTGGGAGTTCCTAGATCACAGACTTGTGCTCTTACCACTAGATGAGACAACTCTTTCCCATTCATTCTAAGATTAATGTGACCATTACTCCATTAGATTTGCAGGACCAACCTTTCCTACTCTCCTCAAATACTTAAAATCACGTAAATGATTTTTTTAAAATTAGTAACTAGCAAGAATTAATACATCAAGGCAGGTGCCTCGATGAACCACTGGAGAGAGGCAAATTTTAAAAGCCTTAGTTAATCCAAATCTCATTAAACTGCCATGTGCTTTTCCTTCTCCATCATTGCTAATTCATAAGACGTGTGTATTGGTTAAAAGGTTTCTCCTTTAATATCCTTGCTTCTGCTCCCTAGTTCATTCACTGCCCAAGCCCAGTTCTGGTAACCCACAGTCACTACTATCCAGCCCCCTCCAGCATAACTCTAGGCACTTCGTACATCTGCAGCCTGTGATCCTTGGACAGCATAATTCTAATTATGCTTGTAATTACACCCAGGCAACCCTATTTAAATACAGTGCAACTTTATGGATGTATGGCAATCAAGGACATAGTACGGCTTAGGATGTCCACAGTACTAGCCAGTGCTTTCCTGGGTACTAAATTTACCAATATTTTACCACAATCCATGCCTGTCTCTACATCTACAGAACAGTTGGTATCAGTACGAAGAGACGATTTTGCCCATCACTTTAGATTAACTCTTTTCTCCAGAAAAGCAAGTTTGTCATTGTACACACATGGTCAGTAAGTTTGTTGTTAAAACAGTTACACAGAAATATTATGTGTATGGGTTTTAACATCTTGAACCATAGTTAGAGAGGGCTCTATATTATAAAATAATCTGCACAGATTCTTATAAATGGACCTCTTCAGATTGGAATAACATCCAAACACCCATAATATCATAATCTTTGTAAACTGCTGATTTTAAAAAGTGTGTTTAGGATAAA
This sequence comes from Natator depressus, assembly GCF_965152275.1. Lineage (NCBI taxonomy): Eukaryota > Metazoa > Chordata > Testudines > Cheloniidae > Natator > Natator depressus. The sequence continues at coordinate 79,801,905 of NC_134242.1, read as the reverse complement.
GAATGTGAGCCAGTTTCAAATGTTCGCTGATTGATTGATACAGCTATTGAAACGGTTCACTTGCTAAATGCAAGGAATTGTAGATTTTGATGTTTCATCCCAGATTTATATCAAATAAAGGAGCACATAAAGTCACAGATGAAAGCCGAGCAAGCGTGCAAGGTTACATGCTTAGACCAGGCAAGGTGCAAGATCAGTTCACAGATTTATCCAGAAAATCTAACATCTTGTACAAGTGTGTCAAGGAAGCATATTGATGTAAATGGCTACCTCAAGAGTACAACATACTCCAGTTCCTTAAAGTCCAAAAGATGAGAAAGAAAGAAACACATTAAAGGCCCAATCCTACATTAAACACTGTGTGGGCAGGCCCCTACATGAACAATCTCACTGTAAGATTGAGACTTACGCCAACCTGCAAAACAACCTCTCGCCCCCGAAATATGCAACCTGGTCCAACCACACGCCATGTAAGGAAGGTTACACAGTTAGCCAGAAAAAACACCCAGTGAGTCTGCGGAGCAGAAAATTCCTCTTGCAGCTTGCTACCTGGATCCTGCTGGTTATTCAAGGAGGACTGGAATTGAAACATAAAAGATTGTTTATAAAACACAATTCTTCTTAATTAAACCATGTTGTGAAAATCTAAAAATAACCTTTTGAGGAAAGCACACTGACTGTGCAAAGCCATCACAAAAATATTCTCATGGAAAATAAAAGGTGTGAAATATATATTCTAAAAAAGAAACGCACAGCGTATGTTTTACTCTGCTTCTGAGGCGCAGCCATATGTTGGCTGCTGTATCCTATTAATAATTAGGAGTTCTGCCATTTTTCGAGTCTGTGTCTGGATAAGCATGACTGGCTCACAATTTTTGGTGCATAAATACTTAATACTCATACCTTCAATGGATAGTGATGCTTCTGTGTCAGCTGCATCATAAAGAGACTTTGATTAAGTTGCATGCAAACTGCTCTATTAAGAATACATTGATCCATTGCTATTCTGTAGATAAGGGGAATGGGAAGTGCTGCCTCTGCATTTCTGAGTGATTAAGCAATAAATAGCATCTTACATTTATATATTTATATAGGCCTTTTCATTCCAAAGCCTTTACAAAGTCATACGCAAACTATATCACATTTCTTCCACCACTGAAATGCCAAACCCCTCTGGGATGGAGTACAGCAGATGACTAACAATGCAGAGCAACATTACACAGGAGGTTAGGAATAACACTGAGCCATGCATATGCATGTTCATTCCCATGTAGTAGCAGCCAATTTACATATTAAATATTACATAATTTAAAAAATATAAGTGAGCTCTTGTTTTTCCAACTAGAGTATACACTGTATGGTAACTAATCTTTTGAACTTCTGGGCCAAATTTTGCTTTCATTTATACTCTGTAGTGGGGCAACTGCCCACTCCGGTGTGGAAGGGGTTAAAGCAAGCCAGAAAGGCTGTGCAGACTCCCAGCCAATCATGGACGGGCTTTTTGGGAGCCAAGCAAGTGGAGGCTTGAAAGCAGCCTATCAGGGCCAGGCTGGGCCCTATAAGAAGGCTGCAGGGCAGAGAGGAGCAGAGTCTCTCCCTGGAGGGCAAAGGGAGAAGAGCAGGCTCTTAGAGAAGCACCTAAGACAGAGCAGAATAGGGCTGGGAAGGGTCAGCAGAGGCTGGGGGAGCTCTACGCTGATGACTCCCAGACTGGGGCCTTGACACAAGAGGGCAGAGAAGGTGCTGGGGCTACTGGGAAGCGGCTCAGGGAAGCGGCTCAGGGAAGCAGGTAGTAGAGGAGAGTTGGAGGAGGGCAGTAAGTGGCTGCTGCTACAGGGTCCCTGGGTCAGGGCCCAGAGTAGTGGGCAGGCCTGCCCCCACCTTTCCTCCCACTTGCCAGTGATGAGAGTGGCTAAGCCAGGCTGCAGTTTGCCCTTGGAGGAAAGGGCTAGACTGAGGACTGTGGTGAGCCACTGAGGCGAGTGGAGAACCAGAAGCTGCCGGTTCCCTGGAACGGGGGGAGAGCCAGCGGAGCGGGCACAGCCGGAAGACAATGTCCAGAAGCAGACTCTGTGGTCCGGAAGTGACGGGGGTCCGACGGTGAGGGCGAGACACCACTAGGGAAGGCGTGCTGCTGAAAGAGCTAATTCCCAAACCAACCAGAGCTAATTCCCAGGACGGCCAGCTGGAGACACTGCAGTGATGAGTCGAACCCCATCACATACCCGTTCAACCTCACGGAGTTGAATGAATTTACCACTGATGTAAACACAGATTTTAACCTCGTGGATTTAAAAGTAAATGCTGTACATTTTAAAAGTAGGTAGAGTTTTTACATGATATTCTTGTCTTCTTTGGGACTAACTTTGCCTAGTCAGGAGTCACAAAACTTTGTGTCACCGAGACTTACACTAGCAATTTATCAGAAGCTCAAAAGCCATGACCTAATTTTTATATAAATTTACATCCTCCTACAATCAAGATAAATGTATGTCACTTTCATATTTACTTGCATTCATTGGAGGATAATAGAAATTGCTTGTTGTTTAATTCACCCCCAGTGAACACCTATAAACAATCACCATTCTCTTCACTGCTGACAATTTCCAAATGATGCTTTCGAGGACAGGGGCTATCAGTAAAGAAGGGAAAAATAATGTAGATATTGAAATGCTACCAGAACATTACATAATCACACAGTACATTACTGCATCTCTTTAGGGGTCTATCTAACCAGGTACAGATCTGGTCCTTTAAATATTTTTCTTGCTTTGCTGGGTCAATTCCATTAAGCAACACTGAGTTCCTGAAAAATAAAAAATTCCTCTCCTCTACACTCTTACTGTGCATTAAACTAACGCACTTTCAAAGTGCACTAAGCTAAACTGGCCGAGGGCACTCACTGTGAATAAGGCTACGGCTACACTTGGAGCTGGGGGTGTGATGCCCAGCTCACGTAGATATACTCACGCTGTCTCTCATCAAGCTAGTGTGCTACAATCAGTCCTCTAGCTGCAGTAGCATGGGCAGTGGCAGCATGGACTAGCCACACCAAGTACAAACCTGCCCGGACCCCACGGGGAGGTACGCACGGTAGCTAGCTCATGCTGCCACTCGCCACTGCCCATGCTCCCAGGGTTACACTACGATTTTTAGCACGCCAGCTCAATCAGAGTTAGTGGAAGTATGTCACTCGAGATGAGAATCACACCCCTAGCTTCAAGTGTAGACATAGCCTACTGTCCACAAGGGGAGTTAGTGCACTTTAAAAATCACACACTAGCTTACTGCACACTCACTTCCCCATGAAGGTCAGCCCTTAAACAGACAAATTATACACAAGGTTCATAAGAACATAGACCATAGGACTGGAGGTAGGGTGACCAGACAGCAAATGTCACGCCAGTGGAACACACACTTCCAGCATGAGCCTTTGGGTGAACACATTTCTGCAGGGTGCTGTGCAGAGCTGAGACAAACTCAGCAGTGCCTTGGCTGCTCTGGGGTCTGCTTGGCACCATAGGGAGTGGAAACCGGGGCTGACAATGTGCCAAGATGGTCACTGAAGAGAATTCCAGAATGCAGCTGGGAGGAAGAACTGCTGATGTGATTGCAATGCCCTTGGCATCCACAATGGCACTGCCCCACTGTGCCTTGAACTGGTGCAGGTGGAGGCATTGTCCCAAAGGGCTGCACCCACAATGACAGCTGTGCAATGTCAGGAGGCCCCTGAACAGTTTTGGTTTCTAGTCTGGCCAGATCTTTAGGAGATCCTACAATTGCTGTGGATTTCGCAGAATAGGAATCGTCATCAGTGATAACAGGTATTTAGTGAGTCAGAGGGATTGTGGGCATGACCTGCCTAAGGAACCTCATGTGCTACACCTGCCTCCATAAGAATCATAAGTAACTAAAGCTCTAATTATGACTATAGCTGTTTCCTAGTGTGTTGGTAGAAACAGTAATTTATCCCTGAGGAAATTACCTTTTTTTGTCCACTTGCTCTATTTATTCCCTGGAGGTGCTTAGTATTTTCTCTAGGTTAGGGAAACTATTGACCCCTGAAAATCAGTGTACATGTAGCTTGCTGGAAAGCCACTCCTGGTGGGTTTGTACAATACAGTCCATTGATTAGGTTGCATACAAAGTCTTTCAGTTCAATAAATTGCTTCCCCCTGAAAGCCCTTCTTCCAGGGAGTCTACTAATTGTTTCTGCTTTTAAAAATTAAGTGAATATAGTGCCAAGGAAAGGTTCTAGATTAACAGCCCTGAAGGCAGAAGTTCTCCCTTTATTTGCAGAAAAGGTATAGCATAGGCAGTGGCAGTGCAAGCTGCACCATACTGTCCCAAAATGTGACCTGGAGGGACCACCTCTCCCAGGAGGAAAAGGTTCAATTCATTCCTTGCCCAAACATGAAACTTTGGAAACGGGGACAACTTGCCCCATTTGAGGGCCCAGTCCAACTTGTATTGAAGTCAATGGCAGTCTTTCTACAGAGTTCACTGGAACTTGGATCAGGCCCATTGCACTCCGCAACACCACCTGTTTCGATGGGGTCTGCACGGCATAGGAGTCAGGAAAGGCTATGCCGCCAAAGTGCCAGTCAGTGCTCACTGGGGTGGGTGGGTTTGGAATACAGGTATCTGCTGAGAAGAAATTGGACTAAAATCCATCTACTCTTTCAGACAGGAAATGTGGAAGGGGGACTCTCATGGACCGTAGGGTGACAATTCTACCAGATGAGACAACATTCATTCTCCACCTGGGTGAGCTTTAGGGCTCTGCTACACTCATCTTGGGTGGAAGCTGATCTTTGCATTTCTTACATGGGGTACCATCATATGGGAGACCTGGGTTCAATTCCTAGTCTGTCTCTTGTTCCCCAAGGCAGCCCTGCAGAAATGAGAGTGCTGCTAAGGTAAGCGGCTTAGCACTGAGAAGAGAGGCAACAATTGCTTCATTCAACAGAGGCACTTCCAGCACCAGTGGGTGTCCCAACGATATCACCTCCCAACTCTGGACAATGACTCTGGAACCCAAGAATCAGGATTCCCTGTCCCTTGCTGTAATATCTATCTCTGCTCTTATCTATCTCCTTGAATGACTGTTACAGCAGCAGGAGGTGATGTTCCCTTTAACAAAGCATCTCCTGTTAAAAAAAAAAAAAACCACAAAACCTAAACTCTTTTCCTTCGGCAAGGCTTTCTCTCTTATTCCCAGGCACGCACACACACGTGTGTGTCCATCCTGCTTGGAAATCCCATTTGGAACCACACATCAGAATATTTTAAAACTCACGAACTGATACAGCGAGAAAGAAAGAAATGTGCCTTAGAGATGATGAAACAACCTTCCTGCGCATGTAGGGCGAACACCCTAAGTGCAAAAATTTCTCCAGTTCAAATGATAATTCTAAAATATGAAACATTAATGAAAGAAGTTCGTCCGTGCCTGATCTAAAATAAGAACTGCTCTGGAAAGGAACAGCCGAGCAAGGAGTTTCCCTCGCTGTTCTGCAAAGCACATCCTCTAAAAAGCTAATATCAGTCAGAACTAAAACGACCTACTGTGCAGGGCCCCCTCCTCCAGGAAGTGAGGGGGGAATAAGGGAGGCAAGTGCAACTACATGATAGCTCTATCCATAAAAGAGTAGCTTCCAATTAGAATAGGTCATAAACCTCAACCAATCTGGCTAAAGATAACTCCTACTATGCTGATCTCCAGCCAGCAGGAAGGAAGGAAAAGGAGAGAGGTTAAATCTCGTGCTTCAGGGTTTAAAATATTCTCTTGACTATTAGGGATTAGGATGAGACCTAATGGAAGAGGCAGTTTATCTCACATACACCTTCCTCGGAAGCTTCTGGTGCTGGCCACTGTCAGAGAGAGGATACTGAATTAGTTGTACCTCAGGTCTGATCCAGTCCGCTAGTTCCTATGTTCCTCTCACCAGGAACAAGTGGTGATGTTTCCTAAAATAAAGGCTCGATTTTTAGGAAAGGTGTCCATGTTTTGCATGAGCAGTTACATTTAGACATCTAAATGTCTGACTGCACTGCAAATAATCACAGTCTGACTAGAGTGAGGCCCTTTTCAAATCAGGCCCAAAGAGTTTATTGACCTATTTGTGTTTCTTAGCCTCTTACTTATGGCTGCCTTCTTGCTAAAAAATGAGACATCGTTATTTGGGAGCCCAGCAAACATACACACACAAATACAGAGAAAGGGGGAAGGAAGGGGAGTGTTCCTCTTTGCCACTCACATCCTGATCAGAGTACAATTTAACTCATTAAATAAAAGCAGTTGACCCAATTGATAGTACCCAGAAGTTGCACAGAAAACATGAAAAATAAAAATAAAATGCTTTCCAAAGCACGTCTCCCTCTCTTGTTGTTTTGTTACTCGCCTACCTAACTTCCATCACGTGCTGATGAAATATTTCTCGTTGTGTTAGACTGTAAGCTCCTCAGGACAGGAGCCTTGTCTTATTTTGTATGTGTAAGGTGCTACAAGTTTCTATGGCACTAAAATTTCTGCAGTGCAATTGGACATTTAGATTTCTATGGCATGTAGGCCCGATCCAGAAAGGCTCAAGTCCTATTGACTTCAATGGAATTATTCCAAGGCTTCAAGTTATGTGTGTGCTTTGGTGCTTTATTGGATTGGAGCCTATATTATTTATTATTAAATTTGTAGTAATGTTAATACATTACAGCTATATGAGAGAGAGAGAGATCTGTGGCATATGCAGAACTGATGCCAGCTCACCAATTGGAAGAAATTAATTAGAGTTTAATATTTAATCAAAATGTTTAATTTTTAAACATTAGAGTTGTTGTTTTTTAATTATTCACACAGTTTTAAAGCAGCATTAAAACTTCTTTCATCTCTTAAATCAGGCTCCTGTGCTGACAGTGTTCCAAGCATGATTTTCTCTTCTTTTCTGCAAGATGGCCACCGCCACCTGGCAACTGAGAAATGACCATAATTAAAAAATCTTTTTTCCCAACCCTAGTGCATCTTTTATTCATGGTGAGCAATATCTCTTACCTCTCTTTCAGCGTTCAGACACCTGGGAAAGGTAAAAATCTTTCCTTCTGAATCCGGCAAGGATGCAACAAGGAGAGCTGGCAAAGGGTCTGCTCTTCACATAACTGACGTGAACTTCAAGAATACTTCAGATCTGACTCCACTCCACAGAGAAGAAAGAATTACTCAAACACTGAAGTATGGTTACAGGCGGAAAAATTACTATGTAAAAATGGCATCTTCTTACTGAGCACCCAGTATCTCTCTGTTCCCTCAGGACAATAGCTGGGTATTGCCCAGAGGGGTTGGGCTGGATTCTGACAAGACACCATTGCAACTCCTTTGATATCAATGGGCTGGCTCTTGCTTTTTAGAACTGTACCTAAGATCAGGCCCATTCTGATTCCAGAGGCTTTGGGGAAGCAGAAGCCTTAGCAGTCCCTACTGTAATTTTTTGTTTGTTTTAAATCCACAGGGGCAACTTGTGAGGCCAGCTCAACTGCGAGGGGGCTGTTTTGGCCATCTTGCACCTCCTTGTTCCTTGCGGGAGCCTGGCACACATCTCCATGCTATCTATGCACAGTCCCCGTCATCCACAAGGAGGCTTGTTGTGCCCTCTCCTTCACTTTGCAAACTGTGTGGAGCTGCTAGACAGAGCACTTTACTGAGGAAAATCAAGCGTTTACCCTGCAGAGCCAGCACCGCTATGGGAGACTAAGCCGGAGTCTATCCTGATTCACCCATCATCAACAAAATTGTCAGCTAAGATCCAGCTGCAGGATTTTCTTCACTGGTGATGTCGTCAGAGGCAGAAAGAGTACACTGATTGTTAGATGCCAGATGGAGTCTGTGCAGTCAGAAGCAACATTCCTTCCTGGTAAACGGAGCAAATTGCCTATGGAGGTCACTCAGAGAGAACAAACATGAACCTGCACAATGCCTTTTCATGGTCATTTTCTTGACTGCAACCTGGCCGAAAGCATCATGTCTATACGCAGACACAGTGTGTCAGGACACAGTACCCCACTAAATCCTGGATTAAAATCCTGCCTAAATTGTGACTCTGGACTTCAACCTCAACTGAAACAGTTTCAGGCCACATTCAGTACAATGGCAAGACCTAGATGCCCCTTCCTTCTCCTACGCCCACATACATCATTCATCACTCCACTGAAGGTCAGGGTAAATGTACCCCAAACGGAAGCCTTGCAGTCTGCTGCTAGAGCTAACTTCACAGAGAACCTATTCTCAGCGCAGAATACCTTTTAGTCTCTTTGACACCATCACCTCCACGTCCAGACATTTCAATCCTGACCTGTAACAAGGGCAGATGACGCTGCTGTTTCATCTGGGTTCTGAGAATGGACTATACAGAGCTCAGTCATTAGGTCACCTGAGAACAAGGGCACTTGAGTGGATTTTTGTTTCCCCAGCTTCTAAGAAACAGGCACAGAGAAGGGAGCTAATATTAGCTGTTCCAGGAATACCTATGTAGCGATAAAGAGAACAAAGGTGACAGACTAGACACTGGCTAAAGCAACCATAGTAAAGAGGCTTTATGTCTCTTGCCAGGTTGTTATTATCCCCGACTGCCTTTGCCCTTTGTTCTCACTTGATATAAGCCTGGATAACCCACCTGGGTCAACACTTTGACATCTCTAGGCAAAAGCAGATATGACTAAATACACAGCAACTAATGCTAACAGCACTAAGGTCTGCACAAATACGCCAGAGCGGTAAGGAAGGGAGAGCTGGCAGACACTATACTGAGAATGAGTAGATGGCAGGGCAGCTCGTGTGTTCTGGCTAAAGTACTGAAAGAGCATCCATTGCTGGAGAATCCAGATAATAAATGACAAGGTAAAATGTACTTAACATTTCTATAGCACCCGTCACTGGGGGAATCACAAAGCACTTTGCAGAGCTGAGTACGTGCTTTTCCGATTCCCCGTTTCTGAGATGCAGCAACTAGACACAGAAGACCTTGGCTGTGATCACGCAGAAGGTCAATGCCAGAACTGGGAACAGGATCCACACTGATGCTCAGGAGGGGAGCAGGGGTGGTGGGGTCAGGGGCTGCCAACATTAGAGAAAGGGTTGGAAGGTTGTGGGGACTCCCAAGAGCAGGACTCCACATGGCCTAACCTGCATTCACTAGCAGCTTCTGCCGCTCTAGGCCACTTCCCCTCTAGGAAAACGCCATCACCCTAAGGAGTTTTCAGGAGCGCTGGTCAGATTCTGGTCCTTTTCCTTCCCTCATTTCTGACTCTAGCAGGCAGAACTGGGCTGGGCATCAAGACTGTTCAATCATTGCTTAAGATGAATCCTTGTGACAGAATCAATTCCTCACTGAGAGCTGGTGGAACCTCAAGAGACCAACTCACAGAGGTCACAGTGGCAGGAGGCAGCAGAAGGTGACTGCGCAGGGCCATTGGCAACAGAGCGGTGGAGTGAATGGTGGCGCAACAAATAACAGTGGACAGAGCGAACAGTGAGCAGCTGGAGGAACAAGCAAGGTACCTTCTTGCCCCCCACCTGGGACGTGAACTCATGTGAAAGCACCTCTGAACTCTGAGTCACCACTGACCAACGACAGTACCGGTGAGTGGGGTGCAGTGGGGGGAAAAGTGAGGGGCACATTAAATAAACATTTGTTTGTTGGACTATATTTTAGTGACTTTGCTCCAGAATGCTAGATTTGTGACTGGGAATGGAAACTTATATATATATGTTTTCAAGCAGGCCAAGATTTTTAAAATGCATTATTTGCCAAGGTTGTTATTTCACATCGTTGCTATCTTGAGAGGTCATTATGTTGGGGAGTTTCTGTACTAAACATTTTTTTATTATAATTAATCTTTACATAAGAATGGTCATACTAGGTCAGACCAATGGTCCATGTAGCCCAGTATCCTGTCTTCCGACAGTGGTCAAGGCCAGGTGCTTCAGAGGGAATGAACAGAACAAGTAATCATCAAGTGATCCATCCCTTGTTGCCCATTCCCAGTTTCTGGCAAACAGGCTAGGGACACTCAGAGCATGGTGTTGCATCCCTCCTCGTCCTGGCTAATAACCATTGATGGACCTATTCTCCAGGAATTTATCTAGTTCTTTTTTTTTAATCCTGTTATAGTTTTGGTCTTCACAGCATCCTCTGGCAAAGAGTTGCATGAATTGACTTTATGTTGTGTGAAGTATTTCCTTTTGTTTTTTTTAAAACCTGCTGCCTATTAATTTCATTGGGTGACAGCTAGTTCTCGTGTTATGTGAAGGATTAACTAACATTTCCTTATTCACTTTCTTCACACCAGTCAAGATTTTATAGACCTCTATCATACCCCCCTTAGTTGTCTCTTTTCTAAGATGAAAATTCCCAGTCATTTTAATCTTTCCTCCTGTTTCATACCCCTGATCATTTTAGTTGCCCATCTCTGTACCTTTTCCAATTCCAGTATATCTTTTTGGGGATCGGGTGACCAGATCTGCACACAGTATTCAAGGTGTGTATGTACCATGAATTTATATAGAGGCAATATGATATTTTCTGTCTTATTATCTATCCCTTTCTTAATGATTCCCAACATTCTGTTTGCTTTGTTGACTGCCGCTGCACATTGAGTGGATATTTTCAGAGAACCATCCACAATGACTCCAAGATCTCTTTCTTGAGTGTTAAAAGCTAATTTAGACCCCATCATTTTGTACGTATAGTTGAGATTGTTTTGCAACGTGCATTACTTTGCATTTATCAACATTGAATTTCATCTGCCATTTTGTTGCCCAGTCACCCAATTTTGTGAGATCCCTTTGTAACTCTTTGCAGTCTGCTTTGGACTTAACTATCTTGAATAGTTTTGTATCATCTGCAAATTTTGCCACCTCACTGTTTACCCATTTTTCCAGATAATTTAAGAATATGTTGAATACTAATGGTCCCAGTACCGACCCCTCAGGAATACCACTATTTATCTCTCTCCATTCTGAAAACTGATAATTTATTCCTACCCTTTGTTTCCCATCTTTTAACCAGTTACTGATCCATGAGAGGACTTCCCTTTTATCTCATGATGGCTTACTTTTCAAAAGTCGATTTAAATTAATTTTTTTTTAATTTATATTTTTTTAGAAATCTAGACCTGTTATGTGTTGTAGTGTGTCAAGGTTCCTTCTCCACTCTGAACTCTAGGGTACAGATATGGGGACCCGCATGAAAAACCCCCTAAGCTTATTTTTACCAGCTTAGGTTAAAACTTCCCCAAGGTACAAACTATTTTACCTTTTGCTCCTGGACTTTATTGCTGCCACCATCAAACGTCTAACAAATATATGACAGGGAAAGAGCCTGCTTGGAAACGTCTTTCCCCAAAAAATCCTCCCAAACCCTACACCCCCTTTCCTGGGGAAGGCTTGATAAAAATCCTCACCAATTTGCATAGGTGAACACAGACCCAAACCCTTGGATCTTAAAAACAATGAAAAAGCAATCAGGTTCTTAAAAGAAGAATTTTAATTGAAGAAAAAGTAAAAGAATCACCTCTGTAAAATCAGGATGGTAAATACCTTACAGGGTAATCAGATTCAAAACATAGAGAATCCCTCTAGGCAAAAGTTACAAAAAGACACAAGAATAGGAATATACCTTCCATTCAGCACAACTTATTTTATCAGCCATTTAAACAAAACAGAATCTAACGCATATCTAACTAGATTGCTTATTAGCCCTTTACAGGAGTTCTGACCTGCATTCCTGCTCTGGTGCCGGCAAAAACAACACACAGACCGAGAAAACCTTTGTTTCTCCCCCCCCCCCAGCTTTGAAAGTATCTTGTCTCCTCATTGGTCATTTTGGTCAGGTGCCAGCGAGGTTATCCTATCTTCTTAACCCTTTGCAGGTGAAAGGGTTTTTCCTCTGGCCAGGAGGGATTTAAAGGTATTTACCCGTCCCTTCATATTTATGACATGGTGTATTTTGCATTAGCCTTATGTTAAATTTGCATTATCCTAACAAAGCATTTAATTTATTCATATCTCTTTTATATTTTGCAGGTCAAAGTGAAAATGAAAAGACAAAAAACAATACAACATTTTTTTCACTCAAAGGCCTCAAAAACTAACCAAGGTGAAGAACACATCAAGAACCAAGAATATATCAACATGTCATCTGAAGGTTCAAGTGTTGTATCTACATCCAACCAGCCCGAAGCACAAATACAGCTACCTACTGAAGAAACAGTGTCTGTCTCCAAAACCTAAAGGCAGTTCCCGAGGTTTGTCAGTCAGAGTGTTCCCATTTATTGAAGTTACAAAAGATGGCTACTGGTGCACCTCTTGCAAAAAAGCTTACGAAGAAGGAAAGCTTTCCAATGCTATAACTGGTAAAAGTGGAGGAGCTTGGTTTGTCAGAATGATCAGCAAAGCCAATGCTGACAAACTACATGAAAAGGCAGCAAAACATCAGGCCTCTGGACTGCATCAACATACAAAAAGCCTTATAAGCCCACTTTCCAAGCCCATTTTAGAAGTACTTAATGAGGCTGTTAAGAATGCTTGAGACACAACACAGTTCATGCAAACAAACATGGCTGTGGCATCATACTTTCTATTTAAGCAAGAGATACCACACTCTACAAACTGAAGGCCAATGTTAAGTGCATTGTCACTTGTTCATCCTGTAGTTGAACACTGGTTCCGAACAAGACCAGCAAATGCTCATTATCTTTCTGCAAGAAACTCAACTGCCTGGCTAGAAGCATGCAGTGCAACAGTGAAAGACTCACAGTTGAAAAAGTGAAGAACTCTTTCACCACATTCAAAAAAATTGCATACATGGCTGATGAATGCACCAATGCAAATGGGCATCAAGTATTAAGTCATTGTGTACGTTATCTTGATGTCAGTGGTAGGCCAGTAGCTGCAGAGTCTTCAAAAGACATTTAAAAAGCTATAAATTTAATATCTTCATTATATTCTTTTTTTCAGCAAGAGTCCAAAAACACTGAATATCTTGGAAAATATAGAAGATACACTGGGACTGAAGTTCATATTAGTCCAACCTGGGAAAACCCTCTGGCTTTCTCATGAGTGATCCTTGGCTGTTGTCTTAAAATTACTGCAGCTGTTGTTACCGGCTTTGGAAAGTATCTACCAAGATAGGATGGATCTAAGTAGTGAGGCTGGTGGATTACTTTTACTACTACGTTCAGAGAAGACTATTGCCATTCTCTCTCTCGTAAGTCTACTGTTGAAACCACTTGGGTCATTACCAATGCCATCTAAGCATCTATTACAACAGTAGTAGATCTTTGTCCAGCAATAGAAGCTACATTTGGATCAATCAGAGAGCTAGCCATTGAAAAAGTACTGGAAGAAGCAAAGACTTCAGTCCATAAGTTGACTAATGAAGGCATTTATATTGAATCCTTAAGTGAAGAGGACAAGAAGTGTTTGTTAAGACAACTGAAAAAGTACACAGACTTGATTCTTAAAAAATCTACAACAGCGACTTCTAGATTCTACTCAACCTCTATGTAGCTTTTACAGATCCCTGTCCTATAAAACACCGACAGTTGAGTGGAGTGAGGCACTACCAGCATTGGGGCTGCCATGTGATCAGGACAGAATAGAGAATTTGAACACAGAATGGAATATCATATGATGAATGAATGAAGATTTGACTTCAACTTCTTTTTTATCACCACTAGTGGCTCGACCCGACCTTTGTGCTCTCTTTCCTGGGCTGAAAGAAGTAGGAATTCATCTCTTGCTACTCCCAGTCACAACAGCGACAGTTGAGCGTTCTTTTTCATCATGTAATAGAATTTTGTGTTCTGAAAGAAGTTGCCTTCTGCCTGATCATGTGAATGAACTAATGAGCATATCAATTGAAGGATGGAAGTACCGGACACACAAGAAGCCACCAAAGATGAACGCATTGCATTCAAGAAGTTCATTAACAAAGTTGTGCAAAATTATAACAAGAAACCAAGAAGGATGTAGACTTAGTGCTTCATAGAAGGCTTGAGTAGCCAACTTTAATTTGTGTGATGATTTTAAAACATGAGTTAAATCTAATAAAATGGTCATGAAACATTTTTCAGTTTTTACTGTGGTGCCACACAGCCCACCTTCACCCTCACAGTCTCACCCCTCATCGGCCCTGACACCGCCCTGCCCATAAATTCGAACACCCCCGCCTAATTTCAATTCCTCGGGAAACCACTGGCCCTCCCTGTGTGCATTAGTTTGGCTCTCCTTGCTCTTAGCTGCTGCTCTTTTGGGGCTAACGGCCTGTTTTGAAAGCAAAGGAAATTTCCAGCTTTTCACAAAGGTACCGTGTCCTCCTCCGTGTTGGTGGGAAACTAGCCACAGCATCACCCTATTCCCTATCAGGTGTGTGCGTGCGCATACACACAGTTTCCAAGTCACTTTAAATGTATTCAGTGCCACTTTCAAATCAGAAGCAAAGGGACATTGTTATAATAGAAAAGGACACCATATAAGGTTATAAATAACAAATACCACAGCAAGCATGACACAAAAAATCAAATCAATGCTGCAGATCTCAGGTTTTCAGATACCACAGTGAGGAGGGTGGTATAAATCCTTGGATTAAAACTCCACTCCTCCTCTCCAGCTCAGGGCAGCTGCAATCTGTATGTCCCCTTCTCCGAACAGCTCTCCAAGGTTCTCTTTCCATTAGGAACTGCTTAGAGGAACTAAACCCCCTATCTCCATTGCCCAGGTAGCTTCGTTTCCAACCAGATATATCTTGTAGGGTGGAATCAGAATTAACTTCTCTTGTCTTGAGTCACAGGGCCAAAAGTCACCACAAGTGTAATGCCAGTGAAGTCAATAGGAGTTAAACCTGCATAGTCTTATTTATTTAACAGGTAGATCTTGCAGTTAGGGTCTAGCTACAGAGCATCTGGGAGCGTGCTTCGCAGTGCAGCTAGACAGACACTTGCTAGCTCTGCTCAATCAAACACACTAAAAATAACAGCCTGGCCACAGCTGCATGGGCAGCGGCTCATGCTAGCCTCCTGAGTATGCACCCAGGGGGTCAGGCAGTACTGTTCTCAGACAGCTAGCCCGAGCCATCCTCCATGCAGCCACAGCCACACTGCTATTTTTAGAATGCTAGAATATGTGTGTTTCCCCATGTAGGGAAACACAGTCCCAGCTGCTGCATAGACATACACTTAGTTCTGTCTGACCAGTGCTGTGGACAGAGATAGGCCTAAACCAAAGCCCCAGGATCCTTAGCAACATTTCACTTCAAAATCCAAATCTGAATTTTGTGACACAAGCCCTTTGCTACCTTTGGACTTTCCTTTCACACAATATTCTGAGAGTCCCAGCTCCTAGAGGCATGGAATTCTGTTCAAAATCAAAGTTTTATTTAAAAAAAAAAAAAAAAGTTCCTCGCCCTCATGGTGATGAGGAAACAAGCTTGACAATGTGACCTTCCCCATACCCCATAAAAGCTCAAATCAAATGGCCAATAAAAAAGAAACCAAAACATATTTAAAAAAAAATAAAGATTTTTAACATGATATCATGATTTCAGGGGCCTGACTCAGGCTTTCGCAACACTTAAGGTTGTTAGGACCGCAAGAGACGTGAGACGCCAGTACTAGCCTCCCCTCCCCTTCTTTCCTATTGACCCCATGGGAAATCTGTGCAAGACCAGAGAATCAAAGGGCAACAGAAGTTGAAGGGCCAGTCCAGAGGGTTCCCCCAATGGCATTTTGCTGCTTTCTCTCAGACAAATAACAACGTTGAATTCCCCTGCTTGCTTCAGTTGTTTCTCTCCCCCATCGCTCTATTCCTCTGCAGCATTGTGTAAGCTCCCTGTTCTGTAACCATTAGGGATCTGATTAGGGAATGAAACATGCGTCATATCTGCACATCAAAGAACTTGCAGCCACAGCATCTAGAGGGAGGGAAGGGAGTGTAGCGGAGGTGGTGGGGGAGGGATGAGGAGGTGTTCTCCGCTGAGATTTCAGTAATGGTGTATTTAAAGATCTGTGAGGCTGCAGTTCCTCTGAGCTTTCATAATTCCAGCTCAGCATGAAATCAGGCTTCACCTACCCTCCTCCCTCCCATCCCCCACAACCCTTCCTGAAATCCAAACAAAGTGTCAGCTGGAGACTGATCTCAGAGAGAAGGCTGATGGGGTTTTTTCCACCTAGTTCTGCATTATCCACAGTGACTTGAATATTCAGATATCACAGATAACAGCAAATGATCTCCGGAATGTGCTAAAAATGAGGCTGTCAGGAGAGACAAGCCAGCTCCTTTCAAATGCCCTGAGAAGTGTGAATCATTTCTTCCCCCCAGCAGCCAACTCCCTTTTTATTTCCTTCACCCTTTCCATGTAATTACTAAAAATATTAAACTGCAGCTACTAAGTGCACAGTCAGGATTTAGCCAAACTGAGAGCATCTAAGTGGGGCCCTTGCAGCAGCTTTAATCACTCTAGCCACCATCCACAGATGTGGTCCTGGATTTCCTGCTTTGATGTGAAGATCTACACTCATGTTAAATCAGCAGTGAGATGCAGCTACCAATTTAATTTTTGCATGAAGAGTATATAGCATTGGTGAAAGGTATTTGACCGACAGCCCTGTAGACCGACTTCCTTCGAATCCCCAGACAGCATCAGCAGAGCACGCTGCCATTACGATGCCCCTAATCAATGCATTCCAACCCTGCACTGGTGGGATCACCCCTAAGAGAGAGTTGAGAAAACTACCATGACCCTCCAGAGTGGTCCAATAATCCCTACATTCATTACAAAAAGAATACCCTGATGAGAGAGAACAACCCCTGATATTTCAAGAGGTGCTGGCCCCATTCTTGATTTCAGAAATGAGGGGTGCTCAGAATATCTAAGTGTATAATTCACAAAGAAACAGTAAATTTCATCATTTTCCCATTTGCAAAAGATCCAGGCATTCTTGAATGTATGAGCTATTAGAAATTATTTGTGATGGTTTTTTTCCCCCAGGTGAATAGCTCACAGCAGTTTGTGACAAAGATTCAAACGGTGCTGTTTAGTTCCATAATGAACATCTACTTAGCACTTATACAGAACTATGCATCTACATATCTCACAGTGTTTTGCCAAAGACTTCATTATCTCCCACAATATGGGGAAAGTGAGGTGCAGAGATGCAATGGGAATTGCTCAGGCTTACAAAATGGGCCAGCAGCAAAGGCTAGACTAGAACCCAGGTCTTCAATCTCCCTATTCTATGCCATAAAACCTGGACCAGAATAAGTCTCATGATTTTGTTCCCTAATCAGATGACTTATGTAATGAATTGTGTCAAATATTGCTATTGAGTGTGCAGTTCAGGTCTCACTGTAGATGAATATTCATACATTAGTTGAAACTTGACATTTGCTTTTTGTGAGTAATTTTGGTCTAATAAAGCTCAGACAGTCAGTGGAAGAGACCAGGGAAGAGTAGCAAACGTGCCTGAATCATAATTTCTTTCTGAATTCTCATAAGTCCGTGAGAAAGATTCCCCCCCATCCCCATTATTTCCTCAGCTCTCGTAAAGAAGGAACCTATTTTATCACCTCTAAAATAAAACCAGCATGGCTGCAAGCTACAGATAACAAGGCTGGATATGTTGGATTTTGTGAAACTACAAATTTCAGTGAATGAGGCAAGAAAAGAAGAGGCAGGAAGAAATAGGAGAGTTAGAACCAACTTTTTCTTCTTCGAGCACAGTGTTGTAACAACAGATAACCTGAGGTCTGCACAGAGTCAGTCAAAGATCAGGAGTCATATTTATATGAACAGAGGGCCTGTGAAACAGAACACTGGCCAATTCTATTTAGCAGAGACGTAGAGACAGCCTGCAGCCATGGGATCTTTAGAGAAAGGTGCGAACTCAAGACCGAGAGGAGGAAAGCAGCAGCATGTCTAGGGCTGTGTGACTGGCAGCTCTGCCCCGTCCTTTCATGGAATTAAGGAAGTCCTCATTTCCCTGGATGATCTGAGGTCAGTCTCTCTCAGTGCTTGGAGCAGGCCTTTGAAGGGGTCATTCAACTGCAAAAGGCTGCCAGAATTCAGAGAGTGGCATTTCCAGTGTTTCTAGGGGGTCACATATGGTTAAGATAAACGCTCTGAAAGGTGAGTGGGGATGCATGTGGTGACTCCAGTTCAGGTATGAGGCATGTTGGCTGAGTAACAGAGTAGATGAAGGTTCGCATTGCCGCTGCCCATCTTCCTCTACCTCTCTTGTGCAGTCTCCAGGCCTGACTCACTACAGAACCACCTTTTTCATGAGCATTAAACTCTCTCCACTTCTTCAAGCTGTGCAGACTCTCTTTGGAATCAACACCATCTTCATTTCCTACTTTCCCATACTGGAGCTATCCCATAAATACCTAGAGACAACTACCAAGAGCAACTGTAAGCAAAATACTTACCTTTCCCTAGAACAAAAAGCAGAAGGTATTTCCCATGGCTTTGCTACATTGGAATGACATGCCAGGGCTACCTAAGGCTCACATGACAGATCTGCATACTAAACCTTTGAAGGAAGGCTTGCTGAGAAACTATGCCACGATAGATTGGGTTCTTACTTAGATCTCATCTGGTAAGCAGGGCTGAGCTTGGCCAGTGCTCCTCTAGGTCAGTACTTAACCAAGCACCACCATGGTGCACAGTAATGCCTTCTGCATGAGATCCAAAGCTGAAGTCCTGACCACCTGTCTTAAAAATCCCAGAACTTTTATTTCATGTTTAAGACAGTTAGCCGTGGAGATCTGTCCAGGTTCCTGCCAAGGAGATTGTATTCTGCCTAAAATCCCACTGGAGTTTCAAATAGATTTGCTCATCTTCATTATCTATCCTAAACCACACTGTACTGCTGCTGTGCACAGGCAAACAGCTGCTATGTTCCACCCGAAAGACAGCTGCTTTTTGGTGGTGAGTGAAGTGTTTATCGTGTTTAATGGAGAAAAAGTTCAGATTCCTCTGGATGACCAGGACTGAGTCCAAAATTGCCAGGCTTAGGTGGCTAAAAGTTAGACACCTCAATTCACATTTAGGCATCTGAATAAAAGTGGCCTGATTTTTAAACCCGCTGGGCACCCCCAGCTCTCACTTCAGGCAGTGGAGCTCAGGCCGGGAGGAGTGCCTGGCTCAAAGCCTGTGCTCAGGATTCCAGTTCAGTTTTGTCCCGGTTTATTTACAAGAACCTGCAACCTCTTGTTCTAAGGATGGTTCTCTTTGCCTCTGGGCACAACTCCTTCTGTTTAGGGTTGGGCCAATGAACAGTTAGAAATTATGCTTAAGAAAATCTGTAGGCACTTGTCATAAATATAAAGGGAAGGGTAAACACCTTTAAAATCCCTCCTGGCCAGAGGAAAAACCCTTTCACCTGTAAAGGGTTAAGAAGCTAGGATAACCTCGCTGGCACCTGACCACAATGACCAATGAGGAGACAAGATACTTTCAAAGCTGGAGGGGGGGAAAAACAAAGGGTCTGTGTCTGTCTGAGTGATGCTTTAGCCGGGGACAGAACAGGAATGGAGTCTTAGAACTTAGTAAGTAATCTAGCTAGATATGCGTTAGATTCTGTTTTCTTTAAATGGCTGAGAAAATAAGCTGTGCTGAATGGAATGGATATTCCTGTTTTTGTGTCTTTTTGTAACTTAAGGTTTTGCAGAGAGGGATTCTCTATGTTTTGAATTTAATTACCCTGTAAGGTATTTACCATCCTGATTTTACAGAGGTGATTCTTTTTACTTTTTCTTCTATTAAAATTCTTCTTTTAAAAAACTGAATGCTTTTTTCATGGTTCTTAAGATCCAAGGGTTTGGGTCTGTGGTCACCTATGCAAATTGGTGAGGATTTTTATCAAACCTTCCCCCAAAAAAGAGGGGTAAGATTTGGGAGGATTTTGGGGGGAAAGACGTTTCCAAATGAACTCTTTCCCAGTAACCTGTGTTAGATGTTTGGTGGTGGCAGCAAAAGTCCAAGGGCAAAGGGTAAAATAGTTTGTACCTTGGGGAAGTTTTAACCTAAGCTGGTAAAAGTAAGCTTAGGAGGTTTTCATGCAGGTCTCCACATCTGTACCCTAGCGTTCAGAGTCGGGAAGGAACCTTGACAGCACTGTAGCATGTATTGGAAAAAAATGATTTCAGAATGCTGCTTTATCCTAGATGTCTCCATGGATACCTCTTTGTGTATGCCAGCACCTCATTAGGTAAAAGCTGAGATTTGAATGAGTACCCACTCCTTCTATTATTTTGCTGGTACCTCAAATACTAATAATGCAAATCTCCATCCTCCTGAAGTGACAGACACACGTGAGCTCACAAGACGAGATGTATAAACTGAGCTGCACTAAAAGGCAAAAGCAGGAGATGTCATTTGCACATGCTTCTTGCAACTGGTAGCATCTGAACATAGTCACTAGGGCTGGGCAAACCCCTCTTGGCTGGCAAAGTTGCTTTTCATTTTTCTTTTAAGCAACTGGAGGTGGGGGGAATGGAAGGTCATAGGGTTCACTGACATTTGGAGCTCATGACATGATTAATGAGAGGCACATTCTCAGCCCTGTAAATGGGAATTAAGGTGAGCAGCCTCTCCTTGCATCAGTAGAAGTTGCGTCCTCGAACCCATCACAACAGATGATGAAAAGTGTAAATGCAACAGTCAGTGGCAGGGCGCAGGGATGTGGGGGAGAAAGAGGAGGAACACAACAGTGCTGCTGCCACCAAGACCTCCACAACCTGGAAGTCAGAACACAAGGTGCTCAGTTAGGGTTCAATCCTGCAAAGTCCTGAGTAGCTCCTGCAGGGTGCTGAGCATCCTCAGTTCCCAATGATGCAGTGGGACTTGAGAGCACTCAGCCCCTTGCAAGAGGTTCTCAGTATGTCACAGGATCAGGCCTCTGGTTAGGCTTCAGATTAATGCATTGCATTTGGGAGGAGTGAGTGATGTGCTGATCTTGCCTGGAGAATTACTTTGGTGTTTCTGCCACACGGCCGGCTCTGGAGTTTCAAAGGGTTTGGACTGTCAGGCACCCAATGGGGCAACTAGACACTTCCGAAATTAATTCTAAACTGATTTTTCCATATTAAAAAGACATTACCAATATTAAATATATGCATGCAAAGTATTAGTTATTGTTCTTACCACTGAACATAGCAGGCAACAACTTTAAACTACGGAGCACCGATTGCCATATTTTTTTTAGAGTTACTCTCTAGGGAGAGGGACAAACCCATTTACATAAAACAAACATTGACCCAAACCTTTGCCCAGAAGTTGAGTGAACACGACTCTTGAAAGCTCATGAAATGTTTCACTGGAATGCAAGAGGGCAAGAATGAAACACAAAGACACCCGCTCCCCACATGCGTATAGGAACCGAACAGAAACAATGGTGCTAAAACCTTTGTACCAGGCAACAGAAGTTAAGGAGTGTTGCATACTATCTGGACATGAATCATTCATCAACCTACAGTGTAATATCTGTGTAACAAAGTGGAACAGCACAAGACTACGTACAAAAGACAGTCATTGAGGCCCCAATCCTCTTATCTACATGAGCAGTTCACATTTCATTCACATGCTTCACGTTCCTCACATGCCGAAGTGAATTCAAGGATTGGGGTCTCAACTGGGTTTTTATCATATTAAATATACTACAGTGTTCAAGACTAATGGACCGAATAATGTTATTGTAGTGTTTCAGGCTATTTCTGTAGAATATTTGAGTACTTTTGTTAAAAAAGTACTTTTTTTGTCCTTTTAAAAGGATAGTCAAAATTTTCAGAAGTGGCCAGCAATTTTTAGTGCCCAACCACAGCTGTCTCAAGTTGGACACCCCAGAACTGATGTACTCAGTATCAGTGTCCACTTTTGAAAATTTTGGCCTATATTTGTGTCATTAAAATATTGATTTGAATATTCCATTGGAAATTGTTATTTACAGTATTTTGAAGAAAATACATTTTACTAAAAATAAATTAATAATTCTAATAATGAAAAAACCCACAGCAAATCATTCTGATCTTCTATTTCACAAGACTCCAGCTAGACTTGCTGAGCCAGCTCTGCTATGGAAGAGTGAGTCTATTCTGACATGATCACCAACAGATTGTTTACTAAGTTGTCCTTGCAGAGCTAGCACCTAGGTGTACTCCACGGAGGAACTAGGGTCTTGTAAGTCTCTATACAGATGGACACCTTTAGTAGTGCTATACTACAACTCTGGTGATGACTCATGAGCCACAAAGAACCTAACTTCACATTCAGATCCCTGGGTGAATTTGAAAAATAAGCCATTTGACAAAGAGAAAGGGAAACCTTTTTATTTGTCAATGGAGCAAATGTGATTTCAATGAGGTTTTGCCAAGGATAGGTTTGACCTATAGGGCACAACCCTCCACTTCACCCAATCTTTGCTAAGCGCAACAAGGTGCGAGAGTCTTTAAGAATTGCAGCACAAGGAGTAGGAAGAGATCATATCACCCAAAAGTGTTTGAGTCCCAACTGGAAAGCGATTGTGCTGAGATGCCAGACAGAACAGGTCAAATATTCCTGTTTCATCTGTTGTGCAAACATGGATGGGTTTAATTACGCGGGAGCAAGCTCCCTTGCAGTTCATTTTCTTTATTAGTTCTTTACCTGAGGCTATGTGAGCAGAAATATTTTGAGGCTGTTCTAATGATAATGATAATTACTTGTATTTATATAATGCCTGTCATCCCAAAGAATCCCAAAGCTATTTAAAGAGGTGGGAATCGCTGTACTCAGTGCTGAAGCCCAGCTACCTCTGCGATGGAACACAGCAGCTGTTTAAACAGTGTATATAATGGTTTCGGACAGCAAGGGATTAATACATTTCCTCTACCAATAATTATGGGCCAAGGGAGGGAATTTTAGGTAATAAAATTTCCACTGGAATTTGGACACAGCATGAGGGCCAACACCAATAAGTCCCAGAAGATCACAACATATCTTCAAGATCCACTTTCACAGTGCCACCACCATGAGATGACCCCTCCGACAGGCAATGAAGAGATGGCTTAAGAGCCTTCGTTGTCTGTTGATTTCTAAAACAATTGTTCTGGTTGATACCATGACTACAGAGTAACCAAAAGTCTAGAGATGACACTAAGACCTAGAGGTAGTGCAGAGAGTCAGGCATCCCAAAAGTTACAACAAATACAGATGTCCTGCAAGCTACTGAGAGTCTGAAGATTCAGGCACTCGCAAAATATGCAAAGGACACCCCACAACTTACAGGTAGTGTAGCGATGTTAAGACGGTGCCACTCCAGAAATGTCAGTTTTTTAAAGGGGCAGATTTTTGCAAAACTGAATTTGAATATTTTCTTCCTGACCATTAAAAGTTGTCTCTGAGAATCCTAGCAGCAGAACAAAGGCTTGCCTCTGCTTGGAAATGCACCCACTCCTGACATCACTCCTCTCCACAATAGGAAGTTTTGCTAAAGTTTCCCATTGTTGTTGGCCCCCATTCCACTCCACCAGTGATCCCAACGACAGGAGTACTAGGCTAGTGTAGACAGGTACCAGTCAACAGCATTTTAAGTATCCTCTCATATAAACCTACCCTGAACAGGGGGTGGAGTTGAACTGGTGATAGCAATGGTGCAATTTTAAGGTAGATAATGACTTTGGGCTTGATAGTCAGAAAGTAGAGGCCCAAAGTTAAATAAATTTTAGTTCCTGTAACAGGATTTGGTCCTAGGATGTTCTGAAAATCTGCAGTTCATGTACAGGAAAGAACCATGTGACCCAGATACTGGGAGTCAGGAGACCCACCTTCGATTCACAGTGCTGCCATTACCTTCCTCTGTGACTCTAGGCTACTCATATGGCTTCTCTGCGTTTCAATTTCCTAATCTGTCACATGGAATGATGTCGCCTACCTACTTCAGTCACTGATTTGAGGTAATTTGTGTAAAGGGTTATGATAAGAGAAGGGTTGAATAATCTCATTCTGTACCTGTAGATTATAATGTCTGCTGCCCCATGTTTGCAGTAGCAAACTCAGAACAGAAAATGAATTTGAAACCATTTCTGTTTTCCGGCCCTGAGTAAACATTGTGCAATGCACTGCTGGTGGCATATGAGAGAAAACTGGCTGCTGGCTTCAATTAGTGATTCTTCTCCTTTCATTCAAGGCCCAGAGTAATTGGCCTCGGACCCTAGAAGCCCAGCCTGCCCATTCACATAAAACCTCACATCCGAACGATGGGTTTGTTGCTCACATCGTACACATCTATTGATTCTACAATTCTTACTCAAATGGAGAAGCCTGCTGAAATCAATGGGAGTACTTGCATAAGTAAGACTTTACATGAATAACAGTTGCAGAACTGGGCCCTTAATCATTGGCCTAATGTGCTTATTAGCGCAGCCAGACAGCATGGAAAAATGCCACGATCGAGCAGTGATGGAGGCAGATCTAGGTTTCAGAGATGCCAAGGTCCCTGACATAACTTCAATGAGCTGCAGGTGCTCAACACCTTTGAAATATTGGGCTCCTTATTTTGGGGCCTATAAATCAACATGGGTATATTTGTGCACCCATGTTCGCAAGTTGTGAATTTAATGTCTCTGTGCCTCAGTTCACTTTCAGTAAAATGGGGATACTGATACTTGCATACATTGCTGGAGTGTTGTGAGACTTAGTGCTTACAAAGGACTTGAATATCCACAACTGAAAGATGCCGTAAGGACAATATATTTGTTGTTTGTATAATGCAGCATTTACATCACCAAACCCTTTGTCCTGCTAACCATTCTGCCTTTCAAATCAGAGGACGTTACTATGATTTTTTTCTCGTGGTTATTTTGACCCACATTTCTTCAGGTAACTAGCACGTAGAAATCCCAGGAATGGAACACTTTTCATTAAACGATGAGCTGGTTGCAAGAGCTTCCGGATTTCCTCATCTGTAGACAATATTTCACACCAATATCTGAATATTAGCCTATTTATAGCCACCATCTAGATGCTGGAAACCTGTTATACCTGTTCTGCCTAGACAAGATCAAGGACTTGCTCTCAACTCCCATTACTATTCAATAGCATAAATATTCTAGTGAGGCTCTTTTAAAATGTATTCCAAGAGCTTCAGTTACTCAGGATACACAAAACACTAAACAACAGTTAAGGAAACCCAGTCTTACCATAACAGAAAGGAAAAAGCTTCCAAAAATGAAATCCCTTTCAGGTTAGATGGATTGTCCCAGATACGCTCTCCTGAGAGAGACGTTTGTGTTTTATTGTAATGGGATTCATTTGCTCTTCACTTCTAGGTCACTGGCTCAAATCCAACTCAGTTCAGGAGTGATGAAAAATTACCCCCATCTGACAACTGTTCAGTGGCTTCCTGAAATGAATAGATGGGGCTCTGTCCAGTTCTTGCTAGGCAAACATTCCATATCATCCAAACCATCAATATTGGTGGTTCAAAGATGGGGCCAAAGAAGAATACTCGATCCAACTTGTGCTGCACCCCCCAATCTTTGGAAATGTTCAGATCTGAACTACACAGCTCAGGCCTGTCATGGGTCCAAACACCCCTGAGCTTGAATAGGATTAAGATGTGAAGCCAAATCTGGACCTGTACTCCATGGTTCTATCCTGGAACCCACCCAAGGTAGTCTTAAGGACTGCACAGGATAGAGAATGAACTCCCCTTTTGTCCCTGAGAAAGGGTTTTCCCTCTGGGTTATAGATGAGACACTTTGGTCAGTTGAAATTCACAAACATCCTATAAACTCAGCAGACCCAGTCACAATAAGAATCCAGGGGCCAAATGACTTTCTGGTGTAAATCCACTAGCAATCATGGCATTATGCCACAAACATTTAGGTGCTGAAAGTAAAACTGAAATCATTAGAGGCAGGATGACGTTAAAACCTTTGATTGCATTAGCTGAAGTGTTCAATAACTTTTGTTTCTTGTTCCGTTTGGCAGGTGGGAATCTGTCAGTAAGGAAGATCCCTGCCCAAAGCACAGCACTACTGTCATTACATTAGGGCTCTCTCTACAGATCATCTCTCCCCACCACATTCCTCTGCAATCTATATTCAGCTCCTCTTCTGTGAGAGCACACTGGTGTTATGAGGCTCTCTTGAATTCTAGTCACTGCCAGGGCTGATCAATGGCCCTGGAGAGTTGTGTGTCCAGCTCACTATGGCAAAGTTTGTTTTTTAATTCCTTTCCACAATGCCCCAATAGGAGTTAATCCCATTCTTAAAGACAGTCATTCTCCCAGGCTTATTAAGATGCAACGCATCACTGTCAGGAACTGGACTGCAGCATCTCACCTAAGAACAAGCAGGAGAAAATTTTGACTAGACTGAGACCTTTAAAAAAAAGTGTGGGGGAGAGGAGGCATCAATCAATTCCACCCACTGCAGTCACATTACAGAGCTAAGACTCAGGGGTTTTCAAGACTCATGGATCTTGATTCATGTGCTGAACCCATGGCTAAGATAGCCCGAAAGCATCTGTGGTGACAACCACCAGAGTCACTTCAACCCTCCTGATTCCGATGTTGATCAGAATCAAAAGCCCAGGTTCTCAAAAGTATTTGGGTGCCTAGCCCCATTGATTTCAGCCTGTCTGCCCAATTTCCCAAGTATTGTTACTTGTTACTTGTTCCCTGCCTGGAATCCTAATTCAGCAAGGCAAATTCAAAATTGAGATTCTTTCTCCGAGTTTTCCAGAGACTGGTACTATGGCAACACTCCTGGAGCAGCAACAGGGATAGAGCCACATGGCCACCCAAGTAAAAGATATTTAAAAAACAAGCATGTACATAGTCCCACTGAAGACACATGCCCAAAGTTATGCATGTGCTAAGTGCCTTACTGGATTGGAGCCCAGATGATGAGAAGCACTCCTACAATCAAGCTTCATGTACAAACATCTGAGTCTCTGAGCTGAAAGTCCACTCTCCCTTTATTTCTCCATTAGTTACAAATCTGCTGGTTTTGCTAACTCTGAGTGACCGAGTTTGCAGGCAGCAGGTAGTCAAAGGGAGTAAAGTCAAGAGGAGAGGGAGTAAAGTCAACATGAATTGAACTTCTCATTCGTGGAACTGTCTTGGAGGTGTTCAAACACCAGCTCTGAAACTCGTCTGGACAGTTCTGATTCCATCCAGTAGAAGGCAATAATGAACTCACCCCAGTTCACTACAATACTTTGTTTGGTATTTCTCCTTTCCCTGGGTTTCTTTTGTTTTGTTTTTCATTTATTGCTAGGAAAATTTGCATGAAAAAGGATCATTGCTACATAGGGGCCCCCCCGGCTCAGGTCACCAGCTAAAACCAGAATAACCCTGTTTATCACAGCACAATGAGTTGCTCTGGGGTAGACTATGATGCCACAAAACAAGGCTTGAACTCGAGAGGTGAGTAATCAGTCGGATAAGATGGCCTCCTAAGCATCAAAGACCCTGCTTGCAAGACTACATGAAATGAGTTTCAGGCCAGTTCCCGATGGACAGGTGTCCACACATGGCAGTTTTCTTGGCAGACTTCAAGAGGCCAAGGGTTGAATGCATCTTGGAGGAGCCACTTTTAACAGTAAACATAGAATATCAGGGTTGGAAGGGACCTCAAAGCAGGACCAATCCCCAGTTTTTGCCCCAGATTCCTAAATGGCGCTCTCAAGGATTGAACTCACAACCCTGGGTTTAGCAGGCCAATGCTCAAACCACTGAGCTATCCCTCCCCCATGTCCAAGTCAGGTTTGAATCAAGGCAATGGGGCACTGTGGGGAAGCCTGCACCACCACTGGCCACACTGCACATGTTCTGTGGATACAGAATCTACAAGAGACGAACTTTCAAAAGCACTAGATCCACATGGCAAAAATTAAGATATTTTCACGACAAATATCCTGACCAAATTGTAAAAGTGACAAAGGAGAGGCAGAGATAGAGAAGTAGAATTGTTGCTAAGTAGGATAGTTATCAAGATTTGTCATGGGGAAATCAGCAAGTCTTCAAATTATTACTTGTTCCTGCAAAGGTTCTCCTTCCTTAATCCTTACCAGCTGTGTCTGCAGAAGACACAAGGAGGGGTATTGAGTTATCATGACTATGTACAATGTTTGTAAGGAAAGCAGGGTGGCTGTTGTCTTTTGAGCTGGGATTTGGGGATGTTGGAAGGGTTCTGTGAAATCCCAGCACCTCACATTGCCCTGGGAGAGAAAAAGAATGAACAAAATTAAAATTTCAAGGGGGTTCTGTTGAAAAGGTGTATTAAAAACCCCTCTGCCTGCCATCACCTCTTTTGAGGTGGAGGCTACTTTGCAGCTCCCTGCCTCGGTTTCCCCTTTTCAGGATCCTTGGAGACCTGCACACCACCAGTCCACAGATAATTTAAAGCATTCCCCTCCTGGGGTCCCATTTATTTACTTACACAGTCTAGCTCTCCAGACCCCAACCCCAGTTCAGAGCGAGAGTCTCTCTCTCTCTCTCCCCCCTCCCTTAGGAAGTCCCCAGTCCTCCTTCCCATAGTGAGGTTCCAATTCAAGTTCTCTCTCTCTCTCTTCCAGCAGGAGTTTGGCCCTCCTGATTCCCTGGGTGAACTTGGGTGAGACTTCTCACTTCTTTCTGCCTCAGTGTCCCCATCTGTAAAAGGGGGATCATAATGCTTAGCGGGTTGTTGTGAGGTTTAATTTGTTAATGTTGGTGAAGCACCTCTGGCATTGTGTTGTCCAGCAGAGGGTGTGGGACAGTTTGGTCTAGTTTTAGTGATTTCCTGGCTTGAGAAAGACAGACAGGAAAATTGAAGTGTCCTGTCATGTTACATAAAATACAGCAGAGAGTGCTAGTATTATTATACAGAATGAACCATAGATTTGATCTCTGACGTCCCAGCATCACAAGAAGTAGGATGCTCATGGTTAATGAGTAGAAAGAAGCTGATGAAAGTTGTGTCTGTGGAATTAGTCCATGCCTCAGACTGAACTTTCCTCTATTCCTGGAGAGGAGGATAGGATGGGTCATGTCCTGCTAAAACAGTAGATGTTTTTTGTCTGTAGCTGGTCTATTTCCAGGCTCTGATATTGCCCATGGCTTCCAGGGAGAGTGGCATGTGCTGGAGAGTAATCAGCCCAGTGGCATGTGTCTCCCAGGTGAGAGCGAAATAGTCCAAGCTAGAGATGATAATGATATTATCAAGTAACGCCCAGAGGACCCACTCAGGATTCAGGCTCTGATGTGGTCAGCACTGCATAAACCGTATGCAACAATCCTTGCTCCAAGGAGCTCACAAGCCAAATCAACAAGACAAACGGTAGCAGACGGACAATATATAAGCAAAGGAGTTAAAGTCCAAAACTCATTTTTTATTACTGATTTCCCCAAACCATCCTGTCACCAGAATTGCCAGACTCAAGCATTCAGAAATCACGAGTTTGGCTTAGAAATCCACAAGGTTTTAAAGAATTGTGGGGTTTTAGTTGCCTACTGTTTTTGGAGCCTCTAGCGGGTACCTATTTTCAAACTTTCCTCTCCAATTATCCTGGCTAGAAACTTTCTCAGCTTTCCTTAAAAAAAAAAAAGCCACCACCTTTATGTTATCACATGACTCCAGGAGCTGGGGTTTTAAGAAATACATCAAATATCGCAGGACTTGAGGTAAAATTGCAAGAGTTGGCAACACTGCTTTGCTCTCTCATGTCCAGGTGCCCCAGCCAACTTGCTCTGCCACAACTGAGCCAAATTGCTATCCTTTTTTTATCCTGCACACCGCAGAGTGGTAGCTACTGACTTCTGTGTAGGTGGTCTCTGATGGTATTCCCCTCCTCCCCCCATCACTACAGCTGGTTTGGTAGGAAGTCTCTGGCTCTTGGGAGGGGGCTTCTGCTTGATGTCATTGCCATAGCAGAGGAGAGTTGGGGCAATATCTGGGTTCCAAGAATTTGAGTCCAAGTCCACTCCAGCTGCTCTGCATAGGACTCAGCTCCTTTCCCAGCTATCCTCTTCTGTCACTCATAGGAGTCAGAAAAGAGGCCTGTTTTCATTCCATCTAGGCCAAAGGGGGCAGTGCAGGTTGGTTCCCTGCTGGATGTTTTCTAGTTTAAATGTCCCTTGCAATGGGGCTTCCACCATTCCCTTGGGAGAATCTTCCATATTCCTAGATCAGCTGGTCCAGTAGCATTTTTTCTGAAGCAAAGCCTACATTTTTCCTTTCTTAGCTTCATCCCCCTTTACTCCTGTTTTATACCACTGCATGCCATCCTAGATAATTCCTCTCTTTCCTTTCTGCTCCTTGTAGGCCCTTATCCTGTCCTGTCATTCTAGTATTTGTTTAACCAGACTATAAATATTTCCTTCTCTCCTCCTCCAAAGACAGGCCATGCTGCCCCTTAATTTTTGTTGTTCTGTTACTTTCCTTCAGTCTTTCTAATGCTGCTGGCAAACAGGGGCCTGAGATTGTACCACGTTGTGCTCTCCGCTGAGCCGTCCTTTGTGGTGCGTCTGCCTCCCTGTCCCAAGACGGGCTGCCTCTGTGCACCCAACCCAAATTCACATTTTGCCGCCATCTTGTACTGTAACCTTGTTTCTAGTTTGCCAGTCCACCACCACTCAGGTTTCTTTTTATCTTTACAGCTTTCTAGGATTCTCTCTGCCATTGCATGTGTGTTCTGGTTTATGTTTCCCCTGACATGTTAGCTTGCATTTTCCCCAAGATGGATCTCTTGGTTGGATTTCTCTTGTGAAGACCACCCAAGGGACTGCTGCAGGTACAGCATCTTGTGCTGGAACAGAATGTACCCAAAAGAGTCCTCAAGGAAGTGGCTTTGTGAACTGCGACAGGTGGGCTGACATCAGAGGATAGAAAAAGTCTCCTAAGCTCCAACATCTTTATTCTTAATGTGCATGAGAGGGAGAGAGAGAGGCAATATATATATATTGTGCCAAATCTAAGTTAAGAAGCTTGTTCAATTTTTAAACAGTTACATAAAACCATCAAAGTCTGACAGCACAAAAATGCAAGTTGTACAAAAAAAGGAAAAGGAAAAAAGATGAAATGAAATGTTAACGCTAATTCCCCCAGGCTTACACCTAATATGGGCTTCAAATCAGAGTAAACCCTCCTTCCTGCTCTCTTTTCTTCCTTGATAAAAGGCTTCATGTTGTCACACAGGCAACTCCTCCCGGGCAAGTGTGAAAGCTTTTTACACTGAGGCCCTGGCTCTCTCTACCAAACTGACTTTTGTGGCGCTCCTGATGAGCACCTCAGAACTGTTCCTGGAGAATCAGGCTGCAGGCATGAGCAATGGACACTGTGGCTTTTGGCTCAAACGCAGGCATTGCAGCAAGGGCAGTAGAACTTGGGACTTATAGGACAGAAGAGTACCATAATGGCACAGTACTTAAGGTGTGAGACCCATTAAGCAGGGTATACCTCCTCCCACACATGCATGAACACCACACCTGACCCATGCCCTCTCACAGAGAGCAATGGTGCACATATGCCCACCCATACATGGTACTTGAAGCTCCGGATTCCTGACCTGCTCTTTCCCAGTGATGAATAGCTGGTAACACACCCTGTGGCATGCAGAGAACCTGCAACCATGTCAATCTGTATGCGGCATGTTATATAAAGTTACGGTGGAAACTCCTTTTGCATCACAACCAATTACTGGTTAATGCTGTAACTGCAGCAGATTCAAGGCTCCCTAAAAAAAAGAAAACCTTCATTCAGCTCAGTCTTCCAGTGTCAAGCAAGAGTTACCTACCATCAAACTTCTGACCTAGTTTTGTGTTCTGCATCTCTCCTCCCCTTCATGTCCCCCCCTCCATGACTTCCTTCTGTCCCCAATTAAATCTGCCTGCGATTTCCTCAATTAGCCTCTTCCTGCTAATAGATGGAGGGAAAGTAGATGTTGTAACAACGTAGTCCCCTGGCAATGGTTCAAAATAATTTTTGAAATTGATGTTGAAGTGTGCAGGATGTATGAATACTTTAATTAATACAAATGTATAGAAGTGAGCAGTTGCATTTAAGACATAGTGATATGGCTGATCTTTGCTGTCATCATGTTATTTATCTCTCAGCCATGCGGCGAGAATCCTGGTGCTCTCATTTAATTGACAGGCCAATAAATCAGGACTAATCTCCCCTTTCTCTGTGTAGTTTTGCATGCTGATTTTCAGCTGGGGTCAGCTATTTGAGAAAACTGCAGTGTTCCCACTGGCACAGCCCCAGACATCACAATGGCTAGAAATCCTATTTGCAAAAGGCTTGGTTTTATAGCGTTCGATGACCTCTTAACATCTAGGAGGTTCACTCATCACCAAACATTTATACATGTCCGAGGCTGTCTGGGAATAGTCAACTTTTGATGTGGGGATTTTTTTGTAGATGCTGATTTCATAGGTGAGGATAGGGGAGGATATCCAAAAAAAGCTGGCCTATTCTAACAGGGGCTCAAAAGTCTGGCTACTTAAGCCAGTCTTCTCAAATTATCTGAACCTCTGCAATATTCCCTCTACTGCAGTGGTTCTCAAACTTTTCTACTGGTGACCCCTTTCACATAGCAAGCCTCTGAGTATGACCCCCCTTATAAATTAAAAACACTTTAAAATATATTTAACACCATTATATATGCTGGAGGCAAAGCGGGATTTGGGTTGGAGGCTGACAGCTCGCAACCCCCCATGTAATAACCTTGTGACCCCCTGAGGGGTCCCAACCCCCCATTTGAGAACCCGTGCTCTACTGCATCAGATGTCACACACTTGCTCAGCTTTGTAGGGTTAGGTCACCCTCTATTGGCTGGACCTTAAAGAGTATCATGACATAGGGAATAGCAGGTCCTTTTAAGCAGGAGACATTTATTAAAGAAAGGACAACAGACACAAACAGCAGTTCCCTACAGCTCAAGTTCCAGCTTTGTTTCTTTTATTTACCAGTAACCACCACATCTTGACCTGGAACTCTGTGCAGTGCACAAAGTCATGCAATGGTTGAACAATGTACTACAAGAAATTATTAAAGATATATTAATGTAATAATATATAAACAACAAAGATTTCCTTGAGCTAACCATCCTAACATAAGGGTTAATAAGGAGGCAGGGTTCTATCTCTGCCGTTGCACACACATGTATAGCTAACAACTAAAATGTCTATCTGTGCAGAACAAATAGATTCATTGCAGAGTGATGGCAGCTTTCTCTCACAAAACTATTCAGGCTGAGGAAGATGTAGAACTAGGCAGACTGAAATGAAACTAAAAGAAAAAAATGTAAGGTAAATTTCACAAACACTTCATGACTGTGAGCTGTGGAATAGTCTCCCAAGGGAAGGGGCGAGAGCCTTGTCACTTGGGGCTCTGAGAACTAGACTCGACAGTGCATTAGGGAACAATCCTGCATTGGTCTGGCGATTGACTGACAAAGAGGTGGGGAGGGGCGGGGGGCAGAAAAAACAGATAAATAAAGCAAGCAGTTATTTCTACATACACCATGTGGAAAACCGTTGTTTTTTTCCCTAAGAAAGGCAATAACAACTCCTACACTGCTGAACTGGTAAGCAGTAATACTCTGCTTGTTTCCAGAAAGAATGTGTTCTCTAAATATCTCCTGGGAGGCTTTGAACAAAACATTGCAGCCCCCGTACTCCTTCCTCCTCTGTTTGCTGCATGCGTATCCAAGGCCTTCATTTCCACCTTAGTGCACATATACTGTAGCTATTTCTGTGTAGGAGTGACGTGCGTTTGTTTGCATAACTGGGTTCCCACCTCCTGATCTGCCACTCCAATAGGTTGCAAAATAATAGCTGGGAAATGTCTGACTCCTGATAAAGTTCAACTCCCCTTCTAGCCTAGCGCAGAAAAAAAAAATATTAAGCTCTCTGCAAAGTGACTTGTAACAAGCTGTGGCAAGATGTAAGATAGCAGCACATCACTGATGATCAGTGGGGTCGTGAGGGTTTTTTATTTAGCTCTCTGGTTTTGCTGAAGTGAGCATCAGAAAAAACAAGAGGTCTCCAGCAACGTGATCACTTCACACAGCAAACACTTATGTGCTGAAGTGTGGTCCAGTCTGAACCCCGTCTGACTTCTAACACCCACATCAGCCTTAAAACGCCATCCACAGCAATAGGAAATTCATCGGTGTCCACGAAGGACTTTGTGACAAAGAATTGTCACATGAAGTAGAAGAGGCCATGTTTGCGTGGATGGCTCTCTCAACACTCAAACCGGGGAGCTGAAGCTATAGACCCTCCAAGCAATCCCTAATATTTTTCCAGCACAAAGATTAAAGCGAGGTAGTACAGAAGAGACAGAGAATGGAGCTAGAAAAAGAGAGAGAGAGTCAGGGACACAAGAGGCGTCTAAGTGGATCAGACCATCGGTCTATTTAGCCCAGCAGCAGTCAACACCAGACACAGCAGGGGAAGGTGAACCACCCCTTCTCCCAAGCAACTTCACAAATGTGAAATACTGGAGGCTGGGAGGGAAAAATTCCTTCCTGACCCTACGACCATCCATTTATGCCCTGAGGCATGAGCGTTAGCTACATTAGTGGCTGGAGTAGCAGAGGACAGATGATCAATAGATCAGTGAATTGTGAGCCACATTAGCAGCTCAATTTTTCATTTAATTTATTTATTTATTTTCACCTGCTAGGACAAGTGAGGGTGTTGTCTAGCTCTATTCTGCCTAAGTAAAGAACAGTTACAGAGAGGCAACCAGTGGTCCAGCCTCCGCTCGGAACATATCTGAAGCAACACTGCTTGCTATTCAGCTCAGTCATTTCCCATCATTATGCCAGAACTGACTTCAGCTTGCCACCTTCCCATTCAAATATGTCAGAGATCCAGTACATTTGCAGCATATCAAGTCCCCTTCAGAAGCCAGCCACAATACTTCAACCTCATCTCAAGGAGGGGGCCTGCTTATTCCCCATTCGAGGGCCGAAATCACCTGAAAGTTTATATTTAAATCAACAAAGAGCAAAACAAAATTCAAAATGCAGAGAATATTGATTGAGGTTATTTGTTGTTGGCTCCAGAAGGTTTTTGTGGGAGGGAAAGGGGAATCTTTTAGCAGTAAGGCTATCTTTGTTTTCTGGGAACCTACTTTGCTTGGCATCCAGGGCTCTATGCCTCCCCAAGCACAAAGTTGCATTTGACTTGGGAATTATTTCAACTCTCACTAATTGTTTTGCTTGATCTCTTCTCTCTGATTTGTTAAGCGGTCGAGAGCAGCAGACAACTTCATTTGCAGGGTGCCCATAGTTTGGTAACATCAAGCAAAGCAACAAGTCACCAGCTGCTCAAGGGCCATGCTGAATTCCCATGTAGATTTTCATAAACGTGTTTGATCAGGAATAGACACAGCACCAAACTACTTGTCCATCCCCACATTTTCCTCACTGGGGTGAAATTCACTCTTGAGCAAGGAGCAGCTCAAGGCCTATGTACCACTTAAGTCCCATCAAAACCTTTCAGAACAGGTCTTCAGTTGTGCCTAGGCCTTGTACTGGTGCTGGGAAGATGTGCAGAGTTTCACCCAAGATGAACAGAAATCATCAATCCATGCTGGCTGGGTATTGCAGGGTAATGAAGAGGAAGAACAGTCAGGAATTTATCCAAGACTCAAATCCAGAGTCCCAGTCACGTCACTGGCCCAATCAGATCACTCCTCCTCCCCACCAATAAGTCCCTCCCTTGACCCATGCCAAAGGATTCGGGCAATTATGACAGCCGCCCACCAATTGGTTCTTCCTGCTTGCTTCTGCAGCGCTCTCCTGAATTCATCTCCCCGGAGCTGTTTGAGCCAACGGACATTAATGCAGCATGACAGCTTGAAACGGTTATGCTTTCCCTTAAATCCTCACAATTCCTGTCAACAAGGCTGCTTGGAAGCATTTTCTTGCATCATGATGAAGATGCCCAGGTGATATTTGCTGCTGGCAAAAGCTGAAGGATGGCACTGGATTGCAACAGGCCATTATTTAGTCTCTAACAATCCTGATGACTCCAAAGAATTTTGGACAACACAACAATACAGACTCCTAGAAATTATTGATGTGAAAAGACCAATTGGGGAATTAAGAGAGATACAAGGTGGGTGAGGGAATATCTTCTATTGGACCAACTTCTGTTGGTGAGACAGACAAGCTTTCCAGCTCCACGGAGTTCTTCTCCAGGTCTTGGAAAGGTACTCACAGTGTCACAGCTAAATTCAGGGTGGAACAGACTGTTAAACATAATAGTTAACATGTGTTGCAAGGGACTATTATAAATGAAGTAGGTCATTAACACCTCTGTAAGGTGTTAATTAATTAATTAATTGGGGAATTATTCCATCCCTGGGGGACAACAGGAGGATTGTTGCCCATTCATTTATAAATCAGGCAAGTGGAACTGTCATTGCTTCATTTAGGAGATTATTTCAGGCTGTTTGATTTTACCATAAAGGAAAGTTTTCCTGATATTCATTCCAAGTTTTCTGTTGCTGTTTCATCACATTGATCTTTATACGCCCTCCTTCTGAAGTGTTAACATCCTTTAAATACTTGACAATACATAGTTGATAGGCCTGCTGTAAAGCCACATTATACATCTCTGGCATTCAAGTTAGAACTGTGCAAAGCATGGACATGGTGTGGGGTGAGCACTCAACCCAAGTCACAATTTCAGCTTCAGAGTGAAACGCAGCCAAAACTGCTGATTCTCACCTGGTGAAAGCACAGGTTTTCATAGGCTTTGTGCCACAGTTCCAGCTAGAGATCCTTTAAGATTTGGACCACATTCCTGACATCTGGCAAACCTGACCTGAGTTTTTAGTCTGTAACAGATCCTTCAAGTCAGGTGAATTTCACCAGGTTTGGGGGAGGTGTGAGGGGATGGTTACAAAACCTCCCCTCAAGAGGAAGCACCTTAACAAATCCTTGGTCTTATCACTGTGCTGCATACTGTGTCCCCTCAGAGCTTCAGTACAACAGCAGGGACAGACCTAGGTCCTTCTGCTCTAAAAACAGATAGAGCTGTTGTATTAATTTAGATGGAATAGAGGGGCCCAAATATATTAATATAGCCCAGTCAGTGTCCAACATTAAACAAGGTTCAGGGTTTGGTATACAGAGACCTCAGCCTGCTTAGTACCATGGCAATCACACCATTAAAAATCCTTTTAACCTTTTATTAAAGATGCCAAAATGAAAGAAAAACAGTTAACGCATATGAAATGTAAAGTGGAAAGTCAGGCTTTCATTTTAACAGCATCCCTTGTTCCCTTTCCCTTTAGCTGGAGAGAGTTTTAGAAGAAACCCCCCCTTGATTTGACAGTCTTTTAGGTAGTACCAAAGATGGCAACAGCTGTCTTTTAGGTAAAAGAGAGGAAGCTAGCTAAGCTGAGCTGGAGCTCTTGTTCCCAGGAAATAGTGCAGGTGGCAGCCATACTGGTGAAGCTCACTCCAGTAGCTTCCCTCTATTCTTTCATAGTCTCCACCCAAAGCCTCTTTCTTTAAGGACCCAAAAAGGGATGATGGCTGGGCTGGCATAGCCCACCCTCTAATTACTGCATTCACCAGTTAGCCCTAATATCTGACAAAGCAATTTTGGTTCATTTCCGGTTCTACAGCTTCTGTTTTTACCAAGCATGATTTCAACATATGATTCAAGAACTATCAACATGACCTTTTGGTTTAGACTAATTTTGTCTGGTTCTCTTGCACCTGTTTATAACATTCATTATTGAAAGCAACATGACCTACTTTCCATCAACATCTGTTATTGTAGGTTATTGTAACATCTTATAAAACTTCTATACACTTTTTATAACTGAGCTCATAATTAGGGTAAATTTGTTGACCCAATTATCACAACAAGCCTCCACCACTAAAGCCGAAAGAGGATCTCCCTTAGTTGTTAGCAGTATCAGGCCTATGACACACAATTAAGCAATACAGATTCCATCCACCAGAGTACACTGGTGTGCATACATGCCTATTCTAGACAGCTCACTATGATGTCTCTTGGTCACAGTGCCTGATTCTATGATGTATTCTACAGACATAATGACCACTGGCTTCTGCAACATTTGAGAGATCTCAGAATCTTAACAGCCATTGGAGAAAGGACTTTGAGGCTGTGACTTGTGAATTGTACTAATTTCGCCTATCCCCCCCCAAATTGAATTCTCTCTTTAGTTAAACCCAGGTGTAGTTACAGTGGCCTTGAGCTACCAAAATAGCTGTTGCTTAGTACTACAAGAGCATTTGTCAGAATGTTTACACAGAGATTTTTCATGCTACATCTAATGCAGAGTTCGGTTTTCCGAGAACAGTGTGCTGGGAAAGTGCAAAGCATACAGAGCATACATTGCTGCCAAGCAAAGTGCCAGCAGGGTTTATAATATAGCCTCTTTCATACAAACCATATCGCAGAGCGAAACAACCCAGTGACAGAGTTAAATAATGAATTACAGCACAA
Organism: Natator depressus; assembly: GCF_965152275.1. Classification (NCBI taxonomy): domain Eukaryota; kingdom Metazoa; phylum Chordata; order Testudines; family Cheloniidae; genus Natator; species Natator depressus. The sequence goes on along the minus strand of NC_134242.1, from coordinate 79,763,391 downwards.
GCAAAGAGAAACAAAGGGGTGTAAGTGAGAAAGAAAAGAACCTTTCTCATCTAAAATTGGATGAGATTGTGTGCTAATAAGTGGGTGATGCACAGAAAGGCCATTCCAGGGGCTGGGAGCTGAAGGGGCAATGCTCTCATACTAGAGGTAAGATTTTGGGAAGCAGAGAGAAAGGAGATTTTGCTTTGAACTACATAAGGGCTGATTATGGAAGATCACCATAAATCACATGCTTATGGTCTGGCAGCAGGCAGTTCCATCTGTAGTTTCTCAGGGAGCACCCAACCTTCTAAAGTACTACGAAGGCCATCACGTGGAGGCCACGACCTTCTTGATTCAAGCATGGAAGTGCAAATATCTCTTCTCTGCAGTCCAGAACAACTGCCTCTCCATTTCAAGCCACTCACCTGCTCGTTGTCTACCCCTAGCGGTTTTGGGGAACTCTCCCACCATTGCATTATCATTGAGGCCTGATCTACACTACACAGTTAGGTCAATGAAAGCTGCTTTGCTTCAACCTAGCTGCAGAAGTGTCTTCACTTACATTTGGCTTCTGCCAACATCAGTGCCTCTCTATGCCAATTTAGTAACACCACCTCCCCAAGTGGCGTAGAGTCATGGTCAATGTAGTTAAGCTGACACTGTGTCAGTGTAAACCCTGAGTTGCTTATGTCAATTGTTATTGGCCTTCAGGAGCCTTCCTACACTGCCCCACACTGACAATACAATTGATACAAGTGCTCCTGGTTAGGATGTGCACCGCCGACACTAGGAGCCAAGCCTGCACACACACACAAGCGATTTAGTAACTGCGGTGGCTGGCTGTATGCCAATGTAAGTTAGGTCAACATCATTTTGTAGTGTAGACGTGACCTGAGACAGCTCCATCAGCATGCCATTAATGGAAGCCCTCAAACAGACAAGGCCCAGGCTCCACCCCAGTGGCATCCATCACTGCTCTATGCAGAAACCCAGCGCTCTTTTAGAAATAACTTTTAAGAGAGTCAAAATGCCCTGAGCAGGATAAACATTCATCTGTTGTCCAGCTGGTAGAAGCAATCAGCAGGGTAGTTGGAATTGGACCCATCTCAGTCACCAGTCTGTAAATTCAGGGTAAAGGTGGTCCATTCACAGCTAGTCTGGGAATGAGCAAGTTCACTGCAAGCCGCGTATGTTCATACAGTGTATCTCACACTCTGCTCAGTTCATATGCCACCATGGATTGGAAACATTAGCCCTCAGATCCCTAGAACGTTACAGTCTCACTGCTCAACAGGGACTTTAGAACTGCTCTTTGCACAAGCATAGGTATGGTGGGCATCCAACAGCAGTCAAAGAGTTAACCGTTCTTGGGGTTCAGTATTAGTTATGTCAAGGTCTGTCAATTTAGGTTTGCTGACGACTGCCCCACCTCCTGTGCGATCTAGTGATGTCACACAACGCTATGCACACTACATGTATGCACACACAAATGGGTTTTACAGAACTGGAAAGCAAGTATAGTCACGGATATATTTAGGAAGCTCCTGGAGTTGAATGAGAAAGAGGGCACAGGGAAAACCATACAAACATCTTAAAACTGTGGCAAATAGTACTTCATAATAGGTTTAGCAAGTGATAATGTAAACCACAGAAAAAAATATACAAAGCAGACATTCCCTGGATGCAAAATGATTGAATATTTAGAGCCAGGGAAGAGAGAGATTAGAGAGGATACATTTTCCTGGCTCTCCTCCATGCATACAAATAAATCTCTGAGTGCATTGGTGCACTGATATTTAAACTAATTAGCACAGACAAATCCATGGGACTCCATGCTTTTCGGTCAGCCTAGTCGTATGGACAGAAGGCAATCGAATATCATCGTGATTAGCTACAGCTTCTGTGTCAAAATGCAGCAGTCAACGATCTATCCCCCCTGAAATTAGTAAGGCAAGAGAAATATGGTGTGGGACACATTTCAAACAGTAAACGGAAAATAGCTCCACAAAATTAAATGCTCACTCAGCAATGCACAAGGAGATAAAAATAGAAAGCAACAGAGCTGGTGTGTTTCAGAGTAGCAGCCGTGTTAGTCTGTATCCTCAAAAAGAAAAGGAGTACTTGTGGCACCTTAGAGACTAACAAATTTGTTTGAGCATAAGCTTTCATGAGCTACAGCTCACTTCATCGGATGCATGCAGTGGAAAATACAGTGGGGAGATTTTATATACACAGAGAACATGAAACAAAGGGTGTTACCATACACACTGTAACGAGAGTGATCAGGTAAGGTGAGCTATTACCAGCAGGAGAGAAAAAAAAACAAAAAACCTTTTGTAGTGATAATCAAGGTGGGCCATTTCCAGCAGTTGACAAGAACATATGAGGAACAGTAGGGAAGACAATAAACATGGGGAAATAGTTTTACTTTGTGTAATGACACATCCACTCCCAGTCTTTATTCAAGCATAATGTAATGGTGTCCAGTTTGCAAATTAATTCCAATTCAGCATTCTCTCGTCGGAGTCTGTTTTTGAAGTTTTTTTGTTGAAGAATTGCGATTTTTAGGTCTGTAATCAAGTGACCAGAGAGATTGAAGTATTCTCCAACTGATTTTTGAATGTTATAATTCTTGACGTCTGATTTGTGTCCATTTATTCTTTTATGTAGACACTGTCTGGTTTGGCCAATGTACATGGCAAAGGGGCATTGCTGGCATATGATGGCATATATCACATTGGTAGATGTGCAGATGAACGAGCCTCTGATAGTGTGGCTGATGTGATTAGGCCCTGTGATGGTGTCCCCTGAATAGATATGTGGACACAGTTGGCAACGGGCTTTGTTGCAAGGATAGGTTCCTGGGTTAGTGTTTTTGTTGTGTAGTGTGTGGTTGCTGGTGAGTATTTGCTTCAGGTTGGGGGGCTGTCTGTAAGCAAGGACTGGCCTGTCTCCCAAGATCTGTGAGAGTGATGGGTCGTCCTTCAGGATAGGTTGTAGATCCTTGATAATGCGTTGGAGAGGTTTTAGTTGGGGGCTGAAGGTGACGGCTAGTGGCGTTCTATTATTTTCTTTGTTGGGCCTGTCCTGTAGTAGGTAACATCTGGGTACTCTTCTGGCTCTGTCAAACTGTTTTTTCACTTCAGCAGGTGGGTATTGTAGTTTTAAGAATGCTTGATAGAGATCTTGTAGGTGTTTGGCTCTGTCTGAGGGGTTGGAGCAAATGCGGTTGTATCGTAGAACTTGGCTGTAGACAATGGATCATGTGGTGTGGTCTGGATGAAAGCTGGAGACATGTAGATAAGTATAGCGGTCAGTAGGTTTCCAGTATAGAGTGGTGTTTATGTGACCATCGCTTATTAGCACTGTAGTGTCCAGGAAGTGGATCTCTTATGTGGGCTAATCCAGGCTGAGGTTGATGGTGGGATAGAAATTGTTGAAATCATGGTGGAGTTCCTCAACGGCTTCTTTTCCATGGGTCCAGATGATGAAGATTTCATCAAGTAGGCAAGTAGAGTAGGGGCATTAGGGGACGAGAGCTGAGGAAGCGTTGTTCTAAGTCAGCCATAAAAATGTTGGCATACTGTGGGGCCATGCGGGTACCCACAGCAGTGCCGCTGATTTGAAGGTATCCATTGTCCCCAAATGTGAAATAGTTATGAGTGAGGACAAAGTCACAAAGTTCAGCCACCAGGTTTGCCGTGACATTATCAGGGATACTGTTCCTGACGGCTGGTGTGGAATACCAAGCAGAGCTCCCTGCTATGGCTGCATAGAGTCACTGGGAGAAAACCCAGATCAACCCTCCCTTCATTCCATTCTCCTGGAGAGTACTTTGGTTGAATTTCCTGTTCCTCATAAATGTGCTGGTATGGAATTAACTTTGGGGAGCCTGGGAATGCTTCACAGAAGGCATCTGGCTCACATGTACCCCATCACTGCCATTACAGTCCCCTTCCTGCCTCCAGAAATAGGTTGCTTGTCAGAGAAAAGCAAGCCTTTCTGAATATTCAACACCTTTTTGCAGCAGATCTGCATACTCCCTGCTATTAGCACAGGGAACAAGAAAGAAACTGGCCCTAATGCAGATGCAAGATTTCCAGCTTAAATACTCACACCGCAGCTTTGCCTGGCACAAAAGATTGTGCTTTAATCCTTTTTATTAGGATGCCTCCCAGGCCAACAGGAAGGAGTAGGGAGATGGGCAAGACCAGGGTACTAAAATACAGCTGGCGTTAGAAATTCAGGATGAAGCAGTTCCAGCAAAGGAAGGACTGACCTGAACCTGTGCCCACAGAATACAAATCTCACTAATTAGTGAAGATCCAGAAAAGTGTAGTTAAATCCCCTTGACACCCCCCTCTCCTGACTGCCAGGTACAATTCAGGTAGGTGAACGGACCCTGTGGACAGGACATGGGACTCTGAGGACCTGGTTTCCATTCCCAGCTCTGCCACTGTTTCACTGTGAGAGCCGGGGTAAGATCCTTAACACCTCCTGGACTTCATTTTCTCACCCCATCCCCACCTGAGAGACCCAAAGTTCTAGTCCCTACTCTGCGAGAGTGGGAGAAAGGATTTGAACAGGGTCTAAACACAGGAGATATTCTCAGTCCCTCCTGTTACAGCTGTTCCACCGTGGATTAATAATTAAAGAGTGGCTGGAGCAGAAGGACTAGACTTTGGGTCTCCCACATCCAAGTGATCTAAGAGCTAGAAGATGGCCACTAACAACTCCTCTGGTCAGATTTTAAATGGGTCCTGATCCATTAGGCAACCTTCCGCACACCTACCGGATCAGGCCCCACACGTGAGATAGGCCCTCTTCCACCTTATCCTCTCCTGGTTCGTGGATTGCTCTGAGGCTAGGCGGGAGTTCGGCATCTGGACACCTAGAAGCGGGCAGCAGTGCACATGCCCTAATACAAAACACCTAGGTGTCGAGGGAACTTTTACACTGACAGTTTGGCACTGAGTGAGTTTAGGCACCTACAGATTTGGCAGCAGTTATGTGGATTGCAGTGGAGCCTAAAACTTAGGTGCCTACGTCTGGAGTTTAGCCGCCTAAATAACTGTGTGGATCTAGCCCAACAAGCCTTCCCTAACCCAGCCTGGAGTTCTGAGGTGATTCCAGCCTTACAAACATTCCCCTTGCCTCGACGGTGCATGGGGGGAGGGGAAGGGGGTACTGGGCGCTCTGGAGAAAGGACAGCTATTGAGGCTAGGTAGGGAGTAGCTGGGGGGGGGAGGGAGGAGCCAACTCATCTGTCCCCCCCAGCCGTCAATGCCTCCTCTGCCTGTTCTTTCCCTGCACAGACACAACAGAGGGAGCAGCGGGAGGGGAGGCTGCTTGGCTGCTGGGAGTAGCAACTACAAGGGCATCCCTACAGAAGCATGAGGGTCCAGTCAGGTTGCCAGATGCGTGTGTGACACTTGGCAGCCTTGTGAACGGGAGCATGTTCACTGACTTCAGGCGGCTTTGGACAAGGCACTTAGCACTTAACCGGCTTATAACCCAGAGGTAAGAGAGGTCATTCCCCTGCCCAGACAACACACTCAGTGTTTTTAAAATGCAGAGGAGTGCAGCTCTATTTTCAAAAACCTGCACTTTGCACGCAGCAGCCTCTTGGGGTTCCCGGGGCCACTGCTCACTAGCAGCACTGTGCCCTCGACGGCCTGCGGTGACATTCATTAATTTTTCTGGCACTGCCCCCATTCCTCCAAGGACCAAGATAAAACTGGTGCTACTAATGCCGATGCTACATTGACCCGGCCTCTTGCTCTCGAACAAAAAAACTGCCATTTGCAGCATGGAAACTAGGCATAGTTTCTTCCAGAACTGGGCCTGTGGTCTTGATTTACAAGCCTTTCCAGCCACCTGACTTTTGAAACAATCCATTTGGTCTGTGGCTGCAAATAAATGGATTGACAAGAGATATCCAAAAGCCTTCAAATCTTAATTCAGATTTACAAATCTTGCCAAGATTTTCTGGCTCGCAAGGATTTGATTTACAGCCCTGCAGTTCTGAGCTCAGGAGATGAGAGATGGATAGGCTTTGAAATGCTGCCATTGTGATCTGTGATGGTAAATCCCACTCTCGCCTCCTTTAACTCAGTGGATCTGATTTATAAACCCTGATCAGCTTTTGCACCCCTGGCTATTCCCCGTAACTCAGCCTAAGTGACAAGCTGCCTAATTGCAGCGATGAGCAAATCTCGGAAGGTGTTTTGATTAGCACTCCAAAGTTGTTTCTCTGAGTTATCTGCATCTCTTGGGCTAGCAGTTCTCACAACAAAGTATTCTGACACTTCTGCTTCTGACCCTGGCAGCCAGGTCTCTTTGTTCATCAAAAGGAAGTTCAAAGGTCCATTAATGTTTCCAGCACCAGAATCTCATTTTTATGTCATTCAGCTGGATGGAAAAGCTTCTTAACCAAGCTTTCCTGGACCACAGAAATGTTTTTTGCATGACTTGAGATGAAGGTTTAGGGGCAGGGTGCTGAGTTTTTCATTTTAATCCACTTTCGGCATGGCTCTCTAGTTACCTACCGGAAACAGGGCTGTTTCCTCAGATTGTTTGGGATACAGACTCTCTTCTTTTGTGTGTGCACAGTGCCTAGCAGAATGGGGCCCTGATCTTTGATGAGAGCCTATAAATGCTATTGAATGACAAGTAATTAAAAGTACTGTTTAGCAGAGGTATTTTTTAAAATGAAGTTTAAGTCTTCCTGGTAAATCTCTCTAACCTTCTGTGCCATGGCATGTTAGAGATAGAACTATAGCAACAGAATCACAATTTCACACTAGGAATGTGTATTGTCACAACAGTGACAAATACCAAGGCTGCTAAGTGCAGGCCTGTCCTTAATAGGTTAAGAAAGTTTGATTTATTAAACTTCGCTGACCACAGGCATGCATCATTCAGAGCCAGCTCCTGAATATGGTAATGTTGTCTATCATATAATACAGCTGATGGCGTTCTCTGATAGGGCTTGAGTAGCATACAACAGAATATATCGCTATCTATAACAGCAGCTCCCCATAAATATTGTTGCTCTTCTTTATTCAACACTTGGCTGGCTCCAGTGCACAGACAATAGCTCTGCTGGAGTTGGCTCATTTTATCGAGATGGCAAATTGCTAGTAGTTGGCAGTTTTGAGACCCGTGTGCACATCACCAAGTGGCCCATCCCAAGTGGCACCAATTCACTGACAGAGGTTCTGTTTGCTCCCAAATCCATCCATGCTAACTTATGTGTCAGCCAAGGGATGAGTGTCACTTAATACAACCAAGAGGGGGGTTCTCCCTTGCTGTATCTCTGGTATCTGAGCATGCTCCCTCCTCTGCATTCCCAGCCCTTGCTGCCCCATGAAGAGGGTGAGGGATTCCTCCTCTGTCATGACACTGGACCACTCGACGACAAGGATACTTGGTGGATTCACTTACAGGTTCATTGATCTTTTCAGTCCCATAGGGTATGTCTACACTGCAATTCAGAACCTGCGGCTGCCCTGTGCCAGCTGACTGAGGCTTACAGGGCTCCGAGCCTCTTTCACTGCACTGTAGACTTCTGGAGTTGAGCTGCAGCCCAGGCTCTCAGACCCTCCCACCTAGGGTGACCAGATGTCCCGATTTTATAGGGACAGTCCCGATTTTGGGGTCTTTTTCTTCTATAGGCTCCTTATTACCCCCTAGCCCCTGTCCTGATTTTTCACATTTGCTGTCTGGTCACCCTGCTCCCACCTCACAGAGTCAGTGCGACAGCCTGGAAGTCTACCCTGCAAAGAACCAGCCACACAGCCTGAGCCCCAGGAGACGGAGTCAGCTAGCACGGACCAGCCATGGGTTTTTAATTACAGTGTAGCCATATCCATAAAGGTCATACCCTGTAACTTTCACACCTGGAAATTCCACAAGAAAATCATTTGAAACGGCAGGGTTTCGCATCAAGACCATGAATCAGCCCTAAGTTTGTTCAAAAGCTTTGCAGTAGTGAATCTCACAGCTGTGTGTATTTCACATGCTTTAGGTGAAAGGTGTAACAAAATTCTCACCACCAGGTTGGGTTAGTGCTGCTTGCTATAATAATTAGAGTGGGGCTCACACCAAAACCTTGAATCTAAACAACAGGTTTCTAAATTATTTAGATTATAAATTCCTTGGGACAGGGAGCTTATCGTCACACCTCTGTAACAAGTCTCGCTACTCTGGGCACAACACAAAGTTCTAATCCAGACTGGAGTTTTGGGGCTGCCTCTGTAATAGGCCAAACAGCCACAAACTCTGGGAAGAAAGGAGTTTTTCAGGTTTTTTGGCCCTCCAATTACAATAATTCTTTGCCCCTCAATTGAGTTTCTCAGGATCTCAAAGCCTTCACAGATTTAACAAATTAAGCCATATAACACACACAAACTAAGCAGTAAACCCGTATTATCCTAACCATAAAGACAGGGAAGTTGAGGCACAGGTAGGTGAAGTGCCTTGCCCAAAGTCACATAGTGAGTTAATGGCAGAGTCAGGGATAGAACACAGGTGTGTTCTAATGCCCACCTCTGTGCTTTTACTACCAGCTCATGCTTCTGCTCTTGATTTGTGTATATTCATTACCTGGCAGAGATTTTTAGCTCCATGTACACTCTGCATCCAATTAACGCCCAAGATATCCTGTCTACCAAAGTGGGAGGATCTCCTTACAGAATTACCCCTCTGGGAAGAGATTGTAATCCTGAGGGAAGTGAGCAGAAATTAAGGGCTGACCATCTTGATCAGACTCTTGGTTAAATGAATGTGATTCTTCTCTGTGGGTTATATTTCAGCCCACTAGATAAAGAAGTAATTGAAGGTGACAGTCAAGGCACAAAGCTAACAGTTTTCAGAGTGGTAGCCGTGTTAGTCTGTAACAGCAAAAACAATGAGGAGTGCTTGTAGCACCTTAGAGACTAAAAAATTTATTTGGGCATAAGCTTTCGTGGGCTAACAGTGACTCCTAAATGCCAATAACCCTTCCCTGCATGTGTTCAGTGAAAGCTGCAGAACCCATCCAAAACAAGGAAATCGGAGTAGTCAACATGAGTTATCACCAGTGAACCATTTCTATCACGAAAACCAGACATAAAGCAGCAGGGTCCTCTTTAACGATCATGTTTCATAAAGGCAGCTGATCAGATAAAGAAGGGCAATTACGTAGCGGCATAATAAAATTGTACAGACACAGCAGGGAGGCAGCAGTGGCAGCAGCTGTGGGGGAAATAGTAACAGGCAACATGCAAGAGCGGGCTCAGTTTGGATCAATACCCAAGTATTCAGCTATTTACCTAAACTTCTGGGTGTAAAGAATTCATGTGTTGTGACAGCAGATGTAACTGGAGAGCTCAGACTAGCACTCTATAGACGAACACTAGTACAAGGATGCTTTATCCTCTTTTTGGGCCCTGCCACTACAGGTCAACATCTCTCTCACTCGCTCTCAAAATCTGGGCTGGAAATAGCATGAAAACAGGGTCCCTTGTAAATGGTCAGTACTGTAGTTCCCTTTTTGGTCCCAACTGGGAAATCTGGTGTTCGTGGGTGCTGGCCCATCCTTTGCTCACCCCACTGCAAAAGAAAGCCCTGTGCGTGGTAAATTAACTCTCTTTTTTTTTGCTCTTTCTCCAAAAGCTCTTCTTTGCTGCGGTCATCCACATGAGCATCATGCTGAAATCAGTGAGACATCAGAGTACACACAGTACAATCAGCAGTACAGCAATTGAAGTACATCCTGCCTGAACACAGCAGAAAGTTCATGGAGGAAAGCTCCCGCTACCCTACTCCCCACCATGGCAAACATAAGCAAGAGCCAGATTGATTCTGGTCCTAAATTGATTTGCTTACATATTGTCTAAAGCTATTTCTGAGACTCCCATCTGATCAGTAAAAAGCAGCTTCCCCTCCCCACACCAGCTGGGAATCATTCAATGGACAGTACAAAGAGGATTAGCAACGTAGCTGGCTCATGATGAAAGCAAACCAAGATCCTCTCATGACACGTGCTGACCACCTTCAGCTCCCAATGAAGGGCTTCCTCCCAGAGCCAGGCTCAGGAAAGACAAGTGTCACAATGAATTTCATGTAGTGAACCTGACTTCCAGAAAGCAAGGGTACAGCGTGAGGCAGCTACCAAGAGAATTCTGAGCCTGGAGACGCGGTGATATGCACATCGGGGAATGCTGGCACAGCGCTTTGCCAATTTTCTTTCTAGTTTGCCCACAACTTTCTAACTCCAAGACAAAGATCCAGACTAGTCCCCACAACCCCAGTGGGTTTCACTAGTGAGTGTGGGGACTATACTGTCAAAAGTAAAAGGGATTTCATCTGTATTTGCAAAACACTTTGGAAAGAACAGACACACAAATATGTCACAGAGATAGCGACAATAATTAATCCAAAGGACATATGGTAATAAAACTACAGACAATTTGAAATTACACAGTTTCCCCCCATCTGCAAGGAATATTCAGCCAAAAGGAAGGGAGAGCCCAGGCCCTGTATTAGGTTGTAAAGCCTCTGATTTATATCCGATGGGAACTAATCTGGGCAAAAAAGGTTAATGCTACAATCTTTATATTGCCATAAAATAATTCGCACTAATTACAAAAAAAGTCTGCTGCTACAGAAACTGGATTCTGGAAGCTTTTACTAAAGCGTATTGTCAGATTCTAAGGCTAAGGACGTACCAGACAAATGCCAGCATGAGAGCAGGTAAAACCATATTTCAAACAATGCCTTACTTTATTGACTAGCAGCTGTTCAGCTCCAGGCTTCAGGGGCTTCCACCTACTGCCACCATTCCTGCCATCTCTGCGTACCTCCAGAGTCTTTGAACCCAGGTCATTCTCAGCTGTAGGACAAAATCCACACAAAAAGGAATTAAAGGATAAACACCCTATTCTGGCTCAGGCTGTGGGGTGAGGGCTGTTCTGTTTGAATGCAAGAAACAAGAGACAGTGTGAAAATACTCCTTCAAGCGCTACTTTTTTCTTTAAAAAAAAAAAAGGAGAGAATTTATTTTGGTGCCTAATTCATGCTCTCGAGATGGAAGAAAAGTATCCTCATTTGGATGCTATGGAAATTCAGACATAACTTGAGAGCTCAGGGCCAAATTCAGATCTGGTATAGGCAGGTAGGGGCAGACACACTGGATCACTGGCCAGGATGCTATTCCACAAGCTCAGGAAGAGTATAATCTGAATACATTGTTATTAAAGGTCTGGTATCTCAAGGACCATACGTTCTAAAACACTTCTTATACATCTTTGGAAATCTGGGTTTCCCAGCCTTGATGGTCTGCAACATGACACACCTTGAAGTGGTAACTGCTCCTTTAATCTACGCAAAACAAGAACAGGCCATTAAAAGGCCGAGTACCAGAGAAGCCAGGATGTTTTCATCATCCCAAGCACCCTAGGCCAGACCAACCATGGAAACAATTGCACTTCAGTGGAATTGCACCCACTTATACCAAGTCTGAACTTGACCCTATAGACAACTGAGCACCCCGTAAGGATTCTATACCTGAAGGTGCAGCTGGCTATTAAGGAGATACAGATGAACTAGGAGGACTAGATGATTCAAGAATAATTTACCTTTTATTAAATTCAGCTATATTGTTCTAATCAACCATGAATCTAGCTCTTCCTCCCAACCCCTACCCGATGGGCATGGCACAGTTCTGGGCAGAAGCCTTTGCTCTAGTTTAGAGAGGTCTATTTCCCTCTCATATTGCCCATGGTTTTGTTTGAATCACTCCGCCAGTCCACCCTTCACACAATGCTTGCCTGGAGTGATATCCACTGGGAGAGATGAGCTGTAGAAAGGCACCACATGTAGGTCTGCAGCTGCTGCTAATGCAGGCTCCTGAGTCAGCAGGCCACACATGGCTTGAGCAGAGCACAGACAGTGTTCACTCACTTTCCCTGGGGTCTGTCATCCCTTTCAGGAAGGAAAGAGCTGAATTCCGGAAAATTTGCCTGAGAGATGTACAACACTGATTTCCCTTTTTCCAATCCACCCCTAAGTCCAGACAGCAGTTGCACTCAATGCTAACCTAGGATGGCTGCGTGACTCAGAGATGGGCCCAAACTAAAATCCCAGATCTAAAATATCAGATCCAGACTGAGAAACTGGCCAGTGACAGGATGAGCTGAAACCCTGTATCCAAGTACTCCTGAGCTTTGGGAAAGTGGAGATACGAGTCTGGATCTGAACTCTGCAGATCAATTTCACCACTACCTTACAATGGCTCTATGTGTAGTGGGTAGCGATACAGTTTGGAAGCTAACAGCATCTGGCAGACAGAATCAGCTAGACCTTATTAAACTAGTTTTAGCTATGAACTGCTCCCCATGCAGACAGGTACCTTCCAACGGCAAGCCTGGAGGTGTGGTTTACTCTGTAGCACAATTAAATGAAGACCTACTGACTGTTGATCCTACACATCTCTTACCAGACTACCATGCTGTGCCTCTACTGTGCCATTCATCTGAGGATCTTAGAGTACTTCATAAGCAACCTTCAGGGGCGTTAAAACATGGGGTTTTGTTCTGATTCCCAGTGATAAGCTAACTGTGAAATTCATAGCCATGGACCCAATCCCACTCCCAGCTGAAGTTTTGCTACAGATCAAGATCCAGACCTGGAGATGTGTAGAGCTGGGGTTCTGGCTCAGACCCATCTCTAGTTATGGAATTGCATTCAGGGCTGCTCGAACAGGGAACCTGGTTTTCATCCAGCGTTACTGGGAGAGAGAGAGATTGCACTGAAGCCTATTTCCTAAATGCAGCACCGACCTAGTCAGCCTGCTATTATTTTTAGCAGTGCATGTTTCTCTTTCTAGTCTCTCAAACAAACAAAACCAAACTAAGCTGCAGCGTGAGCACTGATTATAACTAAAGGATGATAACTAAAGAGGCAACGTGCAGATCCTGTAACACTTGCATTCTTAAAAAGGCTTATCCACTTCCACCCACACACAAGAAACGAATAGCGTTCATTTCAGTAAGCAGCTGCTTCACCCTTTCACCACCATACCCGCTGTGCTGCCACCATCCATTAACACTTGGTTGCAATCATTGGCATATTTGGATGTACCTGCACGGCTGGTATTCTTGACCTGGACATGCCAAGAAATCCTAATGTTCAGGTGTTAGTAGTACTGACCCATTGGGAAAGAACCTCCATACTCTATTTGTCATTCTTCCTAATCAGAGAGGTTGGACATTGAAGACACCTATTACATCACCAGCTCATTTCCCTGCTAGCAGGACTGTTCCCTGCAGTACATTCTTTCATGGGAGTAGATGACAGGGGACGGATCACTCAATGATGGCCCGTTCTGTTCATTCCCACTGAAGCACCTGGCATTGGCCACTGTTGGAAGACAGGATACTGGGCTAGATGGACCATTGGTCTGACCCACTATGGCCATTCTTATGTTTTCTCCAGAGTAGTTTGGAGATAGGACTTGTACCACTTTCCTTGGCCAACTATTTCACAGCATAATAGATTGTACTCAAGTTTCTGATAGTCTCTTCCCTCTTGATCAGAAAGAAGATCCAGACTCGAAAAGCACTTTTCCTTCTGATGTCACATTCCCAAACAAACCTCCCACCTGGATCTCTGAGAAAATTTAGCTGATTATTCATTTTCTCAAATGGCAATATTCACAAAGAGACTACTAAATTACACAAAACTGTCCAGGACACAGAACTGGGAAGAAATCACCATGTGCAGCAAATGAGGTGAAAACCCAATCACAGGTTGCCAAAAGGTTTTTACACTTCAGAGCATCATCCATTTCCCTTTTCGGTAATGAAAATCTGGGGACAGGAATTGAAGAGGGGAAAGACCCATTATTTGCAATCCACATGAAGATCCTAATTCGTCAGGGATAAACTCTCTACAGCTATGGCAACCTGTTCCCGCAAATTCCAGATTTATAACGAAGACAGATGTAATTCCAGACCATCTCTCCTAGTCCCTAGTCCAATGCTTCCCTTGCTGCTTTGATTAAAAGGCAAGTAATCAAATGAAAGGCGACTCACCACCAGTGCTCAGCAACAGCCGCCTCCTCCAGCCCAGTTGGTCCAGCCCCATCGGAGTGCTTTGGGAAAGGGGTAAGGAGCGACATCTGTCCAATAGGATTTTGAAAGGAGGTGCTTGTGGTGATGGATGAAGAGGGTGAGACAGGGGCTGGAAAGAAAAAGATTGTGGGATAGGAATATTACTGCCTATAATCTGACAAAGGTCAGGCTCAAGTATGGCACTTTTAGTGCAATACCATGACTCATGCCTTTCTCCAAGGCTTACTGTAATGCCCCCTAAATGGGCCAAATAAATCCGTGACCACTTAATTGTTTGCAATAGAAAGATTTAGACTTGCTGATCGTCTCTGTATAGTATCATCTTTCATTTCTAGTAGGTCACGAGCTTGAACTCGGATCCAGGGATAAAATTTTCAAAAAAGCACACAAATCATTTAGGAGCATAAGCCAATGGAACATAGGGTCTTAATTCTCTTGGGCACTTTTGAAAGTGAGACCTAAGGTCACTAGTGGTCGAATGTTGTTCCTTCCTGGCCGTACTTTGCTGGCCTACCTGAAACCAGTAGTTTGTTATCTCAGTCCAGTTCCCATGTTGACATGTAACAGTAATCACCACTACCACAATCCACATTAACTCAGAGAGGTCAATAACTGAGTGGCATGGAAAGCGAACTACAATGCACTGGGACATGATCCCTCCAACACTGGAGGAGGTACACAGTCAGGGAGCAGTGTGAGGCGTTTGCACGGTCTTTGCGCGTGCTATAGTTAAAGAGGAAAACATCAGCTCCTGGTACTGGCTATCTTGCCTTTTATGCTATAATGTGTTTTAATTACAAATGTCACTTCTTTTAAAAAAAAGCTTAGCTAACTTTATTAAGAACACAGAATGACGCTTAAGGCTGAGAGAGCCAAAGCAGTTCCAGCAATACCCTAGCTGAGCTATTCTGAGTACTGTGGATTTTGTTACTATAACCATACCTGTCTAAAAGTGAATGATCTCTCAGGTCCCCAAAACCTTGTAAATACAGCTGCTTTTCTAGTCATTTGCAGGTGAGCATATTAGGTGTTTTCCAGTGCAATAAACAGAACCCTACACTTGGTTTTTGAACTGGAGAGCAGGTTGCAACTTTGTTATGTCTAGTAGGTATTCTTGTGGAGCAGGTAGGTTCACTAAGGGGGCACAGAAGGCCATCTGGGCAGGAAAGGATTCTGTACACCTAGGTGGAATTTTATTACTTTTGAGGTGCATGTGGTTGTAAAAAAGTACATTGAAAATTGTCTAGATGATCCTGCCCATTTAAGAACCAAATCCAATAGCTCTTGCCTCAGCTAAATGTAAAGTGTAGCATAGGGCTTGCTTCAGCCAAGTCAAAGTATGAATCATTGCAAGCAAGGAAAACTCACCTAGCTCCCTTCCTCTTCACAGACAACCTTCTCCCCGACACTGCAGTCCACATCTCTCCTCTAGTGTGATTGGAGGAATTAATTAATTGTCTACAGCTGGTCCAGCCCTGCTACCTAAGCAAATCCCCTCACTCATTACAGACCTTCTTCTGAAGGAGAGTGTTAACCCCTTCCCTGCCAACCCCATCAAAGAGTTTGTGTCTATCTGAAGCATGTCATTAGCCCCTTGTCTGAGACAAGATACCAGCGATATTTACCATTACTCAGGTCTGGGTTCCAGTTCATATTGTTCCTGTTAGAGCTGCAAAATTCAGATATGAATACAAACTCTTCTAAATTCTGTTGTGTCTTCTGAGATAGGTTTTGGTTTGGCTTAGTATAAGGATAGGGGCCAGTTGTGAAGTTACATTAGTAAGCATGAAATTGCAAGGGCTTCCAATCCTCATGCTTCAGGACATAAGTTGATCACCAGCTGGAATCAGGATGGAATTTTTTTTCCCTCTCTCTCTCTCTCTCACACACACACACACACACAAATGGACAGCATTATAACATTAGCTGCATTATGTTCATATTACATCTTCTGAAGCATCTGTCACTGGAGTGTGTTATTCACGACACTGGTTACTGTTGTATTCTGTCTCCCAAATATATTTATATGGTGCCTGTCACCATCATTTCTAGTTCTGGGATCACAATCCCTATGTTCTTGCTAGAGATAGGCCACAAAGTTTAGATTCAGACCCAGATTTAATCCAGTCAAAAACAGGAGTGGCAGGGAATTTGAATGTGAGGGGTTAGTTAGGACCCGTCTCTAGTTCTTGACTGCACATGCCTCTGTACTCTTTCACTACACTTAGAAATAGTATCAGAACGTCTATTTCGACTGAAGGGGTCACACAAAAAGGAGTAAAAATTACAGAGGTGGTTTCCTTGAAAGTTGATAGCTAACTGCTAACATGACCCATACATTATAGCCAGTGCCTGTGAAGTACTACTGAAAACAAACAAACAAAAAGGCTTTGCTGTTAACTGAAGCAACTATAAAGTGGCTGAGTACTGTTTGGCTGTGCCTCCACCAAGGTAACAGTGAATCCAGACAAAGAGGCAATTGCCTTTTAAGACTAATAGAAAGAACACTATAACTTTCCCTCTCTCAAGCAGTGACTACCTTTCATTAGCTAAAGAACAATTGTCTTGAAATGGCCAAATGTGCAGTGACTCTCTGAAAAATGGGTTCATTTTTTAGAGTTCTACAATTCAAAATCAGGCTTTTATTTTTATTCTGACAAATGATGAGTCTCAGATACACCCTGTGAGTTAGGAAATCAGTAGAAATTTCTGTGGACAATGTAACAGTAACAACTGGGAGATTCACCAGTTCCAAGGGACCATTGTGATCACCTAGTTTGACCTCCTCTACAACACAGGCCACAGAACTTCCAAAATCATTCCGAGAGCAGATTGTTTAGACAAACATCCAATCTTGATTTTAAAATCACCAGTGATATAGAATCCACCATGACCATATGTAAATTGTTCCAGTAGTTATTACCCTATTTTTACTAAGCTTTTGGGCTAGATGAGAGTTGCATCTATGTATCTTAGGTATTTACATGGCCCCCATTACCACAGTGAGTGAGTGCATTTAATGTATTTATCCTCAAAACATTCCTGTGTTTTGAGAATAAATACATTTTACAGATGGGAAGCTGAGGCAAACAGAGAATATGTTACTTGCCCAAGGTCACGGAGGAAGTCTACATCAGAATAAAGAATTGAACTTACATTCCCCAAGTCCCAGGCTAGCATGTTACCCACTGGGCCACCATTCTTCTCTTGATTAGGAGACACAATGGTAGGCAAAGTAGGTTTACCAGCCATTCTAGCTTTATGTATGTTATGAATGGAGGAGGACTTCCTTGTAGATGAACTGGCAATAAGACTGGTTAATGGGAAGAGGTTGCAAGGAATGTGTGACATTTTATAGTTCTTTTTTATTCATTATTATTTATAGTACAGTAATGCCCAGAGACGTCAACTGGAATCAAAGCCCCAGTGAGCGGGACATTGTACAAATACATAGTGTAAGACAGATTGTAAACTGTTTGGGACAGGGAACTAATTAAAAAGCCACAAGTAGTTATAACAAACTAATGTAGGGAGTAGGGAACCAGCAGATCACAATTAGGGGAACATGTGGTTACATGGATTAGCCATGTGCTAACTAGCTGGTTGAGTCAAATATATATGAATAAAGCCACCCGCCTTTACATACACTGCCAAACCTCTCAGTGACAGCAAAATAACAGTATTCCCAGACAAAACACCAGTTAAAGAGAAAATAGAAAGTTTTTTAATTAAGATTTTACTAGTACCTTGTGGTTATTAAAATTAAAATTAAAAAGTATCTGAAAATCAGAACAGCTTGGAGTTAACCAAGTTTCACTTTTCATTAAATAGCTAATAAAAGTCACTTATGCACATTGAAGATCAGGATTTGGCCCCGTACAGACAAATGGCCCTGCCACTAAAATGTAGCTACTACAGAATAGAACATAGCAGTCATTTGGCCCAAGCAAGATTTAAGAGAGTGGGGAAGTGAAGTATCATTTCTTGATTTCAAATATTAGTATAAACTACATACTAATGTGCATGCAGAGTGTAATCAGTGGTACTCCAGCTGGAAATGGGCCAATATTAAATTTCCAGCAATTTCTTGTCAAATAGAGAAGACGAACGTAGCAGCTTCTCCCAGTTGTGAGAAGCATATTGTACCAGCTGCTACAAAATGAAGATAAGCAAAGCTGCACGTCTGTGGCTGAATTTAGAACTCCTGAGTCCAAGTCCTGTGCTTAATCAGCAGACTATGCACCTGCTATTCTACTGAATGCACCAGTCCAGGCAGAACAGGCATGTGCAGAGAGAATGCCCTTCCGAGTCCCTGAATTTCCCAGGTATATCCACATGGTGTGCAGTTACTGCGTGAGAAATGAGATGTGCCGCTCATGAATTAAAATATCAGTTACTCTACTAGCAAATAATGTTTGCGAGCATTGCTCACACCTCACAACGTGGAATGCTTTATGGGGGATCGTTGGTCATGATCCCCACTAATATGGCCTGCTTTATGGGGGATCTTTAGTGGCAGTAACAATGCAAGCAGGTTTGTTCCATGCATGATATTCACCAACACTAAGATGAAGAAGTGGGCTGTTCCACCAATGACCTTCAGCAGTATCAACCACAGAACGAGGGATCACTTCATAGCAATCTGGGGCAGTAGCTGCCTGTTTCATAAGAGAACCCCTCCGTACCCAGATAGTCTCAAGCAGCATTCAGAAACTAATCTGAATAGATCTTCACAAAGGAGCTTAGGCAGCACTTACAGACAAAGTGGCAGGGGTCTGTGAGCGAATAATCTGTTGTGGCTCAGGCGCAGACAGTCATCTGGACACGGCACCCAAATCCTGAAGATGACCTTCCAGGCAGGGCTGCAGTCTGCAGGAATCTGACTTTCACAGCTCTGGCTGCAACATGCCCCCAGAAAAAGGTAATAGAGACAACATACTTACTTACCGGCTTACTCCATGCAGCTACAAGAATCTGAAGGAATCCATAAGGAATCCTTTTGGACTGAAAATTCAGATCAGTAGGTAGCTGGTAAAAAGTTAGTTCCTGAAAATCGAAACCTACTGATTTCACCAATAGCCAGCAGAGGGCACAAAAGGATTGCAGGTAAAAGCCAGCCATGCTTTCACTGTTAAGAGCGACACTTTCTATTAAGTGTGGGAAAGGCTGGGCTGAAATACTCAGTACCTGGAGGTAACTGGGATTTTTTTTTTTGGGGGGGGGGGGGGAGGTCTCTACAACAGAAGTGGGCTTGAAGTGGTGTTTGAAACATGAACCCAGATTGAAATCTTGCAGTTGTCCCCCACATCATTCCAAAACCACGGATCTATAACATCCCTCCCTCCCAAGAGCGGGGTGATTAGAAATCAAGAGCTGGATTTTGCATTTTGGTGTGTGTCTGCTCTAAGCCATTCTACAGCAACAACAACCAAGCATCCTCCCTTCCCACCCAGCCACCACCTCAAACTGATGGAAGTTGGGAGAGCACATCGTGACATCAAACCTGGCTATGCACTGGCTCCAGGCTGACTTCTTCCCGAAATGCTGATATTGTCGGGTCAGCAATTCGGCAATGCTAGATGCTGTGAGGTCACTCCTGGGAGCTGTGTGCCCTTTTTGGGTGAGATGATGCAGATTGCAGGGAGATGCTATATTTCTTGGAATGGTAGAAACGAAGATGGCAGCTTTGGCCAGTTGGCAGGCTGGGTTTTTAAATGGTCTGAGCTCCAGAGGAACCTGACATTCACCTTACCAGTTGTTTCTAATATTTATCCAGAAGCTTAAAATCAGGCAGCAGATTTTACTCTGGAGCTGTGACAGTTCAGCTTGTTAAGGTTATCACTAACTTTCCGTTTGCAACCTGATTTTAACCCCTACTATTCTTTAAATTCCTCAGATCCTTTCTGGCTGAATGGTTTGGTGTGTCCCAGGAAGAGAGGAGAATTCTCAGTAGGGTCTGAGAGCAAATGGACAGGGCAAGTTTAAAGTTAACTAAAAGTCTGAAAAAGAAGTAGGTTTTTAGCCTCTGAAAATTATTATTCTTATTCATATTAGGGAGGGTAGTGTCTAGAGACCCTCATCAACATTAGGATCCCATTGTTCTGCGCATTGTACATACACGTAACAGCAGACAGTCCCTGCCCTGAAAAGCTTACAGTCTGTGACACCAAAAAGGGAAACAGAGGCAGAGAGAGACGACTTGTCCACGGTCACACAGCAGGTCAGCAGTAGAACTAGCAACAGAACCCCCTTCTCCTGAAACCCAGTCCAGTGCCCTGCGCACTAGACCACACTGCTTATCTCCAGTCTTTTAGCTTTCTTGGGAATGTCTGATCTCACAAAGAGCCACATCTGGAAACTCCACATCTGTTTTATTCATTTGTCCTCAGTGAGGACCAGGGCCTTTGTATATTTTATGGAAGGTTGTTTTGCAGATATTGACTATGACTATTTCAACTTCTGAGAAGTTTGCAGGATCCCTGGCACATTTTAAGCCTCACAGGATTTATCACTTAGTCTTCACTGCGGCTGGATTCTCATTTTCTCCATCTGAACCACCCACCCTAACATCACCTTCCCCCTCCACATGCCAAGTACTTCACCTGAAATCCAGACCTTTCTTTGAGCAATGGAACTGCAGCCTAGAGAGGCGGGTGGATCCACTCACGGGTGTCCAGGGGCTGATGGATTTGTCCTTGTTTCAGCAAGAGCACAGAGATCTCTACTAGTGTAATACTCCAGTTTAAGCATGTCGAGTTTGGGATGAAATATTTCCAACTGCCACTCCCTGATAGCACAATCAGGCAAATCCCCCAGATACATAAGAATATTTTGTATAGGAATTCCAGATGGGCTCTCTGCTCCCTTCAGGCCATGTGCCCACTGCTGCTGCTGCTTTTCCAGCATTTTCCTCCTTTGCAGCTATTTTGGGCTTTCCTCTTCTGCTAGAACACTGGTAAGTTGTAACTGCTTCTCATTCTCTAGCTACCACCATATCCAGCTTTGGAAAACCAAGTGAAAACTGCCACTGGACAGATATTTTCCCTTTAACCCGAATGTTCCTTTCACCAAAAGAAACTTGAGCATCCTGGATTCCCGAGGCTGGACGACAATTATCCTCATCACACTCCACAGGAATTCCAGGGGAAGTTTCCTGCCCAATTATCTCAAGCGCCATACTAGATTAAGTTTGTTGGTAATATCTGTGAGCTGCAGCAGGCCGGCCATGATCAGAGGACACATCACATATCCTGTTCATGCAGCTAACCTAGGAAATTATTTAGATTTAGCTATAAGAGCCCTGAGATTACATATAAAGATATATACATTGCACTCAGGTAGCTACTGGGTTGGAGAGATTAATGTTAGCTTGCTTGTGCAGTCCGTCATGTTTCCACATTCCCTCCTATGAATTGAACCCTGTCTGACAAGCCACTGCCCTCTCTTCACTCAAGACCTTCTTAAGGAGCATTTCTTCCATGAGGCCCACAAGAAGGGATTTATCATTAAACAATTAATTATTGTTTAAACCATAGATGGACAAACTACTTCCCACAGGCCACATCCGGCCCGTCAGATCATTTAATCTGGCCCTCAGCTCCAGCCGGGGAGTGGGGTTGGGGGCTTGCCCCATTCTATGCAGCTCCAGGAAGCAGCCAGCATGGTCCTCCTCTGGCTCGACCCCACTCTGGCTCCTACGTAATACGCGGAGGCGTGGCCAGGCACCACCCCCGCAGCTCCCATTGGTCACGGTTCCTGGCCAATGGGAGCTGCAGGGGTGGCGCCTGCAGACGGGGCAGCGCGCAGAGCCACCTGGCCACGCCTTGGAGCCAGAGAGGGGATATGCTTCCAGGAGCTGCTTGCGGTAAGCGCAGCCCAGAGCCTGCACCCCTCAGCCCCCAACCCAGTGACCCAATCCCCTGCCACAGCCCTGATCTCCCTCTCACCCTCCAAACCCCTCGATTCCAGCCCAGAGCCCCTTCTTGTACCCCTCCACCCTCCCTCTCACCCTCCAAACCCCAGTCCCATCCCAGAGCCCGCACCCCCAGCCAGAGCCCTCAAACCCGCCCCCCCAAGCTCCAACATCCTGCTCCAGCCCTGATCCCCCTCCCACCCTCCGAACCCCTCAGTCGCAGCCTGGACCCCCCTCCTGCACCCCAAACCCCTCATCCCCAGCCCCACCCCAGAATCCCCTCCCACACCCTGAACTCCTCATTTCTGGCCCCACCCCAGAGCCGGCCACCTCAACTGGAGCTCTCACCCCTTCCCACACCCCTACCCCCAATTCTATGAGCATTCATGGCATGCCATACAGTTTCCATACCCCGATGTGGCCTTCAGGCCAAAAGGTTTGCCCACCCCTGGTTTAAACCGTTCTCTTCACTGCTGACTTTCCCAGTGCATCCCATCTTGTAAGTGTCTGTAATCAGATGTCAAGCTCTCTGGGACACAAACTGTCTATTTTTGTGTATTGTACAGCACTGTGCACATTGTCAGGGCCAAATTAATATAGCAAGAAATGATACACATCAGAATAGCCATATCCATTTCAGCCTGGAGTTAGGCATCCAGGAATTTTTACCTCAGTATTTATATTCTGCTGCCAATTGCCAAAACATCTTTTTTTTGGCTCAGACGTTGTAATGACACCCTTTTCCAAGAGAGGCTAGTCTCATCACCTCTGCAGTGTCTGGTCTCTGCAAGCCAGGGGAAGGGAGGAAAGTTGTTCATGAACTGGCAAGCATTCCCCTTCTGGCACCTAAAAAAATGCCCTCCATCCTGTCTCAGGATCACTAGCAGCAGCCTGTGTGTGAAATGAGTAGCTGCGTCTCAGTCCAGTTCCAGGAGCACAGGCATCCACAAGTCTCCAGCACAACTGGCACTGAAAGGAAGATGTGCCTTGACCGACTGGGCAAAGAGCCAATGACTGAATGGGCCCCATGTGTTGATGATCTCTCTCATACATAGAAACTGGTCCCTACAGGACAGGCTTGAGGCCCATTAGCATGTGACAAGGAGGGGTAAGAGCACACCACCTCTGCTGTCCACACTATACCTGTCACATAGGGAGAGGTACATAGGTACTCAGAGGCTACAGAGATGAGCACAGAATAAGGCCTTGATCCAAAGCCCATTGAAATGCAGAGGGAGTCTTTTCACTTCAAAGGCCTTTGGATTGGGACCCAGGTTTGGCATCAGACCAACAGAGAAGTCAGACATTTTCTGGTGCTACCAACCTGCAATATTTCACCTGGAAAATTCTTTTTTTTTTAAATAGATTTATAACTTGGCTCTAAATACCACATTTGACTGTTCTTTGGAAGGTCTTTAGAAGACTTGTTGATGCTCAACCTGTGACAAAATGAAAGTAAACTACGGTTGGGGCTTTCAAAGGGGGCTATCTGAGTTAGACAATGGGAATCAGGCACATAACTTAGACTGCATGTTCTTTGGGGCAAGGACCATCTGTTTTTCCTGTGTTTGGGCAGCACCTAGCATAGGGGGGTCCTGGTCCAGGATTGGGGCTTCTAGATGCTACTGTAATGCAAATAATCATTAACAACAGCTCTAGGTCCATTTGAAAATCCAAGCCTAGGGCTTGAAACAAAAGTGCTGAATACACTTTATCCACTGGATGCTTAAAAATCCTGCATAACCTGAAGAATTTCAGCACTTTAACCTCTATTTTTCATAGATTTCAAGACCAGAAGGGACCGCTGTGATCATCTTGTCTGCCCTCCTGCATAGCACAGACCATAGAACGTCCGCAAAATAATTCCTAGAGCAGATCTTGTAGAAAAACATCCAAGCTTGGTTTAAAAATTGCCAGTGATGGAGAATCCATGACACCCTTGGTAAATTGTTCCAATGGTTAATTACCCCACTGTTAAAAATTTACACCTTATTTCCAGGCTGAATTTGTCTAGCTTCTACTTTGAGCCTTTGGATCATTATCTTTCCCCGCAACATTGAAGAGCCCATTATTAAATATTTGTTCCCTATTTAGATGCATATAGACTGTAACCCCTTAACCTTCTCTTTGTTAGACTCAAAGATCTCAAGTAATTTAGCCTATCACTGGAAGGCAAGTTTTCTCCTTTGATCATTCTCATGGCTTTTCTCTGAACCCTCTTCAATTTTATCAACATCCTTCTTGAAATGTGGGCACCAGAACAGGGCACAGGATTCCAGCAGCAATCACACCAGTACCAAATACAGAGGTAAAATAACCTCTCTACTCCTATTCGAGATTCCCCTATTTATGCATCCCAGGATCGCATTAGCTGTTTTGGCCACAGCTTTACACTAGGAGATCATGTTCAGACAATTATCCACCATCACACCCCAATCTTGTACAGAGTCACTGCTTCCTGGAATTCCCCATCCTCTAAGTATGGCCTATATGCTTTGTCCCTATACATATGTGTTTACACTTAGATCTATTAAAACATGTTGTTTGCTTGTACCCAGGTTTCCAAGTGATCCAGATCGCTCTGAATCAGTGACCTGTCCTTTTCATTATTTACCATTCCCCCAATTTTTGCATCATCTGCAAACTTTATCAGTGACCTAGTGTTTCCTTCCAGGTCATTGATAAAATATTAACTAGTGTAGGGCCAAGGACCAAGAACCAATCCCTGTGGGATTCCACTGGAAACACACCTGCTCAGTGATAATTCTCCCATTTACAATTATATTTTGAGACCTATCAGTTAGCCAGTTTTTAATCCATGTAACATATCAAGTCAAATCTTTGAATGAGTTAAAAGTGTGGGGGGGAGTGAGGGGGTGAGGGGAATTAAAGATGCTTTTTGGAAATAACTGTAAAGTTTCTCTCTATGCTGGGACTGTTTTTGCCACAGCTACCCTTCCTAGGCACATTGATGAGTGTGATGTGGCCAAATAGTTCTAAAGCAAGTAGCTCAGAGATACCATCAGCCTACTGACTCCTTTGTGTCTGCTTTAAAAGATGCATCCACGGCCTTCATCCATACATGATATGAAGGTCTAATTGAATTGGAAGACCAGATAAACTATATCAAAACCAGATTTGCCTGCAGACCTTCTACCCAGGAGGGAGTATTGTATAATAGTAATTGTATAGCGTCTTATTGAGACAGTGTTACAGTGAAGATTGGTCATACCTTTCCATTGTTGAGTTCCCCGAAGGAGACAATTGTACAGAGGCTCATCTGGATCTGATGGCACACTTTACTATACTTAAAGTGATTTGCTTTGTCTGGCCTCTCCATGGAAATTTGTTCTACTGGTAAACTTATTTCATGTTCTTTGATAGGAGAATCCTCCAGTTCTAAAGCTTGCTCATTATCTGTTGCATGTTTTAAAAGAGTAGCTGCTAAGAGGCCTTGAGTACCAGCCAGAGCACTCTCTGTTTCCTGAGTATCCAGTTTACTCTTAGAAAGATCTTGAGAATGTGATTGAGTCTTGTCCAGGTCCTGAATATCCACTGGAGTACTCCTAGTGTACTCAGTATACTCTGGAGTGCTACTCAGTTCCTGACTACCCAGTTTTGTCTTAGCCCTGTCTTTCAAATGTAACTCAATATTTCCAAGTTTCCAAGCATCCGCCGCCGGAGAGCTGCCCGGGTCCCGAGCATCCGCCGCCGGAGAGCTGCCCGGGTCCCGAGCATCCGCCGCCGGAGAGCTGCCCGGGTCCCGAGCATCCGCCGCCGGAGAGCTGCCCGGGTCCCGAGCATCCGCCGCCGGAGAGCTGCCCGGGTCCCGAGCAACCGCCGCCGGAGAGCTGCCCGGGTCCCGAGCATCTAATTCAGTCACAGGCATGTCTGGAAACTGTGATAGAGCCTTAGATAGGCCTTGTATGCTTAACAGAGCATAACAGTCATCTGGAAGTTCTGGCAGTGGGGAGATGGATGGACCTGGCCCAAGGTCAGGAAGGGATGTTTCGTTAAAACTATCATTCTCATTGTTCAGAGCAGAGCTGCTGATCTCTTGAGATAACTCTGCTTCAACACTTCGCTGAGGCAGCACTTTTCCTGTTGAACTCTCAGAACTATGATTATCCCAGATCCCAGAATCTGGAGACCGCAATGACATTCCCATTGAAGAGAAAGCTCTGGCATTTTCATTTTCAATAACCAAAGACTGTTTGTGGGAGGAGGCTTCCTGCCTCTGACTTCTGAAATTGGACTGAGGTCTTTGCTCTCCCTGCGAAAATGTCCGGGAAGAGCCTCGCCACTTCCTAGCTGCCTCAGCCACACTGTTAAAGAACCGAAGAACACCACCAAAGTGACTGGCTTTCATTTCACTGTTTGATTTTTTAGGCTGGCTAAGATTCTCCTCACATCTCATTTCAAAATCAAAATAAGAAGCAGAATTATCAGTTATATTTTCTAAGTTCTGGAAATTTGTTTCAACACTTTGATCAAGCAATTTTGAATTATCTTTGCTAGACAATGAAATTCCCTTCAGATAGCTCCAGACATCAGAGCTTTTTCCTCTCCTGCTCTCCTCGGGAAGCATGGGACACCTCTTTTGATTGTCCCTTTCTGTAATCTCAGAACTCTTAGAGTTTTCAAAATTCAAAAACTTGCTCTTTCTAGCTGACGTTTTATGGCAGTTACTATCATTATCTTCACTGTGTATTCTGACACTAATATCCCTGAGCCATTTATTTTCATTGGCATCAATTTCTGGAATGTTGACATTTAATTCTACATCTTCAAAGGAAGAATCCAAATCATCGATGTACCCTGCATACGAATGACGGAAAGGCCTCTGACTGTCGGCTAGTTTCTTAATCCTGTAGGCTGCCCTTTGGTCATTGTCCTCCTGGTCCTCCTCAGGGATGTGAGAAACTTTGGCTTTGGAGGGTCTCAAATCCACATTCTTAGACATGCTGGAGGTTCTTAGCTTTTTTAAGGACCTCACCCTCTCCATGAAGGACATCTTGCGTTTTTCTTCTAAGGTCTCTGAGGTATCTCCTAGCAGGATCATGGACTGGGGTCTTTTGTTATTCATGGAGGGACCTTTCCTTCGGCTAACAAAATTCCAAATCCGATTGCCCTTGGCTTTCTTTTTATACCTGGTTGCCTCTTCCCTTGCATTTTGGTTGATGCCTTTGGAGTTGCAGTGCTGAAGGTCACAAATCTTTAATGTCTCAGTGCTCCCATCCTCTGGATTGGCTCGAAAAATCTTGTTCATGTATCCATTTGGCACCAGCCCAGCGTGAGTGTGCTGGCAATCTTCTATAATTTCCATAGTTCCAGTTGGCAAGTTGATGTAGAATGTCACAGCTCCATTGTCTTCAGAGTATTTTCTTCATGGGGCTTAAGGAAAAAGAAGAAAAGAATGCAATTAGCAACACAAAGGGATTTTAAGGTTACATTTCTCAAAACACCAAGAGCCAAATCCTGGCCCTACTAATGTTAGTGGAGGTTTCATCATTAACTTCCATGAAGCTGAGTTTCTGCCTCATGCATGTGTAAAATTTAAAGTTGCTTAAACATTGATTCAGTTTTGAGGAATTAGTGACTACAGATAAATTTCCACACATCAGTAAAGGATACAAAAATGCAAACATTTTATGATAAAATCTCCTCTTGTCCAGAGACCCAACATGGTGCTGAACACATAAGAATTTTTGGGGGGGGGAAATTTCAGCAAAATCTCCTTATAAATACAACTTACATCTTCACCAGACCAATCTGTCATGAAGTAGCAACGTATTTACCCTTGAGCAGTTCCAGTCCTCTCCTGGCAGCCATTGGAAGAGGCTCCCCAATGCTCCCTTCCCTGGAGCTCAGATAATTGATGGTGTGTCCATGCCCATTCTAAAGAGACAGTCTTTAGATCTCAACCCTGTAACTGTGTCAGCAGCATGGGGACCCCAGTGCAGGACAGGGAGTTCCAAACGGAAGCTCTGCAGCCACCACTGTGTCGTATCATCATGTGTGCAGGTTCTATTGACGTGAGCTCCAACGTGCAGTATTTGCGGTTAGGAATAAAACCACAAGAGCAAGGTGCAGCGAGAGGTGCGAGAGGCTCGCCTTTCTTTGTGAGGATGTATTTGAACTCTCAGTCATATGCACAGCTGAAACCAGAGCCTAACCCTCCTCTGCCACAGGTGGGTCCTCTGCCTAGTACAGCCATGCACAACAGAGCAGGATTCCTCTCTATGACATTGATCCTGCAGATCCTTGCCCAGGGCACAAGGCTGTTACACTTCAGTGCAGTTGCAAGCAGAGCCTGCAAGTGGATATCAGCAAAGTTAAGCTCTGAACAGCAGTAAGGCCTCTGAGCACTCTTATTCTCAACAGCACAGGGGAAAGATAGTGGCAGGATGTGGGCAAAGAAAGGGTGGATCTGAGAAGACTTAATAAAGACTTAATAATAATAATAATAAATTCATGTGGCCTTCCTCCTGCTTCTAGGATGGAGGAATAGCGGACTGCACTGCAGCACTCTCAGTAACAAAGGATCAGGGTGCCCTCCTTATCCAGCTAATCACTTCTTATTTTGCATTTCTATATGCAACCCCCCGCACCTGCACTGTGCAGTTGGTAATTTCATTAATTATTATTAATAATCATGTTTATTACAGTAGTGCGTGAGGACCAACCAAGTTTGGCCTATGAGACAAGTCCCTGACCCACGGGGCTTACGATCTGAATTGACTTCATTTTAACCATTGCCAAAAATCTAAATTAATTGGGTGACACCTCACATAGAGACAGGTGAACCTACAAGGTTGTTATAAAACACCAGGGAACTCAGATGTTTATCCAAGCTAGTTTGTGACCCTTGAGTCAGCACCTCTTTAACACTGCCTTTATTTTTATATGAATTAAAAGCATCTTGTTTTAGTTTGCACCAAGCCACCTGGGCAAGTGTAAATGGCTTTGACTCTGGTGATAATCACCAAAATGGACAGAGGTAAAAGACAGTTACAGATAATAATGAGTTACCTCCAGTGTAACATAAAATGCCCCAAACTCAAAGCAAACATACTGCCTTGTTTCAGAGTAGCAGCCGTGTTAGTCTGTATCCGCACAAAGAACAGGAGTACTTGTGGCACCTTAGAGATTAACAAATTTATTTGAGCATAAGCTTTCTGGGGCTACAGCCCACTTCATCGGATGCATGCAGTGGAAAATACTGTATTCCACTGCATGCATCCGATGAAGTGGACTGTAGCCCACGAAAGCTTATGCTCAAATAAATTTGTTAGTCTCTAAGGTGCCACAAGTACTCCTATTCATACTGCCCTGTGCAGATCTGGAAAAGTAGGGCAAGGTCATGCTTTGCTAATGGTGAGGATTCTCTGGACCACACCGCCAACCAGCTTTGTGATGGAGAAATCTTAAAGGATGATATTCACTCCCCGGGCAGAGGCCTTGCATGGGGCCTAGGCACCAATTAAGTCCCATTTAAACTCTATGTTGAGGGCTTAAGTGGCACCCAGGTGTCTTGTGCTGGCCCAGTTTGGAGATAACAGGAAAAATAAATACAAAAACTGCAATTTTTTGTTAAAAATACTCATTGCCAAGTGGGACTATTTGCCCTTCAGCAGCTCTGGAACTAGCCAAAGATTCCTAATCCCCAGGGCTGTTCAAATCACTTCACACACATGAATTATTCACAGTGATCATGGCTGTAATTTAAAGAATAATAGAAACGAATGGAATTGAATGGCTGGGAAGGGAGCATTTTAAAAGTTGAAAGCTGAAAGGCCACCACGCACACTGGGGTGAAAGGCAAAGTCACAAAAGGCTTTTACTTTTCTTTTCTCTTCTTCATTACAATTTATAATTTATTGTTTTTTACCGGGTGGATTACATCTGGGGAAAAGAAGACTGAAAAGAAATTGAATTGTCTACAAACACATAACAGGGATGTTTATAAAGGAGATAGGGATCAGTTTTGATTTGTCAAAGAGACCAAGAAGCAGCCGAGCCAGATCCTGAGCTCACAGCTCACAAAGCAGGGTACAAAAGGGGCTTTAAGTCAGATGTGAATTGGAGCAGTTGCCATGGAGCCAGTTCAAGTGCACTGCTCCAGCCTCCTCCCCCCACTCTGTGTGCTGCACAGACACATTTGGGGTTGAGGTGTTTGCCCCGTTAGTCTCTTCCCACCGCCACTTTGCCCAAACCACTAAACAATTTGCAGTTCAGTCACCACTGTGGACAATGATGGTGCCAAAGAGATTCTAGTGTAAGAGCAAATGAGTAATGCATAGCTCCGGGGCTGCGTGAAATATGGCACCTCTAAGTCACCAGTTCAAATCCTGACTGAATTGCTAGTGAAAGAAAATTGTCATTACATGGCCTACAGGAAATGAGCAAGGTGGTCTCCCTTTAGTTCCCAGGGGCCAAAAACCCAAACACAAAAAAGGCTCTTTTGTTGTCAGTTTCAGTAAAGAAGCCAAAAACTGAATGGGTCCAAACTATTCTCAGAGCTGAGGGAAAGCAGTGGCTCTTCTCATGCTCTAGCTGTTTTGAGGATAATCAGAGGCCTTCAGTTTGCCGCTCTAGCACCTCTGACCAGCTCTATATTCACACACACACACACACATACATACACACACACGCTGCATGAAGGCTCAGGAGGTTTATCTATATATAAACCATCTTAAAACTTTTAAAGAAATAACAGCTCCATTTGTGACCACCTTTGCAATCACCCACACAACAGCAACAACACAGCTTCAACAGATACCTCCGCCACCGGCTGGCATGGCAGCAGACCCTGGGGAAGGTTTAAGAGGTCAACAGGAGGCTATCATATATTTGATGTGAGAGGCCCAACTTATTTTCATCAGCCTCTCACCAATTAAACGTGCAGGACTTTTTATACTCCTCAAATCTCCTTGTTTCCCATGCTGTGCGTGCTTGGCAACTGCTGGCCTTCCTCCTTGTGTACATGAAACTAAATCTCCCCCTAGAGAGGAGCCTGTATGTTTGGCAGCCAGCTCCATCCTATTATTAAAGCACCTGGGTTTGTGGGAGGCACCCGCACACCTGCACCTCAGCTCTCCCAGGTTTTCAATCCAACTAGAAAACATTAATTTTGCTCAATCCAGTTGGATGTATATGTTCTTCATCCAAAGGGTCTAAAAATGCTTGACAAGCAGTGGTAGCAACGAGCAGAGGTTTGCAAGAATTCTACAAAGATCAAGCAGAGGAAAAGAAGGGGGAGCCACAAATGGGCTAACCTCCCATTGATTTCAATAAGATCAGAATAATAGTACTGTCATTTCAGCAGTGCCCAAAGGCCACAACTGAGCTTAGAAACCCATTGTGCTAAGCACTTGTACAAGCACATAATAGCAAACAATCCCTGTCCCAAAGAATCTACAATTTAAATAAGCCAGACAGAAAAAGGGTGGCAGGAAAAAGAGACTCACAGAGGTGAAGTGATTTGCCAAAGGTCACACAAGTCAGTTTTCAAGCAGGGAGTAGAACTAAAGTGTCCTTACCTTAGGGTATGTCTGCACCGTAATCACGGGTGTGACTGCAGTACATGTAGACATACCGAAGCTAGTCTCGATCTAGCTAACTCAAATAACGCTAGCAGGGAAGCCATGGCAGCACAGGCAAGCTGCTTGAGTACATATCAAGGGACCTGGATGGGCTCGTATGGCCCCTGTTGCTGCTGCATTGCTATTGTTATCTTCGGTAGCTAATATGTCGACATGTGCTGCAGTTGCATCTCCGATTGCAGTATAAGATATAGTCCCCATTCGAGGCCTGAAGCAATAAGCCATGCTACTTCTAGCGTTTTAAGAGCTGTAATAGCATAAAAAAACCTAGTTCTGAAGTATAAACATGTGGGGAGGAAAGACTACAAGAATGAGAGATAAAGTGTTAGTCATAATCCTGGCTTATAGTAAAAAGCATGTTTTTAAGTAAGTTTTGAACCAGAGCAGTCTGGAAATATTTTTGCATGCATTTATTAGCCAGACGACTAAACCTACTAGTCAACGCCAATACTAGGTAGGGTTGCCAACTGTCTAATCGCAAAAACCCCAAAACCCTTGCCTGCCCCCTACCCCCTCTCCGAAGCCCTGCCCCACTCACTCCATTCCCCTGCCTGCAGGCACCACCCCCACAGCTCCCATTGGCCACAGTTCCCAGACAATAGAAGCTGCAGAGTCGGTGCTCAGGGTGGGGGCAGAGTGTGGAGACCCCTACAGCGCGCAGGAGCTGCAGGGACATGCCGGCCGCTTCGAGGAGCAGCACAGGGCCAGGGCAGGTAGGGAACCTGCCTTAGCCCCACTGCGCCGCCAGACTTTTTGCACCTAAAATCTCCCAGTTTGGCCTCAGTAGCCTCCAGGACATAAGAGCCCGATTCTGGGAGACTCCTGGCAAAACCAGGAGGGTTGGCAACCCTAATACCAGGAAGATGAAATGATATAGCATGTTGTGGAGGAAGGACACACATGTTCTCTCCTGGAGACTTTATTTTTGTTCTATATGTCATTCAAGCAGAAAGTATATGGTTCTTCTTGGTGGGTGAAAAACATAACAAGAAATCTGATGAGAAAACTGGGCTCTAAAACAAAAGGCCTTTCCATCTGAAAGAATAATGAAAACAACCAAACAGGAAAGAACAAAGGCTATACCTCCACAAGAGAGCTCGGAGTGTGTCTCTCCTGTGATGAACTGTAACAGCTGCACAGCTACCTATACCACAGTCACTTGAAGAGCAGCCCCAGGTTCCACAAAGATCCCCACCCATAAGAAGTTTATATAAATATAGCTGTAGGGACACAGCCTACAGGAATGGGAGACAGGAAGACAATTCTCCTCGGTGCTGGCTGGGGGAATGGGGGATTACACCCAACCACTTAGGCTGCACCACCAGACAAGGCAATTGAAATAGGCTCAACTTGCAGGTTGCAGGACACATGGGACTCCCAAGTTGCTACTTGCTTTGCTTGAAATGAAATGTCTGTTGTAAATATGAATAAGTGCCCATTTCATCAAGGATAATGCCCCAAAGGTCAGTGGACTTACTCTACATTTATACTGGTGTAACTGAGAACAGATTTTGGCCTCTAAGCTTTTGGCTCTATCTGAACGAGGCCAAAACCTGCAAACCTTTGCAACTTTACCTATTGCTAGGGACTTATCTTCACTAGAGAATTACATCAGGTTAGAACACAACCTTGAGGAGTTGTTTGTGAACTAACATGATGTTGACCACAACTTTACAGTCCCTGTAGACTGGGAAAAGTCATGTCCAACATCAGGGCCATCATTAGGGGGCTGCAGAGCTCAGGGTAGAAGTGTCGGATTCATCTCTTCGAGGACCAACCACACCAGCCAATCGTACCAGCCAAAGTACTGGGCCTGGAGCGGTCACCCTGATTCGTCCTACCCAAGGGACAGCTCTGTCCAACGTTGTGTCAGTTGCTTGTAGGTAAACTCTGGTATTGCTATGACTTACCCACAACCTGCTGACATGATGTTAAACTTCACTTGTCTCTGACTGCAAAAATTGTGGCCAATAGGGTATTAGTTAGCACAACTCATCAAAGTAGTGTTCTAATTTGATATAATTTTCTAGTGAAGAAAGCCCTGGAGCAAGATTCCCCTCACAATAGCATACATTAATTTAAAACCTTTCCCCTCACAACTCATCGTATTCTCTGAAGTGTTCTTGCTTAAAAACAAAACAAAACTAGGAGCTGTAACCCCTATCAAAATCATTTTGAAAGAGTTACACAAACTTCTACGTGTCATAATGGATTGGTCTACCTCAGGATTCTCATGCTTTTTGTTAGCGTGACCCACATCTTAATAGAGAAACAGTCTTATGGGCACCTCCCCTCCATACACCATTCGCAATCACATAACCCATCCCTGTGGCAACAACTGCAATTGCTTTCAGCAGAAAGTCATATCAAATGTATATTTTTGTTTCTTTTAATGTGACTTAGTAAGTGGAGACAAGGGGGAGAGTTAGCACCATGGCCTCAATCCAGTGTCCAGGGAAGTCAACAAAAAGACTCACATAGACTTAATGGGACTTTGATCAGGCCAGAGTGATTAATCAGTTCTCCTCAAATCTCAGAAGTGCTCCACAAACCCCTCTTCAGGGAATACTACTTTCTCTGGGCTACTGCCTCTCCAGCCAGCCAAACTCTCCCTATCGTTTCCCAAGAGTCATTCGCAGCCTTAGCAAAATCCAGTGCTTCAGCACACTGAGGAATCCTGGAAAGAGATTGGCTGATGAAGAAGCTCTGATTTAAAGGATCTTCTGGACCAGACTGGATTTGATTCTGTCAAGAAATTTCAGTGACAGAGGAAAAAACTTTCAGTGAACATTTGACAGTTTGGAATGACTGCAAGGCTGGTGGAAAACATTTTCAGCACAATATTTTATGTCATAACAGCCCCCAGACCATGAGCAAAAGTATTTTTATTAAGCATTTGATGCTGTAAAGCTGCCCTGTGGCTTGAGAAGGGGAAAAAAAAACAGGATAAAATGCTTAACTTTTAGATCCTCTGTCTGGAATGGAAATGCAGGAGCTTTTTCATGGTTTAATATTTTTGAAGGACTTTCAAAGCCACAGGAACATTAAACGCCGCCTGAACTATTACTCCACAGCGTGAAAGAAGATAAGGAAGCAAAAGGTTGGGGTAGATGTTAGGTTAAAGTTCTTTGCAGTGGATGAAATTCACCAGTGCAGAGAGCCAGCATGAGGCCACTTACATTTCACTTCTGCCCTCAGAATAGGGCTTACATACTGCAAAGGCCTCATGCTGGCTATCTGTGTGTGGGGTAAATTTCATCCAATAACATCCAAAGGGAAGTGGTCAAGGCGCCATCAAAGCTGATTATGAAGAGGACTTTGACTAGGAAGTTAATGGCAACAATACTGGGAGATGGCTTGCCAAATGGTAAGGCTAGACTGGATAACCCACACTGTTATTTTCCAGCCCTGCATTTTGGGCTGGGTGATCTCATCAGTTCTCCCAAGCTAAGCAGGATCAAATCTGGTCAGTAGTTGGATAGGAGATTCCAACAGAAAACCCCACATGCTACACATGTCAGCTGTTCATTAGATGGCCCTCATGCCTCAAAGTCAGTACTGAACCTATGCTGTTAGAAGGGAGCAAACTTCAGCGTGAAAAGTAAACACTAAGGCCTTGGCTACACTTGCGAGTTACAGCACAAAAAAGGAGCCCGGGCGCACTAGCTCACTACCCGTCCACACTGGCAAGGCACATAGAGCACTCTGACTCCGCAGCTA
The DNA here is from genome assembly GCF_965152275.1 of Natator depressus. NCBI lineage: Eukaryota > Metazoa > Chordata > Testudines > Cheloniidae > Natator > Natator depressus. The sequence continues at coordinate 79,728,055 of NC_134242.1, read as the reverse complement.
CAGCGCCGCTGGTACTCCACCTCGACAAGTGGAATAACGTTTGCTGCGTCCCCGCTGGAGCGCCACGGTGCCAATGTGGACGCCCTGGTCCTATAGTGCATTCTGATCGGCCTCCAGAAGTGTCCCACAATGCCTGTGCTAGCCACTCTGGTCATCACTTTGAACTCTACTGCCCTGCCCTCAGGTGACCAACCATCAGACCCGCCCTTTAAATTCTCTGGGAATTTTGAAAATCTCCTTCCTCTTTGCTCAGTCAGGCATGGAGTGCTCTCAGTGAATCTTTCCAGGTGACCATGCCTCCACATGCCAGGCGAGCCCCAGTATGAAGCAATGGCGAGTTGCTGGACTTCATCAGTGTTTGGGGGGAGGAAGCTGTCTAGTCCCAGCTACGCTCCAGCCGTAGGAATTACAATACCTTTGGGCAGATATCAAGGGACACGATGAAAAGGAGCCATGACAGGGACACACAGCAGTGCAGGATTAAAGTGAAGGAGCTGCAGAATGCCTACCGCAAAGCCCACGAGGCAAACCGCCGCTCCGGTTCTGCCCTGAACTGCCGTTTCTACAAAGACATGATACTTGGGGGCGACCCCACCTCCACTCCGGGGATCACCATGGACACTTCAGAGCCCAGTGCAACAAGGCAGGAGGAGGAGGATGAGGAGCAGAGTGGGAGCGAGGGTACTGAGGTGGAGGAAGACACCCTAGAATCCTTAGATGCATGCAGCCAGGAGCTGTTCTCAAGCCAGGAGGAAGGTAGCCAGTTGCAGCGGCCAGTGCTTGGGGAAGGACAAACACCAGAGGAGGTTCCTGGTAAGCGGCTTTTATTTTGGGAAGGAAGTTATTCGGTGTGGGCTCTTGGGGCGAGGAGGGTTCGGGCTGCATGCATGCCTAGATGCGGAATAGGGCATTGATGTGCTCTCTCACATCGCAGTAATCAGCCTCAGTGATCTCTTCATAGGTCTCATCCAGAAGTTGGGCAATGCGCTTGCGCAGGTTTCTCAGGAGAGCCACTGTGGACCTTGTCCCAGTCAGGCTAACTTGTCCACGCCACTGTGCCGTGAGGGGCGGGGGGACCATTGCTGCACACAGGCAAGCTGCAGATGGGCCAGGGTGGAATCTGCATTGCAGTAGAAGACCCTCCCTTGCTTCCCAGGTCACCCTCAGCAGCGAGATATCTTCCAGGACGAACTCCTGTGGAAAATGTGGGGACAGTGTTCAGTATAGGGGCCTCCCACCACTGTTGGCTCTCCACAAGGTGCAGAAACCCAGAGGACAGTACAGCCGTGAAACAATCAGTCACGCTTGACCCTGTGCTTACTTACCATTTTGGGGCTCCCGTGGGTTCTGTGTGCTCGCTTTGGGACAGGCAAATTATGCTATTGTGTAGACTGTGCTTGCCCTTAAGTATGGGGAATCATTGCTCTGTCTGGTGTGAACAATGCTGCCTCTGTTAAGTGTTGCATTTTGCCTTTACAGATGCAACCTTGAGATCTCAGTCGTCCGTGGTATCACCGGCCGAAAGACTCCAAAGAATCAGAAAGAGGCCACGAAGAAGCAAGGAAGACATGTTGCATGAAGTAATGCAGCATTCAAGTAATGAAAATCAAAAAGCGCAGGAGTGGCAGGAGAGCGAAAGGAGGGTCCGCCAACAGAATGCGGATCACCAGCACCAAAGCACGGAGCGGCTGCTAAGCATCATGGAGCGCCCAGAGGACTCGATACAGGCGCTTGGAGCAATGCAGGTGGAACGCTACCGCGCCCGCCCCCCACTGCAGCCCTTGTCCCAAAACTCTTTCCCTTGTGCCCCCGTCACCTCCAACCCACTTTCCCCAACATCCAGGTTCCTACCGCCACCAGCTGCCTCCAACACCTGTAGCTTCACCACCCAGCCCTGAAAACTACGACCCTTACCCACTGCACTCCACCCCCATCACCATGCAGTGTAGCCACCCTGAAGTGCAGCACTCATTGCACAGCACTCCAGACAGGACATATGCAAATCTGTGATTGTACCGAGCCCCACCCCCTTGCCCTTTCTGTTTCCCAAGCCGTTGCGTCTCTTTTCAATAAATTAATTTTCTTTTCAATGAACGGATTTTTTGGCTTTGAAAACATTCTTTATTATTGCATAAAGTAAAAGATACCTTAACCCAGGAAAGAAACAGGCACTGCAAGTCAGCGTAGCAAACACAGATGCCTACTAGCATTGGAGGCTCTGCACTTCACTCCTGTGCAGGGCACCAGACATTACTGGTGGCTTTCAGCCTCAAAATGCTCCCTCAAGGCATCCCTAATCCTTGCAGCCCCGTGCTGGGCCCCTCTAATAGCCCTGTTCTCTGGCTGTTCAAATTCAGCCTCCAGGTGTTGAACCTCCGAGTTCCATGCCTGAGTGAATCTTTCACCCTTCCCTTCACAAATGTTATGGAGGGTACAGCACGTGGATATAACCGCGGGGATGCTGTCATCGGCCAGGTTCAGCTTCCCATACAGAGAGCTCCAGTGGCCCTTTAAATGGCCAAAAGCACACTCCACAGTCATTCTGCACCGGCTCAGCCTGGTGTTGGACCGCTCCTTGCTGCTGTCAAGGCTCCCTGTGTAGGGTTTCATGAGCCATGGCATTAAAGGGTAAGAGGGGTCTCCAAGGATCACAATGGGCATTTCAACTTCCCCTATGGTGATCTTCTGGTCTGGGAAAAAGTCCCAGCTTGCAGCTTCCTGAACAGGCCAGTGTTCCGAAAGATGCATGCGTTATGCACCTTTCCGGACCAGCCTGCATTAATGTCAATGAAATGCCTAGGGTGATCCACAAGCGCCTGGAGAACCATCGATAAATACCCCTTCCGATTAACGTACTCGGAGGCTAGGTGGTCTGGTACCAGAATTGGAATATGCATTCCATCTATCGCCCCTCTGCAGTTAGGGAAACCCATTTGTGCAAAGCCAGCCACAATGTCATGCATGTTACCCAGAGTCACAGTTTTTCTGAACAGGATGCATTAATGGCCCTGCAAACTTGCATCAACACGATTCCAAAGGTTGACTTCCCCACTCCAAACTGGTTAGCAACTGATCAGTAGCTGTCTGGAATTGCCAGCTTCCAGGGTGCAATAGCCACCCGCTTCTCCACCGTCAGGGCAGCTCTCAATCTTGTGTCCTTGCACCACAGAGTGGGGGCGAGCTCCTCACACAGTCCCATGAAAGTGGCTTTTCTCATCCGAAAGTTCTGTAGCCATTGCTCGTCATCCCAGACTCGCATGACAATGTGATCCCACCATTCAGTGCTTGTTTCCCGAGCCCAAAAGCGGTGTTCCACGGTGGTGAGCATGTCCATGAATGCCACAAGCAAACTCGCGTCATATGCGTTACTTGAGTCGATATCATCGTCAGAGCCCTCACTGTCACTTTGGATCATAAGGAATAACTTGACTGCCAAATGTGACATGCTGGCGAGACTCGTCAGCATACTCCTCAGCCGTTTGGGCTCCATTCCTGCAGACCGAAAGGGAAGACAGAGCGCGCAGTACAAAAAACGTTGAAAGATGCCGCCAAATGTGGACGGAAGCAAAGATAATGCTGGGATGCGAACCGATGCATCACGGGGCATTGGGAGAGGACCCAGAATGCCACGCACTCCCCGTCCCCTTCCCACAAGCCACAGCGCCATAATGGAAAGAGGTGCTCTGTGGGATAGCTGCCCATAATGCGCCACTGCGAGTGCCGCAAATGTGGCCATGCCGGTGCGTTTGCAGCTGTCAGTGTGGACAGACTGCAGCGCTTTCCCTACTGCGCTCTACAAAGGCGGGTTTAACTCACAGAGCTCTACATCTGCAAGTGTAGCCATGACCTAAGTCCTGACTGTTTATAATAATTGAGGATCTCGTAACGTTGCCCGAAATTGGGCCAGCTAGTAAGCTTAGGGAGGACTAATGACCCACCAGAGTTTGGCAGAAAGCAGCATGTTTATTATACTGATAGCTAAACTCAAAAGAGGAGGGTGGGGTCACACTCACACTCACATACGCATGCTCCCAGGACAGGCACAGCAATGGATGGTGCAATGAAGGTAAGTCTTCCCGAGGCACGATGAAATGTAAAGCAGCAAACCACTGGCCAGGCGGTCTGGACGAAGGGCCTTTATGGGAGGTACAATCTTGTGAGTGCACTCCTGAGCACATGGCCCTTTCCCCTTTTAAGGGCCTTCTCTCATGGCCTGCGACTAGAGATGACTTGGTTGCGTCTGCTTGGTCACACTCCACCTCAGGCAGTGTCCACACTTGGGCATGTGATCGCTGCCTAGAGTCCCAAATACCTTGTCTACCTGGGAGCTCTTCTGATCTTCCAGCTGCTCAAGCAGCCCATTCATCTCACAACCATTCCAGGAGGGAGGGGAAGGGGGAAAGCCACTTCACAGGTATTCAAAGAGGGACAGGAGACAAAAGGGGAAGGGAAGGTGTAACAGACCTTTTGAGAATACAGGTTATACACAGCATACAGATCACTGCTACTCCTACAACAATAAGATTCTTTGCAAGAATAGGAAGATAACCTTGGTATCCTGGCTAAGTTCCAACATGGGCACGGTAATTATGTTATCCCTATCTAAAAATTCCTGTTAATCAGCTGCTGTGCATCACCTCAGAGGTGACAGCACTTCAGTTGTGGGTGATGGGGGGTGGGGCTCCCGAGTGAGTATTTTGTAATGTTTCTTGAGATCTTTTGTATTTAAATCCACTATATAAGTACAATACTTTGTTTTTTATCCTGTGATAACCCATCCTGACCCTGTCCATAATCCCACAGACCAGCTAAACGACTGTTATGCCATGGCCCACACACAGACAGCTTCTGAATCACCTGTGCCTCCTGCTGGGGGACTTCCATGCATGCATGGAGAAGAGACTATCCCCTTCAGAGACCACCTCCCTGGCAAGATTACTTAGTAGTGCCTGAGAACTAAGCCTGCATCTTAAGAGTAAACCAATAACAGAATAGAACATGTTCATTGCCATGGAGATGGCTTTGTGGTCATTACACTAGAGCGGTTCTTTCAGTAAGTAGCCAGGCCAGGCGATAGTCCATCTCAGGACTATCATACCTGAGAAAAGCAAAGCAAATGCAGGGCCATGAGGCTTGCACCAACTGCTGTACCAGAGACAGGGAACAAAGTCGGGCCTGCCTTGTTATAGCGGGAGGTCTCCAGCCTCAGCAGGTAAAGAAGAATACACTTCTTCTTCTCCACTGGGAATGACCCTACAGGTTTTGTGAAGACAAATGGAAATAGAAAACTTTCTCTCATCTTCTAACCACGGCTGTGGAAGGATTCTGTTTTCATGAGACATCACTCAATTTAAGAAAGTATCCAAAGGCTGCAGTTTTTAATATATCTTCCCTTTCCCGCTCCAGTTCTGTGCCAGTGGCCCCTAGAGTAGACAGAAAACTGATCTGTGAGTTTTTCCGGGGTCGGGAAGCTTTGCAGTGCCCACAGTGCTGAACTGGGCCTTACAGGCAAGACAGAGCCTTATGTTTTTCGCTGGATTGTGACTACTGGCTTTAACAAATGACCCCCTTATTTGGCAGCACCCTGAGAGCAACAGAAACGTGTAGAGAAGTTTGAATAAAATAGGAAATCCTCTTCCCATCCCCACCCCCACATACACATTTCATGGAATCATAGAATCGTAGATCTGGAAGGGACCTTGAGAGGTCACAATCCAGTCCCCTGCGCTCAAGACAGAACTAAGTATTATCAAGACCATCCCTCACAGGTGTTTGTCTAACCTGCTTTTAAAAACCTCCAATGACTGAGATTCCACCACCTCCCTGGGCAATTTGTTTCAGTGTTTAACTACCCTGACAATTAGGGTTGACAACTTTCTAATCGCATAAAACCGAACACCCTTGCCCTGCCCCTGCCCCTCCCCTTCCCTGAGGCCCCGCCGCCGATCACTCCATCCCCCTCCCTCCGTTGCTCACTCTCCCCCACCCTCACTGACTTTCATGAGCTTGGGCAGGGGGTTGGGGTGAAGGAGGGGGTGAGGGCTCCAGCTGGGGGTGGAGGCTCTGGGGTGGGGCCAGGGATGAGGGGTTAGGGTGCAGGAGGGGGCTCCGGGCTGGGGCCAAGGGGTTCAAAGTGTGGGAGGAGGCTCAGGGCTGGGGCAGAGTGTTGGGGTGCAAGAGGGAGTTTGGGTGTGGGAGGGGGCTCAGGGCTGGGTGTTGGGGTGCGGGAGTGGGTTTCGGCTCCGGCTGGGAGGTGCTTACCTCAGGTGGTTCCCGGAAGCAGCAAGCATGTCCAGCTCCTAGGCAGAGGGTCCGGGGGCACTACAGGCACTGCCCCACATCTCCCATTGGCCATGGTTCCTGGCCAAAGGGAGCTGCAGAGCCGGCACTTGGGGCAGGGGCAGTGCACAGAGCCCCCGTGGCTGCCCCTGTGCCTAGGAGCCGGATATGCCGGCCGCTTCCGGGAGCTGCACAGAGCCAGGGCAGGCAGGGAGCCTGCCTTAGCTCACTGCGCTGCCAGCTGGACTACTAGTGGCCTGGTCAGCAATGCTGACCAGAGCTGCCAGGGTCCCTTTTCAACTGGGCGCCTGACAACCCTACTGACCATTAGGAAGTTTTTCCTAATGTCCAACCTAAATTGCCCTTGCATGAATTTAAGCTCATTGCTTCTTGTCTTATCCTCAGAGGTTAAGGAGAACAATTCTTCTCCCTACTCCTTGTAACAACCTTTCATGTACTTGAAAATTGTTATCATGACCCCTCTCAGTCTTCTCTTCTACAGACTAAACAAACCAATTTTTTCAGTTTTCCCTCATACATCATGTTCTCTAGACCTTTAATAATTTTTGTTGCTATTCTCTGGACTTTCTCCAATTTGTCCACATCTTTCCTGAAATGTGGTGCTCAGAACTAGACACAATACTCCAGTTAAGGCCTAATCAGCATGAAGTAGAAGAGAAGAAGCACTTCTTGTGTCTTACTTACAACACTCCTGCTAATACCTCCCAGAATAATGTTCGCTCTTTTTGCAACAGTGTTACACTGTTGATTTATTTTTAGCTTGTGGTCAACTATGACCCCCAGATCCCTTTCTTCAGTGCTCCTTCCTAGGCAGTCATTTCCCATTTTATATGTATGCAACTCGTTGTTCCTTCCTAAGTGGATTACTTTGCATTTGTCCTTATTGAATTTCATCCTATTTACTTCAGACCGTTTGTCTAGATCATTTTGAATTTAATTCTATCCTCCAAAACACTTGCAACCCCTGCCAGCTTGGTATTGTCTGCAAACTTTATAACTGTACTCTCTACGCCATTATGTAAATCACTGATGAAGATATTGAACAGAACTGGACCCAGAACTGATCCCTGCAGACTCCACTCAATATGCCCTTCCAGCTTGCTTGTGAACCACCGAGAACTACTCAGTATTTTGCCCAAACCCCCACTAATTCCGATGATCATTTTTCATTTTGTGCACCTCTGTTCTCTCCAGTTCCATCCACAAATGGAAACATGTTATGACTCTTTCTATAGCACTTACAGTCCCTAACCCAAAACACTTATAGTCCCATTTGGTTCTGCTTCTCAGACCCAATTGTTTAACATGTAATTTCTTTGATCTGTTGTTAAAACTGTGGTTTTGGTCAATGGTTAATCCTGATTATATATTTTTAAATGGAATCTTCTTCCTCGACAGATCAACATGCTATGTGTCTTAGAGTCACGTCATCTTATTTTCTGGCCAAAACAAGGTTTTTACCCCCAATAGTCTCCTTTAAGTGTCTTGGTTCTTCAGTGCCAACCAGGAGTAAAAACCTTCTTTTGGTCATCATCTCATCAGCAAAACTAGTGGTTGTTTTACCTGCAGACTCATCTCAGTCGCTTTTAAAAGGATCTGCCTATGAGACAGCAGCTGCCTATTATGTATTATAATTATATACGTATATATAATTATAATTATATACGTATATATTCACACTAAAGAATTTGTGATCTTGCACTGTGTAATCCTGCCCCTTGGAAGTCTGTAGTCAGATATGGAATGCACTGAGAGCCCCTGGGGACACAGACTTCCATTCAGCTCTTCCTCTGTGGAATATAAAATAACAAACAACAAGGAGCGTTTGGTTCATTGTTTTGTCGGGGGAGAGGGAGTGGATGATGGGAGGCAGGGCATACAGCTGAACTTTCCAGGAGGCACGGCATAAGCTAAGGAAGTCCTGCCTCAGCTTCAGAGTATCCGTTCGTCACCAGGAGGGGAGGGGGAAGGCAGGAAGGCGAGAAATGGAGAACAAATGGTCATGGAACCCTTGAGAGAAACCTGTCTGTTCTAGGAGAACTTATTTAGCTCCAGAGCATGGAGACTCCCACTACACAAAAGAGAGGAGGAAAGAAAAGCCCGCCAGCTCTTCCGTTCCTACGTACCGCCACCGAAAAAAATGAGAGGAAACAGATGTTTAGCTCTGTAGCGTCAGGAAATTCTCTCTTTCATGGTACAGTTATCTCGATGTATTTAGGTCAAATAAATAGTGAGGGACTCATGACTTCTCTTTGTGTTTCAGTCTCCCTGCACATCTCGTCAGTCTCTCACGATGCCTCTCTGAAAGATCCGCCATAAAACCCGTCTGGGTTTTTTGACCGACACATTCAGACAAAGAGAGGTGGAGGAGGAGCTGGGGTGGGGGTGGGGACAGAGTCCAACTCGCACCAACTCTGCTTTATGAGAGATTTCAATTTGCTACAGTATAAAAAAAGCCCTCCCCAGGGTGGGTTCCTGCAAGTGTATTTTTCTTCTCAGAGCTCCACACGAATGCAGACTCGGGTTTGTTTGCAGGAAGAGACTGATAATTTTTTGGCAAACCTGAGCCAGAGTGTGTGAGACACTAAATATTGCTTTATTTTTAGGCTTTTTAAAGTGGGGGGAGCAAAGAATTAGGTGAAACATCTGGTAAAATGATCTCTAGGCTTGCAGCAAGCACTATTAAAGTTTTCCGGAGCTGGCTCCCTGAGGGGAGAGAGAGGAGCAAGTGCCCATAGGAAGAAACCATAGAATTTTAGCCATTATTTTACGTACTCTGAAAAACATGTTGCATAGGAAGTTTAAAGCCTCATTAGCAAAGGAACGGAGGTACACTGGATGGGCAGGGGATCAGAAAATACAGTCCTTCAACTCAAGGTCAACGGGTCAAACTCCATCCCAATTAATGGGCAAAAAGCATTATTCAAGGCTGTCCCGTGGCTTACATGACTTGAGGGTTGATCTCCCTCAGAAACAGATAACATTCTTCCAGGTATGGTGGATGAGGTAATGTGTTTTACTGAACCAACTTTTGTTGGTGAAAGAGACAAGCTTTTGAGCTACACAGAATGCTTCTTTGGTCCTCAAATTTTTCTTCCTCCCATTTTTTCAGTGACTGTACATAGGAACAAAAGAGCTGGTGGACTTTTCTTTCTTCCTCTCTTTTGTGTAGTGGGAGTCTGTGATGTACCCCTCTGGTGTTATCTAGACTGGTGATTTGCAAGGTCACTGCAATCCTTGACTCTGGGTGCCTGCCTTACCCTGCTCTGCTGTGAGAACCCCCACTCCTGGGCCATTCATGCACAGCCTCTGGCATGTAAGCTGCTCCTTGGCTTGTGCAACCAAATGACACCAGCCAATATCTCCGGTCCCAGACACAACCCTAGGAACCTCCGTCTTGCAGTGTCCAGTTATGCCCACTGGACGCTGCAAGCTTATATGAGTTCATCAATTTAACAAAGAAATTGATATGTACCACACTTGTTATCCCAAGGGGAGTCTCTGACACACTTCAAACCAAACACACTGCTTCAGATAGAATAAGCAAACAGATGTATTAACTATGAAAGATAGATTTTAAGTGATTATAAGTCAAAGCATAACAAGTCAGATTTAGTCAAATGAAATAAAAGCAAAATGCATTCTAAGCTGATCTTAACACTTTCAGTGCCCTTACAAACTTAGATGCTTCTCACCACAGGCTGGCTGGTTGCTTTTCAGCCAGGATCTCCCCTTTGATCCTGGTGTGGTGTCTGTAGATGTAGATGGGAGAGAAAGAGAGAGCATGGCAAATGTCTCTCCCTTTTATCATATCCTTTCTTCCCTCTTGGATTTGCCCCCCCCCTCTTTAGAGTCAGGTTAGCAGTTCCAAACTGACAAAAGGAAAGGGAGTGACTCCCTCCAGAGTCTAACAGATTCTTTTGTTGCTGCCTAGGCCAGCGTCCTTTGTTCCTATGAGGCTGGACTGGGTTTGTCCCATACCTGCCCTGATGAGGTGTGAACTGCCCCTCTGCTCTTGGAGAGTTTTTGCCTGGGCTTGCTTTAAGCTATGAGGATACAGTTTCAGCCTCATTAACTATATACATGAAATTATAACCTATAACATTACTGTAACAACAATGCTCCATCATGAGCCTTCCAAAGACACCCAACATGACAAACTTTGCATTGGATACCACACAACCATTTTACAAGGATGTAACATGGGGGTGCTGGGTGTTCCCCCGAGGTACAGAGCATCACAGAGTCTCTATGCTCTGGAGCTAAATATGTTCTCCTAGAATAGACAGGTTTCTCTCAAGGGTTCCATGAACATTTGCTCCCCATTTCCTCTCCTTTCCAGCCTCCCCTCTCTGCACCTGGTTAGGAATGCATGCTCTGAAGCCCACTTTGTCTCTGTAATATCATGGCACCAACCTGACTACAACAACACTGCAAACAACTCTTCCAGGCAGTCTCACCAGAGAAGCCACATACTGAGCAGACATGGTGCTTAAACTATTTCAGCCCTGGAAAAGGATCTTCCTGACCAAGGTTTGGCATGGCAGCTTTCCTTGTGGCAACCCTTAGCTCCATCTACACACCAACATGCCAGCCAGTACAGTTAAGTCAACATGGCAGGTGTCATAATTTGCTGCCAGTATTTAGCCATCAACAAAATTATTACTCCCGACCTCCATCACAAGGGCCAAACACAGTAGAACTAGTCCTATGCTGGAGCATCTTACACAAATCCCTTGCTCAGGGTTGTGCCTGAAAACACAATCTAGCACTAAATTCTTGTGTTCCGGGGGGGGTGGGGGGTGAGCTCTGAGCAATTGGTAGTGGGGGGAAGACAGAGGGGAGAAAGATCCAATTACCACTCCAAGCAATTGTCAACCTTACAAATATTGTACATTTCAGGTCTTTACAGAGTTCGGTCTATTTTATTCTTAAACGTTTGCTTCACGGGGACCCTTATTGGTTTGAATCCAAAAGAGGTCATCCTAGCCCTGAAGCATGTGTGCAGCAATACTTCCACTGAACAGGGTGAGCTGATGATACAGTGGTAGCCCTGCGCCTGCACTGCTTGGTTTTTGTTAGTTTAAGTCAGAGCTTTCACAATGCTTGAGCCTTGTTTGTCCATCTCTTAATTCAACATAGTGTTGGATGGATGGATGGATGGATGGAGACAGACAGACAGAGCCATCACTGAGTCTACAAGAATGTGACCCGAGACTTCAGTTCAACTAAATCAGTTCACTCATATATAATTTAAGCATTACTTCCTTCCAATTTCAGGGAACATAGAGTTTATGTGATGGCTAAACACAATTAAATTAGAGAAGGAGAATCATTTTCCCTGCAGCCAAAGGAGAGACAGAGTCGCTCGGATGCATCTGTTGGATAAACTGGAGGTACTCACACAACTGCTGCTGGGAGTGAGGCAGGTTCATTGCAAAGATGAGCAACTCCACACTCTCCATGAATTGTGAAACTTTGTGTCAATTCACTGATTGCTTTATCTTGCACAGTGCCCGGTGTGACGGAGGTACCTTGGGGGTGCTCCTCAGTAACACAACACACAATGGGAAGAGTTTCATGAACTAACAGCATGCAGTGTCAGGCAAGAGAAAATCAAGAACAGGTTATAAAAGCCACAACAGTCCCTGGCAGTTTGAATGCCAGGATGGAGGTGTTTTAATAGGATTTATACAAGTTTGACTGGTGATCTTAGGGCAAAAGTCCCCTCTTAGATCCACAAGGTGGTACTCAGCTTTGGTATCCTGCTATCCACTATAACATGAGAATCTCCAAACATGAACACATGGGTACATGAAACAGAGGAATTGCCAGATTACAAGAGACCACAGGTCCATCTAGTCCAAAATCCTGTCTATGACAAGTGCATTTCCACCTTTTCATGTTCTCTGTATGTGTGTGTATATATCTTACTATATGTTCCATTCTATGCATCCGATGAAATGGGCTATAGCCCACAAAAGCTTATGCTCAAATAAATGTGTTAGTCTCTAAGGTGCCACAAGTACTCCTGTTCTTATTACAACTCTGGATATTCTTGTAATCCACATAAATACCCAGAAGACAATAGCTGAATACTGCTATGAGGATCTCAAAGGATAATTTTGCCCTTGATTTCCAGGATAGTAAAGGGTCCCAAAAATAAGCTGAAGGATGCAAGCAACATTATCTTGTTGCAAAGCAATATAACAATTAGACATATGACAATTCCACTATTTTCCCTGCATCGTTTCAGTTACCAAATGTCAGAGATTGCATCTATCACAAAACAGATACGCAACTCAGATAGTAATTAAATGCAGTTATTGGTAAGCTATTTAAGTTCTTAAAAAGTCACTTAAACATAGTTACCATATATACTTGTTCATAAGCCGAATATTTTTGGTAAAAAAGTGAAGCATCAAAAAGCGGGGGTCGGCTTATAAACGGGTCTACAACAAAATTTGATGATTTTAAACTCTATGAAATCATTGAATTGAATATCTAATACATTGTTGTTTTGTTTACCTGGAGCGCCACTTCCCGCAGCTCCCATTGGCTGGGAACGGCGAACCGTGGCCACAGGGAGCTGAGGGGCTCCATGCCTGCAGACGCTCCAGGTAACAAAACGTCTCGACCAAGCTTACCCTGACAGGCCAGGAGCCAAAGTTTGCCGACCCGTTTATTAATGTCAATACTGCAGCCTTTTAAAGTTGCAAAGGCTTTGTTTAGTGCACTAGATTGGCTTGAAAGGAATACTAAAAGAGCAGTGCTGCAGATCTGCATGACATTTGACCCACGCATTTCACAAAATCTAATGTGCAGAATCAATGGACTCTCTAATAAAATTGAAATAGCCTGTTATCCACACAGACATGCCAATCTACAGGGCTGCTTTGAAATAAACAAAGAACAATAACAATTTGACAGTGATAAAGCAGGTGACATGCCTATATAAAGTCCTACAAAATCTATAACTACAATAATAATAATCTATTTACATACTAGTATTTAAAATGAACAACTGTGAAATCAAAAGAAAAAGGTCTGCTTATCACACAGCGTTCAAACTTAAAGTTGTTGAATATGCAGAAGCAAACAATAATTGCACTGCTGCTCGTGAATTCTGTATCAATGAGAAGCAAGTAAAAGAATGGCGAAAAAATAAAACAACACTAAAAGACATGCCAAGAAGAAAGAAAAAATGTTCAACGAGGTGCGCTTCATTTCCTGAGCTGGAGAAAGATCTCAATAATTGGGTTGTTAAATGTCGACAAAATGGGTACATTGTCACTAGAACTGGAATTCGTCTTGTGCTCTGCAAATGTTGAAAGATGTCAAATACAAGTCAGTAAAGCCATCAGTGTTTGTTGCATCAGCGGGTTGGTGTACTCGCTTCATGAACTGTCATAGTCTCTGTCTTCGTCAGCAAACAAAGATAGCGCAAAAGCTGCCGAGAGATCTGGAAGAAAAAATTGAGTCTTTCCAAAGGTTTATTATAAAATATCGAAAGGAATATGCATTTGAACTGTCACAAATAGGAAATATGGACAAAACACCGATGACATTCCATCTCCCGAGCAACAGAACGGTAACCGGTGTTGGTGAAAAAACAGTTTTAATTAAAACCACTGGCCACGAAAAAATCCATTTTACGGTGGCTTTATCGTGTTTGGCAAACGGATCAAAGCTCCCTTCTATTGTTATTTTTAAAAGAAAATCCTTGCTTAAAAACATGAAATTTCCTGCTGGTGTCATCAGACGTGCACACAAAAAGGGATGGATGGATGAAAGTGGGACTATTGAATGGCTGGGAAAAGTGTGGAATAAGAGACCAGGAGAACTTTTCAAGAAACTTGCTATGCTCATCTGGGACATGTTCAGGGCACACAAGACGGATGAGGTGAAAAATGTGGCCAAAAATATGAAAACTACTTTGGCTGTAATACCTGGAGGCTTAACTTTGGTTCTACAACCGCTTGATGTCTGCCTAAACAAACTCTTTAAAGACAGGCTATGCAAAATGTGGTCTGAATGGATGTGCTCAGGCATGGCGAAGTTGACAGAAGGCAGGAATCTTATGAAGCCCGAAATCAATCTGGTCACCCAGAGGATCAAGGATGCGTGGGTGTCCATTCCCTCGGAAATGATAAAAAAATCATTTAGGAAATGCTGTATCAGCAATGCACTCGACGGGTCAGAAGATGATGCCATATTTGATGATGACACAACATAGGCTGATGATGAGAAGGAATCTGAGTCTGAAGACGACACTGCCAACATCTACGATGACAATGCAGGTGCAGCTGTGACTGAAGCCAAGTTTAATGAACTGTTTGGTGAATCAGAGACTGATTCAGACTTTGAAGGATTTTAAGACTTTTTAAAGTCTCATATTGTTCTAAGTCAGGGGTCTGAAATACGTAGCCCGCGGGCCACCCACCAGCTCCCCGCAGCGCCCCCAGCGTTTACCTAGAGCAGCTCCGGCCCAGCCCGGCACACACCGGGGGCAGGGCAGGCTCCCCGCCTGCCTACCCTGCCCCCGCGTCAGTCCGGGAAGCAGCCGGGACCTGTGGGAGGGGGGGCACAGGGGTCTGTGTGTTGCCTGGCTGCGCCTCCAGGTACCTCCCCAGAAGCTCCCATTGGCCACGGTTTCCCTTTCCCAGCCAATTGGAGCTGCGGGGAATGGTGCCTGGAGGCGCGGCCAGGGCAACACACAGACCCCTGTGCCCCCTCTCCCTCCCACCCCCAAGTTCCGGCCACTTCCCAGAGCGGCATGGGGGCAGGGCAGGCAGGCAGGCGGGAAGCGGGAAGCGGTGGGGAGAGGTGGAGCAGGGGCGGGGCCTCATGGAAGGGGTGGAGTGGGGGCGGGGGCTGGGCAGCGGGGGGAGTCAGTGATGCAGCCCTCGGGCCAATGTACTAGTCCTCATGTGGCCCTCGTGGTCATTTGAGTTTGAGACCCCTGTTCTAAATTACTTGTTTTAAATATCCATTTACTGATTTTAAATATTGACTGTAATTTTGAAGGTGAATACATATTTGTTCAGTTATTATAACAACAGGTTTTTCGTTAGATTACATTAAAATAATTCTAGCTAAACTTTTGAGTGTTTCTTGTGATGCCAGCTTTTAAACTACAGCAGGGGTTGACAAACTTTGGCTCCCGGCCCATCAGGGTAAGCCTCTGGCGGGTCACGACGTTTTGTTTACTTGGAGCATTTGCAGTCACAGAGCTCCTCAGCTCCAAGTGGCCGCAGGTTCGCCGTTCCCAGCCAATGGGAGCTGCAGGAAGTGACGCCACTTCCCGCAGCTCCCATTGGCTGGGAATGGCAAACCGCGGCCACTGGGAGCTGAGAAGCTCCGTGCCTGTGAACACTCCAGGTAAACAAAACGTCCCAACCCGCCAGAGGCTTACCCTGATGGGCCGGGAGCCAAAGTTTGCCAACCCCCTAAATATAGGGTTGGTTTATGAAAGGGTCATACAGTTTTTACTGTTTTTACCTATCCATCTTGAGGGGTCGGCGTATAAACGAACAGGCTAATGAACGAGTATATACAGTAATTACATTTTAATGAATGTTTCAGTACACAGACTGACATTGAATGACTATCCAATATCTATATTTCTTAAGCATTTACATAACTTGCTGATGAGCAGAGGTACAAATAGATAGATTAAGGGGGCCTTATCCAAGTAACCTTGAGAGGCTGGATTCAGGTACAAATTTACTCTGAATCTGATAGGTGTCTCATCCCTCGTGAAGATATCATGGGGCAATGACCCTCCATCCTAACTATCTGATGCTCATATTACGCCATGACTTTGCATCACCCTTATCAATGCAACATCATCACCAGACACTTCACCCTGCAGACCAAAGAGATGAAGGTAGCAGCCATGGAGAAAGTTGCACAGGTGAGGGGAAAGTGGTGTGCAGGGGCCTGAATTTCAAAAGGGAAGAGGAAGATGCTGAGTGGGGGAACTAAGTGACCATTGCCTAATACTTCCCTTGGCAATCCCAGGAAACTGACCACGTGAGATACACTCACCTCATCCTAGTGGATGACCCTGTTAAGAGGAAGGTGAAGACTCTCCTGGATCCCTCTCAATGTCATGAAATGACTTTAAAATTAAAAGAAAAGGTTGCAGGCAGGGGAGAGGGAGACTGGCGTGAGAATGCATTAGCCCTAAAGCTACATTGAAAATGATGTCAAGAAAACAATAAATGTTGAGGAAACCATGTCTGCCTCATTACCCCCTCAGCTGCTGGGTGCACCTTTCCCTTATCTACTGATCTGTCCATCAGTCATTGTGTTATCTCAGCACCTAATCATCCTGTGGCGAAATATTTTTCTAGCCCCAAATCTTGCAATCAACAAGTCAGATGCACCGTAATTTAGCATGAGAGCAAGAATCACTGTAGTGAGGCACATTTAATGCTGCTTATACCTTCAGCTGATGTTGGCGTTCAAATAACTATTTTATGTGTGGTCTAAATTAGCTGTTTACCACTCAAGAAAGAGATTTTGGAGTCATTGTTGATATTTCTCTGAAAATATCCACTCAGTGTGCATTGGTGGTCAAAAAAGTTTGGAATCATTAGCAAAGAGATAGATAAGAAGACAGTAAATGTCATAATGCCACTCTATAAATCTGTGGTATGCCCACACCTTGAATACTGTGTGCAGTTCTGGTCACCCCATCTCAAAAAAGATACATTAGAAATGGAAAAGGTGCAGAGAAGGGCAACAAAAACAATGAAGGGTACGAAAGAGCTTCCATCCGAGGAGAGATGAAAAAGACTGGAACTGTTCAGGTTGGAAAAGAGAGGACTAAAGGGGGATAGGATGGAGGTCTATAAAATCATGAATGATGTGGAGAATGTGAAGAAGGAAATGTTATTTATCTCTTTACATAACACAAGAATCTGGTGTCACCCAAGGAAAGAAATAGGCAACAGGAAGTACAGAATAGGCAACAGGAACAAAAGGAAGTATTTCTTCACACAATTCACAGTCAACTGGTGGAATTCATTGCCAGGGGATGTTGTGAAGCCAAAATTATAACTGAGTTCAAAAAAGAATTAGATACTTTCATGGAAGATAAGCCCATCAGAGGCCATTAGCCAAGGTGGCCAGGGATGCAATCCCTAAGGGATGTCCCTAAGCCTCTGACTGCCAGATGTTGGGACTGGACAACAGGTGATGGATCACTTGATAATTGCCTTATTCTGTTCATTCCCTCTGAAACATCTGGCCTTGGCCATTGTTGGAAAACAGGATACTGGGCTCAATGGACTATTGGTTTGACCGAGTGTGGCCATTCCTATGTACTTATATATCCAAAGACAGCACAGGAAGACTCTCCCCTCCACCCCACAACGGGGAGCCTAGAGGTCACCCATGCTTTTACTGTAACATTGCTAAACAGAGTATTATTTATAGCAAGAGGCTGGTGCTACTCACAGTGCACTACAAAGACAACTCTGGCTCCTATCCATTTCAGCCCTTAGCTTTCCCCAGGGTGCATATCCTATCCTATTGTTCCTGCTCCAGCATTTGAAAAGATTATTTTTTCCTTGCTTCTTTTGTTTTTTGAGTTTATTTATATTTTCTTCTCAACATGGAATTACTGCTAGGACATGCAAAGCCCAAAGGAAAGTAGCTCTGCCATCCCACAAGGAGGCTGAGCCACACCAACATGGAAATTAAGTCATAAAGGTTAGATTCTTAAAGGTATTTAAGCACGTAAAGATCCAGATAGGTGCCTAAATGGATTTTCAAAAGTGACTCAGTGCCTAAGTGCTTTCGAAAATCCCACTAGGTGACTAGCTGGATCTTTAGACACCTTTAAAAGTCTAGGACAAAGTCCTTGTCCACACTGGGACTTTAGCTGCCAGTATAGTTGCACTGGTGCAAATTCCTAGTGCAGACACAATTTACACTGGTGCAGCACAGTGTATATTGGTGGTTTAAAACACCGAGTAGAAAGGCCTTTAAGATACAATACGGTGGGAACTCTGATTGTTTATGCTTGGTGTATTAAACTCATGGCAGAACACAGAGCTGTGAACTGATGATGTCACAAAATTCTGACACTGGAAGGATTTTCAGGACACACTTGGCTACTCTGTGGCTCCTTCCCACTGCTCTAGCAGTGTAAAGGAGAGTTCAAGCACACGCCACTAATTCCAGGCCCTTTCCCACTGCTAGACTGGTACAAAGTGGCCTTAGTGTAAATCAGGGATCAGCAACCTTTGGCACGCAGCCCGTCAGGAAAAGCCGTTGGAGGGCCGGGCCGGTTTGTTTACCTGCAGAGTCTGCAGGTTCAGCCAATCGCAGCTCCCACTGGCTGCGGTTCGCCGTTCCAGGCCAATGGGGGATGCGGGAAGCGGTGGCCAGCACATCCCATAGCCCACGCCGCTTCCCGCAACCCCCATTGGCCTGGAGCGGCGTACCGCGGCCAGTGGGAGCTGTGATCGGCCAAACTGCGGACGCTGAAGGTAAACAAACCATCCTGGCCTGTCAGCGGCTTTCCCTGACGGGCCGCGTGCTGAAGGTTGCCGATCCCTGCTGTAAATTAAAATCAGGCCCATTATTTTTAGGCAGCTCCATTGTTGGTTTCTTTTCCTTTTACTCTATAGTAATTTAAACAAAGATACGGAAGAGCTCTCTACATGAACTGGGCTTAACTATCTACAACCCAGAGCTCCCAAGATCCGGAAGACTAAAAGATGCAATTTCTAAGTAGCAGAACTTTGTCCTAGACTAGACCAAAATGCAGGTCTCTTCCATGGCACTACAAGCTCTCCTGCCAGTTTCATTGGAAGAGTTGTTAATAAATAATAATAATAATGTTTATTTACTGTTTGAACAAATCTTTCTAGTGCTAAGAACTGAGAGTGAAGAGCTAGGTCTTCAGCTTATGGAAATCACCGTAACTCCATGAAACACAATGGCGCTTTGCTGATTTACACCAGCTGAGGACCTGGCCCTGCATTTTTAAGTGGGACTCATGACAAGATGTTGCTGCCCCCCTGATTTGCAACTGGAACTAGGTAGTTACACAGGTCAGCTCTGTCATTTCTGCCTGAAGTTAACCGGGGAGAGAAAAAATGAAGCGGCAACTCACGGAAGGAAGAAAATCACACCTGCAAAATGAAAGGCCATCTTTCAGGTGCCAGACCTCAATGTGTCTGTTTACAGGAAACCAGCACTTCAGATTTCTGTGCAAGGAGCTTATCTCTGGATGAGACTAGATGGTCCTACATATTATGAGTCAAGTGTCTCACTTTCTGCACTGAGATGTAACAACTGCTCCCCTTTTCTAGCCCCTTTGACTCAGCTTTGTTTTCTGTGCCAGGCTGCTTTACTAACCCTCCATGTCAAATTTAAAGACCGAACCTCATTGGTCTCCTACTTACACTAAAGTAAACCTGGATTTATTCCACTGAAACAACAGAGGTAATCCAGGGTAAAGCCAAAGTTAGTAAGAGGACAATCCAGCCTTGTATTCCTCTGATGCTTCTAGAATTGGATCAGGTAGTGCAGTGAACTTCCCTGAGGTGAGACTCCAATTGCACTGAGATATCACTTTAATAATCATGGTGCTCGTGTGTTTAGATTTCTCCCAGGTATATCACTGTGATCAAAAATAGTAATCAAACACTTCTCATAGCACTGTGGTGAATGGTAGCGATTTGGCCCATTCTTGCCTGATACTAATTTCTGTATAAGCATGAGTGAGAATAATCCTAGTATAATGTAATGCTAGCATCACCCTAGCATGGCTCTGGAAAATCAATCATTAGTTCCCATTGTACCGCTGACGAGTAACTACCATTAATACTTATATATTGCTAAAGAGCAATGCAAACATTAGTTCATTAATGTTCCCCTGTCAAGTAGATCAGAACCATTATCCCCATTTTACAGATGGGAAATTTAGGCATAGAGAGGTGTAGCACCTTGACCAAGGTCATCCCCTGAGTTGGTGGCAGTTATAGGATTGGAACCCAGGAAATGCTGATGTTTCACACTATGCTCAGTCCGTTACACCAGGTTGCCTACAAACCAGCCTATGAATAACTGATTGTGTTTCTTGAGAGCAAACCTCACTGCTGGGGCTCTGGCGTGTTTCCCCACCCTCAGCCCCCAATCAAGTTTCTTTCCCCTAGGAATTACTGAGAGCTTGTAAACATCTGTTTTGACATTTATACTTTTGGAGCTTCAAAGCAGAGGAATAATAATTGAAAAAATTAGCTGACTCTCTTTCTTAATCCCTGACTAAGTCATGAGGCACTTACAGTAGTTACACAGATGGCAGCCTGTAAGGGTGCAATCTACTCTACACCATTCCTCCACCGCCATTAGGAAGAAATGGGCAATAAAGCTACCCCTGGCTTCCACGCGTCGGTGTTCCGCGCATGAGTAGTATTCATCATTTAAACAAAAATAATCAGCTTTCACCGACAGTCACCACAGCTAGTTCCTTTCGATGTGTGTGCGGAGGCTGCGGCACCACAGTGGATGTCTGTTTTTCCATGGTGACCACTGGTCAGTGCAACAAAATGACACCCATATAGCTGTCACCTACACCCTTGTAGTTCAATTAAAATTCACCATGTCTTCTTTAAGTGGTGCCAGCCCACAAGACACACACACACTATCATCTGAGAGGTGAGGAAAAATCCTGTTCTTCCCTTGGCTCAAGTCCATCCTGCCAACCTGACAGCAGCACTAAATTAAACAGGCGGGCCTTTAAGCCTCCTGAACAGGAGTGAGGAATGGATACAGTGGCATCCTCTGAATCCCTTGGCATGGCTGTTGTAAGTTCTCCCGGTTGTGACTCTTCTCTGTAAATGGGGCCTGTCAGTTTGCATTCTTCATACATCAGAGCTCTGCTCAAGCCAGCCACACTCAGCTGGGTGACTGGCACAGAATCTGTCTGAGTGTAAAAAAACAACATCAGGTTCAATTAACATCAGTATAGATGGGCTTTTTATGCTCTTTTGTCCCCTTGTTCTGATGGACTAGAGGCATGTACTGACAATCTGGAATGTAAAGCGCTCAGCTGCTCAGAGCCAAGGGTTGGAAATGCAGCAAGACAGCAGGCCAGGAAGAAAATCAGGAAGGCAGTGTCTCCAGACCAACACTGCCATACCACGTCCATTGGCCAGCCCTTCACAGACTAGCCCCTATCCAGGCGTCTCTTCTACCCTTCAGGAGAGTATTTTACATTAATTCCCCAATGAAGGAAGAGAAATGTAGCCATGGGAATATAGTAAAAAAAAGTTCCCTTTGTAATCATTATGGAACAAAGTCTAGCTCCTCCCTGTATCAGCTGCCATAGAGCTGAGGATTTTGATCTATGTATTAGGTACTTTTTCAGACTGCGCTTTGCTGTATTGTGCTAAATCTCTTCAACAATTCTCTTTCAACTTGGACAGTGAGTGAATTTACTTCTGATGAAAGTGAGAGACTAAAATCAGACTAGCTAAAGCCATGAACAGTGCAAGCCAGGGCTGTCAACCTGATCCTCACCCTCACCCTGCTCTACCAGTACACCTTGTTCCTGGCCTGAAGCTCCTCTGCTATTCAGCTGGGGACCCCACACAGTGCTGCCAATGCGATGCCAGCCCCAATGCCTGCCAATAGCCGGTCCTGAGCTGTGGCACTCTGGGCTTGTCCAGCCTCGGGCCGATTCTGGGCACAGACTGCTAACTGTGCCACTTTTTATGGCCGTTTTCTGAAGACAGAAATAAGGAGAATGCGAGACCATCAAATCCATTTTGACTTTGAAGGCAGATCTCCACAGGGAAAAGGCCAATGCACAAACCCAGTGCACTTGTCCTCCTTCACCATTGCAAAACACACTGAATGGAAACCAGTAAGTAAGCCATTGCACTGGTTTCCATTTGCTCCACACACCATTGCATTCTTTCCTCAGTGTACATGCATAACGCCCATTCATGTCGGCAGGTGTTAAGTTCATCCATCAAGGAGAGAACATGTCTTTCCCCCTCTGACTTTAAGAAGAGTAATAATGGTTTGGGGATATAGAAGAGCAGTGTATGGCCCTTATAGGAACTTAAATGGTCTGGAACCATAGGCATTCCTCAGACCCTGCTCCCCTATCCTCCATCCTGCATATTGTGTTCAATAAAAGCAGAAATGCTGCTTCTCCATCTTCGGGTCATGTAAAACCAAAGTCTGGAAGGGTTGGAGCATTTACCTGACAGGTATAAACATTCTGGGCCACAGCTCCTGAAGGTTGAAACCCTACCCATCATAACAGGGGCCACCGTGGTGCTCAGCTCATGTTGGCTACATGAACCATCCTCAAGCACAGGGCAAGATGAAGTTATTAAACTTCCTTTTCGTTTATATGGATGTTTTATTTGATTTTTTAAAAATAATTTCTCCCTCCAGAGCTCAATGTTCCAGCTAGTGCAGGCCAACAGTTTCAAACCTGGCGGCCAAAATTCAGGCACCTAAATCAGGCAGCTGTGATGCAGCTTCATTGGTATCCCAAAAGCCTAGAACCTAGCGATTACAAGCGCTTGAGGGGTACCCGGCCAAATCTCAGGTTTTTAGCAATGACAAATAAATACAAAAAAAGAAAACCAGGTATAATCCATGGCTCCAACTGCATTCCCACATTAGACAGCTTTCTGCAGAGCCTGTCTCACACTAGAGTCTACCTCCCCTCTGGGAAATCTCTTATTTTATATCTCAGAGGGTGTTCCCAGCCTGCCCTGCTCTCAAAGAATAACTTCCTTTCACAGCACCTAAGCAAGAGTGTCTCAGTTTTCAGAGGGACTGAAGTCAGTGGGACCTGTAAGTGCTTAGTGCCTCTGAAAGTCAGACCTCCTATTTAACTGCTCAAATGTGGATTTGGATGCCTACAATTATTCACTTATCTTAGATACATACAAGGCACCCATCATCACAGCATCTGAGCATCTCACACATCTACAGCATATTTATCCTCACAGCACCCCTGCAAGGTACAGATTAACCCCCATCTGTAAAGATGAGGAACCAAGAGACTTGCCCAAGATCACACAGGAGGGCTGGGGCAAAGGAATGTCATCCAATGAATATCTCGCAGCAGCACACACTTGTGTGTTCCCCCGCCTGTGAAGCAGAACAGACCAGAAGCAGATAAGCCTAATCACAGCTTTTAACAAGGCTGTTCCTTTACGTGGTTTTTGGTGGTTTGCACTCTGCTATTTTCTGAAACGGGCTTTCACTATAGCAGGCAAAATTCAAGTTAAATAAAGTTTTGCCTTTTCCAGCAGTCAGGACTTGCTGCCCGGAGGGATTATGGAATGGCCATCACTGGAGAGGTTCAAGGCTAGAACTACATACTCATTTATTAGGGAGTATTTAAGCAGCCAAGACCTAATTCGCTGCTGACGTAACACCACTGATTTTAATTACCTGAATGTTAGGAACTTAAGAATTGCCAGCCTGGATCAGACCAACAGTGTATCTGGTCTAGCATGCTGTCTCTTGCCATGGTCAAAACTAGATACTTCAGAGGGAGGAGCAAGAATCCCAATAAACAACAGTTATGGAATAACCTGCCCTTGGCAAAGGTTTCTTCCTAATGATCTCAGGTAGAGGTTGGCTTATGCACTGAAGCATGATGATTTATGTTCCTTCCCTCTATATTTTCCTAACGAATGTAACTCAGAGCTACATAAATGTCTAATTCTTTTTAGACTCATGCTAGGCTCTTGGCCTTGATAATATCATGGGGCTATGGGTTACATAGGTTAATTATGCATTGTGTCAAAAACACAGAAAGATAGCCTAGACAGCCCACTGGATGTTCCATACAATCTATTGGCTTTACAGTATCCATGTACAGCATGAAACATGTCAATGAACTGAAGATTCAAAGTCAAATGCATTAAACAATAGGAAGAACCCTTAGAGTAGCAGCCAAGTTACCTACCTTTTCCGGGATCATTTTGTTTACAGGCACTAAATTTCTTTGCACAGTTCTCTGCATTATACCCAGGAAAACTATTCATGGTGAACAATGTATCTAAGGAATTCAGCCCTTTTTCCTATTTGACAATTATCTGCACAGTCAGATTTTTATTAGTTTATTTTATTCTTCCTTCCATTTCTTTCACGTCCCCCTTTTTTCTGCTCCACACATCTGTCACCCCACTCCCAGCAGACAAAGAAGTGCTCACCTTGAAAATTGCTGGCTGGCTGTCAGACCACTAATGATGAAGTCACACTCATAACAGAATAAATAGCTGGGACAATGAGACCACGAAAAGGCCAGGAGATTCTGGTAATGCTGCTGCCATACACAGTAATTAGGAAACAAAGCAACAACATCACCATGTAGCCAAACATTCAACTATAGAGCTCTCTAAACAAGTGGAGGATTGTAATCCAAACAGTCTCCATAGTCCAGCAACATCTAGCTCCAGATCCATCTACCTGCACTGACTTCCAAAGTATTCAGAACACCAGAGCTTCTGGTTCAAACCACAGTTCTACTCTGAATTGTGCTATGTAACAATGGCATCTTCTTACTCCAAGTTGCATATTCAGTCACATCTCTTGACTTTAATGACTTTACTTTCTCCTGTGTTTTGCTTCTGTTAGCATGGCAGAGGCAATCCAGCCTTGGGAGAGTCAGTGGGATTCTATTCTTCTAGCTAGAACATAGTCAACAGAAGTGTTAACCAAGGTGGAACTGAAGAACACAGTTTGAGTCTCAGCTCCCAAGCTGAGCTCACAGGGCTGACAATTTAACAAAAATCTTCCTTTTACTCAGAAACTGAGCAGATTTGATCTGAAGTCGTTAATACACAAACACAGAGTCTTACAATGACGTGTACAGGGTCACTTTGCCAGGGCAGAGCCACACTTTAAAGGGACACTCATCAGTTAGGATCCACACTTCAGTTTTGTAAACTCATTAACGGGGAATGTTACAAAACTAGAGGAATTGAAGTGTTTTCGAGGTTTGTCTTTATTTCAATTAAAACATTTTGGGTTTGGCTCTAAAACCTTCTCCTGAAGTGCTCGAAATCCAAATACAACAGCATCTTCTCAGTGAGTGAAAGGGAAACTAACAAAAACAAAATGAAACTGCTTAGTCTAGGATCCTGCCCCAACTGAGTGAAACGCAAGCAATAGACAAAACAGCATCAAGCTAAAAATGAATTTCAGTAATAGAACTGGTCAGGAATTTTTCAACAAAGTGTTTTTTGTTGAAACATTATTGGTTTTGAGCAAACTTTTATTAGGAAGGTTTCTCAGGTCTGGGGGAGAGTCAGAGGCCCCAGCATAGCCAAGAGTCCTCTGTTTAGGTTACTCATCTTGGATGTCAGAGACCCAAGTTTAAGTCCCTGTTCTGAATGAGGGCTATTAACTATTAAGAACATACATAAGAACGGCCCTCTTGGGTCAGCCCAAAGGTCCATCTAGCCCAGTATCCTGTCTTCCAACAGTGGCCAATGCCAGGTGCCCCAGAGGGAATGAACGGAACAGGTAATCATCAAGTGATCCTTTCCCTGTCACTAATTCCCAGCTTCTGGCAAACAGAGGCAAAGGACACCATCCCTGCCCATCCTGACTAATTCTGGGGTGGGTCAGTTTCTCGTGTTTTTTCACTAACATTTTTGAAAGGTGTCATTTTCATTTCAATGTAGAACAAAAACAAATTTCAAAACCTTCAAATTTTTCACAGGACAGAATTCTTGTTTTCCGGGCAGCCCTATTCTGTGTGCTAATTTATTGCAGTTTAATAACCCATGGTGTAACATAGGCAAGGAATGTTAAAAAGCACATGGCCTGATTATCCTCCCATGTGCAGCAGTGTAAATCAGGAGTAACTCCACTGACATCACAGGAGTTGCATCAGTGTAAAACCAATATGGGGGAAAGGACAGTTAGGCTCAGGGCTTTTAACCTAATACTGTCCCTTAAGCATTTTGGGGACAGCAGATGTAGATACTTCCATCTAAACATGTATGAATCACTTGACTCCTGTCCAACACCATCTCCTAAAAGACAGAAATCCACACAAATGACTATAGAGCTCATGAAAGGTCACAGAAGATACACATCAAATGTCCATCAAATATAAACCAAGTACATTGGATGTTTCAAAATTCTAACCCAGTTTGCTGAGCATTCCACCTATGAAAACTGCACACCACTGCATTAGTTCTGCATTATATCCACTTGTGCCTTTAGAGTGTAGGCATTTGGATCTACTATACCTGTAAAGCACTGGGTACACATATGATACCACAACCAAAGACAAAACATTGGCATTCATTTTCAGAATGGGATCCAGAATGGAATCTGAGATCAAGTCATCATTCTGCATCCTGTTTTATGCCAGTGGAAAAAATCTGCTAATGTACAATATTGGCAAGAAGCAGAAAACATGGGACCTGATCCTGGAAAGTGATGAGCACCTTCAATTCCCTTGCAGCCTGATCCAGAATCCACTAAAGTCAGTTGAAAGCCTAACACTGACTTAATGGGAGCTGGATCAAACCCACAAGGCATTTGGTACCTAGCAAAGATTTATGGGCTTCCATTTTAATTTATCCCAATGCAGAATGCACTTGGGTCCCCATAATTATTTGTCCTGGCAAACAAACAGTAGGTAACAGGTTTCAGAGTGGTAGCCATGTTAGTCTGTATCAGCAAAAACAACGAGGAGTCCTTGTGGCACCTTAGAGACTAACAAATTATTTGGACATAAGCTTTCGTGGCCTAGAACCCACTTCATCAGATGCATGGATCTGATGAAGTGGGTTCTAGCCCACAAAAGCTTATGCCCAAATAAATTTGTTAGTCTCTAAGGTCCCACAAACAGTAGGTAGCTCATGAGAAAATGCTTGAAAATAACCAAAATTGACCAAAAATCACATGTTGGCTTTGGAGAAACCTTAAACTGATGTGACCTAGTTTATTTTTTCCACCTGATTTCACATTTCTTTGGAATAAACTGATGTTTTTATGAAATAGATCAAAGACAGATCAAAAAAAAAACAGATCAAAGACAGATCAAAAAAAGACACTTCATTGCTGCCCTTTAGAAGCAGGCTTGGAAGGATTACATTTTTATTGGTGAATGTCAGATTTCACCATATACACACAAACCAAGAAAAAAATATTTCCATTGACAATAATTGAAATTTACAGAGAGGCAAAGTAAGAAAAATGCTGTTTGAGAACTGACTAGAGTTTGACTTAAGGATATTTATTTTGTATGCTTTGACATTTGATGTTGAGCACCCCATCATTCCACACGACTGTGAAAATTTAAATAAAGAAAAATCTTAAACATTTTTTTAATGATAATATTGATGTTTATTTTTAAGTATTTTTATTAAATAAAAATCGAATTCTACCAAGCCTACTTAGAAGCCATTTTTCCCATTTAAATACAGTGCAACTTACTGGTATGCAGCATCATTCATACAAAGTATTGCAAAACCCCAATCCAAGGCTGGACTATAGCAATTCCCACGCAGGCAGAGGGGGAAACAAGGGATGCTGATAGCAGTGAGGAAGAGAATAGGACAGAAATTTAGAAGTGGCAAAGAAGCAAGTATGTTATTCTTCCAGACCAATGATAGTGAGGGGTGTGTGGAAAGAGCTGGTATCTGGGGAAAGGAAGAAAGGGAAGTGAGTGGGAGTAAGCACTGCAGTGAAATGGATAATGGAAGGAAGCAGCAAAGGGGATGGGGAGGTAAGTGTTACAGTCTGATGGGAATGGAAGGTGAGTGTCAGTTGGATGCAGCAAACAGGAGACTTTTGAGGGTGAAAGAAAGTGAGTCTTGAGAACTGTTGTTCCAAAGAGCTCCCCGGGGATTAGCAGAGTACCCTTGAGAAACCAGACTCTTATGTGAAAGGCCCTTATCAAATGTGCTTGTGACTTGGGGAGTAATAACAGGAAGAAAATTGTTTTGGCAGTACTTACACTGTGTAATGTAAACTCAGCTGGAGCTGCTGTGTAAAATCTCCTTGGAAAGGACTGGCACGTGCACAGCTATCCCTCCCCCCTGCCCCGGAAGAATTATTCAGATTCCCTGTAGGGCCTGTTCTACACACACAGGTGCCCTGGTTTAATTAAAGGTGTGATTTTATATGGATTTAGTTAAATGGGAGCACCTTTGTGTGGGGACGCTCTTATATCCATTTAGACACAGCTTATGTCAGTTTAGCTCTTGTTGGTAAATTTCAAAGCGTAAACTTAACCAGCATAAACCAGTTTTAAGTTGATATGAGAGCACCCACGCATAGGAGTTGCACTAATTTAACTAAACCGATTTAAGTGTGACTTCTGTGTGTTGACAAGCCCTAAGTAGCAAATTCACTTCCAACACAGATCAGGTCCTTGGAAGCTTTCGCGACTGGGTGCGAAAGGGAACAGCCCCTTTCCACACAATTCATCCGTGCAAAGCTGGGAAGGGCCTAGTTGCCTGTGGCTTTCAAAGTGCAGCAAGATCACAGATTTTGGATGCAGGGTTTGAGAAAGCCCTGGGAAATTCCACATTTAATGCTGCCCTGGCATGACACCAGCTGAACAATGTCATGCATGTAGCTTTCACACAGAATCATTACACCTGCCCTGGTTGTCTGGTGCTTTCCTTAGTTTTGGACACCAGCCAAAAAATGAAAATCCCTCAAGAAAGGGTCTTGAGTGAGCCTGGGAAATCAGCACAGAGACCAAGACCCAGTTCCCGCCGAGAGGAACACACAGCACCAGACCCACAATGAAGACATCAAACTCTTCTGCTTTTGCCAGTTCACAGGTAGGCAATGCCTCGAAAGCAGCATAGGGTGCTGCTGACCGCATGAATCATTTTGAGGAGGGAGGATATTTGGCATTTGTACAGTAAAGTTTCTGACACAGAATGCTGCAAACTTCAAATCCAGAGAGTCTTTCTGTTCATAACCATAGCCTGAATCCTGGGAACTTATATAAACCCTTTCAAGAGAGGATCTCAACGCATATTGCTGTCTTTAATTTAGCTCCACAACACCCTGCAATGTGGATACTAGTCCCATTTTACAGACAGAGAAACTGAAGCACAGACAGTTAATGGGCCTTCAAGTTAATACAGTAAGGCAGCAGCAGAGCTGAAAGTGGAACCCAGAAGTCAAGTGCTTTACGCTAATGGTCTGTAGAACCAAAGCGAGATACGTCCTAGAGATTCGCAGCATGGATCCAAGTGGCAAATTTTGCCCTGGCAGTCCAGAGTACATTCTCTCCCATTTTATGATATATCTAAAGTAGATGGGCTTCTACTCAAGCCACATGACTCATGTAATTCCATACGTGCTCATGTGACTCTTGTCCTCGCCATCAGTCTGGTTTGACTCCCCTGCATGTCAGGTTCGAGTAGGACCATGCAAAGTTGCAAGAGCCACAGGATTCCAATGCAAGACCATAAACCAACTCCAGTTTGGCTCCAAATTCTCATGAGCCTTGGGGACTCTCCCAAGGAACCTGAGCAACCCAAGTTTGTACTGAAAACTAAAACCAGGTGAGTCGCAGGAGTTTTGGGGTTTCGCTGGGAACATTCTGCACATACAGATCTACTTCAAACTGTCTACGGGAACTGAACCAAAGCGCCAGATCCAAACACTCCTGAAGCTTCTAGGTTGTTCAGAACTGCACCCAAATGTGGGCCCATCTCAAGTATAAAGTACTTGAGAAGTGTCCCTTTACAATGCCAAAATATTTTTAGGTACCAGCAAAACCTGAACCCTCCTCTCAAAAGCCTGCCCCAGACAATAGACCTGTTGTAATAATGGGCTCCACACAACTAGAATTTCCTGTACAACAGAGCAGAAGAAACGTGTCACCATGGAAAATTACTAATACAAGAAAGGCAGCAATGCATCAGGGCAGGGCGACTCCTCCCAGGCTCTTGGGAACATCAGTTCTATAGCCGTGGAACTTAAAGAGCAAAGGGGCTTTGCGTTGAAGCCTAGCCCAGCAAAACTGCTCTGGCAGATAGAAAGAGACGCTATTCAGTCTGGAAACGGGTGTGGATAATTAATTACCACACTGAGTAGTTTGAAACATCTGGATATGGGTTTCTCTCACGGATATTCCACTACCTTACACAATCTTTGTGAAAACATTATGTTGGGGTTGGGGGGCGGGGGAGGGGAGCAGCTTTTTATTCCATTAGAGCAGCCCATAATTTTGATTCTTCTATAGTTTCCCTGTCTCTGCCAATGACATCTCCATCTGAATACTTGGGGCCAGATCCTGATCTCAGCTATTTGGCGTAGATCTGGGGTGAGTCCACTGATTTCACCAGCATACCTGAGATCAGAACCCAGCCCCCCTACTGCACAGCAAGGATGCCCAACATACTACCCTCGTTTTTAACATAGAATCATCCCTCAACAATACAGGTCCAGGCATGTAATCAGGGCCAGATTTACCCCTTACGCATCCCTAGTCGCAGCATCTACAGCAGCCCCCTGCCAACAGCTGACCTTCGTGTTGCACACAGTTTGAGAGAGGTAAGGTGCTCCTAGAATGCCAGCGCCCGTAAGCAAGTGCCTACTGTGCCCAATTGGAAATCTGGCCCTGCATGTAATGTGCCAAATCAGATGCGAATGGCTGGTGGTGGTGTTAATCTGAGCATAGCTCTTCAGCACTAGAAACCCCAAAACACATCAGCATATTGAACTCCTACATGATAACCAGAATATGGAACTGACTATAAGCAGAAAGGGGGAGTTGACCAAGCCAAGGGAAGGGGAAATAGCAAACAAATAGCTTCAAGGGTGAAAAGTACATTAGATTTTTAAAGTTCTTTCAAGTTGATTAATTTAGGGGGCATTAGTGACACAGGGAAGGACTTTATTTTAAAACTATGATTTTGATCTTGCCAACATCCTGCTCAGAGTCCTGTATTACGAAGAGCTCTCCCATCCAACCGTACTATTCTAGTTAGAAAAAATCTGTGATAAAGGGCTTGGAGCTGTGAGGACAGTGTGGTGCAATTCTGGACTCCATGGCTGTCACCCTCTACTGTGCCCGTGGAACTCTGGACCTCAACGCCACCTCGAAACGGGACATTAATGAGCACCTTTCTCACTGCCTCCTGCCATGCCCTTGTAGTATGGACGAAATCCTTACTCAGAGAAGCATCCCTAGCCATCTCTCTCAGGTTTTATATGCTGCCTGCTGTGGTGGTGTCTGAGTCCCACTCAGTAGATGAGATGAAAATTAAGACAGTCAGAAGCCTCACATGCATCCCACACCTATTCCCACCTCTTGCAGAAAAACTCCCTTTTCTTGCTGGTCCCTAGCAGGCCTTTATCACAGGATATGGTTGTTTTCATAATTCTGGCTCTCTTGAGCATGACTATCCAAGGTAATGTACGTCCACACTTCCGACTCTGCCTCAGAGTCATCTGATGTTTTGTGCTCTTACCTGTACGTAGGATGACCCCACACCTCTCTACCTGCCATTCTGCATTCAGGGATTGATCAGGATGTTCCCGATGGAGTTAGAAGCCAAATGCTTTGAAGCCTCCTCTTAGCTGTGGCCTTATAATGCAAAGAATAAGAGAAAGAAAAGACCCCTCAGGTCAGCCAGACCATTACTGTATCTCTCTCGCTATCCAGGCAGCCATCTTTTTTCTTAGATGGCCTATTCCTGAAGTATCCAAACACTGACTCTCCACCAATACAGTGGGAGCTTTCTATTCTATTAATGCCTTTCTGGCTCTGCTTACAACGTCTTACAGTAAATGTTTGTGCCTTTCATCTTTCCAAAATCCAGCTGACGTATTTCCTCCCCTCTTCCCACCCGACAGAGGGACAGAAACCATGTGACACACAGTATTGTTGTGCTACCAATTGTTGGTGTTCCCTCACCACTGTCGGTTAAGAGGCATTAATTTATCTACAAATACCCAGGCCAGATTCTTTGATGCTCAGTTACAGGCAGCATCAGAGGGTTCTGCTCTTTTATCATGTTAATCACTTCCTGAGCAGTCACTCTCCACAGACTTTCAGAAACACCAAGAGGAACGTGGCTAGACAATTGGCTCCAAGACCTGAACTTGGCTTACCACCACCCCACGCCATCGCAGAAGCTTTCTGAGTTCAGTTCAGAATTCCTGGACCCAGCCCAGCTGGCCAGTTTCAGTCACTTACTGAAGGATCCAGCAACTGACTTGCACGTGCCTAGAAAGCTTGAGTGTTGTCAAACCAGATCAAGACTGGCTGCTCCCAATTTATATTGATACATTAGGAGAAAAAAAAAAAACTTTCAAAAAACAGAGAGATTGATCACTGAGAAGCCATGTTGTCTACGTGGTTTGAATAGGAGAAATAGGTTTTAAGCAGAGCTCTGCCACTAATTCACTGTGCAACCTGAGCCACCTACTTAGCCGCTTTCTGCCTCAGTTTCCCTATCAGTGACCAGAGGATAATGATACCCATCTCTGAGCAGTGCTTTGATCAGAGAGGCTACACAATTGCCAATTACTACCTATGGGCATGAAGTTCAGTCGTGTAGGACAGTGATGGTGTTTCTAACAGTGCTAGGGAGATTCTAGACTCTAGATTGAGTCAACCACAACCAGCTAATACGGGTGCTAATCTGTGTCTATACTAGGTGCAAACTCATGTTCAAGAAAACCACAACCTAGTTCCCTAGTCAAACAGGGCCTCTGTGTCTGGACCAGGAATAAAGGAGTGAGGAGACAAACATGGTTCTGAACAGGGAGGGTGTGTGGCTGGGAAGAACTTGCTGGCTGAGACCCCAGATCTGAGAAACACAAACAGACAATGGTTTTCCCATTGCCTGTGTTCTGGGGACTCCTGTGCTATTCACAGTCTCAGGAGGTTCATGCACAGGGTAGTTAGGTCCAACCACATTCTTAAACGGGGAGGGACTTTGCAGCTCTCACTGATTCTTTGGGGTTCATGTGGGCTTCAGGCTTGATAAAAGGAGCTACCCAGCAGAAGCTTGCTCTGCATGGCAGCCAGCTCCAGACTCTATGGTCTCACAGCAGACCCTGACCCCTTCCCATACAAGAAATGACTAAGGCTTCCTCTTAAAGGGGTAGTACATTATACAATACCAGCATTACACTGTGTGTGTCTGTCTGTGTGTTCCTACTATTTAATTACACTCTGTTTCAGCAAGTCCCTGGTTCATTACTACCCAATTTGATAAAGGCCTGATCCTGCAGCTCTTCCTCATGTGAATAGACCCATACTCATGTGAATGCACCCACCAAAATACACATGCCCCTATCACTCCCACAGATCCACACATCTGTTGGACCCGTCTTTGACCCCAAAAGTCAAACGAATGAGAAATCCTACAGAGCAAAACTAAAAGTCAACAGCATTTAAAAACTGAAACACAGCTGGCGGTGTGCCACGCAAGTTCAAATCCCAGACTGGGTCTCTTGCTGCTTTAGTTGGCAGGGATCTGGTGAGTGGGGGAGGGTTAAATGACACAACTCAGATGAGTAAGGACAACATGACTAGCCTTATATAGGTCAATCCCAAGCCAAAGTCTAGTGGTACCCTATTGTAACACCATGCAAAGGATCGGTGTTCGAGTCTAATCTTCGATCCCTACCTCATCTGGCCTAGAAGGAGCTGGAAGAACTACAAGAACAAGTGTTCATCCCTGAAGGACCATTGTGACCCCCTCTAGCCTACACTCAGAGCAGTACCGATGATGGGAGTCATGTCCAGCCCTCACTGGGGGGAGGGAGGTTCACCACAACCTCCAGAGGCTCCAGAGTAGGAAGGAAATTGGGGCTGGTGGAAGGATTTCAGAGGACGAATCCCACAAAGGAGCAAGAACCTTGATGCCATTTGCCAAATGCCACTGGAGTGTTGTACTAACCTGTCATTTCTGGCGTGGATCAGGAGGAGCAAAGGCAGAGGTTCTCGGGATGCAGCTCAAAGGCAGGAATTTTTGCCTGAACTAGCAGGAGATCTGTACAGACTGTGTGCGTAGCTTGCACCATCTCCTCTTTTTATGGGATAACAGGAAGGAAAAAATGATCTGCGAAAACATTGTATCCGTACGTGAAGATGTGAGAACCAAACCTAGGTCAAAGCAGTTGTTCACCAGCAGGCATCTAGGAAATGAGCTTTAAATGGCATCATAAAAAATAAATAATGCCACTCAGCTCCTCCTTTATTTTAATGGACAGAGGGGGAACAATAGAGAGTGACGAGGATGGTAGCTGGAGTCTGTTGGATCCACTGGGCAGCGCCTTCCGATCAGAAAGCTCCAGAGACCACCCTTCCCTGGACAATGACTTGAGCTCTGAGTGGGTCGGTTCCCCACCCCACAAGTGAAAAGTAATTTTGTTATGCAGCTTGTGCATTTGCAGACCTTGCCCAAGCAGAATATTACAGACATTGGTTGCAGAGAAGCATGGTGGGTTTCAGACATGGTTCAATGCCCATTAATTATCAAGCTGAGACCAACCAAGTTGTTTCACGTGCCACTGTCATGCTTTGCAATGTTTGTAAAATGTCTCCTTATGGCATTAATAACTGAAGTTTGTGGGTCATAAAATGTAAAAGAGTAAATCTGCAGTGAGTGTGTCAATTAAAAGAGAATTAAAGGCCTTCGCTAACAAAATTATGTCCAAAATGTCAGCAACAAGCAGAAAAATAAACCTCTGTTCTTCAGACTGTAATTCAGCAATAAGAATTCAAGGGCCATGATTTTAAAAGGAGGGGTCAAAAATGTTTACACCCCTACTACGCCCACAGACCCATACATCTGCTGGACCCATCTTTGACCTCAAAAGTCCTAACAAATAAGACAAACCCTAAAGAGCAAAACTAAAAGTCTACAACATTTAAAAACTGAAACACAGCTGGCAGTGTGTCACCATGTTGGAGACATGAGTTCAAATCCCAGACTGGGTCACTCGCAGCTTGAGTTGGCAGGGATCTGGTGAGTGGGGGAGGTCACTGTGGAAGCAGCATGTTTAGTTCCCAGGGGGCAATAACAAACATGCAGCTGGCTGACCAGGAGCAGTATTAACTGAGTTCCATGTCAAGGTCATATTCTACATCCACCCTATGCCAAGGTAAAGAAAATTAAAATGCAGTTACCCACCCCACATACACACTTTCCATTAGGAAAAAGCAAAGAATACATGCTACCAGTTTCTCAATGGCACTGGAACTTTCAAGAAGTCTCTTGGAATAAGTAATTATTAAACAGTTAAATAGGAGAACTTGGGCTCTAGGAGAGAGTGGGACTGGTCAAAAATAACTATGGATCCAATTTTAGGAGGTGCTGAGCTCCATTGAAATCCACAGGAGTTTGAGGACACTCAGTGCTCAGACACTCCAACTGAAAAAAATTATGCAAAAAAATCCAGTTTGTGTTTGTTTCACAGGGTTCAAAGTGCACTCATTTTTTGCTATTTTTGGGTTTTTTTCCCATGAAGTTCTTCCCCCACCCAATTTGTTCATTTATTGATTTTCATTTTTTCCTTCTTTTCCTTTACTCCTCTTTCTATTTTTTGTTTGTTTCTTCCTTTCTTTTGTAATCACTTTTGAAAATAACTGTGGAAAGAGGAAAAAAGGAACAAAATAAATGGGAAACAGGAAAGCAGGGGGGAAGTCAAGACATGGAAAATGATAAACAAAACATGAAAAAAGTTTTTAAAGATTTTAAAAGTGGACAATTTTTGGTGAAAATTTTCAATTTTGAATAAAGAGTCATTTTTCCATCAAAAAAACTGTTTGTTCAAAACATTTTGACCAGCCTTCTACCGTACAAGATAAAACAATATATAGGCTGAAGAAACTTATGAAGAGTAGACGTGCAGACCTGAAAGAATAGTCCTGCCCTGGAGAAATAGCGAAGTCTCCCACTCATTTAGCTATATATTCCCCAGTCCATCTTGGTGGATAACATGGCCTATGCCAGGGGTTGGCAACCTGCGGCACACGTGCCAAAGGCAGCAAGCAAGCTGATTTTTACTGGCACGCTGCTGCAAGCCAGGGTCCCGGCCGCCAACCCCGCTCAGCCCGCTGCCTGCCAGGGTGAATGGAACCCCAGGCCGGCAGCAGGCTGAGCGGGGCTGGCAGCCGGGACCCCAGCTGGCAGAAGCTGGTGGACGGAACCCCAGGCCGGCAGCAGGCTGAGCGGGGCTGGCGGCCGGGACCCCAACTGGCAGAAGCTGGTGGACGGAACCCCAGGCCGGCAGCAGGCTGAGCGGGGCTGGCGGCCGGGACCTGGCTGGCAGAAGCCGGCGGACAGAACCCCAGACTGGCGACGAGTTGAGCCGCTCAGCCCGCCGCCGGTCTGAGGTTCTGTCCGCTGGTCCCACTCAGCCCGCTGATGGTCTGGAGTTCCGGCCACCGGCCCCTTGCCAGCCGGGGTGTTGGCCGCTGGCCCCACTCAACCTGCTGCCGGCCTAAGTGAACTGAACCCCCGGCCAGCAGCAGGCTGAGCAGGGCTGGCGGCCAGGACCCCGGCTGGCAGGAGCTGGCGGAACCCTAGAGAGGCAACGGGTGAGCCACTGCCGGTCTGGGGGTCTGTCCGCTGGCCCCGTTCAGCCGCTGAACGTCTGGGGTTCCGTCCACCAGCTTCTGCCAGCTGGGGTCCCGGCTGCCAGCCCCGCTCGGCCTGCTGCCAGCCTGGGATAGTAGCCATCAGCCCTGCTCACCCAGCTGCTGGTCTGGGGTTCCAGCTGCCCAGCCCCCTGCCAGCGGGGTCCGGGCCTCGGCCCTGCTCAGCCCTCCTGCCGGCTTGAGGTACCAGCAGCCAGCCCAGGCTCTGCTCCTGGCCTGGGCCCAGCACTCTGCAGCCCTTATCACAAATTACACTACAATTAGCTTAAAAACTTAAAAACTTTAAAGCTTTGTATATTACAGTAATCGTTAAAAAAATGTATAATGTTAATAAATAAAAAGGTTTGATGAAACAAAGTAGTTGTACTTATGTGCCTGTGCTTAATTTGCATTTTCGATAATTTACCTTCTAAAAAAATCTTGCATGTCTTGCACCCCCAGAAAGGGCATCTCGCACCCCCAGGGGGTGCGTGCACCCCAGGTTAAGAACCACTGCACTAAACAGATAAGATCTGCATTTTAATTTAATTTTAAATGAAGTTTCTTAAACATTTTAAAGACCTTGTTTACTTTACATACAACAATAGTTTAGTTATATAATATAGACTTATAGAGAAAGACCTTCTAAAAACATTAAAATGTAATACTGGCACGCGAAACCTTAAATTAAAGTGAATAAATGAAGACTCGGCACACCACTTCTGAAAGGTTGCTGACCCCTGGCCTATGCAATGCTGCCAAGGCCAGTTAAACCCCACAGTGATCAGCTGAACAAGTTCAGCTTCAGTTTGCACAACCATTGTGTGAAATCCTGGCCCCACTGAAGTCAATGGCAAGACGCCTACTGACTTCAATGGGGCTGGAATTCCACCCAGTGTTTTCAATTTTCCAGCACTTCATTGTGCAATTTTCATGCTTGAGACAATGCCATCTTTTTATCTGCTTTGTTTGCGTGTGCACGCGCGCACACACTTTATTTATTTATTTATTTATTTTGGTCAGCTGCACCTGCCTCCTCTTCTTTACATATCAGGCAGCTTTTCCCATCTGCTCCCTAAATTCTAGAAGGGAGAAGTCCACTGTTACACTGGCCTGAATGAGAACCATCAACAACTCCTTCATTCAAACAATGTGCATGCTACAATTAGAGCAGACTGGCGCTCTTGCTGTAGAGGACTTCAACCAAGGTCTTTCTTCCAATAAACCATGGCTGGCACATGAGCAAAATAACCAAAAGAAATGAGCTAGGACAACATTTCTTAAAATCTATTCACCCACCAGGGGATGGACTGCATGCAGACTCACTAATCAACAGAGCTGCCATCCTCAGCCCAGCTAGCAATAAGTAACAAAGCTAGTCCTCGGAAAGCAACGACCTCTACAAACACAGAAGCCAGGGGGCCAGATTCTGCCCTTGGTTACACCCATGACATTCCACCGGTGTCAATGAAAGCACAAGAATTTGGCCCCTTATCTTAGGCCATGATAGAACCAGAGAAGTGTGGTCAAGAGACTTCTCTGCTCAGATAATTAATTGCTCCACCAGAATTGCTCCTCACAGTGTATTCTCCCTGGCTTTACCTAAAAAGATATCTATCTATTTCAAAGATGCACAGATCTCACTCAAAGGTAAATTTTCCTGACATTGAGCCTGAATTTACATATTGGGTTGAACAACATGTAGATTTTTAGTACATCCTACTGCAATAAGGAGACAGCAGAAAGGCTCCACTCTGGCCTAAATCCAGTCAGTTGTCTGATTATGGGCCAAATCCTGCTCTTACAAGCATTCCCACGGTTTTCAACCAGATTCCTGGTGTGAACAGGGACTGCAGAATCAGGCCCTCAGAGCGCCTCCAGTCAGACTACTCCGTAGTCAGACACTGGTTAGGATATTTTCATTGAGATAAAATTGGCCCTTTTTTTCTTCGCTCCATTTCCCCAGAGCCAATCGCTCAAGATATCATGGAGGGAGTGACTGACATTCCATGAATACTTGATTTAAACAGTTACGGCAAGTTTAGACCTACTTCACCATATCAAGCATTCAGGTTTTAATAGCCTGTAATCAGCACAGCCTTTCAGACCTGTGCAGCATTAATATTCCTATAGTCGACCAAGCTTGTTTAAAAATAGAAGCTTTCTGATTTTCCTGCAAACAGCAGTAACTAAATGGGGGGGGGGAGGGGGGCGGAAATCAGTCTGTCATTACCAGAGAGAGAATGTGAAGCATCATCTTAAAAAAAAAAACT
Organism: Natator depressus; assembly: GCF_965152275.1. Classification (NCBI taxonomy): domain Eukaryota; kingdom Metazoa; phylum Chordata; order Testudines; family Cheloniidae; genus Natator; species Natator depressus. The sequence continues at coordinate 79,688,893 of NC_134242.1, read as the reverse complement.
GCTCCGCCCAGTTATTGCATTATATTAATTCTTATTATATTTTGAAATATTATTCCTAATAAATGTTAACATGTAACCTACACCATAAGCAAAGGCAGACATCTGAACATACAGACTAACAGGAACCTATGAGTCTGATCTTGTAAACATTACTCACATGAGTAAATCTGACTTGTGCAAGTTTTCCTGTTGGTTTTATTGGGACTACTCACATGAGCAAGGGCTGCAGGCTTGAGACCTCAAGAAAAGGTCCAAAGCCCATGAAAGCCAATGGAAATATTCCCCTTGACTTCAATGGGCTCTGGATCAGACCCTCCGTAAGTAAAATACAAGGCCTGATTCTAATGCTATTTACACCAGTTTAAACTAGGAGTCACCTCACTTAAGTCAGTAGAGTTATCCAAATGTAAACTCAGAATGAGGTCAGAATCTGGCCCAGTCTAGGAAGTATCTTATTTAAAAAAACTCATTACTCTCTCCCATAATTAATGTGCAATGATTTCTTTATATTACTTTATGCTGTATGGTTTGTTGCAAATCATATATGGACTTTGCTCAGTTTGGGTCCTCTGACCATTGGAATTCAAATGACATTGGACTGTAATGCCTAGAAAGCGTACACTTTTAAAAAGATCTCTTTCTCTTGCAGGTAGTTGCTCAAGAGAGTGGCACAATGTATTATTTACAATCTGTCGGAGTGCAGAGGAAACCCAATTCATTTGCAAGGTTGGGTCCTTTAACATTACAGAGTGTTTGATTAGGGTTAGATCAATATCTGTGTATAGCCACAGTGCACGAGTCTGATTCCACGACCGTCACACACCCGAGTAATGTTTTATGGGATTACTCGGGTGCGTAAAGTCTGCTGGGGTGAGTAAGGACTGTGGCATAGGGCCCATTCATGTGTATGTGGCTGTCCTGCTGATGGGTTTAAACTCTTTTTTTCAACGGCGTACCAGCACTTTCAGATCTTCCCACGTGCGCGAAGTCTATAAACCATACCCCTGAAAACAGATTTCTATTGACCCACGAATCTCTCAAAAACGAAAAGAAGGAGAGAGAATCCGTCATGCTTAAAGCAAAAGGCTAAGTTAGTTCATAACCCGCTAACACCCTCACTCTGCCCCTGTCTGCCTGGAGCTCAGGGGGGGAAGCCACCGCACCTCACACGCTTCAGACTCAGCCCCCCAGCCCAGCCCCGCACCGCCACCGCTCTGAGCCCGGCGCCGCTGGGCAGATCCTTGCTCCTTCCGCGACCAGGACAGTCCTGGGGCACCCAGACCCCGCTGGAGGTGCCCCGGGGCTGGACTGGGCTCGCTGAGGGTTGGGATGTGCAGGTTTGAGGGTCTGATCCGGAGCCCACTGCAGCTAGGGAAGGGGGAAAGGAAAGTCGAGAGGGAGCCACTGCCTGGTTCCCCTCCCCCCCCCCCCCCCAGCCTTTGCATTATCCAAGCGTCAGAGATCAAAGTGTCCGGGGAGATCCCACGGGCTGCGCTCATTCGTTTGCAAAGAGACCCGACCAAGGAGAAGTTGTGTGAGTCTGTCACGTTCAGGGCTCGGCCGCGGCCGGGCAATGAGGCAGGGGAAGGGAAGCATTACCTTGTCGCTGGCAGAGCTCTCCCGCACACGGCCCCGGCAGGACCAGGCGAGGTTGTTGTCAAACACACAGGGACCGCGGCCGGCGCCTGGCTGCTTCTCATCCCACAACAAGAGCCGCACGAGTTCCTCCCAAGAGCCGCCTCTCAGCCTCCTTGCGGGTGCTCCAGGTTTCCTCTTCTCCCGAGCCTTCCTGCCGTCTGATCCCGGCCAGGCTCCCGCAAAGGTCACTGTCGGGAGTTGGACTCCGCGTAGGGAAACGTAGGGAAAGTTTCTTTAAACTAGAAAACAAGGAAGCAGCCTCATAGATCCACTCAGTAGTTGGCGTTTCCCAAAAGATGGCTCACACTTTTCCAGGTAACACACACACACAAGCAGATCCTTTTGCAGGCTCTCTCTCTCACACACACACACACAAGCAGATCCTTTTGCAGGCTCTCTCTCTCTCACACACACACACACACAAGCAGATCCTTCTGCAGGCTCTCTCTCTCACACACACACACACACACACAAGCAGATCCTTCTGCAGGCTCTCTCTCTCACACACACACACATACAAGCAGATCCTTTTGCAGTCTCTCTCTCTCACACACACACACACACAGAGAAGCAGATCCTTTTGCAGGCTGACACACATGCACACACACAGAAGCAAATCCTTTTGCAGGCTCACACACACACACACTGAAGCAGATCCTTTTGCAGGCTGCAATCTGTTGGAAGATGCAGAAGGGACCCAGCAAAGGGAGAGGGGAGGGGTCTGAAGTTCAGGCGGCTCTTGCTAAAGACAAACCAGGGCAGTCTAGAGCGCACCCAACAATTAAAAAAAAACCACCAAACACTTCAGCAGTGATCCTTCTGCATGTTCAGAGGTCAAGATCCAGCTATGTCTTGCCTGTTGTGTGTATATGTGTGTCTCAGCAGCTGCCAAGCCAGGACTCTGGGCTGCTTCCCCTCCACGCTGGCTTTTGTAGCCAAGCTTCTACATGTAACACGGGGCATGTCATCTAGCTAATTACTAAACTCCTCAGAGAAAACTGCTACTTGCTGTCAAGAAAGAAACTTCCTGCCACTGAAAGGGGGAGCCTCTCAACAACAACATCATGGGTTTCTCTTTAAGTCTTGTTTTGATCCCAATATGCAAGGCAAAGTTTGAAGGAAATTCACTGCCCTGTTCAAGGTCAGACTCTTCTTGGCGACTTACGAAAGCTGCAAAATATTTCCCGGTGATCAAAAAAATCAAAAGAAATGCTGAGACTTCTTCATCCATGCTCTCTCTTTAAAGGGTTTTTCTATTTGGAAAAGAACAATACAAGGTCTAGCAACCATTTCATTTGCAATGAGCCCTGTTATACCCATCCTCTGCTTTGCATCTCCAGAGCATCGTTCATCCAACCACGTCAAAGTACTTTACAAAGCTGAGTCAGTGCCTTTATGCCCCATTTGTAAAATGGAGAAACTGAGTCAAGGGACGATTAAATGATTCATCCACAGTAAGTCAGCAGCCAAGCCAGCAATACAAAGCAAGTCTCCTGACTCCCAGCCCATTGCTTTGGACACTAGGCAATGTTCCTCTGACAGTACACAAGTACAAGGATTACAGCTAAAAGTCCAGTGAATGACGCCAAATTCATACCCAGCACAATACATTTAAACCATTCTATTCTACTCCACCATGTACAATAGCTGAATGCAGACCTGATGTACCCAGGCACACTTCCACTGACTTCTGTGGCGTGGCATCCACTCACACCACCATCACAATACCTCACACTTACCTTGCCCATGCAATGAAATCAATGGCGCCGCTCTGATTTTTCACTGATTCATCAAACAGTTTTGGTTTCAAGAATTCTCCCAGCTTGAAAAGTTCCAAAATTGTCAAAATGTCCTGGTTCAACTTTTCCACAAGGAAAAGTTTCAGGGTTTGATTCAAAATGACTTTTCATTTTGAAATGTTAATACATTTAGACTAAAAATGATTTAAAAGAAAGACAAATTCCAAAATTGAAACAAACAAAACATAGTGTTTGACCTGAGCAGATTTCTTTTTAAATTATTATTATTATTATTCACAAAAAAATTCAAGATTTCAATTTTTTCCTCATTCAGGCCAGGAAAATGTTTTGAAATCTCAAAAAAAATTGCAGTACTGGAATATCATTTCAGACCCAGCCCTCATCACAAGTCTCAACTCAGCTCAATGTTTACTGTCATAGAATCATAGAATCATAGAATATCAGGGCTGGAAGGGACCCCAGAAGGTCATCTAGTCCAACCCCCTGCTTGAAGCAGGACCAATTCCCAGTTAAATCATCCCAGCCAGGGCTTTGTCAAGCCTGACCTTAAAAACCTCTAAGGAAGGAGATTCTACCACCTCCCTAGGTAACGCATTCCAGTGTTTCACCACCCTCTTAGTGAAAAAGTTTTTCCTAATATCCAATCTAAACCTCCCCCATTGCAACTTGAGACCATTACTCCTCGTTCTGTCATCTGCTACCATTGAGAACAGTCTAGAGCCATCCTCTTTGGAACCCCCTTTCAGGTAGTTGAAAGCAGCTATCAAATCCCCCCTCATTCTTCTCTTCTGCAGACTAAAAAATCCCAGCTCCCTCAACCTCTCTTCATAAGTCATGTGCTCTAGACCCCTAATCATTTTTGTTGCCCTTCGCTGGACTCTCTCCAATTTATCCACATCCTTCTTGTAGTGTGGGGCCCAAAACTGGACACAGTACTCCAGATGAGGCCTCACCAGTGTCGAATAGAGGGGAACGATCACGTCCCTCGATCTGCTCGCTATGCCCCTACTTATACATCCCAAAATGCCATTGGCCTTCTTGGCAACAAGGGCACACTGTTGACTCATATCCAGCTTCTCGTCCACTGTCACCCCTAGGTCCTTTTCCGCAGAACTGCTGCCTAGCCATTCGGTCCCTAGTCTGTAGCGGTGCATTGGATTCTTCCATCCTAAGTGCAGGACCCTGCACTTATCCTTATTGAACCTCATCAGATTTCTTTTGGCCCAATCCTCCAATTTGTCTAGGTCCTTCTGTATCCTATCCCTCCCCTCCAGCGTATCTACCACTCCTCCCAGTTTAGTATCATCTGCAAATTTGCTGAGAGTGCAATCCACACCATCCTCCAGATCATTTATGAAGATATTGAACAAAACCGGCCCCAGGACCGACCCCTGGGGCACTCCACTTGACACCGGCTGCCAACTAGACATGGAGCCATTGATCACTACCCGTTGAGCCCGACAATCTAGCCAGCTTTCTACCCACCTTATAGTGCATTCATCCAGCCCATACTTCCTTAACTTGCTGACAAGAATACTGTGGGAGACCGTGTCAAAAGCTTTGCTAAAGTCAAGAAACAATACATCCACTGCTTTCCCTTCATCCACAGAACCAGTAATCTCATCATAAAAGGCGATTAGATTAGTCCATCCTACCTCTCCGATCTCCCTTCTCAGACTACACATTATTTTGTTTTTGCCTAAATAAATATTTTGCTCACAATAAGGAAAGTCTCTGAAAAGAAGAGTGGTTTCACATGCTGCTTTTATCTACACTCATGTTGGAGTGTGTTTGTCCTGATAAATAAGTGATCTGATGGGAGAGAGCAGAAAGAACTATTTCTGTTTCAAAAAACATCTCCAAGGTTTGATAAGTCCAAATAATAATAATAATAATAATAATAATGGGGGGAACAACGCATTATTTAGGCAAGCGTTAGTGATTGTCATTGCTGGTTTTTTGTTTCATTTAATTGTTGTTTTAAATTATATTGATGTGTTTTACAGGAAGAGGCAGGTGGATGCCATAGAAATAAGATGTATTAGTGTAATTAATAAGATAATGATTCGTGATCATCATGATAATCTGAGATTCTACGATTTGATGAAATTCTGAGTATCTCCTCAATTACTCTATATAGTGATAAAGTCTTTTGGATTTTCCATCCTGCTTTTTATTTTTTCTCAGATGCACTGAATTTCAAGTGTTTTATTTAGCTATTTGCTGCACATGGAGTGCTAGGGCCCCACCCTGCCTTTTATATCGTCACCATCCCCAGCATATGAAAGATTATTCTGAGCCAGAAATTAGCCATAAATGCTACAAGTGCTTATCCATTTATAAATTTCCAGTCTTTCTTCCATATTTACAGAGCTAAGTGCCATTCAAACATGGCTTGATTACACTGAAGACAGTACCATTCATCAGCATGACAGACCATAACAGAGCTCAGGGAACTTCGCTATTTAACTTTCTAACCCCAGAAACATATCAAAATCTGGACAAGCAGGAGACAGGTCCAGAAAAGGAGATCAGTGTTTGAAACTGTGTGTGCAGTCAAAATTTCAGAAGAGTGAAAGGTGTGTGATATCAGATAGGAATCATTACATTTGGTTTCAGGAATAGATGACAGCTCATTTATCTATATTCATTATGGGGAAAAATCCATTCTTGAATGAATGAATGGGAATGACTGATTGCAATGGGGACATGGTGTGGCAGGTACTGTACCAACTTCCTGACATACACTTCAACCCTAATTCGCAGAAAACCTCCTGTTCCAGTTCTGAGGCTTCAAATGCACCTCAGTCAGGATCTGACGCAACCGAGTTTCTCTTTCCACACATCCCACCATCAGCACAGCTCTGCCAAGGAATCACACTCCTGAACTGTGGCACACCTTGTCATACCAGTCCTGAGCCTTTCTTTCATGGAGGTCTTCAATGAACTTCACTCCTGCCTTGCATTACCTTACAACAAACTCTTCTACTCCTGGCCTCCTCTCCTCTGTAGCGCTGTCCTCTGGCTTTCAGTCCTGCGGCTTCATCTCAAAATTGGCCTAGCAGTTACTATCTATGGTCCCCCAATTCAGACACTGAAGTCAATGGGACTTATGTGCATCCTTAAGTACCTTCTTTAATCAGGGCCATGCACTTAGCATGTAACATCTTCAAAGTACTTTACAGACATCACCTGCTTTAAATGTTTCCATTATTTTGGCAGGGATCATCTTGTCTTTCATCGTGCAGATCCATTCTGGAAGCACTAACTCAGAAAGAATTGGCTAGGGACCAGAGTTTTCCCATTAACTTTGGTGCTTCCAGCCAGGTGGTGCCAGCTGCAGATCACAGGAGCTACACCACGCCCTCAGATCACTTCTTCCTGGGGCAGGGCTCCTCCTCCCCTTTGCCAAAGCAGTCTCAGGTTGCTTCTGTGCTTCATTCACCCTGGCAGGCTGGTATTTCCACCCCAGCCCTGCCTCAGACCCAGCTGGGGCAGTGAACAGCTGAGTGTACCGAGGTGAAAGATGGATTCCTCCCCACATGCTAGTACAAGAATACGCACGGCTGGCTGGTTTCTGTTGCTGATGTTTGGAAAGGCACAGAGGTGGCTTCTGGGGCTTAATGCCTTGCTGAAAGTTGCACCCTCAGCAAAATAACATTGTATGACCTCACCGTCATTTGCACAAACATGCAAGGGTTTAGGGCCCAATACTTCCCTCACCAAAAACTGCTCTAAAATTGAATAAGGGTAAAATCAATGAGGTTATTAACATGAGCCAGGGTTTGCAGGACAAGGGGGCTCAGGGACCAGGTCCTGCTTCAGCTAAAGCTAATGGCAAAATGTTCATTGAATTCAATGCAAGCAGAAGCAGGGTCTTAGAAAATCTAGTCATCTTGTTTCTTTTCTTAATAATCTGCTGGGGTAACCGGGTTCCTCACCCCCACCACATTGTTGAGCATTCTAAAGCTGTCAAGATTTCACAGTTTCGTTTCAGTAAAAACAAACCACCACTTTGGATTTGGTGCAATCTTTTTTTACACCAGTCTTCAGACTGTCCCAATGACGCCACCAGTAAAATCAGCGCTGCAGAGTAAATATATTGGGCCTGATTACTCTCAGTTACACTGGTATGAATTAGGTGTACTGTTGTTTAATGATAATTCCTCTCTCTTTTCATCAGTAGATCTCAAATCGCTTTAAGAAAGGAGGTATCATTATTCCCATTTTACAGTCAGGGAAACTGAGTCACAGACAGCTGAAGTGACTTTCCCAAAGTCACCCAGATAGAGGTGGGAACAGAACCCAGAGACTCAGTCCTCTGCTCTATTCACTAGGCCACATGGTCTCCTTTAAAACTAATTGGTTTACTTGGTTGAATTAATGTAAGTGGGATTTGGCCTAATATCTCACTTCTAAATAAAATTAGGCAGAAAACATATTTTCCACTTTGTGTCTTTAAAGGTAGTATTTTGTTTTCTTGGAGAAATGAGATAAGACCTGACAGCAACAGGATTTTAACTCTTTACAAAGAATTGCTTTAAGGTCACTGCATAGACCCAATAGAAAGGGAGACGATCTGTGACAGCATGCTCACTAGGAAGGGAAGAGAGGAATTTGCTCTCCTCTTGCAAGATGACATCTTTCTCCAGAGACATCTTTAGCTCTGTAATCTCATATACATGCTGCACAGTCATTTAAAAGAGACACAGTCTTGTGAAAAAACTATATATTCCTAAAAAGCAATTTTCCTTATCTGTGTTATGAATAATATCTTGGATTATTAAACCTGAAAGAACTTTTAAAATCTAACCTACTTTTCACTAGGTAGGCCTTTTACACTTTGTGTTTCTCACAAATGAGAATACATCACTTGATTTGACTTTAGATTATAATCAGTTTTTAGTCAATTTCACTTTTAGGTCCTCATGCACCAGCACAAACTCCAAAGGCAGGACTACAAACATTACGGGGGAACATTTCTTATAATTTATAAACAAATGAATTTTGTTTTTAAAATTTACAGTGGAAACAGAATAATTTCTAATTGGGCATGTAAACATTGGTTTTTACTAAATCTGAATTTTGAGCCATCTCTAATCTATATATCTGTCTATATCTATAGATAGATATAGATATATAACAGGACAATAATAATAATAAAAACAAATACATGTTGAGGGTTTTTATGTTTGCCTTCTGGTTTTTAAGTCTTTAGGCTTATGTCTTCTGGCTGATCTCTGCAAACGTCAGTGTTAAAACTGTTTGGTTTGGGGTTTTTTTTTAATGAAAGCTGTAATTCTCATGTAACCAAATGATTCTAAGAGCTGGGGCTTTAAGAAAACCACCAAATATCATGAGACTCACAAAAAAAACTCATGAGCTGGCAACACGTTGGGTGTGCACACCCTCATCAGGTACTGAACGGAAAGGAGTGCAAGAAGCTGCCAATTGTCAGCAGGACTTATGTTTAGAATATCAGTTCTTACAGTCCATCAACCACCTACATATTAATTTCATGTTAGGCCAGTTTCACATAATGAAGTTCCTAGTGCTTCTATCATTGGCAATGACTAATATCAGTGGTTTGGGACTAACAAAACTGTGATTGTGTGCAATTCATACATTGATTGTAGGGCGAGATTCTCAGCTGGGGTAAATCAACATATCTTTATTGACTTCAATGGAGTTACAACAATTTACATGAGCTGAGAATCTGGCTCTATAAATTGTGACCAGACGGGTGAACATTATGATCTCCTACTCTGACCTCCTGTATAACACAGGCCATGTTATTAATTACATGAAGTAACAGTTCAGTATGTAATTACCTTCCCCACCAGTGATCACAAGTTCTCAGTTTCATCAGATAAAGCTAACCCAATTCTTCACTGGGAATTGAAGGATCCCAACATTTCACAGGCTAAGGTCCTGCAGTTGCAACTAACAAGAAACAACTTGAAAACCTTATCTGTTGTATTCCAGAAATGTTACAAAACCCTTTGACTGTATTTAGAGAGCTGCTAAAATCTTTTCATATGATTGGGACTATAAAACAGTTTATTAATAATGAAATGATTGGTAATAAATAAGAGTCCTGGTCTGCTTCCACTAAAGGTAATGTGAGTTTTTCCATGGACTTCAGAGCAGGCAGGATCATGTCCATTTATCAACAGCTAACTCACAGTAGGTATCCAACTTAATATAGCGTTTCCCTAGCCTTAGAACAGGAAATAACTAAATTACAAAAGTAATGACCAGTCCCCCCATTATTAATCCCAGCAATTCTTCTCACAGACAGAGGATTATGGGTCTCACAGGGCAAATCAACTGCAAGACCAGATGAGCTTCCTCCTGAATCTCATCTTAGATTTGTCAAAAGATTAGCAAACCTACTGTGTGACCTTGAGCTCCATTTTGGGTGAACTCAGATCCACTTTCAATTGAACCTGGGGCCAATATATTGTGTTGCTTCAAATCCTTGGAAAATTGGCAGTTCCCAGTGGCCCTGAGGCGAGTTTAGGTGAAGTTTAATGGTTTCAAAATACTGCAAGTGAACTTCCTAGAGCTTCCATAACCACCATCATCACGCTCTGAAATCTTCCCAAATTTTGCAGCTGCCTTGGGGCTGAGGGTGGAGCTAGGGCTGACCATGACCAGCTAACACAACCTGTCCTGTTTACACTAGGTGCAAAGAGCCATTTAAAATTGTGTTAGTTAAAATGTGTTTGTTAACACAGTCTAAAAAACAACCCATTTTTCTAGCTTAGTCTAGGCCATGCTCTCATACTGTGCAGAGTCCCTCCTTCCATGTCCTTATTCTACAGGTGGTTTAACAACTTGGGGTTGATTTTTCTTCCCACACTTTCCCCTTACCACATTTTTTCTTTATTCCTCGACTCTTTCCCAGGCAGATATGTCTCTTAAAATTGTGCTGTTCCTTTCTGGTGCTGTCTAAACACAGCTCCTTTGATATCCCTGAAGTCAGAAAAAATAAAGGAAATAAAAGAATGAAATAGAGGGGAGTTAACTGCTCTTGGAAACCCAAACAAGCTTTCTGGCAAGGCTCAGGCATCAGAGAAGTGTCTGTGCTTCTGCAATAAAATCAGCCTTACTACTCCCTGGTTATCGGCATAGTGTCTATAGGAAGGACTGACCAATCGCAATGCAAAAGCTGCTATTCCTAGCTAAGGAAATCTCTTTGCCTTTATATTCGTATAGGGTACAGAGAGGGGCCCAAGTTAGGTGAGGAACCAAACTTCCTCAGTGTTAAAGAAGCTTCAGATCTAGGGTCTCAATCTGAGGCCATTTCTAAATCCCATAAAATAAAGTTGTGCTTTTTCCCCCTATCCAGAATGCCAAAAATGTTAACCCCATCCTGGTCCCAGAGTCTTTTCACGTGTTGCATTTTCACCGAGTTAACAAGCATGCAGGAGCCTTAAACTGGATTTTTTATTCACACAAACTCACCCAGTGTAACAGCTTTACCATCTTGTTATTGTCCTCTCCCCGCCTCCTGACTCCTGCCTTACACTTCCCCTAGTGGTCTCCAGCATACATTGCCTTTACATGCTCCTTTCTTCATGTACCTCATCCATCATTTTTATTACTTTTGGTACAAACATTTTCAAATGAGTTAGGCCCCCAACACCCATTGACTTTCGATTAGTTGTGCACGTAATTTAAATATTCCACTCTTTGGGGGCAAGGACTGTCTTTTTGTTCTTTGTTTGCACAGCATCTAGCACAATAGAGTTGTGACCCATTGCTGGAGCTCCTAGGTGCTACCACAACACAAATAATAATAAATAGTTTAATCATTCACCTTCAGCCTTCTCCCTCCCCCCACCCTTTCCCCACTACACACCCACAAACTGTAATGTATGTATCTATGGAATCTCAAGTTTGTCTTCTGGAGTCTATACATCTCCTCATTTCAAAAATGTATCTCTGTATGGCAGACAGTAGCCATTTTGTTCTCCGAGTAGTTGTAGCCTGGGCAAAGGAGACATACACATGTGCTCCCCTTGAAAGATACTGCTTTCATCCATTCAGGGGACATAAAAGGCAATAAGAAGAGGATCTATAAATACGTTAGGAGCAAGAGAATGATGAAGGCAAGTGTAGGTCCACTACTTGGTGGGGAAGGAAAGCTAATAATGGATTACATCAAGAAGACTGAGGTATTTAATGCCTATTTTGCTTCAGTCTCCACAAAAGAGTTTGATTGTGACTAGACACTTACAACAATTAATATTAACAACAAGGGGGAAGGAACACAAGCCAGAATAGGGAAAGAACAGGTTAAAGAATAATTAGATACGGTAGATGTATTCGTGTTGGCAGAGCCTAATGGAATTCATTATAGGTATTTAAGAAACTAGCTGAAGCAATCTAGGAACCATTAAAGACTACCTGCAGGAACTCCTGGAGGATGGGTGAGGTGCCAGATGACTGGAGAAGGGCAAACATAGTTTCTATCTTAAAAGGGAAATGAGGACCGGGGGAATTAAAGACCAGTCAGTCTAACTTTGATACCTGGAAAGATACTGAAACGAATTATTAAACAACCAGTTTGTAAGCACCTAGAGGATAATAGGGTAATAAGTAAGAGCCAACACAGATTGGTCAATAATAAATCATGCCAAATGAACTTAAATTCCTTCTTTTACAGGATATTGGCCTAGTGGATAGGGGCAGGACTCAGTAGATGCGAATTACCTTGATTTTAGTGAGGCTTGTGACACAGTCCTACATGACATTCTCATAAACAAACTAGAGAAATACAGTCTAGATGAAATTACTATAAGTTGGGGTACACAATTGCTTGAAATACTGTATTCTAAGCCCTGGTCTACACTAGGACTTTAGGTCAAATTTAGCAGCATTAAATCGATGTAAACCTGCACCTGTCCACACGATGAAGCCCTTTATTTCGACTTAAAGGGCTCTTAAAATCGATTTCCTTACTCCACCCCTGACAAGTGGATTAGCGCTTAAATCGGCCTTGCCAGGTCGAATTTGGGGTACTGTGGTCACAATTCGACGCTATTGGCCTCCGGGAGCTATCCCAGAGTGCTCCATTGTGACTGCTCTGGACAGCACTCTCAACTCAGATGCACGATTGTTTGCCGTTGCTCTGATGCAGGGAGGGGCGACTGACGACATGGCTTACAGGGTTGGCTTACAGGGAGCTAAAATCAACAAAGGGGGTGGCTTTACATCAAGGCTTTACATTTCAGGCAGGACTTCACGGAGGGTTCCAATAAGAAATGGTGCACCTAAGTTATTGTTCTTATTGGAACAAGGAGGTTAGTCTGGCCTCTGATTGATACATGGCTAGATTTACCTCGCTGCACCTTCTCTGTGAGTGACTGCAGTGTGACCTAGAGGAATGAGTCCCCTAGACAGGGGCGGGGGGGGGGAGGTGGTTTGCAAATGAGTACAAAACAAATCTGGTCTATTTCTTGTTTTGATACACTCCATCTATCTTTTACATCTTTGGCTGGCAGCAGACAGTGCAGAAGGACTGCATGCCATCCACATCTCATGGCTGCTCGGCAGAAGATGGTACAGTACGACTGCTAGCCATCCTCATCTCTTGCCTGCCCGGCAGAAGATGATGCAATAGGACTGCTAGCAATCCGTATCACCTGCCTGCTCACCATAAGATGGTTCAATAGGACTGACTGCAGGACTAAAGAGAATGACTTGATCAAGTCACTCCAAATTTAGTCCCTGTGCCCATGTCTGCCCAGGTGCTCCTGATCGACCTCACACAGGCGACCAGGAGCACCTCGGACATGACGATGACGGCTACCAGTCCTATTGCACCATCTGCTGCCATGAGGCAATGGGTTGCTACTGCTGTGTAGCAATGCAGTACCACGTCTGCCAGCACCCAGGAGACATACGGTGACAGTGAGCTGAGCAGGCTCCATGCTTGCCGTGGTATGGCGTCTGCACAGGTAACTCAGGAAAAAAGGTGCGAAACGATTGTCTGCCCTTGCTTTCACAGAGGGAGGGAGGGAACGGGGGCCTGACGATATGTACCCAGAACCACCTGCGACAATGTTTTAGCCCCATCAGGCATTGGGATCTCAACCCAGAATTCCAATGGGCAGCGGAGACTGCGGGAACTGTGGGATAGCCATCCACAGTGCAACGCTCCGGAAGTCGACTCTAGCCTTGGTACTGTGGAAGCACTCCACTGAGTTAATGCACTTAATGCACTTAGAGCATTTTCTGTGGGGACACACACACTCGAATATATAAAACCGATTTCTAAAAAACCAACTTCTATAAATTTGACCTAATTTCGTAGTGTAGACATACCCTAAGAGTAATTTTCAATGGTTTGCTGTCAAACTGCAAGGACGAATCAAGTATGGCTCGGCAGGGGTTTGTCCTGAGTCTGGTACTATTCCATATTTTCATTAATGATTTGGATAACAGAGTAGAGAGTGGGAGTACTTGTGGCACCTTAGAGACTAACCAATTTATTTGAGCATAAGCTTTCGTGAACTACAGCTCACTTCATCGGATGCATACTGTGGAAAGTGTAGAAGATCTTATTATATACACACACAAAGCATGAAAAAATACCTCCTCCCACCCCACTCTCCTGCTGGTAATAGCTTATAAGGAGAGTGATCACTTTAGATAAGCTATTACCAGCAGGAGAGTGGGGTGGGAGGAGGTATATAATAAGATCTTCTACACTTTCCACAGTATGCATCCAATGAAGTGAGCTGTAGCTCACGAAAGCTTATGCTCAAATAAATTGGTTAGTCTCTAAGGTGCCACAAGTACTCCTTTTCTTTTTGCGAATACAGACTAACACGGCTGTTACTCTGAAACCTGTCATTATGCAAGAGTAGAGAGTGTGCTTATAAAATTTGAAGATGACACCAAGCTGGGAGAAGTTGCTAGCACTTTGGAGGACAGAATTACAACTCAAAACAAATTAGAGAAATTAGTCTGAAATCAACAAGATGAAATTCAATACAGACAAAAGCAAAGTACTTCACTTAAGAAGGAAAATCAAATGCATAACTACACAATGGCGGATATCTGGCTAGATGATAGTACTGCTGAAAAGGATCTGAGGGTTACAATGGAGCACAAATTAATATGAATCAACAATGTCATGCAGTTGCAAAAAGGCTAATATCATTCTGGAGTGTATTAACAGGAGAGTTGTATGTAAGACACAGGAAGTAATCATCCCATTCCACTCGACCTCAGCTGGAGTACTGTATCCAACTCTGGGTGCCAACACTTTAAGGAAGAAATTGGAGAGAGTCCAAAGGAGAGCAACATAAATGATAAAAAACTTAGAAAACCTGAGCTATGGGGAAAGGTTAAAAAAAACTGGGCATGTTTAGGCTTAAGAAAAGAAGAATGAGGGGGGACCCGATAACAGTCTTCAAATTTCCTAAGGGCTGCTCTACAGAGGACCGGGATGGATTGTTCTCCGTGTTCACTGAAGGCAGGAGAAGAAATAATGGGTATAACCTGCTGCAAGGGAGATTTAGGGCAGATATTAGGAAAAAATTTCCACTATAAGAATAGTTAGGCACTGGACTAAGTTACTAAGGGAGGTTGTGGAATCTGCATCATAGGGGGTTTTTAAGAACAGATTAGGCAAACACCTGTCAGGGATGATCTAGGTTTACTTGGCCCTGCCTCGGTGCAAGAGACTGGACTTAAGATCCCTGCCAACCCTACATTTCTATGATTTTATATTTTCTTTAATCCAAAGTCAACTTAATTCAGGCTGAAAATATATGGTTGCCTTTTTGTATGGAAAAACATCAAACAAACCTACACCTTAATGCAAACCCAAACAGTGAACCTTTGGAGGGGTTTGGAAACTTTTGGTTAATGTTTCCCCCCACACACCGTTGTTCTGTTTTGTGCTCCTTTTTCACCTCCTGGACCCAGCTGCGATCAGAAATCCAGTCATACCAGGACTATGAGACATAACAGAATCGAAGAAGTCAGAGACAGGAGTTGAACTCATGAGGTCCCAGTTTGTGGTCTCAGCTCAAACCATGCCAGGACCCCAATTCAGCCAGGTACTTAGGCACATGCCTGTCTTTAAGTACATGAGTGAAGGAATAAGGGACTACTCATATGTTTAATGTCAGGCACATCCACTCTCTTGCTGAATCAGGGCCCTGTTCATGCAGGAAACCACCTGTTGCCTAGGAGCCATAAGCATAATTTATTTTGATTAATGTACTTGGGATTTATTGCCGCACAGTGTTTTGCTTTTGATCATCTACCCTAGCTGCCCTTCTGCCACAGGCAAAGCGAATACCACCACCACCACCATGGAAAGAAAAGGAGGACTTGTGGGGCCTTAGAGACTAACCAATTTATTTGATGCATCCAATGAAGTGAGCTGTAGCTCACGAAAGCTTATGCTCAAATAAATTGGTTAGTCTCTAAGGTGCCACAAGTACTCCTTTTCTTTTTGCGAATACAGACTAACACGGCTGCTACTCTGAAACCCACCACCATGGAGTTATCTGGGACAGCGGTACTCTCTTGTTTTCATTCAGACTCCAGCTGAACAGTCAATTCCCCACAGTCCATTGGTTTATGAAGAGATGAGGGTGGTTGGGGGATGTGGTGGAGAAACACCCTTCTGTGGAGTAACTCACTGAATCACAATAATTAACACCCTTGTTACTGCAGCAATGAATCACCATTTTTGCTTGTGTGTATTTTTTGCCCCTCTTCCAATAAGCCGAGTGAATTTTCTGTTTGTTCACAGGTGCCTTCTGTTCTTGCCCTTGGCTTTGGTCACTCATGAATATAGTTTTATGGTGAGAAAAATGTAAACCAAGGTTCTTGGAACAAGTAACAACATCAAACGTATCATAATAGCAGGCCCCTGTCTCACAAGGAGAGGGTCTGGGTAACCCATGACAAACCTAGAGGAAGTCAGATTGACTGAGGATGGAGAAATTTAGGGGAAGAGGGAAATGGACCAAACTCTTAAGGCAGAAGTTGACCACAGCTTATGTCACCGGTGCTGATTAATGTTCACAAGACTTTCTGTATGTTGCAGATTTTTCACTGCTGTAAATTCATTGCAAGTATTAATCCTGAGGTACTCACTGCACCTGGCAGTGGTGCTGACTATCTGTGTCACTTGCAGGTGATCACTCAGAAAGCACTTTCTTCTGTTTCAACTGCATGAGCCTCTCTGTGTTCCCCGCTCCCGCCTGCATCCTGGCATGTCACACTCTTCCTCTCTTAAAAAAGCAGACTTAGTTCCATCCATGACTCACAGAGAGGGCAGCCTCAGAACACATAGGTGTAAGCAGGATCCTGCCTCGGCAAGAAACAAACCTGCAGGGAAATAAACAAGAGGGCTTAGCATTTATATAACACTTTTCATGGCTGCATCTCAAAGTGCTTCACAAAGATTGCTCAGATTTGTTAGCCCTGTTTTAAAGGCAAACAATAATGAGTCACAGGAAGGCTTAGATCTGAATTTTCAGAAGTAGCCACTAATTTGGGTCCCCAGGTTTTTGGCTACCCAGCCAGAGATGCCCATAGCCTTATTTTCAGAGGTGCTGGGCACCCATTATTCCAGCTAAAGGCAAGCCCAAGGGGCCTCGAGTTTTACGCCCCAAAATCACTGACTAATTTTGAAAATTTTGGTCCTGAATTGAACATAATGGGCCCTTGGGGCCTTGAAAAGCTGTGAACCTGCCCCGGGTCACACTATGAGTGTGAGGCAGATTTCAAACTAGAACCCAGCTCTCCTGACTCCCAGTCCAGTGCACGTTCCACTGGACCATGCTACCTCTCTTACGTCCTGTTAAACTGCCCACTTGTTATCTATACATAGTTTATTTACCTCATCACTAAAAACACTGTTGGGGGGAGGGTGGATTGAGGTGCCGTATCAGGGCCGGATTATGACATTCTGAGGCCCTAAACTGCGTCAAGTGTAAGAGGCCCCATACCATAAAAAAATGAATTTATTATTTTCATAGAAAGGACATTGACTATATAAACACAAAGCTTTATATTTGCGTATATACAAAGGCAAAGTTGTAAAAATAGAATAATAATCTTCATTTTCAGCAGCCCTCCCTGTAATGATATCATGTCAGAAATAAATTTTAGACAAATTCTTTGAACTAATTGTGTATGTAAGTAAAGTAGAAGTAAACAATACAATATAAAAAATATAAAATAAAAAAAATACAGTAAAAAATACAATTTACTAGAAGAGTTCTCAGGAAATGGTTCCTCTCTGTTGGGGCATCTAAATTGTGGAATTCCTTGTCTGCATAAGGAATGAGACTCTTAGAGGATACAAGAGGCAATAGAGGATATAGGATGCAGATAACCCACAAGCTTAAAGCTCAACTATTAGTTCTATTGATATGAATTACACCCAGGTAATAAGAAAACCATCAGAAAATTGTATGAGGGTTGTATTTTTCCAATAATTTGATTTGTTTTGTTTTTTTAGAAGGTTATGCTGCATTACCTAATATTGGTACTAAAATTAGTAGCAGAAAGTTTTTATTGAAACCAGTAAAAACTTTAATTTAATAGTATAAATATTGAGATTTGTATATCTATACATCAACAAATAATATTGTGATAAACTCAGGACAGACAGCTGCAAGGAGGGGGTAGAAAACAGTCCCGGAAGGTTAAAAAGCCCTTCTCCCTATCAGCTGAAGAGGGGTGACTACAGGTCAATCAGGTTCACCTGAGAAGAGGGTTACCAGAGATCAATTAGGATCAGATGGGAAGGAATTACCTGAGGTCAGTTAAAAGAAAAGGAGGACTTGTGGCACCTTAGAGACTAACCAATTTATTTGAGCATAAGCTTTCGTGAGCTGTAGCTGTAGCTCACGAAAGCTCATGCTCAAATAAATTGGTTAGTCTCTAAGGTGCCACAAGTCCTCCTTTTCTTTTTGCTGATACAGACTAGCACGGCTGCTACTCTGAAACCTGAGGTCAGTTAGGATCAGCTGATTCCAACTAAGGGTTGCCTGAGACCTTTTTAAACCCTCCCCTGTTGAGAGAGAGAGAAGGTGTCATGCTGCCAGTAGGTTAGGAGCAGCCAGACAGTGAGCCTCACTAGGAGGGGAGGCTGCATTCCCTCCCATAAGGGAAAACAAGCCCAAAAGACTAGCAGAGAGAAGGAACGGACTGCCCCTGTGCAGCCAAGAGAGATCGTTTTTACCCAAACCCGTCTCGCCAAGGCTAAAAAGAGCTGAGGCTCGTGAGACCGAGAAGGTGCCTTGCCACACGATTTTTTTATATATATATAGTGTGTGTGTGTGTGTGCTGAAAACCTGTTGTTTTACCAGGATATTTCTGTGAAAGTTAGTGCTATTTTGTCTATGTTCTTACAGGAAAACTAGAGAAGATATACAATTTTTTTACACCATGAGAAAGAAGGGAAGTTATCCTTCTTTTCATATGAATAAAAGAAAAAATGTTGATTAATTTTGTTAGGGAAATACAAAATTTATCCAGACTAAATATAAAATATATTTACAAATGTTTATTCTGATTTAATTTTCACTATGAAACAATGAATTTGTGGGATTTTTCTTTTGCCATACTATAAAAATACAATGTATTATGCATAGATGTAATTTATAAGTCTATATAAGAATTTTTACATAGCATGCTACCTATTATCTTCGCGCTCCAAAGCTGCCCAGCAGAAAATCCCTGTCTTTTTTCTAGGCAGACATCTCTCTTCACGTTCGCTTCTCTATCCTCTATCTCTCCTCAGACCACTAATTAATCTCGAGTAAACACCTCGGACACACAGAGTGACAACAAGTTATATGCGCAAAAGAGGAAAAAGAATTTACCAGAAAAAAGACTGGCAATCTCTAGACGGGCATTGAGAAAGTGAGAAAAAAACTAGCCTGTATACAAGCAAATATAATGACTATTATAGGCTTTAATAGCTTATAAACCATATATGCACATAGTCTGAAATAACTTGCTCACCAAGTACTCCAAATATTTATTTATATATATATATATATATATATATATATATATATATACTTTCTTCACTTCTCTCAAAACCCTCTATTTATCCTTTCATCAGCACTCTCTGATATTTACTGTGAAGCTTCCTGAAACTAATGGAGGGAAGCCAACACAAATTTATCCTTCTCAAGATCCACTCGATCCAAGTCCATAAGACGATCACCTGCAAACTCAATCATGTGAAGCATGGGTAGTGGATGAAGCAGAAAGCGGCGTGCGCACTAAAACACAGAATTGTATGTATGTACAGATCAAAAGAAGAAAGAACACACTAATAGATCAGTATGAGTTTGGCAGGACGGCTTCATGACACAGCCATCTCCGACCTCACATTTTCCCCTCTTTTATCAGCAGTGAGATTATTTAAATGAGCTATGAAGGCAGAGTCTGAATTTTATCAGTAGCAACTGGCCAACAAAATGCTACCTTAGGAGACTGATAGCAGACTTACTCATAGAACTACTAATTTTACAAGTGCACTTATTGGGTTTTTTTCTCAGCCCTGGCCTCCCGCCTGTCAACAATGAACAATTAGTGAAGGGTATTTGTGTAGCCAGATGTGTATATTTTTGCCATATTTGAACGAATGTCTACATTTAGAGAGAATCTTCTTTTTCCCATATCTCCTTTATCAACTGATTTTGATAAAATTTGAAATGGAGTCAGTTTTTTTCTTTTTTTTAAAGTCCCCTCATATTGTGTAGCTTAGTTATTTTATACTTTAATCCAGCACTGTGCCTTATGCATGTGTGCCTTATATTTTCCCTTTTTCCTAATAGGGATGGGCAAACCACCCTGCAACTCCAATGCCCGAATCTCTGAATAAACCTGGAACTATCCTCCTCCCTCCTCACTAGCACCAGATAATCTCCTGCCATTCTGAGGTCCACCAGGGTGTTTTAAGATGCTTGAAAATCCATGCTGGGCCAGCTGCCATCTTCAGGTGTAACAAGTTCTGGGGCTTTCCCCAGAGTCATGGTGAGGGCAATGTATTCTGGGACAGCTCTGAACTTAGGGAGTTAGTGTATAAAATCTGAATACTGCAGCTGGCCAGAGCACAGAAGAGAAGCAAACCTGAGAGTCCTTTCCCGGATGGCAACACTAGGAAGGAGACCTCTTAAGGGTCAGTCAAAAGGACCGGTAGGATGAAGTAGCCAGTTGGGGTCAACGAGGAGGAACTGAGTCCCTGATTCAGCAAGGTACTTAAGCGTGTGCCTAATTTTAAACATCAGAGTCAAGAGGATGCTTTCATGCATGCTTGAAATTAAACATGTGCTTAAACGCTTCATTGAATTAGGTCCCGAGTGGACCCAGGATGGATCTGAAATAAACTACTTTGTGTGAGGTGAGGGAGATAGCGGTTGAGACATTTATGGGGACAGTGTGAGGTCAAGCAGGAGATGGGGATGAAGGTAGGACCTTTGTGGGTGCTATGGGGAGTTCAAAGAGAGGGTTCTGGGTGCGAAGGGCCCTGTCTCACACCAAGGAGAGAGCTGGAAGGAGGGGTCAGGAGCCCTGAGCGTGGGCAGCGAGAGGGATTCTAACCATTCAAGCAGATTTTAGCTCTCCCTTTGATAACAAATGGAGCCAAACCCTTCCACTCACCCCCCAGCTGAGGGCTAGAGACAAGAAGATCCTTCTCTGATCCTGTCTGGAGAAAGTACATTCCACAACTGCAGAGAAGCGTCGTCAGGAGGTTTCCTCTGACGCAAGACCAAGCCTGTCATGCATGTGAATATTAAAGTCACAGACAATCTGCTTACGCTCAAGATCACATGCCATTTTAAATGTATGTCTCAAGCCATCGGCTTAAAATATTCCATAAGAACCATCTTACCAAGGCAGCACAGCATAAACATCTCTGTTAAAGACAGAAGCCTATTAAATGAATACATTCCCCAGGCGCTCTACTTAAAGAGAGCTGTTAAATTATATGCAGGGGTTGCTGTATGGAGAACAGACCATTAGTTCATCTAGGCCAACGTCCTTCCTCTGGCTAGTAATGGCTAATACATAAGCTTCAGCAGGAGACAAAACCTCGCCCAATTATGCAACTTGCCAGATTGGCAATGGTGAGTGGGTAAGGTGGGGGGGGGGGAAGGGGACCCTATATTCCTGATTCCACCTGCTGATCAATTTATGCCATGAAGCACACATAGTGAGAGCCTCTGTCATTTTAACCTGCAAACTATGACTGCAGGAATAAACTTGCTAAAAGAACACTCTGGAGCATGGGAAGCTCTCCCAGTAGCCACTTGGGTCTCTGACTCAGGAGAACGCTCTCTGCAGTTCCAGTGTGAGAACTTGTCCCACGCTCACTCGCTCATTCACTTTGGGTGTGAGTGGTTTTACAGCCTGCACGTAGGAAATTAAACTGGAAAAATCTCTCAGAAATAAATGCACTGAACACACACCTTGCAGGGAAAGCATCAGCCCTTCCCCTCGGGGAAGGTAAAGGTTCTGTGCAGTCTGCCTTTCATTGTGCTTTGGCACATGTTCTCCGCCCCACTAGGGACCCAGCCCTCCTCCAGGCCATTAAAAAACTCCCCTCCATCTTCCCCACACCCACACCATGGACTCCACCTCCCTTCCCCCACTCCCTGCCTCGAGGAACCCCCTTCCTCATTCTCCCCTATCTAAGAACTTGCCTCACCCAGTCAACTCCACTAAGGAGCTCTCATACACAGTGAGGAACTGTATTGTCTCTTCCTCCAACCCCCAAATAAAAGTTCTCCTTCTCCACCTCCACTAAGGAAACCCCCATGCTCCTCTCTCTCTCTCTCTCTCTCTCTCTCTCTCTCACTCAGACACACACCCCCACACAGCCCTCAGCTTCCATCACCCAGAACTAAAAATCCCTCTTCTCTACTCCAACCCCCACTATGCACTTCCAGGGCCCATGTCTAGCCCCTGAGGATTGCTGTATCCTGGGATGAGGGGTTGGAGAGAGAATCAGGCCCCAGAAGTGCAGAGTGGAAGAATAAAGAAACATTCCCTGGTAGTAACTTCATTACTTTGCTTGGGCAACTTAACCTCACTGAATTGCTGTGTATCTAGCTATTAAAAGCATGCTAAACAGTGATTGGAGCAAACTCATGCTCTGGATTCTCTTTGACATGTTTTTCTGAGAGGATATCAGTCATTACCTCTTGATCAGCATTCAGCAGCACTTCAGCATCCAGAGGTCCCTCATGTTCCAAACTCCATGCACCTCTCAAAAACCCAAGGAGCCTTCTGACTGATTAGCTGTTCCTCCAGTGGGCTCATTCAGCTAACAATAGGGGTGCTTGCTTCTTCCACAATGCAAAAAAACTGGGCTGATAATATTCCCTCTGCAAAAAATGGGAATGATTTATACAAAATGCCATCAAGTCAGGGTCTGGGAATACACATAGCTGAAGAGTTTCTGCTCATTCATGGAGCAGAGGCTGGAAACCAAATTTTCAAGATCAAACTAGAAATGTTTTCATCCATATATTTATTTTATAAACTTTTATTAAACTTTCCTTGTCTGAATTTGCAACCCAAACACAGCACGATGTTAGCGCACAAGAAGCAGACAGGAAAATGTCTATAAACAAAAGTGAAATAGATTAATCTAATTTTACTGTCCAAGCTGAGAGAAAGGCACAGAGGAAACATGCAGAAGAGTCAATTAGATTTTTGAAAATTCATTTGTAATCATCCCTGCTCTGTGGCAAGGCCGTTTGCATTTCTGTAAGTATATAATTTCTTTCAACTTGACAACAGCGCTTTAAGCAAGCAGCAAACAAGGAGGAACAAAGATATGCCTAGCACTCCTTAAATCTTAAGTAGGGAGGTTTTTGGTGTTGTTTGACTGGTGCTCACCCAGGCAGTGTCTCTGAGATCAATATGCTTTGATCTATTGCACAAGACTCACGGGAGGGCACAGGGAAGTAGCCAATAGCCACAGGCCTAAAGGAGGGGAGAAATACTGTTAAGGCAACATGTGACAACAGTAAAAGGATTGAGGATGCCATTTCACTACTGACATTCCTTTGCTTCTTCTCCTTTTCTTCATTTCCCAGCTCAGGCAGGTCATCTGCCAGAGGCTGAGCTGCCTGGATAGTTTTTTTGGCAACCTCCCTGTAACAAAGGTGCAACACCCAGGAGTGCTCTTCCCCTCCCAAAGTCATACCCACCACTAGGCACCTCCAATATGCCAGGAAGCCTCCATGCGCCTATGGTGCTCATTCCTGCTTTGAATTAGCACAGAGATCAGCAGGTGATGAGTCTGAGCTAGCAACAGCTGGAGTGGAGAGAGGATTCTGGGTTTTTCCTTTAGCATTAGAAACTTGCCCCACCCGCCCTTTTGTCATACCTCCTTCGGCGTGTGCTCAGCCATTGACCTAGTTTAAGCAGCCTGGCTACCAGTACAAACACGCACACTCATAACAGTATAATTTCCAGCACGGTAATGTGAAATGGCCCCAAGGAGAATTTTCCAGTCTGCATCACATGCGGAATGAGAGCTCCCCCCGGGAACGGACAAGCCAAAGGTCTAGCAGTAGCAACAGAGCGTAGGGGATCCCTGGTACTATCACCACACCGGAGCTTGGGAGCACCACAGATGTACAGTACAACCTGCTCTCTGGGAGAGTGAAACATGGACAGTATTGATGCTGATGGGCTCTGGAGCAAAATCTAAGCTTCCTCAGCCAAAGGAGCAAGTCAAACCAACGTGAGGCCTTAGGGGAGGGAGAGAGAGAGAGAGAGAAGTAAAAGGGCAAATTTGGAGATCCTAGCAGATACCTTCCCCTTCCCTTATCCCCCCCAAAAGTCCTGACACTAATGAGCCCTTCCTTCTGAACAGATTGGACACCATTTGTGCTTTGACCCAGGGGAGAGAGAGATAGGAAAAGGATTAATTGTCCTGGTACGTGAAGAGTCTTGTAAAAAGTAGATTCTTATCTGTAAGGCCAGAAGGGACTATAGGGCTATTCAGTCTTCCCCCTGCATAATCCAGGCCACAGAATTTCACCTACTGACAACTGTAAGCCCATAACTTCTGGCTGCACTACAGCATAGATTGTAGAAAGACACCCAGTTTTGATGTACAGACTGAAAGTGATGGAAAGTCTACCGTGTCTTTGCTAAGTTGTTCCAATGGCTAATTAACATGACTTACAGATTTGTGTCATATTTCTAGTGTGAGCATCCTAGCTTCAGCTTCCAGTTCTTCGACCTCATTGGTACCTGCTTTAAATGAGAGATAGTCCCAAACTAAATCTCTGACTCTGCACAGCTGAACATTTGGAAACATCCCAACCATCTACCTCAAATCCTGGAGTTATCAAAACCCATTCCATGCCTCAACCCATCTTTGGTTTACGCAACGTGCAATGGGCTGTCTTAGCCTGAAATTGTGTTCCTTATTGCCTCACTTGAGTATAACTCAATGGCTAGAAAATCCTGCTTGAAGGGGTTCCTCCCTGCATCCTCATGAAGACATATGTCCACTCAAGTTCTGAAGCAGATTACACAGAGAACAGAGGAATTACCAGAGCAAACCTGAACTCTGGAATGTGACATCCTATCTCCAACACTGGCCACTACCAGATGGTTCAGAAGGGGGTTCAAGATTGCTATTAGGGACACTTAACTGACATGAGGGGTTCAGATCTGAGCTTGTGTGCACAGGAGCTAAGGAACCACAGAAAACTGGTTTGTTCAGTCTCCCCAGCTCTGTGACTGACAGCTGTTTCGAGAACCAGAAAGCCAGCTGTGGTATCTCCCTGTATATATGCACTTGACAGGGATCAAGAAATGGCTTCTTCAGACACCAAACTGGTCTTCTGGTGATGTAAGTACAAAAGAGATTGCAAGTCTGGCGAATATGTCACATGCTGGCTCTTGTTGAAGGCACCATTTCTCGTTCTTGAGTAGACACTTCTGGATACACTTTTTGGCTGGTCAAATGTTAATGCTGAGTTTTCCAAAGGGATTGTGATGTTTGACCCCTAAGGGAACATATTGTGACATCAAAGCTTTCTGAAGGAATGAGACAAGACCACAGTGTCTAAAAACTGAACAGACTCCCAATGCAGCCTGAGCCCTAACACACCAGCGCCTGCCTCCCCTGGAGTTGGTGCCAGGCAGCATCACCCACAAAAAGAACACTCTCTTTCAATCCCATTCCCCCAGCCTGTCTCTCAAACCATGCCCACCTGCAACCCAGCTAATCTGAGAATCACAGAAATGTAGAGGTCATCCCCCCACACTGAGGCAGAACCAAATATATCTCGACCATCCCTGACAGGTGTTTGTAGACGCTGTTCTTTAAAATCTCCAGTGACAGGGATTCCACTACCTCCGTTGGTAATGGAGAAGAGAAGAGTAGTCCATTACAATATTATACAGACTGCATAAATCTCCGAATGATGCTTGTATTCTGTGTGAACAAATTTTGTGCTCTTCCAAGTGATGGACTACTCATACTGGCTTCAGGCAGACTTAGAGCAGGCTATCCAAACTCAGGACTCAGCCAATGCAACCTATCCTCTATAGTCCCTGGCATTATTTCAGTTCTGATTCTCCACACAACCTAGCCAATCACTGCAATGGAGCCTGACCTGCAGAACCCCGTATGGCTCTGCCAATGAACCTCAGGCTTCACTTGTGCTAATGCCAACCTAGCTCTCCTTTGCTCCACCCAAAACTCTGCTAAAGCACCTCAGACCTGGTCTGCAACATCATGAATTCAGAGATTCTCTAAAAGAAAGACTGATAACTGGGCCAAATTATAAATTATGCAATGCTTTTGTGACTCATATGCACAATTTCCATAGCATGAATAACACTCTCTGAAGCCTCCATTTCACGAATCACCATTTGGAGGCAGAATAATTGACAACAGTAGAAAAGGCAGGGCATTAAGGTTGTTTGGGAGAGGGATCCATACATGAGGCTAAGATGAGGCTCAGTTGAGAGGCGTGGGGATTCCAGTCCGGCAGTAGCTCCTCAGGCTAGAAAAGAAAGTATATCTATCTTATTTCATTGGTTCTTATTTACACACACTAGCATGTATGCAAGCACACACTCACACGCAATATATTTTATATATAAACACATTTGTATAACCCTAGATACACTCTATACAGTATGTGTGTGTGTATTTTTATTTGATTGAAAAGCCTCTGTATACTGTACCCAACAGTACATAATGGACCTTTTAATGCCCTATTTTATCTGCCTACTTGTTCTGTTGTTCACTGATCTATGCATCTTCACAGCAGCCTTTCCAAGCCACTGGTGCTGCCCCCCCGCCCCCATTCTGAGCCGTGTTTGTTTTGCCTTTGCTTTGGGCACCTAAGTGGAGTCATGAACAATAAGCTATGAACTCAATTGCCTGACTGAACTCCAGCATCAGCCACAGACAAGTGCTTTCAATCCTTGCCAGAGCTTTCTCTTGAGGAAAGAGGATTGGGCAGGGGGGGACTGTAGTGCTTTAGTGCAGATGCTCCTCCGCCAACAGGAGAAAGCTCTCCCATCCCAGCGTAGTTACTCCACCTCCCCAAGAGGCGTCAGCTATACCTATGGGAGAAGCTCTCCCACTGACGGAGTGCTGTCTACACCGGGGGTTAGGTCAGTATAACTATGTCACTCAGGGGTGTGGATTGTTCACACTCCTGAGTGATGTAGTTACCGGATATAGGTCTGTAGCGTAGACCAGACCTGGAAGACTGCATCCAGTTCTGGGGACCGCATTTCCAACAGGATATTGAAAAAACTGAAAAGGGATCAGAAAAGAATTGGAACAATAAATGAAGGTCTGGAATACATGCCTGAAAGTGAGAGATTTAAGAAGCTCAATCTATTTACGTTATCCAAGAGTCTACAAGCACCTACGTGAGCAAGAGATTTCTGACAGATGGCTTTTTAATCCAACAAAAAAAAACATCCCCTGGCTGGAATCTGAAGTTCGACTAGAAATAAGGCACACATTTGTACAGTGAGGGTAATTAACCATTGGAACAACTTACCTAGCATTGTGGTGGGTTCTCCATCATTTGAATGCTTTAAATCAGGATGGGATCATTTTCTAAAATGATGCTTTAACTCAACCGGAAGTTATGAGTTTGATGCAGAAATTAGAGTGAGATCCCATGGTCTGTGTTGTGCAGAAACTCACAGTAGATCACAATCATTATGGTTTCTTCTGGCTTTAAAGTCTATGAATCTATGATAGCCCCAAAAAGCTAGCATCATGGGCAGCACGTGACCCACCAGCTGGGGGAGGCTAGCCCCGAGCCTGGCCCTTCCACCCCCCCCCCGCCAGAGCTCAGAGCCTCCCCTACCATGGCCACAGGCCCAGTCCCACCCCAGGGTAGCCCCCCAGCCCTAAGGGAACACCGGCAGGGCGCGCGGCTCCAGCCCCTCGAGGCCCAGAGTACTGGGAAGATGGGTGGCATGTGGCTGCAGTCCCCTGCCCCGGAGCTCTGGGAAGACAGGTGGCGTGTGACCCCAGCATCTCCAGCCCCAGCCAGAGCATTGGGGACTGGAGCTTCACACAGGGAGCGGTGGTAAGCAGGGGGCGGGGCCCCACCTGGCTGTTTGGGAAGGCGCAGCCTCCCCCAGCCTATGCAACCCCCGCCCATGGCTAGCTGCATAGATCTTAGCAGCATAGTGGGGGCCTGGCCTTGTTCCCTTTCCTCTAGCGACAGCTGCAAGACTGGCAACAGGGAAGGGGGATTGGATGTGGAACCTCTATGCCAGCTTTACACCACCAGGGGAGTCCCCTATATTGGTGTGATCCTCCTGGAACCAAATACACGGGCTCAATGGCCAGAATCTACCTGTGAGACTTCACAAAGCAGCCATCTGAGATTCAAAGCACATTCCCCTGAGAACCTGGCATATGTAAAGACGTTTCTGAGAGACACCTAGTTTTCTTACTTTGTGCTGGCAAACTCAATGTTGCACTTTCCCCAGCAATAGGAGGGATTGTGAAATGATGGGTCTTCATCTTGACCTCACTTTTAAAAAGAGGTCATAGATACTGTGCTCCTCATTCTCCCAGAGAGAAATTACATGGCATGCATTCCAATAATTCCGAGGAGTTTATGAAGGCACAGTGCCCCAGCCAGAGGCTATATCTGTATGAGAAAGAGAAAGCCAGGCTCCCTTTATCAATCCCAGAGCGGGACTATTGTGTCCAAAAGGTCTATTGTAATTCCAGAAAATTACATTTAAAAAAGAAAAAGCGGTATGCTTTTTTCTTCCAGAGCAAAATGTTGCAATGGGGAATATATAGGAACTGGAGATGCTCTGATGTGCCGGAAACCACAAATCAAACTAGTAAGCACATAAGTGAACATACTATTTCTAGCCATAAAATGTGAACTGTGCTTAAACTGATGCAGTGAAGTCACCTTTGTCTACTCAAAGCCTGAAACAATAGCTCTAACAGGAGTGAACTGTTCCTTTCACCTCCCCACACGTTAATTTGGAAGCCAAACAAGGACCATTTAAATGCCAATATTATTAACTATTTCACTGCCAGACTCTTTAGCAGAAATATCCAGCTAGTGTGCATTTCCTACAGCTCAAAACTATCTCCAGCATCTTCCCAGTCATCCCCTTCTCAGATGACAAATTCTCCAGCTTCTCCCAGGCAATCTCGATGATGCACCCTCTGCTTTTTAATTTAAATAAGTCTGCTGCCAGCCTACCACACCAAAGTGCTGGAGAATGCAGGGAACTTGCAACAGAATCTAGATGTTGCACAGTACACAATTGTCTGCTAAAATGTGGTATTTCATATGCAATGAATTGGAAAAAGCATATCTGCCAGTCTGCTTTGGACACAGTTGCTTTAGCATTCCCCCAACAGGTGATATGCAGGGCAATTTTGCTAGCAGACAATCTCCCTTTCTTTCTGCTAGCAAGAGGTAAAGTCAGGCTACTCAAGTACGGCTGCTCTGGGCTCCAGTGTATCTGCACCAGCTCATCAAATACTCTGTGTCATGAAAAATTCATAGGGGCATCTTATCTTGGAAGCCATCTGCATGACTGGCAAGGCTCATCCATGCCTCAGAACATCTGTCCCATGGTTTGGGGACCAGAAGAAGTCTCTGTGAAAGGTACAGTTGCAGCATCACAGAGCGATGTGCCTGGTACAGTACTAGCCCAGCTGGCAGTATGGCCCACAGATCAGCTGCAAGAGCAACTTGGATTCCTTCAAGGTAACTCTGTCTGAGCAGTCAAGCTCCGTTGAGTGGAAGAAGAAGTTTTGCCATTGACTACAGCAAAACTAGGAGCTGGCCCACAATTCTCAATTAGCCAAATTCTACACTGATTTAGCCTCACAAAATCCAGCTAAGGCAAAGGCTTTACACAGGGTTCAATGTCTGGTCACTTTATCCCAGGTCCCATAATTCCTGTCCCAGTAGTTTAGCCCAAGAAAGCCTGTTAAAGGTCAGTTTTGCTCTTACTACTCAATGTCATAGCAACCATCAGCTGGACCATCTCAAGACAAGGCCAGGAAAGGAAGCAGCTCATCCAGACCCTGGAAAGCCACGGGGACATTCTTTGTCTCCTTTACTGAAAGAATCCCCCTTTCCTCTGGGATGCAGAGCTTTGGTTGGAGTCACCTTGTCCAAACTCTTCAGAGAGTTTCACAAGCAGGAAGCTCAGGACACAGGCTTTGTCCTAGCCATGCAGTGATTAGAGGTACTCCCTCCACGATGAACATTACAGTGAGAGGGAAATGAAGAAGAGGTGCTGCCTTTAAAGAGGGCATCAATAGTTCTAATTTTTTTTAAAAAAATCCATGGGCTCAGTCCATCCCTGGTCATTATAGTCAGTGGATTTTACACAAGGGATTGATTTGGACCAGATACTTTACTCCTCTCTCCCAAATCTTTCCTTACTGACTCTGTTTCTTCATTTACCTCTCACCCACACAGTCGTCAGACTGACATTAAGTCATTAGGTTGCAAGCCAAGGCAGTTTTCTTCCAAATCAACAAGTAATTGATTTTACTTTTTTTTTTTTTTTTTTTTTTTTACTTTTTACCCCAGTTGGCAGCTATAAAACGCTACACAACAGCATTGTGCCTGCAGTCTGAAAACCCTCCACTGCCAGCTGCAATGTTGGATTTTGCACTGGGACATTCCTAAAGAATTCCTCACTCAAGGCACTCGTGGGGAGAGCCCTCCACAGGCCCCCTCTGCTAAGCACGCCACAGAAAGGAGCTCACTGCACAAATACAACAGCATCCTCCTACCTTCCGCTCCGCTGCCCCTCTTCAGGCACCAGTGCTGCTCTGAGATTGTGGGGAACTGGAAGGGCATGCTGGGTATTGAAATGCAAACACGAGGACCAAGCAGCCCGTTGAGCTTCTAAACACCAAAAGTTCCATACAAGAGTTTTCAGCTGTCTCCATTGCAGTGGATAATATCATTGTTCTACATAATCCTCAGAAGCATTCCAGGGATTCTTTTCCATTGGTTCATATTTTTTAAAAAATCAAATATTGGGCTTAATTCCTGCTCAGAACCAAGTGAACTTTTGTCCTGGGAGCAGATTTACTATATTCAATAAGGAATATCAGCCTGTAGAAGATGGGCACATTCTCATCTCATCATAACATTGCAAATTAGAAGCAACCCCAATGAAGCCAATGGAATTGTATCAATGTAAAAAATATACTGTGAGGAGAATCAGGCCCAGGCAGAGACAGTGAGTGAGCATGGATGTACAGGTAAATTTTATTGGATGACACTTAAGCACTTTCAGATTTTTTATCTGTGATATAGAATTTGATCTACGCAATCTCTTTCATACTCATTCAATGTCTATTTCACTAAAGAATGGGATTACTATTCAAAGGCTAATTCATAAACGACCTACAGTATGGCACAGGACAATGGTACAATAGCAAGCATACATTTTGAAGAAACCCTTGCCTGTGTTATTAATTGTGCTTTAGATTATTAAATGGGAATGAGCTCAAAAGTCCACTATCCTTTTCAGGACACCTGCTTTTGTTCACTTTTTGCTCCGTAGTCCTCTCCCACAATGAAACCAGATTTTTCAGTTTCACCTGTGTGTGGTTAATTTCATATCCTGATTCTCCTGCCCTTGCACAGTGCCCTTATGCTAGGATTTCCAATACTGCAAGGTAACATTCGAGTCTTCCAATAACATCTTTTCAATGATTATTTTTAATACCCTGTGAGCATTTGAATTCATCGTATTTTCTGTCAAATCCCCCTTCCTCCTCTCCAACTTGAGCTAAAACTGCTTGACGGTATCCCTTTAAATGAAATACCAAGACAAGAAAGAGAAAATCTTGAAGTTCTATGACATGGGCAGGGAGGAAAAAAATAAAAAGATCAAGCCGACATTAATCATTTCTACTTCCTAAGCTTGCAAAGGGTGAAAAACAGCTGCTGCTTCTGAATGGGAGAACTGTGTGGAGGGGAAGCCATTCAAACTGAAAATTCCTGGTTAAAGTTAATGTAACCTCATATGTTCCAGCTGAACAGGAAAGCTCTAGAGCAGAAAAGGCATGTTTCTTAGACATGCTGGAGGTGGTTACAAGTATTGGCATGTGCGCGCCTGCCATTTCTTGGGAAAGTTTTCTTCATACCTGAAAGTATTCTGCCTCCCTACCTGTAAGATCACATGAGATTCCCACATGAATGCACAAGCAGGATTCATGCCAGCAAGAAAAGGGAGTAACACCCAGGAGGGAGTGGAATGATGTCTGTGAAGGGATGCAGAGCTCGGAGTTATTACAAAAGACCACATTGCATTTGATGGGATATAATAATGAGAAACGGGCCGGAAATGAGCAAAAGAAAATTGAGGCTG
Organism: Natator depressus; assembly: GCF_965152275.1. Lineage (NCBI taxonomy): Eukaryota > Metazoa > Chordata > Testudines > Cheloniidae > Natator > Natator depressus. The sequence continues at coordinate 79,656,596 of NC_134242.1, read as the reverse complement.
TATATAAAAGGGAAAGATTCCTTGGAGTGAGATCTGTTAGATTGTGAAATAACCTCTGAAGGGAAGTAATGAAACACTGCCTCTCGCATCATTTACAATTACCGCGAACAGAGCCATGGCGAATAGAGCGATGGAGATAAAGCCTAACGGTCTCTAATTTCCGTGAATCTATGAAGATCCCAGCTCTCTAACATACAGTATATAATAGAATCAAGAATATTAAAATGGGGATCTGTCCATGTCTGCATAATAGCACATAAGCATGGAACAGCAGCTTCCCAGCCCACTAAATCAACACAGCCCTGATTGTTTCCAGAACATTTTTCACAGATCTGGTTGAATGAGGTATGTAGCCCATGGGCCTGGCTCCCTATTGCGTTAATTGTTTTGTCTATGAAGTTAAACAGGTATGAAGCTACAGTAGTGCTGCCATGAGTCAGGCCTATAATCTGAATACTAAGTAATATTCTGGAACCTTTATTATGTATTTCCCTAGCTTGGGGAAAATAAAGGAGTAGATTTGACAGGCACATCACTGGGAGAAGCTGGCTATGCTTGTTCCATTGTACAGTTTTATAAAACAGTTGGTTTATTTATAAGTTAGTGGATATTTAGCATCCTGCCTGGGATGGGCTCTCCAGGCCCCGAGCTGAACCAGGGCTTGGAGTCAAGAAATACTGGTCTAGAGAGGCCCCACCCCTCCACAGGTGCAGGGCACGTTCCTGGTGGAGGAACAGTTTGAGAGGACACTGGAACTCAGGAAAAGTGGGGTGGGGTGTGGGCTGTGTGTTGCATCAAGAAGCCAGGGTGATGCTCAGAGCTGCACCACCTTGTGAAGGCTGCTCTCACAGCAGGGACTCGGATCCCCCCTATTTGGGAGCAGAAAGCCCTAAAAGAGATCGATTGAACCAGACACTAAGAGATGGAGGAGAGCCTGCTAAGCCAGTGACCATGCCCCCAAACTGAGGAGCTCCAGCCGGGCAGGAAGTGACCTGGGGAAAATATAATTTGGTGTAGCTCAATAATTGGGCCAGATGCTTTGATAAACCCCTAGGACACAGTAGAGAGGGTGGGCCTCAGTCATCCTACCTTTGCCCCACCCCACCCCATAGTGACAGAACTTCTGGGGGAGCAATGGGAGCACACGAGGGTTAACTGAAGCTGGGACCTCCTCTGGAACGTCTCGGCAGGCAGAAACTGTGGGTACATCCACACTGCAATTAAAAACCTGCAGCTGGACCATGCCAGCTCGCTCGAGCTCGCAGGGCTCAGGCTAAGAGGCTGCCTAATTGTGGTGTAGATATTCAGGCTCAGGCTGCAACCTGGACAGTAGGAACCTGGGGCGGGGGGGCTAAGAGCTCAGGCTGCAGCCCAAGCCCAAAGGTTAAACAGCCCCTTAGCCCAAGCCCTGGGGCCTGAGTCAGCTGGAATGGGCCAGCTGCTGGGGTCTAACTGCAGTGTAGACATACCCTGTGAGGCCATGACCTGACCACTAGGCAAGCTGGCCATTGGACTTCCCTAATGCCCTCACTGTAGCAGTCAAAAGGGCAGTGGAATGGGAAGTGCCCTTGCCCCACCCCAGTGCATCCTTCAGTCTCTAACCCCATCACTGTCAGCCCCAATTTGCTCTATTTTCTCCACAATGTTTCTTCACTCATCATGGGGCCATTATTCTAACCCTCCTACTTGCTGCATTGAACTGTACCATACCTGGTGACATGGGTTTCTCTCTGGAAATGAAATTCATGGTATGTCTACACTGCAACATCAGCCCAGGCTCAATCCTCACCACGCTTGTGCCCACACTGCAATTGTGCTAACCCAGAGCTCGGACCCAGGGTTCCAGGACCCTGCAGGGCTGGAGGGTCCGAGCTTGAGTTAAGTTGGAACCCAGGGTCCACGCCCTACTCCTTTGCAGTGTAGATGCAGCCCCGCTTGCCTCAGGTCCTGAGAATCATCCAGAAATATCCCACAATTCCATCGGACAACTTCCTTAGTGCGCTCTATCCCAACAATCTGCAATCCACTCTACTGAAAACAGAAGCCACACACCCCCCCCCTTTGCAAACAGAAGCAGCTCAGGTCAGCATTAACTCGTTCTGTTCTGATCACCGATCTGCAAGCACGTTATCAGAGAGGCTCCTGGGTTTGCAATGGCGAGCGACCCAAACAAGCCTTTTGCAAAGTGAGCTGCTTCCTGGTAACCATGCAGGGAAGGCAGTAACGTTTTCCCACAGTGCACCATGGTCCTAGGGCTAGAGCAGCCACATTTCAGGGGGATAGGGGCGGCAGCATGCTAGGGACTCTGGGATATGGTTACTTTGACTCAGGCCTGCGCATGCGGTGTGGATACCAGAGCCCTAGATTCAAGCACAGGTTAGGAAAGTCTTAACATAGGGTTAAGATACAATGTAGAGGCTCAAGCCGAGGGCTCCCTAACACGGGTCAGCTGACTTGAGTCCCACTAATCTTTGGCTTACATTGCAGTGCAGACATACCCTGAGGCAGTAGGGGATAAATCATGTGCTAATTATGTCATGGTCTTGAAGCTGAAATCAACTTAATACGGGCAGATTCTGGTCCCTGCTTCAGCCATTATAGACTTACACTAGCATACAGAAGGGCCATACAGTAGCCACAAGGGGTTGGGGGACAAGTCCCGCAGCGCAGGAGAACTGAAACCTGACATAAGTGGCCCTGTGCTGCCACCTAACACAAGCCCCAGCAAAATGACCATGCTGGGAGTAGGAGGGGACATGCTGGGGCAGTAGAGGGAGTAGCTGTAGTACTCAGGGCTACAGTGGATTTTGGGATGCTGTGTAACCCAGAACTGGGGCTGCTCTAATTTACACTGGGGGCTATTTCAGCCACCGCAGCAGCCCAGAATCTGGAGAATGTAAAAGCAGCATAAAGATTTGTCCCCTTCCCCTTAGACTGAGCTGTTGGTGCTATGCCTCTCAGCAGGCAAAGCACAGAATCTAACCCATAGAGTCGTGCTCAAGGCCCCAAACAGTTGAGGAAAGAAGAAGATGCTAGATCAAAGACAGTGGGCCAAATTCTGCTTTGACTTACAATGAGTGCAACCCAACTAGACCCATTCCCTTGGGGTGGTCCCACCAAGCAAGCACTGATGCACGCAGGCAGCATGCGGGAAGCATATATTGTCACTGCCTATCCTGGAGCTGGAGGGTTTCTGTCTCCAGTGCGCTCAATCCAACACCTTTCAGTGGGACTAAATTTATTTCAGATCAACTGGCAGGATAAAAACATCATAATTCACACAAACTATGGTATCTACTCAGTCTGGTCTGTGTAATATAGACACAGTGTCTGTTGTTTTCTTTCCCACCATTGAAAGCAACCAGTGAAATCCCTGTATTTATCTCACAGGATTTGCTTGCCTGAGTCCTGTTTTTTAAAGTCAGCCTTAATCACTTTTTAATCATGTTTGATGCTTTCTGGCCTTTGGCATTCCTTAATCCCAAAGATGCTGCCCATAAAGTAGCCCTGCCTTTCTTCCTTCCGAAGGGACTCTGGCATGTAGACGGCAGGTCTGAATTAAGTAAGCATGCCCTTGCCATGGTTTGAATTCTCTGGCCCTTGAGATAAGAGATAGAAGTTCATTGCTGCCATCAGCTTTGTTACTACTCAAAAGCCAAAGCAGCCAACAGAGAAGTCTTGCAGGAAAATGCAACTTGGCTCATTTCAGGCAATTAATTTCTCTCCAAGGGCTGTTTCTAGTCGACACAGTTTCTCCGAGAAAGACAACCCATATTTATTACATGAGTTTCCCCTGACAGAGAGAGCACAGAGCCATTGAGTCCCTCTTTAGTAATGAGAGAGTTTTGTGCTTGCTAATGTAATACAGCACTACACTGAATGATCCAACATGGAGTGGGATTTGACTCCACTTACAAGAGAAATAAGTCCTAAATTAGTCAGAGTGGTGGGATTCTAACAAGGCGCTATTTAAAGTCTCCACCATTACACTGAGGACATGACACAATGATTTGACATGGCAGAAAGGCATTTCTTCTTCATATCAATGTAACATTTATTGTTTTCTCACGATTATTAATGGTCTTGGATTCATAAAGTGAGCCATCACCCAGTAAAGCTGCTGCATCTGTGTAGTGGTCATGCATTACCAAGTAGAATTATCTTTGACTTTGACTCAGTGAAAGCAGATGGAAAAGTCCCTCCTGGAAGACCTAAAACATGATGGCTGGATGATATCACTGGACACCTGTCCCTCACAGGTATCCTACCTCATAAGGGGCCAGATCTGGTTCAGAACAGAACATCACAGAGGCACATAATGCATTGGGCTGTCTCGACACTGTCCAAGCAACAGCATGAGAAGTACCCAATAACCAAGTTGACACATCACGATGCAGTGTCCCAGCCGCCCAGCGTTTGCACCCTCCTGTGTGCACCAGTGTGCCACACAACATTGTGTTGTCACATCTTGATGCAACGTCACTGAACAATGACACACAGCAAAAGCATAATCTTATGGTGTTGCAAATACAATGATGGCTGTTTAACTGCTCCGTGTGAATCTAAGCTTTGTTGTGAACTGAAGACTGGTTGGCAGCTATAGGTGGTTGCCTGTAGAAAGGCTCTGAAATCCAGCAGTTCGACACTTTCACAAAGAGCTGCTGGTGACTCATAGAAAACTTTCTATTTAGACAAAATTCCAGCTTTGTATATAGAGCCAAAATCTAGCCTTGTGTAAGTAGGTGGAATTTCAAGTAAATCAGTGGAATTCCTTAGGCCAGGTCTGAATCTGGCCCTTAGCTTGTCTGTTCCCCTTCCCTCATTCTTCATCACTGAAGTCATTTGCTAGACGTTGGAAGACCCAGACTGGATCAGATCAGTGGCCCATCTAGTCCAGCATCCTCTTTCCAACAGTGACTGGAACCAGCTGCTTCCAGAGAAGACACCTGAAACCCCATCACAGAAAACAGGATCTTCCTTTGCTCACCTGCTGCTGTTGCTTATTTTCCACTTGATGTTACACAGGAGGAATCCAGCCCTCCAGGGGTCCCCACTTCGTGAACACAGTTGACAATGACAGAATGCAATGTAGCCTCACAGAAAGAAACACAATAAGAACCTGGCTGTAAGTCTCAGAAGGTCACAAGAAGTAACCAAACTACAAGTAGAAAACAGACTGAGGTAAGATTAGGGGTCTCCATGTTGGGGAGGGGGGACGACAATGAAATTCACACAGCTGGGATATGAAGGTTCGAGCCAGAATAACCTCATCTGTGAAATGTGGTCATCCCAGGGCCCAGCTGGAGGCTGTGCGCTTGGTTTCTGCCACAGCCATTCTCACATGCTTAGGGGAAGAGCAACAATAATTGCCTAGGAGACCCCCCATTTCTTCCGTCTCCTTCCTCTGGTCTCCTCCCCAGCAGGTTGTCACTCTCTCCCATGCTTCTGCAGAGCTAAAACAGAACAACTTCAACCATTGCGGCTGCTCTCAACCCGGGCCGGAGGGGTGGGTGGGGGGAGCAGGACAGGTTCAAAGGCCCAAGTGGGAGTTAGGTGCCCTGCTCCCATTGATTTTAAGTGCAAGTTGGGCACCTTGCTGCCCTTCTTGCCTTTGAAACCCTTACCCTTGCACTTTGGCTGCCCATGGGATGCTGTGGGTAAGGGGGGGACCATCTAGGACCTCACTGTTCACAAGTGTATGGGACCAGATCTGTTCAGATACCTACACTTGAATACAGGGACCTTCCTTGCGCTTTATTATAAGCGATCACTGATATTCAGTGCCACTTTTAGGGCTCACAATGTTCTCCGTTGCTCATTTCAGCGTCTCCCAAAGCAGCAATACCCAGTCTGATTCGACAGGTTGGCATGTCGGTGCCATTCTCCGATTCTCCCGCAGCTGCTAAGGATCTGACATTTAGTGTCTTTCAACCCAACGGTTCCTGAAGTGCTTGTCAAACTGCCCATACACACGAAGAGCACCTCTCATACAGTGGGTTTGCCTCTGTGTAAGTGAGGCAGAATTTGACTCACACACACACACACACACACACACACGATGTAGGAACCAATTAATCTCCAACTGAATTGCAACCCTTTCCGGGGTGCACTTGGCAGACAGAGTGATATGTGAGGACTGAAAGTACAGACTCCAGTAGCCAGTTGAACTTTCACTAGAGGGGGATTTATGTGAGAAATATGTAGTCATCCAGACTCAAAAGTTGCCATGGGACTGAGTTAATAACAACCCAGCTCTTATGAAATGTACCATTTGATCATCATGGGCCACAAGTGGGCACGACCAACACTTTACACCTCGTCCAAAAGGCACTGGCAAGCTCCCAAAGTGCCAGCAGCTGGTGAAGCCCTCTGGCTATCTGAATGTCTACAGCTGTGACAGGAGACATGCCAGCTACTGACCATTTCCCTGCTGCTGTGCTGAACAGCATAACCACCCCCAGGAGTCGAGCCCATCATCCTTCTCCTTGATGTACGGGCTGCACTTGAACCCTCTTCTTTATTTAGCTCAGAGTTACTGGAACAATTCAATTAAACTAATGAACAGGGCACAAGGGCCATGGAGGACTATTCTCTCTTGGTATTTTCCAGACAGCACTTTAGAAGAGCAATAAGTAAGAAGCAACCCTTAACCTCCCCTCCTCCCCCGCCCTATGAGCCAGGATTTATGCAGTGGGGAAAGCACATCTGAGTATGGCTGAGTGATCTAGAGGGGTTTGCTTTAGGAAGGAGATTTTTGTCTTGCCTTATTATTCCTTAAAGACACAGAGGAGCCAGGAGAAAACCTGGCTGAGTCTCAGCAAGGGCTCCCCCTGCCTGTGACAGATGTAGCAGCAGCACCAACCGAGACAAGCTCAGCACAGCTTTATGGCAAGCACACAGTCCTCACAGACCCACTGGCCCCACAGCCAGTGGGGAAAGAGTTCAAATTGCTCTTCCTAGGTTTTAAAAGCCTCTTTTGACATCATCCAACTGCCTTCTCTGACCTGATCCCTCTGTCTCCTTGGCTTGTCTAGCACAAGCCTCCCCTCTCTTCCCTCCCACAGCCTAGAACGGCTAAATAAATGCAAGAACTTATGTACCCAGGTATACACCAGTTACCACGGTACTTAGGTGCTGTGTGGTTCCTGTCATCTTCCCTGTATCTCACCTCAGACCCTCCATCTTGTCCTTTCTTTGCCTTTTCTCCCTGGCCTAGACTCCATCTGTGTTCTCCCTCTGATATTCTTATTTGCTTTTGTATTTGTATGTAATTGCCTTTTGAGGATACAGTTTATGTGAAAGTCAATGTAGAAGACAATAGTGTTGTATGGGACAGGCCAGTTCTTTCTGACCCACCTAGAAGAGCTGCTGTCTACAGAGCTCTAGGGTCCGTCTCAAGACACGTTTTGGGTTGTAAGGGTGCATGCCTTGAGCACAAAGGGAGAATAGGATGGAGAGGATGTCACTTCATCTGGTAGGCATGGCCGAACCTCACCAGCCACCCTTAGAAGGTGTCTTTACATCTACACAAAAGGGAGATGGGACCTGACATGGAGGGTGTAACGATGCTGGTTCTGGTGGGACCCAACTGAGTGCCAATTCAGGACAAATTGCTTAGAGCAGGGCAGTTACAGCCCAAGGCTGGGGTTTTTCCACCTCTAAGGCAAACCAAACCAAACCAGATCAGACAGAGAGGACTTTGGTTTTACCCCACTGGCTAACCACAAGTCATACAAGCAATTCCCTCAGTCACTTCAGTTTCCCAGTATCACCACCAATGCCACTCGTTATAGGGACAAATAGTTATGAAAACCAATACCCCAGTAAAAGAAAAAAGGTTCTCCCGATCCCAAAAGGACCAAGCCCCAGACCCAGGTCAATATACAAGTCATCTCTTACCCACAAATCACGCTGCTGCCAACCCTTTAGAATCTAAAAATCTAAAGGTTTATTCATAAAAGGAAAAAGATATAGATGAGAGCTAGAATTCGTTAAATGGAATCAATTACATACAGTAATGGCAAAGTTCTTGGTTCAGGCTTGTAGCAGTGATAGAATAAACTGCAGGTTCAAATCAAGTCTCTGGAGTACATCCACAGCTGGGATGGGTCATCAGCCCTTTGTGTAGAGCTTCCGTTCGTAGCAAAGTCCCTCCAGAGGTAAGAAGCAGGATTGAAGACCAGATGGAGGAGCTGCAGCAGCTTTTTATAGTCTCTTGCCATGTGGTCTCTGCTTTCTTTGTCCCAAAGACAAGCTATCCATCCCATGGCATGGAAAAACCTCAGAGTTCTGTCCATAAGCATGTCCCTGCATACCTTGCTGAGTCACAAGGTGAATTTGCCTTCTCTCAGTGGGTCAGTTGTATAGCTGATGGTCCTTAATGGGCCATCAAGCAGGCTAGGCAGAGCTGACACCAATTTGTCTGGGGTGTCACACAGAAGCATAGCATAAGTTTGAAATACAGACAGTATACAGCCAATACTTATAACTTTAAATACAAAAATGATACATGTATAAGATAGCATAATCATAACCAGCCAACCATAACCTTCTCTTAGACAGCTTATTTGACCCTCTTTATACAAGATTTGGTGCCACTACAGGACCTTGGTCGCAACAATGATGTATACGGGCCCAGATTATGTCAATAATGTCACAGGGGGCAAGAGGGGAGTTCAGTCTCCATAGCCATTCTGTCCTTGGCTTCTCTGCTGAAACTCCCAACAAGGGCCTATCTGCAATGGGTCTCGGTCTGCAATATGGATCCCTGCCCTCTAGGAAATGGTTAGCGACTACTAACAAGGAGGACAGTTAGTGACAGCTGAGATGGTGGGTTATGAAACATGGACTAGAATATGAACCAGGGCCAAGTGGCTAATTTCATCTAGACCACCACTTGCCCATTAGATGGCAGGCACCTGCAATCCCTACAGCCCCGGGCTGGATTTGGACTTGCAGAAATAGGCCCATTCCCAACTGGTCTCTGAAAAAAAAATGATAAAAACAAGAGCAGGAGGAAATATATAAAAAGCTGGTGCCAAGGAGGCTGCAACCTCTGTCCTCTTTCCGTTCTGTTTGTTAGTACTGTCTGTCTAATGGCCTGTGATGGGATGTTAGATGGGGTGGGATCTGAGTTACCCAGGAAAGAATTTTCTGTAGTATCTGGCTGGTGAATCTTGCCCATATGCTCAGGGTTTAGCTGATCACCATATTTGGGGTCGGGAAGGAATTTTCCTCCAGGGCAGATTGGAAGAGGCCCTGGAGGTTTTTCGCCTTCCTCTGTAGCATGGGGCATGGGTCACTTGCTGGAGGATTCTCTGCTCCTTGAAGTCTTTAAACCACGATTTGAGAACTTCAATAGCTCAGACATAGGTGAGGTTTTTCGCAGGAGTGGGTGGGTGAGATTCTGTGGCCTGCGTTGTGCAGGTCAGACTAGATGATCATAATGGTCCCTTCTGACCTTAGTATCTATGAATTCCCCTGGCCTGATGAACGAAACCACTCTAGCAAAAAGCAATTGATTTGTCTGCTGATTTGGCTTCACGTTTTCCTTGTTTCCCCAACACATTATCAGATCCCCCCGCCCCGGGTACGGAAAAGGTTTCCTCTGTTTCATTCTCCTGCACTGACCTCGCTTTCAACAGCCTGTTCCTTCTAAGCCCCACCAAGGGGCTCCTCAGGGACAAAGGTGCAGTCAGGAGAATAAAACTTTGTCTTTGCACAATGTCGAGAAAAAGCCTGAATGGCTCTGCCAGCACCAGACATGGAAACACGAACTGCTTCCTCGAGCTCCATGGAAATTGTACAAATTCCTTGGCAGAAAGGTGAGAGCAGCAAGCCACCCTGGGCTCAGCTCAGTGCCCAGATGTCATTTACATTGGAAAGACTAATAGCGGGGGAGGGGTCGTCCAAAATATTCCCAGAAAAATTCCAAACCCTAGAAATTCAAGGGTCTGTATCTCCTAGAGAATTCATTAAAATTGTCCGATTTTGAAGGAAAAAAAAACCTCCAAAACTAAAAGGAAGACAACAGCAATGACCAAACCAACCCCACCCTGAATCAGTGAAATGCTGCCGGGCTTCATTCATAAAATAGCACTAGCCAGCGAGCAAATTATTCTGTTTTCATGCACAATTTTGTTCTTGTGGAATGGATGGCACTTACGAGGGTTTCTTAAAATGCATTTAGCAAGTAATATAGCAAATAGCTCAGGTCTATGCTCACTGCCTTGATGGATCCTTCTGGGTGCGAGTTACTGAGTCAGGGAAAACCCAGTCTCTTCAGTGGTCAATGGGTTGTGTCTAGGTGTTGATAAGTGAACTCACCCAGTAGCTGGCACTTTTGTTTTTTAGTCTTCAAAAATGTGTTGCAGATAATCACTGAATAAACCATGGGCAAGAGAGGTATGGGTTATCCCAGTTTTACAGCTGGTGCAGGTGGTAAACGGCTTGCCTTATGCTCAAACGGGAAGTTTTAGCCGCCAGAGGGAGGATTTGAATTACCTGTCCTGTGTGCATTCCCTGGGGCAACAAACTTGTTGTTGTGACCGAACCTTTGATCATTTCACAAGCTGAGGCTTTGGACGTGAGTGCTCCTTTTTCAAACCCAATGGGAGAGGACTAAGGAATTCATCCTGGTGTTGAAAGCCTTTAAATCACTAGATATAAAGGTGTTTGTGGGGGTAGGGAGGACCTCATATAATGCATCCTCTGGCACATTCTCTAACCTCCACTTATTTTGACCGACAAATAGCTCTTTAAATTGGGGCATACTTTCAGGCTTCATCATCTTCCTCATGAGGAAATTTAATTAAACCCTTTCTCTGCTTGATCCCTTGAGAATACAGGACATTATTGCTGCTCCTGCTCTCTACAGGCAATAGACAATACAAAACAGAGTTGTAACGCTGTATTGATTATTGATGCCCTCTGGTGGCTAAGTATTAAAATTGCCAGGATTTGGCTGACTTCCTGGGGATAGGTTTTGTCTAGAAAATACAGGTGTCAGCTTACACATCTTGAATGTCGCGGCAGGGACTCATGGTTGAAATACATATGTACTGCACTGATAATTCGCACCCTGCTGTTCTAAAGTGATACCCTCTGGGTAGGTTCAGTCTGCAAACAATATTGGGGAAAATAAGCACAGGTAATCCCAGATCTGTTAGCATATTTCTACATTTGTCAGGGAATTTAGTGCTCAAAGAGAGGTACTGACAGCAGCTACTTGAGCCAAGCATAGTGTAAGCATCACCACTCAGCTCTCTCAGTGCTTCTCCAACATGACCTGGAGCACCAACTCATATTTCTGCCCCAGGCCTTCCCACTCTGCCAAATTATGTGTGGTAGGTTTGCAATATGCTCACAGAGGGACTAGATTGAGACCTACCAATCTCATTTCATGTGTGACCTGAGCAAAGGATTGGATCCTCAGTCTCTAGAGGTGAAAAGCTAATAGGCTAACTCTCCTCCAGAGCATTCGGAAGAAATAGTCATTTACCATCCTATAAAATTCATTAGGCATGATAAAATATCCACTACTTCAACTAGCATGGGAGCTCTGTGCTGGAAGCATGTAAACAGCAATCCTCCAGGAGCCTGCAGAACAGAGGGTTCCTACTTGCTGCTCAACATCCAGCTATCCATGTGCATCAGCCTTACAAAACTGTCAAAGAAAATGTACTTGTCCACTTTTGCAATAGTGATTGATGATCTTTTACTTGCTGGTCAAAACAAATCAACAGAAAAAACATTACTTGTCCAGGGCAAGTGCGGGAATGGAATTCCACAGGACTGATTAAAAGTGTGTCATAACAGATATGATGAAATCTGAGGTCAGGCAAGCTTTTACAAGCAGATCTCTTTGCATAACATTTCAGTGACAGCGGTAACAAGATGCAAATTTATTGTATAATAACGGTCGGTCACTGACAGATAAATAAAACAATATCTATCTAAAATATCAACAGTGAGAGGGGGCTGATTTTGTACAGGGTTATAGGTCATTATGGGAGCCCAGGCTCCTGTTAACTGAAGAGATGTATTAGGCACATATAGCTAGCACATCTGGGAGCACTGTTTATTAATAAGTCACGGGACTGATCAAAACAACCCCAAGCTTTGGAGCAGTTCAGATCTGGACCTGTCTTCTGCAGCTCAGCTCCATTTCTATTTTAAAACAACAACTTCATTCAGAATGCTTACAACGGACAGCAAGAAAAGCCATTCATTCAACCAACCACCTCTAAGCCCTACAGAGAAAACCTCCTGAGCTTGGAATCATAGTCAAGTATTCAACCAAAAACGTGCTTTGCATTATGCTGTGAAAGCCAGTAGAGCCCTGTTTCACAGTTTAGGGCAACTGCACCTCTATTCCCTCTCTATGGTCTACCAAAAGTCCCCAACTTACAGGCTTCTGGCTCCCAGTCATCACCTTTCTCAGTTAGAAGTCACCACACAACCCTTTCTAAGAAAGCACTACAGAGAAAACATAAAAGAACCTACATGCCTGCTAATCACCTTGTCAGAGGTCACCCTAACTCCAACAAGGGCTATGGCAGATGATCAGGCCTTCAAACCCCACCAAGGGTTTTTTCTGTGGTCGCAAGCTCAGAACAGCTCTTAGCTCAGAATAAACACCCCCATGAGCAGGTCAAGTCCTTCCAACCCTTCCCAGAAAGGATTGGGGTCCCTTGAATGGAAGGTCCTGTCCATTTGCTGGATCAGAAAAAAGGACCCGAGTCAATTTAAATTCAGGCTATTTGTCCAAAAGTCTTTTTTTTTTTTTTTTTTTTTTTTCCTGTTGGTCTCTAGAGAATCCAGTTTAAAACAGTATACACAAGCCTCTCCAGGTGGTAGTACTTCTCAGAGTTGTTTTTACCTGAGTGAATTTACCCAATCACCCCCCACCGTGCTTAGTTCCTGGAGTCCTGTGGTCCCCCTGGCCCACAATGATACACACACTTAACACAGTAAGATCTCTCAAGGAATTTCCATCTCTGATTGAAAGCCAGAGAAGATCCACAGTTCTCCACTGAACATGTCCTTTCCCCAGTTGTGGAGACTTCACATCTAGGGACTCTCACCAGGAGCATCTCAGCTGACCTTGACTGATGCGACAGTGCATAGGGAGAGAGGTTATTCTAGCTCATTCAGGGCTCTACAAATCAAAGCCATACGCTAAACCGCCATGTCACTGTAACAGGGTGCAGGGACATGACCTGGATCTAGCTCAGGACTGTCAGCAGAAGAGCCATATGAATGAATGTTTTGTGGACAGGTGGTGAGGACAATGTCTTTGGGAAGGTCAGGGCTCCATCCCCAGGGCCAAGGGACTGGGCTGATTTCCGTTTGCTTTCTGATTCTTTTAACTTACTTAGCTTTCTTGATGCAAGCACTAACTCTTGGGAGAAATGAGTAGACCTTGCAGACTGCTTTTCACTGAGACATCCCATTAGCTCCTAGTCTCATTTCACCCTTTAAACCACAAGTCAAAAGTAAACACCGCAAAAGCCTTTGTCCGTCTTACAAGGGATGGTCAACTATGTGGTGTGTGTAGCTTTGAAATAGCAACCTCTTTTATTTTCTGAATACTGCAGCTTTTAATTTCTAAGCACCATTTCAGTTCAGCCACCATTTTGTTCTCGGGGCTCAGAGCAGACGGGCGCAGAAGTACACACTGGGCTCTTTCCTGGGAATGTTACTTGGGTTCCTTTCATTCAAAGTAAAGGTCTTTGTGACTAAATGTGCCTGGTTGTTCTGTGGTTTCCCCGTAGACAAAGGCCAAAACCCAGGTGGTATGAAACAAGAACCCCAGGACCAGAATGACAAGTGGGAAAACACCACAATAAAGCCTGTCCTCCTGGTATCAACAGGGTTCTAGCATTTCCTGCAGGGTTCTAGCCAAACATTGTCATTTGTGTAGCAGTAAAGCCTGCTGGGTGCTTTACAGCTGCAGACAAGATTCCCTGCGCCAAACAGCCTGACCCTGCAATCAGCTCCACATGGGTGACCTCCCTGCTGCATGGAGTTCATAGCAGGGTCAGGACTTTAATAATAAACTGTGCATTGAGGGCTAGTGGCGGTTTGTGGTATTAATTATTATTGTCCTGATTGTCCCTATGGGAGAGAGACCAGCCCTAGTTCTGAGCCAAACATTTACCATTTTCTCAACCCTCTCCTTCAGCAATTTTTATGGGCCCTGTGTCTTTCAATGGAGTTAAAAGGTAGGTCCCTAATTTTGACCTCAAATGTCCCCATTAATAACTTCCCCGTGTTGGCCAGTCCTGCAGGAGACCGAACACTAGAGCAAAGGGCTCCAGGAACCAGAGAAAAAGATGATCCTTCAATCCCAAAGAGAAAAGCCCAGGCCTCAGGCATTGGAGCCAGAGGGAGAGAGCAGGCCCTGCAAGTAGGCTGGACGAGGGACCTTTCCTAGGGGTTTTTGTTTTGTTTTGTTTTAAACAAAATAAAAAAACATCCTTACCACAGGATGTAAACTAATTGCTGTATTTAGCTAAAAAAACAGCCCCTCTCCCTGCATTCTGACTCACTTCCCCTTACACAACAATGAGCTGGGAAAAGCTGCCAGATCTCAGTTCTCCCCAACTTGTTCCCAGCCAAGTGGCGTCTTTACATCGATTTTCCACATCTAAAGTATAATCTATCAGCTGCTCCCCAGCCAGGAGTGAGACGCCTCTTTCGGCTTTGTGCACCCGAGAACTTGGCCACTCTCAGGCCCACACCACTAGGAGTGAGGTCATTCCGATTGTCCAAAGGAGGTGAATGGCCTACTGCCATGTGGGAGGGGCACGCTGGCTTGGCCTCCTCTTGTGCCAGTTCCTTTCACTGTGGTTGATGCTAAGTTCAAATGGCACCTCAGATCCCCGAGAAGGAAAGGAGAAATGAAGTACCAGTTTCCTGAGGCTGCACAGCCGGAATCTGGGAGGAGACAAGAGGCACATTACTGTGCACACAGCACAGACTAGAAGGCAAACAGATGGCAAAGTTGTAGGTTGGAATTTTCAAAGAGTCCTAAGGGAGTTAGGTGCACAACTCTCAAACCAACCTGAAATTGAACACAGTCTGGCTGTGCTGGAAACCCTGGAGAGAAACACTGAAGCTGGATCCTTTTCAACCCATTACTTTTTGTAATACCATATGAATCTACACAAGTTAAGGCAAATGAATGCTCGAACCTCATGCTTCTGGGCATCAGCTGATTCTCTACAAGGGGTCAGGAAGGAATTACATCCCCTTCACCCTTTCCCATCTCGCTTCACATGCAACATTTCATGGTTGGGGCCTGACCCGGGGCTGAGCATCTGCAGCTCCCATTAAAATCAGCAGATAATTTTGCACTAAAAGCTTGAAAATTCCTTTAATCCAAACAGGCATTTCCACACATCACACATACAATTCACACCTGCATTTGCAACCTGCATGCTTTCACTGTGGGTTATGCAATCATGTTCTGGTTCCGCTTCCCATGGTGATATATGCTGGCACAAATGCTAGGCTACTCTTTCCACACTCTCCAGTACCTTGTAGGCCACAGCGCAGCTGCTAACATACCCAGTGCCCCATCTCTTTGTTTTCACAAATGAAATCATTCACCTTGGACAAGTCATTTGAGACATAAGACATACAGCAAAGATGAAGGGGCAAGAGACAGCTCACCAAGTTCCTAAAAATAACATTACTTGGGAAATCCAAGAAGCTGAAAAGGGTAGAATTTTTATAATAACCTAGCAATACGCCATGAAACATTCATGCTTGAGCAGAGGAGCAGCATGCAGTCTTACTCTGAAAGACGACTGGGTAAAAATTGCTCTCTCACTCAGCAGATCTTCCTGTCACAGAGTCACAGCTGCTGCCGTACTGACTAAAATTAGTTTTCACTATTATTTACTCTCCTTAGTACAGCAAACCCAGCACACTTGCAGGAGGGTGAGCTGGATTCTGTTCTGGCTTGTGCAACATCAGGAAAGCAGCGTGGTTAGCCAAGTTCTCACCTCAGGGCCAATTTCTGCCCTCGGTTACACTGGACAACCGCACTGGAGATGGGGGAACGCCACAGGCCAGAACACTGGAATTCAATGGCTTTTGTCCTGCCGGATCTACAAAGGATGACCTACTGAAATCTGACAGAGATGGGTGTAGCCCAAGAGTTCTGTTACTGCCTCGGGCATGGCTGAAATACTAATGTTAGTACCCAGAGGTTTGGCTCTTTGTTCTGCCATTGCTGAAAAATTTCCTGGTTTGTTAAAATGAAGTTTTGGAGGCTGCCATTGTAGAACCCACTGTGACAGGGTTTGGCTCCACAGCACCCCCTCATGGCCCATCAGGACACTGCTCATCCCAGTAGTCAGCCATGCCTCTCACAAGGTCCAAGACGGTGAGCTTTAGCCCTGTAGCTGAGGCACTCTTAAGTCCCACCCGCTACAGGTATTAGAGTCCAAAAATAAAACCAAAAACTCAAAATAGGGTCATCTGATGAATCTTCAGCAGTAACCCACCCTTCTACTTCTGTATGGCCCTGTCTTCAAACAGCCCATCTCCCAGAGCCCTTAGCCCATCCACCAGGAGGCTTGTCCAACCAGCAAGCAGTGTCAGACTCCTGACCGTAACTAGCTCTTCTCCCCTTCCGGGTCAGCCCCCAACTGAGCTGTGTCTTCTTCTAACTTCCCTTTCCACACCTGACATCTGCTGCACTGGGTCCACTGGCCCTGATTAACCCCCACCTTGCCACTGTGTGGCCTCCATCACACTCACATTACCTGGAGCTTCTGAGTATTTGGAGGGACACACACAAAAGACCAAATTCAGGCAACACAATTCCCATTAAAGTCAAGGCTGAAACCAGTACATAGGGCACAGCCCCCAAAATCAGGTGTAGTTTGTAAAATCTAACAGGACGAGAGAAGTTTTTGAGCTTAGTGTAGATTTTAGTGAAAACAGGAGAGGGTGGGGAAGAGCTAGGAGACGGGGAGACATCTTTTTGTGAGGCACTGCAACTTGGGAAGCTAACTACAATAGCACTGTGCCCAGTCCTTAAGAAACAGAGTGACACAGACCCGGGGAGTGAAGTGCAACAAGTAAACAAACAGCACAAGGAGCAAAAGCAACATTAGATTGCCAGTATTCTTTCCCATTTAATAAAAGTCAGGGTTTATTATTAATATTAAGGTCATTTTTAAAAGGGAGGGGTTTTAATCTTGAAAGGGTCTTTTCAAATGCCATTCCCCCCCCACACACACACACTCATTCTGAAATCTGTGCAGTGAGGAACGTGACTCATGAAACTAGTTAATAGGGTACTCACACATTGGGAGATCACCACCTGGTCCTTCTCCTTTTGAGCCAGCTCACTGAATACTAATGAAGTGAAGATGACATGCATCCATTAGCGGCAAGAAAGGATTTTCTGTGAATCATCAGGCCAACTGCTACTAGAAAATAATAGTCACCGCCTCTCCTGTGGGGTCTCTCCTCTGGGGTAGCCATGTGAAAAGGGGATGTTAAAATGTTGTGATTCTGCTCTCAGAACTGAATCTCTCAGGAGTCAGAACTTGGCAAGACATAGCACCAAGGTTTTCATCTCAAAGTTAGACCCACCCCAACATCTTAACATTGTTATAGAATCACAGAAATTGTAGGGCTGGAAGGAGCCTTGAGAAGTCATCAAGTCCAGCCCCCTTCACTGGGGCAGGACCAAGTAAAGCTAGCCCATCCCTAACAAGTGTTTGTCGAACCTGTTCTTAAAAACCTCCAGTGATGGGGATTCCACAACCTCCCTTGGAAGCCTAGTCCAGAGCTTAACTACCCTTATAGCTAGGTTAAATATTAGGAAAAACTTTCTAAACCTCCCTTGCTGCCACAAGTGACACGTAGGGAGGGCATGCAGGGTCAAGTGCCCCTCCCCCCGACTTCTGCTTCACCTGCTGGGGGTGGGGTGGGAGAGGGACTCTGTCCTTCTCCCGCTGCACCTGCCCACTGGCATGTTTCCAGCTCATTCCGCCCCTACTCCCGGCAGGTGGGCCCGGGTGGGGACTGGAGGGAGCAGGCTGCTGCTGCCTCCTCCCAAGCTGGACACTCTCTCAGGCAGCTGTTGCACTGCACAGAGGCAGCGACCTGGAATGGCCAGCCTCAGCTGGCGTGAGAAGCAGCTCCGTCCCATTCCCTGCCTGGACCCGGCTACCAGGGAGAGCAGCTGAGCGAGCCAGAAACATGTCGGGGGGAGATGTAGCAGGAGAAGGACATAGTCTGCTCCCGCCCCCCACCCCCAGTGGGTAACTCTGGCAGGACGGGGAGAGCACAGTAGTCCCTGGACTCTGCGCAGGGTGGGCGGGTTGCTGGGGAAGGCGCCAGGAGCAGGTTCCCTGGCCTCTGCTCAGCTGGAGATAGGGGCATTGCCTGCACCCTGTGCCTCTTCTGCTGAGGTGTCTGTGAGCTCTGGGGAGACACTGGTGCTGTGAGTCTCCTCGGGCCGGGACTGGCCCCAACTAGGCCCAGAGGCACCTGCTCCCTGCTCCTGTGGCCCCAGCCCCCAGGAGCCAGTGGGATTGACTGCCCTGGCCCAGGGAGATGGGGCTGGAAGTTTGTCCGACAAGTAGGGCAGTCACATCCCCCACCTTTACATTGTTTCCCCCCCGCCCATCCTGGCCTCAGTATCAGGAGGCACAAGTCATCTATGCTTGCTGCAGATTAACCCTTCTACTTCTACTTGTCCTACTGTCAGTGGAATGTGGAGAACAATTGATCACCCTCCTCTTTATAGCCAAGCTTAACATATTTGACGTCTATTGTCAGGTTCCCCCTCAGTCTTCTGTTCTCAAGACTGAACATACCCAGTTTTTTAATCTTTCCTCCTAGATCTTGTTTTCTTCACCTTTTCTCACTTTTGCTCTGGATTCTCCAATTTGTCCACATCTTTCTTAAAGTGTGGCATCCAGAATTGGACACAGTACTCCAACGGGGGAAATTATCTGGATTCTAAGGATCTGATTCTTTATTCACCCTAAGTAGTTCTGGGAAATAGGATGTAGTTGGTTACTTCTTAAAGGTTCCACTTCACAACTAATGAAACGAAGGAACAATGCAAGGTTAAGAAATTTTCAAAGTAAACTCAATGAAACTGAAATTCAGTGGGAGTTGGACACTGGCTATGTCCCTTAGGTTCCTTTGAAAGTGCAAACCCACATATTTAAACAATAATACCTTACTTGCATTACTCGCTTTATCTTGGATTATTAAAACAGAAAGGATTTTAAGTTTGTTTAATTTTTTGCATTTCACTTAGCTGGTCACGTTCACTTTTTGTTTCTAATTGGTTGCGCTTCCCAGTTCTCCTGTGATGCTTCAATATTTCATTTGCTAATGCTTCATGAGAACATTATTCCTCACTCAGGGCCTGATCCAATGACTATTGAAGTCAAGGGCAGTCTTCCATTCACTTCAACGGTCTTCAGATCAGGCCCTCAGAACACACCTCAACCAACTTTGTGGAGAGGCAGGCAGGAGGAGACTATGCTTGGGCTCAGAGGAAAGGACTCATCCCCATACCGCAGACAAGAGCAGTGGGGCAGCCCTTCAATGACTGCTGCTCCAGTACCTGGGCTGGACAAGGGACAGTGAGCCCTGCACTCACACACATGTATGCATAAGAGCAAATACAGTGACCAAATCCCTTCATCTCTGCCAAAGACTTTCAGTCATTTGCAGTGGCCTTCACTGGGCTGGTGTGGAGCCCAGGGCATGGGCGCACAGGGGATGCAGAGCTCCTTTAAACACCCATTTCAGTCACCCGCAGTGAAGCTGCCATTGTTCAGTTCTGTGGGGGCCTTTGACACATTCACCCCTGAATGAACTGTTCCTAGAGAGAATGTTTGCCAGATTTTCTCTGAAAAGCTGCAGGATCTCTGGAGAGCCCCCAGGGCTAAGGCAGAAGGGAGTTCAGTTTTAATTAAAGAAAGAACAGAAAATATCAGAGATGAAAAGCACAAGCCCCTGCTTACATCTTACACCAACTGAAGGGTTAATGCTCCCAGTAGGACAGCCATGGTTACCACTTGGTTAGGAGTCAGACCTACTGACCCACATTCAAACCAAATCAATATATTATTTAGAGTCTGGGGCTCCAGCTCACATTCAGCTGTTAGAGGAGCGCATGTAAAAAGCTGCTTGTCACATTGAAGAACTAGACATGTGGAAAAGGAGTCCATTTTAGGGAGTCTGCAGATGAACTTACCACCTCCTTCCTTTTAAGCATTCCCCCCGGGCCACATGCAATTTGGAGTTTAACTAAATAAAACAAATCATATGAGGAGAACCACCAGGAAAGTAGTGAGACTTAATGGAAAGTCAGACTTAATGGGGTGTCTGAATGGGCCGCAGTGGAAAGTGACTGCCCAAAATTTCATGGCTGATCAAAATTCTGAGCTGAACTCTGGTCCAGTAATACCCTGGGGATTTTATTTTCTCATGTATGGGCTCCAGTATTGAAAGAAAAACAAAAGACAAAGAAAGAAAGATCCTAAATCAGCCATTTAACCGGGTCAGATAAGTGATCCCAAACCACAGCCATTGAGCTGAACATCCCTGACCTTTAAGAAAACAGACCAGACCTGGATTTGCAGATTGCTTAATCTTTAACAAGGACAGTTTCATGCCAGGAGAACACAAGCTTATTGTTTAATGTCAATATATTTGTTTGTTTTAAAGAGAAGAGTCATCTGTTTGACGAAGTCTGAGGAGTTTTGGTACCTATATTTACCTCTGAACTCCAGGGTCAACATTGAAAATCTGGAAGACACTGATCAGCTGAGCATGGCAAGTGACATCAGCATTGAGTTGCAACAGTTCTGGCTCAACAGAGCAGCACTTCTAAAAACGGCAGGTTTCAGAGTAGCAGCCGTGATTTCCACACTAGACAAAACCCAGTGGGGCAGCCATGCATCAGATCTGAGCAGTCACAACCGTGTCAGTGAGGCGCAGAAGATACATTAGACTGGTTGCCAGCTCATTTGCAGCAAGTCTAAAATACTGCTTCAACATTGCAGCATAAATTAATCTAAAAGCATCAGCTTCCTCTCTCTATTTCTGCCTACATTTTGGACTGGAAACTAATTCCAACCCCCACTCCATTTCTTCCTATGTGGAAGGGTGATCTTACAACAAGCACATGGTACACTACTAGGAATCAGACAATCTGGGTTCTGAACTTCTGATCCCATCTCTGCCACAATCTTCCCGTGTGACCTTGGGCAGGTTACTCCCCCACTCCGTGCCTTACTTTCTTGATCAGAAAAATGAGGAATCAATACTTCTGGAATCTGTAGCAGTTGCGCTGGTCTCAGCCAGAAGGTGTGTGATTTTTGCATGTTTTATGATATTTTCTGAGTACTGAGTGAAGTTGTACAACCCCTTCATTTGCAATTAAGGGCCAGTTTCTTTGTATACCCTATGTCCCTGATTATTTTCCTGAATAAGACTGCCATACCAGTCTGTCTTGGAATGGGAAGACAAATGTAAATGGCAGTCCATCTTCCATCTGCTGTTCCTGATTAGAAACAGGCTAACAAAGGCGGTGTTTGAGGCTGATACAGATTTTGAGCAGTTTTAAGTCTGGGTTCAGAATTCGCATCTAATCAAGGTTTGGATTCCCATTTGGATTTGATGGTGCCAAAAGCTCAAACTGCTCGAGACATTTCAGTGTCAATAGTGAAAATTTCAGGAGATCAGATGCACTCTTGAGATTTCACCAATCTGAACTAGATTCTGGAAACAGACCCCTTTCTGCATTTGTATCCAGCCTGGGACAAAACCCACAGGAGTAGCTGGAACCCAGTCTTTGTATCTGCACCCCCAATAGATATTGAAAGGACTCATATCTGAGGTTCCTGTTCTGGGCCATTACTGTGTCCAGTAACAGAGCACTATTCCTTTAAAAGGGTAGCATGCAATCGGTTTTTGCAAACTTGGATCACTCACTACGTGTGCCATCTTCACAGGATTATTCACATATCAGGGTTTAATTTGAAAGGACTTCTCTACATTTTCATATTCCAGTGGTTTAATAAGTAAATTACTTTTGCAAGTCCATCGGTTTGGCATGGATTCTTTCAAACAGATCACTCTACCAAGCAGGCAGAGTAGTCATTATTTCACGAGAGCCGCAAAAGAAGTGCAGTAACTCTTATTCCCCCTTAGAGGTCACCCTAGCATAACAACTCATACAGAAACAACCACAAAGCCCCATTAACAGGAGTAACAGTTTCTCACGGAAGAGCTTACAGTGAGCACTGCTTCCATATGCAACTATTGCGGCCACAAACCCAAATGCCTGCCTAACAATTTAGATAACAGCTCTCGTTAGATCTGCAGAGAGGGCTGGGGTTTTACAGCAGTGCTTACATCTGAAACAAACCGGTACTGCAGCTGGACCACAGAGGTTTATGAGTCAGCCTTCGCCCTCATACTAACAGAGCTGGCTGGTTTAGCACAGGCAGCGGCAGGTTGTGGTTTTTGTTGTAGAGGCCTTGTGTTCAGTCCCTGCAGAGGGCAGTGGAGCTCACATCTATCAAGGTATTGTTAAGGCCCCATCACTGCATGATCCTAGCACATGGCCACCTATGCTCCAGCCAGTTGCAGACTGAGATTCCTAAAAGACAAACTCTTACCTGTTCTCTCTGTCACTGTCCTACTGACAGATAAAAACCCCAGCCTGTTCTGGGCTGCATGCAACAGAGTTTTAGTGTTAGCGACAGACTGACAGCCTGGGAGACGGCAGTCTCTCTCTGGCTACAGCACCGCTAGGAACAGCATGGATAGCAGGAATGCAGTCTTCCCCCACACATTGCTCCTCCACTGTGCCTCCCCCCTGACTAGGAGAAAAGGAGTGGGGGGGGGGGGGAAGATAGCTCAGGAACCATGGCCCATTCAGTCCTTTCTCCTAATTGTCAGGAAGGCCAATTAGTGCCATTTGTGAGGCTGTGTTTGTGGTGTGAACACCTGTCTGCTAGCAGTTGGACCCAGGCCTGCTATTTAGTTCATAAGTGGCCACAAAAGAGCTATCAAATGGCAAAAAACTTTTGGTCACTACTGATCTGATCTGCATTTGAACCAGTGACCTAAAGTTTCATAGCTCACAGATAGCACAGATTTTCATGGCCACAGATCTTGAGGCCAAAAGGAACTATTATGATCACCTAGTCCTGAACACAGATGAGAGCCTCGATGTCCCTTCAATCAGTATAATAAGAGAGAAATAAGAAGGTGATTTGGAAACAAGACATGCCAAGGTGCAATAATATCACCTTGATTCTTTTTGTTGCAAAATCGTTCCCTCTTAGGTGGAAAACATGCAATGCGTGCAGGCTACTTTAACATAATGGGCTAGCTACTGAGCATGTGCACCAGTGTCCTCTAGTGGCTGGAGTGAGACCTGCTTCCATGTGTGTCATAATCCCTGCATTATTAGCTACAAATAGAGTCTCCTTTAGCTCAAATCACTTTAGAAGCAGAGGTATCTGAACTCTATCCTCACCATCACTGTGACATTCCAAGTGACCTCGGTGTAAAGCTGTAAAGTCCTAGATTTGTAACAGTAAGTGGGATACTTAGAAGTATATTTATAGCTTAGACATTTAGTAAAACAACATACAGGGGAGACAAGAATCAGGGCCTCTTTCATCACAACAAACAATGATCGCGTCTGACAGATCTCATGTCGTCTCATTAAATCAGGCCATAAAATACTAGGGGCATGCAAAAAAATCTGTGGGGTGGGCTTGTTTCAATACAAAGCCAAACTAAAGGCCGCCCACTATAATGAGTTCAGTTTCTCCTCTGCAGTGACAAACTGCTGCCAAACAAACTGCTGCCCGGAAGAGTAGCTCTCCCCACCAGCCCAGTACTGTATGATAATCCCCTGAAAGGGGACGTACGGCTTTCCAACCAGGCCTATCCAGATCTGTTTGCATACTTAGCAATGGAACGTTCCCAGAGCAATTCATCTTTTCTGTTCCTGGAAAGGTGGGGCATGAAAGGGGGAGCCAGTATGGACAAGTCCAGTGGTCAGAAGGTAGAAATGAGGGGGCCCAGCAGCTATACCCTTACATGCAGACAGACCAGTTTTCCACTGTGTCCATGTAGAGGACACCAGAGCTTGCTCTACTAATTCCCTGAAGCGGTGTGCCAACAAAGAACCCAGGCAAGGGACACAAGGAGAATGGAGTCTGATAAAACTGATGTGCCAGTGATAACAAATAAAACTGGGTGATACCTTACTGTCATGTTTCCTTATGGACAGAAGTGAGCTCAGGCTGTTAGTTCAGATCCATAATTGAAACTCCCCAGAAGTTGGGAGGGGCTTGGATCCAGTGTTCTGGTTCAGATCTCCCCTTCCAGCGGACGTAGGGACTATACCTGGTGTTCCAGTTTAAACCGACTCCTACTTACTGACATCATCACAACAGTCAAGGTCACGTGGTTGCACATCTACTAGTACTGATCATCGCCCTAGACACCCCTGCAGAGGGATTCATATGCTGCGCCTTGTGATAAATTCAGCATAAAGTAACACAGCGTCCCAACTCTAGTGCTGAGTCACTGTCTGACATTGGGAAAGTCATTTGCTTCAGTTTCCCCATCTCCAAAACAGGGAACAATGACAACTCCTCTTCTTTGCAAAGAGCTTTGAGGTCTGCAGACAAAAAGACCTATGTAAGCGTAAAGCATTATTATTCCCAGGTGCTGTGTCTGCCAGCAGCATGCTCAAGGAACACAGCTGCCAGAGTGAGTGACTGCAGGTGTCAGGGACAGTGCAAGCCTGATATATTCACTATTCCTCACTCAGGAGTAGCTGGCCATCAGTTTGAGGGACCAAGTAGGGCTTTGCTGAACAGGCAGATGGGAGAGATGGGGAGCTTGCATGGCAATGTTTTGCCCTCCTCTGCCACAAAAAAAATGCCAAGGATTGAGACGGCAACATTATCCATAGCTGGCCCAGACAATGGGCCTGTGGCTGCTTCTTGTCCTACACATCTGTGGGACAAATTCTACACTCCAAAGCATGCACAAGTCCGAAAGGCAATTGGAGAAGCTCTGTATACTTATGTAAGAGTAGAATTGGGCAGGATAATAGGCCACCTGCACGCACAGATATCTGCAGTGTGCTCTACTGTACACAGAGAGAATTTATTTTACTTAGAAGGAAAGACAGAGACCTGGCTAACACTTTAACGTTGTACCATAAGGGAAATTACTTCCTAACCCCAGCTGGTGACCATCTCATGGCCTTCAGCCTGGATCAAGAGCCCTTTTCATTTTTAATCCTAGCCAGTGTCATTGCAGGTAGAATCTGTATTTATGGAACCCATCTAAACCTTATATGAATCATAGTAAAGTGTTTGTTTATCAGCCCACACTGCATTGATTCTTCAGATAATAGGAGACTTCAGTCTCCAAGACTGTTCACCCAGTAACTCTCATCAGAGTGAAATACACTTAAAAATACAACCTTAAAAAATAAACAAAAAGATTGACCCGTATCAGGCAAAAAATAAAAAAATAAAAAAATAAAAATACTTTTCAAAAACGTCATTGGCAGTAATAGAATCCATCATTCTGGTCAGGCATCAACTAGAGTTATTTATAGCAGCGCTCAACTCATTCTAGTTCATTTAGCTTCCCAGTAACTCTTGACTTATTTTATAATTAAGTTCATCGGAAACCGCTTGCAATGAAGAAAGCAATAAGAAAAGAGGGCAGCTGGATGGAAAGGTTTCACCCACTACGGGGATTGCTTCCCTCCGAAAGATTGAGCTGTCTCTCCCCAGTCTGACTATCAGTGTTTTGTTTCTTGATGTTTTACAGCTTTTCTCCCATTTCCTAAATGCCAACAATTGAATTAACCTGCCGTTGCATCACCTAAGGTTGCAATCTTGCAAGCTAGGCAGACATGAGCAAAGTCCTTGGTGGGATGGGCGAACCAAGACCACTGCAGTAAGTGATGTTGGAGATTCAGGCCTGGTTTACACTAGGAAATTCGGTCAGTATAACTATGTTGCTCAGGGGCACAGGCACCAACTCGATGGGTGCTGGGGTTGAGCACTCCGGGCAAAGGCAAAAAGCCAGCCCCTATGCTCAGGGGTGTGAAAAATCCACTCCCCTGAGCAACGTAATTACACCAATGTAACCCCTGGTATAGACAGCACTAGGTCGACAGGAGAATTCTCCCTTCGACCGGGCTACTGCCTCTTGGAGAGGTGAAGTACCTCCACTGAGGGGAGAAGCCCTCCCATCGGTGTAGGTAATGTCTTCACTGAAGCGCCACAGTGGTGCTGCTGCAGCAGGACAGCTGCACCTCTGCAGCATTTTAAGTCTAGACAATCCCTCAGCAGGTGGCAACCTTCCCTGTGAATCAGTACTAAGCTATATATATAGCTTAGTGTGTATATATAACCAGCTGTTCAGTGTGTTACACAGCTCCGCTAGTGACCGGTCCACAGAGGATCTGCAGTCTACAACTGCTAAGGGCTAGGGGATAAAGGCATTTGGTTTTGGGGCTAAGACCCCCCTACATGGGGTTAACATGTAGACAATCTATGACTGTGGTTATTACATACATACATACATACGTGAGGGGCACAGTGCTATTGGAGGTGCTGTCTTTTGGCGATCCCGACTACTTATGCTCATTAAAAACACTGATATTGTTTGCAAGAGTAGGGATGTTAAATCCAATGTGTTAATAATAGTAACCTGGTCCAATTCCAATAAAGGCGATTACATCCTGCCGCCTTAGGCTTCTCATGCACTTTCATCTGGATATAGTGTTCTCCTCCACTTCCTGTCCAAAATTGTTGCATAGCATTGCCGTGTACTCGTAAACATTTGCTAAGTTACACCCCAGAGGTGAGTGCATTTCAGCAGTGGGTAGAGTCACGCTCTTTTCCTTTTCTTTTGGCCTCATTTTTCCTTCCCTTTCTCCCTCCCCCTGCTTTCCTAACAGGCAAATGGGACTTCTTAAACAACCCCCCTCCCCACCCCACCCCACCCCACAGCTTGTGCATCAGGTAAAAAGACATATCCTTTTTAAAAATCTCTCCAGCATAAAACAGAACCCAGCTCCCAGCCTTTTACTAAAAATAGAAATATTAAAAATAAATCATGAGAATGCAGTAATTCCTAATGAGAGGCATTTGGAGGTTTTGATTCTGTCCTCTAGATGGCTGTAGAGAATAGATTCTACTGGGCCGATAGAAACCCAGACTTTGACAGCAATGCTAGAGCATCTTAGATATTGTTGCTATAGCAATCTCAGTCCTGCACCTTTCTGCTTCTGATTTATGAAACATACAGTTCGGATGAAACACCACCCAGAAGAGTTCTTCTAGCTGCTGGAATGGTGAGGGAACCTAGACTGGCTGGAACCTGAATGTAGTTAAGCCATCTGCCCGACCCCTGAGAGGTCAGGACTTTGTGTGCAATTCCCTATGGAAGCTTGAGCCTCCTCTCAGCTATTACAAAGCTACCAGAAGGGATTTCATCTCATGGTGTCCTCAGTGCTTTTCCCTATCCAGCAAAAGATGTACACTAGTCTCTGTGTGAGATGAACGTCATCTCCATGGGAACGGAGCAGGAGGCCACAAAGCCCACAGCACTACAGAGGAAATTAAATTATCTGTCCCAGCAATATAACCCTCCAGGGTATTCAACTGTCTGGCAGGACAGTCAGGTTGAGAAGCAGATGTAGACAGGGCTATTGTCAAGGAATATTTGTTCAGATTAGCACAAAGGCTGTTTAGTACAAGTTCAGTCACATGGGCCATGCATGAGAGCTTGTTATAGTGCTCAAGGAATACCACAAATTCCATGGTGTCCTGGGCAAGCCAATTTGCTGTGTTCTCTTGTCCACACCTGAGGAGCTACTCGCTTAGTCACTCAAGAGGACCTGAAAGGGGGCAGGGCACAAGAACATTTAAAAAAAAAAAAAAAAAACTACATTTCATGACTTTTAAAAATATTTGTCCTGAACATAATGGGATTATTTCAGGGGTCTGAATTTACTGATCTGACCATACTGAGCCAGAAATGATATCACTGCAAACCACTGGCAGCTGCTTTTCAGTCATTTGCTCTGCATTTTGTGTTCCTAAAATTGTGGATTTTTTTTTCTTTTTAATGCAAGAACATAAGAACGGCCATACTGGGTCAGACCAAAGGTCCATCTAGCCCAGTATCCTGTCTTCTAACAGCGGCCAATGGCAGGTGCTTCAGAGAGAATGAACAGAACAGGTAACCATCAATTAATCCATTCCCTATCACTCATTCCCAACTTCTGGCAAACAGAGGCTAGGGACACCATCCCTGCCCATCCTGGCTAATAGCCATTGATGGACCTATCCTCCATGAATTTATCTAGTTCTTTTTTGAACCCTGTTAGAGTCTTGGCCTTCACATTCTCTGGCAAAGAGTTCCACAGGTTGACGGTGTGTTGTGTGATGAAATACTTCATTTTGTTTGTTTTAAACCTGATGTCTGTTCATTTCATTTGGTGACCCCTAGTTCTTGTGTTACGAGAACGAGTGAATAACACTTCCTATTTACTTTCTCCACACCAGTCATGATTTTATAGACCTCTGTCATAATCCCCCCTTAGTCATCTCTTTTCCAAGATGAAAAGTCCCAGTCTTATTAATTTCTCCTCATACGGAAGTCATTCTACACCCCTAATAATTTTTGTTGCCCTTTTCTTAACCTTTTCCAATTCCAATATATCTTTTTTGAGATGGGGTGACTACATCTGCATGCAGTATTCAAGATGTGGGCTTTCCATGGATTTATATAGAGGCAATATGATATTTTCTATCCCTTTCTTAATGATTCCAAATATTCTGTTCACTTTTTTGACTGCCGCTGCACATTGAGTGGATGTTTTCAGACAACTATCCACAATGAATCCAAGATCTCTTTAGACCCCATCATTTTATATGTATAGTTGGGATTATGTTTTCCAATTTATGTTTTTCAACTTAGTTTAAAAATTAAAGTTACCCTCTGAGCTATTTTTAAGATGGACTCCGTGAACAGAGATGAGCTGGAACGTTGGCAAAGCCAACGCCGAGCCTTGCAGGCCTGATGATCTCATGCTAAAGGGAAAGAGTCAACTGTGCTCATCTGCTCCTCTCTCTTTATTCCCATGATCCTTTTCCTTTAAAGAGAGAAGGGAAACCCCCAGAAGTTCTCCAATTCCCTCTATAGGTTTCTCTTTTCCTTCTGAATTCTGAATAAGTATGAACACAGAAAAAGCTGTCTGAGACTGAGCTACTGATGCACCTCTTCCCACCCCTCACAATCACCGGGAACTTGTCATGTTACGGACAGCCATCCAATCCCTGATTAGGGCTCCAGAAGAAAGTTACCCAGAAAACACCATCCTGGCCACTATGGATGTAGAAGCCCTCTATACCAACATTCCACACAAAGATGAACTACAAGCCGTCAGGAACAGTATCCCCGATAATGTCACGGCAAACCTGGTGGCTGAACTTTGTGACTTTGTCCTTACCCATAACTATTTCACATTTGGGGGCAATGTATACCTTCAAGTCAGCGGCACTGCTATGGGTACACGCATGGCCCCACAGTATGCCAACATTCTTATGGCTGACTTAGAACAACGCTTCCTTAGCTCTCGTCCCCTAACACCCCTACTCTACTTGCGCTACATTGATGACATCTTCATCATCTGTACCCATGGAGAAGAAGCCCTTGAGGAATTCCACCATGATTTCAACAATTTCCATCCCACCACCAACCTCAGCCTAGACCAATCCACACAAGTGGTCCATTTCCTGGACACTACGGTGCTAATAAGCGATGGTCACCCTATACCGGAAACCTATTGACCACTATACTTACCTACATGCCTCCAGCTTCCACCCAGAGCACATCACACGATCCATTGTCTACAGCCAAGCTCTAAGATACAACTGCATTTGCTCCAATCCCTCAGACAGAGCCAAACACCTACAAGATCTCTATCAAGCATTCTTAAAACTACAATACCCACCTGCTGAAGTGAAAAAACAGATTGACAGAGCCAGAAGAGTACCCAGAAATCACCTACTACAGGACAGACCCAACAAAGAAAATAACAGAATGCCACTAGCTGTCAGCCCCCAACTAAAACCTCTTCAGCGCATCATCAAAGATTTACAACCTATCCTGAAAAATGATCCCTCACTCTCACAGATCTTGGGAGACAGGACAATCCTCGCTTACAGACACCCCCCCAACCTGAAGCAAATACTCTCCAGCAACCACACACCACACAACAAAAACATTAACTCAGTAACCTATCCTTGCAACAAAGCCGGATGCCAACTCTGTCCACATATTTATTCAAGTGACACTATCATAGGACCTAATCACATTAGCCACGCCATCAGGGGCTCGTTCACCTGCACATCTACCAATGTGATATATGCCATCATGTGCCAGCAATGCCCCTCTGCCCTGTAAATTGGCCAAACCAGACAGTCTCTATGCAAAAGAATAAATGGACACAAATCTGACATCAGGAATCATAACATTCAAAAACCGGTAGGAGAACACTTAAATCTTTTACTGAGTGGCCAGAGAGGTTGAAGGGAGGCAATTTTGCAACAGAAAAGCTTCAAAAACAGACTCCAGTGAGAAACTGCTGCACTTGAATTAATATGCAAACTAGATACCATTAACTTGGGTTTGAATAGAGACTGGGAGTGGCTGGGACATTACACATATTGAATCTATTTCCCTAAATTAAGTATCCTCACACCTTGTCAACTGTCTAAATGGGCCATCTTGATTATCACTACAAAAGTGTTTTTCTCCTGCTGATAATAGCTCATCTTAATTAATTAGCCTCTTACAGTTTGTATGGCAACTTCCACTTTCTCTGTATGTATATATCTATATCTTCTTACTATATGTTCCATTCTATGCATCCGATGAAGTGGGCTGTAGCCCACGAAAGCTTATGCTCTAATAAATTTGTTAGTCCCTAAGTTGCCACAAGTACTCCTGTTCTTTTTACCCAACATAGACTCTCACCACCCAGGGACCTCGCCTCTTGACACATACTTTCTAGGGGGGAAATTCCCTCCCAACCCCAGACTGGATGAGGTCAAATTGTCAAACACCCTCACAAGGAAGTAAGGCTGCCTAGGAGATTCTGCCAGGACCATGCCACCAGCTGTCTCTCTAACCACCTCCCCAGATAATTAGAGACTTGCGGAAGCTGTGCAGAGAGGAGAGGAGTTGTGGCCTCCCAGCCCAGGGGACTGGCATGATAGGCAACCCCTCGTCCCATGCCCTTTTGTTTTTATGTGCAGTAACCCATTTTAAAATACTTGTGGCAGTGCTAATAACTCACAGTTAATAATGTAATGAATTTCACCCCTTTTCCTGATCTCAAAATGTCCATGAGCAGCTTTATAATTTTATCAAATGCATAAGTTATTCAGATACATTTGCTCAAAACTATAGCGGAAATTTTTCTGCAGCCTGCAGTGTGTCTGCAAGCAGTAAATCGAGAGAATTTGAAATTCACCTCATGTTAGTTAGAGTTGATTAGATGCACAGATTACATGGCATTGTTTCTGTCCCCTGTTTATCAGCCTAATCCAAGGCCTACTAAAGTCAGTGGGAATCTTTCCATTTACTTCAGTGGTCTTTGGTTCAGGCCCTAAATGAGCATACCTGAAAATCATGTGTGCAGTAGGAATACCCACATTTACAAGTTCAAAATTCATTCTCTGTGACCATTCTCCAGTGTTGCCAACTCTAGCAATTTCGCTGCAATATTTGGTGTTTTTCTTAAAGACCCAGCTCCTGGAATCAAGGGATTACATAAGAATCTCAACTTTTTTTTCCTAGCCTTTGCGGTTGTGAAGGAAAACTTGAATATGTTACCTGAGAATATCTTCTAGATTCTGAGATTTTAAGGTAAACAGAAACAACCCCAAGTTCTTCTCTGAAAAAAAATCTCAATTTTTAAGCCAGTCTCATGACATTTAAGGCTTGACTCAGGTCTCTTGAGCACTTTGAGAGGGCAATACTGATTCTCCAACATTTTTTGTAACCACAACAAATAAGATAAAAATAACATTTCAAAAATATTAAGTATGTTGCGACTAGTAACTTATTAGGTTATTAAAGCTAGAATAATATTAAAGAAACTGATTTTGGAAACATCAGCTAGTGCAGGGGGTACTGGGCAGCCTGTGTCAGCTGGCTGGAGTATAGAGGAGAGAGATTACATATACAGAGAGATGCTTGCCTGGCTGCCTAGGCTGGGTGAAGAGGGCACTGAAATGAGGCCAGTGGTGGGAAGCAGCAAATATCCTTGGAGAAAAAGGGTTTTGTGAATCAATTAGGAGAATACCCAGCAATATTATTTGGACAGCTTAAGTTGGATCAAAGTGTTAGATTGGTTTTGATGGTGCAGGATAATAGAGGCTAGAGGGATGTTAGAGAAATGGGACCGCAGCAGAGTGACTATTGCATTCAGTTCTGGGTGCCATGCCTTGAAATGGAGACAGTAACTCATGTGACACAGCACCACATGTGTCAGGCCTTCTGAATTATTGTTGGCCACAAAGAGCAGATATCCGTAAAGTTATCCCGTATGTGGTTTTATAAGATGAGCCTGATCCAATCCAGAGTTGGAAACATGCCCTCCGCCCCCTCCCCGGATTTTGGGAAAATTTTGATCCAGACCTGAATTTTGCAGCAACTTTAAAATTTGGGGGGATTTAAGATCTAAGTACTACTGTGCAGCTGAGCCATTGCTGCAAGAGGAGATAGGATGGGTCAGTCTATCGTTGCCTGTTGAGGCCAAGTGTGCATGTAATAGCTGGGGGGGGGGGGGGGGGAGAGGGAAAAGAAACCGCAGTTGCTTTTAGTTTCCCATAGGAGCTTTCCCTAGGGTATTCACAGCAGTACATATCTCATTACCAGCCAGGTCCCTGATTTACTGAAGGTTCTGAAGGTTAATATATGGTTCTCGTGTTAAGTACCAGATTTCTGTATTTAAAGTAACAGATACTTTCTAGGTTGAATTGTGTTCTGATCTCCACAGATTAAAAAAATGTGATCATTAGCACAGGAGCTAGTCACTAACATTCAAAAGTGGATCGCTATGGACATCACGTGACTGCTTAAATTTCTGCGGTAAGTCTATCTAGTCGGTGGCCTGTTGACGAATCTAAGTAAATCACATCATGTGGGTAATAATGGTTTCAAATGAAAGTAATAGTACAAAACCACCATTCAAGACTTCTGTCTTGGGATTGGAGGGGAGATGGGGTGGAGGAGAGAATGACTGATGAAATCAAAACCAAAACTGTCACTCAGAACTCAAACTTCTCCATATTTGCTAATACCTCTTCACTCCCACATCTGCCCAAGATCAGAATGACTTTTTTCCCATAATGCCTCGTGCCCAACAGGGCTGGAAAAAACCCTGTCTTTCAATTTTGCAGAAGGGCAGTTCTCCTAGCAAGCTCACAGATGACCTGTTTCAGAGTAACAGCTGTGTTAGTCTGTATTCGCAAAAAGAAAAGGAGTACTTGTGGCACCCTAGAGACTAACCAATTTATTTGAGCATAAGCTTTTGTGAGCTGAAGTGCGCTGTAGCTCACGAAAGCTTATGCTCAAATAAATTGGTTAGTCTCTAAGGTGCCACAAGTACTCCTTTTCTTTTTACAGATGACCTGATGATTCTTAAAAGGGCACTGACCCATCTCTCTTTTGCCTCGCCCATTTCAAAGATGAAGAATCATTTTAAATTCCAAGTTGATGTTCCGAGTGGGAACATTTTCAAAGCAGTTTCAATTATTATTATTTTTCTTCATCTCTGCAAACTTCAG
Organism: Natator depressus; assembly: GCF_965152275.1. NCBI lineage: Eukaryota > Metazoa > Chordata > Testudines > Cheloniidae > Natator > Natator depressus. The sequence continues at coordinate 79,622,676 of NC_134242.1, read as the reverse complement.
GGGTTTTAGGAGGATTTCTGATTTAAAAATATTTTCCTCAAGAATACTAATAATGTTAAATAGGTCTTGGTTGAATCATAAATTACTACCTTCCATGATCCTTTTAGGCTTTGTACAAAGCAACCTTTGAAAATATATATTTACCTTTAATGGAGTTCATCTGTGGCTCTCTCACTCTTATCCTGTGCCTGTAACAACAAAGAATTCTGTTTAAAGCAAGGAAAGATCAGATTAAATATACAGTGAAGTTCTCAGATCAGGGCTAAGTGGCAAAACCCAAATCAAAGAGAAAATACTCTAATAGAAACAAAACTTAAAATTCTGTGGATCAACAGACTGGATGCTAATTATTGCTTCTAGCTTGCTTAAGAAATTGTGAAAGACTGTGCTTTGTTTTGTAGCCACAACCACTCATTTCTAGCTGTGATCTCATTAGCTCTCATAGCTATGGGATGTGAGACCTATGGGAAATACCTAAATGCTGGAGGGGTTTTTTTGTGCAGGTGGTGCTCTTTCCTCTGAATCAGTATTGAGCCACTGCCCCAACCATAATGTTGAGAGCACCGTGATACTAAAGATAATTTTTCTCAGATGAGCTATAAAGAATATGTGTTGTTATCCTAAATATGTGTGTTGTTACAGATCCTAAGGCACTTTTTGTAAGAATAGGGGCTTTAAATCCTAGTGTCCTGCTAAAACTCTTATTTCTGAATATGTTTCCCTAGACTCCCTCTGCAATTTCAATTGAATAAAGTATTACTGTTCACTTCCTGTCCCAATCTCTGATTCAGGAAAGCACTTAAGCACACGCTTAACTTTCACCAGGTGCACAAGTTCTTTCCTGAGTCTGGGCCCTAAACTGTTGTTGCATACTGTTAAAGAGTCACAGTGTGTCACCCCAAAAGTTGCTGTAAGAAGTGGGTGAAATCACCCATTTGATCTGTCACAGCATTTGGAAAATAGGGATCTGACACACAGGAATATTGGTAAGAAACTGGACTTTATTTCCTGGCCCATTAAACCTTCAGATGCTGACCGCGGTTATTTGCTGTCTTTTCACCCAGGTTATCAGACATGCAAAAGGTGAAATATATGGAAACCAAAAGATACCACTAGAGTAAGCTTTATCATCCATAATTTGCTCATACTTTACAAAACAAAAAGAAAAAGAAAGCTTGCTCTTGGACAGAGAACAAATCCAGAAAATTTCAGTCCAAAAGAAGAGCTATGAACATACCAAAACAAGGTTAGAACGGAAGCTGTTGTGTAACTACAACCTTGTATATGCTAGAAAAGTTGTATAGATTTAACTAAAGCTCTTTAAAAATCAATCTAAACCCCTAATTAATGTAGATGCATTTAAACCAATGTAACCCTTGCTTATAGTGGTGTAAGTGCATCTATATTGGCGGTTTTCTGGTATAGACAAAAGCACCTTAGTGACTTAGGAGCCTAAGTCCTGTTTACAAAAGTGACTTTGGGCCAGATTTTTAAAAGCATTTATTCCTTTAAAAAGCTGGCCCCTAGACGTCTTAGGCTGCTGTGAGGATCCAGGCCTAAGTCACTTCTGAAAATGTAACTTTTCAAAAGCACCTAAGTGCTTTTTTCAAAATTTTATCAAAGATCTATAAGTACACCGGAGACAGGAAGAGCTCCCAGTGTAATAAATTCTCAGTCTCCAAGGGGTTAAAAAGACTCTGTAGTGTACTAAGTGGCTTCCTTTTGCTGTTTAATACACTGGAACAGAACTCACCTAATCCATCCCAACAGAAAACCCATTAGAAAGAGCAATTTAATGGCCAGACTTGGGGGTTATTTTTGGAGACGATGCATCCAAGCAAAACTGACCGCTCTGTGCCTGCCCAGCTGCTACATTATCCGATTCTCTCAGAACAGATTAGAAACACCAAATTCCTCTCATATGTTTTTTTTTGTAAATCACTGTTAAGTGATAAAGGAAAAAAGTCTGACGAATGAAAAGGTCAAATTTGAACTTCAGGCCTGGAAACATATCCCTTAATTCCTCCTCAGGCCAAGCATACCGAAAGGAGCTTGCATTTTCTTTAGAAGTGGAGATTCCTCCCTGAATGATAGCTTTCAAGATGTGGTTCCAGAAGAGGTTTGTGTCCTTTTCCCCTTGTACCTGAGGGATGGAGGAGAGGCTGTTGTCAGCGATCTACCCAACACAATTTAGTATTTAATTCTCACAGCTGATTATGTTTCAAATCTTGCACTCATTTGAAACGGAAAAAAAACATAATTGTACCTCATCAGTCAATGCCAGTTGTTGCCTGCCCTCTGCCCTCTTCCTTTTATTTTTCTTCAATTCAATTAAGCCTAATTAGATCACAGCAGGGCACACATAACTTATTACAGACATTGGTCCCAAGGGATAAATATTCAGCTGATGACCTATCCCCTCCCTGCTGGCCCAAATATTTGAGTGGTGCTGAGTCCGTCTCAAGATCTGGTCTCAGGTGCCTCCTTTGTAACTTCCTTCTTTGATCCATTTGAGGGAAGGGTCATGTGAGTGGCTCAATTTCAATGACTTGAAAGCCTCCTCATCAGAGTAATACAGCACTTTTCCTCTTCCAAGCACTTTACATAGATTAGCTAATTAATCTTCACAGCTCCCCTCTGAGGTAAACAGCATCAGCCCTGTCTGAAGGGGAACCAGGCCTTGAGTAGAGAGTAACCTGCCCACCACACACAGATGGCATCAGGAGCAGAGCTGGGATTGGAACCTTCCTGACTCCCATTCCAGTGCTCAGAACAAACCTGTCTCTGCCAAACCCTTCTCTACCTTTGGTCTTTAACCTGCACCATTTTCTTGTCTGTTCCAAGACGATAGACAAAGCCAGTAATAAATGTCTATTCTGCAGTTTGCTTAGCAAACTGTTGGCAACTGCTTCTCTTTGGCACCAGATGCACCTTCAACATAAACATTGTTTAACTGATGGCACCTCTTCCTACGTTGCTTTCACTGCTCCTTTCATAGAATCATAGAAGATGATCAGGGTTGAAAGAAACCTCAGGAGGCCATCTAGTCCAACCCCCTGCTCAAAGCAGGACCACCACCAACTGGTTTTCCCCTCTGGCATTAACCCAATTTATCAATATTCTCACTGAGAAGTCTTGAGAGACCAAGATGTGCAGGAAAATTCGGCATCTAAATTGCTTCAGTATCTGCAAAAGTCGTATCAGCCATAGGCATGTACTTCACATCCATAGGTTGTTCTCAGGCTCCTGCCTCTATGATACTTACCAGCTGTTTTCTCAGGCCAACCTACTAACTCTGTGGTTGAATATTAACCAGGACAGCAGTGATGTGGTGGAGTTATCAGGTGGCCCCTATTTAAATTCTCCACCAAATGGAAGGCCTCTTCCTCTGTTCAAGTTCCTCCTCATTTTGGATACTGCTAGATTATTTATCCTCAGGCTTCATACACATTCTTTTGAAGTGAATGTTATGCCTTAGAAATGATCAGATTTCACAAGCATCAGGAATTCTCAAAAGACTTCCGGGAGGGGAATATTCCCAGTCATCCCTATGAGGTCTTCTACCATTCCTCCCGTTTCTAATCATACAAGTTGAACAGAAGGCTATACTAGAAATACACTCACTGGATTAAATCCTGGCTCCATGGAAGTCAAGTCAAATTCCCGTTGATTTCAATGGGGCCAGGATTTCATCCACTATGTTTATCAACAGAAAGTGAGAGTTGTCTGCCAATTAGACAGAACATTTCTAACCATCAGAAGAATGAAGTTCTCGAACTGCCTTCTCAGGGGAGTGGCAAAACACTAACTTGTTTTAAGACTGAGCTCAGTAAGTTTATGGAGGGGATGGTATGATCAGATTCGCTACAATGGCATATGCCCCGTCCATGACTGCTATTAACAAATATCTCCAGCCATCAGGGATGCAGCACTAGATGGGGAAGGACTCTGAATTACTACAGAAAATTCTTTCCCAGATGTCTGGCTGGTAGGTCTAACTGATCACCTTATTTGGAGTCTGCGGGGAATTTTCCCCCAGGTCAGATTGGCAGATACCCTGTGGGGTTTTCATCTTCCTCTGCGGTGTGGGGCATGGATCACTTGCTGATTTGATCTAGAATAAATGGTGGATTCTCTGTAACTTGAAGTTTTTACATCAAGATTGGAGGACTTCAGTAACTCGGCCAGAGGTTATGGGTCTATTGCAGGAGTGGATGGATGAGGTTCTGTGACCTGCAATGTGCAGGAGCTCAGACTAGATGATCATGATAGTCCCTTCTGGCCTTAAAATCTAGGAGTCCAAGAGATCTTGCCTCCCTCCTTGGCTGTGGAAATGAGAACACGTTTTTGTTTAAATGGAAAAACGTAAGGGAGTTTAAACCGTCCTTCCCTTCTGCAGCATATGTACATGGAGTCTTTCTTATGCCAGGGAGAGAAATTCATGGAGTAGACCCTTAAAGTATTGGCAGAACATTGTCTTTCTCTGCTATGTCCATCCAAAGCTCACAGGGTGTTTGTACTGCTCTGCCCAGATTGCTCTTTAGAAGTCTATGCAAATAAGTCTAGAGCAAAGGTAAAAGCTGAATGAGAGTCTAATGTAACTTCATATAAATGAAGAAGCCACATCCTAAATGCAGAGATTCAAAGCAGAGAACAGAGGGGAGATTAAATAAGGACTCATAAGTTTGCAATTATTCCTGAACTCACGAGCTCATCATTAAGAGTGTTGCTTTCCTAGTTATCAGAATAAATGGTATTTTTAAGGACTGGTCATCCTGTTGGTATTTTCCCCACTGCCTCTCATTAAGTGTAAATATTGCTGATCTACATGAAGCTGGGAATATTTTGATTTCTATGTGCATTAAAGTTTCTAATTGGTTACAGACACCCACTCCAGGGCAACATGGCATGGACAAAGAAAGAGAACAGATGGTGGGTTAGCGGAGCATCTGCTAATCTAGTACTGAGCAGTTTTACCTGTAACCAATCATTGTGCACATCTGTTGGTCCCTGATCAAAGTCAACTGCCATGATAAATCCTGTTTGCATCTTAAATAAATAAGGATCATATCTGGGCCTGACACTCATAAATCCTCTAAGGAGCAAGCTGCTCCAACCATTATGTGATTGCTAGATAAAGAGGCAAACACTATTGTAACAGGGACCCTGGGATTGTCTTAAAGGTCCCTTGCCAATTTTGTTTACATCTGGTGCAAATACACAAGTGAATGATTCCTTTCAGTGGAAAGCCAAAACAGAGAAAAGATAAAAGGACACCCAACCTTCAACCATTCAAGTAGTATAAAAAAAAAAAAACCAATTTTCAGTGCTACAAAAAGGACATTGTTTCTTTAAGGCGCTTCTGGACAGCGAAAGAGAAGCATTATTAATAGCCGAGATTAAATGCACGCACACAGTGTAGTGACCATTCTGATCTGCAATAGATGAAGGTTGAGACTTCTCCTTAGCATAATCAATAGTCTTGACTTTCCAATGATGGTTTTCCAAGCCAGTACCCTGGGAAGCCCCGTCTCCCTTGACAACTGCTCTGGTGACACTAAATGTATCAGCTTGTCATACATTACAGATAATTATGTCTCTTTACAAATTCAGTCCCTCTCCTGTGAGATGGGGATTATTCTTTTAATTGGTTTGGTGCATTTTAAAATGATTGGGAGACTTTACAAAACCCTGTGTTACACAAGCAGCTTCCAAAACAGTATCTTGAGTTACTGGCAGGATCCCACACGAAATGTCCACCTGTGATTTTGGGGGCACTCTTGTACCCCTCATATTGCTGAGCCCAGTCATGCAACTACAGCTCTGCATAACTACCTCCAATCAGAGGCTGTCAGTGCGAATCAAACTCCAGACTTTCAGCATCAAAAGCGCAGGCCTCTATCATTTGAGCTAAACAAATACCTTTTTCAATCAAAACAGTCTGTCCTGGACAAGGACTGAACATCCCCATGGCATTCTTTTTGTGGTAGTTCTGAAAGATAATTGCAGACTGTCAGTCCAATCACCTGCCCACACACCCTACCACTGCTCATATCCATGCTCCATGAGTTTTACTTTTCTCCACCTGTTCCTTGCTTAGCTCTTCAGGTGTAAGGCTCAACCTCCGAGTTAGTCTTTTAACATGCTTTACTTACTGTAAAGTAAGCTATTGTCCAGCTAATAGTAAGATGGCCCCTGAATGAAATCAAGCTGATTCACATCCCCAGGGGCCTGATTTACTGTTGCCATGTGCCTTAGGTTACCATTTGCAGGCTCAGAATGTTTTGCTAGTGAGCCTTCGAAACTTCACCTTCAAAACACTGGCCATGACAGTGGCCAGCACCAGGCAGTAACCAGTGACCAGACAGAGCAGCGTGCAGCAGAAGCACAGCATTTCAGAACAGATGCTGTTCCTTTAAACAGCCCTTTAAAACTGGAAGACAAACATCATTAGGAGCAGAAATTGAATGGCACCCCCTGCTACATAACCCCCATCACACACACACACACACACACACACAGCTTTAGCAATTTCCATTCTCAAATAAGAGTTCACGTACATGAATGTCATCACAAGAAGACAACGTCAGAGGTACCATTAGCTAAAGTTCAGGATCTGATGAAATAGTCCTTCTGTCTATACCTATTGACTACTAGCTCTGGCAAGCTACAGCTTCCATCAATACCATAGAATTTGACACACATTTAATAGCACACTCCTTTGCATGGAAGATGAGGGAACTCTCTAGACTTTGCAGTGTTTTGGCCACAGCCTGGGAGAGGGGGAACAACAGACATGCAGCTTTAGGACTTCTCTACACAAGGAAATCTACCAGCATTATTACAGCAGTGTAATTATACTGAGATAGGGTATTCTCATTCTGAAATAAGGTTATTAGGCAGCAAATATTTTAACCAGTGCACAACTCATGGGTCACAAGGTCCTTTTTCATACAAATTAAAGTGATTCTTTCAACCCATTTCTTCCCTATACTGTACCTTCTAATCAGTCAAGAAAAACTGTTTGCAAAATAAACATTTGTGACTGATGTGCATGTGCTAAAGGGGCAGGAGAGGAGACAAAGTGTTCATTTTGCTCCTTCTATTGCTGATAAAGCTGGTGAGCAGCTTCCCAAAATTTGCTCACTGACACTCCAGTAGTAAGAAATCACAACACTTAAGAGCTGTTCCTATGAATCTCTGTGCTTCTACTTGGAAACAAGGGTCAGTGCCTTCCATGTATGTCCATGAAAGAGCAATTTTTCAATTATTCGGTTGATGAAATCAAGGGATGTGTTCTCTTCATAAACACATGAAATTCCTGCTTATTGCTTGTGAAGAGCAACAGTAGTACAGAGTACTTTAGGGAAAAAAAACAAGAAAATCTGACTTTTAGATCCAGTGCTTTCAATTATAGTTATTTTGCAGAGCTAATTTAATATGGCAGAGTAATCTGGCTGGGTACATTAAGTGTTTGAAAGTAGCCAAAGCGAGTTGGGCTCAGACCATTATTTTTTTAAAAAACACTCTTCCCAAACACTTTCCACTTTACTTTGAAAAGCCTTTTCCCCTTCAATCGTAATACCAAAGAAACACACAGATCTGACTGAGCAATAAAACAAACAAAATACACCAATGAAAATGCGTGTCCTCTAAAAACCTGAAGTTTATTCATTAGAATTCAGTGAAAGAAACATTCATTTTAAAACACAGTAAATACATTAAAAAGTTTAATAACTAGTCGTGTCAAGGACAAAAAAGAAAACATGAAACAATTGGCTATCAAGAAAGGGGTAGGGGAGATGCCAGATGCCTTCCCTTGGCTCAAGCTGTGCAGAACATATAAGGGTTCCAGTCTGTAATGTTCTGAAGTTATTATATGTGGAAACAGGTGACTTACTTCTGCCACATGCATGAAGGGGAGATCCTCTAGTGCCTTAAGCAGAACTGATGGAAGTTTCGAAAAGGTTGGTTTCTTTACAACTGACATGTGCCTCCCTCTATCCCTCAATTATCCTCTTTGCCCAAACAATCTTATCCATTTGTTTTTGTTTGCTTGCCAATAGAGTGACAAAACAGGAGTGGTGGGGACCGAAGAGAAGGAGGAACAAGCAGTTTTCCATCTCAATGGAATGTCTAAGGACAAGGACTCTATAGAGAATGCATCGCAGTGAACTATCCGATAGTGGCAGGGAGATGGGGTGGATAACTGAATGGGTCTTTTCCCTTTCTAACTTCTAGAATAACACAGATCTGCAGGGAAAAGTGAGCTGCACTGCCTAAATACAGCTTAGCAGACACTACAAATAACTGCATAAGATTGAATACCTTCAGAATTAAGGCAGGGCGGGGGGAATCAGGGAATGTTAAAAGCAAGCGTGGGTCAAAATGCCCCAGGAATGTTAGCAGCGCAGCCCTACACCCAATCTGCATTTCAGTAACAGAAGCAAAACTCAAAAGAAACAAAACAAAAACCACACACACAATAATGAACAGGAACACTGTCAGGTTAAGAGTCATTTAATTAAAGACACAAACCCCATGCACAGCCAAGTATCTCCACCTGTGTTGCCATCACTTTCAAATTTAAAACAAAACTCTACGTTCAGCGTTAATAATTTAGCTTTCCACCATTTCATTTGCTTTTTGCTCAGCAGTGAACATAAATTTTGACTATTCACTCCCTGCTCCTAGCTCATTTCACTTTCTGGGCCTCATACTCCATGCCACTGTGCTTGGGTTGCAAATCCTGCAAGGTGGGGGAAGAGGAAATCAAACGTTGAATTGAAGTCTAAAAAAAAAAATCCCAAGCACATTAACAATGAAATTTCAGAACTTTGCTTACTCACAATGTTCCTTTAAACCATGACCAGCCACTAGCCAATAGGGCCCTTAAAATTAGCGTCATAGTTGCCATGGGTTGTAAAGATTTCCCTGGACAATGCTGAGAAGCAGCCAGGGTTCTGGTGATTGCTGAGGAATGAAGTTGGTGGTGGTGCTAAGGAGGCAGGAGAGTTAGGAAGAGCCAGGAGCTAGGGTGAGGCAGTTGACTAGTCCCATTTTGGCTGGACACCCAGTGGAGCAGCTGCTCTGTATCATGCTGGGAACAGGTAATGCTCCATGCCCTGTAGGGAAGCAGGCAGCAGGAGATGTCACTCCTGCGGATGGGTTAGAATTAGTGGGGGGGCAGCACCCATTGCTCAGCCCAGCAGGAGGAACAGGGCCAGGGGGATGCAGTTGCCTCCTTCACTGCCTGGCCCAACAACGACAGCCTCTTCCCCTTTGAGGAAACCTAAGTGTGAAGACACTCCTGTTCTCTGCCTCCTGGCTGGAGGGAAGAAGGCTGAAGAGAACAAGCAGCACTACTACTACAGACTTGGCTAAGACCCAGGACACCCGCTCTTCAGGATGAATGTTCAGCCCCAGCCAAGCCCATACTGTTGTCAGCCATAGAACAGGAGCTTTGCCTTGGTTTTCCTGACAGCTTCACTGGCCAATGCCCCACCATCTCCCCTCCCAGATGGGCAGGTCCTTAAAAGTACAGAACTCCCTTCCAGAGCTTATTTAGGTATCAAAAATGGCCACTGCTGGATAAAGTAAAAAACATTAAAAAACACACACAAAACCCCCACCATTGTTTTCTAGCTTTAAAAGACAGTCAGTGATTCTTTCAGAGAGGAGGCAGAGACAGTCCACAGACTGGAATTAAAAACAAAGCTAAAAACAGCACTTGACAGATGAGACATTCTGGTGTCAGAAGATCTAAGTAGTGTCCATGGAACGTGTGGATGGCAGGAAGGGGGGCGGTTTCCGAGCTTCAGAATTAGCCCTCAGCGTGTAGCAGAGAAGCGCGATGGTTTCTTCATCACACAGGTGGTGGCAGCAGCGATTGCCTTTTCTTCGTCAGCACTGTAAGCCGCACCACGGCATCGTGACACACGAGTAAAAGAAGAGTCCATAAAATTTCCCCTATGAATATAAAATGTAAAACTATACAAAAATAGATAAAATTGACCTCTCTTATGTATAAAAAAAATCCCAGATGCAATACAGAATTACTTGGTAGTCTGACCTGAATGTCAGTGGTTTAGATTGCATGTGCAATAGCCACAGTTCACCATGTAAGGGCAAGACATTTTGTGCAAATGCCATGTGTACTGAAGTCCTGCTGTTTTTAATGCCTTGGCAGGACAATTGGCTGCGCCTGACAGTTAATTACTGACTCAGACACCACTTTCATTGAACACCTAGGCTAAAATTTTCCAATTTGGATGCCTAACTTCCACCAGGTAAAGGGATGATTGCTTGATCCTGTAATATGATGAGCACTAACTGAGAAGTCAGACCATTCTTAGTTAGGTGCCTAACAGGAAGAACCCAGGTCGGAAGATTTTGGCCATGGACCTTAATTGCAATTTTATTTATAAATGCTGTAAGTCAAGCAGGGTGAAAGAGCCAAACCCCACACCTCCCCAAAATCCCCACAACCAAGAAAAGCTTTTTGTGGTGTCAGAGTGCCCCACCTTACAAAAACCAGCAGAGGGTGTATCATTCCTTTGGTCAATCCATTAGTTTTTGGTTTTTTTTTTTAAAAACGACACAGGTGTTTAACTTTTTTTTAAAAGCAGCTACTATGCATGCTTAGTAATCAACAGACAAGCTAGGAAATCAGAAGTTAATCCTTAATCTTAATCCTTAACTCCATCCTTAATCTGTCCCATTTTTGTAAAGATCTATTTTTGGGGAGCCACTGGGTGGGAGAGGGGAGAGAAATAAGGTTTGTAATTGAAACAGCTGGTGTTTCTACCATGAGGTTAGGAAGGCTTCCCTTAAAATAAAGGGGCAGGAGAAAGACCAGTGACCTTACCCATAGCATATGCTCTGGAGCTGAATGAAATTAGTGACATATGACCGGAGAAGTTGTAGTGGGTTCCCCGAGATCTCTGCTGAAGTAAGAACTTGCAATTCCATTGTCAATTTAATTCCTTTCCCTACCACAAAGCTCAAAATAAGTTGGAACTTGAAGTGAGCATCTGAAACTTTTGGTTTTATTAATAAGCACTTAAGAAGTTACTTTTTGTCATTTCAAACCATCAGCTTTTTTAAATTAAAAAGTTATAGTCCAATTTTTTTAAAAGATTATTTCTACCAGAAGTTTTATCACCATGGAGGACTGGTCCTATTTTCCCCTCAATAGACAGGAGTTTTAGGAGCACTGTAGATTAAACCTCATAGTATTATGTCCCCTTCCCAGTTGTATTTTAAAAATTTAATTAGAATATTGAAAATTCTTATTTCTTAATGGGGCAGAATACTCCAATAACCCAGCAAATTAGCACTAAAATGCTTTAGAAATACATAATTTTATCAATTTTCTCTGTTGGAGTTCAAATCAAATTAAGAATTTATGAAAAAATGGAAGAAAAACCTTTGGTATAAAGTCAGATTATCAAGTCCTAGCTGTATTGCCTTCACATTAGTTTATAGAAACAGTTTACAATAGGTCTTCCCATCACGTACCTACAGCCAAAATGCTTATTATTAGAGACATGCATTCGTAAGTGAACATTCTTTTTAGCACTGTCACATTTATGCTTCACCAAAACTTTGGCAAAGGCTGCACCATTTAAAAACAAAAAGCACAAAACAAAAATCCACACCCACAAGAGGTCTTTGGTGACATACTCAGAACAAAAACAAAAATTTAGCGTAAGAGACTTGCTCAGAGCAAGAGAAAGAGTGAATGTTACAAATACTTTTCTGTGGAGTAATGTCTTGGATCACGCTGGAAACATTTTGTTTCTGAATGGCAGTAGGTAGAAACAGATCTGAGTTACGACGTTGGGATCTGGACTCAGCCACATCTAGTAAGTCCTAGTAGAGATTCTGATGATTAGTGCACCTAGACCTTCATTTAGGACAGTACTTAAACATATACTTATGCCCCATTGAAGTCAAAGGGACTTAAGCTCATGCTAAATAGTGATTTATTCCTGAATCAGGAAAGGAGGTTCTGCCAGCGAGTTTGAAGCCAACAAGGCTCCCTTTGTCCGCTATCTCTTAGGCTTTTCATAGGATTAAGTCAGACTGACACACCAAGATCAGAAATTCAGTGCAATGATGAATAAACTCTCAATTACTGATGGTGGGGTTTCACTGTAACTAAGAGCAGAATTTGTTCTATGCAATCCTACACCCCTCTAGAGGGTTGCATGATTGCAAGGGAGAAGAATGTAGCACAACGTGCCCTACATGGTAACATTCGCACAGTGTTACCAATGCAATAATACTGAGGAATGGAGAGTTAATCCAGGTACAACACAGAAATGGGTGTTCTTGGTCTTGAGTTCCTTTTTTTTTTTTTTAATTAAAGTCAATTGCCAAACAAAAAGCAAGCATGTTTTTGCCCTTCGCTGCTCTATATGAATGTATAAAGACAGCATCTTATATTCTCTTTTCCACTGAAGTATCAGAGCACCGCTTCTCTTTCTTTGCTGGAGGCATCAGCATTTCATACCTTGGCAACACTGTAAATACAGTGACAGTGGAGAAACCTGGTTACAATTCAGATGTTTGCTAATCCACTTAGGAACATGACTCAAATGTGTATTATAGATGGGACTTTCAGCCTGGGTATACAAAACCATTAAGCTCCAGTCTACACTACAAATTGGAAACATATTTGTAATTGGGTTATGGGATAAGAGTTGTAGCCTGGTTATCTGATGTGACTGGAATTTATGCACATTTCAGAATCAGTATTAGCTGGGGAGAGTATGTGAGAGACAGATACATGTGGGACATCACTATTTAGATCTTCCACAGATTTTGCCAAAAGGAGGCAGAAAGAGGAGGATCTGATATTTCTAGTTTAAAATTTTGCAATTTTATTTTTAAACCATTGAGAAAGTCTCTCTGCATCACAAACAAAAAAAACCAGGAAAGGGCAATTTTTTTAGTGCACTGTCGTCCACCAGGAACCAGATTAAGTCCAAGAATATAAACCTCGACTGAGGCATGGAGAGACTCAGCAAGACCCAGTTAAGAGGAAAAGAGATCTATATAAGAGACTGAAATCATGTATTTAAGACTGACAAGGACAAAGGAGTTTCCTTGGGTGAAGACATGTGCTCTGCTCCAATAGCCCGAAACAGGTGCTTTCAAGAGCTTTGTCAATGCAAACAGCCCACTCTCAAGAGTAAAGTGCATCTCCGCAGCTTGCTACTTCCTCCATCTCCCCTGCAAGGTGTGGGAGCAAAAGGGTGGCACTATGTCCAGCTTTGTTGTTTCCTCCAGACGGGAGAAAGAGAAATTGTGAAGCCTAATTTAGGCTGCATTACATCCTGTATTCCAATTAACAGAATACTTTCCTCGTATGAATTTATGCAAAGAAAATAAAAATCCAAAACACAAAACTTCCTTTTGAAGAAAAGCATTAACATCTGCAACTTAACAGCTACAGGTGTGATCCAATTTAGCTTATATAAAAGATATTAATCATGTCCCATGTCTTAGGGAGCTGGGGCAAAGCACATAAGAAAAATATTTCATCTGAACATGATATACCATGAAGTTTGATCACTCCAAAGAAATAAGGGTATTGTTGACATTCTATTCTTAAAGGGACACCATCAACATGTAGGTTGCTTTTTTTTTTGGAGAGGGGGTGTAAATAAAGTGAATTAAAAATAGAGCTGGTTAGAAAACTCCCTCCCCACTACTTCACACAACGGAAAACATCTTTTTGACCAAAATGAAAATCTACAGGAAAGTTCTTGGTTTGGTTTGAAATGTTTCCCTTTTTGAATGATTTTTGCTTTGGTGGGGAGAAACATGATATGCACATGCCATACTCTCTCTCACTTTTCCAGTGGGAAGGTGCGGTGATGAGAGAAAGTGGAGAAAACATTCCAAAAGTTGTCAAAAAGAAGCTTCACAAGAAGTAAATAGTAACAAAAAGCTTTCATTCCTTTTGAATATTGCTCTAATTGTTAAATAGTTTCAGGTACTGCACCTGTCTCAAGTCCCCTGCCAATCTGTAGTTTTACATCCACTTTTTCCTGTTTTTTTCCCATGTCACTGTGTGAAAGTTCCACATAAATGGGGGGAAATGACCACACATGTGAAACCACAAATCTGAGTGTGTATCAAGTGTTGCCAAATGCACAAAGCAAACACACTGGGAAGATATTTATCTATCATCCCTCTTATGCTACAATTTACAGCCATTTCGTGTTAAAAACATTCAGAGTTATGATTTTTGGTAGTTGATGGCGTTCCTTTAAATAGATCAGCAGAAAACTAGCCTGAACAGGGAGTCTATTTCCAGGAGATTTTATTCCAACAGCAACTGCACTATGTATTGATACTCACTCTGCACAGTTTATTATAGTCAACAGAGTGGTGGTTCACACTGACAAACACTGGTGCCTCAAGCATTAGTCTACGCTAGGACGTGGCCTACACAAAACCACAATAGAGCACCCACAGCAGTGCAGAACATCAGCAGCATTGTGAGTGACTACATACTGCACCCAACTGCAACTGAAAGAAAGAAGAGTTAATCTTTGTTGGACCAATTCTAAATGAATAACCACACACTGAAGTATATCTTCCCCCTCCCGCCACCCCACCCCTCCCTGAAAGTTAACCCTTGGCTGCCCCCCTCACCCCTCCAGTATTAGCTATTTGGCTACCATTACATTCACTGTAGTGCTTTGACAGCTAACGGGCAGCGTGTTCCCATGTACGGGTCCCCCTTTCAGCAGGTCTGTACTGGAGCTTCCATAACATTCAGCAAAGCAATCTGAAGGTTTTAAGGTCTCAGTGCCATCGTGAAACTGGAACGTTCCTTGTGTAATGCCAGCAAGTTTGCACTTTGCCGATTTATCAGGGGACTGCGTGAAAGCGAAGCTCTGAGGTAAGTCAGCCCCTTTTTCTCCCAAAGATAGCACGCAAGCCAGTTTTTTGGCCATATTTTCTCTAGGATACCTGTAGGAGCTAGACACCTCTTGGGCCTCTCTTGTATCAGTCTGCAGAGGTAAATTGGATGGTCTGACCATGTGTCTAGGCATCTGAAGCATTAGATTACTGGCCCCAGTATCCTGGGGCATCCTGTCCGGAGTCTCCCTGGCATTGCTCCATCCAAGGGACATGTAACGGGAATCCGCTTCTGACTGCTCAGATGTATCCCAGCTGCCTTTGACAACGGCAGCCCTTGCAGTCGGAGTACAGCTCCACGGTTTCTCTCCCCCTGAGGAAAGCTCGGCTTTGTACTCCACATGCTGCAACCCTGGCCAGGTAAGTACCCCATCAGCTTCTCCTCCTTCGGAAGGAGACAGCTGAATGCTCTCCTTGCTTCTGCTCACCCTGGGGACAGAGTCCTTCTTGCCACTGTCCCATTTAGACCAGAGCTGACAAGGCTTAAGGCCATTCTTGGAGAGAGGCATATCTGCAAGCTCCAACTCCAAGCTCTCCGTGTCAAGTGACCTGCTTCTTCTGTTGATGGAGAGCGGTGCTGGCAGGGAGGGGCTCAAGCCATGCAGGCGCAAATGACGGGGAAGGCTGCCAACACCCCAGTTACAGCTCTGGAAAGAGTCTTGGGGATACCCCGGGAACATTCGTTCATCACATTCGGCAAAGGACTCCTTTTGCACGTAGCTGTCATCAAAGGCCTCAAAGGATGCAGCAATGTCCTCGTCAGCGTTCATCTCCAGATGCTGCTCACATTCTCCCTCGCCTTCCTGCTCCACATCCACTATGTCAAAAGTGACCATGGTTGGAAGGACAGAAAGGTTCTGAGTGAAGGAAGAACCTGAATCAGAGCTACCAAGGCTTTCAGAAAGGCTGGAGAAGAGAGTGCCGCTGCTAGTGAACTCAACCAGCGCCTGAGAGAAGTTAACAGCCTGCTCGGGTTCACATTCACTTTCTGTCTGGGGTTCCCTGAGGCAGTTTTCCACTCTGCTGTGGTGGTCATTTTGCAAACAGCTATCGGGGTCATGTGTTCTGTAGCTGGGATAGGTCACAGTCACAGTTTTGGCTGGGACTAAGCTACGTAGTTCCCCAAACACTGCATGATCCAAATCAGAATCAAACACAGAGTTGTTTTTCATGAGCTGAATAAGGCAACTTCCTTGGGCTTTTTGGCCATTGTAATACCTTTCTGGGCACAGTGTCCCTTGAAAGTCCCTCCACTCAGGATTTTCCAGTTCGGACACTGAAATCCCAGCATCTACATTTCTGCTCAAAACTGGAGAAGCAATTTGCTCACTACCAAGGCAACTCTGATTTTTGCCAATCAATTTGGCTGCTCTAGTATTACATTCAATGTATTGCTTGTCTCTGGGACATTTCTCTTTGCTGGGGACGTCCAGCAGTTTTGCAACTGGTTCCCTCTGAAGCTCCCAATACAGCAGCTGTTTCTGAATAGCAGCCAGCCTCTCTTCCTCAGTCTCCATCACTCCACTGCTCTGCCCCATCATCTGAATAAGGTTCTTTTCGGCAGGGACAGCAAAGTCTAAGAAATGGCTGAAGATCTCTGGATGAGATGCTTTGCTCTCAAATAAGGATTCGTCCCCAAGAGAGGGGCTCATCAGGGTGTCATCGGGCTCATAAAACTCATAAAGTGCATCACCACTGTAACTGTCTCTTGGGAGACGGTCCTTCTTGATTTCCCCAAGTTCATCCTCTGGCCCCGGTGTGGTAGAGTCATAATAACCCTCGTCGCTATTGGGAGCAGATTCTTGCTGGTCACTGGGTGGCGTTAAGAGCTCTACATCATCCATCACACCTCCAGCGTACAGATGGGCCACCTCCTCACGCAAGCCGCAAGTCTCCAGCTTGCTATTCACTCCCTGCAGCTTGGGACTGTTTATGGGCTGAGGCAGCTTGGTTTCGTAGCGGCTGTCCACCTCGGTGGTGCCCTCCCACAGCTGCTGGAGGTACTCCTCTATCTCCTCCGGCGTGGCCATCTCCTCCCCTCCTCCCTGGTAAGTGACAAGGCATGAGCTTCTCTTGGCAGCATCTCTACTGCGCTCCATGGAGATCGTGCTCTCAGCAATACTGTCGATGTCTGGCTCAGCAATTATGTCTCCACACCCAGTGAGGGAATCAAAACTTTTAAGGGAAGTAACATCTCCAAAGATCAAGCTGAGCTGGTCTCCAGAGTGTACTGAAGGGGGGTCATTGTCTGGGTAGTCAGGATGGTGTGCTTCAGGGAGGCCACCGTAGGGTGAGCTGGCACAGACAATAGTCTCTGCGTCCAATTTCACATCTAGAATATTGTCTTTGCCCACAGGCACCATTGCTGCATCTCCTTCCGAGCTACTTTGAGCAGCCACGAGCCAGTCAGTGTTTTCTCCAAGGTTGGTCGTTGTGTTCAGTGAGCAATTACCATCCAAACTCCCTGTGCATGGTGCGGGGAAAGGGGTGCCTCCTGGACTCTCCTCCTCAGAGGCTCGCTGGGTTTCAGCCCCCGCCCCTTGAGTTTTCTTGGCTTGCTCTCCATCCCCGCAATCAGCAGCCCACTCCACTTTCTCAGACTCAGCAGCTTTGTTCTTTCTGTGGCGCCGGATGCTGTTGAAAAGCCCCTTCAGCCCTTTTTTGGGTCTAGGGAAGGACAACGATTTGTCTCCATTGGGCTTTTTCTCAAAGCCCTCGGCACTCCCCAGGGGAGAGCTCTCCTGCCTGCCAAACTCAAATTTGATGCTGGCGTCTGTTGCCAAGTGGGCGCTCTGAGAGCTTGGCAGCTGGCGACGATGCGAGTCCATCCCTCCATTCAAGGGGCTGTCCAACCGCAACCTCCCTTTCCCATCCTCATACCCAACGTCGCTGATCCCATCGTGCGTCTTACTTTTACTGAGACCCTTTTTGGAGGCTCCCTTCCCTTGGCCTTTATTTTTTCCTCCAAAGAAGCTTGGCAGGGTGCATATGCTCCTCTTCCCCCCAAAGAGCTTGAAGGCAGTTTTCTTCAGCTTGCCAGGGGGTGCCTGCTCCACAGCCGCGACAGAAGCATCGCTCCATTCAGGCGGCCGGTCACCTACTCTGCTCTCCTCCTGCTTCTGGTCTCCTCCCTCAACTTGCCTGCAGATGACAGACGGAGAGCTGGTTCCAACGGCATCCTCTGTACAGCACGTTTCCATGGCAGCTGTTACAGCCAGGTATATTTAGCTGGAAATAAAGACTTTGGTAGCAGAGTCTTCTTCAGGGCGTGTGGACCAAAGCATCATGATTGATCTAAAAGGAAGAAAGACAAGAGACATGAGAAACCATTAATGGTTTGCTTGGAATCACCTGAGTGGGTGAAACAAGGCAAAGAGGTCAGGCACATTCATGACCACAGCTGGGACACTGACTAGTGAGACCTCTGTAACTCACTCTATAGGTTAGTTCTTTTTATCATCTCTCCTCTCAATAATGACTGGGGTTTGAACTTAATGCTGATTTCCAGACTGCTAGTTTGTTAAGCCTCCATTTTATCCTCAAGGCAGGAGTACCACTTCCTCAGTATAAACACTTCCCATATGGAGAGACAGATTTGCTTTCTCTGGCTCACTGTGGTTGTGAGAGACCACGTGTGTTGCGGCCACATCTCCAGAGTACTGGACTAAGACCCACCAAACTCACTGCACTGACTTTAGTCACTATGAACTTTCCAGTTTTAGTTAGTCCCCGTGATCTCAGCGCCTTTCTGCTTTTAAAGTGTCAGATACAATTCAATTCAATTCTCCAAAACATTCCCTATCAACATTTTGCACTTAACACTTAAATACAACCAATTTAAAGCACAAGCACTAAAATGACAGTGTTTCTCTGAATAAAGAGAGTGATTTTTATTTGCACTAGATTTCACTTGTCTTTAAACATCTTTCAGGAAAGCTAGAATTAAAAACCAGTTCAGTACAAAAACCTCCCTGATCAGATTATCTCAGAAACACCAGAGATGGAGACTTTAATCTGATGCTGGCTCGACGTGAACAAAATAAAAATATTTCTTTTTGGCATTGGGCAGGAATGGGCGGGGGGAGAGAAAGAGAATAAATCCAGTGAAAACTGTTATGCACTGCTGGGTTTTTATGCCTGCAGCTTAGATTTTTCTGGTCTGAGGCCCCCACCGAATTTAAACAAAGATCCTGTTTGAGGAAAAAACACCCCCCAAATCATGGGCCTCCTAACACCCATGACTTGAGGGCAAATCCTGAAGATGAAGGATTTTTCTTGAATCTCTGGGGGACCGGGTAGTCACTGGAGGAGCAAGAAAGCAGCATTTTTATTGGCTTCTATTATTAATAAAAGCCTTGGCGTTCACCCTGCTCACTAAAATTAATGGCTAAGAAGCAGATGGGGCAGGTTGTAATTGTATTAAAGTGATGGTTACGAGAACATTGCAAAACAGAGTGATGCGTAGGTAGCGATCTGAAAACTGCATGCAGCCTCCCCTCTCCTGCTACAGACGGTTGTGCTGCAGAGACAGCATGTCTGGTAGCTAAGCATGCACACAGAAAGAAAGCAAAGGAGGGCACTTTGCCACGCCATAACTGGCTCTGCACCGTACAACTCGTCAGTTTAGTACAGTATTGGAGCTTGAGACTGGGAATTAGGAGCTATTTCTAGCTCTGCTGTTGATTTGCTGTGTGATCTCAGGCAAGTCAACCATGGTGTTCCTCAGTTTCACCCCTCCGGGGGGCAAGGGAAAAAAAATACTGACCTGCCTCACTAACCGGCTAATTTCACTGGTGTGTATAATGGCCTATTGAAGCATTCACTTGTGACATACACAGTACCCAAGTTCCATTGTAGGAGTTCCCTTGTTGCTTTGCAAACGTACTTAAGTCATTGGTAAATTTATTTAAACAACATTATTGAGATGCACATTATTATGCTTTGGCCATCCCTCCTGTTAACTCCAACCATGCTAGGGAGCACGCATTTACGCAAAGCAGGAAGGAGAAGGGAGGAATGAAACTTAGGGTACACCTACAGTGGCAGAGTTACATCGCCGGCAGTTACAGCGCCGCTCAAAGAGCGCTGAAGGGAAACTGCTGTTGTGTGTTCACACTGTCAGCTGCCTGCACAATAGCGTGTTCACACTTGCAGCGGTATTCGGAACGTTGCACTCTGGGCAGCTATCCCACAGAGCACCCTTTCCTCTTCTGCCGCTAAGAGCTGTGGGAAGGCGGAGGGGGTCGCAGGGCATCCTGGCTCCTGTCCCAATGCCCCAGGATGCACTGCTTCGCATCCCAGCAATCCCTGTGCTTCTGTCCGCATTTGGCACCATCTTTCAATAGCTTTGTGTACTGCGTGCTCTGCCTCTTCGGTCTGCAGGAATGGATCCTGCACTGCTGACCAATATGCTGCTCGCTCTCACTAACATGTCACGAGTGGCAGTGGGGTTATTCCTTAAACTATAAAGGCAAGAGGAGCTTGACATTGATCTCGCCACACGTAGCAGCTACGACACGAGACTGCGGGTGGCATTTGAGGTGCTGACCACAGTGGAACGCTGCTTTTGGGCTTGGGAAACAAGCACTGAGTGGTGGGATCACATCGCGATGCACGTCTGGGATGACGAGCAGTGGCTGCAGAACTTTCGCATGAGGAAAGCCACATTCTGGGACTACGTGATGAGCTCGTCCCAGCCCTGCGGTGCAAGGACACGAGAACGAGAGCTGCTCTGTCGTTGGAGAAGCACATGGTGATTGCACTGTGGAAGCTGGCTACTCCAGATTGCTACTGATCGGTCGCTAACCAGTTCAGAGTGGGAAAGTCGACCATTGGACTTGTGTCGACAGAAGTGTGCAGGGCCATTAACCGCATTCTGCTCCGAAAGACCGTGACTCTGGGCAACATGCGTGATATTGTGGATGGCTTTGCACAAATGGGCTTCCCTAACTGCGGAGGGACAATAGATGGCATGAATATTCCAATTCTGGCACCAGACCACCTAGCCACTGAGTACATTAATCGCAAGGGGTATTTCTCAATGGTTCTCCAGGTGCTTGTGGATCACCGGGGGCATTTCACAGGCATTGACACAGGCTGGTCCGGAAAGGTGCACGACGCACTCATGCTTTGGAACACGGGCCTGTTCAGGAAGCTGCAAACAGGAACTTTCTTCCTGGACCAGAAGATCACTGTAGGGGAAGTTGAAATGCCCACTGTAATCCTGGGAGACCCTGCTTACCCCTTAATGCCATGGCTTATGAAGCCATACACGGGGCATCTTGACGGCAGCAAAGAGTGGTTCAACAACAGGCTGAGCAAGTGCAGAATGACTGTTGACTGTGCTTTTGGCCATTTAAAGGCCTGCTGGCGCTGCCTATATGGGAGGCTGGACCTGGCCGATGACAATATTTCTATGCTTACAGCCTTGTGCTGTACGCTTCATAATATTTGTGAAGGGAAGAGTGAACCGCTGAGGCTCAGTGCCTGGAGGCTGAATTTGAACAGCCAGAGACCAGGGCTATTAGAGGGGCGCAGCGTGGGGCCATAAGGATCAGGGATGCCTTGAGGCAGCAATTTGAAGCTGAAAGCCACTAATATTTGTTGCTATGCTTGGGAGTGCAGTGCTTGTAATGCTAGGAGGTGATTGTGATTGGTGCAGACAATGCACTATGAAGTTTTAAGAAAAGTGCCTGTTGCTTTGCAGGGTTCCGTTTGCTTTCAATTAATGGAATAAAGATTGCTTTCAAACCAAAACAATTATTTTATTAAAAAACAACCACCAGAGGAGAGAAAGAGACCCACACAAAAAAAACCAAAACCCATCAGCACTGTGGGGGATGGGGGAAGGGAAGGTCCCAGGAGGAGGTGGGATCCCTGGACAGTTAAAGATTTGTGTATGTCCAGGTATCATATGCAACCTTGTCCTTTGGAGTACAGTGAAGCAGGTACTGTACTTCAGGAGGGCTAAACTGCAGAGGGACGGGTGTTAAGTGCAGTGGGTACTGGGAGTCCGCAGGGCTGGACTGCGATGGGGCAGGAGTGGAACGCATAGGGTACAGACTGGAGCCAGGAGGTTGATAAGAGTGTTGGCGGTGTCTGGGGGATGCATGGGAAAGAGCTGTGACAGCGGCTGCAGGGGAGGGTTTGGTTTGGAGGGGTGGGGAGGGGAGGGTTGGTTTGCAGTGCTAGTAGCACCTGGAGCATGTCTGCTTGGCGCTCCATAATGTTTAAGAGCCACTCCCTGGCTTCGTTCTGGCGCAGTGTGTTCTCCTTTTGGTCCTTCTTCTTGCTGTCCCACCACTCCTTCAATTCTTGTTTTTCGGCCGCAGAGTGCATCGTGACATCACAAAGGAAGTCCTCTTTAGGTCTTCGTGGCCACTTACTAATTCTGCACAGCCGTTCAGCCAGAAACAACAAAGAGGGAGGCTGGGCACCCCAGGCCACATCTGTGAAGCCAAAATGCAACATTTTACAGAAGCACTATTGTTTGCAACACACAGACCACCGATTTAAAATACAGCCACTATTCACATACCTGTCACTAACTGGCTGACCCCAGGCAAGTAGACATGAGCCACAAGACCCCCAAAATAGCGAGTAACCACAGGGGCAGGGGTAATAGTGTCCCAGAACCGTATTGTAGTCTGGGCATGTGGCTCTTGGGGAGAGCCAGCACTGTAGGGTGTGGGGAGGCTTATAATCATTATTGTCCCCACATTTTCCACAGGCTGTGTTCATTATGGAAGATCTTTCACTGCTGAGGGTGAGCAGGGAACCAAGGGAGGGTCTTCTCGAAGACTGCAGTTTCTGCCTTGGCCCTATGGGGCTCGCCTGTGTACATCAATGGTAACCTTTCCCCTCCTCCTCCATGACGGCAGAGTGACGCGGGAAAGTTACCCTTAATGGGGCAAGAAACAAAGCAGCTCTGCCAAAGAACCTGAGGCAGCGAACTGCCCAGTATCAACATGAAAGTTTCATGGCGATCTCTGAGGCAGATTCCCGTGAAGCGAGGGAGTCAATCAACAGCCTACTCCGCCGCTCAGACTAGGCAGGTAGTGGTACGTGCATCATACATACACAAACCTGCTTTCTGCAGCCCTCCTGCCCCCAACAACTCGCTTCAGCGATTCCCAAAATCAAAGTCACTTACCAGAGGCCTCCTCTCCTGTTTGCACTTTGCCAAGTTCCGACAGCTGTGACTGGCTAGCCTCCTCCAGGGTAGAAAAGAGCTCCTGGCTGAATTCACCTCTGACCTCCGAGTCATCCTCTGCCTCTGGGTCCCCCTCCACATCCTCGTCCAAGATTTCCTCCTCCTGGCTTGGTCCACTCTCGACTGGCACGCGAGCCAACAAAGTATCCACAGTTGCCTTTGCAGATGATCGTGGCATCCAGCTCTTTGTAGAACCAGCAGCTCGTGGGCACAGCACCGGAGCGGCGGTTTGCCTCCCGCGCCTTGTGGTAGGCATTCCGCAGCTCCTTCACTTTGACCCTGCAGTGCAGCGTGTCACGGTTATGGCCCCTTTCTGTCATGCATCATGAAATCTGTCTGTAGGTATCCTAATACCTACAGCTGGAGCACAGCTGGGACTGGACAATCTCCTCTCCCCAAATGCTGATGAGGTCCAGCAGCTCAGCATTGCTCCAAGCCAGGGATCACTTGGTGCGAGGAGCAGGCCTGGTCACCTGGAAAGATGCACTGAGACCACTGCACGAGTCACCGAGCAAACAGGAAGGGGACTTTCAAAATTCCCAAGGAATTTAAGGGGTGGGGCTCATGATTGGTCACCTGGGGGCAGGGCAGTAGAGTTCAAACCGACAACCAGAGAGGCGAGAAGAGGCATTGTGGGACACTTCTTAGAGGCCAATCGCAGCATTGTAATCACCAGTGTTTACACTGGCACCGCGGTGCTGTAGCCCCGGCACAGAAAGCTGTATGCCTCTCGTCAGGGTAGTTTTTTTAACAGCACTGCAACTGCTTGGCAGCGTGTACACCTTGGGAGTCACAACGCAGAAAGCTACTTTGCTGCGCAGAAACTTGACAGTGTAGACAAGGCCTCAGAGAGACTTTCCAAAGGTTGCACCTTCTCAGAACATGCTGCTTCCTCCCACGCACACTCCAAATCCCCATCACACTTAGGTGGTTGCTTTGCAATTACTTTAGCAGTTCTCCTAACTCCAGCAGGAGAGACAGACACTACAGGAAGTTGTTCGTAGCTAAGGCAACCATGGGACATGGGCAGTCTACAAGAAATTCTCTCTTGCGGCCTGGGGGAGAAACACATATATAAAGCACGATCAGTGCCTAGTTTGAAGGCTCTGCTCTAAAGGTGGCAAGTGATCAAGTCAACAGGGCTATGCCTCACCCTGTATAGCGTCTATAGGAAAGGGCCCTGCTCAGTTTCTGCTCTCCTTAACAGTTAGAGATGGGTCAACACTGGCTCTCAAATCCCAACCCATTTGAGTTTCAGTTAGTGAAGCCACTTCTATAATTCTGATGCCAGGTCAGTTCCAAAGCGTAAAGGAACCTATTTTCCATGTCAGGAGCGGATGCAGTTGAAATCTCATGAAAGCCGTTTACAAGATTACACACCATCTAATCTCAATCCAGACACCAACTCAGCTTTACATAGGTTGTAAACCTAATCTGGATATGGATGCTTGAATGTCTTGGCAGCCCATTGCTACTAAAAGAGTGTCCACCTAAACCAGTTTTGATAATGATTTTATCAGAAGTCTCATGACATTTAGACCTGGTCTACTAAAGGGCAAGACAAACTGTCTTGTGTCAACCTAGCTGTGGAAGCATCTTCACTTAAATTTGGCTCCCATCGATATAAGTGCCTCTCTATGCTGATTTAGTAACACCACCTCCCTGAGCGGCGTAGAGTCATGGACAATGTAATTAGGTCGGTGCAGTGTCAGTGCAGACACTACTTTGCTTATGTCAACTATTACTGGCCTTCAGGAGCCATCTCAAAAGCCCCACAGATAGACAATACAATCGATACAAGTGCTGCTGGTGAGGACACGCCACTGACAAAAGAAGCCAAGTGTGAGCACACACAAGCGATTTAACAACTATGGTGGCTGTATGCCGACATAATTAGGTTGACATAATTTTGTTCTGTCGACATGGCCTTAGTGTTTTTCTTAAGGCCCCAGTCCCTGGATCTGCCATTATGTGAGAATCTCAGCTTTCACTTAAAATATAAATAAATAAAGAGAGAGATCCTAGACTTCATGGTTGTGAAAAAAAATCTTGAAAGATGACCCGAGTGACCCCTTAAGGCTCAAAAGGCAAATAAAAAGCACCCCCCCCTTTTTTTTAAAACTCATTATTAAGCCAATCCCATGATTATTTTTGGTTCTGTCTCTTGTTTTTTTGACCACTGCGGCCTAAAAAGATGTGTTTTCAACTTGAGTTTAGTTAACTCAAATTAACTAAAACAAAATAAAATCCTCCTAGTGAAGACAATGCAGTTTGTAGTTTTCACACCAATTAGCAGGTCAAAGTAAATCCCAGCCTCCCCTATAGCAGGCTGAGTTAAAGATGAGCTCCATCTTCACTAGGAATTTTCTTCATGTTGAGGCTAACTCGACTGAGGAACACACTACTGAAGATGCGCCATTGGGGTTGGAAATACTGTTAGCATAAAGTTTTGGTCCCACAGAGATGCCGGTTGTTGCACACTGCATAGTAATGGGGGCAGGAGGGGCAGGAGACAGGAAAAAAAATATTTTAGAGCTCACCCTGGCTCAAAATCAGCACTGACAACAATGTATACCCACTCTGTAACCACAGGACCAAACCAGAAATATGGTTGCCATGAGCAAAAAAGTATCCATAAGGAAAGAGAAGAAGGTTAGAAGCCATGGTGGGATGAGACTGCATTTCAGCTACATTAGGCTTTTTTGGGGGCCTAGATTTTGTCTGTCCTAGAATAATAATACACAATACCTATTACTAACGTACTGCTTTTCATCAGTAGATCTCAAAGTACTCCACAATCTTTAATGTACGTAACCTGAGAACACCCCTTGAGGTAAGGAAGCTTTATTATCCCCATTTTACATATGGGGAACTGAGGCTCAGCGAGGCTAAGGGATTTGCCCAAGGTCTCCCCATGTCCTAGGCCAGAGCCCTAGCCAGCCTTCCTGCTCTCAGCAGGATAAACTCAGTCAGCATTTTAAATACGTCATCATGCTCCAACAGTATACAGTTATACAACCCAGTGGTTAGGACATCAGCAGCTGTCTGCAGCACTGTCTACAGTAGCAATACCACATTGCTACTATTGGGGAAGCTGAACTGATGGCAACAGCATAAGAGATGGTTAAAAAAAAAGAGAGCTCCTAGTCTACATCATTATACAAGGCAGGTTTACATATCACAATGGGAGAACATCCAAGTCCTGTCTGCAGTAACTGGTGGGTACTAATTTTCCAAGTTTTTTTTCCTGTACAGACACACCCAGAATCTCCAAACAAGATCAGGGCCCCAGTGAGCAAGACTACAGTCAGAGACAGGCCCTAACCCACACTGCTTAAAAACTAAAAACAGATACGATGCTGCAGAGTGGAGATGAATTCCAAGACTTGTGTTAGAGAACCACGTACCTGCACAACTGATAACTTCCTAGTGCTATAGCAACTTTCCTTCTTGTCTACATAGATGGGGGAAAACAGTGTTCATATTGCGCGCAGCCTGGCCTTGATTTCAGCTGCAAGACAGATTTTTCTGATCATGCTGGCAAGAAGAGAAAGATATTATACAGACGCTCCTAACTACAGCAGAGAATCTTGCTAGTCAGTGGATCTTTCCATAGAGTTACACACCTTCATCTAAGTATGGTTGCAAAATACAAATGACTTTTGCCCAAATTATTTGCAGAGGATCATGCTGGGCCCTTAACGTTTTGACAAAAAAGTTTAAAGAAAACCCACCATTGATTCTGTTAGCCATGGTGTTTAAACGCTAACAAAAATCTACATTCTACAGACTTGGGAAAATATCACCTCTGGATTTAGGAAAATTTTATTCCCTTAATAGCCATGTGTTGTAATCACTTTGTCAAGTCCCTCTGCTTCAGGTGGACTGACACCTCTTACAATAAACAGGCTGCAAGCTTTTCATTGTGTTGCATCAGAGATTGTTTTCAGTCACATACAAGAAAGCTAATCAATGGATGCACAAGGTATTTACTCCAGACTGCCAGTTTGTTTTACCCAGTGCTATTTCTCTGCAAACAAGTTAAACTGGAGGCTAAATGCAGAGTCATTCTATGCAGTAGATTTAATAATTCTATTGAGATGATGTTGAAGTAAAAAGAAAAAACGGTACAGTTTAAGCATAGAAGTTTCTGGTTATCAGGGAATAAGGTACAGATTATCAAGGGATGCAAAATTCGGTTTAGGATCGGGTGGCGTAAGGAATACATAATCTGCAATCTCCCCGATTGGGGGTATAAGGTTAACGGGTCAAAGTACAGACATTGAGATACGAGGGTATGTTGTTCATATAATGGCTATGTTCAGGTGTGCAGTATAATGATACGATGATGAGGATGGATTTGGTGAGATTTAATGTTCAGTGAGTTTATGGTTCCAGTTCATATGGTCCAATGGAAAAAGTCTCTCAGTCCCTTTCCCATAGTTGATGCACAATGTCGTACCGGCTCACACCTCCTGGTACTGTCGGCGACTGGTGATGTGTTCGATGTAGATGTCTACACCCTTGTCTACACCACTTTAACTATATATACTGTATAGTTAAAGAGGCACAAATCCCCTACCGTACAGAGAAATAAACTGTACCAGAATAAGCACAGTTATACCAATATTATTGTGTCCACACTAGAGGTTCTACTCGTAGTTTAAAAAAAAACACACACACTCACAGTCTAACTATTTTGGTTAGGGCGCTATGTGTAGACGAGGCCTTATGCTGCTAAAATAAATCTCCCCAGACCCTATGCCTAATATGTAGGGCCCTACCAAATTCACGGTCCATTTTGATCAATTTCATGGTCATAAGATTTTTTAAATCGTGCATTTCATGATTTCAGCTATTTAAATCTGAAATTTCATGGTGTTGTAATAATAAGGATCCTGAGTCAATGTTCCCTCTAATTTTTTCCATCCATGTGCGGAATGAATTTGTTATGTGCACCATATTGAGGTAATGTGCGGATGTGCGCCATCAGTAGAAACCAAAAAACCAGATATAATTTTTTTTTTTAAAGTTACCATAGGGATAATTACTCCAGCCAGGATAGGTTAGGCATTTTAGAACTCACTACTCTAAGAATTAAATGTAAGTGTAAGAGAGAAATAAAAATTATGAAATGCATAGACCAGTCAAAAAAACTAAAACACACTTTGAAAGAACTATTATTGTTGTTACTTCTTGATACAAGTATGTGTTGGGAAGCGAGTGTGAAAGACAGTGTGTATATCTGTGACAGCACAGAAGTAAGCAGCAGTGTAGAAGTATGGATGGCATGGTATGGTATTGCCACCCTTACTTCTGTGCTGCTGCCTGCAGAGCTGGACCCTCAGTCAGCAGCCGCCGCTCTCCAGCCACCCAGCTCTGAAGGCAGCAGCGCAGAAGTAAGGGTAGCATGGCATGGTATTCGCAAAAAGAAAAGGAGTACTTGTGGCACCTTAGAGACTAACCAATTTATTTGAGCATAAGCATCCGATGAAGTGAGCTGTAGCTCACGAAAGCTTATGCTCAAATAAATTGGTTAGTCTCTAAGGTGCCACAAGTACTCCTTTTCTTTTTGCGGACACAGACTAACACAGCTGCTACTCTGAAACATGGTATGGTATTGCCACCCTTATTTCTGCGCTGCTGCTGGAGGGGTGCTGCCTTCAGAGTTGGGCACCCAACCAACAACGGCTGCTCTCCAGCCAGACAGCTCTGAAGCAGGGTAGAAGTAAGGGTGGCAATACGGTGATCCCCCTAAAATAACTTTGTGACCCCTCGGAACTCCATTTTGGGTCAGGACCCCCAATTTGAGAAACGCTGGTCTCCCCCATGAAACCTGTATAGTATAAGATAAAAGCACACAAAAGACCAGATTTCACAGGGGTAGCCCAGATTTCACGGTCCATGACTTATTTTTCAAGGCCGTGAATTTGGTAGGGCCCTAGTAATATGACTATGCAGCTACAAACAGACAACTGTTGCTCCAGTTCTCATTTAAAAAAGTGTTTCTAGCCCAGATGCAATCTGATGCAATGACATCTGCTTGGGCCTGCAAACAGCCTGCACTGGTAGTTTGACGAGCCATGAACTGTTCCCATTTGGAATGTTACTCTGAAGCCTAATGAGGACACACTGAAATGTCAACATCGTAAAAAGTATCAGAGGGGTAGCCGTGTTAGTCTGTATCTACAACAACAATGAAGAGTCCAGTGGCACCTTAAAAACAAACAGATTTATTTGGGCATACGCTTTCGTGGGTAAAAAACCCCACTTCTACATGCATCTGAAGAAGAGGGTTTTACACCCAGGAAAGCTTATGCCCAAATAAATCTGTTCGTCTTTAAGGTGCCACTGGACTCCTTGTTGTTTTTAACATTGTAAACTATTTCACTGCTGAGCATTTTAGCAGAAACATCTGTGTTCCTCTATTGCTCTGGATGCATTGCCAAATATCTCAGTGGGATTTAGCGGGACTGTTACTAGCAGTCCAGGTTTTGTGGGGGAGGTGGTGAAATGAGGAATTAAAACCCTTTACCCAAATTTTGTTTTAAATGACCTTCACCCCACCCTAAGGGGAAAAGATATAAAAAATGCATCCTCTTTTGAGAGCCAAACGCCTCATCTCCCTCCCCCACACCCCCAACTTCTACAAGCCTGTTATGCACCTTCAGTGCAAATGCCTGCAGCACATTAGAAACACTGGGGGCATAACAAACGGGTATACTGGACTGATTGTACTACACTGGGATGTGACAAGTAGTAACAGGCGGAGGCAAAGTTGAAAAGGAGGCGTCAATGCAATGTACTTCTGGAGTTCATGACAAATAATTTAAACTAGTGTATTGCATAGGACAAGGGGGAGGAGGTGTGAGAGATTTAATTAGCTCTACTACACAACCCTGTTACAGAGACAAACAAAAAAAAGTCACTCCCCGGCCCCCGGAGATAAGTCACATGTACAAGTTCAATTTCACACACTATTTCGCTGACACTGCTTGCAAAGAAACAGCATTTTGTACACAACAGCACTTACCTATTCATGACATTAGTACTTTGCTTTAGAAAAAAAAATTGTCGTCGTTGAGGATACTAACAGATGTGAAAATTCTAAAATACGCTGCCATGGTCCCAAAATAAGCTGTCATAAATTACCTTTGTTAACAAAAACTCTGAAAGCATCACACAATTAAAGAGTGTCCTGTTGGAAAGCTGCAGTCATAGTGACCTTCCACAACAGAATATCCACCAGGAAAGTTTAAAAAGTGTCAGCACTGAGGCCTGGTCTAAACTGAAGTTTTATACCAGTATAAATTATTCGTATTACTGAAATTGTTATCCCAATACAACTTCTACTGTGGACAGAACTATACCTGTATAAATGTGCCTTATACTAGTACAGCTTATTCCGCTTTCCTTACAGGAGTACGCTATACCTGGGTAGGGCACCTTTACACTGATATAACTAAGTCCACATTAGGGGGGCGGGGCGGGGGGCGTGAGGGTGTACTTCTTTAATCTATAGTAGTACTGCTGTAACTGTACCATGATTGTAGTTAGACCTTGCTTTCCAGAATCCTAAGCATACTTTTTGTCAGTATCAAAACAAGCATTTTGATTGATAAAAATGGGATATAACAGATGTCTCAAAGAAGGTCCTAGGACTCCAAGACATCTAGGACTAGGACTGTTCCAGTTAAAACTGAGATACATAGTCACTTTAAGAAGGTCCACTAAACTTATGTGTACTGTTTTCCCCACTTCACAGAGTATACTGTTTTCCCCACTTCACAGAGTATGTTAAAAATAAATCTGCACTGGGAGAGGAAGAATGGACTGGATGGCTTAAGGAGTGGGACACAGAACCTTCCACTCCAGCTCATGGATTCAACCCAGATTTTGGTTGTGATGGAAAGTAGTTAGAACCCAGGTGTAAAAAGAAAAGGAGTACTTGTGGCACCTTAGAGACTAACAAATTTATTTGAGCATAAGCTTTCGTGAGCTACAGCTCACTTCATCTGATGTAGCGTAGTGACCAATGGTGAATGTCCTGAGTTGGTGAGTTTCTGTCCAACTCCCAGGGAACAGACATCCATATCAAAAGCCACCATCACTATCTGCACCTTTGTCTGGCACCAAGTCTAGCAGGGAGGCCAGAGATTGAATCAACATGGAAACTGAACGCCTCTCAGATCCCTGGGAGGCAGCCCTACAAGTGGGAGGCAAATCCTTGGGTGGGGTTGTAGTACAGCTTTCTTCCCATTGTGTCTAATGTATAAACACAGGAAGTCAATCAACACAGCTGTCAATCCAGCAACTTTCCAAGCTCTACATTTACTTTAGTCACCAACTTCTGTTTCTCACTTAAGAGTCTCTCCCTCCCCTTTCAGAAAAACCCAACTATTTCATGTTTCACAGTGTCTGAGCATCAGAAAGGTGGAACTGGAGCAAACTGACACTGGTGCGTAGAGGAATAAGGCGCTGGGAAGCAGGCATGATCTGATCATCAACTACATTCCTGCTCGGGTTCTGAGCTACTCTGAAAGAGAAACACATTCAGGGGATGGAATGCAAGTTAAAACCTGGTGTGGAGGGAAAAGCAAGCTGAGCACTGACCTGGTGAAGTGTTGTGCAAAGGAACTTTAACATGGAACAACTTCATTTCCTTTCAGAGGCGGCCAAAAAGCCACCAAAAATTGCAACTTCTCTCTGCTTAAAGGATGCTCATCCCCGCAAGTGATTTTATCTATCTACCATGACACCCACCACCTGGCTGAAGGTGAAAGGAGAACATCCATGCACCAATGGAACAAAGTAGCGGAAGAATGAAAGAAACATCTGAAGAAAACAGCCCAGCCAAACCTCAAGGCAGATGTGCTGCTCACGCATGCTTAGCTCATTATGATCACAGCTACAAGAATTGATAGTAAGCAAATTACTACAGAAGTTGCACTTTAAAAAAAAAAAATGAATATTTTTGCAAGCAGGGTGTAAAAATAACAGCTCCTCCTGGAGAACTCCCAGCGCCTTCATTAGTCTGCTACAGAATTAGAAAGCAGATTCCTCCTACGAATGCATTCCTCTGCCTCTATTTGAAACCGTGTATGTACAGCTTTGTTTTTGTTCTTTGCTGTTAAGCAGGGGGACCAACTTAAGTCTGACAACTGTCTCTTCTTCCCTTCATATCTGGCAAGTGTTTTACTCATTTACACAAAGAAAAAAGTCAGAAAATAATTACTACAATAAAAGCAAGAAAATGATAAGTTTCCAACCAAAACCACAGATCTAAAGACCTAACACTTTGGGGATGACTGGATCCGAAATGTGCTACTTGGGCCCCTTTAATAATAAACAGAAATTCAAACACCAATCACTTAAATATTTCAAAGCTTGCTCAGGCTAAAATGGAGACAGACAGGCTTTAAGAATACGATTAAGTCCATAACTTATCAGGTACAAAGTCAGGATAAACAAGGGAAGCTGGATGCAAGATTCAGTTAATATGCAGTGGTATGCTATGCAATTTGTTTAAAATTTCTATATTCCTGTTGTTGTGGACAGTGGGTTTCTGCTGGACTGAATGCTATTTGGGTCTGAATTCAGTGAAGTACCACTTGAGAGGTCTGATGAAGGATATGTCCCAAAGATGTTTGGTGGCAGGTTTGACTGCAACAACAAAACTTATTGAAATGTTTTTTTTTCCTACCCACCAGACTTTCAGCAAGGCCTTCTGCATTCCCTAATCTTTCACCTTGGCACTAAAAGGGGAACAATAAGAAATTTGGCTTAGGACAAGCAAAGCCATTTACAGTCAAATATCTTCACTGCAAAAGTTGAAAGTATTGCACAAGCAGCCTTCTGTTTAAATGGGTTCTGTGAATGGCTGGGTCAGATGATGACCAGCAAAGATGTGCAGTATCTATGGGCTCAATTCAACTGGACGAAATAACAGTCCCAGGAAACCTCAAACTTAAAACTACAGCCTCAAACACAGTCTCATTTTCAGTAACAAATCAGAACAGCTCATGTGATTCTTAGAGCCCTGACAAAGTCTAAAAGAGCTTCCCATCCATCCCCAGAATCCCTCTACATGCAATACCCAGGACCCAGGAATTTGGGGGGCCAAAAATATTCAAGTTATTTTAAAAAATTCAAATGCATTTTTGTTTTGACATTCACGTAAACATCTCCCTCTGGGGTTTGTCAAATTTTGCTACATTGTGCTAGCGCATGAGAACTAGACACATCTCTTCACATGGTCCAAGCTAAGCAAAATACAACAAACAACATTAGCGGTGAAGGAGTTAATTTGCTTTAAGAGAGTTTTTTTAATTAATGCCACAGGTAAAGCATTTTAATGTATTGTTTTTAGCAAGCCAGCCTCCTGAAAATAACTTCTACTCACACACACACACAATGACAAACTGAAAGATAATCTTGTTACCATGTTAAACAGGGAGATAGATGTTTAGAGAAGCTGGAAGCCATCAGTGATTTAGGTTTCTCAGTAGCTGAAGACAAAGCTTCTGTGTTCCACCCTTACATATCAAATACCAGCAATTTAGAGTGCTCCGGGGTCAACTGGTTTGAGCCTTGCGCGTGGGGAGGAGCACTGGAGAGGAGACCACAGAGGGTAGTAGATCTTGTATATATACACCTGCTACTGTATTTTCCACTCCATGCATCTCATGAAGTGGGTTCTAGGTCACAAAACCTTATGCCTAAATAAATGTGTTAGTCTCTAAGGTGCCACAAGGACTCCTGGTTGTTTTTGCTGCTACAGACTAACTCGGCTAACCACTCTGGAAGTAAAACTCTGATCATCACTGGTTTTATTTCAATAGAAACCCTCGATAAATGCAAAGTTTACATAGCAGAGGACAATAAACCATCTCTCTCGCATTAACAGTGAGTACTCCTTATTTTCAGGACACCGCGCAGCGATCCCAGATAGCTCTGGCTCAGTGGGGGACAGGCAGAGACCACCCACCTGTCTCCCTGGGTCTGGTGATTTCTCCCCGGGAAGAGGGATGACGCGTGAGAGCAGAGCAGACACAAGCACCCAGGTCCCCCGGCGCATGCTGCTGCTGGTGCAGAGGCGGCAGCAGGGGCGTGAGACACCAGCTGCTCCCGCAAATCACCAACCGCAACAAAGCCGCCCGGCTCCGGGCCGGGGGGGCGGGAAGAGAGCCCTGCCCGCATCCCTGAGACAGCTGGCTCTGCAGCCCCTGCACGGGGGGGCTGCTGCACAAGCAGCCCCCCCCCGAAATGAGCCCGGCGGACAGAGCGGCGGGCCTGCGCCGGCCCAGCCCAGCCGCGCGGCTGACACAAAAGAGAACCAGCAAGTCGCTCGCTCGCTGGCTCGGACACCTGGGCGCGAGGGCCGCCGCCCCCGGCAGAGCGCCCCGGCCGCGGCCCCGGCCCCGGCCCGGCCGGCTACGCGGCACGCACAGCGGGAGGGACGGACGGACGCGGCGCTCCGCTCCACAGGCGGCCCGGCGACATGACGGCGGGAGGAAGGTGCCGCGGGCGCGCCCCACTTACCGAGCGCCGGCCGGGCTCCCTCGCCTCGTCCCCCGGGCAGCGCGGCGGGCAGCTCCCAGCCTGCGCAGGGTCCGCGCGCGCTTCCCGCCGCGCCGTGCCGCCGGGGCCTCGGCCTAGCGCCCGCCCCGCCCTCCCGGCCGCCGGGGGCGGGGCCGCCGCGCAAGTGACAGGCTGGAGGGCCAGTGACGCGCGGCGAAGGCGGGGCCCGCCGAGCCGGCTCCGCTCTTGCGCCCCCTGCTGGGCGGCGGGTGGTCATGGGCCGACGCGGCCGCAGTGAGCTCGGCGGTCCCCGGAGCGGGGGGAAGCAAGGTAGCCGGCTAGAGGCGCCGTGCTCAAAGTGCTCGGTGCTGGTGACTACAGCCTGGGTGTTTCTCTCGCCCCTCGCGCGAATTAGCTGCCCTAGGCCGGCCTGTTTGCCCACTGCCCCCCACCCCCTTGCCAGCATCTAGGGCCTGAGCCTGAGAAGGAGCCAGAAATTAACCATGTCCAGTGCCAAAGAGCCACAGTAACACGTCAGCAGCCCCCCATCAGCTCCCCCCCGCCCCCGCTCCCAGCGCCTCCCACCCACCGGCAGCCCCCCCATCAGCTTCCCCCCAGCCCTGCTCCTGGCGCCTCCCACCCACCGGCAGCCCCCCCATCAGCTTCCCCCCGCCCCTGCTCCCAGCGCCTCCCACCCACCGGCAGCCCCCCCATCAACTTCCCCCCAGCCCTGCTCCCGGCGCCTCCCACCCACCGGCAGCCCCCTCATCAGCTCCCCCCCGCCCCTGCTCCCGGCACCTCCCACCCACCGGCAGCCCCCCGTCAGCTCCCCCCCGCCCCTGCTCCCAGCGCCTCCCACCCACCGGCAGCCCCCCCATCAGCTTCCCCCCAGCCCTGCTCCCGGCGCCTCCCACCCACCGGCAGCCCCCCGTCAGCTCCCCCCCGCCCCTGCTCCCAGCGCCTCCCACCCACCGGCAGCCCCCCCCACCAGCTCCCCCCCACCCCTGCTCCCGGCGCCTCCTACCCACCGGCAGCCCCCCCATCAGCTTCCTCCCACCCCTGCTCCCAGCGCCTCCCACCCACCGGCAGCCCCCCCATCAGCTTCCCCCCGCCCCTGCTCCCAGCGCCTCCCACCCACCGGCAGCCCCCCCATCAGCTTCCCCCCAGCCCTGCTCCCGGCGCCTCCCACCCACCGGCAGCCCCCCCATCAGCTTCCCCCCAGCCCTGCTCCCGGCGCCTCCCACCCACCGGCAGCCCCCCCATCAGCTCCCCCCCGCCCCTGCTCCCGGCGCCTCCCACCCACCGGCAGCCCCCCGTCAGCTCCCCCCCGCCCCTGCTCCCAGTGCCTCCCACCCACCGGCAGCCCCCCCATCAGCTTCCCCCCAGCCCTGCTCCCGGCGCCTCCCACCCACCGGCAGCCCCCCCATCAGCTTCCCCCCAGCCCTGCTCCCGGCGCCTCCAACCCACCGGCAGCCCCCCCATCAGCTCCCCCCCGCCCCTGCTCCCGGCGCCTCCCACCCACCGGCAGCCCCCCGTCAGCTCCCCCCCGCCCCTGCTCCCAGCGCCTCCCACCCACCGGCAGCCCCCCCCACCAGCTCCCCCCCACCCCTGCTCCCGGCGCCTCGCACCCTCCGGCAGCCCCCCCATCAGCTTCCCCCCGCCCCTGCTCCCAGCGCCTCCTACCCACCGGCAGCCCCTCCATCAGCTTCCTCCCACCCCTGCTCCCAGCGCCTCCCACCCACCGGCAGCCCCCCCATCAGCTTCCCCCCAGCCCTGCTCCTGGCGCCTCCCACCCACCGGCAGCCCCCCCATCAGCTTCCCCCCGCCCCTGCTCCCAGCGCCTCCCACCCACCGGCAGCCCCCCCATCAACTTCCCCCCAGCCCTGCTCCCGGCGCCTCCCACCCACCGGCAGCCCCCTCATCAGCTCCCCCCCGCCCCTGCTCCCAGCGCCTCCCACCCACCGGCAGCCCCCCCATCAGCTTCCCCCCAGCCCTGCTCCCGGCGCCTCCCACCCACCGGCAGCCCCCTCATCAGCTCCCCCCCGCCCCTGCTCCCAGCGCCTCCCACCCACCGGCAGCCCCCCGTCAGCTCCCCCCCGCCCCTGCTCCCAGCGCCTCCCACCCACCGGCAGCCCCCCCATCAGCTTCCCCCCAGCCCTGCTCCCGGCGCCTCCCACCCACCGGCAGCCCCCCCATCAGCTTCCCCCCAGCCCTGCTCCCGGCGCCTCCCACCCACCGGCAGCCCCCCCATCAGCTCCCCCCCGCCCCTGCTCCCGGCGCCTCCCACCCACCGGCAGCCCCCCGTCAGCTCCCCCCCGCCCCTGCTCCCAGCGCCTCCCACCCACCGGCAGCCCCCCCATCAGCTTCCCCCCAGCCCTGCTCCCGGCGCCTCCCACCCACCGGCAGCCCCCCCATCAGCTTCCCCCCCGCCCCTGCTCCCGGCGCCTCCCACCCACCGGCAGCCCCCCGTCAGCTCCCCCCCGCCCCTGCTCCCAGCGCCTCCCACCCACCGGCAGCCCCCCCCACCAGCTCCCCCCCACCCCTGCTCCCGGCGCCTCGCACCCTCCGGCAGCCCCCCCATCAGCTTCCCCCCGCCCCTGCTCCCAGCGCCTCCTACCCACCGGCAGCCCCCCCATCAGCTTCCTCCCACCCCTGCTCCCAGCGCCTCCCACCCACCGGCAGCCCCCCCATCAGCTTCCCCCCGCCCCTGCTCCCAGCGCCTCCCACCCACCGGCAGCCCCCCCATCAGCTTCCCCCCAGCCCTGCTCCCGGCGCCTCCCACCCACCGGCAGCCCCCCCATCAGCTTCCCCCCAGCCCTGCTCCCGGCGCCTCCCACCCACCGGCAGCCCCCCCATCAGCTCCCCCCCGCCCCTGCTCCCGGCGCCTCCCACCCACCGGCAGCCCCCCGTCAGCTCCCCCCCGCCCCTGCTCCCAGCGCCTCCCACCCACCGGCAGCCCCCCCATCAGCTTCCCCCCAGCCCTGCTCCCGGCGCCTCCCACCCACCGGCAGCCCCGCCAATCAGCGCCTCCCCCTCCCTCCCTGCACCTCCTGATCAGCTCTTTCGTGGGGTGCAGGAGGCTGGGGGGCGGGGGGGAGTGGGGTCAGGGTCTGGGGCAGAGCCAGGGGGTTGAGCAGTGAGCACCCCCCCCCGGCACATTGGAAAGTTGGCGCCTGTAGCTCCAGCTCCGGAGTCTGTGCCTATCGAAGGAGCTGCATATTAACTTCTGAAGAGCCACATGTGGCTCCGGAGCCACAGGTTGGCCACCCCTGATCTAGTGGGAGAGTCAACAGTAGAACCTAGATGTCCTTACTCCAGCTGTCCCTGCTCTAAAGTGCTTTTCATCTCAAAAGACCTCAAAGTGCTTCATAAACTATAGACACAGAGCACCACTGAAATACCGCTACTGCTGGGGTGGAATGCGGAGTACAACAGCTGTGTGGCTGGAGGGAGATTTTGATCAAAAGAGGAAATGGGGTGCACGAGTGGCTAGTTCAGGGAAAACTGGAGTTCGAACACCTAGATTCTATTCTTGACTGCCACAATGACATGGGATTATGGTGTGACTTTAGGCAAATCATTTAACCTCAATTGCCAGAGTATCTACCTCACAAGTGTGGTACGGTTTAATTAATTAATGTTTGTAATGTGGCTTGAATTCCTTGGATGAAGGGTGCTGTATATAAATGCATTAGTTATTTTTAACACAAAAGCAACCCTGCCTCATGGGATCTTTAATATCCAAAGCCCCAATTCTGCAAACAATTAACATACCCATGCTTTACTATTGATTTACTCACAGCGTGTATATAAGTGTTTGTGGGATCATGGCCCACAACTGTATGCTCTTTAGTGTAGGGGCCATGTCTTAATATACAAAACCTAGCACAATGGGGCCTTGATCTTGACTGATGCCTCCAGATACTACCAACATATAAAAAAGAATAATCGAAAGCAGATAGGACCTTGGTTTTGAAGTTTCCTCTGACAGACATGCATACAGTAGACTGCATGAAGCTCCATTTATCTTCCTGGGATCCACGAACAGCTGACTTCAGGATCTGAACATACATGTCAGATTTGCTATCAAATATATAGCATGTTAGTGATGTAGAGTAGTTTGCTATGGCTGCATCCACCTGCAGATACCTTGCTTGTCATTGGTGAGCGAACCCAGAACCTTCAGCACCAAAGGCACATGCCCCTGCCATTTGGCAAGGGGGAATAACACCTTACTTCTATACATCACCCTGATGTATAGAAGTCTGAGACTATCACTCCGGGGAGCATGTAGTACACTCGTTTACTGCACATTACCATATCCCCCTATAATCAATCATTCACACAAGCAACTATAACAGCCTGCTACAGTTAAACATTGTAGAGGAGTTATGGTTTTAATGCTGAAGGTCCTTGACAATGTGTTTAGATTAATAGATGTCGTAGATTTTTAAGGCAAAAAAATTATGATAATCTCTTCTGAATCTTTGTGTAATGCATGCATGAAGCCCGTGCTTCTGTTTGAGCTAGAGCATATCTTTTAGAAAGATATTCCATCTTGATGTAAAATCTTTAAGTAATGGAGACTCCACCATGTCCCTAGGTAAGTTTTTTCCAATGGTTAATTACCACCAGTGTGAAAAACTGCCCCTTATTTCTAGCCTGAATTTGTCTGGCTTCAGCTTCCAATTAGTGGATCTTGTTATGCCTTTTTATGCAATAGTAAATAGCTGTCTACAATTAGGAATATCTTCCTCATGTTGGTACTTGTAGACTGTGATCAAGCCACTTCTTAACCTTCTTTTGGATAGCTAAATAGATTGAAATTCTTAACTTTCTCACTGCCAGCCATGGTTCCCTGACCTTGAATCACTATTGTAACTCTTTTTTGAACCCTTCGCAATTTTTCAACGTCCTTTTGGCAACGTGGACTCCAGAACTGGATACAGTATTCTAATAATGGTCTCACTGATGCCATATAAAGAGGAAATACCACCTCCCCACTACTTGATATTCCCCTGTTTATACACATAAGGATCTGTTAGCTATCTTAGCTACAACATGGCACTGGGAGCTCATGTTCAACTGCTGATCTACCTGACCTCTGGAAGTGAGGTCTGAATTAAAATAGTTTCCCAGGGATATGTTAGCAACCTCATCCCTTGGGCTGTTTAAAACTGCACTGGAAATCTCAGGGGACAATCCAACTTTGGACATTGAGGTAAGAACTTGGTGGAACCTGTCAGGCTTTTTCCATCTCCAGCTTTTGTGACTAGAGAACAATCCTCACCCCTTTTTTGCTCAATGTACTTCTTGTTCCTTATAACTTTGATGGGGCCTGTGATGCACAAGGTTCGGAGTCTTAGGACTTCAGAATAGTGATTCCAGCCTCCTTTGAAAGAGAAGATTCAAGACATGATTCTCAAGTGGTTAAACATGCATGACCAAAGCAACAGGGGGACGGAGTGCAGAATCATTCCTGTTATATGTCTATGCGCCTTTTACTTGAAATCTGATTTGGGGTCATTGCAGGCACCTGAATCTCCATGCCTATGATCCACTCCTAGTTAAGTCCAGATTCTAATATAAGAGATATATTTTGTATCACCGTGATATTGAAAAGTCTTCCAAGGTGCTTTCATGCCTTTCCTTGCACAAATGTCTCAGTTTCGTACAAAAAATTTTTCAGTGTTGCCAGCTCTCGTGACTTTACCAGGAGACTGGCAATATTTGGTGTTTTTTGTAAAGGCCCAGCTCCTGGATTCAAGTGAAGAATTTAAAAGAAAAAGAAGCAAAAAAGATTGTTTCTAGCTCTCATAGTTGCAAAGCAACACTTGAAAATATGAATCCTAAAGGCTCAAAAACCATAAAGCAAACAAAAACAACTCAAATCATATTAATTGTAAAAAATCATTATTTTGGGGGACCTGACTCAGGAGTTTGAACACTATTGCCATCTGACGGCTCTTCAGGGATGTATGTGTAATGAGTTAGTGAGTCTAAAACCAGTTCTTTGTGGACAAGTGACACACCACAATTAGAATGAGCTGTCTTCTTTGTGGACAGTCTCAGTAGAAAGGTCAAATATTGAAAGTTCCATGGACACTAAATGCCACTCCCAACCCTAGAAGTGGTC
Organism: Natator depressus; assembly: GCF_965152275.1. Classification (NCBI taxonomy): domain Eukaryota; kingdom Metazoa; phylum Chordata; order Testudines; family Cheloniidae; genus Natator; species Natator depressus. The sequence continues at coordinate 79,581,868 of NC_134242.1, read as the reverse complement.
CCTTCAAGTCAAGGCTGAGGCACTATTTTCAGGGCAGCGTGTGAGGATTTGGAATGGCCGCTGCTTGTGCTGTGTAGATCTTGTGGCTAGATAGGAATGAAGCCCTCTGTTTATCCACAAGAGCTATCCAGTGCAGGCAATGGGCTGTGCAACTTCTTGAATACTGTTGTTGTCCACTCCACCAGCCCAGGACCAAATGTGAACATAACACATGAAAAAGACTCAAAATGAAGGACACAGCAAATTATTTTTGCAAGAAATGCAAAATACAGTGAAACACCTTCCCTTGGTGTAAATAATGCTTTCATAACTTCAGTGTCATGGTTCTCTATTTTTGAAGTAAATAATTTTCAACAACAAAAAACAAATTTTATATGGAATCTAGATAACTTTGGGACTGAAATGAGGGACATTTGAGAGGCATGTCACCAATCCCCAACAGTCATTCTTTGGAGAGGACGGATGGTCCAGTGGTTTGGGTGTAACCTGGGCAGATTTGGAGTCAATTCCTTGCCCTGCCACAGACTTCCCATGTGACCTTTGGCAAGTCATTTGGTGCCTCAATTTCCCATTTGTAAAATGGGATTTTCCTATTTCCCTTCCTCACAAAAGTGTTGATGGTGGCCTTGTCTTCACTGCTGGAAAGAGGGATTTTTTTTTACCTCCGTAATTAACACGTGAGGTAAAAACACAGTGAAGGTCACAAAATGTATTAGGTAAGGCAGTGGTATGGTGCTGACATCGACTAGTTTATCTTGTGGTAAAACTAATGTGCCTTGTTGTCACTGGGTTTTCACCTCGGGATAGTTCATGTGCATTAGTTACCCTGAGATAAAAACATACCTTTTGCTATCAGTGAAGACAAGACCTGAGAGATGCTCAGATACTACGGCAATGGGAGCCATATAAGTACCTGAAATAAATGTGAGATACAATTAAATCAACAGAAATACAAAAATAAAATACACATTAATGGGACAAAAATCACTCTTGAACCCCAACTAAAATGTACAAAAATGCAGCCTGTTTCTTAGCTTTTAATGAATACATGTAAATAGTAATGAGGGGTTTGCTTTGCATAGCTAGTCACATTAGTGGGAAAGATTGCATTGTTGTGTTCTCATTTAAAGTAGGAGATATGACTAAGAACTAAGAAAGATTTGAATAAATGATTTGAAATCATATTATTTTCCATTAATCATGCCTATTTTACATGCCTCCACCTGTTACTGTTTTAAGATAATCATTTGCTTCATAATCATAGTTTCCATTATGTTCAGTAGATTAACTGTTTATAATTTAGTGTTTTCCTGCTGAAGCTGAATTACAGCTCAGATTCCCGGATCAGTAATCTTAAAGTAGTTCTGTGCTTAGTTCTGCTCACCCCAGCAGAACGGCACTTCTCCTCCTCCTTTGGTTGTACAATCATGTTGGTTTTACGATTCCAGGACTTTAATTTTCATAGAGTACAGTAGTTTGTTCCAATACTCCACAGAATCACACACTAGCCAGGGAACAAGTCAGCAAGATAGAGGGACAAGAGAAAATTGTTCTTGATTAGCTTTGGAGGACACCTAGTGGTTTTAGTTGGGTAACACCAAAGGAACCTGATCGAATCAAAGCATTTACAGCCCATTTTGGTGAGTGGTTGTTCGTAGACTTAGTTCCATTGTGCTCCAGCTGGCTTTGATGTTTGTGCTCAAGAATAGAGATTTCAAAACCTGCTGGCGAGCTTCCCAGAGCCCCCCCCGGGGGGGGGCTTTTATAAATTAAATGTATTATCATTAACCCTTAAGTATCAAAACAAAACACCCTTTCTAAACCAGTAATACATCCCTGATTGATTTTTCCAGGTTCAAATCATTCAGTTCTACTTACCAGACCTGTAAAATACTCCAGCCACTTCCTTAGAGCTTTTTAGTCATTAAAAGAAATGCTCTGTCATATTTTCCCTGGAAAAAAATGATGCACGGGATGTTAAAAGGACACAAGCTGTCACCGCCAACTTAGTCCTAGCAGGCTTTTCCCAAAAGCTAAGATCAAAAGAAATCTTTATTTGATTGTTTTGAGCCAATCGAGAGTGCAGTTTTACAAATACAAACTCCTTCGCAGTGCTCATCAATCCAGAATATCACAGCACCAAGAAATGAAACAGACTTCACTGATTTTTCCTGTCAAAGCTGAGAGAAAAAGTAAGGAGACACACAAATGATGAAAATGTGCCAGCTGGAGTCCTTAGATTCTTTCCATTTTAATAATCTACTCTGCTATTAGTAACATAGGAAAGGAAATGTTTATTTACAATAAATCATTTTAAAGTGAATGTTGTTCATTTGCAAAAAAACAAGCCAATCTATTATAGACTAGTACAGATCATGGTTGGAAAATGTTACTGACAGGTCATTTGCCATCAGCTTTTTGACTAAGTCTTTCTTCCAAGTTATAAAGATTTATGTTGATTATGGTAACTTTAAGGCTATTTTATTTGCATGACTCTCATTTGTTGTAAACCCACCTAATCATTCTAATTTCCACAGGAGTAATCAAAGGTGCATAGAGATGGCGGGGACAAGGACGGGGAGTGTGAGAAAGATCTGGGGGATGCAATGGAGGCAGTAAGCAAGCAGATGAGTCAATGTATGGACAGAGGGTATCTGAGGGTTGCTGAAACTTCATAGACGAGCTGGAGGCTGGGTACAGACATGAGCAGCATGAACTAGAAATTTGCACACAAGGACAGGAGGTAAAATATTAAAATGGCTCAATGCAATCACAGGAAAGAGACCCTCCCAGAGATGCAGCTTGCCATCCACTTTGCTCAGCATGCAGTAGGAAATAGATAGCAGAGATTCCTAAAGGCTTCAGTGGGCCTGCAGGGTTCTCAGTGCCTCAGCCCTTGGTCAGGGAAGATATTATGCCTTCTCAGGTACCAGATGCATCCCAGGATCCTACCACAATGCATCAGAAGAAAAGGCCCCAAACAGTTAGTGCAAAGGATTAACCTAGTGATCCAGAGGCCAGGCTGCATGTGGTTGAGAAGGTACATGCATATCTGTTCCAAGGGAGCAGCTTGTAGCATTCTGATCAAAACCCCAGGAGTAGGGCAGCAGGCTTTGCTGTCTGTGCTCAAGAACAGAGATTTGAAAACCTGCCGGCAAACTCCCCACACTATCCAAACTCCATTCACCAAAAGTTTCCATTTCTCCTCCTCTGGATAGTCAGGGTTCTGTTGTCTACAGAACAGATGACTACAGCTGGGCCAACTTTTTTCATCAAAACTTTTTTTTGACAAAAAATGGCTTTTTGACCAAAGCAAACACTGTCATGAAAACTCAGTCAGTGAACTGATCTCCATTGCATTTTGAAGTGTGGCTACATAGGTCCAAGCCTGAGACTGGGTGTCTGGACTCCTAGCTTTGACACTATTTCACTGTGTGACCTCAGGCCAGTCACTCAACTGCCTATTCCTCAATTTCCCCCTTCTATGGAATGGGGCTAATAATAATTCGCAGGGGTGTTGTGAGGCTTACATCAGTTGTGAAGCCCACTGAGATCTCCAGATGAAAGGTACAGGAGAAGGGCAAAGGATTATTGCTAGCTGAAAAGTGGCTTGCTTGTCTCTGAATGTCAAAGACCCTCAGTTCAAACCTCAGGGCAAACTTCAAATACTGTCGTTTGTTTTAAGTTAAGATTTCTCCAAACCTTACTTGAACCTCTTAGAACCATAAAATCAGACTAGAAATCTCTGGAATAGGGTCTCTCATGAGATATCAAGTACTGCCAGTTGGACCAGATATAGCAGAGAACAGCTTCTCTCATGGTAGCTCAGCCCTCATATGATGAGGGCTGACTAGAAACTGGATGTTCAAAAGCAGATGGAAGTGAAAAGTTCTCATCTTTCTGGGTCTGGGCTGGCTTTTCAGATCATTTCCTATTTTATCCAAAATGGTTAGCACATTCCTCTGTAGCTCCTCTTGTCAGGTTTGGTACTGATTTGGCCTCTTTGTTTGGGTACAGCTAATTGAACCCCCTGAACTAGTCCTTCCTTGCTGAAGAACCACCTACAATAGTTCTCACTTGTTTACATACAAATTACTGTTTTCTCAGAGATTTGACTTCTTTAGATCCCACACAGTTTGGAGCTAGGCCAAAAGAGTGAGAACTGCTCCTAATCATGAAACTTACATTAATTAATATATATGTGCAGCTGTGAGTGGAGACACCAGCTGGTACTTGTTTGGTTTGATTACTTTGAAAATGAAATTTTTCATCCATTCAGGTATTAACAAATTACATTTCCCTTCAGGTTCTAATCCAGCCCAGGTCAGCAGGGACTGAAAGTCATTTTCCTCTGATAGTTGTTCAGTGGCCAATGTGTTATGAGAGGATAGACACACACAGGAAGGTGTCCACAACACAAAAAGCACCATAGTATGCCCTCTTGTAGGCATTCTCCAGAGAGAAGCCAAGGACCCAGTGGGTGATGGAGATTCCACTATGGTTCCTTGTACATCTCAATAAGGAATGGACATAACTTTGCCTTCACATATGCATGAACAGCTCCCGCTGACTTCAGTGGGAGTTACATGTATGTATTGGAGGCAAAATTGGGTTGTAGATGTGTAACGTGTGTGTGCTGACGCTAACTTCTTGGCTTTTGAGTATTAAAAGTTGTAACCTTAATATTGGAGTAACATTTAGTATTTAATTTCCCAATTTAATTTTTAAAAAGAAGATAAAGATTTACATTTAATGTAAATTTTACTGCATGAGCCTAGAGACCAACTTTAGTGGTGACTTAGAAACCTAGAAGGTCCCAACTTGTAAAGTTCAGCAATTTTTGAGCTATGTCCGTGCAACTTTTTAAAAAAAATCTTAATGTTTTCACAGCTGAAAAAGGCTATTTTATTCACACACAATTCAGAATAATTTATTCAAACTCTCCAACCAAATTCACCTTTGGCTAAGACTAAACATGGAAAATTTTAGCTCAACCCTTTTTTATTTGGAAAGTTCTGCTCACATAGAACAGAAGGGCTAGAATACTTTCTGGGGTTTTATACTTTGCCTGTCACTGTGCAATCTGAGAGCCAACAAAAGCCTGAAGGAAATCACAGCACTAGATCCGCCGATGGAGTAAATTGGCCCATGGCAGTCAACAGAGCAACGCTGAAGTACACTAAGGATCTGACTCTCAGTGTTTGCGGATGCTTATTTCAGCGCAAAAAAGGGACAAAACAGAGCCACCTAGCATGCCGCTAGGTTGAGTATTGACTGTCCAAGTACCTGATGTGCAGCATGGGATTGCAAACTACTTCTTTCTATCTCCTCACCTGTAGCATTGTCCTGGAGAGAGCAAAACACAACAAGGTACTCAGTCCCCGATTCCAAAAGGTATATAGGCTCCTAACTTCCATCTTCCAAGGCCCTCATCTTCGAACTACCTGGCTACATCAAATATTATTGCTAAGGGCCTACTGTCCCCTGTGCAAGAAAATCCTGGATGGGAGAAAGCAAATGCAATGAGTTCCTACTAGCAAAGTTTTCTTAAAATTGTCCTGGTAAGTGGGATTGGGCTCCCTTCTCCCCACGGACATAGACAGGGGTTTGACCCATTAAGGCCACAGGTCTCTTGCCATCTACTGAGGGCCTGTGCCTCCCTGCTAACCTCCCAACCAACTACTTCCTTTGCTTTCCCTTACTGACTACTGCTCCTGAAACCACCACGTCCCTCTTCATCAGGAGAAGCAGCTGTCGCTGGACACTGGTTCAGACCCCACAAAGTAATACTGACGAGGTCGGCATTATCTTGTGCTGGGACACCCTGTGGAGGTGAGGAGATAGAACAAAGTGCAAGACCAGATAGGAACTTCTATACAGGTGAAATGGGTCTTGATCTGCAGACGCGTTGGGGCTGATCCACCCTAGGGCATTGAGAAGAATGGGCAATTGCTTGTATGTGCTACTGACCGTGTCATTACAAAGTGACCACAAGTTTAAAAATCCCCACTGTAAAATTAATCTTCCCAGGACATCAGTAGGTGTTTTCACTCAGACTGAGATAACTAAACTCACAGTCTGAATAGCATTATTGCCCTCAATGACACCAATACATCACCAAGCCTATCAGAAGACTTAGCATCACAAAAGGATCGCCTTGTGAGCACAGCATGACAGTGTTACCTGCCACCAGCAGGCTGCCAAGAAACATGTCTCAGTAGGAATTTGTTTGGCCTTAACAGCAAGTTGAAAGATACTGCTGCTGGGTTTCTCCTCTGGCACTGGCAGCCATTGATATGAGTACAAAATATGCACTCATCTATTTTAGTGGCTCTTTATGATGGCATAGCTGGGATTGGTTTACAGTGTGCAAAGAAAACATATGGCAAATGGCACAGTATTTAAGGCCAGGACTTCAGTGTACAAACAAACTGAAGTCAGTAACTAGGTGAATAAGTTATATTTTAAGTCATTACCCCACTACTCAACAACAGACTGCTTCATAAAATCTAGAAATGGGCAAGGCCTATTAGACCATCCACCCCATATCCCGGCCAACACACAATTGTTCCCTACAGTATATTTTCTGGGTTTTTTGTCCAATCTAATTTTAAATATGCCAAGCTAGGAGGCTCCTAATGTTTCCCCTGGGAGATCCTTTCACAGCCTAATAGATGTTGAGTAATAGATTCCATAACCCTTGAAATAACAATTAGATTGTAAGCCTATAAATAATGCAAAACTTTGCTCTGTTCCTGTCTGTGTTTCGCAAACAAATATAATCTTACTGAAGCCCAAACCACAGGGACATTTTGCATAATATTTCAGTAAAGACTAGGAGCTAGTGAAGTTGTTTATATCTTACACAAAACACAACTCAGGGAAACTGAAGAGAGCTGCTATACATCCCGAGGATCTGATGGCATCATAAACCATGTATGCGGTTACCATGGTGATTTGTATGTGTAGGTATCTTGAGAGCTTTCGGTTGTGTAGATCTTACCCAGTATTTATTTAACAGTGAGGTTTGGGATACAAATATAACATAACATGAACACAGGAGATATCCTGCCGAATCCTAACACAGAATAAAAGGCCTAAGAGTCAAGACATTAACCTGCCAGGTAAGTGCACAACCATCTGGCTGTGAATGGAGAACAGTGACACCTTGTGATTCTGAATCTAAGGGGAAAAAGAACAGGAGTACTTGTGGCACCTTAGAGACTAACCAATTTATTTGAGCATAAGCTTTCGTGAGCTACAGCTCACTTCACGATGAAGTGAGCTGTAGCTCACGAAAGCTTATGCTCAAATAAGTTGGTTAGTCTCTAAGGTGCCACAAGTCCTCCTGTTCTTTTTGCGAATACAGACTAACACGGCTGCTACTCTGAAACCTGTCATTACGCAAGAATCTAAGGGGAGTGTCCCCTGCAGATTTGGCAGGGGTGTTCTGTCATACTCTAGAGCAGTGCTTCTCTATCTGATGTGGGGGACCAGCAATTTTTTTTCCCAATGTGCACGCAGACCGGTATCGGTCTGCAGACCACCACTTTGAGTTGCACTGCTCTATACCACTTAAGCAATAATATTTGTATTAAAACATAGCTCGGCATTTCCTAAACCCATTCACTCCTCAGCTCTTTGCTACCATATGCATGATGTACCACATATAGCATGCACCTCTGAAGGGTTGAATACTATTTCACTGTACATATTTAAAGGCAGAAATACAAAACCAAGTGTATAGCAGCCATCTGATGTTTGCAGCATCTGTTAAGAGTGTAATGGGTATCTGCATATAATGCCAGCTCTGAGCATTTACCTATTGAACACATTTCCAATAGGAGGAACCAACCAGGCAACTTTCACTTATTTAGCTTATAAAGGAGTTAGGAAATCACCTCATCACAACACTTTGCAACAATGATTTCTAACTCAGACATCTGGGAGCTGTTATTGTTAGTTCATGCACCAGGGAGGGTTTGAGGGTAATAAGCCCTCAGTGTTTGATTACACACACTGCAGAGCTGGAAGCCTCATGAAATAGGGCATATAGTGGAGGATTGAGCTTACAACCAAACTACTTAGATTGTAAGATCTTTGGGGTAGGGACTTTGTGTTCTGTGTTTGTACAGTGGCTAGCACAATGGGGTCCTGGATGCTACAACAATAAACAACAGTCTGCCAGGTAGTTTTCTGTTAGATCATTTTACCCATCTATGTGCTCTTTAAAACAAACTTTGTTCCATCATGCTGTGTCTCACCGAGTAACCTTGTAATCGTATTGATATTCCCTGTTTCTTCCCCCGCTGTCCCCCTACTCTTTCATTACCCTGCCTTATTGTGTCCTGTCTACAGTTAGTTTGGGAGCTTGCTGGGGCAGATACTCTGTTGTTTGGGAGGCACCCAGCATGGTTGGACATGGTTAAAATCATTAATAATGTCTGGGCATCATATCATGGTTTTTTGCTTGTGTGGGCTCCTAAGAGAAAGTATTCTTAACCAGAAAGCAAGTAATCCAAATGCATCACTGGCACAAACGTACACCCAAAGGAGCACTTTAATGTGGACATGCCAGTTGTATTACTGGTGTGCTAGTGATTAACATTCCAGGTTTCTCTTTTGCAGCCAAGGCCAGAGAGAACAGACTTTACTGTTGCAAGTTGTGATTACATCTACACCATGATACAGCTTTGTGCACATAGCCAGTCTGTGCTAAAATATCCTACATATATTTGTGTCTCAATCCTCATCTCCTTCAACCCTTCCTGGCCCACTTGTTTGTGTCATCCACCTATGGTGTCTTCTAGACTTTGGGGTATGGACTGTAATTAATTATGTTTTTTTACAGCCCCTAGCACAATGTGGCTTCAGACTAAGTGGCTGGGTAATATAAAAGACTAAAGGCTTTACTGGTGGTGTCCAGCCTCTAAGAACAATTGCACCCATGAGCAAATCAGCTGTATGTTCATGTCAACAGAACTTCTGCCAGTCGTGATGGGCGGGCATTATGCGATGAATCCAGATAATGTTATAGGTGTCTGAGCTGATAATTTGTGGGGTGGAGTTCAGTAGTGATGAGTAGTTTTAGTTTCCTGTTTCAGTCAGTTGTTGGCTTAGTAGCAGACCCAGCTTAAAGACAGCCACACGGAGCTATCTGAGTGGAATTTTCAAAGAGCCGTTTCAGTTAGGATTCTGGGGTGTGGACACACAAACTTTTTAAGTGGTGTCTCAGACTGTTTGCTAACACAGGTAACCACTTACACTATGCTTGATTTACACAGAATTTAGAAAGCAAGGCAAGGGTCTTATAAGATACCTCAGACAGATAGATACACTCTTTGTGAGACGAGTGTTTGTAAAGCAAGGTTTAAATATTGGTGACATTCGAGGCTTTGGCTGCAAGTAGAGATGGATCTGAACTTCCCCAAATGCTGGCATGTTTGCATCCAGGGTGTGAGGCTAGGCCCATCTCATGTTTTAAAGAGTGGGAATCAGGAAAGGTAGGTGGATAAGCACCCAGAAGTCCAGACACTAGTCTAAGACACCTAAATCTGCAGCATGTTTGGGATAAAAGAAGCTCTCAGGAGATTTCAGGGCTTGTTCCTTCCACTCAAGCCAGAAGTAGCATGGAAGTGGCCTCTCTCCAGATAATCCAGCATCTCCAATTTCCATTCTCAGCCAGACCCTGGCAGTGCAGAGGCAGCAAAAGTGGGGGCAGGAGGGAGAGTGTTAATAGAATTGTTTCTAGCATCAGGAAAGGTTCCTTTTGGTCCAGGTCTGGTTTGAAGTGGAGCCAGCTTTTTATATGATCAGAACTGCTTGTCCAATGCCATGTACTCTGCACCGACCTCTCTCTGGGTACGTCTACACTGGAACTGGAGTAATTTTTAGCTATGGTAGGGTATCCGTGCTAGCTCTGATGAAGCCAGCACCTAAAAATAGAAGTGTAGTCAGGGCAGCATAAGCAGTCTAACAGGCTAGCCACTCGAGTACGTATCTAAGGTTTCAGATGAGACTGTACTCAGGGTGGCTAGCCCACCCTACAGCTTGCACCATCACAGCTACACTTCTATTTTTTAATCTAGTAGCTCAGTCAAAGCTAGTGCAGGTATGCGTACCTGAGCTGGAAATTACATCCTCTGCTTCAGCTCCAGAGCAGACAGCACCTCAATTAGTCGTGGTGCACTGGTCTGCTTGGCACCTCTCATTTTGAGGATGGGCTAGGACATTATTCATAAGTCTCCATTTTCCAGCAGTTCAGTACTCAGGCATCAAAGTTCAATCAGAGCTGACAGCATGTGGCAAAGGAGCCTGGGAGTGAATTAAATCTAAGGCCTCATCTACACTAGAAAAGTGCACTTGAATGAAGTCAATTAAAATAGTAATGATAAAAAAAATTAGGTGAACTATTGCACCCTTCTAGCATAGACAAAGCCTCACGAACTAAGGTTCACTAGAAAAGGGGAGAAAAATGCCCTTCCCCCATAGTATTAGATGCTTTTGTTTTTCACAACACACATTTAATGGCTTTATCATCAAATGGAATTTTGTAGGTAAAAAGTGGTAAAAGTGCAGTTTGGCTGGTAGAACTATGTTCACAATAGTGGCTTTTGACAGCAGAGCACGTAGGTCACAAATCACACCTCTTCACGCCCCTGGACAACACAGCTATGCTGGCAGAAGTGAGTCGTGTGGACATGCCAATGGCATCTCTTGGCTTTGCCACAGCCTTGCCAGGTGACCTTGGGTAAGTCACTTCACAACTCTGTGCCCCAAGGATAATGATACTTACTGACTTTTGTAAAGCACCTAGAGAGCTAAAATGTTGTACATTAGAGTTATCCCTATTTCTCACACAGGGATGAGGCACAAAGAGGTTAAGTGGTTTGGCCAAGGCCACAAAAAGAGTCACTGTTAGAGCCACAATGAGAACTTGTATATATCCTAGTCCCATGCTTAGTCTGTTAGACTACATCTTTCTCACTGCATGAGCTAGTATATATATTTTGTGGGCAGTCAAATTGGAGTTGCCAGTAAATTTAGCCCTTTTTTCTATTCAGCAGCAGGCTCATTTTTATGTATTTATTATTTGTAATGGTTTACAGAATAGTGTTTGTAAACACATCTTATCCTATGCCTGTGTGAGATTCATCATAGGGTGATTGGCTGACTGAAGCTTTTTAAACAAGAGACTAAGTAATGGCAAACAAACCCAAAGGTAGCGAATAGGAATACTGAATACATTTGTTCATGCACCAGTACCATTGCGCACAGGCAAATCTGGGTAGCTGTATGAACAGCAGCCAGCATGTGAGCAAAACCCTTTAGTGAATAAAAGGGGCCTGAATGAGATTGAACCAAAGAGCTATCTGGAGTTGGGGTGAATGTTCGTGAACACTTGCTTTGCCGACTTGAGCCTCGCTAAGTTTAAGCCTGGACCTTTGTGTTATCAGCCAGAGTCGCGTTCCCAACTGATATTGTGCCAAATTTGGATTTACATAAAGCACCAAGAGGGCTTCCTGTCTCTTCCACTAACAATGAAATAGTATTTCACCAAACAGGCCTGAATTGTTTAATCACAACAATAATATACATTTTGTTTAAAACTGTAGATTCATATGCACACAACAGATTGGACGAAAATTCTCTCCCCTTAATCCTGCCTTGAGCCATCTTTAAGGAGAAGATTGAACAATGTGTTTGAGTCTTTAAAAATGTACATATGGGAGGGGAGGAGGGCTCAGGGGACTGCATATGAAACAGAGTCTTTTGCCTCTATGTCACCATTTCAAATCCAGCCCAGGATTGGAAGTTATTACCAGTTGATGGCTGTTCTATGGACAATGATTACTGTCTATATTACTAAGCATTTTCTCAGTGCTATACAAGATTCAGAAGACAACACAATCACAGCCCTAGCTAGTGAGATAGTTGTCCATATCAGGTACTGATGAGCCCCCTGTTTATCAGTCTCAGCAGAGGCCAAAGATTGAATGGCCACCTTCTGACCCCCATGGGAATCACTAAGAGTAGGGTATGTTAGTTTGCACTGCTGTTCTCCATCCACCTTGCCACAGCACTCTTTGCAGGGTGCTCCGAGGGCTCCACTCTCCAGGTCTGACAAACTTCACCAGCTCTAAATTCACCCCCACACAATTCTGATGTAAATCACAAGTCTAGCTGCAGCTCTTAGTCCCAGCTCAGAAAGGCTGCGGTGCACTTTTATAGCTTTCCAGGAAAGAAGTGTTTTTTAAAAAACAAGACAGATAACTACGTGCAACTAAAGCCACAGCACGGAGCAAAGACCAACACTCTTTACCCTATTGTACCTCCTGTCCTCTCCCCCTTAAAAGTAGGAGGGAAAACCAGCCTTGCCTTTCAGGTTCTGGCATAGCCATACAGACATTTTTGGATTTGATTGTAACAAATCAGAAGGTGTAAGAGGATTAAGTTATGAGGGTATAAAACCAAAATGATATAAAAAACTGAAACCAGACTTTTTCTAACATTCTCCGGTCCATTCAATGCACTGCTAGAGGCAAGTTCTTTTCCATCTTCATCTACTGTTATCACCTTTTACCAGTTTGGTTCGGTTCGGTTCGTTTCAATAAAGGCCAAGCTGCCTTTTGGAGATGTAATTTAAGCAAACACACCCACAACAAGTAATGATGACTGAATCCTGGCTACCATGTACTGCATAATTGCTATTCCACAATGGCTTTTTATCAAGGTGGTCAACACATTACATAGAACTTTGTCTTCAAAACTTGCTCTGATCTTCCCTTAAGATTGATGTTTGAGGAAGTTCACTAGCACAGGTGGGATCCCCAGTTGATCTATGGCACGTGCGCTGTTGGTCAGTTTCAGAAGCTTTCTGACAGCCAGCCTAGACTGAGACATCAAGGATTTTGGATGAGCTGCACAAGAAGGGGGAAGGGGGGGGGGGGGGAAAAAGACTGTAAACTTTCAGGACATTCAAAACCTTCTACCTTAAGCAAAGAGAGCACCGAGAAGGAGTCTCTCTCACAGCACACACCTCATTCACTGTGATGCACATTCTGCTTGGCTTGTGACCAGCCGTAAAGGGACTGGCAACTGCAACATTTTAAACGAATAAATGGCAGCGCAATGCCACCTGGGAGCCATATCGCTGGGCGAATCACGAATGATGAGAGACACTGTTTCACGGTGGCATTCCTGAAAGCAGATGGGCCTGCGTGGTTCAGGTTACATAATGCAAACTGCCTCTCTCTGTGTTGTGAATTTTAATACACTAGAGCAACCCGATCATCCATGACAATGACATTTTGCTCTAGGTAGGTAAAATTCAAATGCTGCTGGGATACAGCCTTTAGCCACATTCTCATGCCCCCGGTCCTATGGTCACACACCTATGAGCTCACTGAGGCGTCTGCCTAGCATTAAGGTACTGCATCTCCATGGCACTATGGACACAGGAGCAACTTGTTCTGGAAAGTTCTTGATATAGCCTTTCCCCTTTCAGGTTTTTCCTCAATGGCATGGGACAAGCTCCTTGCTGTGGCTGAGCTACTTAGCATGTGAAATGATGAGCTTAGCTATGGGGGTTTCACAAGGGCTGCACCTATACTGACAATTTTAGGGCAGTCTCCCACTAGTACAAGTGCAGCTCTGTGGGATAAGAACAACAGCGGGAGAACCAGCCACTAGCATTACCACTGGCGTCACCTAACTTTGCCGAGAGCATGCTAGGTTGGTAGAAGTACCAGAGCCTTGTCTACACGAGTCCTCCCACACTGGCTATCAATAGTGGAGCTGCACTGGTGCAAATTCTGTTCAGAAGCACTTTGAGGAGAACATCAAGAGGATGAAGTTAATGTGTCTAGCCATCCTCTTCTCCCCCACCCCCATCTTCCATCCCTCTCCTCCCACATTCTCTTTCAGATTCTGGAAGACAAAATACTAATTGTTCCTATGCATATTTCTACTCCTCCTGCTGCCCCCTCCACAAGACACTAATTGATCTAATGTCTGTACCAAACTGCTGAGATCACCGTACCTGTTCCCCCACTTTGGTACCTGATAACAGGAGGGGGGAAGGAAGGAGAATCCTGAGTATCAGTTTGATTTGATTCCTGGCCATACTGACTTTGATCGTCTTTTCTTCCCTCAAGACTCTCTCTTACTCCTTGCTGCAGTAACACTTTCTGCAGTCAACTCAGTTGGGTTGTGGCAGTGGAGATTTTCAGACCAGGCTCTATTGATGAAGGAGAGGAAAGTAACCTTCCTTTTAGGTACTCCATGTACTGAAGATTTGGTGGTGGGAGAAGGAAGGAAGGGAGTTAAGCAGCCTTGAATGCAGAGGAGTCCTGTGGTGAAGCTACGACAGGCTCATTGGCTCTTAATGTGAAAACTCTAGGTGACGGTGAGGTGAGGTGATCTACACTGACAGCTATGTCACCAATGGCCTTATCTCGAAACCAGACCTCCTTCAGTAGCAGCAAGTTTCTTCATTCTTCACCGTGCAATTTATTCATTTAAACTTGCTGCTACTAAAGAAGGTCTGGTTAAAACATTGTGTGTTTTAACCTGACCAACCAATAGGCAGATGATAGATTTAGCATCACTTCATTTTTTTATCCTGAAGAATGCAACCACTTCTGGGGCAAAAAGTAGCAGTTAATAGCCGCCAGCACCACCACCCAACAGAACAGGAAGTGAAAAAATACTGTGCCCACCTGAAACTCCAAGGAAATTTAGGCTAGCAAAAAGCCCTTATCAAATTGATCTCAAGTTGCTTTTTTGGAAATTGGCGTACTACCCAAGTGATGTACTATCAAAGCTGGAAGTCTAGTGCAAGTTTCCAAATCTATGGCAGTGCATACAAGTTACCTCTTTCCCTGATCAGCAGCGCCAAAGCCTCACTATTCGGTGAAATCTTATCTCCTGCGATGTTTGGTAAGTACACATTGGCTCCAAAATCAATGAGCAGTTTTATGAATTCACTCCCACAACCATGTCTTAGGCAGATTTCAAGCACCGTCTTGGGCTGCTTGATTCGTGCGATCATTTTCTTATCAGTGCAGTTGTAATTGGGATCTGCTCCATAAAGCAGCAGCATTTTAAAACACTCCAGATATCCGTAGACCGCTGAGAGATATAAAGGGCCAGAACAAGCTGCAGAGTTGGCAGCCCACTCCGGGACTCTTGCTTTAACATTGACTTCTGCCCCATAGTCTAAGAGTTCTTGCAGAATGCTGACATCTCCATCTCTAGAGGCCGTGAGCAATGGAGAACAGTTATTGTAGATGCTGCCGGAAGGACTGGCCCCTGCCTCCAATAGTACTTTAACACAATCTAGGTGGCCATTACTAACAGCAGTGAATAGCGGAGTTTGCGCCTTCACATCTAGGCTGTCCACTTCTGCTCCATGGGCCAAGAGAACTTCTAAACTTCGCAGATGGCCCTTTGAAGCTGCTAGGCGAAGTGGGGTCCCAGGTACGCCCCAACCACTTCTGCAGTTAATAAATGTTTTGTATCTGTCTTGGCACAAGAGTTCATCAAGAGTTTGATAATCGTCCTGGGACACTGCTTGGTTCAGCTCTTGTCTTTCTCCATTATCATCTTCATTTTCTCTGGGCTGGAGCATGGAGAAGATTTTGGTTATATCCACTAGATTCATTTTTGGTCTGTCTCTTAAGTACAACTCTCATCATGAACTGTGTAAAGCATGAGATCTATGGAACAAGAAACAGGATTAGGAACTAGTTCTAAAAACAGTCTCATTCCCTGCTCTGGGGAATCTCATACTCGCGTGGAGGAGCATCAGGACAAAATAATTGATTACCTTATAGTCATTCCTTCTCAAACACTTACATTTATTTCCACACCGATAGGTCAGAGGAAAACCACATGCAAAGTTTTACAACAAAAAGATCTGGACCAATGCTCCAGTATGAGCATGGGCTATGAAACCTCAATCTGCCTACACCCATGTAGGTATTCAGAAAGCAACAATCACAGTGGCACATACTACTAATCCTTATCCTGGTTTTGTATGGATTTTCTGAGGGTGAAGGAAGAGGGTACTGGATTAGGCATGGAGCTAGGATTCACAAGACTTGGCTTCAGTACCATCTTGTTGTATGCCTCGGGGGAAGTCACTTAAGGCTAGATTTTTGGAAAAGTTCAGCATCCAACTGCTAAAGTAGGCAGCTAAATTTAAACAGGGCTCAGAACTCATCAGCTCCCATTTTTCTTAATGAGAGTTGTTGGGTGCTGAATGCTTTTGAAAATCTGGCCCTTAAACTCACCGTGCCTCAGCAAACACCATCTGTAAAATGGGAATAATAATGCTTCACCAACAGCCACTTTTGCAAAGCACTTAGAGACCTAGATAACAGTCTCAAGAAGGTTTAGGAGCTGGCAGTGTTACTGACATTTACAGGTACAATAGACAACCAGCCTGGACATTTTGTCTGTCTTGCAATTTTTAAGTGACTGGAAAAGCCATGTTTTATTTATTATTATTATTATTTAAAAGAGAATTGTAGCACTAAGTAAAAATGCAATTCTAATTAAGGATTTTCAGAAAGGATCGTAAGGGACTTTCTGAATTAAATATGCAAGCAGCTGAATCTCTTACAGCAGGAATTTTCAACCTTTTTCTTTCCAAGGCCTCCCCAACATGCTATAAAAACTCCACGGCCCACTTGTGCCACAACAACTGGTTTTCTGCTTATAAAAGCCAGGGCCGGCATTAAAGGGTATGAAGCAGGGCAATTTCCTGGGGCCCCATGCCACAGGGCACACCATGAAGCTAAGTTGCTCAGGCTTCTGCTTCAGCCCCAGGTGGTGGGGCTTTTGCTTTCTGCCGTGGGCCAAAACGAGTCTAACACTGGTCCTGCTTGACAGACCCCCAAAACTTGCTGGGGGCCCTGGACCCCTGGTTGAAAACTACTGTCTTACAGAGCAGTTTTCCCTATCCCTGAGCAGGGCAGCTGAACCAAGCGGCATTTACATTTGTCTTATGGGCAGGGGAAATGTCTGACAATTGTTTCTTTTACCCAGAAGCTGTAATGGAATATGGAGGTTTGCCATATGGGATCAGTCCATTGATCCAGTTAGTCTGGTATCTAGCCTCTGCCCTGGCCAATTCCTAATGCTTCTGAGGAATGTGAAATCCTCCACAATCCACCTGACCAGCTATGAAATGCTATAACTTAGGGAAGGGCAGAAGGAATTCTTGACACATTCCAATCCCAAAGCATCTAGAATTTCCTCTAACAGAAGCTGCATCAGTAACAGCTCTATCCGTTCCTTCTCCTAAATGATTCCTGCAAATACTTTTATTAGGAGCTGAAATTCTCTATTTGTCAAGTTAGCTGTGTTATGCATCTAGTCTATTCCTTCAAACACATCTCTGACAAGAACGATGCTAACAATGGGATGATACCCACTAGCTTTGTATTAGGAAGTGTATCCACTTAGTCGTAAACAACTGGAGACGGGGGGGGGGGGGTTAGCGCGCCCTCCTCCACCCCCCAAAAAATTAGGGGCTGTATTAATAAAGGAAACGCTGAGTTTGGAACAGAAGCTCATTTATCTCACTTTATTAAAAGCAGACAAATTTAGTTATGATCCAAAACTACACATTAAAATGACATTCAACAGCTGTTATATTATTTTTAACTAAAGCGCCAATAAAAAAAAACTAGTCTATGCCCCGATCTAAGGAAGTTCCCATGTACCATTCCATCTTAGCAGCTACATTTTCTGAATTAGTTGAATCAGTTTTGTGGCAGTGTGTGCATCTATGAATCTGTTGCATCTGTATCTTCTAAACTTGTTTCAAACAAACAATTACCCTAAGTTAAGCAAGGAAGCCTTGGAGTTTGAGAAGAGAAACATCATAAAATTATACACAACTGATTTTTTAAACATAGGACTTGATTTGAAAGGAATGCACAGCTATACTTAAAGGAAAAGATACTGAAAACAAAGAACAGCTGTAATATTTACTAACAACAAATCAATGTATTAGAATAGTGTGCAAAAGCATCCATGCAGTGACACTCTTGATAGCGTAAAACCTGTAGTGAGAAACATATTTCATATAATTACTGATCAGAATAGCCAAAAATGAGATAATCGTCTATAGATTGAAGCAAAACATTTGCATGTTTGATCTTCAGAGAGAGAGAGTTTGGTCACAGTTAATAGACTTTAACACCAATAGTACATATACTTACACATTTAAAGCTGTGGTTACCAGGTTACTTTAAAGTTGCCAGAGCTGCCTGGCCATCATGATGTTGCTGTCTTACCTCTGTGAGGTAGTTGATGCTCACCTAGTGCTGTGAAGCAGGCAGCTTGTCCCAGTGCTAATTCTCTTTTACCTTTTACAAAAAGGGAGAGACGAGATCTTCCCAGGAGGAGAAGCCTCACCCAGGAATGGGGCACCAGCTCTGTAGAACTGGAGCAACGCAGGTCGTCAGGCACACAGCTGAAATGCCACTAGCAGGGATAAAGGCCAGGGCGCTCGGGCTAATTTTAGCCCCACAGGCGTTGTATCTTACTACTTCCATTCTTGGAAAGTTCTCACTGAGAAGGGTAAATATAGAGGGGTGGGATGGTGATGCTTTTAGGGGATGGGAGGTGGAGGGGGAGACAATCAGGCAGATGCTATGGAGGGTTAGAACTAGAACATGAGCACAGATCAGACATGCATTACATTGGTTTCATTACATCCCTTCCAAAGTCAGTCAATTTTATGCAGACTTGATTATTTTTCTTAACTAGAACACTGGTCAGATTCCTGCCCTGGACTTGCAGCATACTTACTACTGTGTTAGTTACACCCAAACTGGCAGTTTTTGTAATCTCTGAATCTTGCTCCATGCTCTCCTACCATTCAAACCTATGTTCTCTCAGCCTCTAATCTCCCCTCTCCTCCAACATCTTTTGCACCTTCAGAGCAACGTGCCACTAATTTCCAAGCTTTTAGTTTGTTTTATTATTAACCTGTGGAGAGACTGAGCTGACAATTGGCCTGCCCTCATTTCTAAAAGGAGAATGCTCTGTGTGTGTACGAGTGTTCGTTCATAAGAGGCGGTTTTCATTATGCTTTACTGAAGATGGTGTTCAGACATATGGACCAGTATACACCCTCCTTCCCAACCACCTCTTTGGTATTACAAAATTAAGTAGCATGCAACAAGGCAAAAAATCTCCAGTACCTTGGGAGGAGGATTAGCGGTGTTTGGACTGTGTTATCAACGGCTGTCAGCAGGCAGCAGTGTAATTTTATCTTAGCCAGTTCATTTTAAACCTTTTGGGGGTGAGGGGAGTAATTGTCTGACAGTCTGAAGCAGCATTATCAGAGCTATGAGAGATCAAGAAATAAACCAAATTATCCAGGAGAAAGATCTCCAAATACAAGAACTAAATCATGGGGCACTCTAAAAAGGAAGTTTTGGTTTTTTTTTAAACCCTCCACCAGTGGCAGAGTCAGAATTAGTTTGTGCAACACTTTGAAAATTGTTAACTGTTATGCAACACTAAGATAATTACTACAGGAAATTTGAAATGCATTGAAAAATGTGTAGACTTTCAGTCTATTTGGAATTTCACTAACTCCAAATAGGATATAAAGCAGATTCTATTGATTGGAAAGGACTAACTTCCCAAAGCTCAGGAATATTGTGAACAAAATTGATTGGGAGGAAAAATAGAAAGAAAAATATGAATGAAAATTGGGAGTTGTTTAAGAAGAGTTTATTGGATGACCAAGAAGCCATGATTCCACACCAGGAAAGAGAATAACTTGGGCTTTAAGCATATCCTGGTTCAGTAGTAAAGGAAGAAATTAGAAATAAAAAAGCAACATAAATGGGGGAAATGAATAGCAATCAATACAAATAAGAAGTTATGAAGTGTAGAAAATTGATAAGGAAAGCTAAAGAGATCAGGGAAAAAACTATATATAGCTGGCAGCACGAAGGACATTAAGTATATAAGGAACAAAAGAAATCCTAGGAATGGTATAGGCCATTTATAGGTAAATATGATAAAAATGTTAATGACAAAAAAAGGAGAAGTGTTCAATATACTGTTCATTTGAAATAAAGTGGGATATTATATTCGTATCACATAAGGATGATAAAGTACTTCCTAGTTCATTAATAACTAAGGAGGATGTTAAACAATGTCTACTAGGATAAACATTTTTAAATCAGCAGGCCAGGATAACATGCACCTACGACTACTAAAAGAATGGGCTGAGGAAATCTCTGGCCTGCTGATGTTAATTTTTAATAAATCTTGGAATACTGGGAAAATTCCAGAAGACTGAAAGAGTGCTAATGTTGTGTCAATATTCAAAAAGGGCAAGTGGAATGACCTCGGTAACTATAGTCTCATTAGTCTGACATCACTCCGTGACAAAATAACTAAAAAGCTTATATAGGATTTAAATTGATAAAGAATTAAAGGATGGGAATATACTTAATGCCAGTCAACATGGTTTATGGAAAATAGTTTTTGTCAAACAAACCTGACTTCATTCACTGAAATTACAAGTTTATTTGATAAAGGTAACTGTGTAGATGTAGTATACTTGGACTTTTGTAAGGTGTTTGACTTAGTACAGCACCACATTCTGATTAAAATATTAGCACCATACTAAATCAATAAAGCAAATGTTAAAGGGATTAAGAACTGGCTAACTCACAGATCTCAAAATGTAGCATTATTGGGGAATCATCACTGAATAGGAGTGTTTCTAATGGGGTTCTGCAGGAACTGGTACTACGTCCGATGCTGTTCACATTTCCATCAATGATCATGAGGTAAATATAAAAGCACTGATGATAAAATTTGCAGATGACACTAGTTCATTCATCAGTACAAAATAAGAGTTGGTCTTGTTTCCACTGAAGTCAAGTGGCAAACTAAGGGCATGGCTACACTTTCAGATGTAGAGCGCTTTGAGTTAAACCAGCCTTCGGAGAGCGCAGTAGGAAAAGCGCTGCAGTCTGTCCACACAGACAGCTTCAAGCGCACTGGCGTGGCCACATTTCTGGCACTTGCAGCGGCATTGGGAGCGGCGCATTATGGGAAGCTATCCCCACATGCAAGTGGCTGCAACATGCTTTTCAAATGAGGGGGAATGGAGTGTGAGAGGGAGTGTGTTGTGTGTATGTGGGGGGAGGGAGGGGTGGGTTTTGGGGGGGCTGAGAGCATGTCAGCATGCTGTCTTGTAACTTCAGACAGCAGCAGACCCCTCTCCCTCTCTCACACACAGCATTCCACAGTAATGGTTGCTTTGTCTCAGAGTAGATAAGCAGCCGGCTGTCAGAAACAGAGCTTTCAAAGGGCATATCCGCATTCCTGCAGCAATTCAAAAAACAACAACAAGAGTGGCCACTTGACTTAAGGGGATTATGGGACATTTCTAGAGGCTGATCAGAGCGCAGTAAAGCAACACCTCGTTCACACTGGTGCCACGGTGCTCCAGCGGGGGAGCAGCAAACATTATTCCACTCCCCGAGGTGGAGTACCAGCAGCGCTGTAGCTGCAGAGTCAGAGCGCTCTACGTGCCTTGCCAGTGTGGATGGGTAGTGAGCTAGGGCGCCCGGGGCTCCTTTATTGCGCTGTAACTTGCAAGTGTAGCCAAGCCCTAAGACACCTTAGCAATTCTACCATCTTATTTTATACACTTCTCCATTTCCCCCTTGCCTGATATAAATTTCCCCCCAGATCCTGCCTTTTTGATGCTCAACTTAGCTCGCAAGTGCCTTGCCCAGGGGCTGTCCTTAATTACCATACAAAGCACCACGCAATCCCTATCACATTACATTTAAGTGTTATTATTTCAAGGGAGTGCTTGTGCCTCTAGTTTGCACAAGTGTTCCATTTAAAGTGCAGTTCTACTCTGAAGAGTGACTATATAAAAATAGAACCTTCTCATGCCACAGATCTGCTGACTTCAGTGACAAAAATAATTTCTAGTTGTTTACTTGTATCATCTCTGATTAACCAACACAACTATGGAAGAGTGAACTGAAATCCATTCTCTCTCGTGTATCAATGGAATTCTTAAGTTGCACTCAGCTACACCTATGCAAACTCACTGAAGACAGGTAAGTGAGAATCTAATTTGGCCCATAGAACATTTGTTACTGGTGTTGACATATGGGGGAGGGGGAGTGTTTTTTTAAACTCCAAAGCCCAGGTTCTCAGAAAAAATTGGAACTTGTAAACTGAGCAGATTTGCTAAAGAAATTGAAACAGGATGGATCAGTTTTAGAGAAGCACTGTTCAGAACAGAACTGCACTTTACTCAATGCTATGAACTGCTGAGCAAAGGAGTTTGTGACAAACCCCTTGTTCACTGTTCCAGGAAGCCCCAAGTTGAGGATTCCATGTTTCTCCTCCAAACAGCTGACAGCTTCACTGAGAACTCAATTCTACTACCCCACCACACTTAATGAACGTTCAAAATATTTGTTTCTATGCATTTTTATTCTGCATGTAAATTGTTACTAATCTGAGACCTTCACATTTGCCAGCTAACAGATTTGTAGCTCAACCTTTAACGCTGTATCAGTTTGTCATTTTATGTAGTCACGGAGCCTTAACATTACACTTGTCATGTAGCTCTGCGGCCACTATTAGTTAAATTTAAATCAAACACTGAATCCCTGTAAAAATTACACTACAGTAAGAGAGGAGGAATATTAAAGGCTCTAAGACTGTGAAGACCACACAAAGAGAATTAAACAAAATGGGTCACAAGATTTTGGATACTTTATAGGCAAAAAATAATCTTAAGAACTAAGAAGTGGTTTATTTAACTTAACTGCTTCCCTCTCAAGTAATTTTCATCTCAACTCAGATTTAGTTAATGTGCTGTATTGACAGAAAACAGCAGATTTCAATTAAAAAATTAAGTTTCAATTAAGTTTACTAATTGCTGTACTTTTAGTTAATGCAAGGTATCTTTAGGAGAAATCAACTCACCCTAACAGCTGATAGGAAAAACAAGGCTTTGACAACATACCATTTTTAGATGTTGTAGGTATCTGCCTCCTCAAAAGTTTAAGATCACATTCAGTGGTGAAGGGAAATTATAAATCACCCACACCAAAGTTGTCAAATAGACAATAAGCTTCCCTGACATGTAAATTACAGCCTTATAGACTCAATTCAATTCAACAAATCCTAAGAAAAACCTAACATAGGCAAATGAAGAATTTCATTGACATTGTCAGGAATATTTAAGATTACTAAAATGAGAAAAATCTTAGAAGCCTGCAAGGATTTAGAACTTCCACTTGCCAGGAACATTTTTGCCTTAGGATACAGAAATAGAATTTGCACTTTCCAGTTCCATACAGCAGTTGATACCATTGATCATTTGGGTTAACCATTGGGCTGGTTAACACAAAGTGGCCTTGGGCACATGTCTGAGAATCATCTACCTTTGGCATTTCTCTTTAGCCAGCGTCTTTGACTGGGGTGGCAGGACTATGTTGAGGCAATTCACACTCATACTTGTGTTTCTTTGAGGCAGCATGACCTAGTTAATGGCTAGAGACCAGAGTTCTGTCCCCAGCTCTGCTGATGACCTGCTGTATATCCATGGGGAAATAATCGCATATCTGTGCCTCAGTTTCCCCATCTGTGAAATGGGGATAAAATTACCTACCTTTGTAAGGTGCTTTGAGATCTATAGTTGAAAAGCACTAAATAAGGGCTATGGTCCAGATTTTAAAAGGTATTTATATGCTGCTGTGCTCATTGGGATTTAGGCGAAGTACTAAAATCCCTTTTGTAAATGAGGGTTAGGCTCCTCAATCAATTAGGTGTTGCAACTACCTTTAAAAATCTGGACTTAAGTGATATATTGTTTTATCTTTCTCAGATTCTGATCCTGTTTCCCACATAAATTTAGGGGGCTATAATTGTACTCACTAATAGAACATTTGTCAAGATTTTTTGATCAGCAAGTTAACTGCATGTTCCGCCTCATTTCATTTGTATCCGTTTCTGTTAAAGTTGAATAAACTATTTGAAAACTGTCAAATAAAATTGGAACAATTCCAAAGGGGGTAGATTTTTAAATAGCATGAAAGACAAAATCCACTTTTTGAAGGCCAGGTTTTATAAACAAAAAAAAAAAAGTGTTTGAGGCCAGCAATATTCTACGGTTCCAGTCTTCTACTTAAAGAAAAACTGATCTTTAAGTAGGATCCCACAATACACAAACTTTGCTGTTTCTTAACCATGCCCATTGCTTGTTACTATAATATATGTTCTACTAATACCTGCCACAAATTAACAAATTTTAACATGCCCGCAATAAAGTTTGCATGCCGGTGTGATTTTATTTATGACCTTGTGGAAGTTTCATTGCTCAAGTAATTTAAAACTATACTGGACAAACCTCTGGAGGATGTTCTACAGAGAATAGTCCTACATTGCCCCTGCGGAATGTACGTGTATGAAAGAAAATGGACTAACTGACTTAAGGCTTTTCTACTTCTTATTTCTAGGATTCTTGGAATTTAAGAAGGGCTGTTCAATTAAAGCAGTGTCGTCAGCTTCATCCAAAGCAGCAGTTTCTAAGATTTAAATGCATCTCAGGTTTCAGAAACCCTAAGTTCAGAAATCTCTTTTCAGAAAGAAAATAGTAACTACTTGATCAGGAAAAACAGCAGGTGAAGAAGTGTGAATCTGCAGACAACACAGTAGGGATGGAAAGAAAGCTGGTATCTGCAGAAAGCTACAGAAGCTTACACACCTGTGGAGAGAATTTAAGAGGCACTGGCTATTATACAGGATTCTTGCCTAGGACAGCCAGGCAAAAATTGTGGGCTGGAAACTGAGGACAGAAGAAGCCCTAGAGCCCATACTGGATTTAAAATTTAAAAAGGAGTCGATATAATTATCTGTAAATAGCACCTCCATCAGAAAGATTCCAAATGTTATACACAAACTGATGTCCAAATCTATTCAAATACACCAGTTCAGCTATCACTGAACAGTGGCCACTGGAGCAATACACCGCAACTGACAGAAGAACTGCTATTCAGAGATCCAGGCCCTGTGGAACTGGGAATGCGGACCCCAGTTGTTGCAGGATCAAACCTCTAGTGCTCTGAGCAGAAATACAACATTTCTTAAAGAGACCTGTTTTACAATGAGATGCAGGGAAATGAGCTGCCAGGATGGTACAAGACCAGAATTTAGAGAGCTGCTACTAAAAATTTGCTGAAAGTCATTCGAAATGCCATTTTCTAGGGAGTCATTTGTGTCAAGGGAAGGTTGTTTTTGATGGAGGAAAAGTGTGTTTCCTTCTAATATATGGAGGGGAAAGCTGAGCATCACTCTGGGATAGCATGAAAATATGGACAGCATGTATTGTGATGGTTAATTGTGTTTCATTAGTATCATTCACCACAGATCAGACTGAGACCTCTATTGATATTGAGTAGTACCTTATTCTGCAAGTAAGTGCCACAGAAGCCAGTGGGACTGCTTGTAGAGTGATGTACTAGTCAGCATGAGCGGGGGTGAGGTATAGAGAGGGAAATCACACTCTAGTTAAGGTAACGTTTGTGATTTCTAGCCATCTGCATTGATTTGGCATTTTAATATTTTAAATTTTAACCCACGGCAGGAATTCACAAGCTAAAAAAACTGACCAAAGAGAGAATCATCACACAAACCTTTACCTTAAAAATGCAAAGACTTTCATTTTATTTTTGTAGGAAATAAAAATAAAATTGTAATGCAAATGAAGTGTCTTGAGCCAACCAAATGCCGTTTGAGACAAGAACACAGTGCTGCTCTAGACATGGTACAAAAAACGTTCAGCAGTGAATCAACGCAGCTGATTATACATATGCAGCTTCAAGGAAAACAGCACATGGGCTTTAATCATACACATTTTTATACAACTGTCCCTCAAGAAGTACATTAAAGACAAAATACCAACCGACTTACAGAAATAGCAAAAACATTTAAAGGTTTGAGCTGACTAAAACACAGAATTTTAGAGAAGTTCCTACAAAGACCAGCTCATGGCTAGTATAAGAAAAAAGTACTTCTTGTGCTCTGTTTACAGATGACTAGATCCAGTGCTACAAAGTGCACCATTAGTACACTACTACAGTAATACAGATGCCTATATACACATGAATGAATAGTATGAGAAAAGACATAGGCCAAACATTTTAACCGTGTCTTTCTGCATTGCTTTTGCAGTTTGAAGACACCAACGGATGCAGCAGCACGTGTGGTTTTAATACTTAACCTAACAAATCACACTGACTGCAACTGGTACTGAGTTGGGTACCATTAATACTACAGATATTTAGGAAAACAAGGGTTTTAACACTGCCTGTTGTGCGAATTTGCTTAATTGTGTTAATTGGGTGATGTATAAAGTATTTTAATTAAAACAAAACTATTACATTCGGAGAGGGCTTTCCCCAGCAGAACCCACATAGAGAATGTGCCTGCATGTGATGGGAACAGAAGGTAAAAAAGGATCGGCTTCCGATTCACAATGTGCATTAGTCATTTCCACACAAAGAATCTGGTCACTCTTTGCAAATTGGGGGTGGAGGGGAGAGAAGAGATTAAAAATGAAAATAAAAATTTTTTTTTTTTTTGCTTCCAGCCCCACCATAATGGTCATCCCCCATATATTTCTTATTGAATAGTATCAAAAACCAGATTTTTAAAATTAATTTATTGCATAAGTCACCAGCTCTAAAACTTGACTGGAAGACCAACTGTTCCTGAATGGGGTCTGATCCTACAAGGTGCACAGTGCCCAATGCTCACCGACCTCAGTGGGAACTGGAAGTACTAAGCACCTCAGAGGACTGGGTCCAAAGCGTATCTCCATCTGTGACCGAGAGTCAGTTCAAATGCAAAAAGGCAATTGTATAGGTCATGATCCTGCAATGTGCCAAACTCTCTCAGCTCCCTGAGGATATCATTAGGCATTGAAGGTAGCAAGCATATCCAGGAGGCACTCTACACTTTGTGGAATTGGACCCATAAAAGTTTAAAACAACAAAAATGTCCAGCTATTACTAGCAGTCTCCTTCCCTAGTCAGGAGGACTGGAGAGCAAAACCAGCAAGCACTCATATTCACCCTCTTCCCACTCGAAGAGTGTTTTTTCCTATGCATTTTATGGATGGAATTCCCTTACAGCTGAAATACACTGCAGCTAGACAATGCCATGGGAAAGAGTGTATAAACCGTGTTTTGTTTACTCTAAAAAGGGCCAACTAGAACTACAGCAGCTGTGACCCAATTAAACATTCCCTTTTTTCTGCCAAGCAGCGGAGAGAGCACCACTGTAGAGAACAATTTTGCAAGACAAAGCATAATTTAAGATTCCAGCATTATGAAGCTCATTAAAATATTCTGAAGAATGTGAAAAAAATAAAGCCATATTGCACCTCTTCCATCTCAACCTCTAAAGCATGTTAGAGTATCGACAGCTTCCTTAGGACCAATACATTTTACAACCAGATACCCACACACATTGTAACACTATCCATTGCAGCATGTGAAGTGAGAGACTATATACAGATGTGCAATCATTAGAATTTCTAATTCAAAACACAAAAAAAGCCCCAGGAGAGAAAACATTTATACCAACAAGACACCACCCACTCGAAATAGCGCATTTTCCAGTTATACAAGTCAGAATGGAAAGAGGCATGTAACACTGTTCCGTTTACAGCTCCAGATAAAAGTAGTCTTGACCCAATACATGCAGGCTACTGACTCTGGATAAATAAGTTACAGTAGTTTGTCTCCTATAAGGTGGATTTAAGACAACTGCTTCGTAACAGTTTTTAGATTTCCTGTTACACTAGTAGTGGCCCTATAATCAAATCACTCAACATCTTATCAGCAGGCAGGACATTATAAACAGAACATAGGCTTCTACAACCATTTTGAAAGCAACAGTAGGAAGCCAATGCTAGTCGATAGGAGTCCAGAGGACATGCTGCAGTGCTTTCAACTGCCTTTTATTTCTGAAACAGAAAATCTTCCTCTTGAATGAAAAGCTTCTAACTAGCTGGTCTTCAGATAGTCCAACAATGTTACGGCATCCCAAGAAACTATGGAATCGTTCCCATGACTACTACTTTACTGCACTCTGATTAGCACTATAGTACAAATGACTTCTGATACACACTCTAATTGTACAAACATACATCTTAACAAGATGAACTTTGTTGTAAACAGTTTCCCTTTTCAGTTGAGTTTTACATTTTGAAGATTTACAGCCATGCACACAGTTTTGTTACTGAAATCAAAAACAAGATTAAATGCAAAGATCACTATCAGTATGTAGAGTAATCCTGCCAGAGCTGCATGCACATACCAATAGTCAAGACAAGAATACAAGGGATTTGCAAAGATGTCAAAATGTCAGATTGTTCTAGATATAATAAAGGTCATAATGTATCTTTTTAAAAAACAAATCTATGGATGGTTTAGAAGACAAGGTACTGTATGAAGACTTCATAAAAACATTTTGCAAAATGCTTTTGTACAAAGATTAATGGTATGGCTAAATCCAACAGTAGTCAGTGGAAATCGTTTTTATACACACAGCACTGTACACAATTTTCATTAAAGATCACATAGAAGAGTGTTGAAGTTTAATATAATTGGTCCTGAAGAGTACCTCTACTGGCCTCATGTGCAATTTAAAAGTTCTCAATTTCAGGAAGGCCTATGTAAGGTTTAATACACGTTTGCTCCTGTCCAGAAAGGAAAGACAAGCTACATCTATTGATCCTTTTGAGAAGGGCTCAACCAGCAAAAACTGCCAGTGTGAAATTAATCTCTTATGGAAACTGTTGGGGAGAGGCAGAAGGAAAAGAAGTTCCCATTAAAATACAGTTTTCCATAGAAATCTAAAAAATCATTTTGAGCCATGCATACACTTAGAATTCTGGACCAACAGACTAAGATTAAAGGTGTTTCCTTTAAACATAAAACAACTATGTTAGTGTGGCAAACATGAAAAAAAGAGGTTAGCATACAGGTTAGTTTTGATTTTAGGAGTTGGGCAGAGCCCTTTTCTCTTTAAGGCAGAGGGATTCAAGAGTGAATTTTCTTCTCTTGAGATGTGAGATTCATTGCCACAGAAATAATGCATTTAGAAGTGTTAAACTAAACACCAAGATATTAAATGCATAATCATTTAAATGATGCAATATTTCTGGTGTATACCATAACTTAACATGTGTAGAAGAGTGGCTTTTTTGTCCTTAACAGATCTTTTCACCATCAGAGTTCTGTATTTGATGTGCTTATTACAGTGTTTACACTGTTTAGATACTATGTAATTATCTCCCTCATATCCTGAAAACAAATATTTTTATTTTTAAATCAGACTAAAACCAGCTTGCTTTAAAAACTGAAAAATCCACAAGAAAAAAAAGAAAGGACTTAAAAGGCTTGTTCTCATTGCCATTTTAGGCACTATACATTCTCTGCCATTCACCTTTTTGCATTATGTATATTGTGACCCATAACAGGATATTTTCTTGCCCAAACTGCAAACGAGATACTGAGAGTAATACAGTCAGCATAAAACCAGAGCTAGTTTCCTTCTTACTATTTACATAGTTTTACTTCCCCAGTCTCTACACATTGATCAGTTTGAACACTAAAAATAGCCTGTAGTCAGTTTCACATTCAGGTTGTATGCTCTACAAGGAGGGCTGCTGTATTTCATATTACCACAGGGGAATGTCTGAACTATTTATTGAAATAATATATTTTTTTAAAACTTTGAAAACATTCCTATTTGAATTAGGTTTCCATAAATCTAAAATTGGGTTTCAAGACCAGTACAAACTCTAAAACTTGAACCAGAGGAAGCAGAAATATTTTCAGGACAACTGAATATACACAAGAGGCCATTTGAAACCTCAGAGATATTTTACTTTTTGTAATATATTTCCCCAGAAAAGTTCAGTACTGATGGAACACCTGTTTCTCCTTATTGCTGGTTTTTGTGTGTGTGTGTTTTTACCCAATTTCTCCAGCTGAATTTACTGAGATTTAAGGAAGTCAAATACTTGGCAAACACCACAGTGAGTCCATGACTCAGCCAGAATTACAACCCAGGGAGATATCCTCTCCTCCCCCCCCCCCCCCCCCAAACAACAAGATGACAATCCCCAATAACATTTTTCACCTGTTTTACAAAATCAAGAAGTCCACTGTCATGAGAGGTGTTGTTTATTATCATGGTCTAAAGCAAAAATCTTTTTAAAAAGTTGCCTGTCTGAATGCAAATTACTGAAAGGTAGGCCAGTGAGAATGGAGACTATGAGCAGTAGGATCATCCCTCTTTGGCTTTAACAGAACGGGAGCTGATACATAGTATTTTGTGTATAATGGAATTGATCATGAGAGATGCTGAGCACCTGCAACTGTTACTGAAATTAATGAAATGTTTGTTTTGTTTTAAGGGGGGGGGGGGGAAATGAGTTTGAATGTCTTAACTAGAAACGGAATGCAAAGTGAGCAGAATTTGCATTCATGTTTTAAGATCAACTATTACATTCTCAGTTGGCACTTAGGATGTGCTGTGAGGCGATCATTTTTAGCCTTCGTTTTTAATACAGAAATACATTGCATTTGTTGTTGCTGCCTTGTTTCTAGGTTTGAGAGAAAGCACATTTCTAGGTCAGAACAAAAAGTTATCCCCTTGTTGCAAGACCCACGTTGGCAGGATAAAACAAGAAAAGTTCTGGGGTAAAGTTAAACATTTCCCTCCTTTCTGGTTTGTAACTCACAGGATTTTAGGGGAAACGTCTTCACCACTGTCAAATGCAAATACTACAGTATGTTTTTGTGTGGTTCAAGTACATTAAATCAAATAGGGATAGGATATTCTTAGACATGTGGGAGTAAAGAAAAGCCAGTGACTCAGGTGACCATCTGAGATCCTAGGAAAGTTGGCAGCAGGGACATATACAAAACGGAGTTTTAAAAACACTGACCACAAAAGAATCATGTACTAAAGCTGCATATTACAATAATAAAAATTACATTGTCGCGGTTGGACATTAAGATGGTCTCAATAAAAAAAGGCACAGTTCCTTACAAATGTGCAAAGGAAATGAAAATAATTAATCAGCCTCTGCTACAGTGTAGGATTCCATGCAGAGCATCATTAAACAGTTAAGAAAAGCCTTTTTAGCATATCCACATTTTAAGGTGAACTAAAATGGCATTTACATCCTTTCATTGCCAAAACCCAAATCACATCTCTCCTACCCCAGTTATAAATACTGTGTGGCTTTTAACCCTCCATATCAAAGTGACCAAAAGCATCTTTATACTCTGAAAACCTAGTAATGGAAGTCATCTTTAAAACCTGGTAGGAGAGACCACATTTCCACTGGAAAATGAGGTTTATACTCTCAGTCAAGGTAGCCTTCTAGGCAGCTCTGCATGCACATTTATCTTTTAATCTGTGGTGATGCAACCCAAAACTAAAGGTAAAATCCCTTCTCTAGGTTGTTCACACACCTCACAAAGAACAGCCCCTCCACACACACACACATTAACACTTGGCTGTACATGGTCGAGGCAGCTATGCCTTCACAGGGCACAGATTTTGCATACCTTACTGCCACATTTGCATGGCTCACACAGACTACACTATAAGAACTAATCACTGGTGCTGCAGCTTCTCTTTTTTAGCGTCCGATTCTATAACTTCCGTGGTGCTGTTAAGGTCAGGAAGCACATGGTGATTAGCAAGGTTCTCTTTGTTCCTTTGGTCCTGATCAGGCATGATGCTGACTTCTTCCACTATGGCACCATTGGTCAACAGAGCAGGTGGTTCACTTTCGTAATCCTGGGGAGTGTTCAGCATTGGGGTTTTCGAAGACTCAACTGAGGCATTAACAATTTTAGATAAGGAGCAAACTTCATCTGGCAGGGGACCATCTAGGAAGGGCAGCTTCTATACCAGCAGAAAGGAATTAGTGAAAAAGATTAACAAAAGATGAGACACCCTGACACCAGGGCTTTATGTTGAACAAATGTTAATAGTCTTGAAAAAAACACTCATATCCACCAGTTCCTGAGCAATGCATCTCCTAGGTCAATGCCTCTTTTGCAATAAGCACTCTTAATATTTTATGCACAATCTGTATGCAACATAGCATTTGTAAGAGTATCAGGAAAATGGCTTTTCTTAAAACAGTGTGTTTGAGCTAGCAATTCTACAATTTTCAGTATTCATACTAATCTAACAAAGGACTCAAACACCACCTCACTAGTCTATTTTTAGATGCCTAGTCATGTGCACAGAAAGGAAATCATAAGTATAGAATTTTGCAATTTAGCAATTAAAAGCCACACTGCTCTTTTCTGTAGGCTGTATAGAACAGATATCTATGTACAAGCTACAGATCTTAAACAGTGGATCTACACTATTTTTTCTGCCTTGTGAATTTGCATCCTCATTTTTCTCTGTACAACAGGTCACAGAAAAGAAAACACTTCTATATTTAGCAAAATTTTCTTTTGTTACTGGTGAAAGGAGATGGATTAATTATACTAGATATTTTAGTGCTTTGTTCTCCAGGGGTGGCACAGCACACGCAGCAACAGTGCTAGCTTCTCCCATGTACCTCAACCCTGTTCAGGAGTGGCCACTCTACGGGGGGAAGAGAATGTGACCCATTTACTCTTTGGTCCCTCTGATATGAGGGAGTCAATTGTAATCGGGTTGTAAATGTCAATTACCTAGATATATTCAAACAAGTGTTGGGATTCCAACGTGTGCTGGATTTGCACCAGTCACCTAGAGATATATGGCGCCACTATCCTAGTCTCAGACATATTTGCTCAGATCATCATGCAGTTTTGTACATTATCCACGTGCAGGACTCACGTTTTCCAGGTCAGTTGCATTGTCCTCCAACTTTATCTTCTGGCTCATGCAGTTGAGAAGATGGTCCAACACACACTGCTTTGGATGCATCCCTTTGTCAAAGCGGTTATACATTCCGCACCAGAACCTCAAGGACAGAAGGAAAGGGAATTAAAAGATCTGCTGTACTCTGTTGCTTGTGACAGGGAGCAATTGTTGTTCCTGTTTAAAGAAGAGATTTTCCACTAGTTCAGGCTCCACGTTTACTTAAAAACCTAAAATCCTAGGTTTTATAAAACCTAATAGGAATAGACAAGTTTTCATGAAGTTTTAGAAGGGCTAAATAAAAAGTTCTGAGGATCTACATATTCTTCACCATGCCCAACATGGTCCAGAGAATAGGGTACCAGACAAGGAGGAGACCCAAGTTTGCTCTGCAATGGATTGCACTGTGAGCTTTGACAATTCAATTAATGTACATACCTTTAACTTTTCCCATCTATACCCTCATTTCCAAAGTACCTTGACTCTGCAGTAATATTTAGCACTTTGAGATTTGTGGATTGAAACAGCATTGTGCACTAGTGACTGAGGAACAGGAAGTGAAATTGACCAATGCAATTGTACAGTAGTGCCCAAGGCAAATAAAGATGAAAAACAAGCAGCATAAAATAATAAAAATCCATTCGATTTTATAATAATTTCAGCAGCAACAGCATACTTGTGTGTATCAGCAGCACTTTAACACAAGAAGATCCCTGTTTTAAAAAATATATATATAAGGAGGCACTATTTTTAACAATAATGTGTCCACTCTCTCTAAGGAAAGCTCTCAGAGCTGAAGTGGCATATATTTTAAATTATTCTTATTTTTTTCCTGTAACAGGGAGGCGGCTATCCGGAGATCAAATATTTAAAATAATAGTACTTGCACTTATTTAGTAGATATCTATCAATTTCAAACTGCTTTACTAGTTGGAAAGCATGGTTATCCTCATTTTACAGATGAGGAAATGGAGGCACGCAGAAGTCAAGTGACTCATGCCAGGACACATGGCAAGGCATTTTAGTTATCACTTCCATTCCTGTGAAAAAAAAGTGTCCCTCCTCCAGTAAGTGACTTACTGGAAACTGAAAGGTAGAGTGTTTGGCTTAAGCTCCTTGTAAGCTGTGAATCCCTTATACAGAGGATTCCTGAACTCCTGCTTCTTCTGTAATAGGAAAGGCCACAGGGAATGGGTCTTCTCAAAGATCCTGTCAATTACAAAAAAATCTAATCACTAACAGTTACGAACAGTATTAGTATAATTCTAGCTGCACTGTTCAAGATTTGAGTAGGGCTGCATAGAAGATATTTATCCTTTCTATAGTGCAATTAGTGCACCTTACAAACACAGACACACCCCAGTCCAAGCCCTAGGGAGCTGAAAATTTAAATTAGACAATGGAGGGAGTAAAGTGAAGGGGAATAAATTGACACCTGTAAGTTACTGTGGAGTTGCTATTTAAAACAGAGTTTTGGGGATACATTCCTCAATAGATGAGATTAAGTCTTTCACACTGCAGAGCACCTGCAAGAATTAAGAGAATTTATCCCTTAACCTTGATTACCTTTCCAATTAAATTTTTAAAAAAAAGAGTTTAAAGAGACTTCCAGACCTTTGCCCCATGAACTGCCAACTCACTTCAGAGCCTCCCGTTCCCTATGGCAAGTCCCAAGGAAGTTGCCAAACTGGCAGGAGTAGACATGGTCATGGATTTCGAGGAGGAACCGCTCATTGAATTCAAATGCACAGGGAAACTGCTGCATGAGTTGCCAGACACATTCAGCGAACTGAGTGAAGACAGGGGACACTTCCTTTGCATCACCATCGAGATGGCCACACCTGGAGAGTTAGAAAGAAAGCTACGAGGTTGCATCCTATAACATTCAACAATAAGAGAAACACTCTGACCATCATGTGACCTGGAGAGAGAGTAAATCTTTAGGAGAAGTGACCCCAGTAAGTCACTCTATATCATGTATGGTTTAGGTGCCGAGATAGTTGGTGCTGAGGTACAGAGTACTGTCAAGGTAATTAGTACTGAGGTTGGAAGGTTCTGGGGAACACATAACCAAGGCATTTGGTACCGAGGGAAGCAGAGTCCACCAATTTAGTGGGGATCACATGTCCTGTCTTGGCGGTTGATACCAGTACACTGGAAAGGTCTTGACAAATGAGTCTGTATTGTGAATCTGATGACTCATGTCTCAGTTTGCTAGGTGCCAAGGATGGTGACCTGTGCCTTGGCTCATCTCTGGAGTGGTAGTGGCAGACAAATGAGGCCTCTAGGTACAGGTGGCCCAGGAGTTCAAGGTGCAATCTCGGTTCACCAGGACACTAACAGAGAGAGAGAGAGAGACCGACCAGATGGCTGAGGCCTAGTGACAGCCCTCCTCTCAGGGTATGTCTACATTGTGAAATGAGGTCCATCTTATAGAAGTCGATTTTTAGAAATCCATTTTATACAGTTGATTGTGTATGTCCACACTAAGCGCATTAAGTTGGAGTGCATCCTCACTGCCATGGCAAGCATCGACTTATGGATCGGTGCACTGTGGGTAGTTATCCCACAGTTCCCGCAGTCTCCGCCGTCCATTGGAATTCTGGGTTAAGCTCCCAATGCCTGATGGGGCAAAAACATTGTTGCGGGTGGTTTTGGGTACATGTCATCAGTCGCCCCTCCCTCCGTGAAAGCAATGTCAGACAATTGTTTCGTGCCTTTTTTCCGTGCAGACACCATACCAGGTCAAGCATGGAGCCGCTCAGCTCAGCTCACTGTCACCGCTGCTGTTTTGTCCTGTGTGCTGCTGTCAGCAGACGGTGCAGTAGACTGCTAACCATAGTCATCCACTGCTTCTGCTGCAACTCTGCTCTCCTGCAGACACCGTGCCACGACAAGCATGGAGCCCACTCAGCTCACCATCACCGCTGCTGTTGTCAGATTTGTAAACACCTCGCACATTATCCTGGAGTATATGCAGAACCAGACTAAGAGACACCAGCACGAGGAGGATTTTGATGAGGACATGGACACAGACGTTTCTGAAAGCACGGGCTGTGGCAATTGGGACAGCATGGCAACAGTGGGGCTAGTTGATACAGTGGAACACCGATTCTGGGCCTGGCAAACACAGACTGGTGGGACCACATAGTGTTGCGGGTATGGGACGATTTCCCGTGGTTGCAAAACTTTCGCATGCGCAAGGCCACTTTCCTGGAACTCTGAGTTGCTTTCCCCCACCCTGAAGTGCAGAAATACCAAGATGAGAGATGACCTGACAGTTGAGAAGCGAGTGGCAATAGCCCAGTGGAAGCTTGCAACGCCTAACTGCTACCTGTCAGTCAAGAATCAATTTGGAGTGGGCAAGTCTACTGTGGGGGCTGCTGTGATCCAAGTAGCCAATGCAGTCATTGACATTCAGTTATCAAGGGAAATGTGCAGGTCATGCTGGATGGCTTTGCTGCAATGGGGTTCCTTAACTGTGGTGGGGCGATAGACAGAACGCAAATCTCCTTCTTGGCACCAGACCACCTTGCCAACCAGTACATAAACTGCAAGGGGTACTTCTCAATGGTGCTGCAAGCACTGGTGGATCACAAGGGACTTACTTCCCAGACCAGAAAATTACCCTTGGGGATGTTGAAATGCCAGTAGTTATCCTTGGGGACCCAGCCTACCCCTTGCTCCCATGGCTCATGAAGCCTTACACAAGCAGCCTGCACAGTAGTAAGGAGCAGTTCAACTATAGGCTGAGCAAGTGCAGAATGGTAGAAGAATATGCCTTTGGACATTTAAAAGCGCGCTGGTGCTGTTTGCTGACTAGGTCAGGCCTCTGCGCAACCAACATTCCCATTGTTATTGCTGCTTGCTGTGTACTCCATAATAGCTGTGAGAGTAAGGGGGAGATGTTTATGGCAGGTTGGAAGGTTGAGGCAAATCACCTGGCGTCCAATTTTGAGCAGCCAGACACCAGGGTGATCAAAAGAGCACAGTAAGGCACGCTGTGCATCAGAGAGGCTTTGAAAACCAGTTTCATGACTGGCCAGGCTTCGGTGTGACAGTTGTGTGTGTTTCTCCTTGATGCAAACCCACCCCCTTTGTTGATTTTAGTTCCCTGTAAGCCAACCACCCTCTCCCCTTCAAATTAAAGTAACTATTGTTTTGAAACCATGCATTCTTTATTAATTAAAAAAAAATGAGATAGCTGACAAGGGAGCCTGGGTGGAGGGCAGAAGGAGGGAAGGACAAGGCCACATAGCTTTTTGTAGCCACACTAAAAATCGAACTGTTGAAATGACAGCCTTCTGTTGCTTGGGCCATCCTCTGGAGTGGAGTGGCTGGGTGCCCGGAGCCCTCCCCCCCTCCCCCCGGCGTTCTTGGGCGTCTGGGTGAGGAGGCTATGGAACATGGGGCGGGTAGGCGGTTATACAGTGGATGCAGCGGGGGGTCTGTGCTCTTGTTGGCTTTCCTGCAGCTCCAACAGACGCTTCATCATGTCCGTTTGCTCCCCCATTAGCCTCAGCATCGCATCCTGCCTCCGTTCTTCGCGCTCACTTAATTCTTTCCTGGCCTCTGCCACTGAATACCTCCATGCATTAAGCTGTACCCTATCAGTGTGGGAGGACTGCATGAGCTCGGAAAATGTGTCATTGCAAGTCCATTTTTTTCAGCTTCTAATCTGCGATAACCTCAGGGACAGAGATGATGGGGGAAGAGTAGAAACATTTGCACCTGGGGGGAGATAAGGGAGAGTAAAACTGGGTTGGCTTCTTACACCTCTGCAACATGTGAGAATGTTTCAAACTGCAGCACCCTCCCTTCCCAGAGCAAGCAATGGGTTGGGTTTCACATTTAAAAGAAGGGGCTGCAGTATTCGGGTAGATGTGAAGCACACACCTACCCCCACCCCATGGCTATTCTCCAGGATGATCCCTTCACACCTCCTCCCCCCCGCCGCGTGGCTATTCTCTGGGATGATCCGTTTTAGCCAAGCGCAAACAGCCCAGCATGAATGGGGTCCTTTTACTGTTCCCTTACAAAAATTCCCCTATTTCAATCAGGTGACCATGAACACTATTGCTTTTAAACCCTGTACTGTAGTTACAAATGTGCTCTCACCAGAGGTGCCTTCTCCGGCTTCAGGGTCAGGGATCCCGCCTTGGGAGGGTATTGGCTCCAGGGTGATGAAAAGGTCCTGGCTGCCAGGGAGAATGGATTCACCACTTGCCTGCTGTGCATTCTCCTCCTCTTGATCCTCCTCTTCATCCACAAAATCCTCCTCCGTGTGGCGTGAGACTCCCCCCTTGCAGATGTCCATGGACAGCGGTGGGGTAGTGGTAGGGTCCCCCCCTAGAATGCCATGCAGCTGTTCATAGAAGCAGCATGTATGGGGCTCTGACCCGGAGCGACCGTTTGCCTCTTTTGTCTTTTGGTAGGCTTGCCTGAGCTCCTTAACTTTCACGCGGCACTGCTGTGTGTCCCCGGTGTAGCCTCTGTCCAACATGCCCTGTGAGATTTTGGCAAATATATTTGCATTTCTTCTTTTGGATCGGAGTTCTGCCTGCACAGATGCTTCTCCCCATATAGCAATCAGATCCAGTGTCTCCCTTTTGGTCCATGCTGGAGCTCATTTGCGATTCTGGGACTGAATGGTCACCTGTGCTGCTGAGTGCTGCTGAGCTCGCCATGCTGACCAAACAGGAAATGAAATTCAAAAGTTCCCGGAGCTTTTCCTGTGTACCTGGCTAGTGCATCAGAGTTCAAAGTGCTGTCCAGAGTGGCCACATTGAAGCACTCTGGGATAGCTCCTGGAGGCTAATACTGTCTATTTGCATCTGCACTACCCCAAATTCGACCCAGCAAGGTTGATTTTAGTGCTACTCCCCTCATCGGGGAGGAGTACAGAAGTCGATTTTAAGAGCCCTTTAGGTCGACGGAACGGGGTTGGTTGTGTGGATGCGGTCATTTTTAAAATCGACCTAACGCAGCTAAATTCGACTTAACCCCATAGTGTAGACCAGGCCTCAGTGTCTGAGGAATCTTGTATCAATCTCAAGGAAGAACAGCTTCATACAGGCTTCCCTTACTCCGAGTGCATTTGGAAAAAGTGTGTCAAATAGAACACGGTTCTGCGATGTGTCCATCTCCAATGCAGAATAGGCAATACGAGAACCCATCATTAATAGGCAAAGAATCACACAGGGGACAGATCTTAAATACTGGTGATTTAGTTTCTGCCATGAAGCTAGTACCACCCCCATCTCTCCATATTCTATACTAACAAACGTATTTAATTAAAATATATATATTGCCAATGGGTGACTAGGCATGTGAAAACTTCACTACCACAGTGCTCTGGGAAAGGGCAGATACTGCATGGGTTCCATCTTGCTGCAATGGGCGGTAAGAAAAAACTGAGGGGTGGTTGGGCCTGTTCTGCACTTTATGCCCTTGGATGGAGGGTGCGCAGGACCTAGGGCACAGGCAGGGCTTCAACAGACATTGCTGGCCAAAATAATCCAATTTGCACACAGACTGGAATCCATACGGACAATCATCCAAAGAACATTATTGCTTAGATGAGGCTCAGAACACCTCATATAATTTTGCAAAATGTTTTCTAGGTAAGAAAGGATTATTTTTCCTTTTAGTATATCCAGAAACAAAAGGACCAGAACAAAGGAGGGTTCACAACAGTTTAGCAAAGCAGGCAATTCTCCTACTCTGGCACTGAACATTCCACCACTGCCAGGAAAGCCAGTGGGTTGGAAAGGGACACTGCCTTCAAATCTACAGAAACAAGTAGCAACTTTTGCAAGTTTGCTTGGGGCAAACAAATTGTTCAGTACTATTTTTTCCAAGCTAATGGCAACATGGTCTCCTGCTACAGAGAGCAAGCTGAATACATACAGGGGACAAAGTCACAGCCTGAACTCCTTCATTCTATCTACAGTATCATGCAGCTAACCAAATTACAAAGGGGAAATTCACCTTCCCATGAAGCATCGTGCACCAATCATGACTAGAGGCAGAATAACTCTCTCATCCTATGTTCCTAGGCGATGATGAAATTTCACTCTTCCCTAAGAGCTTGACAAAGTGTGCAAAAAGTAATTTACATTTTATGCTGTCCTTCCTTTACAATACTGGTGAAAGGCACATTTAGTTTCTGGTCTTAGAAAAACACAAGGTGAAAACAGTTCTTCCCACAGAGGGAAGAACTGTGGGATATGTTTGTTTGGGCTGCAGTTCATCTTTGAATAAGTCCTTATAAGGTAACGTTATGTGGATCTCTAAATGGGCTTTTCTTCAGGTGTGTCTCACTCTAAGAAAAAATATTTATT
This sequence comes from Natator depressus, assembly GCF_965152275.1. Classification (NCBI taxonomy): domain Eukaryota; kingdom Metazoa; phylum Chordata; order Testudines; family Cheloniidae; genus Natator; species Natator depressus. The sequence goes on along the minus strand of NC_134242.1, from coordinate 79,541,549 downwards.
GACTACACTATTAAACAAGAGTATTTTCATATTGAGACAATCGTTAAACAAAGTTCACTTCAGTACAGAACCTCAGTTCTTCACCATTTAATGTGATAAAATAATCAGACTATTTCTTCCTAGTGTTAGTCTGGACCAAGTAAATCTCTGTATTTTTCATTTGTTAATTAAGTTACCATGCAGTGCAAATGGACTATCAATTAGAGAGCAACATTTTTATAAGCCCATGGAATGCAAGTCTTAAATTGGTTACTACTAGAATTGTGGGCTGAAGTTAAAGCTGCAAATACTCTGTAAATGTTTGTTGGGTTTTGCCCCTAGCCCGGTCAACTCAGAAGGGGATCAGAGGCAAAAAGCCCCTCCAAAACGTGAGTGTTTCACACCCAGTATCCATGTAATATCAACCCATTGTACAGATGGAGAAATGGAAGCGTAGAGGTTAAATAATTTGCTCATTTTGTAAATCAATGAATATAGGAAAACATGCACAAAACCCAAGAGTTGATGAACCCTAAGGACTCCAATTCAAAAAGAGCAAATGCCCCTTACTCTAAGCATATACAGGTTGCATTTTATCTTCAACCCTTCCCTCCTGTTACCACCCCGAATATAATCGGCTTTTACCTGTGTGAGAACTTGTGGCCCATCGCAATCCATTCCTTTTCTATTAGAACCTTCAGTTTCAAAGAGAGAGAGAGAAAGTAAATGAAAAACTATTAAGTTGCTTGGAAAAAAGTGAAATGATGCCTCAATACCACAGAATTCTTCTAGCTAGGCTTAGTGGATAGTATCTGTCATACCCTGCCTATTTATCAAAAAAGGTTGATGAAAATTATAAGATGATTTATGGAATTGGAACGATCCTCCATCACCAGTATTAGACTATTGCTGGGATAGGATGTTATTCTGAATCTTATTGAGAATGTTTGTGCTGTCACTTTGCTGGTGATTTTGCTTTATTAACATAAGAATTAATTTCAATAAATACATTACTACCCCCAGGATACAAGTAAACCCTTTCAAAACATAACCCCACAGACCAGACATCTGGACATTTTTCTTGAGGTATATGCTAGAACCATCACTGTTTATTCCACTACACAGCTACTTCATTCTGAAGAGACCCAAAAATACCTTGAAAATTTTATTTTTAAGAACATATAAATGGGAATGTAAGGAGTATTCCATCAAATGGTACAGGCCTTAATTTCTGGCCTTAAATATAGCTGCATTTTTTTGTTTACTTAATTGAGATGTTTCTATTTTAGAAAAGTATGAACCTTCATAAAACCCTTATCAAAGAAAATGTATGGGATTAATTTAGCAAGGACATGTACAGTGATGCACTGAATAAATGAATCGGTGCCTTAAAGGCATACCTTTTTAGACCATATTACATAGTCAGCCCAGAAGTCGTCATCCAGGGATTTAAAGAGCAGAAGATACCCATACACTTACATTATTTTACATTTTACATTATTATTGTTTTAATGGTTTTGGGATCTTTTTTGGGTATTTATTATATTGACCTGGGAATGACTACACTTTTATGATTCATAAGGTACATTTTGGATGTTACAAAAATGAAAAAAATGTCTTTTATATTATATTAGCACCCAGTGGTCCTGATCAGAATCAGAAGAATTCGCCGCTCCAGGCCAATGGGGGCTGCGGGAAGCAGCAGGGGCCAAGGGACATGCTGGCTGCCCTTCCCGCAGCCCCCATTGGCCCGGAGCAGCGAACCGTGGCCAGTGGGAGCCGCAATCAGCCGAACCTGCGGACGCAGCAGGTAAACAAACCGGTCTGGCCTGCCAGGGGCTTTCCCTGAACAAGCGACAGACCAGCTTTGAGAACCACTGATCTAAAGTGTTTAATCAGGGCTTGTTTACATTCCAAACACTTCACAACGCTACAATGCATATTTCATTTTTAAAACCCAAAGCATATCTGTTCTTACCATGAGTCCTTTAAAAGTTCTATAAAACGGGTCTAAGAGGAGGCTAGCCAGTGAACAGACCTGAGCTGTACGATCCCACCCATCTGAGCAGTGGACTAAGACACTGGCTTTTTCTTCTTTCACTGCCTGCCAAGAAGAGAATAAAACAGAACACAATTTAACAGCTTGGTAGTTGTGGTAACTAAACATAATCCCTTCATCTCACAAAGTCTGATTTATCTTTAATAGAGTTTCCGAACGGCACATTACAGAACAAATACAGAGACGTGGCCCTCACCTCTAAGAGTTTTCAATTTAACTTGAAATGTTACACAAGTTGGTGGGAGGTAACAAATAGCAAGGAAGAGTCGGGATGAGGAAGGACACAGATTTCAGCAATATGAACATGCAATTACTTGGCATGTGTATATTCATATCCATATAATATATATTTGTATTTGTATTTGTAGCTGACACTTCTTGTGGGCATTATGGGGGAAGAAATCTTAAAGATGGATGTAAATGAGGAAAGTTTGCCCTATCGCTACTCTGGGACTGGGAATTTTCAAGGAAAATTAGGGGACAGAGGAAGATCATCACCCCAACTTCCTCCCATATTTGTGTCTCTCTTCCTTTGTACCAGTAGCAGAAGACTAATACAAAATCATTCCTCTTTTAAAAAAAAATCAAGAGAAAGGAATTCACCATGGAGCAACCCAGAGAAGAGAATATTTATGCAAGGCAATTGATTTCTACCAATCATTTCCTGCATTCCCTTTGCGGTTACTGAAGATCTGTTTGCGGCAGCAAATTTGCTCCTTCCACTTGATCAGCAGAAAAGTCATGTGCCTTACAATTGCCCATGGAAAAAGAGATCAGTGTTAAAAGTTCAAAATTATGCCATCCATATGGCATATAGTGACAGGAGATGACAAACACACTCAGAAAAACCCTCACTTAGAGCACCACAATTTTTGCTAACTAGTGAAAGTGTTAAGAAAAGTTATGAGTTGTTTGCAACATTAATTACACATCAGGGCACCTAGGCATCTTTTTTAATTATTCAAATTGAAGTAAAATAAAATTAAGGAGGACAAATGAACAGTAGGCAATGTTGCTCGTTAGAATATACTGGATAGGTCACAGTTTCAATCCATGTAGGAAAACACTATATTATAGTCACAAGACACACACAAAGAGACAATTAGGTCTCCCAGTCAAAGTCTTTACCATTGCAGGCTCATTTTCTACATTTTCGGGTAGAGTCTCCAATCTAGTGTTAAGTGTCCAAACAATGGGGCTTCCCCCACTTCTCTTGGGCAACTATTTCACAGCTGTCATTACTAACAGGAGGGGGGGTGTGTGTGGGGGGGGGGGGGAGGGAGAGAGAGAGAGTGTGTGTGTGTGTGTGTGTGTGTGTGTGTGTGTGTAAAAATAAATTTCTCTTGGGGAAAGTTATACCTTAGCAAGAAAGACTCCAGCATCCATTACAGCTTTAATGTGCCGTAACCAGCCTGAGTTCTCCAGTCCAGTAAGAAAGTCACTCATTGAGGGAGATTTTGTTTCACACACTGAAAACACAAACAAAAGAATTAGCAGAGATTTCTCAAATGAAATGCACAGTAACCATGATTTTCTCAACCCCTCCTGTCCATCAGTGCTAATCCTCCTCCCCTCCTCCACTGAATAATAGTGACACAGCTTGGTTGATCCTGAAAGCTAATGTTCTCTGAATACTGAAATACAGGAATCAATTTTCTCTCTTTAAAGAGATCACACACTATGGATATTGTGTGCGTGTGTAAACACACAATTAAAATTCTTTAGCTTGCAGAGGGCTCTAGCATTTAAGCCTGGAGGATCTTTTCCCTCCTTTCACCATTATAATCAAAATCTCATTTCAAAAGAGCTCTCTTCAACCAAGGCAGGTGATTTAAGGTTTTATGTGTTTACCCATCCCTTCATTATAGGACATCACACATACTCAGACACCACCATCATATAATCACTATAAGAAACTGACTAGAGAAAGATGGGGTGTTCTAATTTCTAGAGGTAAATGACGTATCTAACCTTGAAGAGGGCTCAGATAATATGGTGAAAAGCATGGTAGAAAATGCTTATAATGTTATAGTTCAATAGTTCCTCAGAACCTCTGAGACATACTATCTTTGTCAAGGCCTTCTAGCCAAGGGGATAAAATAGGAATAAACTAACATTTATTCTGCTTTTTTCACCCACTCCAAAATAAATCATCCAGCATCAGGTCCTCTTGACTAGAGCAGTACTTTTGCATATGCCAAACCCCCTGTTTTGTCTAGCCTGATTTTTCTCCAAGGCCAATACCAAACCCTGGATCCTACCAGACCAGCTGATCTGAGCATCAGTTATTCGATCACTCCATAGCATTACATTGCCAACCCAAATATTAACCTCTTATATATTTTGAATGACTGTGTTTGTATTATATGCCTCACGATTCTAGGCAATGGGACAAGACAGAAGGACTTATAGTATCAGCTTCAAAACGTTCCCCAGCCTCCGCCAGCGGAAGGATGTTAATACTATAGTGAATAAGCCAGCAGGAAGTACTGTATCAATACTCTCACTCTTCTCTTTCTTCACTTAGGGTCTGAGTCCCCTTTCAGTTTTAGACCAGAACAGCTCCATTAGCTTCAATGGCATGGCTCCCAATTTACATCAGTGTAAATGAGAGGAGAATCAGACCCCTAATCTCCACTGGTCCAGAAGAGTGTCCCCTCAAGTTCACCCCAAATAGCCATGCAAGGCCCTGAGAATGCACATTCACATTTAAAAACAAATGAAAAAAATAAAAATTACATAGTACAAGTTGTTAACTCTCCTGCAGGAGAGCTCTGAAACCTACTCTCACATCACAGATTGCTCATACCAAAATAACCCAAATAAAAATAACTTCTTTCAATTGCATTTCAGTATTTCATAAATTAACTAATGATCAGCTTAATGGTAAAAGGCTATGATCATCTTACTTGTTTGTTTTTATTTTTGTATGTGGTTGTTTACTTTTAATGACAAAATTTGCTAAATATTAGCTTTTATTTTAGATGCATGGTAAAACTGAACACAATGCCTCTTATCAGATCCTTTTTTAAAGTATGCAGTATTGTTGCAGTCGTGTCAGTCCCAGGATATTAGCGAGACAAGGTGGATGAGGTAATATCTTTTATTAGACCAACTTCTGTTGGTGAGAGAGAGAAGCTTTCAAGCCTACCTAGAGCTCTTCTTCGAAAGCTTGTCTCTTTCACCAAGTTTTTAAAGAACATTTTAACATCAGCTAAAATACTGTAACACTTTGAGCCTTTTCTATAAGACTAGCACAAAGCCAGATATTTACTCTCCTTATCTTTTTTCTGTCCCATGCCCCGAAGTGCACATGCAGTTATGTACACAGGATGTGTCTATTGTGGACTGCGAGTTACGTCAATAGGTGGCAACCAACACCACAGGGACACAGGCAAGTGCCATACCTTCCAAGAGTTTCTGCAAGCTGCTCCGCATCACGTGGATGTTTTCTATGCCGATGAATTTAAAGCGAATGTTGTCATAGTTATCTTCATTCTCATAACCCTTACCAGCAGCTCGGTTTGCCATGGCATTTAACTGTAGAAATCAAGTGAAAAAAAATGCATAAGCAAACCTGGCTCACAAATGCTTTTCATCTTCCAGAACATCAGGCAAAGCAAGTTCACAAAAGTGAGAGTGGTGGGGAACGTTGTTAGTTTTGGTTATTTTTGCCCATGAATTGTTTCCAATCGTTTTACTAAAATTATGTGTGTGCAGTCAACTAACACTAGGCAAAGGCCTAAGAACCTGGATGTCAATTTCAAGCTGCCTAACACAAAGTAGTATCAAAAGCTTGTTTAACTACAGAAGTTTCATTGTTATCACAACTGAGATTCATTTTCTCTTTTTAATTGAGAAGCTAGAAAAAAAACAAATAAAAGCAACAGTTACATTTGAACACATCTTTCATCTAGCAGAAATATTTTTATAAAGCACCATAAAGTGCATGGTGCTGCAAAAATAATAAAAGGATTCCAAAGCACTTGAAAAAAAATAAAGAGAGTTTGTTTAATCTATCACTAAAATGCAGCCAACTCAGAGGTGGAACATGGCAGCTGCTTATTAGCAAACAGCAACAATGTGTAAGTTTACAACAGCAAGAATACAGTATTCAATTGAAGTTGCACGAAGAAGTTAAGGAAAAGGGATGTTGATTATCCAGAATGGAATTGAGCCAGGCCCATACGAAAGTTACCATAAAATCTAGAATGGCCACAAGTGAATAGGACCTCAGTTTTAACTCTCAATCCCAAATCCATGGATTTTGGAAGTGGAGTAGTTTGCATCCATGGAAAGGAATGAGGTAGAGAGATTCAGAAACACAAGCCTAGTAGCACATAGTGAAAATAAATCTAGGTTATTTCATTCTCCTTAAACAGGTTAAACACTGGCTAGTGAGAGTGAGAAACGTGGCTAAATATAATCTCCTCCCTTGCCATCGAGTGGATTATCACTAAATAGCTATTAATTTAATCATAAATGTCGATGGAACACCTGTCAAAGTACACGAGCACCACACAAATGCCAGATGAATGTATTATGATCAATGTTACTACAAACAAATGATTATGGAACAAATAGCACAACAGAATTAGCTCTAGGAAACACCATACTCAACAGCCGAAGACTTGCTGAAACATCCTCTACGTTTACCTGGAGGAGACACCTGATCTGCACCTTGTGTGTCCCATTTCCAGCCTAATACAGGCCATGCCAATATCCCCTAATAGTAGATGAGCTCACTACTTCAGATTCAAAATGGCCAGCAGTATAGAGCTGCTTTTTTTGTAGTTGGATAGTATGCAAATCCTCATGTTCCAATTTCCTTATGCCTAGAACTCTTCATGAATAGGTCCACAACAGATGCAGACATCTCACCTTGTTTTCAAGCTATTTATGTCTCAAGATGTAATCATTAGATGTTTCAGTGCAACTTCATGCAAGCGTTTCCCGATCGCCTAGGACAGAGCTATTACTGAGCCAACATCCCAACAGTGACGTTTTAGCCCTGAAGTGCCATTACTGAGGTAAAAGGAACTCCGTATACTGTAATGGCAGGTTTCACAACGCACTAGCAACTTTTATGCTCTCCACTGCAATATTCATTAAAATTACTTTTATGTCAGAACATTGCAGGAACTGCACTTCTTCAGACTGTATGAAACCAGATAATCCTTGAATGCCACTGTGCCTCCGAACCATACCAATACTAGCACTTCAGATTTGTGCAACCAGTACTTTAAACTCTCCTCCCAAGTCAATGATAAACTCGGGGCCTGACCTCTGTACTGGGACCCATTCCACTGCCTCAGTCAACCACTAAAGGTCATTAAAGTTGGGCTACTCTTAACTATAACGTCAGATAATCTGGTATACTCTAGGAACGAGTGCCCCTATGATGACCGCAGTTTGATCTCACACAAACGAATGGGGGGAGGAGGGGAGACATTAGGACCAAGAACAGCAGCTGGACACGGAGTTTATCATTAAGGAGTGGTGAGGTGGACACCAGTTTCTTGGGGAAGGAAGGAGTGGCCTCTGACATCCCCCACCATAATTTTACCAGAGCTTCCTCAGACTATACTAGGTTAGAGATCTGAAAACCATGATCCATTGGAAGCAGTGTTGACATAACAGATGTGAACTTTAGGAACATCCACAAATCCCATTGATACCTTTGGCCTTGTGTCTACAACATACATGAAGGGACTCCCTGGGTTGGCTTGTCTAATTGCCTGCAGCATCTGTTCATCCTCCACACAGCGAGCACTGAACCCAGAGAGAGGCTGGCTACAGCGACATATGGCAGCCTGAAACACACAATAGTTTACTGTAGAGAAAAGATCAAAATCAGGCATATTTATTGCTCTGAGGGACACACTAAAATTTGATGGGGATGGTTCTAAGCCTGGTCTCTGTTTAACTGTAAAGCTTCTGTCAAGTGGACAAATTAGTGAAAAATTCCAGCTCATGCTTCTAATCTTCTCAAGAGCTTTGGGAGTCTCAAGTGGATTGTGCTTCTATGGAGACAATTATCCACCCTCCTCTCAAATGCATTGCTCTTCTGCCTAATGACTCCTATCTGTTGTAATAATTGGGCCTCCAAATTTACCTTAATCATGCACTCAACTGTTAAAAGTATGTGGAAGTTCATAAAATGCCATAATAACCTATAACAACAAATGTGGATGGCAAACGATGCAAAAGGGAGATAGAATAACTGAATTAATCTAAACAAAAAGGCCAAATTGATCTGATTCAAGGACTGTGTTGAAATTATGCTCGCTAAAAACAGAAGATGTGGAGCTGGAAGTTAATGAGCCAAAGCTTGTATGTTGGATATTAGGCCTAATTGGTGGACAACATAATGAGGGTGTGACATACTATACCTTAGGGAAGTGTCTTATAACCCCCGTATTCCTCATCTGTACATAACTGTGATACTGCATATAAAGCATGCCATGTGAGGTAGCAGGGAAAAGGTTATGATTGGCTGAAAGACACTGTTCTATCTAAATATGTGTATCACCAATACGTAAGAATTGTGTTGTATGGTTTTCACTAAAATATGCTGTGGGTTTGGGAGGCACCCAGATACCAGCTATACAGAGACACTGACAAGGGAGGTAACCAACAACCAGGGGGATGCTGTTGAACAGACATCAGCCATTGTCCAGCGAGGGAGCTACAATGAATGACTCACCTGCACTGATGAAGTGGTGAACCAATTAATAAATCTGCACTGCTCATCTTCAGCAGTGCAAGACGGTATATTCCTGAGGTAAAGTGCTGGGAGCTAGTGGGATTTTGCTAATGCCTTTCTCTGTGTGATTCATGAGCGGCTCTGGAAGCATTCATGCAATCTAGCTGAGTGTGGGACTCCACATGTGGTTGTGCTGCTGAGTGATAACACCGCCTGGAGGGGCTTACTGCTTGTCACTAGCAAGGCATTGTGAGAGACAGCCCAGGCTGGAGAGAGAAAGGGACAGAGCGGTCCCACTGTCCCAGGCTGCACCCTGGGGATCTCGTCACAGAGGGGATGGGCTATTCCACCTATCACTCCCATCTTGGGTCCTTAAAACAAATATTTTGTGGGGAAAAGTACTAAAGGACCAAAAATGAACAACAGATGGAAAGAACAGAGAAGGCTACTGGAGCGAGCTTCATATCAATGGATGCCACTCCCACCATTTCCTGGGACTCTGGGCCTTCACCATCCTGATCCTGAGAGGTGTCTTGATCAGAAGGGGCCGGAAAGAGAGGGACCCAAATGACGTTACCATCTCTACCAGCTCAAGCTGAATCCTAACCACCACGTGCAAAGACAGTTATTACTATCTTCAATACTATCTAAGAGACTGTCAAACAAGGGGACCTTTCTTTCTAAGCCTCGTCTTTAACAACAACAGGATCTCCAGCCCAACTCAACTAAGGCCTGGTCTACACTGGGGGAGGGGGATCGATCCAAGATACGCAACTTCGTGAAAGTGTAGCTGAAGTTGACGTACTTAGATCTACTTACCGCAGTGAAGACACCGCGGTAAGTCGACTGCTGATGCTCCCCCGTTGACTCCGCCTGCACCTCTCGCTCCGGTGGAGTACCGGAGTCGACGGGAGAGTGCTCGTAGGTCGATTTATCGCGTCTAGACTAGACTAGACGCGATAAATCAACCCCAGCTGGCTGAGGTCTCTATATAAAAGCCAGACATTGTTTAACACTGTTTAAATGTTGGACAGTGACTGATCTATGTTCACGTTTGACCCATTTATTCTATCTAATACATACAACATATCCCAACTGTTGCTGTCCCCCTTCCCCACACCCCTTCCCTTGTTCTGACTTCCTCTCTTCATGACTTTAGTTAGCTATTACCGATCCACACTTATAGCAATGCTGAATTTGACTGTAAACTTCAGTAGTTTCTGACAACACAACTCCATGCAATTTGTTGTGTCAACGCAAGCTTCCTCAGGAAAGCACCTCGAGCCTAACAAGTTAACTGTGACAGGATTTTGCTCATCTCTGCGCCTGAAACAATGCTGAAACAAAGTTAAAAAAGCTGCATTCTACTCTTCAGTTAGAACACACTTCACTTATTCTGAGTTAATACAAAAAAATAAGGATTTGTTCCAAGCTATTTCCTTCTGTTCAAAAGTCAGAAAATTGAGCTGAGTTAAGCTGCAATTTGTTAAAGATTGTCCATTGTAACTTACTTAGTTTACAAACCCCAAAAGGCATTTCTTACAATTGATCCAAGTGAGATTTCAAAGAGGAAGTTTGAAAGGATCATGCTTTTTTTATGTTGGTGTAGAGGACAAGCTTTGCCAAGTGACTGTTTTATTTGGGGAAAGGGGAAAGTAAAAAAAAGTCTCAACTTCTGATAGCTGAAGTTGTGTTTGCTTAGAAATTTCTTCAAATGTAAAAAACAATAGTTACACTTGCATATACATTGCTCATAGAAGGATCTCAAGTGCTTTAAAAAACAATTAAGCCTCAACTCCTTATGAAATAGGTCAGCATTACCCATATCTCAAAGGATTATATCAGGTCACATTGCAAGCTAGTGGCAGAGATACAACTCCTGGCTTCTGTTCTAACTCTCCAATTCTTTTAACAACTTGATCACATTCCTTCCCTATATTAAAGCTGGGTGGGCAGCAAGAAAAATAATGAGAAGACGACCAGAATGTGCATAACTAACATTGTTTTCTTTGTAAAGATAGGAAAGCACTGGGATCCGCCCTCTGCTTCTGAACTTTGAACTTCCAAACACAGTTGCTTTATTAGCAGCCTTTGGCACCACTATTTCTGGAGGGTACGTGTTGCAGACCTAGAGTACAAATGGGGGGGAAAAAATCCAAATATTAAATTTGCCAGCTTGATATTAAGATGCCTGAATAATTAAAGATTTGTTACTTAGCTTTAATAAATAGTAACCATGGATCAGCTTGATATACAACCAAAATTAATCTTTCAAAAGATTAAAATAATTAATGCTGTTTTTCAAACATGTGAAACACTATAATTAATATGGATGCACGAAACTAAGTAAACATTTGATATACTAATTCCAGTTTGTCCTTGAAGAAACAAGACAATAGCAATGCATAAAACAGTAAGATTATACTAATAAAATGCATCTTCTGAGGATCGTGGCTCATGTAGGAGCAAAGACTAGAAGTGAAGACAGGTTGTTCTTACGTTAAATAAAATAACTGCCCCCCACTCCAATGCCCTGTGCATCTTGGAATGAGCTCCAACCACACAGAGCTGATACTCGAATAATTTTCAGCCCCCCAAAATTTTTAAGGCTTGGTGTCTTTTCAGTGTACACTTCAGACACAAATTATTCTCAAAGCCTGGCTTTACTTAGATTTGTTGTTTATAAACCTAAACTGGGAAACACTAGAGGAATTAAAAATAAAAAGATCCCGAATGAGAGGTATACACTGAAGCCTAAATTTCAAAAGTGACTAATGATTTTGGGTAATCAACTTCAGATGACTGAAGAGGCTTAATTTTCAGGAAGTGCTGGGAGCAACCTTTCAGAGATCTCAAGTTGGGTGTTCAAAAACTGAGGCACCAAAAATTACTGATCACTTCTGAAAATGTAGGTCTGTGTTCCTTGGTGGATATCCACTGCCTGGTGGCAGAATTATACACACAATACAATTTAATAGACTGCCTCCTTTCTCAGATTTGACTGCTTTGTCTTTTAGCCAGGAAAGGGATCTCTCCGTGTACAATTTCCAAAGAAATACAGAGAACATTTTAAAGCAGGTGTCTAAATAAGTGATGCTTAAAATCTTTCTTGGCATAAAGCTTGTTGGGTTTAACTGAGCTTAAAGAGAGGAGAGAAGGCGGCAACTGGCAATAGCAGCTCAGTAGGAGTGGAAGAATCAGGGATTTAGGCCCCTTTTTTCTGAGAGAGGATTGAAACCAAGTAGAGAATGAGCCAGTCCTTTTTTACTGCTTTTGTTCTTTTCTTTTTGCTCCCAACCTGAAAAGGCAGAGTGGTTCCACTGCTCCTCCACACATCAGATACCCACCTGGGTATGTATATATGGGGAAGGGGGTTGGGAAGGTTCCCTTTTATCTAGGGAAGCTAAAGGAATCTTAGTTTCCTGGTGAGTTTGTTTGATGCTTCTCTAGAAAATGAATATCTGGTATTTTCCCAGTGGGATCATGCAAATCAAGAAGACTGCAGCTCTCTGCTCTTTTACACTATCACGATCTCTGGCTTCATATCAAGAAGATGATACTTTAGATAGACTGAGCTCACTTCTCTCAAGGCATCAGTTACGCAGCAGTAGAATGGCTGTTCCATGTCATTAGTACAAATAAAAGGATGTTGCACTGAGTGGCTACTCTGCACAATAAGTTACCTCATAGTCCTTATTAGCATCCGTTATTTCCCAGAAGTCATTTGGAATTCCCATACGCTGATAATCTACTTTTAAATCAATCAGCTTCCATCCAATCTCCCGGTTATCTTTAGGCATTTTGGGGTTATAAGAAAATGCATAAAGTTCTTCAGGTTTCACTGGGGAGAGGAAATTTAAAAATTAAATAGAGAGAAAAATTTAATACACATGCAAAAGAAAGTCAAATGTTCCACACTTTCTCCTAAAGATTGTCCCTGGGGTCAGGCACACAGGGCAAATCACCGTTCTGCATTTAGATGACAACTAAATGAAAGCTAGCAGAACCAAACCTTTTCTGGTTCTTTGGCATCATTATACCAAACGTTTAAAGCAGTCAGTAAAGAATGATTGGGAGACCTAGAAACATATGCATGTTATTATACCACACCAGGGGACTGAAGAAAAAGATACAGCAAGTTACTTGTACTTTTATAACATGAACAATCAACTATCCTAATAGTTTTGCTAGTAGTTTGTTATGCACTTCTCCTCCATTCTCTTTAGAGGAAACCTTTGCATGCATGCTATTAGTGACAACGTGTATTCAGTCTCCAACTCATAATGATGAAAAACCTATAAACATGGTCCATCAGAAGGTATGGTCTAAATTACCACCTTATGACTTAAGATATCATATATGTTGTACAGATTCTTTACCTATGTTACTAACAACATCACAGATGAAAACTGACACAATCTGAAGTATTTACTTTAATTTTCACCATTTCTTTTTGTTCACTTGTGGAACTTTATTCAGCCTGAAAAAGGTATCTAGTCTGCTTCTCGTGCACTACCAAAATGTTGTTCAGAGCATCCTGAGAGCACAGAGGTATGGTTTAAATAAAAAAAGAAAGTTAGTGAAAAACATTTCTAATCACATTAGGTGATACATGATAGACTGCCTAATGACAAAAATATGAGTTAAGCACCTCTCAGGATCAAGGACTATATTTATGAAGGGCAATATGTTAAAGGCCAAAACTGTACATATAATGTTCATTCATATATACATATGAGATCCTGAGATGCATTCAGATTCATAATTTTAGTCATTGGGAATTGCCTCTACTCAGGACCCAACCAGATCAGGTCCATACATAGGACCTGCAGCCTGTATCATGATGCTAAACAAAATACAAACATCCACCATAAAACCAAGCAAGCACTAAAACAAACATTTTAAAATGAATAACTTTTAAAATTTTAATTTTAGACTTAAAGCTATGTATTTCCTACTTAACAGGTTCCATTAAGAATACATTGGCCTTTCCCAGCAATGCATGAAGATTTAATCCATAAACAGCAGAGAGCAACTAAAACTAACAGCTTCTGCAAAGAGTTCACACAACACAGTTCTTATCAGCCTGGAGCTTCCCATTTCAATAGTGTGCTCTCCTTCCTGCAGGAAAACTTAATAGATCTCTGGAGCATTACTGTCAGCCCAACAAGAGCTTCAGGCTGAGTCTGAGAAACGGTAATTCCGCCATCCCCTCCACACCACACCTCACCTCCAATTTCATTCCTTCTCTTCAAAAAATGCAAATCCTGTCAGTAACTCACTCAGTTGATACTCAAGACAGCAAGCTTTCCTGAGACAGATTGAGTCCTACCAGAGTCTGAAAGTACCCAGCTTGCCAAACAGGTAACCCTCAACTGTCAATCACATACTAGCAAATAATGAATAATTATTTGCTCTGCCAAAACAGATGAAGCAGGCATGCAAACAGAAATCTTAAACTGACAAGAGTAAACTGTGAGAACCCATGAATAGGACAGAATAGTTACAGTAAGTTACATATGCAGCCACAGGGCAATAGAAATTTTCTATTTCCTGCAAGTGACAGTTACCACAGTATCTGTAATATTTCATAGCTATAGGACAGTAATAGCCATTAACAGATCACCAGAAACTTGTATATGATCATATGCCAGATTACAAAGTTTTAATTCTAATACTGTAATAAGGAGACTGAATAGCTCAGGAGATAAATGAAAGTTTTTATCATACTATATTCCTCTAAGTCATCAGTTCAAACCTAGTCCAGGGTTCAAGCATTTTGCTGGGACAGCGTGGGTAAAGTCTGCACTGCGTCTGTACAAAGGACTTCATTTTACTAGGCTGTCAGTTTAGCATCTTTCACCAGTACTAAAAAAAAAAAAAAAGAGGATCATAAAGTTCTTCTGGGATAGCAGACTAGACACATTTCAGACGGCATCAACAATTCTGCCTTAAGACTCTCCCAACCATCTCATTTACACAGTAATAAATACTAGGGCTGTTGATTAATCACAGTTAACTCACGCAATTAACTCAAAAAAATTAATCACGATTAATTGCAGTTTTAATCGCACTATTAAACAATAGAATACCAACTGAAATTTATTAAATATTTTGGATGTTTTTCTACATTTTCAATTACAACACAGAATACAATATATATGAAATCAAAGCGTATATTTTATTACAAATATTTGCACTGTAAAAATGATAAACAAAAAGTAGTATTTTTCAATTCACCTCATACAAGTACTATCATGACAAAGAAATTGCATTAAAGTGCAACTTACAAATGTAGATTTTTTTGTTGTTACATAACTGCACTCAAAAACAAAACAATGTAAAACTTCAGGGCCTACAAGTCCACTCAGTCCTACTTCTTGTTTAGCCAATCGCTAAGACAAACAAGTTTGTTTACATTTACAGCAGATAATGCTGCCCGCTTCTTGTTTACAATGTCACCAGAAAGTGAGAACAGGCATTTGCATTGCACTATTGTAACTGGCATTGCAAGGTATTTACGTGCCAGATATACTAAACATTCATATGCCCCTTCATGCTTCAGCCACCATTCCAGAGGACATGCTTCCATGCTAATGACGCACATTAAAAAAATACGTTAATTAAATTTGTGACTGAACTACTTGGGGGAGAATTGTACATCCCCTGCTCTGTTTTACCCGCATTCTTCCATATATTTCATGTTATAGCAGTCTCGGATGATGACCCAGCACACATTGTTCATTTTAAGAACACTTTCACTGCAGATTTGACAAAATGCAAAGAAGGTATCAATGTGAGTTTTCTAAAGATAGCTACAGCACTCAACCCAAGGTTTAAGAATCTGAAGTGCCTTCCAAAATCTGAGAGGGACGAAGTGTAGAGCTTGCTTTCAGAAGTCTTAAAAGAGCAACACTCCAATGCAGAAACTACAGAACCTGAACCACCAAAAACGAAAATCAACCTTCTGCTGGTGGCATCTGATTCAAATAATGAAAATGAACATGCATTGGTTCACACTGCTTTGGATTGTTATCAAGCAGAACCCATCATCAGCATGGACACATGTCCCCTGGAAGGGTGGTTGAAGCATGAAGGGACATATGAATCTTTAGCACATCTGGCAAGTAAATGTCTTGCGACGTCGGCTACAACAGTGCCATTTGAATGCCTACTCTCATTTTCAGGTGACATTGTAAACAAGAAACGGGCAGCATTATCTCCTGCAAATGTAAACAAACTTGTTTGTCTGAGCGATTGGCTGAACAAGAAATAGGACTGAGTAGACTAGCAGGCTCTAAAATTTTAGATTGTTTTATTTTTGAATGCATTTTTTTGGTACATAATTCTACATTTGTAAGTTCAGCTTTCATGATACAAGTACTGTAGTGCAATTTCTTTATTAGGTGAATTGAAAAATACTACTTATTTTGTTTTTTTACAGTGCAAATACTTGTAATCAAAAATAAATATAAAGTGAGCACTGTACACTTTGTATTCTGTGTTGTAATTGAAATCAATATATTAGAAAATGTAGAAAACCTCCCAATACATTTAAATAAATGGTATTCTATTTTTGTTTCTCTATGCGATTAATTGCGTGGTTAATCTTTTTAATTGGTTGACAGCCCCAGTAAATACTGCATTTACTTGCAAGCTACCGGCCCTCTTTTAAGGGCCAGAATTTTGTGCTAGAATAGTGCGCTAAGTAAACAGCAGCTCAACAGTGGTGGAAATGGCTTAAGATTTCAAATCCTTCCTTCCTGTGCTGACTAGGGAAAGCCAACAGCCTAATAACCAGGGTTTTCCCCCATTGCACAAACATACTTGCCAATTAGTTGCCTTTAGATTTCAAAACAGACTCACTCCTGAGTACCTGGTTGTGAAAGTTTAAGCAAGGATGTATACACTTCATGACAATCCCGTTCATGTCCAATGACAAAGTGTGCCACACGGAAGTTCTTGCAGTGAATAAGCAATGGACATCCAGATGTGGTCAGAGGCAACTTCTCCACAGTAGCTATATGATGATGTAGAATCTGAAAAACAGGAAGGGAGACTAAATCTTTCTGCACCAGCTGACAAGTGACAATTATAACCAGATACGTATGATTCTGCAATAATATTTGAGAGAAGTTTCTCTTTATCTAATCATTTCCTTACAGCACCTCGTTTAACACCACAAGCTCCTTCTTTGCTAATTAGTGACAAATTACCTAGCAAACATGAAAAATCCAAATAGCCCCTCAAATTGGGTTATTTAACTAAGGGGTGGACAACAAAAAATGTATTTCCTTTGCATGGTCAAACTGCATAAAGGAAAATAAGAGCTTTTCAATTATAACAGCTATTGATCAGTCTATTTTTGGTGCTGGCAACGACCTCCGTTTGGGGGAAAATCATGGACACACACTTGCATTGCTTAATGCCAACATTAACTAGGATGGAAATGATACATTAGTCACTGAATTGCAGTAATTTTTTAAAAAGATGACCCACAGGATACTGAATCTTATTCTCAAATGAAAACAAATACACTAGCAAATACAAGAAACAAGTTCCTGGAAATTTTAAATTTTAAAAAGTTCTGCAGATACAGAGTATAAGTCTGCTACACCACATAGCACATCTTCACCAGATACGCTACACTGGCACTGCTGTATCAGTGCAGCTGCACCGATGTAGCACGGTAACGTAGATTTGCCTTCAGATTGAGGTACTGCTGCCTTCAACTCTTCATACATCCAAATGCTGTAAATTAAGATATTGTGGTCTAGTGTATTGAATTTGGGGGTGGAAGTCAAGCAAGCAGGGTTCTGTTCCTGAATCTAACACTGTCTCTATGTTTGTAAGACACTTTACATGAAAGTGCTATAAAGTTTATTATGACCTCCAAATTAATGAAACCACAATTACACACAACCAGAATGAGAAATTTTAATTAATATTTTTACAAGTTCCACACATTACAACATACCCATGTTTCTTTCCGGACTTCAGCTGAAGCATCTACGTAGATCAGATGGGTAGCTGTCAGGTATAACGTCCCATTTGCTGGCTTCCTATTGGTATAACGATCTAGTAATTTGACATTTTCTACCTGCAATATGGAAAAGGGAGGAAAAGCAAATCAACTTACAGCTGAAAGGTCTGTAATTTACATCTGAACTGCAGCACGTATAAATGTTCAATGCACAGCTCAGAAAGGATGCTTGAGTAAAGGTTTCTCCTGCAACATTAACTCAGCCACATTGCACATCCTGTCTGTTTTATGCTACAGATTAATAAAAGATAGACTCTTTCAAGGCTATTCACCCCAAATGATTAATTTTTGACAGGCAACTAACATTTTAGTTCTCTCTTTATCAAGCATTACGGTAATTGGTGAAAGGCAGGCAAGTAGATTGTGTGCCTGAGATGGTCATAAAAGTTTGCCATTTTGCAAGCTTGTAGAGATATTTTAAGATTTAAGAAAAGACAGGAAGGAAAAAATGCTGCAAGTGTAACATGACCAAGTTAATATTGTGGTAGAAAGAGCCCTCTGGAATTTCCTATACTTCTGGATGCTTGATTTCTCATTTCTAACATTGCATTCATGTTGGTTTTTGCACTTAGTTTACCGAGTATGTAGTTTCTTAAAGAGAAGGAGAAAGTACTGGTAACTGTCTATATAGCAGAGTTCTTAAATGTGAACACCCATTTTTCTAAGTCACACTAAGATAACCCCATAGAGTCAATAGAAAATTACAATGCTGTGAAAAATGTGAATTTATGCTTAAAGTTTAAAATTACTGAATGGATTTTCTTCAGGCTCATATCCTTCTTCGATGAGTAGTTAAAATAATTTTGTTTTAGCAGATGAGCAAAAAATGGTGCAAAAAATTAGTTGGAATGTATACAGGAAGTATTTCTCTCTCACACACACATCCCCAATAAAAACCAAAAGTAAAAAGTCACCATTGGACTGAGAGAAAGCATGGAACATTTCAGGCCAAAAAGAAAGGTAAGAAAATTCTAAGGAACCGAAAGGGGAGGTTTAGAACACAAGCCTCATTTCAACATTATATATTTTTAAATCGATAGCAATAAGCACTATAGTGGCCCTTTATCAGTCCAATAAGGAATAGCTGAATGGACATTAAAGTGCCTAGTGCAAGTGTACTTAATTATCCCTATCAATACATACTTGACCTAGTGTTTAATACATTTTATAACTAAAGAATAAAAAAAGTGTTAACTTTACTGAAAGGGCCACACCAATGAATTAACAGCTGGCAGGATATGCTTACCAAGCAAACGCAACATGTCACTTGCAAGATTACCCACTGTTTTGAAAGTTATTTATATTTTGTTTTATTAAGTTGCCCTCTGATTTCAGCCACACACACACACCAGTGTGGTGGAGCATTCTGGAACACGACAGAGTTAAAATGTACAAGAGCCCTACTCTAACCACTTCATGGACCAGTATCCTTGAAAAATTCCACTTGCTACAACCAGTTATACTGGGGAAGTGTCACATGTCAGTGACTGAAAATACACAACAACTGTTAGTGACATCTTAAACAAATGTGCGGATGTTCAAAAATATGCATTCTTTAAATAAAGGCAAAGACACAGAACATTAATTGGAAGAAACTTATGTTTTAAGCTTGAATCACTCCTGTCAAAACATACCAGGCTGAAAGTAGAGCTAGTCAAAAGTAATGCTTTTTTATTTGTTGGTATTTTCTGTTTTCATTTAAAACTCAAAGAATCCCATGAAATTTTTTGATGAAAATTAAAATGTTTACCTTAGATTATTTTTGTGGGAAATAAAATACATTTCCCAAACAGCTCTATTTGACTGTGTCTAGGTCTGAAGTTCTAGTCACAATGACTACAACATGGGAAACAGCAGTTCAAGCTCATCCACAACATCCCACCAATGTGACTCCATTTTCATCTTAGACTTTGTCTACACTGCGTATCACAGCAGTACAGCTGTGCCACTGTAAGGTTTCCCACGTAGCCGCTCTTTGCCGGCGGAAGAGAGCTCTCCTGCCAGAAGAATAAAGCCACCCTAACAAGCAGCAGAAGTTTTGTCCACTTTTAATTGGTAAAAGCTTTTGTCAGTCTGGGGAGGGCGGCGGGTCTTTTTTTCACATCCCTGACGGACAAAAGTTTTATGGACAGAAGTGCTAGTGCAGACATAGCCTAAATGGATCACCTATAGAACTGGAAAGCATCAATTAGCACCAATCACGGAGGCCATGGTGCATATCATCAGTTAGAACTTGATTGATGTAGTTAAATTTACTTCTCTTAGGTCACCGAATAGCTAGGTGGCAACTTTGTTACTACCAACTTGAGTTCAATTTAAACAAGTGAACAACTACCCAGTTGCCAATCCTCAAGTCATCCCAAAATGAACAGTTTAAAAAAAAAAAAAAAAAATCAACCATGACTTGTGGTCACTAATGACCTAAATAAGATGGGGTTTTTTTTTTTTTTTTTTAAACAAATCAATGTATTCCCCCTTCTTTTAAACATAAGCGAAATACTTCTAGGGGCATTTCATAAACACTACTCACCTTAAAAGAAGTTAGAAGGTAGCAACATCACATACTTTAGAGTAGCCTGAGAAACCAATTTGTAATTAGCCTCCTCTCCCCAAACACTGATCAGCTCCAATAGCTCAGCATTGCTCCAAGCAGGGGATTGTTTGCTCTGTGGAGTAGGCATTGTCACCTAGCCAGATAAGTGAGCACTTGCCAAGAAAACAGGAAGGGGAGTTTCAAAGTTCCAGGGGCTTTACAGGGTGAGGGGTGGATGTCTGTTTACCAGAGCTGCTGGCCAGAGTGGTCACCTAGGCACTGTGGGATATCTTGCAGAGGTTAAAAGTTCTATAAACAGGAAGAACATGTCTTCATTTGCACATCACCGACAAGAGCTGCATGCTTCTCATGGAGGTGGTTTTCTTTCTGTGGTGAAACTCCAAGTTTCACTGCAAAAAGTCATTGGCAAGTGTAGACACTCCCACAGTTTTTGCGCAAAAATAAAGGACTCTCTCTATTTTAAATGGCAAGTGTAGATATACCGCAAGTAACACACAGTATCAGATAATAAGTACTGTTCATGAGTAGCAAAAACCAAAATTCTAAAGCAAAAAAAATACACAATGCTCATGACAGTCCACAAACAAAGCCACTAACATAACTTTTGATGTAATGAAAAGAAGTTCTTGTTTAAACACATTGGAGACTACAACAAAATCAAACTAGTTAGTCTAATTGTCTGAATCCAAGATACTTGGTAGCTCTCAACCATAACTCATCTGTTTGTCCAACACATCAAAACAACTCAAGAGCCAATGAAAAAATCCTGGGTAAGGATACCCACCTCATCCCTAAAAAACTGAAAGTTTAATGAGCAAGTCATTTCATCTCACCTTGAATCACATGTTCATTAGTATTTTTAAAAGCATCTGCTCTCAACGAAGCAACTTCAGACCTTGAAAGTAGCAATAAAATACACTTAGATCAGTGAAAACACCTGTGGGCACACAGCATCCCATCATCTAGTGCAAATATGGGTTTCATTATGGGTTTTATTTTAAAGATCACAACAGAAAAGTGCAGTAAGCACAGATTATAAGAACCACGCTCAAGTTCCCACATATGTAACTCAAGAGCAAACAGATACTCTGACCTCATAATTAAACAATAAAACCATCACACAGATAATCATGTTATTTATACCAAGGGTTTAATCCCACACATCTTACTAATATGAGCCCTCCAGATTGCAATTTAAGATCTGTTAACCCTTCACATTATTTTATGCATTCATAGAACATCCATCAATGTAGTACTCAGATACAATTTTGACCAGCAAACAAGAATTCACAGAAGTAGAGGACATATAGAGATCTTTATATCATATACAATATATAAGCTTTATTATTTTTACTAGACTAGTAACAGGGAATCTTGACTGATTTCTGATAATCTAGAGAATTTTCACTGTTGCTACTAGGTATCTGTCACAGACCTGGTAAGAAAAATGGGGCATGTCAAAAAACAGAAGCTTCAGAACCCCAAATCTATAGTCCAGGCCCAAGGATGGAAATGATCAGACCTGGGACTAAAAGCAACTGAGAAGAAGAGAAGTGGAAAAGCTGTTTTAGGGAGACTGTCACAAAGAAGATAGCTGGAGTGGGGGGGGGAAGGGAGAGAATAGTTTAGAGCGTTTTAGGGAACAGAGATTGGGAAGTAACAGAGAGAGGTTTTAGGAGGCTGGGAAATGGGGTTTCGGAATCTAAGGAGAGGATGAGAGGTTTTCAGGGACACTGAGGAAGCTGTAGGGGGAAGAACAGTTTCAGATATATTTTAAAAGCAGGGAGAGCACTTTGGAAGCCAGGGGGTAGGAGCCCGAGGGGATGGAGGGGAACTGGGGAAGAGGGGTCAGGAGGCAGGGAGAGAAGGAGCAAAGCCCTAGGGGATGGAGGGGTACTGGGGAAGCTGGGGGAGGTGGTTGAAGACAGGGAGGGGAGTGGGGAGCCAGACAGGATAGGGGAGCACTGGGAAAGCAGAGGTAAGGGGAGCACCGGGGGACAGAGGGAATGGGGGGGAAGCAGAAGTAGGGGCAGAAGCCGAGTTGGGGGGCACTGGGGAAGCAGAGGTAGGGACAGAAGCCGGGTTGGGGGGCACTGGGGAAGTTGGGGGGGCGGGAATGCGGGGAAACAGAGGAAGGGGGCAGAAACCGGGTTGGGGGCACTGGGGAAGCCGGGGGCTGGGGAAAGCAGAGTGGGGGGGGGCAGAAGCCGGGTTGGGGGGCACTGGGGAAGCCAGGGGGAAGGAATGGTGGGCGGGAAAGCAGAGTTGGGGAGCCGAAGCCGGGTTGAGGGGCACTGGGGAAGCCGGGGGGGGGCAGGTAGCGCGGACAGGGCCTGTATCGGCGGAGTCTCCGGAAGGGGCGGGACGCTGCCGCTGGAACCGGCTGTCCTACCTTCGGGGTGGTGATGTGCTCCATGGCCGCGGCCCGACCTGCCCGCTCCCCTCCTCACTCCGGAGCCACCCTGGGTCACAACTCCTCCGCCATCTGCACAGGCCCGGTCCCGCCCCTCCCGCTCAAACACCGCGAGACTCCGTCGCGAATCCGGCATGAAGCCTAGGCCGCCATCTTGGCAGAGGGCAACTTGCCCATACATCTGCTGCTGGGGGCACATGACACAAGCTGTAGGGGTTAGGCCAAAGGGGCCTGAGTCTAGACTAGAGGGGACCCCGGCCCGGCCAGAGGGGTCTGGGCAGAGACATAGCTGGGCAGAGACATAACTAGGGCTACCAGGAGGGTTAACAACGCCCATGACTTTAGAGCAGTTCTGAAGAGATCCTGTGACAGCCCCAGCGGCCATTTTAAACAGGGGCTCCAGCCCTCCATGTGGTAGAGATGGGGCTGCCAACCCTCCAGGATTGGCCTGGAGTCTCCAGGAATTTAAAGATCAATCTGTAATTAAAAATTGTGTCATGTGAGGAAATCTCCAGGAATACAGCCAACCAAAGTTGGCAACCATAGGTAGAGAACAGCTCAAAATCAGGCACGTTTAATGCCAGAGTCGGGAGTCCATGCATTATTGTTGTTAAAGTCTTGTGCCAGTCTCATGGGTTTTGAAGTTCCGACTCATGATTTGTTAACACTCAAGATTGGCAGTATTGCAACAAGGCCATGTCTAGAGAAGTCTATGCAAGGGCCCAGGCCAGATGGGCTGGTACAACCTTTGTTATGTCTTAAATTAAGCATTTTGTATCCCTTTGCCCTGGATTCAAACCCTTTCTATTCCTGCTGTCATGATGCTGGTACAGCACTGCCTGTTTTTAAGTTATTTATAAAGCTGTTTCTCATTGTTACTCAGGGCATTGTTTTAAGGTGTTCTTTTTTTAAAAGCTGTATTTAGGATTTTATTTCACACAGGTACAATTTTTCAAGATGCAAGGCCACATCAGCGTAGCCCAGTCTAATAGCAATCATTACCTGGCTTGACAAACAGGAATGGATATGTTTATGACCAACACTAATATTTGCAATTCTGTAGCTAAAATGCGGTGAGCAGATTTCATCCTTCACAGATTTTGTTCATTGTAAGAGTGTTCCAGAAAGAGAATTAGTAGGGAACCAAATGAATCTCTACAAAGAATATCTACAAAATCCAGATGTTAGATTGACAGATGTTTTCCTGGAGGTCTCTTAGATAAAGATCTCAATCACTATTTCAGTTATGGTTTCCAACAGTAGTGAAAGTTGGATGCTCAAAGGAAGATATAAAAACCCATAATTCACTTAACTGTCCCACACTATGTTTGTAGGATTTCTTTTTGACCCCCCCTTTTAGTGCTCATATTCATCCCTGAAGAAAGAATCTCGTAGTCCTTATAAACTTACCTTAGTTAGTGGCACTGCAGAGCCTGCTTTTATTTATATGGGTCATTTTTTTAAATTTAGTAAGCTATTCGCCTTAATATTCTACAGCAGCAAATTTCACAGATTAATTATATACTTCATTTTAAAAATTGCTTTTACCTGTTTTTACATTTGTTTCCTTTTAAATACATAGTATGTAGCCTTCTTGCTCTCTTAGATAATCAGATTTGATACTGGAGAACCACTGTGATTACCATTCACCCTGTGCTGCCTCCATAATCAGTATTTATGATACCTTGCAAACTCAAGGACAGTGAAGTTTTCCCAGGAGTGTTCCTAGTAAGACAAAACCACATTGCGTTGGCTGAGAAGTTACTTCAGGAAGAATAACCTTGTATCTATCCTACATTTCCTGAAATGGTTACATCAAGTGTGAAATTAGCAACTCTTCTGATCAATGAGCCAGCTGAGTTGAAAGATTTAGAAGCAAAAAACTTCAGGTTTTTTTGTTTGTTTTGTTTTTTGTTATTGTTGGGTTTTGGTTTTTTTATGCACCTTTGGAAAGTAGGTAAAGGACTGAATTTTTCTACTTCCTCACTGCTTTTGCTATGCATGAATCTAAGTCACAGGTGATTTAATTAAAGGAGAAATGCTGAAATACCATATAATTTTCCAGTTTCTCTGACAAGAGTCCAGGACCTTCCTGACTAAAACAGATGGGAACCCCTGCAATTGTAATCTACCTTATTTATCTGGCAACCTAGCTGTGAGAGGTGTGGGGTTGAGCATACTGATGTTCCAACAAGGAAAATACATTAAGCCAAATTAATCTCTGGTGTAATTTCCTTGGCTTCAGTGATGAATGTGAACCATTATCTCCCATCTCCTCTTGCTTCTCTGGGTTTTGGAAATGGTGCCGTAGATCAATCCAAATCTATTTTTGCTATACCCAATCCTGAGCTTTGCGGTGGTGTTATCTTTTATCATTATTAATAATAAACATTTGTACTAATGCCACTTAAATTCTGCAACCAGGCTGGTCCCTATTGTGCTAGGTACTCTACAAAAACATATAATAAATTTCAGTCTCTGTCCCAAGAAGTTTACAACCTAAAAGATGAGACATTACAAGAGAATGAGACACACAAGCAGACTGGGATGCGTAGCAGAGGAAATAGGTTACAAATATCACAGAATGGGCACATTTCTTAGCCAGTCAGCAGCAATCACATCTCACCACCTACCTATTCATTATCAGGTTGTAGAGGTGAGTTTGGGGGAAGGATTTACAGGAGGACAAAGTGATGGCTTTATAAATTCTGACTGGGAGCTTTTTCCCACTAGTGTGTAGTAGCATGGGAGAAAACACAAAGGTGGCTGATCATGGCTGACATCACTGGCAAAACGAGATGAGAAGAAGGAGGAGATTACAGTGTCAATGTGTGAGATGACCAGGGGTTAGACAAAATATTATCTTGACACAGTGACTCACCTGTGGCTTCGCTAGTTTGCTAGAAAGCCAGGCTTTCAAGGACGTGATGAAACTCATTGCTGAGGTAAGGCTGAGCTATGTTTCTTAAGATTAACCTGAGATCTAATCTGCATTAAATCCATCATAGCAGTGGCTCACTAAGGAGGAATAATGTGGATGTTGAGATGAACTGGAGGCATGATCATGAAAGAAATAGTTGGAGTTTCAGGGTGCCTGCCAGAAAAGTTATTTTTAGAACAAGAGTTATGCTTAGTGGAGGCCTCCTAGTTCCAAGCAGGGCCATCGTGCTGTTGGAGCAAAGGGAGACATGCCACCTCAATATATCCTCCGCCAAAGAAGGGCTGCAATGTCACAGTAGAACAGAAATCATTTTAAGGTGTGTCTAAGGGTCCAGTCCTGCACACACTTAAGTCAATTGCAAAACTAGCTTCAATGGGTGTTTTGCCTGGGGAAGGCTGTCATATATACCCTAAATAATTGAGCCTCATGATCCAGTGAGATAAGTACTATAACTCCCATTTTACAGATGGGGAAACCAAGACCGAGCAGCTAAGTGACTTGGCCGTGGCCACAGAGAGAGTCAGTATCAGAATCCAGGTTTCAGAGTAACAGCCGTGTTAGTCTGTATTCGCAAAAAGAAAAGGAGTACTTGTGGCACCTTAGAGACTAACCAATTTATTTGAGCACGAGCTTTCGTGAGCTACAGCTCACTTCATCGGATGCAAGATGAAGTATCAGAATCATGATTCGACCTTCTTGATAGCCAGTCCTGTGCTCAGACTATAGCATCTTCAAACACAAATCCTTCCCTTCTCCCTTAAGGCTTCGTTCACGCTTTGTGCTGTGAAATCACCATTGCACGCTATTTGCATCCTAGGAAAGACCTGCAAAGTCTTCATATGGGACTGATCTTTTTATTTTAATCCTGCATTTCACATTATTAATCCTTGACTTCCACAGAGTTACAACAGGGATGAATTTGGCCTTAAGTATAGATCAAGCTAACCTTTCCTAGGAGTCTTTATGTTTGCATTTTTTGAATAATTGAAGTGGTTTTCTATGGCCATTCCACATTCTGGCATTCAGTCTGACTATCTCTGTTTTACTATGGGGGTAAGCTTGGAATTAATTTTGGCTACAGTATGTTACTCTCCAGTGAAATGCCTGTAACCTCATTTTCAATGTACATGCCCATACTTTGGGAATCTTATAAGCAAAAGCTAAGCTTTGCTACATACACTAGCCAAATGCCCATCAATATAACAGTCAGGTTTGGGGTAATTGGACCAGTTACGTTTTGTGCAGGAGACACTCAGGAAGCATTTTATGATGCCATTTTTATGGAGTACAAAACAAGAGGGTAGTTTTCAGACATCTATTTCTTCAGACTCCTGTAAAGCATGTCCAAGTAGCTGCTGACAAAAGGAGCCTGATTTAACACTGGTAGCAGGAGCAAGTTGCCAAAAATACTGACATCAAGACAATGTGCTTAGATGGAATTAAAGAAACAATTTCAGAGAAAATGCTCTGAGTGCTGAGGAGATGCTGGGTTCTGTAGTTTTGCAAGTGGAAAGCACATTGCAAAAACTGCTCTTGCTGTGAAACAAAATTCCCCAGCTAATTGATTCTGCCTGGCTGATCCTGGTATTGCAGCCACATGCATTTTTGAAATGCCATTTTGAAAGACACTCGTTTCAGAAATGAACCAAGTGCATGAAACATGATCTGTACTAACAATATGACACACTTTGTGTATTTAGGAGCCAACTTCATTACAGGTGCAATGACAGTTAATTCAGTGGAATGGCTAGGGTTACCAGGTGTCTGGTTTTTGACCAGAATGCCCGCTTGAAAAGGGATCCTGGTGGCTCCGGTCAACGCCGCTGATCAGGCCATTAAAAGTCCGGTTAGCAGCAAAGCGGAGCTCAGGCAGGCCCCCTGCCTACCCTGGCTCTGCGCAATTCCCGGAAGTGACCAGCATGTCTCATGTAGGTGCAGGGGCCAGGGAGACTCCACATGCTGCCCCCGCCCTGAGAGGCAGGCAGCACACAGAGCCGCCTGGCCGCACCTCCACCTAGGGGCCGCAGGGACATGCCGGCCACTTCTGGGAGCAGCCTAAGGTAAGCACTCCCTGGGGTCCGCACTCTGAACTCCCTCTCATTCCCCAGTCCCCTGATCCATCCCTGAGCCCCTTCCCACAACCAGACTCCCTTCCAGAGCCCGCACCCCACCCTGCACTCTGAACCCAGCCCCAGCCCGGAGCCCCATCCTGCACCCCAAACTCCTCATCCCCAGTCCCATCTCAGAGGCCACATATCCCAGCTGGAGCCCTCACCCCCTTCTGCACCCCAACCCCCTACCCCAGCCCAAAGCCCCCTCCCACACTCTGAACCCCTCGGCCCCATCCCCCAGCCCAGAGCCTTCTCCTGCACCCCACATCTCTCATCCCCCACTCCCCCCCAGAGCTCGCACCCCCAGTCAGAGCCCCCACCTCCTTCCACACCCAACCCCCTTGCACTAGCCCAGTGAAAATGAGCAAGGGTGGGTGAGAGCTAGTGAGGGAGGGAGGAGGGATGGAGTGAGCAGGGGCGGAGCCATGGAGATGAGGCGGGGCAGGGGAAGGGCCTCGGGGAAGGGCGGGGCGGAGCAAGGGTGTTCAGTTTTCTGCAATCAGAAAGTTGGCAACCCTAGGAATGGCACCAGGGATGAATTTGGCCTTAGATTTTTTCCCCCACTTTAATGACACTCAAGAAATATCTGTCTTTCCAGGAGATTTAAGTGCCTCAGGAGACAAAGTAATCTGGATATTTTCCTCATATTTTAGGATTTTGACTGTCACACATATATTCTTACATAGCTTCCCAGAGGAGAAAATTTCTTAAAAGGAAGTAGCCCAATCCAGGAAACCTGAGGCCACCCAGGAGCATGAAGGTAGAGCTGGGTCTAAATACCTGTAAACGCTGTGACCTCAGGGGTTCCCATTATTCTAAAGGGATCTTTGGTGGAAGCAGGTTTTAAAAAGGCATGAGCTTTAACAGGTGCCAGAACTCTGTTTTGATGAGGCTTTGTATGATTTCAGGGCAGCCCTCCACAAAAGACACCTATTGCTATTTAACTTCTGGGAATCCTCTAAAGAAAAGCCCCCTCCCCCCGGGTGCCCCTGAAGCTTTAAGTGGATCAGTAGTGTGAAGAAAACCTTGCAATGTTTGTCCCTCTTTTTTGCTGGCTGGCCACTTCCTTAGTACAAGATGGCTGCGTCAATTGCAGTGGCTCCAAAGACCTTCTACTGGCTGATGGGACTGAGATTCTGATTTTCATAAATGAAGTCTCGTGACATTCAGGGTTACCTTTTCCAAAACATGATGCTGGGTTGTAGGTCACTTCTCATTAATTTAAGGAGTCACACATCTAACATAGCATGCTCTGCTTATCTGAGATTTTATCCCTAAAGTCACTCAATAATTGTGCTGTTTAAATAGAGCCCTATGCAGGCCCGACTCCCACCTTCAAACTGTTTCACTCAGCAGAAGAGGTTGCAAATGCAGACAAATGCGCAACAGGCAAACTGCATGAAAAGACCACCCCTTTGCTAAATGCAACACAGTCAAATGGGGAGGCTCAGGTGTTCATGGTATTTTTAGACTCCCCAATTGCTTTTCATCAGACTGATAATCTGCTAGACATGCTGTGATGGGGCTGCGGCACAGCACCTCCAACCTGCTCAGAGTCAGAGGATTTTCAGATAAATAAGGCATCACTTGCAGAGACTGAAAATCACTAAGGGGCTATCAGGGAGGAAAATGTTCAGATGAGTGTATTTATTTTTATAGCTGCTGTGGCTAGGTATTTTTAATGGAAAGAAAACAAAAGACATCAACAGCCACTCAGATGAAATCTCCTGGTACTTGATCCACTTCCAGCAGAGTTTAGGAAGCTAATTGGTGAACCCTTTGTTTGTGATCTATTTTAATCTAGTTTGTTGCACTTGGAGCTAAGTGAATAATTTTATAATGGATAGTTTATTCAGCGAAGTTTCTTCCCTTTTCCTATGAAGATCTGCAAATAGATTGTGATTTTCTTAGGTTCATTGGTTATTCAAAATTATTCCATAACATTTTCAAAAAAGTGGTTAACTCTGTGTTTTACTAATCAAAATTTGAGCTGTGTTGCTTAGTTGTGAATTGTCAGACCCTCAGAACAGTTATTCTGGGTCAGATCAATGATCCATCTAGCCCAGTATCCTGTCTCTGACAGTGGCCAGTGTCAGATGTTTCAGAGGGATTGAAGAGAACAGGGAAATTATCGAGTGATCCATCCCTGTCCACCAGTCCCAGCTTTTGGCTGTTGGAGGTTTAGGGACACCCAGAGCATTGGCTTGTGTACCTGCCCATCCTGGCTAGTAGCCACTGATGGACCTGTCCTCCGTGAACTCATCTAATTCTTTTTTGAATCCAGTCAGACATTTGGTCTTCTCAACTTTCCAAGGCAACGAGTTCCACAATTGCTGTGTGAAGAAGTATGTCCTTTTGTTTGTTTAAACAGGCTGCCTATTAATTTCATTAGGTGACCCCTACCTAGTTCTTGTGTTATGTGAAGTGGTCAGTAACATTTCCCTATTCACTTTCTCCACACTGTTCATGATTTTATCGACCTCTATCATATCCCCCCTCTTTTCTAAGATGAACAGTCCCAATCTTTTTAATCACTCCTCATATATAAGCTGTTTCATAACCCTAATCATTTTAATTGCCTTTTTCAGCACCTTTTCCAATTCTAATATATATTTCTGATATCCCATATGTTACATGGTATTGTTTTTATTTCCTGAATAAATTCACTCTCCAGGAGCATTATCAGGCATGCTCATATGAAATGCACTCTTTGCAAACGTTCAAGCTACTAAAACTCAGTTTCAGGAACGTTCATGGAATGGAAATGGAAAAGAAGTTTGAGGAAGGCCAGAGTGCACACATTTATGATTTCAAACAAATTTCTGCAGAAAATGTTTTGCAATGGTTTCCCATCTCTAAGTTCGCAAACCCCACAGATCATGGATTTTCCCTGGGGATGCCCATCTATCCTCTCTGGTCCCTATGGCTTTGGTGGGGTTTATGTGTATAAGGTTTCCTTGGAACCCTTCCTTAAAGGAGATTCCATAGTGCAGAGGGACTCTGCTCTCATTAACCTCTGAATGAATTTCCTGTGAGTTAAAAGATGATTTGTGTTTCTTTTAGCACTGCCATTGGTTGCACTCGGGTAGGTAAGGGCTGAATTTGGCTCACAATTTTTAGTTACATCTGAAAACAGAGAGGTAACACTTATGGGTAAAGGACTCTTCAGAGCCATTTTACAGCAGTGGATAAAGGAGATCATGTTGCATTGGACCTAAAACAAGTAGGCACTTCCATATTGATCTGGCAGGTCACTCTTCGTGATTTTTCTCTAGCATAAATGACCATCTAACCAAAGAGAAGAGGTACAGTGCTTAAGAAACAGGATGTTGTAGAGAGACTGTCTCAAATACAATAGCTTTTTCAATATCAACAAGCTTTACACTCGTAAGCTGCTTGTTCCAATAATCAAAACTGTGACCTAAAAGAGTTTGTCAGCAGTGGCAGTTTTATTATTAACTTTATTTTTCATTGGGTGAATATGGGGTTGTACTTTTTCCAAAGGCAGGACTCAATCCACAGTGACAAAGGATGGATTATCTGCCTCTCGGCAAGCTACTGAAACTTATCAAAGTGAATTCTGATGTGAGTTTAGGGAAGCTATTGAAAACATGCCAAAGATTGCACTGTGTCGTGAAGAGGTGTGGGTATTGAAATGCAGTATTATATTAGAACACTGGCATCATTTGGAGAACTGAGTCAGAGACTGTTTGGCGAAGGTACAGAAGGGGACATAATTCAGGACTACAGCCAAACACTAGCTTTATGTGCCTGGAAACAGAATTTCCTCTAGGGTTTTGCCCTGCCACATTCAGATAATTGGTCTTTCTTTTTCTGTAATGAAGCTTAAATTCCAGAATGGCTTCCAGGTGTGGTATCTTCTCTAGTGGGAGTGCTACCAGAGGCCCAGACCTCATCCTGAGATGAACAAGAGGACTGCTGGAGATGGCAGCTTGTTAAAGACTAAATCAAGGGGGATTTCTCTTGTGCCTACAATGCAAAAGGCACTATGGAACTGTTGTATACTAGACTCCAGACTCTCTCTCTCTCTCTGTTGTGCATATCTGTGAACCTGGTTCTGTTTACTAGTTACACTTGTAGCCATCATTACTCACATTTCATTTCCGATTGTAAACAAAGAGAATTATAGGCTACAGTTTACCTGTTTTTTCCCCTTCAGGTGGCTGCATAAATTTCTCTCTCTCTCTCTCTCTTTTTTTTTTTTTAAGTGATTGATTATTTCATTGGCAAATGATGTGTTTGCCCAGGGAGCCTTATTGAGTAGAAGCATTCCATTGCTCCAGAAGACACCTTAGGGCACAAAGATAAACAACTGCAGGTCATTTATCATCAACACTGGGCGGTATGCTCAGTACACATGAAGTGACGTAAAATACTGTGCTGTATAGTCAAGATGTGAAAGTGACATAAAGCAGTGATGTTGGAGTCCTGGGTGCATAGTTCCCTTTTCCTCCCAGGCAGCTGTGTACAAAGGGCCCAATTCTGCTTCTACTGAAGTCATGGCAAAGTTCAAAGAAAGAAGAATCCGACTTATACTTGTTTTGTCTTACATCTCACAGGCCATTCAGCAGATATGATCTCTCCGGTGGGGTCTCTAGTCTTCATGAAGTCAGTCACCAGAATGCCACCTGCTCCTATTCCTGCATGCAACATTTCTTAAAGATACATGGTCAGATTTGGTGCCACACTCCCAGGAGGCACAGCACAGAACCTTTATGCCCCCTGTATGTCCTCCCACTCTGGGATGCTGCAGGGGCCAAAACTGCCTGCAGCATCATTTAGGCAAGGTAGGGGGCTGCTCTAAGCTGCACATTTAAAAGGGGGACAAATTCCACTAGAGGCACAGAAAATCCCCCATTTCTCACCTATCCACCCCACCCCTCATCACACACTTCATTTTTAATACTGAATTTCAGCCACTACACTAAACAACAAGCCTATGGAAGATTGTACTGAACAGAATAGGACTAGATCCCAAGTGGGGTAAGGCTTACCTGAATATCAACACATACCACCCTGCTATTTATCAGTCTGGTATTTGGATTATATTTTTAGAAAAATCAGAACTGCTGATCACTTCCCATATTAAATACTTCAAGAGAGTGCAAACATGGCCATGCCAGTTGTTATCCCACATTAATGGAGGCAATGTAAGGAGGAGGTAAAGCATCTGACTAGGCAAGTGTAAGAAAACATTGTCAAAGTATAATGACAGGTTTCAGAGTAGCAGCCGCGTTAGTCTGTATTCGCAAAAAAGAAAAGGAGTACTTGTGGCACCTTAGAGACTAACAAATTTGTTAGTCTGTAAGGTGCCACAAGTACTCCTTTTCTTATTGTCAAAGTAGACACATAAAGCCAAATTCCCCTCTCCTGAGGTTATTGGCATAACGGAATTTGCCCTGACACTTGAAGCTAGAATCTTTCTTCACTGTACTTTATAAATCTGTGGAACTACAGCTTTGCAATGCTGGTGAGATCATAGACTTTCTAGAAGAAGCCAGAGACCATTATGAGGTCTTGGAAAACAGAATACAGCTAGCACTCAGACCTTAATTATCTTTTTATATATCAGGTGCCCATATTCGACCCAGTACTGCCGAGCAAATGCTTCCCCGTTGGTCTTCACTTAGATATTCTTCATTCTGTTTTCTCTGTTTCATTGCCTTTTGTGAACCTGAGCTAGATCTTTAAATGCCAAAGCCATTCAATTTCCCATCTGCAAAGGAGGCAAGAAAGTCTGCTGCTTGCCTTTAATTTTCCTGGACAGAGCACGTTGCCCTTTTTGACTTAAAGGATATAGGCAAATCTGCAAGATTTAATTAAAAAAGAAAAGGATGTAGCAGGGCAATGGAAAAAATTACCTTTTAGCCCATGGGCGAGGGCTTTTTAATAACTAAAGATAATAAAATGTGTGTGGGGGCGGGGACTAATAAAGTCTATTGTTCATAGGAACTAAAACTGTTTCTTGTTTTAGTCAAAGTGTAGGTTTTATAAAAGAAAGGGCAATTTATCACATACTTGTTTCATTCAACTCTGTCACTCTCTATGGGCCCAGAAGAGGAGCAGGTATCAGGGCTGACTAGCAGTTTAAAAAAAAATGAATCAAGCAAAGGACGGTCCTGTTTAAAAGGCAATTCTAGCCCTCTGCTAAGTGCATCAGATATGGTGCAATGTATGCCAAACCCTCCTTGGGGAACTGAATTCACTGGAGAAACAGTAGGAGGAATTTGGCTATTTCAGAAATAAAGCTGAACTGGGAGGCAAAAATAATCCACAAGCCCTAAATCCTCTTACCAAGAAGACCAAAATCGTTTGTGACACTGACAGTTTTGCTTCCCTTTTCCCGAGGTCCATTCAGTTTGTGCATTAACCAGGCCTTCTCCTTTTTCTGCCCCTTATTTGTGAAGAGTGTAACCAACTCCCTGATAGCCTCTCCTCCCCACTCTCTAGTACCAGGGAGATCTTGGGCATAGGAGAAAATCTGCCGCTTTGTGGCTCTGCGTAACTGTTTCAATATCATCTAATTTTGAGACTTCCACCTGCAGAGAGAACTCAATATTTCTCATTCAATGATATTTTTGATAACTTTTGTAATTTTTCTGCCAATAATTCTGTATTTTGGAGCAATACCAAATGATTACCATGATCCTGCAAAGTCATCAACCTATCCAGAGCCCTATGTCTGTGCAAAATCCCATTTATTTCAGTGGGACACTTCCAGGACTGCTCAGGATTATCTCTTTACAGGATCAAGGGTAGTTTGTTCTAAGGACCGTTCTCCATTGCAGTTTCTCCAGCACCACTTGTGTCATCTCATGGACAATAGCCTGTACAACTGAATCCATATAATTTATGTTGAGCTCCCCTCAAGCTGTAGGTGGGGTCCTACTGCTGGTATATTATATTATCTCATTCCATTCTTCCTCTTCCAAATGGAAATCAAAAGCTTTCCCCTCTCTTATCAGTATAAATTATTTTGTTAATTTTATTCAGATTGTGTACATTTTTATATATTCCATCTATAATCCTGTTCCATTGAGAATCCAGGAATGAAATTGTCTAAGTCAATAATCTTTTATTTATTTATTTATTTCGTGGCAAAACTCCATAACTGAAAAAGTAGAAAGGGTAATTATGAAGTTTTTTCAATTTCTTATGTTATGATCTTTTGTAAAAAATTCTCCATCCTCAAAGCAGGTTCTGTAACAATTTGTGCTGCTTTCCAAATTATTTAAACCCTCAGAAGCAAACAAATTAATTAAGTAATTAGAGTAAATGGAGTTGCCTTATTTGATATTACCAATTAGTCAAGTCCATCTCTCCAATGTTGCCATAATAAAGGCCCCCCCAATCCTGCAACTGTCAGTATGTGGGTGGACTGCTGCATCTGGATAGAGACCAATTCCTGTTCATCCACATGCTGTTAATGGCAGGATCAGGGTTTAAGTGTGTATTTCCAGTCTTGGCCTCTAGAGGAGAATAGGAAGACTTAATTTGGACCCGTCTCTTTTTCCATCTGAATCTCACAAAAATTCTGTTTTCCATTATTCCAAGCCTCTCAGTAAAAGCTAGCCTTTTCTGAGGGTAACTGTACAATATTATTTTTAATTTGAGGGTTATTAAAGGCCTGCAATAATTGAACCTCAGGCTTTCCTAGCTTTATAAAAAAAAATTGGATAACTTTATTGAGAGCATATAGAAATGGTGAAAGACATGAGGCAACCAGTTCATACATATAGGAAATCACCTACCTACCCAAGTTGCATAGATTTATTTCAGGCTCTGGTTTCTCTTGGAATTTTTGCAGTCAAGGAGAGAAGTTAGCCCTGTGAAGTGAATCTAGAGCCTCCTGAGTTCTGTTGCATGTTCTCCTGCTATTTAGCTGTGTAATCACTTTGTGTAAGTCACTTATCTTCTGTGTGCATCAGTTTTCCTGTCTGTAAAATGGGGATAATAAATTATCATTACCTACATCTGAAAGGATGGACAGAGATTTGAGTGGGGGCATGGGATAGCCCAAGATTAACGTAGCTAGAGGAGCCCAGAATTTTAAGGCTAACACTGCCTGGAGCAATCCTGTTATTCTTGTTTATGAGAATAATTTCTTACCTTCTTTTTACTCTCCAACTATATATTTGTTTTTTTACTATGCATTCTTGCAAATTTTATCACTTGATTGATTTTGGCCATAGGACCCCAAACCAGACCTACTTGGGGAGTGAGGGGAAGGAAATCAGATTACAAACATTGGACAATTGCATGTTAGTGTAGACCTGTGTTTGAGTGATGATTCAATGTGTGTGATCTGTGTGAGGCTGAGTTTCCATCCAGTTTGTAGAACCACTAACAAGGATTCCACAGAGACTACCAGATATGTCAGTATTAGGTTGACCAATAACCCATATGTTACAGTCTGGAAGTCAATAAATACAACAGTTCTTCTGATTCACTGTACATATCAAACTTCATCCATCTTGCATGGAATTACAGGCAAAGCATTGGACATTATACTGTAGGAAACAATCCTACTCTGGAAGAGAGATGACCCAATAGGCCTTTCTGTCTGTAGTTTTTCTGACTGTATGATGTGATTCTATTTTATTGATCCCTATCCTCTGCCATGCCCAAGAAGGAGTGTGCTTTACATCAACCTTTGCACTTCCCTAATCCTGGGCTGGTTGCGCTCCAACCAGTCCCCCACTGTAAGTTAGAGTAGCCTGAAGGCTGCTGTAAATTGCCTCAGCTACCAATTGCCCCAAAAGGACTGTCATGACAGCAAGGCTTGACACAGGGAAACCCAGCCATGCTCTAGCAGGAGGAGGTAGTATAGGAACCACTACAACAGCTCTAAAATTGGGTGATCTTTTTCTGGCTACTCTGGCTTTCGGGCTACCCTGTGTACACCACAAAGCAACCTTAATGCAGGGTGAAATTGGACCATTAGGGTTACCTATTCCTCTGTCCTTCGATTTCCCTTTGTCCTGTCATGTCTGCCACCCTGGGTCCCATTATGTGAGACAAATTATCAGTGACATGTTTTTATTTAGTAAAACTGCAGGAAGTTCCAAGTTCAGTTCATCCACCTGAGTTGAAAAAAGGACTTGGCAAGATTTGGTTTTCAAACACCCGAAGTTCATGTTAGAAACGTCCTCAGAGTTATTAGCAATACAGTCAAATGTTGTGCTCTGTGTCACAGTAAGGCAATGTGCAAGTTGCCCCAACACAGCTCTGCCAATACAATTCCATCCTGATCTGCAACAACCCTTATTCCAGTCCTGAGGCTCAACAATGCATTTTAGTCCTGACCTACAACATCACCTGCTACTGCAGCCAGGACTTCTCCTGTTTAGTCTGCCAACTGTTGATGAACTGTTCCAATTTACTGACGCTTTTATGTTTTGGGAAAACATCAACTGAGACTCAGAACTTAGTTTCCATGTGACCTATGTGGCTATGCCTCATTTAAACTATGTCACCCATAGATTAAAACTGATTCTTTAGGACCATGATACGAGTTATCTCTGCCATTTCTCCCCATCTCATACCCTGGTAGATTGTCTATAAAGCAGTTATAGTGTGACCATATTTCCCAAAGGGAAAACGGGACACTGTGAGGGGCTAGCGTGAGCCCTCCCCCTCCCCCCACATGGGGCTGGCCCGAGCCGCTCACCCATGCCCCCTCCGTACACCAGCTGCTCACTCAAGCCGCCCCCCCCCGCCCCAGTGCACAGTGGTGGCTTAGCTCCCTCCCCAATGCAGGGTTGGTGTTGCTGCTTTCCCGAGCCCTGTGTGAGCCCAGCCTCCCCCCCTGCACAGAGCTGGCATCACTGCTCGCCCCCATGCACATTCCTCTGCATCCCACTGATCAAGTTGGCAAGAGCAAACAGGACAAATGCCCACTTTTGCCGAATAAGTTGGGACATCTGGGACAGGGCTTTAAAAAGGGAAAGTCCTGGCCAAAACAGGATGTCATATGGTCACCCAAAGCAGTTATTTCAGAAGAGTAATGCAGAAGATCTGATTAAGATTCTGAAGTGCAATTCCACTCTGAAAAGTAACTTTGTCAAAACAAAAAAACAAAGAACTTCGTCACGGAGTTACTCGTACATTGTGTCTCAATAATTCTATATCACACTTGCCAGTTAGCAAGTAAAAGGGTATTTGTTTCCTACCTGCTAGTCCTGCACACCCTGCCTGAACTTTTGCAGTCAATCTGGGTTCTTTCCTGCACATGGATCCTCACTAGTAATCATATGCAGGCCAAATAGTGCCATCCATTACACATGGGGAACCCTACTGCTTTTAGTGAGAGAGCGCAAGTGTA
Source organism: Natator depressus (assembly GCF_965152275.1). Taxonomy (NCBI): domain Eukaryota; kingdom Metazoa; phylum Chordata; order Testudines; family Cheloniidae; genus Natator; species Natator depressus. The sequence continues at coordinate 79,503,398 of NC_134242.1, read as the reverse complement.
AACTGGTGGCTGGATTTGAAGACAAGGGGACTGCACAAGTTGCTTTGCAACTGGAATTTGAGCCTTTGCCCTTCTAGCTATGCTGGCAGAGCCCCCTAGTGCAGACGCAGCATAAGCTGACATAAGGAGTTCTGCAAGCATAGCTAAACCACGTCTCTGAATGACATTAGCTAAGTCAACAGAAGTACTCTTCGGTCAGCTCGTTGCATTTACACCATGGGGTTTGCTGGCATAGCTATTTTACACTCCTGTATGACATCAGGAGTGGCCCTAGCCATTTTGGTTGGCCAGGGCAGAAAACATTTTCAGCATGCTCTCCCTCCCCATACACCCTCACATGCCCCTTAAGCAGCAGAGCAAAACCAAAAACCAAACGCCCCATACAATCAGCCATTCAACAGAAGGGGGAAAAAACCCAAGCAGTACAGGCTTCTGGCACCTCCTGAAAGTTGTCTCCCAGGGCAACTGCCCTGCTCACCTGTCCCTCGAACAAGCCCCAGCTGCAATAGATATGCCAACAAAACTTGGTAGTGTAGACTAAGCCTTAGTTAACATATCTGTTCAAAATGTACAAGCCAAAATAGACTCTAGCTCATTCTCCCAAAGCTGTGTTGGCTCAGAATGGCTAGCAGGAGTAAAAAGTAGTAAAAACATGCCTTTGTCACTAAGCCAAGCAGGTGTGATTTTGAATATACAAGCAAAATAAATATGGCAAGTGAAAAGGTGCCACTTTTACATTTGCTTTCAGAGTGGCCATCTGGCCAGATCCTCATCTGAGGTAAATCAGATTATACAGATTTACTCAAGATGAGGATCTGGCCCTTTAATTTTAATTTTTTCCCAGGGCACTGCAAAAAAGACCCAGTGGAACCTTTAATTTCAAATAGTTCAGCGGGACCTGAACAGATTCATCGGGGGTGGATTCCCACATGACAGATGTGAACTGTGGAGTCCTAAAATACACCCGAGGACTGTTCTCCAGCTCACTCGATCACAAATATGGAGCTGCAGCCCCTGGAAACTAATGATTTGAACAGAACAGAGACCCAAGCCAGCTGTTCCTCTTGAATGGCTCTGTGACTGCTTTGGTATTTTATTGTCAAAGCCAGTGAACTCAGCCAACAAGCAATTTCTCTCCTCGTAGTGAGGAAGCTGTAAATATAAACAACTATTATGGCTGTTTTTTTATCATCAGTTTTTTTTATTTTGGAAGCTTGTGAACATATGGGTCACAGCCCAAGCCTCTTGGCAAGCTACTGCTGTGGTCCCCAGTCTCTCAATCAATGGCTCCCCCTGGTGGATCACAACACCCGCAGGATTTCATTGTTGAAATGCGTGATCAGAAAGAGCCTTGTCTGGAAGGAAAGGTTTGGACTAAGAAAAGGCAGATCCTGCTGAACTCCTACTGTGTTGTTACTGACCAACCAGCAGATACATCAGTTTCACTTTCTACAGCCTTCCCTATTTACCCTAGGGTTCTGCTGTCTTGTGTCTGTTTCAGAAGATTTGTAAGATAATGAGACTTGGGAGATTACTGGTTCTGTATTAATCCAAGAGAAAAATTAAAGTCTAGCTTCTCCTCAGTATATGCCTAACCCTTGTTGATGCTAATGGGAGCGGACATACACATATTGAGAGGAGAACAGACATCTTTATAAGAGAGGGCTCAGCAGGGACTGAGGCCCCAAAACTGCAAAAAAGCTGTGCCACGACACCGCTGCTAATGCAGCTTTGGCTGCTGGGCCCCTGTGCAGGGGAGAGGGAATTTGCTAAAGGTTCTGCATAATTAAGGATGCATTGTTCACACCTCTGCCCCTCCCTTATTTCCAACACCTGGGCGTATGCTACTGTAGATGAACTGATGGCGCCTCCGGAAGAGCATATCTCTGCAGCCTGCAGAGGCTGTGGATGCCTTACATCTGTACAGGCTCTCAACATCTGTGCAGGCTTTCTCCCATCGGGCTGCCAGACTGTGCCAGCTCCACTGTCATTTAAGCAGTATGTGTCCCTTGCAGGTGGGGATGGGTTGCAGGATCTGCACTATTAAGAGTAAAATGGGGGGAGGGATAGCTCAGTGGTTTGAGCATTGGCCTGCTAAACCCAGGGTTGTGAGCTCAATCCTTGAGGGGGCCACTTAGGGATCGGGGGCAAAAATAAGGGATGGTACTTGGTCCTGCTGTGAAGGCAGGGGACTGGATTCGATGACCTTTCAAGGTCCCTTCCAGCTCTATGAGATAGGTATATCTCCATATTAAATTAAAAAATAAATCCTTAAAAGAGGGAGAGGTGGATCACTAAAAGCAGTAGGGTTCCCCATGTGTAATGGATCATGGATTGCCACCTACAACTCATAGTTATCTATAGCAGTCATTGTCAACTACACCAGTTAGGTGTAAAAGGTTAGGGGGGGAGGGTGTTTGACAGTAGGATAACTAACACTTGTTACCTATCCTGCTGTAAAATCCCAGTGGAGACACAGAACTGCAGTGTTTACAGCAAGGTAGCTAGGCTAGGTCAACACTGCAGGCCCCATGTGGCATTAGGACTTCTGGGGGCACATCCCATGATTCTTTGTACTGCAGTAAGCTGAACTGCTCTATGATTCTTTCCCAGGGAAAGTGTGGGAGAACTTGACTGTCTTTTTGGGCACACAGGGAATTGTGGGAAGGCATTGGAGGACAATCAACACCTCCATGGTTTAGCCCGAGTCCTCATTGCCAAGTCGGTGGGTTACAAACCCAAATGAAAGTGACTCACTCCCTAGCTCTAGCTTATCCAGCCAGGCCAGCAAGCTTGGGTTTAAAGCACCATCAAACTCAGATGAGATGTTTTTTGTGTGTGGATGGGAAGGGGGTTAGGGGTGATTCCCAAGTTAACTCTGCAGTGAAGACACATCCCAAGATGCTAGAAAAGGAAGAACAGCTGTAAGGAAACTGGGACTGAGCTTTCAAAAGAGCAGTTTAAATTGCTCACTTTTTTTGGCTCACAGATTATTTTGCATTATATCTGAGATCAGTCGGGGAGAAGAAGAGAAAGGCTTTGAGAATAAGACCAAAGTAACACATGACAGAACTCTTCGGCATTTTAATGTCTGGTGGATTTAGTCTCTTATCTCTGATACCAGCTGTGGAGGAAAATTAAAACATCAGTTATAAGAAGTAATGGTCAAACTGGAAAAGGATCTGAGGTCAGGCTGGTTTTCATTAAGCACCCAAAAGCGAGGATGCTTCTCTGAATGGACCAAACCTCTTGGTTCTATTCGGGGGGATGGAAATCAAATTTCTAGAGTAATTTTCACTACCTCCTGCTTTTGCACAGGTGAGAAATATGAGACCAATTAAATGTTGGCACTTTTGCTTCCCATCCCAGCTGGAAGCCATTTGTATTTATTTTGTTACTCTATGAATGATTATTAGTCAGGATTTTTACTGTGCCCATTCAGTGAAAAGCAAAAATAGTGAAAATAAGGTTACTAAACTATTCCAAACCTCTGGAAAGGTTTAGTTCATATGGCATAGTTGAATTTAGGGCAACAGTTTGGATCAATGTTTATTTCATACAAATCACTCTCCCAGCCCGAATCACAAATGCTCTGTTTTAATCTAGATGTTTTTGCTTGCAATTTAATACTGTTCCCAGCTGGCAGCCCTTTCCTTGCTCTACCATCTTGAATTGTTCCTCACCACAGTATCATGTGACTAGAACTGTGCAAAACTCACTGATTTTAGTTCATGTGGGTTTTGTCAGCATTTTAAAGCAATTTGTGACAAATTCATCCCATGTGTAACTCTGGGGAAGTCAATGGAATTGCATCTGGAAGGAATTTAGTCTTTTCTGCTCACATGGTTTTGTATCATGGTGAGTTTTGCTTTCGTCTAAACCCATATGGTGAAACTATAACTCAACACTGAAGAAGTGAGTTTCATTCAGCTTGACTGGTTTTGCTCAGAAGTAACTCTGGGTCCGTCTGAACTGGTGACGTAGAGGTGTAAGGTTCTATAGACCATATTCCATGCACTATTCCCTGAGTCTTCCAGTCACTCTGACCACATGCCGCTTTTGGTTTCTTTTATTACAGACTAAAGCCTTCATTGCAGTCAACACAGGCTAAGCTTTGTGCTGTGATAAATCTTATCAGGGAAATCATTAAAAAAGAATTAAAATGATGGATTATGACAAGTGGTCACAAAAACACAAGCAAATGAGGATACAGCTGAACTCCATAGTGAATCTATGAGTGGAGCATTATCTGACAGTAAATTCAAAACTGTTAGAAGGTGACTGATTGGCGTGCAAAGTAGCTCTCAAACAAGCAATTCCAGAACTGCCAAGTAGATCACAACCTGTGTCTGCAGCATGTAAGAAAATGTCATGCAAAAAGATCTCAGGAGACACCAAAGTCATTTCAAGAGAGAAAAAAAGCAGTAAACAGAAAACACTATGAAGACTCATACCAAGAAACATCAGTTTGAGGTTTGCAGCTGACATCTGCTAAATCACTGCTTCATTCAAGCCCCTGTGGGCTGAGTGCTTCACTGCAGCATCTGTCCATAAGCAGTACTGTCCTGGGTCAGTCACCAAGTACATCAACTCCGTTCTGGTGAATGCTTCTGCAATAACTCAGACAATATCATTGTTTAAAGACACTGACCCTCTGCGTTTTGAATTCTTGTCGTCTGGCTATCAAACCTAGACCATGTGTCAGGAGCTGCTCTCCCTTTCACCAGGGCTGAAAGAGACCTAGAATCTGTGGATGGCAAGCCCCAAAGCTCCATTTACTTCATCCCTTTGCCCTGTAGATGGTGTATCTCATAGAATCTTCGACAATAGAGATGGAAAAGATCTATTAGGGCATCTACTCTCACCTCCCCAGAAAACAGTGCAGGATTGGTCCCTACATTATGTTTTCTAGTGCTTTCTCTAACTTAGTTTTCAATGTCTCGTGTGATGGGGCTTCCACCAGTATTCTTAGGGGAAGCTCTTGTTCAGGGTCTCCTCATCTCATGTATCAGTTACTGCAACACCTTTTCTCTGGCTTTGACAAATGCAATCTTGCCCCACACATACGCAATCAGAATGTCACTGCAAAGATCGTTTTCCTAGCCCATCCTTTTGGTTGTGTCACCCCTCTTTTTGAATCCTTTGCTGGCCTCCCCTTCTGTATTGCACCAAATATAAACGGTTTGTCTTCACTTTCAAGGCCCTTCATGTCCTATCCCCACCCTAACTAACTTCTCATTGACCATTAAGATGTCAACTCCTGCCACCAGTCAGCCCTTGCCCACTTGTTAAATTTTCAAACAAGCACCTTGGTGCTTTCTCCTTGCCTCCCTCACAGTTAAGAGGAGCACCCTGTAAACATCTGCAAAGCTACCTCATTATCCTCCTTCAAACTCTCCTTTTTGTGATGCCTCTGAAAAACCAGACAATGGTGGCTGGCATACAGTGATCACAGCCTGGCACGCTGACCAGCATTGTCTCATTGTTTCCTCCATCGGTCTGCAGAGACGACTCGTGCCTGCCGATACTGGGGAGGGGCACAATGAAAAGGTGGGGGCCACCGCACTCTCCCCACCAGAGTTACCTGCGGGATGGGGGAGAGCTTTGTCCATCTCCTGCTGCTACAACAAAGACATGATGTGTATTGCAAAAAAGCTCCAAGCCTATGGTATCTCAGTGACTCCACATCAGGGCTCTGTGTTCTTAATGTTTGAATGTGGTCCCTGCTCTGGCATTATTATCCACAATTGCACCGATGAAACACAGCCAGGCACCAGCAAGAGGCTGCTCACCTAGACACACAAAAGTGAAGCCAGCCAGGAGTGTCTAATAAGGGATTAATGTAAGGGTATAAAACAAGCAGGAAATCGTGCCCCACTTCCATGCTATCCCCTTTTCCCAAACTAATAACCTTATCAGCCTGCTCTCACTCTGCTTCTGATCCAAGAGCCACACTGGCAGATATTGTGTCTTGTTGATTCTCTGATCTACTTTCACCTGGTTCCTGACTGAGGCATTTACAGAATAAACAAAGTCTGTTCCTTGCTGAGGGATTTTTTTTCCCAGTGTAAGAATAGCTTGGCACCATATGCAGTGAGCTCCAGGGGAGGGGGCGGAAATTGGGACACAGAGACATAAGCAAATCAGACAACATGATTGGATCCGTTTCTTCAGAGAATGGCACATGCTGCCTCCTCCTCCTCTACATTATATGGAGCAAGGAAGCGATTATCAGCTTGTCCTGTGGCTTCTTCATTAAAGGAGCAGCACTTGGGCTCTGCTAAATTACTATCCACAGCACGCCTCCTTCTCCTAAGATGAAGCCCCTTCACTAATCAACCTCAGCTAATGATCTGCAGAAAGAGGTGTATACCCGCCTGTCGTCCCATCAGATGGGCCTCCTGGGTTTTAGCTTGCATTGTTATTGTTTTATGCAGTGTAGTTGTAGCTGTGTTGGTTCCAGGATATTAGAGGACCAAGGTGGCTGAGGTAATGTCTTTTATTGGACCAACTTCTGTTGGTGAGAGAGACAAGTTCTCAAGCTACACAGAGCTCTTTGTCAGGCCTGGGAAATAAAGAAGAGCTCTTTGAGGCTCGAAAGCTTGTCTCTCTCACCAACGGAAGTTGGTTCAATAAACGATATTACTTCACCCACCTTGCCTCTTTGTTATTGTTTATTTGCCAGCATCCTTTCCTTGAATAATAATGTCATAAGCGCCATCCTCTTCATTAATACTCTGACACCTGCATTAACGGACCCAACCTTGCCCAAAGCAATAACTCTGACTTGTCCTCCAGCATTTTACAGTGTGATAATTAAGATAATTAAGAATACTGATTCTTCACTTGCTTAGACCACTGTAAATCAGGAGTAGTTCCAATCAGCTGAGTTGCTCAACTGTAAATGAGCGAGAACCAGGCCCCAACTCCCTAATGAGACCAGAAACTGCTCAGAACTGATTTTAGATACAATAGCTTCAAGGCCAGCTAGACAGCTTTGCTCTTCAGTGCCCATAAAGCACACACACTGGACACACCCATGGTGAAAATCTTGCCTAACCAATCCCGGTCTCCACCTCATGGGCTCTGCATTCCCATCCCAGTCTCTTTGCATGGCCAGCCCCGGTCTCCCATCCAGGCCACCCGTCCAAGTCCCAGTCTTTCCTCAACCTTGGCTTCCCGTGCCAGTTTCCTTGTCCAGCTAGTCCCAGTCTCCCCCTGGGCTCCTTATCCAATCTCAATCTCCCCACTTCCCCCTCCCTCTCCAGACACCTTGTCCCATTCTCCCCAACTCATGTTCCTCATGCAATCTCAGTTATCACCCATCTTTGTCCCAGTCTTCCCCCTCCCTCATACCCCCGCCCCCGCCAGGCTCCTTGTCCAGTCTCTGTCTCACCATCCCCACTCGCTCCAGTTCCTATTCTTGCCCCAGTAATTAAACCTGGACTCTGAACTAGCCCCTCATCTCATGGATTGACCCCTCAACATGAGTTAAGGAGTACTGACAGATGAGTGAAGAAGAAACCTGCAGTATTTCCACTTGTTCTTTAGCTAAGCAAAAAAATCCAGTGTCCAAGGCAGTCAAGGCAGCACTTTCACCAGCACTAAATCTCAACTCCTCAGAAAGGATGGCGGTGTTGCAGCATCGTGAAGTATACCAGTGAGTTGTAGTGAGGGCCCTGCCTGGTGGTTAGCAAGTGAGGCAGATGACATTACTGGTGCACAGCCAGGGTGAAAGTAAGTTGAGTGACTTACCGGTATACTGGGGCCAGCTCTGGCCCCTGGAAGGGGCGGGGTGGCGGGGGTCAGAGCCAGCCCCAGCCCACCATGTAAGGTAAGTGCCCCCCCCTCACTGGGGTAGCAGCAGCAGCCCGGGGCTCCGGGGGCTATTTAAAGGGCCCAGGGCTCCCCTCTTCTACTGCTCCGCCCCTTTAAATAGCTGCCGGAGACCTGGGGAAGCGGGGGTGGGGGTCCAGCAGCTATTTAAAGGACTGGGGCGGCAGAGGCAGCTGGAGACCCCGCTACCCCAGGGCTCCAGGGGCTATTTAAAGGACCCGCAGCTCCCCTGCTTCTACCACCCCGGTTCTTTAAATAGCCCCCAGAGCCCTGGAGTAGTGGCGGTGGGGCTCCGACGGCTATTTAAAGGGCCGGGGCGGTAGAAGCAGGGGAGCCCCGGGCTCTTTAAATAGCTGCCGGCGCCCTGCAGCCGCTACCCCAGGACTCCAGCAGCGGGGCTCCAGAGGCAATTTAAAGGGCCTGGGGCTCCAGCCACTGCTTGGAGCCCCAGGTCCTTTAAATTGCCCCCTGGGGAAGCCGGGCTGCCCCAGTACGGTGCACCGGCTCTTGCCAGTACACCGTACTGGGGCGTACCGGCTTACTTTCACCTCTGTGCACAGCCAACATGGGATGGGACGAGATGGGCTGAATTACAGTGTGTGCATATACAGATACACATGATGGTATGTGACTGGTTAGCTATAATTGAATTTTGTATAATTTCTCATAGGCAAAATGTATTCAATAACTGCACTCATGAAATGTAAAGAGCTCAGTGACTACAGGGCACCAAAGACATTTCCCAAAGTATTTGAATGGGAATTAGTGAGACAGTTCTCCGTAGGCACAAGTTCTTAGGGGCATTTTGTCAAAACACATTTCATTGCTGCTGCAGGACAACTGCTAATAGAGAATGTTCTTATTAATGTACTTATTATGCCTCATGCAGTACCATGTATTTATTATGGGCCCAATGCTGAATGTTGTGAGTGACTGTTTTCAGGGAATTAGAATGGAATAGAATAGAATGGAAACTGTTATCATTTCACATTTACTACAGCTACTTGCAACCAGCACCCCAGTCTGTCTGTATAGAGCTTTTCAGGTGCAAGGATCCCAAAGTAGTTCACAAGTTATATATGACAGGTTTCAGAGTAACAGCCGTGTTAGTCTGTATGTGCAAAAAGAAAAGGAGTACTTGTGGCACCTTAGAGACTAACCAATTTATTTGAGCATAAGCTTTCGTGAGCTACAGCTCACTTCATCGGATGCAACATACAATCTTTGGACCATCCACACCACGTCTGTGGTGCAGCCGGCTCTGTGGCAGCAGCCAGGTGGACGATGAGAGCACAGTCCACTGCACAACCATGTGAAGAGGGGAGATTTTGGACAAGGACACTACAGCAGCCCCCTGCATTTATAAAAAATGCTCTGGGATGTTCATGTCCATGCAGAGCATATGTGAGCTCAGGTTTTAAGGATTTACCTGTTCACTGAATGAGGCAGGGGACCTGAGGAAAAAAAGTAATACATGACCATGTAATTAATGACTGTCATAATGCACATGGGGGTTGAACCAAGGTTGCACAGACAACCTTAATTCAGGCATTTCCTAACTTCAGAGTGCTTGATTTTGCAACCTCAATAGTGTACTTTCAATGTAACAGGTGTAGCGGGTTAATTTGATTATTATTATTGATGTTTATTTTATTGCGACAAACCCTAAGAAGTGCTGAGCACCCTCTCAGCATTTACTCTGTTCTTAATCATTAATAATAAAGATGGAAGTTAGTTTGGTTTAATATAGCTAGGGGTCTATGCCTAAATAAACCATCATTTGCTTTAAGACAAATCTGACAGCTTGTGACTGGACAGAATATAAAGCATCTTCCCAGTTGTTTATGGGACCAGTCCTGCAAGGTGCGGTGCTCACTCACCTCCCATTGTCTTCAGACTCTGTTCTGTACCTTGTAGGGGGTGCTCAGCACTTTGCAGGATGAGGTCCTTTGCAAATCAGTCAACCTGTCTCTTGCAAAGCTAAGATGCAGCAGGGCAGAAAGTATATCTCCATTCACTGAGCAGCGTTTGGAAATATCTCGTTATACTGAAATCTAAAAAGAAAAGGAGTACTTGTGGCACCTTAGAGACTAACCAATTTACTGCTCAAATAAATTGATTAGTCTCTAAGGTGCCACAAGTACTCCTTTTCTTTTTGCGAATACAGACTAACACGGCTGTTACTCTGAAAACTGAAATCTAAATAGAGTTTTCATTTAACATTTTGAACAGACAAGAGGAATCTCCATAAACATGTTTGCCAAAGAGCCAATTAAACAGTGATGCATGAAAGGTGACAGACTGCCAGAGGTGATGAGAGCTGAAGTCTTTGGCAGACTGGAAATATGACTCAATTGAATCTATGAAATTGTCAATACAGCATAAATGTGCATGCCGGTCTGTAATGTTATAACAGGAGTAATCAGAGGGGAGATCATTTTGTGCTGTGTTTCTGTGCGTTTGCAGAACTGGACTCTGTTCTGTATCCACTATCTGTAATTAATGGCAAAACTCCCTTTAAACTCAATGAGAACAGGGTCAAGCTTTTATGTGCATTAATGAATGCTGCATTTGTAAAGAGTTTTACATCCTGGAATCTTAAAGCAATTTGCAAACACGGCTGCCAATTGTTCTGATCGGGGTGTGAAAGATGTTGCCTTACCTGCTGATTTTCTCATGTGATAAGCACCACAACAATAGGCACGGGAACTAGAGGTGTGAGGGATGCTTCAGTACCCCCTGTCTCTGCGCCCAGCCCCATAAGCAAGGGCCTGGCTCCTGGGTCCACGCCCGGGCTCTGCTCCTGGCTCTGCACACGGGGGCCCGGCTCCTGGCCCCACTCCTGGGGCTCCCCTGCCGCCAGCTCTGCACCTGGGGGTCCCGACTGCCGGCCCTAGCCTCGGCCCCCTTACCCCTGTCTAGGTCCCCTCCTCCCAGAGACACAGCCCTGCTCCCAGCCCCAGCTCGGGGAATGGTGGGCACGGGAGAGGGGCTGGCTTTTCAGCTCCACTATTAAAAATGTTCCAGCACCACTGACCACAACTTCCACTGAGGTCAATGGGAACTGTAGGTGCTCAGGATCTTGGCCCCATCTAGTTCCCTCCTCAACTATGACCATGTGTTTAAGTGTTTGCAGGATCAGGGCCTTGAAGTTTTGCAGGGCTTTAGCACTGTTCAAGAACATAGATCTTGTCTACACTATTTAGGTGGGATCTACAAATGTATTCAAATCAATGGACGTTAGGAGCCTAAATACCTTTTCGGATCTGGGCCTTTCCTACAAATGTAATTGCAGGGACACTGGTCCCCAAACACAAGAGGTTTACACCCATGCTCTATACCAGGGTTTGCTCTAGTAGAGCTACATCAGTGTAGCGCCACCGGACGCTAAAATCCCAATGAAGACATGCCAGAAGCAAAGCCTGGTCTTTTCCTATTGACAATGAAAGACAGTGTCAGGCACTCCTGTGTTGTAAAAGGGTCTTGGCAACACAGTGACTTTTCCTATGTAAATATGACCAAGGGCTTCTTAAAATATGCATCTTGTTCCCTTGAATGTGCTTTTGGATTCATGGATTGCTCTGAGCTTTGTGAGGCAGATTTGTGGCAGGCTCTTCGCAGGTTTCAGCCTCCACACCTTTAACTATGCGCAGAAAACAGCACTGCTTGGGTAGTATTCGGAAATATAGGCCTCTCAAGATGTATTTTGCCAAAACTTTTACACCAAAATCCTGTTCTGTATACTTACATACTTAATTATCCATGTTAAACAAGGCAAACAGTGGCTTATCTTCCATTGTGTTATACAAATGTCCCTTAGCAATTTGTAGCAATTACACTAAAGAGCCCTCTGGAAGCTGGCAGTAGATGTGCTTTCCTTCTGCTTGTGAAATTTAATTTCTCACTTGTCATCACGCATTGTTTTTGCTCATTCCCCAGCTGCCCCCCTCTGACACCTCAGCTCATCTGCCTGCCCCTAAGGGAACGGATCTTTGGTACCAGGCTAGCCCTGTGCTTGCTGCATCCCACGCTCTTAAGTGTTGGCTAATTGTGCCCTTGTTTGGGACAATGGCTAATCAACTGTTTGAGATGTGCCGTCTCCAGCAGGAACCAGAGGCTCTTCCCTGCTGGAGTTTAGGATGGGTAATGAGGGGGTGGGATAGATAGGCCAGGAGGAGCTGAGAAGGGTTTCAAATTGAGTGGTTCCTTGTTTGTTGTTGGGAGGGAGGGGGAGAGAGAATTGGAGGCAGGTCACTGGACAGGGGATAAAACCTCCTGAGCCCTGAGCTGAGCAGAGCTTTACACCAGGGCCAGTGGGAAGGCAGTAGAAACAGCTCACAAACTGGCAGGAGGAGGAGGTGGCAGCCATACATCCTGGTGGGCTGATTGCAGGTGCAGAGGTACCCTGGTGGCTAAAAGAATCGGGAGGGAGCCTGGTCTGAGCTGCTAGGGGGTGCCCTAAGCGACTGGGGAGTTCAGAGCACGTGGACTAACCAAGTGACAGGCTAGGGGGGTCTCCAGTCTGAGCCCTGTGAAGGAGGGGGGCGAAAGGCAGGAACGCCGAAGGTGTCTGTGCCATGGAGAGGGGGCCATTGTGTGTCCTGGTGCTGCTGCTGACTCTGGGGGGCACCTCTGGGCAGGATGGAGAGTACTGCCATGGCTGGGCGGACAGCTCACAGCTCGGGCACAGGGGCTTTCGGTGCCCGGAGCACTATGACAGCCCAGAGGCTACTCTGTGCTGCGGCAACTGCAACCTGCGCTACTGCTGCTCAACCAGAGAGGCCCGGCTGGACCAAGGCTTGTGTCCTAGTGACCATCACCAGACCAGTCCCAAGCCTCCATCAGGTAACAGGCTCCTTCTGCACCTGCAGGATAGGGGGTGGACTTCATCAGAGCCCTAGGTTCTGCTGTGCACTGTAGGGGGCTGGGGTGATTTTAGATCCATCACCCCAAAACTCTCCCTTTACAGTTCCACATCTTACCCAACCAGCCCATGCCTCCCTCTACAGTTCCACATCTAATCCCCCCATTCACCACCTTCAAAGCTCCAGCTGCTCAACTCAAGCCTGCTCCCCCTTTAGAGCTCTAGACATCTTGACCCACAGTGGGACCCTGTTTAAAGGGGAGTGAGTAAAGAAGAGTATTTCTGGGCTCCCCTCCCCTATTGTTTTAAAATGGAAGTCTAGTTCCCTTGTAGAATGCAAAGTGGCCCATAGCTGGTATTGGCAGAAAACTGCCTGGGCATTAGGCTATGCTAATTAAGGGCTGGTCCATTCACGGAATTATTCCTGGTTAACTGCTCCTGACTAACTCTAAACTCTGTGTGTGGGCATGCTTATTCTGGAATGAGTGCCTTGTTTCTGTTCAGATTAACCCAGACTCCCTGGAATCATTCAGGAATAGCCATTGCACTTTAAATTCAGACCATGCTTTAATCAGAAACACCTTCCAACTGCAGACAAGCCCTAAGGTACTGTCGGGGAAGGAGAAGGGAAATGGGTGATCTATCAGCAGAGCTGAGTGTGTTGTAACCAGGATGCCTTAGACTAAATTCTAGTGATGCAGGCCAGAGCCAATGGATGATGTGGGGTGGAAACCAGGCTTCAGCTGAGGTTCTTCTTATTTAGCATTTGGGGGCTTAATGTAAATGCAAAGGACTGATCAGGCACCATTGAGCCACAGCTCTAGGATTTATGTTCCAAGGTGAAGAAAGCATAATGCGGGCTGCTGTGACTGCTAATGTGCTGGGTGCTCAGAGGCCTCTGGTTCCTTACAAGTTTCCTAAAATGGTGAATTTTGGGTTTGTAAAAATTGGGATTGCAAGATCTAGAGCTGCTTAGCGACCATATCTAAACTCCTGTCCTGTAAAGGTAGATTCTACATGGCATTCATCACTAATTCTATAAAGTAAACAAGTTATGGGCTCAATTCTCTGGTCCTTTGCATCTTGTATTGTCACTTATACCTGAAAACAATAGGTGTGAAATGCTACCAGATCAGAATACTAGTCTCAAAAGCACTCTGCATAGGTGTAAATGACTATCATAATTTGGAAAGGTAATGGCGCCCCCTCTAACCGTCTACCTGGGCTTAGGCCAAGACTTCATTCTAGTTTCTCATTGGCAAGAGTCCATCTTGGTCCTGCTATTCATTTGGAGAGTTAATGGGTAGGGTGCAAGACTTTGTGGTGATGCTTTAAAGATTTAGTGAAACTGCTCGGTATGAGACATGATATAGCTAGGGAAACATCTGTAAATGATGACCTTAGTAAATACTAAATGACTGACTTATCTCTCTGTATTCTCCATTTCCAGTGCCCATGTACTTACCTTTCCTCCTTGTTGGGTCCATATTTGTGGCTTTCGTTGTCATTGGGGCCTTCATTGGTATTTGCTGCGGTAGATGCCTGAAATCCCAGGATGAAGAGCAGCAACATGGGCCTGCACCAATCCAGAGTCGGCTGCTGGAAGCTGCTGCTCCTCCTTGGTTCTCCAGTTCCAGCTCCAGTTCAGCCACCAGATGCTCCTTGGGTAGTCTTCCTCAGACCAGTAACATCTGCCTGAGCATGGATCCACCTTTTCCCATCATAGGTTCCTCTCAAGGAGCCCAGTTCTTGCCTCCTACATTAACCAATGGACCCCTTTTGCAGCCCGCACGTACTAATTACGGAATACCAACTGATCATACTATCATAACTCCAGCATCTTTCCTTAATAGAGCAGTCTATGGACAAACTTCTTACTATAATTTTCCTGTAAGTGCCATGCATGGTGACCAAACAATGTACTCAGGCGTTCATGTCTAAGATGACCTGTAACTGCAGAACTCCATATTGTAAAAATGTAGGGTGCTTTTTGGACAAAGTTAACAAACAGGAAGTAATACAAACTTCTGAAATCATTAGCATGTGTGAAATGAGAATCCTGTCTTTATATCTATTTGGAAAAAATAGGTCTCATTTTAATTGTTTAACCAGTTAATTTAGTATGTACTGTACTACCTTGGGGCTCAGGTTCAGTCTCCATGGTTCATTCATTTCTTGGCATGTTTTCTCATGGCAGGGCTAATCTTGGTGGGGGTTTTAATTGTGGACAGCTGCCCACTGGGGACTGGAGCAATATTGCCATACTCCTTCCCATAGGCAGTGAACAGCTAGCAGATCTTGGCACTCCTGGTCAGTTACTAACTTAGGTTAAATTTGAACCCAGCTACCTAGAGGTTTTTCTTGCCCATTACCAAATGCCTTAGCCATTCCGCAATCTTGACAAGACTAATTTTGCATTATATTTTAAATGGCTTGTAGAGTACTTTCCCTGCTTAAAAACTAGTGGTTTTATCTTAAAGGGACATTGTCAAACCATGTCTTTGTCTGAATTTTTATCTACATCTGACTGTTATAAAACAAGCTTATTCTAAGCAAAAGGGATCAGAAGGGAGAATGGAAAGTCTTGTTTTTCTCTCTTACTGTGACTATACTATGCATTTATTAGCATCACACATAGTCAGTTTCACTGTTGTTTGTGTGGGCCCATACTGACAGGGAACAAAATAACATTCAGAAAATGTGAATGACTGTAAAAGCAAAAGTTGGCAGAGGGACTAGGGGGCAGGTGGAGTATCTGAAAGTACTTTTTACCTTTTTTCCCCCCAAATTGACTGGATGTCAAGTTGATGGTGACTCTAAGACTGAACATGCTGCTGACGAGGTGTCAGTTAAGTCCTGCTACAGG
The DNA here is from genome assembly GCF_965152275.1 of Natator depressus. NCBI lineage: Eukaryota > Metazoa > Chordata > Testudines > Cheloniidae > Natator > Natator depressus. Next base: position 79,487,832 of record NC_134242.1, on the reverse strand, counting down.
AGCAGCTTTTAGGCCAAAACTTTTTGTAAAATGTACTTTGTGCCTGTGCAGATTACTGGAGAAAATAACTTTGCGATGGTGTATTTGTTGCTCCCTGTCTTGTAATGGTTTAGTGTAGCTCTCGCTATGCAACATCTACAAAAAGAGACCTGCTAACTGATTATAAGACATTATGAAAAGGCTTTTTTATAACTGGGTGGGGAAAAGGAGTGAAACGTGGCGAGAACCTCCACCTGTATAACACTACTTCCTTTTTCTTTAGCTTCTAGTAGAGAAGAAAATCCTATCTATTTTGACCTAAAACACTGTTTACACTCTCAACAAGGAATTATCTTCAGATGTGCATTGCCTAATTGCAGCCATCCTTCACAGCAGGAGTTAACAGCAGGATGCTGATATGAAGAGGTTGACAAAATATGGTGATCCCGGCTGCTGGAGTGTCGAACACTTCCTTTGGTCAAAGAAACCGGAGAGTAATTACACCAGAGGCACATTAAAATAACTCCACAGACATTGCCAGTAGAAGCAGGTGCCAAGGATTAAAGTTGTGTGTGTAAAAGAACAAGAACTTAATCTTCAGCTGATTGGTCAGGATCTTAAAATCTGCATAATAAAGAGGCTTTGATGACTTCCCTGGGAAGCAGATGGGGCTAAATAATCTATTCTGTAAACATAAAATCCATCAGAATATTTGTATTCTTATTGTACTGATGTGGAGGCATCTCACATCTAATGCTATTGTGTAATGTGTCCAATCATATAGATGCTAAAAAGGGCACACATTTCTTAGTATCCTGGCTTGTAGTGGGGGAAGCAATGCACCCTGGTAAAATAATAGGCTCAATTTTCTGCTCATTTGCACTGGTGTAAATCAAGAGTATTCCCATTAAAATTAATGGATTTACAGTAGTGTAAGAGAAGGGGAAATTGGTCCCAATATATCAAAGTTTGCTGTCAGGGATGTAACTTTGGGCCAATCTGTGTGCTGCACAGGGAAAGAAGTAATACATATTTACATGACATGAAGCATTTTGAATTTATTCAAAATTAGTTATCTGATTTTTTTTTTTTAAGTGAGGATGAAGACGGGAGACCACCAATGTAAAGTACCGACCAAAGCTTAACTGCGCTGAGGGAGACTGAGCCTAGTTTGTCATGTCACTCAATGCCCTGTCACTGAAAGTAATTGAGGACCTATTTGTACTATGGATTGGATTTCACAGCACCCAGAGCTGGTGTGATAAGAATGGTAACAGGTAGCTGTGCATTTGCTTTAACTAAATGCCTATTTTTAGAGGAACTGTTGTCTAAGGTCCCACATTTTGGTGAATTTCATGTCCTTTTTCTTAATAAAAAGATCAGATAAGGACTAACACCCATGAGGACAGAACCTAAATCCAGTTATTTATGGAGTATTTCTGCCCTGTTCCTTCCTGTTTAGAGATACAAAGGTACGTTGCAATGAAAATGGATGTTACAGCTCTAGTTTTAGGGTCCAGATCCATTTTGTGAAGTGTTAACAGAATGCATAGCTTACAGGGGTGTTAAACAGCACCTTCTTGGCAGCAAGCATTGCTACCAGTCACTGCAAGGGAGCATAGATTGTATTTACCTTTCTAATTTGATCAAGTGTGTACATGCCAGACATTTGTTTTAAGCTGGTGATATTATATACCCTGCCTCCTCCGATTATAACTTAATTTTAGTCAATTAGTATTGCTAACCCTCAAGCATTTAAAAATATGAGTCAGTCCCATCACAAGATCGATTTAAAGATCATGAGACTTTAAAAAAAATAAAGTGGGTTCTCTATTTGCCTGCCGACTCTTGAGCTTTTAGGGTACGGGTGGTTCATGTTTTCAAGATTTAGTTCAAAAAGCACGAGGGCTAGACATTGTTTCTTTTTACTGAAAGCTGAGATTCCACTGTGATCACTTGACTCCAGAAACTGAGGCTTTAAGAAAAACAATGAATATTGGAAGATGTACAACACAGGTGTATGTTCTCAATTATAATATTGCCCTGAAACAACAAACCTTGTTTCTGAAGGCAGTTCCCAATAGCAAATGATCTCTCTAAGAAGAGAGGGACAAGAGTCTTGGATGATTTGATTTCTGTTCCTAGCTCTGCCACAAACTTGGTCAAGTTTTTCATTTGCAAAGTGAGGATAGTCCCTCCTTCAAAGGTCTGGGATGAGGCTTCATGCACTAATATTCATGAAGTGCTTTGCCATCACTGGGATGAGTCCTGGGAGTGCAACCTACAGTAGAATTTATTAAAAAAATTAAGTAAATGTCTTATTTTTTCACTATCAACTTAAAAATTTTGCTGCTGTATTTTCCCCCGCAAGTTTGCTTCTGCAGTTTCATAACTTTCACATATTTCCAGGACATCCTTTGTGTTAACAAGTTTGAGGTCAGTCTGGACATGAGAACGAAAGAGACTAAAAATGAAAGAGCCTTTGAAGACACTGGAAACTAACGGAAACCAAAGTTCGCCACACTTTCAGAGACACAGAAAAGATTTAACAGCAGTTTTTTGGTCTTTGGAGGCTGGAAAAAATCAAAGCATGCAGGGAAGCCAAGAAAGCAAAACAAATGCTGATCCAAGTGTGGACACGCAAAAGTGATTTAAATTGTACGTCAACACTATTTAGGTTGACTTAATGTTGTAGCATGGACTTGCCCTTAGTATTTGTTATGTATAAATCACTTTGCAAACATTACCTAATTAATCCTCATTTAGGATTACCAAGGCAGCAGGTAAGTGTCACTATCAGTTTCACAGATAGGGAAACTGAGGCACGGAGCATCAAAGTGATTTACCCAAGAATACACAAATAATCACTGTTGGAGCTGGGATTAGAAGTCAGGAGTGTCTGACTCCTGACTACAATGCTTCCTCCATAATGATGGGGTATCATTATTTCTACATTATGGAGCCTATGTCGATGCAGAATGAGGTTTTCTGTCAGCGTAGGAATACTGCCTCTCTGAATAATGTCAGCTACATTGATAGCAGCGCTCTTCCATTGACATAGCGGCATCTACCCTGGGGATTTTGGCATAGCTAGGTTAGTCATAGTTGTGGTTGTCTCACTCCCCTGACCAATGCAGAGATACCAATATAACTTTTTAAGGTTAGACCAAGTCTTATAGACATCTAATGCGACTCCAGTGTTCAGTGTCATTTACTAGTACCAAGCAGAAAATGCTAGGAAGAGGAAAGATGATAACCAAATAGGAAGGAAAAAATAGATAACAAGCAGAAAATAAAATGCTTTGTACGTTCTTGAAAAGGCCCCATGAATAGTAATCAGCCGGACACATATTTGTTGGTCAGCATAGTTAGCGCAACACAGCAGAGGCAAATGCTTGGTTTGAACAAATTGATCGCTTCTAATAGTTCTATTTAAAAAATTATGCCCCAGGAGAGAGAACAAGGGAAGCAAATGTCATTTCTTTCTCTCCGAAGACTGAGGAGATGCAGTGGTGCTGGAACTAGGGGTGCTGGAGGTGCTGCCATAACAACAACAATATAGATATGGTTTCCATCATCTGCACCCCCACTATAAAAATTGTTCCAGCCCCCTGAGGAGATGTATTTTCCAAGAGACAAGGCGGGCAGGATAATATCTTTTATTGGATTAGCTTCTGTTGGTGAAAGAGACAAGCTTTTGGAGGTACCCTGAGAGCTCTTCGGGTCCAGGAAAGGGACTCAGAGTGTAAGTCTACACTGCAATAAAAAACCCATGGCAACGAGTCGCAGAGCCCAGGTCAGCTGACTCAAGTGCATGGTGCTTGGGATGTGGGGCTATAAAATTGCAGTATAGCTGCACTACAAACCAGTCTGCGCTACACTACAAACCAGTATCTGTATAACGACGTCGCTCATGGGGTGTGAAAAATCCATACCCTTGAGCGACGTAGTTATACCAACCTAACCCCACCGTGTATACAGCGCTGTCGGTGGGAGAGCTTCTCCTGTCGACATAACTACTGCATCTTGGGGAGGTGGATTAACTACACAGCCGGTAAAGCTCTCTCCCATTGGCACAGAGTGTCTTCATTAAAGCACTACAGCAGCATAGCCTGGGGCAGGTGCACCAATGCAGCATTTTAAGTGTAGACTTGCCCTTGGCCTGGAGCCCAGGCTTTGAAACCCTTTAGGGTCCAGGCAGAGCCTGAATGGCTACACTACAGTTTTATAGCCCCACAGCCTGTGAGCCCAAGTCAGCTGACCTAGCCCAGCTGCAGCCACCCCTGTGGACTTTTATTGCAGTGTAAACATACCCACTGTGTGGAACAGATTGTTTAGCATGAGCAGTTAACACATATGCTAAGGGACCATTCAAGGTGAAGTGCCCATTAACACCTCTGCAGTGATGGGGGGGGGACAAAAGAACCTGCTTCAATATAGAAAATAAAACCTCTCTTACCACACACCCCTAGTTGTCATCTATCATGCCACACTGGAATCCATATGGGGTATCATTAAACAATTGCAACCCATACTTGAAAGAAATCTTTCCCAAACCCCCTCTTCTGGCCTTCAAACAACATCCCAAACTCACCAAGCTCATCATCTGAAGCAAACTCCCCACAGATCAGGACCCACCAACTCAAAGCAGCACCAGGCCCTGCCATAACAACAGATGCAAAACTTGCAGACATAGCTCCATTGCTACAATGATCAGCACCCCCCCAACACACCTTTCATGATCCATGAGTCATACACATGCCTATCACGACATGTGGTGTGCTACGTGCTCCAATAACAACTATGTGGGTGAAACCAGACAATCACTACGCTCTCGAATGAAGTCGCACAGAAAAATTATAAAAGACAAAAACACCGTAGCACTCTTGGGTGAACACTTTTCACAAAAGATCACTCCATATCTGACCTTTCAGTCCTCATCCTCAAAGGAAACCTGCACATCACCTTCAAAAGATGAGCCTGAGCTTAAATTCATAACTTTGCTAGACACTAAAAGTAATGGTCTTAATAAAGACACTGGATGGCTTTATTACAACATTCTATAACCACTAGTCCCTCCACCCACCCCCACTTTGGCCTATGACTGCAAGAGTGTTAACCAGCCACTTCACCTTAAATTGTCCCATAGAATATGTGTTAACTATTTATGCTAAACAATCTGTTTCACAGTGTAATTAGCTGTGACTCTACTTTCCCCAGACCTGAAGAAAAGCTTTCTGGAGCTCAGAAGCTTGCCTCTTTCACTAACAGGAGTTGGTCCAATAAAAGATATTACCTCACCCACCTTGTCTCGCTAATACCCTGGGATCAACACTGATACCACAACATTTTCCTAGAGACAATTTACTTTTAAAAATCCTCCACCAAGCAGCCTTCTAAACTGTGGCATGGTTCTGTGACCCAAATAGCATTTGCATTAAAAATGGATCAAATCATGAGGCTTGGAGAAAGAAACATAAGTGTCTTTTGTGGAGATTCCACCCCTTACTAATTTTGGAAGTCTTGCTGTTCGGCTTAGCATATCCTTAGAAAGCTGGGATATCTAATTGTCTATTTGCCACCTATGGCACCAAAGTGCTTTCTATTGTTTGACTAATGATAACTCCACCCCTTCCCCCAAATTCTAGTTTAGAATCAATTTAGGGTATGTCTACACTTACATTTTATCGCACTCTAACTTGCTGGCTCAGGGGGGTGAAAACGCAGCAAGTCTGAGCGCTTTAAAGGGCTAGTATGGACTGGCTCCGAGCACTGGGAGCAGCGCTCCCAGTGCTCAGAGCTAATCCCCTTGTGGAGGTGGATTACCAGGAGCGCTAGGAGATCTCTCTCCCAGCGCTCGTGCACGAACACTCTCACACTTCAAAGCCCTTTGAAGTTTCCAGTGTAGACATACTCTTAGGTAGAATCCCTACATTTAAGTATAGGCCTTGTCTACACACACAATTGCACTGCTTTAGTTAAACCAGCTTAGTTAAACTGGTGCAACCCCCTGTGTGGACATTTATTTCAGTTGAAGAGGCTTATTTTGATTTATCTAAACTGACAGAAGATAAAGAACGATAAGCCTGGGTTAAACCAAAATAAGAGTGTCCACTTGCTTGTCTACACTTGAATGTTACACTTCAGTGTAGACACTACCTATGCTAACAGGACGGGGTTTGACAATCAGCACAGAGTAATCCACCTCTCTCAGGCCTCACTCAGTGGTGTGGATTTTTCACTCCCCTGAGCGATGTAGCTGGGTTGACCTAACTTTTTAGCGTAGACCAAGCCTCAGCTTTTTGCACCAGTTTCACTAAATTGGTTTAAAAATAAACCATTATCTTAAACCAGTGCAATTCTGTGTGGGGCCAAGTAAATCCATAGTGTATAACTAACTCATTCCTTTTGTGTATTCGATCATGGTACAGAAACAATGCAGGGCACTAACCAATCAATTCTTTATTAATAAAACCTATAATAATATTAACGTTCACTTTCATTCCTATAATCCAAAGGTTTCACAATGCTTCCAAACCCCACAACCCCCTTGTGCGGGAGGTAAATATTATCAACATTTTGCAGCTGGAGAAACTGAGTCCCAGAGAGGTTAAGTAACTCTCCCAAGACCACACAGGATGTCAGTGGCAGAACTGGGGAGAGAAACCAGGAGTCCTGGCTCCATATTCTAAACACTAGAGAGCACCCTCCTTATTGGTATAAACAGTATAATAAATTCCACTTGCTATAAACAGCTATTGGTATCTGCCTAGTATTAAGTTGTTTGCATTTTACTTTTTTTTTAAATTTTTTTTGACAGCTTCACTTTTATTCATCATTACTACAATTCTTTACATGTCACACAGTAAAGCGGCAGAGCTGAATGCTGCTGATGCCATATCTGTCTTTTCATGTTGACATTCAGTGTTTCAAAGGGGTACCATCTGCACCAATTTGCCTTAATCAAGTTGGTTCAAACATCAGCTGAAATGAGACATCTCCCTTATTTTCCAGGGACAGCTGCCTTGATTCACTTTTCATCAGCGCCTGGTTTTCTGGCAAAGGGTCAAAGGCCATCAGAGTGGGAAAGCTCATCAGCACTGCAGACTTTTATCCACTCTGAACCAAGCGGTAACAATACATAGTCTGTGCCCACAGACAACATGGCACCTGGCACAGGTGCCGGCTTTTCCCTTTGCCTGGGGGTGCTCAACCCTTGCTCGGCCCCAGGCCCCACCCCCACTCCACTCCTTCGCCCAAACCCCCACCCCACCTTTTCCCCTCCCAGTTCCGTCCCCTCCCCCGAGAGTACCCCATCCCCACTCCTTCCCCCTCCCTCCCAGCACCTCCTGCCCGCTGCGGAACAGCTAATTGTAGCAGGCAGGAGGCCCTGGGAGGGAGGGGAGAGCTGGCTGCCAGTGGGTGCTAAGCACCCATTAATTTTTTTCCAGGTGTGCTCCAGCCCTAGAACACCCACGGAGTCGGCACCTATGGCACCTGGTTCCTAAGGCCCTTTCTGAAATACAGCAGACCTGGTTACAATATAGTTAAAAGCTGTCGTGTAAATCAGACTCAGCCACATCTTTTTAATGCTGTGTAGGTCCCATCTACACCACAACTTTTAACTGTGTTGCAACCAGGTCACCTAACTTGGTTATAGTAGTATGACAGATGGCTCCTAAACAAGGCCTATTTTACACTAGAAAAGGTTTGCCAGCATAACTGTGCTGGCACCCCCTCCTAGTGCCGATGCAGCTTATACTGGCAAAAGAGTGTAGCTTGCACTGGTTCCCAGAGCAAAATAAAATATACCAGCAAATGGACTTTTATGCTGGTATAATTGCATGAAGGCTAGGGTGTTTGACAGTATCGGAGCGTCATACAAAAAAAACCCCCATACTCCTAACCAACATTACTATACCAGCAAAAGTGTCTACTGTAGACCTGGTGCATGTGGGAGTACCATAGGTTAACACCGCTCATGAACAGGGCAAATGTCAGGTTGTATCAGGTTCTCACACTACCCTTCTGCTGAAGGTCATCATCTAACCATGCCTCTGTAACTGGGTTAGGCAGTGTTCTTGCCTCCTATGTGTCTGTGCAGAAGTACATCCCAAAGGGTTTGCCCCATGTGAAAAATACCCCCAGCCCTCTGACCTCAAAGCACTATGGGATAGCTGCCCAGTTTTCACCAGAATACACTGATGCAAACACAGGCATGGACCGGCTGACATGGCCAGGAACCCTGCTGCTCTGGGTAGGTGCTGGATTCTGCTGGCTGTGGCCATGCATCAGAGAACGGTTACAATGGACATGGCTCTATCTGTAGTACAAATAGGGCTAGACAGAGACTGCAAGCTGAGCTAATGGAGTGAGTTTCCACGAAAATAAATGGGACTCCATAGGCTGAAGACTGATGCCGATGTACTGATATGGGATTCGTTGGGATAGACGGATAAGGATCAGAACCCAGGTCGAAGGCTCTCTCACTATCATTTCAATTGCTGATTATTTCGGAGCACAGACACCACACCCATCTCTTCCTCCACAACTGTTCAGGTCTCCACTGCCTGAATAGAAATGTCTCAGCCTGAAGCAGCTGTACACAGAGATAATGATGCTGCATTTTACTAAGCCAGGTTTTTATTTTGTCAGATGCCATCAAAATGTTGGTATTTAAAGTATTTGAAAGGAATGGATTTATCTGCCACTCAAATGCTAAAGCCCAGAAATGCAGGGGTCCATGTTTATTATTATTTCTATTGCTGTAAGCTCTAGGAGCCCCAGTCATGGACCGAAACCTGTTTATGCTAGGTTCTGTACAAACCCAGAACAAAACAATGGTCTGTGCCCCAAGGAGCTTATGCTCTCTTTGCCTGTATGGATCTGACAGTGCACTTAATCCAAGAGGTTTTCTCTCAGGCCACCTGATAGATTAACAATGTTTGAGGGCATGGGCTAAACTCCATCTGATGTGGCTGATAATTCCAGTTCCTTTGTACTTCATCTTTAGGTATCTGGGGAACACTGTTGGTGAGATAGCACCAGGATCCAATATTCATCTCATGGACATGCCACTATAGCTGGAGATAATTGTTTCAGCCTAGAGAGGGGTCTTCTGACCCAAATGCATCCCAAGTTTTGAAGAAGTTTGGATCCAGATCTGAACTTCACAAATAGCCCTTGGATTGTGTGCTGTCATGTAACTGTCACACCTGGGGCTCTCTACACGGCACTGTGCCAGGTTGGACATTCACTTAGCAGCCCCTCACAGCCAGAGTTCACTCCGTGGTGCCCGCTACCCATTTCTCTCCTCTGCAGGGCCCCTGAATAACTCACCATCCACAGGCAATTAAAACATTCCCCTCCTGGGGTCCTATTTATTCAGTCCTTACATCCAGGTGCCAACCCCAGTTCAGTTGCTCTCTCCCTTTAGGCAGGGAATCTCCAGCCCCTCTTCCCATTTCAAAGTCTCTCAGGCCTTACCTGGCTGGAGCTCAGCCGTATGCCTTCCAGGCCCCCAACCCCTTCTCCCACTTAGAGTCTCTAGTAGGAACTGGGCCCAGTACTCCCAGGCTTTACCTGGACAAAACTCAACACGCTCCCTGCTTCATTGCAACCTCCTGCAGCTCTTTATAGGGGAAGCGGTCTGCTCTGTCCCTGGCGTGGCTCATTCTGAATCACAGTTGGCAAGCCCCAGTCTTTCAGCTGTGACCACCCTGTTACATTCCCCTTTAATCTCAAAACTCTGCTGTTTGCAGACATGCCAGCAGCTGTTTTGTAATCTGTTCAATACAGACTGTCACACAAGAGACTGGGACACTACTTGCTCTGTAATGGAGACTTTACTTTTGTTCTTTCATGTTTTGCTGGTCTCAATCTATAATGCAAGCCATTCAGAGTGAAACTATATGGTTGCTACTTGTATATGGGGGAAAAAACAGCTCCTCTCTCTACAATTGGCTACCTCCCTTCCCCCAATAAAAAAACATCTCTGGTGCTCAAGCCCATCTCCAACTTGCAATGGACTTTATGACATATGCCATGCTCATCTTTTAAGCTTTTCTTTCCATCCCCCTCATCTCCTTAATATAAACAGCGCCTTCTAATCAGGATTCCAAGCAGGCTATTACATAAAGAGCCTGCATGATAAGCTTCCATTGGAAGAGCCTAAGATTCTTTGCATATGCTGCTGCCCTAACCATTGAGAAAATTAATCCAAAATCTTTGCAGTGCCCACTTCTGTGATCCTATCACACTTGGGGCTCAGAGTTAAATTAAGATAAAGGAAAGACAGATTTAGAAACAAATTCATGTTGTTTTCGTCAAAATCTCTTTGCCTCACAGACCTAGAATGAGCCTGCTGGATGGGGTGTTTTTTGGTGGGGTTTTGTGCCTCTTTAAAAAAATGTGTAGATAAAAGTAAAGACATTTCTCCTAAGGTTTCATGGATAATTTTCAATTAACTGCATTAAAGAAGGTTTTCTTAATTTCCCTGGGTTGTTCGCTCACATTCTCTGGCTATCAGATTAATCTTTCCCCTGAAGATATAATTTTCATGTCTGCTACACAAGTGCAACACTGAAAAGAAAGAGAGAGAGAGAGCGAGCTGAGAGAGCAATGCATGGAAGAATATGCACCAGAGCATTAGAATAATGACAGCAGAATTGCAAAGACTTTTTTTTTTTCCCTTTTTTTAGCAGTAGAATGTTTTGTGCCTATCAATCAAGGTAGCTGACCCGTTCTGTGGTACAGAGTGTAGTAAGAGGAGTTGAATGTACTTAGGGCTTATATGATACTTTATTGCCAGGTTCTCTCCTCTGCCTGAGCACCATTCACAGCTCCCAGATTGCGAGTTACATCCCTGGCCCTGAAACCACTTCGAGCTGCTACTTTTTGTGCCACTGACATAAGAATATTAATGGCTCCTGTGCCAGTTGAGGAGCTCTGCCAAGCCCCCTCCTTACTCGTCACTCAGCTCCTATGCCCTGGGGCAGACATTAATTATTCCTCACAATATTCCTGTTAAGCACAGTGGTCACCATTAAAAAAATCAACATGTGCAAACAGATCATGCTTATTTCCTTCACTACACACAGAGGAAACTGTTGTAACTGGTGGCAAATGCTGATCTGTTTACGATGACCACTGTTAATATCTGTATCCATGTTTAATAGATGGGGAAAGTCAGGCAGAGAGATCAAGGACCAAATTTTCAGACATGGCCACTGATATTTGGGGGTCTCCATTTTCGGATGTCCAACTTGAAATGCCTGGGGTCTGATTTTCAGAGATGCTGAGCACTCACAACTCCAGCAGAAGTGAATGGGAGCTGTTGGTGTCCAGTGCCTCTGAAAGTCAGGTGCTAGGTGTTTCAGATTGGACACCCAAAAATAGAGACACCGAAAATCAGAAGCCACTTATGAAAATTGGGTCTTAAGTGAGTTGCCAGGTAGAGGGTCCATTTCAGATTTCCGATTAGAACTCAGCAGTCCTCTATTGGGGCAATACCACCCCTTAATTTAGGTAAGCTAACAAATGAAAATACTGGACTACAAGTGAAGCCCTTCGTGATGCTTTGGAAATTATATTGTTGGTTTTAGTAGGAATAAACATGCTCACCTTGAGAATTTTTATAAGTACAATAATCTAAACAAATGTATTTTGCAGTTTGGTATGCAGTGACCATACTCAAGGTTTGAACTAAAAAACCCACACAGTCTCCACACCAAGCTTTTCCCATGGGAAAGAATTTCTGCAGGGGGTTAACTGAATAAATTGTGAAAAGACTCCTATCACTTCGTGAGGAATCTGCACTTGTGGGAGCTTTTTTTCTTTCTCTATTTGATAGGAGTGGTGTATGGATTTCTAAAACGCTAAAGTATTGTGCCTCAGGCAACCAGGTGGACAGGTAACTGTCTAGCACTGCATCATGTACAAAAAATACACTGAAGTCTGTGTAAAAGATCACCCTTATTAGGCATCTTCTCATCTTATTAGAACACACTAGAGCAGTGGTTCTCAAAGCCAGTCCGCCGATTGTTCAGGGAAAGCCCCTGCCGGGCCAGACCGGTCTGTTTACCTGCCGTGTCCGCAGGTTCAGCCCACCGCGACTCCCACTGGCCGCGGTTCGCCGCTCCAGGCCAATAGGGGCTGCGGGAAGGGCGGCCAGCACGTCCCTTGGCCCGCGCCACTTCCCACAGCCCCCATTGGCCTGGAGCGGCGAACCGCGGCCAGTGGGAGCCGTGATCAGCCGAACCTGCAGACACGGTGGGTAAACAGACCGGTCCTGCCCGCCAGGGGCTTTCCCTGAACAAGCGGTGGACTGGCTTTGAGAACCACTGCACTAGAGAATCCCCTACCTGACTTAATACAATTTTGCTTCACTTGCAGTAGAAAATCTGCCTCTGTCAAGCAGCTAATTTTTTGTCAGCCCCTTTAGATAGTTTTCAGTGTAGGTCTGGTAGTTTGTAAGTAGATGGTACATCCCACCTAGTGCATTAAAAGCCATTGGTTAACAATGCAGAAAGGTAGGTGATATTAAGTGGCATTGAAAAAAACTGATGCAAACAGGAAGAGCAAGTAGCCAGCTGATCAGCAATGAAGGCCTCCGATGGACGTCCACATGAAGAAAGTTTTCCAGAGTGACCCTTGCTGTTGTGTGAGCTTCAGCCCAAAGCACAAGTATAATCCGAGTGTTCTCCATTATATTGGTGGGACACAGGGGGATAGTCCTGCAAGTAACTTGGCCCTAGATAATGACTTTGTACATCAACAACGTGACCTTGTGGTAAAGCCATTGAATGACTGGTAGCCTGTGCAGGTCAGAGGGAGAACACAGCCACTTCCAATAGTCCTATGCTGAGGATTTTATTTCAAATAACCACCTTTTTTGTAATTTGGCAGATGCCTAGTTACTCAGGAGCTTGGGGCTCTGTAAATACCTAAGATGGATAGAGAGGAGCAATCATACAGCTGGGTTCCTGATAATATTGCAGCTTCCTATCGACTTTAAGAGAAGCCTCAGAAGGAGAGGAAGCCAATAACCTGTACAATATATATCCCATCTAATTAAAAGTGCAGAGAAAGTACCCTAGAAAATATAGCTTGGTAGGTATTTCATAGGACTAAATCTGAAAGTAGAATTGTAAAAAGTGAAGGCCTACAGATCTCACGCTGTGTGCCCATGTTGTTATAAGTTACATATAGATTGCCTCGGAGGGCAGCAGCAACAAAATATATTGTCTAGGGTTTTAAAATACTTCCCTATTGTCTGAAGCTGAAACTACATCGTCTTTGGAGATGTGAAAAATACTGAGCCAGATCCTTGACCATGCTCCATCCCCTTTGTGCCAGAGAGAAAACTGGCTAAAACAGTCAGCTGCAGATTCCCCTTGTGCAGTCGCCCCTCCAAGTAGTGTAAAGCTATCTGATCCTGGCCCCACTTGGTGTAGGGGGCATCTCCCCGCAGAGAGATGTCGGGAACTCAAAGGGAGCTGACTAAAGGGGGCTGTGCTTTAACAATACTGAGCTGGTAGTAGCAGGCTTTTACTGCCAATAAAGGTTAGGGCTAGAGCCCTTAGGCTGGGGTACCCACCCTACCTGCTCCTAGGATCAAGGAAGGTGGGAAATGGGAGACAGACATCTGTGCTTTCCCCTTCCCACAAGCCATCAGATATGCCAAGTGCTGCTCACGTGCACTTGAGGATCTAGTCCATTGTATCCAGCTGAAAGGTTGGGAGGCAGGGTGTAATATTCCCCAATTAAAATTTGGCCAAAGTACTGAGAATAATCCCCTGTTGTTGTGTAAAGTCCCATGGGATCTTTAATGAGTGTTAAGGAACTTGGTTTTAGGACTCATCCAAAAGACAGCATCTCCTCTAGCACAGCGGAAGGGTTGCTGGTTGACCCCATGCTGTGGGTTGTTGGTTCAGTATTAACTCTATGAGAAGTCAAATCATGCAAAGTAAACACACTTTCCAAAAGAAAACCAGCTGACAAGCCCAAAGACTCAGAGGAAGAAAACAAACCAACAAACCCCTTCTTGATGAGAATTTCACCTGGTGTTCTTTATGGGCATAACATGTCAGAGGTGGCCACCTTACAAACCTGCTGGGTTTTGAACACCGGAGCTGGGACCGGTAGCGACACGCTAATTGGATTGCTACATGTTGATGAAGATGGCTGCGGAATGCTTTATCTAACAACCAGTAACTGAGAATTCTAGATGCTTTGCTTCTTAAACTCCAACACAGTAAAATCAACAAACAAATTTGTGGCCACTTTGGATTTACATGTCATTATGCTGTGCACCAAGGCCTCTCAGAATCTAATGGGATGATCGGGGCTAAAACTCAACCTCCTGCTCTAAGATCACAGGCCCCTGACAGTCTGAGCAAACAGAGAATCCCTATTAGTTGTTAACAGAATACGGCCTAGAACACGCAGAGGAGCAGTTCTGAGTCTATCTAGTAGGGAGCAATGGTACGCACATGCACCATTTAAGATGTTTACAATACTTACTTTGTGAACTTTCAGAAACTCATTTTTAGGATACGTGCCATTACAGCTAAGAACGTGGGACTTCCTTTGTGCAGCTGTGATGCAACACAGATGATGACGCACATTGTCGAGGAATGCCTACCAACTAGATTCAGCGGTGGCCTGGAAGAATTGTATCATGCCCCAGAAGATGCCATCACTTGGCTAGACAACTATGCACAGGCTAAATAAATAAATACAATCCATAGGAATTTTTGTTTTCTGATAAATACAAAAATATATCAAACAAGCCTCTGTTAAATCAATACCATGGACCAAAGGAAGGATAATTGGTGAGCTTAAGCCTCCAGGGAAAAGCTGTGCATTGATATGTCTGGATGAAAACACTCAATCAGCCAGGGACCAATATAATTCATTACCTAGTTAACTTCCCTTCAGTATCTTCACAAGCACATTCCTGGTGGTCCTAGATAACAAGAGATTTTTCACTGTTCACTGACTGAGCAGAGTACAAACATATTTCCCAGGTCAAAGGTTTAGTTCTTTGCCAACTCATAAGAACAGCCATACTGGGTCAGACCAAAGGTCCATCCAGCCCAGTATCCTGTCTGCCAACAGTGGCCAATGCCAGGTGCCCCAGAGGGAGTGAACCTAACAGGTAATGATCAAGTGATCTCTCTCCTGCCATCCATCTCCACCCTCTGACAAACAGAGGCTAGGAACACCATTCCTTACCCATCCTGGCTAATAGCCATTAATGGACTTAACCTCCATGAATTTATCTAGATCTCTTTTAAACCCTGTTATAGTCCTAGCCTTCACAACCTCCTATGGCCAATCCACAGGTTGACTGTGTGCTGTGTGAAGAAGAACTTCCTTTTATTTGTTTTAAACCTGCTGTCCATTAATTTCATTTGGTGGCCCCTAGTTCTTATATTATGGGAACAGTGAAAAACTTTTCCTTATTCACTTTCTCCACACCACTCATGATTTTATATACCTCTATCATATCCCCCCTTAGTCTCCTCTTTTCCAAGCTGAAAAGTCCTAGTCTCTTTAATCTCTCCTCATATGGGACCCGTTCCAAACCCCTAATCATTTTAGTTGCCCTTCTCTGAACCTTTTCTAATGCTAGTATATCTTTTTTGAGCTGAGGAGACCACATCTGTACACAGTATTCAAGATGTGGACGTACCATGCATATTCTCCATCTTATTCTCTATCCCTTTTCTAATGATTCCTAACAACCTGGTCGCCTTTTTGACTGCCACTGCACACTGCGTGGACATCTTCAGAGAACTATCCACAATGACTCCAAGATCTCTTTCCTGATTAGTTGTAGCTAAATTAGCCCCCATCATATTGTATGTATAGTTGGGGTTATTTTTTCCAATGTGCATTACTTTACATTTATCCACATTAAATTTCATTTGCTATTTTGTTGCCCAATTGCTTAGATTTGTGAGATCTTTTTGAAGTTCTTCACAGTCTGCTTTGGTCTTAACTATCTTGAGCAGTTTAGTATCATCTGCAAACTTTGCCAACTCACTTTGCCAACCCCTTTCTCCAGATTATTTATGAATAAATTGAATAGGATTGGTCCTAGGACTGACCCTTGGGGAACACCACTAGTTACCCCTCTCCATTCTGAAAATGTACCATTTATTCCTACCCTTCGTTCCCTGTCTTTTCACCAGTTCTCAAACCGTGAAACTCGCTGATGATTTGAATACCTCCTGCTAATGTGGTTCTATAGATCACTCAGCTAGCTATCTAGGTTCTTATTTTAGTGCCCTCACCCTATTCTGGAGCCTCTTTTATTAAAAAAGACACAATATAATGTGAAACAATGGATCATAAAGGAAAAAGTCTGTTGTTACTGCTGATGGTGAGAGATAGGCAATTGAAATATTAAAACAAAAATAAATACAAAAAGCTATTTGAGGAGCATTGTGTTTTCATTCACGGGAGCCTTGTGTCCTCATGTACACCTATGCAAAGTGAGTGGTAGATTCTGGGTTAGAGCATTGCACACCCATTCTGCACAGGTGAAATAATAAAACCAGGAGTGAGGCAGTGAAGAATCAGGCCCGATGCATTTCCTTAACTTTCTTCCTTGGGAGTCTGAGCCCTGAAGAAGCAGCAGGGGGATGCAGCTATGCTGGACAGGGCTCCTGATCCTTGGGTTTCACAAAACAAGAGGTAAATTGATCCTGACAGGGTTAGCATCCACTTACCTGCTGTCTCAGGGACAGGGAATGGTGCTACAGAAAATAGCCACCTCCTCCCACCAGCCTCTCTCTTCCTCCCATAGCATTGAGTCTGGTTGCTACAGAGCCCCAGATAAGCTATAGGTTTCAGAGTAGCAGCCGTGTTAGTCTGTATCAGCAAAAAGAACAGGAGTACTTGTGGCACCTTAGAGACTAACAAATTTATTAGAGCATAAGCTTTGTGTAGCCCAGGAAAGCTTACGCTCTAATAAATTTGTTAATCTCTAAAGTGCCAGAAGTACTTCTGTTTTTTGCAGATAAGCTATAGAATCTGTGCATAGACTGATCATTTACAAATACATTTTATAACAAAATGCTTGAAAATGGCTTCTTCCTGTGTTTGCCTGCCCAGTGCTGAGTTCAGGGCTGAAGCTCCAGGAGGACTGCATAGGATTCTGCCAACTTTTCAAAGGATGAATGAGCCCAAGACCTGTCTGTTTCTATCATGAATACAGATTATATTTTAGATGCAATGTAAAACCAAGGTCCTGAATCATTCCCATTAAAGATCCCACAGAACTTTTCATAAGAGTTGGGGATCTTAGCCCCAGTAATCTAGCCAAACAGCAACTAGGGTCATTTACAATCTGTCTCCCTAAACAGCTTTTTGGTACACAGTGTTCTTTGCTTCATTGTCTGCCCTAAACTGTTGTGTGGTATTGCTATGGGGTGTTAAAAAGTTGTCACTATCCACCCAAAAGATGGTTGAACTATGGTGATGGGCAAAGCTATGAATCCTTGCTTAGATACTATGGTGAGTGGTGCCACAGTAAAACTTAAGTCTGATGGATAAATTAGATTGCTCTTCCCTCTAATTTGCAGAATGGCTGAGGTCATTCAGAATAAAAGGGGCTATTGTATTGCTCTTTTTGTGGATTAATTTACAGTGGCAACCACTGACAAATGTAGGCCTCATTTGTGCAGGTCCCCTGGGATGATCACAGCATTTTAATGGAGATTAGCTACAGAATCCAAGATCTGCTTTGGGATTAGGTTTAGTGACCATTCCTGTAAATGGTCTCACTGACAATGTACTGCATCCTCTTTATAATTTTTTCCTTGGGAGCTACAATGGAATTGACAGTACATTGCTATGAATCATAGAATATCAGGGTTGGAAGGGACCTCAGGAGATCATCTAGTCCAACTCCCTGCTCAAAGCAGGACCAATCCCCAGTTTTTGCCCCAGATTCCTGAATGGCCCCCTCAAGGATTGAACTCACAACCCCGGGTTTAGCAGGCCAATCCAAGCCACAAGATTTATCACTGTAGGAAGGGGAGTCAAAAGCATCTTGAAGGAAGCGGAGATTTTCAGCAACATCTGTCAGAGGTATCCCTATAAGTGATGAGAGACAGTCCTGTAGTTGGAGGCAGTAGGGTTCACTAATCGGTGAGATAGTTTGCCTCTGTTTTACAGAGGCAAAGCATATGTGATTACTCAGTTCTAACCCCAGATGAGTTCTATAGCAGTGATACCCAAACCACAATCCTCATATACACACACAAGTCCCATCGGGCAGTAATAACAGAGCTGATTATTACAAGAGAAAAACATTTATTTAAGTGCCTTGACTACAAAAAACATAAATAGAGGCATAATACGTATGAAATGCATTTTGTCAAATAAAGTGTGATGCATCTCCTGGGACAACATTAGTCATTTTTCCTCACTTTTTCCCCGGCTTCTTTTGCTGAAAACAAGCACAAGTGATTTCCCTTCTCCAGATGATCTGTCCAAGCAAATCATCTTTTCATTTATTTTTCCTTGCCCAGGAGGACATTTTTCATTTCTATTAAAAGATTGTGGCATGGGAATTCTAGTCAATGGGCTATGAAATGAGAGAGAGAGAGAAATTCTCTGCTGATAATTTAGATAAAGAAGATATATTTTCTCCCCATACTCCCATTAAGGCATGTTCCCAATTTCTCCTCATTGTAACAATCATTTCACAAACATAATGGTAACAACATTGTAGTTGCAATGGTATGTGTATATATGCACCACTTTCCTCTGCTGGATTGAATCAGAACTGTTCAGATGTGTGTCAGAGGTCCTATATTGATAAGAACTAATGGAGATTCTCCTGTAGCGCAGATGTTAAGGATCTGTGTTTTAGATGCAGAGGATACAAATTCCAGCACCATAAAGTTCTGAGTAGTCTCAGGTTTCAGAGTAGCAGCCATGTTAGTCTGAATCCGCAAAAAGAAAAGGTATTTTCCACTGCATGCATCCAATGAAGTGAGCTGTAGCTCACGAAAGCTTATGCTCAAATAAATTTGTTAGTCTTTAAGGTGCCACAAGTACTCCTTTTCTTTTCAAGTAACCTCAGTATACAGCATAGTGACAACCGTAAAGTGCCCAGGTGACTGCAGGTTTGTTCCAATGTAAATCAATGTTTTAAGGGGGAAAACGTTATGTAACACTAAACACCTCTAATCCTTATTGTCTATTGTTGTTTTATTAGATTATAAACTCCTTGGAATGGGTGCTTTGTTTACTCCAGGTTCTGTACATTACCAGAGCTCCAAAAATAAGAATAAATCTATTCTCGGCACAACTTGCCCCATATCTGGTCTCATAAGATATTTAACACCTTTTAGCCAAGAGTTTTGAAAAGGATTATCAATTTTGGGTGTCCAACTTTTAAACACATTTAAAGGGAGTTGAGTTTCAGAAAGTGCTGAGAACCCAGCCCTCTGAAAGCAGGACCCTTTATGGTGTCTCTGTTTGTGTCCCTAGAAATTGAGGCACCCCAAGTGACTTATTATACCTGAAAATCTTGGGCCATGTATACACCTGCCCCAGGCTAGCGGTGGTTGTGGGATTGCTTCTTTACCCTAGCTCGTGATCTATTCATGCCCTGAAGCAGCAGGTTTGATGGCATGTGTATTTTTATCCTACCTGTTGTCACTGTAGATGCTCTCCTTATTCATATAATTGTTTAATCCTTATTTGAAAGTTCCTAAACTATTTGCCTCAACAGTATTATTTTTATTCATATTCTGAGGTGTGTGGGAACAGAGCACAGTGTCCTGCAAGAAAAATACAAATGATGTTTTTCTCCACTGGAATTTAATCTTTTCTAAGTGATGCCTCTTTTCCCTAGTGCTTTGCTTACCAGAGCTTAGCTCTGCAGTGCTGTGTATGTATGTAGGACTGCAAATCTGCAAAAGTGTGGCGGTTCATCTAAAATAGTGCTAAAAGAATAGAACCTTCCATCTGAAGAGCACATGGTGCCCATTATTGTAGTGTCTCAGTGCCTCCCAAACTTATGAAATGCTCCTGTAACAGAATATTTCTCTTCCTTCCTTTCAGACAGCAGGGACTGGTCTTACTTTTCTTTTCAGAGGCGTTAGCGTGGACAGGCTCCTCAAAGAAGTAGGATTTGCATTTTGCTCTGAAGATGCTGCTTAAGTTCATGGTGATCCTGATGTCTGTGGGAGTGAATTCCAGACCCGGGGGCCAAGCATTCTCAAAGCAGTTTAGAACCATTATGATTAAGAATCATGGCCCTCCTGAAGGAAGCAAGGTGAAGGTACAGATGGAGAGATGGGGGTAAAGTGATTTACCCAAGGTCACTCAGTAAGGCAATGGCAGAGCTCAGAGTGCTGCCCAGGTCTCCTAATTCCAAGTCTGATTTAATGGCCTGATCATTCTTCCAGATACAACTGTCAGAAAGAAAGGAAAACAACCAAACCTGCCAAGCACATCAGAGTGAATGGAGGTGGAAGCAGGTGGAAAGCACCAGTGGCTCCATGAAATAGAAACATTTACAATTAATAGGGTCAGGAAGGAGATGGACCAGGGGTCTGTCCCCTCTCTCTGTACCAGCCAGCGGCAGGGATGAGCCATTGCTTCATCCTCCAAAAGGGATATAGCAGGAATTGCACTTCCATCACTTGGAACATGGGCCTATGTCATGATGGTACAATCTGGCTTCAATTCTGCAGACCCAAGAGAAATAGAGAAGGTCAGGTAGAATATCTGAATTTTTGGGTCACATCTGAACCAAACCATCAAATTACCACTACGGTGCCTGGCTTCCTGATGTGAGGGATCCTGCAGTGCAAGTTAAGAACTGCCCTTCTCCTTCTCCACTGTTGTCAGAGCATGAACAGCCAATAATATTTTAAGGTAAATTTTAGATCTGAATAGGGTACTCTTCCCAAAAGGCTTCACTCACATAATTGAAAATACCTTTTGTTCTTACAAAACCTCATAACTCCAACCTGCAGTGATTAAACTGAAATTCCCATCCCTGATCCATTGGAACATGAGTCATTAATAATAACTTCTGTGTCGCAACATGGCATCCAGCCAACCTACTAAACTCTTTTAAGAAGCATCTGCAATCACGTTATTAAACCAGGAAAGGCCAGAGAGGATTTGCTGGTCTTGGACAGGGATTTTACTTAAAATAACAAAGTTCATGTCATCAGAATTAAAAACCCAGCAACAAGACAACATCCGTATTGTAAATCCCAGATGCAGTAATAAACAGAAACTCTGCGTTTTGTGTCTCTTTAATGCATGACCAGGTTACATTCAAATTACTCAGCAATCAAAGAGAAATTGTACGGAGATTTTTTCCTCTACTATATGCTGCAATACTAGTTTAGATCTAATGCATTATTCAAAAGAGAAAGCATTGCTTCAGGTTTATCTTGGTGAGACTAAACTCCTCTTCTGTGGCAAGATTCAACTAATACAATATGGGCCCCCATGTTATGAAGCAGTAAAAAAAATATTCCTAAGGAGTGACGAATGAGTAACTGTCCTCTGCAGCACATTGCTCCTATGCGAGGACACCACAAAATCAGGATCAGGCATTTGAGAAAGTCACGGTTTTTGTTTTTAATGAATCAGAGGGAGAAGTCAAGTTTTGAAGACAAACTTGCTGAGCATTTTCAGATGGCTAAGCAGAGAGTCCCTTATGTTATAAACCACACGTGGATAAATAGAAAGAGGATTCAGTTCATGCTCTTGACAATGTTGTAATATATTTAGAGGTTTCCATTCCTTTAGCAAAGCAAAAGCCCCTTTGGAAGAGCGCTATAATGACATTTGTTAACTAGGATCAATTTATGTGGGGTACTGATGCCCAGGCTTGAGGTCACAGATTGATCTCCAGCTTGTGTCAGTTCCAGCTTCCTCTTCTCTTCAGTGAATAGTTACTGCCCAGTGGGGCTTATTCTGGAGGTGAAGCAGATACTGCTTCTTTGAAGCAGCTAGCACATGTCACTGTCCAAGAATACCAGATTACTGATCTGTTTCAGCATGGCAATTTTAAAATATGTATAGATAACAGAACCTCTTTGTTCCATTAATGTTCAACAAAACTCTCCCCTTGCTCCTACAGTGTAAAACTGTGTGGGACTGTCATCCTGCAGAATTGGCATCTGGTGACTGGCACCAGATTCTGAGCACCTGCATTAGCCTAGCCTAGATGTCAGTAGCCACATTCCAATGCCCTGCCTAAGTAACTGTGTCCTCACTGATGCTAAACTCCCCTGCGTGTGTCGCTAGAACTTCTGGAGTCTCTGTGTTACACTAAGCTGAGTTATAGGAATCTTTTGAATTATGGGAGAACTTGTTTGCTCGACTGGGCACCCTGGGCTGGAGGGAATTGTGGAAAGGCATTGGAAGAGTGCTTAGCCTGTGTTCTCACTGCAAAATGAGTGGGTTACCAACCCAAATGAAAGTTGAGTCCGGGCTCTAACCCAACCCCCGCAGCACGCCAGCTAGCCTGAGCTGGAAGCACCATTTAACTCAGGTGACAGGTTTTGGTGTGGGTAGAAAGGGAATTAGGGGCAATAGCCAAGTAAGAGCCTGGGATAACTGCAGTGAAGACATACCCTAAAGGCCTGGTCTACACTAGAAAATTATGTCAGTTTAACTACATTAGTCAAGGATGTGAAAAATCCATACCCATCAGTGGTGTAATTAAGCTGACCTAAGACCCCATGTAGAACGCCTCTTGGGGAGATGGATTATCTCCGCCGACAGGAGAATCCCTCCCGTCAGCATAAGCAGTGTCTACACTGAAGCGCTGCAGCGGCGCAGCTGTGCCACAGTAGCATTTTAAGTGTAGACAGCTCCTACATCAACTCCATTCCCATAATGGAGCCTGAGAGAGTTGTGGATCAAGTTTCAATCTCCTGTGATGGCATCATCCAAGTCTTCCATAGATCTTACCTAAGTCCTCCTAAAAGACAGGGGTCATTCCCCCTTTTTTTCTTTTTTAAAGCAATTTTTTAAAATCCTCCTGGGCTTTACAATTTCACTTTTATACATGATCAAGAAGCACAAACACATTTTGTGTGTGTTTTGCAGTTTATCTTTGAAGAACCAAATCACCCAAAATGGCCTATATTTCTTTTCATATTGAGGTTGGTGGCTAGGCATTTAACCTCCATCATGATTGCTTTTCTTCCTTTTGATTACTTGAAGTTACAGTAAGCACAGGGACTAGGTCAATAGGTCAGCGTCGTGTTTTGTTATACGGTTTCTGATAAATTACTCTCATTAAGTCTGCCGTTCCTTATTCTACAATGTCCTAAGGATAAGGAAGGCTTCAACTGTGAGATAATTAAAGAAGGGCTGCAGCCTACTTTCTGAAGGACTGAATTTAACATCTTTATTTTTCAGTAGTATATACAAACACACACACACACCTCTCAATCTCGCCTCTGTTATAGGTGTCCTTATATAAGTTTAAAAGATTATGAAGCATAGTCCAAAGCCTCTTGTCTCACCCAAACTGAGAGTACCCAATTTCTCCGACACTGGATGGAACATATGCAGCTGAGCAGAAGTATAATATATTGTATATATTAAGTAAAAGTGGATTCATGCAATAAAATTAAAATCTGGATTTTGGATAGCACAAAGTTTGGAGGTGTCCAGATCTGGGATTTTACTTCAGCCCTTTATGAAGATAGGAACTGTTTGCAAAATTAGATCTGAATCCAGTTTTGGATTTCAAACACCCTTGAAGCTGTGGTTCCTCAGATACAGAAGTAAGAAATGGTTTGCTGGAGAGGTATGTCCTGTGGTCAGCACACAGGATGAGGAGCCAGGAAGTCCAGAGTTCTAAAACCAGCTCAGCTAATGACTCCCTCTAGGCCTTTTTGGTAAGTCACTTAAGTATTGTGACACTGAGCATCACAGCACCTAACTTCTGGGCACACAGAAAATCACAGGAACAACACTGTGATTCACAAACCCAAGTTAAGCACCTAAGCTCCTATACAATGAATGGGGAGACAGACACCTAGGAATGAGATCCACAAACCATCACGCTAGTGAATGGAAGGTGCTGACAAGAGGGATGTATGCTAAACCCTGTCCTCTCACAGAGATAGGCGCCTAAGTCTGGGCTTTAGGGAGGCACCTGTCTCTGCCCAAAAGTCACAGACCAGGGGAGATAAGTGTTCAGCTGCCTAAGTCATGTGCAGGGCCCAATCTAGTAGGCATTTTCAGAGGCCACCTACCAGATGGGGGCCCTCAGGAGAGCTCACACAAAACAGCCAGGAGGATGGAAAAAGGAGGTGGAGGAAACTGCTCTCCTTCAGCATAGTGGATAGGGTACTCGCTCAGGCTGTAGAAGACCTGTGGTTGAATTCCCGCACCTCTACCTGACAAGGAGAAAGGATCTGAACAGGGATCTGCTACCTCTCAGGTGAGTGCCCTAACCACTAGGCTATATTGTCATTCTAACTCTTTATCTGGCCCAATATTTAATTATTCAACTATTTCATTAAAAGTGGAACAACTTCAATAGGCAAGCCTGAAGGACATCAGAATATATCATACCCTAGTGGCTAAGGCACTCACCTGGCTATTTTGTGTGAACTCTTCTGAGGGGTCTGATCCAGCAGGTAACTTCTGAGCATGCCTTCTGGATCGGGCCCCACAAACACCTTAGGCATTTGGCCACCTGTCTTCCCACATTTGTGAATCACTCTGGGGCTGAGGCAGGAGAGAGGCACCTGGACACCTAGAGTGAGACAGTGGTCTGCATGCCCAGAGGCAAAAACTTAGGGGCCAGGTGAATTTAGATACCTACATGGTTAGGTAGCAGCTAAGTTGGAGTTTTGAGGATCGCAGTCATGCCTTAGCACGTAAGTGCCTTCATGGATCGCATCCTTAAACTCACTGCCTCAGTTTATGTCCCTGTAAAGTGGGGCTGCTATGCTGGAAGTTGAATGGAACTTCACTGAAAGCTGGTGGGCATAACAGTCACCTTTCATTCAGGAGAAATGTTAGCAGCAGTTAAGCTCTTTTTAGAATAAGATAGCTGAAACAATCTCAACCTCTGCCCAAAGCACAGACAACAGGCAAGGCTGGTCAGAAGCTGAGTTATGTATTTGCAGGGGGTTTCCCTCAGGGCTGAATGCAAGTGCTTGTGGAGCTGTGTGTGTCTGGGAGCAGAAGCAGTCAGCAAGAGAAACACTGGTGATGTGGCCATGAGAGAAAGCCAAGAGGGAGAGCTTTTGGGGCAGTGTTGGATGGAAAGAGGCTTGGAACTGTGAGCAAAGGAACTACCTTGGGTGGTTTGATTTTTTTACTGTATTTGTGGAAACAGGACTTTGTGTTCATTTTTTGTAAATAAACAGAATTGTACCAAGGAAATATCTGACTCCATCATCAATTTCTCCTCCTAATAGAAGCCCACCAGACCCTGAATATGAGCTAATCACTGAGGTCAAAAGGGGTAACAGGGATAATAAAACTTACTGACTTAACCCTTAAATTGCCTCAATGAGCTAACAACTACAGTACTGCACTTTTATCTCTTTTATGCTCCTACAACTTAAAAGTACCTTTGTTTGGAAACATCCAAATAAGCTGCAAGTAATCACCCTCCAAAAAGCAAAAATTAATGCTGTTTTAATGAAGACAAAAGACAATAATGATCCTCCTCAGAGCAGTGAGTCTGTGCTGTGAACTGAGTGATGGGAGGATAAGGGGGGTTGCTTGCAGAGTATTTGGTTTGCTGCTTCCAATCTTGTCTCTGTTAATTGGCATTTTGCCACTGAGTACAATGAGAGCAGAATGACCCCTTCACTGGTGCTTTTCTGAATAGGAGTTTGTGCTTCTTTTCTCTGACTCAGAAAATAGGGGTCTCTCTTGGAATTTCTATCACCAAACTGATGGGAAGGCAGGGATGATTTACCTACTCCGTGATGGAGTCACCCCTCTTAGGGTGACCAGATGTCTTGATTTTATAGGGACAGTCCCGATTTTGGGGTCTTTTTCTTCTATAGGCTCCTAATAGCCCCCACCCCCTGTCCCGATTTTTCACACTTGCTGTCAGGTCACCCTACCCCTTCTTTGCATACCGACCAAAGCAACTCTGCCAGAGAACTCATTAAAAACCCTATCCTGGGATTCAAAGATCTTCAGAAGAGCAAACATGTTGCATTGGGAGTGGTTTGGACTGCACCAAAACCTTCCTGGAGAAGGACATCCCCAGACTGCCCTAAAAAAGTCCCCATCCCTTGTCCCATTTCAAATCTTACACACTGAGCACAGGTGCTGGAACTAGGGGTACAGGGGGTGCTGCAGCACCCCCTGGCTTGAAGTGGTTTCCGCTACATACAGGGTTTACAGTTTGGTTCAATGGCTTTCAGCACCCCGCCTATAAAAATTGTTCCAGCACCTCTGAGATTGAGCATTCTGCTATACTAACAAGATTCTTGGCACATTGTTCAGGAATAAAATGCAGGCTAATGTAACTATTTGCCCAGTGGTATTGCCTCAGTGCTTGGCTGTGGTAGTGAGAAAGCATATTTTATTAAAAGGGAACACTGAAAACTAATAGATTTCCTAGTCCCTTCAGCCTCCCCTGTGCAGCACACACTCTCCTACTAGACACAGTTTGTCTTAGGCCAAAGGGGGAAATGGTTGTAGAAGTCCCTTGTTAAAATACTGGCAGCTGGACACTGCTATGACTTCGAATGAAAACATCACATGCTACAGGTCTCCTAGGTCACTAATGTGTTTTGGTGTTAGAATAGAAATTAAAACAGTCAAAAGACAGTATTCTTTTTCAATGGGATTCTTTTTAAATAGCTGCTGCCTCCTGGTGGGACTAAGTATGAAGTCACAGACGGGCTTGATCTCAGTCCCCTGCAAAACCTACACACAGCCTGCAGGACAGCTGTTACACGTGTAAGCTCCATCTCCTCACAATTTACTGGTAACTTGGGACTCAATTGCAAAGAGTGAACATACAGACCACTTGCTACTGTGCAAAAGAGCAATAAAATATGGACACTGAATGGCAGTAAAAGAGTGCGGGGGAAAAGCCCGGGGAGAAGTAGCACCCTTCTGATGAAGTGTTAAAGGAAGGTCTGTCTTGTGCACCTTTGGTGATTCTCTAGTGAGTTGATAGATACCCAAACTTTGCCATGCCAAAACCACATTAGCAGCTTGCTAAGACCCTGAATGCGACACCTTATTTGTACAGGAATTAGCATTTTTTAACATCAAAAGTAAAAATATGCAACATGCCTATTCATTTGAACTTGTATCCTCAGTTAACAGGAGTCACTGGCAATAAGCACTTTCAGTTGATCTGCTTTGTTTTACTCTTTGCCTTGTCAATAGAAGGAGAGGGCAGCTGCAGGCAACACTTTTAGGCCACCGCAAGCTGCTGTTGGTGCTCGGGCACTGTTCTGCACTCCTGTGATCCGGGTGGAAGAGAAAGATACCAAGTTACTTTTCCAAAAGAAAAAGAGGATAACCCCAGTTTCCTGTCCAACATATTTATGTTCTCTTAGTGAAAGCTACAGGGTGAGATCAAGTGTTGGGATTATGGCAGGTAGTTTAAGAGAGAGCCATGATGCCTGTCATGACAGGAGGTGAGATTCAATGAAAGGGGGCATCCTTTCATTCCAGCAGCTGAATTCCATCTCTGGATATTGCTGAGCTTGTGATGGGACGGCTGCTCTATTTGTATACACAGGCCACCATTCTGCCCACAGATACACAGGTGCCCCCTTCCATTTACATCAGCATATCTCCAGGCAAAACTGAGTCCCTAGACTCTGTGCTGCTTATAGTCTTTTGTGCAACCCATTTCTGGATACCCTATGAAAGATATTTAAGAAAGCTAAAATTCTCTTTTATTAAACCCCATAATGCTGCTCATTAAAGGCATCATCCTGCATTCCTTATACACCCCAAACTCCCATGCAGCAGGAATTTTGGATGTACTGGCCATGCAAGATTAGGAGCTAGATATATCATTCCCTGATTCAAACATTTTTAAAAGTCTCGTCATCCCTTGGCACCACAGGCTGAGTTTGATGCTGCAGTACAGTCAATAGCTCCTTAAACCTTTTTGTCATTCCATTGACTGAATAATACCTTCAACCTTTCCCTCAAGCCTGGCATGCTCCCTTGCACTGTGTATCTGCAGGACACCAGGCCTCTGGTAGGATGCTAAGTGTTATCTCAGTTAAAAAGCAAGAGCCAGGTATACTTGCTCATATAGCAACTGCATAGTACCATCAGCAGATATTTCCTGAGAAATACTAAATTTCTGCTCAATACTGAATAAAAGCCTGATGTTGCTTGATTTTCTATCAATCATAAAAATAGCACAAACTCTCTTTGTAACTGCATCGTAACAAAATGAAATGCAATGTGTGGGGACTGGATATTTACTTCTACACTAGATTGTTGTAATTCTATAACATTGCAGTGAACACTGTAACTGTTCTTGAGGTTATCTGTTAAATTCCTGCATAATTATGAGGTACAGTCAATACAACCTGTAATCACTATGAAGTTATAGGTCTATACTAATGTGGTTACAAGCTATTTAGTGTCTTCTAAAAAAAAATCTGTGGAATTTTGACTCAGTGTCATTTGCTCTGCAAGATCCAATTGCAGGGACAACGTTAGCAGAATTAAATGTCTGCAGTATGGATTCTTCGGTCTACATTACTGATCAGAGATTACTGAACCTTTGTGAAACATGCAAGTGACACTGACCAGTGATACTGATCATAGCCAAAGCCTATGTTCTGGAAATTCATCAGAGTCATGGCAAAGCCATAACAGTAGGAGATAGAGATTGTGGCCACCACCAGCTTTTCATCTCTGACTATGAGAGTGCAGCTGGGTCACAAACAACTTTACATTTTTCGTGAGCTGTTTACAAGCAAAAAGTCATCCCAAGGCCCTTTACAGGAAGGGAGGAGTGTTCATTTCAAAAGCTAAACAAATCAATGATGTCTTATGGTGAGATTTAAAAAACATGTAACAGTTTTAGAACCATAATTATTTTGGTTTGCAAATATACATATGCAGAGTAAATTTAGTTATGGTAAAAGGAGCCAAACTGACAGCCCTGGAAACTGAAGTCCACTGTCTACAGTACTTGAAGAATTAAGTGCAATTCCACCACTGGGTTATAAATCTCATTAAGAGAGCCCAATTAATTCTGTCTACAATGTTAACTGAGAAATGGACTCATTGATCAAGTACAGATGCTTATGCAGCCCTATGGTTAAAGAATATTGCAGTCTTAATGGAAAGAGAAATCAGAAAGTGTTCACACCTACTAAGACATTCAACAATTGTGTTTAAAATTTACCATAACAAAGGAAGAGATGGGCTACAATAAAAGCCTATCAGTGCTTCTCACACAGCACTATTTATGGTTCTGTGCAGCAAAGAACACCAAGACATTAGTGTTAGGAAATCTTAATAGTCTCTGACACAACTGGGTGGGCCATCCATTAGCACCGTCAAATCCTTTAAAAACAAATATCAGTTCAAAGAATTAAGCTGTTAAAAATATGAACTTCCTAGGCACCAAGTGGGACATGATAAACTGACCTATTTGGGAAAGACCTACAAAAAGAATTGTTTGTCTTGTGTAGCTATTATTACTTCTATTTATGCAGTGCCATCTCCATTTAAGTTGTGCTGTGTTTGTCACGGATTTCCATGCTGATTGGCTGATGGTGACAGCAGTTGACAGGAGCTCAACTGCTATCTATTACAATTCTGACCTTCACAGACATTTCTGTCATGTCATTCTCTGCTATTCAGTGTTACCCTGTGCGAGAATATCATACCACTTCCTTAGCCATGGAGAACTCTATCTGCAACTAGGAGCAGGGGTTTGAATAAAGTCCCTTTATTAAAAGAAACTTGCTGCTGTCTACTATCCAGGTAAGATGTGAAGAAGCTGAAAGCTTCAGCATAAAGATATAGATGTTCTAATAGGATTGCCTGGTCAGCACAGCATCAAAAGAAGTTCTCAAATCCACCAGCATAACTATTCATCCAAAACCTGGGTTAATATACAAGGAGTTTGCTGCTCTGATAGGAGTTGATCCTGCACAGTAAAGTGCTCAGAAAAGTCAGGTGCTTTTTAAATTGTGGATATGCTATCCACAGATATTCAGTCTTCTACCCTTGCAAAGTTTGCGAGGGCGATGGGACACGTGCATCTTCCTGTGGTTTGATACTTAGCACTGTATTATACCCAAGAGCAATACTCTTGCTAGTTTGCTCTGCATTTTGCCTTCTTTCTCATAGTATAACAGATGCACATGACACTATATTGGAGGGGTGGCCAAACTTACTGACCCTCCAAGCCACACACCACAATCTTCAGAATTTCAAGAGCCGAGGCACAGCTGTCAGGGCTCAGGGCTTCAGCCCTGCGGGAGGCACCTGCCAGATTGTGGGGCTTTAACCCCACTCCTGCTAAAGCCCCGAGTCCCGCCAGGCATGCCCTGTGAGGCTAAAACCCCAAGACCCACCTCTCTGCTGGGCAGAAACCCCTACCCCACCACTCTGCTGCAAGGCAGAGGTCACAAGCTCCTCCCTTCCCCACCAGAGTCTGGTAGGTGAGGACGTGCAGAGCTCCAAGAGTCACATTTTAACACTAAAAGAGCCAAATGTAGCTCACAAGCCACAGTTTGGCCACCCTTGCTATACTGCATGATTTATAATTTAATGAGTATCAGAGTTGGCACCACATCTCGAATTACACTTGAATACTTGAAAGCCTAAACAATTGATGGCCACTGGTAATGCTAATACTTCATCATGCGTTGACTTAAATAAGTTCTAACACAGCAAGTCTGTTGGCCATTGTGCGCAGGGATGTGAATTGTGTTTCCCACATTTAGTGCCAAACTCCCTGTAACATCAGCATTCAGCGTGCTCACTGCTTTTCACTTCTCCCAGATAACCCAGTGATCAGCCCTCCTCATCTGACCATCTCATTGTGGAGCCTTTGAGGACACGGAGGAAGAATTAGATGAAGAAACCAGGGACTCTTGGAAGCCCACCTAAAAGCAGATGCTAGTCAAGGTACCTATCAGAGGAACGGTTATAATAAGAATGCCCAAATGATGACTAGAGCTGCTCGAATAGTCAAATTCATTGTCTGTGAGGATTAATTTTTAAACTGTCAAGCAACCAAATTATTCACTATCTCTTCCCTGTCAATCATTGAACAAACTATTTGCTAATAATTCAACCAGACCCCTGAAACCATAGGTGAAATTGGAGGCCTAATTGCAGATGAAGGGGAAATTACTATTCTAAGGACATACAGCAAGACCTCTCACTTCTGACAGTTTAGGATCTCATATGTCACCATCAACACATCTCAAGAACCCCACATTATACATGGTATAACTGAATATAAATGGGGAACGGTTGGATCTGTCTGTCATGAGCTGGTGTATGGACTAAATAAACTTGCAGTTCACTCAGTCCACAAAATGGCCTTTTTTTCTGACAGGGACTGTAAGATGGTGCAGTAGTGATGCCTCAATATGTAAAGAAATTTTAAAAATCTGCATTAAGCGTATTAGGACTATGCAAAATAAATAATAAATAGGCATCTGAGGCCATTGAGGCTGCTGTCCAGAAGCAGCACTTCATGCAGAGATTTTTCTGGATTTTTGATCTTTTGACACTATCTTTTTTTCTACTTTGTAACTAAAAATACACATCTTAGTGTGAAGGAGTGACACTTAGGCTGCATTGTTGTAACAGTGTAAAAATGCCTGGAAAAGGAAGTGGTAACAGATATGATATGCTTGCATAGACTAGCACTAAATGTCAGGGTATGTGCCTTACTGATGGCTGTGAAGATCAGAATTGCCACAGATGGCAACTGTGCTCCTGTAAACAGCTGCCACAGTCAGCCAGTCACATGGAAATCCCTGACAAACACAGGACAACTTAAACGGAAATGGCACTACATAAATTATAGGGGGCCAGTCTCCAGACACTGGAAATAAATGGAGTTCTCAGTTATTTCAAGTTGCATCCAAATTAGAAAAAAGTTCATATTTACCATTAAAAATTATTTATTTTCTTTTTAAAAAATTATACAGGAAGTTTAGTGCTGAAAAAAGCTGACAGCCTAGGACAGAGCCGGGAAACCCTGCATCTATCACCAGATTAGGCAATGGCTGTGCAAGCTTTGCTTCCTGCCATCTAATGGGCTTCAACCCTAACATGATTCATGATCCTCTAGGGATGAAAGGGAATTTCAGTCTCCATGGCTCATTCAGTCCTTGGCCTCTCTGCAGAAACTGCCCACAGGAGGGCCAGTTAGCGGTGGTTTCTGTGATGCAAACCTGGTAGTATGCCTCATAGTAAGGAAAGAACTGGACTTGGTTGTAATGAATATGAAGGAGATTCTTCACTGAAGTTGCTGGACCCAGGCACTGTGGTTGCCTAATGTCACCACAAAATGTCTTCTAAATTCATAGCTTAGACCAATCACTTATGGAAGGGACTGGCCGCAGACGACCAATTCATTCCACTTCTACAAGTGAACCAGTAACAGTATTACATGGTAGTGGCTTTAGGTTACTACAGCTTTGACATGGATTCGCAACCCAAAGGGGAAAAGTTCCATACTCCATTACTGCATCTCATAAGCCCATGCACACACTGCAATAACAGAGGAGCTGGAACCAAACTTTCCCAAAGTTAGGAATTGTACAGAACTGGAGGGGTTTGGTTCAAGCCCACAGGGAGTCCAGGGCAATAAGACAGCTCTGGTAATTCAGCCAGTTGGTCCCTGTTTTCCAATCCATTCCAAATGTACATGGTGCCCCAAGTTCAGACAACTGAATTTTAAGTCTAGGATACTATCTCTCCCACACACCCCTTTTGATGTAGTATAGTGGTAGCACTGAAACCTGTTGCACAGAGATCAGTATGGTGCCATGTCACGAAGACTATAATGCTTAAGAAGCATCTAAAAACGGAGAAAGATGATGAATCTCTCCAGTTGACATAACAAGACATTAACTGCATTTAACAGGATTTGTGAGCTGCTCTTTAGGTATGCTGAAAATTTGCTTTCATGCACAGACATTGGCAACCCCCGGTGCACTTCATCATTTAACCTGTCTGCCAACTGAGTATTAGCTTTCTGCCATCTCCATCTTCCTGTAGATGGTTCTGAGACCCAGTAAAGTGAAAGACATACAATTATTCTTCAGAAATATCCATCATATTACATTGTGAGAAATAGTATAAGATATATATATTAGAGGGCTTATCCTGCTATGTACTCGAGAACTCTATGGTATGGTGATTCACCCTGCATCATAATGTATCCAATGTGAAAGGAATAAGAAAACCAGAAATGGGAATGTATTTTTATGAAGACATTAGGAATGTTATGAAAGTATGAAGGATCTGTGTCTTGTCATAGCAAGGGATGAGGAGTCAGGACTCCTGGATTCTATTTCTGAGTGAACTTGGGCAAATAATTTAACCTCTGTGCTTCAGTTTCCCTCTCTGTACAGTGTCTAACTTACATGTTTTCTAAGAATTTAATTAATGTTTCAAATATGCTTTGAGATTCTGTGATGACTAAATGCAGAATTTGGCCCAATATCTATACATTTGTTGCTTTTTTATGTACAATCTGCTCAGAACAATACATGACAGTATGCATCACATGAACTCTGCCTAAACCGTAAGAAATTAGATATTTTAATAAATTAATATATATTCCATAATCAAGCTACATGAATTTGAAATTCCTGGTGCTAATGGGAACTCACTTAAAGTTATTTTTTCCCCCAACTATCTCAATTTTTCCTACAAGCAATTAAAATGCATCTGAGGGAATGACAACTCTGCTTGGTGGTTGCAATACCATTCAATTAACAGCCATTAATGTGTGCGCAAAAGAGGAGCTGGAGGTATCTTATTGATATCTGATGGCCACAGCTAGCTATCAAAAAGGAGCTGGTAGCATCAGCTCAGTTTCTAGTGAACTGCCATTCATATCACGAGAGAGAAGGATAAGTGAACAGATAATATAGTAATGAATACAGAGCTAGACAGACATACAGACAGAATATCAGATGTCTGGAATGTTTGCCTTAGTCTATCACCCAAAAATAAATCAGGAGTTTATTGCCTGTTCCCTGACATGCCCCCTATAGGGTATGTATATGTACTGACATACACACACACTCTAACTCAGGGGTGGGCAAACTTTTTGGCCCAAGGCCCACATCTAGGTATGGAAATTGTATGGCGGGCCATGAATGCTCACAAAATTGGGGGTTGGGGTGTAGGAGGGGGTGAGGGCTCCGGCTGGGGATGAGGAGTTGGGGGTGCAGGAGGGTGCTCCGTGCTGGGACTGAAAGGTTCGGAGGGCAGGAGGGGGATCAGGGCTGGGGCAGGGGGTTGGGGCACAGGAGGGGGTCGGGGTGCAGGCTCTTGGCAGCGCTTACCTCAAGCAGCTCCCAGAAGCAGCAGCATGTCCCCATTCCGGCTCCTACGCCGAGGCACGGCCAGGCAGCTCTGCATGCTGCCCTGTCTGCAGGCGCCACCCCTGCAGCTCCCATTGGCCAGGGTTCCCAGCCATTGGGAGCTGCAGAGGCAGTGCCTGGGGTGGGGGCAGCATGCGGAGCGGAGCCCCTTGGCTGCCCCTACACGTAGGAGCTGGAGGTGGGCCATGCCGCTGCTTCCGGGAGCCATGTGGAGCCACAGTATGCGCGAAGCGGGGCAAGCCCCCGACCCCGCTCCCCGGTTGGCGTGTCGGAGCGGGGCAAACTCTGGACTTCTCCCTGTCCCCCGGCGGGAGCTTGAGGGCCGGATTAAAACATCTGAAGGGCCAGATGTGGCCCCTGGGCCGTAGTTTGCCCACTCCTGCTCTAACTAAAGAAAACGTCCATCTGTTTGTGACCAGATGCCAAATTCAAGGTTCTGGTGCCACTTTTCAAAGCCCTGATGGGATAAGCCTGAGCTACCTAAAAAATTGCCTCTTCCTCCACAACTATGACCATCTGTAATAGCTAGTCTGTTCCTCTGGAACAGGGGTGCCCAAACTTGGTTTGTGGCTTGTTCAGGGTAAGCCCTTGGCGGGCCGCGAAATGCTTTGTTTACCCGAGCGTCCGCAGGTACGGCCGCTTGCACCTCCCAGTGGAAGAGGTGCGGGCCGGGCCACCACTTCCCGCAGCTCCTCTGGAACAATGGAATGCTGAAGCACAAGGGTGAGACTCATGCTCACAGAAGACTTCTCAGAAACTGGTCTGTGATTGTGTTCTTCATTTAAACAAGAGATTAGAAAGACCATGACTCTCAATGTCTTTGAAATAACATACAAAGTCACTTCTTCAGCTTGGATTTCTCTAATAATGATAGTATCCAATCAACAGAGGGATGGGAGGGGAGAAACAGAGATCCTTGCTAATGCTTTTAGAATCTGTAAAATTCTTAGATAACACGGTGATAAGCATGATATAAAAACCTAGTTAAATATTGTGTTTAAATGGTAGAGCGATAAGTTAAAAACACAGTGTTTCTGTGGAAAGGTTTCAATTTCTAATAGGAGGTATTTACTGAAGTGTCAAAATGGCTCATGATTTTGAAACAGAGTCTGACAAAGTCCAAAAGGGAGCCAACCTATTATTGAGGAAAGCTGATTAGCTGCTTCCAGCTCTGATCTGTGCGAAGCCTATGTTGAGCTCTACTTTCCCTTGAAAAGCTCTCCCTGGAGCAGCAGGCTGGGAGTGCTTCAGAAAAGTCCATGGAAAAATCCCGAGTGAAAATAATAAAAAAGGAAGAAAACTCAAGCATTTACTATATATGTTCTGGATTCACTTCTCTTTCAAACTCTGACTAATTTCAAGGATACACACAACCCGCCTAAAGAAACATAACTACAGATGCACTATATTAAAGCACCTTGATATGCAAAGAATCTCCAAAAAAGCATTTGCAATATTTGCAAACTAACTATTTTGCACTGGGAAAAAATGCACATTACCTTGCAAACAGGTACACATGAAGGCAACTGGTTAAAAATCCACATGCTAATTAAAGCACTCTGTATTTGGGAAGAAATCTAAAAATGATGAAAATGGGAAGACAGACAATAAGATAAAGATAGAGGGCTGATTTTGTTCTCCCACTGGTGTAAATGAGGAGCAGAGCCGTCCTTACCCATACGCAAAGTAAGCAGCTGTGTGGGGCACCAAATTTCCGGGTGCCTTGCGCAGCTGCATGCTGCTCCAGCCCCTGCTCCGGCTCTTCCCCAGGGCCCCTGCCCCTGCTTCATCCCACCTCTTCCCCGCCCCCACTCCCGAGCTCTGCAGCAGGGCCGGGCCTGCACTCACTGGTGGCGGAAAGTGCAGCGACCCGGCCCCAGCCACGCTGCCAGTGAGTGCTGCAGGGTGGTTCCACCCTGCCCTCCCACTCAGAAGCCTCCCCCCCCCCCGCAGGGGGGCTGTGTAGGGCCCCAGAATAGCTAGGGACAGCTCTGATGTGGAGTGTCACATTTCAGAGCAATTGCACCTGTATTTCCCCTCAGTGGTCCTGCAAGGGCATCCACTCTCAGGCTTCCGGATTCCATGGCCATTTCCTCTCTTGGGTTGAGACCAAGATCTCTCTCCCTTCTGACCAGGGTATTTCCAGGTTGTACAGTTCCCTGCCTTCACTGTGTTATCCCCAGCAAACGACAGTTTGCCTGAGCAGGCCTGCTTGTTTTCTATTCTGACGTGGTTAACCACACACTTCTTTCTAAGCACGGCTATTTTATCTTAAGGTAAAAGCATTAAGAGAAAACATGTTAAAAACAATAAAATAACCTACATGCATGCAAATAAGCCTACCAGAGATCACTCCAACCCTAACATGTACTCTGGCAGGAGCAGTCCTTCCAAACCCCACCGAAAAGGGTTTCCTTGTGGTTCCAAGTATCTCACAACTTCAGCTCAGAACAAGCATACAGTCTTATATGGCCTCAGTAGGGCCACTCCTTCCAACACTTCCCTAAAGATTGGGGCCCTCTGTGCTGGATCAAGAAGAAGGACCTGAGCCTGTATAAAAC
The DNA here is from genome assembly GCF_965152275.1 of Natator depressus. Lineage (NCBI taxonomy): Eukaryota > Metazoa > Chordata > Testudines > Cheloniidae > Natator > Natator depressus. Next base: position 79,450,724 of record NC_134242.1, on the reverse strand, counting down.
CAGGCTATTTATCCAAAAATCCTTTCTTTGTCTGTTGGTCCCTGGAGAATTGAGTTTCAACTAGTATGTGTGAACCTCTCCAGGGGCTGGCTTCAAAGGCACTGATAACCAGAGCAATTTGTATTAGCATCCCCCTCCTTCTAGAGGAGTTACATACAATCCACAACACATACACAATTGCATTTTTAATACAATGAACGCCAAAGGTATTAAACCTAATTCAATAAGGTTTAACTTAATTCAGTAAAGTTTATCTTAATTCCATAAGATTTGTCCAGGATGTTGCAGAATATTGTTCAGTCTGTCACAAGCAGTAACTCTTTTGAATTTAGTGGAATTATACCAGTGTAAGGTAGGGGAGACTCAAACCTAAGGAACCCAAGGACATGGAGGTGCAGGCAGAGACAGTTATTTTGAAGACAGCTTAATACTGGAACAGGGAACTCACTGTGCTTTGTTATTGACCCAGTTTGGTTGCCAGTTGCTGCTTGATAAACAGATGACATATAGATTTCAATTGAACTTGCCAGAGAAATTGATACAATGTATAGCATGAACATCATGAATTTAGCTATGCAATTTCCAAAAGAAGAAGGCATCATACTCTCGGGAAATGTTTGGGATGCTGAAAAATCACTAAAAGAAAAGGAGTACTTGTGGCACCTTAGAGACTAACCAATTTATTTGAGCATAAGCTTTCGTGAGCTACAGCTCGCTTCATCGGATGCGATGCTGTAGCTCACGAAAGCTTATGCTCAAATAAATTGGTTAGTCTCTAAGGTGCCATAAGTACTCCTTTTCTTTTTGCGAATACAGACTAACACGACTGTTACTCTGAAACCTGAAAAATCACTGACATTGCATTACATATTCTTGAGCTCACAAGCGTTACCATTAAAATCACTCTCTGAAAAACATCCTTTTTCAGATATTGTTCCCCCCGCCCATTATTTTCCCATCAAGGTTAAAAAAAAAAAATTGTTTGATGGTGTGTTTATGTTTCCTCATCCAGAAAGGCGAGTCTATCATCATTTTGGAGTGCTGGTGGGAGGAAGTGGCTGCACTTTCCTATGGATTTTAATGAGCTCCTCAAACCAATTTTAGGACTGTCTTATTTGAATTATGATCTGCTTTGTGTGTCATATTTTGTTTAATTACACTGTAATCGTAGATGAGAAGGATCCAAAAGCATCTTACAGTCTATATATGCCCTTCCCACTGAAATGTAGCCAACTGTGAGGATGAACATGTGTGTCAGCTGTTTAACAGCATATAGGACATTAGGACAAAAAGTAAATAATATATCCACTTGAAAGTGCAAATTAAAATTAGGAAAGCACGATATAATTACTCAGCTTGGAATCTGGGGCTACTCACCAAGCCTAATACCCAAATCCTTGTAAAAACAGACTTGGGATCCTTAGTGATCAAAGTGGTAAAGTATCTTATTGTTTTAAGTCTCATCTATAGTCAACGCTTTCAGCAGCATAATGTCCTCTAGCACCACATGGAGGCAACAGATTTGTACTGACATGGAGCAAAAAATGCTAATTACTTGATCTATCATAGCACTTCCTTCAGGACCAGTGCTTTCCTTGGAAGTCTCTCATCCACATACTTACCAAGACTGATCTAACTTTGCCTATTGTCAAGGTTCCTTCCCCACTCTGAACTCTAGGGTACAGATGTGGGAACCTGCATGAAAAACCCCCTAAGCCTATTTTTACCAGCTTAGGTTAAAAATTCCCCAAGATACAAACTATTTTACCTTTTGCCCTTGGACTTTATTGCTGCCACCACCAAGCATCTAACAAATATATAACAGGGAAAGAGCCCGCTTGGAAACGTCTTTCCCCCCAAAATCCTCCCAAACCCTACACCCCCTTTCCTGGGGAAGACTTGATAAAAATCCTCACCAATTTGCATAGGTGAACACAGACCCAAACCCTTGGATCTTAAGAACAATGAAAAAGCAATCAGGTTCTTAAAAGAAGAATTTTAATTGAAGTAAAAAGAATCACCTCTGTAAAATCAGGATGGTAAATACCTTACAGGGTAATCAGATTCAAAACATAGAGAATCCCTCTAGGCAAAACCTTAAGTTACAAAAAGACACAAAACATAGGAATAGCCATTCATTCAGCACAACTTATTTTATCAGCCATTTAAACAAAACAGAATCTAACGCATATCTAGCTAGATTACTTACTAAGTTCTAAGACTCCATTCCTTTTCTGTTCCTGGCAAAAGCCTCACACAGACAGCGAGAACCTTTGTTTCTCCCCCCCTCCAGCTTTGAAAGTATCTTGTCTCCTCATTGGTCATTTTGGTCAGGTGCCAGCGAGGTTATCCTAGCTTCTTAACCTTTTACAGGTGAAAGGGTTTTTCCTCTGGCCAGGAGGGATTTAAAGGTGTTTACCCTTCCCTTTATATTTATGACATCTATAAAAGCTGGCACGATCACAATACAAGACAGTATGGCTGCTTCTAAAAAGGAAGTTTACCTTTTTCACAAAATATTGTAGCCCCTCCCCCATCCCATTCTCTAGCTCAGTGGTTCCCAAACTTGTTCCGCCGCTTGTGCAGGGAAAGCCTCTGGCGGGCTGGGCCGCATCCGCAGGTTCGGCCGATCGCGGCTCGCAGTGGCCGCAGTTCGCTGCTCCAGGCCAATGGGACTGGGTGGAAGCGGCGGCCACTACGTCCCTCGGCCCGCACCACTTCCAGCAGCTCCCGTTGGCCGGGAGCCGCGATCGGCCGAACCTGCAGACGCGGCAGGTAAACAAACCAGCCCAGCCCACCAGGGGCTTTCCCTGCACAAGCAGCAGAACAAGTTTGGGAACCACTGCTCTCGCTCAATGGAAGTAGCACCCTATTGTGTCTTCTTTCTGCCAGGCACAGCATAATTAAAAACAGACACCTGCTAGTCACTCCATTACTTTTACTGTAATAAAATGATTCTTTTTTATGTGCAGTGGCTCATGACTGGAGTTCTAAATATTTTTTACCATGGAGTCCCTATTCCCTTCTGCCTGGCACCAAATACTTATGCAATTAAGTCACTTAATTTTAACAAGGAGCATGTCCTTCAGCCAAATAGTCCAGCCAAGATGACATAAACTGCATGTTTCTATAGCCTCCAGAATATGAATAATTCCTTATTTTCAAGATTTAAATAATTCTATAAAATTCAATGTTTACCCATTAGAAAAATTCTTCAGTTTCTCACAAACACCAATCTGTAAAATTTTTGTTCCATTTCATCTTGCGGCACCATTTAATTCCTGTCTACTTAAACCTGTATAGTAATGATGGCTATTAATATTTCATTTGTGTGCACAACTTCTGATCCACCATGGACAACTGCCAGTCTCAAACAGCACAAAGCCGCAGACCAGTCCATTTCCTAATTGAAGATATGGATTAATGGGAATTGAAACCACCATTTTCAAATGCAGCAAGCCCTCTGCAGTAACCCCTCAGAGAGGGACATATTCCATATCATTTTCTGGGCAATATTTTTAAGTTAAGCATTCTGTTCAATGATTTACAGAGTCTGGGTGCTGCTTGGCAGCACTTTCAATGTCTGTGCTGATAAAGAAAAAAAGTATTGATATTTTTAACTCTAAACACTTATTTCTCAGATTTCAAATATTTGAGTTCTAAAGTTTCTGGGTGAAAACACCTGCATATATTTCATTAATGAGTTACATAAATTTTACCCATCATCAGAGTATGGTATAAGGCCAGTCCACCACTGGGTAATGAATTTCATTATGAGAGCCCAATTAGTTCTATCCACAAAGTTAACTGGATTACAGTTACCTAGGAAATGCACACACCTATCAAGTATGGATTCATAAGCAGCCCTATGGTTAAAAGGGATATTGCAGTTTTAATGGATAGAGACATCAGAAACCATTTGCCTGTACTAAGACATTCAACAATTGTGTTAAATTTAAACATAACGTATGATGAAGAGATGAGCTGTAGTAAAAGCCTGTCAACGTTTCTCACACAACACTATTTATGGTTCTGTATAGAAACAACTCCAGTACATTAGTGGTAGCAAATCTTAATATCCTCTGACACAACTGGGTTGGGCCATCCATTAGCATCTTCAAATCCTTTAGAAACAAATACCAGTTCAAATAATATGCTGTTCAAAATATGAACTTCCTAGGCATCAAATGGTACATTTCAATGATAAACTGACCTGTTTAAGAAAGACCAAAAAAAAAGAAATAAATAAAAATTATTTGTATCCTGGACTTCAAACCATGTGAAGACCATACTTTCCCTGAATAAATGTCAAAGGAATAAACCTGTGAGAGTAATATATTTTTCATGCACCAAAATTATGAATTTAAAAGGGATTGGGTAGATCAGGAGATTGAAATGAAACTTCAGAATCTTTCATCTCTAGGAAATCAATTCAAATTCTGACCAAGTTAGTAACCTAAAGTCATTACCTATTTTCATAAAAATAGGTAATGATCAGTGAGAAAGTGTTGAATTGTGGGGGACAGTGTTTAGTGGTGAACTGTAAGGATCTATCAGTTTTTGTTTTATTTGACATCTTAATTAGTGATCTGGAAGAAACTGTGAAGAGGTTGGCCTAAGCTGGTGATGATTTATGTCCCAGAGCAAGAAAACAGGAAGCCTATCTTAAATTATTCCAGATTGTGTTCTTATTCATTTTGGAATCTTGCTATGCTGTTAGCTTCACTAAACTCCTGAGATGGAAAAACAACAATAAATAATAGTTGAATCTTTGGATTAGAGATGTATTACCACATGGTACAAATTTTCTTCATATAGATGGCAGACCTTTCTGAATATATATATATATATATATATATATATATATATATATATATATATATATTCATTTTCTCATAGTGGACCACAATTATGTGTGTGTTCTCCTTTCACTGTCACACCACCAACTTTCATTTTCTGTCACATGGATTATTTCCCCTCCCATTCACAATCACACAAAATCTCTGTAGCATCTTTAGCAATTTCACAAATGGAAAAATAATATGACGAAAGTATGTAATGTAGGTGTCGCTTTTTTGATTTGGCAGGCTGAGTGGAAAGGAGAAGGGCCAGCACAGTGTGAGCAGCCAGCTTCTCTGTACACGCCAGCAAATGCTCTGCAGTCCCACAGCCTGAGAACCACTGCTCCAAAGCATTGCCCATCCATCTCCATCTTGCTCTTTACTGTCTCTCTCCAATTATGCAGTCATTAGCCACACTGTGTATCCTGATCTACTGTGGCTAACCTGTCTTTTGTACATTACTCTTTTGTATTACAGCCATGCCCAGAAGCTTCCTTCAGGATCAGGGCCCCAGGGCGCTAAAAGGTGCCCAAGGCGGGACAAACATGGGCGAAGACGAGGTCCCTACTTTGAGGATCTCAGTCTAAACGTGACCCCAACCGCGCAAGCCAAACGCAGCGTGAAGCGTCCATCGGGACGAAACACGCCAACGACATGCGGGGGGGGGGCAGAAGGCCAGGCCCCCCCCAGAAATCCAGCATCTGGGGGTGTATTTTGTCCCACCCCAACCTCCTGGCCCGCACCCCTCGGCTTTGTCTTGACTAAAGCTACGTGCAATCCAAGGGCGGGTTTTCACGGTCAGCCAACTCCAGGGAGCCCCAGCGCTGTCAGGCCTGGGCGGACACAGCCCCGGAGCCAGCGGGGGAGACGGAGGCCGAGCTCCATCCGCTGAGGCAGCCGGGCCCGCGCCCCGCCAGGCCGCCCCAGGCGTTTTCTCCGTTCGTCGCCGGCCGGCTCGGCGTCCGGGGGGCCCCCTTGCCCCGCAGCAGCAGCAGCAGCAGCGGGAGCGGAGCCAGTCGGGCGGCTGGAGAACCGCGGGCAGCGGCCGCGCTCGGAACCCAAGCGCGGGCTGTGAGGAGGCGCCGCCGCCGCCGCACGCGGGGCGGGGAGAGCGGCCGGGCCTCGCTGCCGGGGCAACGGGAGCGGCCTGCAGGAGGAGGTGAGGCCGGGGCTTCCCAGTTCGGAGTCTCGTCCCCCAGACCGGCTCTCCCCGTGCGGGGGGGGCGACCCAAAGCCCCTCCCCGGGTTCTGGGGTCTCCCCGCGCTCAGGGGTGGGGGGCGTACGCAGCGCTTGTCCCAGGTCTGGGGTCCCCCCGGGCGAGGGGGGGGCACACAGAGCCCTTCTCCCGGTTCTGGGGGCTTCCTCTGCTAGTGGAGGGGGGATTTTAGTGCAGGAGCCTTTGCAATAACATTGGATGCATCTTTGCCACAGTACGTGCTGGCCTTTTACATCTCTCATGCCCAGTGGGATCAAGCCTGGCTTAGAACTTAAATGGAAAGTGGGCAAGGCAACACTCCAGTTTGCAGGAAGTTGGGTTAGCACTTGGCAGTTCACTGCGGTATTGTCCTTCACTGTGTCCTTCTAGAAGTGCTGCTATGGAAGGGGGTGTGAGCGGGATGTGCACAAGAGGATTAATGCAAAGCATGAGTGTACACTGCTGGTCTAAGTCCAGCAGCGGATGGGAGCAGCAGGCCACATTCATTATTTCTTTCTCACTCCTGCACTCTGAAGGAACTGGATGTAGGCTGCTTGGTTACATGGACAGAGGAGGCTCTGAAGTTTATCCTGAGCTTGAGAATTCCTGTCCTCGGCCTTGCTGTACTTCACTGTATTTTCCACAAGCAAAGTGCTTTCTTTGTGCTTTTCTCCAGTTTTCAGGAATATTTATGCTATATAAAGATCCTTCAGCTCATTAGGGAAGAATTGGGATGGTAACACCAATGTATTCCTGATCAATTTCCAATTTGGGTCACTGCATTCTGCCTCCCTGTATTTTCTCTTCACTTTCAATAGAGTACAGTGCTTATCACTTCATGTCCTAAAATGTTGGATAATTTAGCTGTGACTTGCCCTATCCCACCCCAGAGTTGGCTGCTTTTTCAGTCATGGGGCAAACGATCCCCTTATAGTTTGCTCTGGGATCCTGGAGAAAGTATATATTATGCACTGAAATTTTCAATCTTTTCCTTCCCTTTTTAATAGCTGCCTTTTTATTTCTAATAAGAACTACAGCTAGAATTTGAGTAATCAGAATTATAGATCCCTAATATGTATTTTTCAGTGACAATTTAGTAGCTGTTATTACATGCAAATATATGGGTTGTTTTCCCCTGCACACATAGGATAAAAAAATATTTGAAACATCATTATCTGACAGATTACAGGGGTGTCTAGGAAACACCCCCACATGACATGCCCCCAACTCTGTTCTTCCCCTCTCTCAGCTGCCAAACCTTCTTACAATGCCTAATGTAATTACCTCTCAACCACCTCCGCACTGCCAAACAGTTCTGCAGCCCTAATTCAGCCCAGGGGTACTAAACATTTCTGCAACACTTAATGACAAACACCCCCTAAATCCAGTATATTCTTGATGGTAACTTACAACACCAACTTAACCAGTAGAAAGCATCCCCATTCCTGATGGCTATACTACCAAATCCTGACATGTCCAAGTCCTCCTGATCACAAGCAGCCTCCTCTGCTCTTTGTCACTGTCTTTTTTCTATTGGGGTGTTTAGAATTGTACACAATATCCAAGGTGCAATGTCACCAATATCACACAAGGAAAAACTATGGCCTCCATAACTCACCACATGGTACCTCTGCATTGTGTTTTGGTTTTTTTAAAGAACATCTTAATGCACAGTGAGTTGCCAGTTTTCCATGTCTTTGTGAACTTATGTGATGAGCTCTTATTTCTATGTGTGAGATAAGCCTAATTAACAAAAATGTGATCTTTGTAAAACCTTCCTTTGCTATAAAATTAGGGAGTGTTTTGAAAGAAGATGTCACTACTAGAATTCCAAGGGAAAAGAGAGCGCAGTCAAAAAAAGCTAACAATACTAGGAACCACTAGGAAAGGGATAGATAATAAGACAGAAAATATCATAATGCCACTATATAAATCCATGGTACACCCACACCTTAAATACTGTGTGCAATTCTGGTCACTCCATCTCAAAGAAGATATATTGGAATTAGAAAAAGTACAGAGAAGGCCAACAAAAATGATAGAGGTATGAAACAGCTTCCATAGGAGGAGAGATTAAAAAGACGGACCTTTCAGCTTAGAGAAGAGATAAGTAAGGGGGGATATGATATAGGTCTATAAAATCATGATTCATGTCAAGAATGTGAATAAGGAAGTGTTATTTACCCCTTCACATAACACAGCAACTAGAAGTCACCCAATGAAATTAATAGGCAGCAGGTTTAAAACAAACATACAGAAATGCTTCACACAATGTACAGTCAACTTGTGCAACTTGTTGCCATGAAATGTTATGAAGGTCAAAAGTACGTTCAAGAAAGAATTAGATAAATTCATGGAGATTAGGTCCATCAGTGGCTATTAGCCAAGATGGTCAGGGATGTAACCCCAAGTTCTGGGTGTCCCTAAGCCTTGGACTTCCAGAAACTGGGACTAGCTGACGGGGAGTGGATCTCTCAATAAATAGCCCTGTTCCGTTCCTAGCCTCTGAAGCAGCTGGCTCTGATCACTGTTGGAAGACAGGATACTGCGCTAAATGGACCATTGTTCTGACCTAGTATGGCCATTCTTATATTCTTAGGAAGTAGACTGAAATGAGTGATGTAAATTTTGTTCCCTTCCATCCAACAAGTTACATACCCTGCAAGCAGAACACACTTAGGCTATGTCTACACTAGTGAGCTTGCATCGGCACAGCTGTGCAATTGCTCATGTAGCTGCTCTGTACAGATGGGAGAGAGCTCTCCTGTTGACATAATTAAGACACCACCAGTGAGTGGCAGTGGCTATGTTGGCAGGAGAGCTTCTCCCGCCGAGATAGAAAAACCAGTGTGGGCAACACTGATGGTGCAACTTATGTCGCTCAGAGGGGTGTTTTTTCACACCCCTCGGCGACATAAGTGATACCGCCAAAAGTGCTAGTGCAGACATAGCCTTAGTCTATGACTGTACACGTTAATTTGCTGACAGTAGTTCACCATTGGAAACATACTGCCGCTAAGACTGCAAGTGGTCCCGGTGCTGGTGCCAACAGAACAGTGTTGCTAAGAGATGTCCAGAGTAGTGCTGGGTGGTAAACAGTTTTCCTGTTCTACATAGGAATGAACTTGAAATCTTTAGAAGCTTTTTGTGAAAAACAAGAACAAGAAACCCTCCTTCACTCATTAGCTAATAGCTCACTGGTTAAGGAACTACTTATTTGGTATGTGGGAGACCCTGGTTCAAATCCCTGCTCTGCCTGGGTCAAGTCCTGCTCTAAATTACACAGAGCAGAGATCTGAATCAGGGTCTTCCTCATCCCGGGTGAGTACCCCAATCACGAGACAATTGGCTATTCTGGGGTTAAATTCCATCCTGGATCTGAAAAACCTTTCCTGATGAGTGTTTCATTGAAGCTGGTACATTCCTGCAAGAAAAATTTGATTTCAACAAATCAATATTTTTCAGTTAAAAACACTAAATCAAAAATTTCCTGAATAGCTCTAGTTCAGAACATGTGGTTTGTGAAATCCATTTCCAAATGAGAAATATACTAATATTAGTATCATAGTTTGTGATAGAGCTTTAAAAAAAATAATTCTTCCTGCACAGGAATTCAGGAACGACAAGTCTTTGAATGTTTCTTTTTCTTTATTTCAAACACTAATGTACATAGCGAACAGTTTCTTCCCTGATTTTACTTGCTAGTGCTTTAAATAGTTTGCGAATGTGGTGGCCCATTTGTAGTGTGTATTACTGCCTGAGAAGAGAGCATAGAATCATAGAATATCAGGGTTGGAAGGGACCCCAGAAGGTCATCTAGTCCAACCCCCTGCTCGAAGCAGGACCAATTCCCAGTTAAATCATCCCAGCCAGGGCTTTGTCAAGCCTGACCTTAAAAACCTCTAAGGAAGGAGATTCTACCACCTCCCTAGGTAACGCATTCCAGTATTTCACCACCCTCTTAGTGAAAAAGTTTTTCCTAATATCCAATCTAAACCTCCCCCATTGCAACTTGAGACCATTACTCCTCGTTCTGTCATCTGCTACCATTGAGAACAGTCTAGAGCCATCCTCTTTGGAACCCCCTTTCAGGTAGTTGAAAGCAGCTATCAAATCCCCCCTCATTCTTCTCTTCTGCAGACTAAACAATCCCAGCTCCCTCAGCCTCTCCTCATAAGTCATGTGCTCTAGACCCCTAATCATTTTTGTTGCCCTTCGCTGGACTCTCTCCAATTTATCCACATCCTTCTTGTAGTGTGGGGCCCAAAACTGGACACAGTACTCCAGATGAGGCCTCACCAATGTCGAATAGAGGGGAACGATCACGTCCCTCGATCTGCTCGCTATGCCCCTACTTATACATCCCAAAATGCCATTGGCCTTCTTGGCAACAAGGGCACACTGCTGACTCTTATCCAGCTTCTCGTCCACTGTCACCCCTAGGTCCTTTTCCGCAGAACTGCTGCCTAGCCATTCGGTCCCTAGTCTGTAGCGGTGCATTGGATTCTTCCATCCTAAGTGTAGGACCCTGCACTTATCCTTATTGAACCTCATCAGATTTCTTTTGGCCCAATCCTCCAATTTGTCTAGGTCCTTCTGTATCCTATCCCTCCCCTCCAGCGTATCTACCACTCCTCCCAGTTTAGTATCATCCGCAAATTTGCTGAGAGTGCAATCCACACCATCCTCCAGATCATTTATGAAGATATTGAACAAAACCGGCCCCAGGACTGACCCCTGGGGCACTCCACTTGACACCGGCTGCCAACTAGACATGGAGCCATTGATCACTACCCGTTGAGCCCGACAATCTAGCCAGCTTTCTACCCACATTATAGTGCATTCATCCAGCCCATACTTCCTTAACTTGCTGACAAGAATACTGTGGGAGACCGTGTCAAAAGCTTTGCTAAAGTCAAGAAACAATACATCCATTGCTTTCCCTTCATCCACAGAACCAGTAATCTCATCATAAAAGGCGATTAGATTAGTCAGGCATGATCTTCCCTTGGTGAATCCATGCTGACTGTTCCTGATCACTTTCCTCTCATGTAAGTGCTTCAGGATTGATTCTTTGAGGACCTGCTCCATGATTTTTCCAGGGACTGAGGTGAGGCTGACTGGCCTGTAGTTCCCAGGATCCTCCTTCTTCCCTTTTTTAAAGATTGGCACTACATTAGCCTTTTTCCAGTCATCCGGGACTTCCCCCGTTCGCCACGAGTTTTCAAAGATAATGGCCAAGGGCTCTGCAATCACAGCCGCCAATTCCTTCAGCACTCTCGGATGCAACTCGTCCGGCCCCATGGACTTGTGCACGTCCAGCTTTTCTAAATAGTCCCTAACCACCTCTATCTCCACAGAGGGCTGGCCATCTCTTCCCCATTTTGTGATGCCCAGCGCAGCAGTCTGGGAGCTGACCTTGTTTGTGAAGACAGAGGCAAAAAAAGCATTGAGTACATTAGCTTTTTCCACATCCTCTGTCACTAGGTTGCCTCCCTCATTCAGTAAGGGGCCCACACTTTCCTTGGCTTTCTTCTTGTTGCCAACATACCTGAAGAAACCCTTCTTGTTACTCTTGACATCTCTTGCTAGCTGCAGCTCCAGGTGCGATTTGGCCCTCCTGATATCTTTCCTACATGCCCGAGCAATATTTTTATACTCATCCCTGGTCATATGTCCAACCTTCCACTTCTTGTAAGCTTCTTTTTTATGTTTAAGATCCGCTAGGATTTCACCATTAAGCCAAGCTGGTCGCCTGCCATATTTACTATTCTTTCGACTCATCGGGATGGTTTGTCCCTGTAACCTCAATAGGGATTCCTTGAAATACAGCCAGCTCTCCTGGACTCCCTTCCCCTTCATGTTAGTCCCCCAGGGGATCCTGGCCATCTGTTCCCTGAGGGAGTCGAAGTCTGCTTTCCTGAAGTCCAGGGTCCGTATCCTGCTGCTTACCTTTCTTCCCTGCGTCAGGATCCTGAACTCAACCAACTCATGGTCACTGCCTCCCAGATTCCCATCCACTTTTGCTTCCCCCACTAATTCTACCCGGTTTGTGAGCAGCAGGTCAAGAAAAGCGCCCCCCCTAGTTGGCTCCCCTAGCACTTGCGCCAGGAAATTGTCCCCTACGCTTTCCAAAAACTTCCTGGATTGTCTATGCACCGCTGTATTGCTCTCCCAGCAGATATCAGGAAAATTAAAGTCACCCATGAGAATCAGGGCATGCGATCTAGTAGCTTCCGTGAGTTGCCGGAAGAAAGCCTCATCCACCTCATCCCCCTGGTCCGGTGGTCTATAGCAGACTCCCACCACTACATCACTCTTGTTGCACACACTTCTAAACTTAATCCAGAGACACTCAGGTTTTTCCACAGTTTCGTACCGGAGCTCTGAGCAGTCTTACTGCTCTCTTACATACAGTGCTACTCCCCCACCTTTTCTGCCCTGCCTGTCCTTCCTGAACAGTTTATAACCATCCATGACTGTACTCCAGTCATGTGAGTTATCCCACCAAGTCTCTGTTATTCCAATCACGTCATAGTTCCTTGACATCACCAGGACCTCCAGTTCTCCCTGCTTGTTTCCAAGGCTTTGTGCATTTGTATATAAGCACTTGAGATAACCTGTTGATCGCCCCTCATTCCCAGTATGAGGCAGGAGCCCTCCCCTCACAGACATTCCTGCCTGTGCTTCCTCCCGGAAGCACCTCTTTTCCTCGGGTTTTCCTCTAGAATCCTTCCCATATTCCTTGGCCTCATGTTACAACACCTTTTATTGTCACTTCTGTAGCTGGCCAAGGGAGTTACTACAGAGCATTTCAAACCATATCACCTCTATGATTCCTTCCTCCCAAAGCCCTTAATAGAGAATTGAGTCTGCTGTTTGCAAAAGCGAGTATATATCTGCTACATTCTCATTATACCACACAAGACCTGCTGTAGTAGGAGCACATTTAATTTGGTCTGAAGTCTGTTTAGCTGTAATTTTGGCTTTCCAGTATATTCCAGCCTTGTGTGAAAGGTTGCTGCTAATACTTAATTCAACTTGTTTAGTAACTTACCACTTTGTATTGTAAAGACAAGGTGATGTTGGTTACATCTGATGTTATGGAGTGATTCCAGCTCAGCCAGTCCATCATTTTGCTGTATTCCTCCAGTTCCTTCCCCTTCTACCTTCTATGCGCGCTGTGGCTGAAGCTTCACTTAACACCAAGATATTAGGTAAGTGTGTGTGTTAGAGTACTAATTGACTCCCAGCTTGCATTTCTTATTGTTATCCTCCCGTGGTCTTGAACTCAATAACCAGTTTCAATCCTGCATTAATGCTGCGGTAACAAGCAGAAGAATTACATTAATGTGTATTAATATTAGACGTTTAGATCAGAAAGTTCTTTTGATTGTTGGACCAGCCTAAAAGCAAAATAGAAACCCTTTTACAATCTGACATTGAGACCCTATCCTATTGCCTTCATAACTTATTCATCATTATGGCAGCCACTAACAGATCCAGTAGATAATAGGCTGTGAAACACTAATTTGCACTTCCATAAGTAGCTCTTAAAGCTTTATTCATTACAAACCATCCTAAATTGAGCCTCACAACCTCCATATGTGATATTTTACAGATGGGCAGGCCAAAGCCTAGGGCTTAATTTCAGAGGTGCTGAATACTGGCAGTTTCTGTCAAAATTAGTTGGAGTTGAAATAGAGCATCTTTGAAAATCTGCCCATAAGGGCCATATATTCAAAAGTATTTAGGTGCTTTAATACCCAATTAGGTGCCTAAGTGGGATTTTCAAAAGCACCTAAGAAGATTAAGTATCTAACATCAGTGGAAATTAATACTAGTTTGGTGCCTAAGTTGCTTTGGCACTTCTAAAAATCCCACTGCATCTTTATGTGCTTAGATGCCTTTGAAAATCCGGCTTTTACCAAGCTCACAGTGAGTCAAGCATACAGAACTGCAAATAGAACCCAGGAGTCCTGCTTTAGACACTAGGGCCCACAATGGGACTTAGGCAATGTAGCACTCAGCATCTTGGTGCCTAAAAGCTAGAAACTCACAGGAACAGCACTAAGAAAAGGAGTACTAGTGGCACCTTAGAGACTAACCAATTTATTTGAGCATAAGCTTTTGTGAGCTACAGCTCACTTCATCGGATGCATACTGTGGAAAGTGTAGAAGATCTTTTTATACACACAAAGCATGAAAAAATACCTCCCCCCCACCCCACTCTCCTGCTGGTAATAGCTTATCTAAAGTGATCACTCTCCTTACAATGTGTATGATGATCAAATTGGGCCATTTCCAGTACAAATCCAGGTTTTCTCACCCCCCCCCCCCCACACACACAAACCCACTCTCCTGCTGGTAATAGCTTATCTAAAGTGACCACTCTCCTTACAATGTGTATGATAATCAAGGTGGGCTATTTCCAGCACAAATCCAGGGACAGCACTGTGATCTACAAAGCTTGAGTTAGGTGCCTTGGCTTCCTACTCACCAGGCTACAGAGGATACATCTACACTGCAATAAAAATATCTGCGGCACCATTTCTCAGAGCCTGGGTCAGTTGACCTGGGCACAAAGGACTCTGGTTGGAGCCTTGGCTCTGAAACCCCATGAGAGGGTAGCGTTTCAGAGCCTGAGTTCCAATCTGAGCCCAAATGTCTATACTGGTATTTTTAGCCCTGCAACTCCAGTCAATTGACCCTAGTTCTGGGCTGCGATGCCTTGAGTTTTTTATTGCAGTGTAGCCATACCCAGAGGCATTCTCACTCTCTTTCTCTCTGGTCTAATGACTATTTAAGTATTTATCTACAGTGGAACAGTCACTGGAGCAGAGAGAGATTGACTCTGTAGCCTAGAAGTGAGGGCAGCCAAATGGGAGACCAAAGTCTAGTCCCTAATCCCCCTTCTCCAGTCTCTATTTCTTTAGAGACATTGGAACAGTGTCAATAGGAGAGATTGAGGGAGTCCCCACATCAGAATACCATATAGTCAGTGGTTAGAGTATTCACATAAGAGGAAACCCCTCTTCAAATCCTTACTTCCCCAGTTAGTGGATTTCTCTGGGCTTAAGCAGGAGATAGGCATCCAGACACCAAGAGCAATGCAGCAGCGTGCATGTCCAGAGAGAGAAACTTAGGTGTTGAGTGAATTTAGGCACCTTCAAAGTTTGGCAAGAGTTTTGTGGATTGCAGTAGAGCTTAAAAGTGGGACTAAGGTGCATAAACCTCAAATTTAGGCACGTAAATCCAGGGTTTGTGGATTGGGACCTACTGTCAGGAGCCAGGGTGTGGGAAATCATGTCCAATGGTTAGAGCCATAGGCTGTCAAGCCTGAGGGGTCAAGCCAGAATCAGTAACCAGGATCCAGAGCCAAGGGTCCAGTTGGAGTCAATAGCCAGGAATCATAGCCCAGTGTCCAGCCAGAGTCAAATAGCCAGGAATCAGAGAGCTGACTGAGGAGGCAGGAACAAGGGGGTCTATCTCAGTAGCAGATCAGAGATTTGCCTTGATGCACAGACTGTTTCTTGATATTCTCTCCAGGCCTAAATAGTAGGTCTGGGCCAATCAGAGGTGACAGGAGGAGCTACCAGTTATCTCTACCATTGGTGGTACTTCCCTGGATGTATGGTGCATTGACAGTAGCATTGCTGAGTCTGCCTGTTAGCAGCGTGGAAGCACTGCCCCCTGAAGCCCTGTAGACCCATGGTTAAGTCCAACAAATCCCCACACCTAGATCATGCTACTTCTCTGCTGATTTTTAATTTTAAAAGGAAGCAAACAAAATATTTCAGCAAAATTAAAACAACATTTAGAGTTTAGGGAAAGATATTTCTTGCCATATGAACTTTCAAGAGTCCCATATTGAGCTAATATAAGAACTGTTTTGACTGCTAAAATAATGTTTGGGGATAGTATCTCAGGAATTTATTATCTATGGGTTTAGAACTATTTTTGCATTATTAGCTCATTCAGATTTGACAGTAGAAATAATGACAGACATGGCTGCAGGAGGTGGACATTTGTGTTCTGAAGTATGGGGGAACAGGAGCAGCAGCTATTATTGATCAGATCGTCATTCAGGGACACATACCATAAACCAGTGCAATGCCATTGAAGTCAGTGTGTTCCCAAGTGGCAGAATTTGGCCCTTAGTGATATGTAGGGTTTGTTTAATTAGGTACTACAGAAAATTCTTTCCTGGGTGTCTGGCTGGTGAGTCTTGCCCACATGCTCAGGGTTTAGCTCAGGGATCGGCAACCTTTGGCACACGACCCACCAGGGTAAGTCCCCTGGTGGGCTGGGCCAATTTGTTTACCTGCCGTGTCCACAGGTTCAGCCGATCGCGCCTCCCACTGGCCGTGGTTCGTTGTTCCAGGCCAATGGGGGCTGCGGGAAGTGGTTCAGGCTGAGGGATGTGCTGGCCATGGCTTCCCGCAGCCCCCATTGGCCTGGAGCGGCGAACCACGGCCAGTGGGAGCCGCGATCAGCTGAACCTGTGGATGTGGCAGGTAAACAAACCATCCCAGCCCTCCAGGGGGCTTACCCAGGCGGGCCGCATGCCGAAGGTTGCCGATTCCTGGTTTAGCTGATCACCATATTTGGGGTCTGGAAGGAATTTTCCTCCAGGGCAGATTGGCAGAGGCCCTGGGGGTTTTTCGCCTTCCTCTGGAGTGTGGGGCACGAGTCACTTGCTAGAGGATTCTCTGCACCTTGAAGTCTTTAAACCATGATCTGAGGACTTCATAGTCAGACATAGGTTGGGGTTTATTACAGGAGTGGGTGGGTGAGATTCTGTGGCCTGCGTTGTGCAGGAGGTCAGACTAGATGATCATAATGGTCCCTTCTGACCTTAAAGTCTATGAGTCGAGGTAGACTCGTATATGTTTACTTTGGCAAGCTGATGATATTAGCTAATACATGGATGTGACTTGGTGTCAGGTCAGATACTTTCTTATGTATGTTGTAACTGTATACTTAGGATTGAGGACAGATGAAAGAATCCTAGAGGATTTACATCACAAAAATTATTATCCAGCTTGTCTCAAACAAAATGCCATAGGTGATGTTATCAATACACCATTCCCATAAGTTTTTTTTTTTTTTTTTCATAAACTGTTCAAGGTACATGATAACATTGACAGAGGTAACACTTTTAGAGAGGTATTAAGTCTCTGATCTTGTGCCCATAGGCTTGCAACATGACCCATATAAGATGGATTTACAAATATATTTCTGTTTAGAAATTACAAATGCCTGTATCTGGACGAGGTTCAGATTAATGTGTCACACCATTCAGCCAACTATAATATATCCTTTTTTTTTTTTTTTTTTTTTTCCCCCCTCCCTGATCCTCCGCTATGGAACTCAGTGGGAGTTTTGCCATTAGCTTCAGTGAGAACAAGATCAAGCCCTTTGTGTTCTGGTCTTCTGTTCAATGTTAGCTGAAGTTTAGGAGTATACTTAGAATATTGAATGCAACACATAATTTGGAAATTAAATCTCTATGTTGCAGACTTTTGCTTTATGGCATTGGGAGGGTGTGTATTCAGCAAGGTTTACTAAGATCACTTTAGTTTTATAATTGTCAATGGGAAAAAAGAGTGAGCTATTGATTACGTGGGGTCTGATCCTGCAGTCCTTATGCAGGGAAAATTTCCATTGAGGTCAAAGATGGCAGTTACATGTGTGTCTGAATGCAAAGTTAAATAATATGGGTGAAATCCTGTCTCAGCTGAAGTCAGTGGCAAAACTCCTATTGGCTTTAATGGATCCAGGATTTCACCTTAAAAAGAAAAGGAGTACTTGTGGCACCTTAGAGACTAACCAATTTATTTGAGCATGAGCTTTCGTGAGCTACAGCTCACTTTCACCTTATGTACGTACTGCAAACTGAAGCATTCTAATTAGTTGTGTGTCACTGTGTTAGTTGTGTATCTGTGTTTTGCTCTCTTATTGTACCAACTTAATGTTTGTATGCAGTGTAGAGTTTAAGTGTAGGCCCTGATCCTGTAAATACCAATGCTAGTGCATAAATTTAAGCACCTGAATAGTCCTGGTGACTTAAAAAAAAAAAAAGTGTCAGAAGAAAACAGCACTTATATACATAATTGGTCAAGGATACATTTTAAAAACTTGATCTTGCTTATTTTATCCTCTTCCACTAGGATAGTGACCTACCCACTATTTCCTTATTCATGAAAATCTTTGCTCCAGTATGTATTTTGGGTACTCCGTGAGACTACTCATGCTTAACATTTAAGCACCTGCAAATTTGCAGGATTAGGGCCCTAGTCATTCATTCCAGCATTCTTCCTTTACAGGAGTTATTTTTTGTGAATCTGTTTTCAAATGTTGCCATCATTATAAAGACTTTGTTCACAGAATAAATCACTTTTAACATGGGAGTACCTGTCCTCAGAACCTTTAGCCTCAGATAAAGAAAAATAATGACTTTCTCTCCAAGGAACAATTGTTTTGTTAAATTATAATCTTTTTTTCAATAAGAGTTTGAGCTGTATTTAAATAGAGATTTGCCTTTTTTTTTTTTTATTTGACTTGGGCATTTGAAGTTTGGAACTGATCTGTTTTACATGAATGAACAAGAAATGTAAATTGGATCTAGAATGGATGGCAATTTTTATTGCTCAAGAAATGTGGGATTAATATTTTATTAAACAACCTAAATTAAAGACTAGGGAAGGAAGAGTACCTGTAAGTACTTTATCATGTGGAGACATTTGTAGGCATAAAAAATACTCTGATCAGGCAGCTTCTAATTCCCTGTTTGCTATGCTATAACAGTACCTAAATTGAGCAGAGCGTTTCCATGATTAGAATAGAGGAAATGATGGTAAATACATAATCCTAATGAAAGAGGATAAAGTAAGCACATTTGATACTTTAAAATGTATCAGTAACCAATTATGTATGTGAGTATTGTTTTCTTCCTGCAGTTTGGGTTTTTGGGATGGTTTTTCTGTTTGTTCATTTTCTTTTTTCAGATCTGGAATAAATCCCCATTAATTTGAGTGTATCAAGTGTTAGTTTGAGTGTGTCAAGCAGTTGATGTCTTTAATGTTTTCTTTCTAATTTTCAAAACATAAAGCTGAGTAGTCCAAGGAAGCTTGTATTTCTGAGTGGCCAGTGAGAGGGAGAAAAATCCACACAGCAACATAATTTCAATTTCTTGGTCATTTTTTCATATTCATATGAAAAAATATTACCCACAATTTAGTGTAAATTCTTAACATTAATTCTTAGTACCACGGTTGCATGGTTTCTTTTTAAAGTCCTGTTATGAAAGCTAAACTATCAAAAATTATGCTAGAGAAGGCAGTCATCATAAAGGGTGATATCCTGAATTCCTTACTTAGGGCTACAACCTTGTTTACATTGAGTAATACATTACTCCAGGAATAGCGCTTCTATGAGTAAGATTGGTAAAATGTGGTTGTCTGTTTTTACTCAGGCAAAATGTCTATTGATTTCAGTGGGAATTTTGCCTAAGTAAGGAATGCATAATTTGGCCTAAGTCTATTCATATGCCTGTGAAAAGTATTAAAAATAGAAATCTAGCTAATTTGACAAATTGTCTGGTTCTGCACATTTTTAGAAATTAAATGACATTTTCTTATGGTAGTTTTGATACCAATAGACTTCAAGTATATAGTTTAATCTTTTGTGAGCAACTACAGTGATAAGCCACATTTAGTACAGTTATGGCTGAAGTAATGAGCTGTACTTATCTGCAGTAGTAGGTTAAAGGGTAATGTACATCTGCAATGATGTTAAAATAAAATCACTTAAATTTTGATATATTGCAAATTCCTGAAATAACTATTTCAGACTAATATTTTGAGACTGAACTATACCTTGTGCACGCGTGCCCACACACACACACAGAAGGCTGTAACAACTATTTGTAACTTGACTGAGTAAATTGCACTGGTGATTTACAGACCAGTAGTCCAGTTGAATCTTTCTAAGAGCCATGTGTTACCAAATCTGTTATGGGTTTTTCTTATTATTATTATTTTTAGTATTCCACTTTGGTGACCATGCGGATTGAATACTCAGTGCTTTGAAGAGGAGTAGATGGACTCAGGCCAGAGTTGCAGCACTACTCTTTCAGATTATTCTGAGGATACATTTGAATCCTTCAGTGAGGAGGAGGAGGAGGAGGAGAAAGCCTGCAGGCAATATGAGAGTGAACCGTGTGAATCTTATTATTCCACAGTGGAGTCGGAGTGGCCTGCTGCTGTGTCAGATATATCTGAAAGCGTATGGCAGTCCGCAAGCCAGGATGATGAAGGTACGCAAGGTTTCTGTGCATTTGAGTCAGTCCTCCATCCAATTTTGAAATTACTCAGAAGGGCTCAGATCAGGAAAAATAAAATTAAAAAATTAAAATTACATCCAATTTTCTTGCTGTGCACAGCAACAGAAGCTTCAAAACATTGGCTTCCTCAGCCAGATCTGTAATTTTGCTGAAACAAGACTTAATGGAGGTGTATATGAGGAGGTATAATGTACCAAATTGGTTGTTTAGGTATGGAAGCCCTAATTCAATCTTCCTGTGTGCTGGAGTGTTATTGGTAGGATAAATCAGTCTTAAAGATACCTTGACTGAATTTCCGTATCAGAAAAATAGCTAGGCTGTAAAATAGTTTCCCAAGAGAATTATGGAAGCTCTATCACTAGGGACACTTAAAAGTAGACTGGAGAAAGACCTGAAAATGTACTGTTGTTGTAAACATGTTGGTCCTAGGATATGAGAGAGACAGGGTGGTTGAGATAATATATTTTATTGGACCAATTTCTGGTGGTGGAGCAGAGAAGCTTTCGAGCTTTACAGAACTCTTCTTCAGGTCTGATCTGGAGAAGAGCTCTGTGTAGCTCGAAAGCTTCTCTCTTCCACCATGAGAAGTTAGTCCAATAAAATATATTACCTCATCCACCTTGTCACTCTAAAATTATATGTAACATTAACAAACCTACAGCAGGTAAGGGTAAAAGAAGCAGAGGGAGGGGGATAAAACAACTGACCTAATAGGGGTGTCTTCCCTCTTTGACATTTTGGTAGTGTTCCCCATCCTCCTGCAGTCTCCTTTTCTACCCTTTTGTTTAGTCTTGGAGATACAATGATGACTTCAAGCCATTGATCAGCTGCTATTTTTAAACCTGTCACATTCTCTTGGTGTAAGGGCTTGTCCACTCTAAGATAAATAATTTTTTTTAAAAATGTGTTAGCTAAAGTGGTTTAACTAACATGTTTTAAAAACTAATATAGACAGAGTAAGTTGCTTTTTAACTTGTAGTTATTTATGTCATAACCCAGCCTCCCACTTTGGGTTCACCTTGTCCGGCTAACAAATGTTAAAATATAGTTAACCCTGTCTGAACTAGAATTTTAAAGTGTGTGAGTTTAAAACATTAGCTAACATATGCCTTTTATCCTAGTGCTCCTTAAGGTACGTCTACACTGCAATAAAAGATCCAGGGCACAGCCATGGCTGGCTTGGGTCAGCTGGCTTGGGCTTGAGGGATGCAGGCTGCAAGGCTAAAAATTGCAGTGTAGACGTTCAAGCTGGGGCTGAGGTTACAGCCTGGGCTTTGAAACCCCTAGAGAGGGTGAGTCTCAGAGCCCAGGCTCCAACCCAAGCCCAACCATCTACACTACAATTTTTAGCCCTGTAAACTTGAGTCAGTTGAGCCGGGCTCTGAGACTTGGGGGTTTTTTTGACTACGGGTTTGTTATTGCAGTATAGACGTACCCTTAGTGTCTTTCCTTCCCTCCCTGACCCAACAATACATTTGACCTTTCTCTCTACAAAAGTAATTTGCACTGCTACAGTTAAGGATCCAGCATAAAAATTATTTAGGCATGAAAGCTCCTTACTATAGGCCAATTATTGCCCTTGGATTCACATCTCTTAAATGGATATCATGTGCACCCAAGGGCAGAATTTAGCCTTATAGATCAATGTGTCAAAGATCTGCGCAATGAGATAATGTTTGCTTTGGTGACTTGTTTATGCCACATTATATAAGTGTCGTCTTCTTCTAGCCTTAGTTCCATATGTTTAGGGTCAGCTCTTCTAGTCCTTCCATCTGGGAAACGCCCTAGTTCATATGGGGCATATTAAGGACTCAATTAATTGATTTCTTTGGCAGTTTTACAGCCAGCTGCCAGCCTGACACTATTCCTCCTCCTTTTTCAACCAGCCTTGGGACCAGATACAGTGGAATTTAAGTGAATTGTCTGATATGTTAAATTTAGTGACTTGGTTCTGGATCTCTGTTTTCATAGTGTATACATTTTAATAAACTATTCCTTTTTCTGCAGAAGGTTTTTTTTAAAGTACTCTTTATACAGCCAGAACAGCATATCTAGAGGAATCATCATCCAGCACACAAAAGTAAAATATGGAAGAAATTGACTGGTTAAAGGAATACATATGAAAAGTGAGACAGCCTTTTCTTGTAAAGAATACTTGTTAAAGAGGGGGGAAAATATGCAAGATTTGACAGTTTTCAGCTGTGCTGTATACATGTTTTAGGGCAGGTCTACGCTTAAAATGCTGCATTGGCACAGCTGCGCCATTGTAGTGCTTTAATGAAGACTCTCTGCACTGACGAGAGAGAGCTCTCCCATTGACGCAGTTAATCCACCTCCCCAAGAACTGATAGCTGTGTTGATGGGAGAAGCTCTCCCTCCGACATAGGGCTGTCTACACGAGGGATTAGGTCAGTATAATTGCATTGAATAGGGGTGTGGATTTTCCAGTGTAAGTCTGTAGTGTAGACAAGACTTTAAAGCAGGGTTAGTTTGCAATGTTTTCCATGTAGCGGAGGGAGGGCCTGCTGAGTCAGATTCTCAAGTGGTGTAACTCTACTGAAGTCACCATCAAGTCCCATTGAAAACAGTAGTATTTAAGGGAACTCAGTACGCTGCAGAAGCTGCTCAGCATTCTGCAGATTTGGCCCTAAGTTTCAGTCTCTGAAAGTTTCTCTTTGTGTATCCTATACCAGATTTTTCTGATGTATTTAGAGAAGAAAAATTTAAGATGTTCTTAATAGTCTGTAATAGAAATTAGGTAATTTTTGAAGGTGAAAATCCACAGATTTCCTTCATATGTTCCTGTGGCTTTGAGTTTCTTTTCTTACATTTAGGTAGTGTTCCATTTCACAGAGTGAAATTCAGTAACATCCAGGCAGAGATTTCTTTGACTTCTCCATTTGGTTTTACTTTGTCTCACTTCTGTTCTTTCAGCAATGCATTATTCTAAGCTAACTTATTTTTATAGGTGATCAGTCTGAGTTGTCAGAGTCTGCAAATATAGAAAAAGAGTTGACTGGAAAATGGATCAGCCGTCTCAAAAATAAAGAAGATAACACTAAGCAAGGCAAATCTATCATCAAAACACATACAGGTGAGTTCAAAATCTGTATTAAAATCATTGCTTTTTAAACCTGAATTTTTAATATTTTAGCATGTGTATTTTCAAGTCTGACCAATAAATGAAAAAAAAAAACACATTTTTTCTTTCATTCCTCCTGTAAGTTTATGTTTTAGAGACACCTCTTTGTCTTCTGCATCTTGTATAAATTTATCTGTGAAATAGTGATATCAGAGACCCCACAGGCACATTAGTCACTAGAGCTGCATGACTTTTTTAAATTTAGATTTGACAAAATTTCAATTTTAGTTAAAAAAAAAAAAAAAAACCTTCAAAATTCTGTTGCATTTTTTTAACCAGCAGCTATAGAGTGGGTTAGAATTTTTTTGTTTTTATTTTTTTCAAAATATTTGTTTCCGTTACATTTTGTTTAATGAGATGTACATTTCCCCCCACCCCTGCAATGGTTATTAGCTGCTCCTAATCTGTGATGTTTTTATTCCTCTCCTGCACTACAGGAGGCAGCAGTGTTCTTGCTTTAAAATGAACAACATAACAGCTTTAACCAAGACAATGTAGTAGTATATAAATAGAGAGAGAGGAATGCTATTTGTATGTGTTTGGCATGTCTACAAGTGTGCTCTCTTCAGGGAAAGGTGTTTAAGTCCCTCTCAAATTTTTCTATGGAGGTCAGAGCCTAAGTTCCCTGTAAGCTGCATGGCTGCACGGCTGCACAGCAGCATATTAAGCACTGTGCAGGCGCTCAGGGAACCCGCCCGGGGACCTGCCAGGGGAGGGGTGCCCCTCGCCCAGCCCCCAACCTGCCACAGCTGGAGCGGCCCCCCGGCTCCAGCTATGCCGCAGCCTGGGGGAGGGGCACCTATCCTGCAGCCCCAGACCTGGAGCTGCCGTGCTGGGGAGAGGCGCCTCTCCTCTCCAGACCAGGTGCTGCTGCTGGGAGAAAGGGTTGGGGGGAGTGCTCTCACCCTGCTGTAGTCCCAGAGCACCCTCCTGCACCCCAAGCCCCTCATCCCCAGCCCCACCCCAGAGCCCACAGCCTCAGCCAGAGCCCTCACCTCCTGCACCCAACCCTCTGCCCCAGCCCTGAGCCCCTCCTCCCCATCCCCACCCCAGAGCCTGCACCCCCAGCCGGAGCCCTCACACCTCTGCACCCCAAACCTCTGCCCCAGCCCTGAGCCCCCTCCCACACTCCGAGCCCCCTCCCACACTCTAAACCCCTCAGCTCCACCCCCATCACATAAATTTTGTTATGTGCACTGATATGACGGTGATATGTTACACATCACCTCCGTATTGCTGTACATAACAGAATTCATTCCGCACATGGGTGGCAAAAATTAGAGGGAATACTGGTCAGAGCCACTGTTTTTGAATTTTAAAAAAAAATGATGAAACAAGGACTTTGCCAACAACAACTGAAGTAAAAATGGATTTTCTTGAGTGAACGAACTCAGAAGTTTTGTGGGTCATCCCTAAGTCCCTGATCCAGCAATCAGATCTCTGCAAAGTGAAGTCCTATGGTATCTGGGTCCCCAATCCTTTTTAAACCCTCTTTATTCACCATAAAGAACCAAAAAAATCACCCCAAAACAAAACTACAAAAACGGGGGGGGAGGCATTAAGGGGCCACAAGCCCAAAATCCTTTTAAAATCACTCTTAAGCATGCGGCCAGTAGCCACAGAGTTGTGAATTCCTGACTTCCAGTCTGCAGCTCTGACTGTTCTAGTACAAAGCTCAGGAATGCCATATAAGACAGTGTGATGGGGTGTATCTACCCTATGACACTTGGTGTAGAATGCTGGCAACGATAGGGACCTACTAAAAGGTCCAGATAAGGAGGAACAGATGGCAAAACCCTCATGGGCTGATATGGAGACAGAGAAGCTCCTGAAGTGGATGCTGGAGAGCCAGCAGCAGCAGCAAGTGGCCCAAGAACAACAGCAGCAGGCCCAGCAGATAGCCACCCAGCAACAGTTCCAGATGGCCCAGCATCAGGAGCAGCAACAGCAGCTGGTCTGGGAGCTGGCCGCCCAACACCAGGCGTGGAAGGAGCGCCTGGTTCAACAGATGGTGACGCTGTTGCAACTGACCAGGCTGCCTAGACTTGCCCTGGCGGGACCAGAAGCAGGGGACTTCTTGGCGGGTTACCGGTGCAACTCGGCCAGATGAGCCCAGCGATGATTCAGAGGCATTCCTCGTCGCCTTTGAGCGGGTCAGCACTGCCACCCGATGGCTGTGGAGCACTGGGAAGCCCTGGTGTCTCCATATTTGACCAGCCTAGCGCAGTCTGCCCACCGTAACTTGGATTCTCATGAGGCACTGGATAACCCCAAGGTGAAGGCAATCATCCTGGGCCACACCACCATTAGCCTTGGCACCTAACGACAGCTGTTCTGCCGGGAATGCTACCCCTCCTCTCCCCTTGGAGCCTGACCTCAGGCGGTGCTCAGTGCCTTCGGGACTGTTGCTGGAGATGGCTAAACCCAGGGAAGTTGACTAGGGCCCAGGTGGCGGAGGCGGTAGCCTTGGGAACAATTCACCCAGATCCTCCCCACCGGGGGAAAAGAGTGGGTGCAATGTCACCACCTGGCAAACCTTGCAGAGATGGTATCCTTGATGGAAGACTATCTGACCGCTGAAGGCAAACAGCAGAACCCTAAACAAGGGAACTCGGAGGGGCAGGGGCCAGACCGCCAAGAGAGGGATGCATAGGCCCCAAATGGAGAGGCCCCAGAACAACCTGGGCTGCTGCCAACCAGCTCACAGCGGGAGCCGAACCATACATCCACCCTTCTTTGAGAAAGAGTCCCATCAGGTGGACTTGGGGTACTGAGACCTGACCCGGGCATGGGAATACCCAAAAGCCGATGCTATGAGTGTGGTCAAGAGGGGCACTTCCGGTGTGATTGCTGTTTTATGGACTGCAGCCATGGCCAGGTGTGGGTGGCAGGCCACCAGGTCCAGAAAAGGGGCTCATCCAAACTCCTGGTCCCCGTATGGGTGAACAGCACCCCGGTGACGGCCCTCATCGATTCAGGGTGCAGTCAGATACTGGTCTGGACTAACCTGGTGAAGTCTCCGGACCCGCTGGGGGCTCCTGTCCACCTGCAGTGCATCCACGGGGATGTACCACCATGCCCGACCGCCAGGGTGTGCCTTGATGCAGGGTGCCACAGTGAAGTATGCTGGGTTGGCTTAGCTCCAGCACTGGTGTACCCAGTGATCCTGGGACATGGCTGGCATGGTTCAGAGAAGTCCTGCGTGAGTGGGAAAACCAAATCTAGGGGAAAGGAGCCCTAGTCCAGCAAAGAGGGGACTTCTGGGCCCTGGGGGACCTGAATGAAGGTCCCCTGAACTGGCCAGAAACACCAGTATGATGCCCCGCCAAAACCAAGACATTGGATGAAGCTGAACAGGAATGCTTGGCAGCTGATAGGGACTTCCTAAGGGAGAAGAGGGAAGACCTTACCCTAAGTCAGGCCTCGAAACAAGTCACAGACCCTGAAGAGGAGGGGGGCATACACCAACGGCTACCCCAGGGGACACATTTTGAGGTCCATAACGACCACATTTACTGGCTGACCAAGGACCCTCAAACACAAGAGGACCTCTGATAATTGCTGGTCCTCTGGAGATTCCGACAAGTTCTGTTACGGCTGGCCCATTCGGTGCCCTGGGCTGGGCACGTGGGGTGAGAAAAGACCTTGCAATGCGGGGCTGTGACTAGGTTCCAGGGAAGCCACACTGAGATTGCTCAATTAGGGCAAACTGTAAAGAATGGGACAGACAATCCCCAAAACTGGTGGTTATTCTAATACTTGGATTTACCAAGCCAGCAACAAAACAGCGTTTACAGTACCTTACTGGTTGCACAGAAGCCAAAACACAGTTCCCTTAAAGCAACCCAGCCTTGGGCTTCCATCCAGACAGCCAAGTCTAATATGATGAGGATTATTGAAAATCTTGTTCATCATATAAAAAGTTCTACCAATCCCAAAGGATCGGACATATTACCTCCAAGGTTAATGAATATTTCAGATCTTACCCAAATACACGCTTACAGCCAATTCTTATTAACTAAACAAAAATTGATTAAAAAAAGAAGAGAGAGTGAGTATTGGTTAAAAGATCATTATACATGCAGACATTAATACAATCATTAGGTTAGTTTCTGAGCAGATATGGTGAGATTTAGAATGGCTAAGAGTCCTTTTTAGAATTAGTTCATCAGATTATAGTTCAATGTCCAAATATTCAATTTCAGGGTTGTCCAGATGGGACTGGAGACCTCAGTCTTACGACTCAAACTTCCCGTTAATGAAGCTTAAGCAGATGTGAGATGAAAGGATCAGGTCCCAGAGCCCTTTATACATTTTCCGGGCATCCTCTTGACCCATGCAGTGCTTGGGTGAACAATAGGCTTTTGAAATTAACCTTCTATTTCCTAAGCATCACCAGTAATTAGCTACATGGATTAACATAAGGCAATTGCCTATCTCTGCCATTTGCAGGTGGTTTGCTATATACTTCAAATGTTAATGTCATTTAAATGTTAATATCTTCTTTTTATCTCTGAATTAAGAGAATACAGCAATAGACAGGAACTATTTGATTACATTCTAACAATATACATGTAAACACACAAAACCACAAACATCTGTCAATATGTCTCTAAAGGTTGAATCTGGATCAATTAGCGTGCAAGTTGCTTAACCCTTTCTGGCCCCTGTCACAATGGCACTTCCATTCTGACCCAGCATACACAAGGAGGTGTGAGACTTTTGTGCCTCATGCCCATAGTGTCAGCAAGCCGGCCTGAGGGGAATACTGAGGGCACCCCTGATCCCACTACCAGTGGTCGCAATGCCTTTGAGAGAATCGGCCTGGACTTGGTGGGATCCTTGGAGAAGAGTAGTTCAGAGTTCTGTTACATACTTATAGTTGTGGATTATGCAACCTGGTACCCGAGGCTGTCCCACTATATGCGACCACAGCCCCCCGCATAGTCGCTGAGGTCCTCAAGATCTTTGCCAGGGTTTGGATACCCCGGGAGATACTAACAGACCGGGAAACAAATGTGTTGTCTAAAATGATGGCAGAATTGTGCCGCCTATCAAACATCTGAGCCTTCAAAATGGTGTACCACCCACAAACCAGTGGCCTGGTAGAGAGGATCAACGGAACCCTGAAGGCCATGCTCAAGAAGTTTGTGGACGACGACCTTTGGAAATGGGACAAGCTGCTGCCCGCGCTGTTATTTGCGGTGCGTGAGGTCCCCCAAGCTTCTACGGGATTCTCCTCATTTGTTCTCCTTTATGGGAGACAGCCCAGGGGAATCCTGGACCTGTTCTGAGAGCATGGGAGAAGTTCAGGGTCATGGGGTCGATCCCCTATACCTTATAGGTTTAGGAATGTCTCCAGAGGCTCAAGGTTCGCACAGGAGAATTTACTTCAGGCACAATGAACCTAAGAAGTCAAGTACAATCGGGGCCCAAGCTGTGGACCTCTGAGTCCAGGAACAGGGTCCTACTCTTATTGCCATTGTCAGTGTCCAAGTTACTTGCCAAGTAGCAGAGATTGTTTGAAGTAGTTCAGAGGGTGGGACCGGTGGATTAAGAGATCTGGCTACTGAGATGACGGAGGGATCTCCGGACATATCATGTTAAGCTCCTGAAAGTGTATGAAGGCCGCTGATCACCCCTTACCCTCCCAAACCCAAGCTGGGGCCGCTTGATTGGGAAGACCTTGACCGGAGCAACAGCTACAATTACAACAGCTGGCCCAGGCCTTCACCACCATGTTGTCATCTCCCCCAGGCAGACGGGTGTAACCAGCCATCATATAGCCACCAGCACAGGGCAAAAGGTCTGAGACCACCACCGTCTGCTTCCCAAAAGATGTGGGAAGTGGTCTGGAAGGAGCCTGAGGTGATGCTTGCCCTGGGAGTCATGGAAGAGTCCCAGAGTGAAAGCCCTGCGGGACAGTGAGGTTCTGCATAGACTTCAGAAGGGTCAATGCCATCTCATGTTTCAATGTCTACCTGATGCCATAGATAGATGAACTGCTGGAATGGCTGGGAAGCGCAAAATTTTTATCGGCACTAGGCTTGACCAAGGGATTCTCGCCCTCTGACCCCGACATCCTGAAAGAAGATGGCCTTCCCTACATCGTTCAGCTTATACCAATTCGTTGCCATGCTGTTCGGACTGCATGGGGCCGCAGCCATATTCCAATGGCTGATGGATTGACTACTGCAGCCCCACAACTGGTATGCGGGAACCATTCCTATTTCATCTGGACTTTCAAACCTTTCATCCTCCAGACGGACACCTCAGAAGTCAGAGTTGGGGCAGTACAGTCACAGGAGCTGGATGGGAAAGAACATCCCATGCTCTGCCTAAGCCAGAGACTGTTCTCCTGGGAGACTAAATATTCAATAATCGAGAGCGAGGCCTGGGCGGTGAAGTGGGCATTCAAGGCCCTGAGGTATTATCTGATAGGGAGCCCCTTTCGCCTCGTTACGGACCATGCACCCCTTCGGTGGATCAACACCATGTAGGACACGAATGCCCAGTTTATGCGGTGGCACCTCTCCCTCCAACCCTAAGAGTTCAGTGTACTACATCATCCAGGCAGGGCCTATGCTAATGAACACTTTTTCTCCCAGGTGGGAGGAGAGGATGAAGAGGGAGGGCTCTTGCCAGGTCCTATCCTGAGGGGAAGGGTGTGTGACGTGGTGTATCTACCCTGCGAAAGACACTCACAAATACACAGGTTTGTGGATCATATATCATCAGTAGGGGAGAGACACTAAGGATTTATCTGGGGAATCCCTCTAAGACCACTGTTTTTAAAATACATCAGAATCATACAATTTTCTCATTTAAAAAGATCTTTATACTGCTGAGCCCACTAATTTGCGCTCATTTAAGGAGTGATAAACAATGATATAGCATTAAGGAAATCTTTCGCCTTTGATTTTTTTCCCCTCAGGGTTTAATCCTTTGCATCCATAACTATATTATTGCCAGTGCAGTGAAGGGAAAAAATGAAAGGAGGCGGGAGTGAGGGGGGAGAAAGAGTTTCATATGCTGTGGTCTAAAAATGTCTATTCCTCTTGGAGTTAATAAATGCTATAGTCTGTAGCCGTGAGAGCCTCTTGTTGTTTTATCTACTTGGAGACTATCTTGATTACTTCTTAATTGTTT
This sequence comes from Natator depressus, assembly GCF_965152275.1. NCBI lineage: Eukaryota > Metazoa > Chordata > Testudines > Cheloniidae > Natator > Natator depressus. The sequence goes on along the minus strand of NC_134242.1, from coordinate 79,420,049 downwards.
TTTTACATAATTGAAGATGAGCTCATCTAGTACTACACTGCTGTATAATTAATGTCCCATCAGTAAACTTAGTGAAATTTTCTCAGTATACACATTGAAATATTACTCTTCTGGTAGTGCAGCAAAAATTTTCCAGATCTTACCAGTGACATTGTTAGATATGAATAAATCACATGCCTACCTATGGGAATACCCTGGAATAATCTTTTATGTTTTAAGTTGTAGTTTTCCTTCTTTCAGGTTCCAGATAAAACTGGGATATTTGCTTTAAGAAAACAAGAAAGCTTCTCTCTTTATTATTCTTTCCTTCCTATCTCCTTAGCCTGTTTTATTGAGTAGATGCACTTCAGAAGTGACTGTATGCTAATTATACATAAGAAGATGTCATAGACCTATAAAAAATGACTAACGTTAACTATAAAATTTACCACGAAAAGCAACAATTCCTAAATTGCAGACGTCTGTATTTCTGAACTTCAACTGGGAGAATTTAATAAAAAGGTTTAGACAAGTGCTTAATTTAGAAGTCTAATGTCACCTCTGTGGGCTCATCTACGCTAAGCTTTTTCTCTTAAAATTTCTCCCATATGGTACCATTGCATCAGTTGAAGCAACAGCGAGAGGTCTAATATATCCATTTTAGCCGCTGGGTTGTCTAGAACTGTTCTGAACAGAGTTTGATGACATGGTGGTTAAAATACACATCAACACTAGCACTTCCACCATCACTGGTGTGGATGGAGCTGCACCAGTGGTAGCAACACAGGGAAATTTTAGAGTAAAAAAGGCTAGTATAGAGACAAGCAGTGAGTACATGTAAACTTCTGTTGTCAGTGAGGTATATGTGTTTTTGTATGTGCATAAAGGAGAACGGAGAGACCTATTTCTGTGCATCTGAGGATTTTTTTTTAACCTGGCCTCATATAGTCCTGTCCACTGAATAGATCTAGTTTTTCATTTTTGTGTGCACAGGTTTCCACATGCCCAAAGACAGTAACTATTGACATATTTAACACACTACCCAACTAGGCTTTAAGGAGCTGTAAGGTTGAGAGGCAAACAGTGATCATCTTGTGCTGGTCGATAGCCTCTTTCATCTGAGGACCTCTCAGCATGTAACATGCATTAATGAATTAAACATCACAGCATCCCTGAGTGGTGGGTGGGTATTAGCTCCCATTCTACAGAGAGAGGAACTAAGGCACAAAGAGACTGAATGACTTTCCAAGGTCACACAACAAACCTAAAGTAGTGCCAGAAAGAGATCCCAGACCTTTGGACTTTGCCTTTGCTGTAACAACTCATCCCTGCTTCCTGTCCTCTCTGTGCTCTCAAGAAAAGCAAGACAATGCAAAGTAGTTAAGGCTGACCCATTCTGTTGTACTTAGATCTGACAAATACATGAAGGGTTATGGAATACATAGAAACATATGAAGTGTCACACCAGAGTGAACTAGTCAGGTACATTGCCTCTGGCTGATATTCTGGTTCTGATGTCAAGCCTAAGTAAACAGGCTTGTCATAGGAGGGGATTCAAGAGGCAGGTTTTGGTGATGGAACCCTCCCCCCGCAGAAGCTGCAGCATGGCAGCAGACTGCACTGGAGAAGGGAGATTTTGGACAGAGTAGATCACACATAGGCAAAATCCAGTGGCTGCATACCTGGACCCACTGTCCTCTCCGAAACCTCCAGCACCATGGATTACAGTTCTGCAACATGTGGGGGGTGTGTGTGTGTATAATTACTGCATGAGCCCCCAGCAACCTGCTCCCCTGTGTTGGAAAGGTCAGGGCAAGAATTCTGTCTATTCCCATTTGAATTGCAAGATTTTTGTACGGCATTGGCTTACAGTTGACACTCAGAGGAAGGGAGAAGCGTCCCTCTCATAATGTTCTTGATTGTGCAATATGATTTCAAGGATCTGCTTCTTGACCAGACTCACCCTACCCCTTCCAACATGGCCAGTTTGTTCCCTGAAACACGAGGGATATATACATTTGAGTTCCCTGCAATAGCTGCACACAGTTGACCTAGTTAAGAACACAGAGCCAGTCTTCTCTTTTAATCTGCCTCTTATTAGTTTGCTCAACAATTTTACTGTTGTCAGGTAAAATAATAATATATGGCACCTTTGCTCCAAACAGATCCCAAGACACTTCACAAATATGTACAATGCCACTGAAATCTGTCCGCCTCTGAGGTAAACTTCTAGTGCACAACCATGGGCTGTAAAGGAAAATGAGGAAGTTCTATGGCCTTTGCTATAATGGAGGTCAGACTAGATGATCACAGTTGTCCCTTTTGGTCTTAGAATCTATGAATCTATAAACCCTCACCCTTAAGAAAAGTGCTACTAAAGCGTTAATGTCCACAGAGAGCCAATAAAGCAAAGACAAATACCTTTGTAATGTCTCATCTGGAAGACCTTGATCCTGCAAGGTGCTGAGCGCCCTCAATTCCTGTTGACATCAGCCTTAACTTAACCAGGCAGGAGGTATTCACTCCTTACCAGATGTGGCTCCAAATGATCAAATACGTATATTTAATAATAGTAACCTGATTTACCAGCTAGCCTGTAGCTGCTCTGTATTATATACTATACACAAATATTGTGAACTCCTTTTTTGTCTATTAGGCATGCAGCCTGTTAATCCATATCTGAACTGTCTACATATTTAGAAAATTTTGAAAATCTATCTTGACATGCAGAGTTAAAATCCTTCTGAACAGCACTTACCATTCAAGCATGGGTGCTGCTTTTCACAATTAATTTTCCTTTACCCATTTTACAGTTTCTCTTTTTAAAATACCAGAAATTGGTAGAACAAAATAACAACAAAATGCTTGCCAAGTTTCTAGTATTAAATCAAAGTCTGATTTGAATGACAAAAAGTACAAAATAAATCAAACACTGGAAAACTATACATTTCCTTTTATTTTATTTTCACTTATATAACATTCAAGCTGTTTTTTCTAAGTGCACTTCCATGTGGAAAGCAAAAACCATGTAGGTCAGTGAGTTATAAACCACAAAGCAGGGTTTAAAATATAAACACAGCGACTTGCTTATCTACTTGGTGTGTGTTCAATGCCATTATAATGAGAGCGGCTGGGTGATTCAGTTTGTTGGGCTTGAATTCCCTAATGTTCAATGTTTTATGATCTTATGAAGTATGTAAAATACAGTTCTATTTTGATGCCCTTCTCCAAGCCCCTGAAAATAAGGACTTGGGGATGACCCAACATGCAGGGTCCTGGGAAACCAAGCATCACTGAAGCATGTTTCTGGAACAGTAATCAGCACTGTCAGGGATTGTCTGTAGAGAGATACACAGTGACATTTACGTCTGCCACCACAAATGGAGAGTGAGCATTCAAGCATGTCTAGCCCAAAGATGGAAAGAAGAGAGAAAAGACAGAGAAAAAAATTGTATTAAAACCAAACACTCTGTGTATGCCCTTTCTTAGCATGTGAAAGACAGGCAAATACTGTGTATATATGTAGGGGTCTGAAAGGATTAGAGATTAATAACAATATACAATGGTATGGAAGACCAGTTTTTACAAATTTACAATGTGTATAACTTCACTCATTCCTTTTTATTAGCTGCTTCTTGTTTCAGTAAAATTTGAGTCCAAGGTTCTCCAACTGTTAATTTTTAAAAAATAGTCTGACATTGATTGTGTCTGCTGAGACATTAAATCAGTGACTTACGATACGTTGTGCATCTAAGAGTCAAAGATCCCATTGCTTATTTAAAGGAATAAGGGACAGTCTCACTGCTCTTGCCAACCTTCTTTCTCACAATACATTCGATTCTTATTTCTAGATTCATAGTTTCCGCAGCCAGAAGGGACCATTGTGATCACCTCTAGTCTGACCTCCTGCATGGTGCAGGCCACAGAATATCCTCAAAATAATTCCTTTTTGAACTAGATCCTATCATCTAGAAAAACATTGTCTTGATTTAAAAATACCCAGTGATAGAGAACCCACCACAATCCTTGGTAAATGTTCCAGTGGTTAATTACCCTGACTGTTAAAAGATTATGCCTTATTTCCATCCATATTTGTCTAGCTTCAACTTCCAACCATTGGATCTTGCTGCTACAGGGTTCTAAAAATCCACAGGTGAGCATGAGCTTTTGCTGGGTTCATGGCAGCTGATGTGTTTGCATAGTCTGAACTAACATGTGCTGATGCAAATCAGATGTAATGCCATTTAAGTTAATGAAGTTAGGCTGGTTTTAAAATGGGGTGAGATGTGGATTGAACACCTATATTTTACTTTATTAAAATTTAAGAAAAACTTGGTAAAGTGCTACAACAGAGCTGGCATATGGAAGGCCATTTAATTGAAAAAAAGAATACATTTAATTCCATTTTAATTCAAATGAGCCATATACATTCATGTAGGCCATGATTTTAGTCATTGCTTGACAATGATTCTATGCACCACCTCCCACCTAGAATATTCCTTCTAAGAGGAATGTGAAAGTTTTTAGGGCAGCCTCGCAAAGTGGTGCATATTTACCAGCCTATGCACAGAATCTTTTTGCCCAGCCTTAATATGATGATGAAAATATATATTTTACATGCCCATAAAAAAAGACAAAGAAAAAAGAAGACTCCCCCTTACCCACGCAGTTTAGTAGGTAAATAGATATTGGCAAAGAAGATGTAGCAGCTATTCCTAGAACAGGGAATAAATGTTCAAAAGTGTATGGGCTGTGTTTCTGTCCCTAAACCCTGCCTGAGAATTATTTAAGCCCTGCCTGAGAAAGTCCTATATTGCTCTGATCCTCAGAGGTTCTGTGAAGTTACCTCTCACTTGATTTTAAAAGGAACTAGGTTTGGAACAGAAACCCCTTCTAGGGAGCTTGAGCCTGAGAGGTGCTGACCACCTACAGCAATTCTGAGGATCATGACCAGAATTTGGTCGAGTGACTTAAGCCATAAGCATGTGGGCTCAAAATCAACCTTAAACTTGCAGCTTCCTGTTAATCACTTGTTATTGGCAGACAGAACACCAGATTAGGGGGACCTGATCGGGCAGGGTATTTCCTATCTTCCCATAATTTCTGTGCTTGACTGAGAATTAAAGACTATATACATAGACTTCGGGAGAAGTTGCTTAAAAGTGACCCGAAGAGCTTTTTACTTTTCAGAAACTTCATTCAGGATTCTGTTTTTCTCTTGCCATCAGGTGATGGTAGAATTAATTCCAAAAGTGGCTGAAAGAGCTGTAATTCCTTATGGTGTTTTTGGTGCTTATGATGCTGTCAGAGTTTTGGCAGATAATCAAAGGAAAAGCTGAGTTTTCAACTGTTTTGCTTTCGGCTGTGTTAATTTGTAATTTTTAAGTCTGAACATACTATCTGTTATTGATTTGGGATTCTGTAAAAAAATTTCAGTTCCTTACTAACGTGTTAAAGAAAGTATGTGCAATGACCGGGGAATGTGTGGGTCAGCCCTAATGGTCAGAGCAGAGGGTCAAAACCAAAGACAGAGTCAGGTACCAAGCCAAAGGTCAGAGTCGGAGTCAGGTGCCAAGCCAGGGGTCAGAGCCAGAGACAGCGTCGGGATAAGGCAGAGGAGCAGGGGCCTGGAGCAGTACCGGGTTTACCATGGCGCCAGGCCCAGAGTCAGAAGGGGCCCCGGCCAGCCCGATCCCCTGGCCGGTTGAGCCAACCAGGAAAGCTGCCCCCGCCCCTGCTCCGCCACTGCCCCACCTCTTTCCCAAAGCCCCCAGCCCTGCCCCCATTCCACCCCTGCTCTGCCCCAGCCCCGCCCCCATTCCAGCCCTTCCCCTGAGCAACGGCCCGGGGGACTGCAGCGGGGTCAGGCGTGCCCTGCACTCACTGGGCGGCGGGAAGTGGAGCGACCCGGCCCAAGCCCGCTCTGCTCCCCTGGCTCCCAGCCACACCACCAGTGAGTGCTGGGGGGCGGTTCCCCCTTGCCCTCCAGTCCCAAGGCTGGGAGCCAGAGGAACAGAGTGGAGCGGGTTGGGGCCGGGTCACTCCACTTCCCGCCGCCCTGTGAGTGCGGGGTCGGGCCCGCCAGGCAATCACCGGGCGGCAGGAAGTGGAGCAACCCGGCCCCAGCCTGCTCCGCCAGCTCGTGCTGGGGGACAGCTTCCCCCCTGCCCCCCAAGCCTGGGGAGGAGATGGAGCGGTGGGGAAGGGGCATGGGATAGAGAAGGGGATGGGGGAAGAGGCAGGGGAGAAGGAAGGGGATGGGATGGGGTGGGGAGGAGATGGAGTGATGGTGAAGGGCCATGGGATGGGGAAGAGAAGGGGATGGGGGAAGCGGGGGCAGGGGGAAAGAGGCAGTGGGGAAGGAAGGGGGTGGGATGGGGAGGAGATGGAGTGATGGGGAAGGGGCATGGGATGGAGAAAAGAAGGGGATGGGGGAAGTGGAGGCAGGGGAGAAGGAAGGGGATGGGATGAGACGGGGAGGAGATGGAGTGATGGGGAAGGGGCATGGGATGGGGAAGAGAAGGGGATAGGGGAAGCAGGGGCAGGGGGAAAGAGGCAGTAGGGAAGGAAGCGGGTGGGATGGGGAGGAGATGGAGTGTTTGAGAAGGGGCATGGGATGGGGAAGGGAAGGGGATGGGGAAATGGGGGCAGAGCATGCAGATCCCCTTGGCAGCAGCTGGCACTCCCCGTTAAGCAGGCCCATCAAACCCTCACCCTGACAAGCCCTACCTCCCCTGCATCTGTACCACCCTGATGAGCCCCCCCAACACCCTCCCCACTGAGCCCCAACCACCTACACCTGGATTCCCGCCCAAATAGCCCCCCCCCCACCGCTGAGCTCCAACCACTCTCGCTTGGTCCCCCCTGCAGACTCCCATTGCCCCTGCACCAGGAATCTCCCTCTGCATCCAGATCCCCCACAGAGATGCCTGCACCCAGACTGCCCCACACAGAACCCTCTTACCCCCATCTGGATCCCCCCACACTAAGTCCCTTTGCACTTGGATCCTGCTGCCAGGCTGAGCCTCCCTCCCCACATCTGATGTGCCTGGCGCAAAAGGGGCAGGGCCCCAGGGTGTTTCTGTGGCAGGCATGGCCTTAGTGCTGTGTCAGGGTAAGATTCAGCCTCACTGCCAAGTCCCTGTCCCAGGGGGGCGGGGGAGACTGCAGGGTATTCTCCCACCTCCATGCAGCCAGTGGTCTGTGCTCCCCACTGCCATGGTGGAGCTTCCACATTTATTTATTGTAAAAAAAAAAAGTAAAAAAATTGCAGAATTTTAAAATATTATGCACAGAATTTGATGCAGAATTCCCTCAGGAATATGGGGCTCTGTACAGCTCTGATGGTGGGACTGTGAAGGGGGTGCTGGACAGTATCTATGGGTGGGGGAGCTGGGCAGGGGTATGGTGTGAAGGGTGCTGTGCAGCTGTAGTGGAAGGTCAGCGGGAGGGGTCTCTGGGCAGGGGGTGCTGGGCATAGCGGGTCCGGGGGCATTGAGCATAGGGATCTGTGGGAGAGGTCTCTGGGAGAAGGGGCGCTGGGCATAGGGATCTGTGGGGGAAGTCTCTGGGTGAGGGGGTGCTGGGCATAAGGGCAGGGCACTGGGCAGGGGGGCAGTGTGGAAGGGGCACGCTGGCAGCACAGGGCTGGGCGGGCCAGTGTGCGTCTAGCAATTGTGGGTTTGTAAACAGTGCCCTTGTGCTGGGCTAAGTGGGGCCACTTCCGCTGCGCAGCGCTTCATTGCCCCCAGCCGACCCCTCGCTCTGCAGCCCGCCCCCCATCACGTCTTATTTCCCCAATGGGGGCCCACAGTTATGTTTGGTGCCCCGGCCTGGAGTAGTACAGGACAGCAGGAACTGGGAGTAGATGGGGGTCTGGAATGGGAGGACAGGAACCAGGAGCATGCAGGGAAGCAGGAAACAGGAGCAGATAGGAATGGAGGGCTCAGGAGACAGGTAAGCAGGAAGCATCCAACATCACAGCCAGCCAAAGGTTCCTCTTGTGCAGACAATTTCCTGTTGTTAGTTCCCGGTTTATATAGTACGCCTTAGCCAGTCGGGGGGGCTGGATGTTTCCCCCAAGCGGGAGATTTGGAGACAGGGCCCTCTGTGAGCTAGTCCTTCCCTGAACCCTTCCCTAATTACTCAGGTGAGCTGCTGGGTGGCCGTCGTGGCCTGAGGGCTGCCTGTGGGCTCGGGTTTGAGGCCTGTGATCCCTCACGGTATGTTGTAGATATGTATCTCAGCGAAATAAATACACTCAAGTACTGAATTTTTGCACTGGTAGTTTTCTTTTTTGCTTTATCCATTCTGAGTGCAGTACATGTGAACATGTGCACAGTTGATTAGTGTAATTAAAACTCGATGCCTCTCCAGTGTATCAGTCCAACTTTGTAGCATGGCCTATGTGCTGCACTTGTAGGGGAAAGGACTTGATGGCTGCAATTATCTTTTCCAGTCAAACATCTATGATCTTACCTAAGAAAAAGGCAATTTTGTTGTATTGCTTTTAAAGTGAGGATCATTCTTATTCATGTAAGTGGAATACGAGGTAATACCATGTCTTGCTTTGTCATTAGTGGAATTGATACACTGAGTCATAAGGAGGAATAAATTACCTTGCTATAATTGATTCTGAACTGTGGCTGTTACAGTTCACTCACTTTCCTTGTTGTCCATAAAGCAGGGCTTACTGATTTAAACTTCACTTAATCTTAAATATAGATCGCTTGTTCTTTATAAAGATAGGCTGCATTTCTGAAAGGATGTTCTGTTTCCTTCCATGATTCCAGAGCTACATCTTGTAGACTTCACATTAAATTCATCACAACATATTTAAGAGGAATTTTATACGATAGCGTATTATTTTTTAATATTTGTATTGTGGGGATGCCCTAAGGCACCAGACAGAATTGGAGCACTACTGTGCTAGGTGCTAGGATGTAGCTCTGCAATCTTGGTGTTTGTCACTGAGGAAGACTTGGTGTCTGCCCTGAAGAGTTTACAATCAAATTTTAGACAAGATACTACCAAGGAGTGGAACAGCCTATAGGAGGGAATTGTTACAGTGGTACAATTACACTGTCATATAGACTTGGCAGGGCACAGCTTGACGTTTCTGAATAATATGAATTTAAGCCCATACAGTTGGGTTTTGGCAATCATGGAAAAGCAAGTGGAATGTGGATATAGAGAAATACTCTTTATCCTCCATAAAACACTTAAAAACAGTGCAACAGATGAAAGCTGCATGGAGCCATCACTCAACAAAGCAATGCTGCTAACGAAATACGCAAATAGTAACGACAAGAAATTTGTTACTCATTTTATCTGTTCTTTATGGGCTGGATCCAGTGCACATTGAAGTCAATGGAATGACTCACAGTGACTTCAGTGGGTGTTGGGTATGGTCTTAAATTCATTATTATGCTTCTATCTTAATTGTAATTTCTCACTTTTTTATTTATTATTAAATGCCACCTGAAAGGAAGAAGAAAATGAGAGAATGAAAGATGATGTTTAAACAGAATCAAATAAAGAATTTATTAAATGAGCATTGAAACTTGGGAGGAACGTGTTTGCTAATGAAATAACATTTTCCTTAAAAAATGTGTGAAGATGAACTGTAGATTATAGAATATATTTTAAGTGTTTTCCAGCAGTTGCTTTTAATAGAACTGTAACTAATAAATGTGTGTGTGGTTTGCTATCGGATCTGGAGTTCTTACTTCAAATGGTAATGCATTTTGCACTAGCAGATTGCAGTTCCTGCTAAGAAGAGGTTAAATCCAAATTAAGCAATCATATGGTCTCCATTAATGTATTTAGTGTCTAAACTAAGGGTAACTTCTGTATTGTTTTATTTACCACATTTACTTTTTCTCTTCAGTAAATCTGCATTTGTCTTGTGTGCTCTACATGAAGTACTTTCTTTGCACGTGGTCTTTGTCTTCTCCCCTTCCTTTTGGACTGTGTTTCTTTTTTGGTGCATCGTAGAGGTGTTTATACTTTTCATTTTTCTAAATGGATTATACCAGATTTACATGTAAACATTGCATTGCTATTATGAACGCAAATACCTTCATACCTGATGTTGCAGGGGTTTTTTTTTAACTACATGATAAGAGGTCACAATAGTTAGAAGACTTGGGATTCTTCTCTTCTCTGATATAGTAATTGCGATTTTTGTTTTGATGTTGACAGAAATTACTGAAGTATCAGATGAAGAATTGGATGCCCTGCAGTCTTTTTGCACCATTAAAATAAGCCAGATCCATCATCAGTTGAACTCTAAGCAGTCAAACAGCAGGAAACATAAAGATCTGCAGCATGGATTCACTTCAGAGAAGCCTGTGACAGGTGACTTGAAGTTTACTATTCCTGATCAGCTAATGAACAGAATCCATCTGAAAAATATCAGTGAGACAATGAAACAGGTACTGTAACCAAAACATAAATCATGCCAGTTTGTTGGTTGGTTGGTTTTGGAGGGCTGCTAAAGAAAAATTGAAACTATACGGGCCAAATCCTGCTGTCCTTACTCATTCAAAACTCCCATTGACTTCATTGTGAGTTTTGCCTTAGTGAAGACTGCAGGATTTGTGTTTCTGATTTTCTCATTAAGACCACGCTGCAGAAATGCTTTTTGTAAATAATAAAATTATATAAAATGATGCCTACTGACAAAATGCTGATTTTTCATTGAGACATTTCATACAATATGAGTAATTCACAGAGGCAGGGATGGATAGTTATTGTCAACCTCTATGAGCGTTAGGTTAACTGGGGAGTAGAGTTGTAAGTGATGCTTGTCAGGCTGCCCTTGCCCGTTGTGTACAGAACTGTTCTGGAAGTGACTTGTGGAGTCCGGGGGCAGCATCAGAGAAACGTGCTCACTGTCCAGGAGAAGGTTTGGCATCCCCATTATAACAGTTGGTTAATGTACAAAGTGGCATTGGCTCTGCTCAAAAGAGGTCAGAAGCTGCCTTGCTACTTCAGCCACAGAGAGTTGATAGGATTTCAGTCAAAAGAAGTGGTAGATGCCTGAAACCTCCCGGGCAGCCTGGGAGAGTAAAATATGAGAGCCCTGCCTCTCCCCTTTTGTATAAACTCTTTGTTGTAGTCTGGAATTAGGACTGGCTATCAGGACACCTGCACAAAAACAGAAATATGTGTAAATATATAATACATTCTGAGCCAGATTTTGCCTGGTTGCAAGAAGGGAGGGCACAAAAAAGCTCACCCCTTATGCCTCTTCTCTGCCCCGGGTACAGGGGCCAGCCACAGTTGCAGTCCCTGGTCTTTCCTGAGGTCATGCTTCTCTAGGGAATATATGAATGTGGGCAATAGGGGAGTGTTTTTTCAGAAGAGTAAATATTGCTGCATAGATCTTCACCTTTTGGTCACTTGGCTATGGATGTATCTGGCCTGTGGCATGGTTTAGCTTTTGATTGGAACACTGATATCCGTGTTCCTAGATAAAAAAGATAATATCCACGGAGACAAAGGTAAAATATTTTAGCACATAGATATGACTTTAGCCCCTGTCACTGTGAATGACACATTAGCAAAATACCTTTTAAGCTAAGATTACGTGGCAAATAGTTGGCTTTTATTTGTCACTCTTTTGCACGAAAAACAGGAAGTGTTTAGACATATTTTAATAGAAACATTCCTAAATGCCTGATCATTTTTTTTTTTTTTTTTTTGCCAACCTTTAATTTTTAACACTTGCCTAAAGAATGAAATGTGCCTGATAGAATCTGGGTGGCATCAGTGAGTTTGGTAAGATGTGCATGTGTCATTTTAACAGTTTGAAGGGCTTTTCTTTTCTGCCAGCCCAGTGCTCCTTTCCCATAGGACACGCACACTGAGACAAACAACGCCTCTTTCCACTCTGTGTGTGTCAGGAATCACAAAACTGTTGTTTATTCTCCAATGATCCTTGAATTCTAACTTTGTATTTGTAGGGGGGTTTGAATATGTTACTGTGACAGTCATCACCTACAGATGCCTTTACCCATAAATCTTGGTGTTGGAAAATATCTGTGCCTCGTTTGAAATGGGTACAGCATGTCTGCATCGGAGAATAATTTTGATAGAACCAAAAAAATGAGTGGTGAATAATAATTGCAGTCATGTATTTTGCTTCAGTTACTATCACATACATTTGCTTTAATTTACTGCCATACAGCATGTAAAAGTAATTGTTAAACCATTAATTGGCTAACCCTGTGCCAAGTGAGCAGAGAATACTGGGGTTTTTTTGTTTCTTTCTTTTTGGTGTTTTTGAAAGTCAGTTCCGGGATATCGAGAGCTTCATTTTTTTAACTGTTTTGAAATTACAGCTACTTACCTCCTTTCACTACACTAAAATGTAATAAAAAACAGCTACTAATAAATTTCTTACAGTCTCTGAGCCTGCCTCTTCTTTTGCTTACATTGGTTTTACTCTGGTGTGATTCCGTGGAGTTAGTCCTGATTTACATCTGTGTAAATGAGATCAGACTCAAATCCTATATAGATATATATCCTGAGATTTGTATAAAGCCTTTAAGCACACTCAAGAGTTTGTGCTAAATAAACTAACACAGACTTTAATAAATATTGTTATTCAACACTTAAAGGAAACTGCTTGTACAATTTTACTTTGGTTTTAATTCAGAACTGTATATACATATTTGAACCAATATCACTTTAGGGTTCTTTTTCTTCTTAAAAGTTGTGGCGATATTTATTATCTTTTAAAAGAGGGCATGTAGGTTTCAGTTTGCCTACTACAAGAAAAATCTGGTGTATTACCAGTCCGCGATATGATGGCTGAAAAAAATAAGATTAACCTTAAATGAAACAAAGTTACTGCTGCTAGAAAGTGTAGCACATGGGGGAAAGCAAATGTAATTTAGTGTAAAAGTCATTCAGACCGGCTCATCAAGATGATATTGTGAAAAAGATTATGAAGTAATTTATGGCTCCCTAGAAGAGCAAATCTTTCTCTTCAAAATATCTGTATTTTTTATTTGTTATTTTTTAATAGAAGCAATCATCTTACTCGTTCATTTTTTCAACTTCTCATCTTACAGCTGACAGAAACTAAACTACACCAGCCTTCACAATGCCATGATTGTAAGAAAAAATGGACAAAACTGGCCAAGAATACCTTTCTCAGACAAAAGAAGACTTTAGTGGAGAAAGCTTTACTCCAAGATAAATTAGAAGAACAGATTTATGTCAAAGTAAGCAAATGTTATTAAAACAAACACTCCAGTGCATTTTGTACACACTTGCAGTTGAGGAATCCATGAGCCAAATTGCATCCTGATTTATGACCATGCAGTCACATAGACAAGCATGCAATGTGAGTCAGGGTGGAATCTGGCCGCATGTCGTTACTAACCTGCATGGGGCTAGATTCTCACCTTGTGCTGATCATGTCTATGGAGCTACTCTGATTTACATCAGCTGATAACCTGACTCACCATTTTCCAGAGGTTTTTTATTTTGAGCATGTCTGGATTGATTTTCCATGATCTGTTTTCTGATTGGCTAGCCAGGAACAAAGTAGTAAATTATATCATTGTTCTAGGATGCTTGCTAGTTACATCGACACAGACTTCCATCCCATTTTCGTGCTTTTCAAGGAATGGGGTGCAAGGTGACTGCCACATTGCATGGATGCAGAGGCAGTTTTACTGTCGCGGAGGCTGTTCCTTCTGCTCTTTCTTAACCATTACTGTATTATGGTGCTGCCATAAAAGGTGTTCTCATGGGGTTTCAGCTAGAGACCTTGTCTATTTTTCCTTACAGCTTCAATGAGCTCAAGATGACAGCCACCTTGTGGATTGTAGATTTGGAATGCAGAGGTTTTTCGTTTACAATATTCTCCTGCTTGGCATGCACACTTCATCCCTTATCTTATGGATTCTCAAATCACCCTGTCTTGTACCTGAAGCCAGTTTTGTAGTTACTAGTTTTCCCACTACTCTTCATTCTAAACTATCTAAGTATTTACACCATGCTCATCATCAAGGTTCCTGCGTACCTGATGTAAGGGAGGGGAGTTAGACCTAGTGAAAACTGGCCATAGACTCAGGGAAAGAGGAGGAAGAGTGGCTCTACAATATGCTCTTTCCATCTGTCAGTGTTACAGAAGCCCTTCCAACCCCATATTCTGCTATTCAGACTTTGTTTTTCTGTATTATGCCTGGGGAGATGGCTAGTCTACAGCATCCTTGACAAATCCAAAGGGATTTCCTCTTGGAGGATAATGTTGACCTGATTAGCATTCTGTCCCATGGATTCCTACTTTCATGCTAGGAAAGCCTTCTGGAGCATAGGCAGCAAGTTATATCTCCACGTGGTGCCTTGGCACCAGCAATATTCAGAGACCAGGGGCCCAGCTCCACCAATATTTGGGGCTGGGTGTCCCCCCCAGCCCCACCTGCTGCGTGCGCCTCCTCCCCTGCTGTTGCCCCTGACTGTAGCCTCACTGGGGGTGAGGGGTGGGGCTCCCTCCTATGAGTGTCCCCTGCCTCCCCTTGCAGATCAGTGTGTCCTGCCTCTGCCGTGCAGCTCCATGCTGCCTCCCTGCAGCAACTGCTGCCACAGGGTCCTAGTGCCCCCCATCTCCACTGCCAGAGCAGACTGACTCTGAGCCTGCCCTTCCACCTCAGACCCTTCCCTTTTCCTGCGGGACGCTCCACCAGCACAGGGGGCCCCCCCACGCCCGCAGTCACCACTCCTGCCCCATGCTGGGCAAGGAGGCAGCCCCATCCCTCACCCCCAGTGAGGCTACAGTCAGGGGCAACAGCAGGGGAGGAGGCGCACGCAGCACCCCCCGGCACCCACCACGGGGGAGGCAAGGGAGATTCCTGGACCTGAGAGAGGCCTAGGGGCACGTGCAGTGACAGTGGTGGGGGTGAATGTGCTGCTGGGGGGGGCAGTAAAGGGCTGGGCGAAGTCCTCCTTTCTGGCCCCTGTCCCCGGAGCAGCCTGCCTGCATCCCAAACTCATCCCCAGCCCTGCCCCACCCCTGAGCCCACACCCCCAGCCACAGCTTTCACCCCCCCCCACCCTCAACCCTCTACCCTATCCCTGAGCCCCTCCAACACCACAAACCCCTCATCTCCAGTCCCAGTCAGAGACCTCATCCCCCCGCACCCTAACCCTCTGCCCCAGCCCTGAGCCTCTCTAAAACCCCAACCCCCCCAGCCCCAGACAGAGCCCTCACCCCCTACACCGCTACTCTCGCCCTGAGCCCCTCCCACACCCCAAACCCTTCACCTGCAGCCACACCCCCCAGCCCTCACCCCTGCACTCCCTCCCTCTGCACCCCCTCCCATCCCCAAACTCCCTCCCAGAACCTGCACCCCCTCCCTCCGCACGCCCTCCCATCCCCAAACTCCCTCCCAGAGCCTGCACCCTGAATCCCAATCCCCTGCCCCAGCCTAGGGCCTGCACCCCAGACCTCCTCCCCCACCCAAACTCCCTCCCAGACCCTTGGGCAGGTGGGGGATGGACTTTGGGCAGGGGCGGGTTCTGGGCACCACCAAAAATTATACAAACCTGCAGCCCCTGTAATCTGGAGTGGGTTGCAGTAGGCCCTGACAGCATGGGCCATGACATGTACCTAGGGAGCTGAATAAAGGCAGTGAGCCTCTCTGCCCCTGTCCCTGTCCATCTCAGATGTCCTGAGATCGCTGGGATTTCTCTGGTTTGCTGGCTCTCACATCCTGTTCATTCTGATGTGGGAAGAATCCTCGTTCTCTGATGCAGTGTTCTTCAGGATATTGTGAGCTATAACTTATTAAATTTGCTGGCCCTTCTATGGGTAGCTCTGCACAAGGGATAATTTGGCCCTTAAGATGGCCCGTATCATTATAGTATGTGACAGATGCATACTCACTGCAGTTTTCTTTTATTTCAGGACTCGCTCACACTTATAGGAGAAATACACAAAAACCTCCCCAAGCTTTCAGAGGATCCAAGGAGCATATGGCAAAGACTGAATGAGAGAGGTCAGAAAGTGTAGGGCCTGGTTGTGATGAGCATTAATCAAAGAATGTAAGAGCTGGCAAAAATCTTCTGGTGACACTCATGTGCCTAATGCCTCCTAATGAGAACTGTTTTGTTAGGACAAACTGATCAGTGGGTAAATATCCTTGCAGGTAGAACCAGATATTCACAGAGCACAAGATTCCAACCGACAGTCCTGCTATGTGTCCTTCCTGAATGCAAAAGCTGCAATACAGTGTCATCCAACCAAATACATTTTTCAAATTATGGAAGCTGACATTTTTTTATTATTATTCTGACAAGGAATAACTATTGTTTTTGTGGGTTTGCTTATGGGATTTCAGAGCAGCTCACTGCTTCTTCCATCTGTACAAAAAATAGATGGTTCTGTTTTTCTGGGTGGGGAGGTGTAATTATTGGGCTTCAGCTCAATCTTTGCCTTCTGCCTCCTGTTAAATTGAAAGCTAGAGCCCCAGGTGGAGGAGAGAAAGAGACAGTTGCAGAGTAACTGTAAAAGGAATAAAATGAAACTGGGCATTTATAGAACCGGAATAATGAGAATGTGAACTGAAATAAATCAGAAACCCTGAGGATGCCAATAGGACAAGAAATGGCATTAAATTAATCATAGAACCTGTCTGGGGTGGATGTTTAGAAAGAGAAAGAAAACAAAATACAGAATAAAACTGGAATAAAATATCAATTAAGATAATATTTTGACTGTTTTCTGAACTTGCTGATGCATTTATTGTCACTGTCTATCGATTCCTGAAAAGGAATGTCACTATCTCATTGAGATTATCTCTGGGTGAAAGTCTGGTACTACATAGGAAGTCCAAGTAAAGAGGCTTTGCACAGGAGATCTCTGGGGGCCGGAAGCAGTGAAATCCTTCTGCTCACTCCAAGCAGGGCATGTAGACAGCAGAACCATGACCACTACTATGGTCATCATATGACTTCCACTGACAGCCGTAGCACATTCCATCATCCCTCATTGGCAATGTGTAGCCAGTGGATCCACATGAGTTGCAGACTCGCTGGCCTCTGTAACCTCCATGTTTTCAGCGCGTTTGGGCCTTCCACAGCAATTGAGGATCTGGGTAGACATTTGTCTATCAAATGTGTATATGAAGGAGATCACTGCCTAATAGTTCAGTGGCTTGTTAAGACATTAGAATGGTACTTTGGTGTTGCCTTTTTTTCCCTTTTGGTAAAAGAAAATCTATTAATCGGGTTGATTTGATGTTCTGTTTAAACAAACTACAGGTACGTAGGTGTTACATATACTATGTACTGTAGTTATCAGATCAGTGTACCCAGGGTTGTGTGTTTAGCCACATGGTTTCACGATGCACACATCAATGTAAAGCATGAAAATAAATTAGGATGGAGGGAATTAGAGGTTCACTTAGATTATCCTTGATCTTGTGGTATGAATAACCTCCATGAACAATTTCATTACTTTTGCCTGAGTAGGTGAGGCCTTCACTGAATCTCTAGAGCAGTCTTAAATTCTTTAATACTAGCCGTCCTTCACTGGCAGCTTATTCTACCTTTTAGCAACCCTCTGGGCATAGTAGCCCATCCTAAGAACTCCCATTAGCATCACTTTCAGTTTTAGATCACAACTGCAACTTATATAGCTATCTTATATGGTGAACAAGATGCCACTGGATTTTTTTGTTAATGCACCATCCTTAGGTATCTTAAAATCCCCCTCCTATCTCCCACTTTTATAACCCGGTTCACATTAGACATTCCATCTCTGCCCCATTTGTCTTGTGACTCCACTCCTCCTCCCTTCCCAAACTCTGCCTAATTCTTTGGTGACCTTTTTTGAACTCCATTAGCAAAAGTTCACCCGTTACTCAACATAAGGTCTCATAAGGGCTCTGTTATGGAGCAGTGGTAGCAAAGTACACACAGAAAAAGGGAGGCCATGCCTAAGACCCTCTGAAAATTTACCCTTGCATAACACAGTGCAAAATAATACATCTGTGTAGCTTTGTTTCACTACTAAAAACAGGGAATATTAGATACTGGGTTCTAAATACATGTTGACAGGACACAACAGTGCATTTGAGCTCTGCTTTTGGTGTCTAGATTGTCACTGGAAATCTTGAAGTATTTCTTTTTAACTCTTAGTTGTCAACTCTTTGTATAAATACACTGAATTGTAAGATCTTTGGATCAGGCACTTACCAATTTTATTTTCCCGCAGTGCACCATGCACACCCAATTTAGAGAGGCAGTTCAGAAAATTCATTTAAAAATTCACCAGCCGTATGGTCTGTGGTGTGTGTCTTTTTCTGCTACTCAGTACTGCAGGCTTAGAACAGTTTTGGAGTTCTTCTCTTTCATATTTTATCAACAGTAACTCTGGGATCTGAACACTTATTTTCTGTTACCTGGTTGCAGTTATTGCTGATGTACAGTATGAAGCAAATGAGAGAGCTTGCCCTGTAAATTACTTATTTCATACTCCTGCAGGGACTGAGACTAGTAACCAAAGAATTTTGACATGGAGACCACAGAAAGGCGCCTAGATCAGTGCTCTTCCTTTTACACTCCCCACAAGCCATTTATTTTTCTGAGAGAGATTTTTGGTTTGATCTGGAAAAACATCTTTAAAACTGATCAATAAAAATGTATTCATCTGGTTTGCTTGTCTGTGCTCATTGGGGTATAAAAGGAGCAAGACTGATGAGGGGCGAGTCATACAGTAAGTAGATGTGGCACTGAAACAAATTAGTCCATCCATTGTGAAGTGTCATTTAGAGTTTTTCTTTTTTGGTTTTCATACTGCACACTGTTATCCTTTTTTAATCCTCTGAATGATTTGTGAAGTACTAGAGTTTATTGCTATGAACATCTTGCAAATGCAGAAGTGATTTGTTTTTATTGCATACACTGATTTATTTTACATATTCATTGGTAATGGTTTTTGTGATGCTGCACTTTATTTGTTGCTAACCTCACCATGAATGTTGCTGAACTGGCAACCTGAAAGATTATTAACCTGAAAGTAGCACCAGACTGATACAGCATTGGCTACTATGGCAGTGCAATCTCCCCCTGAACTGTCACACCTCTCCCTGAAGAGATCACCTCTGAGGGGATGAAGTTAACTCCAAGCCCGTTCATTCCTTAGCCTGTTTTCTGAGCACCAGTTATAGGAGTGGACTCTATGATATGGATGCTTGCCACTAGGAAATAGGCCAAAATGTCCATTTCATTCCCCATAGGCCACTGCAATGCCTTTAGATGGTAATGATGTTTGATTGCTACTGACCTGGACTGGGTTTAAACAAGGGCAGAGGTGAAAAACTGTATATCCAGTTTCCGATCCCTTGTATTATCTGCGGCTTGGCTAGTTTCTTTACCAGTAAGCCTTATAGCAGTCTTAAATTTCTTCATTGTGTGCAGGCACACTCACTGGGAGAGAAGTTTAGAAGTGCCACAAGCTCTCTAGTGCCCCCTGCCTTGTCAGAAACTCATCCCTGATCAACAACCTACATAGCTTCATTGGTGCCAAGATTATACAAATTCACCTTTCCCTCCTTGAGACACCTTTCTCTGTAGCCAATGTCATCAGTGCCGATGAAGCCAGTCCAATCCCATTCATTCAAATTGAAAGTTTGTCAGGAGCGTTGAACTGGTGGTAATGAAGTGCAAGGTTTACTGCTTTAAAGAATAGTGCCCTCCTGTGGGGATGAATCACCATATTGACACACTGCCCAGATTCTACGCCACTGTAAATCTGGACTAACTCTACTGATTTCAGTGCAGTTAACCCAGGATATATACCCTGGTATCGAATTTGAAAGTTGTTCTAATATGCATATTTTTTTAAAAATAATAATGTGCCCTGTGTCTTCAGGTCACAACTTAAATATTATCTGGTATAACAAAGAAATTACCTTTTATTGTCTCCGCTAAATAAAAACTTAGCTGGACACACAAACATGCGCAAATTGCTGCTGCATACAGTATAGGTGTTATAGTAAGTGGCACTTTGTTAAAAATGTAAAATGTTTCAGAGTCTTTTTTATTTTCACGAATGTATATATCAATAATGTATGGATTAGGTTTTCATTTTTGTCCTCCCCAGTCTACTGTCCCTTTCTCTCACGTAGTTGATATACTGTAGGTCTTTACCTACACAGACTCGAAAATGGGATTGATGAGTTGTGGGGGGGGGCGGGGGGAATGCCACTTTGCCCGTTCCCCAAATAAGGTAGTGGGTACCTTGTTCTTTTCAGAACATGCCTTTCAAGTTGCTAATAAAATAGATCAGGGGGCCCTATGAAAGCATTATCCACCTTCTGGACATGGGCATTCACTGCTTCTTTATTTATTTATTTTGTAACAAAATAGTACTGTTTGTTCTCACATTGAATTATGTGTGTATGATCCATAAATACATTGTAAAATAGATCTGTAGCATGTAACAGAGTCTGCCTTTAGAATATCCCATGAAAATCCATATTTTTGTTGTTAGCACTGTTAAGAACATTTACATCTTTAATCTTCTTGCCAGTTTTTAAATTGAACTTTTTTGCCTACAGAAGCAAGTGTACAGCATTATCACAGTATTACAGCTTGTTTAAAAATACATACAGCACCAGCTAATGGTAATTGCAAGCAAGCTATATACTTGAGCAGGGTTTTGTTTGCATTTTTTACATATTTTCTACATTTTAAAACAGCTACTTATACTGATGTTATATCCAACACTTTGTTAGAAAATATTACTTACATATGTTACCCACAATAGAGTCGGCATCTTTTGCATGACATAAGATTACAGGCGTCAAAAATAGAAACACACCATTGTAAGCCTGGTTAAAAATAATTGCAAGCTTTAAAAAAGTGTGTTCAGGTTGCATGCTCCTTAATAAGTCTGGGCCCATCATGTGAGGTGATGAGTGCCCTCAATTCCCATAGAAGTAAAGTGCCATCAGAACTTTGCAGCATTGGACCCTAAAACAAAATAAATTGAGTGATTATCAACATACAGTCTGCTTGCAAACATAGGGCTCAATCCTGCAAGCCCTCTGTGCATGGAACTCTTCTTGAAGTCTTTGTGAGTTCTGCCCCAGAAGGCTTTCAGGACTGGGTGGTAATTGGGTAAAATCCTGTGGACCTTACTCAAATAAAGCTCCCATTAACTTCTCAAATTTTGAGCCGGATCATCTGCTAATGCAAATCATCATCGCTCTATCAACTCCCGTCAGCTATGTTGATTGGAACGAGCTGAGACTCTGGCCCTTTGACTGCCATGGGAATTTTGATAGAGTAAGGACAGCAGGGTTTGACATACTGTTTTTTTAATAAATAAAATGCAGATTAAAATACATGGTTGCATTGGTTTTACTTTGCACAAATGAGACAACTGAATATTTTTGACTTATAATGAAGCTGTTGGAAATTTCCAAACCATTAATAATTCTTACAAATTAGGTAAAACCAGGATATATTTAGGTGGATATTTCAATATGTAACTTCCAATAGTTAGTTATTTTTCACTTTCAGGTAATGCAGGAATATTTCATGTTGGATTGATTTCTTTTATGAAACAAGTCCTGACATGCTTTGGAACATGCTCTTTTCATGGTCTCGCTGATATTCCTCTTGCGCTTTCTGCAGTCTTTTACCCCTCAGTTGCCACTTGTGGAAACAGTAGGTCACTAGGGATGTCATTATCAAAGAGAAAATAATGATCAGCACTATTATCAGTGCAACCGTGGATGAGAGGGACCCTTCTAGCTGTTTAGTTTCAGTGTCTCCTGTTGCATTCAGCTTAGCAAAGTTTTCATATTCCGTCAAAGCCAAAAGTGCAGGTACAGGAGTTTCATTGAACTTGGGCCTCATTGGGATTCAGTAGTTGCCCTCACTCACTCAAATTTCTGAAAAAACATGAACTAGGATTCCCACATAGCCCACGTTGTCCACAAGAAATTTTTTTTCTCAGCTTCTCAAGGCATAGATGGGGCTCAGAAGTATTGTTTGTTTATGAAGCCATGCAGCTTATAAGGAAGAGGATGTGTCAGAAAGTTAACAATGCATGTCATCTATATCCAAACAGTGTATAAGTCAGAAACTGGTGCTCACTGTCATCTCTGTCAGAAGAAAAAGCTGCTGATCTCACTGCCAGTTTTTGAATCTTTGTTTTCTTGAATGGATAATTGGAGAAAATCAAATCAATTTTCCTGTAACATTGTGGTGTCAGGGCTCCTCCTCAGGCTTAACGGAAAAATAAGCGCTACAATGAGCACAGTTTACATCTTATGAATTTGCTTCACAGTGAGTGTTTTCTTTCCCCCGAAGTATTCCCCAAAGAGAATAAAATCCAAGGCAGATTTTTTGCTGAGAGGCGGACTTGGTTTTACTAACATTGTAGTTTCTAACAAAATCAGTTACAGAAAAAAATCTTTCATTCTAATGAAGGCCTTTCTTTCCTCTTCTTTAATATTTGTTCTCACATTCACCTTGTCTGGAAGAGATTTTATTTTGTGTTCTTTTTAAACTGGAAATTCAGAGATGTCATCACTGATTGCAAAGCTGGGGTCTGGAAAAATTACCTAGGGTAAGAATGACATAGGGTTAGGTAAGAGTTTTGCTCTCGTCAGCTGTCACCTGAGCTAAACGCTGGAATCTTAAAGACTTGATTTTGTATACTGTGATATAACTTAAAACCACAAGAATTGTTTTATTTCTGTTTGCCATGAATATTGGCATAGAGCCCAGTCCTGCAAAAATTTAATCATGCGAGCAGTTCCATTGAAGTCAAAAGGGGCAAGTCTAGTGAAGGACAACTGGTGTGAGGAAGGGTTTGCAGGATCAGAACCTCATTGTGCTTCAGATGTCATTCTGAAGTTCAGTTTAAAGTCAGGAGGGACCACACTCTGCTGTCCTGACTGGCAGAACTGCCATTGAGGTCATTTCTTTCTCCCTCCAGTCAGGATAGCAGGATTTGGTCCCTTAAGATTTTCTTTTGGGAAGGAGAGTGATGAACATTTTTAGAGCTATTTATTTGAAATAACAGATTGCTCCAAGCCCCCTCCACCTGACTTCCAAGTGCTTCAAGGCCAAAATTAGGTCTTGGAGATGTTGCATCACAAGCATTTGTTCTAAGATTCTCCATATAACAAGATGCAGTTGTAACGGATCCTGCTTCTGGAAATCATCCCACTCAGGCTAGCAGAGAACTGAGGGTCTGCTTTACTAATTAACAGCACTTCTAAGCCATTCTTGACTGTAATAAAGACTGTTTACTATAGATTAGCATTCTATTGATGTTATAAGATGTAAATGAGCAGTTCTTGCCAGTTAGAAACAATATGTTCACAGAGTGAAAAATAAATGTCTATTTTAAAGAAAGTTTAAAAGCCAGCATTTAGTTTAGCTTAGGACAATAAAAAACTTGTTGGTAAAGCTGATTGCAAGTTTATTGCATGTAAGAAAACTATAGGTGGGGAACACCTAGCTTCTTTAATGAGTAAGTCTACTGGTTGCACTGTTCAGAAAGGCTATCTCAGGAGGTTTTGAGCAACAATGTTATTATAATGCTATCCAGCTCCACAAACAGCACCATTGTCAAGCAGCCGAAGGCAGGAAACTGGGATGAAGGGATTTAAGACCATTAGGAACTGCCTGTCTGATTTTCAGTGTTGCTGTAAGCCCACCACCCACACAGAAGTCCATGGGCATGGAGTATGCTCAGTGCCTCTGAAAAATTAGGTCTTGTCATACCTTGCCCAGCCAATCATCCATTTAACATAGTATCCCCTCTCTAACCGGCTTTTACCAGATACGTCAGAAAAAGATGTAAAATCTTCGTAAGACACCCAGCCAGGTATACAATACTATAATGTGAAGATGAGTGGGGATTCTTCCCGGCTCCATTTGACAATCAGTGAAGGTGGCCATGTTTTCAGAATCAAAATTGGGGTGGTTTTATGTCAAGATATTTTAGGACTGTGAAATAGAGCTCTGAATTCTTGCTCCTTTCTTTGGTTGAAAAGTAACAATGGTCTTGTGGTTAAGGGGAAGTTCTATGGCCTATGTTATGGATGTGGTCAGACTAGATGATGACAATGGTCCCTTCCGGACTTAGAATCTGTTTATCTGTAAGGCAACTGGATTGACAATCAGAATCAGGAGGTCTCAGTGTTCAGTTCCTAGCTCTGACACAGTTTCCCTGTGTGATTTTGGGCAAATTACGTATAAGAAAACAACAGGTGCCTTAGTTCCCCATCTGTAGAATGGGGATGTTAATGCTTCTTTTGTCTGTCTTGTCTATTCAATTTGTAAGCTTGTTGGGGCGAGGAATATCTCTTACTATATGATTATGCATGCTTTGCAGAGTGGAGCCCCAATATCAGTCAAGGCCTCTAGGCACTACAGTGATAAATAATAATCTGCTTCACCTGCAGCAGTGGAGTAGCTCAAAGAAAAGCTTTTCTTTGCCTCTTCCCCCTGCACATCTCTATCCATTGCTGCCCTCCCATTCATCCTCCTGACAACCATAGAGAGGAGGGAAGTGAGAGACAAAGGGACCACAGGGTAACCCCTCCTTCCCAGCCGGAGCAGAGCTTTTGCACTGCCTAGACTGGAACGTCAACTCATCAGACACAAACTGCAGTGTTGTCATCTGACATGTCATGACAAGAATTGACCCTGAACACTGGTTGAAGCAAAGCCAATACTCCTTATATGAAGAGTTAGACATGTTAAAAAATGTATAGCAGTAAAACTAGCTCTGGAACAAACACCTAGTAATTATAAAAACCTGCAGGAAATACCCTTTCACACAATGTTTAATTAGATTGCGGAACTCAGAGCCACAGCATGCTGAGACCAAGGATGTAGCAAGATTCAAAAAAAGATTGGACACTTTCATGGATAACAAGAATATCCAGAGTTATAAAAAGTTAATGCTGAAAAAGAATGTTGGAAGGGACATAAAATGTCATGTTTCAAGGTTTAAGCCAATCTCAAACTTTAAGAGAGCAGGAGGAGACCTTCGTAGAATACCAGATTAGCCCCCTTCAGACTGCAAGGTTTCTCGTACCTTCTTCTGAAACGTGGTGCTGGACATTGTCAGAGACTGGACTAGATGGTCCATGGGTCTGATCCAGTCTGGTAGTTCCTATGTCCCTATTAATTTTAACTGATGAAATTAAAGCACAAGATATTTCAGGGATCCCTGCAGACACTGGGACAACATGTGAAAAATCAGAATTGTCCCAAGATGTATTTTACAATCAGTTTATGTTCAAAACATGAGTATTGGTAGCTCTGGACTTTTATTTTAGCTCATGGTATGGCACATACTTTTATTATTATTATTATTATTTTATTATTCATCAAAGTGTTTAATCCTTTTTTAAATATAAAAGAACCTGAAAACCTCCTCCAACTGAGGCAATTTCATCCTTTTTCTTATTCAGTCTGTATTTTAAAAGTGCAAACTATACTGTTTCAGAGTAACAGCCGTGTTAGTCTGTATTCACAAAAAGAAAAGGAGTACTTGTGGCACCTTAGAGACTAACCAATTTATTTGAGCATAAGCTTTCGTTGGCTACAGCCCACTTCATCGGATGCATAGAATGGAACATATAGTAAGAAGAGATATATATACACATACAGAGAACATGAAAAGGTGGAAGTAGCCATACCAACTGCAAGAGGCTAATTAATTAAGTTGAGCGATTATCAGCAGGAGAAAAAAAACTTTTGTAATGATAATCAAGATGGCCCATTTAGACAGTTGACAAGAAGGTCTGAGGATACTTAACATGGGGAAATAGATGCAATATGACAGGTTTCAGAATAACAGCCGTGTTAGTTTGTATTCGCAAAAAGAAAAGGAGTACTTGTGGCACCTTAGAGACTAACCAATTTATTTGAGCATAAGCTTTCGTGAGCTACAGCTCACTTCATCGGATGCATACTGTGGAAAGTGTAGAAGATCTTTTTATATACACACAAAGCATGAAAAAATACCTCCTCCCACTCCACTCTCCTGCTGGTAATAGCTTATCTAAAGTGATCACTCTCCTTACAATGAGTATGATAATCAAGTTGGGCCATTTCCAGCACAAATCCAGGGTTTAACAAGAATGTCTGAGGGTGGGGGGGGGGAGGAAAAAACAAGGGGAAATAGGTTACCTTGCATAATGACTTAGCCATTCCCAGTCTCTATTCAAGCCTAAGTTAATTGTATCCAATTTGCAAATTAATTCCAATTCAACAGTTTCTCGCTGGAGTCTGGATTTGAAGTTTTTTTGTTGTAATATAGCAACTTTCATGTCTGTAATCGCGTGACCAGAGAGATTGAAGTGTTCTCCGACTGGGTTTATGAATGTTATAATTCTTGACATCTGATTTGTGTCCATTTAATCTTTTACGTAGAGACTGTCCAGTTTGACCAATGTACATAGCAGAGGGGCATTGCTGGCACATGATGGCATATATCGCATTGGTGGATGTGCAGGTGAATGAGCCTCTGATAGTGTGGCTGATGTTATTAGGCCCTGTGATGGTGTCCCCTGAATAGATATGTGGGCACAGTTACAGTGTGTATGATAACACCCATTGTTTCATGTTCTCTATGTATATAAATCTCCCCACTGTATTTTCCACTGAATGCATCCGATGAAGTGAGCTGTAGCTCATGAAAGCTTATGCTCAAATAAATTTGTTAGTCTCTAAGGTGCCACAAGTCCTCCTTTTCTTTTTACTGCTAAACTTGTACCAGAGGAGAGGAAAAGAACACTTCCAAATGGAGAGTTTGCCTGCCCCTGCTGGTTTCTCACCACCTGAACTTTTTAGAATTTAAAGACTCAGGGTGAAATTCTGGCTCCATTGAAATCAGTGAGAGTTTTCAAGCAAGGAGCGGTAGTTAATTACAGTGTAAATGGGAAAAAAAAGACAAAGGCAGATTTGTTTCTAAATTAAATGGTTTTCAGAGGGTTTTTTTTACTAATTATCAATGCATCTTTTGAATGACAAAAGAATCTTTAATGTGGAACATATATTAAAAGCTAAAGTATTTCATAGTAAAAGCTCAAACAAAACAAGAATGTCCCTCCTTGAAGTTGACCCTCAGGAATAAAAATGTAAATGTATTTGGTTCATTCTGAATATTGGGCAACAAATTATTTCTTATGTTGTTTGGTTATTTTCATGTATCAGTGAAATGTCTTTGGTGTCTCTTGCTTAAGCATTGCTGGAGTTCACTTTTGTAGAGATCTAATACCCCAATAATGTGTACACCTAAATTCCATTAACGTTTAACAAGTATATTGAGCACATTACAATGGAGTGAATAAAACCTGTTAATTTTAAGGTGACAGAATGTCTTGCACTAAGGATGTATAAGCTGGCTCAGATTGTTGATCACAAACAAAAGAGTATGCTATTGATACAATATGTATCACAGCTTAGAGTCAGATTCTGCCACCCTTGCTCATGTTGAGTAGCATCTTCTTATTCTGAGCTATGATACTACTCAATTTGAGTTAGGGAAGCAGAACTGCATTTTAAGATCCTTAGTGCAGGGATTGTCTTTTCTTGTGTGTTGGCCTCTAATAATTTTATTTGATTGAACAAATATACATTCCTGAAGTGTGTTCTCTGTACTTCTAAATGGAATTCTCCAATAGGGAGCCTGCAGGTGGATTTTGAATTTTCTTCCAGTTTTGGGGGAGAGAGGAAGAATGGAATGTTTGATTATAGTTTGCATGAAAAGCATTCTTGGTCCTCCCCTACCTTGCCCTCTCCCCAAATAAAAGAGAGCCTCAGAAAAAGATAAATTCAGATTAGCTAAATCTGATAACATGATTTATAACTGGAAACAAGATAACTTTGTTTAAAGTTAATCAGCAGCTTTGTGACTTCATGTAGGAAGTTGTCTGCCCTGTATGTGAGAGCAGAATATGGCCTACTCTATTTATCACTGTGCTTTTTAATAATAAACTAACAATTTGCATTTGACTCACTTGCAGAATCCTTTAAAATTAAACACTGAATGGGAGACAGAGCTTCCCTCATGTTTTTTTCCTATTTCCTTTTTGTATAACTAGGTTTCACCCATCTTTATTGCAGTTAAATTAGGAAGGGCTGAATACTGTGAGGTTCTGATGACCCTTATCTCCATTGGAAGGATTGGGCCCAGAATTTTCAGGTTAGGTATGAGAAATGTTAATGAGTCTATTAATATATACTGTGCATTTTTGTAATTGATCCAGATCTTCCTTGTCTGAATTTCAAATTGTATCAGTTGAATAGGAATGAATTAGAGGGTCTTATAAATCACCAACAAATGTGAGAAGTGGTGTCATCCGCTAGTGGCCAAAAGATCTTCTCTAAGGCTATTGGGGTTGGCTATAATTCTACTCCAGTGAAATCAGAGGCAAAATTCATTTTGGTTTCAGTACAAGCAAGATGTCTGGCCGCTGAGTTGTAACATACACATCCTCCATTTTTAAATAAAATAGTATTACCTCTAGCAGTTGTAGCATATAAATATGTATTTGGGGATTTTTGTATATCTAGTTACAGGGTGTCATTCTTCCTTCAGATACCTTGTAAATTTTCCTGCTGCCTTTTGAATGGTATATTGTGTTTTATTGTATTATGAAATAGTGTTCCTGGTTTTTCTGTACTCACATCTGTTTGATGTAGGGATATTTGTAGTAAATATATCCATCATGATGTAAGCCAGATATGTAAATGTTACCTTTTATTCCTTCAAAGCCTGTATGGCAAGACAATGAATAATACACTCCTATGCAAAACAGCAGCTGAAAACCAGAGAGAGAACAAATAAGGAGCAGGGAAAGACTTCAAGAAGCAAGTAATATGAGGTTTCTGGGTGGCGACTGAATTTTGTTTGTACAAGGGGTTTTTCATAGTCTCCGGCATAGGACCAATGGCCATATTTTTAAAGGTATTTAGGCACCCTACGATGCAGATAGGCACTTTAGTGGTATTTTTAAAAGTACCTACAGTGCCTAGGCACTTCTGAAAATCCCACTAAGTGCCTGCCTGCATCTTTAGGCACCTAAATACCTTTGTAAAACTGGCCCTTCATTCCTGAACATGCGAAGAGCTGAGGAACCTGAACTCCCACTAATGTCACAGGGAGCTGACAGTGGTTCATACATCACAGGAGGTGCTGGACGCCTGTTAAGATCAGGACTTAAAAGTAAACTTGGGGATATTACAGAGCAGAAGCCTCATCAAGGCATGCTTGTGATGTCACTAAGTGTAGGAATGAACATCTGATCAGTTTAGTTGAGAAGTCCAGAAATACCACGCACTTTTATTTTAACCTTCCTGATCTTGTGTCTCAAAGCAAAGCTACAACCTGTGCTACACCAGACTTACATTTATGCACACACCCCTCCCAAAAAGAACATTTTGCATAAAAAAGCCCTTTGCTATTATGTCCTGGGACATAACAGGACACTTAGATGAAGATTTAAGCAAGTCAATTAGTTCTTTAATTAAATCTATAAAATTCCAGCCTTGATCTCTTAGCATACTTTACCCTATTTTTATCTTAATGAGAGAGAGAACTCAGCTTTTAACAGTTTTCAGTCTGGTGACTCGTGTTTAGCTTCATTAAACTGTATTCTGAAATATGACTTTGCTTTTCTAGCTGTTTTAATAGTTATGTTTTGTGGAAGGATAGTGTTTATTTCCTTTCTCTTTCTCTGTGTTGTTGTCTTCTCCACTGCAAAACAAGGCTGCAGGCTTTAGTGTTGCTCATAATACTCTTTTGAGCATTGGTGTGAGATTCATGAACTCAACTGAAGACCCAGTCTGTTCCTATAGACACCAACTCTAGTGAGACTAATTTCTCCAAGAAAACACTATAGTATGTTCAGGTAGCTTTTAGGGACAGATTTAAATTGACAAAAGCAGGTTACTTCAGAGCTGAAACTGACACTGTCCTTAGGAACATAAAAATGGCCAGTGGTCCATCCAGCCTAGTAGCCTGTATTTGACAATGGCCAGTTCCAGATGTTTCAGAGGGAATGAACAGAACAGGACAATTTAGACTGAAGCATCCCCTGTCATCCAATCTGAGCTTCTGGCAATGGGAGGTTTAAGAACACCCGAAGCATGGGGTTGCATCCCTGACCATCTTGGCTAATGGCCATAGATGGACCTATCCTCCCTGAACATATCTAATTATATTTTGAAGCCAGTTATACTTTTGGCCTTCATACCATTCCATGACAGCAAGTTTCACAGGTTGATTATGCATTGTATGAAGTAGTACTTCTTTTTGTTTGTTTCAAATCTGCTATCTATTGATTTCATTGGATGACCCCTAGTTCTTATGTTATGTGATGGGGTACATAATACTTCCCTGTTCATTTTCTCCACACTGTTCATGATTTTATAGACCTCTGTCTTATCTCTCCTTCCTTGTCTCTTTTCTAAGCTGAACAGACCCAGTCTTTTTGATCTCTCCTGGTACTGAAGCTGTTCCATACCTGTAATCATTTTTGTTGCCCTTCTCTGTACCTTTTCCAAGTCTAATCTCCTTTTGGAATTCCAATTCTAATGTTCTTGATAGCTCAGTGAGCTGAATTCTGAGATGCTAAGCGCACACAATACCCAATGATTTAGATTTAGTGCAGCACTATTCAGCATGTGGCCTCTTTTGCCTATATATGGCAGAAGTTGCTAATATGTGTTTTTATGCACCATATTTGCTGCTCATCTTAGGCAAAATATAACACGTTAAGGATTGCTGAATTTCCAGTAAACCAGTTTTTCTGGTTTATATAAAACTCTTAAGGATTCATTTCTGATTTTTAAATTTTTTTAATTTTAAACTAGCCAATCCCAAAGTACAGGAAAGTTGAAGCAACAGACCTATTTTATTGTTTTGTGTTTCACCTATTCTTGACATTCATATTTATCTCATTGACCTTAATGGTTTCTTCTCAGCTGTGGTGGTCTAATATGTACAGTGTGCAGCTATGACTTAATACACATCAGTGTCTTCTTAGGCATGATTACTATCTTTCATGCACTGCATATTTGTCTGGATTAATGTCCAAATCAGTGCTGTTCCAGTTATACATGTGCAACACTTATTTTAACTTCAGTGTGTATGTTGGGGTGAAAGGGTGGCTGATAGTCTTAACCTCTGAGAAACCTATTTGCCAATATTTTACAGTGCAGTTGTGAACCTATAGGATTAGATGATGATAATGGTTGTGTTGAATAACCCTTACCTATAGCAGCCCATCTGGGCTGTAATGCAGAGTTTTAGCCACTATCATAGGGTATTGTTCCTTTTAGGTGTCCACATTCAGTGTATTTAAAATACAAGGTGGGAAACCAGTATATGGAGAACTATGTTGTATTGTACTGTTATTCTCTGAGCATTTGAACAGGTCTGTTCCTTTAACCTATGCAGTTGGAAGTAGGCTTCAGTGCATTGTTAAAATTGTTTTGATATTTCTGGTCTCAAAACTACATACAATATATTTCCCCTCAAAGGATGGATCTTTCAGATAAGCCACAATTTGTTTTCCCTGTCAGAAAAATAGTCTTACATAATCAGATCCAAAATGTCCCTCACACAACCAGGCGCGTCCTTTCTTCCTTTTTGGACAACTTTTTTCTTCTTTTAGTTCCACATTCTTGTCTTTCCATACCTGATCCCGACACTGATTCCCACCTCTCTCATCTTTCAAAATCAGGGGGAATTATCAAGCAGCCTAGGAGATCTATAAATGGTCTAGATTTGTATGATACATTATTCTATGAAAACACAATTCTGAATTCAAAACTGACCCTAATGTCTCTCCGAACTGGCACATGCAATGCTTAAAATCTCTCAGTGAATGTATGCTAAATATTTTAAAGATCAGTTTGTCCAAATGCTTCATCTTACATCTCTCAGAGTCAGAGCAAATGCTCACCAGCCCAGATCCAAGTGGATTGTTTTAGTCAACCCGTAAATTGCGGAATGGATTAAAAACCTGAGAGCTGCTTGGAACTGAATTTTTTTTTAAACCGGAAGCAGAATCCTCACAAAATAAATTAAAATCTCAAAACCTTCATTGCCCTTTCCATTAACTTCTGATTTTCTTTGCAGATTCGGGAAGGTTCTGGTTCAGAGTTAATGGATTGGTTGTAAAAGGGAAATGAATGAATAAGTCTCTCTTTTCCCCCACCCTTCCCTTTTTTCCTTTACCATGCTCATGATAAATATAATTATAGATGGGATGTTTCCATGGATTTTAGATGAAAAGGAGAAACGGCAAGACTGAAACTCC
This sequence comes from Natator depressus, assembly GCF_965152275.1. Classification (NCBI taxonomy): domain Eukaryota; kingdom Metazoa; phylum Chordata; order Testudines; family Cheloniidae; genus Natator; species Natator depressus. The sequence continues at coordinate 79,387,740 of NC_134242.1, read as the reverse complement.
TACAGGGATAATATTTTTTGAAGTTGCCAAAGAGCAGAAGATAATGTTGTGAACATTCAATTGCTCATATAACTCATTTAGAAAAGAAAGACTCTTTCACATACCAGCCAGTGTGCCTGTTCTGGATGAATAGATCCGGCATAACACTGTAATGTATTCAGCACTGTGGGAATTGCACCTTCCAAGATGTACAGGAAAAATAACAAGTTGGGGGGAAGAAGTGGAGTGGGGGCAGTGATGGATGGTATTTTGGATGTATATGCAGAGTATCTGTGGATTTCTGGAAGGAGCTCACATTTCTCTTCCCCCCTCACCCCCGCCCCACTCCCATCCATGGGCTGAGTGTTGTCTGGATCCCTAACAATAAAGGGTGATAGAGGAGGAAAAGCATCAAGCCTCCTGTTTCCCCCACCCGCACTTTAAAACAGAAGTAATCTCCTTTTGGGGATAGAAGGACTGAGGTGCAGTGGAGTTGGGCTGGGTCTGAGCTGAGGCTGAAGAGCAATGCAGTGAAGGAGAGGGAGACAGACTTTCCTTTGACATTCTGGATATTCTAGTGGGGGCTGACTTTGCCTTTAACTTGAAAGAGCACAGTCAGAGAACTGAGAAGTTATATGAACTGCATTACAAATCAGTGGGCATGACATATATTAGTGTGTGTTACATGTTACATGTATGGGTGTAGGCGTGTTACATGTTATAGGTATGTGCGGAAGAGAAGGTATGGTGTGTGTGTGTGTGTAAGGGTGGGCTACATGTTACATGTACATGCTACATGTGTCTGTGTGTGGAAGAAGGGTGCATGTTCCATGTGTGGAAGGGGGTTCCTGATGAGTGCATGTGTGTGGAAGGGGTGGGGGGACAATTACCTGTGTGGGAGGGGTAGGGTGCCTGTTATATGTATGTAAAGAAGGGGCGTGTGCATGGCATGTATGTGTGAAAGGGGTGCATGTTATCTGTGAATGGGCAAGGGACTCTGTGTGTGTATGTATGTGGGTGGGGTGCATAGTGTGTGTGGGGGGGGAAGGGACTGCACGTTACATGTGTGTGAATGCATCATGTATGTTTATACAGAGTTGGTCACATAAAAGGAGTCCGCTAAACCGCTCAAAGTGCAGCAAACCGCCACGGTTGCCTCGTAGCTTTGCCATCATCGGAAGCGTTTTGTCTCTCCAAGCCAGGGCAGGACTGTGCCGTGCCGGTCTGGAGCTGTCCAGCTGCTGAATTTCGCTCCAGCCGGTTTTATGCGAAGAGGCGACGGCTTGCGGTAGCTGACTAAAGCAAAATGCAACACTGCAACTCCCTGCCCGCCGCTCGCTTTGCGATGCAGCCGCCTGCCCCTCCGGACTAAAGGCACGGCTGGGGCGTGCATCCTTCAGCGCTCCCATCGCCTCTCGCTTCCCCCTTCTTCAATCCCCAGGTGGTCACAAAACCAGCTCCTGAGACAGGTTTCCCGGGCAAAGGCCACCCCTGCCCCCTGCCCGGTTTGCACAACAGGACAATAAAGGGGTTAGAACGTGTTTAAAAACAGCCCCAAACACTCCCCGCTGAGCCCGCCGCGCCGCCCGGAGGAAACAACTGGATTCCTCGGAACCGTGCAGCACTTACCTTGCCCGGCCCCATCTTTCTCAGCACCCGGGGCGGCTTTGGAGAGGGAGGGTTGTCAGGGGCTGTGGGGCTGGCAGAACGGAGCCCCACGCGTGACGCCTGCCCCGGTGGTCACTAACCATTCTCATCCGCCGCGGTCTTTCCGAGGGAGAGGCAGAGAGTGCGCGGGTGGGTCGCGCTGCAGAGCCTGCGAGGCTGGAATCGCTGCCACGACACCAGCCACCCCAGCAGCACTCACTGAGCCCAGCCAAAATGTTCAACTTTATTGAGGAGGGAGAATGGATCACGTGAGGCGCTTCCCCAAGCTGGGAGGAGCGTGGTAGTGCAAAATCAGGTCACTAACATAAAAAGCCAGGACTTAGTCATAGACACAAAGATGAATCGTGTTAGCATAATCCAGGCATATAAAGCAGGCTGAGACAAAGCCAGGAGATACTCACAGGAATTAAAAGCATCGCTGTTTTCCTCTCTTGTCTATGTCATTTATCAGGCTAATCTATTGCTCTTTTTAACAGGTGACTTTTACTCATTTAGTTAAAAATAAAATTAGAATGGGAAAGAACTGTTTTCGCCTTCCAAGTGCTGTTGGCACTTGGTTTTTGTTTGTTTTACTGGCTGTTAGTTAAAGATTTTTACAGGTTTTATTTGTTTGGTTTGTTCTGTTTTGGGCAGGGGTTTTTTTTAAGCAAGGACTCAAAATTATTTACCTCCTCTATCCCTTTGTCTGTATCCTGCATATTTGGAGGGTTTCCTGTATGATCTAGTCACAGATACACCCCCAAAACATATCAAAATCCCACAGGGAATAATATCATTTTTACAATGGTGTCCGTGATTCCAATTCCCAATTTACATCTGTTGATCAAACAAAAGAGAGAGGCCTGATAGCCAAGATCACACTGTCCCATTGGCTGAAGCTCCCACTGAAGTCAACAGGAGGAGGAAGATGGTGGCCATGGGCCATTGTTCTATACCGGACACTGCAGACACTTCAATGGGAGCATAGTTCGGAAAAGAGCTATCCATCAGTTCTAAAGGATTTGTAACAGCATGATCAGACATGTCATTGCCTTGTCTGTTCCACCACCAAATACACATTCAAAACCGCACACAATCTAGTATGAACTTAGATAAATTGCATTTAGATAAATTAAACTTAGTGGCCAAAATGTTCAAACTTGGATGCCTAAAGCTGGGAACCTAAGAACCTAACATATTTAGGTACCTGCTTTCTGTAAGTGGCCTGATATTTATAGATGCTAACTGTTGCTCCTTTTTTCAATATGCTTTTATTTTGCACCCTTCCCCATGCCACCTTCCCTTTGCCTCCATTTTATTTTAGATTGTAAACTCAATGGAAAAGGAGAGTGCTAAGCACCTCTGAAAATCAGGCTACATTTTTGTGTGCTGAAATAAATTCCCTGTCCCAAACAGGTTCTAAAAACAAAATACAGACAACAGGAAATCAGTAAGGGAATGGATATGTAGGACTGTTTTTTCTCCATTTTATAGGCTTCCCTCCCCCTCCTGCACCCTTCCTCATGCACTTTTTGAAAGAGGTGGGTTTTTTTTGCCTCTGAATACTATTGGGCAAAGGGAGGACATCCTTGTATCTGTGGGAGTGTTTGAAAGTATTCTCATTATTTTTATGCTACATAGACTCTTATTTTCTACAACATTTGTTTTTAGTCTAGCAACATGCCTAACAAGCTAAAATGGTCTGCAGACCATCAGAATTGCTATTTGCTGAACTTTCTTTATTTCAAGTCATGTATCTGGTCATGTGACCAGACTTGGTCAACCTCAAGAATATCACTGTGTAAAAAGACTATCGACCCACTAAAAGAACAATATGGAAAAGGTATTTGTGTGGCATCACCCTGTCTCCTTCAGAAAAATGATCTTAGGAAATCCAAAGGTGCAATAAATCTTCTATATCATAGTTGTGCCTGTGATAAGACACAGTGGACATGGGCCTGATATAAAGCCCATTGAAGTCAAAGGAAAGACCATATTCTCTTCTCACAGATGAAGGCTTGAAAACAAACAGCTCAACAAGATCTTCAGGCACTGAACAATGGATTGAGAGCTTCTCTCCTAATCTGCCGTGAAATACTGTTTAACATGCAAATCTTTGGCATCCCAATCAAATTATTGACATTTCAACTGCTCATTGTGTCTGTAGCATTTTATTTTGTTCAAAGTGAATTTTGTAATGGTGTATTACACCACTGTGGGTTTGGCTCTGGCGGCTACAGTTTCAAGCTTAACAGAGTGAAAATCACCTCTGCTACTTGCTTTAGAGTTAGTCTCTAGGAACATCAAGAACAAAGATAGTGACCACACATACATTCACAAGTACAAGGTCTAGACTGTTTTACAAGTTTTATTAAAGTTACAATTGAAGTTATGATTACCCAAGCATATAGAAATTCTATATAGACCTATGCACAAGTTACAAATATAGTTATACTCACATCCTTAACAATAGCATTAGGGTCTGATGGGTCTCTCATGGCTTGATCATCAGTAGAGGGATGGTTCCTGCTGGAGTCTCCCATAGGGAGCTCATTTTCCCGTTCTGGGCATCCCCTTTTTATAATGTGTTTCTGTCTATACTTACATTCCGCGCATGTCCATAAAAGTGTCAACCCTCTCTTCTCTTACTGGTCTGTGTCCCCTGGAAACTCAAGGGACCCCAATTTTCTATAGGCTGTGTAAGTTCCCTTTATTCTCATTGGCATTGACTGTGTATCCTGTGGTTAAGACACACGTCGGAGACAGATGCGACTTTACAGTATCTTTATGATGTAATTATCTTCTAGGTAATTTTTTGCAATCTTACCAGTTGGTACCTCTTTTCCCATAATCTTAGGGCATCTGGTTATTTTCTGGTCACTTATGTCATCATTTCTTGTCTCCAAGGCCTAAAATAGCTAAGCTAAAGTCTTGCAGGCCTCAACCTATAGATTCTTGCGTTTCAGCTTGTCTTACCCATGTCTAATACTTTGATCAGTATTTATACTCTTGAAATTCTACAAATTCATTCTAATTAACATACAATGAAAATATATGATATAGCATATTGATTGATCATAACGTCAAACAATAAATGGATAATTGGCTACATGTCTTAAATTATAATTAGTAATACTTCACACCTCTAGATTGCCTTTTATGTAAGGATTTAAAGTGCTTTATAAACATTAAGCCTGACGCTGCCTGTGTGGCATAGGTAAGTTATATAGGGTAAAACATTACCTCGAAAGCAATACCTATCTTATCTTCAGCACTTATTTTGTTGTCAAGGTGATCTCATTATGTAAAAATTTCAGCAGAAAACCCTTTAGGTGTAATGATTACTGTTTCACCTTCCTACAGACAGAGGAATGTAGCATTACTTATGATTTCTGTTTAATATGGAAACTATTGGAATCTAAAACTTAACAGACTTAAATATAGTGATTAAAAGCTAAATTTCTCATCAAAAACAGGCCATCAGATCTCCTCTTCGTGTGGTGAAGTTATAAATATTGACTGCATGAAAAGAGGCAATTTTTTGCCAAACTTGATTTTATTTCATTGTTATGTAAAAGGCTTTAAGGACTTATATTTGTTCTTTCTGTCCAGTATTTCTGTCCATACAAAAAAGTGTGATTTTTATTGGACATAAAATTTATTTTATTGAAAAATCAGTTTATACTTTACTCCTGGAAGAGAACATAATACAAAACTGGCTCACATCAGTGCTTTCACCATACATACTGTTATCACTAACTTTAACTTGCTCATAAAACACAGAGGTTTGAAAGTAGATTTCAAATAAATTGTTTAGCGCTATCAGCAAATTGTTCTACCAACAGGTGTAATGTTGTACATGGGTATTCATAGAATTCTGTATGACGGCAGATTGAAAAGTTGGGAACTGTTTCCTTCAGAAAGGAAACAAATGAGAAAGGGACATGATAGAGGTAAATTAAATAATGAATTATATAGAGAAGGTAAATCAAGAGCTCCTATTTTTCCCGTCTCAGAATACAAGAACAAGGAGGCACTCAATGAAACTGAAAGGCAATATATTTAAAATTATTAAAAGAGAATACTTTTTAACATAGTACATTGTTAACCTGTGGCACTCATTGCTACAAAGATAGCACCAAGGTCTGGAGCTTAGTAGGATTCAACGTTCATAGGAGAATGAGAGCATCCATAGTTAAATATAATAATGTGATAGGGTAATTTAAAAAAAAGTATAGGGGACATAAACCCTCATGCTTCAGGCCGTATTACAGCCACTACCTGACAGGGTTAGAAGGAAACCTCCTCTTTGAGCCGGTTAGTCTTTAATTTTCCATTAGATGGTTTAATTCACCTTCCTCTGAAGTGTCAAACTGGCCAGTTTCATGGCCAATGGACTAGATGGGCCATCAGGAATAGTGGACTGGACGGACCACTGGTCAGATCCATTGAGTCAATTCCTATGTGCCTACCATAAAAATGGTTCTTCTGGCTTCTCCTTATCGCATCACCTGTCACCTCTCCCAGACAAAAGTACAGACTCTGATCTCAGTTACATCCATATAAATCTTGAGTAACTCCATTGCGGTCAAATACTAGGATGCAACTGTATGAATGTACACATGCATAATTTTCTAGCCCGATATTATTGGCTACAAAATCAATGCTGCTTTGGGAAGACTAAAAAAACTAAAGGAAATATCAAATCAAATAAAGATTCTGGAAAACAGAAATCTAATAAGAGTATTCTAATGCATGTAAGATAGGTATGTCTTGTTTTACACTGCTGTATTGCAAAGGTCAGAATTGTTAAAGAATCCAACATGCTTTCAAAATAACCCCCAGTGATCTCAGAATAGATATCTGCCAGCACCAACCTTGTCATTTCTTGGCGGTTCTTTTGTTGTCTGTCTTGACTCTCAGAGAGCCAGTTAAATTTAAACACTGATCACATCTCTGGATGGCAACTCTCACTTTACACAGAGAAGTAAAAGCATTTTCCTGTAAATGAAGTTTCAGGCACTGTACATATCCATTTGTTTTGTATCTGCAGTTGACTTTTTCCTCTCTATTTTCTTTTTTAAATGAAAATCAGAAGCTTTCAGAGGGGAGGAAGGGCCCATCCATCAGTTGGCAGCTCTAAGGTTAACAGACTCATTTTCTTTCAATAGGGAAGCTACAACAACTGCCTGTCTTTACTGCAGGGATTGCTTGGAAGCTTATCCATGGAGGAATGTGCCTGAGCTTTTCTGCAGGGAATTACCTAGTCTGATCCTCCTGTAGGAGAAGGAAGCTCTGGTAAGTTTGCTGCTATGGTCTGCATTTATCTGTCTTTCTACCTGTCTCACACCCATCATAGTATTTGAGTGCAAGGGGTCAATATTTTGACTTCCTTTATTTGAATCCCCAGATTCCTAGGCTCTTTGCTCTTTACCTGACCTTGGCTCTCCTGACCTGTTATATGCTCTCCTCAGCATGGGACACAACACATTCATTTCCCCTGGATCAAAAATAAATACTTTTGTAAAACTCCCTATTGAGCGTATCGTTGTTTTTTGTCTTGGCTAACACATCGTCATTATGTTCCGTAACATCTGGTGGCGTCAGCCGTGTCATGCTGACACAAATCAGCTTGTGTTGACAACCCAGAATTTTTGGAAGGCAATAGCAAATAGTTGGATTGCACTTCTCTTTAGAGAGCCACATTTTTCATGAACAGCTTGTGATGTCATTACATAAATCAGCCTGTTAGTGAATTCTCAGCAAGAACATTCAATTTACAGAGTGTACTTTAGACCTTTCAGCCATGTTTTGAGTGCCTGTGATGCATGCATTTAGCAAAAGAACTAGAACGCTCTGGGCCCGCTTCTGCCACACTTTCACATAGAGTACGTCATCACTAGATTTTTGTACTTGCAGTTGACTGCCAGTTAACTCAAGGTAGTTAACATGTTTGTAAAAGCTAGTGTGGACACTCCCCACGTGTTTGGTCTACAACACTAAAAACTTTTGTTCTTTACCCTATGATGATCCCTAGCATAAAAAAAACCAAACGTTTGTAGCCTGGATGAAATGTGTGGAGTATGTCCATACTAGCTGGTACAAATGTGTAACTATATCTTTAGCCAATTGCAAATTAATTCGTGAAGACTTACCTTCAGTAGCACCATACTTCTCAAGTAGTTTCACTGAATTCCAGAAAGCTACCTGAAGAGTAAAGCCCTTCTGAGAATTAGGCTCTTTGAAGTGTATTCAGCCTTCTGTTTCCACCAGCAATTTATATGTTCTCTAACACATTTTTGTGGTCAGTTAGAAATTGGAGTACTTCATACCTTGTCTACAACTGCATTGTGAAATAAAATAGAAACTGTAGATGCAAGAGTCTGATAGAATTGCAGGGAAATTAACATTTTCTATCCACTCCACAAGGTGTTGAGACTGTTCATTAAAGTTTGTAACCTGTTTTGATGACCTTAGATAAACTTGCAACATATACATGCAAATATTTTTGCTCTCAGAGTGCATATACATATACACCTACTCAAAGCAAAATGTAGTAGTAGTGTGCTAATAAAATGTCTGTTATGTGTGTATTTGTGCCTCTATATATGTGATGATAGAGATGTATGCTCCACCCTCACACTATTTTCTGATTTACACATTGATAGCTACTAGAAACCATTTTGATTTCATTTTATTTAATATAGAATCCCAAACTCAAGGTTGGATTTGACCATCTCACCCAGTAAAATCCAAACCCCTTTGGTTCTGATAGCAGCCAGTTTGAATTTAATGTGGTTCAGGAAGAAAGCCCGAGTGTCTATGAAATCCTGATTTTTAAAACAAACTCTTATTTTCACCTATTTTCTGCTGATTCTGACTTAGGGCGGTGTAGTGTGCTGTGGGAGGAGGGACAGGCATAAGGACAGGAGATGCTTGTTGGGGATGGGAGGGAGAGGGCTACAGTGCATAGTGCAGTGGAGATTGTGGGTAGTACTGTGACCTATGTGCAGCTGGGCAAGGGTTACATATGTTGCAGTGAGGGCCACACCAGCTCCCAGAACAGTCTAGATTTGGGAGGATGCAAAAGTGGATTAAAATCAGTTTATCCTCCCCGCTCTGGACTACTCCTGCCCTGTGCATGTATAGGAGGGTCAAACACTTAGTTGCTTCTGTAGGCCAACCCCATTACACACACCAGGGGTTCCTTACTTTCCTCCATCTCCCCCACCCACAAGCTTCCTGTATGCTCCCTTCCTGTATGTACCCTCCCTTCCCCTCTTTCAGGGACTCCCTGCAACCCACACCTCATCCCCTTCCTCATTCCTGGGGCTCTGTGTCCCACATTCCCCCTTCCCCTGTACCCTTCTCTGCCCTCTTCCCCTGATGCCAGGGGTTCTGTGTGTGCTGCCATTGCCCCCTTCTCCCTGTGTCCCCCACCCCCCATTCACCCCTTCCAGGATCTCTCATTCTCCTTCCCACCCCCATGTCAGAGGCTCCTTGTGCCTTCTCATTCCCCCTTTTCTACCCTAGCAGGAGCTCTGTGTGCCCTCCCAGCCCTGCCTCCACCACATGCCAGTGGCTGTGACCCTCTTCACTCCCCACATCCCCCTATTCTTCCCCCTCAGGGCAGAGGTTCCATGTGCCTTCATTTCCCTCTTCCTACCACCTTTCTTATTTTCTTTTAGTCTGGGAGATAAGTCATTCAGGGTGTCAACTTTTAAACTATACTGGGAAAATGGGCAGAGGTGAGATGTGGGGTACTGTTATGCTGGGAGGTGTTAATGAGATCCTTGGGTCTTTGATCTATAGACAATTACTCAGGTGGTTGAACTTGTTGGGCCTGTTTACCAGTTGTCAGGGGCATCATGTGTCCCCCATTCTCCCTTTCTGTGCACTGCATGATACAGTGGTTCGGTGGGGGGAAAAGTGTATAATCATATAATTAAAGACTGTAGCACAGAGCATATGCACAAGGGGGTCAAATTAAGTTTGCACAGGCAACTTATGGCATTTCCTAATTTTTTGAGTGCTTGACTTTGTAACCTGAATAATGTTCTGTTAATCTCTCTCTCTGTGTGTGTGTGTGCGTGTGTGTGTGTATATATAGTTTTATAATAAAACTGGCTTGTCTCTAAATCATGTCAGTTTCACACTGCCTGCTGTCACCATATTCAAAGTGGAAGCAGCTGGTATGCTAAAATGAGCTATGGACTTTGGAATCCTTCAAGGTTAGGGACTGAGTGGGTAGAGTGAGATATTTACACAGAATGGAATCTTTGTTGGCCTGTTGGATTCCTCCCACCATTTCTCCACTCTATTTTATAGAGCAAAATACAAAAAAAAACCACTCTGAGGTATGCTGCTATTCTGACAAGTGACTCTAAAAATGCCATAGTGGGGTTTTGTGGTTAATGTCTCTGATGTCTCTATCAAATGTGCCCAGTTCACAAGTAAAAAGATGCTTTCTCCCCCCCGCCGCCCCTTCATGACTGCCAGCTGCAAACACAGCATGGGATCTGAGAGTCAAGCTGAGCTCTGCTTTGTCACATATCACCAATAACTAAGTTCTGACTGCAGAATCTTTTAAAACTATTCTGTTAATGCTAGAGCCAGAATACAATCTAGCTTCCTCTTCCATTTCTGGATGGTCTCTGCATTGCTAACTGGAGTTTAAAACAAAACAGCAAATGTATACTAGTTATTTAAATGAGCAAATCTATGTTTGAATACACACAGGGAACAGGCCTTTTGAATAGGAAAGTGTGGTTTTTACTTACACTTCAGAGCAGAACCACATTTTAAGGTACCTCTTTAGTGATGTTAGGGACTACTTCCTGATTATGCAGACTTAAACAGCAAATAGCTCATGTATCACACTTTGAGACCCTGCAGCAAATATAACACATGCCTTCTGATAAAGGCAGAATAAACAAAGCTCCCTCCAAATAAAGAAAACATGGCAGGACTGCAGAATGACTTGTGATTTCTCTATTTCTCTCCTATTTCTCTCAGAAATCAGTCACTTTGCCTGGTCTAACCTCCATCCATCTGAAGAGTACTCAACTAATGAACCAGACATTCCCCACGTAATAAACAATGGAAATAAAGTTCCCTATCACACATTAGACTGGACAGAGCACTAGAGAATATACTGCAGAGAACAATCCTGTATTTAAACACCTGAGGACCGATTATATGGCCTACTGAATGGCAGAATTTAGAGATGGAAGAGATCTATTAGATTATCCAGTCCACTCCCAGGTGCCAGTGTTCTGTCCATTCTAGTTTAAAAGCCTCAGGCATTGATTCGTTCAGTGATTCCCTTGGGAGATTATTCCATAGCCTAATACATCTAACCTAATAGCTGTATCAGTTATAGGAATCCTCTATTGCTGCTTTGATTCCATGGCATTTCAGCATTTTCCTAGCTGGACTCAAGCTGTAAAATCTGGATCTGGATTTCAAACACTCCTCCCCTGAATCTGAAGTTCTTTAGTATCTTGTCTTGGGATTTTGGCTCAGCGCATTATAAAGGTAGGGATAATTTGGATCTCGATTTGAATATTGGCAATGGTGTCGGACCCTGAGTTTTAGTTTGGGCCTATTTTTCCTGACATTATATACAGGTCACAGAGTTTCTTCAAGTGATTGCACATATCCTTTCCAATGTAGGTATGTGCACGTCCCAAGAAAATTTTCTCTGATGGTATCCATCATGTTGGCTCTGGCACCCTCTGGTCCTGCATGTGCATAGCACCAGTATAAAGAGCCTGGCTAACCCCATGGCCCCTCAGTTCCTACTTACCAACCATGATAGTCACTGAAACTGTTCTCCTTGCTCTTGCAAGCTTTCTCCATGGACTTTGTTTCTCTGTTATTTGTATATAATTCCCAATATAGTGGTTGTACATAGTTGGTTAAGTCTTAGCAGTTAGTTTCTCCATTATTAGTGGAGTTTCAACCGCTCCCAGAACTGAGGATGCTCTTTAAGTAAGGAGAAACTAAACTTTTCTGACAGTACACTGAACCTAGCTCACATATGTGCCCTGGTCTATGTAGTCAGAATCATAACTCCTTCCTGTGAATAAAATGAATTTGCTCCCAGAAAAAATAGAGATCACGTGGTTAGCTCCCAAAACAGCTTGTGATTTAGTGTTGACTTGTGAAAAGTTGTTTACTCATATGTGATCACAGCACTGTCACTTTTCCCATTGCAAAGACCCTAGTATTTCTTGCTCTTCCAACTGGTTCAGGAGGGCTTTGTTCCCTTCTTTCTACCAGCCAGTTGCTACTGGATCTCATGGCTCTTAACCCTCCATTCAGTAGCTGTCATTTTCTGTACTATAGCCATCAGCAAAGGCTTGGCCTACACTTAAAAGTTTTGCTGGCATACCTATGTCAGTGAGAGGTGTGATTTTTTTTTTTTTTAAACTCATATAGCCATGCTGGTAAAAACCCTACTATAGATGCAGTTGTGGTATAACTGTGCTTACACCAACGTAGCTTATGCTGGTTTCCAGCATAAGCATTTTTATATTGCTGTAACAGCATTCATGCTAGAGAGTTTTGCTGCTTTAACTATATATAAATATATCCATAAAACCTTCCTATTATAGACAAGGCCTAAAACCCAATTTTTCAGAATATTTTTGGTATGATTAAAGGTGCTGTGAAATTCTGCTATGTTGTGCTGTAGATTCTGTATTGTACATGGAATGTGGGAAAGCTCCCTCAAAAGACCGTTAATAATTTAAAAAAAAAAAAACCTGTCAAATATGCCACTTCTCAGAAGGCTGTTTCTCCAACCTTCTGTTTTAGTGGCTTAAGTTTTATTAGCAGCTAAATCTGTCTTCATAATGACAGAACTACTTAAAGTTGATATTTCACATGCACATTTCAGGTCCCAGACACTCAGCAACTGCTGAACACCCAGAATAAATGATCCACAAATACACGTCTTTGAGGCTGTATCTGTGGGATTCTAGACCATCTGTTGCTTAAAGGAAGACAGTAGCCTGTTTTCTTCATGTTTCTCCCTTGCAAGAGCTACAAGGCTCTGAACTTCCTCTTCCCACTTCCCCTCTTAACTTTAAATCACTTGACAAGTTAATCGGCACCTCCTCATTGCCTGGAGCTGTGGTGCTTTTAATGAAGTCCAAACAAATTAACTATTAAACAAGTTATGAACCAGCTCAGTGTGAACTGACTTGAATAAGCTGAGGATCAAAGCAAGTGGCTGTAAAATGAATCCTGAAGTGCTAATAATGTAATAACTTTTAAAGGCTTAAATGAGAAAGAATGAATTAAACAGGAGGGTGGGTGGGGGATGTTGTGTTGAATTCTGCTTATTTAAAAAAAAAACACACATACCGTGGATATGTTGTGGTTGTGTTTTGACAGAAGAAAGCTGGTAATGAGAAGGATAGTACTGCATTCTATTTCTAATGCAGTTTATTCCAAAAGTGACAGTGTACAAATGGCCAAGCCTGGCAGATCTGTTCCCGGTGCATACTAAGTCATATCTGCTTCATTCATTGACAGAAATAACTTTTTTACTGCTTTATAGTCTCATATGCCCTAATGAGCCAGCGCCACCTTGGGAGACTGAGCTGGAGTCTTCTTTCTTGAGCAACAGCATTATACTAAGTTCAAATCTGATTCACCTGTGCAAACCCATGGACTGCAATGTGTTTACCCAGCTGTGAATGAGGGCTTAATTTAGCCTGCAGGACCTTTGCTGCTGCTGCTAATATGTGAGAGAGTTGAGTTGGGTTCTTTCTGATACCTTACAGAGTTAGAAAACAGCATTTTTATTTTTTTCTGAGCATGTTTGGTAACACAAGATACAATCAACGTGCAAAAAAAGCCTGTTATGACATTTTTAGCCACTTTTCAGTCAAGAACCACTGTGATAGGTTCCCTCACCTTGAACTGGGATACCACTGAGCTCTCTGACCCACCAGCCTGGGTTCCCTTTCACACTGTGCTGCTGTGACAAGCTGCAAAGGCCTCTAGCCTGCACTTTCATGAGCATTCATACAGGTAGGGACACACCCATCTGCAATTACACACAGGATCTCGAACCACCAGCTTCTCAGGTTGGACCCTACAGCAGAACCATCCTGTCCTGGGCAAATCTGGCCAGTATATGGGTTTAATACACGGTCCGCCGCTCCCTCAATCTAAAGAAAACAATGCACACTTGTGGTAACGAAACTGAGATTTTCCCCAAGCACTCCAGTCAAAGCTTACTAGTTTAGATAAAGCAAAAAGTTTATTAACTAGAAAAGGTAGATTTCAAGTGATAGCAAACAGATCAAAGCAGATTACTTAGCAAATAAAGAAAAATGTAACCTAAGCGTAATATACGAGATAGCTAGGGTGCGAATCTGCTATTCATATCCAAACTGATGGTACAGGCAGACTTGTAGATTTTTAAGGCACAAGCTACACTTGTTTTGCAGCTTCGAATCCCCAGATGTTTCATACACAGGCTAGAAATCCCTTTAGCCTGTGTCCAACGCTTCACCCAGGTCAGTCTTTGTTCTTCAGATCGTTCTAGGAGTTGTCTTGTGTGGGATGTGAAGAACCACAGATGTCATTCCATACCTTATATAGCATTAGCATATGGCAGGAACCCTTTGTTTCAAAACTTGGTTCCTAGACCAGTTTGTGTAAAAATACTGACATCCCAAGATGGAGTCAGAATCATGTGGCCTGGTCACATGTCCTTGTAGAATCATAGCAGCCATTACTCACAGGCTGTCTGGAGTGTTCTCAGGAAGGCTCCCCAGGTGGGAGATAAGCTTCTCCTAAGGCCTATTGTTTTTCCAAATGGCGAATTGGCCCTTCCCAATGAGCTGTCTAGACTGAAAGCATCTTGTCTAGTGGGGGTTACAGCGATGTAACTACATCTGAAGTACAGATACACAGTATCTATAACTTCAGGCACAAGAAGGATACATGTATACAAATACAATATTTATATTCAGCAAATCATAACTTTTCCAATGACACCTCACATGACTTATCTTACATAAAATACATCATAATTATGCTTAATCCTATCATAATATCACTGAGGAATATGGGGTGCAGTGTCATAACCAGACTTAAGGCTAACTCAAAACTTGTAATGACTTTCCATCCTGACTTTGGGCCTCCATCTTTTCTCTTGTCTTGGCTCCTACTAGTATTCTCAAGCAGCTTGTGTTATTAAACACTTTGTGTCCTCCTTATTAATGCAGGGAGAGATTATATTTAACACTTGATTATTTTATTGTAAACATTACATAACTGTAAAACAGTAGCAACCAGAGACTGGTGTTGGTTGTATCCTCTGGGCTCTCTTCTGTCCTAAGCTCTGTCTTCCAAAATGGAAGCATGGCCTTTGGTCTCTGCAACAACACCTCACATATGTACATAACGATAAGTCTTGCCAATCCCAAGCATTCAAAAATCATGAGATTTTTAAAATAAGTTTGATGCTCTTTTTATTTGTCGTCTTGTTTATAAACCCCTATATGCATGTTTCCCAGATTTTTCTCCACAGCCATGAGGGCTAGAAACACTTTTTTAAAATGAAAATGAGATTCTCACAACTCAAGCATCTGGGGCCTTAAGAAAAATATCCGATATCCCAAAATCAGAGATCACAGCTTGTGATAAAATTGTGGGAGTTGGCAGTACAGCAACAGCATCTGCTCAACACAGGTATTGCATGTACTAACTCCTGCTTCTTTCAATTGCCTGAAGCTACAACAGCTTCCTTCTGCAGACATGGACTGCCCTGCTTATTAGTGCTGCAAAATTAGAAGACATAAAATGGACCTGGAGGTTTATGTGTGTCTGTGAATCATTGGATCAGTTCAGTAGATGCACTGTGTAATTCAGGATGAGAACACCAGTCTGCATAAGCTCAAAAGACTTTGTCCCAAATTTAATTCAAACTTGAACGGTTTTTAAGCTTGAAAAAGTTGTTAGCTTTTTGTCCCTGTAATGGGGTGGCACCTGCCTCTCATGTGTGCCCTTTCCCCTGGCCAACCGTGCCTGCAAACAGTTCTTTTCACGCAGCAGGGGGTGCACCTATCTCTCATTGAAGGCCCCCTTTCTCTTGATTAGGTGTGAACCTGCTTTTATTTTTTTGGTCTTACATCAGGGTGGCACTTGCCTCTCATAAGCCGCTGGTTCTCTTAGCTGGTCTTTGGCCCCTCAGCCCTTCAGCCAAGCCATACACGCTGTCCCCCCTTCCAGGGTATACAGCCCACGTTCTTTCTCAGCCCTGGTATGGGGCCATAGCTCTTAGGCTTTTTCCCCAAGTCACTGCCTTCTTCAACCACCCAGCTGGGGCCCATCTCAGTACCCTCCACTGGTGTCCTTTTCAGCAGCCCTCCCTTGGCTCAGTCTGCAACCATACCAGCAGGGCCCATCTCAGTACCCTTGCCTGGTCTGGCCAGGTCCTAGGCTCAGTCCCCTGAGCTCACCCTTCCCACACTGACCTCTTCATGGTCCTGCTACTATTCTATCTATCCAGCCAGCCAGGCATCTGGTCTTTAGCAGCCTTCCCTGGGCTCAGTTCTGCCTGGTGAGCTCTGTGTAGTGAGATGTCTATGTCCTGTTGCTCATCTGGCCAGCTAGGCACCCAGTCCTCCCACATCAAGCTCCATACAGCAACTGAGCTTGTATGCTCTTCTGCTTGTCTCATAGAGGGCCCTTCTGATCTGGAGGGACTATGTCACAAGGGCAAGCCAAACAGGAGAGCTTGCATTGCTGAAGCCTATACTGCAACTGTTCTGTGGCTAAATGTTGCCTAGATACCATGTGAAGGGTGCATTAGAAATCGGATTGATAGATTCGATCAGATAATTGGAGGTTTCTCAGTTTGGTAACCATTACCAGTACCGTATTCACTAAAGAAATTAAAAGACATTTTAGTTATAAAAAGATTGAAAATAGGCCCAGAAAGAAAATTAGTGGAAGGAGCTCATTAGGTCTCAGTGGATCACTTTGCACCAGCATGCTGATTGTGAGCTGATGTTCGACTGGGAATCTGGGTAGGTTTAGAGCTGGTTGGTTGGGGATGAGCAGTTCTCTGGTGTTCTAGTCCCTGATGGGAAGGAAAGGGGAGCCTTCACAAAAGCACATTTCACACAAACTGCAGCCCGCAGCACTTCAGGAGGGAGTGAATGACAGCTGAGCATTCCATGCCTATGTTGAGTAGCATATTTTCTAATTCCACCTTGCTCCTCCCACCTCTCCACAATACTATCTCTTGGATTCTGTCCCTTTGAGTTTTGCATTTCTGTCTCTCTGTTAGGTCACGGTTCAGTGCAGGTTGTCACTTTGGGTTACATTTGATTGCGCTGTCTGGAATGGGATCCAACATAATGTAACATGACATGGTTATAATGGAATTTAACCTGTCAGAATTCTTCCAGCAAACCTTTCACATTGTGTCATCTGCCTACTATGGAGTTGGGTGCTAAGTGCCTGATGTGAAAGTCTACTGCATCAAGGAGGAATAGAATAGAGAACAAGATGCCCCTTGCTGACCAAAAGTCCATTCTCTT
The DNA here is from genome assembly GCF_965152275.1 of Natator depressus. NCBI lineage: Eukaryota > Metazoa > Chordata > Testudines > Cheloniidae > Natator > Natator depressus. Next base: position 79,370,542 of record NC_134242.1, on the reverse strand, counting down.
CTGAATGCTTGGGCACATTGCTCCTAGCTTCACTGTCACTTTCTGAGGGGGCAGACACTCTTTCACACATTCAAACCCATACACTGCAATTTTACTTTATATGAAACAAGAATGTCATAACAAGAAAGAAGTTTTCTTCTTTTAAAAAATCCATTAATATTATAGTGCCTTTCATGCAAGGATCTCAAGGTGATTTACAAACATTAATTAAGCCCCTCAGCTGCCCCATGAAGCAAGCATTTTTATCTTCACTTTACAGGTAAATGAACTAGAGTACAGGGAGGCTATGGCCTACATTATCAAAGTGCCACATTCATTGTGGGGTTTCTCACTTTTTGGGTGCTCAATCTAATAAACTAGAGCTGGATTTTCAAAGATGCTGAGCACCCACAATTCCAATTCACTTGAGGGGGAACTGCAGGTTTGCAGTGTCTCTGAAAATCAGATCCTCGGTATCTAAAAGTTGCTCATCAGAAACAGAAGAACCCATGATTACTAGACCAATATTTTCAAAAGTATCCAAGCGACTTGCTCAAGGCCACACACTGAAGCAGAGCCAACCATGGAACCCAGGAGTCCTGGCTCTAATCTTGTGCAGCTATAGCTGGACCATGTTTCCACAGTTGATGTGGTCAGATATGCTGTGCAAGTTTTCCCTGCACAGGTGGAAATGCATCTTAATTCTGACTTTCTGATCCTTTTTTACTGGAGCTTTATGCCTTTCCTAAGCAAAGACCGGGTGGGTTGGTGGTTTGTGTGATGTAGACAGACCAGTATGAAATCAGCAAGGGTCTGATTGTCCTCTCACAGTGGTTTTACAGCTCTAACAGAGATGATTTACACCACTGTGAGAGACGAATCAGGCCCTATATTCATATATAGAAGGCAAAATTGTGGCCTGTTATGCAGAAAGTCAGATTAGATTATTATAATGGTCCCTTCTGGCTACAAAAATCTATGAATTTAGCTGGAACCTAAGATGGATCTGAATCCACGTTTTCAGGGATGGAAAGCCTAAGGCTTGGGCTACACTAGCAACTTATGTTGGTATTGTGACATTACACTCCATATTCCTTATGGAAATATGCTTATGGTATGGATATGGCATAACAGATATACTTTATGCAAGATGGCTTGTGTAAGATATCATTGGAAAGGTTGTGATTTACTGAATGCGACTATCTAATTTGTTTGCCTGTATCATTTCTGTATCTGAAGTTAGAAATATTGACCATGTATCTGTATTTCAAATGTGTTACTTTGGGTGACACCCACAACTAGCCCTTCAGGTACAACAATGAAAAAGCTAGACAGGGCTGATGGTCCATCAGCAAAGACAATGGACTGTGAAAGAGCTTAGTCTTCCCGTGGACACTCCAGACAGCCTGCGAGTAATAGCTGCTAAGACCCTGCCGAGACATGTGACTGAGCCACCTGGTACTGGACCCGCCCCCTTCCCCCATTGGAATGCCAGTGTTTTTTCCACTGGAAGACAAAGGGTTCCCGCTATACACAAAAGCTATATGAGGCAGGGTAGTGACATCATCTTGTCTCTCCTCTGCCTCCCCACCCAAAGAGACACTGAAAAACACCTGGAAAGAAGAACTGAACTGAAGGGAGAAGAGTTGAACCCAGGCTGGAAGAGCATCTAGCTTGTTAGTAATAATACCAGAAGTTTCAAGCTGAAGGCCGCCTTTAAGACTCTCTGTAATCTGCCTGTGACAATATTTAGGGTGAGAAATTACTATTTGTAGCCAATTTCTTTAGTGAATCAAGCTTAGTTTGCGTGTTTTGTTTTATTTGCTTAATAATCTGCTTTGTTCTGTTTGCTATCCCTTATATTCACTTAATCTGCCTTTTATAATTAAACAAAACAAATTTTATTATTACTTAACTCAGTTTGTGCAATTTCTAAATGGGAGGGGGAAGAAGTTATGCATCTCTCTCTTCACATTGAGGAAGAGGGCGAATTTTTATGTGTTTACACCGTGTAGATTTTGGTATACAGCGCAAGACAGTATACGGATTTATCTCCCAAAAGGGATGTGCATGTGAGTGCTGGGTGAGTCCTCTCACACAGAACTGACTTCAGTCTGTGTTGCAGTGGGGTGTGGCCCTACGTGTGTGCATGCATGTGCTGCAAGTGGCCGGAGAGCCTAATTCAGCAAAACAGAGAGAGGGAATCCAGACTGGTGGAGCAGGAGAGGCTCAGTGAAACCCCAGTACATCAGGTGGCATCCCAGATGAGGATCCAACCCGTCACAAGGTATAACTACATTACTCAGGGGTGGGGAAAATCCACACCCCTAAGTGATGCTCTTACAATGGCCTAACTTCTGGTGTAGACAGCTCTATGTTGACAGGTGGGCTTCTTCCGTTGACATAGCTACTGCCTCTCGGGGAAGTGGCTTACCTACGCCAAGAGGAGAAACCTTCCTGTCAGCATCTTCACTGAAGTGCTACAGCAGCACCAGTGCAGCTGTGTCATTGCAGCCTTTTAAGTGTACACAAGCCCTAATTCATGAGGCATTTGCACTACCTATCCAATCCACCAGCCCTAGTCAGGCTAGTCTTGCTAGTGGAATTCTGGGCAGCTGGCTAGGGATACTGTCTCCTCGTCAATGAAATTATTTTGCCAATAGAGCAGATGTATGATAGTTTGGATACTTGGGGGCCAATTATGACAAAGCAGATAACCCAGATTTAACTCTACACACTATGTGCAAAGCCTGATTCTGCTGTCACTGAAATCTGCAGTAAGACTGGTGCAGGTTTGGGCCCAAAGAGATACAAGCGGCAGCTCGTGCCCGGTATTTGTAATCAATGACCTCTTTGCTATGCAACAGCTCGACCGACAAAAGCACATGTTGAGGCAGCACCCTTGCAGCCCGCAGAATGTAATGACACTCCAGTAGAAAAATCATAGCTTGGTAATGTTTCATTAGCCGGTCAGTCGTAATGAGCATCCTCCTTTGATAGCTATGCCCTGAAATGCTCTGGCTGCCCTCAAAGAGTTTGGCTAAACAAGCTGCTATAGAGATGAGGGGACCCCGTCTTTTACAGACTGAAAGTAATAGTAAATTTACATTATTGACATTACTGCAGGATTGTGGCAACAAATTAACAAGCAGCAGAAATGCAATTCATGGGCACAGAACCCCTCTTTTGTTCTCTCCACATGATGCCAATCACTGCATAAGTTAATGATACCTTCACTGAAACACAGTGTTATTAGGAAATCAAGGTTTCGTTTGTGCCATGTGTGTTCCTAAACTACTGTTTTTTCAGTGTGACCATAGGGGGATGACTCAAATCACTGTGCTGCCAACACCTCTGTTTCCTATATAATTTGTTGTTGCATTAAATTATAACAAGTTATTTTAACAAGTACTGAGGCAGCCATATTACGTATGTGCACTACAGAGCTTTCACTACAGTGTCTTCTAACAAGACACATCTGTTATTTATCTTGTACAGTTTAACATGGGCTTCGTGATAAACTATTCAGATAATGCTGGACTTGCCAACAAATAGGATCTTGTATACTACAGAGATCAGGCCCAGTTCAAGCACTGTGATTTTAACACTTAAAGTTAAGCCAGCTTCCAACTTCTACCTGAATTCCATATCCTACTGGATGCTCTGCACTCCTGAAAAGAAGCTGTTTCCCCTCGTTGCCCAAGAGAAAAGGGGAAATGGCTTCTTGCCACTCTGACAAGTCATCCAGATGGGGATCTCACTTTCTCCCAGCTGCAATATTCAACCCTTAACAAAGCAGCCTGGTAAAGCATGCATTGAAAATGGTGCTGTTGACTCATGTTCTAGTCATGGAATTCTTTTCTCCGATCCATGCTTCAGAACTTCTACTAATGCAGGAAGCATGGGCTGAGTTTGAGAGTGCTTTTTTGAACAGCAAGGGGCAGCCCTCATCCAAGAAATGGGAGATTTGCATGGAATTTAAGAAACCCAAGGATTACCACTCATCCCTACCTCCCCTGTGTGACGTTATTGACATGAACTGGGACCGTATAGATCATTGTTGCAACTAAAGTCCTGTAGTGGCACCAAATCTTGTATAAAGGGGGTCAAATAAGGTGTCTAAGGCAAGGTTATTGTTTGGTGGTTATGATTATGCTATCTGTATATGTGTATCATTTTTGTAGTTAAAGTTATGAATATTGGCTCTATGCTGTCTGTATTTCAAACCTGGGCAACACCCCAGAAAAATTGGTGTCAGCTCTGCCTAGCCTGCTTGATCACCCATTAAGGACCATCAGTTATACAACTGACCCACTGAAAAGGCAGTTACACCTTGTGTCTCAGCAAGGTATGCAGGGACATGCCTATGGACAGAACTTTGAGGTTTTTCCATGCCATGTGATGGCCAGCTTGTCTTTGGGACAAAGAAAGCAGAGACCACGTGGCAAGAGACTATAAAAAGCTGCTGCAGCTCCTCCATCTTGTCTTCAATCCTGCTTCTTACCTCTGGAGGAACTTTGCTACAAACGGAAGTTCTGAACAAAGGGCTGATGACCCATCCCAGCTGTGGATGTACTCCAGAGACTTGATTTGAACCTGCAGTTTATTCCATCACTGCTACAAGCCTGAACTAAGAACTTTGCCATTACTGTATGTAATTGACTCCATTTAACCAATTCTAATTGTCATCTATATCTTTTCCCTTTTATGAATAAACCTTTAGACTTTAGATTCTAAAGAATTGGCAACAGTGTGATTTGTGGGTAAGATCTGATTTGTATATTGACCTGGGTCTGGGGCTTGGTCCTTTTGGGATCGAGAGAACCTTTTTTCTTTTACTGGGGTATTGGTTTTCATAACCATCTTCCCCATTATGAGTGGCACTGGTGGTGATACTGGGAAACTGGAGTGTCTAAGGCAATTGCTTGTGTGACTTGTGGTTAGCCAGTGGGGTAAAACCAAAGTCTTCTCTGTCTGGCTGGTTTGGTTTGCCTTGGTGTGCACAGAAACCCCAGCCTTGGGCTGTAACTTCCCTGCTTTAAGCAATTTGTCCTGAATTAGCACTCTCAGTTGAGTCCCTGTCATAAATATAAAGGGAAGGGTAAACACCTTTAAAATCCCTCCTGGCCATAGGAAAAATCCTTTCACCTGTAAAGGGTTAAGAAGCTAGGATAACCTCGCTGGCACCTGACCAAAATGACCAATGAGGAGACAAGATACTTTCAAAAGTCTGTCTGTCTGATGCTTTTGCCGGGGACAGAACAGGAATGGAGTCTTAGAATTTAGTAAGTAATCTAGCTAGATATGCGTTAGATTATGATTTGTTTAAATGGCTGAGAAAATAAGCTGTGCTGAATAGAATGGATATTCCTGTCTGTGTGTCTTTTTTTAACTTAAGATTTTGCCTAGAGGGATTCTCTATGTTTTGAATCTAATTACCCTGTAAGGTATTTACCATCCTGATTTTACAGAGGTGATTCTTTTTATTGTTACTTCTATTAAAATTCTTCTTTTCAAGAACTGAATGCTTTTTTCATTGTTCTTAAGAGCCAAGGGTTTGGGTCTGTGGTCACCTATGCAAATTGGTGAGGATTTTTACCAAACCTTCCCCAGGAAGTGGGGTGCAAGGGTTGGGAGGATTTTGGGGGGAAAGACGTTTCCAAACGGGCTCTTTCCTAATAAAATAAACCTGGATAAAACGTTTAGTGGTGGCAGTGGAAGTCCAAGGGCAAAGGGTAAAATAGTTTGTACCTTGGGGAAGTTTTAACCTAAGCTGGTAAAAGTAAACTTAGGAGGTTTTCATGCAGGTTCCCACATCTGTACCCTAGAGTTCAGAGTGGGGAAGGAACCTTGACAGTCCCGCCAGACCCAGCATCATTACACCATGTTTATGTTGTACATATTAGAGTCTTATCCTCATTTCACAGGCACAGGAATACAAAATGAGTCTTTAGGCTGTGAGATTGTCTGACATGAGCACTATGTCCAGTTTTTTTTTAGCAAGGGTCTCACTCCTGAATTGTTGGCCTTGCTGGTCAGTTTGGTAAAATCCAAGAACTGTAAGAATCGTATCAACCAGGTGTTTGTGAGCTTCTTTCTAAGGCAGGGTTTTCCAAAAATGTGAAGCCTCAGGAGTACAGAGACATTCCTACAAGTTCTCTCTCCCCTGCAAAGTCTGAGATGGATAGAACACAGACTGATTCCTAAAATAACATTGTCAGAATAACATAGCTGGACTGGGCCCCCAAGCCAAATATCCCAGAGCTTTGGGCAAGTTTGGATCCAGATCCAGAATAAGAGTCTTGGGCCTATTTCTTTGTTATAGCTTCCTCTCCAGAAATCATCGGGGTGGCTGCAGGAGTGGCTAGAAATCAAAGCCCAAAACAACACTTAAGTTTTTACCCACCCTCACCCCCTGAGAAAAGCACAGAAGAATGGAGATGAGGGCTGACCTTTTATTTACCCAGTAATTCCTTTTATTCCATGACCTGCCAGAGACCTGATCCAAGCAGAGAAAACCAGACACCTTTAAGATTCCCCATACACACTTCTTTAAACACAGGAAAAAAACAGCCCTTTCATGTCTGATTTTCCTGGGAGAGGTGGGAAATGGGGAGAGATGAGTTTGTTTTCCTAAATCTGAACTTCATCAGGTAGAGAGAGAAACAGAAGGAAAAAGTTTACTGATTTGGAATATGGACCAAAGTTCAGTGAATCACAGTCCAAAAGACACAGAGAAAGGGAAAGTTAGAAAAGAGAATGCTGTGTTACCTTACAGCCAGGGTCCTCACCACTGACTCTGCAGAGTTTTATGGTTGTGTTGTTGCTATTAGATCTCTCTGTCCTACATACTGCAGAGCTAAAGCTTAGTTAGGGCCTGATCCTGAGAGTTGCTAAGCATCCATAATCCCCACTTTAGCTAACAGGAGTTTTAGGTGCCCAGCAACTCTCAGGATCAGGCCCATAGCTCAACAGAGTCTTCAGGTTTACATCAGTATAAATATCCTATTGTTTTGGGGGCAGGAATGCTACTTACTTCTACCCCTTGGCTACAGTCTTTGTTGCACTCCCTGCAATGAGATGAGCAAGAACAGACTCTCAGATACCATGATGATGGGCATAGTTAAGAATCACAGATAAATGGGTCTAGATAGATTGGACAAGTCCTAGTGGCAATTCAGGGGCTCCTGTTTTCTGTAAGCCATGCTGCTAGTGTACACAGTAGTGTACAATGCATCCATGCAGTACAGGTTTCCCTGAGGGGATGGAACAGAAATGTCACCACTTTAGACCTAACTTCATCGTTCTGTTATACAGTGGGGAACAAAAGGTTTCAGAGGAAGGAGTGCAGTTCCCTGAGTTGCTTTAGGTGTTAGTGATTGCAGGACACAACACACAAACACCCCAGGTGTTTGGTTCAAATCCTTTCAAGTTTACTTTCAAGCACTTTTGTGTGTGAGGAACTAGCCTGCTATCCAAGAGTATCAGTTTCTTTGTACACTTTATATTTTAGCCTGTTTACCCATGCAGCATAACTGGGAGCTCAGCCTGTTAGGTTCAGATATCAAGTGTGTTGTTGATCCATTTGCTTTGATCTGAAATGGATGTGAGCTGTCCTCTGGCTCTTCCCATCTCGGTGGAGCACTTTGTGGTCACACCAATAAAGGGAGCAGTGAATGATTTCCTTTCACGCAAGGGTGAGGGAGCCGGTGGCTGAGCCCCTTTGCTGGATTAGTCAGGAGTGAACAAGCTCTGCCTGCTGGTGTGTGAGTAGCAAAGGCATTTCCTGGTGTCTTATGGACAGACTTGGGGGGAGGGAAATCCTAAATCCCTGGAGGGTGCAGGGCCTCTAGCAGGCCCAGGCTTTTTCCAGGGCAAATAATCTTTTGTAGGGGCAGATTGTGCTATCGAGGTCCACCTACATTGGTAGTGGGAGGGGAACTTAGGGAAGCAATCCATGAGATGAAGAGAATGATGGAGGAGAAGAGGCAGGTGGCTTCCTGTGCAGCTGCACAGGCAGCAGAGAAAGAGCCCTCCATTTGCTGAGAATTCCCACTGTTACTGTCTCCTCCCATTGCCAGCTCTGTTGCTGCTTCCCCTCCTTTGGGCATCAGAATCCTCCACCTCATAGGGACATCAGTTTTCTTTCATCTATGTAAAACATCTTAAATCACAGCAGATTTTGAAAGGTCACAGTTGTCTCTTGGTCATTGTGCCTGTCATCTCCGTAGCCCTTACAGACAGACCTATGGGTTCTCTTACCTCCTCTTAATTCTGCTCTTTCCTGGCTCCTGGGAAAGGCATCAAATGTATTCTGCTTTCTCACAGATGGCTGCAGAGAGGGGACACCTGGCACTTTGTGGCGCTCTTTACACAGTTCAGATAACATTAATTACATCCCCAAAGGAAATGGCCACCTGCCAACTTTTGACTCAAGATTATGTGCACAGTGAATGCAATGCAGCTCCACTCTCTCTCCGCAGACATGTAGCTCACCCTGCTGAGAGGAATTAATTGCCACTTCCCAAGCTTTCATGCATACCCTCGTCCACATCCGCCAAGACACATCAGGAGCATACATCTAAGTAGGGGAAGGGGTGGTGTTGTGGTTAAAGCACCAGGCCTGGAATCAGAGGCTGAGAGTGATGACTCTGGCTCTGTCACATACTACTGGCCTTATCTTGAGCAAGTAAATTAACCTCCATGTGCTTGAGTGTCCCCATGGGTCAAGAATATTTGTTTGTGTCACAGAGGTGTTGCAAGGTTCAGTTTATTGAAGTGTGTAAAGTACTTTGAAATCCTGGGATGGAAGGTAGTAGGCATATTTTATTCATGATTCTTTCCCTCTGTGATTTACAAAAGTATGTCTAACTTTTTCCATAGGCAGGGAGCTAAGCATTCTCCCCACCCCATCCACTACACTCTTGCACACTCGCACAATCAGGACTTTCCTCCATGGGCAGTGTTAGGATATAGATATTCAAGCCTGTCTGCAAAGGCCTATACTCTAAGAATTTAGGTGTATTCTTATCACTTAGCTAGTTATAGAGGTATAAAAGAAAGAATCAAAATCACTGTCTGCCAGTGTAAGGGCCTTCTCTTACTGTGATAGTCTGAGGCCCTGTTCTTAGGCTAAGGCCTTTGGCTAAGCAGCAGAGGCAGCCATAAGCTGGGAAGCGAAGGGTCACATCCTCACATTCCAAACTAGTCACATTGAAATAAGGTGCTATTGGGCTGTTAGGAATACAAACCTGTCCTGATAATGCCTATCGCCTCCAGAGAAAGGGAAGTGCCTAGAAGATGTAAAAGGAAACTTAGTTTGATAGCATCCTGTCTGGCAACAACTCACTTATCAATAGACACAGCTGGGAAACCCTTATGTCTTTATAGATGTAGTTGTGAAATCCCCACTTCTGTATTGTTTTGTCATTATAGTTCCCACTTTGTTATTGATTGTTTGTATGGTCTCTGTCTGGTTCTGTGATTGTTTCTGTCTGCTGTATAATTAATTTTGCTGGGTGTAAACTAATTAAGGTGGTGGGATATAATTGGTTAAATAATCATGTTACAATATGTTAGGATTGGTTAGTTAAATTTCAGTAAAATGATTGGTTAAGGTATAGCTAAGCAGAACTCAAGTTTTACTATATAGTCTGCAGTCAATCAGGAAGGGGGGGAAATGGGAACAGGGAATGGGGGTGGGGAAATTGGAATCATGTTTTGCTAAGGGGGGGAATGGGAACAGGGACACAGGTAAGGCTCTGTGGTGTCAGAGCTGGGAAGGGGGACACTAAGGAAGGAAACTGGAATCATGCTTGCTGGAAGTTCACCCCAATAAACATTGAATTGTTTGCACCTTTGGTCTTTGGGTATTGTTGCTCTCTGTTCATGCGAGAAAGACCAGGGAAGTGAGTGGGTGAAGGAATAAGCCCCCTAACAGGCAGACATAGCAGGAGTGCTCTCCATAGGCAGCAGAAATGAGAAGGCACCAAATCAGGGAGATTCAGCAGCCCTGCTGCACCCTGGGAATGGGAGTAAATGGATTCTCATTCCTATAACATTCAAAGGGGACAGGATTCGCTGGAACCATCCAACCTGTCTTTCCTCCTTCTCCACACCCCTGCATTAGCCTTTTAGCTACATCCTTTCTGAGTCATGATTTCTTGTACCAGCTTTCCAGTCACAGATCCCATTAGCAGGTCACAGCCATTTTGCAGTTATTGTCCACTGGGATTTGATAAGTGTCTCACTGTGGAAGTGTTTAGTTTTTCTCCTGCAGAATGCATTTGCTAGGTCTGCCTGACATGTCTGTGACTGTGATTGACTTAATTGCTTGGGACCCCTCTCAGTTGCAGTATGGGACATCTCAAGAGGCTTATCCCAATGGGGTGGAATTTTCATAAATAAATGCTCCAACCAGCTTGTTTTCTGCTAAGTGCCTCAGAGCAGCATCTGAAGTTGTCTGTGCATTTCTCTTCCTTGAGTAATCAGATTGTTCCTTCTGCAGGAAGGACAATGTGACTGATTGATGTCTGCTTGGTTCCCTGTAAAACACTAGGCAAAGGAAGAAGCTTCCAAAGCTCAGTTATGATGTCTGGGGAAGATTGGTTGATTCAGGGCTTTGTTAATCGATTATGGAACAAATCCTCAGTAGGTAAAACTTATTACCATTTTGTGGCTGGTGGATATCTTATGTGCAATGAGTGGCTGATCTCTCTTCAGTTCCTGAGGTGTCTTCATTACAAATGACCCTTTATTTGGCAGTTTCAAGAGAAAATTGAACAGAATGGGCCCCGGAGATGGAGCTACTCTTAGAGTATTATTTACACAGCCGCGGCAGCGCTTTAACATGGCTGTGTAGCTACGGCTCCAGCGCTGGGAGAGAGCTCTCCCAGCCCTGTGATAAAACCACCTCCGTGAGGGGAATAGCTCCCAGTGCTGGGAGCACTATCTACACTGCCACGTTACAGCGCTGAAACTTGCATTGCTCAGGGGGGGTGTTTTTTCACACCCCTGAGCGAAGAAAGCTTCGGTGCTGTAAGTGGCAGTGTAGACAAGGCCTCAGCCAATGACATCTCCAGCACATGCGAGGCCTTCTGTCAGGAACTGAAGCATGGATGGTCAGGTTCAGTGGTTAGAACCACAGGCAGTGGGACTTGAGGTGTTGAGGTAGCCAAGGCCACACCAAGGTCAATAGTTGGAGTCTAGGGTCAAGTTGGAGTCAGTAGCCAGGGGTCAAGCCAGAGTCAAGAGCCAGAAACTTACAGGCTGGTGCACCCATGGAAAAAATAGTGATGCTGAGCACCTACTGGCAGCCAGCTCTCCTCCTCCCCCCAGCACCTCCCATCCACCACAATCAGCTATTCCGTGGGGTGCAGGAGGTGCTGGGGGGAGGAGGGCAAGAGCAGGGACAGGGCATGCTTCAGGGAGGGGGTGGAACTGGGCAGGAGGAGGCAGGGTAGGGGTAGAGCAGGAATGGGAAGAGGTTGGGCAGAAGCTTGGGGCAAAGGGTGGGGTTGGGGCAGAAATTGAGCACCTTTGGGACCCAGAGGAAGCTGGCACCTGTTCACTGGAGTGGCCAACTTGCCTCCAAACACAGCTCTGTGCCTGGGGTTCTGGTTTGGACCCATCTCTGCAGGGCAGTAACAATTCATTCCTGTTTCTCTGCTGTTTGGCCATCAAAAGCAAACCTTACCACTTAGCACACAAACCTCTATGTGTGGGTAAAAGGATTTACCCAAGGTCACACAGTGAGTCTGTTGCAGACCTGGTAATAGAACCCAAATCTCCTGACTGTCCTGTGCCTTGATCACAACACCATCCTCTCTCCTTCATATGTTCTTCTAATGAAAAAGAAAAGGAGTAATTGTGGCACCTTAGAGACTAACAAATTTATCTGAGCATAAGCTTTCGTGAGTGACGGCTCACTTCATCGGATGCATTCAGTGGAAAAAAGTCTGTATCTGTACGAGTTTTTTTCATGAAATTAATAGATTGCTACTCCATACGGCTAAATTCAGTGCCTTGCATAATGACAGGTTTCAGAGTAGCAGCCATGTCAGTCTGTATTCGCAAAAAGAAAAGGAGTACTTGTGGCACCTTAGAGACTAACACATTTATTTGAGCATGAAGTGAGCTGTAGCTCACGAACGCTTATGCTCAAATAAATTTGTTAGTCTCTAAGGTGCCACAAGTTCTCCTTTTCTTTTTGCAAATACAGACTGACACGGCTGCTACTCTGAAACCTGTCATAATGAAAAATAGTATCCTATTCCTGGAATTTCCTCCCTGTCTCCCTACTCTTTGATAATCTGCATTCTGGAGATCGCCCTAATACAGCTGTGTAGCTGACTCACCGGTGTGGCACCTCCTGCTGGTCATCTGGAAATTAGTTCAATTCCAGCACTCAGAGAGCCTCCTGCTGGCTGGTGTCCCTCCCAGACCCTGGTGCCCCTTACCTTGGGGTTCCTGCAGTAATACCCCCCACACTCTGGGTCTCCCCTCCAAGGGGAACCCCCTCCTCCTATGCCCACCTTGCCTGAGTGGCTACTGCCAGTCATCATCTAGCCCCCTCTCACTGGGGCAAACTGCAGTCTGTAATGGCCACTCATCATTGGCAAGGGCGCTGGACCTGCTGCCTTTCCCTGCAGCCGCAGTACCTCCCCTGGCCTTTAGCCAGGCCTCAGCCTGGTGAGTTGCCCCACTCCTCTTGCCCTTCTCGAGCACTGCTCTGCTTCTGGTACCCTGTGCTCCCAGGCAGCCAAATCCTTCCCACTCCAAGGCTGGGGTAAGCCTGACCTAACTCCTCCCTTAGCCCTTATATCAGGGCCAGCTGTGGCCTGAGTGGGTGTGGCCACAGCTGTGGCCGCCTCCCCAGTCAGCCTCCCTTTTCCCCTAGGAGCAGGGTAATTACCCCACTACAAGCTGGTTGAAAATTTTCCAACACTTTTCTGTCAGAAAATGCTGATTCAGTTAAATCAAACCATTTTACGAGATTGTATCAATTTAGTTTCAATTTTAAATGAAAAATTATCAAAACATTTTGTTTCTATAAAGTCAAACGACTTCATTTCAATTTTATTGATTTCACTATGTATTAATTATATTATATTATTATAAGAAATGATAAAGTTGAAACAAAGCATTTTGATAAGGTCCTTTCACTATTTCCTAAATGAAATTTTTCTGAATTTTCATTTTGCAGTAAATTTTGAAATTTCAATTTTTCATTCAGATCCAGGATGAAAGAAAATTTTGAAATGTCAAAATTTCCCATGCAATGGAATTTTTGAGTTTCAAGCAGCTTTAGGTCCTATGTTTTAATATATTATACTTAAAGAACTACCAACATGCCTAGAAAATAAGCAAAGCTTCTTGTGATCTTTCACTGCAGTATCCCTGTCTTCCCATCCACCCTTACCCTATTGCCTTTCCTTGCTATGTTCTGTCTATCTGTAACTCCTTGAGGAACTCCTGTGTTCCTGCCATGCACACCTATAGTGCTGTACAGATAATCACACAGAAAGTATATTGTGTGAAATTCTCCAGTTCACTGCTAGTTTTAAAAAAATATACACATGACACCAATGATTAAATCACTGGGTACTGTCCTCCCATCAGACCGAAGGAATCTCAATTTCACATCTGTCTGTCTCTCCTGGCCCTTCCAGGTGGGAGTCAGAAACCCCATGACTCATTTAAAGAGAGAAGAGGATAACCTCAGCGTCCTGGCCAATGTGGCCATCATCCCCAGTTATAGCAAAATGGGTTCCAATGTTCAAGATATCTGTGAGTGAGTGAAGGCTAAGCACGTCAGAGTTTCTCGAACTGCCTGCACAGTCATTGAGCTGCTGATATTTAACTCATTATTATGTAAAACACCTTGTCTGAGTGGCACTGTACTTAACTCTACATTTTACTCCACCTCTTCACGAAGGGCTTATTGGGAGTGGAAGAATCCCAGTACTTTGCAAAAGCGAGACTCAGCACCTGGCAGGATCATGTTCTTAACTTTGGACTGCTATATGTGCTGTATTCATAAGCAAAGCATTTCACAGTTTCACAAGTGCCACAAACAGCTTCTAAAAAATAGTGATTCCTGACTTTCTACTCTTTCTTTGGTACAAATTATTCATCACTAAAAGAGAACAGGCATATAGCACTCTGGAGATGTGGGTCTCTCATCACCAAAAGTGTGTTATAAATTTGAATGCAGCTCTCTCTCCAGGGCTGGTTGGCCTGCCACTTGAAGCACACTCCTTGGCAATCAGCTGAAACATAACAAAGCAAATGCCTGATAAGCCGCTTACTAATTTATTGGACCTGACATCAGGGGGATGCAAGAGCATTTCACTATGCTGAAAGATAAAGGCAAAGAAACCAACCACCAACCTATAGCAGCCTGAGCAGTTGGAAGAGCTCTTTTTAAGCATTTACATTATTTCATCTTTTATAAGCATTTACATGGCACTTTTGTTGTCTTATACTTTCCAGATTGCTTGGTGTGCCTTTATCCTCTCTGCCAAAGTGCATTGCAGAAATGAGCATTGTACAGTCCCACTTTTAGTAATGATTACTTCTGTTTGTAGCCGCATCAATGGGTATGAGCCCATTATATAGCTAAATCTATATTATAGAGGGTAAACAGTTGAGATTGAAATTCTTTGATGTTGCTGTTCAACTAAGTCTGAATGCAAACATTGCCATTTAGCATAATTAGTTTTACTTCCTTCCCCACTCCCTCCCTTCCTTCCATCTTATTCCTTTCATCACTTTCCTTTGGAAGGATGTCACACTTTGCTATTCAAATGACAGTTCCATTCTCTGCAACATTCCATGAAACTCTTAGGGGACCAGAAAGGAAGGGCAAAAAGTTAAAGCTATCAAGGAAAGTAACAAACCAGCATGATAGTTTTACTATATATATATAAATCTTTGTTTTCTGAAATTTCATCTGCTTCCCACCACCATAATGATTACAGGTGGAAGACCACATTGGACTCATCCCTAATATGACCCTCAGCTGAGAATGTTCTATACAGGATTGGAGAGCAGATATAGTCAATAGTTACCTAGGCCTTACACTCCATTAGATCAAAGGCATGTCTTGAGAGAGAGCGAGAGAGAGAGAGAGCGCGCGCTCGCTCGCTCGCTCGTTCGCTCGCTCGCTCGCGCGCGCTCTTTTTCTGAGAATCGCACATTGTTTTTAGTTATTGTTCCCAGTGGATCTGTTCCAACTTTCTCTAGTAAAGGAGAAAAAAATATTGATTGGCTGCTGCAAGTTCTCCTGGAGTCCTGACAGCAGAACTTTTCTTTCCTGCCTTATCTGTCTGTCAGGAGAAGAGTTGGGCAGGCAACTTTTCTTCCGTCCTGTGAAAATCTTTGAGATATCAAAACAATTTCCTGTTCTGAATTGGAATGTAAACTTCAAATCTGAAAAAATTTCATGAACTGAAAATCAAAAAAGAAAGAAAAATAGTTGGGTTTAATTAAAACATTTCATTTTGATAATTTTTAAATGTTTCATTTAAATATTGACCATTTTTAATTTGTTTAAAATTTACTGTAGTTAGCTTAAATTTCAAAACAAAACATTTTGAAATGAAAAATGAGAATTTTTCATTTTCATAATGTGAAAACATTTCATTTGAACAACTTTTTTTCAGGACAAAATTAATTGAAACTGACACTTTCCCATAAAAAGTTTAAGTTTTGGAAAATCAGCATTTTCTGACAAAAAAATGTTTTGTCAAAAAATCCATGAGCGCTCTAGTCAGGAGTTTTTGGTGAAATTAGATTTTGTTTCTTTTCCTTGGTAATGGATTTGGGAATGAATAGCTTCTCTTTAAAATCCCCATTGTTTGTAGGAATGTCTTTACAAATTGTTACAAGTTGTAAAAAGACAAGTTGTTCCCAAACTGTTGTCTGGATCAGTTTAAAGGGACATGGATTCTTCTAGCATCATGAGAGAGGATGCGTCCACAGGCATTTGAAGATCTGCAGATGGTGAATCTCCAGCACTTAAGAGCCAAAGAACGGACTGGAGGTGAGTCACTGGAGCCGTGTCATCCAGAAAACATTTTTTTTTTTTTCAGAAAAATTGCACTGGAGTAGATCGATGGATATACTGGACTCTACAGGCCTCACCATTTTTCAAGCACTGTATCCACTTGTAACTTTGTGGCATTGATGAGGACAGGAGTCAGATAAGCTCAGACACCTACCTCTTGATCTAAAGGAGAATCTCTGTTAATTCTGCAGCACAGAGGCTATGACACAGACACGCTACATTGCAATAGGTTAGAAAAACAAAAGAAGGTTGGGGAAGGGAGACACTCTGTCCTCCAAACTGTCACTTCCCTCCTTAATGGTGTACCCCTCAAGCTCATCCTCTTGACCAGTCAGTAGGGTTTTGTGCTCTCTGCATTGCCCCTCTCATTCCTTTCTTTCCCAATAGGAATTTCATGCTGCGGCTTCTCTGGCACCAAACTATTAACCCTGCCTCTCCGAGAAAAGCTAAAGCTATGTGTGGTTGTTTGGATATAGAGCAAGTTATGGCCTATGTCTGTATCTGATTCTGGACTTGAATCTCAGTGTCAATATTAGTGGTGATGAAATGTTCATTTATATTTAGACTCTGTATGTATTGCTTTTTTTATTCCTATTCACTGAGATTTTTTTTATCCACCTAGAACCCCTTTCATATGAACAGCCCATTTTTCCCTTTAATTCTGCCAAACCTGGTGTCTTATTGATTTACTGAGCGAAGGAGAGCGTTGGATGTACAGGGCAATGGATGTTTCCTCCCTCGGGAAGGCTGATAAATTCTACATGGAGTGCTTCTGTGGGAAATGTTTTCTCAAAGTGCTATTATAGTGGCATTGGAAGGAAGTATCATTCGCTTCAGGTTCATCTCAGATATGCATAATCAGAGAGATTCTTTGGTCTCAAGATTTCTCCTGTAACTAATGCCATAAAGGTGAACTGCTTATGTATGAAAATGGCTTCGCCTTAAAGGGATACACAGTAACCCCAGGCCTCAATCTTCAGCTGCTTCAAGGAATTGCTCCTTTGTGGCTCCTTGATACTGAAGCCATTATGAACTAGAACTGACTGGCTGTGGTTCCAAAGGACCATAAAGGAACTGCCAGAGCCCAGTGCACTTGCCTATGCCCCTTCCCTTCACATGAGGAATCTCCAACTAGGGAAACCTGCCTGCTTACCAGCCTCTTTGTGCCACGAGAGCAGGGGTCAGGCTAGAGTACAATATTAATTCTGGAGCTTTCAGACTCATAAATTCATGGACAGATTAAGGCAAGGCAAGACCATTGGGGTACCCCAGGGCTCCACCCCTGCAGCTCCACTCCCATGCTGCCGTCTTCTTGGCCAACACATGAGGGATTGAATCAGGGACCTCCAGAGCTAAACACTGCTACAATTTGAGCTAAAAAGCCACAGCTCCTTAACTGGGGATGTAACAAACTCATATCCTGTATGGATCGGGCACTGAGGGCGACCTGTAACACTTATTCACCAGTGGGTTATACAAGCTTCCTCGCATACCCTCTCTAGCCAGTATGACTCATCCTTGGCCTGTCAGGGGAAGAACAGAGTTCAGGCTCCATGCCAGCCCCATCTTTGGACTCTGATGAGACTGCGAACCAGGGGGCTGGTTAGTGATGATTATCATGGTGACGTAGAACTTTGTAATCTGTGAAGTAGAACTTTGTTCTCTAAGAACTGGCCTGAGATCCATCACTCACTTCCCATGGGCCACTAAGCAGCCATCAGATACTTCAAGTCACTTGGTTCCATTTCTTATGGTGCCATTAGAAAGGCAGTACTGAGTCTGCTTTCTGGTGTGTCCACATGGAGAACAATACTATGTCCAGTATATCTAGAATCCTTGGCTGTAAAAGCATTACAAGAACTAAACAACAATTTTACTCCCAACCTCCTACACTTTTCATTGCCTAGTATAACTCATAACTGAAAGACTGGAAAATAAGGCACATCAGACTTGCCCTCAAGAATTCTCTTTCCCTCTCTGCTTTGATGTGAACTTGAGAGAACCAACAAGCACTCTTTGATGTTTACAACTACTTTGCCAGGAGAAATCTTGCCTTTGGTTTGGCTCTGACCCTTTGCAGGCAAGAAAAAGTACCTTGTCTTTCCTCTGTAAAGGACAGAGAGCAAATCTATGTGAGCAAAGCACTGGAATAATGAAGCAAATGGCAGCATATCCCACTTGAAACAAGGACTAGACATTGACACTGACTCTTCTCTCTCACTGGCTTGGCACATTGGAGAATTGGGCCCATCATTTTAGCCTGGTAAGGAGGTTGGAATATATTGAAATGAGTTCCAGGTGAGTCAGGCAATAGACCTTAAAGTTTCCTTAACATTTTAACAGGACACGATTTGACTTCAAGCCTCTTTTGTGTGCAGCTTTGTTTAAAGTCTTGCTAAAGTTTCCCTTTGTTGATATATTCCCTTTCACACTAATGTGAAGGAGTGAGGGCAGAAAAAGAGACTGTGTGTAAAACCCTATAGGCTCCCACTTCCAACCTAATAAAGCTCTGCAGATCTAAGCAACTTGTTGCCTTTCCATGTTCCATGTCTTGGCTGGCTGGGTCATGTTGCTTATGAAACGCCTTGCTTAGTGAGGGCACTGACTGAGATGATTGACAGCCTCTGCCTGTCAAAGGACCAAACTGGCACAATCCGCTGCAGGGAGCTTTAAAGCCTTTAAAAAGAGCTGAGTCTCTTCTGCTCACAGGAGCCCATTAGTGATTTTCTGCTTTTGAATCTAAGTTTAGGATGTACCATTAGGATCCCAGATAGCCTTATCATCGACTTTGAAGGGATTTACTGAGAAACACTCGCTGTTTGAGTCCCTTCTCAACACAGTAACCAAAAAAAAAAAAAAAAAAAAAAAGGCAGTTAGAATGGAAAATATCACCTCAGTGAGGATTCTGTGGGAGTCTAAAGCTTTAGCATATAGCATTAAGAGCGTGAGATATTGATTAGTAGATACTAGTGGACAACACATTAATAACAGAATATCACTGTTTAATCAGACAGTGTATGATAGATGAAGTGTCTGACCACAATGTGATAGCAAGTCCCTGTAAAGAAGTGTCTCAAATCTGCAGTGGATTGTAATTAGATCTCCTGCCACCACCCCTCGGTCTAGTGTGATACTTTTGCCACTTCTACAATTTTTGCTGTCAGGATTAAAGAGTCAAATGAGGCCATTTCTGATCTTCCACCATAACCAGTGTTCCCTGGGTCTTGTTAGCATTGTTGGATCTTATCAGAAAAAAGAAAAGGAGTACTTGTGGCACCTTAGAGACTAACCAGTTTATTTGAGCATGAGCTTTCGTGAGCTACAGCTCACTTCATCGGATGCATAGCTGTAGCTCACGAAAGCTCATGCTCAAATAAACTGGTTAGTCTCTAAGGTGCCACAAGTACTCCTTTTCTTTTTTCTTTTTACGAATACAGACTAACACGGCTGTTACTCTGAAACTTATCAGAAAAGAGACACAAATGGCTGCATCAGCCCTCTGCCTGACTGCTTCTGCCACTACTCAGAAGCACAGGAGCAGAAGAATGTGGCATCATTGCCTGTTATCTTTAGCAAGCACCAGCCAAGACACAGAAGTTCTATTAGATTTTTTCCTTATATGCTACTGCAACTTCCAGGGTTCACCTAATGTCATAAAATAGCAGAGAGATTTTTTTTTTTCCAATTACAGGTTGCCTCTTTCAGATGCTCATCAAGATAAACTGCAGCTGCTGCTCTGTTGCAGTGGGGTACATTTTAACATGGACCAAGCACTCCTGTGCCGCTGTCAAAGTGTCACTGTCAGGGAACATTGTAGGTTGTATCTCAGTTTCTCATTTCCTGAGAGGTTGTGTGAAAAAGCCTCATCTTATCCTCATTTCATCACAGAACCATGATTGTAACCTGATTCTCAGCCCTCCACCCAGCTGCAGTGCAAAGCAGTCAGGAAGTTACCCTAATGGGGCATTTGGGGAATCCCCAGTAGCAGAAAGTCATTCTAACTGTCTCTATAACACGTACTCCTGGGCACAAGAGGGCATGTCAGGGCCAGAGCTGCAGCACTTTGTACTCTTGGGATCTCCAACCAATGGAAAGTTCCTTTGGGCTTTCCTCTGTAACATTCAAAAACCAGTAGGAGAACACTTCAACCTCCCTGGACACTCAATAACAGACTTAAAAGTTGCAGTTCTTCAACAAAAATACTTCAAATACAGACTTCAATGAGAAACTGCAGAACTGAAATTAATTTGCAAACTGGACACCATCAAATTAGGCCTGAATAAAGACTGGGAGTGATGGGTCACTACAAAAAGTAATTTTCCTTCTGTTGATACTCACACCTTCTTGTCAACAGTTGGGAATGGGCAACATCCACCTTGATTGCATTGGCCTTGTTAGCACTACAAAAGTAATTTTCCCTCTGATATTCACCCCTTCTTGTCAATTGTTGAGAATAGGCCACTTCCACCTTAATTGAATTGGCCTCGTTAGCACTGACCCCCCACTTCGTAAGGCAACTCCTGTCTTTTCATGTGCTATCATATATATTCTGCTTACTGTATTTTTCACTCCATGCATCTGATGAAGTGGGTTTTATCCCACGAAAGCTTATGCCCAAATAAATTTGTTAGTCTCTAAGGTGCCACAAGGACTCCTCATTATAATTAAGTGTGTGTGACAGGCTGCAGGCAGGGATCCTTGAGTGGCTGTACATTCCTCGCTCTGATTTGGTGATCCTCTGAGCTGGGGCTGAATAAGCTTCTGGGACAAAGCAGGCTCCCTTTTTGATGTGAAAAGCGTGTTTCATGCTAATTTTATTAGGGTGACCTCCTTTCAGGTCTGCAGCAGGTCCCCAAGTCTTTGCAATAATTATTACATCCATGAAGTTCTTAAAGAAGGAATTTCTCCATAAGGCAAAGTTGAAAAATAAAATCAGAATTTGTGCAGGATAGAGCTCCCAAAGCACCTAACGGATGGCTGATGTTGTCTCAGTAAACAGTAACTTCTTAGAGCCATGTTCTGCCACCCTTGCCCATGCTGAGTAGTACTTTATTCCATGAGGAGGCCCACTGATTTCATGGAGCTCAGTGGTGGGACTGTGTAAGCTTCCAGGATAAAGCAGCTTCCCTCTCTGGCTTCACAAGGGTATTTCAATGCAAGGGTGGCAGAATCCAGCCCTTACATAAAGCTGCGAGGGTCAACTGTGAGAGAAGATCTGAGTAGCCCTGATTCTCCTGGTGCTGCAAACTTTTTCATTTTTGTCTCTCTTCCTATCTTTGAGGATAGAGTCTTATCTGGGACCTTCAGTCTGGGTGTGAGGCAGCATATGCAGCTTTTTAAATGTTTGCACATACTGCAAGAGTCTCTTTTTGCTGTTATCCTGCCAGGGTGCAGCTGAGACTCCAAGAGAGAATTTAAGATCAAAATAACTTTCATGTTTGTTTCCTATTCTTCATTCAGTATCCTCTCAGGCCTTGTGGGGCGGGGTGTGTGTGTGTGTGTGTGTGTGTGTACAAATTTCACACTGGACCAGAAGGGGTTAAAGAGCTGCTCTTGGGCCCAAGCGGCCCCACCCCACCTGCAAAGCCTGTACAGGCCAGAGGAGGAGCAGAGTAGCTCAGAAGCAGGCAGATGGTGGAGGTAAGCTGCCTGACACTCTGAGCTCCTGAGAAGGTGCACTGCTTGTTGCCTGGCTATAGTGACATGTGTTTTAGTTCCTTACTTTACTCTGTGGGAAGAGAGGGGACTGGTATGAAGTGATCCGGGGGACAGCTGCATAGCATCCATGGGTGCAGGACTTAACTGCCTACCACTGGGTTCTTGACTGGAGCGTGGGGGAGAGGGTGGTTCTGGGCTCCCCTACAAACCGCTCAAGAGGGACAACTACAGAGGCCTGTTCTCTGATGAGGGAAGAAACTCCTGAAGAAAAAAGGGTCTGGGCTGTGAGATTTTAACCAAAGAGGAGGAGTCCTGCGTCCTCCTGCTTAATCCTGAAAGCTCCCACATTGTTGGATTCTTTAGGCATACCCTGAAAGGGGCAGGCCTGAATATGTGACCTGGCTGGAGAGCAAAGTCACTGGAAGGACAGACTACTGCAGAGTGGAGTAGCAGTGAGAAAGGGGGTTGCCTGGGAAGAAGACAACTTGCCACACACCCATCTAACCAGAAGGTGGTGCTGTGGGTGAGCATCCCCCTTTGCAGGCCCCTAAGATAGTGATTTTTCAGCAGCCAATACAACCCACAAAAGTTTATGCCCAAATAAATTTGTTAGTCTCTAAGGTGCCACAAGGACTCCTCATTGTTTTTGCTGATACAGACTAATACGGCTGCCACTCTGAAACCTGTCAGCAGCCAATGAACCTTTACAAAGCATTAGGATAGGATAGAATGAATTGCTTCATCCTCAGAAAGTAACAGAGGCTAAAGTTCACTCACCTGCCCAGCAAGGAGAGTCAGATGCAGCTATATTAGATTCTAAAACAAGAGAGACACACACACTGAATGGGAAATTCTTCGCTTCTGCTTGGTTTTAGGCACTTTAATTCAAACTGATCCAGACTGAAGCACAGTGTTTTCCTGGGGCTGTGTAGTGGTCCTATTGCTCTGATGGGAAAACAGCCCACGCAGATGTATTCCCATCTGAATCACATCTGCTAATTAGAAAACACTGTCATCAAATATTTTATTTGATGTCATGAAAGGTCATTTTGGGTATTGTACCAGGGTCCAAACATTTTGATAACAAGTATGATAACAGAATACAAATTGGTAAATGCTGGTTTAAAACACAATTTACTAATCAGTATCGTTCCAGCTGAGATTGTGCTAGGATTTCCACTGTAAAACGTTCCTTTCAGGATCTCTCTCTCATTATTGTGCCTCCATACTTCAATAGAAACTTTAAAATCACACATTCTGCCAAGATCCATTTCCCTGATTTCCCCCCGCCCCTCTGGGGCCAGTTCTATGCACCAGCATTGGCCCCGTGGTAACACTGTTTCACAGAATGATACAGTCTATGGCAGTGGTTCTCAGCCAGGGGTACACGTACTCCTCGAGGTACGCTGAGGTCTTCCAACGGGCAGGGGCGGCAGGTTTGTATAATTTTTGGTGGTGCCCAGAAAGGGTCTAGTCCCCCCCCTCCTCCCCACCCGCCCTATAAGCCGATATGTATTTTATTAAATAATGTAAAAACGGACTGGAAACCGTAAGCGTTTAACAGTTTCCCTTTATTGCATAATATCACCATCGTAAGAAAAAATTATTTAACTAAGAATATCAACGTTATTAATACTCTTTTGAATACGGAAACAACCAAGCACTCTTTGATCAACAACCCTCAAAAGCAAATACTTTCTAAAAGTAAAACAAATATAGGGTTAAGGTTAGGGTTGTTGATTGTTAGTGGTCCTACAAATCAAGAATTTGTTGCTGAGATAAAATGAAGCTACAACATGCCGGCGCCACAAGATTTCAAGAGTCAATTAAAAGTGGAAAGTCAGAAGCAGCACTCGCCTGCTTCAATATATTATATTTTGTTGTACCTGTTGTGACGAAGTGGGAATGTTCTTTATGTTTTCTCTGAATGCTGTGTGGGTGCCTCAGTTTTCCCTGTGCATTTCTTAAGGATCTAGGTGGTGGGATAAGGGTGTGTGATGCTGTCTGCCACACCGTGCACCCCCTGCAGCGAGTCTGCCCGGGCGGGGCTTCTGGGGAAGCCAGAGGGCCCTGCACCCCAACTCCACTGTCAGACGTGACTCTCAGCCAGCCGGTAAAACATAAGGAACACAGTATAAAACAGAGCTTGTTGTAGTTACAGAAAACAGGACCCCTCAGTCAGTTCCAACTTTGGGGGGTGGGGAGCCCAGACCCAAGTTCTGGGCCTCTCCCCGTTTCCCCAGCCAGCTCCAAACTGACACTGCCTCCGGCCCCTCCTCTGACCTTTGTGTCTTTTCTGGACAAGGAGGCCACCTGATCTCTTTGTTCTCCAACACTTTCAGTTGGCACCTTGCAGGGGAGGGGCCCAGGCCATCAGTTGCCAGGAGACAGAGTGTCGGCCATTCTCTCTGTAGATAGCATCACACTGGCCCTCTACGGCTCTACAACAATCACACGCCCTTATCCCACCACCTAGACCCTTAAGAAGTGCATAGAGGAAACTGAGGCACCCACACAGTATTCAGAGAAAACATTAAGAACATTCCCACTTCATAACACCTGTATACAACCAATTATATACTTTAAAGGGTGTAAAATAATCAAGTATTGTGCTAAACACGATCATACCCCAAACTGATTGCCAAATTTAAGTTGCGTGTTTTTCCCCTCAGGTGAGGGCTCTGGGGTGGGGCTGGGGATGAGGGGTTCACACTGAGGAGGGGGCTCAGGGCTGGGACTGAGGGTTGGGGTGCTAGGGGTGCAGGCTCTGGGGTGGGGCAGGGCTGGGGACGAGGAGCTTGGGATGCAGACAGGCTGCCCCAGGGCTAGGGTCAGAGAGGACTGTTCCCCCCCCCCTCCGCCCCCCACCCCACTGGCAGCAGAGAGCTCCGGGTGAGGGACCCCTCCTCTTCCCCCACCCCGCAGCACACTCACTCTGCACATGCTCCTAGGGCCCCACTCAGGTCCAGGAAGCCCCCTCGCCTCCCCTATGGTGGGTACTGGGGGGGCGGGGGGGCTGCCATCATGTGTGGCCTCCTATGCTGCTGCCCCTGACCGTAGCCTCACGGGGGGTGGGGGGTGGGGATGCCCCTTGCCCAGTGTGGGGCAGGAGTGGTGGCTGCAGGGCGGGGTGGGGGGAGAGCGGGGTGTCTCAAAATTCACCCAAGCCCCAGCTGCTCAGGTTCAGGAATCCCCCTGACCCCGTCTCCCCTGCAGTGGGGGGGTGGGTGAGTGCTGGAGGGGGGGAGGGGACTGCCATCACATGTGGCTTCCTTCCTCCCCTGCTGCAGCCTGCTGCCCTTCACCGTAGCCTCACTGGGGGTGGAGGATGGGGCTGCCCCTTGGGGCAGGAGTGGTGGCTGCGGGGGGGGGCAGATCACAGGATCAAATACTCACCGAAGCCCCAGCAGCTGCTCAGGTGAGTGAGGTCCCCTCAGGATGATCAGGTCTCCCGGAAGTCTCCTCCTGGGGGCGGGGGGGAAGAGGGCTGCCAAGCACGTGGTGGTTGGCAGCCCTCCCCTGGTGCAGCAGTCAGCTGCCTGCCTTAAACTGCTGCCAGCGTCTCTTGTTACCAGGGGCAACAGCAGCTGGCAGCTGCACGCGCAGGCAGGCAAGCTTTCCTTCCGGCGGCAGGGACGCTTCGGGGAGGAGCGCGGGGTGCTCCGGGGCCACGGGCGGCAGGTGGGGGCCAGGGCCCACTCCAGCAGGGCCGTGGGAGAGACCCAGCTCCAAATATTGGTGGAGCAGGGCCCCCGGCTCTGAATATTCCTGTTGCCAGGGCTCCACGAGCCCATATAACGCGCCGCCTATGCCAGCGGGTACATCAGCTCATCTAGATATTTGCCTAGTTTTACAACAGCCTACATAAAAAGCACTAGTGAAGTCAGTACAAACTAACATTTCAAACAGACAATGTCTTATTTATACCGCTCTCTATACTAAACACTGAAATGTAAGTACAATATTTATATTCCAGTTGATTTATTTCATAACTATATGGTAAAAATTAAAAAGTCAGCAATTTTTCAGTAACAGTGTGCTGTGACACTTTCGTATTTTTCTATCTGATTTTGTAAGCAAGTAGTTTTTAAGTGAAGTGAAACTTGGCGGTACACAATACAAATCAGACTCCTGAAAGCAGTACAGTAGTCTGGAAAGGTTGAGAGCCACTGGTCTAGGGATTTAGGATTTGTTGAGCAGGACAGAGGGACTTTATGGGAATGGAAAACAATTGTAAATATTGTAGTGCTCAGGTGGTTTTTTTTTTTTTTTTTTTTTTTTTATGTGCTGAATGACCCTTCATAGTCAGGTGGGTGTGTTTGAGGGGAGGGGCCAGAATGTTCCCCCTCTTAGTCAGGTTTGTGGGGTTATGCTCCCCCCCTTAGTCTGGGGTGTATGTAGTTCCCCTTTAAGCAAAGCCAAGCACCCCATCTCTTTCCTGACTTTGTGGGATCTGGCCACCTCCACCTTCTCCTCAGTGTCTGCCTTCTTCCTGCCCTGTTGTCTTCTCCCCTCATTCCTGGAGGGGAGTCAGGTCTTGGCTGACATTTTCTGCTCATGGTGCTTAGGAAAGGACCAAAACCAGGTTGTCACCTTCAATTATCAGACAACTGCTAGGAGCAGAAATGGACCAGGAGACTTATTGGACCTGTCTAATTGTCCTAGTGTTCACTAGTAGGTGCAAGTGTCACAATTCAGGGCAACTGCACTTTTATTCCCCCTCAGTAGTCCACCCAGGGCACCCACTTTTAGACTTCTGGCTTCAAGACATCACTTCTCATGGGAGAAAAACCCACATCTTTCTCCCTACTGACAAGGGAATCTTTAAGGCTGCACAGTTTCCTGTTGACACAGATATTCCCCAGCAAGTCCAACTGCCTAAAGAAGCCAGCATCTATATTTTGCTTTCTCTCTGAAGGGTATGAACTGTGTAAGTGCCAGCAGTTACAAGTTACCACACAGCTCTTTCTAAGTAAGCTCATTTATTCTTAAAATGAAAGCATTACAGAGAAAATGTATTAAAAATAATAAAACCATACACACATGCTAATAAACTTAGCAGAGGTCACCCCAGCTCCAACCTTAGGTTCTGGCAGATGTCAGTCCTTCAAAACCCACAACTGAGTTTTCCCCATGATTACAAGTTCATAATTATCTCAGATTCAGAACCAGAACACAAGCTGGGCAGTTCAGCCACTTCTTTATACTGCTCGGGCCTTTGATTTCTGATCTCCGAGAACAGTTAATTAGCAGACAGTGATCCACTTCTCAGGGCATAGCTTCAAAAGGCTGGATTTTTTCATAACCAGAGGTGTGGAATTTGCATTAATCTCTCCCTGGGTATTTGTCCGGAAAGCCACTTCATACTTATCGTCCCAAAAGTCTATTCTTATCTAGCCCACTTTCAGTATAGTCCTTTGAACTCCCAGACCTCACATCACATCTTCCCCTTAGACAGGATATATGCAATCCCCTCCCACAATAATACATAAACTTTGCATTTAATAGATTAGACCCTAGAGATACTTAAACTTGATTCAATAAGAACATTGCCATGTCTGTCACAAAGTGCACTTTGGTTCATATTCAAAAGACCCATTATTCAAAGCTAAGGGATTTCTGAAGTCCTTTCCATCCTCTTAAGGGTGTTAATCATCCTTTCCTTGGGCTTGTGTGTTATTACCAAACAAATTTCATCATGAAGAAGGGCTCTGAAAAAGATTTACCTGGCCCTCATGCAGGGATTTGAGTTTGGGTCCTGATCTCCTGTACTGTTAGGCCTCAATCCCTGGGGTCCTCCATGAGGGGGAGCCATTTCTGATGAAGAACTCTATTGACAAATAGGAAGGACAGAAGGTCAGTATGAAAAGCCTTTGAAAGGGACTTTTTAAAGTGGGAGGAAATGAAAGTATTGCGGAGGGCATCCCCTTACCTTCCAAAAACAAATGATTCAGAGTGGAAACTCACTATACAGGCTAATTTTAATAAAACATTTCCTTTCCTTTAAAGAGCACCCCACTTCCATACAAGACACAAGGCCGCTCCCATGGGAGTGAGCGCTGCAGTGCTGGTCCCACACTGTTCAGAATGACTTTAATTGTGATACTTATTTTAAATGAAGATTTGTATGGTGAATTCATGTCAGTGAACACGAAAGCACATTCCCAAAATTCAGTAAGGACCTGATCTAGGAAAGCATTTAAAGCAGCTACTTAACTTTAAGCACAGGAATAGTCCCATTAATTTGAAATGGATTTAAAGTTAAGCATTTGCTTAATTGCTTTGCTAATTTGATGGAGGGGCTATGAGAGCAGTTCACCTTTGGGAGGACTGTACCATTATTGCTGGATCCTTCCCTGGGGCCAGTGATTCAGGAGAAACGTGGAATTCTCTGTGTGAGGTCTTTGTTCACCCATAGAAAGAGTGAGTGAGAGAGAAATAGGGAGGAAAAGAGAGAAGGGAAGAGAAAGAGGTGGGAGGGACAATAAACTCATCAAGTCTGTTAAATGCTAATTCCATTGAAAGAGCCGTCAGTAATTTAGACAAAATCGCTACAGTATTCCCTTATTGTAAAGACATGTTACTGCAGCCTCCTGCCATCCCCAAACCATCAGCAGGAGGGTGGACCATTAAACCTCCATCATAAAAAGACCTTAAACATCTGCTGCATTCCCTAAGGGACCCCTTCACACTCTGTTCTCCTCACAGCCTCATTCTGGTTGGTCACTCTCACTTGTGTATAGATAAAAATATAGTAATTCAGGAAGAACCATAAACCTCTTTCTGAAATAATAACTTGCAGATGCAGTTGAGTGGAAATAGGAAGCCTATATACCCTAAATTTGATGTTTGGTTATCAATGCAGCAGGTATATAGAATTGTTCCAGGCAATTACACTGTCTGGAATGCCTATACGGGTTTCCTTAAGTATCTCCTAGGTGCATCTTAAAAACTATGATTATTAGATGAGATTCCTGAATTGATACAGTATAATATAACTCAAGCTAATATAATGCCTTTAATGCATTGCATCGCCTTTCTTTTTTCAAAGGAGTAACACAAAGCTACACTCATTCATGGGGGGAAAAGATGAGGCTTAGTTAAATTTAGGTTCCAAAACTTGAGCTAGAAAGGCTGACGTGTCTGCAGATGGGCATATAACGAACAGTTACACAATGAATGCAGAGTAAGGGAAGGCATGAAACAAAAAGTAATTTTTAAAAAGATCTTCAAGTTCCATTTCAGATTTGTCTAAAAAGGAAATTGAGAATCCAGGAAAACGGAATTTTCTGTTGCTTAGTGTCATTACATGTAACTTTCACATGATGATGTTACAATAATATGCACCAGACTCCTTTAGTCCTATCCTGAGTGTACTGAACCTGCAACTGAAAGATTCCTGAAGGTTCTGCTTCTCTCTTGAAAGTTGCCATACTTGTGTAGCTTGTCATGTCAACAATATATCATTGACCTGTGTGTGTAGCTGCTTGTGAAGCAGCAGGGGCAGATGGAGGGGTTGTGTAGCCGGAGGGGCAGAAATGTCAGCAGAAGCCAGGAGCAGATTCATGAGTGGCAGCAGTGCAGAAATATATTCAGAAAGAGCAACAGCATGGGCAAGGGTAGGAATAGGAGCAGGAACAGTGGATGAAGCAACTGTCGGCAGCAATGTTTTCTCCTCCCAGTCTGCTCTCAGACCAGCTGCTACAGGCACTCTTACCTCCCTAAGCCAGCCCCTACATTGAATACATGAGGCCCTGCTGCTGCTCCAGCTGTTATTGATGACATTACTAATTTATTTAGCAGGCAGGAGTATTTGGAATGGGAGAGAGCATTCATCTGTAATGTTCACATTCCCCCTCTGATATAGGCTGCCCTTGGCAATGGGCCTGCTGTTAGTTTCAAGCCTATTACAAATCATCATTTGTTTCGTTCAGCTGTTTAATCCACTGCTTTGGTTTGAATTGCTAATTCGTGGTGTGTAAGAAATATAAAACTATTGGTTTGGTATGGTCCCTGAGTTGCCATCTCTGCACAGCACCTGAAGTGCCATCTGCCAACTTGTTTTTAATCATTTTAATAATTAATCATTTCATTTACACCAACATATGGATCTGGGGGTGAGGAGAAGGGGTTGCGTGTATGTTGTTATGTATGCTAGTGTACGTTAACTGCTTGGGTGTGGTTGTATTTGTCCAGTGTTTGTGAGCAGGGTATGTATCTGTGTGTTTAATTTCATATACTCATCTGTGTGTGTGCTGTTATGTCTACTTGTGTCTGCGTGTATTGGACTGTGTATGTATGTACCTCTGTGTGATTGTGTCCATAGCTGCTTGTGTGCTAGGCACATGGAAACAGTTTTTTGCTCCCAGTTACGTCTTTCTTTGGTTTTGTTTCAGAGTCTGTTGATCTCGGGAGCAGTAGCTGAGCCTGTGCCCCACTCATAGGAGGGCAAGGGCCGGTTATCCCCTGACAAAAAGCCCTGTTTCACTGTCAGTATTCAGGCCCAGACTAGGGGCCTTACAGTCACTTAGTTATTTTAAAAAGTTACATGATCCAATATTGTCAGGAGTCAGTTGATGTTACCGGGATAAGCCAACGCTTAAAACGGATCCAAAGGTTCAGTCATGTTTGGTGGAGGCAAAGGACTGGGTAGAATAAAGTTCTGTCCTCTAGGTTACGAGCCCTAGATGGAGGTGTCCTAGCAGATGATAAAACACTGTCGTGTCCTATATCCACACCCTCAGAGATGGGAGCCACATCACCTCTTAATAACACTAATAATAATAGCTCAGAAGGTATGGACCCAGTCAGTTCTTAGTGGCAGACTGCCAAGAAAAATGTAGGGACTTCAGGAACTGGTACCGACGATTCATTTGGCAGCAATCTTTGTTTATTCTCATAGCTCATGCAAGTAAGAAGTACTGGTTAGAGAGAGGTACTGTCCTTCAAATGTGGCATAAAATCAAGGTCCTGACCACTTGCACTAATTGAAGATCTCATGATAGTTTTTGCAAGTCCAATTTTGTCACTCCCAAACATCTGACTGAGCCCAAACATCTACACTGCAATTAAACAGCCCCTTAGCCTGAGTCCCGTCAGCCTGAGTCAGCTGGCACAGGCCTGCTCCAGGTGTCTAATTGCAGCATAGACATATCCTCTGAGGCCACAGGAGGGTTTGAGGAGCCTCTGTTTGTCAAATATGAGTTAATTCTTCTGTCAGAGTGTTTATTTGAATATTTGTGTCTGCTGTTAGCATCAGAATTGCTGTTTTGTTCAGAAACAGATAATCTGAACTGACTCTACCATCAAAGGTTAAGCATGGCTCCATGTCTAGTCGGCAGCCAGTATCAAGCAGAGTACCCCAAGGGTCGGTCCTGGGACCGGTTTTGTTCAATATCTTCATTAATGATCTGGAGGATGGCATGGACTGCACCCTCAGCAAATTTGCAGATGACACTAAACTGGGAGGAGTGGTAGATAACGCTGGAAAATAGGGATAGGATACTGAGGGACCTAGACAAATTAGAGGATTGGGCCAAAGAAATCTGATGAGGTTCAACAAGGACAAGTGCAAAGTCCTGCACATAGGTCGGAAGAATCCCATGCACTGCTACAGACTAGAGACCGAATGGCTAGGCAGCAGTTCTGCAGAAAAGGACCTAGGGGTTACAGTGGATGAGAAGCTGGATATGAGTCAACAGTGTGCCCTTGTTGCCAAGAAGGCTAATGGCATTTTGGGCTGTATAAGTAGGGGCATTGCCAGCAGATCGAGGGATGTGATCATTCCCCTCTATTCGACATTGGTGAGGTCTCATCTGGAGTACTGTGTTCAGTTTTGGGCCCTAAACTACAAGAAGGATGTGGAAAAATTGGAAAGCGTCCAGCGGAGGGCAACAAAAATGATTAGGACACTAGAAGACATGACTTATGAGGAGAGGCTGAGGGAACTGGGATTGTTTAGCCTGCAGAAGAGAAGAATGAGGGGAGATTTGATAGCTGCTTTCAACTACCTGAAAGGGGGTTCCAAAGAGGATGGATCTAGACTATTCTCAGTGGTAGCAGATAACAGAACAAGAAGTAATGGTCTCAAGTTGCAGTGGGGAAGGTTTAGGTTGGATATTAGGAAAAACTTTTTCACTAGGAGGATGGTGAAGCACTGGAATGCATTACCTAGGGAGGTGGTGGAATCTCCTTCCTTAGAGGTTTTTAAGGTCAGGCTTGACAAAGCCCTGGCTGGGATGATTTAGTTGGGGATTGGTCCTGCTTTGAGCAGAGGGTTGGAATAGATGACCTCCTGAGGTCCCTTCCAACCCTGATATTCTATGAAATAAATAAATAGTTTAAGCCATTGTGTGCCTGTATTGGAAATATTAACTCAGGTGTTTGTTAATCAATTAACAACATAACCACTATAGATAAATGCTGATTATGAATAGAGAGTGGGTTGTGGTTTGTTGTTTTGTTTAAAGCTAACAGCCGCTAGACCAATCTGTAGACCAACTTCCCTGTTGTTGTGAGATAGTCTGGAGCCACAGCTGAAATATTTTAATTAGAACTGGACAGGAAATGACTTCCCTGTCTTGTGGAAAAAATTGGGATTTTGAGAAATTCTCTCATTCTGAATTGGGACAAAAATTCAAAATCACAATGATTTCTGTGAACTAAAAATCCAGAAAACCTTCAGTTCAGGTCAATCAATGTTTTGTTTTCATGATTTCAAAATGTTTCTTTTCAAATTTGACCTTTCTCTTTTTTTAATGTTACTCTAAGCTAACTTTCAAAACAAAAAGCCATTTTGAACCCCAAAAATGGAAAAATTTGTTTAGAAAACATCAAAATGGGATGTTTCAATAGCTTTGAAACTTTTTTCATTTTTTTTTCAAGACAGGAAATTTGAAAGTGACCCTTTTCCACAAAAAAATTGTTTTTGACCAATTGAGAAACCCCTTCCCTGTTTAAAACCACCAAATGTTTTTGAAATGCCTTTTCCTGGTTGCTTATTTTGGTGAGTACACCTAACATCACTCCCTTGTTGTCTGAAACTGCCCAACCGACCATGCCAGCTACACTCTCTAGAGGTGCACCTGCCCGGAGTAGAAAGGAGATATTGGATCTTCTGGGCCTATGCGGAAAAGAGGCTGTGCAGGCACAGCTACGGACCAGTCATAAAAATGTGGACATCTCTGAAAAGATTTCACACAGGATGCAGGCAAAAGGGTATGACAGGGATCAGCAACAGTGGCATGTGAAAACGAAGGAACAGCAGCAGATATATCCCAAGGCCAGGGAGGCCAACAGTCAATCTGATGTCAAACCGCAGGCCTGCCACTTTTACAGTGAGTTGTACATTATACTTGGTGGAGATCCCACCAGCACCCCGCAGACAACCATAGATACCTCAGTGGAGCCCTTGACAAAGACCCCTGCCATGAACATCAAGGAGGAGAAGGAACATGCAGCGGGGGACAAAAGGGGGGTCCAGCTATGTAGTGAGCCAGGATCTTTTCAAGACTCCACCATAGTCTAATGCAGAGGTGGGCAAACTATGGCCCGCAGGCCACATCTGGCCCGCGGGACCATCCTGCCCAGCCCCTGAGCTCCTGGCCCAGGAGGCTTGCCCCCAGCCCCTCCCCCACTGTTCTTCCTCCCCCGCAGCCATGTCACCGTGCGGGCAGCGAGCTCCTGCCGCTCCAAGCGGCATGGTAAGGGGGCGGCGGCACGCACGCGTGCCCAGTGGTGGCAAGGTTGGCTAAGAAGTCCCGGGGGGCAGTCAGGGGACAGGGAGCAGGGAGCGATTGGATGGGGTGGAGTTTCTGGGGCGGTCAGGGAACAGGGTGGGTTGGATAGGGTGTGGGAGTTTCAGGGGGCGGGGGTGTGGATAGGTCAGGGAAGTCAGGGGACAGGGAGCAGGGGGGGTTGAATAGGGGGTGGGATCCCAGGGGGGCGGTTTGGGACAGGGGGGGTCCCAAGAGGGGGCAGTCAGGGGACAAGGAGTGGGGGGATTGGATGGGTCAGGGGTTCTGAGGGGGACAGTCAGGGGGCTGGAAGTGGGAGGGGTGAATAGGGGGCGGGGGCCAGGCTGTTTATGGGGCACAGCCTTCCCTACCCGGCCCTCCATACAGTTTCACACCCCGATGTGGCCCTCGGGCCAAAAAGTTTGCCCACCCCTGGTCTAATGAGTACTGACAGCTGAGCACAGACAAGCCTGATGCAGGGCAAGGAAAGTCAGGGAAATGTGTATGCACTCTCCCTTTAAATGTTTAAATGTAGATAATGTGCCCAGCCCAACCCCAAGTTAGCAGGACACAGATATCTACTTTTCATTGTCTGTCTTGTGCAAGAAGATGTAGAGATACAACAGAGGGAGAGTTACCTGGTTTTCATTCCCCTCTAGGGTTAGGCGGTGAAGGCAGGGAGGCATGCGAAGCAATTTATGTACATAGTGATGTCCCTTGAATCCTCCTAAGAGAACTTGATGAAACTTTCATGGAAGTACTCTGCAATCCTCTCCTGACGGCTTCTGGTGATGGCTGCCTTATTTCTTTGTGGTAGGACACTTTCCCATGCCACTCTGCAATCACTTCACCAGGGACTGTTGCAGTGCACAGGCCAGGGGCATGTGGCTAAAGATGGCTTTGGGACGCCAGCAGCAGCTATGTTCTGTGCCTTTGTGACCCTCAGGAGTGAGATCAGCTACAGTCGCCACCACCTATGGAAAATAGTTCCAGTAGTCCGTGCCTTTGCCCTGTACTCATACCCATGGAAATAGGAGCTGAAATTTTCTTGATGTATGCAACTGAACAATTCCCTCTTCATTCTCCACACCCCCTCAGTGGGCCATATTCACCATGGCTGTCTCTGGAGAGCGCTGCTATGCAAAGGCACTCTGAAGCTGAAGTGTCAATAAGCATATCTTATTTATAATTCTTATGGAAATAAGGGAAGGAAGTTCTGAAACTTAACTCTCGCTTTCCATTGTGACTGTAAATACAGTTATACATGTTTCAGAGTAGCAGCCATGTTAAAGTCTGTATTCGCAAAAAGAAAAGGAGTACTTCTGGCACCTTAGAAAGCTTATGCTCAAATAAATTGGTTAGTCTCTAAGGTGCCACTAGTACTCCTTTTCTTTTTACAGTTATACATGTCTGTTTTATCTGTAGCTGCTGCCATTGCAGCTTTGAGGGGTGCCCCCTCCACACTTGTGGAGTGCCTGGCTCAGAGGAGGAAAAGAGAGCAGTGGACGAGGGAGGACATGTTCACTGAGATCCTGCATGCCAGTGCTACGTTAGACTGTGAACAGAGGACCTGGAGGGTGAATATAGGGCTTGGCTACACTTGCGAGTTACAGCGCACTAAAGCAGCCCCGGGCGCCCTAGCTCACTTCCCTTCCACACTGACAAGGCACGTAAAGCACTCTGACTCCGCGGCTACAGCACTGCTGGTACTCCACCTCGGCGAGTGGAACAACGTTTGCTGCGCCCCCGCTGGAGCGCCGCAGCGCCGGTGTGGACAAGGTGTTGCATTACTGCGCTCTGATTGACCTCTGGAAACGTCCCATAATGCCCTTAAGTCAACTGGCCACTCTTGTCATTGATGTGAAATCCGCTGCAGGAATGCGAAAATGCCCACTGAAAGCTCCGTTTCGCAGAAGCCGGCTGCTTATCAGCTCCAAGAAAAAGCAACCATTTACTGTTTGCTTTGAGTGAGTGAGAGAGAGGCGGTGGGGGGACAGGGGATGGGGTCTGAACTTACAAGACAGCATGCTGACACACTCTCAGCACCCCAAAAACCCACTCTCTCTCCCCCCACATACACACAACACACTCCCTGTCACACTCCACCCCACCCCATTTGAAAAGCACGTTGCAGTCACTTGCATGCTGAGATAGCTGCCCATAATGCACCATTCCCAATGCCGCTGCAAGTGCCGCAGATGCAGCCACACCAGTGCGCTTGAAGCTGTCAGTGTGGACAGACTGCAGCACTTTCCCTACTGCGTTCTACGAAGGCAGGTTTAACTCACAACGCTCTACATCTGCAAGTGTAGCCATGCCCTTAGCTACAGCCTGGAGAAGGAAAGAGTGGACAGGAGAAATCCTCAGCTGCAAAAGGAGAGGGAGATGCATCAGTACGTAATGGGGCTTCTCAGGCAGCAAACTCAAATGTTGCAGACTTTTGGGGTATGTCTACATTGAAATAAAAGATCTGTGGCATGGCCGTGGCTGGCCTGGGTCATCTGACGCGGGCTCACAGGGCTCAGGCTTCAGCATGGGCAGCAGGTGAAGCTCTCCCTTGGGGAGGCTAGTCCCCCCTGCCCCACCTCTTCAGCCGAGCTACACCCCTGCTTGCTGCTCTCAAACCACCACCACCCAAACCCCCGTGGCCCTGAAGGACGGCCGAGAGGTCGGTCCCTCCCCCCAGAGCGGGGCTGGTGGTGGTGAGAGCTCAGTCAGAGCCATGGAAGGGGACTGAGAGGTCAGCCGTGGCTGGGGTCCAGCTCTTGGCCCTGGCCAGGACCATGGCGCCACCCCATGGCCACCACCCCACCCATGGCCTCACCCCATTCTGCCCCTTCCCTTGTGGCTCTTCCCCACTCTGCCTCTTCCCTCCGAGGCCCCATGCCCTCTCCTTTCCACATCCCCTTCTCCCGCCCCCACCCCACCACCACTGCGGCCCCGAGACCAAAAAAGCTCTGTGCTCCCACCGCAGCCCTGGGCCAGGGCAGGGAGCGAGAGCTCCTCCAGCCCTAGGGCCGTGGTGGGAGGAGATTTTTCCAGGGCCCCCAAATTGCCTGGAGCCCCTGGGCCTGGGCCCTGTGGGCCCGTGCCATAATCCATCACTGCCCCACCTCCCTAGTGGCACAAGGTTTGGGGAGGCTTGGCCTCCCCTAGCCTCTATTACGCACAGCCTATTGGCCACAGGGCTAAAAATGGCTGTGTAGATGTTCAGGGCTCTGGGATCCTCCGTTCTCATGTGGGTCCCAGAGCTCTGGCTCCCTCCCAAGCCTGAACATCTACACCATAATTGAACAGTCCCTTAGCCCAAGGCCTGCGAACCCAAATCAGCTAGCACGGGCCAGCTGCCGGTTTTTAACTGTGGCATAGACATGCCCTAGAGCACTGCCCAGAACAGGACATTACAGTGGCTGATCATTAAAGTGCTCTTTCAAGGCCTCCTTCAGCCACATAGCTCTGCCTTGAGCTCTTCTAATGGCCCTTGTGTCTGGCTGGTCAAAGTCAGCAGTCAGCCCGCGGGGTGGCAACTTTTCTCCTTTTACCTCACAGATATTATCCAGGACACAACAGTCATCTATAACCACTGGGCTACCTTGTCACTGAGATCTAATCTAATGTGTAAACACTGTTAATGCCCCGTCTATCTGCCAGAAGCACCTTCACTTGTCATTCTGCACCTGCTGAGCCAGGAGTTGAATCTTTTCTTACAGCTGCCAATGGGGCCAGTGTATAGCTTCGTGAGCAAAGGGTCCTCTGGGTTCCCCTACGATCACTATTTGCATTTCACCATTACCAATGGTAATCTGCCAGTCGGGGACAAAATGTCCAGCTTGCAGCTTTCTGAACAGTCCTGTGTTCTTAAAGATGTGAGCATCATGCACCTTCTCTGACCTGCCACACTGATATCAGTAAAGCCCCCCTGGTGATCCACCGCCGCTTGTGTAACCATAGAAAAGTAGGTTTCAGAGTAGCAGCCGTGTTAGTCTGTATTCACAAAAAGAAAAGGAGGACTTGTGGCACCTTAGAGACTAATCAATTTATTTGAGCATAAGCTTTCGTGAGCTACAGCTCACTTCATTGGATGTGATAAGAAAAGTAGCCTTTCCTGTGCTCTGTGGAAGCTGGGGCAGGGCCAAAGCAGGGATATGCCTACTCTCTGTTGCCCGCCACAGTTCGGGAATCCCATAGCTGCAAATCCAGCCATGTTGCCTAGCATCACAGTCCTGTGCAGCAGGATACAATTAATGGCCCTACACGCTTTGATGACAATTTGACTGTGGATTTTCCAGCTCCAAAATTATTTCCCACAGACAGGTAGCAGTCCTGCATTACAAGCTTCCACAGAGCAATCAACACTCTCTTCTCAGCTACGTGCTGGAGGCCTGGGGTGAGCTCAGCACACAGATCCAGGAATCAGAGTAGCAGCCGTATTAGTCTGTATTCGCAAAAAGAAAAGGAGTACTTGTGGCACCTTAGAGACTAACAAATTTATTTGAGCATAAGCTTTTGTGAGCTACAGCTCACTTCATCGGATGCATTCAGTGAAAAATACAGTGGGGAGATTTACATACATAGAGAACATGAAACAATGGGTGTTACCATACACACTGTAACAAGAGAACACCATTAGCCATCACCTTCAGCCCCCAAGTAAAACCTCTCCAACGCATCATCAAGGATCTACAACCTATCCTGAAGGACAACCCATCACTCTCACAGATCTTGGGAGACAGGCCAGTCCTTGCTTACAGACAGCCCCCCAACCTGAAGCAAATACTCACCAGCAGCCACACAACAGAACCACTAACCCAGGAACCTATCCTTGCAACAAAGCCCGTTGCCAACTGTGTCCACATATCTATTCAGGGGACACCATCATAGGGCCTAATCACATCAGCCACACTATCAGAGGCTCGTTCACCTGCACATCTACCAATGTGGTATATGCCATCATGTGCCAGCAATGCCCCTCTGCCATGTACATTGGTCAAACATTGTCAGTCTCCATGTAAAAGAATAAATGGACACAAGTCAGATGTCAAGAATTATAACATTCAAAAACCAGTTGGAGAACACTTCAATCTCTCTGGTCACTCAATTACAGACCTAAAAGTGGCAATATTTCAACAAAAAAACTTCAAAAACAGACTCCAACGAGAGACTGCTGAATTGGAATTAATTTGCAAACTGGATACAATTAACTTAGGCTTGAATAGAGACTGGGAGTGGATGGGTCATTACACAAAGTAAAACTCTTTCCCCATGTTTATCCCCCCCCGCCCACTGTTCCTCAGGCGTTCTTGTCAACTGCTGGAAATGGCCCACCTTGATTATCACTACAAAAGTTTCTCCCCCTGCTCTCTTGCTGGTAATAGCTCACCTTAAGTGATCACTCTGATTACAGTGTATATGGTAACATCCATTGTTTCATGTTCTCTATGTATATAAATCTCCCCACTGTATTTTCCACTGAATGCATCTGATGAAGTGAGCTGTAGCTCACAAAAGCTTATGCTCAAATAAATTTGTTAGACTCTAAGGTGCCACATGTACTCCTTTTCTTTTTGTAACAAGAGAGTGCTCACTTAAGGTGAGCTATTACCAGCAGGAGAGTGGGGGGAGGGGGAGGAACCTTTTGTAGTGATAATCAAGGTGGGCCATTTCCAGCCGTTGACAAGAATGTCTGAGGAACAGTGGGGGGTGGAGGGGGGGAATAAACATGGGGAAATAGTTTTACTTTGTGTAATGACCCATCCACTCCCAGTCTCTATTCAAGCCTAAATTAACCCAGGAATGCGGCCTTTCACATAAAAAATTCTACAGCCACTGCTTAGCATTACTATGCAATCCCACCAGTCAGTGCTCGTTTCTTGGGCCAAAAGTGGTGCTCCACCACCGGCAGCTGCTGACCATGAATGTCACCAGCAAGTTTGAACTGGTTTTTCCTCTGTCCCTGAACAAACTATCCTCAAATAAGTTGTCATGTCCCCCATTACTGTGATACATTCTGCAGCTCTGCAAATACCAGATCATTCGTCCTGTATTTGCAATATTCATTATAATAGTGCAGAGCTGTACAGGCTCCATTCTTCAGAGAGCAACAAGGACTGTGTGCATTTGTAGGATTTTAAAAAAAGATGAGAATTATGCAACAGGAATAGCATTAAGGAATAGAGAAAGTTGTATGATGGGAACTTGACCCCTTGCACAACTTCTGTGCATTGCTAAAATTCCCCCAAAGGCATTGTGATACAATACCTACCCCTAGTGCACTGCACTTTGCATCCACACTAGCAGTCCTGGTGAGTATGTGAAGTGCCAGTGCAAGCAGCCAAGTATGCATGCACAAGAGCAACATATTAACTGGCAGATTTATGCCAACATAATTTGGCGCCACATTTACGCCACCAAAGTTTGAAGTACAGACGTGACCTCAGACCTTTTTGAAGTTTAGGCATAATGGCTGGCTATATCATCTGGGAGCAAATCTGGAAGCCCCAAACTTTGTTGCTAGACCAGTTTAGAATGTCCTCTGAATTCCACTCCACAATACACAGCCGCTGATCCCTAGCTAAACTGATAGGCACTGTGGTGTTCAGTGATTATGGTGCTTGCAAGAGATCTGCTTCATTCTGTGTCCGATGCCAGCTGGCTATACATAACACGGTCTTCACAGTGTTCCACACAAACTCTCTGGGAAGCTCAGTCCTTAAAGTCTCAGTCCTCAGTACTACAGAGACCAGAGTATAGGTGTTTCAGGAATCAAACTCCTAAAAGAATGTTCTGGGACCCCTATAGAAGCACCTTTGCATAGTTCCAGATGGCTTTCTCCACCCCTGCAAAATAACATAGCTAATAGAGTGATCCATATGGCTGAATGTTTTTAGGTGCTTTGAAACAGACCCTGTCAATGTCAGCCAGTGGTTTTATTCCCATTGTCCTATGGCTGTTCTTGTTGGTTTATCTGTTAGTGGGAAGGAGTGAATTTCTTTGTCTTAATCTGCAGCCTCTTACTCTTAAGACTCCTTAGTATGATCTATCTTTATATCCATTACAAAGAAAAAGATGTCCCATCCCCTGCAGAGATCGCATCCAGATGAATGTGTTTTTATTCATGAGTAGAGCAAGTTAATTTACAAGGGTTCCCAGTACTCAGAACACAGGGGCACTGGTACTTTTGAAACATGCCTTGTGTATGATGGATGGGGCACATTATCTAAATGCTAATAAATACTACGCCACAAATTTGCTTCATTTTTCTTCATTCTTCTGTTGCCTGTGGTCTTTGAATGACACTAAATCTAACATCTGACACATTACAATACTAACTAGTTCCAATTTCTTTCTTTGGTTGTTTTTTTTTTTTTCAGTTGGAAAATACAGATGTGACTGGGTTTGTATTACAGCCTCATAGTCTTAGATCCTCAGATACAGCCTAAGAGCAGATTGTGTCGTTTGGCATGGAGGGTGGAAAGGGGACATAAAGCTCACCTGGTACAGGAGTCTGTAGGCTAGTTTATAAAGTCTATAGAAAGTTTCTTATTCGCTACTAAATTGCATAGGACTTTTCCATAAGGGCAGTGTCCTTTAAAAATGCACATTTGACCACATCTGTGTAGCATAATCTACTTTAGCTGATAACCACTTTGTATAACGTTTTCAGTTATAACTCTTTAAGATGTGAAAGCCTGCTCAATATTAGGCCCTTAAACAATGGTAGGTGAATATAGGATTTTTAAAAATAGGAACCGTCACTTGAATTTTGAGACAAAATTTCAAGTGCAGGTATCTGAGCTGTCTCTACACAAATCTGCATGCACATCTGCTGCACCCATGTAACGCTGACAATGCAATGTGCAGTTAACCATTTTACCCAGGATCATGCTCATTTGCTTGTGCAAAACGTGAACTAATGGGTGCACCCAGGGCCGGCTCCAAGCACCCGCTTTCCAAGCAGGTGCTTGGGGTGGCATTCAGAATGGGGCAGCAGTCCATGTCCCACGGTGGCAATTCAGCGGCAGCTCCGCCGCTGTTATGGTGGCGGCAATTCGGCGGCGACTTCTTGGGGTGGCAAAATTGGTAGAGCCGCCCCTGGGTGCACCTCATGTGCAGTTTACAAATGCAAGGAAAGTGTATCTTTGAAAATCTGCCACAGCATGTTCCCTATGTAAATATACATTTGCAGTTGTTTGTGTTAAGAGCATGCTCAGCTGCAGTATCTGCTGGCTAGACATGAAGCAAACAAGCCGTACAGCAATGGATGCTGCACATTCATCCTACATGTTACTGCAGATGAGATTCAAAGCAGGAGCCTTGTGGTCCATAGGCAGAACTAAGGGGCATCTTCTTCAAACAATAGGGACCATGCTGAGTTCCTCTCAGCTGGAAGCTGCCCTTTAAGTATCGTACACTAGCAGGTGATTTAAAATAAATACTAGAAAATTGCTTGTGTCCTTTTTTTTTTTTTTTTAAGAAAGACCTGATCCTACAAGATGCTAGGCTCCCTCAACTCCCTTTGGGTATATCAACACTGCAATAAAATACCCATGGCTGGCCCATGTCAGCTGACTTGGGTTCACTGGGCTTGGACTGCAGGTCTATAAAATTGCAATGTAGATCTCTGGGCTTGGGCTGGAACCTGGACTCTAGGACCCTCTTCCCTCACAGGGTCCAGCCCAAGCTTGGATATCTACTCTGCAATTTTATAGCCCCACAGCCCCAACCTGAGTCAGGTGACATGGGCCAGCATGTGTGTTTTATTGCGATAGACATACCCTTTGAGGTCAGTAGGCGTTGAAGATGCTCAGTACTTCACAGGATTAGGCTGTGTGTTAGGTAAGTGTGAAAGAAGCTACTGTGGAGATCAGTGCAGTGGGATAGGCTGTACAAAACAGGATTTTTCATAGGTAAATTAATCTATTACATTTATAATGTGCATACCACTGAAGTATCATATATTCAGTCTCTGAAATGCAGCCAACAGTTTATTGATTGGATATTGGTTTTCCATTGAATGTTAACAGGCCATCCAATATATTCTGTGCCCCACACACTGCTCTGGTGAGAGAGCCTTAGTGGGTTTGCATTCCAGTAGTGTTGGAGGCGACTGGCCATTCCTCTTGCACCAAGCAGTTCATGGGACAGTAGTGAGTTGTAGATGGGCTTTAGTGAGAA
This sequence comes from Natator depressus, assembly GCF_965152275.1. Taxonomy (NCBI): domain Eukaryota; kingdom Metazoa; phylum Chordata; order Testudines; family Cheloniidae; genus Natator; species Natator depressus. The sequence goes on along the minus strand of NC_134242.1, from coordinate 79,327,927 downwards.
GGAATTCAGTCATTAGCACTATCAGTAGATGGGTGTGTGGTTGCTATGAGAACCAATCAAGGTCTTGCCTGCTGGGTGTGAAGGCAACAGTTCTCCCAAGATATCTAGGCAGACTTCTAGCAAGTGCTGGGGAGGAGGCTGTGATTATGGTACATATTTGTACCAGTGACATAAGGACGTGTAGGAGAGAGGCCCTGGAAGCTAAATTTAGATGGTTAGAAAAAACACTTGGTTCTTTGACCTTAACCCCTACTACAGTCTCATAGTTCATGAAACGCCCAGATCTCTTTGAATTTAATTTGCCCTCTTAAAAAAAGTGGGGTGGGTGGGAGAGAGAGGGGGCAGGAAACGTCCCATTCTTCACCATGTTGGCATTTAAATCACCCCAGATCTCGCAAGAACAGTACACTGATGATATTCGCAAAAAGAAAAGGAGTACTTGTGACACCTTAGAGACTAACCAATTTATTTGAGCATAAGCTTTCGTGAGCTACAGCTCACTTCATCGGATGCATACTGTGGAAAATACAGAAGAACATGCAGAGTATGCATCCGATGAAGTGAGTTGTAGCTCACGAAAGCTTATGCTCAAATAAATTGGTTAGTCTCTAAGGTGCCACAAGTCCTCCTTTTCTTTTTGCGAATACAGACTAACACGGCTGTTACTCTGAAACCTGTCATTATGCAAGGCACTGATGATATTGAATCTGATCCCAAAGTCTGTTCCTGATTCAGACTCCAACTCAGTCCATGGCCAAAACCCGACCCCGATCTGAACACAGCCTACTTGACCCATGTTTAACTTGTATGTCGCTGCATTGTTATTGGCGTCTATGTTTGTTCTTTTAAGCCCCATCCTGATCCCATTGAGACCATTGGTTTCAATGGGATCATATCTGGTTATTTTTTTGTTGTTCATTTCATTCAAAAAGACTACTAAAAAGCACCTGATGAAGGAAATAACTGTCCAGTGGACAGAGCACTGCACTATTCATGTGCCATTTGTAAACATTGACGAGTTGACCCCAACAGGCCTGTGATTTGACCACACTCCTCCATGTAAAAAGACAATCTCATTAAAAAAATTGAAGTGGCATTAAGTTCCGGTCTTTCCCATTTAATGCTATTCAGCTTTCCTGCCATTTATTTCATTGCTCTTCACAGAGAAATTATGTTTCCAAGTTTCAACACTTGTTCTCATCCGTACCACTGGCTCCCAGCAGACCTCCCTATTTCAGCCAGTAATAGCACAACGTGTTTCCATAGAGACTTGTGTAAAGTGATAAATAAATGTGGTTGGGAAGAGCACGCTTTCACTTTGTGTAGCTGGGACAGAAACAGTGAGGAGCTCACCAGCACATCATAGGCTAGATTGGGACTAACTTTGGGTATGGGGTGGGGGGCCATGAAGAGCCTTCATCTGCACCCATAGGTGCTGACTCCGTGGGTGCACCGAGGCTGGAGCGCCCATGGAAAAAAAATAGTGGGTGCACAGCCGCACGGATCAACGCCTCTCCCTCCCACCCTCTGAGGCGCCCTGCCGGTCAGTGCCTCCCACTCCCTCCCAGTACCTCCTGCCCTCCGTGATCAGCTGTTCAGCGGCATGCAGGAGGCGCTGGGGGGGAAGGGGGAGAAGCGGGGGAAGGAAGAAGTGGGGGGATGGGGGTTTGAGGGGAAGGGTGGAGTGGGGATGGGGCAGAGGCAGGAAGAGGCAAGGCAGAGGTGGGGGCTTGGGGGAAGGTGTGGAGTGGGGGCAGAGCGGGGGTGGAGCACCCCCTGGGAACAGAGGGAGTTGGCACCTATGTCTGCACCCCTGCATTTCACCCTGAGCAGGGGCTAGTCAGGATCACAGTCCTTGCACTCCCAGAATGCAAGAAGGACTCTGTAAGGTATTAGCATCCCTCAGGAGTACAGAACAAAGACAGGGCATGCCTGTGCAGTGGGACCCCGGTATACGTCGGGGTTGTGTTCTTGAAAAGGGCGACGGATACCAAAACGACAGATACCGGGGACTCACTGGTACAGCAGTGGCATAGACAGGAGGGAACACTTGGATGGGCTCTGGGAGGGTGGGCAATGATGGGGGGTGGGGCGGAAGGGTAGGAGTGATCTGGCAGCCTCTCCCCAACACCAGCCAGCTTTGCGGGGAGGAGGAGACAATAGTTGCTCTGGCCAGGGGCTCCCAGAAAAATAGGGGGCCCTGTAAAAATGTGCACCCCAGCACCCGCTCCGCCTGCCTGCCGGGGAGTGGGATTGGGGAGTGGGGGCTTGTCCCGCTCTGCCCAGCGCTCCAGCCTGCTCAGCACTCCAGCCTGGGAGTGGGGTCTGGGCGTGGGGGCTTGCCCCACTCCAGCCAAGGAGCGGGGGTTGGTGGCTTGGAAGCCCCCATTTTCTGACCCCGCTCCCCAGCAAGAGGGCTGGGCGACTGGAGTGGGGCAAGCCCCCAACCCCGCTCTGCAGCTGGAGCACCGGGTGGGTGGTGTGGGGCAAGCGCTGGGGCAGGAGCAGAGCCAGGACTGGGAGGGTAGGACTGGATGTTAAGTCAGTGGGCCACGGCCCACCTGTGGCTACACATATCTGTCGCATATCCCTCACTCATCAGTAAGGGAACATGTTCCGATTCATGTCGGTCCTGTCTGCATGTCCGTCATTTGCAACTTACAGTACAGTACTGCAAATGACGGATATGTACAGATCGGGACTGACACGAATCGGAACATGTTCCCCTATTGATGAGCGACGGATATGCGAAACAACGGATAACGGGGAGAAGTATACTGGGGACCGCCTGTAACCATACTTCCCTCTGCACTAGCCAACGGAGTCAAGCTGGTGCGCTGGGTGCATGTGCATGCTGTCCTCTGTCCACCGATGTAGCATGGGTGACTTCCACCGTGTTGTGTACCTCCACAGTGCCAGTGTGCAATGCCTGAAGCGTCATGTTTTATCTCAGTGTGCACACAGGGTGTACAGTATAGAATATATTTATGATGATATAGGACTTGGTGTGCTCCAGTGGATGTAGCTCAGCCTGGGAGTCAGGAAACCTAGGGTTCAAGTCTCAGCTGTGTCACTGACTACTTGTGTGATCTTGGGCAAATTGCTTCACCTTTCTGTGCTTCTGACCTTTCCACGTTTAATCAATTTAGATTATAAGACCTTTTGGGACAGGAACTTTCACTGTGGTCTTGGGTTGGGGGCCCCTGGCCACTACTCAAATACAAATCTATATAAAATTCCAGGATTATCACTGTGTGACACTTTGAAGCCTAGAATTGCTGTTAAATCAGTGTGATGTGACGGAAACAGCTGCAAGCATGGCTGAGAACTCTTTTTGTTCAGAATATCACTAGGTTCAATCATCACTGGGATTCGTGATTTATTACCATCCAGTTCTTAAGTTCTCAGTCATTTTGATTTTATAAATTACACCTGTTTGTCAGCAAGGCATCTATCTATGTCATCATGCCAAGATCCTAGACCATTGTGATATCAGAGTCACTCAATGGACCATCCTTATGTGACAGCTAATTTGCATGCAACAATTTCTTTGGCTGGATGAGGAAGACTGCACAGATGGATTACTTGGCCCAACTGCCACATCTTTTGTAAATCACCCATACAACAACACGCCCAGCACACACAATAACCCCAAACACATACAGCCCTTCACTGCAGCACACACCTCTCATTTGCCACCCACACACTTTGACACAAGTCTCCTTGGACTGTCACTCTGCGTGTCACTGTGTGAAGCCTAGAATGTCTGAGTCAGTGTGATGCAACGGAAACAGCGATGAGCATGGTGGAGAGCTCTTTTTGTTTAGAATAGCACCTGGGTCAGTCACCACTGGGCCTTGTGAGAACCAGATGGCATGTTGGAGCCCAAAGGTTCTGTGGGAGTTGGAATGTGATGGTTGATCAAAGAAGGTGGGAGTAACAGCTCCATGGGACACTAACGAGGTGGCTGTACCTCCAGCCAGGGGTCAGAGCTGGGCACAGACTTAGGGGAACATGTGCAAACAGCAACATTGCTCACCACAACCCAGTGCCTGGAAACAAGAGCCCGTTTCTGGCTTTTTTACATGAGACGTTATGAATTACACCCATGCGGCAGCTGGGCTTTCAGCTACTAGTAATAATAATAATAATGAAAGTTAAATTCAGAAATCCTCCTTAGGGGAAAATAATCTTTTTGTTTCATCTGCACACACCCAAATATTGCTGTTACAGATTCTGCCCATTAAAGCTCTGATTTCCAAGTGCAGCAGTAAACTCTAATCTAGTGAAACTGTCTTCGTAATGAAAGTAGAAACACAGCCCCCAAATACTGAGCCTTGTGTGGATTAGAATTACCCTTATCAATCCCTACTTAGAAGGAAATTGTTCTCAAGATGAGAATGGCCTTGGCTTTTGGAGGTTTCCACTTCATTTGTGACACGTCTGTAAACATTTCCTCTCAGTGTAGAACTGGTGAAATTTTTCACTTTCAAATATTGTTCTTTAAACTTCAGATGGTCTCCATACAAAATCCAGGCCGAACATACCTCATCTATTGGGAAGTTAAAATTTGAACCCAGATTTAAGTTTTGTGGATGGCCCAACTCTAATTCAAAGAAATCTGGTTGAAAGTAGAACTACCAGATTGGGGAAAATTTTTCCTTGTGTCAGGTGTGAAACATAAACCTGTTTACCTTTCACTTTTTCATCACAGCCTCTTAATCTTGCCACATTTGTTAATTACTGAAGATACTGTATTTGTCCATAAACAAGAGTCTGCTCTTTCACATCATCGCCTTATTAATATTGTTCGTATTCATTATTTGTATTACCCCTCTGGCCCTTCTTATTTGATTCTGCTGTGAAGTCACAGTGCTAATTTGTTTGTCATCTCATGAATTTTTCAAAGTAGTGAGCACTGGATGATGGTCACAGCAAGAAATTAATGCTTCAGTAAGAGACTTACTTCTCTGTGAGCTAGTACTGATCTACTACTGCAGCATGATGCTAGGTACAGCATGCTACTGAAAGTTCCATCTTTAACATGAGATTTCAAACCAAGATATTTTATTTTCCCATGGCACTTCTGGTGAGGGTGGGGATGGTTTGCCTGATTTCCATTTGGGCATTTTCATTCTATCATCCTAAAATTCCCCTCTAGTTTTTCCCCCTGGTTAAGTCACAGAGTGATGTGTTGTGTTCCTCTGCACTGTGAAGCACCCCACAAGTGGCAGTATTTCATATAGGTGGTGGAAGAGATTCATGTACATAATTTATATTGGGATGAAAGGCATACTACGATGGGACATAACAAACTGTTGCTTCACTAATTGTTCCCAGGATTAATGGATTGTGTCAGCATGTACACCCCTTACAACACTTGCCACTGCGGTCCCATGCATGTATTAAAATAATTGTGTGATATAGGCCCATCTCCTACAGAAACTTATGCTGGTGTATAGCTTAACACGTTGCAAGCAGTCCCTTTGGGATTTCTAATGCTGATGGAGGGACTAGAGACCACAGGCCCATCTGATCTGAGGACACAAGGACCAGAATCATGCCTGGTGCCTATTGTGTAAGTGAAAGGAAGAAAAGCCTCTTTGAACCCTCTTCTGTTCCCCATATCCTCCTCCTCTGCTTAGAACCAAGCACTATTTGGGCCCCCAATTTTTAAAGGATACAGAAAATTAAAGTACAGCAGGGACCTTCATGTCCTTTCTAGACTCCTGTTTCATAGTTAGTCCCATTAGCCTAAGGAAGAAAGGATCATCATGGTGCAGTCCCTGGAAGCATAAGGATTAACAACGCTGGAAGTAATGAAAAAAGATGCATGCTGATGTGAAGAAGAAAGATGCATGTGCAGTTCAAGTTCATCTTGGCAGAGTCGTATGGAAAATGCCAATCCAGCAATTTGAACGCTGTCTGGAAATGAAATGGATGAGAGGGCTGCGAAAGTAATGGCTCATTCCATCAGTGAGTGTGAGCTACAGCCCAGGAGGCTACAGTCACTAATAAACCCTCCCTTCTCCCCTCCTCCGTGCTATGTGCACAGGGTGACTCTCCTCCACGAATACACATGAAGGTGACAGAAGACACCAATAAAGAGAGATTTGTTTATCTTGCTGGGCAGTTACTGCTTTCTGGTGAGAGACATGAGCTGAGATATTCATGCTGCTGACAGCAGTGGCTGAGGCTAATGGCTTTACCTATGACTTTGGGGCTAGTCACAGTTACAGACTAAAACAACGAGGAGTACTTGTGGCACCTTAGAGACTATTTGTTAGTCTCTAAGGTGCCACAAGTACTCCTCATTGGTTTTGCTAATACAGACTAACATGGCTACCACTCTGAAACCAGCCTAGGGTCTGATCCTACAAGGTGCTGAGCACCCTCAGTTCCCCATGAAGTTAAATCACAGCCAAACTAGGGCAGGTGTCTTGGAAAGGAGACAGGAGGGCCAAGAACAACTTCCCTCTCCTAGCCTATGCATGGCAGGGGTAATGGTAATTTTTCTGGCTGCCCTTGAGAGTACAAGTGGGGGAGAGAGATGCTAGCGTTGCCAAAGGGAGCAGTCTGGTTAGGGCCGTGGCACTGGCTATGTTGGCTGGGAGGGGAGGGAGGAGTCCAGGGAGAGCAGTCTGTCCTCATGGTGCAGTTCCATTCTATGCATCTGATGAAGTGAGCTGTAGCCCACAAAAGCTTATGCTCTAATAAATTTGTTAGTCTCTAAAGTGCCACAAGTACTCCTGGTTTTTTTGCGGATACAGACTAACACAGCTTCTACTCTGACACCCAGTACTTCTAGAGATGTGCCTCAAACAAGTATAATAGCTCCAGGAACCTCTGGAATGAAAAAGCATCTCCTTTCCAGCTTTAAGGTGTTTCTGTCTCTGAAGTGCCACAGTTTGGCCATGCACCCGTTGGCACCATTTCTGCTACAATACTGATGTAACATGCTGGCGTGTGTGTGTGTGTGTGTGTGTATGTGTGGTATTGACCTCTAAAGGTTGTACCACAGAGGTGATAAAGGACCTATTACTAGTACCAACTAAGGAAGATCTCCACTAGCTTATGTGCTAGATTTTGTAAATCCTCCCTGCCTCCTCCAACTTTTTTGGTTTTGTTTTGTTAAGACAAAAATTTGGGCCTCAAGTATTTCTCTGTGTAGGTTTTCAGTAACACCCATCATCACAGTACCTGCCCATCTGAACACTAATACTATGCTAATCAGTGTGACAGTTAAGCGTCCCTTTACAAAAGTTGGTGTTCCACGGTTATATGCATCTCATTGTCACCTTCCAATAGGTAAGGGTTTCCTCCATGGATACCCAGAGTGTTTGACCCATTTTTACTCTTCATTCTCAAACATGGTGAGCTGTAATAATCACTTCCATGGCAGTTAGGTTATCTAGGATAGTGGTTCTTAACCAGTGGTCCATGAAAGGCTTAGACTGAAAACTGACTGAACAGAATTCAAACTATATATACAGACAATAGAGTTCCAAAGGGGTCTGCACCTTCGTTCAAAATTTTTGGAGGGTCTGCAAATGAAAAAAGGTTGAGAACCACTGCTCTAGGGACTTGTGACCAATCATGATGTTTTTCCTCAGGTTAGCCAGTGGGGGTCACCGAAGAATAGTGCAAAAAAATCTTTTATCCTTACCCTCTTCCCCCGAAACACACATATACGAGCTGTGCATGCTGACTCTGACTTGCTCCCAGACTGGACTCCTGAATGTAGATGACCCCAAGACATTACATTAGCAGTAATATATAGTATACAGTAGCTTCTGCTCTTTTGTGTGTTTTCTTTTCAGCTGACAGAAGCATGCAAACAGAGCCAAGGAAGCCCTGAGCCCCAGAGCGGGAGCCTGTTCACAATTCACTTTGCCCATAGTCTGCCTTGAAGCTGCAGAGGCAACAGGTTTTCCTGCTTAGGAGAAATGGATGCCTCAAGAAACTCCTGATGGGATAGTAACAAATGCTTATAGATAGTGGACCAAATTCTGTTCTCGGTTTCACCTGTGCAATCCTGTTGACTTCAGTAGAGGTTGCGGGTACATATGTGGCTTATCAGTTATTCATGTGCAAAGTTCTCAAAACTGGGAGTTGTATTTCAGCTTAATGAGTGGAAGTGACAGGTCTTGCAGAATGCTGAATAAGAGTGCAGGTAGAGTCAGGCTAATAGAGACAAAAATTCATTGCTGGGTAAAGGGTAAGTACCAGGGACAAATGCAGCATTAATAATATTTTGGCCTTCTATGTTATCTTTCATCTAAGGATCTTAGAGTCATTTTTCAAAAATTAAAGAAACATTACAATGCCCCTGCAGGGCAGGTAAGTATCATATCTCCATGTTACAAATCAGGGAACTGAGGAACAGAGAGGTATAAGTAACCTGCAAAGGCTCATATGAGTCAGTAACAGTGCTGAGAATAGAGGACTCCTGGCTACAAGCCCATTGCTCTAACTTTTAGACAACATTTGTAGGGCAAAGAACATTGATCAAATCTATAACAAGGAGAAAAAGAGATCTGGGGCAGTGGCTGCATGCTTCAGCCTTTCAGTCTTAACTGGCCCATTATAATTCAGGTGCCTGGTTCGGTTTCTGTTATTGCAAGCCTGTAATTAACCCAGTAAGGGTATGTCTACATTGCAGGTGGGAGATGTAATTCGTAGCATGGACAGACAAACTCACACTAGCTCTGCTGGAGCTACCATGCTGAAGTGAGCTGTAGCTCACGAAAGCTTATGCTCAAATAAATCTGTTAGTCTCTAAGGTGCCACAAGTCCTCCTTTTCTTTTTGCGAACACAGACTAACACGGCTGCTACTCTGAAACCTGTCACATGGACTTTGTGGCACAGTCAGGGGCTCAGACTAGCCACCTGAGTTTAAAGCCAGGGATCGAGCAGGCTTGGATGCTGCCAGCTAGCTCGAGCCTCCACCTGTCTGGCAACATCCACACTTCTATTTTTAGTGCATCAGCCTGAGTCTATCTACTTGTGCTGGGAATCACACTTCCCAGCTGCAGTGTAGACTTACCCTTAGAGCAGGGTTGGGCAAGCTTTTTGGCCTGAGGGCCACATCTGGGAATAGAAATTGTATGGCAGGCCATGAATGCTCACAAAATTGGGGTTGGGGTGTGGGAGGGGGTGAGGCCTCTGGTTGGGGATGCAGGCTCCGTGGTGGTGCCAGAAATGAGTTCTTCATTGAGGGGGCTCCGGGCTGGGGTGGGGGAGTGGGGTGTGGGGGAGGCAGGGAGGGCTCCAGCTGGGGGGGGGGTGGGCTCTGGGGTTGGGCTGGGGATGAGGAGTTTGGGGTATAAGAGGGTGCTCTGGGCTGGGACTGAGGGGTTCAGAGGGCAGGAGGGAGATCAGGGCTGGGGCAGGGGGTTAGGGTGCGGGAAGGGGTGTAGGTTCCGGCTGGGAGTGCAGGTTCTGGGGTGGGCTGGAGATGAGAGGTTTAGGGTGCAGGAGGGTGCTCCTGGCTGGGATCTAGGGGATTGAAGGGCAGGAGGGGGATCAGGGCTGGGGCAGGGGGTTGGGGCATGGGGAGAGGCTCAGGGGTACAGGCTCTGAGTGGCGCTTACCTCAAGTGGCTTCCGGAAGCAGCGACATGTCCCTTCTCTGGCTCCTACATGGAGGTGCGGCCAGGAGGCTCTGCATGCTGCCCCGTCTGCAGGCACTGCCCCTGCAGCTCCCATTGGGGTGCCAGAGGGGGTCACTGGTGTGCGCAGGAGCCAGAGTGGGGCCATGCCGCAGTTTCCAGGAGCCCTTGCGCCCCAGCTGGAGCACTGGAGTGGGGCAAGCCCCAGACCTCGCTCCCCAGCAGGAGCTCACGGGCCGGTTTAAAATGGCTCACAGGCCAGATCTGGCCCGCAGGCTGTAGTTTGCCCACCCCTGCCTTAGAGTCTAATCCTGTTTCCAATGCAAATCTCCCACTGACTTCAGTGGGAGTAGCTTGAGGCCCTAAGAAAAGAGCCAGCAGGTTTTACTGGACACATTTGGCATGACCTGTATCTACCTAAAATGCTTTGGATCCATTTCTATCATTCCAAAGCCCTGGGCTGAAATACTGAAGGAATGAGACCCATTGCACAGGAAAGTAGGAGGGCTGAGGAAAGTAACAAATACTCATCTGAAGGTGTGATTACAGATGGGTACCTTACATTAACAACCCCTCTAGCAGTTTCAGAACAAGACAGTGCAGCCTTTCATATGCTAGTAAACAAATCCAATATTATTACTGCAGCAACAAACTAGTTAAGTTTTCAAACTGATTTCCAGTATAACCCCATTTTTATCTAGCAGAATAATAGTATTCTTATCTCTATAGTCCCTTTCATCACGAATCCCAAAAATGCTTCACAAACCACACCTTACCAGCCACAAAAATTGGCCATTTTAGCAGTTTGGTTTTTTAAAAAAGATTAGTTGACAATTGAAAAATATGCTTCAGAGCCTTAGAACAATTCTTAATAAGGGCTGTGTCTGAATCCTCTTATTGTTCCCTATGGTTCTCAGAAAACCTCAACAACAAATATTTACTGGAAAGACTAAAATAATCCTGGACTGGAACATTCCTTCTAGAAAACAGAACAAAAATTGCAAAAGCAACATAGGTAAAATACAAATTTATTTTGTAACCTTATCCCAAGATATTTAACAGAACTAAATAGCTTGCTTACAGAGTCACACAGAGGGAAAGAGAATGATGAAAGTATAGTGGGGTTTAAAATGAGAAGGGCAGTTTTGAACGGGGTCCTGAAGGGATTATCTTTATGAATTATTCATGTTGCAGTTGCTCCCGAAGTGTACTGGGGGCTATATCAACTCATTGGGGCTTAGACATTGTCTCCCTAAGAGCTTACTGTCTCTGAGGCTGAAGGGGGAAGAGGAAAGGACTGTTAGAGTAAGAGAGGGGAGGGAGGTAGAAACTGGGAAACGGGAAAGATGAAGAGTGGGAAACACAAGCAGAGCGGGGACAATGAAATTAGGCAGTTTAGGGGCTGTAGTGGAATGGGAGAGGAGGGGAGGGATGAAGGGGACCAACAACCAGTGACAATACATCAGATCAGAACAATCCAGAGTCAGAAGTAAGTCAACGGTGCTGCGAAGACTCCTCTTGGCTTCTACTTCTCTTCAGGTGGTAGGGACACTGCTGGGCCCAGTGTTCTAAGTCCAGTGTGGAGATTGGGAGGAAATGCAAGTTCCTGACTCTACCCACTACATCATTGGTTGTACCTAGGGCTGGCTGCTTTCAGGAAGGTGCCCTAGGATCTGTGACTTTTTTCACCTTATAAGCTCTTTCTGGCTGCTGCTGCTGCTGTTCTCCATATAGAGCTGCTTGGTCTGGTGCCCTGATAAACCCCTGTTGACCCGTGGCGGGGAGGGCTTTGTCGGCTCTGACTTACCTCCCACACCCTATGCTGGTATAAATGGTAATAAAATGGATGATGTGACTCATCACATGTCTTTGTGTATGTTTGTGCATATAAATATATACATCAAAAATTGTGTTAAAGATTATTATTAAGGTTGCAAAGTCAAACACTCAAAGCTAGGAAAGGCCAGATTTCCAGTTGCTTGTTCAGCCTTAATTTGGCTGCCTTTTGTGTCCATCCTGTGCACTGAATGAGGCAGGAGTCCTATGTAAAAAATAGAACATAATCACGTAATTAAAAACTGTATGATAATGCTGATGCACAAGGGGGCAGAATTAAGGTAACATGGGCAACTGTAAATATGGCATTTCCTAACTTTTGACTGCTTGACTCTGCAACATTAATGATGTTCTTTCAACTTAGTTTTACTTGTGTGTAATTTCCTCGGTAAAAACAAATTTTATTAAGTTGAACTGTAGCAAACCCACATCCTCAGCAGGTTTGAATGCTGAACTTTCAGCATGGTGACAGGTTTCAGTGTGGTAGCTGTGTTAGTCTGTATCAGCAAAAATAACGAGGAGTCCTTGTGGCACTTTAGAGACTAACAAATTTGTTTGGGCATAAGCTTTCGTGAGTTAGAACCCACTTCATCAAATGCATGGAGTGAAAATACAGGAGCAGGTATAAATACATGAAAGGATGGGGGTTGCTTTACCAAGTGTGAGGTCAGTCTATTGATTTATCTCGTTAGACTGACCTCACACTTGGTAAAGCAACCCCCATCCTTTCATGTATTTATACCTGCTCCTGTATTTTCACTCCATGCATCTGATGAAGTGGGTTCTAACCCACGAAAGCTTATGCCCAAATAATTTTTTCAGCATGGTAGCACAGACTGCTACCAATTCAGCTACAGGACAGGCTATGTAGAAGGAGATGAGGATAAGGCTGTTATCCCAAACCTGGGGGTTGGGTTGCTAGATCCAAGTACTGAATCCAGGGAGTGGTCAGAGGGAAGGTCAGCCTGGCTGGCTCTTTCTCCCACTCCCTTAGAGTTGGGGGAGCTGGCACAGTGACAGGATAAATGGGCCATGCGTGTGCGGAGCCTGGCCCAGCTGTCTTCTTCAGCAGCTCCCTAGCGTCCCCAGTGCAGTGCTGTTGACTTAGCAGCAGCGCACCATGACTCCAGGCCAGCCTTGGAATGGTCAGGGATTTTTGGCAGGCTGCCAAAATGTCCCTGAGGTACAAAAGTGGGGCAAGGGGCATGGGAGTTTTCAACACTTTCTGTATCAGCCAGATTGGGATGGGATAAATTAGTAGCCTGAGAGAATTCTCCTTGCTGAAAATCAAAGACCTGCGACGAAAAATCCAGGTCGCAAGAATCCTTTATAAAGGAAACTGTTGGGTAACCTACATATAGAGGTTGCTACCAGCTCTGCTATAATGGAAGACACCGTGACAGGGTCTGAAGGCCTTGCCTAGTGCTAACAACTAATGCCTTGCTTAGGCCTCACCCACAGGTGCCATGAGTGCAGGGCACTGGACTAGATGACCTCTTGAGGTCCCTTCCAGTCCTATGATTCGAAATAGTGAGCTAATCAGGGGAGGGAAAGGTGGCTGATTGTTAGGGGATGAGGGGGCCACCCAAGCCGGAACGGGTTTCTAAAGGGATCTCTTGCAACCAGTGTGTTCTAAGCACCTCAGGAATGAAACCCTGAGGAAGAAAACCCTGAGGGCAGGTCTACACTGCAGCAGAGCAGCCGCTGTAGCGCTTCAGTGAAGATGCTACCTACACTGACAGGAGGGCTTCTCCCATTGGCGTAGGTATTCCACCTCCCTGAGAGGCAGTAGCTACGTCAACAGAAGAAGCCCTTCCATTGACATAGCACTGTCTACAGCAGGGTTAGGTCGGTTTAACTGTGTCACTCAGAGATGTGGCTTTTTCACACCTGAGCTACATAGTTATACTGATCCAATTTCCTAGCGGTGACTTGGCCTGAGTGAAAGACTATTGGGGTGGGGTGGGTTTTTTGAACTGGCTGTTCCACCCCATATGAATCTTCCACATGCTGGAGAGCTGCAAAACAAGAAGGTCCTTGAGAAAGGAGTTTCTGTACTGGAGGCAAGAGGAGAGGAAGACCTGTATGTGGATCTTGACAAGGATGCACTAATTATTTCATTGGCTATTTTTACAGGGTAAGCAGCCTTCAGGTGTTTTTTTGACAGAAATGTTTTGAGTGAAACTACACTAAAAAGTGCCAGTTGGAAAATATTGAAATGTTGTTTGCCACCATTGCAGTGATTGAAATCACGGAGAGACCCTTGAGTCCAATATAATTTTGGTTTGCATCTGTGAGCCAGATGTACGCTCCCAAAGGAGAGACTATTTGGAGGCAATGGGCTAAACTCTGTTCTCAGTTATGCTGGTGTAATCTGATCATTGTCAACTGTTGTCGTGCAGCTGTTAAATAATTGTCATGTTCTTCCCCAGAGGTGGCCGCATCTTATAGGGCGTTAAGGACATTCAGTGGGATTGCATCTGTGTAAATGAAAGCAGAATTTGACCCAGAATTTAAGGCTGGGTTTCAGATAGTGAGAACAGATTTTTTTTATTAAAGGGACACACTTATGATGTAGTTTACTTTTTTTTCTGTACCTATTAAACCCTCTGAAGCTTGAAACTGAAATCTGTTTCTCTGTTACCTCTTTTCCGCACTCCATTGTTCACATGCACATGTGTGCGCACACACGAAATTGTATGACTACGTAGAAGAGGCTAGGATGGCCAGATAGCAAGTGTGAAAAATTGGGACACTTTTTTTTCTGGGGTGGGGATATAGTTGCATATATAAGACAAAGCCTCTAATATTGGGACGGTCCCAATAATATCAGGATGTCTGTTCACCACAGAAGAGGAGGACACTTCAGAGTCAATGTCACAATGACAAGCCGGTTTCGTTTGGTTGTTTAGAACATAGCCAGCTCTTGTGAGTTTAGCATCACCCTCTGAGCTATTTTCCCCATCCTACCATGAACTACACTGGTCTCTGCTTTATACATGACTTGCGTACACTTAGTTTTGTAAGGCTGACACTCCATTTCTAGCTCTGTGAAAGAACTGATCTATGTACCCAGTTAGTGCTTCACAGACCATGGACAATACAAAAACAGACCCCTTTTTAGGCAATTTCTTGCACTGAAAGACAATGTGAAGCACACTGAATACAATCATCTTACACTTTATTAAATTTATTTATCGCTAGTCTCTCATAAGACAAGTTTGCCTGCATTGATTTTCCTCTCCAGACCATTTGAGCTCTCAGACACTTTGAACTGGTCCCTGTGTGTTTGACATGGTTTGTTAGCTTTGGATATACAACAGCATAGGCTGCTGAGTCTCTGAAGCCAGTTGTTTTGCATTTGAACTTTCTTGGTCTTTTCATCGTGAGGCTGACATGCAAGAGCAGCTTCTAGCTGAGAGAGGTTTTGCAAACCTCTCTCATATGTGTCCTAGTCAAGCTGATTAGCCCATGGCAGCAAAAGAAAGTTTGGCCACATAGGGAAGAAGTGTGTGCTGGATGCTGACTGGGGGTCGGTTCTGTTCTGTTACACTAGTGCAAATTTTGGAGTAACTCTGGTGTAACGGAGAACAGAATGGGACCCCACGCCCCCAGTTTCCTTGGCAGGGTTTGCAGACACATTGGGACAAATTCAACTCTGGTGTCATTAATGGAGTTACACTAGAGATCATGCTGGGCCAGTGTCTCTTTCTTGTACCCCATATGGTGAGACTTGAGCCCTGATTGTGGGTTACATGTGACTCCAGCACAGGGTCTACCATTTGGGAATACCACTAATGTAAGGAGCTACCCCAGACAGCATAGAGAGAGTGGAATATCTTTATGCTGCCCCCTTCCCCTTATCATCATGCACAAGAAGAAGTATTGCTACAGCAGTCAACTCTAACCATTGTGGCCATTGCAGGCTGCTCTAACCCTTAAGGCTGCTCTAACCCTTAATCTGGAGACTGGAACAGTGACATAAAGTCCCTTGACTCCCTCAGCCTATGAGTTGCACCGAGCTTGAAGCCAGAGCCTTTGCATTCAGTTCCTGGCACGTTAATGCCAGAAAGATGTAGACAAATTGGAGGAAAGGCAGAGAGATAATAAAAATGATTAAGGGGCTGGAGGGACTGACTTGGAGAAAAGACTAAAATAACCAAACATGTATCACTTGCCTTAAGGGCAACTCAGGAGCCTATGATAATGGTCTGGAGAATCTCACTGCTAAGGGTGGGGTGGAGGGGGTGGGGGGGGGGAAGGAATTGTTTAGGTGATCCAGGGGCAGTATGGCCTAGCTCTTGTATAGCACTTTTCATCAGATCTCAAAGTGCTTCACAATGGAGGTCAGTATTATCATCCTCACTTACAAATAGGGAAACTGAGGCACAGAATGGGGACGTGACTTGCCCAAGGTCACCAAGCAGGCCAGTGGCAGAGGCATGAACAGCATCCAGATCTCAAGAGTCCCAGTCTAGTATTCTATCCAGCAAGCAATGCTGCCTCCCTGAAGCAGCATTTTCTAGTGAACAGGGCAAGGATCACAGGACCAGAAGTGGGTTCTCTTCCCAGCTCTGCAACTAACTTGTTGAATGATCTTGCACAAATTGCTTCATTTCTTTGTGTCTCAGTTTTCTCCTGTGCACTGCCTTTTGCTTTTTATGTATTGCAACTTTCTGTTTCTAACAACCCGTGTGCAGAAGCCATTTTGTTCCCAGAGATCAGTGCAGGCCATTGGAAAGGACACCGTGTAAGCTCTCCCAGGGAGACTTTACTTTTGTTCTTTCTTATCACCTCTTAATTTAAGAAAGTTACTGTTTTCTCTGTGCACAGAAAATAAGTACCTTTCTCCTCACCCCTGGATAACTGAGATAATGAATTTTTGTGGGCTGTGTTGAGATCTATGGATTAAAAAGCCCTAACATTATATTTAAAAGGTATTGACTATTAAAAGTAATACAAAAGGAGTACTGCAGTAGCTTGTGTGTCTAACATAGAGTACTATATAGTGCTCTATATAGTACCTCATCCAAATGGTTATAGGTGGGAGTAATTGAGCAATGAAATATTGTAGGCTTGCCACAAGAAAATTCTGACTGGTGAGATGCAGCTGACGTAGCGATGGTCTCCCAGATGAAGCTGGAATAGTTTCAGCACTTGAGCATACTTAGAACTGGACTGGTCACTTGAGAATATACTATAGGGAATAGTTTCTTGTAACCTCCCTGCCCTTTGGCAGGACTGTGTGAAACAGGCCTTTCTGTGTCTAATTTTTAAGACTCTTGCTAGGGGGTGGAGAAGGAATGGCAAATGTGGAACCTCATTGTCCTGCTCCAACTGGTTTGTGGTGCACATGAATCCACAGCACCTGAGTTCTTGCTAGTGGGCAGCCACACACTTTTGCATAACCAAGCATTTAAAAGCAAGAGGAAGAATACAAATTCCTTCAGAATGCCTGTGTACTGAACCCATTGTTCATCATGCTAGACTAGAAGCATGTGCAGCAGACAGTTTTACATTTGTATGAAATATACACAGACAAGCTACACTGAAAGTATTAAGGGTACATGGTTAAGCGTTTAAGTCACACATATATTTTTAAATAATGGAAATAATATTTCTGCACTCTCTTGTGCTGACATGGCTGAAATTTTGGCTAAATAAATAAATAAAAGTAACTTTTTGTATAGATTGAGGCCCAGATTCTCAAAAAGTATTTTAGAATCTATTGACATCCAACTTCCATTGGCATTGGTTTCAACTGAAACCAATGGGAGTTAGGTGCCTAAATGCCTTTGTGGATCAGGGTCCAAGACCCTTATGCTGCCAACATTTACACATGACTAACATTATTCACATGGCTATTTGCAGGATTGGACCCCCTAAGCATGGAAAACTTCTGCCAAAAGAGCAAGAGTTTTAGAGAGGCCTTTGAATGGAAATTGCTATGCAGACTAAAGTAGAGAGGTTTTTTTTTAAATCTATACACACACATTTTTGATGTGCCCATTAGTGTTTTGGAGACTATTTAACTTCTTGACCTGGTGAGGTGTTAATTCTTTGATGCATCCCTTAGATCTAGAAACATCCCACTGAGACATGTTTAATTGTTCGTGAGGAACCTTGGCCATAAAGATCTTGCCTTTGAAATCAGGGCTTTATTGGGAGTGTCTGTCAGAGACCATCCCCTCTCTGGAGTATGGGAATCACAGAACCACAGAATCATTGTGAACACCCACACTGGCATTTTCAGAATAATTTTAGCCACCTTAACCTCATCTGACTGTACCTGAGTGCAGTATCTGAGCTTCCTGTCATGAGGCTTCACTCACTGTACTGTGATGTTGCAAACAAGTGTCACAGAACTCCTGCTATGTGACAGAGCCGTGGAAAATCTACTGCGGTGTTCGCACATAAGCAGAGATCAGCTGGCTATGCAGTGGCTGGCATTTAACCTGCTAGCTGATACAATTGAGAAAAAAACCTAAGTAATATTTTTGAATTATTTCTGGTATCAAATACATAAGACTTCATATTTTAACACGCCCATGGCCACGTAGGACTTCAGGGCCGTCACTATTCTGCCTACATGGACAGAACTTGGATCGTCCTGTTCCAAAAGCACAGGACCCTACTGCTTGGCCTAGTGGAGGAGACTCTCTCTAAGCTCCTCGCTGTATAAGTTCTGTGACACAGTTGGGCTCCAGTTCTATCCAGTAGAGGGCAGAGCCACACATACAGACTAGTCACTTCACAGTCAGTCACCTTAGAAGTTTCAACTTCAAGTGAGAACAGCAACTCATTTGCGAGTCCCATAGGTAGGTGACAAACAACCACCAACTTCAGTCAGTAAAATCATGTTTGTCAGGAGACTGCATGGTGACAGCTTTAAATAGCCAATTAACCTTAGCAGATCTCAGGGACTTTCCTGAGTGCACACTGATTACTACAGTGCCTTGTAAGATATATTCTGGTATTGTGGGGTTCTTCACTTATTTGAAAGTCCGTGTTTTGATCCCTACTTGGCTATCAGCATGGTTTGACCATGGAGCTTTCAACACTGCAGCATAGATCTCTACTCTTTGAGCTAATGGTGTAACTTCATTGTCTAATAGCAGTAATAGGATGTTATCCTTCAGTGGGCTGCGGGGGGGATGCAGGACACACTTTGCTTGTTTGTTGCCTATGTCCCCTGTCCGAGGAATCCGAACAAGGAAAACTAATGTGGCTAGGCTGCTATGGGTATTGTCCCATGGACCACTATGGTATATTAATCTCCAAAGCTGATTAAAAATATTTTGGAAACAGTATTTCTGCCCTTCTTCAACCATTGTACCACCAAGAATTGATGCAAATAGTGTGGTCAGCACAGAGCAAACTGATGTCAGAAATCTCCATCATAAGTTGCCTGTCTTAGGAGTGACCATGCGTAAGAACTATGAGACAGGCACAGAACATTGGTCAAATTAGTCTAACGTCCTGTCCATTAAAGGGAGAGTGAGATTCCGTGCACAGAATGGGGTTCCTTCTTTGACTGATCAGCACTTCAGCTTGGGCTAAGAATGTAGGAAGATGCCCCTTCAAAGAAGGAAAAAGGAGGGACCAGGGTCAGGGAAGGAAGAGAGGAAAGAGACAAGTGCAAAGTTAGTTCTTCCTAAGGGGGAAGCTACTAGTTTTTAAAGCCATCCTATTCTGTGTTAGCTCGAAATATAGTATCTTTCTGGTTACACTTGGGAATGCTGTCTTGTTGATGATGATGAAGGTAATTATCTTAAAAGAGGGCTAGAAATAGTTAATTAAAATTTGTATTCTCAGGCATTCTGCATAAATAAATGGATCAAGGAGGTAGGATGGCTTAAAGGATTTGAAATGGATGTCAAGCTTTTATTGTGGTGCTTTGAATCCAACCAAAGCTAGTATATTAGTGACGAAAAGTTATCACCCTCTGATGGCTGTTTGGCCCAGGTGAAATGCCACGTCTCAATCTATTTCCTAATATACAGAAAACCCCACTATCACTGATGCCACACATTGCTCCCTCCTTCATGACAATCTTGGTGGAGAGATTAAGTAACTTGCCCAGTGCTACAGAAGGAATTGGTGACAGAGCTGTAAATGAAATCCAGGAGTGCTGGCCCAATACGTGATGAAGCCCCAGCCCCAAGCATGTTCAGCTGGTGGAATATGTCATTGCTCTTTCTGTTTAACATTCTCTGGCTCTTCTCATGTTAGATATTTACTGAAGCTAGGCCTTTCTAATGCACTTCAAGAAAAAAGGAGATCTATTTGTGTGGATAGCACACCTCTCTGCTCTTCCATTCACAGAAAACTTCCCTAAGCCTTTAGTAATGCAGAAAAATATTGCGTGTACCTGCATCTCTGTTTACCTGTATGTCATCATATGTTCAGTATATGCAGATTTGAAACTGTCATGTTTTTTATTTCCTGTGTACTCCACCCTTCAACTTCTACAAACTCTCCCTGTGTACATCTTTTAGGAGCTATTGTGTTCTTAGAGCTGCTGCAGCCTGTTGCAGAACAGGACACAATCTGTTCTCAGACTTGACTTTTGTTCTTTCTTGTTTTCCTAAACTTTTTATAAAAAGGTACGTGTGGCTGAAAATTCTTTTTCTCTTTCTATATTGAAACATTACAGTATGACTGTGGACATATCTGTTTCTGTTTGTATAGCAGGTGAGCATTAGTGGAGAGTGGGACAGAGAGAGCAGGTAGTAAGCTGAAGAACAAAACTGAACTGAAAAATTTCCTACAGCTTTTGCTATTGTCTGGGTAGGGCACAAGAGAAGATGCTGTTGGTAGGGATATCAAGGTTTTCAGAAAGAATCATCCAACTTAAAATAACTAAAGCAGCATTTACCCATGCCCAACACAGAGTGAGGGAATTCGCTCTGATTTTATACTGTATTTACCCAAGGGGTTTCTTACTACAGTTGAGGTGTTTTCTTGTTTCCTCTTAAGTGTAGTTCACATCTGTTATGCATACACAGATAAAACACACACACACACACACACGAAATCAGGCAAAGATGCTGACGTGGGTAGATAGAAATGGACATTCAGACCCAGACGCACATGTCACTCATTTGTGTCTTGTATATATAGAAATGTTCTTCCACTATGGCAGAGCTTTGTAAGGCAAGATTGAAGACAGATTTAAAAGTAGATTGTACCCCAGGGGAGCTCATGCCTCTGAAACATTGGAGATGCGATGGCAGGGTTTCCCAGACTCCAGAATAATGGTCCTGAAAATGAGCTCTGACACATTGGACGTGATACTGCAGGGCTTACTGGGCAGGGGAACAATTTCCATATCAACATTCAGAGAGACTTCAGGTGCAACAGCCTATGCAGGGACAAATATTCATTTGATTTTAGGTGGGAAGAAGAGGCCTCACTTTATACTGGGGCTTCTTTACAAGCTGAGTCAACAAAGGGTCAAGAGCTCACCGTGCACCAATATGAAACCAGGGTTCTTCAGAAAATCCCAGTGCCACTGCTGAGTTTGGGAACGTGAACCAAGGTATCAGATTCATCAATGTTGTGATGATGCGATGTATTAGGGCTCTAGCCTTTCTGTGCTGGCGACCCAAGTTCAAATTTAGGCTTGTCTGGAAGGTCCCATTTTAGTTTTGTTTGTGTAAACCCCCAAATAATGACAAATTGACATAACTGGAATTCTCCAGTCAAGGGGCTACAGAGTAGAATAGGCAGTAGATAGTTCATGTCAGGGCTGAGATACATCAGCAGAGCTGTGGGAGGGCCCAGAAGTAGAGTGAGCAGAGGCTGTAACAGCTCCGGATTGAGGTGCATAGATAGAATTGGGGTTGGAAGCAGGATTTGTGGTAGGATGTGTTGCAAATCTGGACTAAGATGCATTGGTAGAGCTGTGTTTTGAGAAAGGGTGTCCATATTACTACATCAGGGGTGTTGCAAGTTCACCTAACTTCCACAAGGAGAGCTGTGGAAGGGAAGTTCGCATAACACCTCTGTCACAAACACTACATTTGTTCACTTGGAAAAAAAAAGTAACGTGTGTTAGTAAATATATAAGAACAGAGTTTTCCAGCGGAAAACCAAGCCACAACTGCCTGAGTAAATCTGCCTTCTGGGTACTCTGTCCACTGTTTTCTTTCCTATCCAGCAGCACAACAAATAATAAGGGAGAAGAAAGGAACCAAATTTTTGCATACTTCCAAAAACAAGAGTTGAGCTATGGCTGGAACATGGCTTTATTCCTCGGCAAAGATTCATTGAGGTTACCTAGCAGCACAGGTGTGCTCGGCACTCTCCAAAACACACAGGCATTCTGATTGTAACAGAATTGGTCGTGGCTTTCAGTTGAAGCTAAAGGTGTAGCATGACTCTATTCCCAGTGGGTTCATCTCAGAACCAAGGCATTCTGGGACTTACAGTTCCCAGGATGATTGGAGATTTGGCCTAGCAGCAACAAATGTTGGGAAGGAAAGCTGTGTGAGAAATTCACTTTGCTCCATGTGGAGAGACACCTGATGGGTTTTGCTGTTGGGTCTTTTCTGTCAAAGGGCTTTGGAAGAGCCTTGGACCAGGGCTAAAGGGAGAACAAAAGGACTGGATAAAGTTTCTTGAGGAAGAGTTGGGAGGGTTTTGGCTAAAAAGCCTGAGAGAGCTTATCCCTGAGAGGGGAATTAAGGAGCAACTGGTGGTGTCATTATTATAACTTGGAAAGGAGAGCATAGCTGGAGAATTTGTTTCATGTGGACATCTTTTTGCATTGGTTCTAGGAAGGAATAGATGATTATAGTTGTTATTATTATTATTATTATTATTAGGTTTGGCTAGAGACCTAAATGAACTCCCAAGAGCAAGGGAAACTCAGGAAGGGACTGTACCTGATGGCAGAAAGGTAAGCAACTGTTACACTACCTCAACAAATACTAAAATTTGGTATTAAGTGAAGAATTGGCTACTTTATTGAGCACATACAGCACAACAGGAGTGTACATTAACCAAGCCTTCTGAAAGTTCTACTTACCTATTAGCTTGGGATGAGTTTCTCTTTTTTTAAGGCCAAGTAAAATATCACTTTAAAATGTTTTTCCTTTTTCATCATTGTAAGGGGTGGGTGAAGAGATTGTGCCCAGGCTGGTAAGTTTACTCCAGCCTTGTGAAATAGTCACAAAAACTCTCCGGTAGTGTCCTGAATTAGTGCTTATTGGGTCTTATTGGAAAATGGGGAGGGATTTTTTGGAGAGTTTCTCTACTACTACAGTTATCTCAGAGTCCATTTCCTGGGTGTTACATACTAGAGATTGTGAATTATAACTGGGGTTGAAAACAATATATATCTGGATAGCAAAACCTTCCCTCTGCTAGAAGCCAGCCCTCTTTCCTGATGAGAGAACCTGTTAGGTTTTTGTGTGAGAAGATCTTTCTGACTGCCTTGGCTTGAACTGAGCTGCAAGAAGGCTGTGTGATTCCCTCCGACCCTCCCACTTCCCACTGAGAAATTCAGGCTGCCACATGCCCTGTGGGTTTGACAACTCTGCCTATAGGTAGCCCTGTCTCTCTCTCATTTTTATAATACTGTACACATGGGGTTGCTGACTTGTCACACAACCTTCAGGTATCAAAATAGTTTCCAAATTCCTGTTCCCCTTCTTTCCACAACTATCTTTCTAAGTTTATTAATAAAAAAACTGAGACCAGGTAAAATATTTGCATGAAAACGAGTACTTATCCCCAGTACATCAAAACTCTGAGCTCAGAAAAGTAATCTTCCGTCCTACCCTGTTCCAAGAACTCTGAAAAATATATCTTCCTAGCCCACTAATAATAGCAAGTTCTTGGTAGCCCTTATTTCTTATTTCCCTGCTGGCAGATTCAATCTGCTTAGTGGAAAATAAATGATCTGAATTATTTTTTCTTTATAAATTCTGAATGACTCTTTTAAAAAAAAAACTGCAGGTATCTTGAGGTGACAGTTGCAGCCATACACCATGTGGATATTTATTCACGGTCTGTGTAAAGCAAAGGCATGTTCACTTCTGTAATAAGTGCTGCTAGCCAACAATGATTCTGAAGTATCAGCTATCTTCCAAGACCAGATAACAGCAGCAACACAACATTTAATATGGACTCTCTTTCCAAAAGCAGAACCATAGAAAATGATTACTAGGATTTAAAACTGGCTTCCGTCCAGTACAATCTTTGTAGAGCTAAGCACACATTGCATCCTATTGATTATGAAGTTTAGTTAAGTTTTGCATGGACTGTGAATAAGAGAAACTTTATATGACTTACAGGCATAAAGAGAGACTTAAAAAAAGCCAGAGAAACTATTGTCTTCTCAAACGGATAATTGAATATATCCATAGTACCTTCCATTAGAAGATCTCACAGTCCTTTATAAACATTAACAAATTAAGTTGTCTGAGGGAGAACTGATCCCCATTTTACAGATTTGGAGACAGGGGCAAGAGTAGGCGGTACACTGAGAGAAGTGACTTACTGCAGTCACCCAGGAAGACCTATGCCAGAGTTGGGACTAAAAGCTGTAATATCTGCACTCACTCCTATCAATATACTACCATGGCTATAGGTCAGCTCTCACAGAGCTATACCTTGGACCACTGAAGTCCATGGCAAAGCTCCCAGTGACTTCAAATAGAACCAGAATTGTTTTTTCAGGATTGCCTAGGAAGACACAGCACAGGACTGATGTATGAAAAAAACACACCAGGTCCTGAGAGATTAGAGAGCAACCCACAAGCAGCTATCCTGTGCAAAGAAATAGCTTAACACGTTTGAGCTAAACATGGTGTTTTGTGACGGGAGAGTAGGAGGGAGCAGACGGTGATAAAAAGGAAAGAGAAATGCAAAGGGGTAGAGCATTGGGGCAGATGGAGTATGAGGAAGGAGTAGAGTTATAAAGGAAGGGAGGGAAGGGTGTGGGAGTAGAAGGAAAAAATGGGACAGATGGAGGCAAAGGAGAGTGGGAGTAAAGTGGAGGATTAAATTTGGTAAGGCAGGAAGGTGAAAAGGGAAGGAAGGAGCTAAGAGCTGAGTAAAGGTAAGGGAGAGCAGAGAGGGAGATGCAACTTTAACTGCAGGTGGTCTCTCATGCACCCATAATACCAACTGTGGCTTTGCCTATTTCAAAGTTTCCTAAACAAAAAGGGAGAATTCAAATCTAGCCTCCTGTGACTTAGTTTGTTGCTCTGTATCTTTTCTTTTGCCTCAATCTCAAGGGAGGGAGCGGGAAACAAAGGATTTACGTAGTTTAAAAAAATTAAAATACTTGGTCTCTTCCAGGGTTAGTTTGAAGGCTCATTTAATAGGAAAAACTTTGCATTTACTCCACAGACCCATTAGGGCAAAAGACACAGCAGGAGCTAGTTAGACTGTCAAACAAAGAATAGTCTTGCTTATAAACCTCTAGTTCTCACTATAATCCCAAAATGCTAAATCCTGTATTTTTTTAAAGTTTTTCTACAATACAAAAAGACAGTTTTTCTTATTTTTAATTTAGTGCAATAGTAAAATGTTCACAAGCAGTCCAACCCTGCTCCTGCAGTTGTTAATGGTGATTTTACTACTGGCTGCAATAGTGGCAGGATCAGATTCTTGAGAGAGAGGTTTATTTACATATGGATATATACTAACTCCCCACCCCATCACAGGCAAAAACAAAATACAACAGAGACAATTAACTTTTTTTAAAATGGACCATATTCTTCTCTCACTTAATCAGCTTTGCTTTGTTACCTTCACATTCTGCTATATTCTGGTATGGGGTGAGAGACCCAGGTCCTGGCAGCTATCTTACTCATCATTTTGTCCTTTTGTCTCATCTGTGTTTGTTCTAGTGTGTGTATCTTTAGTCAGGCTTCAGTCCACTCTTGGCAGCTGGATATGCTCTTTCATATACTGAGGCACATGTTGTCCATAGTGCAAACTTTGATAACTCCTCAGATCAAAGGCTGTGACTCAGAGGGCAGTTGCATGGGCTTTCTTTAGGAGATGAGAAATAGTGAGCATGATTTGTTTCTCTCTCTGAGCTGTCAGGGCTTGTCTACACTGGCAATTTACAGCGCAGCAACTTTCTGGCTCAGGGGCGTGAAAAAACACCCCCCAAGCGCAGCAAGTTTCAGCACTGTAAAGCACCACTGTAGACAGTGCACCAGCGCTGGGAGCCGCACTCCCAGTGCTGGGAGCTACGCCCCTCATGGTGGTGGGGTTTTTTAGCACCACGACCGCACAAGGCACATTAAAGCATTAAGGATTAAGGCGCAGAGGGTGGGACTCCCAAGAGATTTTTGTGGAATTCCTTGTCTGATACAGGATCAGGACAGGGAGAAAAATATCAGTGACTTCAACAGGGGTTGGGACATGCTCGCCAAACACTGATATGAACTGGAGCTGTGTGTGTTCTGAAAGGGGAGCCTATGCAGACCCTGTAGGCAGCAATAAACCCCTGGAAACTGGCCAATTTTGAAGGTCTGAAACTCCTCAGGACATTGTCTTATAGGCTAACTGTTTTCTCCAACACCACAGTGGGATTCAGTGTCTGAGACAGAATTAGAACTTGGAAGGTCCTGGCATCCAGACCTGTCTGTAGACTACTCTTCTTTTTCTCATCTTCTCTGATAGATTTGGGGAGTATATAAAATATGTGGATAGAGCCTGCATGCATTTTAGAAGGTAAAGGATTGGCATGAGACCACTGAACTTGCCACAAATGGCCCTAAGATCAGATTGTGGGCACTTGGAGGTCAACAAAGACTTCTTATTTCTCTGTCAGTAATGAAGAGTTTTTTATAAATGGGTTTTATATATAGCCTACTTATCAAAGAAACTGTGACTCACAGTGGCTTCCCCACAAAGCATAAAGCCTTCCTATGTATCAGAATCCCAAATGTTAGCAGAGCCCACAGCTCTTGAATGTCAGCATTGCTTTACAGGAGGAGATACTGGTGATCAAAAAAAACCCTGTATTCACACACTGGACGTTATTGTAATAATCTTTGTGTAAAATATGCCTTGTGAAGTATCATTTAAAAACTAATAATACACTGATCATCAATATTCTTGAGTAATGTATGTACAAAATGCATATTGAGAGTTATGAACATATGCTGACATTATCACTATGATGTGCTTATCAGACAAGTCTGGGGAGGGGTAAAGCAGTTTCTCAAAGACAAAGGACAAACTGACACTTTAGCCAGGTATCATCAAAGTTGATTGATAATCACCTGTCAAGTGGCCATAGTTTGGCAACGAAGAGGGGCAGGAACAGATCAGTTTGTATTTTAGCAAACAACCACATGGAACTTCTTTCACCCTAGACTCCATGTCTCCTTTCTCACAGCTGGAATGAACTTTACCTAGGGGTAAACCTCAGGGAAAATGCATTTCAGACGGTGACTGAACTATACAAGTGAAGGGCAAAAATACCACTATCTCTCTCTCTCTCTCTTTCTCTCTCTCTATGTATATATAATCTTACACCTAAGAAAACCAAGGAACCAGACCTTTGACTTTGGGGTTTCATACTGACCTGAGAATTTGGTCAGCCATGTTGCTGGTAACCTGTTGTAAGGATTTTACCTTGGATCAAGTCTAGCTTGTTAAGTTTTAGCTACTAGAAAGTGTCTTATCTTTATTTGTCTTGTAACTATTTCTGACTTATACTCACTTAAAATCAATCTCTCTGTAGTTAAATAAACTTGTTTTATTTTTAATCTGAACCCATCCAGTGCTGTGTTTAAACTGAACTGTTTGGTAAGCAAACTGTGGAACATTGATCCTTTACAGGGGCAATGGACCTTTAATCTCTGAATTGTCCAGGAGAAGGCTGGACAGTGCAGAACACAAATTTTAGGGAAAATTTGGGACTGGGAGTGTGTTGGGGTTGCTGAGGTCAGAGTTGCTGGACCAGGGCTGCAGCTATACACAGACACTCAGGGTGTGACCTGTATGCTGGTAGGCTGTTTGTGAGTGGCTCTGGTTGAGAGCTACAACAGCAAAGCATTGTAAGACACCCAAGGTTGTGGTGCAGCTGGTGACACAACCCCTCACTGGTCTGGACTGCACCCTGGAATGTGACAATACTATCCTTAAGATGCCTCAAAGTTCTTCTTGCTTTGCCTGCCAAGACACATCTGAGAGGGTTAGGTATTTGAAAGGGGAGGAAGTTGGCAGCTGTCCTTTGTGAAATCCAATTTCTATCTTTCGAATTTCAGTCTTCTTGCTCTGCTGAGATATGGCCTTTTGGATCAACTGAGATACAGTCCGGAAAATCAATAGCTTTTCAGCCTTTATGACAAAATGCAGCAACATCACATGCTTGTTTCTTATTATTCTGAATATTGTTTTTTGTTTTGAGAAGAAAAGCATCTCTACCTGGCTGTCAGATTTTGGGCACTGTGTCAAAGAACATAAAATAGTTATCTTTCACTATAAGTAGGACACATTTATCTGTCTCTCTCTTCTTTTTTGTGTGTTACACTCAAATCCAATATAGGAAATGAGGGACATGTTAAATGTCTCTCTCATTTGTAAACAACAACGTAGTCACTTTTTGAACACACAGAACAAATATGAAGAATATGAATGATGCCTTTCAAGTCATGGATTCATGGGGGAGGAGGGATATAAATTGAAGCAACAGCTCCGTGTACCGGGCTTGTTTATATAGAAGACTTGCATTCTTTGGGTTTTTTGATGTTTTACTTTCTGCAAATTGTTTTGTCTTTTAAGCCATAATAATCAGCATTTTAAATAATATCTACATATGAACAACTAATTGGTGGTACTGTGCCATAAATTCAATATTTCTGCAACAGAATTTGCAATTGATATCAAAGGGTAACTTGCCTTGTTATTTTCCTGATATTTTCCTGTTGCCTGTATACTCAAATAATTTAAAATCAAATTTATAATAAATTTTGTGCTAAATTCAGCAGACTTAAAAGTGGGGTGGAATTGGTCATTTGACCCATTTACTTGCTAGTAAAAGGGCTACACTTCCGGTGATGGACATTTGTATATGCTCGGACCTGCTAGCTGAATGTAGAGGCAGCTGACTACCTGGATTCTGCTTTCTCCAGGAACTGCTAAACTAAATTGAGCCAGTCAAATCACCTCATCCAGTATCCCATCTTCAGCAGTATACAGTATGAGCTGCTTCTCAGGAAGATGTAAGGATTCGTGTAATAGACAATTATAAAATAACCTGCCCAAAGGGAAAGCTTCTTTGCAATGCCAGCAACTATGGTTGGCTTATGTCCTGAAGCAAGGGAGTTTATACCTTTTTTTTCCTCTCCAGTGTAACTGTAGATGTTCACACTGGAGCAGCTCCTCAGCTAGTGTAAATTGTCATAGCTCCATTGCAGTCAAAAGAGCTATGACAGCTTACACCAGCTGAGGATCTGCCCCATTAGCTGTATAAATATCTAATCCATTTTTAATCTTACTTTTTTCAGAGTAACAGCCATGTTAGTCTGTATTCGCAAAAAGAAAAGGAGTACTTGTGGCACCTTAGAGACTAACCAATTTATTTGAGCATAAGCTTTCGTGAGCTACAGCTCACTTCATCGGATGAATACTGTGGAAAGTACAGAAGACCTTTTTAGACACAAAAACCATGAAAAAATGGGTGTTTACCACTACAAAAGGTTTTCTCTCCCCCCACCCCACTCTCCTGTTGGTAATAGCTTATCTAAAGTGATCACTCTCCTTACAATGTGTATGATAATCAAGGTGGGCCATTTCCAGCACAAATCCAGGGTTTAACAAGAACGTCTGCGGGGGGAGGGGGGTGGTTGGAAAAACAAGGGGAAATAGGTTACCTTGCATAATGACTTAACCACTCCCAGTCTCTATTCAAGCCTAAGTTAATTGTATCCAATTTGCAAATGAATTCCAATTCAACAGTCTCTCACTGGAGTCTGGTTTTGAAGATTTTCTGTTGTAATATCACAACTTTCATGTCTGTAATCGCGTGACCAGAGAGATTGAAGTGTTCTCCGACTGGTTTATGAATGTTATAATTCTTGACATCTGATTTGTGTCCATTTATTCTTTTATGTAGAGACTGTCCAGTTTGACCAATGGACATGGCAGAGGGGCATTGCTGGCACATGATGGCATATATCACATTGGTGGATGTGCAGGTGAACGAGCCTCTGATAGTGTGGCTGATGTTATTAGGCCCTGTGATGGTGTCCCCTGAATAGATATGTGGGCACAGTTGGCAACGGGCTTTGTTGCAAGGATAGGTTCCTGGGTTAGTGGTTCTGTTGTGTGGTATGTGGTTGCTGGTGAGTATTTGCTTCAGGTTGGGGGGCTGTCTGTAGGCAAGGACTGGCTTGTCTCCCAAGATTTGTGAGAGTGTTGGGTCATCCTTCAGGATAGGTTGTAGATCCTTAATAATGCGTTGGAGGGGTTTTAGTTGGGGGCTGAAGGTGACGGCTAGTGGCGTTCTGTTATTTTCTTTGTTAGGCCTGTCCTGTAGTAGGTGACTTCTGGGAACTCTTCTGGCTCTATCAATCTGTTTCTTGACTTCTACAGGTGGGTATTGTAGTTGTAAGAATGCTTGATGAGATCTTGTAGGTGTTTGTCTCTGTCTGAGGGGTTGGAGCAAATGCGGTTGTATTGCAGAGCTTGGCTGTAGACAATGGATCGTGTGGTGTGGTCAGGGTGAAAGCTGGAGGCATGTAGGTAGGAATAGCGGTCAGTAGGTTTCTGGTATAGGGTGGTGTTTATGTGATCATCGTTTATTAGCACTGTAGTGTCCAGGAAGTGGATCTCTTGTGTGGACTGGACCAGGCTGAGGTTGATGGTGGGATGGAAATTGTTGAAATCATGGTGGAATTCCTCAAGGGCTTCTTTTCCATGGGTCCAGATGATGAAGATGTCATCAATATAGCTCAAGTAGAGTAGGGGCATTAGGGGACAAGAGCTGAGGAAGCGTTGTTCTTAGTCAGCCATAAAAATGTTGGCATACTGTGGGGCCATGCGGGTACCCATAGCAGTGCCGCTGATTTGAAGGTATACATTGTCCCCAAATGTAAAATAGTTATGGGTAAGGACAAAGTCACAAAGTTCAGCCACCAGGTTAGCCGTGACATTATCGGGGATATGGCCCAACTTGATTATCATACACATTGTAAGGAGAGTGATCACTTTAGATAAGCTATTACCAGCAGGAGAGTGGGGTGGGGGGAGAGAAAACATTTTGTAGTGGTAAACACCCATTTTTTCATGGTTTTTGTGTCTAAAAAGGTCTTCTGTACTTTCCACAGTATTCATCCGATGAAGTGAGCTGTAGCTCACGAAAGCTTATGCTCAAATTAATTGGTTAGTCTCTAATGTGCCAAAAGTACTCCTTTTCTTTTTAATCTTACTTTGTTTTCTGACTCTTACCCAGTTTCCGATCCCTGACAGTACAAGGCTCTTGTCTCCCAGTACTTAGTCCCCTTAACATCTTAAAGGCAAAACTTATATCAGACTTTTTTGAAAGTCCAGATAAATTATATCAATCAGCTCTTCTGTAGACACTGTTTAGTTTACATGTTCAAATGAATTCACGTAAATTAGATAGGTCTGACTTTTCTTTACAGAAGTCATGCTGATTGGTCCCTCTCACCCTGTTCAACTAGGTGTTCTATAATGTTCTCTTTAATCATTGTTTCAGCCAGTTTACCTGGTACTTAAATGAGGTTCAGTGAGCTGTAATTCTCAGGATCACCCTTTTGTGCCTTTTTTAATGATTGTTGCAACACTTGCTATTCTCCAATATCAGCAGCTGATTTTAATGGAAAGTCAGCATGTATTTGTTAGCATCTCAGTGGCTTCATTTGGAAATCCCCTTGAATTTTTGGACATCCTGGGGATGGAGCACCCACAGAAAAAAATTAGCAGGTGCTTAGCACCCATTGGCAGCCAGGTCCCCTCTCTCCCCCAGCGCCCCCCATCAGCTGGCAGCCCTGCTTATCAATGCCTCCCCCTCCCTCCCAGTGCCTCCCGCTTGCCTCAATCAGCTGTTTTGTGCAGCCAGGAGGCTCTGGGAGGAAGAGGAGAGGAGTGGGGATGGGGTACACTTGGGCAAGGGGATGGAAAGAGACAGGTCGAGGCGGGGATCTAGGAGAAGGGATGGGTGGAGCGGGGGCGGGAAGAGGCGGGATGTGAATGGGGGTTTGGGGAAAGGGGTCAGGTGGGGGCCTAAGTTCCCTTTAAGCTATGTGACCATGCAGCAGGCTATAAAGGGTCACGCAGCCACAGCAGCCTGGAGAGGAGAGAGGTAGAGGGTGGGTGGGGCTGGAGAGGGGAGCAAGTTGGGGCATGCAGGGCTGCCATGGGCCTCTCCCCCAGCCCCAGAGCTCCGTGCTGCCATCAGAGAGAGGGGGCCCCTTTCCCCGGAGCTCCATGCTGCCAGCAGGGAGAGGGCTCAGGGGAGTCCTCTGGCCCTAGCCCCAGGGCTGCCTGCACCCCAAACTCCTCATCCCCAGTCCCACCCCAGAGATTGTATCCTCAGTTGGAGCCCTCACCCCCCCGCATACCCCAGTGCTCTGCCCCAGCCCTTGAGCCCCCTCCCTCACCCTGAACCCCTCATCCCTGGCCCCACCCCACAGTCCTCACCCCCCTGCACCCCAACCCTCTACCCCAGCCCTGAGTCCCCTCCCACACCCCAAACCTCTCATCCCGGCCCACCCCAGAGCCCGCACCCCCAGCCAGAGCCCTCATCCCGCCACATCCCAACCTTCTGACCCGGCCCTGAGCCCCCTCCCATACTCCGAAACCCTCAGCCCCGCCCCCACCACACATCACCTCCATATTGGTGCACATAATAAAATGCATTCTGCACATGGATATAAAAAATTAGAGGGAACATTGTTGGGGCTGGGCTTGGGGCAGAGAGGGACGTTTGCACACCCCAGACCTGGAGGAAGCTGACACCTATGCCCAAATAAGACAGATGCCCTAGTCAATAATTGTTGACTTGCAGAATAACATACCCATTCATTCTTTGCTCTAAGCATGCTCCGGATAGGTCACTCTTCTTGACCAGATGTAGTAACAGCCCTAACTTCAACCCTTAGGAGAATTTGCTGTTCATCAGGAAAATTTGCTATGAAGCTCAAGGACCTGACAACTCCTTTTGGAAGAGAGAGAACTCTAGGAAGGAAACTTTAAGACTGTATTGTACTGTTAAAGGTGACTTACAGTAGTGTACTACTGATCAGCAAATCAATGATTTGTTGGATGCACTCTGCCTTGCAGGGCACAAGCATAAAGATTTTGGCATTGGAGGGACTGAAGCAGCTAAATGTATATAATTTAGAAAAAAAGACTGCTCCAAGGGGACATAAGCAGAGACTCTAAATGTCTTCAAGATAACAATATGAACAAAGTAAGGGAAATATTCTGTCTGTAAAGATTCATAGATCCCAAGGCCAGAAGGAACCATTGTGATCCTGTAGTCTGACCTTCTGTATAATAACAGGCCATAGAACTTACTCAAAATAATTCCTAGAGCAGATCTTTTAGAAAAACATCCAACCTTGGATTTAAAAATTGTCAGTGATGTAGAATCCACTACAACCCGTGGCAAATTGTTCCAATGGTTAATTACCTCTCTGTCAAAATTTTACACTTTACTTCCAGTCAGATTTTGTCTAGCTTCAGCTTCCAGCCATTGGATCATATTATGCCTTCCCCTGCTAGACTGAAGAGCCCATTATTAAATAGTTGTTCCCCAGGTAGATACTTATAGACTGTAACCGAGTCACACTTTAAGCTTCTCTTTTTTAAGCTAAATAGATTGAAGTCTTTGAGTCTGTTTCTGTAAGGTGTGTTTTCTAATCCTTTAATCGTCCTCATGGCTCTTCTCTGAACCCTTTCCAATTTATCAGCATCAGTGACTTGAAGCTAAAGATGGAAAAGTTTAAGCTAAACATGAGGAAAATATTCATTTTAACTCGAAAAGCAACTGAATCCTGGTGGTGCAGGGGGGAACATGATAGTCAGATATCATCTTATGCAAATTACAGGCTAATAGTTAATAAAGAAGAAGAGGTTTCAGAGTAGCAGCCGTGTTAGTCTGTATCCGCAAAAAGAAAAGGAGTACTTGTGGCGCCTTAGAGACTAACAAATTTATTTGAGCATAAGCTTTTGTGAGCTACAGCTCACTTCATTGGATGCATTCAGTGTGAAGTAAGCTGTAGCTCACGAAAGCTTATGCTTAAATAAATTTGTTAGTCTTTAAGGTGCCACAAGTACTCCTTTTTTAAAGAAGAAAAGCTAACTCCTCACTATTAATTAGATTGACTTATAGAGGTCCGAGACCAGCTGTAGTTTAGCGAGTCCATAGTTGGTGGAAGGAAAAAATATTACCAACATTAATAGCATGGGTAAGGGTTATATTAAGTTGGAGAAC
Organism: Natator depressus; assembly: GCF_965152275.1. Lineage (NCBI taxonomy): Eukaryota > Metazoa > Chordata > Testudines > Cheloniidae > Natator > Natator depressus. Next base: position 79,294,039 of record NC_134242.1, on the reverse strand, counting down.
AAAGGGCTTGGATCTGTTTAAATAACATGTTTATCATTCCAGTAAGTCTTGCCAGCATTAGCATTATTTTGATTGCCATTATATGGCCAGGAAACACTCTGGATCATAGCCAAACTACTAAAAGCATAAACAGGGAAGCCCTTGATTGGTTGTATTCCTGGAAACAAGCAAAGTCAGGTAGAGACCAGGTTTTATTTACTTCTGTAAATAACCCACAGAATGATTTAGTTATTACCATGCAAGAAAATAGCAGTTCATCTTAGTGCTGATTAATGCTATAGTGTTGTACCAATAAATTAAAAACCAGCAGGATCTTATTAAAGGGAAAAAGGCAAAATACCACATTTATTGTGAATACAGAAAGAATCATAGTAAGCAGTTAGTTATAGCTATAACATTCCATTCAATCTCATATTTATTCACACATTCACACACACACACACACACACACACAGAGGTTCTGCAAGGTTGTCATCATAGTTACCAGCCTTAGAGTTGCTCATGCCAAGCCACTGGCCAGGTGGCCTGGACATGAGGAGGGAGCAGGGCCTTGTCAGATGCTCATCTGATGCTCCTGGAAGTTGGTTTGCAGAATCAGACCCCAAAGTTCTCACTTTTTAGAGTCTCTTTTTATAGGAATTTCTTCCTAGGCCAGTCTGTGGGAATTGCTTCATCATGCTGTTGCTGAATCAATCAGCAGATGGCACATTCCTGACGGCTCCGTGCTGCTAGATGTTATCTTGTTCTTTGGTTCTCCCATTCTTGAGGCTGTTGGGTGGATTCCAGTCTGCCCTCCGGGGGTCCTCTGGTTATTTCCACTTGACGCCTTCTTCAGCCGATGGACACTGGATTCTTAGGCTGGCACCTCCCTGATCATTCAGTTATTATCCACACCAAGCATCCATCCACATACATCCTCTATCTCTATTTTAATCACAATTGTTAATACAACAAAAGGGCGAGGAGTCTCTGGGTGCTGTTTCTGTTGTTAGAGTATTGCTTTGAGTCTCTGTGAATTGCTTTGAGAACAGACTCTGTCTTAGAATGTACTAACACAATTAGCAGCTTGCAAGTTTCACACATAGAGGGAGAGAAACAGTACCAAAACCCAAGAGACCTCTTAATTAGTAATACCCTGGAATTTAAACTATGGGGAATCAAACTCATTTGTGATTTTAATACAGAACTTCTTTAATATGATCCAACATAGTATGGGATAGTACGGTATCTTCCCTACCAAAAAAACCCTGTATTTAAAGTGTTAAGTTTGCAAAGTCAAGAACTCACAAGTTAGAAAATGCCAGAATTAACATTCCCATGAAACTTTAATTCAGCCCTATTGTGCATATGTACAATAGAACACAGGTCTATCAGTTCAAACCAACAGAAGAGCCTCTTTCACCCATGATTGGCCCTAATTAGGGTCAGAAGAAACTGTTATGGCTAAAACAAGAATTAGCATAAAAGAAAACTTTACCGGAACTAAAACATTTTTGAAGTTCCGACAAAAAAAAACAACAACAACAAAAACAACTGGTGTGTTTTGTTTTGGTTTGTTGGTGGGGGTTTTGAGCTGTTTTGTTTTGTTTGTTTTGTGAATCTGTCAGACTGAATGTGAAAGTAGATTGCTTCTTATGCTTCATGGTTTTAGTCAGTTTTGCACTTTGGGTTTCTTGCACTAATACAATCTTTAGGCTTTGTCTACACTGGCACTTCATTAGCAAAACTTTTGTCATTCAGGATTGTTAAAAAAAACACACCCCTGAACAACAAAAGTTTCATTGACGAAAAGCGCCGGTATGAACAGTGCTTTGTTGGCTAGAGTGGTCTAGTCTCATGCGGGATGGAAGTTTTTTGTTGGCAGGAGCGCTTTCTCCTGCCTGACAAATAGCAGCTACACTGCACACCTTTTAGCGGCATAGCTGTGGCAACACAAGGTAGTGTAGACAAAGCCTTAGTTCTAGAACGCTGCAGGAGAATGTTTACACTTAAAAAAAGGAAAAGACAAACATTTCCATCCATACCAGATTCAGCAGTTTGCATGTGTATACTAAAACTAATTTTTTGAGAGCATCCCTTTTAACTGTTCTTGGCTAAAACAATATTACTATAAGAGCAAAGTATGCCAGAAGAGCTCAGGGCTTTGTCTTCATAGTGGAAGAATATGGGATACTGATGGAGCTAAAAGGATTTGTTCAAGGGGTGTAAAATCTTCTGGTAGTTTAAAGTATCTACAACTCACTTGGTGCAGTTGCTCAGCAGAACTAAAAATGAATTGTTCTTTAATATTTTATTTACGGGCCTATTCATCACTATAATTCTGCCATTGTCAAGGTATACAGCTAGGAAGGGACTCAGTCTATCATGATTTCCTATTGCTATTTTCTAAAGCTGCTTTGCGCTGAGGAAATCCTATATCTTATAATATACTAGAGTAAAAAGGACCCAGTACATCAAAACAATGAAATAGCCCCTTTTGTTTTTTCACTTAAATTTGAGGTAAATATTTTTGGAGTAAATCCAGCTCTGCTGTCCTGAAGTTGGAAGCATGAAGGTGCAGCTGATGCATCAGGACACGCTTAGCATTTAGGTGTTGTCCTGATGGTAATGCTTAATGCACCTAATATATACAAGCCTTTTCTTCAATGTACATCACAATCACTAGTTAAAAAAACTTTTTGAAAGTGGAACAAGCCTATATCCTGTTTCAGTAAAAGCAGCATTTGTGGGCACAGAAGGAGGGGAAGAGATAAATATTTAAATGTTTAAATATAAATGTTTAAAATCCCAAAGCAACAGTTTTGAGCTTATGCATGAAAAAGGAAGTGAAATTGACTATAAACAGGAAGTAAAACTGACAAGGCTAGTTTTGTTCGCTAAACCAGGGTGGATTTATTTAAACCAAAACTATTTGAAATAAATATTTTAATTGTGATTTAATTAAGCAAGTGGGAAACCTTGGTGTAAATCATAAACTTTAATCATGTTTTGCATTTGTACTTCAGTTATTTTCTTAAAGAAAGGTTGAGTCTCATTAATTAATCACCATTTAAACATGTTATTTGCAACTAAATATAGCCTTTACACTAAATTTGGTGCTGCTTTCTGCTAGCCAGAAGGATACACACTGGCTATACATATTTACTTAAGCGATTTTATAGCTTAACTTACATTTATTCAGAATCTTAATTTTTACATTCTTTATTATGTTAGAAAATGGTAAGTGATGTATTTCTTATTTACTCAATTTATTAATTTTTTACTTGTGATGTGTCAAGCTCTATTTGGATGGAAACTAAAAGTCAATTAAAATGCACAAAACAGCATTTAATTTTTTATTAAATAAAACTGCCTTAAAAGTGCTGATACATAAACTTATCAAAACACATTTTGCATTTAAAACTGGTTTAATAAGCAAAGGAAATATTTGTAGTTAGTGAACTGAAATGATTGTTTCTGGTCACCATGTGCTTCAGGGTTTTAGAATTAGTAGATCTCACCCTCTCACCTAGTTTTTATTCACAGATTGGAAGAGGAAAACAAGCTTTCCTGCTTTTCTGTTTCCAGTTAGTTTCTTAACTTTAAATGAACTAATCACTGAACTGAACTAGTTGACTAAACTGAATTGAAGAAAATATATATATTGCCCCTTCAGAAGAGGTGACTGCTCTCAAAGCTAGTTTAGCATTTCAGCAAACTTTGGTTCCAGATGCTTAGCCATTAACTTCCACTAGTTCAGTGGTTTAACTTTCTTTAAAAATTGGCAGAAAAAAATATACTGCTTAATATGATTTTTTTTATTTAGTTTCAATGATTTTAACATATTATAATTTTGGGCCTTAACATAGGTTATCAATTTCAAATTTAATTTTAAAGAGGCCAATTTTTTAAAAATAAACCTGTTTAAATAAAATCTGATTTAAATTTAAAAATCAGATTTTTTTTTATTATAGATTTTTATCCATCCTGCTCTGAACTGAGTGACATGTAAAAATGTGAATTAATATCAGTGATAGGGAGGGAAATCAAATTATCACATTTTCCACCTCAGTCAAAGGTTTTGCTGGTACAAGAAATAAGGAGTTATTAAATATGTCTGTCTGTTTCCCTTTCAGGTTTTATGTGACTGGTTAGGTAATTCCAGATTTGTCTTACTTTACAATAACAAAGGCACAGAAGGAGCAGGTAATATATCTCAGCATATTCCAGGCCCATCCCTTTATTAAAGCTATCAAGGATACTTGGCGATCTTTCCTTTTCAAAGATCCCAGAAGACTAGCTATTCCTTCTGGAGACCTTGACTAGGCATTGCGTGCCAAGCAGAATAAGCAGCAAGGAACAGTGTGTGGTTTTGTCATTTTGCTACTCTTTATTTGTCCTCTTTGTTGATAGTGCAGTTCCATTTAACATCTGACTCAGCCTTGCACTCTTCCTCTGGAACACTGCTAGCAGGTAGTCAGGTCCTAGTATGAGCTTAGATTTTTTTCCCTCCCCACCCCTGCATAGTTATTAATTTAATGGATACATTTGTACAGGGTTGAAGCTGTTCTGAATACAGTGATGATTTCTCTCAAGGAGTCTTTGTGCCCATACAAGGAGTGAAGGGAAAGAACACTGCACTGTAGCCTTGCACAATATTTCATAATATCTTACTGTTCTCTTCTGTCCTGCAAAGATCTCTGATTTGTCAAAGGATCATTAATATTTTTCCTCTTGTTTATAATTTCATAGAATCATAGAATATCAGGGTTGGAAGGGACCTCAGGCGGTCATCTAGTCCAACCCTCTGCTCAAAGCAGGACCAATCCCCAACTAAATCATCCCAGCCAGGGCTTTGTCAAGCCTGACCGTAAAAAACTCTAAGGAAGAAGATTCCACCACCACCCTAGGTAACCCATTCCAGTGCTTCACCACCCTCCTAGTGAAAAGGTTTTTCCTAATATCCAACCTTAACCTCCTCCACTGCAACTTGAGACCATTACTCCTCGTTCTGTCATCTGGTACCAGTGAGAATAGTCTAGAGCCATCCTCTTTGGAACCCCCTTTCAGGTAGTTGAAAGCAGCTATCAAATCCCCCCTCATTCTTCTCTTCTGCAGACTAAATAATCCCAGTTCCCTCAGCCTCTCCTCATAAGTCATGTGCTCCAGCCCCTGAATCATTTTTGTTGCCCTCCTCTGGACTCTTTCCAATTTTTCCACATCCTTTTTGTAGTGTGGGGCCCAAAACTGGACACAGTACTCCAGATGAGGCCTCACCAATGTCGAATAGAGGGGAATGATCACATCCCTCAATCTGCTGGCAATGCTCCTACGTATACAGCCCAAAATGCCATTAGCCTTCTTGGCAACAAGGGTACATTGTTGACTCATATCCAGCTTCTTGTCCACTATAACCCCAAGGTCCTTTTCTGCAGAACTGCTACTTAGCCGCTCGGTCCCTATTCTTTAGTAGTGCATGGGATTCTTCCGTCCTAAGTGTGGGACTCTGCACTTGTCCTTGTTGAACCTCATCAGATTTCTTTTGGCCCAATCCTCTAATTTGTCTAGGTCCCTCTGTATCCTATCCCGTCCCTCCAGCATATCTACCACTCCTCCCAGTTTAGCGCCATCTGCAAACTTGATGAGGCTGCAATCCATGCCATCCTCCAGATCGTTAATGAAGACATTGAACAAAACCGGCCCCAGGGCTGACCCTTGGGGTACTCCGCTTGATACCGGCTGCCAACTAGACATGGAGCCATTGATCACTACCTGTTGAGCGCGATGATCTAGCCAGCTTTCTATCCACCTTATAGTCTGTTCATCGAGCCCATACTTCTTTAACTTGCTGGCAAGAATACTGTTGGAGACCGTGTCAACAGCTTTGCTAAAGTCCAGGAATAACACGTCCACTGCTTTTTCCTCATCCACAGAGCCAGTTATCTTGTCATAGAAGGCAATTAGGTTATTCAGGCATGACTTGCCCTTGGTGAATCCATGCTGACTGTTCCTGATCACTTTCCTCTCCTCTAAGTGCTTCAGAATGGATTCCTGGAGGACCTGCTCCATGATTTTTCCAGGGACTGAGGTGAGGCTGACTGGCCTGTAGTTCCCTGGATCCTCCTTCTTCCCTTTTTTAAAGATGGGCACTACATTAGCCTTTTTCCAGTCATCCGGGACCTCCCCCGATCGCCATGAGTTTTCAAAGATAATGGCCAATGGCTCTGCAATCCCATCTGCCAACTCCTTTAGCACCCTCGGATGCAGCACATCCGGCCCCATGGACTTTTTCTCATCCAGCTTTTCTAAATAGTCCGAACCACTTCTTTCTCCACAGAGGGCTGGTCACCTGCTCCCCATGCTGTGCTGCCCAGTGCAGCAGTCTGGGAGCTGAACTTGTTCATGAAGACAGAGGCAAAAAAAGCATTTCATAAGTTTGAACATGAAAATTGTTTACAACTTTCCCCTTGGTTGCTTGTGGGCAGATGATGGTTTGTTAGTATAGGGTTACTTACTAGGGTTAAAGGCACTGAGACCTTTTTTATTTTTCAAAGGGAGATAAAACAGTTTGCCTCTCAAATAGGCACATAATGAAGTTTTATGTGGCGGTTGTGGACAAAGATCCTGTTTTTAATGCAAATAAGAAAGAAGGGAAATAAAAGGAGCATGTACTGCAAAACCATGCTTGCTTCTAATGAGATGGCTTTAGATAGGCCTCCTGGAAGGCTATCTGAGCCATAGACATAAGCTACAGGACACTAAACAACAAGAAAAATTAGGGGAGAAGTGTTGGCTTGAGCAGAGCATCCTCCCCAGCAGGCTTACCTGGGAATTTGTTTGCCTTTAAATTTCAAACAGTTCTCTGGACAATTTAATTTAAAGCTCCATTACACTTTCAGAATTCGCAAAAAGAACAGGAGTACTTGTGGCACCTTAGAGACTAACCAATTTATTTGAGCATAAGCTTTCGTGAGCTACAGCTCACTTCATCGGATGCAGCACCCTTTTCTTTTTGTGAATACAGACTAACACTAATACAGCTGCAGCGGCACAGGAGCTAGCAAACAGAGCTGTAAACAGGGGAGTTTGAGTGGGAGTTAGTTTGTCTTGTGGTGCTTGTTTGGGGTTTGTTTTTGCTGTGGGTGGTGGTGTTTTGGGTGTGGTTTGTTTTTCCCAGATTATAAGGATTTAAGAGGGAAGGCTATGACAGATACAGAGGCAGCAGTGGACTTCCCATGTAGTGGAAGACACAATGAAGATGACTGGATGTGGAAGCTGCGGCATGTACATGATCCTGGAGGGGGTACCTGGTAAGAGTTTTGTCTGCATGAAATGCCGTCTGATAGAGCTGATGGAGGAAAAGATCTGAGGTTTGGAGATGCAGGTGGAAAGTCTGGTTGAGTTTAGGAAGGGGTTTGAGCAGATTATGGAGCAAAGACATGAGGTATCTGAAGGGAAAAGCTCAGACTTGCAGATGGAAGCAGGACTGGGGAATTCTGAGGGGAGACTGGTTGAGGAAAGTGGTCAGTGGAAGCATGTGACTAAAAGAACCAGGCAGAGGAAACGACGGGCTAGTGAAGGAGAAATAGAGCTCAAGAATAGGTTTGCAGAGTTGGAAAATGAAGAAGGGGCTCAGCAGGTAATCACTGAAGATGGAAGGGCAAGGAAGAAGAGAAGAGTGGCTAGTCCTATAGGAAAAGGGGAAGTGTTAATGGAGGCTACACCAAATATGAGCCCCAGGAGGATACAGGATGGGTTGAAGAGGATTACAAGGGAGAATAGGAATGGAAAGAACTTGCAGCCAGAGGGAACAGGGGATAGACTGGAGAATAGCACCATCACCAGGAAAAGTCAGGTCTATGTGATCGGGGACTCTTTACTGAGAAGAATAGACAGGCCTGTAACCAGAGCTGATCCAGAGAATAGGAGGGTGTGCTGTCTTCCAGGTGCTCAGATACGGGATGTAGACGTGAGGTTGAAAAGGATTCTAAAGGGAGCAGGAAAGGATCCCCTAATTATCCTTCATGTAGGAACAAATGATACGGCTAGATTCTCGCTGGAAAGTATTAAGGGAGACTATGCTAGGCTGGGGAAGATGCTTAAGGAAATCAAGGCTCAGGTGATCTTTAGTGGGATTCTGCCTGTTCCTAGAGAAGGGCAACAAAGTTGTGACAAGATTATGACTATCAACAGATGGCTTAGACAGTGGTGCTATAAGGAGGGCTTTGGGATGTATGGCTACTGGGAGGCATTCATGGACAGAGGACAGTTCTCTCGGGATGGACTTCATCTGAGTAGGGAAGGAAATAGACTTCTAGGATGGAGGCTGGCACAACTGATTAAGAGAGCTTTAAACTAAGAATTTGGGGGAGATGGTTGGGAGATGTCCAGGTAATCTCCACGCCGGATTTTAGCATTGAGAGGAAAGAAAACGAAGTAAGAGAGGATACAGCCGTGAGTAGGAGGAAGGGCAGTGTAGATACCAGTCTAATAGGTTATACTGGTTGTAGAATGACCGTGCCTAATAGGGTACAGAATGTGAGTGAGGTCAAACAGCAAAAATTAAGATGTTTGTACACTAATGCGAGGAGCCTAGGTAACAAAATGGAGGAACTAGAGCTACTGGTGCAGGAAGTGAAACCAGATATTATAGGGATAACAGAAACTTGGTGGAATAGTAGTCATGACTGGGCTACAGGTATTGAAGGCTATGTGCTGTTTAGGAAAGACCGAAATAAAGGTAAAGGTGGTGGAGTAGCATTGTATATCAATGATGAGGTAGAATGTAAAGAAATAAGAAGCGATGGAATGGATAAGACAGAGTCAGTCTGGGCAAAAATTACAATGGGGAAGAAAACTATTAGAGCCTCCCCTGGGATAGTGCTTGGGGTGTGCTATAGACCTCCAGGATCTAATTTGGATACGGATAGAGCCCTTTTTAATGTTTTTAATAAAGTAAATACTAATGGAAACTGTGTGATCATGGGAGACTTTAACTTCCCAGATATAGACTGGAGGATGAGTGCTAGTAATAATAATAGGGCTCAGATTTTCCTAGATGAGATAGCTGATGGATTCCTTCATCAAGTAGTTGCTGAACCGACTAGAGGGGATGCCATTTTAGATTTGGTTTTGGTGTATAGTGAGGACCTCATAGAAGAAATGGTTGTAGGGGATAATCTTGGCTCAAGTGATCATGAGCTAATTCAGTTCAAACTGAATGGATTAACAAAAATTAATCTGCAACTAGGGTTTTTGATGTCAAAAGGGCTGACTTTCAAAAATTAAGGAAATTAGTTAGGGAAGTGGATTGGACTGAAGAATTTATGGATCTAAAGGTAGAGGAGGCCTGGGATTATTTTAAATCAAAGCTGCAGAAGCTATTGGAAGCCTGCATCCCAAGAAAGGGGAAAAAATTCAAAGGCAGGAGTTGTAGTCCAAGCTGGATGAGCAGCTTAATCAGAGAGGTGATTAAGAAAAAGCAGAAAGCATACAGGGAGTGGAAGAAGGGAGGGAAAGGAAGGAAAGCAAGGAAAGCTACCTTATTGAGGTCAGAACATGTAGGGATAAAGTGAGACAGGCTAAAAGTCAAGTAGAGTTGGACCTTGCAAAGGGAATTAAAATCAATAGTAAAAGGTTCTATAGCCATATAAATAAGAAGAAAACAAAGAAAGAAGAAGTGGGACCGCTAAACACTGAGGATGGAGTGGAGGTCAAGGATAATCTAGGCATGGCCCAATATCTAAACGAATACTTTGCCTCAGTCTTTAAGACTAAAGAGGATCTTAGGGATAATGGTAGCATGACAAATGGGAATGAGGATATGGAGGTAGACATTACCATATTTGAGGTAGAAGAGAAACTCAAACAACTGAATGGGACTAAATCGGGGGGCCCAGATAATCTTCATCCAAGAATATTAAAGGAATTGGCACATGAAATTGCAAGCCCATTAGCAAGAATTTTTAATGAATCTGTAAACTCAGGGGTTGTACCATATGATTGGAGAATTGCTAACATAGTTTCTATTTTTAAGAAAAGGAAAAAAGGTGATCCAGGTAGCTATAGGCCTGTTAGTTTGACATCTGTATTATGCAAGGTCTTGGATAAATTTTGAAGGAGAAGGTAGTTAAGGACATTGAAGTCAATGGTAAATGGGACAAAATACAACATGGTTTTACAAAAGGTAGATCGTGCCAAACCAACCTGATCTCCTTCTTTGAGAAAATAACAGATTTTTTAGACAAAGGAAACGCAGTGGATCTAATTTACCTAGATTTCAGTAAGGCATTTGATACCGTGCCACATGGGGAATTATTAGTTAAATTGGATAAGATGGGGATCAATAGGAAAATTGAAAGGTGGATAAGGAATTGGTTAAAGGGGAGACTACAACGGGTCCTACTGAAAGGTGAACTGTCAGACTGGAGGGAGGTTACCAGTGGAGTTCCTCAAGGATCGGTTTTGGGACCAATCTTATTTAATCTTTTTATTACTGACCACGGCACAAAAAGTGGGAGTGTGCTAATAAAGTTTCAGAGTAAACAGCCGTGTTAGTCTGTATTTGCAAAAAGAAAAGGAGTACTTGTGGCACCTTAGAGATAAATTGGTTAGTCTCTAAGGTGCCACAAGTACTCCTTTTCTTTTTGCTAATAAAGTTTGCGGATGATACAAAGCTGGGAGGTATTGCCAAGAGAAGGACAGGGATATCCTATAGGAGGATCTGGATGACCTTGTAAACTGGAGTAATAGGATGAAATTTAATAGTGAGAAGTGTAAGGTCATGCATTTAGGGATTAATAACAAGAATTTTAGTTATAAGCTAGGGACGCATCAATTAGAAGTAATGGAGGAGGAGAAGGACCTTGAAGTATTGGTTGATCATAGGATGACTATGAGCCACCAATGTGTTGTGGCCGTGAAAAAAGCTAATGCGGTCTTGGGATGCATCAGGAGAGGTATTTCCAGTAGGGATAAGGAGATTTTAGTACCATTATACAAGGCACTGGTGAGATCTCACCTGGAATACTGTGTGCAGTTCTGGTCTCCCATGTTTAAGAAGGATGAATTCAAACTGGAACAGGTACAGAGAAGGGCTACTAGGATGAGCCGAGGAATGGAAAACTTGTCTTATGAAAGGAGACTCAAGGAGCTTGGTTTGTTTAGCCTAACTAAAAGAAGGTTGAGGGGAGATATGATTGCTCTCTATAAATATATCAGAGGGATAAATACCAGAGAGGGAGAGGAATTATTTAAGTTCAGTACCAATGTGGACACAAGAACAAATGGATATAAACTGGCCACCAGGAAATTTAGACTAGAAATTAGACGAAGGTTTCTAACCATCAGAGGAGTGAAGTTTTGGAATAGCCTTCCAAGGGAAGCTGTGGGGGCAAAAGATCTATCTGGCTTTAAGATTAAACTCGATAAGTTTATGGAGGAGATGGTATGATGGGATAACATGGTTTTGGTAATTAAATATTCATGGTAAATAGGCCCAATGGCCTGTGATGGGATATTAGATGGGGTGGGATCCGAGTTACCCAGGAAAGAATTTTCTGTAGTATCTGGCTGATGAATCTTGCCCATATGCTCAGGGTTTAGCTGATCGCGATATTTGGGGTCGGGAAGGAATTTTCCTTCAGGGCAGATTGGAAGAGGCCCTGGAGGTTTTTCGCCTTCCTCTATAGCATGGGGCACGGGTCACTTGCTGGAGGATTCTCTGCTCCTTGAAGTCTTTAAACCACGATTTGAGGACTTCAATAGCACAGATATAGGTGAGAGGTTTTTTGCAGGAGTGGTGGGTGAAATTCTGTGGCCTGCGTTGTGCAGGAGGTCAGACTAGATGATCATAATGGTCCCTTCTGACCTAAATATCTATGAATCTATGAATCTATGAAACACGGCTGCTACTCTGAAAATTTTCAGAATTGTCATTTGTGTCTCATTCAGTAATGATTTTCTTTTCCTTATGATCCAATTTGAGGTTTTCTTTCCTAGGAAACAAAGTTGACAGATGATATCAATTATTATATTTTGCATATGTTAAGCTGGTGAATTTCCATCTTAAGACTGTTTGAAATTTGCTATATTAGAAATCCAACCATTAGGTGGCAATTAGAAGGGAGTGAGTTATGGCACAATCACTGACATGAATGAAAGTGCTGATAAATCCTATCGATTTGAAACAGGGATCCAAGAATTCAGTTCTCACTGGGGCAAATGTTAACTCTGTGACCTCTTTGTAGTTAAGGACAATGCAGCAGAACCAAAGTAGTTACATTGCTCCAAAAGTCAGGATTCAAGGAGTCCTTGCAGTAAGTGTGAACTCACCACTCCCTCAGAAAGGATTCCTTCACCCTAGTTCATAAACAAGCTTTAGGGGTGGGGGAAGACTGGCACATCCATGACTACACAGTCTAGGGGGCAGGGCTCAAATACGACTAGGGTCACTTCACAGAGCCACTGCACACAGTTTGTTAAAGGAGACGGTGGTACACCCATATAACAGTGGTGGGAAGGGGAGGCCCAGGCCTGAGAATGCTGTAGTCCGACAGCCCCATTGAAGGGGTGTAAATAGGACTCTTAAAAGATGGGGGAAATGCTCCATTTCTTCCCCTGCCCATGGTTGAACTTATGTGGGGGGGGGGGATGCCTTCCTCACAGGCCCCAGTATCACTTTCCTCTACTCAGGCGGTATGGATAAACAAATATTTAGCCAATGGTGACTACAAAGATGATCAGAAGCTATCAAATCTTCTGATAGTAGTAATGGTAAGTCTGCTAGCTTGCAAAAAGTCTCTCTGGATCATTCAAATGAATTGGGAGACATCAGTCCTTTATCCAAATCTACCCTTTGTTAGAAAATCATAGTCCTGAGATGAGGAGCAGGATTGAAGAGAAGTGATATCACAGTCTCCTTTTATACTTTCAGCCCAAGTGCATGGAAAGTTACTGGCAAAAGATGGAGTCTTAGATCACATGTTCTTAACATGCCTTGCTGAATCATGTGGCCGCCCTTGCCTCAGTGTTCTTTGAACTGGCTCCAGGAGGGACTCACTGGGCAAGCTGATTGTCCTTAATGGGCCATCAAGCAGGCTGGCTAGCCTTGATGCAAATCTGTCTTGGGGCGTCACCCAAGAAAACAACATGTTGAAGATGTAAACACTGGCTGGCAGTGGTGAGGATGAGCTTGGGCAGTCTGAGTTCTGGCCAACTAGCAGAAAGAGGGAGGGCTGCCAAGGGGAAGATTAGGAAAGAGGATTTGCTTCTCTGTTGTTTTTCTGTGAGCAAAGGGTTGCAGGGACCGTTGCAAACTCTGATGTAATGGCACATGGGGAGCCTCTTAAGTAACCACTGGGAAACCCAAGCAATCCAAACTCCTCCACACTTTAATGCAGGTTTGAGTTTGAATTTTTGATCAGCAGCTCAGATTTAAGGTTGTCAGCTCTGAGGATTGGAATGAAAAAAATGGGACATCCCTGCGCTCATAAAACTGGACAGCGGGCAGTATGCACTGAGTACCCTTACATATTTTCTGTGCAGCTACCTCAAAAAATTACCAGCAGGAGAGTGAGTTTGTATGTGTGTCTGTGTGTGTGGGGGGGGGGAAGGGTGAGAAAACCTGGATTTGTGCTGGAAATGGCCCTCCTTGATGATCACTTTAGATAAGCTGTTACCAGCAGGAGAGTGGGGTGGGAGGAAGTTTTGTTTCATGGTCTCTGTGTGTATATAATGTCTTCTGCAGTTTCCACGATATGCTATGCATCCGATGAAGTGAACTGTAGCTCACGAAAGCTCATGCTCAAATAAACTGGTTAGTCTCTAAGGTGCCACAAGTACTCCTTTTCTTTTTTCTTTTCTCAAAAAAGGGATGATCCTCCCAAAGTTAAGCAAAGATTGCTAGCCTGCTGCACCTCACCCTGATCCTTGCTCGAGCACCCCTTCTCTCTGTCTCCTAACAGCAACAGCAAGTAAGCTCTCCTGGCCTGAAGTATGATTTCAGTATCAGGCCTGTAATGTTGTATATTGAGGAAGTCTTTCTTTTTAGCTGTTGGTGCTTTTAAAAAACCCAACACCCTCACAGTTGATTGTAAAATACTGCGGCCCCGCCCCCAAGATGCTAACACAGCAGTATTTCTGGCAATAGGATAGGCCAATGTTTCAGAGCACTTGTCTTTAATTCACATTATGCTGAGAGCCACCTGCAGACTTTCATGAGTCCTTTGCTTCTGAGAGGTTGAGTGGTGGTGGAATGGGAGTTGCATCTCTCTTCATTCACAAGTTAGAAGACATTGCTTTCCCTTCACTCATGTACTAGAAAGGGGATTGTGCGCAGACGGCTGGCCAGACCTGAGACTGTTAGCTTCAATTCTTAATTCTCTCTTCAGCTCATGGACAGTCGAGGCAGCAGGCATATGACGTTGCTAAACTGCCTGAGACCACAACTGACGTTAGTGGCTGGTAATAAATCCTTGTGTCAGGGCCTTTATCAAACTGATTTTGACAGGGTTCTTCTTTAAAAACAGTAATAAATGAAAGTAGCTGTCTCTTCCTGCCCCAGTTCCACCACCCTTCCATCAGTGAACCCTTTGTGGCCACCCACAGGGCTCTTTGCTCTTAGCCTGGATTCACATTTCAAAGTAATTAGATTGTCATCCCTATCTCAGTCTTAATTACATAACAAGCCAAGCATGGGCAGATAGAAGATTTAACACTGCCGGGCTGCCAGCTCTGGAGAGGAGATCCAGGTAATTTGTCTTAACTAGACAATGTATTAGCTTTTTATTCTTTAAATGGAGGATCGCAAATCTTTTGACTATTATCAAATGAAAAACCACTTTTGTGAATGAAGAACTGTAGATGTTGGGAAGAAGGATGGTCCACGGGTGTTGTGAGGATAAACATATATTAAAAAGATGGTGAAGTGCTTTGAGATCTACTGATGCAAAGCACTGTATAAAAATAGGCATTGTTATTATTTATTATGTTCCCCAGGACCTGTTTAGAAATACACCCACACAGAGTCTACTCTTAGTAAGCCAACTGCTGCCAAAATGGTACCAGCGGTGGAATCAGGCTAAGGTGGGCCCTTAAGGAGAAGCCCCTGATGATTGTGTAGTGGGAGGTCACACTAAGAAGTAAATTAGTCTATTTGATCTCTCCCTAGTGGATGCTTGGCAAAACCCTGCAGAATCTGGCCCTTCTCAACAACTTGCCGTTGAGTCCCAGGATTGAAACAGCAGGAAGGGCTGAGGGTCTGGGGTGAAATGTGTCAACAATGCTGAGTGGGGAGGACCAGGGCTGGATAGCAGGCAGGACTGCGGGTCCTGGGGTGAGGTGTGTTAGCAGTGCTAAGTGGGAGGGCCCAGGGCTGGAATAGCAGGCAGGGCTGCGGTTCCTGGGGTGAGGTGTTGGCAATGCTGAGTGGTGGGGCCCAGGGCTGGAATAGCACACCCGGGGTGAAGGGTGTCAGCAGTGCTGAGTGGGGAAGTCCAGGGCTGGAATAGTAGGCAGGGCTGTGGGTCCCGGGGTGAGGTGTGTCGGCAGTGCTGAGTGGGGAGGCCCAGGGCTGGAATAGGAGACAGGACAAAAGGTCCTGTTGTTCATATTGCAGTAGTGCCCCAGGTGTTCTGCACAAACACACCACGGATCAGATACCAGCTTCAGCTTGTGTTCTCATAATGACCCACTCCTGATTTTCAAACAGCAGGCCTGACTGTGCAGATTTCTGCTGGATGAGGGAGAGGAAAGAGAATGTTGTTAGAAAACCTAGGCAATGTTCAAAACCCAGATCTGAATTTTGCAAATGATTCCTGCCTTTATAGCAAGCCTGGGATCTGAAAACCCATGCATTCAGAATGAAGAACCAAACTTATCTTGTGTGACACCTCTGTAGGGGGAGAAATCCTAGCTCTGTATCTTTCCTGTCTCTTTCAGCCGTGTGACACTAGAAACTTGTTTACAGCCAAACAAAACCTATAGAGGAAGTATATGGACTTAGCTTAATAATGCAAGGCAAGAAGCATGACCTAAGTAACAGCCTTATGGTCTGATCTCCACCCAGCAGCTTCCTCTGTACCTCACACTGCTGCACAGCAGAAAATGAGGGATAAAAGGTATTAATAGGAACACAGGCTGTGAGGTCAGCGTGCTGTTTGGGGGAGGATGCTGGTGCATGGTGCATCTTCACTAATAGATCAGGATCATTATCACTCCAGAGAAGAAAGAAAAAAGCCAAAGTAAAGGCATCTAGTGTGAGTTATGTCTCTGAGCCTGCTGGAACCCTCCATCTTCCTGAAGTACTTGCCTCCACTAAGCCTCACAACTCGCCAGCAGCCATTAATCCAGCACATGCCTGCCAGGAAGCTGATACTGGGCAGAGTCAAATATTTCTTGTCTCTGACAGGCTGAATTTTTTTAATATATATTTGCTGTAAGGAGTCAGAGTCCAGAAGTAATGAGAGTTGTTCAGCAGAGTCCATTGGCATGTGTGTCAATAGGAGAAAAAAAATATTCCAGGCCAGCTTGCTCTTCATAGCAAGTTAGAATATGCTCCAGTGCTGGCAGCCAACAGGATAAATAAAGGAAGGATTTACAGCTGCTGGATAATAGGGCTAGATTACAGCAATGTATGCCTCTATAATAACCTGTTCATACACAGTAGCTCCTTCAGTGTAGTAGTTTCCCTTCTTCATGATACTAGGAGTGAAATAGAAGTCAGTGGCAAAACTACTATTGAATTCAGTGGGGCCTAAATTTCACTCTAGATGCCTTAAAGCCAACTCCCGAAAACATTTACTCATGCACTAGACCCATTCTGGTTTTCTTTGTGTGGGGGTTTCTTAGATTGCAGTTTTATTGGGCAAGGACAATGCCATCATAGTATTAGTTGGAATGTGTACAACCCATGGCAATAGGTGTGTTTTTAACACAGCTCTGCTCATCCATGTAGAATGGTTTATACTAATTGTTTCCAAATGAACACACCCAACAGCTGGGCAGGGTCTGAAGCTCTGGCTCTCAAGGTGCTCTGCTCTGCATGTGGCGTGTTTTGAAGAATGAGGATGGGTGGCTGGATGAATGAATGAAATATCATCCCAGAAATGTTGATTTGCAAAACCTGATGGCCAGTGTTCTTGAGGAGCTGGGAAAGAACTGGATGTGCTGGATGTTTACCAAAATACACCATCTGGATAATGCCGAGGAGTGAATCACACACACGGATTTCTTTACCCTTTTCCTCCCATTGGAAAACTACCCTAGGCAGCATAACACCAAAGGCTCCTTGGAGTTTTGGCATAGCCAACCTCAGTTGCAGTTTAAAGCTTTCTGGATCCCATTAGCTGCTTCCAAGTATGACTCTAAAACAATTGCCAACTAACCTTTGTGTAAGACGAGATTATGTTGGACTCAATAAATAAGCAAAATGAAATGAAAATCCCAAAATAGGTGGTTCCAGAGGAACTTCTGTGGAAGCATAAAACAAGCCAGTGAAGATCTGCATTTTGGTCCTTAAACTGTTTAGAAGTGAGATGAGGCTGGAATCCCGTATGATGTCGCATGACAGCCTGACTTGGTTTTAATCATGAGACCAAATTCAGCTTTCTTACACCAATGTGACCTACAATTCAGGATGTGATTAAAATAAATAAATAAAAACTACAGATACCAAATGACTACAGGGACAAGGAAAGAGAGACAGATTTTTTACTTTAGGTCAAGTCCTGTCCATGACTATTGAGTGAAAGCCATTACCATCTCCTGGCAGTTTGGCCAGTGTGAACTGAGTTTGTGTATCCTGTCACTAGTGACAGAACTACATAAGAAAATCCACCACCAAAACTGGCAACCTTAGCAAAGAGGCCAATGACTGAGCACGATGTGGACTGAACTCCTCTCTCATCCCTAACAGTTAGAGAGGGCAGTGTGGGAGGGCTTACTCTGCTGCTGTCCATGCTAACGATGTTCTATGACAATGTCAAAGACCTTAGTCCCCAGAGATGTCTGGCAGACACCTTTCACCAGCATTTAAATGTGCTTCCAAAAACAAAGTCAAAGATTAGTAAAAACACTGTGGCAATCCCACATTCTTTCATTTTCCCTAAATCCCAAACTCGGTAGACACTGAATTTATTTTATCTGAAACTCCAGTTGTCCAAACATTTTTGATCTTCCCTCAGACATTCAGATGATGGGCCTAACTTTTCATCACCCTGCACTTTGTGTAGTCATTTACACCAATGAAAACAGTACCAATCCTGATTTTACAAGAGCAGCAGGGTAGCAGCGAATTGGGCCCAGTGAGTTTACCTGTAAATAATATCTGGCAACTCAGGTTGCTGGAATTATTGGCTGCTAAGAATCATGAGCTCTCCTGCATCGACCTGCATCTACTGCAGCTTTTCTTTTAATTTCATAGTTCTGGAATATAATAAGAACCTGTCACGCAAGTAGTTTAATATTAGACACACTAAACGTTTTACATCAACATATACAGGTATTATGGTGGTAGGTAGTGAATAAAAACCAGAGTAGGTAAGTATGTGCTATGAATAAGCATATAGTACCTTTCAACTGTGATTCTTAAAGCACAGTACAAACATTAACTAATTGTCACTTCTAGTCTCCCACGCAGTGTGTGTGTTTATTATCCGCCTTTTACAAATGAGGAAATCAAAGCTGCATCTATGGCAGAGCCAGGAAGAGAACATGAGTATCCTTACT
Source organism: Natator depressus (assembly GCF_965152275.1). Lineage (NCBI taxonomy): Eukaryota > Metazoa > Chordata > Testudines > Cheloniidae > Natator > Natator depressus. The sequence continues at coordinate 79,275,334 of NC_134242.1, read as the reverse complement.
GCGAGAGAGTGACTCTCCAGTGCTACTAGGTACCCAAGCTATATCCTCTGGCATGCCCCAGGGTGGAGTATGTCTAATGAAATGCACCTCCAGTGATAAGCGTACTAGAACTGTTTGTAAGATGTCGATGAAACTTTTTATGGAAATTGACAAAATCAAACTGATTTTTTTCCAAAAATTTCTTTTTTTGTTTTTCAGCCAGCTCTATTGGCTATCGCCTATTTCCTGATATGCTGTGCTTCAACTGGACTTCCATACACTTCAACAAGTCATGCAGAGGACTAGAGATTGGGATGAAATTCATCCCTCATGTTATAAAATTGAAATGATAGCGAATTTGTCCCATGGTCGAACTGCAGGTCATGTAAAGTGCTCCTTCTGCTCAATACAGTTAGTCAGAGTACATTCTTGATAAACCCTGGTAAGAATGGGCATTTTGCCTTCTAAAAGCAGCTCCTAAATTCCCTAGATCCCTCTGCAGGCTTGATCCCTCACATACCTTTCATTGGAGGAATCATTCATGTTCATGTTACTAGCTATTAATAAAAATAATTTTGTTGTCCTATTATTTTACATTATATTTTTCCATCCAAGAAAAAAAAAAGATGGAAAGAAAAAAAGGATTCCTTTTTTATAGAGACCCCCTGTATTTCTCTGCATTTATGTCTGACTTGTCCTACAGAACGTTAATTTATACAGGAATAAAGTACTAACAACAGGTCTTACTCACAAGCAAGTCCTCTTGTGAAGTCATCAGCAGTAGAACAGATGTTAATAACCAAGATGCTGTTTCAGCCTACTGAGCATCATTGGTGTACAACTACTGATCTTGGAGCACCTTTGTCTAAATATTACTAAGAAGAAATTACAAATGAAGACACTTTGTGCAGCTGAGCTAGAACAAATGTCATCCATTGATGGCAATAATGCAACATCTAGAGCTCAAAGTGACTCAGGAGGCAGGATTTTGGAGTCTTGCAACCCTGCCCAGGTGGGATAGGCTACCTACTGTTATTACTTATACTGCACTGTAGTTGGCTCTGGTGCATTACAGGCAAAAATAAAACACAGGGTCCCTGCCTTGAGGCACTTACTATCTAAGCCTTCTAAGTGACTGACAGCGGATGTGGGTGGGTTTGGGCAGGAAAATGGTAAACCAAAGGAGAGTGATAGTAACACTAATTTTGAGTTATTTAGACTGTATGTATAGGCAGGGAGTGGGTCTTGTAAATTGCTATATAAATGAAAGATGCTGCATAAATGTTTTATAATAACAATAATTAATGCAGCCCTTTGGGTTGTGGGAAGGACAGAGGGTGAGAAGAAAAAGCTAGGAGTGTTACACATTTTAAGTTGCTTTTTTTTTTTTTTACACTAGGGAAATTTTTCTTAGCTTGTGCATGCAGCTGAGAAAATATAGGCTGAATATTGCATATTAAAATAATCTATGCAGAATCTGAGTTCTAAATGCATAATTCATCTTCTATTAAATCAGGCTCAAGAAGGGGTTTCTGTTGCCTTTGTCTAAGACTGATAATAGAATTAAAGAGATGAATTCCCACCAGAGACTCACAGAGCTGCTGTTTAAAGTCTGAGATTCATCTAGGCAAAACTGTATGCTCTAATCCAGTGGTGGGCAACCTGCGGGCCGCACGCAGCACTTCAGGATAATCCACTGGCAGGCCGCCAGACAATTTGTTTACATTTTCACGGCCGCCCGCAGCTCTCAGTGGCTGCAGTTCACCATTCCTGGCCAATGGGAGCTGCGGGAAGCGGTGCAGGCCGCAGGGACGTGCTGGCCGCCACTTCCCGCAGCGTCCATTGGCCCCGTACGGCGAACCGCGGCCATTTGGATCTGCGGGCAGCCGTGCAAATGTAAACAAACTGTCTGGTGACCTGCCAGCAGATTACCCTGACAGGCTGTGTGCAGCCCGTGGACTGCAGGTTGCTCACCACTGCTCTAGTCTTAGTAAAATGAATCTCAGAAACCAGATAACTTGGCAAACTGAAACACAGCCTATGGAGACAGTGCAAGAGTGATGTATTGAATGAATATATTTCAATTGGGGTGAGAGGCTGCTATCATAGCTCTATAAACAAATAGGATGAAGTCAGTGTGTCTGCTTCTGTGTTTGTGTGGTCCAAGCAATGTGTTACTTTGTTTGCACTGATGTATCATTTCAAAAGCTTCTGAGAATTCAACAAAGATTGTTCATTATGCAGAGTGATGGGAATGTTATTAGAATTCAAACTTATTGTGTGGCTAACCTGTACTATAGACTCTGTTAAAAATAACCTCTCTGTATCACATGGGATTTGCTGATTTTGGGAGAAATTACAGCAAAATGCAGTGGGCCAGATTCTGCTTTCACTTTCACAGCTATAAATGAGGAGTAACTCCATGTCCTTAAATGCACTGAATCTGGTTTTACACTGATGTCACCAGATCAGAATTTGGCCCAGTGCTTTGGCTGTGTACATGCTTTGGTGTCTCAAGAAGGTGATATTCTGCACCTGCTATTTACAGACTTCTCTACTGTGTCACAAAAACAAGAGCAATGCTTTCCACCAATGGGTTTTCTGCTTTTTAAAATCTGACACAATGCAGGTTACATTGAGATTTTGGATTCTGATATTGTGTGCCTTCAAGGAGGTAGATGAAACAGTAACTGTACAGCAGTGTAACTCTATAAACTTCACTAATTTACCCAGCATAAAACTGAAGTAATGCAATGGTGAATAAGGCCCACGGTCTTTAGCAGCACTTGCACTGAATTGTTTTAATTCTAGCGCACAGCCTGGTCAGTGGAGTTCTGGACTCCAGGGGACTGTCTAAAAGCTAATATAAAGAAAAGGAGTGGGGCTGGACACAGTTCTATCACCCTAACCCTTCAGTAGTAGTTTAAGGTAATTCCAGTAGGTTGAGATAGTTCTGTCTAGTTATAAATAGCTTTTTGTTTGCAAACTAATGTCATGGGAACTTCAGAACTTTTAATGAGAAGTTGTTCTCACTCTAGCCTGGTGCAGAGGTGTGTGCTATGAAGCAAGTGAGAGAATCCATCCATCTGTTTTTAAAGTTCAGTATCACAGAATAGATGATGAAACCAGTCAAATAATTCTGTGTGCACCAAAAAAATTAATCCCCAGAACCTCATCTTAAATCCTTGGTGACTTTTGGATGTTTTTAGTTCGGTGTTACTTGGTTTTAGTAAGTTAAAGGTGATTTCTGTCAGGTCTAGCTTGGTTAAGAAGGTTGAAGGTGGATTGGGCCCCACTGGGCCTTGGGCATGTTGGTGTTACTTTTAGCTGGCGACGGATTTAGAGTGGCACAGGCTCTGGCTTAGTTTTGGCAGAGTTAAGGATGGTTTTGTAGTACATGAGCTATGGCATGCTGACTTTTTCCACAGGTTAAGGTGATCTAGTCTAGTTATTAAGGCTGCTTGCTGCTGGTGATGGGCGGTGGCTTTGATTAGGCCATAGACTATGTTTCTGATTCAATTCCATATGTCTGTGATAATGACAAGAAGTTAAAGGTGTTTAGTAGCCGAGTCAGGAGATGGTGGCAGGTGCCTGGTGTGGAACGTTCCAGAATCTTTGAATTATTCTGGCTTAGTACAGGCAGCTTGTGGCTTGGGTGCTTCCAGCATTTGGCTGAAATTCCTGCTTTCCTTCAGCCCCCTTCTGTTGCGCTACCTCAAGGTGTAGATCAGATCTGCAGTTCATGTAAATTGATGAAGCTGTATGGATTTCTGTGGAACTATGCTGATTTACTCCAACTCAGGATCTGGCCCAATGTCTACAGACTGATCTGACTTTTTCCACTGAAACGCTATTGTCTGTCTGGAGAGCATGATGGGCTTCGGTCATCAGTTCCACAGAGATCCTAAAAGAGCTTGTACAGCATATTTTAGCTAAGTGAGAACTTATAACTTTCAGCAGCAAAGTGATTTTTCAGTGACATAGGACTGAACTTTAATCAGTGGACCCATAATTACTGTTTTAATCTTGAGAGTTAATTCACCTTCAGACATGACAGTAAAAACATAGCTTGCAACAAAAGAAATCCATGCAGAGATTCAGGGAAAGGCCTGCTACTAAAATGTGAATCTAATAACTTTATTTTGCTTCCTAATGTGCTGCTGATCCAGAGATTTATAGTTCATCCCCAGCTTGAACTCTGCAAACTAATCAATCATAACCATAGTAGGTCTTGTCAAAAACTCCCTCTGACCTATATTAAAATAGAAATCCATTATATGCAAAACCTGAGTGCATTTTTTTTTTTAAACAGACCAATCCCTTTTGAAGGATTTTTTTTAAAAAAGTCATCTTTTCTGTGTCTTGGAGAGAAAGTGCATCCTTGAGGGCCAATCTGTATGCAAAACAAGTCAACTTTCTGTTTCCATTTATTTCCCCATCCAGTCATGCTATCTAGCTCCCACTGAAATAAGCGGCAAAATTATCCAGCTTCACTGGGAACCGGGTTGGGCCCATAAGTGCAGTATTGCAGACTATGCTGAAATCCTTGGATGGAGGCCTTTGTGATTTTCTGCAGGAAATCTGAACTCCAGTTACAGATAGCCTGCAATAAAACTCTTTATGCCAGCAGCTTGATCTGATATTCACAGTGGATGCCTATCTATAAAATGGGCCAAAGCAAACTCCCCAAGTTTGTTGGTGGTTGAAATCTGGATACAGAAACAAAACTAGCTGCTCAGGCCCATCTGTAACTTATTAGGGATCCGGTTGCAATTCTGTTCCTTATTCATCAAAAGAAAACTTCATTCATTGCAGTCCGTCTAGGAAATTACCCTGAGGGAATTTCATTCATCACAGTTTACTTGTATCTTATAGATTCATAGATATTTAGGTCAGAAGGGACCATTATGATCATCCAGTCTGACCTCCTGCACAACGCAGGCCACAGAATTTCACCCACCACTCCTACAAAAAAACCTCACACCTATATCTGTGCTATTGAAGTCCTCAAATCGTAGTTTAAAGACTTCAAGGAGCAGAGAAACCTCCAGCAAGTGACCCGTGCCCCATGCTACAGAGGAAGGCGAAAAACCTCCAGGGCCTCTTCCAATCTGCCCTGGAGGAAAATTCCTTCCCGACCCCAAATATGGCGATCAGCTAAACCCTGAGCATATGGGCAAGATTCATCAGCCAGATACTACAGAAAATTCTTTCCTGGGTGACTCGGATCTCACCCCATCTAATAGCCCACCACAGGCCATTGGGCCTATTTACTATGAATATTTAATTACCAAAACCATATTATCCCATCATACCGTCATACCATCTCCTCCATAAACTTATCGAGTTTAATCTTAAAGCCAGATAGATCTTTTGCCCCCACTGCTTCCCTTGGAAGGCTATTCCAAAACTTCACTCCTCTGATGGTTAAAAACCTTCGTCTAATTTCTTATATAGGCTTTCACTTAAATAATACACTGTAAGTCCTTGGGAAATGCACTAGGTGGCACATGGCTGTGTGTTGTCAGTGGAATCTTAGTGAGCTGCAGAAAAGTCTGCCTGTATGTGCTGTAACAAAGAAGCAGTAGAGTTGTACCATGGTCATCTACTTTTACCTGGCTAATCCATTTGATCAGACACTTGTTGAAATGCTGTTTGGTAAAGTAAGGAGCAGGAAATCTGTCTCAGGAAGTTCTAGGTCTTCATCAGCTTTTAATGCTGCAGGTTGTTATCAAAGGCTGTTGAATCGTCATGGAGCAGGGCATGCGTACAGTGATTAAGGCTACTTCTTTGACATAGCAACATATGCAAAAGTAATAGTTCTATAAGAATGAAAAGTGTTGGCACATTATTTTGATATTGTTTCTTTTTCATTAAAAATGTGATATAAAGAGATGTTACAGGTAGGTTAAAAGCATAGAAAGACAGCAAACATCAAAATCTATATAACATATATAAATCTTATCAAACACTTCCTAGTATGTCTTGTTTTGACAAAGTATGTTTCACATTTCTAAGTATAGTTTAAAACCATTTAGAAACTGAAAGAACTCTCCCATATTCCACTATATTGGGCATGTCTAAAGCCAAATATGTAAAAACTCATGGATTCTTGCTCTGTAAAGGTCCGGCTGGGTGACAAACACCAGGAATTTTTGTTTTGGGTTTTTGAAATATATTTATTTCTTTTAAAGGTTCTTGGTTTTGTCATAACAGTGACACACATGCAGCATTAGTAATGGGTGTTTATTTCATCTAGGTAAATGCTATTCTGTTTCAAATATCCCAAGCAGTGCTGGATGTAGACTATCTAATGCACCTAGTTTCTTAATATTTAAACCCCAGTTCTGAAGCAAAGCAGAATTCTGTGTTGATATGTCCATCATCCTTACCCAGCATTAGAGATGTGCAGGGGATGGAAGTTCTGTTTTGCAAAGGAGTTTGAGATTTCAAAATTTTTCTTCTTTCCAAATCAGAATGAAAACAAAAAATTTCAAAATTTTCTAAAGGAAAATCTGGGGGGGGGGGGGGATCATTTTAGTTCAATCGAAAGATTTAGTTTTGACAATCAAAGCATTTCTTTTCGATTCAGCTTTGTTTTTTATTTAGTATTATATTGATATAAAATTTAAAAACATCCATTTCAAAATAAAATAATGAAACATTTCATTATGAAAAAGAGAAAATAGGATGTTTCCACATTGCTGGAACATTTTTTCCCCAGTTTTCTTTCAAAACACAATTCCCGTGAAATTTAGCACTTTCAATTTTCAACGGAACTGCAAAATCCAATGGAATATGGTTCTGTTGAAATGTTTCTGGCCAGCTCTACCCAGAATTCCTTTTTAACTCAGCTCCTTCATGGCAGGCCTGGTAACTGAGCTCTGAGAACAAACATAGAGGGAGTTTTGGTTGAACTGAATTCTTTCTGGGTCTGATCTGATGCTCACAGAAGTCAGTGGAAAGCCTCCCATTGATTTCATTTAGCTTTGGTCAGGTCCTTCCAGCATGCTTTGAACCAAATCTTTCCAGCCACAGGATGTTCCTCTGAAATGCAAAGGGAGAGAACTGAAGCAAAAGTTCCCACTTTCTCTGTAACATGTTCTCTATACCTCAGAGTCACTGCTTTGATTTTTGCACCCAAACTTGCTTTATTACAGTCTCCTCAGTGTGTGGGCTCTTAAATGCTTGAACCTGTATCTGCTTTCCACCCACCCAGCCTAACAAATACCCACTGAGCTTGAACAAAAAGAGACCTAGCAGATATCCTCAGATGTACCCTTACTGCAACAGAAGGTATCTGATGAGATCATTCACACATTACATAAGAAATACTTTATATTCAGAGAAAATCCAACCATGGACCAAACTCATCCTGAAAACCAACATGCAATCCCCTAATCTTCTTACTCAATGTGGAAATTAGAGGAATTTGACAAAGAATGGCATGGTTTAGAGCAAGATGTGTCAGGAGAAGAGGAAAGAGACTAGAAGAGATTTCCAGTATGACATGCCTAAGCATCAGCATTAAGAGTCTTAACCTAATGAGTTTCCAGTGTTGAACATTGCACAGGCACCATTTGATTTATAGTCTGACAGCAGCTGCTGCTATTCTTGTTACTGACCAAAACCACTTTCAGTTCATTCTATCTAATCACATAAATAGTAACAGATTACATTTATATAGGACCTTTCATCTCAGTCTAATGGGCCAAGATCCATTTGTATATCAGAGCAGAGGGCCAATACGTGGCTTATGCCCTATTTAAACTCAAAGTTAATGGCCAAATCTTCATTGCAGTTCCTAAGCAAAGTTGGTGGGCTGGGCAGATGCACAGGAGGGAGAAATCCAGTTGCAGAGACACTCCATGAAGCATGCTTACAGACCAATGGCTCAAGCAGCCCTCTGCTTCCCTTATGCACTCCCAGTATGAAGAACTGGAAAATGGGTGCAGGGGCAGAGCTGTTGGCTCCTCCCACAGCCAGCTCCTCCCACAGCCAGCTCCAGCCATCCCCACTTGTATACTGCTGCTCAGGAAACCCCTTGAGAAAGTGTACCACTTCGTGGCTGCGACCAAATCCTCCACTCTTCATGTAGGAGAACCACACAGGAGCTTCTGCCCAATAATCCTTCAAAGCCATGGAAACCAGGGCAGGGTCTGAAGCAGTGCATGGCACTTCATGGAGGCTCATTGTGCTGGGCTGAATTTCTCTCCTTTTGGGGGCAACTCTTGAATGAGTCAAAACTTGACACTGCTCAGTATTTTGATACCCCAAATTATATCCAAGGTGATCATGACCTTCACTTACGGACTTAGAACTCTCCCAGGGTTTTCCTGTCTGTTAGTGCCTGCACCTTCTCGAAACTCAGGAAAGAATCTAATGTAGCACTATAGATCAATTCTCCCTGCTGCATGGCCGTGTCACACAATGCAACTGTTATTAAGCTTTCTCTGAGCCACATTCTCAAGCAGCATGGAAAGCTTCCTCCTCCCCCGAGCTTAAAGGGGAGCTGGAGAGAGTCCAGCTCTCTCCCTCTTTTACTAAAAGCTAAAAGAGATGAACAGGTTACCCCAGGAGTCTGTTCTAGCCCCAACCTTGTTCAATCTATACATCAGTGACCTGCCACCAACCCAGTCATGGAAGTTCATCTAGGCAGACGACATCCGCTGCGGGCTACAGACTCTGACTTTCTCTGAGTTGGAGAAGACCCCGAGTTCCGACGTTGCAAAGCTTGCCAACTACTGCACGACATGTCACCTTCAGCGCAGCACCCACAAGACAGTCTCTAGCACATTCCACCTCCACCATGCTAATGTTAAGAGGCAACTAAACATCATAATGAATGGGCAGACGCTGAAGCATGAAGCTTACCCAATTTACTTAGGTGCGACCCTTGACCGAACACGGACATATAAAAGCCACATGAGCAAGATAGCAGTGAAGATCAAGACATGCAACAATCTTCTCAGCAAACTGGCAGGTTCTTCATGGGGAGTGGATGCTCCAACCCTAAGGATCTCAGCCCTTGCCATCTTGTACTCAATACTAGAGTACTGTGCACCAGTATTGAGTCGGTCGGCACACACCAAACTTGTTAAGGTGCAGCTCAACTCAACAATGCATATCATCACAAGAACTCTCCGACCAACTCATTTTCCTGGCTTCCAGTTCTGAGCCACATTGTTCCCCCTTCCATCAGGAGGGAGATTGCAGGTGGCAAGCTGCTTGGGAAGGTACGTGACAACCCAAGCTTGCCCATATTCAGTGACCTTCTTAGCCCACCAGTTACATGTCTTTCATCACGACACCCACTGTGGTTGAGGCTGCCACGCCAGCACATGACAGTGGAGTCCTGTTAACATGAGTTCCTTGTCACAGGTCCTACTTCTCGCCTGCCTGGCAAGATTTGTCCTGTTATATCTCACATAGTTTGAGAGGCAGGTTTTCACCCTGCAGTCCACAGACCATTGTGGTATATGAAGAAATCTAGGGAAAGGTGTCTGGTTCTCATCCACCACTACATCACTTGGTGATGTGGGATGCCAGGCCTTTTAAAAAACTAAAACAATTGCAATGAGCTGGCTCTATTGCCCTCTGCTGGGAAAAATGTATACATCAAACCTACTCAAAAGCTTAACCAAGTTGCCTCTTCTGGCTTAAACTAATCAAGCTGCTCGCTCGAGAGAGCCAGAGTGGGTGGAGCTGAATGTGATAGGTCCTATTCCCGCTTCTCCCTTTATGTGGTTGTAGCAATGGCTTGTGACAGTTCGGTAGGCATTTACATTATCTGTGCATAGCAATAATGGATTCCAATATGCCTTGTGCATTTGACTGCTCTGTTACACAGTACTTTTCCTGAACAGAAACTGCTACTCTCTTATGCCCAGAGGTTCTGAAATAAAGCAGGCAGGAGAAGTAGCCTGAGGAATGCTGAATTTGCCAAGGCCGTATCAAGAGACAACATAACTCTTCCCCCACTGTTGAAGTGTATTCAGATTGTCCAAATAACTGCCTCCCATCTGCCTATATCTCTAATCTCTCTCACTTAATTTATTAGTTTTCAGCACACCAAGAAATAGTAGTGAAGGTCATCTCTGCTCAGCTGGCTGTGATTGGACACATTTGTCTCTCTGATGACAGCCTGTCAAATGTCAAGCATTTTCCTGATTGAACGCAAGTCAGTTTTGACAATCAGCTTTGGAGAACAGAATAAATATCAATTGAGGTACCTTCCCATTTACATTTTCTGTGAGACAGCAACGGGCCAAGCAGATGAAGATAAGAAAGTTTTTTTTCTTCTGCCTCTTTTTCTGTAATGATCCAAGTATTATGCACACATGGGGACCCGTCGGAATAGCATAGCTTTGAAATTCATCAGAGCATTTGGTTTGGAAAAAAAATCCACCAGACTCCAGAGCCTATTTCCCTAGATCATTGTGTGATTTTTATTTAAACTGTAACACAAACCAGGAGCTAATTTAAGGTGTCAGAATGTTCTATGCTCTTATTTGGCACATACGTTTCTGCTGAAAATAGATTCTTAGAAACTTAGGGAAAAAAACAAGAAAACTCTCAGCACAGACAGTCTTGACCTTGCACCTCTTGTTAATTCCACTGTATTTGAATAGCACTGTTCAGACATGTACATCCAGGTGTCCCAAATGCAACTCAAATGAAACCCAATACCTTCCCTTCCAAAAAAGCAAAACATACACACAATACAAACTACTGTGGAGTTTCTGTAGGTCTATTGGCTTGTTGAAATTACTCAAAATATAAGGTCTGATAGTGCAAGGTGCTGAGTACCTGCTGGGAGGACCTGAGAACTTTCAGCTTCCTTTCACTGAAATGAGGTTACCTGCATGAGTTAAGAATTGGTTACCTGAGTAAAGCTTACAGGATTGGTCCCTAAAACCATTTTAAAATAAAATTTTAGTGTTTTAAACTGTTTTATTTTTAAATATATTAAAATAATGCTCATGTTTGCAAGCAGCCTTATTCATAGTATTTTAGTTAAAAATGTATTACTATCAGCTGGAGTTGCTGTCTTTCAGATGATTCATAAAATTAAAAGTCATTAAAGACTTTTGTGATCATTAAAGATCCCCTTCAACTTTCAACATGAGTTAGGTTATTAGCCAGCATTCCTTGGCCAAATTCTAGCTTAGATAATTTGCCCTCCTTTTATTCAACCTGCAGTTTCAATTAGATACAGGGGTTCTCAAACTTCATTGCACCATGACCCTCTTCTGACAAAAAAAATTACTACATGACCCTGCAGGGGGTGGGGACCTAAGCCTGAGTCCACCTGAGCCCTGCTGCCCCGGGGAGCCAAAACCCATCCTGGGGCTGGGGGCAAAAGCTGAAGCCCAAAGTCTTCAGCCCCAGGCAGGAGGCTTGTAATCTGAGCCCCACCACCCAGGGCTGAAGCCCTTGGCCTTCAGCTTTGGCCCTGGGCAGTGGGGTTAGGATAGGCTTCAGTCCCAGGTGGTGGGGCTCAGGCTTTGGTTTCAGTCCCGGGCCACAGCAAATCTAAGCCAGCCTTGGCGACCCCATTAAAATGGGGTCCCGACCCACAGTTTGAGAACTGATGAGATAGGACATTCTCTTTCACTTCTTGCCTTAAATTGTAGTGTAGTGTTATGACCTCTCTATGATAGAGCACAACTATAAACCTCAGTGATGGCTGCATTTTGGGTTGGGTAGTGATTTCTGTCTATGGCATTTATGAACTGCTTTAGTAGACTTCAGGATAAAAGATGCTATATAAATATTTATTATTGTTATGTGAATTTAGTTTGAAATTATATATTTAAAGACAGCATTTCCTTTTGGTGTTTACTAAATGCATGAATGTCCCAGATCTTTTCTGCTATTGGTTTGTCTTGTCAATAGGATCATGACTACACAGTTCAATGATTGTTGGTTTTACCTCAGTATAAGCCCTCCTTGGGTGAGACAAAGGTTGCTACATAGAATTAGCTTTTCCGATGGTACCTTTGATTCTTCTCTTCCCTTCTCTCTACAAACTTGTATAAACACATTAGCTCATCTGTATCGAGCTGTTCCGTTTGCTTCTTGCCTGAATTATCAAGTGAGCTGACGCTGTGGTGCTCATGCAGCACTGCACTTTAATTATTGCTCATGTTTCTTGCTGACCCAGATACAGTTCTTGGTGGGTGACAGGCAGTGCAAAAGCTACAGCACATCTTGGCTGTGACCAAAAAATAAACTGAAGTTCTCTAAAACACAGGCTTCCTTCTTGGGATGTCTCCTGGGATTTCAGATGTATTTTCCTCTATTTAAAAAGATGCCATTCTTAATGTAACATAAATTCTCCTTTAAAATGAATGTACCCACTATAGCTCACTGGTGATTTTGCTGATATAGTACAAATGGTTTGCAAATGAATCCAATAAATATAAAAATGCTACCAGATAGAAGAATTGTTTAAGTGGAACATCGGTTAGTCTCAGTCCAGTTCTTAGTGGATAAGTATTGACAGTACAAAATTCACCCTCACAATTGGCATGTTCTAATAGAGAGGTCATGGACTGAATGGGCCATGGAGACTGAATTCACTTTCCACCCCAAGAACAATTTCTGCCAGGTTAGAGTTGAGGCCTCTTGGCAGAGCAGAATGAGGAAGCTTCCCTGGCAGTTATCCATGTTGTATCTGTTCTGTGGATAAACAGAGATCTTAGATCCCTCGGGCTGTCAATCTGGCTTCTTTCCCAAACACTCAATTCACACACATATAAGCAGAAATGTTGTCCTTGTTTTGCTGCTTCTTTGTCCTTGACTTGATCTGATATTAAGAAAAGGAAATATCTATCCCATCTATCTAGGGCTGGATTCACTAGTATGCTCTGGCTCTTTGTGCTGCTCCAGCAACACAAAGCAGCCATAAACCTGACTTAACAGACCAGTTATATCAAGTTTATGGCTGCTTTGCATCGTTGAAGTGGTACATAGTGTCCAGAGCCTTACCGGGAATTTGGCCATTAGTATTTATATCGTACCATCACTGTCATATCTGAGTGCCTAATTTAGGCAGCTATCAGGAAAAACCTCTTGGCAGGGAGATTAGGCTGTGATAGTCTTGTAAGGGCAGTGGTATCCCTTCACTCGGGACATTTCAAACTAGACTGAACAAAGCACTAGCAAATGTACCATAGGGAACAATCTTGCACTGGTAGAGAAAAGAGCTGGCTTATCTAATGGCCTCTTTCATTTCTAACTTGTGATTTTGATGTCTATGTGAGGACTAGTTAGGCAGCACCAACTGTCTAACAGAGTCTTATAATAACTTTAGAGATCTAAAAAGAACTATTGTTAATACTCGCACAGCACTTTGCATTTTCCAAGTCATTGCAGAGAAGTTAGTTCTGGGTGAATAATTAGTAATGAATAACTTATTTGATGAATGACATCTCCTTTTCAGGTTACAAGTTAGTCTGTGAGCAGATTGTGGTTTTCTTGAATTTATAACTATTCTACAAATAATATGAATTATTCTTGGATCTGTACCTAGTTTGTGATCAGTTCACTAGAGTATTCAAAATTCAGACTGCTCTGACTCGTTATGGGCAGTAGGTCACATGGAATTGTTTCTGTTCCTGTTGGATGAAAGTAACTCTTTCAGGCCACAGGTCAGGACTTTAAGCATGTGCTTAAGGGCTGTACTGAAGAGGGAAGTTTCCCAGACTTGGGACAACAGTGAGGTTTCTGGTGCAATTGCAAATACTCATGTTTACGAAGCTGAAACTTTTTCTGTAGCTATTCTGTAATATTGACTAATTCCACAAACATTCTTGGCAGTAAACATGTACTCTAGAATATTCTCAGAAAGCAAAAGGATCATGAACGTGGCTGGAGCCAATTTGCTTAAAGATTTTTTTTTTTTTTTAAATTCACTGAAAACATTTTCCAGTCTTCACCCAGCTTTATTAATGAATCTTTACAGCACACTTGGAGGTAAGTTAGTGAGTATTGTTACCCCAAACTTATTGTGGGAAACTGAGACATGGACAAATTCTAGCCTGAGCTTCATGGGTGCAGCATTAGGACTGGCTTATGCCACAGAGAGATTAAGTGACTTCTCCATAGCCACACAGTCATACAAACAGAATGGATGTTCATCCAGTCCTGTGCTCACTCCACTGTACCATGACACTACCTCTGTTTTTCATCTTTGGAGATAAGTCAGAGAATTAGCCTTTTCTGAAAAGATATCCTTACAACCATCCTATACCTTCTGCTGACCCAAATGCCCTGTAATTTCAGCAGGAGAAGCTATTCTTCATCCAGGAAAAATCCTGTCTTAAATTGCTGGGTAGGATGGCTTCTGATGATGGCAGCATTGCATTGGTGGGTGAAGTAATCCCTGTATATACTATCTGCAAAAGTATTCTGAGGCCCTTCAAGACTAAAGTACAATACAAATGAAAGACTGCAATTACCAAGGATGTCAAAGCGTTCCCATTCATCACCCAGGGGGTTTACAGTTCGCAAAGCTATATGTGCCCCTCAAACTGCTAGCCTCAGGCAGGCATGGAATTCCCTCTCCCCCTAATGCACGGCCCCATTGGCCTAGGCTGGATTAGAGCTGCCTCCCTAAATATAGAAGACAAACTGCACCTGTGGTATTAAGTAAGCTTTAACTAACTAACCTTTGCAGCATTGCTGTGAGATATTATTCCCATTTTACAGATGGGAAAACATAGGCAATAAGATTAAATTACTTTCCCAGTGTTACATAGGAAGCCTATATGCTAATCACATTGCTTAGGCCACTGCTGGCAGGCCCGCAGATATCATGATGTTGGGTATGGGATAGACTAGTAGAGGCAATCTTAGAACTCAGGCATTCGTAGCTCCCAGTCCCGTGCTCAGGTCACAGCCCAGGGCTTTCTATATTACCTTTCTCTGTAAATACATACTTTTTCCTCAATCCGTATTTTAAAGGCACCTTTCCAGGGCATGTGACTTATTTCCCCGCTTCTGCCCCTAGAAATTTTTAACAAGGTATCTTCTACTAAAGCACTCGGAAATTGAATCTTTTTCAAAAGGACTTTGCCATTCTCCAGAATTGTTATTCATCGTCTTGTTGCTATTATTACTGTGCAGAGCTGTAGTCTCTGGCTTGAGGTATTTCAGCTGGTGAAACATTAAGCCCAGTTGGAATGAACTTTAGTGAAACATGTAATGAGACTCCCCATGACCCTAATTTAAGAAATGACACATTTACATTATTACACAGCTAAGATGGGAAACAATAAGCACAGCCTCAGCAGGGGAAAAAAACCTAAAGTGGCCTCTTTCTGTCAGCAGTCCTGAGCTCCCAGTCTTAATTTCTTTCCTTTTCTTTCATCTCAAGAAAATGTCCTTTCTGATTTCCATTTGCTCTTGATCGTTTCCAGGTGACAAGCCTGTCTTGTTCTGCTCTGTTTTCTCTCAGCCTCCGTGTGTTCAGTCATTCCATAGGTGAAGCCAGCTCAGTGTTAACCTTCTCTTTTGTTGTTAGTCAGCGACTCAGCATCCAAATTCCAAGGCGGTGGGCACCCTAGCTGGTTGGCGTGTGATGGGAAATTGAAGAAGGTAGAGAAGGCAAATACCTTTTGAGTCATCTAGCCCATTTCCTCTCACATGCTCTAGCTAATGCATAATTGTTCTCTTATTCTGCATGCTTTGTCCTCTTCATTTTTCCATGACCAGCCTCCTTAAGATACTGTTCTACAGTCCAACAGATCTTACAGTTAAGAAATATATCCTAATATTAAACCTGAGTTTTCCTTTGCTTGTATTCATTCTTTTACTCCTATTGATATGCCCCTGGAGCGCCCTAACTAAGTCTTGTCATTCCTTGGCCTCTCATGTTCTCGGATAAGGTTATAATTTCCACTTTTTAATTATTGTTTAATATTTCCTCATAAATCTGGAATTAATCATATGAGTTCTCTTCTCTGAATTCTTTCCACTATATGAACATCTTGCTGGTACTGAGATAGTGAGAAGTGAGTGTACTACAGCTGGTTTGGATCCACTAGGCCACAGGGAGATGAATTGTCACCTCCCTGCTCCATGATGATGCCTTTGTCTATGCAGCCCAGAATCACACAAGGCTTTTTGGTGTGTTTTTGCTGTGTGTTGTGTGTTTTTGCTATGTGTTGTGTTGCACTGCAAGCTCACAGCTGGTTTTCCTGCTGCCTGTTTCTCCAGCATTCCTGCTCTGCTTGTGTCTCCTACTCATTGACAATCCATATCTCAGTTTATTTTTCTCCAGCTGTGGAGGTGCTATACAGAATAGCATACACTTCCTGCAGAAAAGATGCTATTGGTTCATTAGATTAGAGCCCATATTGCTCATGTGGCACCCAACTCTCATATCACTGCCATAGTGTGTGCTTTACACCAAGAGTTTGTGATGGTATGAAGGTTGGTCTTAGACACTTGTGGTACTTGGGCCATCTAGCTAACTTCCATGGTAACTGACATCACTCTCCTATGAGGATTCAGATATGAGATAGTGTGTGGTTGTGAGTGTCCTTTCCATCTTCATAGCTTCCACAGCCATTTCTTTACGTAGCACCACAACTCCAGTCCCGTGAGCTAAGAATCCATTCCAAAGTATGATTATAACCGTGACAGGTTGTCCCACTTAGGATACCACCTGATGTGCTGAGATACCACTAAACCTGCCTGTTATGCCAACCTGGGCACCCTTTTTACCTGTCTTGCTGAGCCAAGCTATTAAGCTTCCTCCAGCACACGCACAGGCAGGGCCACACCAAACTGCAAAATGAAACAGACACTGAGATCAGTTCTGGGAAGGCTCAGCTTCGGGACTTGCCCCAGCACTCAGGTGTCCACCTCCCTTGGAGTGCAGACCCAAAGATATATTATGAAATCCACCCCCTCCTTCAATGTGAAGGAGGGTATGCACAGCCTCTCCTCTCCCTCCCCCCGCTTCAATTATGAATTGTACGCACGGGGTTATGTTATATACAAGAAATAAGTTTATCAACTACAAAAGGTGAATTTTAAGTGAATATAAGAGATAACAGACAGAACAAAGCAGATTACTGAACAAATAAACCAAAGTACGCAAGCTAAGCTCAATATACTTAAGAAACAGGTTACAAAATGTAATTTCTTACCCTGAATGTTATTTTAGGCAAGTTGCAAAGTTTCTGTGGTTCAGAGTTCCAGTTATATTTCTTTTCAGACTGGACTCCTGTCTCAGTCTGGACTCCCGCCCTCCCACCTTCCCTTCAGATGGCTTTAGCAGTCTTTCTTCTTGGGCCGGCAGGCCATGGAGAGGAGGAATCCCATTTGCCTTCTTCCCCACCCTTAAATAGGATTTACATAAGGCGGGAATCCTTTCTTTCTCAAACTTGATCCCCCCTCCCCCTTCCCTGCCAGTGGAAAGTTAAAAGAAGTCCCAGGTAATGTTTAGTATCAGATGACAAGACCACCTGACTCTATAGTGTCACGATGTCCATGAGTCAGTGGCAGTATGGAGCATCTGCAGGAAGGCCAAGCCTTTTCACAGTCCATTGTCCTCTCTGATGGACTGTCTGGCTTTTCTATTGTTTAACCTGAAGTGTTAGCAGTGGGCTTCACCCAGAGTAGCATAGTTGAAATTCAGATACATAGTCAATATTCCTAATTTCAGATACAGAAATGATACAGGCATACAAACTGGATAATCACATTTAGTAAATTATAACCTTTCCAATGATATCTTACAAGACCCATCTTGCATAAAGTACATCTCGGTTATGTTGTATTCATATCATAAGCATATTTTCATAAAGAATATGAAGTGAAACATCACAACAACCGCTCAGTACAGAAAGTGTAGGAATGGGCAATGTGCCTATACGAGTAGGAAAGCAGCTAATCCCAGCAGCTCTTAATAAAGCAATGATTTTGATGGTTTGATCTCCTTTCTGTTGTCTTTTCTCAGTCACAGCAAAGATGGTGGCATGCCCCAAAGGCCAGCCCTGTATGCTGTCCTAGCTGGGAGTAATGCATGGGGTCAGATAGCAGGCCCGATGGATTGAAATATGGTGACCAAAATGAGAGAAGAAGAAAAGCAATGACATTCTTTTCATGTCTTTATGTAATATTCTGAAGGGACAGTTCTGTGGACTGTACCATATATGTCATTGGAGCAGGGAAGCTGGAAAAAAACACATTTCAGAAGTCTGGTGGACAGTGCTTCATTTGTAATGAAAGACGTTCTGGGACTCAAGCTATTTTTTGCCCTTACTTTCAAAACTGAGGCAGCAAGTCCAGAGATGCCAGGGCAATGAACTGCCAAGCCGAGAGGTGCTGTGACTCCGCCTTGGCATGCCCTGGCACAGATTAAGCGCTGCTGCTGGAGGACAGGAAAGAAGAGGAATCAGAAGAGATCTTTGTAACAGAAGGGAAATTCTGGCTATCCTCATTGCACAAGCATTGATATCTTTCATTCATTCATTCATTCACAGAAAGGGTGTCAAGGGAAACCTTTTGAGACTTTTTTCAAAAAACCACCAGGACCTTGATAAACAATAAAACAGATCTTATTGTTCATTCACAAGGTGAAATTTACTGCCATTGACATTACAGTGAAAATTGCAGTAACTTCCATGAGTGGTTGTGCGTTACCCAAATAATGGGGTCCTGTGTGCTTGGCATAATTTTACCTACACAGTAACGTCAATCTAATGAGTTGCTTATTTGCTTTTGTAAAGCAAGAGCTTCACATTGATGGTTCAATAATCGATTTGGTCTTTTGCTAAAATGAAGCAAATAAAACCCACTTTAAAAGCAAAATCTTTGTTAGCAGCAGGAAGCCTGAGCGTCTTTTAACTTTAATACGTTTGCTAGCCAACTTTTGGAGTTAAAAATAAAGTTAAAAAATTGGAGGAATGGATTGTCTAAAGCTAACAGCTGTTGTTCTGCCAACAAAATCCATTCTCTTCCCCTGTGCATGTCTCTCAAATTCCTCAGACAGCCTGAAGGGTTCATCCACTACCAGCAGTTTTTCACACTTTACCTCAAGGTGATTAAAGGTACTATTCTGGTCAAAGAGGACTGGATGGGATTCCGTTGAGACCTGGGTAATACCTGCCTTTAGTCATCAGCTGTGGTGGCTGTGGGCCCTGCCTCCATCTATGGGCATGGATTGGATCAAACAGTGAGTCTAGGGGAGCAGGAGGTAGAAGCACAGCTCACAGCTGAGGGCAGCCAGCTGGCTTCCCTGATCGGGGAGGAAGCACAGCCCTCAGGAGTGACGGGAGGAAGACAAGGGACCAGCTGGAGGCTGGGATGAAGAATCTATCTGAAGTTGTTTTACAAGCATATGCCATTCTGGTAGATCCAGTCCATAGCCTTATATACCCTCAATTCACTCTTGTCCATTCAAGGTCTGTTGTGGTGCTGCCTTTAGCTCAGAGCATGCCAGTTCCTTCCACTCAACAAGAGGGGAAGCTCACCACTTGGAGGGGAATCCTTGCTGAGTCCCACACAGCCAACCCAGAAGGTTGACTTTCATCTATTGTGGGTCAGTGCCCATGCCTACGGAGGCTCAGTGATACAATGGCCTCACTTGCCAGCTTTCCATTTATGGAGACTAAAAGGCTCAAATCCTGTTTTGGTTGCATCTAGATATTGCCAGCCATTTATCCAGATGCACCCCTACTGTCTACTTGAGAGAAGCCCAGAAATAAAGCAGCCAACGTTTCTGCACGTTGTGATTGAGGAGTTATGGCAGAGCAGCACTGGGAGAAGCCCTTGCCTTCTCATTCTCCAGCTTGTGTGATCAATCTCTCTTTTATTTGCCTTAAATCCACTCTGAACATTTTAAATAAAAAAAGACACTTTTTGCTCGTTATGACGTGAGCAAATTAATTTATTTGGGGCTGTGGGGGGAAGGTTCGTTGCCAGAAAATGTAAGCTTTTAACTGATGCCAGTAATAGTGTCTGGTTAAGCAGCAACTTCAGCATATGGGCTAGTTTGCTGTGTTCTCTTCCCTGGAGAAGAACTCCATAATATTTAGAGCTGTAGGAGGGGTTGGAAAGATCACCTCCTGGTGAACAAGTGCTCTTTTTGCAAAATAATAATAACAATAAACAGCTCTCCAAGCTCATAAACCCCAGCAACAGCCTAATTACAGTTACATGTGCTTGCTGCAAGGCACGCCTCTGCCCGTTTGGCTGCTGCAGTGCATGATGCCCCCGTGAGATGACTGAGGAGATGGGGAGGGGTGTTAAAAAACAGCAAAGGGCTGTCTATTAGAGCATCTATTTAATCTTAAGTGACCTTTTCAGCACCTCAAAGATTGACCAAAGAGGCTTTTGAGTAGCATCAGGATAAACCAGCCTACGCTTCACCAACTTCTTTATCCACTGAGAACTGAAAACTTCCCATCCTAATACCCAGTTAAGAAATCAGTTCATTTAAGATAATGGTAACAATCCTTCCTTCTTTAAGTTAAAGATAAACAATCTTTCCGTCCCCTCACTCTAATGCCCATGACTGCAGAATCCTCTCCCTGTCTCTCGTTCTACCCCTTATCATAGGAACATCTCCAACCCCTTCCAGGGTTTCACATCACACTTCATGATGATTTCAAGGTCACCCTCTTCCCCCCTTGAAGGGAAGGATGGTCTAGTGCAGTGGTTCTCAGGATACGCAGAGGTCTTCCAGGGAGTACATCAACTCATTTAGATATTTGCCTAGTTTTACAACAGCCTATATAAAAAGTACTAGCAAAGTCAGTGCAAACTAAAATTTCATACAGACCATGACTTGTTTTTATTGCTCTATATACTATACACTGAAATGTAAGTGCAATATTTATATTCAAATTGATTTATTTTATAATTATATGGTAAAATGAGAAAGTGAGCAATTTTTCAGTAATAGTGTGCTGTGGCACTTGTATTTTTATGTCTGATTTTGTAAGCAAGTAGTTTTTAAGTGAGGTGTAACTTGGGGGTATGCAAGACAAATCGGACTCATGAAAGGAGCACAGTAGTTTGGAAAGGCTGAGAGCCATTGGTCTAGTGTTTGAAGTGCTGGTCTGGAAGTCTGGAGATCTGGATTATTTTCTTGGCTCATTGTGGGCAAGTCACTTCTCTCTGTGTCTCAGCTTCCTTATCTATAATAATATTTACACACTTCATGAGGAGCATAGTGGGGGAAGGCTGAATATGTTAATGCTCAAAGCTGGTGAAAAGCATCATAGAAAACACAGTAAGTATATTAGATAAATAGCAGTGCTAGAGGCCTGAAATGAAGACAGTGTTGTTCTAGGACTAATTAAAGCATATGCCCATGGCAGAGCTGTTGCTTTGATATCTGAGGGACTCTGATTCAAGGAGCTGAGGGCCTGATGAGTGGAAGACTGACACCCAGCAAGGCTGGCAGCAGTAATGATTTCTGATAAACTAAGTCAGGACTTGAATTTTTCCCTTATTCAGAGTTATTCATTCTATTGTTTATGCCAACACATTCTAGCCTCGGGGTTCCTCTCAAACTGTTTTGAATATTTGCTGTTCATCATCCATTATTCATGGATTTATTCCACTACTTAGATTGTATATTCTTTGGGGTAGGAACCATTGTTTGGTAATATATTTGTACAGTGCCTGGTACAATGGGGCTGGGGCCTCCAGGAGCTTGAAGAGATTTCATGATGGCCATGAATACTCATGCAAATGCATTTGTATGCATGCACACATGAAAATCAATATTGGCACAACTGCTTGTAATACTGTCCCATTCTGTGAACATTCTTGGGAACATAATTTCACTTACATGAATGTTTGTGAAAGCTAATAGAAGCGGGGTGCATCTGCAGTTTCTGTTTGAACAAATGTTTTTGCAAATACTTTTTGGTAGGATTCACTGCAGTCCCAATTTCAGTGATATTACCTTTTTCCTCAGAAGAATATTATTATTGATTATTTTTATGACAGTACTAGCTGGGGGCCAATTGGACACTGTACAAACATAGAATTAGAAACAGTCCTTGTCCTGAAGAGTTTACAATCTAAGTAGACAAGATGGACAAAGGATAGGGGAAAGGGATATAAGATATGAGCAGAGTGATGGTTTGCAAACATGCTCTGCATCTCCCCCTGGGTTGTATTGAAGAAGTTTCTTGATGCTTATGCTTCTGAAATTGAAACAGTGACTAACAACACCAGAGAGATTTGAGGTGTGTAAGTAAATCAAATCTAACAATGCCCAGCAAGTGACTATGCTCTTTGCACACATCATTCCAGCAGGGCTATGATGTAGGGTGCAATCTGACACTAGAGACAGACGGCACATGAGTCTAACTCTGAAGCATAATTCTATTGTCCGTCATGCTCATTAACCCACTTGCAAAAGTGACCCTTCTCCTTTCCCCCGTGTTAATTAGTTCCTCCTAATTAATGCCAACTTCTTGCTAACTTTACCCTAGAGGATTCAGAAATAGCAAAGCCACAAACTCTAACCACCTACTGAAGTGAAGAAACAGATTGACAGAGCCAGAAGAGTACCCAGAAGTCACCTACTACAGGACAGGCCCAACAAAGAAAGTAACAGAACGCCACTAGCCATCACCTTCAGTCCCCAACTAAAACCTCTCCAGCGCATCATCTAGGATCTACAGCCTATCCTGAAGGACGATCCCTCACTCTCACAGACCTTGGGAGACAGGTCAGTCCTCGCTTACAGACAGCCCCCCAACCTGAAGCAAATATTCACCAGCACAACAAAAACACTAACCCAGGAACCAAACCCCGCAACAAACCCCACTGCCAACGCTGTCCGCATATCTGTTCAAGAGACAACATCATAGCACCTAACCACATCAGCCACACCATCAGGGGCTTGTTCAGCAGCACATCTACCAATGCAATATATGCCATCATGTGCCAGCAATGCCCCTCTGCCATGCACATTGGCCAAACCACACAGTCTCTATGCAAAAGAATAAATGGACAAAAATCTGACATCAGAAATTATAACATTCAAAAACTAGTAGGAAAACACTTCAGTCTCTCTGAACACTCAATAACAGACTTAAAAGTGGCAATTCTTCAACAAAAAAACTTCAAAAACAGACTCCAACAAGAAACTGCAGAACTTGCAGAATTTGCAAACTGGACACCATCAACTTAGGCCTGGATGAATTTGCAAACTGGACACCATCAACTTAGGCCTGGATGAAGACTGGGAGTGGATGAGTCACTACAAAAACTAATTTCCCCCTGCTGATACTCACACCTTCTTGTCAACTGTTTGAAATGGGCCACCTTGTTTACATTGGCCTCATTAGCACTACAAAAGTGATTTCCACTCCTTCTTGTCAACTGTTGAGAATAGCCCACTTCCACCTTAATTGAATTGGCTCGTTAGCACTGACCCCCCGCTTGGTAAGGCAACTCCCATCTTTTCATATGCTGTGTATTTATACCTCCCTACTGTATATTCCACTCCATGCATCTGATGAAGTGGGTTTTAGCCCACGAAAGCTTATGCCCAAATAAATTTGTTAGTCTCTAAGGTGCCACAAGAACTCCTTGTTGTTTCTGCTGATACAGACTAACATGGCTACCACTCTGAAATATGGCTAATTCATAAAATTGATCCCCTTTCATGCTTATGGTTGTCCCCTAACCTGATTCTACTGTTAAAAATCTTATTACAGATGGGACCTAACTGTGTCCCTGTAACCAGGTTAAATCTTGGGCAGTCCAAGGCTATAGCTTAGTTATAGGGACAGTCAGATTCTATCTATATAGGCAGTACCAAACCATTTTATAACAGGATTGCCTTGGTAGACTGGCCTTAAAGCCACAGTGCAGAAAGCTGTCAGATATGCAAGAACAACTCCCAGCTGAGCCCATTTTGGCTTTTGGACTCACTCAACAGAGCTGCTGTCCATAGATCAAGAAGGTCCCTGATTTCAGTTTGGAACTACAGTAATATGCAGGACACACACACGTATAAAGAGTCTGGCTGCCAGATGGGACATCCTCCGCTAATCACACAAGTCTGTCCCTGAGTCTGGCCACCATTCAGCAGACACAGCAGCAGTGAGTGGTGAAGACAAGCTAGAGAAATCACTTTTTCCCAGAGAACACAGTGGACTAAAAATCTATTTGTAATGCTTTGTTGGTGTTTTGTATCTGTTTCTTGATACAGATGGAGCTAAGAGTGAGAAAGATATAGTGACATAAGATCCCACACACACCCACACACCAAAAAATATCAGATTAAAAAAAGAAAGCATCACTGATTTGATTCTGTCTCTTGCAGCAGGCAGATCTATATAGTTTTTACAAGCCTTCTGTCTTCTGATGCCAGGCCATGCCATGCATCACCTTTAGGAATTGAAGGGCGAGGTGCATGACTATAAACAAGTGACTATCAAATGGGTGATTGCCATAGGAGAGGTAATGGAAGGAAAGGCCATCATCACTTCGTCTCAATCCAATGCTCCCATTGTTTGCATTTGATTTTACAGTTGTTCAGAATAGGGGAGACGCAGGATTGCCAAGTACTAAAGTCATCTTGTCTTTGCTCTCTGGTGGAGTTCTCATCAATGAAAGGAACTGAGATGTGAAAGGTTCATATGTAATAATACTTCTGTATTATATTTGCTAACATTATTGCTGAAGCTGTCATGAGATTTCTTCATCATAAACCCAAGTGAGCCTTTTCCAGAGCAACCCATTTTTACAGTGTAACACCACAGAAATGCAGGCACTTACATACCACAGTGATAGGTACTGTATAAATCCCAGGCAAAAACTACATTAAAATGGAATTAAGGTTGAGAGTATATCTCAGTAATTTAGGGTAATAAACTACAGCTTCCCTGAAATGTAATCCCAAAGCCAAGCATTACAAACCCAGGAAAGTCAGAGTTCAGATTACACATTGAAAACAAACAAACAAATTAAGGTAAGGAAATGCACAGTTTGGGCACCCAAAAAACTTTTATCTCTGCCCTGTAGTGACACCGCACAATAACCATACGATTAAGGCATTTTAGCATTTGTAGTATCAGATTAAATTAGACTAATTTTAAAAACACAGAATTTTTCTTCCCCCTGGTATGGAAGCACAATATTATTTTTCCTCTCCAAATATTTTTGAACAATGCCAAGTACATAATCAGCACACAAACAACTAAAACTAACTAACTAACAACACAGGGAAGCGCTTTCTTTTTTTTGATTGTCTCATGAGATGGTAGTGTAACTGACATAGTCAACCACTGGCCACTCCTATAGTTCTTTGTAACAATCTGTAATTTTAGTGTGTTCATAAAAAAAACATGTGATCATCCACGAAAAGAGTAGATCACTTTACTCCCCCACGTAGCAGTTTATGAGAGGCTGATATAACCACGTTTCCGGTGTACCAGGGGACTGGGACAGGTTGCTGTTAGCAGCTATACATTGAGAACTTTGGATGCCAGCATCCTGGTCACAAGGGGTATGTCTACACTGCAATAAAAGATTTGTGGCACAGGCACAGCCACAGCTCACCTGGGTTTGTTAACTGGGGCTCGGGCTGCAGGTCTAGAAATTGCTATGTAGATGTTCAGGATCATGCTGGAACCTGGTAACTGAACCCCTCCCCCCACACAGGGCCCCAGAGCTCGGGCTCCAGCCTGAGCCTGAATATCTACCTAGCAGTTTTTAGCCCTGCAGCCCGAGCCCCAGGAGCGCGGGCCAGCCGTGTGTGTTTAATTGCTGTGTACCCTTAGAATACCCAGGGCATACTCCTGGGTGTAGCTGAAGTAGAAGGGACTTAGGTAGTTTGGGTTTCGAAGGGTAGGAAGGATCACTTGCACTAATGAGGTAATCAGCTCACCAGAGGGATAGCTCTGAGAAGAAAGCAAACAGTATAAAAGGCTGAGCCAGAGAGCAGGAAGGGAGCTCCACATAACTGCTGCTATGTTGTGATGTACCTGGAGCATAAACAATAGTAAAGACACTTGGTAGAGGTACCCTGGTGGACTGTGTGTGATGCTTAATTAACAAAGAATGCTTACCAGCCAGAGTTTCCAGAAGCTGAATGCAGAGCCTGTCACTTACTGCTTATGAATGATCCAAGGTATTGGGCATCCCTTTGAGATGCCACTTCCAGCATTCCCTTGGAACACAGGGAAGGCAGCAGCTAAAAGGTTAAAAAATCCCACTAGTAAAAATGAGTGTATCCCTCCAACCATGTACTTGGCAGGCACATTGACAAGGGAGACTGGAAAATCTCTGGTGGTATATTGCTGCTGTTATGGTGTATTGGGATTAATAACCTATAAACAACTAAGACAGATTTACACAAGAGACTGTAGCATGCCATCCACATGATTTTGCAGACTGCTCCTGCCTGCCCATCAAAGTGCATGTTTATCCCAGACACTATAACGTCTCTGCTCTGATCAATCACACACATACCAGAATAAAGAAAAGGAGTACTTGTTGCACCTTAGAGACGATGAAATGAGCTGTAGCTCACGAAAGGTTATGCTCAAATAAATTGGTTAGTCTCTAAGGTGCCACAAGTCCTCCTTTTCTTTTTGCGGATACAGACTAACACGGCTGCTACTCTGAAACCTGACATACCAGAATATGTGTTTTATAGGAAAACAAGAGGGTTGTCTACATTTTCTCATTAAAAAACAAAACAGACTCCTGCAATTATGCAATTAGGGTTTGAAGTTCCTCAGTGCACGGGCACAAAGGAGCAAATGCACACTCAATTCTCCTATTGGATGACTTCTGTGTGGTTCATCTGGCCAGTGGCCTGAAAGCCCAGGTCTGATACAAATATAGCTTTCAATGTTTTTTAAAAACAAAATCTTCCTTGTCTGGGTGTTTTTCAGTCTCTTCGTGTGCAATCACAGGTGACATGTTGGATTCTAATTTTCCCCCTTGGAGTCCACTCAAAATTATTTTGTTGGTTAGGATCTCCAAGGGCAGTTTTAGGTCCTCTAGCCTTGTACAGTTACTTAAATGCCTTGCAAAGTATTTTCAGACTGGCAAAATCTTATTCCATAATGTTGTTGTGCTGTGGCACAAAAACATCATGTTGTGCTGTGATGAGAGAGTGACTTGACTTGATGATGCAGCATCACGAGATTGCGACACGAGGCGTTTGTCTTAGGATCAGTTTGTTGCCCAAAAATGACAACTGTAAATGGAGGCTGTAAAGTTTCCCCGAGCATCATCTTTCCATCTCTACTCTGCACCGGGTAAGCAAAAATTAAAAAATTGTACAAAAAGCTTGGCTCTTCCATGTGATAGATACAGAAGTAGGCACCAGTTCTCAGCTTGGTTGAATCTGTCACGGACCTCTAGATGCCCCATTTTCTCATGAAGCAGTTCTGTGTTTGTCCTGAAGACCTAGTAAAATCTTGTAATGGGTAAAGTGTTGCTGCTCACTGCCAAAGGAGAATTCTCCTGGGATATTTTGAGAAACACAATGAAATGGTTTCTTATGCCTGATTATTTCAGTTTCAAAAACTACAGCTTAAAACTGAAAATGATAGGAAATGTGTCTATTATTTGTGTCAGAAATAGAAGGGCAGGGCTTTTATAAAACCAAAACAAAACAGGATTTGGGGTAGTTTGCGCTGTCAATGGATTAATTTACAGCAGTGGAAAAATGTCAGAAGTTCTAGTAGAAGGGAGCCAGAACTCTTAGGGTGTGGAGAAGGAAGGTATAATCTACCCAAAAATATGTGCAAATCACACACAGAAGAGAGCTTTGCTTTGCTTTCTGAACTGGATTCTGAAATTAAATATAAACATTTAGGAAGATCCTACCTGATTTTCACAGTAATCCTCAACAAGGAAGCATCTCCCAGACTTGGTATGAAAATGACTATCATGTCTATTGAACAAGTCCATAACCATGCAGTCATCTACCCAGTACTAAACTCCCAAACTCCTGTTGGGATGAATCTGGGGTAAATCTTGTTTGGATTCTTCAAGTCCAATCTCTTCTTTGATTGTTTGAATCCTCGATCACATAGCTGGAGAAGATTTTTCATGGCATTGCACATGGATTTAGAAATATTCCTCCACCATGAGTGCTCACAGGTGTTCCCCAAACCCACAACCTAGTAAGAACAACTTTAAAGTTTCAGGGGACTGGTGTGCTTTGTCATCATTCTTAGATGATCAATGGTAGAATAAGGGGACTTCAGCTTCAAGGGATGCTCTGCACAAAGTAGTTCCATCATGCCATGTTGCAAAGCTTACAGTGTCAATCAAGGTCTCCTACTGGGCTAATACGGCCTTGGCTGTTATTCTGAGAACTGGCCTCCACCCACCAGCCAAACTGTATTGTTCACTGTGGATGTGTCGCTGCTCGGTCAAACTGAGTATGGAGCTAGTTTAAAGATAGAGGGGTTACCTGAAATTTGGAGGCAGAATGGGTGTGTATTTATGGGGCAGCAGGTAAGCAAGGGAGCACATCATCAAGAACTTCTCACTTACAGGGAGGAACAGAGTTCACATTTTCCTACTTCAGAAGCACAGCCCTCTTCAACTTCAGCAATATTACAGCTTATGGACACAGCCCCCTTATGGACACACACTTGAGCAGGTCTATCATTCTGTCCAGCAGAGGGCAGTTGTGACATAGGCACATTACACAGTCAGACATTTTACAGCCAAAAGGTAGAAAATGATTGTTTCAAAGTCCAGAGCAGGCCCGGCTCTAGGCACCAGCAAAGCAAGCACGTGCTTGGGGTGGCACATTTCCAGGGGTGGTACTCTACGAGCCCTCACCTGCACAAACTACTCTTCGTACTCCACAAATCACCATCTGGGGAGAACCCCTGGAAAATGTAGATCATTTTCCATACCCTGGCAGCCACCTCTCCCAAACAGCCAGCATTGACACAGAAATCTAATACAGGATCCGCTGTGCCAGCCCATCCTCTGGAAGACTATTCATATGAGTTTTCAATGATAGGGATGTGCAAACAGGCACCAAGATCTTGGTTTACAAGGAAGTTGTCATCCCCACGCTTCTCTGTGGATGTAAGACCTGGGTAACCTACAAATGACATCTCAAATGGCTGGAGTAGTTCCAGCAGCGCAGCCTTGGGAGGATTATCAGGATCAGCTGGGAAGACTGATGCACTAACATCAGTGTTCTCTCTGCAGCCAACATCAGCAAGATAGAAGAGCAGGTCATGAAACATCAACTCTGCTGAGCTGGCCCCTGTGTACATATGCCTAACACTCACCTCCTGAAGCAAATACTCTTCTTCCCAGTTAAGTCAGGGAAGAAGGACTCCCAGAGGGCAGCGGAAGCGCTTCAGAGACATACTGAAAGTACATCTTAAAAAGGGAAGCATCAACCCAACAAACTGGGAGGAACAGAACACAGTGCTGAACAGAACACAGTGACGCCACACCACAGACCAAGCCACTGCTCGCTTTGAGGAGAACAGACATGCTCATGAGACAGAGAAGCGACAAAGGAGGAAAGAAGAGGCACAACACTCCAGCCAACAACTATGTCTCCTCAAAGATCACACCTGTCAATTCTGTGGGAAAATCTTCAGGACACAAATTGGGCTCCTCAGCTACCTAAAAACTCACCATCCTTACATCGAGAGATAGCCGAAGAAGAAGAAGACCCCACCCAGATCAGCCATTGATAGGCAGGAGCCCAGTACCTCTTTACATGCTGGGTGCACTGTTACACCCTGTCACATGGAGCTAAGCTCAGTGGCAGACTGGCCGTGATTGATGGTCAGAAAGTGGATCCAAGCTCTGCCAGACCAAGGAGGGGAGTGAGTGCGTTCCAGACTCAAGGACCGTTGTGCGGGAGGTCAGACTAGATGATCATAATGGTCCCTTCTGACCTAAATATCTCTGAATCTATGAAACCATGCCGTCAGAATGTTCCACTGGCTTTTAAATGAGAACGAGGGGACTTGTCGCATGAGTGCCTCTGGTGGTGGCAGCGACACTGCACCACAGGGTGAGAGAGGCAATTTACTAATTAAGGGTCTGAATCTCATCTCCCATTTGAGTAAACAGGAGTCTACCCATTTACATCAGTGGACATTGACTCAGGCCCTAAACATGCGTAGGTCAAGCAAGGGATAGTAAATAAGTCATGGAGAGCCTCCCATGTACAAAGCAGAGTTATTTAGAGCCAAGCTTGCAGGGGAATGAGGATCATTACAAATGAGTGCGCATCTGACTGTAGATTTTCCTTATTTATTGGCTGTTATGTGCCTGAATCACAGCACACAGCTAAACTGCATGCTATAATTTCTGTCACTAGTAACACATATAGGCCATCCATCTCCAACATAAAAAATGCATGAAGTTGGGGACCTGTTTGCGTAAGCAGGAGTTTTGTTTGGTTTGTTTTTTCTCCCCTGAATTTACGTTGTTAGAAATTTCCTTCATTGATTTATTGCATCTGCTTTTGTTCTAGCACAACCCTGATTGTAGAATGCCCAGCTTCAGATGTAGCAGATTTTAAAGACTTTTTGTTTCACATGGCTTTTGGTTTTATTTTTCAGAGAGAATAACATGGTCTAATGTTCAGATCAAAGAACAGGGAGCCTGGAACTTCTTAGCTTTGATGCTTTTGACACTGTTTGCCACTGGGCAACTCAACATCTCTTCTTCAGTTTTCCCCACTGTAGCAATGGTTACATATTTGCCTGTTTACTTAACTGAACCACCAAGATCTACCACAAACTGGGTAACAATGTGGTCTGATTGCCTTCACTCTCCTTACACCCATCCTCGCTATTATTACTCTCATTCTTCCTGTCATGTCAAAATAGATCGTAAGCATTTTGGGACAGAGACCACATCTTTCTGTTTGTCTTGTAAAGCACCAAGCACACCCTTGGGCACTGTAAAAATAATAACAATGGGAAGATGTGAGACTTACTTAATATTTGCAGTGTTTCTATGATAAAAACTGCTAATAATATTTTATGACTTTATCCACTTTTCAACTGTTGTGGCAACTTCGAATCTTTTAGCCTTTAGGCCTAATCTTATTGAAGTCAATAGCAAAACTCCTAATAAAATCAGTGAGAACAAGATCAGCCCCTTAGTGCCTTATCCTGTAATCCTTACATGTGCAGGAAGGACTGTGTGTGCAGGAGAACTACCCCAAAATCTGGCTTTGTTTTATTGTAAAGCATCAAGGCTATTTTAGGATACATTCCATATAAAGAATCATTTTATTATAAATGATTTAGCACCTAGATTTTAGTCCTTGCTTTGTGTTCTCCATTTAGTAAAAATGTTTTAGTAATAAAAAGTTGCTAGATTGTATGTGAGCAAGAAAGACTGAAGCTGTTATCCACTGGGGAGAGTTTGTTTAGAAGAGAGGTTGTAGCACAATATCATACCCACGTAATTTACAGATGTGCCAGATGCAAAATGATCTGCCAGATTTGTGCATTATTTTTCATTAGCAAATTTCAATGCAGGGCAGGTAGTTGCTTTACTCCCCAGAGAAAAAGGTTCAGGATTCATATTAAACAATTATCACAGGTGAACTGAATTTGGAGCAAGACAAAGAAATTAAAACAGGGTGTTTTCTTGAAGAAAGCCACTGCTGTTGTGGGATTATTTCTTCAAAATAATGTTTGATCACCACCTTGTGTTTAAGACTGTGAATTACAGCTCACTGCATTTCATTATCGTTTGTACACTACTAAATGTTGCCAAGTATTTTACCTTTCTTTTCGGTCTGAAATTTCTCATATCTTCTCGTATTTTCCCTGCAAAGTAATACTATTAATTCAAGCAAGCACTGTGGTCTAGTGGAGTCAAGAGACCTGGGCATCAATCCTGTTTCCGACACTGCCTCACTGTGCAATCTTGCACAAATCACTACTCTTAGTCTCAGTTTCCACATCTGTAAAATGGGGGCAATGTTACTTTTTAGAGGCAACCAGCACACCTGCCTCTCCACTTGAAATCCCTATTGCCTTCAGAGCTTCAGGACACACTTTCTCTGGTGACAGCGCCACATTTTGACTTGTTGAACTTCTCTGTACATGTTGCCATAATAAACACTGCCCCAGAATCTGCTGCATCCCTACAACTCTGACACTGGCTCTCCCTTCATCCTTATCCCCAACCCTACTCCCTTCCCTGTCATCATTTCTATCCTCATGGGCTCTCCCTCTGAACCTCACAATATTCCCCACCCTTCTCTTGTCACATCTCCCCTTCTCCTGATCTTTTTCCAGCTCTAGTGATTAAATCAAGAGCCTGAGAATCAAGACTCCTTCCCATTGGTCTCAAACGTATTATAGAACAAAGTGTGGAGTGGCAAGCACCTCTTGGGGGTAAGGGATAGCTCAGTGGTTTGAGCATTGGCCTGCTAAATTCAGGGTTATGAGCTCAATCCTTGAGGGGGCTATTTAGGGATGTAGGCCAAAAATTGGGGATTGGTCCTGCTTTGAGCAGGGGGTTAAACTAGATGACCTCCTGAGGTCCCTTCCAACCCTGATATTCTATGATTCTTGTGATAAGTTATGTAGATTTCCAGAAGGCTTTTGACAGTGTACATGGAGACAGTCTTTGGAAAATTATGGCATGCTACAGAATACCAGCAAAAATCATTAGAATCATCAAGGATCTGTATGATAATGCTGAATATGTAGTCAGAGATGGTGACACCATTAGTCAATGGTTTGCAGTGACAACTAGAGTAAGGCAAGGGTGTTTTACGTCCCCAGTATTGTTTTCACTGATCATTGTCTATGTCATGAGAAAAGTAACCAGAGCAACCAAGGAATTTTATGGACAAATGAGAAAGTGCAATTTGATTACCTCATTTTTGCCGATGACATTGTCCTGCTTAGTTCAACACATCCCTTAATGAAAGAAAAGACCCAGCTTTTGACAAATAAAGTAAAACAAGCTGGTTTATTCATAAACAAGGGAGAGACAAAATATCGGTGCAGAGTCACCTCTATAGTGTAGCTGTGCTCTTAGTTTCAGACAGGTGAAATCTTTGGCCCATTGTGAAAATGCTTTCAGGATTATTTGCCTTCTTATGTGAGTGGCTGATGCAGGAGCTTTTTCGGATATGGTTTTGACAAACATGGTGTATTAGAAGTTCTTTCTGGCAGCGATGTGACTGAGATCAACCTATTCTGAACTCCAAACCTAATTAATGAATGGTCATTTCATAGCATTTCATAGCATGGTCATAGCATTTTGCCTCCTTATTTCCAAAGAAAGCCCATTGTCTGGTTTGATTCTATGTATTGTTATATGTGCCTCTGGCACATATTACCTTATGCCATTAGGGATTCCATCAAATTAACAGCTCAAAGAGCTGTATGTGTTGTTAGGATGGTTTTGCATAATCATAAATTGGAACACCTCACATAAACCCAAAAGAACAAACAGTATCCACCAGCTTTAAATTTGCCCTCTAAAATTTGCACTAACATTTGCTTATATCAAAATAAAAAATATTACTAATTTTTAAAATTAGCATTTGAAATGAGGGCAGATTTTCACTTCTCAGTGTCCCTTTTAAAATTACATATGCAGGTCCCAGCCAGCCAAAATGAACTCTCCTCTAAGCCTGCGATTCCTCAGGTGAATGTAGATTGGCAGAAGTACCATCAATCAGTTAAAATAACATTAAAATTAGTGGGGGGGGGGGAGAGCACAAAGAAGTAGAAGCTCTTCAGATGTTTTATTTTCAAATGTAAAGTTCAGAGAGGGTACAATTGAGCAATGGTACAATTCAAACAACTCATTTGCTACAGTGAAACTTCTAATCTGATCTACTAGCCAGGATCTTTAATTGAAAGGAATGCATGCAGCGCTTTAAAAGGAATCAGTCCCTCCTCTTTATGTTCCCTTTAGGTGTTCCTGGCCAGGGATAGCTCTAACTCGTTCATTTAAGGTTTTCTTTATTCTTATCCTCAGTTTCCCACTTGGTGCCATTTTGTCAGAATTAGGTACCATAAGAGAACAAAGGTAAAGAGAGACACATTTTAAAGTCAATCCAATACTGAAGTATGTTGTATAATATGTGTTTTAATTCAAATACTTCCTTTAATCAGCTTCATAGCTCACTTCCCAACCCAAAATCTCCCTTCAGTTGCTAAACCTAACTGCTCACTTTTTCTTGCTGGAATTTTCTGGAAATGTAGGGGAAAGGAGATTGAACTGAAAAAGGGAGGGGAGGGAAGAAGCCATCATTGGGGTGGGGAGAAATAAAGAGTCTGGTAAAGGTGGGGAGTGCGGTTCTTGGTCAATATGTGGTGGGCGGGTAGAAGCCAGAATGGGGTTGTGAGTTAGTGGTGGGGAAGCCAGCATGGCAGGAAAAAGGTGGAAGGCGTGTTGGAGGCCAACATTATGTGTGCAGGCTTAGGGTTTTCTTGGGCAGAGGGACGCTGGCTTGGCAGAGTTGTATGGGGAAGAGGAAGGCTGAAGTAGGGGTTTTGTGTTGGATAAGGAAAGGTTGTCTTGGAGGAAGCGTTGTGGTGAATTGTGGTCTGGAATGGAGTTGGGGGGGCAGGTGGAGTGGGATCATGTGTATGGGAGATGGAAGGCTGGAGGGGGATTTGTGTTGGGGGAAGCCTGGTGTGGGGATGTTGGAGGCTGTCATGGGGTTATGCAGGAAGTGGCTGTGTGCTGCAGATATATGTTGGTGTGGGAAGCAGATGAACGGGCATATGCGAGCGGGCGGTGGAGAGAAAAGGTTGTGTGCTGTGTACACAACATTAGGCTTGTGTGGTCATGTGCGGGGGTGAGCTGGTGTGGATTACAGAGTGGGGGAAGGCTGGCGAGGGTGGGGTGGGAGAGGCTGGTGTTTGCTCTATGTCCACAGAGGGGAGGCCAGTGCAGCACAGGGTTGCGCTGGCATGGGGAGCACAGGGGAAGATACAGCAACTATCTGGTTTCTTGACAGTAAAGGACGAGGAATATTGATGGGAATAGAAGACCTGTCTGGCGTAGCTCTTGGGGTGACTGGGGACGGGGGACAATCTGCTACTCATGTCCCTCTGTATCATGGGTTCTCAAACTGGGGGTCAGAACCCCTCAGGGAGTCGTGAGGCTATTACATGGGGGGGGGGGTCGCGAGCTGTCAGCCTCCACCCCAAACCACACTTCGCTTCCAGCATTTATAATAGTGTTAAATATAAAAAAGTGTTTTTAATTTATAAGGGGGGGTCACACTCAGAGGCTGGCTGTGTGAAAGAGGTCACCAGTACAAAAGTTTGAGAACCGCTACTCTGCATATTCCCTCTGCCCTGCATTGACAATGTCCACTTTGGAAGCCTCTGTCTTGTCCTGTCATTGGCGGAGAGGGTTGTCACTCTGCCCTTATGCCTGCCTTTCTTGCATTCTGCTCTGGGCCAGAAGAGAGCATGGGACCAGTGAGTGGGTGTGGCCCTGCATGGACTGAGTGTGATTGGCCAGCAGTGGTTCCCACTCAGCCACAGTTGTGGATTGTTACAGTGCCCTACCCCAGCTGTTCCTCTCTCCACTACACAGTGAGTTCGGTTCCCGGGTGGCAGAGATGATGGCCTTGGTCATGGAGGGTCCACTGGACTTGTGGGGACAACAGGCCCCAGGACTCCTGGTCTGGATCCAGAATGGTGACTGTGCCCTGAAAGCTGGGGGCCCTGGTTGCTGAACCTTCCCCCAGTGTGTGAAGAAGGTGCTAACTAGGTGTTCGCCCCCTCACTTTTCAGGTTGCTGCGGGTGGTAGCAGGGCTGTCGGTGTTGGTTTGCTCCCGGCTCAGTGATACCCCCATCCATAGGCAACACAGCTCCTCCTGTTTGCCATAGCAGGTGCAGGCCCCTCCTGGATTGCCCAGGTCTGGCCACGCAGCCTCCTGAGATCCCTGCTGCTCTGGACCACCCCTGAGGGGATACAGTGATCCATTGGCAGTTCCTTTAATGGGGCACTCACAGACCCCAGCCTGCTGCACAGGAATAACTGGTGGAGAGGTGATTTGGCCCCTATGTGGAACAGATCATCCCCCCTCCCCACAAGGTCACTTGTCTGTCCTTCCCTAGCTGAGGACCTGAATCTGTAGGACTGTCAATTGGGCCCCTTTCTTATTTGGAGAGTTGGGGTAGGAAGATGTAGTGTCTTCCGACTACTTACACAGGGCAAGAAGCTACTGGGTAAACAGAGCTGCTATTTTTCATACTCTGTAAAAATATGATTTAAATAAAAATCCCAGTTTGTCACAGGGTCATGTACTGGGAATTGACCATCGTATGTATTCTGCTCAAAGCTAAGAGTACTAGCAAACCCCATGGAAACCTTATTTGTAATAGCTCCCTCAAAGCTCTCCAAAGAAAGATAGGCATAGCACACTATCTGAGAAATATGTAAAGGTAAGGAGTGGAAGGCCCAATCCTGGAAACACAGCTGGTCTCTCTGCTTTGAAATCAATGGGACTACTCATGCTAATAATGGAAATACATTCATGCATTTGAAGAACGGTGTACTTTGTTTTACTTCTGTGTGTGTGTGTCTGCGTGCGCGTACACATCTGACTGCACTCAAAGTCAGAACAATACTGTGGCACCTGGCCTCCTGTGAACAGAAGCCCGAGATTGAGTACCAAAGAGTTTAACTTGTGAATCTTCAATATTTATAGGAGTTTTACTAATATGCTAATGGACTAGCACTAAAGAAGTAGCGCTAAAGAAAAAATTCTGATTTATTGACAGAATGATGCAAATAATATAATTTTTTTAATTTGTCAACATTTTACTGGAAATTTCTATGAAGAGGTATTGAAACAAGGATTTGTTTTTAATTAAAAGCAACCTTTCTGGCTTTTTAGGCTGCAAAATCAGTAATAATGTCATCTAATGACAATGAAGGGAAAGCAGTGGACATGTTGTTCCTTGACTTTAGCAAAGCTTTTGACACGGTCTCCCACAGTATTCTTGCCAGCAAGTTAAAGAAGTATGGGCTGGATGAATGGACTATAAGGTGGATAGAAAGCTGGCTAGATTGTCGGGCTTAACAGGTAGTGATCAATGGCTCCATGTCTAGTTGGCAGCCGGTATCAAGTGGAGTGCCCCAGGGGTCGGTCCTGGGGCCGGTTTTGTTCAATATCTTCATAAATGATCTGGAGGATGGTGTGGATTGCACCTTCAGCAAGTTTGCAGATGACACTAAACTGGGAGGAGTGGTAGATACGCTGGAGGGTAGGGATAGGATACAGAGGGACCTAGACAAATTGGAGGATTGGGCCAAAAGAAATCTGATGAGGTTCAACAAGGACAAGTGCAGAGTCCTGCACTTAGGACGGAAGAATCCAATGCACCGCTACAGACTAGGGACCGAATGGCTCGGCAGCAGTTCTGCAGAAAAGGACCTAGGGGTTACAGTGGACGAGAAGTTGGATATGAGTCAACAATGTGCCCTTGTTGCCAAGAAGGCCAATGGCATTTTGGGATGTAGAAGTAGGGGCATTGCCAGCAGATTGAGGGACGTGATCATTCCCCTCTATTCGACATTGGTGAGGCCTCATCTGGAGTACTGTGTCCAGTTTTGGGCCCCACACTACAAGAAGGATGTGGAAAAATTGGAAAGAGTCCAGCGGAGGGCAACAAAAATGATTAGGGGACTGGAACACATGAGTTATGAGGAGAGGCTGAGGGAACTGGGGATGTTTAGTTTACGGAAGAGAAGAATGAGCGGGGATTTGATAGCTGCTTTCAACTACCTGAAAGGGGGTTCCAAAGAGGATGGATCTAGACTGTTCTCAGTGGTAGCAGATGACAGAACAAGGAGTAATGGTCTCAAGTTGCAGTGGGGGAGATTTAGGTTGGATATTAGGAAAAACTTTTTCACTACGAGGGTGGTGAAACACTGGAATGCGTTACCTAGAGAGGTGGTGGAATCTCCTTCCCTAGAAGTCTTTAAGGTCAGGCTTGACAAAGCCCTGGCTGGGATGATTTCATTGGGGATCGGTCCTGCTTTGAGCAGGGGTTTGGACTAGATGACCTCCTGAGGTCCCCTCCAACCCTGGTATTCTATGATTCTATGATGTCTTGTTCGACTGCAAGAATAGCAAGACCAGTCAATCGTTCCTGACTCGTTGTAGAACGGAGATAGTTTTTAATGAGCTTTAGTTTTGAGAAACTCCGTTCTCCTGATGCTACTGTTACAGGAATTGTCAGTAGAATACAAGTAGCAATGTACACATTAGAATATATGTCAACAAGTTTGCTGGTATGAATAAACTGTACAATGTCCATCACCGATTTTGCATGTGGCAACATTGATGACAATGTACTCAATTCTTCGTACAGTTCAAGTCCATTTAAATCAAAAGTATCACTGTGCTTCAGGAAGCTCTCTAGGTTCTTGCACTTTGTCATTTGCTGCTCTTGTTTTCCTATTTCATTGAATTTAGTTATGTCATACAAAAATCCAAACTGTTCATGGTGTGCTCATAAGGTATTAAACCTTTCATCAACAGCAGATATTGTCTTGTCCATCACAACATTAAAAAAATTCAACCTCAAATTTCTTTTCTGGCTCTTCTATGGGCTCATCTGCGCCTTCATATTCCGCTTGCCGTTTTTTCCTTGAAACTCGTATCATGTTCGGACATGGAAATTTTGGTTCTACACCAAGTGCCTGGGCAAGTTCCCTTGCTGTAACCTGTGCTTCTTTGAATCCATTTTCTCTGTATTTCACTAAAAAGTCTTGTGTGTTGTTTAGTAAGGTAAGTGTTGTATCAGGCTGCATCATTGGACTCTGCATTATTTTGCTTACACTTGAGATTTTAACAAGAATGTCATACCAGATTACAACAGATGTTAGAAACTTGAAGCTGGATATTTCAGAGGCCAATGACTATGCTTCACTTTTAGCTTTTGGATCTCTGGCTTCTTCCGAAATAGCAACCAGTGCTTCGTAAACTTCCTCAGATTGATATCTCAACGTTTTTGCACTTTCTACTCTGCTTTCCCAGCGTCTCTCAGATAGAGGCTTAACGATAATACCATTGACATGTGCTTTGAATATTTGCCATCGTTGAGTGGAAGCTGAAAAGAGCACGTAAATGTGTTGCAGCAAACCAAAAAAAGAAATAGCTTCTACAGAAGACTTGGCCATATCACACGAAATCAAATTAAGGCTGTGGCATGCACACGGACCAAAAAAAGGCTCATGGATTTTCTGCCAGCAATCTAGCTTGCACGCCAGAAATGCATCCTCTCATATTGGCACCATTATCATAGCCTTGTCCTCTAATGTTCATTACAAACAATCCCATTCGTTTTAGTTCATCAAGGAGAGCTTGAAGAAGTCCAAAACCTGTAGTGTCCTCTATGTCTAAAAATGTGATAAATGATTCCTTAACCATAATCTGTGCTGAATCACTAATGTCGACAAATCTCACTACTAACGACATCTGTTCTTGATGACTTATGTCCGGAGTGCAATCTAGAATTACAGCAAAATATTTTGCCAAAGTAACCAATGAAACAATTTTGTCTCTCACTTTATCACTCATTAGCATGATCAGTTCATTTTGAATTCTTGGTCCCAAGTAGTGGTC
Source organism: Natator depressus (assembly GCF_965152275.1). Classification (NCBI taxonomy): domain Eukaryota; kingdom Metazoa; phylum Chordata; order Testudines; family Cheloniidae; genus Natator; species Natator depressus. Next base: position 79,235,771 of record NC_134242.1, on the reverse strand, counting down.
ATGTATTTCATTTTCAGTTACTCTTCAGAGATGTTCACTCATCACTGTGTCAAATTTTCCCAGCAGTTGTACAAGGCCCAAAAAATTCCATTTTGGGGCTGGAATAATTTCTCAAACGCTTCCTCTAAAAGCAAGATTGTTTGTTGATAGATATTCAACAATAGATAATAGACGTTCAAGAACATGACACCAATGCTGCTTCTCTGACTCCAGCAATCTTTGATTTTGGGCATCAAGAGTTGTCTGATTTTTTAACTTTACACTCAGCTCACACCATTTGTGCATACTTTCAATGTGGTGTTGTGCCTTTTCATGTTGCAGTAATACGTGACTAAGATTTTTCCAATCATTAATTCCCATGGTGGCTATCTTAAAATTGCAACTATTGAAAAGCTTGCATGGGAAACAAAATATAGCATCTTTGCATTTAGAGTACACAAGCCACCGTCTGTTGACAATTTCACCATTAGAAAGTCTTTTTTAGTAATTGTTTTCTATGAATTTCCTACCTCTAATGTCTTTACGCTATACCTTTTATTCTCCAAGGGCCTTTCTCAAGTATAATGGCACGGAATTCGTTGTTTAAAGATTGCAGCCATGCGTCAATGTCATCTATATCCCATGCTAGTACTGTTTCAAAGGTTGTAATTTCTTGTTTTGTGTCTGCATCTGTTTCAAATGATCGTTCTGTGTGTTGCGTTTCTTGAGCTTCGTCTGCATAAAAATTTTCTTCGGCAGTTACCTGATGATCTTGATCAACTTCGTTGTTTTCATGACGTACAAACTTAAGTATAGAACCCTTCCGTGCTTGTACAATCTAATCCTATTTCATCTTTCCGTTTTCTTTTTTGTGACCCAGAAAGTTGTTTTCAATACAACATAACTTATAAGGGTGTTTTTAAAGAAATAACTGTTTAAATTATTGTCAGATTATCAGAAATATTATTTAAAATAACTAATATAGGGTACCCGTGAGTCTGTGACCTTGAGCTAGTGTGAAGACACCTCACAAGGCGCTCCGCCCTGACTGAGACACAGAGTTGGAAACCCATGTCATTTTTACAAAGTCGCTTTTTAGTTTTAAATGTACAGTGGACATTAGTCTTAATGTTAGTTACAACTCTATATCAACCTTATACTGTAAACAGATCAGTGGCATTATCTAGTTTCATAAGCTGGGTTTCCAAGCAGTGGGAAAATAGACCCCTAGTTTTACTCCTAGGTAAAGCACAAAGTGACCAAAATGAAGTCAGCATGGAACCATCTCATCTAGATTAAGGCAGCGCAGAAATGTTACAGGAGTCCTATTGTGCCTTGTTTTTGTTTGGAAAGACATTAGCAATAGCAGCACATTTGGGGCACGGCCAGAAGTACATGATCAATCACTGCCTCTAAAGTTCCATCAAAAACTGACATTTTCACAGCTCTAGCATAATCCGCTGCACAGATTCTGCACAAGGACGTGTTCCTGGCCTTTTTAACTCATATTAACCGTGTATTTACTTTATGAAAGTTGGACAAAACATTGTAAAAATGCAAGACATTGGCTGCCCAAATTCTGGGCTGGCAAAAGCTATACTGACTCACTGGAAAAAAAGCAAGAGAATCTTGGTACAACCAGGGGCGGCGAGTTATATCTCCACGTGGTGCCTTGGCACCAGCAATATTCAGAGCCCAGGAGCCCAGCTCCACCAATATTTGGGGCCGGGTGTCTCCCCCGCCCCACATGCCGCCCCCCCCGCCCCCTCTTGCTGCCCCCACACACCTCCCCAGGCCCCAGAGCAGAGCATCCCTGGCTGCCTATTCCGTCCCTGGCTGCCTCTTCCGAGCAGCTCCATGCTGCCTCCCTGCAGCAACTGCTGCCACAGGGTCCTATTCCCCACCTAGCTTGACTACCAGGGCAGACTGACTGAGCTTGTCTTTCCACCTCAGACCCTTCCCTTTTCCAGGGGGACCCTCCACCAGCACAGGGCCCCCCCACCTGCAGTCACCGCTCCTGCCCCATGCTGGGCAAGGAGGCAGCCCCATCCCTCACCCCCAGTGAGGCTACAGTCAGGGGCAGCAGGAGGGGAGGAGGCGCACGCAGCACCCCCCGGCACCCACCACGGGGGAGGCGAGGGAGATTCCTGGACCTGAGAGGGGCCTAGGAGCACGTGCAGTGACAGTGGTGGGGGTGAGTGTGCTGCTGGGGGGTGGGAAAGGGGGCTCCTCCCCCAGAGCTCCCTGCTGCTGGCAGGGAAAGGGCTGGGGGGAGTCCTCCTCTCTGGCCCCTGTCCCAGAGAAGCCTGTCTGCACCCCAAACTCATCCCCAGCCCTGCCCCACCCCTGAGCCCACACCCCCAGCCACAGGTTTCACCCCCCCCCACACACCCTCAACCCTCTACCCTAGCCCTGAGCCCCTCCAACACCCCAAACCCCTCATCTCCAGCCCCAGCCAGAGCCCTCATCCCCCTGCACTCCAACCCTCTTCCCCAGCCTAGGGCCTGCACCCCAGACCTTCTCCCCCACCCAAACTCCCTTGGGCAGGTGCGGGGGGGCGGAGTTTGGGGGGGTGGAGTTTGGGCAGGGGCGAGTTCTGGGCAACCACCAAAATTATACAAACCTGCCACCCCTGAGTACAACATATGGTCACTCTACACACTAGTAAGGAGATGAGCATAAGACAGTTGTTGGAGGGCGCTATTTAGCAGTAACAGGGCTATAGGAAAGCCAGTCAACATTTTTTGTTTCTCTGATGAAAACTGGCCCACTCCCTGCCCCAAACCAAACTCGTCACAAATAATTGTCAACAATGTAATTTTCTGGTTTGGGCTAAGATATTGATTTTTTTTTGGCAAACAAAGTTGTTAAATGACAGTCTAAATGGCAACACAGTACGGCTTTCATGCTTGGCTCACCCCCCAGCCTGCTGGTTCAACAGCTGCAGTAGAGGAGGAGATAGGTAGAAAACTGCAGGACCCCAAAATCCACCTCTTGGGGTGCAGAGTGGCAACAGCAGCAGAAAACCCTCAGGTCCGATCACACGCCAATGGGCACCATCGCCAGCCCAATGGACCATCGTGAAGTTAGCACAGCGTCCGTTCTCAGGGATGGGGCACACACGGAGCCACAGCAGCTCATCCTGCCCTGTGCAGCTCCCCCCTCAGATGAGGTGGATCGCTGTCAGCCCGGGGGAGAGACACGCTCCCCAGCTAGGGCAACCAGATGTCCTGATTTTATAGGGCCAGTCCTGATATTTGGGGTTTTGTCTTATATAGGCACCAATTACCCCCACCTAGGGTGACCAGACAGCAAGTGTGAAAACTCAGGACAGGGGGTGGGGGGTAATAGGAGCCTATATAAGAAAAAGACCCAAAAATTGAGACTGTCCCTATAAAAGTGGGACATCTGGTCACCCTACCCCAACCCCCTGTCCTGATTTTTCAGAGATGCTATCTGGTCACCCTCTCCCCAGCCCAGCCAGCTGTGTATGATAATTCCAATCCTGGCTGGCTGCTGAGGAAGTGAGTTACTTTCACTTTCATTCCTCAGCACGCAGCCAGTCACCCCCCCACACCCCCCTCCCCACACAACTTCCCCTAGCACCTCACCCAACCCAGCCCTGCCGGGGGGGAAGGGGGGAGAGAGGGGGTGCTCTGTGGGGTGGGGAGAAGAATGGATGTTATGGGGGGGAAACAAAGGATACTGCCAGAGCTGCCCAGCCTGCCTCACCTCATGCCGGGGGAGAGAGTCACACTCACAGGTGAAAAGAGAAGGAGTACTTGTGGCACCTTAGAGACTAACCAATTTATTTGAGCATAAGCTTTCGTGAGCTACAGCTCACTTCATCGGTGAAGTGAGCTGTAGCTCACGAAAGCTTATGCTCAAATAAATTGGTTAGTCTCTAAGGTGCCACAAGTACTCCTTCTCTTTTTGTGAATACAGACTAACACGGCTGTTACTCTGAAACTCACAGGTGAGTTCCTTCCTTCACCCATACCCCCTCCCCTTCCCAGAGACCCCAGCAGCCAATCCCCTCCCTCAGACTGTGCTGCATTTGGCTCTCTCTACGACCCAGCAGCCCTGCTCTTACATGCTCCATCTGCTTTCCGTCTGTCTGGACTCCCAGCAGAGTGGTGCCCTAGGCAGTGTGGTGCCCTACGCGGCTGCCTATTCTGCCTATGGCTAAGGACGGCCCTGTCCTTAGTCCTCAAGCCAAGGTTCCATTGCACAGTGGGGCCTTTTGCAGGTGGTGGAGAGAGAAGTGAACACAGGGGCTAAATGGGAAACTCCAAACAGGAAGAGCTGGAACTGAATCAAAAGGGCAGAAAGAGGTCTGAGGACGAGCTGTGCACAAAAACTTGTTGGATAGGAGGGAGGGAACCAAGAAACACATGAGAATAGCTTTGCTTTATTATGGAGGCGCTAAAGATTACATATGAAATTTTGTTGGTTTAAAATTCTTTTGCTCTCTCACTATAAAATAACTGGCTATAATACTGCAATTGGTACAGGCCTGGCTAAATTCTGTTTACGTGGAGCTAGGGCCTCATCCCGCAAACACTTAAGCATGTGCATAACTTGTCATGTGAGTAGTCCTGCTGAATTCAAGGAGATTGGTTGCACTGATGGGGGAGTGGCACAGTCTGTGAAAGAAAGCATAGAGTCAAGTACAGTAAAATCTTAAATCAAACTGTACCAGAAAATGAGTATAGCAGTAGGAATATATGTCTGACCACCTGACCAGGTTGGTGACAGCGAGTGTGAAATGCTTGGGGAGATTAGCGAAGCTACAAAAACAGAAAACCCAATAATAATGGGGGATTTCAACTATCCCTATGTTGACTGGGAACATATCACCTCAGGATGGGATGCAGAGAAAAAATTTCTAGACACCACTAATGACTGCGTCTTGGAGCAGCTAGTGCTGGAACCCACAAGAGAAGAGGCAATTCTTGATTTAGTCCTAAGTGGCGCACAGGATCTGGTCCAAGAGGTTAATATAGCTGAACTGCTCAGTAATAGTGACTACAATGTAATTAAATTTAACTGTGGGAAGAATACCAAAGAAAGCCACCACAGTAGCATTTAACTTCAAAAAGAAGAACTATACAGAAAGGAGCAGGCTAATTCAATGGAAATTAAAAGGAACAATTACAAGTGTGAAATGCCTGCAGGCTTCATGGAAACTTTTTAAAACACAATAATAGAGGTTCAAAACTATATGTATACCCCAAATAATAATAATAATAATAATTTAAAAAAAGCAAGAGGCCAAAAAATGCTACCATGGCTAAACAACAGAGTAAAAGAGGCAGTTAGAGACAAAAAGGCATCCTTTAAAAAGTGGAAATCAAATCCTACTCAGGAAAATAGAAAGGAATATATATATAGACTCTGGGAAGTCAAGTGCAAAGGTATAATTAGGCAGGCCAAAAAAGAATTTGAAGAGCAACTAGCAAAAGACACAAACTAACAGCAAAATTATTTTTTTAAACCTACTTCTTCAGATGCTGTGCACAAAAATGTGTTGGATAGGAGGGAAGGAACCAAGGAGGGAGGAAACCAAGATGCATCTGTAGAAGTGGGTTTTTTACCCATGAAAGCTTATGCCCACAGAAATCTGTTAGTCTTTAAGGTGCCACCGGACTCCTTGATGTTTTTGTGGATACAGACTTGTGGAACTCATTGCTAGGGGATGTTGTGAAGGCCAAAAGTATAACTGGGTTCAAAAAAGAATTAGATAAATTAATGGAGGATATGTCCATCAGTGGCTATTAGCCGACATGGTCAGGGATGCAACCCGATGGTCTGGGTGTCTCTAAACCTCTGACTGCCAGGAGCTGGGACTGGACAACAGGGGATGGATTACTGAATAAATTGCCTTGTTCTGCTCATTCCCTCTGAAGCATCTGGCACCAGCCACTGTTGGAAGACAGGATACTGGGCTAGATGGACCATAGGTCTGCTCCAGTATGGCCATTCTTATGTTCTTATAAAGAGACTAATAGTGTGAGTAAAGTTAATTATATGGTTAAGTATTCAAGGATCTGTCCCTTAGCTTGTACCATTGTGACCTTTCAATCTAATCTTCAATGACAGAGTTCAATTTTTAGATTTATAATCGACTAGGTTATTTGGTTTCTAATTGTTTTATCACTTTGTTGCCTTGTTTATTTTAATCTTATTTGCTCATAAAACTACATGCTAAAATGGTGAAATGATGCTGTTCAGGTGAAACAAATTACACTGCTGGGTTTGCTTTGTGTAGTTGCACTTTCTGTATGAAATGCGTGCCAGGTGAACATAAAATGTCAGTTTGTGATTTGTGAAAATATTTTTTTAGAAGCTTGGGATGCAAAAGAAGTTTTTATTTTTGTGTAAATTTGTCTGCCTGTGGATGCTAATCTCTGAAGTTTGCGCTCATAAAATATTTATTTAAGTAAACTGCTTTTAGATAATTAATTCCTCAGGGCAAAGACTGAGGTTCATAGATTCATAGATTCTAAGGTCAGAAGGGACCATTATTATGTTTTTTATGCCAAAGCATCTTATTGGTGTTTTATGCCAGAGCATCTCATTAGTACTTAACTAATTATTAAAATTAATAATTAGTGATGATCACAAATAGGAGATCTCAGCTATATTTGTGAAAATTGCCTCCTTGTGGTAAATAATGAATATTGCATCACACTGTTATACCCCAATCTCTTTTCATTAGCAATGATAATGTATGCATTATATATAATACATAGATATAATATGTCTATTTAAGTATAGTGAGAGTGATTTTAAAATTGTTTGTTTCAAAATAACATTTGTTTTCCATTAATTATTTGTATAAAGCAAAACCTTAATGAAATGTGAGCATTTTCATCAGTGTCCTTCTAGTTGTATTAATATGATCAACACAGAAGGAATTACAGCCGTAAGTCTTGTCTGTTCATTGAGTTATTATTGATTAACTCTTCCTGATTAACTCCATATATGGAGACACTTAGATATAAAAGTGAGTACCTTAAACCACGTGGGTTAAGCTAATTAGGGATAAGAAAAGGAGGACTTGTGGCACCTGAGAGACTAACAAATTTATTTGAGAATAAGCTTTCGTGAGCTACAGCTCACTTCATCGGATGTGTCATAATTAGGGATAGTTCATCAGGAATAACTCCATGTGTATACAAATCCATAATTGCTAAACTTCAGGTTTCTAATTTCTGTTCAGATGTCTGTAGCTTGCAAACAAAAGTGGTGATCTTTGAAACTACTGGGTAAAAGGTTTTCAAAACCTTGTCTTCTTGCAGAGGTCTGACTGTGTTGACAAGATGACTTGCTGATTTTTTTTTTTTTTTTTTAAGCAAAAGCTCCATTTTTCTAGGGAAAAAAAAGAGTTTGACTTGATGTTATTTGCACAGGTTTAGTCACAGTCAGTGAAATTTATTACTATCTAGATGCTAAATTCTAGATGCTACATGGGATTAGCTGACAGAAATAGCAGAAAAATATGACTAATAAAACTAAATATTGTAATTTAATTTCCTTTTTTTTTTTTTTTTTTTTTACAGGCTGTGACAACTACCAATGATGGTGGCACTATTTTAAAGCTGCTGGAAGTGGAACATTCAGTGACTACATGGTTGTGTGAATTGGCAGAATTACAAGATAAGGAGTCTGGAGATGGAACAATGTAACTGGTACATATAGCATGAATGAGTTTGAATATGTAATAAGGGAATAATTTATGCTGTCTTCGCCAAGCCAAAATAAAAGTAGGAGCCATAGAAATTGCCATACAGGATCGGACCCAGTGCTCACCCAGTCCAGTATCTTGTCTCCAACAATGGCCAGCACCAGCCTTTATAAAAGTTCTCACAGTTATCCCATTTGGGGAAGGTGCTTACACACACATGCTGATAGATAGCTGTAAATGTGATTTTTATGCATGGAACTAACTACAGACAATAGTTAGTCACAGTGGTAGAGATTTTACTCAAATGAGTTTGTCATATTCAAGACAGACAGAGCCTAACCAGTTCCTAATTCTCCCTTTCAAAAAGATGAAATAATCCAGCATTAGGCTGTACCTAATCACAGAGAACTCTCTGATAGCAAGCTAGCCTTTCTTTAACTAGAAAAAACAGGGAGATCATTTTTAAAATAAAATGATTCTCTGACTAATCTGGAAGGTGAATGATATCACTTATGTATGCATTGTGACAAAGTTCCTCCTCTATCTTGGTGGGTCTTGTGCTTATTGGCGGATGTGCTCACCTTGGAGCTTCATGGCAGCCCTCAGTTTGGCCATTTTCCTGAACCCACAGTCCAGGTCAACTCCTCCTGTGTCTGACCAGGAGTTGGGAGGTTTGGGGGGAACCCGGGCCCGCCCTCTACTCCGGGTTCCAGCCCAGGGCCCTGTGGAATGCAGCTGTCTAGAGTGCCTCCTTGAAAGCTGTGCGACAGCTACAACCCCCTGGGCTACTTCCCCATGGCCTCCTCCCAACACCTTCTTTATCCTCACCATAGGACCTTCCTCCTGGTGGCTGATAATGCTTGTATTCAGTCCTCCAACAGTCCGCATTCTCACTCTCAGCTCCTAGTGCCTCTTGCTCCAAGCTCCTCACATGTGCACCACAAACTGAAGTGAGCTCCTTTTTAAACCCAGATGCCCTGATTAGCCTGCCTTAATTGATTCTAGCAGCTTCTTGATTGGCTGCAAGTGTTCTAATCAGCCTGTCTGTCTTAATGGTCTCCAGAGGGTTCCTGATTCTTCTGGAACCTTCCCTGTTACCTTACCCAGGGAAAAGGGACCTACTTAACTTGGGGCTAATATATCTGCCTTCTATCACCGTCCTGTAGCCATCTGGCCTGACCCTGTCACAGCACTGAGAATGTTAGTGGTAGCCACAGCACTTTGTACCTGTGTTTGTAAATAGAGAGGTGAGCACTAATCTAAACCATATTTTCACTGTTTTGAACAGGGCATCTTTGTCTCTCATAGTTTTTCCCTTTATTCTGAATTAAGCATATTTCCCTCTGTACTCTTCTCAAGCTCCCACCTCGCCTTGTTTTTCCCCTTCCTCTGCATAGGAGAAGAAGTCTAATTTTGTGTTTAAGGTGCAGAATGAGGAGTTCAGAAGATCTGGAATCTGTTCCCAGCTTTGCTGTAGACTGACTGACTAGCCCTAGGCAAGACTTTTAGCCTCTGTGCACAAGGGTAAAACAAGAATAGCCTCAAGATACCTTTGTGAGATGGAAAAAACTTATTAATATTGGAGTTGCTCAGATATTATGGTGATGAGTGTCACAAATGCGTATAAGGAGACAAATTTAATTAAGGGTCACGTTCTTTGGTGTTTTGAAAGTGCCAATAACCTTGATATCTAAGCACTGGTTTCTCTCCATGACTTGTTCTTATCTGAACAATCTTAGCTACAGCTGTTCATCCTTACCCTCTTCTAAAAGATATGCTATCTCTGCCCAAAACATCTCTGCTTAAATGTGTGCATGCAGGCCATGTATACTTTTCTAGATATGTTTGTTTCAATTCTAAGAGTTCTTCAGAATATAATAAAAAACCTGGGTTACACTAACAGCAACCACCGCTAACACTTTGATAGAGTCCATGTGTAGTACAATTAATACATCCCTACTTTTCTCATGATCACTGCATACTAGTTCACTGACTTGTATAAGAAAGTAAGATACTTGTCTCTTAAAATTGTGGATATCAGACTTATCCAAACAAATTATTTTGATCTCCAGTAAAGTATGGCAGACCTCCTTCTTTAGAACATTCCAAGTGAAGATACTAACCTGCCAATTTACATCTTCAAAATGTTGTACAAATATTAATTAATGTACTCCACTCCATTAGAATTCAATTTCTTAGCTTTACCGTGCCGAGGTCTGCCAAATGTAGTTGTCAGTTCTTGGTGTGGATGCTGAGTCAGCTACAGACTGAGTCTTAAAAACATTAATATTTGGAACGTGTTTTTTATCTTAAAATGTCCAGTGAACCATAGCATTCAGCTTTCCATATGTTTTCCCCAAAGGTAACCCATGTTACCCAATCCAGGAGCCCTCTTTTATCTTGTGATTCTGATTACACCTAACACTCTGTGCATGTGAATGAAGGTGTCAATTCTCTTTTTCCTTATCTGTATTGCACCACCCAAGAATATTGGGGTACCCCATTTTCATAGGTTGTTTGTAGTTCCTTTTTTTCTTGTTAGCATCTACACACAACATGTACTCTGCGGTTAGGACACATGTTGGAAGAGATGTTATAACAAATATCTCGTGATCTTAAACAGTACTTTGTGGTCAGTTTTTTGCATCACCTGTTGACACATCTTTCTCATGATCTTGTAGCATAGGGTCACTCTTTGCTCACTTATTTATGTCAAGCATTTCTTAAGCTTGTGACCTAGTACATCTTACAGGCCTCAGCCTGTAGGCCTTGCATTTCAGCCCTGCTTTACTTATATACCTAATGCATACTTATCACTCCTAAATACTTATCAATCTCATACTTCCGTGTTCCCACAAGTTAAATATATTTAGCATACTACAATTATATACGATGTAGCATATGAGTTAATCATAACATCTCACAACGCACAATAAATGAATGATAAAATGAACGAATTGACTATAAAGCATACTCTCCCAGTTTGACAGCGAACCATTGATAACTACTCTTTGAGTATGGTCTCTCAACCAGATGTTCACCCACCTTATAGTAATTTCATCAAGACCACATTTCCCCAGTTTACTTTTGAGAATGTAATGTAGGACTCTGTCAAAAGACTTACTAAAACCAAGAGATATCACATCTACTGCTTCCCCCCATCCACTAGGCCAGTAACCCTCTCAAAGAAAGAAATTATGTTAGTTTGCCATGATTTGTTCTTGAAAAATCCATGCTGGCTATTCCTTATGATCCTGTTATCCTCCAGGTTCTTACAAATTGGTTGTTTAATAGTTAGTTCTAGTATCTTTCCAGGTATCAAAATTAGGCTGACTGGCCTATGATTGCCCAGGTCCTCTTTGTTCCCCCTTTTAAAGATAGGTAATATATTTGCTCTTTTCTAGTCTTCTGGAACCACATCTGTCCTCCAGAAGTTCTCAAAGATAATCGCCAATGGTTCTGAGATTGCTTCAGCTAATTCCTTAAGTATCCTAGGATGAATTTATTTCCCTATTTTGGCTTGCATAAATTCCTCCTTGTTGTTAATATTACTTGTGTTGAGTATCTGGTCACCATTAGCCTTTTTAGTGAAGACTGAAGCAAAATAGATATTAAACACCTCATCTTTCTTGATGTCATCTGTTATTAGCTCTCCTTCCCCTCGAAGTAGAGGACCTACACTTTCCTTCATCTTTGTCTTGCTCCTAATGCATTTAAAGAACCTCTTCTTATTGTCTTTTATGTCGCTTGCTAGGTATAATTCATTTTGTGCCTTAGCCTTTCTGATTTTGTCCCTACATGCTCATGCTAGTCTTTTGTACTCCTGTTTAGCAATTTGTCCATGTTTCCACTTTTTGTGCTACTCTTTGTACTCCTCATTTTCAATTTGTCCATGATTCCTTTTTGATTTTCAGGTAATTAAAGAGCTCCTGATGGAACCATATTGGCCTCTTACTGTTCTTCCTATCTTTCCTTTGCATCAGGATAATTTGCAGTTGTGCCTTTAATATTGTCTCCTGAAGAAATCGCCAGCTCTCCTGAACTCCTTTTTCCCTCAGATTTTCTTTGACAAGAACTTCAAGCTCCTGCTTTGTAAGAATGAAGCTGCATTATCTTGTATCACCACTAACTTGTATTTATGTATAAACTTCTACATGGTCAATGGCACATAGAATGGATAGTATTCCTACCAGCAAAGAGAAAATGGGAAATAATGAGACTTTTTCTCCCTATTGCTATTTGTAATAATTTTCTTCTTTGTATCTAGACAGCATAATTTTTCTTTCCTTTCCATTTCCCCCTACTCAGGACACGTGGAACTTTAAAATTGATTAACCAAAACACATGTTTTGAGTGCTAGCTAGTTTACTTTATAACAAATCATTTACCACTGCTAGATAATCTAAGAAGCTTTTTTCCTTTCCCATTTCTTGCCTGGATGTTTCCCTACACAATTAACACTTGTCTAACACTTTTGATCACCCCTCCTTTCTCATGAATGCGTGCTGGCCTCTTTGCCTGTTTTGTCACTGTACAGTCACCGGTCCCTGCACAGCGTGAGCTTCCTTGCAATAAAACGGAATTTGTGTGTTCATAGTCCACAGATATAAATATTGGTAACTATCTTTTTTTCAAAATGTTTTGTATGGAAGGGATTCAAATAAATATTTAAGCATTTTTTAAACTAGGCTTGGCCTGGATCTCTTCAGTGGCAAAGCAAGAGACAAAAACCAAGCTCTGTTGTAGACAAAGAGCACACAATTTCCTACAGAGGCAGCTATTGCCATTTTGTGCATTGGTAATCTTTCTAATCCAATTGGTACCAGAAGAGGAGAAGGTGGAAAGTTTCTCTCCAAAGGAGCAGCGGAAGCAAGCTAGAGAATACCCCCTGCAAAGTCAACTGAAGCTCACATGCTACTAGCATTTCAGGAAAGCACTTTTTTCTGAAAAGTTAATGATTCAAAAATACATGTCTGGCCAATGCAAGGGAAACCCACACGTAATACCCCATTGCCCAAACATTAGGCATTAGGGGAAACTGTTGGCACTTTGATACCCTAGATCAAGAATTCCTCCAGTCTGTGACTAACATAAATTCTCCACATTCTTTCCTTAATGTGACTTCTCAGCATGCTTTTATGCTTCATGAATGTTGCAGTTCTTAAACTTGCAGCAATCGACTCATGAAAGGGCTGATTTAAAACTGCTGCTCTCATTTAGTATAAAAATTTAAAATTGCTTCATGTCTTTAGAACGGTTTGTTCAGGGGCAGTGCTATGGGGTAGATTATGCTACTGCTATTTTTGGTGCATAATATTTCTGCCTTCACCGTCAGCACTGGGTCAGCGGATTGTGGTGTTCTAGCAATAAGCTAGTTAGTGTGCTGCGGGGAGAAATTGACAGTGAAACAGTAATTAATGCAGTCTTCCTGTGTAAACCTGACTAAGACAAAACATCAGTAGAGATTAATATAATTGTAGTTGACTGAATTAAATGTGGCTTATGTTGGTGATGAGACTTTCTGTTTGATAATGCTTATATTAAGTGGAATTAAGTTGAGGCTGATTTAATCCATCGGAAGTGTGACTTCAAACTCCCTGTATTTCACTCAGAAGAGCAAGTCTAGATCTGATTTCTAAGAGAGTAAGCAGATAGTCTGGCACTCTTTGTCTGTCAAATTTCTGATTTCTGTGCCAGTAATGATTATGGACCAAGAGGTTTATCCTCTTCCCATTATGTATATGTAATCTCTTGCCGCTAGTGGGAGGTGTATGGAAAAGGGAGCGGACCCCTTTTAGGACCTGATCTACATTCATAAAATGACCCTGTGGAAATGGTTGTAAGTTATTTCCCTTCCCACAATAACTGAGACTCCTGTGCTAAAGTCAACGGGATCAGATTTACAGTCAGCCGCTCAATCTCAACCACTCTAAAACCGGTGATCATTCCTGTCTTGTCTATGCTAGCAGCTAGCCTTATGTACCCCAACTGAGGGTGGGAGGGCAAAGGGGATAGGTTGCTGACAATCACTGTTAGCAGCGGATCACTTTCTCAACACTGCGGCTCTGTCTGTGAAGAGTATATTTAAAACCAGCCCAGCAAAGCACGCGTTTACACGTGGAAGTTAAAGTTGTTAAGAACTTGCACTGTACCTTGCCGATTGAAACCCCTCTCTTGGTGTCTTGTAGCTCTGACAGTGCTGGCATGTGAAAGATGCAGGTGCCAGGCAGTAAGGAGCAAGAAAGGGGCAGCGTTCCAAACAACACAGGAGTAACTTGCCCAGCAAGCTACTTCTGGCTATGGGTGGCTCTTACTCAGGGAACATGTCTTTGCAGTGCCTGTGCCTCCCTTCCACTACTCGTCACCACCCTCCCCAGAAACCCACTTACCACTTTGTAAACAAACCTGAGCATATTTTTAATAAAAATCCTCTTCACAGAAGCATCTGAACTCACAGCAAGCATTTAGACAAATATCTTATGAAGTTAGGACCAAACCGGTCTGTTTGAGGTAGCTGAAATATTTCTTTAGCAGTTGAATGTGCAAAGGCTGGAGTTTAGCTCTAGATGGTGTTTAGTACCTCACAGACTTCGGGATCTGTGATCTCATTATGTGCCCAGCGAAGGTTTATGGGAGTTTTGCTGATGATTTGTATGGAAGCAGAATCTGGAACGGAGGAAAATCAAAATGAAGCTGAACCAAATGCTGATTAACAAAGTGAATACCCTGGGGGGATTTTTAGTGTTGCTTATATAAGTGGCTCTCAACCTTTCCAGATTACTGTACCCCTTTCAGGAGTCTGATTTGTCTTACATACCCCAAAGTTTCACCTCACTTAAAAACTATTTGCTTCGAAAATCAGATATAAAAATACAAAAGTGTCTCAGCAAACTGTTACTGAAAAATTGCTTAGTTTCTTATTTTTGCCATATAGTTATAAAGTAAATCAAATGGAATATAAATATTATACTTCCATTTCAATGCATAGTATATAGAGAGGTATAAACAAGTCAGTGTCTGTATGAAATTTTAGATTGCACTGACTTCGCTAGTGCTTTTTATGTAGCCTGTTGTTAAACTAGGCAAATATCTAGATGAGTTGATGTACCCCCTAGAAGACCGCTGCATACCCCTAGTTGAGAACCACTGACTTAGATAACGGGAAGAAAGTTCGTAGACTCAACCAAGGAGGACAGTGGGGTAGGGGAAGAAGGAAAATTCCAGAATGGTCTAAAACTATTTCCAGATTGAGTCCAGTTCTATTTCATCTTTCTAAATGGGTGATGCTTTCCAAAAGTTCCATTTTGGGTATCAGTTTAATAGCTTAAATATCATTTGGTCATTTAAGGAGAAAGCTCCCACTACTGTTCACAGTGAAAACTACCTCTTCAGAGTATATAAAGATTTAACTTAGGAAAGAAACAGCTCTATCCAAAACCTATTTCTTTATCTTAAATGGTTGGCAGATTCTTCTCAATGATTCCTGTACTAAGCCATTAGTAAGCTGAAAAGGGAAGTCTGCACAGCAGTTTGCTCTGGGTGAACTAAACTGCTGCAAACTTGGGGGTACACAGTCTTTTAAACTGGATCATAGTAAAAAGAGGTTTCTTTGTCCTCTTGTGGGTCTGACGTTCACAACTGAACACCTCCAAGTGTACGGTAATTGCACAGGCAAAATAGGCATTCAGGTGCATCTAAACAGGGTCTTTGTGTAAATGGTCAGCTGGAGCAGTGAATACTTCCATGTGAAAATACCTGCTTGTGAAAGTCAAGACTCTGTTTCTCTTCATCATTTTATCTGGATTCAGAAATCGTTTGAATCCAAGCAGACTAGAGTGTTCCAGGAATGTGACTGAGAAGCTTGGCTAGTGCCAAGCGCTGGTCAGGCCTGGCTTTGTCTTATCTTCCTTTCTACTCCTCACTCCTTCCAAACAAAAGCTCATTGCACAGGGACCTTTATTTCCTTTAGTCTGTAACACCTTCAATTCCATCAGCTTGCTGTAAGAGGGATATTTCTAACTGTATTCTAAAAAACTAAGGAACTGAGCTTTTAGCTTGCAAAACTTTGGCTAATCATGACTAATGCAATCAAATATATGTGAAAATACTCCACAGAAGGAAATGTGGCATGAAACAATGTTTATTAAAAAGGACTGTACAGACATGCTGAACATTTAGCACATTACTCCAACTGGGCACAGGAGTATAATATTTAGAACACAGAACCCACTGAAACTCAAGGCTAGCACTAATGAGGGAAAGGCAGAAGGCTCTCAAATAAGGATGAACAGTGTCTTTTGTATTTTACTTACTAAGGATGTTAGTTAGCTCTTACCTGAGTCCTGCTGGAGCCGTCTGATCTTAGAAGCAAAACAGCCAGGGCTATACTTTGAAAAATGGCCTCTAATTTTGTAACTTGCAGTTGAAGGCAGGTTCACTTAATTGCAAGCGTGCCTGATGGTAGGGTTGCCAGCTTTCTAATTGCAGAAAACCGAACATCCCTGCCCCTTCCCCTTCCCTGAGGCCCAACCCCCTCTCACTCCATCCTCCCTCCCTCCATTGCTTACTCTCCCCTGCCTTCATTCACTGTCACCAGGCTGGAACAGAGGGTTGGGGTGCGGGAGGGGGTGAGGGCTCCAGCTGGGGGTGTGGTCTCTGGGGTGGGGCTGGAGCCGAGGGGTTTGGAGTGTGGAAGGGGGCTCCGGATTGAGGCAGGGGGTTGAGGTGTGGGAGGGTACGGGCTCTGGGCTGGAGGTGCAGGCTCTGGGGTCGGGGCAGAAATGAAGGGTTCAGGGTGCGGGAAGGGGCTCAGGGCTGGGGCAGGGGGCTGGGGCACAGAAAGGGGTTTGGGTGCAGACTCCGGGTGGCACTTACCTCAGGCAGCTCCTGGGGAGTGGCCACATGTCTCTCCAGCTCCTAGGAGGAGATGCGGCCAGGGGGCTCTGCATGCCTGCAGGTGCTGCCTCCGCAGCTCCCATTGGACATGGTTCCTGGCCAATGGGACCCATAGAGCCAACACTTGGGATGGGGGCAGCATGAGAGCCCCCCTGGCTGTGTCTCCGCCTAGAAGCCAGAGGGACATGCTGGCCACTTCCTGGAAGCCAGGCATGGAACCTGCCTATGCCACCAACCGGACTTTTCACGGCCCGGTCAGCAGTGCTGACCGGAAGTGCCAGGGTCCCTTTTCAGGTGTTCCAGTCAAAAACCTGACACTTGGCAACCCTACCTGATGGACATCTCAAGTTAACTCTTGAGTGCACATATTAAAATGTGGATTGTCAAAGTTGTTCATAGGTGCAAAATTAGAGGTCATTGTTGATCTGTAGAGGCTTTTACTTTACCAGAAACTACAGAAATTATATAAGAACTATGGTGCAGATAGTTTCCTCATATGCCTAAAAGAGCAAGAAATCAATAAGGGGTGTCATTTCAGAAAAATTCTGGACAAAGGGGGAGGAGGTGGCAAAGTTGTGTCATCATATAGAAAATTATATGTGATTATATAATAATCCTGCAAAGTCTGGGGGGAAGGGAGATTGCAAAAAATGGAAGACATAATGGAGCATACAGACCTATGAAAAGTCTCGGGGGACAGCTGCCCCCCTTTCCCCATAGCAAATGAGGCCCCTGAAATCAATATTTCATAATATACATTTGTATAGTCTCTTAACAAGAAAAAAGAGGAGTGAAAAAGAAAGGGCCCAGTGTGGTCATGTCAGAAGCCATCCAATAATCTTCCTGAAATCTGTAATGGGGGAATACTGTTTTCCCTATGAAAGAACCCCTCTCCCTTAAATACATAAACAACTTTTGACTCCTTGGTGTAATAGTTTGACTTACTACTAGCAATGCACTTTATTCATATGGCACAATTTTGTAAAAAAGAAAAAATACAAAACCAACAAAGCACGCTATTGATATGGCACAGCTTTGTAAAGAATATGAAAACAGCCATGTAAATACATGATTGGTATAAACTAGATATGCTATATGCACATATTATAAAAATGTGTTTTTCCTTATTTTAAAAAAAAAGGTATCTTGTTGAACACGAAGGTGCAAGAGACTAGATTAAAAAAAAAAGTCCAAAGCACTGACTTAGCAAATGGTGCATCTCCAAGCACTCTTCAGTTTAGTCAGACCTCTGCTCTAGAAATCCCCAAGGAGGAAGTAACTCTTGAATGTAATAGCGAGGTGAGAGCAGTCAGGACAGAGTCTATCCCTTCCCCTATCCACAGGACAGGATGTCACAAGGACTTTACAAATTTACTTTTCTCAGCAAACTACTTCATTGAAGAACCATTTGCCCAATGTCCATTGTCACTACTTTTTGAAGTTAAGTATATGAATCTCATGAATTCAGCTTAAAGGCCTTTATGCTGCCTTCTAACTATACATATTTTCCATTAATCCCAACAGGAATTGCACTATTGAGGGAAGGTAGCATATGGCCTTTCAACATTTAAAAGTAGAATACAGCATTTATTTTTAAGAAACAGGAGTCTGGACATAATAGACTGTCAGTCAATGTCACCACTGCCCTCTACTGAATGGAATGTCAGATTTGAGCAAGAATGTATCTGATCAGATTACCTTCCAGTGGCTGTAATTCACAGAGGCTCTTAATCCTAATACTAAAGTAACAGAAAAATGTCCATTTATACTGAGTGAGAGGCCTGTATTTTCAGGAGCAGAAGGTCCTGAGTGCTCTCGCTGCTGATAGATGTTTACATGGTTATGAAACTAGTACACCACTACAAGATGAACTAAGCTTGCAGTAAGTGGCTCACTTCAATAAAATCCCATTGGGACAACTGGGCCTATAACTTTTTGCCTGTTGGGAATTAATCATGAAAAGTAGGTCAAGTTATTTTTAATACAGAATGGTATAAACAGGTGCAAGAAAACCAGACAGAAAAACTGAATTAGTCCAAACTCAAAGGTGTACTGATAAAACTCTAGGATGGTGTTGAGAAGTGAACAAGAAAATGTGGGTCTCAAAATTAATTAACTAAAACTGGCGTGTTAGAAACCAGGCCTAACTGGTGGACAAATGAGAGAGGGGAAGAGCTATTTCACCCACCATTCCCTTTGTGCAGGGGTGGGTAAACTTTTTGGCCCGAGGGCCTCATTAGGGTTGCAAAACTGTATGGACAGCCAGGTAGGGAAGGCTGTGCCTCCCCAAACAGCCTGGCCCCCGCCCCCTCCCACTTCCCGCCCCCTCAGAACCCTCAACTCATCCAACCCCCCCTGCTCCTTGTCCCCTGACTGCCCCCTCCCGGGACACCCCACCCCTAACCACCCCCCTGGGACCACACCCCCATCCAACCCCCCACCACTCCCTGTCCCCGGACTGCCCCCACCCCTATCCACAACCCCGCCCCCTGACAGGCCCCCTGGGACTCCCATGCCTATCCAACAACCCCTGATCCCCGTCCCCTGACGGCCCCCCTCCAAACCTCCGCCCCATCCAACCTCCCCTTGTCCCCTGACTGCCCCCCGGGACTTCCCGTCCCTTATCCAACCCCCCCACTCCTTGCCCCCTTACCATGCCGCTCAGAGCGACAGGACTGGCTTATTGGAAAGCCTGGGAGGCGGGTGGGTGCGAGCCGCGCTCCCCTCGCAGCGAGCTGAGGCTGCGGGGGTGGGGGGACAGCAGGGGAGGAGCCGGGGACTAGCCTCCCCGGCCAGGAGCTCAAGCGCCGGGCAGGATGGTCCCACGGGCCGGATGTGGCCCGTGGGCCGTAGTTTGCCCGCCTCTGCCTTTGTGGGCCATTAAAGAAAGAGACTTTGTGGGGAAACTACAGAAGAACAGACAGAGATGACTGAAGCAAACTTCACCATCCTGGCTGCCACTCCCACCATTTCCTGGGACCCCGAGCCTTTGCCTTCCTAATCCTGAGAGATGTCCTCACCAGACCGGGCCAGAGAGAGGGACCCAGGTGACATCACCACCCTACTGGTTCCAGCTGACTCCCAAACACCAACTGGGACGAAATGGGATCGGACTTTAACAGGAACAACAACAGCTACAGCCCAGATCAACTAACTTCTTCTCTTTTCCTCAATCGGACAGTTATTACCATCTTTGAGGAGACTGTCCAACAAGGAGTTTTTCCTTCTAAAACTCTTTCCAGCTAAAGGGAACAAGGAAACAAGTATAAAATTAAAGCCTTATTTAATACTGCACATTTCAAATGCTTTAACTGTTTTTCCTTCTTTTCTGTATCTTTAATAAAAGGTTAATAGGATTTTTAATGGTGTGTTTGCCATGGTACTAAGCAGGCTGATGTCTCTGTATAGCAAACTCTGGACAGAGACTAGGTTATGTTAACACCTTTGGCACATTTATTCCATCTAAATTAATACAACCACACTGTCACCCTGTGGGAAGCAAGGGGGGGACTTAGGGCAATTCATGTGCTTTGGCCAGCAAAAGCTTTTTAAGTGGGCTTGTATGGTCCCCAGCAGCAGGTAAAGTCTCCTCACCAGAGGCCAGGGTGTGGCTTATTCTGTGTTTTTTTAACTAACAAACAAAAATCTTTAATACAGTGGTCCCCTAACTTTTTCTGTCACGCCTCCCCTTACCAGTAATGGAATCTATTCTTCACCCCACCCCACCCCACCCCGAGGAGCTGTGGTCAGGAGATGGGTCAGGGCCAGAAGTGGAGCTGTGTTCAGGATCAGGAGCCAGGGGCCCAGGCTGGCGCTGGAGCGGAGCTGGGGGCAGAGCGGAGCTGGATATCCCTCCCTCTCCGTTCTCCATGGGGGTTGGCCTGGGCTCCCCCAAACCTGAATGTTTCTCCATGCCCCCCTGGGGGGGGGGGGTGTCCCACAGTTTGGGAACCTCTGCCTTAATACAACCACTCCAGCACAAGTATGGATGAAGGAGTGGGGCAAGGGAGAGGGGAGGATAAAAACCTAGGGAAGGGGCTCCCTCCTTCTGTAATCTCAAGTGTTATTGAAAAGAATAATAAGGCCTTAGTTAGTTCTTAATTGAATTGAAGTCAGTCTTACGATTGCTGAAAATGGCCTAATTAAGATGCTAGACATAATTTAATATTAATATGGATACAACGGCTTGATCCCCTTCCCAAATTTTAATCCATTTCTGTAGGAACCATACAATCAAACCCCATAAAACTGAACTATATGTTGATCTCCCATGCGCCCATATCCCTATTTTTCCTGGTCATTTCAGATATACCCCCAAATCCTTGGATACACTGAGTTTTACTCTATATCTAGCCCATGTAATCTTGCTGGTTAGGACAAGGCATGGGTCTTTAGCATAGCAAATGGATATTCAGCTACTTCTGTGCCTCAAGTGGGTTTCTGTTAGGAGAAAATTAGAGTAATCTTTTAGCAACATCGCTCTTTCTCTCAAAAAAACCCCAAAAAACAACAACCCCAACTTGCTGTAGTAACACTTGATCATTAAGAATTTTCTGGTTTTATAGACAAAAGATACTGTATGGCAAACAGTGTAGAGATAGAAAAACACAGGGACATTTTGGCAAGTACAGTACAGGTACCTTAAGTCTAACATATTTAACTATGAAACATGTATCCTCAAATATATCTTCACAGGAGGGATCATACAAAGTGGTCATCGGCATTCAAACTACTTGCATTAGAAGTTCCACTTGGCTTAGGAGTCAGAAAGATGGAATGACTAAAATGTTAAAGTGTAGCACCATCAACACTTCTCCTAAAACCAAAATGTGAGGACTGGATGGAAATTAAGACGGAACAGAAACATTGTGCTTACGTCACATTAACTAGAAAACAATGGGTAAGTCATACTTAAGTCTGCACTTCAATAAACTGGCCACGTTTACAGTTCTACTGGAAAGGGATTAGGATGGGTCACATGTTTTCTCCATGGATTTTCTGTGTTTCACTCATCCTGTTTCCTCTTGGGTTTTTTGGGATTCCGAGACCGGCTTTTTGCTTTGCAGAGTGGACATATCGGTGCGTTCCGATGAATTTGCTGGTGACATGATAAACAGGCCTGCAATGCAATGTTACATCTTATTAATTTATTTGTATGGAAATAGTGCCTAGGAGTCCCAGTCATGGACCAGGACCCTGTTAGCAACCTATTTCTCTGTGAGGTAATAAACCCATGAAGTTCTGTTGAGACACACTGCTTATTGAACATGTTTCCTGCTCTAATAAGTTAACATACTGTACAGGAAAAATAAGTAAGCCCCTGCATGCTCAGAACTAAATTCTGGAACTAAATTTTGCGGCAAGGTTCCTAGATCCTACAGCAACTTCAGGTCAGTTGAAAACTAAAGGATTTATTGAATTAAATTTTCAAATGAATAAAACTGCCAGTGCACCCCCCGTTTATCATTTATTTAGATATTAAATTCAAATTTTTTTTGAGCTTCCCCTCACATTTTCAAGATTTTTGTACTGACAATGTCTGACTGTATCAGAAAAATTGTTTAGGAGGCCAGCTGTGATTCCATAGATTTTAAGCCAGAAGGCACCTCTATCTAGATCATCTAGTTTGACCCCCTGTATACAACATAGAATTCTACCCACTTATCCTTGTATTGAGCCCAATAACTTGTGCTTGACTAAACCATATCTTTCAGGATATGTCTGCAGTGGAGCTGGAGATGTAACTTCCAGCTTAGGAAGACATGCCCGTGCTAGCTCTGAATGAACTAGTGCCTTAAAAAGAAGCAATGTAGTCATGGCTACATGGGCGGGGGACAGGCCGGCCACCCAAAATACATACGAAGGATACTTGGAGTGGCTAGCCCATCCCAGCACCCATGTAACTGCAACTTCAAGTCTAGTTTTAAGCATGCTTGCTCGGTCAAAGCTAGCACAGATATGCCTCTCCAGGCTGGAAGTTACACCTCCACATCCAGCAGGCATACCCTCGGAAAGGCAACTAGATTTAATCTGAAGACATCAAGAGATGGAGACTCCACTACATTCCTTAGCACATGTCTACACATACAGGGATGCAGCAGCATAGCTGTACCAATGCAGCTGCACCGCTGCAGCATGTGAAGACACTCTATGCTGACGGGAGAGAGCTCTGCCATTGGCATAATAAAACCACCTCCGCGATGGCAGAAGCTATGTTGCGGGAGAAGCTCTCCCGCCGATATAGCGCTGTGCACACAAGCGCTTAATGCCAGTGTAACTTACGTTGCTCAGGAGAGTGGTTTATTCACACCTGAGTGACATAAATTATGCCGACATAAGCCATAGTGTAGACATAGATTTAGTAGTTTCTTCTAATGGTTAATCATCTTCTCTGTTAAAAATGTGTGACATATGTCTAATTGGAAATTGGCTTTAACTTCCGGCCGCTAGTTCTTGTCATGCCTTTCTCTGCTGGCTTGAAGAACCCATTAGTACCTGATATTTTCACCTTGTAACAATAATGTTTCTCAAGCTCAGGAAGCACAGCGAGTAGAAACTGGCAGTATCTGCCCTATGACTGAAGAGTCCCTACAGGGGGAGTCATCCAAGATACAGAGCCTGATTCTGAACTCTAACTGAACTGGCGCAGCTCTATTAACTTCAGTGGAATTGCCCTTGGTTTACCCTAAAGCAGGCAAAATAAGAATTGGACACATCATTATTTTCAGTGCTAATTCCTTTGTGAACACGATATGTTCCAATCACCCAAGAGACAAGCCTGTCCATTTGACACCCAAGAGACAACGCCTCACCTTCATTGGAGGTGGCTGTTGTCTGAAAGTTGCTGTCTGTCTGGTGTCCTGTTTCCTAGCCACTTGTAGCTGTTGGGCAGCAGCTGCAGCTGCAGCCAGAGATTCTGGAATGGGCGGTTCTTGTGGTTCTGTCTGCCATTCAGCTTTTTGCTTTTCAAAGTAACTATACAAAAACAAACCAAAATTATAATCAACTGCTGGCCTGTCATTTATTTATTTAACAAGCATTGATTTGTAATGACTCTTCTGTGCTAAAACATAATGGGCCAAAATTTTTTGGTTTTCTTTCTCTAGAATCAAATGACTTGCACCAAGGACTCATTTGGATCAATTTTTTTAAAATGGGATAATGACAATAGTTAAAATACTACATGTGGCCAAAAACACAAGCCCACTGACGATCAATAATTAAGGATCATCCTAATATAGATGGAGAAGACTTGTTAAATAATGAATTCCATCCACTCTCAATATCTAGGTTTTTTTTAAAGTTAATGAGCCAGATTCGATATGTAACTAGTTAATGGCATAATTATAGCGAAGTTGATATACTATGTTTCAGGTTCTTGTTTTCCAAGTTTTATCTGCAACAACCAGCCCTAAGAAATGTTTTTTGTTCTTCGTTTTTAATATAAACTGAGATTTTGGAGCACAATTCTGCAGCGAGGGATGAACTGCATAGTTATTCATTTAATATGTTCCAGGGGTAAGAGTTGATTTTATATATTTAAGACCACAGGAGGATCAGGTTATTCATAGTGGATCAGGAAGAAATCTCCATGTCCCCACCCAATAAGATCGCATGAACCAAAGCAGAGAATTTGTCCCCTTCCCTTGAAGCATGAGGGGTTGGTTGGTCTCTGCTGGATACAAGGCTAGATGGGCCATTCTCGGGAGAAGCATTAACGTCCTCCTTGGTTTTCAAAAAGAAGAGCATATCCTTTACATTTCTTCCATAGATCCAACCATCTGGATTCAGCCACAGCTTACCAGATTAGATTCTGTGTTTTTTTTAACAGCTATAGCACAAATTTGAATTCTGACCAAGACTCACTAAAGACACTCATGTAGTAGTTTTGGGTTCCTCTCCTCCCTTGCATCATACCCATACCTGCTACTCAAATGGAAGAAATGGATCCTTTGAAAAAAGTACAAAGTAATGTAAAATTAGAGATAGAGTAGAACCAAAACCTTCGATCCAAACACCCTTTAATTTGCAGGTCAGCGCTGGGGTTTGCAGCTTTGGCTGATCTAAATGTAACTTCGATCTTTGCCCCATATTCAGACAGAACCCTTTTGGAGGCTTGTAAATGGCTGGTTAATTTCTGTCGCACATACGTGCTTCCTCCACTTTCAATTAATTTTGTTTTTCATGATTGCCTCTGAGTTCCTACCTTCCAGCTGGGCCCAGAAACAAAAATGACAAAATGCCAACAGAATCATAACTGTATACAAGGCCAAATATTGTTTGATCTGGAGACATACTCAAGAGAGAGTTTCTCTTCCTCCTCACACAGATCTGGCAGCCTCTGCAAGCCCAGAGTCATCCGCAGGGCATCTACGTGCTCCTTCAGGGGCTTGTACTCTTCATGCAGGCGTCGAGTGGACTCCAAGAGCTTGTTGAGGTCATTCTCAGACTGCTTGATGGTGTTCTCCATCTGAAACAGGAGGAGACATTTGCTTAGCAAATTGCTCCATTCACAGCTCTCTGATTCACCAGCCAGAGGTGGCAGAGTGCAAAGATGATGCTGTCCTTTAGAGAGTGGAGCTTTTCACGTTCAGATTGGAAGAGAATAGGCAGACAATGAAATGGCCAAATAAGGAGTTAACATTCCGGGGGGGGGGGGGGGGTGAAATATGGTCAGGGAAAAAGCAGTCTGGAAGCAATTAGGCCGGGCAATGTTGTTGTGTTGGGCACTTTGGAAAGATTCTCAAGGAAGGTTATAAAAATAATCTTTAAAAAAAAATCTCCACTGGGGCAGGGCCAACTCATTTGCATTATTTCAAGCCTTTCCAAATACCCCATAGATTTAAAAGTTTAACTCTGATGTTGCTGAGTTCATGTTCCACTTGGGAAAGAGAGGTTTCAGAGTAGCAGCCGTGTTAGTCTGCTCAAATAAATCTGTTAGTCTGTAAGGTGCCACAAGTACTCCTTTTCTTTTCGGGAAAGAGAGTGAGAGAAGCAGCAGATAATCTGATGGAAACATCAAGTGCAAGTGGGACAGCATGAAAGAGAAGCAGGGAGTGGAGGGGGTGAGAAAATTCTAATGACAAATGAAGGTGGTGTATGTGCCACATATTCGAGGCACCCACTTGTGCCTACCCACATTTTGGGAGCTTTTTCCATCCCTAATACAGAGTCCAGGCTTCCCTTTAGCTCAACATTTTAAAAATAATTACTCACCCTTAAGAGAAGGAAAAAGTGTGGGTTTAAAATTGCTGGTGAACGGAGTTGCTAATTCAGAATGGTTTTGCAAACCCAGCAATTCACAAATCCTCAGCACTCTCCAGGATACCCCTCTAATCATTAGTCTACCTATTTTGTATTAAGAAAAGGAGTACTAGTGGCACCTTAGAGACTAACCAATTTATTTGAGCATGAGCTTTCGTGAGCTACAGCTCACTTCATCGGATGCAAGTTTTTTCATGCAGTTGACAGATTTCCACTCCATACGGCTAAATGCAGTGCCTTGCATAATGACAGGTTTCAGAGTAACAGCCGTGTTAGTCTGTATTCGCAAAAAGAAAAGGAGTACTTGTGGCACCTTAGAGACTAACCAATTTATTTGAGCATGAGCTTTCGTGAGCTTCAGCTCACTTCATCGGATGCATTATTATTGTATTAATATCCTTCACTCTCCTGCTTGTTTTACTATTTGTATTGCAGCAGTGCTTAGTTGTCTCAGGGAGAAATCAAGACCCTCTGATTCTAGGCACTATGCAAACATAACAAACCATCCCACTATCCCTGCTTCCCAAAAAGAAAACAACCCAAATGCCAGACAGCTGCCAAAGCCTCCCAGGTTCTAGGTGTTAAATTAGGCAGCACTAAGAGGGTTATTTGCTAGGAAGAGTCAGAATAACGTTACTATGACTGCTGGTACCATTGCAGCAGCAATGGGCTCGGTTGTTCGTTCCCTTTAACCTAAATCCGGTGTCTATTATTGAAAATCATCTTGCCTGATACAGACGAGCACTAACAGTGACTAAATTTAACTCATTTGATACCATCTGTATAATCCTTTCATGCTGTCAGGAAAGCTCAGGTTGCATATCTCTAATCTGTCAACTGTATATCCTTAGGACAATCCATATGGGACTATATATAAAGTATATCCTGCCCACAATCCCACTGCTACATACCACATTTATGTCAGCATGGATCAGCCGCAGCTCCTCCACGTGCGCCATCTTTTCCTGCAGCAGAAGGTCCATCTCCTGCTTGTATTCCTTCAGGTGCCTCTCCTCCGATTCCAGGGCTTCAAACTCTGCCTTCAGGCGTGCCTTAATCTTTTCCATCTGCAAAGTCTTATTCCTACAACCCAATGGAAATTACAAATATAAAGGGACAACTGCCGTAATGTCAATGTAAATTCTGTTTGCTTAAAGACTCACTATACACACACACAAGCAAATGTGTTCACATCGATAGCAGGGGACTGGCAAAAGTTGTTGATAAAGTCAGAACTAAAGTATATCTTTGAAAGACTGGGGTGGTCTGTGCAGAATCCTGGAATCAGGGAACTCCTGGGTTCTAATCCCAGCTCTGTCATTGGTCTTGTCTCCACGACAACTTTTTATTGTATTGGACCATAGAGCTAGATTACATGAAATTTACCACGATTTAGCAGTTTCTGTAGACCAGGACAATTGTGTTCAGCATTGTATCAGTCATGATTAAACCTTAATCACGAAAGAGGAAATTCTAGAGAAATGTTTATTCCTGCTGGGCTTTAAAGGGGCTTCTGAGAAATGGAGTATAGGATGCAAATGCCAGCTATCTCGACAGTAGACTGAGACACTAAAATGTAGACTTTTGCTTTATACAAAGGATGCTCCAAGACAGTAAAAGTTCTGATGGCATTTCAAAGCATCTAAAATTCCACCTGCAGTCTACAGGGTAGCCTCCCATTTTCCTGCTGACCTCCAGCCTTTAATGCTATTTGTAACTGCAGCTCCCTTTGTTCTACATTCCAGTTTTTGTTTCTTCTTTTTAAAGTGGTACCACCCCATATTTCTACACATAAAAGCTATGGAGTCTGGAGCAATGTCTTTCCCTCCAAAGCTAGGAGAGGAGGACTGGCTGTTTAAGCAACACAGCAAAGCTATGCTTACTATTAGTTGAATCAGCACTGCTTCATGACCATCTCCATTTTAAAACAATTGCCCAGACAGTCAAAAACCTGTTCTAGTTCCCAATCCAGTTTTGCCAGGCCATGATTCAATTATATTCCAATCTTCACTTTCCATAGACATGATCTTAGAGATATAGCCCCTGCTTTCATCAGAACTGTGCCCACCAGCTCTGCTATTGTGAAGGCTTTGGAGTTGCTTCTGTTAGCCCTCCTCTTACATCCCTTGTGTCCAATTCCAAGAACAAATACAATACCTACCTAAGCCTCCGGTACTTCTGATCCCTCCCCTCGTGCATTTTTAAAGTAGTCTATAGCTTCAAACAGACTGAAAATGAAAACCAGAGGAACTGTGATCATTCTGTTGAGCAATCAAAATCTGACCAAAGAACTTCAAATGGACCAGGATCAAGTCTTTGGGTAACAAATTCTGGCTCTTGTGACAAGTTTTATGGGTGGGACTGAGATAACTGCAGGAGATCCAAAAAACAGCACCACAGGTTATTTTTCTAGAGTGTAACATGCCCATAGCAGGAATGTCCAACAGTGATAATATCAATAAAAGGAGATTTTTTTTAAAAAATCCTGAATGAGATTTTACATGCTCCCTTGGAACAAAATACAACAACGTCCTTCATCACAGGATACATTTTAAAAACAGCCTTAAAAATAAAAAATCTCCCTCTAGATGAATAAACCTGAACCAGTTTGGAATAATGTTGCTTCTGATCAGCACCATTACACTGGGGAGTAGAAAAGCTGGAAGCAGAGGTGTGCATAGTACAAAGCCAGACATGGAATTGGATCGACTCAGAGGTCACCCAGAGACATTTACAAAGATATTCACCTAGATGAATATTTTACAGTTACAGTAGGGTTGCCACCTTTCTAATTGCTGGTAACCAGACCCCTAAGGCCTCATGCCCTGCCCTGCCTCTTCCACCAAGACCCCGCTCTACCCCCCGCCCCCATCGCTTGCTCCTCTCTCCCCCCACCCCCACTGCTCGCTGAATTGTTTCCACCTTACACCCCACCCCACGAGCTGGGCTCCCTGTGCTCCAGAGCTGGAATGGGAGCTGCTGCAGCATGACTAGGAGCCTGCCTGCAGGCAGGAGGCAGCCCCAGATGAACATGGGCTAGCGTGGGTTAATGACCCGTGCCTCCCCACACCCTGCAGAGACCAGACTTTTGATGTCCATCAGTACATCTGACCAGATACTGCCAGGTCCCCTTTTTGACCAGACTTTCCGGTCAAAAAACAGGCTTCTGGCCACCCTAAATGGCACCCAGACACAGAAGCCAAAAACTGGACTGTCTGGGTAAAATCCAGATGAGTGGCATCCCTAAGCTATAAGCAGGTATATTTCATGTGGTATATACCATGTGTTATTAAAGAGAATATTACATGTTTTATATAGATGCAAACATTTTTTTAAAAAGGAAGCCAACTGTCCCAGTTTTGAAGAATCAGAATCAGCCCATCAAAGTAAAAACGGCTGGAAAAAAACAGTCAGCGATAAAAGCATTATATCGATAAAAGTCATCTCCTAATCAAGCCAGAGACCATTTTGTCAAAACAAATGGCTACCTGAACGCATTGATTTCTGGAGCCAGAGGCAGGGTTTATTTCAACAAGAAAGTAGTTGCTGACTGGACTTCAGTTCCAGTGGCCCAGGTCAAAGTGTATTAGCCTCTGTGAAGAATTAATGGTCACTTAAGAATTTTTAAAATGACCACAGTAAACTCCAGGGAGTTATTTAGCAATAATAATAAAGTTGTCATACTTTTTCCTTTCAGGATTAATAGTGCCATTTTCTCTATATGAAGCAAACATTCATAACTGGCAATCTGATGAAAATTAAGAAGAAAAACATATCATACAACTCTATAACTCACAAATTTACAAAAGTTTAGAGAGCAGTCTTTCATCCACTGAGGAGACAGGATGTACATGATGTCTTAACAGTTTTAGAAAATGAATGTATTTTTATTTATTTTATATTAAGATTTATTACTTTTGAGTGGGAGGATGACGAGAATTAGAGCAACTGGTATTTAAATTTGTTATTCTATGGTGTTAGGGCCCAGTCTTACAGAGATTTACACAAATGCTTAACTTTACACATTGTGAGTAATGTGAATTTTTCAGTGCACTATTATTAATTATGTGCTTTCCAGGAGCATCCAAAATATGCTAGGCATTCTCACTCAGACAGAAGACAGTCAATGCCCAGAAGAGTTTACTGTCTGATGCCTCAGCCCTCCATCCAGATCCGTTAGCGCTGAACTGACTCCATGTGAAGTGCCATTGACCGTAATGGGACTTTGCAAAGGAACAGAACTTTGCACCAGTACATTTGGAAGCAAGGATGGGACAGAGGGATTCAATCAAAATATATGCACTTTTCAATATACATTATGTAATTTTAAAAAGTAAATATATTAACTATACTATCCCTTATACTTGGTCAATTTCTTGTAGCCATCACAAAAGAAGTAGGGCTGTTGATTAATCACAGTTAACTCAAAAAAAAATCAATCATGATTAATCACACAGTTAAACAATAGAATACCAGTTGAAATGTATTAAATATTTTTGGATGTTTTTCTACAGTTTCAAATATATTGATTTCTATTACAACACAAAGTGTACAGGGCTCACTTTATATTATTTTGATGACAAATATTTGCACTGTAAAAATGATAAACAAAAGAAATAGTATTTTCCAATTCACCTCATACAAGTACTGTAGTGCAATCTCTTTATCGTGAAAGTGTAACTTACAAATGTAGATTTTTTTTGTTACATAACTGCACTCAAAAACAAAATAATGTAAAACTTTAGAGCCTACAAATCCACTCAGTCCTACCTCTTGTTCAGCCAATCACTAAAACAAACAAGTTTGTTTACATTTACGGGAGATACTGCCGCCTGCTTCTTATTTACAATGTCAGCTGAAAGTGAGAACAGGCATTCGCATGGCACTTTTGTAGCTGGCATTGCAAGGTATTTCTTTGCTGTTACTAGTCAGTTTCATTTTCTAGTTCCAGTGTGCTGCCAGAATGCAACAACATTGTAGTTTCAGGGGACTATTCCAACCTAAACAATTAACTTTTAATATTAAAAAACAAAGTACACATAAAGTATGAAGACATTTCCATTAATATTAGGGCATTTAAAATATGTATTTTTGAAAACAAAAACCTAAATTTGGGACCTAGCCTACATAGTTGATTCTGCTCTCATTTCTATTATTTTCCATTCTAAGTTCCTATACTGCCCTCCTCATCATACTGTCTGAGGGCCTGTCTACACTACAAAATCAAGCTGACTTTATTTAATTCGACCTCAAGCCCCCAAATTAACTAAGTTGATTGTGCGTGGCCACACCATGCTCATTGTCTCGATGGAGTGCGTCTTCACTAGCAGCGCCTGCATCGATGCACAAAGCAGTGCATCGTGGGTAGCTATCCCCAAGTCCAACTTGCCGCAGTGTGTTTTGGGAAGTTTGTGCAATGCCTCATGGGACCAAAACATTGTTGCAGGGGAGAATGGGAACATTGCGTCGGCATCCCATGATGCACTGTTCTCAACAACAAACAACCCAGTGGTTTTCGCGCCTTAAAACTGCCACGCATATGCCATAACCACAGAAGCATGTAGCCTGCTCAGTTGTGAGCTCTCACTGTGAGCATCTCAAATACCTCGCACCTTCTCCTGCAGTATTTCCAAAGCCGAAGTAGGGTCTGCCGCATGGAACATAGCGATGTCCTGCAAGAAGCCCTGCTGCAAGTCATTGAAAAAAACAATTCGCAGTTGCTGCTGGCAGTCACAGAGCAGCTGCACTCTGTTGAGCACCATTTCTGGTCCCGTGAAACAAGCACCGATTGGTGGGACCGCATCGTTTTCCAGGTAGGGATGACGAGCAGTGGCTGCAGAACTTTTGACTGCAGAAGGCCACCTTCCCAGAACTTTGTGAAGAGCTTTCCCCTGCCCTGCAGTTCAACAACACAAAAATGAGAGCTGCTCTGACAGTGGAGAAGCGAGTGGCGATCGCTATTTGGAAGCTTGCAACACCAGACAGTTACCGGTCAGTGGGGAATCAATTTGGAGTAGGTAACCATGGGAGCTAATGTGCTCCAAGTGTGCAGGGCCATTAATCGACTTCTGCTATGAAGGGTAGTGAGTCTGGGAAATGTGCAGGACATAGTGGATTGTTTTGCTGCGATGGGGTTTCCTAATTAAGGTGCGGCAATAGATGGCATGCATATCCCCATCTTGGCACCAGACCACCTTGCCAAAGAGTACATAAACCGAAAGGGATACTTTTCAATGGTGTTGCAAGTGCTGGTGGATCACAGGGGGTGTTTCACCAACATCAATGTAGGAAGGGCGGGAAAGGTTCATGATGCGTGCATCTTTAGGAACTTGGATCTGTTCAAAAAGCTGCAATCCGGGACTTTCTTTCCAGACCACAAAATGAACACTGACAACGTTGAGATGCCTATAGTTATCCTGGGGGACCCAGTCTACCTCTTGCTCCCATGGTTCATGAAGCCATATACTAGCCGTCTGGACAGCAGTAAGGAACAGTTCAACTATAGACTCAGCAAGTGCAGAATGGTGGTTGAATGTGCCTTTGGTCATTTGAAAGGGCACTGGAGACGTTTACTAACAAGGTTGGACCTTAGTGAAGAGAACATCCCCATGGTTATAGCTGCCTGCTGTGTGCTCCATAGTATCTGTGAAAAAAAGGGGGGAAATTTTCTGCAGCGGTGGGCAGTTGAGACAGATCTCATGATAGCCATTTTTGAGCAGCCAGACACCAGGGCAATAAGAAGATCACAGCAAGGGGTACTGCGTATCTGCGAGGCTTTGAAAAGCCGTTTCAATAATGAGTCACAGTAATGTGAGCGGTTTGTCTGCATTGTGCTTTCCCAAACCTTCACCTGCCTTGTATCACTGTCCCTGTAAAGCCAACCCCCCCACCACTGTTCCCTCTAAGCTGTGCGCATGTGCATGTGCACACAGATCCTAAACCCCGCGCACAAGGCAAAACACCACGCACACAAAAATTTGCACAGAAGAAATTTTTTGTGCGCACAGCCTGTCAAAAATGTGCACAGAAGAAATTTTTTGCGCACACGGCCTGTCAAAAATTAGAGGGAACATTGACCCCCACCCAAGCCCACTGCTTCTACTCAATAAAGAACATCTATTTCTCAAATCCATTTACTTTATTTAACAAACATAAGTAAAGAGGGAGAACAGAAAAAAAAGGGAATCTTGGGGAAAAGGGGTTGTAAAGTTGGAACGGGAGAAACATTTTCAGCTGTGTAACATAACACCCCATTCCAGACCATCAAAGGTCTGTGAATGGATGCCTTCTGTTCCTTGTACCCTCCCCCTGAGTTAAGTGAAAGGGATAATGGACTTTTGGCCCATGCCTCATGGAACGCTTGTGGGAGGGTGATTCTGCGCCAGGAGATGCTGGCTGGCTGTCCACCAGGATCTGCAGAGGGACTCTACCCACCTGCTTCTGTTCCTGCAGTTCAACCAGACACCTCAACATGTCTGCTTGGTCCCTCATAATCCGAAGCATCTTGTCCTGTGCCGCACACTCTTGCTCATTAGAAGCTTTCCTGCTCTCCATGTCCATGTCTAACTTCTCGGACAGTGAAATCCTCCACGCTTTCAGCTCTGTGTCAGCTGTCCCGGAGGCGTTCATTATCTTGGTGAATATGTCCTCCCGCGTTCTCTTTCTCCTCCTTCTAATCACCGAAAGTCTGCTTTCAGGTGTTCATGACACGCCGAAGGACACATTTCCAGCTGTCAGTCATGGGGAAAACTAAAGGAGCCATTGTACATGAATAAAATGTTTCCATAGCAAGGCCGCTTTCATAAAAAAACAAACCCTTATTACACTAGGTGCAAGCCATAACATAATCAGAATCCGTAACCATTCACTATGCTGTTTTGCTGCTCCAGCCATGGTGAGTAGGCTCCCTTCCCCCCCCACCCCCGGGTCATGGGTGACCGCACTTTTAATAAAGTTTATGGCAGACTCATGTTGGGAGCAGAGTTAGCTAGTCAAACAGTGGCCCTTCACCACTGTTGAACAAGGTGGGGGAAAACGTTTTTACTCCAAAATTGGGGAATCTCTCATGTGGGGCCCCAGTCCCCTATCAGCCACTTTAAACTACTTGCCAACCCATGCCGAGCACAGTAAAGGCACATTAGCTGCTGCGTGGTTTGGCGATCTGCAATGTGTGTGTGGGGGTGTATCATTCTCCTTGTTGTCCCTAGACTCACACACCTGTGAGGTGTCCACGTTGCTTGTGGGAGTGCTGGTAGGGTCACCCTCGAGAATCGCATGCAGCTTGTTGTAGAACTGGCATGTGTGGGGTCCAGCCTCTGTTGCCTTCTGGTACACTTAGCGAAGTTTTTATTTTCACACAGCACTGCTGGGTGTCCCTTGTGTAGCCCTTCTCCCCCATTCCACAAGCGATCTTGGCATAGATGTCAGCATTTCTTCTGCTGGATCGGAGCTCTGCCTGCACAGACTCTTCTCCCCGCACAGCGATGAGATCCTCCACCTCCCGTGCAGACCAGCTTGGAGCGTGTTTGGGGCGGACAGTCTCCACGATTAGCTGTGCTCAAGCTGGCATGCTCCCAATGCTGATCAAACAGGAAATCGGAAATCAAAAATTCCCAGTGCTTTAGCAGGGGAGGGGCTGTTTCCTGTGTACCTGGCTGCAGTGCAGCCAAGTTGAGAATGATCTCCAGAGCAGTCACAGATGAGCATTGTGGGACACCACCTGGAGGCCAATTAAGTTGAATTACACAACGCTGCATCTGCACTACCTCACAGTCGACCCATGAAAATCGAATTAAGCGCTACGCCTCTTGCAGAAGCAGATTACAGAAGTTGACATTAGAAGCGACTTAGGTCAGCGTAAAGGACCCGGTAGTGTAGACACATACATTAACAGGTCAACTTAAGGCGGCTTCCTTCGACCTAACTTTTTAGTGTAGACTAGGCCTGAGTGTCCTCAGGAAGTGACTACCATCTATCATGGGCGGTTCATTCTCTCTCTCACTCATCCTCTCCCCAGGAGGAATGCTGGAGCCCAATCCTGCATAGATTTACATATGTGCTTCGTTTGACCACTGTGAGTAGTTCCACTGATGGCAATGGGACTACTCAGTGCATAAAGTCAAGCACATGCATAAATCTTTGCTGGATTGGGGCCTTACATGCATACTTAAATTTACTGACTAGAGTAATCTCATTGCTTTCCAATTAAGCATGTACAGAAGTGTTTTCAGGATCAGGCTCTGACATCCCCTGAAACCTCAATAAAGTCTCTTTAATAAATATAAACATTTGGCGTAATATAGGAAAGGGTCTCCAAAAGAGACATCAAGTGAGAGAAAATAATAGGGCAAATTTTGCTTTTTTCAGCTAGTGATTTTATTTATAAAGGCCCTTTTAACTCTGCATGTGGAACAGGGCAGACAGAGTACAAATTAATATAAACAATAATTAGAGTATGGCGGAGCCTTTTAAGCACATGAAATTTGTTTATTTACTTTAAAATAAAACGGGCATAAAAGTACAAATATCCAGAGCTTGTGATTTCTTATCTGGCCTATTTTGAGCCAAAACCAACATGCCTTATTCACCTGATCTGTCCCGTTCAGTTAAATGTGACTGTCTATTTAGGTCAATTTGGTAATCAGGATTTAGCCCTCTGATGTAGAAGGATTCTTAGATTTCACAGATCTTCATTTCACTTTCATGGCACCATAATTTACAACAAGGCCAATAATTACAACAGCAAAGTGTGTCAAATTAAATAATTACAGTTAAATTCACCTTTGAATCAGAAAACTGAATGTACCTGAAGTTCCCAAATACAAAGCATTGTAACAACCAAGCAGAAAATGGATCAGATATTTAAATCCAATTTTACAACAATCAGGTCTCAACAGAACTGTAACTGGCTGATTATCTGTTTTAAAAGATGACAATTCTGGCAGTTGAGCACAGAAGTTTCAGAGCCTCAGTATCAATCTGGAACATATTCACTGTCCTGTCTCTCATTATACGTATTTTGGTACACTATATATAAAAATAATTTGGGGCCTGGTCTTGCCACCATTATTCATGGGAGCAGTTTTTGCATGAGGAAGGACTTGGCCCTTGCATGGAAGAATAATTTGCTTCTACATAGTCAATATTCCAACTAGGAGATTTTGTTAAAGGTGTAAGGACTATAAAAACTATAGTAATTGAATTGTTGCTTATTCTGTGGTTTGATTTCAGTTTCTTTTCTCAATCGATTAATACAGGTTTAAAACTGAGCATGTTACAGTGACATTTTTTATTCTTTGTTTTATTGATTTCCCCCTCCCCATCCGCACTCCATAGATAACCTCTTACGTTTTCCCGATACAAAAATATAAAACACAACTCACCATGCAGATGAGCATGGTATAAATACCTACATATATATCCCAGTCAAGGCTGTTTGTTCTTCCTCTCAGCTACTTTCAAAATTATTGCACTTTCCTTATTACATGCCTTTGCTATTAAATGCACAAATTCATGCTAAATGCATGCAACTCAGGTAATAACCAGAACATCATGTTCATAAATGAAAAGGCGCAAACTGAGCATTTAAAGCCATGGTGCCATGCATTGTTGCTTATGATTGACTCTTCCTGCAACATGTCCTGTGATTCACTCTACGAAGGCCACTATATAAAAATTAATGGTATACTGGATTGCACTGAAGAGTGGAGAGACCCAGCTTCTTGCCTTGCTGGTAAACCTCTTTAAGAAAAAGCAATAGCAGCCTTAGTGCCATTGTGTCCCTGCTTCATCATCATCATTCCACCCTATGCCCCCAATAACCCCTTCAGCGGAGAGGACCACAATAAACAACAGGAAGGGAACAGGGAACATTCACCAGTCTGACTTCACACAACACCCCTAACCCTAACTCCTTCTCCAAATGGGGGTGTGAGAGAGAAATAAGCTGGCTAAACAGATCTCCCAAGATGCAGTTTTCTTTCCTTTCAATCCCTCCCCACAAGAACCCCCCCTCCCAAATTCCTCTGCAAGCCACAACACTGTTGCAATGCATATCACCCAAAATATTAGCTAAGCAGACACTTTTGAAGGGTATTATAAGTGAGTCCAGCCAAATCAATACATTTTATTTTTAAAAAAAAGCACTTCCCAACCCCACCTCCCTGATTTCAAAGCAGCTTCTGTGCTCTGGATGCCTATTTGGCTCACGTACATACATTATGTTCTGTAATTTTCTCCCCCACCTCCCTTCAAACATTTCCTTGATGCAGCCAACCAGAAGAATGTTAGGAATGAATGTGTAAAAAAAAATCCTAACAGTTTACCTGAATAAATAATAATTTAAAAAAAAACACAACTGCTTTAAAACAGATCTCCAGTTGTCCATTCATAGCTGCCACCTCCACCCCCTTTTTATTACTTAAGGCTAATTCCCTGGAAAAACATGACAATCCCCGCCCTGTAATGCATGTTTCACGGCACCCACTCTCAGCAGATGCTTCTTTTCCTACTTAAAAAAATTATCTCCAGCTTTCATCCCAGGGTTTTTCGTTGTGGTGGGTTTTTTTTTAAATTTTATTTTATTTTGTAACATAACAGTAGCGTCTTCAAATCGGTATAACTCATTCACTCCTTCAAGGAGAGGGAAAATAGCTTAGTGTTACTGATGCTGCACAAAAGAAAACATACCTGATCTCTTTGATGCTCTCCAGTTTGCACATGATTTCTTGCTCATCAGCCATGCTTTTCACTCCAATTTAAACCTCCCGTGATGTACAAAATGCCAGCCCCAAAAAACAAAACAAAACAAAAATCAACCCATACAATAGACACAATGTAGCCACCCACTCCGGGCATATGGACTCTGAGCCTGTGCGGTATAATCTAATGGGAACTATGGGAGTTAGAGTCCAGTTCCTTATTGCAGCCGAGGCATGTGCAAGAGGAAAGACTACAACGCCCACAAGGCAGAGCAGAGCTTTCTTACTCCTCTTCCTGCAGCCACACTTTAAATCAATTTGTCACAGCTAATTATGTCAAAGGTTGATAGTAGTGGAAGGGAGCCGAGTTCCTCCCCTTGAGGGTTGTGGGTTGTTGCTCTTTTAACTGAAACGATACAGTGACGTATAAGTGACTCCTGAGAGTCGGTTGGAAAATTTCATGATTTTGATGAAAAGCTAAATTAAATCACACAGAAAAAATGCTCCAATAATTTTGAGAGACATGTTTGACATTTTAATTGATGCTCAGTTGTCCAAAGATATGCAGAAGCACTGAGGTTTCTTTGGGATTTGTTTTCGCTCTCAGGGCATGGCTACACTTGCAGATGTAGAGCGCTTTGAGTTAAACCAGCCTTCGGAGAGCGCAGTAGGGAAAGCGCTGCAGTCTGTCCACACTGACAGCTTCAAGTGCACTGGTGTGGCCACATTTGTGGCACTTGCAGTGGCACTGGGAGCGGTGCATTATGGGGAGCTATCCCAGCATGCAAGTGGCTGCAACGTGCTTTTCAAATGGGGTTCGGGGGGGGTGGAGTGTGACAGGGAGTGTGTTGTGTGTATGTGGGGGGAGAGAGAGTGGGTTTTTGGGGGGCTGAGAGCATGTCAGCATGCTGTCTTGTAAGTTCAGACAGCAGCAGACCCCTCTCCCTCTCTCACACACAGCATTCCACACTAACGGTTGCTTTGTCTAGGAGCAGATAAGCAGCCTGCTGTCAGAAACGGAGCTTTCAAAGGGCATATCCGCATTCCTGCAGCGATTCCAAAAAATGACAAGATAGGCACACTTGACTTAAGGGGATTATTGGACATTTCCGGAGGCTGATCAGAGAACAATAATGCAACACCTCGTTCACACTGGAGCCATGGCACTCCAGCGGTGGCACAGCAAACGTTATTCCACTCGCCGAGGTGGAGTACCAGTAGCGCTGTTGCCGCAGAGTCAGAGCGCTCTACGTGCCTTGCCAGTGTGGACGAGTAGTGAGCTAGTGCGCCCAGGGCTCCTTTATTGTGCTGTAACTCGCAAGTGTAGCCATGCCCTCAGTCAATACAACTGACAATATGAATGATACAAAAGAAGAAATAAAGCACAAATGTAACCTTTGTTATTAAAAATTAAGATTTAGAGTGATCCTCAGGCACCTTGCATCTGAGGATCTCAAAGAGATGTACATATATTGATGAATTAGTCTCACAGTCCCGTATGAGACTGGTAATTATTTTTGTCTGGCTTCCACAATGTGTTATCAGCTATGTAGACAGTTAGGAAGACAAGGGGCGAGATTTTCCAAACATAAATGACTTAGGTTCTTTGGAAAATCTCACCCTTTGTCCTGAAGAATTTATGATCAATAAGCTCTGCACTAGTGGACCCA
Organism: Natator depressus; assembly: GCF_965152275.1. Taxonomy (NCBI): domain Eukaryota; kingdom Metazoa; phylum Chordata; order Testudines; family Cheloniidae; genus Natator; species Natator depressus. Next base: position 79,196,574 of record NC_134242.1, on the reverse strand, counting down.
TATGTGAGCATAGAATCTCATTGGCTCTAATGGGGCTCCCCATTGGTTGGTGGGTGTGGGTGGGGGGGTGTCCCTCCACGCAGAGCTCATTATAGGTTCAGGGCCTAGACAGGCAATAGAGGGCCTGATCCTGCAAACACTTACTAATGAGTATAACTTCACATGCCTGGGTACTATCAGTGAGACTACTCACAGGAGTAGTGTTAGCAGGATAAACCCAAAGAATGAGGAGGAAAATTCAAAAGACCTTGGTTTAAACATAGCGAAACTGAGTCACAGAGAGGTGAAGGGATTTGCCCAAGGTTCCATAGCAGTCCAGAGGCAGTCCAGTCCAGCAGAACAGAATCAAGATCTCCTTGCTGCCGGGCCATTCCCTGAATGACAAGCCCAGTCTTCCTCTGCTCTTTTGCTGCATGAAGCCTCAGCATTAAAATTGCTTCTCATCACTGACTCCCCATCCAAACAGAATTGAGTAAAAGCAGGTTGTCCACAATGCATCCTGCATAGAATACTGGTTTCCGTGTATGATGTATTACTGAGCATCTTGAAAATCTGTCCTGGAGGAATTTGTTTGCATGTTTTTGTTTGTTTTTATGGGGTGTGTGAGTGGTTAGGCTCACTTATAGAAAGAGGGGGAAAGAGTTATAACGATTACCCTTGGTTTCTATTGCATTAATAATAATTAGTAATTAAAATAATTTTCTTGGCATCTTCACAAATATTAATTAATTGAGTCTCACAATATCCCATTAGGCAGGTGATGGTGTAAGTATTTACTTCATTTTTAGCAATGAAACTGAACTTCACACCCAAATCCCCTTGAATGCTGGAGATGTTCAGACCTGTATCCGAACTTTGCCATCAGGCCCATCTCCACTCATTTTACAGATGAGGAGATGGAGGCACAGTGAAGTTAAGGGACTTACCCAAGTCCATGCTGTGAGTCAATAGCAGGACTGGGAGTAGACCCTTAAACTTCTGATGTCCAGTCCCCTGATCCAATCACTAATCAAACTACCTTTTGATGAATAATGTATCTGAACATGCTAGAGATATATCCTGTAACTCATTTAACTGTGATATTGAATTGCTTTTAGAAATGGAGTTCTATTACTGAATAATTATACTTTGCCCTTTTCTTCTGAAGTCCTTATAGAGCTTTGCAAAGATGGGTAAGAAACAGAGCCACAGAGGGTATGTCTACATTGCAAAGAAAGACCCATAGCAACATGTCTCTAAGCCCTGGTCAACTGACTGGGGCTTGTGCTACTGGGCTAAAAATAGCAGCATAGGAATTTGGACTCAGGCTGGATCTTGGGCTCAGAAATCTGGCGGGCGGGGGGGAGGGGGAAAGCATCTTGGAGCCAGGGCTCCAGCCTGAGCCCAAACATCAGCACTGCTGTTTTTAGCTCCATAGGGCAAGCCCTGCAATTCTGAGTCAGTTGATCCAGGCTCTGAGACTCGCTGCTGTGGTTTGTTTGGTTTCGTTTTTTTCAATGTAGATGTACCCAAAGAGGTTAAGACATAAAATTTCAAATCTGGTCGCCTAAAATTAGATATGAGTGGTCGAATTTTCAAAGGTGATAAGCATCCACATTTCTGACGGGGAGCTTTGAAAATCTAGCCACTAATGTTGATACTTAACTATGGATTTAAGTGTCTAACTTTTAGGCAACCTGATGTGAAAATTATGTCCATCCAATCTGGAAACCGTTGTCTATCTGTAGTATCATAATTGGTAGCTCCAGTCACCTGTGAGCATTTGTGCTGCTGCTGTTCTTTTCTGAAGAGATTGATCTATGTTCTCATGGAGTCCCTGATGTATGTGTGTCAAACAGTGCTAGTTGTGAGGAATATTTCCATTTATAAACTGGCATGATGAGGAATGCTACAAATCTCCTGGGCACTCAGCTCAGCTGGAATTAAACCACAAAAGAACTATCACCTGATGTCTCTGTGCAAATAACACACATGCTCTGAAATAAATGGGCAACAGCCAACAGCAAAGAAATATATTGGAAGATTGGGCACAGGGAGGTTTAAATTACACTTCCTTTCACCAACAAAGCTATTTGAATGGCAAGGCAGATTCACCCTTATTGAAGAGATGGTGGCATCTATCTCAGCCCTCTTGTGGGTCCCTCACCAGGAAGAGGGTGGTATGTTTAATTCCCCTGTGGGTTTCTATGAGCTCTGCCAATAGATGAGTCTCCAAAGAGCCTATGAATATATGCTGATTTCCCTGGACACACACCTTTTCTGCCCAGCACCACCTTATTTTGATGCTGAATAGACCCTTAGAGCCCCTTGGTAATTGGAGTTGAAAATATTTGGACCACCATCAGCTGGAATTTTTTTACCTTCTACCCAGAATAAATGTGGGATATCAATGTGTGTGATGAAGGACCAATCTATCAAAACCTGGACCCCAAGTGAGGTGTGAATTTTGAATAGTGAGAGTAATTAACCTTTGGAACAATTTACCAAGAGTTGCAGTGGATTCTCCATTGCTGACCATTTTTAAATCAAGATTGGATGTTTTTTCTAAGAGATATGCTCAAGGAATTATTTTGGGGAGCTTCTATGGCCTGTGCTATACAGGAGGTCAAACTAGATAATTACAATGGTCCCTTCAGGCTTTGGAATCTATGAATTCCATGAAAAGTTTGAAAAATGGCAACTCTAGTCCCCAAAGCTCCAGCTTGTTACCTCCTAAATTCAGCCTGAGCTCCACTGATCCAGGAAGCAAAAGAAACTAGGTCAGTCGTAAAATTTCTGAAGCACACAAAGCTGATATCAAATCTCCCCTGCACACACACACACACACACACACACGCACACGTTGTAGCTTTTTGTTAACCTCTTTCTTAAAGGAAGTAATTTGGAGCTTAATCTTGAATTCTTTGTATACTCTCAAATCCCATTGAAGTCAGTAGAAGTTTGGGATGTGCAAGGAATACAAGAGCAGACCCCCAGATAGTTTTAGCAATGAATTTTTTTAATGGCAAAAATGATTAATCTTCATCATGCACAAATGGGCTGAATGATTTCCCCTCTATTTTGTTTGCTGTCTTCTCCAATCAGCTGTTACCTCTCAATTGTTCTCTGCAGAAAATTGCTCTTTTCCAAGGGTGGTTCACCCCACTGTTTTTCCAACATGTAGGCTGGCCTTGGCCCTTTGGAGCAGGGATCCCATTTTTATATTTGACATTGAAATGTCACACACTCCTATAGCACCATAAAGCAAACACAAATCTTAGAAATTAACCAGTTAGTGATATTTTAATTGTCTAAATAACGGTTGTAAGGTTAAAGAACTTGGGACTGATTTTGAAAACTCTCAACACACGGCAACTCCCACTGACTTCAATGGGAGATTTGTGTAGTGAACAGAAAGGCTTGAAAATCAGGCCGCTTTTATGCCAGTTTTCTATTCAGAGTCCAGCTTGTAGGAAAGTTATAAACTGAAGCTATGAATGGGAGGAGAATGGGGCTCTCCAGCGGGAGGGAATAAAAAGCCAAGCTTCAGAGGTGAAGTGCTCTGACAGGGATCCTGGGTCTGAGGAAGAAATGTCTTGGGGAATAGACTGAACAGCCCTGAGCTAGGAACTCTAAGAGCAGCCACACCTATGGAAAAGGCTTGGATTGAACTTCAAATGGTCTTATTTTTCATTTGTTTGTTAATAAAGTCAAGCCCCAGCAAGAGGGCGAGTTTTGAGTCTATATGGGGCAAGCAGACTGGCTTAGAACAGCTAGGAAAACCACCTGCTCCCAGGGTATAGTGGTGGAAACATGGATGCACTCATTACATTGAATCTTGGAAGGATTTGATTTAATAATAATATAATAATAATAATAATTAATAATTGATCATGCCTAGCTCTTATATAGTACTTTTCATCTTTAGATTTCAAAGTGCTTTACAATGGAGATCAGTGCCAGTATCTCCCTTTTATAGATGGGGAAACTGAGGCACAGAGCAGTGACATGCCCAAAATCAACTAGCAGGAGGAGCAGCAGAGCTGGGAATTGAATTTTTATCAGCAGGGTCCTGTTTTTTTTAGAAATCCTGAGCACTCACTACTGCCACAAAGTAAATAGAAGTGGCAGTACCTCTGAAAATTCAGGCCTAAGTTATTATTTATTATTTGTATTGCATTAGCACCTAACAGCCCCCATTGAACCAGACCCCATTTTGCTAAGCATTGTACAAACACAGAACAAAAAGATGGCCCTTGCCCCAAAGAGTTCTAAGCTTGAGTATAAGACAGGTGGATACAGGAGACAAGAAAGCACAATGAAACTATGATACAATACTGGTCAGCATGATAGGCGGTCTCAGCTCACCCAGCAGATGCCTAACCAAAAGGCACATCTCATAAAGACAAAATATGATTATTGTTAATAATCTAATTGTTATTCATTATTGTTAATAATCTACATTTACAGGAAAAGAAAGTTAAAAACCCATGTTGCACTTGTAGATAATGACTGCCCTCTCCTTCTATCAGTTTAGACTGGCAGTCAATTGAGATATTAATATGGGAAGTTACAATTATTATTAAACATGATTTTGTTTCCGAGTCTGCTATGAATCTTCAAGGTAATAATTTTGAGGAGTTATCTGTAATATGCAAATATAATTTCTGTAAATTCACTCCTTGTGGGCATTGCAGAAGAAGAATTTCTCAAATAAAAAAAATGAATATATAGCAATTGTGAATGGTGGAGACGCTTTGGTGATTTTGATCAATATTTAAGGATTTTCCCCTGTGAAGCTGCCATGCCATTTTCTTCCACAATTAAAAAAAAAGGAGGTGGGAACTACCATATTCTTCATCATTATATGTCTTTTATACTAAGCTGGGATATTCAAGGCCTGATCCTCCTTCTATTGAAGTCAACTGGCAAACTTCCATTGGCTTAAATGGTGCAGGATTGGGCCCTTCGTGAGCTGTGTGTTCAAAAGAGGCATGATTCTTTAATGCGTGATTTAAATGGATGAACTAATTGATTTGAGGGGGTAGGAGGAAAGTTAGCTACGGTGGGCCAGCCAGTCTCTTGTTGCTAAGACACTGAGGGAGCGAGCGTAGTTGGGGTGAGGAAATGACAGGATGAGAAGGGATGATGCCATGTAAAATATGAGAATGAGTGATGAGAACCCCACTCTCCCAGCATGAAGGATAATTATTCAGATTTTTATTTATTTTCAATTATGAGCTAAAATTTGCAGGTTGAAAAATTAAAACACTGACCTTATAGCTTCATAGTTCACCAGTGATTTCAAAGAGATTTTAAAAGACATTTACAAATTGTGACAAAATATTCCCAGGTTCTCGGAAGAGCAAGGAGTCTCCTCATTAGCTACAGCCAGTCTACCTATTTTAAGTGGCGTTCAGGTGCTAATGGAATCTGAATTGACTGTAATGTTTGCCTTCATTGGATCTTACAGACTGCACCTATTGACTCTTTGGTGCTGACCCTTAGCTGGACAACATCAGGTATACTTCTAGTGCTCGATAAATAATAATAAAGGGATAAGCCCTGTAGCTAACATTCAGGCAACGCTCCCACTGAACTTATGTCTTTTAAAACCCACTGATGTTAAAATTAATGCATTCCTTTTGTTGTTTTTTGTTTTATTCGGGTTCACATATTGCACCCAACACTGTGGTTTTACAGCTTCTTCCAAAAATGTTGTAAGTGTAATGACTAGCTTGTGTTGTGTCGTGGTCCTTTTTTTCTCCCTTCCTTTCCCCAGGGGGGAAAGCAATGTGAGAATTTAAATTTTTTATTGTATTTTATTTTATTAATACTTTTTATGTATGTGCTGTGCTCTGTGTTTATATTGGTAAAAGCAAAGTCTAAGAAGTGTGGCTTGCAATGGAAAGTGGTGAGGTTTCAGGGTTCTTAGATTCTGCAGGAGTTCATTATCCTGTCCAAGACCATTCTGCCATTTTGGACAACCCCCTGAGAAAGCTCTGTCTTCTGCACAGGCAAGCTTTATCTTCAGCTCTGTTAGAGGCTGAGAGTCTTGTCCTTATTAGGGAGGAATTTAAAGATAACACTGCTGCTTCTCTGAAGGAGCAATTATTAGAATTGTCAGACATGACAGGGTCAATATAAAGTTTGTCAACACATCATCTGAAATCACCAAAATCCTCAGCTAAAGAAACAGCTGAATTGATTTCACCCACAAAATCATTAAAGTTAGAAATAAAAAGACTGAAGTGGGCTATCCAGTCCATCACTTTGCAAATGCAGGATTGTTCCTTAATATACATTATCTATTTCTGTATCCAGTCCAATTGTTGCAATGCAGTTTCCATTACTCCCCTTGGAAAACTCCTCCCCACTTGAGTCAATTTCACTGTTAGGCTGCAAATCTGCAGAGTTTATAAAAAAGGGTGTTGTATTTTAAATATTTTAAATGGTGTCCCTAGCCTCTATTTGCAAGAAGATGGGAATGGGTGACAGGGGACGGATCACCTGAGGATTACTTGTTCTATTCATTCCCTCTGAAGTACCTGGCATTGGCCACTGTCGGAAGACAGGACACTGGGCTAGATGGACCTTTGGTCTGACCCAGTAGGGCCATTCTCATGTTCTTAAATATTAAATATATGAAAAGTACAAAATGTAAGTAGTGCTGTATAGTGTGGATGTGGGATGGAAGGTTTTTGTTTGTTTGTTACTGTGGATAAGTTGTATAGTCAATTGCTTGACCACACTTTGGCTTGTTATGAATAAGGCTACTATTTAGTCACGGAGGTCACGGCAGTCACGGATTCCGTGACTTTACAGGACCTCCGGGACTTCTTCGGCTTCAGCTGTCAAAAGCTGAAGCCAGGGCTGGAGCGGTGGCTGCAGCTGGGGCTGGAGCCGGGGCTGTGCTCCCCAGCCCTGCAGCCGGGGCCATGCACCCCTGCCCCGGGATGGGGGCTGCAACCGCAGCCATGCGCCCCTGCCCTGTGGCTTCTGCCAGGGGCTGCAGCCAAGGCCATGTGCCCCTGCCCCACAGCTTTCAGCGGGGGCTGCAACCAGGGCTATGTGCCCCTGCCCTGCGGCTTGTCTGGTTATTTTTGGTAAAAAGTTATGGATAGGTCACGGGCTCTGTTAATTTTTGTTTATTGACTGTGACCTGTCTCTGACTTTTACTAAAAATAACTGTGACAAAATCTTATCCTTAGTTATAAAATATATTCAAGAGACCAAATAACTAAGGTCTGTCAGGTTTATTAATATGGTACAGGAAAAAGGTCCCAAACGATACCAGTCTCTGAAGAGCAATCCTGTGCAGTGATGTTACATTCACCTTATGAAGAATGTGTGCTCCCCAAGTTACACATTTCAGCTGATATTATCTGTGTGATTTTACAAGAAACACATTTCTTTATGTCACTAAAATGCAACCCACCAGTTTGTTCCAGTTCCCTAACTTGTTGTTCTGTTCCTTCCTTATCTTTGTTTTGGTTATAAGCATTACAGGTACTGATCCGTGAAGGTACTTCCCTAGTTTGTATTAAGACACAGAATGAATGTATCTTGATTTTGACAAAAGTTTCCTATCTGCTTATGCCAATGCTTACTTCAGCAAATTCAAGGAGATATGGGATGCTTAACATAAATGAACAGGATGATGGAATAGGCCAGATTAGGTTATATCACTGTTACAATATTTGTGCTTAATGTTATTGGTGGTATATAATGCAGGTAATAAATATGATTAATACTATATATTTATATGCTAGCCAGTAAATATTAGTCAACAATAATTTCATCATCATTTGTACAAATATTTTCATAAATAATTACATAGCATAAGTAAGAGAGAAACAAAGTACGCAAAAGTATTAAAAAATATTAGGGCCTGATACAAACCACATTGAAGTCAGTGGATAGACACCCGTTGGCTTCAGTGGGTTTTGGATCAGGCTCTAAATCAGTGGTTCTCAACCTATTTGCCATTGTGGGCCACATATACAGCTCTCTATGTGTTATGCGTGCTGCATCCACACAATATATATATTACCTGTATGGCCCTGTGGAAGTCACATGGGCCACAGCTGTGTGCTGATTGGGCCTCAAGTGGCTCGCAGGTTGAGAACCACTGCTCTAAAAGAATACTAACCCTCTGAAATGTGTACCTAGCTCAGGCCCAACTTGAGTTCACCAGTCACCATAAGCAATGTCTGTTGTTTTAACCAATTTTTTGCTCACTAGAGTGTAGAGATCTGGAATCAAATTATGGGTAGGAGTTCCATCTCGCTATGTCCTTTACCTTCACTGCCTCAGGGGTACTGTAATCTTCATTGCTGGAATCCTTTGAACTTTCTCCATGTTTGATAGCCCAGAGGCATTTTTTCAAACCATAAAGGAGTCCATTTATTTTTGTACGGCTGTTGCTGCTAAACTTCTGAATGAATATTTTTTCCAGCAAACACAGAAACACAAAAACAGGTGGGGAGTAACTAGGTTCTCCAGTGCAATTACATACAGCTGATTGTGTGGGGAAGGCACAGCTGATCCTGGAGGCTGACATCTCTCAGTATTCCAATGAAGATGAAACGTCTCAAGATTCATGCCAATTTGTATGGAGAAAAACCCCTTTTCAAATCTGAATCTAATGATCAGTATAATCATAAGGAAGTGGTGTCTAATGGGTAGAACAGGAGTTTAGTAACTCAGGCATCTGGGTTTTATTCACATACTGATGCTTATGTTCCAAACCTATTCACGCTGAAGGTGAAGGGTAGCTTTCCATCCTGGCTTAGTGATCTTGGGCAAGTCACTTAACCTCTCTGTGCCTCAGTTTCCTTGCATGTAAAATGGGAATGATACTTACCTATTTCACAGGGGTGATATGAGAGGTGTTTGTAAAGCACTTTGCAATTGTTGGCTGAAAGGCAGTCTTTAATGGAATGTCTACACTGCAATGCAAGCCTGGGCTCAGCCTCAAGACCAAACACAACTTCTGTCTACACGCAATTTTGTCAGACTCGAGCCAGTAAGCCCTCTGGGCCCAGGCCCTAGGTCCCCACGAGGGGGACTCAAGTCCAAACTCCATGGTTTTGCTGTGTGGACACAGCTCAGGCCCGAGTGCCCCAGATTTATGTCCTGAGAGTATACCAGTGCTATCCTACAATCCCATCAGCCAGGGGTGGCCAACCTGAGCCTGAGAAGGAGCCAGAATTTACCAATGTACATTGCCAAAGAGCCACAGTAATATGTCAGCAGCCCCCCATCAGCTTCCTCCCCCCCCGCGCCTCCCACCCACCGGCAGTCCCACTGATCAGCACCTCACCCTCCCACCCCACGTCTCCCGATCAGCTGTTTCGTGGTGTGCAGGAGGCTCTGGGCGGGAGGGAGAGGAGCGAGGGCACGGCAGGCTCAGGGGAGGGTGTGGGAAGGGGTGGAGGGGGGCTGGGCCAGTGGCAGAGCCAGGGGTTGAGCAGTGAGTACTCCCTGGCACATTGGAAAGTTGGCGCCTGTAGCTTCAACCCTGCAGTCGGTGCCTATACAAGGAGCCTCATATTAACTTCTGAAGAGCTGCATGTGGCTCCGGAGCCACAGGCTGGCCACCCCTGCCATCCAACATTGTTTCCTGCCCCGTCTATCCCAAGACTAACCTATCAGCTCCTAGGAAACGGAAGCAACCACCTTGGTTTAAGTACAGCTGCTCAGGCTTTAACCCTGCCAGTTTATTCTGACTGCTAAGCTGAAAACAGAGTGACCAGTCTCATGTTTGCAATGGCTACCAACAAGAATTCTTTTGCCATGGGATCACAGCCAGGTTTTACTAAATCTCTAATGCAAGGCAAGCAAAACATTCAACTTCATGAATGACCATGTGTACCAGGAAATAGCAAAGAAGCCTGGCAGCATTGGGGATTCATTGGACGGGTAACCAGTGCATGGAATGGATTAAGCCACTCAAGAGTGATTATCATAAAGTCAGGAATGAGAACCACACCTCTGGCAACTCCCTGTCGTCCTGCCTTTTTTACAAGGAGTTTGACCAGGTGCTGGGTACTGTGCCAAGCATGAGCCAACAGCAATTCAAGGTAGCCTGATCAGCTGGGCTGGTGATCTTCTGACCCCAGAAACTAATATGGATCCTGAGCTCCAGCTCCAGCTCCAGAGGGGAGCTGGCCGGTGTTAAATCAGGCTAATGAAGTGACTCTGGTGCTCACACCGGACCCCAAGGAGGCTTTGCCACTGGAGCAGCTGCAGCATGTCCTGGGTCCATACTCAGAGAAGCTGTTTGATGACCTCCAGGAGGAGCAGCCTGCCATGGAGTCAGCAGCAGAAGCAGAAGAGGCAGAAATAGCCTTGGAGCTTGGTGAGTTTCTGGCTCTGTATTTAATGTTATTAGCATAAGAATAGAAGGGATTTACGGTTTATGACCCAGTGCAGAATTTAGTACAAGCTACAGGTCACAATGTGTATCCGCTAGTGGCGGAATGTATGCCAGCGCCTTGGTGTCACCCCACCACCACCACCACATAGAATTCAGAATGGATCCCAGGATGTGCAAACAACAGTTAAATAAGCATTTACATTTAATTTTGTACTTGATACTCATGTGTGCCAGGGTGTTAAAAGTAAGACCCTTATATTGCCTCCTTTTTAGTATGCTGCTCCATATGAGTCTGCTGTGCCACAGAGTAACAAGCCACCTATAAACAGTAAACTGTTCCGGGAGGAGGAGAGGAAAATGTAGGCTGTGGGTGACAAAATCAATATGTGAAATATGGCTGGGGGTTTGTATGCAGTCCAGAAACATGCAGGGGGAGGGGGAGAGTAGGGAGGATGCTTGTGTAGTTCTCTGAGAATCTGTATTATTGTATGTGTCTGCATGTAGTCTATAGGTAGATGTAGTCAGAGCAGTCTATATTGGAAGTCATAGCTAGGATCACCACACTTATGTACAATATCTAGTCTAGTCCTGTTTACACTGTCAGATACTTCCTGAATCCAACTAATTGCCCATTTTCTTCCCCGAATCTTACCATAGGACACAGGTTGAGGTTTTCAAAGGTGACTAGGGGACTTTGCCACACAATTCTCAGTGGAATTAATGGAAGTTGTGTGGCTAAATCCTTTAGTTGACTCTGAAAAACTCAACTCTAACTATTATCATATTTAATCCAGTTTTAAACCAAAATTGACAGACAAATTTTTTAAAAGTTTCAGCATTAAGCAGATTGAAGTCAATGACAAACCCCCCATTTATTTCAATGAGCGCAGAATCAGTTCCGTTACAGTTGAGCTAAGAAATGTGTTATTTCCATTTTATTTTATATGATCTGACAAATTCTATAATGAAAATTGCCCAATGTAGTAATATTTTAAACATTTGTCATTTGGTATATTTTGCTGCTCCCGTTGTCAGAGCATCTCAAAGAGCTCTACAAACAAATAATCAATGAATTAAGCCTCATAACCTCCATTGATATGGGCAGAGGCGGTACTAAACCATTGGGGCCCTAAGCAGGAATATTTTGGGGTCCCCCTTACCTACTCCCTAAAAATACTAATTTCATTATTTCCACAAACCAAAAAAACATACCAGTAAAACACATACTAAGAAATCCAAGTTAAATAAGATGAATAGTATTTTGGGAGAAATACTAAATCAGGGCTCCCTGGAGCTGCTAGGGGCCCTAACAGTTGCTTAGTCTGCTTATGCCTAGATCCTGCACTGGAGGAAGGCATTATCTCCACTTTACAAATATGGAAGATGAGGTGAGTGGTTCAGAGATTTGCCCAACTGACATGACAAGTTTGTGGTATAGCCAGGAATAGACCCTGTATCTCCTGACTCACCATTATCTGCTATACTCACAGAACTTATTGAACCGAGTTAATTCATGGGGTATAACTCTAATGGGAGAAGGAATCAGATTCATAAGGCTTTGGTCCCCATTTTGACATTAAAAATTTGTGTGCAACACATCTTATAAATATATTAAGAAAATGTAGATGTTTTAGTTACATTTTTCACATTGGCCTGGGGACCACAACGTAGCTGCTTTGCTTTTCTCCTTCAGTGAACCAAGTTGTAAAATAGCCTTAGCAAGGGCAGATCAATACAGGATAGGAGAAATACAATATGACTCACCATAGAATTTCTCTAATAAATTATTGAAGTGTGCTCTATAGCCATGTCAATAAAGTTGAACTCATCTCACTTCACACACTGTTGTAAATAAACTTTAATTTGTGATGCTGTTTTGTACATCCCGATACTTCAATTAAAAAAAAAAGTTAGAAAAGCCACAGCAATTCCTATTTTCCTACGGATGGAAAAGGGATGCCTGAGGCTTAAAATGGGAGGTAGCATGATTCAGTTGATAGGGCACAGGACTGGGAGTCAGACCTGGATTCTGTTTCCAACTGTGCAGGTGACCTGCCTTATGAGACTTTGGGTAAGTGACTTTACCTCTCTGTGGTGCCATTTCCCCATCTGTAAAACTGGAATAATTATTACCTTCCTTTATAAACCACGTTGAGATCTGAGATGAAATAAATAATATCAATATTATCTCATCAGCATGGAGATTACAATAAGTGATGAAATCAAGAGGAAATATACCCCAGTATTTGGAGCTCTGGAGACCTCTGTCCCATATGAACCCTCCAGAAATTAAAACAAATAAGCATAGTCTTTTGTTTGGATTTCAACCTTTCCCTGCAGTGTTGGAAAGTTTGGAGACTCAGAAACAAAAGCCTCATGCTGGTGCAGAACCTGAAAGTGAAACTGATCAGTCTGGTGGCCCTGTCCAAGCAGAATGAAATGCAAAAAATAAACAAACAAAAACCAAAAATAGCATCAGTGATGAAAAATAAAATTTTATTTTTTAAAAGAATTGTGTTGAAATGTCTCCAAACTTCTGTCTGGCCTTCTGGCCTTGGTACTTGGATACTCCTCATGCTTATGTCTTAAGCATTTCTGGGAGCCCTCCTCTTGCTTCTCCCAGTGTGATGAATCCTCTGGAAGTCATAAGTCAGCAGAGGACAGCATGAGTCTATTAAGGAGTGAATCTGCTGCTCTTTCTCTCTACATTGGTCAGCAGAGGGGGAGCATTCTGGGGAGTTGCAAGGAGTTTGGAGCAGAGTGCCAGGAGTTGTAGGGCCTCTGCTATGTCTGGATGGAAGAACAATGCAGAAGGGCTCCCAAGGAGACATACTGCAGGACTGAACCCTGGCCAGGGACTGCAGCAAACGTAAATACCTCAAGCAGAGGAATGGATTGCAGTATTGCCACCCCTAAGGTTCAAAAATCATGCCAGGCCCCCCACAAAAATCATGAGAGTAAAAAAATAAAATATGGTTATTTTTATATGTCTTTTGGTTTTTGAATCTTTAGAATACACTTGGATCAAATTTTCAAACTTTTCTTCACAGTAAGTCTAAAAACTACTTTTTAAAGAAAAGCTGAGACTCTCATGAAATAACATAACCCTTGGAGCTGGGGCTTTAAAAAAAACACCCAATAGCATGAGACTTGTGATAAAATCACAGGAGTTGTGTCACTGGGGCATCCAGGTACTAGGCCTGATGAGCCCTAACTATCTTTTGGATATTTAATTGTAACTTATTAATCTTGTGAACCTGGGGTATTTGCAACATTTTCTGCGAGCCCTAGTAAATCATCCTTTTGAGTAATCTGTGTGTAGGAATGATTATTGGAACCCACCAGATACTTGACTACAGGGTCTAGCATCTGACCTGCCTTGAATGCTTGTGCATGTGTCATGGTACTCTTGGCACACTCTGATGTACTGTATCAGAAAAAAGCTGATGCACAATGGTGACCCCAAGGGTGCCCTCCAGTGTTCCTGACCTTAGCATTTCAGGTGCCCTTCACAATGAATTCTGCTATTAAGAGCTGCCTTGCAGTGTCCTGCATAGGTTGTTGACAGTTCCATGGAAACCCATATAGATGACGCAGGTTCTCAACTCAACTCAATGCAGGAGATGTGTGTCTCATTTGATAAATCCCAAACTGTTGGCCTAATGCCGGATAATAGAGATATGAAAAGTGCAGCAGAAAAAACAAGGACAGCATCCAATGCCCATGTGTGCTCCACAACGTAGGTATACTTCACGATTCATGCATACTTCGTGCTGTTTTGCACAACCTGATGCATGCATGCTGGAGACGGACTTTAGGGGGCACATGTAGTATAATGTACCTTTTGCAGTATAAGCGCTTCTATCTTCAAGAGATACATTATGTACACCTAATTTTGTGAGGTGCTCATCTACCAAGGTGAAGAGCACAGCAGAGACGCCTAAACGGCTGTCGCATGCTCCGCAAAGGTGTGACCTGCAGACCTCTGGCGCACATTTTGCACGCTGACGATAAATGGATGGAAATGGCAGTGAACGTTTTGCTATCTCAGAGCGGGCACATGCGTTCAATGCAGCGTTCAAGCATGCGGCGTGCTCCCCGGAGACGGGCTGCACTGCCGCTGCACGCATGCAGCCCTCCAGCCCCCGAAGCACTAAGAAGTGGCTCGCGCGCAGGCTTCGGTGAGTGGCGGGAGCGCGCGGGCTTCGCTCGGAGACTCGCGCCGGCAGCAGTGGGCAGAGTGGGCGCGAGCTCAAGCGGGGCCGGGCGCCGTTGCTAGGAGACGGCGCTCGGGCAGGCCGGTGGAGGCAAAAGCGGGATGAGGCGAAAGCAGCGGCCCCCGGGCCCTCCCTGGCGCTGAGTCCGCGGGAGGAGCCGATCTCCCGCCGCTCCCAGAGCCCCGGGTCCCCCCCGCCTCCGATGCGGTGGGAGCTGGTGGGAACGGCCGCAGTGGGGCCCCTGAAGCGGCGGCGCCAGCCCCCGCCATCCATCCGTCGCCTGTTCGGGGCGCGGCTGTGCCCCCGAAGGGAGCCGCGAGCAGCGTCTCGGAGAGCGGGTGAGGCAGCGGCCGGGGCCGGGACCGGGCGGGGGGGGGGTCTTCTGTGCCTGCGACCGGGGAAGGCCCCGCCCAAGCAGCCTCTCTGCCCCCGCCCTCCTTCTTCGGCCTCGGGAGCTGGTGGTGGTCCGCCCTCCGCAGTAGAGCGGCCTCCAGAAGGCCTACCAGGTGCGGCCGCCTGCCCGGTGGCGGTCCTCCCTTCAGCCCAGGTGGCCTCGGCCTCCTGGGCCGTTCCCATCGCCGCCGAGTGCAGGGCGCCCCCGCCGCGCGCGGTTTGGGCATCACGGCTGTGTTGGGGGCAGCCCTGTGGGGCACGGCGTGGGCGTTGTCATTCCCCTGGACAGGATGGGCCGTAACCCCTCTTGGTGCTGTTCCTGGCCCCCCCCCCGCGCGAAGTGTTGTGAGCAAAACGCTTGTTGGGCGAAAGAGGCTGCTGTGCCAGGGTCATTGCAGTGGCCCAGTAAAGTGGGTACAGGACTGGAAGTCGGGTGATTCTCTCCCACTTTCCTTGCATGACTGGTGGAAAGGGGGTTGCATTTGAATCCTGCCTAAGAGCCGTCCTCAATTTAGAGACCCGGCTCCAGGGAAATGAAAACTGTCACATTGACAAAAGAAGGTGATTAAATAATAATGTGACATTGAAGGGGTGCCTGCTGACCACCATTTAAGCTTCCATTAGTCCCTCATATAAACTAACTGTGATTAATAACGAAGTCACTTATTACAATTAAAACTTGAGAAAGGTTGGAGGAGCTAATTTTTTATTTTAAGCTTATGGTTTAAAACTAAATTCTCATTTAAGAAGAAGTTAACGGTGCACATTGTCCATTTTGCTAATTATCAGCTAGTTCTGTTGGATATTTAACTGCTGTGAGTTTCCTTCACAAGTTAGTCAGTATACAATGAAGTGCAATGGAGCGGTCATACTGTGTATTAATTTGGTAAATTGTGCAATAATTCTAGAGCCCAAGTGAATATTTGCTTGTATCTATCTACTGATGTATTGGTTTGGTTTTAGTATCTGGGAATTGTCTTCAGTGACACGTATGTCCTGTTAGGGTGACCAGACAACAAATGTGAAAAATTGGGATGGGGGTGGGGGGGTAATAGCCTATATAAGAAAAAGACCCCAAAATCGGGACTGTCCCTATAAAATCGGGACATTTGGTCACCCTACCTGTTGTAAACAGGAAGTTCTGAGTAGAGGAAAAATATGAAATACAACAGTCTTAAAAATGGGTGCTGTTTATGTCATTGATGCTTTATATCGGGGACCATGCAATATTCCAGATCCATGTTCTTACAATCAACACATTTCGTCTTTTAAATGAACGTGGCTATAAAATTGGTTTTTATGCAGCAAATATCCTGTATTAAAATGGTATATTGTTCAATTGGAAAGAAATTATGGACAGAGTATAGGATATGGTACTGGAAAGATCAGTGCGTAATTTGTAATGAAAGGTGCTGGGGCTTCATAAATGATGCAGCAAGCCCAGAGGTGCCAGGGCTACGAACTGCCAAGGCAAGAGGTGCCGGGCTCAACACTTGCAAGCCCTGGCACAAATTAAGCACTGTGAAAGGTGCTTTTGAAGGTGTGATCAGTGCACCCAACTTTAAAATAAGCCTTGTTTTTGGCTGGAAAATGGGATAGTGGAGAGGCTGGAGTCATTCTCAAATATGGGAAAGGTTACGTGATCTTTTTGCAGAATACTCTTCCTATAATAGCAAGTGTAGAATGACTCTGAATGACTCCTTTATTTTGCTCTTCTGGATCTCTGTTTGCTTTGTCTTCTAAAGTGAGTCAATGTTTATCTACTTTTGGAAAAAAATCTGTTGGGAAGCTTCCTAAATTAATTTAATTGATTTTTTTCATGTCCAGCTTGAAGGATTCACTTGCTAATCAAAGGAGATACATCCCTACAAAATCTTTTGTATCAGCGCCAGTGAGATCCAGGTCCAAATGACTAGTAAGAAACTCAGCTCTTACTCGCAACTATTGGGAATGGGGAGAGAGCTTGAGTTCCATTAGGAAGCTATGGCTAGTTGCTTCTCAGGTTGTGTCTACCCTTTGAGCTGGGGGTATGATTTCCAGCTCCAGGAGATGTACTTGTGCTAGCTCTGATCAAGCTAGCATGCTAAAAATAGTGTAGCTTCAATAGTATTAGTGGTGGGAAGGGCTAGCTGTCCAAAGTATGTGCCCATCAGAGGTGCTAGGTACATACTTGAAGTGATAGCCTCTGCCACTGCTCACACTGCTGTGGCTGTGTTCTATTTTTAGTGCACTAGCTCACTGAGAGCTAGCCTGAATATGTTTCCTTGAACTGGGAGTTCAAATTGAAGACATCTTCAGAGGCTCAGTATTTTGTACCAGTGAGCTTCTGGCTAGTATGTGACTCATATTTGAAGCTCCCCCTTCCATTCCGCTCTGATTGCTGGAAAGGAGAAAAATGTCTATGGTGTGTCTGCTACTTTGCCCTTCTCAGCATCCTTTTTTCTTTGTTTCTTTGAGGGATGTCTTTCCTTATCTGTGAATTGCTCCATTGCCTGCCTCTGTTGCTGTTCAGCTTTCCCAGCCATCAGCAGAATGAAATTGATATAATATCTGTCAGTTTTTCTTCTACTCAAGAGTAAGTAGCAACAAAATTAATTAGTGTTGTGGCTTTTACTCTGCTGCAGCTTAGAAAAGCCCTGAGCAACAGCAGAGGCACTGGTGCTGTCTGGACTCAAAGATAGTGCTGCAGAAGTTCATATTTGGAAGCAGCACTAGAAAAAATGTACTCACTTGTACCAAGTAGTAATCTTTCCTGAGCAAGTGCTGCCAAAGTCTACAGAATTTAAGCTTTCATTTTGGGGAAAAAATAAAATCCAACGTTTGTGATTGTCAAGAAAACCTTCAGAATGTGAACAGAATGTAAACTGTTGTTGTATCTTTCTGACCCTGTGATGGATAGTGCCATCACTGTTAATCAGAGCTGGACCATGAAAGCTGCAGAGGGGTCAGCACTTTTGAAAATGCAGTTATGGAGGTGCTAAAGTATGTATTTGCTTTTAAAAACCCGTTTGGTTTTGTTCTGGAAACTAGCCCTAAATCTAGTAGGGGTAGCATATATTTTTCCAATCCCACTGGCAGATTTACTTCTTCGGGACATTGACTCCACAGAGCTTGCCTGACTAATAAGTGCAAATGTGACATGGCATTTTGTATTTGTGGCACTTTTTCCTCCCGAGACCATCCAGACTGCTGCTGTTAACTATGATATATGCTGGCTATATCTACCTTCAAGCACCTTCAAAAATGGAACCATTCCAGTACCAGATCCTGTAGTTAACAAAGCAAGCACAATGCTATTGGGCAAATATATATTTTTACATAAAAGAGGTTTATATAAAAATGCAAGGCCAGGTAGTACACAGTCTTCTAAACATATCACTCTTTTGTTCTGAAGGCAAATGGCATGCTCAACCCTCTATAGTTATACAGACAGGCAACTTCATTAGCTGACAATCTTAGTTAAATGGAGATTTTAGATAGCAAATATATAACAAATACTTTAGCCAGTATATTAATTCACTGTCTTTCAGCCTTAAAGATAGGCATCATGGTATTTTGTTTTCTTACATATGCTGCTTTTGACTTGGTTTATGTGGCAGCAAGTCATATTGAGCTATCATGTGACCGTGGATTTTTAGGCTTGTACAGCTTGTTGTGGGTCTGTTCTGGACTCACATTGAGCTGTATGGTGAGGTACAAAACTGAACTATAGTGTGTATACCGGCTCCCTTTACCAAGTGTCTTGGATATAAAGGTATTAACTTTAATAGGAGTAAACCCCACATCAGCAAGAAAATAAATCCCTTTTAAGCAGTTGTTTTCCTAATTATGTTAACAGTTTGTGTTAGAAGTCTCAGATCTCATTTGGTGTGTGTGTCACTAAAAAACAGGCCCCAAACGTGGAATATTAATTTTGAAGTGTTTTTATCAGTTTCATGTCACTGTGTACAAATTTAGAATGTAATTCCTGTGTAGCTGGATCTCAGCTGATCTTGCTGTTTCTTCTTCTCCCCCTCCCACCCTTTTTTTTTTTTGGCTGATGCTTTTAAAATAGGCTAAATGATTGAGTTGACCAAAAAGAAAATCATAAAGACATTTGAATATGACCAGTTTTATCAATGGCTGCTTTAGTTCTTTGGTCATGTCTATATTATCTGAACTATAGCGGCATCTGTGACACTGTAGCTGTGCTGACATAACCTTATAGTGGAGGCACATCTTACAGCAATGGAAGAGGTTTTTCTGTCACTGTGGGAACACTACCTCCCTGTGCAAAGGTAGTGAGGTTGATGAAAGCATTCTTCAGTGGATCTAGTTGCATCTACACTGCGTGTTAGGTTGGCATAGGTATGGCATTCAGGGGTGTAGATTTTTCACAACCCTGAGCACTGTAGCTATGTTGACCTAAGTTTTAAGTATGGACCAGGCCTTTAAAAATAAAGAAATCATAATATCTGACAGAAGAGAAGACAGGAGCTTGCAAAGGATGGATAAATGAAAAGCAAAGAGAAAAGAAAATGAAAGATGGATTAATTGTGGGCAGTCTGCTGGAAGAAGCACTAATAGAAAATCTGCATTTTTTTTTTCAGTTTGGTAGATTAAAGAAAACAAAAAGAAAACCTATTTTGATTTGTCTCCTCAGCCTTCCCCCTCCAACAAAACAACAAATAAGATATTACTTTTCCTAATGTTCAAAAATGATTTCTCTCTCTTTCCAGTATAACTAAATACTTGAAGAAAAAAAATCTCAGTCTATGGCTTGTTTGAGTTACAATACTGTATCTCATGATAATGCTCAAAGTACTGATTTTCCTTGATAATCAGTTGCTGATCAAAGAGATGTTGTCGAGGCTGACAGGCCAAAATATGACTGTTCAGTGCTCAATAAAACCTAGGAAGACATAGCTCTATGGAACTCAGTTTCTCACTCTCTCTCAAAAACTTGGTATCATTACATTACTTTTGTAAATACATCCCTAATGCAGGAAGGATTCCAACCTCCAAACTGAGAAAGGTAATATTCTTAGTATTAGAATTTTCTAGGAAAAATTACTTTTTAGAAAAATGCAATCTTACATGAACATGGCGGGGAGAGAATCTGAATTTTGAATACCCGTGAAAGTCCCGCTTAGTAGTATTTCTCCAAAGAGAATAAAAATGAGTTAAGCCCAATGGAAAATTAAATCTGTCCAAATAGTTATTTTTTTCACATATGGTAAAATAAATCCATTTATTTATAAACAATTTGATATTATATCAGAACTTCCAACTGAAAGATTGTGTGTTACACACAATTTTCACAACATGCTGAAGTAGGAAAGTATTATATTCATTTAACAAACGGATAAACTGAGGCACAGACAGGGGGAATGTGTGACTGGACAAATCATTTAGTAAGTGGCAGAGATGAGAATAGAGTTCATGTGCCCCTTTTGTTGGATCATATTAAAGAAGTTCTGTATTAAAATCACAAATGAGTTTGATTCCCCATAGTTTAAATTCCAGGGTATTACTAATTAAGAGGTCTCTTGGTTTTTGGTACTGTTTCTCTCCCTCTGTATGTGAAACTTGCAAGCTGCTAATTGCGTTAGTACATTCTAAGACAGAATCTGTTCTCAAAGCAATTCACAGAGACTCAAAGCAATACTCTAACAACAGAAACAGCACCCAGAGACTCCCCGCCCTTTTGTTGTATTAACAATTGTGATTAAAATAGAGATAGAGGATGTATGTGGACGGATGCTTGGTGTGGATAACAACTGAATGATCAGGGAGGTGCCAGCCTAAGAATCCAGTGTCCATCGGCTGAAGAAGGCGTCAAGTGGAAATAACCAGAGGACCCCCGGAGGGCAGACTGGAATCCACCCAACAGCCTCAAGAATGGGAGAACCAAAGAACAAGATAACTTCTTGGAGCCGTCAGGAATGTGCTATCTGCTGATTGATTCAGCAACAGCATGATGAAGCAATTCCCATAGACTGGCATAGGAAGAAATTCCTATAAAAATAGACTCTTAAAAAGTGAGAACTTTGGGGTCTGATTCTGCAAACCAACTTCCAGGAGCATCAGATGAGCATCTGACAAGGCCCTGCTCCCTCCTCATGTCCAGGCCACCTGGCCAGTGGCTTGGCATGAGCAACTCTAAGGCTGGTAACTATGATAACAACCTTGCAGAACCTGTGTGTGTGTGTGTGTGTGTGTGTGTATATGAATGAATGTGTGAAGAAATATGAGATTGAATGGAATGTTATAGCTATAACTAACTGCTTACTATGATTCTTTCTGTATTCACAATAAATGTGGTATTTTGCCTTTTTCCCTTTAATAAGATCCTGCTGGTTTTTAATTTATTGGTATAACATTTTGGTGGAGAATTGCGAAAGGGGGAATATTGGTAAAAAACCTCAGTTATTGTAAATATTGGTGTGCACACCGCCAGCTCTAGTGAGCTAGGCATTTCTATTAGGTTAACCAGACCTGCTGGCCTCCGAGAAGGTAGCAGGGGACCTGCTGGCCTCCGAGAAGGTAGCAGGAAAAACAGATTAAACCAGACCTGCTGGCCTCCGAGAAGGTAGCAGGGGACCTGCTGGCCTCCAAGAAGGTAGCAGGGAAGAACAGATTAAACTAGACCTGCTGGCCTCCGAGAAGGTAGCAGGGAAAACAGATTAAACCAGACCTGCTGGCCTCCGAGAAGGTAGCAGGGGACCTGCTGGCCTCCGAGAAGGTAGCAGGGAAGAACAGGTTAACCGGACCGGCTGGCCTCCGAGAAGGTAGCAGGGAGAAATAGGTTAACCAGACCTGCTGGCCTCCGGGAAGGTAGCAGGGGACCTGCTGGCCTCCGGGAAGGTAGCAGGGGAAAAACGCATAGATTAAGCTATGATTTCAGAATCTAGGCTGTGTCACTTGCTAAGTAATACCAGCAGTGACAAAGAGATTGAAATATCCATGTTAAGATGTTTAAAAGAAAACAGGGTAAGCCAGTACCAGAGGGAGGAATGGAGTCAGAAGGAACTCCAACCTCACCTTTTGTTAAAGAAATTACACCTTTTAAACAAAACCTTCAAAAATTTGGGCACAGTCCTTGGACTAAACAAGCCCTAGCTGATCTCTGCACTATTTCGGACCTAGAGGATAGATTGGCTCAGTATATCCTCATATACAAACCTTCTAGTGCTGCCAAAAGAGATGCAGCAGCAATTTGGTTGTTGTGGGAGGCATGTAAGGATTCTTCCCTCCGCTTGTCTTCATGTAAAGAGGAAAAGGCACAAACGGAAAAGGGAGCAGACAATTGGAAGGTGCTGGCTACAAATACCCAAAGCCAGCTGAAAATAGTGAAAGAGGCACTCCAGGAATACAAAAAGAGTGAAAAAGTTAACTCTGCAGAGGCTGGAGGGAGGCAGGTAAAGGGGGAGAAGGTCCTATGTATGGCACCCCCAGGCATAATTACAAAGAGAAAGAGTAAAAAAAAAAAAGTTAACTCTGCAGAGGCTGGAGGGAATTAAGCAGCTAAACTTTGTGAAAATGTTAAAAAGGAAAAAAAAAAGTGTTAGAGAAAGAGCATTCTTGGTTTCTTTGCAGCCATTCTGAGGGAAAAATGGGCCCTTTTCCAAAGGAATGTCTGTAAATTAGCCAGGCAAAAGAAACTGATTAAAATCATTTGACTGGACAATTTAGTCAAATTTGCTAAAAGAACATAAGGGGGTTCTATTGGAACTTAACTGCCTCAAATGTATAAAGGGAATGTAAGATGTAAAAAAACAGAGCAACGTGGAAGGGATGTTAAAGAAAAGAAAATGTGTATGTATCTATCTGTGTGTGTGTAAATATGTAAAGTTCTAAGGACCAGTTGGTTTTGTTTTTGTTTTAAATAATGCCACTAAAAATCCATTTGACTCTTTAATTCAAAGTTGCAAAACTGACAGACCTTTTTGCTAGACACAGGTAATTAGTGCTGTTTGGCTTTGGGATTTGGCATTTAACCCTTAAAAGGTAACTCAATGCTTTACAAAATTTAAAATGTTTTTAAGTTGTGGCTGCAGCAGGGCAGTCAAAATCTGGAGAATAGAAAAAAAATTGGATTATTTTTGTTTGTTTGGTTGGTTTTTGTTTGTTTGTTTGATTTTGTAACAAAATAGCAGATGAGAGCTGTAGTAAAAAAAATAAATACGAAATTTAAAAAAGACAGTGGCCCTCTGAAGCAACAGCAGGGGTGAGGTGCACAAAACAAAAAGAAGCAATGTTAGAAACACTGAGTCTTAAAATGGCTCTGAGTAATCAGACTGTCACTTTGATAAAGGTACATGAAAACTCTGTAAGCAAAAAAAAAAGAAATAGTTACACCTTATGTAAAAATTGATATGGATAATGTTATAGAAGTTAAACTATGGAAGGAATGTGCATTTGCCCCAGAACATGCGCAGGGTATATTGTAGAAGGGGCAAAAGAAATGCAAACGTACCATGCTACTTAATTAAAATGCTATTAGGGCTCCAAAGGGAGCCACAATAGGTTGGGTTTTCTTTTTCAGATTGCTGTGTGTTTTGGAAGCAGAAGTTAAAAGTAATCAAAACTCTGGTGAAAGTTGATTGTGTCCCTTTTAAGATAGAGTCTCTGAGCTGCTGATGGCTTTAAATCCAAAAGCAGGAAGTGTCTGTGAAAATGCAAATTACCTAAATGATAAAGGAAGGAAAGAACTAGCAGCACAAAGGAGCTGCAGATAAAGGACACACCTGGTCAGCAAACAAATTGTCTAAATAAAAGACATGGGATAACAAGATAATTTTAATAAATTTAATGATAATAAGTATCCCTGTAACAACATATAGTGTGTATGATTTTTGGAAAAACCCTTTAAGGTCGTATGGTAATGATGCTTCTCAGTTATTACCTGTAAATAAAACTTGAAGCTTAACACAGCAGGAAAAACATTATAAACTTGGTCTTCTGTATAAGAAGGAAAACTCAGGGATTTAATGACTAAACAGTGGGATAATTTCCCCATAACCCTTAAAAGATAAAAGCCATTGAAACCTGGCCTGCCTATAGAACAAAAACAGGAAAATACGGGGGCAATTCCTCTGTTTTGCCTGCAATCAGCAAGGGTATTTGTAAAAGAAATATTTTAAGCAATAATCTGCCACCCCAAAAAGGGGTAGAAACATGTTCTTTTTGTCTTTCAGAAAATCAGGAAAAGCTGATGCCAGCTGAAAAGCAACCCAATACCATGAATCTACTGTCACAATAGAAATTGTGTTTTGTGTTCTATGTTTTGTCTTGTTGCTAGCACTGTTGTGTGTTTAAAAAAAAAAAAAAAATACTAAAGACCTGCAGGTACTTAAAAATAAATTAAGCTCTCTGACCCAGCTACAGGACAGCCTGACAAAAACAAGTACATGCCAATGTAGACTTGGTCCAAATTGGTCTGGGTAACCTAAAAGCCCGATGGAATCTTTGGCAATGGCTTAATACTACCACATGGCTTATGCATAAGAAAAAAAAAATATTAGAAATAGGAAACCACACAGCCATAGCTATGGGATGCACTGAAATGCAGATACTTGCACTAGCTACTTTGGAACACGAAATGTTCTGGGTCATATTGGGAAATATTAAGGGTTTGATGCATTTGTTAAAACAAAGAAAGAGATCATTGTTTGACACTTATCAATATGAATGGATGCAATATGTTTCCAGTATTGTAAAACCAGACTTGTTAATGGGAGAAATTGTTGTCAAAATTGCACACCAACAGTCCCTGGAGGCAAAGGTATTGAAGGTTAGCCCACTCCCCATATTACACGTGGGATCCTTCTGGCTACCCTGGACCTCGAGCCAGTGGGCTGGGGAGGGAGGGAAGCTATTGGACACTAGAGGTTGTACCGAATGGACTCCTCAAAAGTGGGTGTGCCTCACCTTGCCTGTTGCCCCAGAACCTTGTAGTAAAGATACATCACTAGGATCATGTATGTGGCATGAATTGGAATCACAAACTCAAATTGCCTCACAGTACCTTCTCTTGAATTGGCTACATAGAAAGTGACACTGACGATTATAAATCTTAGTGTCAAAAGGGGGATTATGTTGGATCATATTAAAGAAGTTCTGTATTAAAATCACAAATGAGTTTGATTCCCCATAGTTTAAATTCCAGGGTATTACTAATTAAGAGGTCTCTTGGTTTTTGGTACTGTTTCTCTCCCTCTGTATGTGAAACTTGCAAGCTGCTAATTGCGTTAGTACATTCTAAGACAGAATCTGTTCTCAAAGCAATTCACAGAGACTCAAAGCAATACTCTAACAACAGAAACAGCACCCAGAGACTCCCCGCCCTTTTGTTGTATTAACAATTGTGATTAAAATAGAGATAGAGGATGTATGTGGACGGATGCTTGGTGTGGATAACAACTGAATGATCAGGGAGGTGCCAGCCTAAGAATCCAGTGTCCATCGGCTGAAGAAGGCGTCAAGTGGAAATAACCAGAGGACCCCCGGAGGGCAGACTGGAATCCACCCAACAGCCTCAAGAATGGGAGAACCAAAGAACAAGATAACTTCTTGGAGCCGTCAGGAATGTGCTATCTGCTGATTGATTCAGCAACAGCATGATGAAGCAATTCCCATAGACTGGCATAGGAAGAAATTCCTATAAAAATAGACTCTTAAAAAGTGAGAACTTTGGGGTCTGATTCTGCAAACCAACTTCCAGGAGCATCAGATGAGCATCTGACAAGGCCCTGCTCCCTCCTCATGTCCAGGCCACCTGGCCAGTGGCTTGGCATGAGCAACTCTAAGGCTGGTAACTATGATAACAACCTTGCAGAACCTGTGTGTGTGTGTGTGTGTGTGTGTGTATATGAATGAATGTGTGAAGAAATATGAGATTGAATGGAATGTTATAGCTATAACTAACTGCTTACTATGATTCTTTCTGTATTCACAATAAATGTGGTATTTTGCCTTTTTCCCTTTAATAAGATCCTGCTGGTTTTTAATTTATTGGTATAACACTTTCACATTTTTTCATAGGTGGTTTATTTTTGTTGGCATTTTGGCTAAATTACCTAGACTGCATGTGTAAACAAGAACATTTTCCACTTTTCTCTTCCTAGTTTTGTGCAGTGAAGTCACAATGCTGAATTTATGATCTTACAATTACTTCCAAAGCATCAGCAGACTTCTGGGAGCATGAAATGTAATCACTTCAGTGTACAGGGGTATATCTATATGGAAGCTGTGAATGACCATGTTCCTCTGCTGTTATATCAGAACTCCCACAGCACTGATTTATAGGAGACCAGACCCAGAAGCTCCTCTTTCCCCTCCCTCCCCCCCCGCCCCCTTGGTGCAGTCTTTTCTGAGTCTGGACTTTTAAAAAAAATTTTTTTTTTTAAAAGGACAGAGAAAAATAGGAAAAAGCTGTTTGGAAAATGAATTCCCGTTGTTTCTTTCTGCATTTGAAATCGTTAGATATCTTTTTAGAGTTATTAAATATCTGATTGTTGCTTGATACTTTAACTCTCTGGATGCTGCAGACTTTTCTTAAGTCTAGCGAAGATGTGATAAATCGACCGCCGAGCGCTCTCCCGTCGACTCCGGTACTCCACCGGAGCAAGAAGCATACGCGGGGTCGACGGGGGACTGTCGGCAGTCGACCTACCGCAGTGAAGACACCGCAGTAAGTAGCTCTAAGTATGTCAACTTCAGCTATGCTATTTTCATAGCTGAAGTTGCGTAACTTAGACCGACTTAGCTCACTCCCCTGCTATGCCGGCCCCCCCCCCAGTGTAGACCAGGCCTCAGATCATGACCTGGAAGTGAGCTGAGGGATGTCTTGCTTTCCAGAATGATTTAATTCTCTGCTTCTCTTCTGAGACTGCCAGCAAGAGTAGACAGGTGCTTACCCTGGAAACATGTATAAACTCTTGTTAAAGCCAATGGGACAATTAATGCTAATTGCAGTAGTGTTTTTTGTGATGTAAACATCTGGTTCTTAGAAATTGGAATAAGACCAATTCAGCCCAACTGCTAAAGCAATAAACATTCAATAAGTCAATCAAGTCATTTTGTATAGGTCTCCAAACAGCCATTAGAAGGTGATGACTTTCAGAAACTATTCATTGTACTGGAGCCTGAAGAGTCTTATTGGGGGAAATAATGAGGCCCTTGAGCAGAGCCATTCAGACACCCCCAGTGCAGGCATAGTGCACTAAGTTAATTCCTAGTGTAGCATAATTGAAGTGAATGGAGTTATACTAGACGGGTATTTGGCCTACTATGAATTTTTATTTTCATAATATATCATGTTTTAAAGCCAGGGCTTTACAGACTTTTGAAAGCTGGGTCTCCCTTCAAGAAAATGAAATTATTATTAGTTACAATTTGTGTTTTATTGTAGCACCCAGGAGCTTTGGTCATGGACCAGTACCCCATTGCGCTAGGCACAATACAAACAGAATAAAAAGATAGTCCCTGCCTCAAAGAGCTTGCAATTGCAATATAAGTCAAGAGACAATAGATGGAATCCAGATAGATTGACTGGGAGTACTAGGCAACAAACAGTGAGACAATATGGTCCTATGAGGAAAGATTGGAAAAAATTGGATTTAGTGTGCAGAAGAGAAGACTGAGGGACATAAGTCTTCAAGTACGTAAAAGGTTGTTATAAAGAGGAGGGTGAAAAATTGTCCTGAGGATAGTATAAGAAGTAATGGGCTTAAATTTCAGCAAGGGAAATTTAGGTTAGACATCAGGAAAAACTTCCTAATTGTGAGGGTGATTAAGCACTGGAACAAATTACCTTGGGAGGTTGTGGAATCTCCATCATTGCAGGTTTTTAAGATTAGACAGACACATGTCGGGGATGGTCTAGATAATACTTAGTCTTACCTCAGTGTAGGGGACTGGACTAGATGACGTATCAAGGTCCCTTCCAGTCAGACATTTCTATGATTCTAAGGTCAGCATGGCAGGTTGTTGTCTCCGGCTGAGAGCAGCTAGACTGCTTGTGTGCAATCATGCTATCCCTGCAGCCACACCATGTGGTGGTAAAGGTCTTCTGGTCTTAAAAACATAAGAATGGCCATACTGGGTCAGACCAATGGTCTATCTAGTCCAGTAGCCTGTCTTCTGACAGTGATCAATGCCAGGTGCTTCAGAGAGAATGAACAGAACAGGCAATCATTGAGTGATCCATTCCTTGTTGTCCACTCCCAGCTTCTGGCACACAGAGGCTACGGACACTCTGAGCATGGTGTCGTATCCCTGACTATCCTGGCTAATAGCCATTGATCGACCTATCCTCCATGAACTTATCTAGTTTTTTTTTTTTTAAAACCGTGCTATGGTTTTGGCTTTCACAATGTCCCCTGGCAATGAGTGTCACAAGTTGATGGTGCATTGTGTGAAGAAGCACTTCCTTTTGTTTGTTTTAAACCTGCTACCTATTAATTTCATTGGGTGACCTCTTGTTTTTGTGTTATATGAAGGAATAAATAAATTTCCTTCTTCACTTTGTCCACACCAGTCAAGATTTTATAGACCTCTATCATATCCCCTCTTCGTCATCTCTTTTCCAAGCTGAAAAGTCAGTCTTCTTAATCTTTCCTCATATGGAAGCTGTTCCATACCCCTAATAATTTTTGTTGCCCTTCTCTGTACCTTTTCCAATTCTAATATATCTTTTTTGAGATGGGGCAACCAGAACTGCACCCTGTATTCAAGATGTGGGTGTACCATGGATTTATATAGAGGCATTATGATATTTTCTGTCTTACTATTTACCCCTTTCCTAATGGTTCCTAACATTCTCTTAACTTTTTTACTACTCCTGTACATTGAGCGAATGTTTCCAGAGAACTATCCACAATGACTCCAAGATCTTTTTCTTGAGTGGCAACAGCTAATTTAGACCACATCATTTTGTATGTATAGCTGGGAATATGTTTTCCAATGTACATTGAATTTCATCTGCCATTTTGTTGCCCAGTCACCCAGTTTAGTGAGATGCCTTTTTAACTCTTTGCAGTCTGCTTTGGCCTTTATAAAATTATTCAATATAGTTTTGTTTGCAAATTTTGCTGCCTCACTGTTTGCCCCTTTTTCCAGGTCATTTATGAATACGTTGAACAGCACTGGTCCCAGTACAGACCCCTGTGGGACACCACTACTTCCCTCTCACCCTTCTGAAAACTGACACTATATCATCCAATCCTTTGTTTCCTGTCTTTTAACCAGTTACTGATTCATGAGAGGATTTTCCTCACAATGACAGCATACTTTGCTTTAGAGTCTTTGGTGAGCAACCTTGTCAAAGGCTTTCTGAAAGTCCAAATACACTATATTCACTGGCTCACTTGTCCATATGTTTGTTGACCGTAATTTATATATCTTCCATGTCCCTTTGGTTGCCCTTCTGCCCCTTGCTGTCCCCTGAGGCGGGGGGAGAGTGAGAGTGGGAGAAGTCATCTCATACTTCAGCAAACACTGTCTTAAGTATTCATCTGGCTGGCAGTTTGGAAATACCAGCACTCAAGGGGAGAGTTATTGTCTTGGGACAAAATTCACTTTTAATATTTTGTGGGGCAAAGAGGGTAGTCAAAGGGATATGAAAATATATACATTTAGATCAGAAGGCCTTTAATACCACATGGTGGGGCTGCAGGGATGGCATGATCGATTGAGAGCAGCTAGGCTACTTGTGTGCAGAGACCATAGCCTGCCATGCTGACCCTAGAGTTATAGAAATGTAGGATTGCAAGGGACCTCAACAGATCATCTACAAAAGACTGACAATTTCTAAATCTGGCTTTTAGGAATTGGAATACTTTTTGGATTATTTTTTGTCCCCTAGTGTTTAACGTGACTCTTTAACTGAAGTTGAAAAAAATATTTTATATTTTCATGGAATAATCAGGCAGTTTTCCAGTTGCATTCTATTAGTAAGAAATGTAAAATTTTCCCTATTAAAAGTTAGGTGTAATCGAACAATTTTAATTGTTTAATTTAATTACAATTTTAAATTGTAAAAATGAGCTTTAGATAAGTGACATCAGCTCTAAACCAAAGTGTTTTTCAAACGTATTAATCACTCAGGGACGTATCTCTCTCTGTAGAAATTATAGCCTTTGCCAGTGGTCCCCAAAGTGTGGAGTGTGACCCCCTATGGGAGAATGGAGGAACATTCTTGGGGGGCACATGGCAGGGACTGGGCCAGCCCCAATGGACGGTGGGGAGGGAGTGCCACCCAGCCCCGCTGCGCCCCCCCTCCCCGCTGCAGAGTCACTCTGCCCCCGCCCACCCAGGCCAGCTCTGGCCCCAGCTGCAGCTCTGCCCTCATTCCCTCTCCGCCCTCAAGCCTGCTCTGCCTCTAGCCCCAGCTCCTCCCCAATCTCGAGTTCTGTCCCCAGTTCCACCTTCAGCCCAAGTTCCTGTGCTGAAGAAGCCTTGGCTGTGCAGACAGATTCCATTACTGGTAAGGGAGGGCGTGACAGGAAAAGGTTGGGCACGACTCCCCTATATTCTTGTGATTGTACCAGTTATTTGTACACATTATATTAATACCAGTGCATAGAATTCACCAATATGCAATAATGCTGCTCCATATGCAGTACAAGCCTTACTCCTATTGCCTGATGAAGCTACACAGATCTTGAACCATCCATTTTTATACCTATCCATGTATAATTCCACACCTATATCCACATATATAGTGCCAGCATATAAAATTGCTGTACATAATATATAACTACGTATTACTTGTGTACAGATGGATATTTCAGCACTTTGCCTCTAGACTCTGTTAACTATTTGCTTTTAACATCTAGGTAGTTAAGTTTGACCATCTACTCGGTGCTCCTCCAAGGCCTACGTGAGGACCTCGGTAAACCATCCAATCAGTAATAGTGAAGGGTGATGTGTACAAAGGGCAGGGACTTAATCAGCACAAGCTTATGACCTGCCCTTACTCGGAATTCTTCGTTCATGGGGAATAATGGGTAGTCATAAGGTAGACACATGCTGAGCCAGTCAGTGTAGCACACTTGCAGCTCCAGACATCTAAGGGTGTCACAGAACTGTTATTGCTCAGCTTTGGGTAGCTGAATGCCAGTTTTAAAAATGGCTAAGATATGCAGGAACAATTGTGGATCCCATTTATTGTGCAGTTTAAAGTCTTAATGTTAGTTATTTTTCATTTTCTTAGTGATATATAAAGGTCCTTTGAGTCTAGGTGTGCTGCAAGAATTGAAATCAGTTTAATTATTGGTTCTCTTTATGCTGGAAAAAAATATTCTCTAGAATTATTATGGAATTGAAATCCTCTTTGAAATTGATGGTAGATATGCTTGCCAGATTCACTGTGGAAATTGTCCTAATGCAAATTGGGCTTATTTCTTTTTAAGGGGGAAGAAAAAAGTTAAGCACTAATTTTTACAAAATGTACTTAGAAAATGATACAGTCCTGATTAATTTTACGAACAAGGTTAAGAGAAACTTTGTGATAGGACCTATCAGAAATTGTGAATTTTAAGGATAAAATAGTCTCAATATACAAATTTTTCCACAAGCAAAGGGTTATAGCTTAAGGGTGACCTGTTAGTGGAAAAAATTGGTCTTGTGCCTTTTTTGCTTCTTCATTATGTATTAGGATGGCCTGAAATTGTGGTGGGGGGTATTTTTTGTTTTTTTAAACAACTTCTTAGTGCTTATTTTTGACATTAGCAAATCGGGTCCTGTGTATCCTGGAAGACTGTATGACTGTGTCTATACTAGGCTTTGTTGCTTAAAGTTTCCCACTGTTGCTACCAATGGTTCAGCCCTGCCATAGATGCTGGTGGTTCTGATGTTTTTACCACTATGCTGTCTTACTCTGCTCAAAGCAGGTATAGATGACAGAGTGGTAAAAATACTGGAGGCCTGAGGCACTTTGTCAACACTGTACCTCTTTTGTTGCCATCTGTAACAGGGTGGTGTGGATCAATGGGGGAGTGGGGTGGACTGAGCCACGCCACCCCAAGCTATTACACTGTCAGGACCCAATGGAGCAGGAGGACTCAGGTCCCCCTACCCCACCCCTAGCGCCTGGCCCCAAGAAGGGCAGGACAAGGGGTTACCCTCAAAGAAACCGGTCCAACATGGACCGCATCCAGAGGGCTTGGGACACACTGAACTGAAAGAAAGACTGGGGTCAGAGGCCCAAACTGACCAAACCATCCTGCTACATTGCCATGCAGTCAAGCAGCGGACAACAACTTTTTGGGGAGAAAGGTTCAACCTGTCACATGAGGAAATCTATAAAGCAACAATTTGGTCTATATCACATATGTTTTGAAAACACAATAAAGTGAACTTAAAGCAGGTGGAGATTGCACTGAAGAATTCCTCTTGGGAAGGGGGTATTTCTGCTGGTCCAAAGTTGTCAGAGGTGATTTTTTGCCTCATGCATCAGCTCTACCACCTCCTTCAGTAGAGCTCCACTGCCTGGTATAAAGGAAGCAGAAGAGGGGAAAGAAGGGGAATGGGTGGTCATGACAGAGCTCTAATACACCCAGTTCTCAGCTGATCGAAGGTCCTTGATAAACCTCAACTGAGTGGTGGCAATTAATTTTCAGAAATTCAGCCCCAGTATAAACTAAGGCTACAGTCATCTCCCTGTCAAACCCCTACCTCCACTGTGCCTGAGATTGAGCCCCCACTTTTTGATAGGAGAGTTCTACTGCAAGTAGTGTTTCTCAGTAACTTTCCAGGCCTACGCTGCTTCCTGCAGCTCCCATTGGCCAGAACGGCGAACTGCAGCCACTGGGAGCTGTGGGCGGCCGTGCAAATGTAAACAAACGGTCTGGCGGCCTGCCAGCTCATTACCCCGACGGACCGCAGGTTGCCCACCACTGCTTTGTAAGCTATTGATTTTGGTTCCATCTTGCAAACCCTACCTAAATTCCAGCTCAGAGTCAGACATCTGATTTGCCTTCAGGTTCCCTGGAGTAAAGAGGTACAGATTGCTGGACATGAAGTATCTAAACAAAATTTTGGAATTCCCATTCTGCAGAAAATTTCAAAATTTAATTTTCTGTTCCATTTCAGTTTTTTTCTAATTTTGGAATTTCCCATGAATCATTAATTCCAGTTTCCCAGCACCTCTAATAGTTTTCCTGAGTCTTCAGAATCTGAAATGTGAACTGCCTGAGAGCCAAATCCTTGCCCTGGAATTTTGCCTGAACATCTGGGTTCTGCACTGGAGAGTTATTATTAAATTATCATAGTGCCCAAATGTGCAGTCAGGATTGGGGTTCCTTTGCATTGGGCACCATACAAACATAGAAAAAAAAGACATTTCTTGCCCTAAAGGGCTTACAGTCCAAAGACTGATAGATAAAAGTAGGGAATGGGGATACAACATACAGGTAAATGATATGGTAAAGAATTGGCTCAGCTTTGTTGGTTATATAAATTGTAGGATTTTTCTTTTTAATAATGATGGGTTATAGGGGAGTAGGAAAAGGAAAGAGGAATAGCCACAGTTTCTTGCTTGTCTAGCCATGATCAGCATGCTTGGTTTTGTAGGCATCATAGAAGAGGTGAAAGGTGGGAATATTGATGTAATGAAAGTAGTGGTCAAGGTAACTACTAGATTAGTTTGTTAGAGGCTAAATTGTGAAGGACCTTTAAATGTAAAAACAATTTTGTGTTTGATGTGGAGGTGAAGAGGGGAGCCAATGAATAGACTTAAGGAGTGGGTGGCTGTGGTCAGAGTGGTGAGCAACAATGATTTAGCAACAGCATTGTGAATAAACATAAGGAGAGCAAGGTTGCTGTAATCAAGGCTATAAAAGAGATGGTTGCAACAAGACGTGAAATGCTGAGGGTTTAGATCAGGGGTGGCCAACCTGTGGCTCCAGAGCCACATGCAGCTCTTCAGACATTAATATGCGGCTCCTTGTATAGGCACCGACTATGGGGCTGGAGCTACAGTCACCAGCTTTCCAATGGGGGGTGCTCACTGCTCAAACCCTGGCTCTGCCCCAGGCCCTGCCCGCACTCCACCCCTTCCCGCCCCCTCCCCTGAGCCTGCCATGCCCTCGCTCCTCCCACTCGTGCTCCAAGCCTCCTGCATGCCACGAAACACCTGATCCAGAGGTGTGGGGAGGGAGGGGGCAGTGCTGATCAGTGGGACTGCCAGTGGGTGGGAGGCGCTGGGAGCTGGGGTTGGGGGAGCTCATGGGGAGCTGCTGACGTATTACTGTGGCTCTTTGGCAATGTACATTGGTAAACTCTGTCTCCTTCTCAGGCTCAGGTTGGCCACCCCTGGCTTAAATGATAGTTTTGGCTGTGTTAGAAAGCTGGATTTTAGAGATACTGTGTAAGAAAAAGTGGCAGAATTTAGAAATAGCCTGAATGTGTGGGTCCAGTGATGACTCCCAAGTTATGGGCCTGACTGGGAGGATGGTGGTGTCCATGGTGATAGAGTTAGAGTTCAGGGGGAAAGATCAAGAGCTCAGTGTTTAGCCAAGTTGTGTTTAAGACAGGGGCGGGCAAACTTTTTGGCCTGAGGGCCATGTCGGGTTTCCAAAATTGTATGGAGGGCTGGTTAGGGGAGGCTGTGCCTCCCCAAACAGCCAGGTATGGCCTGGCCCCCAACCCCTATCCGACCCCCCCTGCTTCTAGCCCCCTGATGGCCCCCTGGGACTCCTACCCCATCCAACCCCCCCTGTTCCCTGACGGCTCCCCCAAGACTCCTGGCCCATCCACCGCTCCCTGTCCCCTGACCACCACCGGACCCCCTGCTCCTGACTGCCCCCCACTGCCCCATCCAACCCCTCCTCTCATTCCTGATTGCCCCCCCAGAACCCCAGTCCCATCCAACCATTTCTTCTCCCTGTCCCCTGACTGCCCCTGGAACCTCTGCCCCTGACTGCCCCCATTCAACCCCCCCCGTTTCCCGCCCTCTGACCGCCCCAACCCCTATCCATACCCCCAGCCCCTGACCACCCCCTTGAACTCCCCTGCCCTCTATCCAACCCCCCCCCCCCCCTTACCGAGCTGCCTGGAGCACCGGTGGCTGACGGTGCTACAGCAGCCGCGCTATTGCGCAGCACAGAGCACTGGGTCAGCCCAGGCTCTTGCAGCTGCACTGCCCCAGGAGCTTGCCGCCCAGAGCATTGTACTGGTGGCGCAGTGAGCGGAGGCTGCGGCGGAGGGGGAACAGCAGGGGAGGGGCCGGGGGTGAGCCTCCCAGGCCAGGAAGGTCCCAGAGGCTGGATGTGGCCTGCGGGCCATAGTTTGCCCACCTCTGGTTTAAGATGAGAACTGGAAATCCATAAACAGATGTCAGAAATATAGGCTGATATTAAACTGGACAGGCGTGAGTCAAAGGTGGAGAAGAGACTGCTGGGGTTTTGAGTTTAAGATTTGGTAAGGAAGTAGAGCTGTTTGACTAAGAATTCCTGCAGAGTTTGGGGAAAAGAAGGAATCCACCTCACCTCTATACGTTGCTCTGTGGGAAAAAAAGAGAGCCTCTCTTAAGCTGATCTTTTGGTAATCTCTATGCTCTTGCATGCATATTTGTCTCCATCCTCCTTCTCCCTGCCCTCATGATGTTGTGACTGATAACTGGCCACCATGCTCCCCTAATCACAGCAATCTTCAGTGTTCCATAAAGCTGGAGTGTGCTACAGCAGGGATTGTGCAGGTTCCTCAGATCCTGCTGTCAGTGCACAGTTAAACTGCTTAATGTCTTTTGACGCAGGAGTGCCCTGTGCAGGATTTGCCACTAAAACAGTGGTTCTTAATCTTTAAGATAGCCTGCACCCCTTGGGTTCTCAAAATATGTTCTCACAACCCTTATCAAAAATTGTTGAAGTCAGTCAGTTGTTTAAACAGAGATATATTTTTAGTTTGTATTTTACAGTTATTGTTACAAAATGTATAATGTTAATAAATACATAGGTTTGATGAAACAAAGAGGTTGTTCTTACATGCCTGTGCTTAATTTGTGTTTTCGATGATTTACTTTCTAAAAAATCTGGCATGTCTCGCACCCCCAGAAAGGGCATCTTGCACCCCCAGGGGGTGTGTGCACCCCAGGTTAAGAACCACTGCTCTAAAAGATGCGTAGTATTTCATTCCATGTCCCTTGTCTATTAATACTGAAACTCTTCTCTCTCTCTCTATTTTAATTTTACCCTCAATAATAATAAATAATAATAATAATAATAATAATGTCAGCCTCCTCCAAATTCTGTGTAAATTTACAGCACTGGTAGTGAGTAGGATAAACCTTTTGACTGGAGACGAATTGGTTGGTTTTTCAAGGTCTCAAAATTCATTTTTAGCGTATAATTCTGGCTAGATATTTTTCCCAGTAGTATGTTTCAAGCAATTCCTTCAAGATTGGATTTCTAAAGAAAGTATTTTTAGCTTGCAGCTTATAAATACCTAACATTTAAAACAGTATTTTTAAGTGTTTATAGTTTGTGTTTAATTGGTATGCTTCTGTTTCTGATACAACCAGTTTAAGGATGCATAATCCTAAAAATAATCCATTTGAGGAAAATTGTTCTCTTAAATGTTGATATAGTACATTTTTAATAATTCCTTTAAGAGCAACTGACTCACTGTCACACTCATTGCCTCTATAAAACAGTTGTGCTAAGTCACATTCTTATTGTTCTGCTGTGGAGGTGGTTGAGAGAAAAGATGAGGCAGAGACAGAAAAATGGAAAATCGTTTTTTCTTTCTTTTTTTTTTTTTAAATACTACATCAAATTGATTCCCAAAGGAGAAAGCTTCTTAACTTCTTTAAATAAAAAAAATTACAAACCACAGGCCGTTGTTTAATATGAAACAGTATTCTGAAGAGCAGTGTGGTTAATAAACATTTTGCCCATGGAGAGAGAATTCCTGTTATTGTTCCACAGTTTACCTGTACGTTAAATGTAAACATTTTATAGATAGGATTCAGACTTATTCCTTTTATTTAAAATAAATGGGTGGAGGTAGAAGCAAAGCACATTAGTAGTACCTTTGCAAGTTGAACTGAGTACATGCTTCAGGAATACACTTTAGAAAATGGGGAAATTGCAGTTTCTTTAAAGACTGCTATAATCTTCCCCATTTTACACAAATTTTATGACTTGTGTCCTGGCAAATTGCCAGTGTGTTTGTCATTTGGACAAAGGTTGGATTTTGACAGCATTGTAAAGGAGATATCTGTGATGGACTCTTGTGAGAGCTGTAGTGTTCTGCAAAAGGGTTAATCGGTATCCAAATTACTTGTGCTGTGGTGACTTTTCTTTAAACAAACACTTTCTGCTAGTATGTTTGTTTTCACCACTTTTTTTTTTCCTTTAAGAGATAGTACCAAAGATTATACAGGTTATCTGCTGGACAGAGGATGAGCTGGTGAAAAGTTACAGGAAAAAGATTTTTGTATCTGCTAGAAATTTATTTTACAGTGAGCTAGTGTAGTGTTTTTGGGGGTTTATTTTTTTTTATTTCAGCAAAGTGATTCAGTGTAAAAAATGTAGGACACCTTTCTTGACATTGTGGTAGTTTTGCTTCATTAAGGACTGAAAGAATAGGCCTTTGCTCTGGTTTGTATAAAGATAAAGTTTCTGAATTCATCAAAATGACAGTGTTGAAACTTCAGGTTAATGTGTTGAGACTGACATCACATTACGGTTTAAAAAAAAAATCCATTAAACTGAATGAAAATGCTGTCATTATAAGGCTCTAATTATCAAGGGACTAGATTTTTTGATCTGCCTTTTTTACACTTCTGTTACAAATACCATTTGACTTAGTGCATTTCTAGGGAATGCTGGTGATATGAGCATGTGTATGGGTGAATGAAGTAGAAATGCACATTTCTGGACTCCTGTTTAGAACATCTACTCCAGGGGAGGCCAACCTGAGCCTGAGAAGGAGCCAGAATTTACCAATATATGTTGTGCACGCACACATAATCATTATATAAGTATATTATACATTTATAATGTCTAGTTAACAATAATCATCTTTTACTTAGTGGGACTTCTGGCAATCTTTGCTTTCAACAATTGATGTTAGGTTTGTGTGCAGCTGTGCTCACACTCAGCAGTTCTCTTAAGTAGCTGTCTGTCAAAACAGATCAGTGCTTGGATTTCATGTTTGAGTGTCGAGAAAACAGACTCACAAAGATAGGTCGAGGCAAACAGAGATTAATTTTAGGGCTGCACCTCTGATGTTGGGGTATTTATCCTTTAGTACAGATTTCCAGAAAGTAAGGGTCCCCTCTGTCTTCTGAGCAGATTTCAATCTTCCAAAAGTTCTATTATTTCCATCTGGGATGTTGCTTCATTAGTGACTAAAGGGGGCTTCAGACAATCTGCTTCAGCACTACAAGTGTCAATCAGAAATCTGATTTGAGGTCTTTTCTGCTGCAAATCTTGGAATCTTTCCTTAAAACGGTCCTTAAGATCTCACATACCTAGTAGTGCTCCATTTTAGGGGTTCTACTGCATCTTCTTTTGATCTGGCTTGAAGTTGCGATATTGAGGGAAAGTGTGTCAGCTCTCCCTCAAGCATTTGTCTGTGAAACAACTGCAGTTTGTTTGTGAACGCAAATACGCCTTGCAATAGATCAGACAGCAGCCAGAATTTTCCTTGTTTAAGTCCATGTTTAGTTTATCCAAATGCAGCAGCATGTTTACAAGAAATGCCAAGTCTAGAACCCATCCAGGATCTGTAAGCTCAGGGTGTATTCTGTGCTCACTCCTCCACCCTTCCCCCCCAGAGCCTCCTGAACGCTGCAAAACAGGTGATTGCAGTGGGCAGGAGGCACGGGGGATGGGGTCTGCTGGTGGGGGCTGAGCAATTTCCCCTCCAGAATTGGCTGCTAGCAGGAGCTGCATATTGTCTTCAGAAGAGCTGCATGTGGCTCCAGAGCCACAGGTTGGCCACCCCTGATCTACTCTTCTAGCATGGGGAATCAGGAGCTGGTATGATTTTTAATTAGCAAGATCAACAGCAGCTAAATGTATTCAGAGTAATTTTTTTTCCTCCAGAGAACTTTTAATAGGATTGTTCAGGTATAGCACACTTATTGGGAAACATGTTATCAGTAAAATTACTATCAAACAATTTGTGCTATAAGCAGAATAATTTTTTAGTTTTGATTGTTGATTTTATTTGGATGATAGCCTTCCATTTCCACATCCTTCTATTCTTTGAATGTTCCATATATGCAGGATTTGTCATATATGAAAGTTAGTTTAATGTGGACATACAAATGTATTGAAATACTCTATGAGCAGACACTTTCAAAGGTGACATCCTAAAAGTATTTTAATGACTTGGTGTTTAACTTTTTTTATGACTAATAATTGCTAATTACAAAAGTTGATAGCATGGTATTTTCAAAACTGCATGTTCTGTAACTGTTCACTAAGAGTAACTGTAGGGCAGATTCCCTGAAAGTTAGATAGAGGACACAGCCAGTCTTGAGAACTGTTTGGCATTGTAAGAAACTGCACTTGAACAACTTTGACTTTAAGTTAACAAACTGTTTGTTTGGGGAAATACAGCATGGCTTGAGGTTACCTGATCCTTCACCCCCAAAAAGCAACCAGCTCACAGTTAGAGATAAAACATATATGTTTTATGGTGTAGACATTGTGACAAAATACCTTGTTCGCCTCAGCAGGCTCAGTCCTTTTTAGCCTTGGAGACTCAGGTTTGGGGCAAATCCTTATAGGTGGCACAGGGTCCTGCTCCTCCTCTCCTCAGTCAGTCCCTTGTGCTTGTTTTCCTTCCCTTCTGGGGAGGGAGTGCAGCCTCCAGACTGGGAAGGTTTGGTGTCTTGCTGCAAACAGCCTACTGGCAATTTCCCTGCTCCTCTCACTCCCCCTTTTCTTCCACACAAGGGAGGGTTTAAAAAGGTCTCAAGTAGTTGGAGTCAGCTGAACCTAATTTGGTTCCCTGGCAAACCCTTTTCCAGCTGAACCTTATTGCCCTGTGGTTATCTCTCCTCAGTGGATAGGGAGGGGCCTTTTAACACCCTGGGACTAATTACTACCCCCCCCCCCCCCGGCTTTGTCCTGGGTTTACCACAACATATATAATCTATAATGTGTTCCTGTTATTGTTAAAATATTAGTATAAAATATTGAAGTTCAGTGTGACAAAATTGATGAAAGCCTGCAAGCAAAATTCTACAAATAAATGAAAAACTGTCCTAAAAGGTGGGATAGGATAATTCCAAGGGCCAAAAAAAGTTGCATAACATATGATCTTAGTATCTCTTCCACTGTATTCTGCACGTTCTTGAATATCCAAATTTTTAGTTTAAAATATTTTTTTATTTCTTTCTGTTGCGAAGATACTGTCTCCATTTAAATGGATGTACTCTCCATTTAACCCAGTTACCCAGAAAACTGTCTCCAGCCAGCAACTTTTTAGGTGAGAACTCGCCACTTTCTCGGTGTGTTGTAAATGTCAGTGTCTTATGAGGACAAATCAATTCCTGGAAATTAATTGTAGTTAATATTTTTTGGTTAAAAACAAACTGCCCTCTACCTGCTACAGAAATTAAATATAACCTTCTTCCTACCCACTTCTAAAAAACAAACAAAAGTTAATATTGCATTAAAATAGCACAAAAATCTCAAACATCCAGAAAATGCAAAAGTTAAGGTTTCAACAACAAGAGTAACTCGGCTGAGTTGCACATATGAAATATTTTATGTTCCTGTATTTATGATTAAATTAATAGCTTTAATATATTACTGTTTTTTATTCTAAATTTATATCCTAAAAGATACAGGTTGTGCTTGTGATCAAGTTGATGATGTTTTTGTTGTTGGAACATTCCCTAACTTGTGATTTTCTTTTTTAAATGTGCAAAATCAACATTGCATTAACCAAGCGTGTTTTTTTTTGTTGCTGTTTTTTGCATTAACAGTAGACAACTCAATCTTCTATGTGCAGGTGCCACTTACTTAAAAGTATAACTGGGTTCAGAAAAAAATTAGACAAGTTCATGGTGGATAGGTCCCTCAGTAGCTTTTAGCCAAGATGATCAGGGACACGACCCCATACTCCCGATGTTCGTAAGCCTGTGACTGCCAGAAGCTGGGACTGGATGACAGGGGGAAGGATCACTTAATTTTGTTCATTCCCTCTGAAGCATCTGGCAACACTGGCCACTGTTGGAAGACAGGATACTAGGCTATACTGGACCTTTGGTCTGACCTAATATGGCCATTTTTATGTTCTTTACTTTCAGCCAAAAAAGGCTGGCTCCTTTTGGAATCTCTGAATGCTGGGGAGAGAGGCTGCTATATAATAGGAAGTCCTCCTTGGTTGTTGATCATGATGCATCTGGAAAACAGCCTTCTTTGGAACAGGAGGTGATTTGTTTATTTCTTTATGAGCTTTATTATAGAGCCCAGATCTCCTGATTCTTGGTCTACTGCCTGAATTAGAAGACCACCTTTTCTGTCCAGAGGGCTGATGAAGATACTGTGGGTAGAAACAGGCTGCTGGAGAAAAAAGATGGGCTTATTTTTATTCTCCTATGGGAAATAAATGGGATTTTACACACAGACTTTAATGGGAAAAGGACTGATTCTTGGAGTGGACAATCACTGCTTACACCTTCAAATATATT
Source organism: Natator depressus (assembly GCF_965152275.1). Classification (NCBI taxonomy): domain Eukaryota; kingdom Metazoa; phylum Chordata; order Testudines; family Cheloniidae; genus Natator; species Natator depressus. Next base: position 79,154,963 of record NC_134242.1, on the reverse strand, counting down.
CAGTTCATGTATTCTTGATAGCGCAATGAAATTTTTTTTTTTTAGGAAGTTTATTACATAATGAGTGAAATGTTGTGATAAGAAAACATTAAAGTACAAACTTTAAAGAAATAATTGGCAAGTATGTTAAGTTTATACATATTTTTTATGTATGCTGTTGCTGGCCAAAATATATATATATGAGGTATATGTTTAATTCACAAGAGACATTTTAAAAATTATAGAAACACCTAATAAATTCCCAGTTTATTGGGGAAATAAAGGAAAGGAAAACCTACATTTAAAAAAATAGTTCCATTTTTAATTTTACCTATTTAATTGTACCTAATTTTACGATGCTATTTAAAAATTTTAAAATACAAATTTCATGTATTTATATAAGATGTTATTAACTTCAGTCAGGCTGCCTGTTGTGACATTTAACTCAAATAAAAATTCATTCTCTTTGTCTGAGTCATACTACTTATTTTCTCTGTAATAAAGTCATTTGGATAGATTTTACATAAAGCTTATACATATCCTTTAAATTAAGGTGCCAAAAGGTAAATTTCAAAGAGCATGTTCCTGTTTGTGGTTAAAAGGAGTGATATCATAATATGTTACCTGCTAAATAGACAACTGTTTCCACCTAAGATACAGTGGTAGCTTTCCTTTTTCTCTCTTTTTTTAAAAAAAAACTGCTTTGGTTTTAGGACAAAAAAGATTCCTAATTCTGTTCAGATAATTTTTTCTTAAATTTGTCTGTACATAGAGCCAAAGAATTTCCCACACATTCTTTCCTGCTGAGAGTCATCAATACTACTGAGTTTAGTATCAATATTTTTTTTATAATTAAGATGTTTTAACTTATAACTATCAATGCCTGGCTTTAAACTCCAGTGTGCTTTAATATTGGGGAACATAGACTAACAATGATATAAGACTTTTGACCATTGAGTTGTCAAAATCTTCATTAAAAATATTAGATAAAATAATCTGGATAACGATTAATGTTATTTATTGTTTATTTTTTATCTGACTGAAATGGGAAAAGCCAGTTCCTTGAATTTTTGGATCCATTTATTTAATTTAATGTTTAGCCTTGGATTAAATGCTTTTATATACTCACCTGAAACTATACAGTATTCTACAAAATATTAAGATAAATGAGTTTCAGTGATTCACAGGAAATTTGATTACTTTAGGTAGGTTGTGTCTTCAGTGCCATAAGCATATTGCTGTTGCAACTGTAGTCCTCTTTTCATTAACACTAGTTGTTTTTACAGTTAAGGCCTGATCCAGAGGCTATTGGGGTCATTGGTGTCTTTTCATTGACTTCATTGAGTTTTGCATCAGACTCTCAAAGTGCAGATATATAAAGTTTAGTGTAATGAGACTGAAAACACAGGTTATATGTGTAATGATAAAATATTTCAGTAAAGTTAACGTGAAAACTGGTGGCAATATATAGGTGTCCTGAACTTAGTCCCACACTCCTCAAGCCAGAGGGAGCTGGGACTGCTGTGGAGAGGATGCAGACTATTCATTATGCTCAAGCAACTGCTTCTGTCTGCCTTACTACTGGTGACAATGGGCTCCGGAAAGCACTGTATCCAGATATCTTTGCCTGTAAGGACAAGTAAAAGCAATAGAGGGCCAGACTGTGGGAGGATTTAAGGGGACAGTTCCCTAAATGAAACTACCAAATATAAAGCTTTGGAATTGTAGCCTGATCTATGAATCGTATATTAATTATACTGTATTGATTACTTAAGAATGCCCAGTTATTACTCTGAGGTTTGACAGGTTCTTATCCCATGATCAGGCCCAGTATTAGTCAAATTACTGTTTAGTTGGGAACCCTGATGTGCACAGTTGCAACACTCACACTTTAGGAACCCTTGTATGTTTACAATAGTTTGTTAATACGTTTAGCAAAGTCTCTAACACTAATCCAGCATGGTAGATAGAGATAATACAAAATGTACATCTGAACATCCATATACTCAACACCATGCCTTGCAGAACAACCTAAAATGTTAGTCATTATCTTCCACAATCAGTACCATCTTCCTCATTGTCACCGGCCATCATCCTGGGACCTCCCAGGGCTACATCTCTCTCCTGCCCACAGGCTGGGATACAATTTTTATAATATGTTACGCTGATGCCACTATGTCTAATGCATATTCAGGAGGAGTTTCTCCCTTTTCCTTATTTTGTATTTCCTCATCCTACTAATGAGGGTGCCATTCTATAGATTATAAGAAGTTGAGATAATTAATATACTATACATCAATTGGTTGTCATGGCACTCTTGTGGTCAGACATCTGCAGATGTTCCCATCCTAAAATATCCAAAAGCTGGTGTTAGTTTGTGTTCCTGTGATTGGCCGGTGTCATAATTGACAAAATTCCTCCTTAAACACTATTCCCAGTTTCCCAAAATTTAGGGGTGACCATTAGGCCATTTATCTTGCCAGAGTTCATAGGCCTCAAGAGCTTATGCTAACTGCTAAAGCTAGTGTCTTAGAGGATACAGGCCTATAGGTTCCTTGCATTACTGCTGAATAAAATAAATGCTAAAGCTAGCTCTGTGGGCAACCCAGTGAAGTCTTCTGCAGCATTATGCTGCTTAAAACTAACTCGATCAGTCCAAAAATTAAAATATAAAGTTAAAACATGGTCCTGAAATCTAAGTTTTCCTCTTTATTATAGAGCAGTGGTTCCCAAACTTGTTCTGCGGCTTGTGCCTGGAAAGCCCCTGGCGGGCTGGGCCCATTTGTTTATCTGCCACGTCTGTAGGTTCGCTTCTCCAGGCCAATGGGAGCTGCTGGAAGCGGCAGCCAGTATGTCCCTTGCCCCGCACCACTTTCAGCAGCTCCCATTGGCCTGGAGCAGCGAACCGCTGCCAGCGGGAGCCTCGATCAGCCGAACCTGCGGACGCGGCAGGTAAACAAACCGGCCTGGCCCGCCAGGGGCTTTCCCTGCACAAGCGGCGGAACAAGTTTGGGAGCCACTGTTATAGAGATACCTCCAGGTCTGGTTGACTTGCATTGATGGGACAGTATGGGGAAGCTTGCACTGCTGTTTACCATGTGCACCTTTACATCACCTGCTTTCTAGGTGTTCTGTCATCGTGCCTAAGGATTGGCATGTGATCCATTTCTGTTTTCATAGCTCCAGTGTGTGTAACTCTTCCACTTTGATATCTGTTTCACCCTGTCCCTCTCCACATCTAAGAAACATCCAAAAACATATCTCTTTCAAGGGCCTCTGTTTATTCTCACTCACAGGGAAAGTGCCCTCAGTGCCTTGAGCATAGACCCACGTAGCAAGCTGGTCTGCTGTGGAGTGTGTGAACGACCCCTCACAACATCAAATGTTCAGTGCCCAAATCTATGCAAGGAAGCGGCTCCCCAAGATATGTCTACACTATGGAATAAGGTCGAATTTATAGAAGTCGGTTTTTTAGAAATCGGTTTTGTATATTTGAGTGTGTGTGTCCCCACAGAAGTGCATTAAGTGCATTAACTCGGCGGAGTGCTTCCACAGTACCGAGGCTAGAGTCGACTTCCAGAGCGTTGCACTGTGGGTAGCTATCCCACAGTTCCTGCAGTCTCCGCTGCCCATTGGAATTCTGGGTTGAGATCCCAATGCCTGATGGGGCTGAAACATTGTCGCGGGTGGTTCTGGGTACATATCGTCAGTCCCCCCTTCCCTCCCTCCGTGAAAGCAAGGGCAGACAATCGTTTTGTGCCTTTTTTCCTGAGTTACTGTGCGGATGCCATACCACCGCAAGCATGGAGCCCGCTCAGGTAACTGTCACCGTATGTCTCCTGGGTGCTGGCAGACGCAGTACGGCATTGCTACACAGTAGCAGCAACCCATTGCCTTCTGGCAGCAGACGGTACAGTACGACTGGTAGCCGTCCTCGTCATGTCTGAGGTGCTCCTGGTCGCCTGTGTGAGGTCGATCAGGAGCGCCTGGGCAGACATGGGCGCAGGGACAAAATTTTTAGTGACTTGACCAGGTCATTCTCTTAAGTCTGGCAGTCAGTCCTATTGAACCGTCTTATGGTGAGCAGGCAGGCAATATGGATTGCTAGCAGTCCTATTGTACCGTCTTCTGCCGAGCAGCCATGAGATGTGGATGGCATGCAGTCCTTCTGCACCGTCTGCTGCCAGCCAAAGATGTAAAAGATAGATGGAGTGGATCAAAACAAGAAATAGACCAGATTTGTTTTGTACTCATTTGCCTCCTCCCCTGTCTAGGGGACTCATTCCTCTAGGTCACACTGCAGTCCCTCAAAGAGAAGGTGCAGCGAGGTAAATCTAGCCATGTATCAATCAGAGGCCAGGCTAACCTCCTTGTTCCAATAAGAACAATAACTTAGGTGCACCATTTCTTATTGGAACCCTCCGTGAAGTCCTGCATGAAATACTCCTTGATGTAAAGCCACCCCCTTTGTGGATTTTAGCCCCCTGAAGCCAACCCTGTAAGCCGTGTCGTCAGTCGCCCCTCCCTCCGTCAGAGCAATGGCAGACAATCATTCCGCGCCTTTTTTCTGTGCGGACGCCATACCAAGGCAAGCATGGAGGCCGCTCAGCTCACTTTGGCAATTAGGAGCACATTAAACACCACACGCATTATCCAGCAGTATATGCAGCACCAGAACCTGGCAAAGCGATACCGCGCGAGGAGGCGACGTCAGCGCCGTCATGTGAGTGATCAGGACATGGACACAGATTTCTCTGAAAGCATGGGCCCTGCCAATGCATGCATCATGGTGCTAATGGGGCAGGTTCATGCGGTGGAACGCCGATTCTGGGCTCGGGAAACAAGCACAGACTGTTGGGACCGCATAGTGTTGCAGGTCTGGGATGATTCCCAGTGGCTGCGAAACTTTCGCGTGCGTAAGGGCACTTTCATGGAACTTTGTGACTTGCTTTCCCCTGCCCTGAAGCGCATGAATACCAAGATGAGAGCAGCCCTCACAGTTGAGAAGCGAGTGGCAATAGCCCTGTGGAAGCTTGCAACGCCAGACAGCTACCGGTCAGTTGGGAATCAATTTGGAGTGGGCAAATCTACTGTTGGGGCTGCTGTGATGCAAGTAGCCCACGCAATCAAAGATTTGCTGATATCAAGGGTAGTGACCCTGGGAAATGTGCAGGTCATAGTGGATGGCTTTGCTGCAATGGGATTCCCTAACTGTGGTGGGGCCATAGATGGAACCCATATCCCTATCTTGGCACCGGAGCACCAAGCCGGCGAGTACATAAACCGCAAGGGGTACTTTTCAATAGTGCTGCAAGCTCCGGTGGATCACAAGGGACGTTTCACCAACATCAACGTGGGATGGCCGGGAAAGGTACATGACGCTCGCATCTTCAGGAACTCTGGTCTGTTTCAAAAGCTGCAAGAAGAGACTTTATTCCCAGACCAGAAAATAACTGTTGGGGATGTTGAAATGCCTATATGTATCCTTGGGGACCCAGCCTACCCCTTAATGCCATGGCTCATGAAGCCGTACACAGGTAGCCTGGACAGTAGTCAGGAGCTGTTCAACTACAGGCTGAGCAAGTGCAGAATGGTGGTAGAATGTGCATTTGGACGTTTAAAGGCGCGCTGGCGCAGTTTACTGACTCGCTTAGACCTCAGCGAAACCAATATTCCCACTGTTATTACTGCTTGCTGTGTGCTCCACAATATCTGTGAGAGTAAGGGGGAGACGTTTATGGCGGGGTGGGAGGTTGAGGCAAATCGCCTGGCTGCTGGTTACGCGCAGCCAGACACCAGGGCGGTTAGAAGAGCGGTTAGAGGAGGGTGCGGTACGCATCAGAGAGGCTTTGAAAACCAGTTTCATGACTGGCCAGGCTACGGTGTGAAAGTTCTGTTTGTTTCTCCTTGATGAAACCCCCCGCCCCTTGGTTCACTCTACTTCCCTGTAAGCTAACCACCCTCTCCTCCTCCCTTCGATCACCGCTTGCAGAGGCAATAAAGTCATTGTTGCTGCACATTCATGCATTCTTTATTCATTCATCACACAAATAGGGGGATGACTACCAAGGTAGCCCAGGAGGGGTGGTGGAGGAGGGAAGGAAAATGCCACACAGCACTTTAAAAGTTTACAACTTTAAAATTTATTGAATGACAGCCTTCTTTTTTTTGGGCAATCCTCTGTGGCGGAGTGGCTGGTTGGCCGGTGGCCCCCCCACCGCGTTCTTGGGCGTCTGGGTGTGGAGGCTATGGAACTTGGGGAGGAGGGTGGTTGGTTACACAGGGGCTGTAGTGGCAGTCTGTGCTCCAGCTGCCTTTGCTGCAGCTCAACCATACACTGGAGCATACTGGTTTGATCCTCCAGCAGCCTCAGCATTGAATCCTGCCTCCTCTCATCACGCTACCGCCACCTTTCAGCTTCAGCCCTCTCTTCAGCCCGCCACTTACTCTCTTCAGCCCGCCACCTCTCCTCCCGGTCATTTTGTGCTTTCCTGCACTCTGACATTATTTGCCTCCACGCATTCGTCTGTGCTCTGTCAGTGTGGGAGGACAGCATGAGCTCGGAGAACATTTCATCTCGAGTGCGTTTTTTTTTCTTTCTAATCTTCACTAGCCTCTGGGAAGGAGAAGATCCTGTGATCATTGAAACACATGCAGCTGGTGGAGAAAAAAAAAGGGACAGCGGTATTTAAAAAGACACATTTTATAAAACAGTGGCTACACTCTTTCAGGGTAAACCTTGCTGTTAACATTACATACATAGCACATGTGCTTTTGTTACAAGGTCGCATTTTGCCTCCCCCCACCGCGTGGCTACCCCCTCAACCCTTCCCCCTCCCTGTGGCTAACAGCGGGGAACATTTCTGTTCAGCCGCAGGCAAACAGCCCAGCAGGAATGGGCTCCTCTGAGTGTCCCCTGAAGAAAAGCACCCTATTTCAACCAGGTGACCATGGATTATATCTCACTCTCCTGAGGATAACACAGAGAGATAAAGAACGGATGTTGTTTGAACGCCAGCAAACATACACTGCAATGCTTTGTTGTACAATGATTCCCGAGTACGTGTTACTGGCCTGGAGTGGTAAAGTGTCCTACCATGGAGGATGCAATAAGTCTGCCCTCCCCAGAAACCTTTTGCAAAGGCTTTGGGAGTATATCCAGGAGAGCTGCGAATGCCAGGGCAAATTAATCCTTTCACATGCTTGCTTTTAAACCGGGTATAGTATTTTAAAAGGTACACTCACTGGAGGTCCCTTCTCCGCCTGCTGGGTCCAGGAGGCAGCCTTGGGTGGGTTCGGGGGGTACTGGCTCCAGGTCCAGGGTGAGAAACAGTTCCTGGCTGTCGGGAAAACCGGTTTCTCCGCTTGCTTGCTGTGAGCTATCTACAACCTCATCATCATCATCATCTTCTTCGTCCCCAAAACCTGCTTCCGTATTGCCTCCATCTCCATTGAAGGAGTCAAACAACACGGCTGGGGTAGTGGTGGCTGAACCCCCTAAAATGGCATGCAGCTCATCATAGAAGCGGCATGTTTGGGGCTCTGACCCGGAGCGGCCGTTCGCCTCTCTGGTTTTCTGGTAGGCTTGCCTCAGCTCCTTCAGTTTCACGCGGCACTGCTTCGGGTCCCTGTTATGGCCTCTGTCCTTCATGCCCTGGGAGATCTTGACAAAGGTTTTGGCATTTCGAAAACTGGAACGGAGTTCTGATAGCACGGATTCCTCTCCCCATACAGCGATCAGATCCCGTACCTCCCGTTCGGTCCATGCTGGAGCTCTTTTGCGATTCTGGGACTCCATCATGGTCACCTCTGCTGATGAGCTCTGCATGGTCACCTGCAGCTTGCCACGCTGGCCAAACAGGAAATGAGATTCAAAAGTTCGCGGTTCTTTTCCTGTCTACCTGGCCAGTGCATCTGAGTTGAGAGTGCTGTCCAGAGCGGTCAAAATGGAGCACTCTGGGATAGCTCCCGGAGGCCAATACCGTTGAATTGTGTCCACAGTACCCCAAATTCGACCTGCCAAGGCCGATTTAAGCGCTAATCCACTTGTCAGGGGTGGAGTAAGGAAATCGATTTTAAGAGCCCTTTAAGTCGAAATAAAGGGCTTCATCGTGTGGACGGGTGCAGGTTTACATCGATTTAATGCTGCTAAATTCGACCTAAAGTCCTAGTGTAGACCAGGGCCCAGACACTTCAGTTCATTTCTGTCTGGATTACTGGTAGCTGAAGGAACTTCAGACCTTCATCTTGGAGCTTTGTCTTTGAACAAACACTCTATTTTACTCCCAGTTTTAATTCCCCTTTTGTTTTTGTTTGTTTGTTTGTTATAGGTTTAGGTGTAGGTTTAATAAATAGCTTTTATTAAAATAGTTAGTTTAAAGGGGCTTTGGTGTTTTCAGATCTAAAGACCTGTGTTTCTTGGGGTTAGGTACCTGAAGTTTAAGAGGTATGCCTCATGCCTCTCTATCATCCTGGCCTCATGTCTATTCGTAACGCCCTTCTGTATGAGGGAGGAGCATTCTCTATATTGCAGCCAGGTCTGGGAACCCAGTATGCCTCAGGCCACAGCAGGTGTGACATATGATTAAAATATGACCAGGTATATCATTGTTGCTACCACTGTTATAAAATTGCAACAAAACTTAGACCAGGGGTCAGCAGCCTTTCAGAAGTAGTGTGCCGAGTCTTCATTTATTCACTCTAATTTAAGGTTTCATAAAATCTTAGAATATCAGGGTTGGAAGGGACCTCAGGAGGTCATCTAGTCCAACCCCCTGCTCAAAGCAGGACCAATCCCCAATTTTTGCCCCAGATCCCAAATGGCCCCCTCAAGGATTGAACTCACAACCCTGGGTTTAGCAGGCCAATACTCAAACCACAGAGCTATCCTTCCCCCTTGCATGTTAGTAATACATTTTAATGTTTTTAGAAGGTCTCTTTATATAAGTCCATAATATACAACTAAACTATTGTTGTATGTAAAGTAAATAAGGTTTTTAAAATGTTTAAGAAACTTCATTTAAAATTAAATTAAAATGCAGAGCCCCCCGGACCTGTGGCCAGGATCCGGGAAGGGTGAGTGCCACTGAAAATCAGCTCGCGTGCTGCACGTTGCCTACCCCTGTCTTAGACAAAGTATGTCATATAAGGTGTCAATAGAAAACTTATGATTTGCTAAGTATGAGTATCCCATTTATATGCATGTATAATTTCTATATCTGAAGTTATGAATATTAACTGTATACCTTTATGTCAAATGTGTTTGCTCCTGTGGTAACACCCACAAGGTAATTTATTTCCAGTCTGGCCAACACATTGTGAATGGACTATTCAAGTTGATGGCCCATTAAAGGTCACTTCGCTTGCACAATAGATGATCGAAGAAGCCTGTCCCTGCTCGATGAATCTTCCTAGGGATGTTTTTAGCCAGAGTGTGGATAATGGCTGCTCCTGAGTCATGGAAGCATGCAAGGGCATGAGACTTGCTCATTGACCCTGGACCCCATCTTGTGCCTGTAATTTTCCACAACCAAAGACTGAGTGCACCCCCTCCACATGGGAGAAGGTCTAAAAACCCCTGGAAGCATTGCCATTTTTCTTCTTTCCTGCTCTGATCTCTGGAGTATGGACTTACACTAAAAGGAACGTTCCAACTAATGGACTGAGGACCTTCCAATCTTTCGGAGGTCACCAGAGACTTTACAAGCCAGCAGTTTATTCCATCACTGCTACAAACTTGATCCAAGAATTTTGCAATGAGTGTATGTATTTGTTTTCCTTGACCACTATAGCTGTCTCCTCTTTCTGTTCTCTTATAAATAAACCTTTAGATATTAGATGTTAAAGGATTGGCAAGAGTGTGATTATTGGGTGGCTGGTCTACGTGGCTGGTCTCTTGTGATTAGAAGAACTCTTTGTTTGATTAAATTGGTTTTAAACAACCACTCACCATTCAGTCTAGTGTATGGGTGATGAAACAAGGGCTGGGATAGCTAAGGAGTCTGCATTTCTGACTTCTTGTTAACCAGCGTGGTGAGACAGAAGTTTACTTTTGTTACTGGCTTTGTATATCGTATGGAAGAATAACTACTCATTTGGGATGGGTCTGCCCCATTTCTCAACAGTTTGTTCTGAATCTGGTATTCACGGCTGTGATCCACTGAGGCACGGTGGCAGAGGGACCATCAGGTTTAGCACTAGGCCTTTGTGATGCTCTTTAGGCTTTGAATGAACATGCGTCTCGTGTGTTGCTACACAGGACTGGGTGGTAGTCATGCTATCATTGGTCAATAAAACGGGTACCCATTTGAAGGTATCTCAGTTCATTGCCTCTCAGAAGCCAGCACCTTCACCCATGCCAAAGCTTGTTGTAATGCGTCAGTGTGGCCTTTCTTAGTGCTGACTTTGAAAAGGGCTTCAGAGCTGGTGACTCTTGATACTGGGGACCTTTAAATCTCTCTATGACCAGCAAGGCAGTTGTGCTCTTTAGCAAATGGGACAGAGACTCAGAGCACAGAATTGGTGCAGAGTGCTCCAGTTCTAAACAGAAGCTGTACCACAACACCAGTGCCAGATCTAGAAGAGCCTTCTGTTCCATCTCTCATTCTTCATGCCAAGGTGGGTAAGAAAAGGAAATTGTCTAAGGAGTCGTGGTCCTTGGACATGACCATTGTAAGAAGCAGCTCTAATACCACCATTACCAAAGGGCTGGCCTCAGATCCAGGGTCTTCAGTGCCACAGTCATTGGTGTTGAGGCCCCTAAGAGCAGACGGAGCTCTGTTGACAATGATGTGAGTACTCAATCCTTCCTTATCACAGCTGATAACTCTTTTTCTGCTTCAGTGAGTTCCTTCCTAGAATTGGAGCATATCTCTCCAGTGCTGAGGCCCTGCAATTGTGCCTCACCCAAATTGTCATTGGTGTTGCCTCTGATACACTGGAGGCCCCATCCAGAGAACTCTCAGCACCATAGATATAGGCACCATGCTGGAGTGTATCCATCCACTAGCTCATGTTATGGCTTTAGCTCCAGACAGAGCTTTGGGAATCATCATTTCAACTTTAATCCTTATCTGCATGGACAGTTCTCTCAGCCATCTTTGGATCATTGTTGAAGGGCTAATCTCTCCAGGAGAAAAAGCCAACAGGCTTTGTTCATTATCATTCTTCCATGCCTCTCAACGTCTCAAATGAGCAATTCCTTTCTCTAAAACAGATGATTCCTTCACAGAAATGAAGCCAGTGTGTTTCACTGCTTGCTTCTTGAGTCTGTCTGTGTATTCTAAAGTCACCATAGGTGTTACCTGTCAGCTCTGTGTTCTTGGGGAACCAGGGCGCAGTACCCAGCCTTTCTGACTCACGAAAGAGCTCCTCCCCCCCACCCTCTGCTTGAACCAAAGCTGATCAGAAGAAAGACTTACAAAGCAATGAAAAGGCAGTGGAAGACACACCTAAACCCCACCAGACAAGGGTGACAGGATTAAGGAAACTCCCCGAGCCTCACTTGCTTCGGAGATAGGACAAGGAGGCATCTCCATTAGCATACAGAACAGAGAACAGAGATTTCAAGGCAAGAACCACACTGAACTCTGGGACCAGAAAAGCAGGGAAGCACTGCATTATGGGGAATCGCTACTCCAGATGTTAATGAACCCCTGCCTGCACACACCCAGCTCAGTAGTTATCAGACCAATTCTAGTAATAAATCCTTTATGGTATCCAAAATAGTGAAGCTCCCTAATTGCATTGTGAGCTCCCTCCAAGGAACACCGCCCATAGCCAGGAATGATCAGTTCCTATTGTCTAGCCTGAACAAAACAACTTTGGTATACTCCCTTGAGCCATCAGTTTAAACATAAATAAATCTAGTATTCTCCCTTGAACCATTGTTGTTTCCCTACAAAAACCCCTACCCCTGCTCAAATAAGTGTTCTGATGCCTGGATCCAAAATCTGCATCAGTTTCACTGGGACTTCATCTTCTCCTAACTGATCGTGCTGGGGGCTCTGCTTGTCTTCAGCACTCCAGACCCTCAGCTACCACCACCATTTGGGACCCCTGATTGATTCAAGCTTCACAGAGTGGTGAGAACCCAGCTCTCTCTCTCTTGGTATACCCTTCTGACCCTGACTTGTGTGATCAGTTATAGTTTTCTAAACCTGACATTTATAATCAAATTTAAGTTAGATTAAATTTTATAACTGATTTGTTTGTTTGGCTCCCCTATGATTATTACCTAGCAATAAATAAGTTTCATGGTTAAGCTGGTTGCTTCTCTCTTTCTCTCCCCCCGCCTCCCCCTTGGGTGATTTTTGGCTTCCTCATTTGCTCTGCAGCAACACTCTTCGTACCGGAGCTAAAGATCCTTGCAGCACCCAAATCCTGTGGGGTTTGCTTATCAAGTGGGTTACTACCAGAACAGTTGTAATGTGAAAGTGGGGATAGGGACATGCTGAGCCTGGGACATACGAGGGTAGTAGTTTTGAAATGCTGCTCGACCCAGCCTGCTCAGGCATACTCTATTCCGGTGCGGTGCCCATGGCATATGAGGGTGACAGTTTGGAGGTGCTGTTCGACTCAGCCGGCTGAATCCAAGGGCCTATGAGGGTGGAAGTACTGCTTGACCCAGCTTACTGAGTCCAGGGACGTACAAGTGTTATACCAATAAAATAAAACCCAGCAGGATCTTATTAAAGGGGATAAGACAAAATGTCACATTTATTGTGAATACAAAAAGAATCATAGTAGGCAGTCAGTTATAGCTATAACATTTCATTCAGTTTCACATTCATTCACACATCGTTCATGCACACACACAGGTTCTGCAGCTGCTGTATAGTTACCAGTCCTGAATGTAGCTTGAGTTCGTGGCTTGGGTTCGTAGCTTGTGGCGGCTAACTGGCCAGGAAAGCCGGGCACAAGGAAGAGCTGGGTCTCTTTTGGGCATGCACCGATGCCCTTCCATGTTGGCAGCAGAATGTTACCCTCCAAAGTCTGCCATCTCACCCATCCTTTTTGTAGGCTTTAGTTTGAATCCAGAGTCTATAGGTCTTGCTGTGTCACGCTGCCTCTGGGTTCGGTGTGATTGATCACCCATCAATTGCAGACATGACTGTCAGCCTAGGACCTGGTTTTGATGTTTCTTCAATTGTACTTTTGTTCTTTTCTTTTGAGGGTGAACTCCTTTTACTTTGTCAGGGCTGTTGTCTGCATCTTCAGCGGTTGAGTGTTTACACTTTATTTCATCAGGACAGGCTCGGGCTGGAGGTTGAGTCCATCATCCATCCATACCTCATTCACACATCTAAACTAAACTAATAAGATTACAGCAGGGTTTTGCAAAAATGAAGGTTGCAGCAAGCTTTTACAAACGGAGTGAGCATTTTAAAATGGAGTTTGGGACAAGTTAAAATGGAGTTTGAGTTACAATATGGACAAGTGTAAGGAATGGCAAACAGTGAACAGAAGTTACAATATAGACAAGTATAATGAATGACAAACAGTGAGCAGCAGTTACAATGTTGAAACAGTGTAAGTTTCAGCAATTTAAGCAGCAATTGGATTGAAAGTGAAACTCAATTAGCCAGTTATTGGGGTAACCGGTTTTATGTATGAATGTTGTTTCATTCATAAAACTTTTGCTTATGAAGTTATATTAATAAAGTGAACAACTGAAAACAATTTCATTGATCAGTTCCACACAAGGGGTCAGCTTGGGAGTGCTGATTAACCCGGTCCTCTCAGACACGCTCTGTTAGAGAGCGTGTGTGTGTGTTCTCATCTGATTCTGGGGCTGGAAGAACCCAGACCTGGGGAACCTAGGCTCCATTGGGAGGGAACTTGCAGCAGGGAGAAGTAGAGCTCCGTATGAGAGACACAAGCAGTACATTGATAGAATTACAGAACCCCCCTCCTCCCCAGAAGAGTAACCCTAATAAATGAGAATACCCCAAAGTACTGGGCAAATCTGGTTACAGTCACAATATATACCAACTCTCAGGTATCAGCACAAGTACTGTACTTTAGCTTGTAGCTGCTCTACTTCCTGTAAGACCCACTCTAGACCTTAATAGACCTTCAGGACACAATAGAAGAGAAAATCTTGAGTAGCAGAAGTTTGGGCTTTCTGGAATTCTGCCTGTTGAAACAAACACAAGGGTCCCAGATTTGATGGGACTTTTAAGACTCCAGTCTTACCACCAGGCCTTCCCCCAGTCTTTATCCTCCTTTGCGGACTCGCTGGGCCATTTTCTATAGGCATTGCATGCTTTAACTGCTGACTAAGTAGTATTGAATATTGTGAAGCATGTTGCACCATCCCATTCAGCACAATGCCTTTGCCAATCCCCATCTCATCTTTCTTAGAGAATGAGATACTTTTCAAGGAGAAGGTGGAAATCTTACTTGCCAAAGAAGCCACTGAATACATTTCTAATCAGTATAAGGCAAAGTTCCTACTCATAGTACATCTATGTACCAAAAAAGTAGGATAATCTTTGTCCCATCGTGGATTTGAGAAAACTGAACATGAGAATGTATAGAATCCAAATTCTGAACCTGGATTGCATTATCCCTATCTTCACAGAGCAAAACTGGCTGATCCTATTGCATATTTCCATCAGACTTCCCTACTGGAAAATCTTATGATTTTATGTGGGGTACTGTCATCACCTATTAAATGTCTTCTCATTTGGACTTTTCATGGCTCCAGTAGTCTTCACAAAATGCCTGGCTGTTGTAGTAGCATACAAAGATAGCAAAATTTACATATTTGCTCCTACCTACATGAATGTCTGATAAGGGCAAGATCATGCTAGGCCCTGAAAAAATGCCATAGAGAACACCTGCAACTTGGTTGCTGTTGAAGGCTTTTAGATCAGTAGGGAGAAGTCTATGCTTGCTTCTTTCCAGAGTGCATGCCATTTATAGGAACAGCTCTAGATTTCAAAAGAGGAAGAGCATTTATGCCAAAAGACATATTCTGGAACATCTTGTAGACTGTTCAGGCTCTAAAGAAAAATACCTGGAGAGCTATCAGATTCTTTTTTAGGCTCCTAGGCCTCATGGAAGCTGTAATGCCTGTCTCCCCTTTTGCACGACTGTGTTTCAGACCTTTTCCATGCTGGCTGGTATAGAACCACATACCTAATGAGAGCAACCTCAGTTCACTGCTGAGCGCTCCTTCAAGAGAACTGAAATAATTTGTGTTGTACAATTCAGGGGACAACTTAGTGAAATAGATACATTCCAGTCTTCCAACTCCTGGAGCAATGATTTTACCAGTGCAGTCAACATTGGCCGGGGAGTTCACTTCCAAGATTTGTTGGGTAAGGCCTCTGGAACAAGTGAGAAGGGAATCTCTACATAAAAGTACTGGAGCCACATATTGGATCCTTAGATCATTACCTTAATCTCTGCTCAATCAAGCCCAATGGCAAATGATCCCCAAAACTGGCAGTTTATTCTAGTAATTCGATTCACCAAGTTAGCAACAAAATAGCTTCTACAACGCCTTACTGGTTACCCAGAAGTGAAAAATACTGCTCCCCTAAAGCAATCCAGCCCTGGTCTCCTACCCAGACAGCCACGCCAAATATGGTGAGGTTTACTTAAAATCTTATTTACCATATATAAAGTTCTACTAATCCCAAGAGATCAGACACATTACCCACCAGGTCAATGAATATTTCAGGTTTTACCCAAATACACACTTACAGACAACTCTTATTAACTAATCTAAGATTTATTTTAAAAAAAGAAGTTACTATGGTTAAAAGATTATACGTACAGATATGAATAAAGTTATGTCGTTTCATAGCAGAGATGGTGAACTGCTGAGATGTAAAAAATTCTTCCACAATCAGTTCATTAGGTTATAGTCCAATAGGCAGAGTCAGTCTAAATTATTCTATGAGAAATTGCAGGGTAATCCAGAATGGAGCTGGAGACATCAGTTTTGCGATTTAAACTTTCCCTGACAAAACTTAAGCAGATCTGAGATGAACAGGATCAGGTTCCAAAGTTCTTTCATAGGTGAAGCTCAGCTGATAAACCTCTTGTCACAGCAGACATTCCTTACATTAGTACATTGTTTCTTTGAAGTCAATTCCTACATCCTATGTACACAAAGGTAATTAGTTGCATTGGTTAGCATAAGGCAGTTTAACTATCCAAAGGTTCACAGGTAGTTTACTACAAATTTCAAAGAGAAATAAAGACAATGATATCATTACACCACACGTTTAATCTAATTGTTAATATTCCCTTTTGATCTCTGAATCAGTAGAATATAGTAATGAAATATTACAGACAGGAACTGAAGTTTAGCATTTACACACTAATTAGATCACATTGTTAAACTCCTAACACAGATAAGTACATACAGACAAATACAATTAGTATTTACTTCTGATTCTCTGACAATATAGTGTGACAAAGTTCCTCCTCTGCCTTGGTGGGTCCTGTGCTTTCTCGTGGATTTACTCGCCTCAGAGATTCACGGCAGCCTTCAGTTTGGCCGCTTTTGCTAGAGGCTCAAACCTGCCATTCACTCAGCTAACCTCATCACTGGCCAGCATGGGGGGAATGGAGAACAATGTCTGCAGTCTCTGTTGTCCCACCTAGTGGGTCAGGGACAGGCCAGATCCCTTTCCAAAGTAGATCTTCCCCTCTGGTGTGTCTCACAGGTCAACTCCTCCTGTGTCAGAAAGGGAGTTGCAGATGGAGGTTAATCTGGGCCTTCCCTCTACACTGGGTTCCAGCCCAGGGCCCTGTGGATAACAGTTGTCTACAACAGTGGTTCTCAAAGCCGGTCCACCGCTTGCTCAGGGAAAGCCCCTGCCGTGCCAGATCAGTTTGCTTACCTGCCACGTCCGCACGTTCGGCCGATCGCGGCTCCCACTGGCCGCGCTTTGCCGCTCCAGGCCAATGGGGGCTGCGGGAAGTGGCGCGGGCCCTTCCCGCAGCCCTCATGGGCCTGGAGCGGCGAACCGCAGCCAGTGGGAGCCGCGATCAGCCGAACCTGCGGACGCAGCAGGTAAGCAAACTGGTCCGGCGCGCCAGGGGCTTTCCCTGAACAAGTGGCGGATCGGCTTTGAGAACCACTGGTCTACAATGTCTCCTGTATCAGGTGCATGATGGCTACAACTCCCTGGGCTACTTCCCCATGGCCTCCCCCCAGCACCTTCTTTATCCTTACCACAAGACCTTCCTCCTGAAGCCTGATAACGCTTGTACTCCTCAGTCCTCCAGCAGCACACCTTCTTGCTCCCTGCACACCCCCCACTAACTGATGGGAGGTCCTTTTTAAACCAGGTGGCCTGATTAGCCTGCCTGCCATAATTGATTCTAGTAAATTCTTAATTGGCTCCAGGTGTCTTAATTAGCGGGCCTGTCTTAGTTGGTTCTAGCAGGTTCCTGATTGCTCTAGGGCAGCCCCTGCTCTGTTCACTCAGGGAACAGAAAACTATTCATCCAGTAGCCAGTATATCTGCCTTCTGCCAGACTCCTGCACCCATCTGGTCTGGGCCTGTCATAATAGGTTTACATTTCAAAGGATTTAGTCTACTTACATGGCTTTGGTAACTATCTACAAGAAATGGCCCTGTTTACCGTTTCAATACTTCCCTAATATATTCTTAAAAGTTGATTTTGGGTCACTTAGTCTGCTAGTTTTTTAACCCTGGCTGGCTCAGTGTCACAGCTATACACAAAAATAGAAAAGATTTTCCATATGAGCGAATGAGAACAATCTACAGTTTCACTTAGCCTCAATCCTACAGATCCAGGACTAGGTTCTGGCATCAAGTCATTTGGGCTATCAGATTAATATTGATCGGCATGTCTGTTAGTCTTCTCTGTTTGTTGTGGACTTTAAAGTGGAATCAGATTATTCAGTTACCCTGCTGTCTTGAAATTCACAAAGCGTATCCTTAATCCCTACACACCAGTTAGAGAACTTACTCCAGATGGGTCTGAATATAATCCTAACTAGATTTATGTAATCTTCTCCCTTTAGTCCTTAGAGAAGTGGTCATTTGAACACTAGCCTGACGTGCAGTAAGTGTCCTGCTGTTGCACACTAAAAGTTCCCTAGTGGGTTTTGATATACCCCGCTTGAAAATGGGCAGCAGGATCCACTTAGTGTGGGACACTTAGTGTGTGGCAGGCTAGCGCAAGGTCTATTTATCCTGGTTTGCTGCAAACCAAGGGCTTGTCTACACGATCATTTAATTCAAGGCAACTTGGGGTTGGCACCACATTAGCCACCATGGACTAATTGTATGGACCCTGCTGTCATGCATTAGCAATTCATTAGTTTGCTTTCATATAGTCCCATTTCAACGAGGGAGGTAGTTCACAGCCCAGCTTGCTGTGAACTAAATGTTCATATAGACAAGCCATCAGTGTTCAGTTAGACGAGCCTTTGGATCGGGGTGGCCAGCCTGTGGCTCCGGAGCCACATGTGGCTCTTCAGAAGTTAATATGCGGCTCCTTGTATAAGACTCTGGGGCTGGAGCTACAGGCGCCAACTTTCCAATGTGTGTGTGTGGGGGGGTGCTCACTGCTCAACCCCTGGCTCTGCCCCGCACTCCACCCCTTCCCGCCCCTGAGCCTGCCGTGCCTTCACTCCTCCTTCTCCCCCCCACCAGCCTCCTGCACACCACGAAACAGCTGATCGGGAGACGTGGGGAGGGAGCAGGAGGCACTGATTGGTTGGGCTGCCGGTGGGTGGGAGGCGCTGGAAGTGGGGGGCAGGGGGGAAGCTGATGTGGGGGCTGCTGACATATTACGTTTGGCAATGTACATTGCTAAATTCTGGCTCCTTCTCAGGCTCAGGTTGGCCACCCCTGCTTTCGATAGTTGCGGAGCCACACTGCCTTTTATAACCTTGAGCATTGAAAGCTTGCCACCAAAAGGGGGCACTTGTGCACTCCCAACTGTCAGTTGGCTATGAGGATGCAGGCTCAAGGCTCCAGGGGATGCTTTCCTCACATTTATGACCATACAGAAACACCCCTTAGAGAACAACAAGAACCTGTATTTTCCAAAGGTGGTTTTTTACTATATCTATTGTTGGCCCCTTGCTACTAGTATATGTCATTTATTTTGATTTGATTTATTATTTATTTTTGGTTGTAAAGGGTTTTCTAAAAATGATATTGGTGTTTCTGTTGTTCTGTGCTTTTACTTAATTGTTGTATAATACCTGTTGTGCTGGAGCGGTCGGGGAGCTATATAAATATATATTTTGTTGTTGCTTGTTTTCCTTTTCATAATCATATGTTTCATAGATAAATATAATATTTCAGTTTCCCAGGGATGTTAGTCTGGCACCATTCACGTATACTAATTATGTAAATGGGCACACATTTTAAAAGGCAGAAAAATATAGCATTTTTTTAAAAGTCACTTGGGGGTGGTTAGGGAGGTTACTAATTAGACAAAATTAAACTTTTTGCTAAATTAAACATGAAAACATCTTCCATACACAGTACTTAGATGTTAGCTATGAATGTATTTTAAAAAGTTATTCCAGTTTAATTGGGATGCCACCAGAGTTTGATTTTTTTTGACACTTTCATCGTATTACCCCATAACTGATTTTTTTCAGCACTTCTGGAGTGCAAAAGGCAAGTGTCAACATCAAGCACTCAGCTTTGTTATGGTGCTGAAGGCAAGACCAGATCCTAACCAAAACTAGTGAAACGCTCTGACCACTGTAGATGAACATAGCTAATCCTCAGATTAATGGCATATATCATCATTTGTCTTTTTTGTCCTCTAGAATTCTGTGCCCTATGGAAAGAAGTGAGGAAGTAGCAGTGTGAACGTTAATATGGAACGTTTGGCAACAGTGAATGCATAATATGGAAATTCTGCCTCAGAAAATATAACACATCTTACAAATTTAGCTTTTATTAAGTAATAAGTAATGACTTGTGGTGAGTGAAACATAATGAAAAATTGTTTCATATTTCTTGGTAAATGATGGGTTTCTTCTAATTAATTTGATGGCATCAGTTTTAAAAAAGCAAAACTTGTGATACGACTTTTACCTGGTATTTGATAATCTATGCAGTACTTAGAACATAAAGACTCCATTCACACAGGCAGGAGTTATACTATTTGAAAGTTTCCTAGCTAGTAAGCTTTACTGCATAATGAAAATCTGCCACTGAGAGTAGTTTATATGAAGGCTTGCGTAGAATGCTGAATTGTCTTTCTAACTATTCATGTATGTGCTTGGTATCTGAAATATAAAAGACTTGTGTGTCTCAAGTCATAAGCAAGATTTTTGAAGAAGTGGCTTCATTCTAGTCAGTGCAGGTTAGACAAAGATGATTCAAGTGATCAAGAATTTTGAATATGTACATCAGTTATTTAAATATTTATATTTCAGACTATATGCTGTGGCATGCAAACTCATTTAACCCAATATTCCTAAAAATACGGTAGGTTGTCTTTTATCTGGTGATGAACAATCCCTGCCATACCCTCTTATGGTTCATTTCCATCCAATCTAAAGAAAAGAAAAGAAAAATGAAAGTAGACTATCAAACAAAGGGAAAACATCCATCCATCGCACAGCTTGCTAGTTTGTATGGTCTTGTATTGATACAAATGAGAGGCCTGATCCAGAGAGCCCGTTAAAGTCAATGAAAAGACTCTTTCATTGACTTAATGGACTTTGTGTCTGAACATTTGCAAGGTACTAATTAACAGAAGAATCCGGGTGAGTACTTCTCATATGTTTTTGTACTGCACATTTGGTTGTTGGGTTTGGTGTGCAGGTGGCTAGGTGCTGTTGGTGGCCTGTAATATACAGGAAATAAGACTGCCCTTAAATTCTATGATTCTGTTATTATCCTTGGAGCTGCCTCTAACTTTTCAGCATTTTTCCTCTCCTCCCTCAATTCTCTCTTTAAAACCCACTTCTCTCACAAAGATTTCCAGCATTGATCAAGCTATGTTTTGCATCTTCTCAAGTCTGAACTGCTGTCCAGTGTATTAAACTTGTCTAAATTGAATTTTAAGCTCTTTGTCTTTTCAAGCATTCTGTAGAGTATTCTGAATGGCTATTACAGGCAAGGCTGGTATTATTACCTACTATTAAAATTAAAATTGACGGACATATCCCATTATAAGAGCTATGCCAAACTTCAAGCATTTCGGCTGAAATTTTCCATGGCAGGTGTCTCAGTGCTTTCCTCCTTCCCCCTTTGCCCCCCAGACACAGGCAGTGTGGAGGATGAAGCTGCTCAATTTGGATGTGAAAGGAGCAAGAAATGGATCTCTTTGGGCGTGGGAAGTAGAAAACTAGTACAAAGTGCTGGGAGGGCAACTGGAAATGGGAGTGTAGGCTGGTGGGGTTTGATAGGGAAACTGGGACTAGTAGTTGGGATGGGGAGCAGAGTCTGGGACTGAGAATTAGCATTCTGGGTGGAAGGGAGACAAGGGACTGTGTGGGAACTGGGACTGGCTGGACAAGGAGATGGGACAAGGAGCTGGGGCTGGGGGGGAGGGGGAAGAGGGAACAGCATTAAGATTGGATGGGAGCCTGGGGAAGGGGTTGGAACCGGAGCCATTGGGTGTGGGGAACATGGGTGGAGTAGAGTTGGAGTGACTGGAGACCTAGGTTGGGGAAAGGAGACATATTGGATGGAAGGGGACTGGGAATGGCTGGGCAAGGACAGGAGACTGGGAATGTGTGTGTAGAGTGGGGAAACTGGGACAGAGTCTGGAGGGGTGAGACGAGGACTTGCTGTGCAAAGAGATTGGGACTGAGGTGAGAACCTGGAGGTGTTAAGATTAGGAATGGGACATGGAGCTGGGGTGGGGAAGGACTGAAATGAGGACAGGGGAGAAGGGGCCACACTTGAGAATGGACAGAAAAGTGTGTTCCTACTAGAGCCCACTTCCATCCAGAGCCTGGAAGGGAACCCAAGTCTCATCATTCTTCTGCTGTCAGTGTATATCTGTAAAACCCACTGGCGAAGTGTTAACATCCCCCGCTTTTGGTTGGCCACATAGAGGATGACAACTTTCTGCTGCTATTGCTTACTCTTGTTAGCTCAAATGGCAGATGTCTGTGTGGTGAATCTAAAGATTCTGACCCTGCTTATGGCCTGTGTGTGTATCAGTGTGATGCCACATGATTGAATTTCTGTTACTTCAGAATCTAGGAAATTATACACACAGACTACGTTAAAAGAATATTATTAAAGTAGCAAAGTCAAACACTCAAAGATAGGAAATATCAAAATTAAGTTTGTGCAGTCTTTAATTACATGGTCACATACTATTTTTTTCCATGTGATCCTTGCTTTATTCATTGCAGAGGATGCTCTTGCTCTGGAGATGAATCAAAATTGTGTAGTTAAGGAATCTGTTATCTGTAAGAGCCCTGCATCATTTGTTGGAAAAGTTGGAAGGTGTGTAATAAATGAAGCAGGGGTCAGCAAAAAGTGAAAGAGTAAGCTGTCATGGGATAAGAGGGAAGGTCCTCTCATGGATTTGTAACTGGTTAAAAGATAGGAAACAAAGGGTAGGAATAAATGATAAGTTTTCAGAATGGAGAAAGATAAATAGTGGTGTCCCCCATTTGTCTGTACTGTGCCCAGTCCTATTCAACATATTCATAAATGATCTGGAAAAGGGGGTAAACAGTGAGGCGGCAGAATTTGCAGATGATACAAAATTACTCAAGATAGTGAAGTCCCAGGCAGACTGCAAAGAGCTACAAAAGGATCTCACAAAACTGGGTTGACTGGGCAACAAAATAGCAGATGAAATTGAATGTTGATAAATGCAAAGCAATGCACATTGGAAAACATAATCCCAACTATACATATAAAACAGTGGGGTCTAAATTAGCTGTTACCACTCAAGAAAGAGATCTGGGAGTTATTGTTGACAATTGTCTGAAAACATCCACTCAGCGTGCAGCCGCAGTCAAAAAAGTGAGCAGAATGTTAGGAATCATAAAGAAAGGGATAGATAATAAGACAGAAAATATCATATTGCCTCTATATAAATCCATGGTATGCCCATATCTTGAATACTGCATGCAGATCTGGTCACCCCATTTCAAAAAAGATATATTGGAATTGGAAAAGGTTCAGAGAAGGGCAACAAAAATGATTAGTGCTCTGGAACGGTTTCCATATGAGGAGAGATTAATAAGACTGGGACTTTTCAGCTTGGAAAAGGGATGACTATGAGGGGATATGATAGAAGTCTATAAAATCATGACTGGTGTAGAGAAAGTAAATAAGGAAGTGTTATTTACTCCTTCTCATAACACACGAACTAGGGATCACCAAATGAAATTAATAGGCAGCAGGTTTAAAACAAACAAAAGGAAGTATTTCTTCATACAACTCACAGCAACCTGTGGAACTCCTTGCTAGAGGATGTTGTGAAGGCCAATACTATAACAGGGTTCATAAAAGAACTAGATAAACTCATGGAAGATAGGTCCATCAATGGCTATTAGCCAGTATGGGCAGGGATGGTGTCCCTAGCCTCTGTTTGGCAGAAGCTGGAAATGGGTGACAGGGGATGGATCACTTGATGATTACCTGTTCTGTTAATTCCCTCTGGAGCACCTGGCATTGGCCACTGTCAGAGGACAGGATTCTGGGCTAGGTGGACATTTGGTCTGATCCACTGTGGCTGTTCTTATGTTCTTAGCAGCACCACGTCCACCACTTTTTTCACTATTTCAGCTGAATTTTATTTGACTCATTATTTCATGATTTTGTATTGTAGAGTTGAAATTGTCACTTGTCTCTAACAAGTTAAAAGGGTATTTTAGTCATTTAAAAAAGTACTTCAGCAAACATATGTGTAATTATCATCAGTAACCACTAGTCTGTGCTTATAGTACATGGTAATTTTGAAGTGAGGATTATATGTTTTTGTGCCTTATAACATTGAAAGATTATAACAACACCAGTAACAAAATGCTGTTTCATCTTTCTCTCGTGCTATTGTTTCCATGTTTTTTAAATCTTATTTTACAATAATCCATGAGCATGCTAGCATATACTACTGGCAGGAACTCAGCAGTTTCATTAATTCATGGTTATCCTTTTTGATTCTAGTTATTGTATATTGGGAAGCATAATGGTCAGAGACTGTTGTTGCTTCAGATAGCCTTATTCCCCAGAAAGATTTTTAAAAGACCTGTGTGCAGGAAAGAATGTAGAGAGGATGACCTATGTTTATAGGAAATCAGTTAGATAAAGAATGAAAAGGGAAAGTAAAGGTAAACTGTGAAATTCACATTGAAGCCTGAAAACTTGTAATAATTTTTTGTTAATGACACACAAACACCAACTCATTTAATCCCAGTGAAGGAACTAATTTCACATAGTTTAAGAAATATGTAAAAATTAAAAATATACAGGATTTATTGTCTTCTTGACACACATAGTAACTTGCAATGTTATTACTCTTTTATGTTGTCAATATTAAGTTAGATTTTTCTTCAGTTAAGTGATCATTGCAGTTATTTTTACCAAATATACCTCAAAAATATATTGGTAAAATTTAAGAACCTAAAATGTAATACTATTCAATGAACTGTCTCTTGGCTCATAATCCAGATGGGGCAAAGTCCTGAGAAAATTCCTGTGGTAATTTTAAGTCCTGTGTTTCAAAATCTGCAATGATGGAAAAGTAGGAACAGTTACTTAATTAGGCAAACTCTCCCAGCACGGATAAAGATGACAAAACAGGAACTTTTTTCAGTTAAACTACTGCTGTTCATGGTAGGTTTCTGTTCCTTGTGATCTCCTTTTTGCTTGCATGTTAGGGGCCTGATGCAAAGCCCATTAAAGTCAGTGGAAAGACTTCCGTTGACTTCAGTGGGCTTTGAATAGGCCCTAAGTCAAGAATCATTTTTAAAAAGTAAAAAAAAATTAATCGCTATAATAAATTCTGTGTCTTGATTATACTGATTTTTTTTCCTTTTTGAGTATATTGTCTGGCAGCACTCAGGACAAATGATATTATGTATACAGAATATTTGCCATTCTGCTGTGTTACTTTTCAAAACTAACTGGCAACATCCATGTCAAACTACATTGTTTTTATTAAATGTTAACCTAATTACAGTATTTTATTACTGGACGGATATTTTCTCTCTGTTTTATCACTAGGTAAATTATATTGACACTTACAGCTCAGTACTGTATGAACAAAATACAGATACTTTCGAAACACTTGTTCTGTGAATCATGTTATCAGCTCTACCAGTTAGTCGTGACTCTGGTGAAAAGAAGTGCTTAGGTAAAGAGGCCTGGTTGCTAAGCAATAGGCATCAGAGGCTGAGACTCTTAAAGCTACACTATATCGTTTTCTTTCCATGAGTAATAATTGTGCTTTCATATTAGAAATTCACAAAGGTCATATAGCTCTGCTTTTTTTCTTAAATTGGTGCTCATATCTAGATATTGCAGGGGGAAAAAGTGTCCTTGTTTAGGATCCACAATATGAGCTCTTATTTCTGATCATTCTGCAGTGTACATCAATTCCTCCACCTCCCCAACTTTTTATTTATACCAGTAAATCATAGAATATCAGGGTTGGAAGGGACCTCAGGAGGTCATCTAGTCCAACCCCCTGCTCAAAGCAGGACCAATCCCCAAGTTTTATCCCGGATCCCAAATGGCCCCCTCAAGGATTGAACTCACAACCCTGGGTTTAGCAGGCCAATGCTCAAACCACTGAGCTATCCCTCCCCCCTTATTGAACCTTTTTCAGATATTTAATGATTTTTCATAACATTTCTCCTCCTTTGCATAAGTGGAATCAGAAATTTAAATTTATAGTTTGTGTGCCTATCAATAATCCTATGATGCGGTTGCACTGACTTTAAATATACAGTAGAAGCAGCAACAACAAATTGAAGTGGGAGAAGTAATCTGAAAGTAGCACTCCATAGTCTACAAAAAAGAATTCTCCATTAAAACCACTTGTGCAGAAAAAAGGTGGAGTGAATATAAGGTCAGTAAGGTTGGGGTTAGTTGGAGCCAATGGGGAATGAATATGAATTCCCAAGTTGAGGGCTCCCCATTGAATGTCTCACCTACCTCCCTAAATTCAGATCTTAAGATCTGTAAACGTCATTCTGGATGAAATAATTTAGAGAATATTTATTTCTGTGCTCTCTCTCATTGCCAAGCTCACAAGGAAGAATACATGGTTGTGAGGGGAGCAGGTCCTATAATGGGGAGCACGTGCTTCACGTTTTCACTCTTTGCTTCCAGAGGCAATTACAATCTCTCTTCACTGCCCCCTGCTAAAGACTGTGGCTTAAAGCTATAATTTAGCTCTAAAGAACAAGTCAGAATGGTTTGCAGTAGAATGTGTGCCATTCGTCTGCAGTTTTCTCATTATCCTGCTCACAGGATAATGTTCCTATACCAGGAAAGGTAGCTCTTATTTACTACTGTGGATTAACTTCATACAAGATTTATTCTACATCTTCAATTATTCCCATCGTTGATGAAGGATTCCGCAAAGTTTCACCCTTGGCCATGTCCTTCTGCACCCGGTTCCTGGGTAGTGTTATCCATTTACAGGGCTTCAACTTTCATGTCTTTGATGATGAGTCACAAATCTAGCCCTTCATTCTGGACCTATCTCATTCTGTTCAAACCTGCATCTCAGCCTGTCTTTCTGACATCATCTCCTATAGTTCAGCCATCAATTTAAATTCAATTGTACTTGTATCTTCCCTCTCCCAGATACATGGGCTTGTAATCTGAGAGTTCTCTTTGACTTGACTGTCTCCCTAGACCAGAGTTGGGCAAATACGGCCCATGGGCCACATCCGGCCCACAGGACTGTCCTTCCCGGCCCTTGAGCTCTTGGCCGGGGAAGCTAGCCCCCAGCCCCTCCACTGCTCTCCCACCTCCCCCACAGCCTCAGCTTGCTGTGCTTCCCACGCTCTGGCTCACTGCTCCTGCTGGGCAGCGTGGTGGTGTGGCTTGCTGCGGCCGGGCAGCGGGGCTGTGAGCTCCTGCTGCTCTGAGCAGCATGGTAAGGGGCGGAGAGCGGTTGGATAGATGTGGGAGTCCCGGGGGGCCTGTCAGGGGGCAGGGGTGTGGATAGGGGTTGGGGCAGTCAGGCGACAGGGAGCAGGGGGGGTTGGAGAGGGGGTGGGGTTCAGGGGGGCGGTTAGGGGTGGGGGGTCCTGG
The DNA here is from genome assembly GCF_965152275.1 of Natator depressus. Taxonomy (NCBI): domain Eukaryota; kingdom Metazoa; phylum Chordata; order Testudines; family Cheloniidae; genus Natator; species Natator depressus. The sequence continues at coordinate 79,127,775 of NC_134242.1, read as the reverse complement.
GAGGGGGAGGTCAGGAGACAAGGAGTAGGGGGGTTGGATGGGTCGGGGGTTCTGAGGGGGGGCGGTCAGGGGATGAGGAACGGGGGGTTGGATAGATGTGGGAGTCCCAGGGGGCACGGGGGGTGGATAGGGGTCGGGGAAGTCAGGGGACAGGGAGCAGGAGTGTTGGATAGGGGGTGGGGACCCAGGGGGGAGCGGTCAGGGGACAAGGAGCAGGGGGCGTTGGATGGGCTGGGGTTTCTGAGGGGGGCAGTCAGGGGGCAGGAAGTGGGAGGGGACTGATGGGGGCAGGGGCCAGGCTGTTTGGGGAGGCACAGTCTTCCCTACCCGGCCCTCCATACAGTTTCACAACCCCAGTGTGGCCCTTCGGCCAAAAAGTTTGCCAACCCCTGCCCTAGACCCATATATTCAGGCCATGTCTAGATCTTGCCACTTCTTCCTGCGTGGTATTTTTATGATCCAGCCTCTTGTGGAAGTTCATGTCACTGAAATTCTTATCTGGGCCTTTATCTTGTGTTGATTAATGCAACCGCCTTTTCTCTTGAAATTGAAACCTTCTTGAGTCTATTCAAAACACTTGTCACTAGCATCTTTTTCCAGGCTCATCATTCTGACCACTCCTCCCCCCCTTCCTCCCTTATATCTTTCCATTAACTCTGCCTTCTCCATTGTATCAATCAATCAAACATAAGCTTTTTGACCTTATTTTTAAGGGACTTAATTGTTTGGCCCTACCATACCTGTCAAACCAGTTATCCTATTGCACAATTGACTATCCTGTTTTCTCTGTCAATGATGTTAGCCTTGACTGCCTCTTTGTCCAATTCTCGTATAAGCACCTCTGTGATTTCTCCTTTGCAGTTCATTACTTGTGGGAAGCAAAACTTCAAAATCCATCCTTAAGACTTACCTCAGGGATACCTACATAACATAAAAATGGCTATATTGAGTCTTTCCCGTGATCTGTCTAGCCCAGTATCCTGTCTTCTGACAATGGCCATTGCTAGATGCTTGAGAGGGAATAAACAGAACATGTGGTTGCATCCCTGACCACCTTGACTAACTAATAGCCATTGATGGGCCTGTCCTCCATGAACTTACCTAATTCCTTTTTGGCTTTCACAACATCCCCTGGCAATGAGTTCCACAGGTTGACTGTGCATTGTGTGAAGTACTTCCTTAAGTTTGTTTTAAACCTGCTGCCTGTTAAACACTCCCATCTAACCTTGCCTCCACAGATGGTAAGCTGAGACTACTGCTTATAATGCAAAAATGTAGTCTTACTGTAAGCATGTCCTCCCCCTACTGCTGTCCTGATTTCTGTTTCATCCAGTCCTGGCCTCTTGTGATAAATGTAGACTGCATGGTCTTTTGGGCAGGGGATGACTATTTTAACTACCTATCTGTACAGCACATAGCAGAATGTGACATTTGATTGAGGTCCCTAGGTCAGTGGCTCTCAAACAAATTTTTGCTGTGGTCACACATGCAGGCATAGCAAATTCATGGTGGCTGTAGTTTTCACAGTTAAAATATTATACTAGTGATAGTCAAGTCACGTGGTTATTTGGAAGTATCATGTAAATAAAATAATAAATATTTTCAATGTAAAGAATGAGATCTGCTATTAATAATACCACACAAAAGTTACACCGTCTTGCATCTGCACTCCCTGGTTGACACTGTCAGCCCCGGAGCTGCTTTTGAGTCTAGGCTCTCCAGCAGCAGCAGCACCAGTTACATCATACAGCCTGTCCCAGTTGGTGTCGTCCTGCTTCTGCCTGGCTCCTCCCACTGCAAGCTGATTATCCCAGAACTGGCCAGGTGGTCCCATGGCGAGTTACATGTCCCTCCTCCACTAAGATGTCTGGCCAGTCAGCACCCGGTCAGTGTCCTCTTGTCAGTCAAGACAAAGTAGGTGGGGTGAGGGGTCTTGTTCCCTCCCACAGCCAGAGGTGGCAGTCCTACTACGTACATTCTAATGAAACACCACTGGTGCTCGCCTTGGGTTTGTGCTGCTGCTGCAGAGAGCAGAGCCAGTGGTGACAGCAGGGAGCTTGGGAAAGGGGCTCCAGGACCCTAATAGTCACAGTAGCCTCACAGGAAGCTCCTAGTGGCCTCATGCAAGCCTGTGTGCTACTGTACTTCAGATAGTAGATAATAAATAATTTATTTTCGGTATGCTTTAAATGATCAGTGCCATGCTACAAACATGAATGTTTTTTTCTGAATTTATTAGAAGTGCAGTATAGAAAAACTTAGTGCAGTTTTTGTTGCTATAAATGCAGATAAGTTAATTGCATGTCTATGCTGCTACTCAGTGGAAGTTGCTATCAAAAGTATTACATTGTATTGTCAATGAGTTTTGTCATTTGAAGTGGAAAAGACTTTTCTAGGAAATTGTTTGATTACGTTTCTGAGAGGCTGGGGGGAAATTTTAAATACTAAACCGTCCCATATTTCAAAATTTATCTTACATTTTAATATTATTTGTATAATAAGCTTTTAAATTACATATAGGACAGTACTGTTGTCATTTGTAATCTGTACCTGTAGTGCAGGGGTGGGCAAACTTTTTGACCCGAGGGCCACATTGGGGTTGCAAAACTATACGGGGGCTGAGTAGGGAAGGCTCTGCCTCCCCAAACAGCCTGGCCCCTGCCCCCTATTTGCCCCCTCCCACTTCCCGCCTCCTGATTGCCCCCCCCCCCCGAACCTCCGACCCTTTCAACCCCTCCTGGTCCCTGTCCCCTGACTGCCCCGACCCCTATCCACACCCCACCCCGACAGGCTCCCTGGGACTGCCACACCTATCCAACTGCCCCCTGTCCCCTGACTGCCCTGACCCCTATCCACACCTCTGCCTCCTGACAGGCCCTCTGGGACTCCCATGCCTATCCAGCCCCCCCCACCCCATTCCCTGACCACCTCCCCCGAACCTCCGCCCCATTCAACCGCCCCCTGCTCCCAGTCCCCTGACTGCTCCCTGGAACCCCCCGGTCCCTGCCCCCTTACCATGCTGGAGCCAGCCACACCGCCGTGCTGCCCAGCAGGAGCGGCGGGCCAGAGTGCTGGTGGCACGGCAAGCTGAGGCTGCGGGGGAGGATGAATGATACATCTAAAGTTACAGAAATAGTAAGTAATAGCAAGGAAATGTGTTAGAGTATCTTTTGTTTTAGCTTGTGAATTTTCCCTGTGCTAAGAGGGAGGTTTATCCCTGTTTTTTATAACTTTGAAGTTTTGCGTAGAGGGGAATCCTCTATGTTTTAAATCTTATTACCCTGTAAAATTACCGTCCATCCTGATTTTACAGAGGTGTTTCTTTTACTTTTTTTTTCTTTATAATAAAGTTCTGTTTTTTAAGAATCTGATTGCTTTTTAGTGTCCTAAAAACCCAAGGGGCTGGTCTGTGCTCACCTGTTTACCTATTTGGTTGGTAGGTTATTCTCAAGCCTCCCCAGGAAAGGGGGTGAAGGGTCTTGGGGGGATATTTTGGGGAAACAGGAACTCCAAGTGGTCCTTTTCCTGAATCTTTGTCTAACTCACTTGTGGTGGCAGCAGTACCTATCCAAGGACAAGGAAGGATTTGTTCCTTGGGGAAGTTTTTAACCTAAGCTGGTAGAATAATAAGCTTAGGGGGTCTTTCATGTGGGTCCCTACATCTGTACCCCAGAGTTCAGAGTGGGACGGGAACCCTGACAACATCTTTCAAACCAAATGTTGTTACTAGAAATCAACATTTGATAGATTGCATTTATATCTAATACACAGTCAACTCAGGAGCTAAATATCAGGGGGTAGCCATGTTAGTCTGTATCCACAAAAAGAACAAGGAGTCCGGTGGCACCTTAAAGACTAACAGATTTACTTGGGCATAAGCTTTCATGGGTAAAAAAGCCACTTCACTCAGGAGCTGGCCCTTTCCTTTGTTTAAAAAAACAAACAAACCCTGAAAGAGAAAACAGAAAAGAGTAACATAGTAGATGTATGGTTTCAGAGTAGCAGCTGTGTTAGTCTGTATTCGCAAAAAGAAAAGGAGTACTTGTGGCACCTTAGAGACTAACAAATTTATTTGAGCATAAGCTTTCGTGAGCTACAGCTCACTGAATGCATCCGATGAAGTGAGCTGTAGCTCGCGAAAGCTTATGCTCAAATAAATTTGTTAGTCTCTAAGGTGCCACAAGTACTCCTTTTCTTTTTATAGTAGATGTATGTTTGCATTCCTTTGTCCAATTATTGGAAACAATGTTGTATTAATTGAAATATCTTGATTGTTACATTTTATTTTTGATTTTTGTACTTTTCTTGAAAAAACACTTTTAATGGAAAACTTCTCAAATGGCAAGATTGAAAATGTGTGCAAGCATAGCTTGGTTTTCAGTCATTGTCAAGCTTGAAAGAGATGTTGCACATATACATGAGTGATTTTAAAAAAAAAGTATATAGTACTTAGTAATTTTCCTTAAAATTATATTGTGTAAAAACTTTGCTTTTAGTACTAGAAATGGTTTAAATGGAAAAAGAGGCTAAATTAAAATAGGCTGGTGACCTTTCTATAAAGCTGGAACAGTGTCTTGTCTTCATAATCACATTTCATTAATTTATATTACAAATAATCCACCATAAATCGTGCATGTAAGTAAATTATTTCCAAATTTTAAGTAGCAAATATCAGTATATATATCCTGCTTCTTTTTCTCTGTTCAACTGAGAAGCCACAATTGTTATTTTAAACTTGGTCTGAAGACATACAGCAGGCCTTGCTGCAGTATGTGGTATCTATTTCCAAGTATTCTTCATTTTAAGTGATAAATAGCATGGGAAACAGAAAGCAATATTTACAGAGCTATAAATAATAATAAAAAAGCTTTATTAGACTAGACTTTTAACAAGAACCAGTACCAGCATGATGTAACAAGGGCCTTGCCTTGGTTGAGGAGATGGTGGGAGGGAAGCAAGATAAGCTTTTTAAGCAGAAGTAAAAGAAAATGTGTAGCAGAGCAGCATTCATCGTTGGAAGGCCAAGAGTGCTGGGGAAAAAATAGTATTAGAGAACTCAGACTTGACCCAAAGCTGGAGGCTGAACTCCATTACCCATATCTTTGTTTCATGAAACATTTAGTATTATTCAGTCCAACCCACACATATACAGAGGAAGACACATTGTAATATTAGATTGAAAATATAAAAGTGGAAAGGCATAATTAATATGGCATGATTTTCCTCGTACAGACTTCTACAGCTGAAAATTATTATAAGTAGAAAAATGTGCTGAAGGTTATGCATTTCAGAAGAACCATGAGTCAGCAGTTATGGCAGTTGGACATTTTTTATTTTATTTTTATTTATGGTAAGTAGAAGGGAAGAAATATTAAAACAAGATTCACACTGAACTTTGTTCTTACTCTGATTTATATAAACTAGTGATGTCCTATTTAACAAGCAGGACTGGATTGGTGATTATACTACAACACACACATGTTCCAATCTGTCAAGCTACTCTCCAAAAAAAAATCCTGATCAACCCCCCCCCCCCAAAAAAAAAACCCCAAACAAACAAACCCCCAAACCCCATATATATTATAATCTAGTATGGTAAAAGATACATGTTTATGATTATGTGCTGTCTAAACCATACAAAAATACATTTGTCATATATTATACACAAAATATAAAGTGATGGTATTAGCCATGAGATAAAATACATAATATACTCCTTTCTCTATGCATTCCAGCACCTATTTATGGTGTAGACTCCTTAGGCAAATCACTACCACAGGATTTGCCCTCATAGCTATCTCTAAAAGGTGCAACTTTGAGCATTTTTCCCAGGTTCATATGTGTGATTGGCTCCAGGGCTTCGAGCGGGGTCCTCAGGGCTTCTGATCTGCAGGAGCACCAGGGCTCAGGGCTTTAGACCTGGGGGAGAGTGCTGGGGCTTGGGGCTTCAGCACCACAGGTCCATTCCTGGCTTCAGCCCTGTGGGGGAGATGGGGCTCAGGGCTTCCCATGGCTCTGCTCCCAGTTTCAGTGGGGCAGGGGCACAGGGCTCGGGGCTTTAGCTACGGGGTTGGGGGAGCACTGGGGCTGAAAGTGGCATTCTCCCTCCCCCCCGTAGCTAAAGCCCTGAGCCCCAGCGCCCCCGACGGGGCTGACTCCAGGAATGGAGCCATGGGGCTGAAGCCCCAGTGACCCCCGTGGGGCTGAAACCAGGAATGTAGCCACAGGCCTGAAGCCCCAAGCCCCAGCACCCCCCAGGGGGCTGAATCCGGGAACGGAGCCACGGAGCTGAAGTACTGAGTCCCAGCACCCTCCCCAGGTTTAAAGCCCTGAGCCCCGGTGTTCCCGAGGGTCAGAAGCCCTGAGCCCCCGCCGACACCAGAACCCTGGTACCCTCCCCCCCAATCTCCCTGTGGCTGAAATCTGGAGCCCCCTCCCGCCTGCGTGGCTGAAGTCCCAAGTCCCAAAGGGCTTAAAGCCCTGAGGCCCCTCTGCTGGGGCCTGGTGTTTTTATAGTATGTTGGAGTTGGGGGGCCTCAGAAAGAAAAAGGTTGCAGTTCAGTATTTGCTGGGGTTTTCGTCTCCAGTGCAGTCTGATTGATTACTTCCCTTCCTACATGGTGTCCAGTTGACTGGTCAGTCTGTAACTCTTGACGTTCGTATCTTTGAGGTTCAACTGTAATGGATGTTTTTAGAAAATGCAATGTGAGATATGGGCAGGTGTGATAATTTTTATATGATAAACATTAAATCTTCTACTCTTTTATGTTGTTGTATCCATGTTTCTAATATTTATCTGTGCAATGGTCTTAAACTTTGAATTGGCCCAGATGGGGCAGACTATTCATTTGATCAATATGAATTGGTGTCTCAAGTCACTGTCACTTAGCAATATCATTGAGGGGGAAAAAAAGAATATTTTATTCAATACTAGGTGGGCTATATTACATAAATATAGGAATTAGAAATGTCTTCAGACATGGAATGTTGAGCCATGATGGAATTATATATACTAGAATCAAACCATTTTACAGTTAAGTACATAAGAGAGGCTAAATTGTACAAGTTAAAATACTGCAGCTCTCATTCCTCCTTTTCCCCTCTGATCTTATTAGTATTTTGTGTATGCCTTTTTACCTCACAAATGAAATGTATAGATTATGTCAGTGAGTTACCACAGAGGTTAATTAAGCCCTATAATTTTTGGATGATCAAGAATTCAGCAATTGTTTCAGCTACATATTGTATGTGTGTTTTACGTCTCTTCAGATCTGTAAACTTTGTAATGATGATTTTGATGAAAATCACATGCAGCTAATTTTACCAAAAGGAAAACACAAAAACAGATCAATATCAAGGAATTATTATACATCCTCGCTTGCTATATAATCGCTAACAAAGATAGTAATTCCTTGATATTGATCTGTTTGTCTTGTTGGCCTAAACAATATTACTTGTAGGTGGGGTATACTTGGCATGTTTAGGGACTGATGGAGAAGGGGACATAAGGGTTGTATTTCCTTCACTAAAAACTAGAAAGGTTTACACTGAGCTCAAATTCTGGAGGTATTTAAAATAGGAAGATTTTGTTGAACATTTTTACTTCTCCATGCTTTTGTTTACTTACAGATGATATTTCTTTTGATCAATAAAAAGAAAAGGAGTACTTGTGGCACCTTAAAGACTAACCAATTTTCTCTAAGGTGCCACAAGTACTCCTTTTCTTTTTGTGAATATAGACTAACATGGCTGCTACTCTGAAACCTTTTGATCAATGTTATTGATTTTAAAACAGCTATACATAATGTACATAATGTGAAATACTGAAAAACTAAGTGGAGGACTACTAAACTACCTCCCTCCCCAATATTCATTCCTTAGTAATTCCATGTAGTTCTCACTTGTGTATGTGTGCTGCAGACACATATGTCCAGTAGGTCACATTTTAACGATGTGTTGGAGTCCAATAAATTCTTTATAAGCGTTTTAGTTATTGTAATTTAATTTGCGACTTACGATGAAATCTGAATGTCTAGTCTAATGTATTTCACCATTGTCTCTCGTGGAAGCATATATTTAACTTGTATTTCCATTTGTCTTTGAATAGTGGAAATATACAAGAGGTAGTCTAAGCAGCATTGTATACAATTTTGATATTAATTAAGCAGAGGGTGCAAGTTTTAATACTGAAAGAGCACAAAGAGATGGCTCAGGTGCTTTAGTGAAACAAGAATGTAGATAACTTGAATTTGTATGAAACCTTGTTGATTGCTTCTGAAGTTAAAATAATTTTGCAAGGGTATAAAGCTAGATAGCAAACCCTTCAGCTATAAATCACCAAAAGAATCCGTGTAAATTCTCATACGTCCCAATTTTATTATTTCAGTAATAAAATCAAAACACAATTGCAGTAAATAGTTACCTGTCTGGCAATGGTTAAACTTTCAAAATGTACTTTTTGAAAAGTAAACATTCTTTGCAAGTGCTATCAGATTGTGCATTTGGCCATTAACACCCTGATTACCGGAGAGCGGTATTTAGTTTTATATGTGCATCTTATAGCATCGCCTAGAGCAGGGGTGGCCAACCTGTGGCTCCAGAGCCACATGCGGCTCTTCAGAAGTTAATATGTGGCTCCTTGTATAGGCACTGACTCCGGGGCTGGAGCTACAGGCGCCAACTTTCCAATGCGCTGGGGGGGTCTCACTGCTCTGCCACAGGCCCGGCCCCCACTCCACCCCACCCCACCCCACCCCTCCCCGCCCCCTCCCCTGAGCCTGCCGTGCCCTCACTCCTCCCCTTCCCCCCCCCCCAGAGCCTCCTGCACACCACAAAACAGCTGATCGGGAGGTGCGGGGAGGGAGGGGGAGGCGCTGATTGGTGGGGCTGCCGGACGGTGGGAGGAGGTGGGATGGGGGAAGCTGATGCGGGCTTGCTGACATATTACTGTGGCTCTTTGGTACATTGGTAAATTCTGGCTCCTTCTCAGGCTCAGGTTGGCCACCCCTGGCCTAGAGTTAAGATTGCCTGACATTGTCCATTTTATTTTCTTGTTTTCACTGGCTTATGACCTTTTCCCTAATAGTCCAAATGGTAAATACGTTATTTTGCCAATTTCAAAAAAAAAAAAAAAAAAAAAAAAAAGCACAACTGTTTAACTGAGAAGCTGTGATGTTTCCATCCTTTGGAGAAGGGACTTGAAATTTGGCAGGAAGCGACTGGGGTGAGGGATGTGCCTTTGGTTGTTCCTGTGAAAATCAACCTAAATCTTGCCAAGTTGTGAGCCTCTTTTTCACATGTGCTCAGCAGAAACTTATTAGAGTTTGGCAGCTTAAATTCTCTGAAGGTATTGTCTGTACCTAGCATGTTCTAGTGCAAGGCTGCAGGGGCTGAACAGGACTTCACCTGTAATTGCTCATCCCAGCTGCTGGGGACTGCTGTAGCACCAGGCACAGGAATGAGTGCAGGGAGACTTTCTCTCTTGTGCTCTCAGCTGTCTTAGAGGCACCAGGGTGCATAGTATAAGAAATACCACACAAGGCTAAGTTAAGAGTGAATGGGCAACCTTAATTCTGGCACTTCCTAACTGTTGAGTGCTTGACTTTGTCACCTTAGCATACTTTTACTATAATGGGTTTTTTTTTAAATTGTATATCTATATTAAAGAACTATGTAGAAGCTTTGATAGGGAGCTGGGCCTTCTTGGACTGTACAAACATGGAGATAGTCATGGTTAGGGCTCTGTGTCTGTCACGGAGGTCACAGATTCTTGAATTTCTGCAACCTCCATGACTTCTGCAACAGCCAGTGTGGCTGATCCCAGGGTCACCCAAGCAGCTGGCCCCAGGGACAGCCACACCAGCCACTAATGGAGCGGCTCCGTAGCCATCTGCTCAGGTAGTCCCGCAGCCAGTTGCACTGGTCACTGCTAGAGCTGCCCCTGGGCCAGCTGCACCGGCTGCTGCTCAGGCGGTCCCAGGCAACTGGTCTTGGGGACCACCTGAGCAGTGGTCCCTGGGATGGTGGGAGCAGCCGCGGCTCGACAGCCCCCAGCAGTGGCCCCAAGGGTGGCCAGAGCAGCGGGGGAGGCCCAATGGCAGCCGGAGCAGCGGCCCTGGGGGCAGCCAGAACACCCACTGGTACCACTGGCCCCTCCCCCAGAACAGTAGCCTGCCTCCCACCCAGATGAATTAATTAATGCCCCCCACCCAGAGCAGTGGCTTGGCCCTGCCCCTCAGGAGTGCTTCCCCCCCCAGCTGGAGTCCCCCAAAGCAGTGGCTCCCGCTGGGGGCCCCCAGAACAGCAAGCTACCAGCTAAGATTTAATCAGGGGTATTTTTAGTACAAGTCATGGACAGGTCACGGGAGAGGGAGATGATAAAAGATAAACATATATACACCTACATTTTTGTTTTGTTTTGTAATTACGTAAATCTCAACTTTCATAACTGCCCTTTAGTCCAGCCATAAATCATTGGTTGACTGCTTGTAGGTATTGTGGCACAAGAGGGCCTTGACTATTATCAGAATTACTGTTATAGTTATTTGAAATACAATAGCACCTAGATTTCGCTATCAAAGACTAGGGCTCTATTGTGCTATGTACATTACAACAAATACATTTTAAAAATCCCTACTCCAGAGAGTTCACAGACTGGGCTAGTGACGAGATGCAACAGGTAGAAGAAACAGAAAAGGGGTGGGTAAAAGATAGGAGGACATTATAAAAAGTAAAATGAATACACTGTTCTTAATAAACAGTACGCAGCTCACTGCTTGCCTAGTCATTTCCAGATGGCAGTGTTCTGTAGTCCTTACAGCAGAGCTAAGTTTTAAGCAGAGATTTGAAGGAAGACAAGATGGTGGCTTTTTGGATTTGATGGGGAATTCTCAAGCATAAAGGTGCTTGAGGGAGAAGCAGAAATAGAGGTGATCAACAGCTGTCATCATTGATTGGGGCATAGATGATGGTGGTTGCTAGGATAAAATACTGATAGCTTGGAATGAAATAATTAAGGGACTTAAAGGTGAAGACAGAAGGGTTGTATTTGATGCAGTGGGACAGAGGAAGCCAATGGAGGGATGCAAAGTGTTGGAGGTGATAAGGTTAGAGTGATGAGCTAGGAGGATGATCCCAGCATCAGCATTTTGAGTGGAGCTGGACGGGGTGGGGATTTGCATTACACATGGAGAAACTTAGATGCAGGGAGAGCAAATGATTTTCTCAAGATAGTGCATTGAATAGTTGGATGACAGAGCAGCAAGTAGAACTCAGACTTCCTGATTCTTCTTCGAGTAGATGCAGCCATGTATTCCACTTAGGCGTGTGCATGCTGAGTGTACCGGAGCTGTAGAGGTTCGTCCCTACCCTTCCTCAGGCTGGAGTTGGAGCTTAGTGAGGTCTTAGCCTCACAACTTTTCAATTCGTTTAGTATTCTCTTGTTGTATATAGTTAGTAGTATCCTTAGTGTTAGTTAGATTATTGTTAGTTGTATAAGTTTAGTTTTCCTCAGTGATGCCCTGACCAGGGTTTAAACATTGTCCTTCTTGTGGGGGAGTGATCCCCAATAGCAATTCCCCACAAGCAGTGCTTGCTCCATCTTGGCAATGGCCATGTTAAAGAGCATGGTGTGATCTGCAGATTGTTCAAGAAATTGACACAAGTGGCTTGTGACTTTCATCTGAAGCAGCACCTACTCGAACAGGCCATGGGGCCTGCTTCTACACCAAAGTGGAGATATGATTGCTCTCTATAAATATATCTGAGGGATAAATACCGGAGAGGGAGAGGAATTATTTAAGCTCAGTACCAATGTGGACACAAGAACAAATGGATATAAACTGGTCATTGGGAAGTTTAGACTTGAAATTAGATGAAGGTTTCTAACCATCAGAGGAGTGAAGTTTTGGAATAGCCTTCCAAGGGAAGCAGTGGGGGCAAAAGATCTATCTGGCTTTAAGATTAAACTCGATAAGTTTATGGAGGAGATGGTATGGTGGGGTAACATGATTTTGGTAATTGATCTTTAAATATTCATGGTAATTAGGCCTAATGGCATGTGATGGGATGTTAGATGGGGTGGGATCTGAGTTACCCAGGAAAGAATTTTCTGTAGTATCTGGCTGGTGAATCTTGCCCATATGCTCAGGGTTTAGCTGATCGCCATATTTGGGGTCTGGAAGGAATTTTCCTCCAGGGCAGATTGGAAGAGGCCCTGGAGGTTTTTCGCCTTCCTCTATAGCATGGGGCACGGGTCACTTGCTGGAGGATTCTCTGCTCCTTGAAGTCTTTAAACCACGATTTGAGGACTTCAAGAGCACAGAACCCAGTGGGCTCTTGGGAAGCAGCTTTGGACATCATGCCATGCTGACTCATCCAGTTTTCAAGGAATTTACAGATGTGAGTGGGCCAGCTTCTAGGGTTCTGCAACCTCCTACCTAATTGGTCACATGATATTGACCCTGATTGATTGGTGACCACATACAGTATAAACTTCCTGCTTCCTTTCTGGTCTTGTCTGAGTAACAAACAATTGCCCCCTACTTTTTACTTGGACCCTGCTTGACTCCACCCCGCCTGACCCTGCCAGTTATCTTGCTGTACATTTCCCTTAGATTAGATCACTTGCCTATTGGACCACTTGTGTGAACTCTGACCACTGATCTGGACTGCCCTTTGACTCACCTGACCCTTGAACATTATATGGTGTCTCATGTAGAAGGGCCTAAGCCATTTAAGACTTTATAGGTCAAAACCAAAAATTTAAATTCCTCCTAGAAACCAATAGGTATCCAGTGTAGTGCACTGGTGTCACGTGCTTCTGCTAGGATATACCACTTAAGGCAGTGTTCCCCATGGCTTGGCGTGGGCAGAGGCGGGGTGGACGCAGACAGGGGTAATGGGACCGAGGCTGGGGATGCAGCTGGCGGTGGGTCTAGGGCTGGGGCTGGGAATGGAGCCATAGCCAGGGGCCAAGGCTGGGGCAGGGCCAGGAGTGGAGCCGCAGCCAGGGCCAAGAGTGGGGCCAGGGCCAGGTGTGGGGCTGGGGGCTGTGACTCAGGGCTGGGCCAGAGCAGAGCTTGGGGTGGGGCGGGGCTGGGTGGCGCTCCCCCCACCATGGGGGTTGGCCCGGGCCCCCCTGTGCCTCCCTAGTGGGGCATGCCGCAGAGTTTGGGGACCTCTGACTTAGGGTATGTCTACAGTTGGAGCTGGAGGAGTTAGTCCCATCTTGAGGAGACATGCTCAAGCTAGCTTGCTAACAATAGAGGGTAGTTGTGGCAGTGCAAGGGGCAAGACGGGCTAGCCGCACCAAGTATGTGCCCATGATCTTGGATGGGTATGTATTTGGCATGGCTAGCCCTTCCTTTTGCCTGTGCTGCCAAGACACTCGTGTTTTTAGTGCACTAGATCAAGCAGAGATAGCCAGAATATGTTTCCTTGAGCTGAGAATTATACCTCCAGCTCCAAGTGTAGGCATACCTTAAAAAAAAAAAAAAAAAAGCTGCCACCTTCACCATCTTAAGTTTCTCGGTTGATTTAAAATTTATGCTGACATAGAGTTTTGCAGTAGTTAAGTCTTTAGCTGACAAAGGGATGGATTGTGGTAGCAAGGTCAGCAACTGGTTGTTATCTACTAGCCAAACATGGCAGAAAGCATTCCTTGACACTGCTGCTCTATGACCTTTTTGGCAGCTGATGATTCAGCAATTCCCCTGAGATTGTGAACTCTAGTTAAAGGTATGTTGCATTATTTGGCATTTGAGAATGCTGAAGAAATGACTCATTTCTGGATTTGAAATTTATAGCTTGAGAAAACATTCAACAAAGTAAACATTGATTCAGGCTTCCTTGGCTTTGCCATAACTTAATCAATGTATGAAAATAACCTTCTGTTTCATACTGGACTGATGATGAATGACGTATCAAGATCTATTGCTTGATTATGTGAAAATCAAGGCAGTTTGGAAGGATTTGACTGAATCTGTACTGTCACTTATTCAAAATACGTTAATCCAAATTACATTCCCATTTCAGCTGATGGAAACTAGACCAAGTGCATACTCCCACATCAAAAATCATAAACTCAGAAAATTAGTTTGAATTTCAAATTCTCAACATTGTAGTGGGTTACTACTCCCTCTATGAATAATCTCTGTTGGAAGCATTTTGGGCTCTGGTGACCATGCATGCATGTGTGCAGTGTTTGAGAGTGAGAGAGAAATATCCAGGATATTAGTCTGGCATATTTTACTGCTGGGTGAAATCTCATTAGATCATGTATTTATTTATGTTTAGTATCTAACGAATAGAAATAGTTACTAGTTGCTGTTTGATCAAATAGCAAAAAAAATGGATTTGTGACATCCCTGATTTGAAGTAGTATTTTTCTTGGTATTAAGCCACCACTAGAGCGGGTCAAATAGTTTAATGAATTTTGCTCATGCTTCTGAAAAAAATATTATAATTTTTTTTCCATTCTTTGCCCATCTTTATCCCTGCACTGGCCTCTGTGTTTCCCCTTTCTCTGTGTCTCTGTCCTTTTATTTATTTATTTAAAATGACACAAACATTTAAAAAAAACAAGAGGGAGGGACCAAATTCCAGATGAATTTGACTTTACAACATAATTTTTAGATGCTATCATGAGGGACTTCAAAACTATAAAAATCAACTTTTACAAATGACACATTGGAGAGAAACTGTGCCACATTCTTGGAATAATATCCTATTGCTGTACAAATGCTATATATGTTATTTTTTTTTAAAAGTATCATTTACGACTGTAATTTGTGTGCAGATGTGATACATTTTGTATTTGTGTATAACACTTGCAGGCATTTATTACAAATGCTGTTGTAATTGGTATTACATAATTGGTAGGGACTGTGGTCTTCACCTGAACAAGCAGATTTGTTTGGGTTAAGTGCTTGTTAATTACACCGCTTCTATTTGACTTCTTTTAATTTGGGCCAATATATTGTATTGCAACTGAATTTTGATAATTCTAGCAGAAATAATTTTAAATTCCTTTTAAATATACTATAATTATATTGATACACTTTTTTCAGAGGTATTGACACAGAAAATCGCTAATAATTCTAATAATCTCTGCAGAGGGAGAGGAGTGAAACTTCATGGAAATTCTGTCAGCGATCTCTCTCAAGTGAGTCCTGTCGACTTAACTGGTAAGCAACCAGTGTGAGAAATGCAGGTCAGTTAAGGTTTCGGACTTTTGATCATCAGTTGAAGCTCATTATGTATATCAGTTATCTGTTTAATGTTCTTCTTTTAACACTTGTCTATGTCTAATCTATATGTGTGTGTAATATAATAATCTAATCCTGGTGTGCATTTGATCAGTCTTTTGGCCAGGAGGCTCTTTGGGGCCCGCATGTGCACCTGGAGTGTTCTTGTGCTCCTGTATTGAGGGCATAAAGATGGAACTGCCCAACCACTTTTCTTCCTTTCCATCACCCATAGCTGAGAGACTGAAGCCAGGTCTACACTACAGACCTATATCGGTATATGTCAAGGCTGAATCCCCACTCTGCCACTTCAAGTGCAGAAGATAGGGGCCTGCAAGGATTCTAAAAATTAATACATGCTACTCCAGGCTTGTATTAAACTCCCAAGGTTACAGCTTTTCTCTGACCTTGGCTTGATAAACGCTGCCACCACCCAAATGCAAAAAACCCCCTTTGAACCCAGGAAGGAGCACTTGGGAATTCCTCCCTGTGGGGTACCCTCAAGCCCTCCCCCCCACACACACACCCAGAAGAGCTGAGAAAGAAAACAAAGGAAATTAGCTGTGGCTATCAACTAATCAAACAACATGCACAAACCTTTTAGGACACCAAAAATCCAATCCTGTTCTGAAAAAAGGTAAATTTTATTAGAAACAAAAAGAAAGAAAATACATCTGGAACTTAGGCTGTTTGTTCCATCTTAAAAGAAACAATTACAAAAATTAAGCACCCAAAATAGCTTTCTTGGGGTTCAGCTTAAAGGTTACAAGCAAACAAAAGCATCTGGGGTTAGCACAGAGGAGATCCACAAGCCTTAAAAATAAACAGAATTAATCCTGATCGCGTCTAGCTAAACATTCTGATCTACTTACACATTTAGAGTTCAGATAAGTAGTTCTAGGTATGATCTGATGATTTATGATCAGACCTGACTTAAAGCTGCTTATAGCATGGCTGCTCTGTCCCTCCAGCCCACAGAACAACAGACAAAGGGAAAGTTTATTTCCCCATTTTAAAAAGTTCTAGCCTTCCCATTGGCTCTTTTGGTCAGATGCCCACTTTTTTGTTTCTGTACCTGGGTTTTTTTAACCCTTTACAGGTATAGCAAGTAAAGAATAGCTACTGAGAGGGATTTTACAGCTAACTGACTGGCTGGGTGTCCATCAAAGGGAGCTATCCCCCCACTTCATTTATCACAGTATAACTGGATTGCTCCAGGGGTGTGAAAAATCCACACCTCTGAGTGACGTTGTTATGCTGACCTAACACCCCATGTGGACAGTGCTATGTCGACAAGAGGGCTTCTCTTGTTGACACAGCTACTGCCTCTTGGGGTGGTAGATTAACTATGCTGATTGGAGAAGCATCTTCACTAAAGTGCGACAGCTGTGCAGCTGCACCACTGTAGCGTTGTACATGAAGACAAACCCTGAGCTTTCTAGTGTCTGCATCTCAATGCTCATTATACTAGTTTTTGTACGTTAATGTTAGGGTGAGTTGCCTGTTGGCAGATTTTTGATAAACTTTAATTGTTTGGGAAGTTTTAATCTTCTTTCCCACGCTGGAATTTTTTCCCAGTACAGGGGCTTACAAACATCTACCCCAGGTCACCTGGTTTTAAGTATTGTGTCTCTTGCGAGGCAGCAGTACTGGGAAGTCTCATATCCCCAGCAAATGTTCAATCTGTAAATCTTTTTCTAAAAGGCCTTTAAAAGATGGGGAGGCTCATTTACAGATGTCTTTGTTAGACTGCTCTTTGTTACCAGCTTCAGATCCAGGTACAGCTGATTCCCCTGGACAAATCCCACTTCTGTTCCAGGGCACTCTTGTGAGTGTAGGATTAATTAATTTTACTATTTACAGAACTTAACATTCCTTTGATGGTAGTAATACCCACAGTCACATCAGCACTGGGTGTGTCCCCAAGACCACCACCTCCCCTTACAACTGAACATTCTGGTTTTGGTAGCCCCTCCCTCAGCCTTGGAATGCTCATTCTTTTTGTCTTCTGAGTGCAACATAATGGATAGGGATCCCCTACTTATTTCCTTATGGCCTTCCTAGGAATTTTATGGGTTGAAAGCGGAATCAAGAACTTGTTTCGGTCCAGATCTTATAGGAAACATGAGGGTAGACATATGTCCTGGTATCCAGGGGCGGCGAGTTATATCTCCATGTGGTGCCTTAGCACCTGCAATATTCAGAGCCCAGGGGCCCAGTTCCACCAATATTTGCGGCTGGGTGTCCCAACGGCCCATCTGCCGCCCCCCCGCCCCGTCTCCCCCGGTTGCTGCCCCCCACGCGCCTCCCCGGGCCCCGGAGCAGAGTGTCCCTGGTTGCCTCTTCCTTCCCTGGCTGCCTCTTCCGAGCAGCTCCATGCTGCCCCCCTACAGCAACTGCTGTCGCAGGGTCCTAGTGCCCCCCAGCTTCCCTGCCAGGGCAGACTGACTCTGAGCCTGCCCTTCCACCTCAGACCCTTCCCTTTTCTGGCGGGACCCTCCATCAGCATAGGGGACCCCGCCCGCAGTCACCGCTCCTGCCCCATTCTGGGCAAGGAGGCAGCCCCATCCCTCACCCGCAGTGAGGCTACATTGAGGGGCAGCAGGAGGGGAGGGTGTGCACGCAGCACCCCCTGGCACCCACCACAGGGGAGGTGAGGGAGATTCCTGGACCTGAGAGGGGCCCTAGGAGCTCGTGCAGTGACAGTGGTGGGGGTGAATGTGCTGCTTGGGGGTGGGAAAGGGGGGCTTCTCCCCCAGAGCTCTCTGCTGCTAGGGAAAGGACTGGGGGGAGTCCTCCTCTCTGGCCCCTGTCCCGAAGCAGCCTGCCTGCACCCCAAACTCATCCTCAGCCCTGCCCCAGCCAGAGCTTTCACCCCCACACACACACCCTCAACCCTTTACCCTAGCCTTGAGCCCCTCCAACACCCCAAACACCTTATCCCCAGTCCCAGCCAGAGCCCTCATCCCCCCACACCCTAACCCTCTGCCCGAGCCCTGAGCTCCTCCAGCACCCCAGACCCCTTATCCCCAGTCCCAGTCAGAGCCCTCATCTCCCCTGAGCCCCCTCCAACACCACAAACCCCTCACCTCCAGCCCCAAACAGAGCCCTCATCCCCCTCCACTCCAACCCTCTGCCCCAGCCCTGAGCCTCTCTTAACACCCCAAATCCCCCAGCCCCAGACAGAGCCCTCACCCCCCACACTCCTACTCTCGCCCTGAGCCCCTCCCACACCCCACAGCCCTCACCCCTGCACCCCCTCCCTCCACACCCCCTTCCATCCCCAAACTCCCTCCCAGAGCCTGCACCCCAATCCCATGCCCCAGCCTAGGGCCTGCACCCCAGACCTCCTCCCCCACCCAAACTCCCTCCCAGAGCCTTGGGCAAGTGGGTGGCGGAGTTGGGGGGGGTGGAGTTTGGGCAAGGGCAGGTTCTGGGCACCACCAAAAAGTATACAAACCTGCCGCCCCTGCTGGTATCCTGTCCTGGGCCCTCAGGCCCCTTACCTCTATAACATCCGAAGGTGGCCTAGTTGGAATCTCTCAGTCCCTATCACCTGAGTCATCACACATGTACACCACCACCTAGGATGAAATTCTTCTTTCCTATTCATCATGAACCTGCAGTTTCTCAACTGCCAGCATGTGAAACTGAACAGTCAGAGGAAATTTCTAAGGAGGAACTGTCTAGGACTGGAGAATTAGTTGTGCCTTTCAGGGCTTCCGCAAAGTAATTAGTAGGATTTTTCTGAAAGAATAAAGGGTTAGCTGATATCAGCTCAAAGGCTGTCAAAATGGGTTTCTGATTGCATCAAGGCTTGTAACAACAGAGCTAGTTTAGATTTGCCAGCTCAGACTAGGGTTTATTCTACTAGTGCATAAGCACCTTCTCTGATTTCCTTGTGAAGCATACCCATTTTAGACATCAGCAAAGCAGCCACATGGGGTTCAGTCCATGGGCGGCAGATAGCAAAGGCTGGGGGAGGCTGAGCCTCCCCAAACTGCACTGTGTGGCCCCGCCCATGCTCCGCCCCCAACCCCCTTCTGCTTCCTGGTGCTCTGCAGCTCTTCCTCTGTGGCCGGAGCTCCGGGCTGGGGCTAGGGCTAGTGGGGGCCAGCCTGTGGCCAGGGACTCCGGGGGGTAGAGCCAGTGCTTGTGCACCCCAGGCTGCCTGCCCGCCTGCCTGGTGCTCCGGGGCTGGGGCTGCGTCCCCTGCCTGCCCACCCGGCGCTCTGGGATTGGGGGCCGCACCATCCACCTGGCACTGGTAGCCATGCCACCCGCCTGCCCGGTGCTCCAGGGCTGGGGGCCACATCTCCCACCTGGCGCTCCAGGGCTGGGGGCTGAGCCTCCAAGAGTGGAATGTATATATATTAATTCAAGCGCTTGAAGAAGAAAGGAAAAGTTACTTATCTTGCAGTAACTGGAATTCTTCAGAATGTGTTGTCCAAACATATGTTCCCTGCTAGTAGAGTACTATAAAATCTGGACTCTGTGTTGGCAAAGAATCTGAGTGGTGGTGGAGCCACTCCACACTTTATGCCCTTGATATGGGAACATGAGGAGACTCAGAGCTAATGTGTGGCCCCAACAGACATTACTGTCCAAAAGATCTGATCGCAAGCACATGGGACACACATGCACTGAGAGAGGAATAAAATACATATGGACAACACATCTCAAAGAGCTTTTGTTTCTGCTTTCTTATTCTTTGCTTCAGGTGAGGTTACAACAGCTTGGGGGCTGCACTAACTTGTGACAGTTGGGAACAGTCCTGTAGGGATTGTGTGCTAGCTGGGGATAGGCAGAAAACATTTTCCATTCCTGCCCACAGCATTTTCCTTTCCACCAGAAGCTTCGGGGAGGGAGGCAAAGAAGCCAGTTATGTTGGCCCTGCATGACGGGAATCTCAGCAAGGAATTTGCGGATGGTTTTTGCTTCCTGTGCAACACCTGCATGTCACAAAGAAAGCTGAACAGAGCAGAGAATCTGCCACAAAGCTATTTATTGTGGCCTCTTGACCTTTCTGAAATATTTTCCCCAGAAGTTGAAAACAATAAAAGTACACCTCTGATGTAAAACAATTAAGATTTTTCAACAGAAATAAAACAGGATCTTGGTAAAATGTTCAAGACTTGTGGAAGTTTCTTACTGTTAAACTTAAGATTCCATTTTACAGGTCACATGGGAAAGCAGGAAATGCATGACTAAACCAGCAAGGTTTTGTTCTTTCCATTCACAAGTGTTTTCACTCTAGTTAACGGAAGGGGAATTCTGTCATTTAGCAAAAACAACGAGGAGTCCTTGTGGCACCTTAGAGACTAACAAATTTATTTGGGCATAAGCTTTCATGGGCCAGAACTCACGTCATCAGATGCATGGAGTGGAAAATACAGTAGCAGGTATATACACAGTACCTGAAAAGATGGGAATAGTCTTACCAAGTTGGGGGTCAGTCTAACGAGACAATTCAATTAACAGTAGCATACCAAGGGAGGAAAAATCACTTTTGTAGTGGTAATGAGGTGGCCCATTTAAAACAGTTGACACGAAGGTGTGAGTAACAGTAGGGGAAAATTAGTATGGGGAAATTAGTTTTTGTAATGACCCATCCACTCCAGTCTTTATTCAGGCCTAATTTGATGGTGTCCAATTTGCAAATTAATTCCAGTTCTGCAGTTTCTTGTTGGAGTCTGTTTTTGAAGTTTTTTTGTTGAAGAATTGCCACTTTTAAGTCTGTTATTGAGTGACCAGAGAGATTGAAGTGGTCTCCTACTGGTTTTTGAATGTTATAATTTCTGATGTCAGATTTGTGTCCATTTATTGTTTTGCGTAGAGACTGTCTAGTTTGGCCAATGTGCATGGCAGAGGGGCATTGCTGGCACATGATGGCATATATCACATTGGTAGATGTGCAGGTGAATGAGCCCCTGATGGTGTAGCTGAGGTGGTTCGGTCCTGTGATGGTGTCCCTTGAATAGATATGTGGACAGAGTTGGCAGTGGGGTTTGTTGCAGGGTTTGGTTCCTGGGTTAGTGTTTTTGTTGTGTGGTGTGTAGTTGCTGGTGAGTATTTCCTTCAGGTTGGGGGGGCTGTCTGTAAGCGAGGACTGGCCTGTCTCCCAAGGTGTGTGAGAGTAAGGGCTCGTCCTTCAGGATAGGTTGTAGATCCTTGATGATGCGCTGGAGAGGTTTTAGTTGGGGGCCGTAGGTGACAGCTAGTATTGTATTTTAAGAAAAGGACAAGTATTGTATATGGAAATAGAGTATTGAGGATAACCTATCTATGTTTTTAGAAACAGCCTTTCCAAAACCATTTTAAATTGATGAAAGATGGCCACAGAGAAAGATATACACTATATAACACTTGCCTCAAATAAAACACAAAGGATTCCCCCTTTCATTTTAATTATTTTATTAGATTTTGTTCTTCCTTTAAAGTGAATTTAGTGTTTGTAAAAAATACTAGAGAGGTGCAGCATGGGCAGTAGCAGTGCAAGCTTCTCTCTGACCATTCTGTCAATGTATCCTAGCCCTGACTTTGTGTTAAGAAAGGAAATATGTTCTTGGGATTAGAGGGTACATCAGTTTCCTTGGCCCTTTCATTCCTTGGGGTATCTGAACAGATTGCCAGCAAGGAAGCCAATTGTGATGATATCTTTTGTGATGTGATGTAGTCACTAGGAACTGGATAAGTACCATAAACTCACCTCTTGCAGGCAACTGAACAGGCATGGCAAACTAAGTAATGGTTTGTATTTAAAAAAAAATCTAAAAGTGAAAGGCTCCCTATTGCACTTTCAGTCCCCTGAACCCATCATTTTTTTATTTTATTTATTTATTTATTGACTACAGCCTATGAGAATTAGGAATAAAGAGTAGGGATTTAAAAAGTGCCTATGTGACTTAAGAGCACAAGTCCCAGTGAAAGTCAGTGTGACTTTCCCACCCAAAATAAGTACAGTACTGTAGGAGAAAACAACATTTCATGTCTACATTTCAAGTTACTAAACTGGAGTCAGTATGTAGTGAATTTATTAATGTGCTTGAGTATTTTGAGAATTAAGTCCTTAGATTGTAAGGTCTTTGGGACAGGGATTGTATCTTCCTATTTTTTCAGACAGCACTTTGCACATTGTGAGAGGTACCGGAATACATATAATAGTGCCCCCTCCAAGCTTCATATAGTGGGGAAGAGGGAAAGAAAGAGAGAGAGAGAGAGAGAGATTGATTTGTAGAGATTCTCTAAAGAAAGTACATACATTTTTCTGCCTAGCTATTCTGTTTAGTTCTTTTATCGTGCTAATCACCATAGAATCTGTGCACCTTCCAGTAGTGCATTAAGCAGTGTGACTAGGCATCTGTCATGTGTTTGTTCTTTAATCCTCTCCCCGGGGAGAAGTGTGTGCCGTGGGGTGTCTTGGTTTTTTATATCTATTTTAAAAAAAACAACAACTACCTGTTGCTCTGTGTTAGAAAAGGCAACGTTAAAGAAATGGACCTTGCACTTGGAGCAGAAAGTGGTAAGGTTTGTGGCAGCCCTTAGTTCTTGGGAGAGTTCATTCAACAGTCTCAGACTGTCCCCAGAAAAAGTTCGGTCTCCCACACAGACAAGCTTTATTCTTCATATTGAGAGTTCCATTGTGCCAGAGGAATGTAGTTGTTGACTATGGTCTTCGTCCTGGAGCTTTAGATGATCTTTTAGATATCCTGGGCCCAGCCCATGCAGCGCTTTGGAGATAAGGACCAAGACCCCTTGAACTTGATTCTAAATTCTATGGGAAACCAGAGTAGAGAGCAGAGGACAGGTGTGACATACTTGCAGTATCCTGTGTTGCTGAGGAGATGCGCTGCAGCGTTCTGGCTCAGTACTTTGTAGGACTGATTGAAAAAGACTTGGCAGAAAGTATTCAGAACTGTTCTTGAAATAAAAAAGATTCAAACAGCGCTCATAAATACTAAGTATTCTTTTAGATAAAGTCTCACTTAAACTATTAAACATGATTTGGCAATAATTAAACATCTTAATGTTAACAGTAAATACTGGTAAACAACATAAGGAAATAAAAGCCTTTTGTATAGCAGCATATCTTGGGTCACCAAGCATTCCATTTATTTATTACAGAGTTCCAGTCTCTTCCAGTGAGAAGACGCTGTTTCCATATGGTCTGTAATAGTAGTGTTGCTTTTCCTTTCTGAGATGTTCTTGCTCCCTTTTTGCTGAAAAAGGGTGCTGGATAAGATTTCTGGAAGCATTTTTTTTCCAGTTTAGGATCTCTGAATCAGGCATGTTAAAAACTTCCAAGATTTGTAAATAATGCTAGATGAAAAAGTGAGTTCTTAATGTAATTCTCTGTTTCCATTAGTTTTGGAATATACTATTTTTTTCCTCGCAGAAATCAATGTGTTTGGACTGCTAATGTTTTTAATCAGATGTCAGCATTTTTGCTGATGGGACTCTTTCTGAGTATTGCTTTGGCTATACTGTAGTCTCTTCTCTCAAATTTTCAAATTATGAATTAATACTGAGCAACAAAGTGAAAGTGTGTCAAACAAAGTTTATAAAATGCTGAAAATCAGTCAGAAATGTTGGGAAAACAAAGTATTTACACAATCACTTTCCTCTCCTGACTATTAGGGCAGAAAATATGCTGAACCAAATGTGGGTGACTAGCCAGCCACTGCAGAGACATATTACGTTTCCCCCAAATTTGCGAGCTTTGTGCATGTAGATGTGGGGCTGGATTTGTTCCTACACCTGTGGAGGTTCTCATGGCAGTGGAGTAGGTGCAGTTCTGCTGTACAAATGGGTATGTAGGATGGGATGTGGAGGCCACTGCAGCGAGAGATCTCTGTCTGCACAGGCTGAGTCTAGCTCCGTAGGGGATCCCTGTGTGCAGATATAGCGGAGGAAAAATGAGGGGATCTGCTGCCACGCAGATCTTTTGTTTTTCTCTTGGCAGTAGTGGGAATTTGTGGCATAGAGAGTTGTCTTGAGCCATTAGGCTGAAGTAGTCACTGTGAAAAGGTTCTGTAACTGTTTGTGGGCTAAGGAAGTGGAAGAATTCCTTTGTACACACCCTTCTGGAGATGCCCAGTGCTTTGCACACTACTTGGTAATAAGTCAGCTTGTCAGGATTAATTTTGTCTTTAGCCCAAGAGAGATGGAAGATATGTGATGGGTCCTACTGGTGCTGATTATGGCTTGGTAGAAACTGAGGAAGAGGGCTAGTGGGGGACAGACAAAACCTCTTCCACTGCAGTGTTTTCTCTATCACTGAGCCCATGGCTTATCAAAGAGAGAGAATTCTGTACGTGATTTAGTTTTAAATTAGTTGGAAGTTAACTGGAGCTATTTTAAAACAAATTTATAATTACTACTTCATAATTATTCATTCAAAGATAATAGTGATCATTAGGTCACACACAGTACATTTTCTGTTGCCATGCAAGAGGAATGACACAGCTGAATTCCCCTAGCTAACAGTTTTCCACCAAGAGTTGACATAAAAAAGTAAATAAAGACACAAAACTCCTGGGTGAGTCACGGAAGTGGGCGTGTTTTAGTAGAAGGAGCTTTCATAACACATCCACCAGTGGCCAAAGACTAGGAAGCCTTGACACACTTAGTCTGGCAGAAAGCAATCCTTGTGAATAGACAATACAGCTTGCCAACATGGATTACGACTGAGCTGCTTTCGTTAGAGACACAACAGAAGTGAGTATGCTAGCAGCAGTGACTGTGTTTGTTTTTAAAGTGGCCTGTCTAGTTGATATGTTTTTAAATTAGTTTTGAATTCAGGCCATCCTGGCTTTCTGTTTTCAATATATTGTTTTAGTTAGTTAAAGCAATATCTAGTCTCTAGAGAAACCTGTGAGATTTATTTGTGGTAGGTTAGGTATGTTGGTGTTAAAAAGCATAACATTAAGGATATTGTGGAATCAGGAAAGTATGAATGAATTAAAGATATTAAAGCACGTTTTGTGCGTGTGTGTGTGTGTGAGAGAGGGAGAGAGAGAGAGAGCGCAATGACATTCTCATATGGGTAGTACTTTATTTTTTAGTAAAAAATATCTTTGGAGAGCAAACTTGACCTGTGCAGTTAAGTTGTGTTTGGTTTTTTTTAAAGTCTAAATGTGGAGGTAAGGAGTAGTGGCATAATAATTCTCATGGGTATTTCATTATTATTTTAAACCTGGTTCTAAATTTTGAGTAAATCCAGTTGCTTCCAGTTCTAGTTATGCTGTGTAAAACGTCATCCTTACAGTGACTGCTATGTTTTGGTAAGCCTAGAATTTGTGAAGAGAGACAGAAACTCTCACTTTACAAGATAGTAATAGCAGAGAGAAAGATAATAAGCAAGGAAGCCGCTCCTTTTTTATTCAGGGATCATATTTTTACAGAGTATAGCTCTACATTTTATATTACTGTTTTTTTGTTATATTGTTTTTAAGTAGAAGCTACTGCAGCTGGGAGGGTGCTTCTCAGCACAGGTAGACAGACGCACACTAGCACAGCTATTTTTAGCGCGCTAAAAATAACAGTGTGGCCACAGTGGCAGAGGTGACAGTTAAAGCTAGCTGCCAGAGTACAACCTTTACCACCCCCCTGGGTATGCACTTGGGTGGGTATCCTGAGCTGCCACTGTGGCCAACCGACTGTTTTTAGTGGTCTCGCTTGAGCGGAGTTCGTGCATGTCTTTGTGCCCACATTGGGAAGCACACTCCCAGCTGTAGTATAGACATACCCTGTATGGGGATTAAGGAAAAGGATGCAATTTCTAGTGGTTTAAAATATTGCATAAATGTTTCTCATAGAATTTAATTAGGTTAAGCCTCTGATATTTGGTTTAAACAAATTACTTAAAACACTTGTTAAAACAAAATGTCTTTATTTGGTGGTTAATGATTTTTAACTTGTATGCGCCCCTTCCACTTCAAAACCTTAAACTTTTAAGACTGCTCCCAAGTTTATGAACTTCTGCTTACTCATGTATGACCAGATTCACACCGGTGAAAGGATTAGGGTTATTTTCCAGGGATCCAGAAATTAGGCATGATACCATTAAACAGCAAAAAAAAAAAAAAAAGTGACATTTCAATTTATGTAATCAAGTAAAGATGGAGAAAAATACTTATTTTAAAAAAATACTTGGGAAGGGGATGAGTTGGAAAGATTTTAAAACTTGGACCTGTACTATTCTACCGCTTCTCATTTTGGGCCACATAATGTACAAATACAAAGCTTAAACTTGAGAAATGTTGTTCTTTGCTGAAGACTTCAGGCCATATTGTTAGCTAGTGTAAATAGGTATAGCTCCATTGAGGTTAGTGGAGTTACACTGATTTACATCAGCTGATGATATGGCCCATTGATAACATATCTCTTTAATCTTTTTCTATTCTGTTATTTTTTGGTATGTCCTTTACTTCAGGTCTGGGTAGACTGAGATGGCATATTTGAGCCCCAGTTAAACTCCTGTCCCAGGTAGAAAACTGGATAATAGTACCCATATTGTATACTGGAAAGTAGCTATTAAATACCTGACATAGTATTTTACTGCAAATATACCAGAGGAAATGAACTTTGCTGAACCTAAGGAGTTTCCATAATGAAATAACAGCGTACACTCAAGATTGGGGATATGCCTTGGATGTACGATGTTAATAAACAACAAGTGTGTGTTTCTAAAAACCTAACTAACAAAACATTGAAATACTCCTGTTTGGAATGGAAATTTGTGTGTGATATATGTATTAATTAGGGTAAATTTCTCCAGTAACTTATAGTACTTAAAGGATAAATAAGAGTCACATCCTAACAATTCAAACCAAACCCTCATTTCTAGATTGATTGGCTCAAAATTTAGCCTCCTTTTATTTTTTCTTCTCTAAGTTTGCAAAGTTCAAGTAACTCTGTAAATGTGTAACTATTCTGTCAAGACATCCTTTAAAGCTCTTTTACAATGCTCAGATTCCTGTTGTTCATGTGGACCCTACAAGAGCACATCCCTATGTGCACATGGTGGAGGGAGGAAAGTGTTTTACAAGGAAAGATTGTAATTTAAATTTTCCAAGGAATAAGGAAACTAAAGGTTATGAATAATATTTTGATACTTGGTGTGACTGATTTGGAGTTGCTTTGTAATAATTTTTGAGTACAATATGTTCGTCTGTTGTAAGGGGTTTACTGTGAATATATTGGTTTAATTTAATAGCAAGCTGTTGGAAAAACAAGCAGAAATGTAAAAATAACAATCCAAGATATGACCTCCCTCAACAAACACTTGGGGGTTATTACGAGACAATGGGGGAGAGCATTTGCCTGGAGGAGATTGACTTGGTCTCCTGTGGAACCCACCAAACTGGTTTTGGACTAACTGGGCTAAAAATAGCACAGGAAGAGAGAATGAATAACTGATGGGATAAAAAGGGAACTCTCTCTCTCTCTCTGGGGTAGTTACTTTTGGGGAACAGACTGAGACCCAGGCCCCCAGGGGTTTGCAATGTGAGGGAAGATAGGCCTGTCTAGGAAGTAAGGTAGATGTGTGGAGACCTTTTTGTTCTTTTACAAATTCTTTTCTCTTATTGTCATGGTTTCAGGGCACACCATACCTTAGGCCCCTTTTTGTCCCTATTTGTCATATTACAGGCGTGGCTTCCTGCACCTTACTTTGGGTGGAACCATGTACTCCAGCCACTTTAGACTGGATCTCTGGGCTGTGGCCCCCATTTCCCAGCCATGTTAACACAACAAGCCCAACTAGGTTTAGCACCTGTAAGTTTTTCCTTTCAGGAACCTGTGACAGTCTACGTTTGCAGTAACACAGAAACAGCACTACTCAAAGAGTCTTACATGCTTATTTACCCTTATCTATACCTTAATCTTTCCTTGCAGGTATTTGTATGTTCCCTTTAGACAAGGTAACCCCTCATCTCTCGCTGGGAGAAGCAGACTGTCCTGCTTACAAGACAGATGTTGTCTCTATGTGTTCCTTTGCATCAGTGGGCAGCCGACCTTCCTGAGCCCAGCATATTAAGATTTAGGGTTACCTTTGAACATAGGTTTAGGGCTAGTCTACACTTGAAATGATATAGTGGCATAGCTGCAGTGTTGCAGTTGTGGTACTGTAGCACTTCAGTGTAGACAATCACTACAGCAAGAGGAGGGGCTCTCCTGTCACTATAGTTGTCTATCTCCCCGAGAGGAAGTAGCTAGATCAAAGGCATAATTCTTCTATCAGCCTAGCACTGGCTATAGTGGGGGGCTAGGCTGGCTTAATTACATCACTCAAGGGTGTGGATTTTTCACAACCCTGAGCAATATAGCTGAGTTGACTTAACTTTTCAGTTTAGACCTATTCTCAGACTTGGGAAGAGTAAACTATTCTAAACATGGATGGAGCCAGATAGGCATTATTCCCCAGTAAACAGCTTCCCTATTGTTTCTTCAAGACTCTTTATCTGTGTCATTGTTTTGTCTTCCCTGCTTGGTTCCTTTAACCCCTTTGATTATTCAGACAGAAGAATATTTTACAGGTAGCCCAAAAGAGATTATATCTATAAATAATACTACAGATAACTGCCTCATTTTCCGCACCTGTGTTATTTGTTCTTTTGTTCCTACTGTTAAGATAAAAACATAGACTGTCTGAAGAAGGCTGTTTTGGGTCACTGTAATTCACTGGTCATAAGCTCCCAAATGGAAAAACTGGTTGGGCCTGCTGGGGAAGCATGGTGCTGTAGACCTGGACCCTGTCTAAGAGCTGGAGAATTGTGTGATTGCACCTTAGGGAGATAAAGGCATGAGGCCTAAGACCTAAGTGGTTGTTCTCTAACCCTAACAATTCTTCTTAATGTTTTCCCTTCTCAGTGTTTTTAGGACACTTATTGGTGTTGGTGTATAGCCATGCAGTTCTGAATTATGGATTAATTTTTCCTTGAGAGTTCCTTAAAAACCTAAGAACATAAAGTTTACTCCTGGGGGAATTCCGCATCAGTGACTTCTGACGGGGAAGCCGCAAGAGCAGTCATGTGCCCACTCCCTGGCAGTGCAGACAGGTCGGTTTGGGCACCCAGAGTAGCCGGTAGAGACATAAATCATCGCCTGAGTGGGGACGGGGGGGCCCTGAGTAGGGGTGTGTGTGTGTGTGTGTGTGTGTGAGAGAGAGAGAGAGAGACTCTGTCCCGCTTGCTATTGTAGCATGCTTGAGGGGCAGGGCTTTGGGGTATTTCTGAAGAGGTAAGCAGGAGGCAGGCTCTGTTCCCTCAGGCAGAGGAGAATGTAGCAGCCTGCCTGCTTAATGAATTGTTCCCATTGTTCTTAGTGAATTCCCCCAGGAGTATAAAATAGGTGTAAAAATTTTAAGGCTCCTTTACATTGCCAAAGTGGTGTAAAGGAGACTTACTGTAAAGGACAGTGTGGCCTTATAAATGCTTATGGTGCTTTAGTGATTAGAACTGAATTTTTGGACTGAAAAAATTTCCTATCAAAATGTGCTCCATGAACACTTTTCTACTGACCTTTTGGAGATGGTCAGTAGCCAGTATAAACTGTGAGTTTGAGATCCCAGCCCTCACTTGTTCTTCAGTTGCCTATGATGCAGCACTGAGCCTGTGGCTACATATATTTGTTGACTAATAATTAGAAGTAAAGGGTCAATACTAGCTACATTACTATTAGACAAAGGGGGTTTGGTGATTTCCTCCAATGCTCCCCACTCCCATTCTCCATCCATAGTATTGTAGTTTAAATAAATTAACAAAATAATTGAAACTAGCTGGATTATATTTCATTATGTTGACAAAAAATGCAGAATTTTAAAATATTGTGCACAGGATTTTTATTTTTTTTTGGTGCAGAATTACCCCAGGAGTAAAAGTTGCACTAATCTTTTGTACATATGCCCATTCCATGGTGTGCATGCACCTTGTATGGTAAAGATGGGAGTCTTTTCAGCCATCAGTACCCATTGGGTACACATGTCCTCGTGCTTCTCTGTGAGGGCATATAAAGGCAAGGTGCACCTGCCACTATTCAGTTCCTCTCACCGACTCACAGCTTAGAGACAGAGCCCAACAGTCGAAGAGACTGTCAGCCTTCTTGACAGCCTTACTAAATAGTTCTACAGTTAGAGTATAGTAATAGTTTTTAGTAGCTTTAGTAGTTAGTAGTTCAGTTGCCTGTTGCAACCTTTAGATCTTATTTGCTGTAGCATTATTTGATTCACCTAGGTTTAAACACTGACCCTCATGCAAGGGAGTTCTCCCAGCTTTGGATGGATACTCAAAATGCCTCTACTGTCTGGGATAATTGCATATTCCCAGTAAATGTGTAATTTGCAAGTCCTTCAGTTCCTGAGCTAAGAAGGATAGCTCACCTTCAGGTCTTCTTAATGATCAAGTCAGTGAGACCTGCTTCTGAACCGGGCTCTCTAGACCCCCCCTGTAGAGGGACCTTTTGAGCCAGAGTGGACATGGACTCTTCAAGAGTTCCAACTCAAATCACAACCATGATAGCAGTCAGACTGCAGGGAGCTAGAAGCCTGAGAAGTAGGTTGCCCACGAGGGGTTTCTCAAAGAGCAAAACCTCCCCAAGGTGCTGAACATTGTCTGACAGTTTGTGGCCCAGAATGGTTCCCGTAAATTATTCTGCACTTCTTTTCCTAAAATTATTCTCCACTTCTTTTCCTAAAGTTGTTTTGCGTTTCTGCTGCTGGAAAGCCTGTCCTGGATTCTCCCACAAAGCTAGTTGCAGTTTAGCGGAGAGGATAGTGATAGATGTAAATGAAGTGACATGTGGTCTTATATCTGTGATTGAAAGGCCTTATATAAATGTACAGTTTAATAGTAGTAGCGGTGTTCAGATACTATGGTGATGGGCACTCTCCAACTGCCCCATACTAAAAAATAAAAAGAATTCCTTGTTCAGATAAATCTTTGTCAGCTTCATTTGTAAAGTGGTTTCTTATTTTGATTATTAATTTTATTACTCTTAAAATTATTAATAAAATTAGAATAAATTGATAATCTGTATTTTACCAAATATGGTGGATGCCATTTCAATCCTGTTAAATACTACTTTCTATTATTAGCATCATTTTCCAGAGAACTGATCCTGTCCCATTGACCTTAATGTTAATGGGATTCGGATATTAGCGACTGTTATGCAGCTTTTTGGCAACCTGGGACCACCACTCTCCATAGAAAGCCCTGGCCAAAGGCAGGTTTGTGAGACTGCAGCCAGGGAAGAAAGCACTGCAATGTGCAAGCCTGAGTCTGCAGGGTCAGAGCAGGGTTTCAGTGAACAAGGGGAAGACCAATTTTCCATTTTAAAAATAAGATTTTTTTATTATATTAAATAATATTATAGGTTTATTTTACATCATTATAATTAATGCTAGTCAGCACTTCCATTATTGGCTTTCTAATTTTAGTGGCTGTTACATTTCTTTCTGTGGAAAAATTCTTTTATCATATTTTTAGGATGAAAAGCTAGTTCGGGTACTTTTTAGCTTCAAAATAAAAAGGAAGTTAACAGTGTCAGACACTATTTTGATTCTAATTATGTTGTATGTGCAATAATGATTTTTTTCAAGAAAGATTCTGATTCTTATTTTTAGCCAACAGACTTAGAGTCAATCACTGTACATCAGGGGAGTAATTCTCATATTGCTTTCTGATGTGTTAGACCACAGAAGCTACATAAGAGCCACTTTGATCTCTTGGGGGGCAAGAATCTGCTTTAAAAAAAAGTTTCTGAATGCAAATGTATATGATAGATGCTCTTCTGGATAAATAATTCATTTAGTTGGTTGAGTTCTTATGTGTTCCCTTGATAATTTTTTCTTTCTTTTAATCTCTGCTCTCATTCTAAAGGGATGGAAGATACATGAAAGGGAGAGAAGAAAGGAACATGAAAGAGATGTAAATTTCCTCCAAGTGGTGTTACTGTTCCTGACAAAAAACCCAGTCAACTCTAGTCTCTTCTTTGGTCTTTCAGCTTTTCCTCTAAGTCCAGGTCTGCAAAACACTACATTGTTTGGGGTGTGAAAAATCCACACCCCTGAGCAACATAATTACACCAACCTGACACCCTGCCTAGATAGCGCTATGTCGAAGGGTGAGCTTGAGCTTCTCTTGTTGACATAGCCACTGCTTCTCGGGAGGTGGATTAACTACACTAACAGGAGAAGCTCTCCCACTGGTGTAGTAGCATCTTAACTAAAGCACTACTGTAGCGCTGTACATGACAACAAGCCCTTATATACACGCCACCCACCCCCCCAGTCTAATGGCAATACAGCTCACTGGGAGAGGACACCTTTGTCTATGATTCTCAATTGAGACTGTGAAGAGAGAATAGGTTCCGGAAACTCTTTGCCTTTCAGCACTTCTCCTTAGTGGTTACCGGATTCTCTGTTCTTTGGGGACATCTCCATAAAATTATTTGTGCAACAGTAATCTTAACAAAAACAAGATTTATTAAAAACAGAAAATGAAATTAAAAGAAAAGAAATGGTTTGTGTAACATCTAGATAAACTAACATCTCATAAACTAAACTATAGAAGGCATTTTCAGTTTAGTTGCAGAGAAAAAAGAGAAAAATAAATAGCTCAGATTTCTTGACAGCAATCCTCTCTCTGTTCAGCCTGTCAGTTTCTCTTGTTGATCAGATAGCAGCAATCCTCTTTGTGGCCAGAGAATTCTCTTATTGAGCCCCCTGATCCAGAGCTACTTCCACCACTTTCCAAATCACTTTTGTCCAGTTAGCTACACATACATTAGGATTTGGACTCATCATTTTTTCTAGGACATGGATTGTTGAAGATACAAAGTTCCTTTTATGATTATTAATAGCCATCTTTCAAATGCTTAGCCTAGTTCAGATATCACTTTTCACAGGCCACCTCGTCTAGTTGTTTTAGTTACAGTCAAGTTTCTTGTTAAAACTCCCTAAGCAATTTTTTTTTGCCAAGAGACACTAACTGTGGGTACGGTCCCCAGGCCCTCCGTCAAAGTACTGCCGTGTACTTTCTCACTTCAGGAATTTTTAATGAGTTACGAGCACAAAACAACAAGCCCAAGACAGTTCTCTCACAGGGCCCTTGTGCATCTCTGTAGTGACACCTGCCTATCTGCTAGCCTACCATATAGTGATTTTTAATAGGTTCCGGCTTGTCAGCTTGATTGGTTACTGTGGTATATTGAAGCATGTAGGGAAGCATGTGATCTGGGTCTTCAGTACTCAGTCTGCAAAAGAGCCAGTGTTGAGCAAGGTGGGTTGCAGCCTGCTGTGCCTCTCTCTGTGTTTGGTTGTTGTGTGTTAGATTTCTGTATTCTGAGAAATAAAGTGGTGTTACGTTGCAACCTTTCAGGAAGAATATTGTTTGTTTCTGGATTTGGATCACTTGAAAATTATCTTGTTCTCTTCATTCCCTCTGGGCCACTGTCGGAAGACATGATACTGGGCTAGATGGACCTTTGGTCTGACCCAGCATGACCGTTCTTATGTTCTAATTCTTTGTGTATGCCATAAATATAACAGTTTTATATGATGGCAAAGCCTTGCAGAAAGGGACTGAAGGGGACTCAGGAAATGTCTATGTGGTAGGGTAATACGCACAATGGGGGGTGTGATTTCTAAAGTGCACTAACATATTGTGCATATGCCATTCCATTGATGGTGTGTATGTGCCTCATATAGTAAAGATAGGAGTCTTTTCAGCCATCAGGACCCAATCCTTAGAGCTCCAGCATGGTCCAGCCAGTTCTGGTTCACAAAACTATTGAGTCTGTCAGTATCTTAGTCCAGGACCTTACCTCTGCTTCCAGACCTACTGTGTAAGAACCAGGAACAGATTCTACACCTGAACCTAGCATCCCTGCACCTCACTGCATGCAGGCTGGATGGATGTCATTAGTAGAGCAGGCCTGCTCTTCTTCAGTTATGGAAGTTATGATACGCAGTAGAAAGGATAAGACAAACTTACCCGTCAAAATGGACAAGATTCTCTCATTGGTGCCA
Source organism: Natator depressus (assembly GCF_965152275.1). Classification (NCBI taxonomy): domain Eukaryota; kingdom Metazoa; phylum Chordata; order Testudines; family Cheloniidae; genus Natator; species Natator depressus. The sequence continues at coordinate 79,093,503 of NC_134242.1, read as the reverse complement.
GTGGAAATAATTGATTCCACATTACCCTTCAATCCTGCAGACTCCCGATTTACTCAAACTCAAGATGAAGAATCTGTCTCTTAGCTTAATCATGGCTCATATAGTGGTGATCTCAGTTTTGTCACCTACTGATTGAGGATCATATGACCGTGGTAAGATTCTTGAGAGTCCTAAGTAAAGTATTCCCACCTATCAAAGAACCAACTCGGGACTTAAAGTCTAGTGCTCACAGCACTCATGTGACTCATCTTCAAGCCCTTGGTTGCCTCTTGTCTATTACACCTGTCAGTGAAAATGAAATTTTTGATAGTGATAACTTTGGCCAGAAGAGTAGGAAAGATTCAAGTGTTTATGACTGACCCTCCATATACAGTATTCTACCCAGATAAGGTATTAATGAAGACATATCCTAAATTCCTTCCTAAAGTAGTCACAGGTTTCCATCTCAATCAACCAATATACCTACCAGGATTCTTTCAAAAATCTCATGCATCCAAATCTGAGGCAATCTTGCATACATTAGATGTGAGGAGAGCCTACTACCTGAATAAAATGAAACTGTGTAGAACATTGCTAAACTTGTTTGTCTTCACTGAGGCAAGGATGAAGGGCTCTGCAGTTTCAGTCCAGAGACAGTGTAATGGGATTTCTGATTGTATTAAAATGTGATGAGGTGGCCAAGGTAGAGACACCAGCTACGATCAAGGGCCCCTCCACCAACAGTGCAAATTGTGTCACCAGCATCACTGAGAAACTTAATATCTGACATTTGTAAAGCTGCTGCTTGTGTGTGAATCCACATGCTCACTTGATATTATACCCAAATAGAAGCCTCTAAATCCAACACTACATTTTAATAGTTATTTAGTTAACTACTTCAAGCTTCTGCCTCCTAAATATAACTGCTTGGGAGTCACCATCAGTGGAATAGGCATATAGACAATCACTCAAAGGAGAAAGGAAAGTTACCCATGTACAGTAACTGGAGTTTGAGATCTATTGTCTATATGTACATTCCACAACCTGCCCTTTCATCCCCTGTACCTCAGAGCCCTCTTGTAAGGGATTCTGCATTGAGAAGGAACCAAATGGTGGTGGAGAAGCATGAGAACTGAAGAGCACACGTATGCCCTACAAGTACTGCTGGCCAAAAAAGAGTTCCATCTCTACTACGAGGCGCATGCACATCATCAATGGAATGCACGTATGCACAACACCGCTTGAAGAACTCTAGTTACTGTATATGGTAAGTAGTTTCCCTTCCCTAATGTGCTTTAATGGAGTGCTGTTTGTAAAACAGTACTGTGTTAAAGTGAACCAGGGAACTTCTAGTGTTCAATACATTAGTGCACTTTGGAAATCACACCCCCATAATACCACATTACCGCACTGTGGAGACAAACCCTAAGTTACAATTTATATTCTTCAGAACCCTGCCTAGTTATATCTGAGCTAGCCATGGTGCAGGCATGTAAAGAGCTTATTAGTAAAAATTATGGATAGTCAATTTCTGTGCTTCTGTATGCTCAGTGCTGTTGACATAGCATGTTCCTCATTCCCAAAAGCTCCTGTGAAGTTTTTTTTTACTTCAGCTGTGAATTTATTGTGCTGGAAGTGTTGCCATTAAGTTTTTATATATATATATATATATATATATATATATATATATATATATATATATATATATATATATAATTACACACAATTAAATGGGAATCTGAATGGTTGGGGACCTCTGTTGCTTTTTAAACAGAAGTATGGTAGTCAAACCTTTTTGAAGAATTTGACAAAAGCTGATAGTGCGTGTTTGTGTGGTTTTGTTTATTTAGGATTATATATTGGCTTTGTATACACTATCACATATCAAGCAAGACAGATGAACTCCAGCCTTGTGTGCACTTTCAATTAGCCTACAAGATGCAATTTAGTATGAATCCCAGGCAGCTTTGGAAGTGAAAGAAAAGTTTGAGATCTCTGGCTGGAAGCTGAACGTGATGACGGCCTGGTCTATGGTGGAGAAGTTGAAAATGGAGAAGAGGCATTCCAAAGAAGAGAGGAATGTGGAACAGGATTCTGGGGACTGCAGTGCTGAATCTGAGGAATGGACAAGCTCAGAAAGTGAGCCTGAACAACCATGCTTCAAGAACAGCTGTAGCAATATTCAGTGGAGGGAAAAAGACATTTCTACTAAACCACATAGGCAACTCTGTCGCTCTCCTTGCCTGGATCGTCCAAGTTTCTCACAGAGCAGTATCCTTCAGGACTTGAAACTGGAAGAGTGTACAATAAACTTGGACAAGGAATACCAGGCTAAAATGGATTTTGCTTTAAAGCTTGGGTATGCTGGAGATCAGATCCAGGCAGTGCTGAACAAGTTGGGAGCAGATGCTCTAATCAATGATATTTTGGCAGAACTCGTGAGACTTGGCAACAAGGGTGAATCAGAGGGACAAGGCAGTGTCAGCAGTAGTAGTGGTACTCTGGTGCCCAGGGGTCCTTGCCCAAAGGAAATGGCCAGCCCTGAACTGTCACTTGAAGATGAAGTAGTGGATAACACTGACAACTTAAGACCAATTGTCATTGATGGAAGTAACGTGGCTATGAGGTAGGCCTCAGTGTTAGCATTTTTTAAATAATACACCATTATGTTTATCTACACATATTCAATTTGAATGACAAAATCATGTTATGTTGACTATATGGTCCTGTTTAACATCTGGTTTCTTTCATCCACTGTTCAAAATATGTTGATGTTCCTCTTTTTGCAATCCCTACCCCATAAATCAATTCCTTCCATATCATTCTTTTTTGCAGTCCTCTGCTCCCATAAATCTATTAACCAATAAATAAGAGTTTAGTTATACTGCAGCAAAGGTTTTGTTTTTAAGTTTTTGAAAGACTTTATCAGTCTTGTTCTAAAATATCTAATGGCAGCTTGGACATCTGAGTGGGTGGAAGAGTTGTTTTAAAAGAAGCTTGATAGCCAAGATGAGTAGTCTCAGCTAAGGGTGCTTTTTCAATATATAGTGCTTACCATTGGGAAAGGATCTTGCGTGGAAGGGCTGGGGAACAGTACAGCCATGCCAGAGGAGCTACTGGCGTGGGGCTGCCCTCCTTTCGCCTGAAATCAGTATCCAGCACAGTGGGAGGACAGAGGCCCGCCAAGTAATGTGGTATGGGGAGTGGACGGGAAGAGTGTGGGGGCCCAGGCTGGGGGCACAGAGAAGTCACGTTGGGAGCTCACGTGCCCCCCTTTAGCTGATGCCCCCCTTTGTGTCCCTCCCATGAGTCACCCACCTTCCCCTCCCCACCCCCTCAATCCCTCACAGGAAGGGGGGGGGGCCCTCTGGTTGTCAGCCCCCTGGTGACAGCAGCAGCACAAAACTAAGGGTAGGAATAGGGCATTAAGTCTGCTGTGAAAATTGATATTTGTCAATGTCACTTTTAACATTGTCATCCTTACTTCTATGCTGCAGCTGGTGCAGTGCTGCCTTCAGAGCTGTGTAACTGTCCAGCAGCCCCTGCTCTCTGTTCTGCCTTCAGAGCTGGGCAGTTGTATATGTAGCTTTTTGGAGGAGAGGGGGTGTAAATGACTACAGACATAAAGAAGGGGGGCCTGATCAAATAAGTTTGAGAACTACTGGTATAGATCAGTTCAGATGGAAATATTATTTTCAAATTGATGGTATCCCTTTAATCAACATATGGTAAGAAGTAAAATAGTAAATATTTTTCATGTTTGTTTCTTGGACAATGTAGCTAAACTGCCAAATAAGTTACATATTTAGGGCCATATTCTGTCCTGGTAAAAACAGCAGCATCTCCCCAGTTTAAATACTTTAATAAACAGAGCTGAACTTGGTGCTTAGACTCCCTTTGCTGGTCCCTATGCAGCAAGCTCTTTAAGAGTAGATTTTCATTTTGAGGTGAACACATGGGATTAACGTTAAAGGTTTAGCTCTGGTCTGGTATTTTCCCCAAACTATCAAAGATATCCAGTCAAATATAGAGAACTTGCCCAGAAATAGGACCACATGATTTTCAGTCACTGACTTTGCTTTTGACACTCTCCTCCAGTGGCTTTTTATCAAAGAGAGGTATGTGCATTTGTTCTAGTATTTCACTTGATATTTTTTCACAGGCCTTCATATTGTGTGTTTTTGGACTATGTTGATCAGCTATCGTTTTAATTATGATATTGGTATTAGTGAAACAGACCACATGCAAACATCTGTTTCTCTATACAGTAGAACCTCAGAGTTATGAATACCAGAGTTACGAACTGACCGGTCAACCACACACCTCATTTGGAACTGGAAGTACACAATCAGGCAGCAGCAGAGACCAAAAAAAAACAAAACAAAAAAAACCTAATACAATACAGTACTGTGTTAAACATAAACTACTTAAAAATAAGGGGAAAAGTTTTTTAAAAAAAAAATTTGACAAGGTCAGGAAACTGTTTCTGTGCTTGTTTCATTTAAATTAAGATGGTTAAAGGCAGCATTTTTCTTCTGCATAGTAAAGTTTCAAAGCTGTATTAAGTCAAGGTTCAGCTGTAAACTTTTGAAAAAACAATCATAACATTTTGTTCAGAGTTATGAACAACCTCCATTCCCAAGGTGCTCATAATTATGAGGTTCTACTCTATTACATTTGAGCATGAAAGAGGATGTCTCGATGCGCTTTTTATATTTCATGGCACTGCCTTTGTCTTTCCCTAAAACTATAGTTTTAACAAAGGTTAAGATTCATAAAGATAGCTCATAAACAGTTACCTTTATTCCTTCCCCCAAAGACAGTTTCATAAAACTTTTTAATACTAATTCTACAGTATATTGTATAAAGCCTGTGAGATATTTGACAACACACCTATGCATAAGGACAAAAAAAAACCCCCTAAAACTACACAAAATGACAAATCTGCAGGGAACATTTTGTTTGCAAGACATTGACTGAGGTATGTTTCCAGGTGTGGTGCACTCCTGCTCTAAGGAAGTGGCAAGGTGTGTATTTCAGTGCATGCTGTCTTATTAGTTTGCAGAAGACAGAACATGATTAACAGATTTCTTTAGTTAGTACCAATTTGCCCTGGCTTTAACTCAGTGTTTCCAGAACTTCTGAAAGCTAAGTGACCCCTGCTGTCCTTCTCCGTCAGGAAAATGAAATCAATTGTACCCCCTGCAGTTTCTCCCCCGCAACTCCAGATTGTAGTGTTAAAAGTGTACACATCTTAATTTATCTATCTTTCATTCTCTTCCTCCCCCAATAGTCTTAAATGCCCCCTTACTCCCTCCTCCACACTTTGTGAAATGGACTTTTCATAATGTGATACCTCTCATCACCTATGCTTTGATGAGCTGTAAAATAGTTAATGATGTTGACGTTAAGGGTGAGATTCTGTGTTCCTGTGAGATTCATGTTCGTGTATACAGAGACTAGGTAAAGACCTAAATGTAAATTTTGACCCACTCTGTAATATTTTTTTTTGAACAATACACCACAAGCGTTTTGTAAATCAATACGCCATGAAGTCATAATTGGAATGTGGAAAATAAAAGCTGTGCCATCAATAGCAAGTTTTATCTTCGCAACTGTGCAGCTCTATAATGGAATACTAATTTTCTAATGTAAACGTGCACTGCCACGCCCAGCTATGTGACGTTCATGGTCAGTATTGGCTAATTAGAGAATCAAAGCAGTATTCCTAAAATTCAGTTGCCAGAATATCAGGAACTGGCAAAATTAGTAGCAGTTCATGATTGCTTGACTGCTTCTTAATAACCCACCTAAATTTCTAAATACTGCATTAATTTCAATGGACTGTTTATCTTTTGGAGTTTGCGGCTACCTGTATGTGCCCTAAACAATCACTGGGCTGTCGGTTTGAAAGGTGCAGGCTTAATGGGAAAACCCTAAATGAGGAATGTGTTGGCTTACAGCTCTGATTTGTAAAAAGCCTGATGTTTGTAAGTATATGGCAATTGGTCAATCACCATCCAAGTTATTTTATCAAATATATTCAAGTGCTATTTTTAATTTTGCTCAGAATTTTGTAGTACCCTTGTAGAGTAGTTTAGCACTAAAGACTGATTTTAAGCAGTCAGTAGCAAGTAAAGTACTTGCAGACTTTTACAGTGTATGCTCGTCTACTGAGTGGGTGTAATAGTTGTGTGGGTGTCCAGGCACTACTATTTTTCATCTTTTTTATAAGCATATATCACTTTTTCACTCTAACCAAGTAGCTTATAAGAAATCTGGAGCTGTACATCTGTGAACTGCACATACACAGTGGGTAAACAAAAGTGAAAATCATACCCCCTAACTGAAATACCTCAAAATACCTTTTTAAATGCAAATATAAAACAGACAGTACATTGAAATAAATTACTTTTCCAAAATGCAGGATCTGGTCTGGGTTCTCACATACAACCAGAATACCAGTGAGTGAGCTGTAATAGATTTGTACAGTTCTCAATTATTTTTCTACCCCATCTGGCCTCTCTTCTCCATAAAACACATTTAAAAAGTGTGCAGTTAAGCTGTAAATAATCAGAATAAAATAATCAGAATTGTTATATATGAAATCCAGATACATTTCCAATATTCCTATATACATGCACACTGTAAAATTAGGTCACTGGTGAGAAATTAATCTACTGATCAAAGAAAATACTAAGGCCCTGATTCAGGATAGCACAAAGCATAATTTAAAGTTAATTCTCACTGACTTCCATAGGATTTTAGTTGCAGTGCTGACTAGGGTGCTCTCCTGAATTGGGCATGAAAGGCCTATAACATCACTTGAAGATTTAGGACCTGTTCCTGCAATTCACTGCCTATTGCTGTAATGTAGCGGTACATCCATGAACATAGTGAGTTGCACGATCAGGGCCTTAAATGATTTTCAGCAAACCCTTCAGAAATCCATATTTCTCTAAAACTAAAATGTTGCCATTTTCAAAAGTGAATCAAGTTTGTAGAAAGAAAAGGAGTACTTATGGCACCTTAGAGACTAACAAATTTATTTGAGCATAAGCATTTGTGAGCTACAGCTCACTTCATCGGATGATGAAAACTTATGTTCAAATAAATTTGCTAGTCTTTAAGGTGCCACAAGTACTCCTTTTCTTTTTGTGGATACAGACTAACACGGCTGCTACTCTGAAACCTGTCAAGTTTGTAGAGTGATTTAAAGATGCTTTATCTGAATTGTATGCTATTGAAATATGACTTAATTCACTAACAGAGTAAACTATAATCTTTGAGAAATACTTGACGTTTCATTCCCTTTTTAAAAAAAAATCATTTCCAAAAAGAGTAATTTTTATCAAACTCTTTTGCTATTGGTAAAATCTCCTATTTGTTCTTTTTGTGTATAGGTATTATAAAATGCCTATACCATGGCAGTAAGCATCATTAGCTAGTTCTTTGTTGTCATTTGCTAAAACTCTTTCTGATCCTAGTTTAAATGAATACTTTGCCATATTTTTAAGCCATGGGAATAAAGAAGAATTTTCCTGTCGGGGGATTCAGCTAGCTGTTGAGTGGTTTCTGGAGAAAGGACACAAAGATATCACTGTATTTGTACCTGCGTGGAGAAAAGAGCAGTCTCGACCTGATGCACCAATTACAGGTAGCATTTCAAAAAGATTTATTTTCATCCTGTGGTAAAATAATTGTATTATTACAAGATTGTAGCAAAAAAAATTGTTTCTTGGTTTAAAAGGGTTATCTTAAGCATGGAGCAAATAATTTGAGGCAATGTTAATTCAGTAAAATGATATTTTGTCTTTCATCCCAAAAGATACAACAGCTTCACAAACTTACATGTATGTCACTACTGAAATAGTCAACTTTTGGGTGGAGGATGACGACCTGAAGGCTCAGCACTCAAATTGAAACTGCTAGTTAAAGTCCATTATAAGTACCTGCAAGTAGGAATAATACAGGTTTTTCTAATACTGATAAAATACATTTCTGTACTGTGGAGAGAATTATTATTTCCTCCCAATGAGAAGGATTTTAGGAATATAAGGATAGCTTCTTGGCCTGACTCCACCTGCTTTATAGTGGCCAAGTAGCCCAGGATTCCTCTGACAGAGCTGGAATCCTTGGATGGTGATGTAGAGCAAGCATAGACTTTGGCCCACAGTATTTGCATATGTTTTTTGAGCTAGGAGTAGCAGGTTGATTGTACACTGCTGGTGGAATGGGAGTGGGTGAGAAGCCTGAATATTTGTAAAGTGCTTTGAAATCCCTGGAGGAAAAGTGCCATATAAGTGTAGGTGCTTACATTTCCCCCCATGATCATAGCATGAGCATATTGAGTGCAAAGTATTATTATTAGTCAGGAACTATTGAACTCCCTTTCCAATATAAAGTTAAAAAACAACCACCAAAAAACCGTTTTTAGTAAAAACTTGGAGTGGCTTGTTTCTTAATGCAGTTATTTAAACCATCTAAACTTATCTTGCAGATCAAGAAATTTTACGTAAATTGGAGAAAGAAAAAATTCTTGTCTTCACCCCATCTCGGCGAGTTCAGGGAAGAAGGGTGGTCTGCTATGATGACCGGTTCATAGTAAAACTGGCTTTTGACTCAGATGGCATCATTGTGTCAAATGACAATTATCGGGATCTTCAGAATGAAAAGCCAGAGTGGAAGAAATTCATAGAGGAACGCCTGCTAATGTATTCTTTTGTGAATGACAAGTATGTTCTTTCTTCATATTGTGGAATTTACAGTTAAAGTTCACAGTGGAAAGTGAAATTCATATTTCATCGGGGTTTTTTTTTGTTGTTCCTCTCCCCCCCCAGATTTATGCCTCCTGATGATCCTTTAGGACGTCATGGTCCAAGCCTTGAAAATTTCCTAAGAAAAAGGCCTGTTATTCCTGAACATAAAAAACAACCATGCCCTTACGGTAGGTTCACAACAGTCAGATTGAGTTCTGTGTACAAGGGGAGACTAAATAAAAAGTTAATATCATGTAATTAGACTTCCCTTAAGTTTTTAAAACCAGAAACTGGTTTTACTTGCTAGCATCCAGATTGGACATTAGCTTCTATCTACACTTTTTTTGTTTGTTGTTGTTAAAGAAACATATATAGCAGAGCATTTGGGATAGGCAAATAGTTCAAAAGTTTAAGACACTTAGGTTTTCAACTGTGAAGCCCTGGGTCCAAATTCATAGTGGACATTTATCCATATTAAAAAGCTGTCATACCATTTTGTATAGGTTTTACTCAAAGGAGAAGTCCTGTACTGTATAAGTTCTGGGATAGAGATATTCTTTTGTCTTGTACAGCAACGATCAGATTGTCAGTGCTCAACAATTATAATACGAGGGAGAACACCACAGTTCACAGCTGAGCTGTGAGCAGGAGACATGCTCAGTAGCTGCCCTCGTATGTACAAAACTCCAGATTACTCTATCATAGGCGCTGACTCCATGGTGCTCCGATGCTGGAGCACCCACGGGGAAAAAAATAGTATGTGCTCAGCACACACCAGCCATCCCTGATCAGCTGTTTGGCGGCCCCCTTCCCCTAGTGCCTGCTGCCGATCAGCTGTAAAGTGGTGGGCGGGAGGTGGGGGGGGGAGGAAGCGGAGTGGAGGTGGGAAGAGGTGGAGCAAGGGTGGGGTCTTGGGGGAAGGGGCCTCAGCAGAGCAGGGGTGGAGTACCCCCAGAAAAATGAAAGTCGGTGCCTGTGCTCTCCTCAGTTCTTTATTTTCATAAGCATCTACTTTCACACTACAACTCAGAAAGTAGTTAAAGTAATACAGTAGTGAACACTGAATCTTTTTGTTTAGCTCATTAGAGAGACATGTTGGGGTGAGGCAATATCTTTTATTGGACTAACTTCTGTTGAAGAAAGAAAAAAGCTTTTGAGATGCACGGAGCTCTTCTTCAGGTCTGGGAAGGTTCTCCCAGCCTCACAGCAAAATGCAAGGTGGAACAGATTGTTTAGCATAAGTAGTTAGCACATATTGTAAGGGACTACTCAAGGTAGAGTGGCCCATTAACATCTCTACAGGCATGAGACAAAAAGAAGGGGTTAGTGGGTTATAGATTGTTTAGGTTACTGTAATATAGCTTCCTGTGGGATTGACTGTTTTTGACATGTTTAATTTGGAGACTTCTTTTGCAGGCAAAAAATGCACTTATGGACACAAATGTAAATATTACCATCCAGAACGCGCAAATCAGCCTCAGAGGTCAGTAGCAGATGAGCTTCGAATAAGTGCCAAATTGTCTGCTGTGAAAACTATGAGTGAGGGAGCTTTGGCCAAATGTGGCACAGGATCTTCCATTTCCAAAGGAGAAATCAATTCTGAAGTGAAACGCATTGCCCCCAAACGCCAGTCAGACCCAAGCATTAGATCAGTTGCTGTGGAACCTGAGGAAAGGCTATCAGTAGCTCGGAAGTCAGAAGCCAACTCTGTCCCTTCTCTTGTTTCTGCATTAAGTGTACCAACAATCCCTCCTTCAAAAAGCCATGCTGTTGGTGCATTAAATACTCGTTCTGCAAGCAGCCCTGTACCAGGTTCATCGCAATTTACTCATCAAAAATCCTCACTAGAACACATGGCCAGTGTGCAGTATCCTCCCATACTGGTCACCAATAGCCATGGCACTTCTGTTAGCTATACAGACCAGTATCCCAAATACGAATCTTTAGGAGACCATGGCTACTATTCCATGCTCAGTGATTTCTCCAATTTGAGCATAAGCAGTATGCGTAACACAGAGTATTATGGAGCTGATGCAGACCAAGGGATGTACTCTAGAAATTCAAGCCCCTGTCCTGACAATCGCTTAAGCCATACAAGTAATGATTCTTATTCCTCTTACAATGATTTGTATCTGGGTGTAGCAGATACCAGAGCAGAAGACAATGTGAAGGTCCACAGACTTTCATCCCAAAATCGTCTTCAGCCTTTTTCCCATGAAGCCTTAACTAGAGTTCAGAGTTATGGAACTGAAGAGCCTAAACAACTCCCTCGCAAACAGTCTGTTTCCCATTTAGCACTGCATGTCCAGCATCCAGTTGTTGGAGCACGGTCCAGTTGTCCAGGAGACTACCCAGTGCCTCAGAATGTTCATCCATCAGCCACTGCACAGCCAAGTCGTGCCTTGGTGATGACAAGAATGGACAGTATTTCTGACTCACGGCTTTATGAAAGTAACCCTATGCGGCAGAGAAGGCCACCCCTCTGTCGAGAGCAGCATGCTAGTTGGGATCCATTACCATGTGCTGCTGATACTTACGCTTACCACTCCTATCCACTGAGCAACAATCTCATGCAACCATGTTATGAACCTGTAATGGTAAGAAGCATGCCTGAAAAGATGGAGCAACTGTGGAGGAATCCCTGGATTGGGGTATGTGGAGAGCCACGGGAACAGCATATTATTCCAGAACATCAGTATCAGACATACAAGAATCTCTGCAATATTTTCCCTGCTGGTATTGTCCTCTCGGTAATGGAGAAAAATCCCCATATGACAGACGCACAACAGCTGGCAGCTATGATTGTTGCCAAATTGAGAACAGGGCGTTAAAATGTTAGCCTCTTTTTGTGCTCTTAAAAACAAATAGTATTGAGTGTATAGTGGGCAGAATTTGGAGGAAAAATTAAAAATAAGGGAAGTAGGCAAATCTATTGTAAATATTTTCTAATTCTGTGGTATAAAATTCTGTACCCTATAGCAATCATTAAATATAAGTGTGAGGCACTATATAAAAGCAGATTGTATTGTAAATATAATGAATATTTTAGGATTTCAAAAATAGGGCATTTTAAAGGTATTTTACAGGAAGTGCATACATTTTGCATGAATATATATAATTTAACTAAGAACTACAAGGTTACACTTTTAGAGTCTAAAGCTGTTCATTCAAAACTATTGTTAGCAATTATATTGCATGTATCAATGTATAGTTTCAATTTGATTATAAATATATAATTGGCTTTTCAAAATACATTCTATACATTCCGGGATCATAAGACTTTGGCTTTGACACTGCATTCCTCTGGGTCAAATATTTTTTTAAATGGGATGACTTGCCAACAATTACAATAATCCTCCATTTGTAAAACAAACCTGATCTATTCCCTTTTTCACTTTTAAATGTCAACATAATTGGTATCTCTTAGCTTTGAAATCTGTCCACCCAGGGCTTGATCCTGTAAGGTGCTGAGCACTTTGGCCCCAATTCACCATTGGCTCCAATCCAGCAAAGCATTTAGGCAAAAGTGCTGAGAATCTTGCAGGATTGAGTCCCAATTCAATGTTAAAAGTAGGATAAACTGTAGCCTTCCTCTTCAGAAGTACTGATGAGTACGAAATGTACAATAGTACATTTTAAGGGTCAACTGTAGACTGTCACTTTACTTATGCACTGTTCATTACTCACCCTCAAATGGAGGGGAAGGCAGTGGATGTTAAAGTGTGAATATCCAGTTTAGTAGAAACTGCAACCCTTCTTTTGTGACTAGGGATAGTATTTGAAGGGTTAGACTTACACTCCAACAGATGAATAGACAATGTTTAAAAGGGGAGAGGGGCTGGTTCTGAAAAGGGATGCTACATCTTTGGCTTGCTGCAACCTGGCCTACTTTGCACTTCAGGTTGACCCAAAGGTGTGCATTTTCCTCCTGAAGGATTTTAAAGTTTTTATTTTGACAGGCAAGAAAAAAAATTGTGTGTGGCATTGTTTGCGCAACTAGTATTTTGCTCAGGGGTGGGAACCTTTGTAGCTAAATGCCTCCATAAGAGGCGTTTATTGGTTTTTTTAAGCTGCACTGAATGGACGCCCTTTTTAAATCGATGTATATTTCAACATTTTGAACCATTACTAACTCGATATGTCTCGAGCTAGGACTTGTTGACTTCTACTGTAGTTTTTTTCATGAAAGTTGAGAAGGCCTGGTTTATGGCCTTTTGTTTCTTCATGAGAAGGTGTGACACTGCCTAAATGTTTCTTACTGTGAAACACACAGAACGTGAGGCTGCAGTCAGGGTTGTTTCTGGTGTTTTGATAATGGCTTGCATGCTGCTTTCTGTTTCTGTTTGTCTGAGGACCAAAGACTACTACATCACTACTTCCACTTGCTACTGTAAAACCTGCATTGATTCTAAGTGTATCTTGTGGGCTATTTATCATGTGCAAAATGTGAAAAAGTTACAGATGCAATTAAAGTAAATGTATTAGTATGTTGGCTGTTCACACCATTTCACACATGATAAATATTCTAGTGTCCACACAGGTATCTCTCAGACTACTTACATATTTTGTCATGGCCATATCATTGTGTGTTCAAATTGCATTAACTTGAAGATTGTTTTCTTCATACCTGGAGTATTAAAAATAATTGTTTTAATTAGTTGCAGATCATTGCTGTTAATAAAAATGAACTAATCTTCAAAAAGTTAGCATATAACTATAGAAAAATATTTTTACTCTTGACCAACTTTCAAAGCATATCTTAACTAGCATTTTATATTTTTTAATTTCCAATTACTTCATATTCTCTTCTCTTTTATGGTAAAAGCAGCTGAGAGTAATGCCTCAAATAACCAGAAATGACCTTTTGTTTGTTGATACAAATTGTATCTCTCTTTTTCTTGATTGTATAAAAAAACTGTACAAAAACCATCTCTAGATTAACTTCAGTATTGCATTTTCACCATGTTTGTGACACTGTGTGTCACAGGGAAGTAGCCCATGGGTAATTATGAATCTTTTTATTTAAAATGGGCACTTGTAGTTTTTAGACAAACAAGGACAACTTTTCAAATCCACTTTATTACAGTGTGCACAGATATTGTGTGTACACTTAAAAGCATTATATTACATAAGTTATCTTTAGTCTATTTATTAAACAAATACATTCTTGCAATGGAATTTTATGTAAAAATTGTCAGTGTTAATGAATCATCTGCATGTGTTTATAAATAGAACTGTAACAATATAACTGCTGTAGACTTTGCTTAACAGGTTAATTATACACGTATGATTTAGTTTTAAAATGAGGTTTTGTGTACTCACACTTTCCATCTTGCATGGAATTAAATGTGTATGTAGAAAAATGTTTTCCTTCTCCCCAACTATACAAACTCTTGCAAGACGGTTTGGTAGAGATGTCTCTCAGCATACTTTATTTGTAATACAGAGCAGAGGTTACTGCATAAGGTTTTGGATGATTTATGGAGATAATGTATCTTGTAGGAATTGTCTAGTCATTTTAACTCTTTCACTGACTTTAACCTGGTAGTAAATTCAGTCTTCTTCAGGGCCTTGTATTTATTAGGAAGGAGTGAGAGTAGAATCCTAGTATAAATCCAGTAAACCCTTTCTCTAAGGCACTTCTTTGAAGGCATTTTTTTCTAAAATGAGCCAAGAATGTTTACATTGTGTAGAAATATGGGAAAAAATGATGAAGTCTTGTAGAAATGGTCTGCAGAATTTTTGCTTAAAAGTTATTCCTCCTCTTAAAAGTAATAATTTATAAACATGGTTTAGTGTCTCTTGATCAGCTAATTTAAACTTAGAACATTCAGTGATCCACATATGTTTTAAGATATCTTCAAATGCCAATTCAAAACACTGACGTTCGTTAACCTTCAGCACTTAAGCTTAGATTTCTTCAAACACAGAAGAATTGATCCCAGAAACACACGATCATTATTGTAAATATGAGTTTGTATAAATGCTCTTTTTGAGAGCACAATATTTAAATACACTTTAATTTGTGTAATAGAACAATTCCAGAGTATATATTTAAAAAGAAAAAAACTCCAAAGACTATCATAGTCCTAGATAAAGAACAGCAAAAAATAAAATTGGGTGAAATCCTGACCTATTGAAGTCAATATGGCCATGTTTTCATCCCAGGGCTCCCTAGCTTGCTGGTCTTCGTGTTCCTCAGCTATCTTACTTTTATGTAGTTTGTCACTGAAGATTACATTACCTTACCTTCAGTTTATTAGGCAACTGAGTAATGATTTGGAATAAATTAAATGTATTTCTGGAATGTTACCTGAAGCTACTTAATGTTTTTGTAACTATCACATTGTATTTAGTATCGTATTAGCTTGTGTATATAGATTATTTGACTACTATTAGTCCTGTTGGCGTACTATTGAGCTACAGTAGTTTGCTTTATCCATTTGTAGAATTAAACGTTACTGTTTAATTGTTGTAAAATTTTTATAAAAACTCTTTGGGTTTTTTGGTGGACCCAAATATAATGTAAGTCTCAATGACAAAAAGAGTGAAAATGGACGTTAAACCAGTACATGGTCTTCGTAAATCACTGTACTAAGTGTGCAATGCTCTACCTGATGCTGCATGTAATGCATTCACTAGCATGGCCGTATTCTTAGCTTTTTGTAAAGTTTTGATTAATTTAACTGTTTTTAAAATGCAAAGAATGTGTATGGTTGATAAGAACAACCTGTAAAGCAGACTGACTAAATAACTTATCACCAAAGTTTTTTTATTATTATTATTATTATTTTATTTTTTTAAAGCCAGTTTGCCTCTGAAAATGTGAATTTTTGCCTTTTGGAGTGATTTTTAATGACTAAAAAAATCAGAATGATCAAGGTGTGAATGAAGAAATTTCCCCATATTACTCACTTTTAAAAATTTTACTATATCAAAACATTTGGAAGATGGCATGTATATGGTTCCGTTTCCTTACCACCACCTAAGAAAACTCCATCAGAGGGCATACTGTGAGCCCAGTCTTACTCCACAGCAGCATATGAGAACAGCACTAGTCAAAAAAAGCACAGCAATTTCAGAGAGATGCTGTTCTGAGGAATTAAGTATTAAACCAGTTTTGAACTATCAATTGATTACTTGAACGGGGAGTGGTGCAGTAAGTTCACAGTTCAGACCATTAGATGTTTCACCATTATACACTTGGAACTTTCAACAGTAAATGTTGACAGTTTGGTTTTTCTTTTAAATGACAGAGCATTTCTCTTGCCTAAGGCTTCTTGTTGCTGAAAGATTGTTGCGTGTGAGACTGTCTGTATGTGTATTATATGTAAAAATCCCACCACAATATTTCAGGCTAAAGAATGTAAGTGCACTATTACATAGAAATCACAGTATGCTTTCCCTGTTACACTGTTTGGTTAGCCTCTGAGGAGGAAGCTCAATCTGTCACTTTGGCCTGTTTAGCACATGCATGTGGTGGTGATTAGTGATGTAGTGTGCAAAATCCCCATAAAACCTGTCTGAATGTATTTAAAGGTTTGTTAGTGGTATTATGAGGCAAACCTGGAAGACATTTTAGGTTGATTGTAAAATATTACTTGTTCTCTCCCCCCCAGTAATGTGTAACGGGTTTGCACAGCTATTAAATATGATCAGAACACTTAATGTTATGGATTATATATGGATTTACTTATTCAATAAACTTATGAAAGTCCCTGCACTACCTGTTTCTAGTTCATTACTTTATAAATTCCTTTAGGTAACGGAGTATGAAAAGCACTGTGATGTGTCCAAATTTCAGTCTACATTTGTTTAGGAGATTAAACCTGAACCTTTTTACTTACTGACATTTGCCAAGATCCTGCAAGCACAGAAGCACCTGAGTAACAAGTCTTCCCATTTAGCTAAAAGGACTATTCGTGTGTGTAAAAGTTACTCAAATGCTTAAGTGCACCACGGATCAGGGCCAAAATGAAAGGGTTTGCATTTCAAGGTAAAACACATTGTCTCGGAAGCTGAAAAATCTTGATTGTTAAAGAGAAACTGAACACAGAGCATGATGAATGGTAAATAAAGGAGGGAATATTTTTTTAAAAAATTAATACTTTCTATGCATGATTTGGGTTCTTAAAGTGTAATTACCTTTTTTAAAGAAATTTTAGTTTATCTTTAAGAGAAATCACTGTCTCCAACTGTATCCAAATATACGAGTGACCCAAATAGTTTTATCTAGCTTTTTAAATAATCTTGTCCCCTCAGATGAAATGTAAGCTATAGAAACAGATCTCATTTTTTTTAAGATGCCTATTCTTTTTAATTAAAAAAAGAAATCGTATTACTGATAACATGAACCAGAGTTCTTGTGGGTAGAGGCTTACCTGATGCTAGAACATTTTTAAAAAAAAGAAATTAAACAGTCAAGAAATGGAAATGCACACATTACGTAAGAAACTATGCTGAATTTGAAAGAAAAGTTTTATACAATGCTGATTCTGCAAAGAAACGGATTTGTAGACTTATTTATTTTCTATGGACATTTCAGTAGTACATCATCAGTACCTAACACCTACCCTTTTAAAAATTCTTAGGGGTTTTTTTTAATTGCTTTTCCAGGTCAATCTGTAAATGGAAACCTAAATTAACATGCCCCAATAATATAGGTAATTTGAAATCTGTTTTGCTGCCTCCCTAAAATGTGCTTCCATAAAATGTCCTCATGCCACATTAATCTGTTTAGATTACCATTATAATGACACATCAGGGCATGTTAATAAATGTAGGTACCACAATAATCAAGTCAGTACACAAAACATTCTTCCCAGTACAATGTGTCATGCTGATCTGTATTCAAAGCCAAAAAGTTATTTTAGCAGCTTCACTAATTAGTTCCATTAATTAATATACTAATATTAGTTGCTGGATTCAAATTCTGACATTGGGAGCCAGGGACAATTCAGATGTACTGTCCCTGGCTCCCCAACCTCTGTTTGGAGGTGAGCCTCAGGCCTTTAATCCCTCTTATGCAGGTGGAGGAATGCGGAAGCTATCAGAAAGTGGGTTGGCCAAAGACAAAGGGAGTAACAGTTCAATGGCATGCTTCCTCCCCCAAGAATCCACAATTCACACTCCATGCCTGGACCCAATATTTATCCCGGTGACAATTTATCAGGTACCTCCCCTCACCTGCTCATGGCTGTCTATAACTTCCCTTTGGTCATGGTCTTTCAGATAGCTTTCAAGGCACAGGAATGATCCTTTTTCAGGAAATCTTATGTGGGATGGAAAAACATTCAAATGCTTTGGGAAAACATATCTACCATGTTCCCTTCACCCAGTCCAGTTGTACTTCTAGTAAAGAAAGCAACCAGGTTTGCTTGGCAAGATTTAAATTCACAATACTTGATGCACATGTTTCTAATAAAACAACAGAACTTCTAGAAGATAAAGGAATCAGAAGTTAGATGAGAGAGTATTTGCCAAGATCACACTTCCTTCCTTTCTAAACTGCTACATTTGCTTTGATAAAACCCCCAAAACTATCAGATACAACAATTGCTGGCTTACTCCCTTGTTATCTGTCTTCCGAGCTGTATATGTTCAAAAATTTTAAGTACTCTCTCAATTGCTTTCAGTCACTTTCTACAGGGTCTTCCAAAGTTAAGAAGTTTGGACAAGTTACCACTAACGTATCCTTCTATATTACTGGACTTACTTAGGCACATAATTTTAATGGTGTTTAGGTGTTAGACCTTGCAATGCTGAATGGATCAATGCCTAAATACCTTTAAAAATATGGGCCTTGCTGTTTATCTGTACTTTCTCATTTGTAAGAGCCCTTGTTACCTTTATCCCAGGCTGGCCAAGAATTTTAGAAGTGATTATTTTGAGTGCTCAACTGAAGATGCCATAATGGGATCTGTTTTCCAGAAAGTCTGAGCACTTACCTTTTGAAAGGCAGGTCTGTCCAGATGGGTAATCACAGTCAGTCACTTTTTTAAAAATTGGTATCTCTGTCCCTTATTTTTTCCTTACAACCCACTCCTGACTTTGCTTTCTTGTGTGGCTTCATTCCCTGTTCATAGAATCCTAGAATATCAAAGGGTTGGAAGAGACCTCAGGAGGTCATCTAGTCCAACCCCCTGCTCAAAGCAAGACCAATTCCCAACTAAATCATCCCAGTCAGGGCTTTGTCAAGCCTGACCTTAAAAACCTCTAAGGAAGGAGATTCAACCACCTCCCTAGGTAACGCATTCCAGTGCTTCACCACCCTCCTAGTGAAAAGTTTTTCCTAATATCCAACCTAAACCTCCCCCACTGCAACTTGAGACTGTTACTTCTTGTTCTGTCATCTGCCACCACTGAGAACAGTCTAGATCCATCCTCTTTGGAACCCCCTTTCAGGTAGTTGAAAGCAGCTACCAAATCCCCCCTCATTCTTCTCTTCTGCAGACTAAACAATCCCAGTTCCCTCAGCTTCTCCTCATAAGTCATGTGTTCCAGTCCATAATCATTTTTGTTGCCCTCTGCTGGACGCTTTCCAATTTTTCCACATCCTTCCTGTAGTGTGGGGCCCAAAACTGGACACAGTACTCCAGATGAGGCCTCACCAATGTCGAATAGAGGGGAATGATCACATTCCTCGATCTACTGGCAATGCCCCTACTTATACAGCCCAAAATGCCATTAGCTTTCTTGGCAACAAGGGCACACTGTTGACTCATATCCAGCTTCTCATCCACTGTAACCCCTAGGTCCTTTTCTGCAGAACTGCTGCCTAGCCATTCAGTCCCTAGTCTGTAGCAATGCATGGGATTCTTCCGTCCTCAGTGCAGGACTCTGCACTTGTCCTTGTTGAACCTCATCAGATTTCTTTTGGCCCAATCCTCTAATTTGTCTAGGTCCCTCTGTATCCTATCCCGTCCCTCCAGCGTATCTACCACTCCTCCCAGTTTAGTGTCATCTGCAAACTTGATGAGGGTGCAGTCCACGCCATCCTCCAGATCATTAATGAAGGTATTGAACATCGGCCCCAGGACCGACCCTTGGGGCACTCCGCTCGATACCGGCTGCCAACTAGACATGGAGCCATTGATCACTACCTGTTGTGCCCAACGATCTATCCAGCTTTCTAGCCACCTTATAGTCCATTCATCCAGCCCATACTACTTTAACTTGCTGGCAAGAACACTGTGGGAGACCGTATCAAAAGCTTTGCTAAAGTCAAGGAATAACACGTTCACTGCTTTCCCTTCATCCACAGAGCCAGTTATCTCGTCATAGAAGGCAATTAGGTTAGTCAGGCATGACTTGCCCTTGGTGAATCCATGCTGACTGTTCCTGATCACTTTCCTCTCCTCTAAGTGCTTCAAAATGGATTCCTGGAGGACCTGCTCCATGATTTTTCCAGGGACTGAAGTGAGGCTGACTGGCCTGTAGTTCCCCGGATCCTTCTCCTTCCCTTTTTTTAAAGATGGGCACTACATTAGCCTTTTTCCAGTTATCTGGGACCTCCCCTGATCACCATAAGTTTTCAAAGATAATGGCTAATGGCTCTGCAATCACATCCGCCAACTCCTTTAGCACCCTCGGATGCAGCGCATCCAGTCCCATGGACTTGTGCTCGTCCAGCTTTTCTAAATAGTCCTGAACCACTTCTTTCTCCACAGAGGGCTGGTCACCTTCTCCCCATGCTGTCCTGCCCAGTGGGAGCTGACCTTATTCGTGAAGACAGGCAAAAAAAGCATTGAGTACATTAGCTTTTTCCACATCCTCTGTCACTAGGTTGCCTCCCTCATTCAGTAAGGGGCCCACACTTTCCTTGACTTTCTTCTTGTTGTTAACATACCTGAAGAAACCCTTCTTGTTACTCTTAAGATCTCTTGCTAGCTGCAACTCCAGGTGTGATTTGGCCTTCCTGATTTCACTCCTGCATGCCTGAGCAATATTTTTATACTCCTCCCTGGTCATTTGTCCAATCTTCCACTTCCTGTAAGCTTCTTTTTTGTATTTAAAATCAGCATGGATTTCACTGTTTTTTCATTTGCAGTAGTTTGTTTAAAACTCAGGAAGCCCTGTTAGCTGCTGCTTGTGCCTTGTATTCTTTTCCAGAAAAAATTCTCGTCTGTTGCACCTTGACTATGGTGTGCTCTAAATTTTCCCACCATTCTAACACACCGATGTATTGTAATATTTCCCTTTACATACTTAGTACCTCAATCCTGGAATTGGATCTGTGAATCCTTGCAGCATCAGGGCTTTTATCACTTAATTTGCTAAATGTTCTGCTGTGTAAGGAGCAGAAACCTTAATTAAAGTCAGGTCATTGATCAAAGCCCTGAACCCAGCCTGGAGATAGCTGGTTCTCTTGGAACTGTTCCAGAATCTTGTCCCAAGACATTAACCATGAGGCCAAAGGACAGTTCTGGGATTTTTATGCAAACTGACTTTCCTTTTAAGCACAGTAGTGTGTAAGTCTACCATATAGGCAACATCTGATCGAACAGGGACAATTGTTTCAGGGTTATCCTTTTACATCTAACCACTTCTAAAAATTAAGACGCTATCTTTCCTGACAAGAGAAATCCAGCCATGTACATGATTAAATCATGAGAGGAACCAGAACATGTGCTTCACTGAAAAAAGAAAGAACTCAATAGTGATCTATTGGAAATCAAGTATCTCTTTCAAGAACAACTGAACACAAAAGAGAAACCAAGATCCAGGAAGAGGGTTCACTTTTAACTGGAGAATATTTTATTAAATATAAAAGTTTAAGAAACAGTGAAGGATTCCAATGTAAGTTAACCCTAAAACTATATTTCACATAGCTCAGTTAAAAAAAGGTAGGAATTAACTTTTGTTGTTAAACAGACTAGAGTTACTAGACAAATGACCTCAAGCACAAATCAAGTTATAAAACAGTCAAACACTTTTATTTCCCCCAGGAATTTTTTGCATGATAGACTATTTTAATATCACCATGATATCTCTTTGTGCTACTTATCTTGTCTAAAACTGGCTGCTTAGAAGAGCTGAAGGCCACTTTTTATTCTATGGAGGTCATTCTGGGTCCACAATAATCCTTCCATCACAGCTCCATTCGATTCAGGAGAGCTGCAGAAAGGAAGAAAAAGAGCAATTTAAAAGCCCCAGTGATTTGTGTAAGAGCTAAAGTGAAGAAAAATCACTTTGAAAAGCACTTTTAACTTTGCCAATGAGAGCAGGCGAAAAAGGGCTTGTGATGCGTGCCCTTTGGCACCACACTCTTGGCTCATTTTTAACTCGAGCTGCAGTGTCTGAACGTCCCCAGTCAATATTCAGGATGAACTATGAAGCTGCCTTTCCCCTCTACAGGTAAATATAACATCTGCTAATGTGAAAGATGCAAATGGATGCAGAATTACCTGTGCAATAATATTTTAGCTGAACTGCTCTTTGGAATCGGGAACACGGATATATCAGGCAACATGGTATTTCAGCAAGCAGTCAACTTGAGACCTGCCTATGCCAGGAGATACCTCGTATGCACAATACAAGTAGGCACAAGTCTCACAGCCTTGCCGTATCAGCCATTTTCTATTACTGAGGTCCTTGTTGAGGTTGTGACCACCCTGCTCTCGGCAAGAAGGGGCAGAGATCATGAACAACATCAGGAACTCCCACCTGTCAGCAGGATGCTAAACCAGTATAATGAGAAGGGTGGTTCTGAAATAAAGGTGCAGCCCTGGGGGTCAGGAGATGTAGATGTCACTCCTGGCTCAGCCAATGACTCCCCATTGCTTAGATCATAGGAGAGTCTCTTGTGCCTAGCCCAGTGCAGTCCTTACCCATAAGTGGGGCTCCTACCACCATACAAATAACTTCTAGAAACCAGAGTGTACTTAGAGTTTTGTTTAAGGAATTTATTGTTTGGGCAATGCCCACAGTGTTCTAGGCCATTTCCAAACATAGATGGTGGCTTGCTCCCTCACAATCAGTATAAATAACCCTTTCCACTGCACAAATTACCCTCTATGGGGACGTCTTAACAGTGTTTCCTAATCCCAGGGAGAACAACTGGGGAACACAGGTAAACCACGCTATGCCCATCAACACTGCAAGACACACGAGTGCTTGAAACTAGTCAAGACACTACCAGGTTGTTAGAAGACCTTCAAACAGTAAGTTTTACAGCTCTTATTCATTTTCCTGGAGTTGAGAAGATGTGAACCACGGTTAAATTTAACAGTTAAGTGTCTAAGGGATTCATCTGAAACCTGCACTCTGGCGCTGTGGAGAGCAGAGGGCAGTCCGTGCTGTCAATTTCAAGTTTTTCCGTTTTTGTTCTCTTCATGCTCAAGGACAGATCAAATTTCAGCTACAACCCAACGTCCTCCACAGTAAGTGTATGTTCTCTACTGACACTATTTGATGAAACCCCTGGGTTTAGATACAGACTGCAGTGTCTTTCCTGCTGACTCATCACTCAAGGACACTGAAATCCAGTGATTAAGCAAGACTATTAAAAATGAATCCTGTTTCTGAAATGTCAAAACTACCTTTTGACATGATCTGCAAGGCTGTGCCATGCTAGCAGCTATGCCCAGCCACCCACAGACAGATTGCCTTCTGGCTATCTTATTGCCAGCCCAGCTATTGCTCTCAGGCAAGTATGGAGAAAACAGTGATAAGAGTAACAGAGAGGTGGGAGAACCAAAGGCCCTGCCTGCCTATGTGCAAAGAGCAGTCCCTACCTGAGGAAATGGGAAGGCACTCAAGACTCAGCAGCACCATTCCTAACCCACCAGTAGCCAGAGGCATCCACTGAATTCGAAGTCAGGTGAAATTCTTCCTTTAGGGCCTACAGTAATTCTTAATTTACCCCCTGCCGCAGCTTTGAGCTGGGACACACCATCTGGTAATCTGCCCTCCACTGCCTGAGATTGTGGAGTTAGTGGCCAGTATCAAATCTATATTTGTAAGTTAAAAAAAAAGGTGGCTACAAATCACAAGATAGAGAAATGATTCGTCACACACTTTTCACAAAGACATGGAGATGGGTGCACAAGGAGGACTCCCACGAAAGACTTCAGACTCAGTGCTCAGCTCATCTTTCCCTATCCCTCACCTTCATCAACAATGCCAGTTCTGACACACAGTTTGTCGTCTTTTCCCACTCCTGTCTGTGCCAAACATACAATATGAAGAAATACCCTCCCGCCATACCTGTTCACATAGCCACCATCTTCTCATTTAAATCCTGCATAAAGACTGACTCTCTTCTTTCGCAATGCCTACCAGGAGTTCATATAAAAATTCCAACTTCATCCATCCTATGGGATTCCCAGAGGTCCAGACTTCTGTGTCTATCCTTTGAACTGTAAGCTGTTTCAGGCTGGGATTGTCTTGTGTATCTTGTACAATGCATACCACATAAATAGCATTTAAAGAAGACCCTATCAACCCACAAAACTATTTAACTCTTTGGCTCTTGTATACTGCCCTAAAATTGCCTACAAATATACAGAATATAAAAACTAAGGAGATATAATTATGAATAATGGTATGATACTAAGAAAAAACTAAGGCTTTCTGGAAGCATCTCCCAATAGCAACGTCTATTAGGCTATAGCCGAGTCTCACAAGGTTGACACCTCTTCACTACTGCCATTTTAAAATGTGACATCAAAGAATTCTCATTCAAGAATGTCTCCCAGCAACTCACAATTTCTACAGCTACCTGTGGTAATTTCAACATCAAGTATTGTTCCACTACTAATTGTTTTCATTATATTTTTAATAAAACATCCAATAAACTAAATTGCAAAAGACTCTGGAGACAAATACTGCAGAGAACAAGCTGCACTGAGTGGAAGGTGGACTTCATGTGGTCAGGTAGGCCTTTTCAATCTTTGATTTTTTAGGATACGAATATGTGTTGCTGTGCACTGTTAAACCGCTGCCAAGTTCCACCCCAGAGATGGCTGCACTTCAGCAGTGGACAAGATCATTTCCGTAGATACACAGTTTACAAATTGCTTTGGGTACCACTTCGATAAGAGGTGCTCAAGAAGCATAAGGAACAGATTCATAGATTATAAAGCTGGAAAGAACCACTGTAATCATCTAGCCTGACTTTAGGTTACATAAAGCAGGTACCGCAAGCTGCATGTCTTCTGCAGTGCAGTGCTATGTGTGGGCTAGTTTCTGCTGTGTTGTAACTGCAAGAAGCTGCAACTGAAGTCAGCTGTTAGGTGATTTCTTCAGGAAGGCAGCTGCATCCTATACGTCACTTGCCCTCTTCCTCTTTCACTTCCAAGAGATGCTGGGGAGAGCAGAAAGCTGAAGATAAAAGAGGTAAATAACCCTCACTCCCAACCACAAGACATTAAAAAAAATAAAAGCCTGAGTCACAGAGAAACGACATTTCCAAAGGTATCGTTAGTTGTGTGTAGTTGGTTTTCCTTATGGCTGCTTCTATAAACCCCACCAGTCAAGGCCTCTCCCCCAAGCACTACCACAAAAAGTTTCCCCCAGCCTACTGGGAACTTATCTCAAGAAGCAGTTATTGCTCTCTTCAGGATTATCTGTAGCCTTTCAGATCATAAGAATGACTGACCGGCATCCTTCCTCCCCACTCCACTCTGAACAAAACACACACTCACACCAACAACTCTGTCACAAATTCACACTTACTACTGAACTGAGGCCTGTATTCTGCTATCACCTATTGCATTCACTTCTGCAACACCCCTGCTACACCAAATTACTGAGTACTGACAAATTATACATCAAGAGACAAAAACAAACAAACACACACACACAAACATCCCTCCCCCAGAATCTTACAAAACAAGAAAGAGAGAGACACACACACACACACAAAAGCTCTCTGGATGGATGCAGATATGTAGATAAACTAGACGCCATTTGTCATTAGTTATTCTATTGCTGGGAGGAGAATCATTATGGGGATTTCAAGGGGAATGATGCATGCACCCAAAGAACATTTTGCTGCAGGCAAGAAGTTAGCAGAGAGTTTGAAAGTACAGCAAAAACAGCTAAAATGGGTCAGATTCCCACATTGTCATTTGTGGGACACTGGAAGATTCTGGGGGCTTTCACCCAAGCATTATTAAAACTCTGCATGACTCTCTGTGGTGGAAGTGAAGGCACTACATGCATATATCTGCCAGCACAGAATGCATCCCTGTAAAGCCCGTTTAGGTTTCATCCTCCTGAATCAAGCAAATGTGCACATCCACTTTTCTGTAAAGTTTCCCACCAAAAATACAACATCACTCTGGTTATCAGTCATTTATTCTCCAGTCAAGGTAAGAGCTGTGGATGAGAGAGTGCTATTGGGATGGAAAAAGTTACAGTACTAGCTTAAGAACTCAGGAGAAATTTTAAGGCTTCTCCCAAGTTAAGTATCTTTACCAATGTTTCCTGTCTGTTGTTCCATAGCTATGTTATACAGCAGGGGTCTCAAACTCAATTAACTTTAGGGCCAGTGCCAGTCCTCAAATCCTCCCAGCGGGCCAATAATGTCACTCATGCCGCCCAGAACCCGCCCCCCCCAAATTCCGCCCCCCCCGCCCAAGGCTCTGGGAGGGAGTTTGGGTTGGGGAGGGGGTCTTGGGTGCATGTTCTGGGATGGAGTTTGGGTGCTGAGTGCAGGCTCTGGGAGGGAGTTTGGGGGTGGGAGGGTGTGTGTGGGGGAGGGGGTGCAGGCTCTGAGAGGGAGTTGGAGGGTTCGGCGCTTACCTGGGTTTCCAAGGTGGGCCAGGGCAGGGGGCCTCCACGTGCTGCTGCCCCCAGGCACCACCCCCGCAGCTTCCCATAGGCCGCAGGGGCGCTCGGGGTGGGGGCAGTGCGCGGAGGCGCAGCTCCACCATGCCCCGGGGCCGGCAGCCACGTGGACCAAGCGTGCAGGAAGCCGCTCAGCTCCACTGCACTGCTGGTGGTGGGTGGGCCCCGGGCCATTTTAAATCGCCCGGGGAGGGAGTGCCTGGGGGTGGCAGGTGGGGCCAAGAGAAAGACCCAGCTCCAAAATTGCTGGAGCCCTGCAAGACACATTGGGGAGGTTCTCGGCTGCAGATAGCCTGCGGGCTGGGACTTTGAGACCCCCCATTATACAGTAAACATTCCAGTTATCCACTTGAAGGAAAACGTTCATCTGGGTCTTTAGTTTTACCAACAAACTAATTTCTATTCTGTTTTTCTGTTCTACAGCAATGTCAGCTGCTCACTGCTCGACATGCTGATGAGTCAATCTATCATTTTACCCATGGACATCCCTACCCGACAGGAATCAATTTTTTTAAATCTCTGTCCTGTTTTGTGTGTCAAGCAAAGTTTACCCCTCATTTCAGGCTATGGAAACCATGGCAGATTGTCAGAGGTCATCTGTGGAGAGACAGAAAAAAACATTTCTTTGAATTTGTTATTTGGGGTGAAGTCCTAAGTAGGGAAGCACAGCGAATGACTTCTGAAGGCTTTGATGTTCAGAAATAAAGACAAATACGTTCTGCTAGGGGTCACTGCTGTGATAGACAGTTGAACGCCACATTGCAAAGGACACTTTATAAAGAAAGAAAGTTTGCCTAGGAGGTTGGAAATCCATTTCTGTACCAAATTACCTACATAAACCCCTTTTCTTTACTGTTTTAAAAGTACAATGACTCTAAAGACACAGGTGGCTTTTTACCCATATACCTGCCCTCTCCAGGCTGGAAGGGTCAGTTGGGACCAACTACAAGCCTGACTTTTTAAATATTCTCTTAACAGCCCATGAAACAACTGCAAAGTCAGTTATAAGGAGGAGGCGTTTAAATCTTGACATGTAACATTCTATAAAAATTATGCAGTCTGGGGGGAAGTCTCCCAAAGGGTTTGCCAAGGATTTCTTCATGTTGCGACTGCTTTTTAGAGACACAGCTTTTACTTGCTCGTCATTTTCATTTAAGAAACATATTTGAAGGTCCTTAGTTTTGGCTTTAAAATAAATAATAATTTTTTTGCAATTATTTGGTGTCTTTCAACCAAGACTCTCAAAATACTTTACACATAGTAAGCCTTGCTGCACAAGTGCACTATCTATTTAAGGATACAAATGGTGTGTAGCATTTAAAAGTTGTATCAACAAATACAAGAGAGGGGAAAAATCACTCTAGAAGTTCTCTAGTTTTGACAAGGTAACTCTGGCAGGTTTTACCCTGAAAATGTCTATAGCCCCTGCTGATAAGTTATTATATGCCCCAAAATCCATTTAATCAACATGGCCAGTCCAACTCTGATGTACCAAAGGTGATGTTCCATCAGCTTCCGTGGGAAAGGAACAGTTGCTAGCAGTAGTATCATAGTATTCACCAGCTACTTCCTTTTGTTGTGCAATTACAATAGCTTCAGCTACCTCACAGTATTTAATACAGCAAATGAATTTCATATAAGCAGCTAAAGAAATGAGGAAGAGTAATCAGGTGCAGCAATGCTAAGAGAATACAATATTCAAAACAGCAGGTGAGCAAGAACCGTGTGTTCCCTGGTGTCATATACAGTGTCTAAAGCCATTTCTACTTTCTACTTGTAAGGAACTGTTCACAGGCTCTAAATACAAAGAGTTTTTTCCTTCTTGTCAATCTATGTGATGGTATATATACCCCATATAGTGGTGAAAGGGTTAATGTGGGCTTGAAAGACCAATTAATCCAGCTGGCCATATCTGGAAGGTGGGCCAGCCCTAATTAAAGATGATGCCCAGCTGGGTAATGGCTGAAAAGAGAGGTAGTGCACCATAGAAAGGTGCTCCAGGGAGAGAGGCAAGAAATCTGTAGTCACTATTTTGTTAGTGGAGAGACCTGTGGTGAACAGGAAGGCTCCTGCAGGGCAGGGAAGAAGGTTGGAGAGGGAAGATAGCTGAATACACATGACTGAAGCAAGCTCTTGTGGTTGACCCTGACACCAGGATGAGAAACCTGTGGGGAGAAGCCCTGGATGGTGTTTCTTATTACAAAGAGCCCAGAAGGAGCTGTGACAAAGGTTATGGTAGGAAGGGAGGCAGGAGTGTGTTTGGCAGAACTTGGCTGCTCATCCAGGGGTCCCTGTGTAGAGGATGGGTCTAGGTTCCCCTACCAGCCACTAAGAAGGTGGTGTCAAGCCCCTGATGATGCACATAATGAAAATTCAGAGCCTTGAGAGGTGGTGTGATGACCGCTGGGTGCAGAACCAGAGACCTGATGCAAGGTTTTGGAATTTCTTGTTGTACTTTGTTACACTGGAAGGGATGGGACTAAATGTGACCTGGCTGCAGGACCGTCTTGAGAAGGGATGGACCACTGCAGGACCGGACTGACTATCTGCAGGGCCGTGAGAGCTGAGAGCTGCCCAGCCATGAGAGGCCACACCAATGGTGAGTCTACAAGGAGCAACGGAAGCTCCCTAAAAGTGGGGGGAGGCCCCCGCGCTGCTCCTTCTCCTGAGGCCATGCCCCTGCACCACCCTAAGCTCACTCCTCTCCACAGACCCCCAGCACCCCATCGCTCACCCTTATGGCCAGTAAAAAGCATCTAAAAGTGATGGGGCCCTGGCCTCCCCTGTTCTGGTGCCCCTGGAATCTACCCTTCCACAATCACACAAATTGGAAACACTGCCTGTAGGATTCCTACAGCTCAGACACTACAGCCAACATTAGATAACTGTGTAAAATTCTAGTACAAGGATAAGCAAAGCTTGAAAACTGCAGCGGATGTTGGCAAGTCGGACACATTCTGTGAGGAGTGGGTGAAAGCTGGCAGGAGTGGAGTGAAAGTGACCAGAATGTGGTTAACGCCATTGCTGATAAGAAAGCAGCTGTGACAATAACCAGATGCCTATCAGCTGTGGGAGTGGCTCCCACAGCAGTACTAAAAGCATGGACTTGGTGTCTGAGGGAGGCACTTTATGGTGATGAGTGTTTGTTCTTCCCCTCCTCCCCTCTTTCAAACAATGGAGGAGAGAACTGCTGCCTCTTGTGTTTGCTTCCAGCAACTTGGCAAAAAGCAAATCTCTGTTCACTTTCACTGTCCCTTAACCTTATGAGGTGTAGGAGTGACTGGGGAATGGGGCAGGGTGAAGAAGAGAGCATGAAGGGTGGGGAGAGATCCCCTCTCGTTTCCAGCAGCTCTGAAAGGAAGGGTGGAAAGCTGTCGAGACCTTCAATGCCCATTCCTCCCTCCCACAAGGAGGGGAGCAGAGACTTCCCGCTAAGGTGACCAGACAGCAAGTATGAAAAATCGGGACAGGGGGTGGAGGGTAATAGGCGCCTATACAAGAAAAAGCCCCAAATATCGGGACTGTCCCTATAAAATCGGGACATCTGGTCACCCTATTCCCCCCTGCATTTTGCAGTAGCTGGGTGTGGTCAGGAACGGAGAAAAAATAAACTCCTGGTTCATCTAGCAGACAGGAGGAATTCTAAACATATCGGACAACAAGAAGCAAAGGGCAACAAGAAAGACAGAGAACCCTATAGCAATGGCTCATGCCTGTTCTCCCTCATGCCCTCCCCAGCCATCAGGATGTACTGGGCTACTCCACTCTTCTGCAAGTCTTTTATATTAGCCTCCAGCTAGTAGATTTAGTCCATTAGCTAGCAAGTGTTTGGTAACTGTTTCAAACCCTATCTACAAAGATGTACTAAATCACCTGGAATGTGATTAAGATGTAGGGGAAGGAATGATCATAAGGCGCCCTGGTCACCTTGATCGATCGGTCTATCAGCCCTGACAGAGAGAGTGCCAATCACGTCTTTCGTGTTGTCCTAGCCATTCCTTCAGCCACCCACTGGTCAGGCTGTCAGTGGCACCGGATGCCCAATCCGCATAGCGCACTGCAGCCCAGAACCCCTGAGCGCAAGTGATCTACCAGCCTCAGCCTCCCAAATACCTGGGATTACAGGCACACGCCACAGCACCTGGTTATAGGGCTCCTTGATAACTTGACAAAAATTTCTTATCAAATAAGATACTCTCTGCACTGAGACCAAAGTTCTAAGGAATCAGCTTTCCATATTAGGGCCCCCTACTATTCCCACTGAGTTGGCTGGCAAGGCACTCTGAACTCAGATGCATCATAATCAAGCCCATAAAAATCGTAAACATTACTGAATTTTGCTAATGAAGGAAAACACTGTGCTACAGAGGCAGGGATTGTACATTTACAGCTAGCTACAGGCAAACTTTAATACAATCCAAGTTCCAGACATTTTAACCAATGGACTGATGAGTTTCTATACATGGGAATTCCTTCACATGTAGACCGCAAATGGCAGCGTCCCAGACAGCGGGATTGTAGGGTAGCTATTATTCCCTACACTTCAGAAAAGCTGTATCACCACCAATTCTGGGAAATATGTTTGGACTACAGTATGTCTATTATGCCTACTCGGGTTGAATCAAAGGGCATATTCTGCCTCTGGCATCTGGAATAACAAGTTGCAATCAAACCTGAGTAATGAATCACACCATTCTTTCATGCATTTGATTGCAGCCTCCATAAGCAGGAGT
This sequence comes from Natator depressus, assembly GCF_965152275.1. Classification (NCBI taxonomy): domain Eukaryota; kingdom Metazoa; phylum Chordata; order Testudines; family Cheloniidae; genus Natator; species Natator depressus. The sequence continues at coordinate 79,062,239 of NC_134242.1, read as the reverse complement.
CTATACTGTATAGCAAAACCAAGAGTTTGTCTACATGACCCTGCAGTTTCGACTGGAGGGGGAGGGAGATGAACCTCAGCGTGCCCCATAGTGGTATGCTGTAACTCCCCCCTGTGGATGCCGCAGGCCTGAACTAAAAACTATGTAGTTCATGTTAATATAAATGATCTTCAAACAGAACTATGTTAATGTGAACCATGCACCTTTTAGTTCATGCCTGCAACAGCTACACGGGGGAGTTAAAATGCAGTGCTTTGGCACACATCGCAATTCATGCCCCAGTAGTCCAAATGTGGGGCCGTGTAGACAAGTCTTAAATCTACTGATGGGAAATGAGTGACCATTAAAGAACAAGCAACCAGTCTCCTATCAGAGCATTTGCTGTCAATTTGACAAATCTAAAGTTCTATCACAGCTCCCCATTCTGATGTCTTCTCTCATCAATCTAAATACTAGTTATATAGCTGGATGTTATATTCTTCAAGGTAAAGGCTCCCTACCCAGCAGTATCAATTTTGGGATACAGAGATTTAATTAAAAATAGATCTCTAAATTCCAATATTTACCCTACATGAAACATGTCCTGATGGTTAGAGTTCATGCCTTGGGTGACTTGGAAAACAAGCAGCAGGCTACAGGTCTGAGGGGTTGGAGATCTCCCTTTAAATGGAAGCGATCTCACTTTAATTACCAAACACACCAATATCTAATTTTACCCTGACCAATCAAGCAGCAACACAGTCCTTGGGGCTGACTAAGAGAAAAGTGTACTACGGTGGCTCCATTCAGGTGACCATCTGTGCTTACTGTCACAGAGACAAGGTGGGGGAGGCAATATCTTTTATTGGACCAACTTCTGTTGGTGAGAGAAAAGCATTCAAGCTTACACAGAGCTCTTCTTTGAGTTTCTATGACTTAGGCAGACTGATCTAATAATGGATAAATTGAGGAGTTCCAATTGGAAAATGGGGCTGTCACTCTCCAAGGGTTAACCTGATGCAACTCACAGCAAAATCGAAAGCCAGCTCAGAAAGGTCACCTAACACTACAGAAATATCTAATGAGCATGAATTATTCCATAGCAACTGTAAATTGCCATAGCTGCTTCTGTTACAGTAACCAAGTGAACAAAATGCCTTGAATTGCATGCAGAAAACCACAATCCACTTGGTCTCTTTACTGAGGGCTTCTTTTTGCCTGAGGTAAGAAGAACTTGTTTGTATGTTCCATAGCCTGAAAGACACCAACAATTGTTCTGTATCTTGTTCATTCTGTGGACCAATGATGTGCAAGAGACTTCACAGACCCTCTCACTCTCCCAACACCCCAATCCTGAAATATATGGATCTCACGTTTCCTTCTCCAGAACACTAGGACAGGCTTTACAGACCAGTTTGAGAACCATGGGTCTAAAAGTGTGGTAGCTATCACAAATGCAATGCGTAGGAATGCAGGAACTGCCATTTACTTATATTTTGTTTTCGAAGAAGAAAGAGTTTGTGTGCCCCTGTACTGCAATGTAAGAGACAAAACTGATTGGACAGTGAAACAGCCTTGCCAAGGCAGAGCTACTGGATTAACAGGGCAAATACCACAGCCAAGGTAAAAAAGTCTTAAAATGGAATTGCTAACTCCACATTAACCAGAGCGGTCCCATTCCCTAGAAGAAAAGACTCAGCTAAAGCTTCCTCCAATACTACCACCATCTCCAGCACATCCTGTCATTCTTCATTGAGGCTGGGTGCAACCCAGGGGGGGCCAGATCTTTGGCTAGTATAAATTGTGTAGTTTCTTTGAAGTCAATGGTGCTGTTTCAGTTTATATCAACTGAGAGTCTAATCCCTGATCTCTAACACAGCCACAACAGGTTTGAAAATTCAACTCCAAACATTCATCTCAGTGTGTGAAAAACCAATAGCTTCCCTGATGGGATACAGCAAAAACCCACCACTGCTGGTTTTCTTTTTTTTTCTTTTTTTTTTTTTTTAAAGAAGGACAGAGTATGGGGTGGGACATATGGGGGGGTGAAGATGGGACTGCCAGGAGCTGGTTTCCTCAGCAGGATAGTACTGAAACTGTGCATGTGACAATTAGATTCATCTCTCCACAGACATAAGTGCATTTAACTGTCCAACAGGTTAAAAAAACAACCACCCTGAGCTGCAAAAAGAGACAACAGACAGAAAACAGACAGATTCTCAGACAGAAAAAAAGAAAAAAGCTGCTTTTATAATGGCGGCAATTACAAAAAAAAAAAAAAAAAAAAATCTCTCAAAATTATTCTTGCTAGGAGAAGATATAGGAGACAAACATTAGTGTAGGGTAAGATTCCTCCATTCAGAAAATGACTGCCACTGCTTTCTAAAGATGCATAGTGAGATGCTGGATGAGATTCAAAGGGTGTGTATGTCACTGCCAGGCAAAGATAACTTTCGTCCCATTATACACAGCCCTGATTTTCTGAAGGTTTACAGAAGCACACACAAAGTCTCACAGGGAAAAAGCATGAAGAGAATAGCCATCAGGGATGCCTGACTCACGTGTGGTTAACCAGAGACTGGATAGCTGAGACTACTACATTGTTAATGAACTCATTCAGTAAACATTTTGTAATAGTCACACTGAGCACATTAAGTGAGATAAGTTTGTTTGCTCACACCAATTTCCAGGTATAATCATTTCTATGGTTATGTAAAAGCAGCACTATTCTATATTTCGACACATATTCTGCAGTTACTCATTTCCTGTAGCCCCCTGTGATAAGACTGATTTCTCTTTTAGTTCTTTCCACCAGAGTACCTCGAAGTGCTTTTATAAACACTTGTTCATTAAGTCTCAACACCTATTCCATGCAACATAGGCTAATATGGGAAAAATGATGCACAAAGAGGTTAAATGACCTGCCTATGACTAAGCAGTGAGTAAGTGCAAGAGCCAGGAACACAACCCAGGTCTCCTGGCTTCCAGTGCAGTGCTTAAGCCACAAGGCCATGCTTCTTTCCTTTAAAGGCATCCTGACCACATCACATCATAGAGTGGCTGTTCTGGTTACTTGGATTTTTAACTTAACTTGAGGGGTCTGGGTAGGAGGTAGCGATAGTAGGTGCTGGGACAGCGTGTTTTACCCAGTGACATCACTGAATGCATTTGCCAGTGTTTAAAATAGTACAATTTGGACTGCCACATTACCGTGTTAATTGATCTTGTCAAGGTAAAGGTCTCTATGCCCCTGCCCTTTTCCTGTGAGATTCAGCCACTTTGCTCAAAACAGACTTTTTTTTAAATTTTTTTTAAAGTAACCCTCTCTGGCCTCTTCCTGCATCCTCAGACTAGAGGTCAATGAAATGCTAGTGGAGAGAGAGAGAACAATTAAAAATTTCTCAAACTGCTACAGCTATTAACAGGAACAGCTGTCTCAGACTCTTCTTGTGGTGGTGCAGGGCTGAGCATAAACAACATGTACTTGTGGCATAATGGCAGAAACCCCCACCCATACCATTACTTACTTTGTACTGGGGGAGTTCCTTCCACCGTCTCTTGTCACTGGCTGATCAAGCATGGACATCATAGAATAACTATCCACCAATAGGCTATCAGGGTCATCTGTCTGACCTGGAAGTTTCCCAAGAGGAAAGTCTTTCCACTGCACTCCATCTGGGTGGGAAAATAACATTCATGGTACAAAACAAGTGTGCACTTTCTAAATAAACTTCAGAAAACAGTATGTGGGCTGTTCATACATTTCATAGCTCATGCAAGAATTGTGTAGCACACATTTGGGAATAACTTCTCCAAATTTTGATTCTGACTTCTGCCGCTTCTCCAAAGTGTAGCTTGTCCAAACATTTTGGGATACTCTGAGTTATTAAACCCCACAGATTCCAAAGCCAGAAAGGACCATTCTTGTCATCCAGTCTGACCTCCTGTATAGAACTTTTGGGCAATAGAACTTCCCCAAAATAATTCCTAGAGCAGATCTTGTAGAAAAATATCGAATCTTGATTTAAAAGTTGTCAGTGATGGAGAATCCACCACAACCCTTGGAAAACTGTTCCAATGGTTAATTACCCCACTTAAAAATTTACACCTTATTTCGAGTCAGAGTTTGTCTAGCTTCATCTTCCAACCACTGGATCGTGTTATGCCTTTCTCTGCTAGATTGAAGATCACATTATCAAATATTTGTTCCCCATGTTGCAGGTATTTATAGACTCTGATCAAGTCATCCTTTAGCATTCTTCTTCATTAAAAGTTTGAGCTCTTTGAATCGATCACAATAAGTTACAGTTTCTTATCTTTTAATAGTTCTTCTCTCAACTCTCCCGAATTTATCAACATCTTTCTTGAACTGTGGACACCAGAGCTGCACACAGCATCCAGAAGTGATTGCATCAGTGCCAAATACACAGGTAAAATAACCTCTCTGCTCCTACCTGAGATTCCCATTTATGCATCTAAGGAACATATTAGCCCCTTTAGCCTCAGCATCTCACTGATAATCACTTTCAGCTGATTATCCACCATGACCCTCAAATCTTCTTCATAGTCACGTTCTAGAGGAATTTCTTTTATTTAAATTTAGATTTTTTTTTTTTTAATATACTTGTGGCATTTGAAAACTAACAAAGCTGTTCATGTGTGTTAATTCCGAAAAGCACCTGATTTGGTTCCTAAAAAAGTCCAAGATCTAGTACACGGAAAGAGCCACTTGCACACATGTAAGACACTCCCCCATCTTAAGGAGCAGAAAGCTATATGTTTGCCACCAAGCAGTTTGCTCCTTTGGTTTCCATCCACAGTAACCTCTTTGCTGGTATCCCCATCAGCAAAGACAGGAGCGGGAGAGAGGAAATATATTTTTAACCAAGTGGGAGTTGGATAATTGGAACAAGATCACTTAAGATAAGGGGGATTCAAACCGGGATTTTTCAAAAAAGCATAAGGGAGTTTGACACCAATCTCACATTGAACTTAGGCCTCTTTAAAAATCCCAGCCTGAAAGTGTTAGCAAAATACAGTAGTAATTGAAAACAGGAACTTCCCCTACAGAATAGAAGGGAAGCAAGACAAAAGCTGGGGGAATAACCTGTAAAAAATCTTTTGCACATGACTGGCGAGGGTGGGAGGGAGAGAGAGATGTGAAAGAGGGAACACAGCAATAACTTGGAAAGTACACATTATCTTATCAACTGGTAGGTTCTTACAACAGTGATGGGCACAGTTGTATCTTCCCCACCACTTCCTACTCCTTTATTCAGTTTCTGATAGTCTACAGGCTGCACACTCTCACAGGAATTATCTGCCAACTTGGACAGCAGTAATGAGGCTGTTTGTTTGTACTTCATATTCAAAGTTCAGCAGACAATGCCAAATCCAAGTCATCTCCTACATTTCAAAAGCCAAGTCAAAGATAGGTGTGTCGCATATCATTGTTTGGAAAGCAAGGCTTCTCAAAACTTGTTTGCTTTCCTGATAAAGGGATGGCTGCTACTTTGGAGGGGGAGAACAGGAACCTGATCAATCTAAAAAAATAAGTGGTATTTCATGTTCCAAGTAAGAATGTTAGCCCAAAGGAGAATGGAGGTGGGGGGTGCAGGAAGAAGGGTAAAACAAAGCAACCTCACTTGTCTCAGGCTACTGGAAGTGGAACCAATATGGCAGAGCCATGTACGCAAACCAACCACAGCACTGAAAATGTTCTCTATTCCAGCCAGCCATAGAATGTGAACCGAATGTTTCCAACTCCTGCTTACCATGGAAAAGTTGCTCATTTCACTGTTACTTCATTCTCCCACTCACCTGAATATTCAGCTCCAGTGACCTAGCATCAATCTGATTAAGAGTAATTGCTTAGACAAACAAAAAATAATGTACTTAGGAAAAGTATCTGAGTGAACTGCCTTTCACATTGTTGCCCATGTCTCCTTTCATGCAGCTCCATATCTGAAATGCCTTCCCTGATCTGACTCACCAGTTCTTTCCTCCTCATCCCATCCCTCCACCAAAGTCTTCAACAAATCGTGCTTCTTCCATGAACCCTGTAAACCTTAAAATCCTCCTAGTCCCTCAAAAATAAGTGTTCAGTAGTAGTGGGAAGTAGTCTTATAACTAACAATGTGCTTGCTAAACTGCCCTAAACACAATAGTTTAATCTCCTAAGGGTTGTAAAACTTTGGTCTAATTCCAGTTGCTGGGTTTAGTGTGCGGGTACTGGGTGGTGTTGGTATTCATCCATTTGCGTGCTGGCTGTGTATATTGCAAGCTTCCTGGAGCATGGTACTTGTATGGAAAGCACTTTGCACATCACTGGAAATACATAAATTACATTTTTAATGAACTCTTGGTCTGATAAGGGGAGGCTTTCAGCATGTACTGCCAAAGTCCATGAAATGTTCATATTTTCTTTACTGCTCACTGCTAGCCCACACCCTTCTCCACCAACTAGGTGAAGTGGAATTTTAAGTACAGTGATATGAAAGTTAATGAAGCATTAACTGTGTGTACCTGTAAAAAGTAACCACAGCGTTATGGGAGCCACAAGAAGGGAGATGCCTATAAGTGGCAGGCTGTGAAAAAACAGTTTACACGGATTTAGCTTTAACATGGATTTGAAGTACGCTTCAGTCTTAACCAGGCTGAGAGGTTTGAGGGGCCACTGTGCGTTTCAATTTACATTTAGTGGTGACAAAGAGACCCAGGGCATCAGAGTAAGTCTTCAAATCACTTTTACCTGCACTGATCTGCCAGATGGACCCATGCAGCGCTGCCCTTTTCTCAGCAATAACCATCATGTTCTCAGCATGAAGAAGTTCCTCCAAAGGCGTTGGCTCAGCTTCCATCTCTTCTTCCTTAGCTTCCTCCTCCCCCTTGTCTTCTTCATCACCAAGACCACCCAGTACAGTTTCTCGCCTTTCCACCCTCTGCCCTTTGGCCTGACTCTCCTGTCTGGCCTTCCACTGTAAGCTCTCAATGGTGTAAATTGGCTGCCCACTGCTGTCTGAAGAGCCTGGACTGGAGAGAGAGTCTCCTTCTTGGGTGTAGATGGAGGAGAGATAGAGAAGGTTCTCCTGAGCATCTGAAGGCAAGGAAGGCTCCATGTCTGACAGGATCCTAGAAAGAGAAGGAGGGAACCAAAGCATTACAAGCAAGGAGAGACTCCAGGACAGAGGCTTATGGAATTGAGCAGCTCTTAAAAAGGGCTCTTCTAAACGAGCTCTCCCATGCCATTGGGATGGTGCGCATGACAGAGGTGGTAATCCTCCCAAGCTGAGTGGGGTCCTAGGTTACTCACTCTCCCTCTTTGCTTTCTTAAAGATTCTGATTTTTTTTTTCTTAATTTCCCCCCTAATGATTTTCATGAAACAGCACAGATTACAACCCTTATAAGATCTCACTACATTATTAACTTCAACCAGCCTTGTCATGATTCTTTGCCCATATTGCTTTTCCGATGCCTCAAATGTGGATTTTTTTTTTATCACCAATTTCTAGTTTCTCTACTCCACTCTTAATTTGTTTTTTGAAAGAGAGACCTGAAAAATTCTGCTGCTTTCTCTCTTGTAGCACCAGTGGAAAGAAGAGCAGAAACAATATAAGTTTAGCATACACCACAGGGTTTCCACAAGGGTGACAGCAGGTCAGTGAAGGAGTCCCAGCCACAACTGAACATACTTCTTTTCAGTGGCTCTGACCAGGTTGCACATGATCTGTTTCCTGTCCCCTCTTTCCTTTTTCAAAGAGACAAGGGTCACACTTACAGCTGCAGGAGGTGTGGGGTTGCCCAGCAGGGAGCTTCCAAACATTCATCAATGAGTTTTATCCACTGCAAGGAAACTCTACGGAGAAACAGCTTCCTTTTGTTTATCTGACTCTGTGAAGGGCGTCTCACTTTCCTTCCTTAAAAAACAAAACAAAAAACAAACAAACAAAAAAAACGATAAAGAAGAGAGGGGCCTCACAACATAAGAAACATGTTTATAACCAACCCTTTACATTTTTATAGTACCTTTCACCCTTAAGAGGCAGAGTTAACGTGCTTCACAGGCCATCATTCCAACCAGCTGTGGAATGCAGCTGCCTCTGGAGTGAAGCACAACATACCATGATTTGGCAGTTTCAGCAACTCTAAAAAGTTCAGGACAGGAAGTGAAAGACAACTCACCCAAAGGCAACATATGCTAAGTAGGAAGAACAAAATGAGAACAGCCATAGTGGGGTCTGGTCAGGACACTAAGAGTAACCCCAGGGTGTTGCAAAGGCAGCACTGTCTGACCTAGAGGTGGTCTGAGCACAGCACTGGAAGCCAGGGACTCCTAAGAACTGCTTATTATGAGAAGTCCAACTGGCATCTGTAGTAACACAAACTACTGGTTTAGGTTTTATGTATAAAACAGCACTTTAGCAGTGCAGTGCTTTCAACACCATGCTGGGGCATTGGTCCCTTACAGGAAAAATTACACCTTTCAAATCTTGATAAAACCCATAATGAAGTTTTGGAAATGATTTTTCCATATATTACGATGAACTAAAGGGTACCCAGAAAGTGCAAGTTAAAAATCATGAAAACTGAGATCTTGAAAGCCATAGGAAATTAATGTGACCAGTATAATTAGGATCCTGAATTTCTGACTTGAAAGTAGTACCATCTTCCCCCTTCCTTGCACTGGAACAGGAGAGGATTTTAAAGCCATCTTCATATAGAACCTAAAGAATTTCAGACTCACTCACTGGCTTTCGCTTTGGTGTTGGCAGTCAGAATCTCAGCAATCCAGTTGATCAGGTACTGAGGCCTGAGTTCTGAAGATTCAGAACATTGCTTCAGGTCAGCAAACATTTTCTCTAGCAGGGTCTGTGTAAAGTCTCGGGACTGGAGGCCCTTTACCAGAGGCTGCCAGTAGTAGTAAAATGTCTGAGGGATTTTGAAATCCAGCAACTCTTTATTTTCTATGGGAAAAAAACAAAAACACTACACTTAAATGGTAAAGTATTTTAAACATAACATCTGGTTTAGTGATAGCTCCAAAGTGAGTAGCATATACTGTATTAAGTGGCCCTATATTACTCCTGGCATCCCACTCTGAAGCAGTCAATCAGCAAAGACAGGAAAAAACAATGAATGGATAATTAGGTAATTAATACAATCTTTCAATGAAAGCAGAAAATATGAAGCCTGATCTAATCATGCTGTAAGCCACAGGAAAACCTCTCTGTTTTGCTAATGCTTTGCCATCATAAGCTCAACGCCCACAGAACTGAGAGCTAATCTATCTAAAAAGGTACTATAAAAAGGGTTAGTATAGGGTAAAGCAACATAGTATTGAGCAGCTCTGAAGAGCTCTACTACTGTAATATAATTACAGCAACATGCAGATAACCCCCTGGGAAACTCTGAGGTGGGGATTTTCAATTAGTCCCAAGAGAGTTAGTCACCCGATTTCCAATGACAATAGGGTTTGGGTGCCCAACACTCTTTAGACAGCATTTTAAAGGGGCCAATGTTCACGTCTCTCAGTTCAGTCTCTCTCAACCTGTGAGCAGCAACACGGAAGCAAGTCACAGCTAGAGGCAGTCATACAAGGGTAAGAATTATTTTTGACCAGTTCCAAATGGAAATTCCTGTGGTCTCCATGAAACCTGTAGCTATAGTGGATACAGAAAGAGAGTCACAATCAGACTTAGAAGGAAGCCTCCGCTTGCAACCACTTAACTGCAGCATTGACATGGAAGGTCTGCCTTCATGCATGTAGGAGTGGGTACATGAGAAGGTAGACATGAAAATAAAAGGGGCTCCAAAAAGATGGGGTAGGATTTACCAAAACTTGTCGTAGACAAAAGGGACACGAGAGTAGGCCTGGTGTAAGCACACAGCATGTTTCAATACAAATTACACTAATGCAAACTTAATTTTTCATCATAATGAGAAAACATATTAAGCCTAACTCACTGCCTTACCCTGGGGTGTGTTAATTTAAGGCAGGGATTGGCTTCCTTCTGCACGTGGCCTGCCAGGGTAAGTCCCCTTGTGGGCCAGGCCGGTTTGTTTACCAGCCGTGTCTGCAGGTTCAGCTGATCGCGGCTCCCACTAGCTGTGGTTCGCCGTTCCAGGTCAATGGGGGCTGCAGGAAGTGGCGCGGGCCGAGCGATGTGCTTACCCTGGCGGGCCGCATGCCAAAGGTTGCCGATCCCTGATTTAAGGGATTTCACATAAAGTCTGAGACACTAACCTTCACACTTGATATTTAAAGTCTCCAGTTGTTCCACAGTTGGGATGAGAGAGCCATCATCCAGAAGAGCTTCAGCCACCACCTCCCTATAACAAATAGAAATCCCCATTAGTCCCACCCGTACCTCACATTTCCAAAGCATCTCTTGTCCTGACCCCCAAAACACTTCACATGCTACATACACGGGATTCATTTCATTTGCTGCTGAAATGTGGTGGGACATGGCAGCTCCTTAATAGGCAGGATTTGACTTTAATCAACTAAGGTCATTAAATGTCGACCTCAGCTGACACCCTCAAATCAACAGAAAAAAAACCCCCAATCGATAAACAAGCGGCACAAATGCAGCCTCCCTCCCCCTTGCACCTGCAGGGATTGGTGTCACCAGCCCTGTGGCTGCGCAGGGAGCCCTCTGCAGCCCTGCCATCACAAACCTGCTCTCTCACACACCAGTTGGGAGTGCTGGGGCGGGGGTCTCTGCTCTGTTCCACCAGGACCCGCTCACTCAATTCCCATGACAGTGGAACAGCAGAGGGCTCCCTGCATGGCTGCAGGGCTGCTGACACACAATCCCTGCGGGCACAAGGTGCGAGGAGGCGGCTGCAGTCCTGGAGGGACAGAGCAGAGATCCCCAGCCAGGACTGTGAGGAGTACTCCAGCAGGAGACATTCAGTAGCGGGGTGGTCTCTCCCATAGTTGGGGGGTTAGCCAGGCCGATGACACCCAGTAGAAACTTCAATTAAAAATTGATTAAAATAAAAACGTAGTTCTGCCAAGCCTATTAATAGGCCCCAAAACACTATATGAGCTCTAGTCTGGGAGTTAAGATACCCACTGAAACGGGAGGGGAAACACAATCCTCCAAACCAGAATGTGACCAGGACACTACAGTTAACACTTGTACTCTGGTGGGGGGGGGGGGATCCCTAGGCACTGAGATTTCAAAAGCAGTGCAGGGGATTCAGCACGATGTTTTTCGTTAAAATGATTCTTTTCGATAATGCGTGGTAGAGGTCTAACAACCAGGATCTATAAGGACCACAAGCAGTCAGCCCTGTTAAGTCCCATCTGAAAGATGGCATCTCTGAACCTCTGGCAGAAAAGCATCCCCCTATCACCATGTTAAAGATACTAGTTCAAATGTCAGAAGACGGGCACTCCCTACTGCCATTTTCTGCAATACCTGGGATGTACTTTGATGTCTCCCATCCAAACATCAGCCATGGTTAGCATGGGAGATCTGGAGCTCACAGCCCAAGATGGCATGCAATTGCTAGTACAAGGGCTTGGTGCAACTGAAGTGGGAGACAGAGGAAAGTCATTTAAACTCTCTGGTTCAGATAGGTTGAGCTGGAGGTTGGCAGTGAGAAGCAGCAGTAGGTTCACGTATAAATTCCGACAGCCACTCATTATTTGAATAAGGGCTTCTGCTCAGTCCAGTGTTTGGTAATACACAAAGGACAGCATTAAAAATAACAGCACAAATATCAAACCAGCAATTTTCAAATGCAAAATGCTCAAGTGAGAGAAAATGGCATCTCTGCTTCTATTTGGTTTACAGAGGTAGAACCAGAGTTAAACAAGACATACTTTGTTACAGGATGTCTGTGGCTTTTATTGTCTGGGGGGGAAGGGGAGATCCCCAAACCCAAATCTGAACATCAAGACAAGTTAAATAGACCTGATCTAAGATTCTATAGACATGAGCCCAATTCAAAGGCCTCTGGGTGCTGGTAAAACATACACAAACACTACACCAAATTGCAGCAACTAAGTGATTCAGGGAGACCCCAGCTACTAGAAAGGCCATCCGTAAGGCCTGTGACTTGCCTTACAAAATAGGTTCTAATTTAGATGCCTCTCTTTTCTGGAATCTTTTCTAGGATAATTACTGTATTCCTAGATACAATGACTGTTCCTCACTGACTATTTAAGGTCACATCCATGGAGATGCAGGCTCAACCTTGTGATTACGCAAACAGGGATGACAAGCACAGCTGACTCAGGTCATTAGCACTGGAAACTAATTCTGCTTTTAATCTCTAGAGGCACCTTCCTGCCTTTCCACCACTGCACACATGTGGTCTATATGGACAGAACCATAGCAATGAACAGTACCCAGAGTCATGTAGGAATGCTAAATGACGTGTCTTCTTAGGTTGTATGGAGCACTAGAAGAGGTTACTGGACCCCGTTAGCCCTGGACTCTGCCACCTGGATTGCCAAAACCAGTGAACTAGTAAATTTGTCATTTTTAGACTCATTTCCTTCCTGCCTTCCCAGCAGTTTCTCTGTTTTCCTACAAACATGAGACCACTCCCACTACTGCATACCGATATCTTATTGCTCGTTGCCCACCTTACCACTTCTGACAATACAGTACCATCTTTCAGCTGATCAGTGCCATCACCTCCATGCCAGGCCTTCCCTACATTCCAGTGTAACCCTTTTCCCCTCCCTGAGGGTTCTCAGTCTGAGGGAATGGCAAGGAACAAACATCAGGTAGGAAGAGGGTCATGCTATGGGGGCAGGCTTGGATCCTCTCCATTAGTCCCAACATCACTTGCAGCTGGTGGCCAGACAGCTGCCTCCGTCCCTGGCACAATGGCCAGATAAATGCTAAGGGAGGCAGGGTAGGGGAAGGGGAGTGGAAAGTCTAAAAGAAACTTGCCATCAAAGAACTCCCATCCAAATTCTAGGTGCTTTTGACATACATATAAAACCAATACTAAATGGAGTTACAACAGTCATCCAAAGCAGTGGCGTTTCTCCGTTACCCACACCCTGCCACATCTCATCTAATCACCAGTCAGCAGGATTTAGTTCCCCACCACGCATCTCCATTCCAACTGCCTCAATTCCCTGCCAATGCCCAGACTGCACTGCTGTATGCCCAGGCCAGGCCAGCCACTTCAGATGGGGTGGGAGAACAGGTCAAGAAAGGGACCCTCACAGAGCATACACTACCAGTAGCTCTCTCATACAGAGGCAAACCAACCTCAAGCACCCCTGTTCATCCTAACTGGGCAGCGTGTCATAGGAAGAAGGCAACCTCTCAGGTAGGAAGGTCTGAGGCCACTTAGGGCTTCATCGGTTAAACACACCATTTTAAATTCCACCCATTTGTCAATACCCAGTCTCAGTAGACCCTGGAGCACAAGCCTAGTGTGCTGAGGGCAAGAAACTGTACTCATCAAGCAGCCTACCAACATTCCGCACTAGCTACAGGTTTCCATTACATTTAAGATCCAGTCCCAAATATGTTGCATTGCAATATTCAGTCTAGAGATGAGAAGACACCGATCATAGTTAAGGCTACATTTATGTCACTGTGGTCACAGAAGTCATGGAATCTGTGACTTCCAGAGACCTCTGTGACATTCTCTGCTTCAGCCCCAGGTGCTGCAGGACTCTGGAGCTGACAGCCAGTGGGACCCTGGCAGGGTTCCAGCGACAGCAGTGACAAGTGACAGGAAGCCCCCTGCAAAGTTCCAGCAACAGGTGACAGACTCCTGAGGGGCCCTCCTCAGGGTTCCAGCGACAGCCTCATGCGGGGGAAAGGGGGCGCCTCAGGTAAGCGGCTGGGGTGTCCCGTTTTCTCTGTGGGAAATATGGTCACCCTGCAGCTCCCAGCTGCCCTGGGTGGAGGGGAAACCCCACAGCTCCCAGACACCACAGTAGTGGGGGAAACCCTGGAACCACAGCAGCAAAAGTCACAGACAGGTCACGGCGTCCGTGAATTTTTGTTTACTGTCCGTGACCTGACCATGACTTTTACTAAAAATAACCATGACAAAATCTTAGCCTTAATCATAGCGCAAGTTCCATATCTAGGAGAGAACACAGCAACCTCACCCAATACCACTATTTGATCATCTGGAAACAGCTGGGAGTGAAACCAGACCCCAAGTCGTGGACTTTGGTCACAAACATTGATTGTACATCCCCAAAAGGGCTGAGAGAACCTGACCCAACTACTCTCCTTCCTTCCCCCAGTGATTGAGCTACAGCCAGTTTGCTCTCATCCATGGTCCAACAGTACCCAGACGCCAGGAAATGCATTTGGCTGCACTCTTCAGATCAGATGAGACAGCAATTTTAACCTGAGCATCACCAGCATACTGCAAATGCTTCAGCCTATGCCTCCTCACTAATTCTCTTCATATATGCACTGAATAAGAGGGGTGACACAGTAGATTCTTCCAATACCAAACACAAGAGTATCCTTGGAGCAGAATACACATTATCGCCAGTTCGCACCTTCTAGCCACCGGGAAATTAGCACATTTTCTAAGGGTTAACTATGAAAATGAAAGCAAAAATTTTCCCATTTTTAAAAAGTAAAATATCCGCAAAAATTCACAGGAAACTGTTGTTATGCCCCATCTTCCCAAGAAAGAGGGCTATGGTAGTCCTTTAAGAACTAGACTCTCTTTGCAGGCTTCCTGGAGGTGTTATCTCTACAGTACCTGTGGTACTAGTTAGAATTCCCTGGACTGACAGAGTATTTCTAAAAAAGAAAAGGAGTACTTGTGGCACCTTAGAGACTAACCAATTTATTTGAGCATGAGCTTTCGTGAGCTACAGCTCACTTCATCGGATGCATACTGTGGAAATTGCAGAAGACATTGTATACACAGACACCATGAAACAATACCTCCTCCCACCCCACTCTCCTGCTGGTAATAGAAACATGCACAACACAACACAGAGCAGTTCCAGTTGGCTCCTTGGGGCCTCTGTACGGTTAAGCAAGAGGGTACTTATCAGACCAATGGTATGCATCATAAAGCACTCCTCTTGTTCTCTCTGCTGCTTTTGCATCCAAATACCATTCTTTGCTCTCTCTTTGGTGTCAAAAGGCAATTGGCAGATTCATGGCAGAACTTCAAACTGGGAGCCACAAGCTGTAGGGAGCAGAGGTTCTATTTTTAATTTGTAATGCTTCGGTGGCTTATTGGCCATTCACTTGCAGTTTACAGACAATTCCAATTAAGGGAGGGAGGTTTGCATTCAGAAGAGGTGAGATCCATTGGCATTACCCAGTAGGAACCTATGCTATGCTATAGCATTGGTGTTGCTATATAAAGATCAATGGAAACAAGAATGTGACAGGGTCTTATTTTCATTTTTAATATAGTAAAGTACTACTGCTAATAAAAAAAGGCAAAAGACACAGGTAGGATTCTTTTATGGGAGATGCTTTTAATCACGCTTGACTCTCAAAGAAAGCCTGTGGGAGGAAGAGAAATGTCACTCCAGTCAGAGCATCATTTCCAGCTTCTGGAAATAGGTACAGCCTCCCCTTAACTATAAATATAACAGCCCATACTGTTCTTCACAAGTTTGTAGCTCTGGACTTAGTAATAAAAATAGAATGAGAGGAAGTGTGGTCTAATGGCCCAAGCATGGGACTGAAAGCCAGATGATCCCGAGTCCAAATCCGGGCTCTGCCCCTCTGACTTATCACATGGCCTCCATCAAGCAACTTCACTTCTCTGTACCTCAGTTTCCCTATCTGAAAGAGGGGTAGTTCTTGAACATGTTTGCTACGAGTCACAGCAAAGAAATTCCAGTAGAGTTTGTCCCTCCAGTGGTTCACCATTTCCCCAGCAAGCTCACCTGCTTAGTGCAGGCAAGAGCAATCCATTCGCACACAGCATTTCTGAGAACGTCGCGTATCTGTGCATAGTGGAACCTGTCCCATTTCATCAATCAGTTCCACAGGGCAGATGGATGAAAAGAAGTATGCTTCTATATTTTACAGGCCGACATGCATACATGCACCACGATTTTCAATTATAACTAATGACTTTTTGATGCCTCAGTTTGTAGATGCTCAGCTCGACACACATTGAAGGGGTCTGATTTTTCAGATAAGTGCTCAGTAGATTACTTTTACAGCACGTCTCTAATTGTGCCTCATAGCTGTGCATACATAAATTAACACAATATCCATCTTTACATCCAAGTTGCATTATGCTCCCTTCGGTTTGTTCAATGGTTTATTCCAGCGATTGTTTCCAACCGTTCTATTTTGCCCACACAGTGTAAGCAACAAAGGCCTAAATTCTCACACAACCATCTGCAGATACCAGGGCAGGAAATAAAACTGTCCCAGCATCCACTGCCTAGAGGCCAGGAGTTCATTATGATGGGCATCAAGCACTTTTGGCGGGCACGTGCTGACAGAAGTAAGAAGCCCATTTCATGTTTCTGTAGGATTGTGTTGTTGCTGGACTAGTAGCTTCCTTTTCTTGAGCCTTGCCCTGTAGGTTTCAGGCATGGGAGTGGACCAGAACAGGGTCCCAAAGGACATGGCTGTATGAAACAGTCATCTTCCCTACAGTGGGCTCCAAGATGGGAAGCAGGAGTTTGTTTAGGGACTCTCAGGACGGCAGACATGCGGGCACAGGGAGGAGAGATACACCAGTGGCTTTTGGTGCAAGCGTGAGACCTGCCAACTAGGCATGCTTTCACCTAGCATCCCTTTTTCAGGACTTTAGAAGAGGCAGCTGCCTCCCTACAGTTGCAGCCCTAGCCCTAACTAAACGAATACAGTCCTCTATCCCAGGGAATTTAGCGTGTGTGCACGCTTGCTTACTGACCACCCTCCACTGGGTGAAGTGTTTTTCAGAAAATACACATCCACTGTCCACCCCCAAATTTTTATTGCAAGATAAAAAAATCCACATCCTACATTGTTTTATTTTCAGTTAGCTGCTTTGTGCCCTGCATGTATCCTCTGTGGGAGCAGAGTACCAGGCACAGACAAGACCAGTTAAGCACCACTGCAACTGCTCTGGGGCCCGCACAGAATTGAGCAGTGAAGGACTGACAAGGGGTAGGGCTGGTGCTCTAAAGCTGCGAGAGCTGACACTGAAATATAGGTACAAGCACCATGCTGGGAGGACTAACCAAGCCTAGTACAGCTGCAGGGCTTGTAATTCCCATTGACCCTGGCACTAACCATTGAGTGGGGAGCAGAATTACGAGGAAACGTTACCAGCACATCCCTGTTATTTCAGGTAGCTTAAATTACAAAAAGCATTGCAAAAATGTAACAAAACCCCCAAAATCTGCCACATGGTGCAAGAGTAGGAGGGCCCTGTGTAAAACACAGTTTCACAGAGGGCGAAGGATGCATGAAAGTGCCACCAAATGCTGACTTAAAAAAAAAAATCAAATCAAATCAAATCTTGAAATTGACTAAAGTTACTTGTAAAATTCATTCTGTGCAAACTCTGTGTAATTCAATACTTTGCCATTTACACTGTGGTGATTTTTAAAAACAAAATAAAATTACAATTATGATTTACACAGGGCCCTATGCATGACAAGATCAGGTCTCAGGGCCCAGCATGCTAGGGAACCTGCCATTCTCCAGCTGATAGTCTGGGCTGGTTCAGGAAGGGAGCTTTGCTCTACGCTTTGTCTTCTCTGCTTCCTGTCTGCCATGACCAAAGCAAATGTGCAGCAACGCGCACACCAAGACTTTTCTCTCTGCCAACTCAACTCCTCCTTCCCCTGGAGGGAAGAAGAAAGTCAATTCATCTGACTCAATTCTTCCTTATTCAGGCCTCCAGTGTGGAGCAAGGAGAATAAAGAAATAGCCCTGCTCATCTTGCACTCCATGGGAAGAGGTTCTAGTGGCAGACACACTCACATTCTTCTCTGCTTGGGCAGTGCTCCCTTCCTCTAGGGGGAAAGAGGAACCCACCACCCCTCTCCCAGACTGAGAACAAAGATATAATGCCTGGAGTCCTCCCAGTCCCCTAGGCAAAAGGCTCCACTCCAGCAGCTGACATGCTGCATGTCAATGCTGATCCTAGAGTGTGCAGTTGCATAGGTCCCAATGTAGGAATGTGGCAAGCAGATGCTGGGTCACCCATTGGTGCCTCTCTCTATGTATCTAGGGCAGCTATGGGGCACAGAATTAATACTGTGTCAGCTGAAAGGCAACATGACTATGCGGAACTGGGAAAAAAGTTGTATGTGATGGCAGGGGTAGGGGCAAGGGATGCCCCTTCCCTCTCTCCCCCCTCCCCGCACACAAAAATGTTTGCTAGAAAATCCATCCAGAGGTTGTCTTGTCCTTGGGCCAGAGAAGTTACCTGTGCCCAAGCACGAATAAAAAGGAGGTTGGACTGAAGTCCAAAATTGTGAAACCAGCAGTTACAGGAAATAAATTTTCTTGGAGGCTTGGAGGAAAATATCAGAAAATGAAAACAAGTCTAAGGCAGTTTATTGCAATTGCGAAACCTCTCTCTAGCACCATCACCACTGCATGCTCCAGCTCTCTGTTGGTTTTACAAGTGGAGAATTGGTATTTTGCAATCCCATCCTCCAGAGGTGACTGCCATGAGCAAGAATTTCCTTACATAACAGTAACAGCCCAGTGCAGTGCAGTGCAGTGCAGCCAGATTCATGGTACCCCATGTGACCCCAGCGATCGGATTACCCCATGAAAGTACTTAGTAAAGAACTGGAACACAAGTCACAAGGTATAAATCTTGTTACATTAACAGACGCTCACTTCCCCCTTCTTTCTTCCTGCTTTCACAGTTTGGAGTCTTTGTTTTTCCAGAGAAAAAGCCCTAGTAATCATTACATAATGCAACAACAAAAACAGCTAAGTAATGGCATCCGATTACATTTTATTAATAAAGCTAGAGGGACACATTATTCAAGTACTTATTTTTAAGGGAGTGGAGTGTGGCGGCATGGCAGATCCTTCCCCCACTTTATAAAAACTCCTTTAGGTCATAGGCTATGTTCAAGCCCCATTCTCTGTCATCTAGTCACTGCGCCAAGTCACTGCCCTGAAACTCCAAGGGAGGCTCCCAGAGGTGAAATTTGAACAGTAAAAGGTGGAAGTGAAAGCTAGGCTAGACAGCTTTTATAGCTAACCATCTGGCCACAAGGTTTCCTCTCACCATTATCTAATCCTGCACAAACTCTCATGTCTTGGGCTCTCTTCCTACAACAACTGGTACCAATGACCTGGAGCAGAAAGGCTTTATATCCCTTTCCTGGTCTTTTGAGCCATCCAGTTCTCCACAAACCAAGGACACTGACTATCAAAATTTAAAACAATTAAATAAATTAACAGCAAGAGCTGACCAAAAAAAAAAAAAAAAATCTACTTTTTAGTTTTGTGGCAGTTTCTACAGATGTATCTTGTGAAGTAGCAGAGATATCATTCCAACTTCAAGCCTCATTCACACTCTGCCTGTTCTCTAAAGCAGTGGCTCTCAACCTTTCCAGACTACTGTACCCTTTTCAATAGTCTGATTTGTCTTGTGTACCTCCCAGTTTCACCTCACTTAAACTACTTACTTACAAAATCAGACATAAAAATACAAAAATGTAACTGCACACTACTGCTGAAAAATTGCTTACTTTCCTATTTTTACCAGATAATTATAAAATAAATCAACTGGAATATAACCATTGTACTTACATTTCACTGTATAGTATATACAGCAGTAGAAACAAGCCATTGTCTATATGAAATTTTAGTTTGCACTGACGTCGCTAGTGCTTTTTACTGTAAAACACTGTAAAACTAGGCAAATATCTAGATGAGCTGATGTACCCCCGGAAGACCTCTGAGTACCCCTGGTTGAGAATCACTGCTAGATGCTTACTGTATACCCTCAGCTACAGTATGAGGAGTGGCTGTAGTGACACCCATCAGCCACAGTAACCAAGAGCAACACAAAAACTTTCACTTGAATGTAAGTTAACTCCAAGAGGATTCTCTTTCATGCTTTCTTGCTCTATAGAACTCCAGCCTGGTACCCAGACCTGTATACAGCAGATACTTTAATTAAAAGGGCTACCTCATAAAATCCCATCCTACTCACTCCGTTTATTTTGCCCAGGTGCTAGCAAAGAGAAAGCACTGCTCAGATACTGAATTCAGCCAGAAACCCGAAGAGAATTCTTCCAAGCACCCACATTAAATATTCACAGCATGATACACACAATATGCTCAAAAAAAGGGAGTTTGCAACATAAATAATTTAGGGAAAACATTAGTGCAGCGCTGCTATGCCAATGGTGGAAAGCCAGCGCTGCAGAGCTCTGAGAGTGCTTAAGTCTGCAACCCTAAGGCCACCGATTCCTTAGCATTTCATCACCTCCGAACATTTTTAATTGGGCTGACACAAATTCACCTCTCCCGTAGCATATAATGATATTTGGTGTGTGACAGGGTTGGGCTGGATGGCTACAGGAGAGTAATAGAAGGCAGATATATTAGCCCCAGGCTAAGTAGGTCCCTTTTCCCTGGGTAGGGTAACAGGGAAGGTTCCAGATCAATCAGGAACCTTCTGGAGACAATTAAGACAGGCTGATTAGAACACCTGCAGCCAATCAATTAAGGCAGGCTAATCAGGGCACCTGGGTTTTAAAAAGGAGCTCACTTCAGTTTGTGGTGTGCGTGTGAGGAGCTGGGAGCAAGAGACACTAGGAGCTGAGAGTGAGAACGTGGACTGTTGGAGGACTGAGGAGTACAAACATTATCAGACACCAGGAGGAAGGTCCTATGGTGAGGATAAAGAAGGTATTGGGAGGAGGCCATGGGGAAGTAGCCCAGGGGGTTGTAGCTGTCGCACAGCTGTTCCAGGAGGCACTCTAGACAGCTGCATTCCACAGGCCCCTGGGTTGGAACCCGGAGTAGAGGGCGGGCCCGGGTTCCCCCCAAATCCTCCCAACTCCTGGTCAGACACAGGAGGAGTTGACCTGGACTGTGGGTTCAGAAAAACGGCCAAACTGAGGGCTGCCGTGAAGCTCCAAGGCTAGCAAATCCGCCAGTAAGCGCAAGACCCACCAAGGTAGACAGGAACTTTGTCACAGGTAGTATAAGTAGAGCAGCAGCTTCTAAAAGGCCATTCAGAGGCACAAACAGCTCCAAGCTGTCAAGTGAAATATTTTTGGAGAAGCCTAACTAATTAAGGACCAGACAACATTCTGGGTGCATTTGGAAATGCACTTCTGGGTACATTCAGTACTTGTACACACTCATACAGCATAGTGAGAACAGAGCAAAAGCTGAGAGAGGACATATCTGATGACACACCAAACCCAGAGCAGTGCTTCAGACAAGCTGCTAACTTATGATTTCAGGGTTTGTGGGGGCAAGGTTTTCACAGAAACAATCATGAAGGAATACTGCAAGATGGTTTACCATACCATCTTGCTCTTAATGGAACAAACATACCAGGCTATGTAATAGTCCTAACATGAAGAGAAGCTATACAGTGTAGGATTCTCCAGAGAAATGACACTCCCTTCAGTCAGAGCAATGATCATTCTCTCCTATATATTTGATTCCCAAAGGCTTTGCCCAAAATCTTGGACAGATGTGTTCAAACAGACAAGAGCATCGACAAGGTAGCATTAGGAAATCACTGCAATATATGATCAGATCTAGTTGCAAAGCTTGTCTGCTTCAGTTTTGCCATAATTAGAAATGTACTAAGTTCACTTTCTTTTCCCGCATCAGCACCTACCTGAATCTCTCCAGTCGATCCCATTTCACATTAGATTCAAGCATCTTGTTTCATCATCAAAACCTTTCATTCTCTGTCCCCTAGTGTGTTTCCCCTTGCCCCACCAATGATGCCAACCTCAAGTACCCGTTTGTCAGCTTCTTACACTGACATCTTTATGCTTTCTTCCTTGATACCCCCTATATCTGAACTGAAGGGCAAAACTACCATCCAATGATCTTTCAATTCCCTCTTTAGGATCCCCCTGCAACTGATCTAAAAGAAAATCAATCAATTTATGATGTCCAGGTTAAAGTGCATATGGGAGCATCTGACATTCTTTATATTTCTAATTATCAAAAACTTTGCAGCTGCATTTCTAACCTATATTTGATATCTCTCTTCCAGCCCTGCATGTGTCACCTGTCTCAGACTGCAAGATTCTTGGGGCAGGGACTGGGGCTTCATACGACTTTGTACAATGCCTAATGAGGCTCCATCCCAATCGAGTCCTCCCGGATCTACTGTTACACAAATATTTAATGATGTGAACAGAGCTAATATTGCCCCACAGAGGTGTTGTGAAAGTTAGACCATGTCCACCTCATAAGGCTGTTGTGAAACTGAATTCTCAGATGGAAGTAGAACATTCACAAGGAACTACTGCTCTATTTTCTTTCAATTTCTTCATCTCTGCTGCCATTTTGCCAGCTGCCTGTATGAAGCACTACACATCAGTGCTTTACAGAACTGGGTTTATTCTACTTCTCGGGTAGAGCATATTGCCAAAGGATTAAATACGCAAAACCACCCTATCGGTCAAAGTGACCTTGACTGAGTTGTCAATTATCCCCACCCACCCACAAGCAAATGGCTGCTGAGGTTAGAGCAACAAAGAAAAAGGAAGCAGAAAGAGTGGTCACATATCCAAGGGCCAGCTGCACACACAGGCCCCTGGCAGGGGAAACATTCTTTAGCAGAAATCAAGAACTAAGACCATAGGTGAGTTATCATCAGCAACCTATGACTTTGTCAGTGACTAACTTAAAGTACCCAGTAAAATGGTGCAAGGTGACAGCCCTACAGCTGTACAGAGTTATGGTTCCTGCCTGGAGTATGCGGCTGCTCTCCAGATAAACTGTACCTGCTCTCTTGCAACAAGTCTTTAATCTGAGCCAAAATCCACTCCACCTCGGAGGAAGAATTACACCATGCTTTGCGGGCCTTTCGTAAGGACTGAAGTTCCTGAAGAACCTGCATAAGAGAGAAAATGGTATCAGTAAATAAATATATTTTGTTACATGGGAGTCACTGAGAGCAGGAGGCACTACTATAAAGAGCAGATGCATAATCCAGGCATTTCATTCATAACCCTTAGAGTGGCTCTCAGAGCTTCCCTCTCAACCGCATTATAAAACCCTAATACAGAAGTGTTCTGACTAAGGACAGGCCTAAACTGAAAGGGGAGCATGATCAAGGATTCAGGGGCAGAAAACTAGGTATTAGGACTCCCTGGTTCTATCCTCTGCTCTCCAGCAAGTCCATCTCTGTTCCCAAGTGCACACCTGTAAAATAGATAATGCCTGCTCGAGTCAGGATTTTGCCATTAATGTTAAGCACATGGCAGAGACGCAAGTGTCAAATCAGCTTAGTGACCTATGCAGCATTCAGGATGCAGTAGCAGTTGGAAAACAGCAAGCAAGGTGTCAGGCTATACCAAGAATAGGAAAGACTAACGCTAGAGACATATGCTGCCACTCTAGAAATCAGACTCGCTTTCAGCTTCACACACACACCCTTTAGCACAAAGGGGTGCAAGTTATACACTCTGCTAATAGGGACATTCGCACCCAGAGCAAGTGGCATTTCCATCACTACCCTGAAAAGTATCAGTATAGGGCACCTTCCGTTTACAGCTGGGAAACCACAGGCATAATGCCAGTGGAAGCTGCAGGGGATGTGACATCACTGAAAGTGTAAATTTCCCAATGTTTTGGTGACATGCTCTCGCAGTTTTTGTGCATGGGAGAAGGTGCAGAGACTTTTCAGCACAGGGCCCTCTGCACTATATTTCCCTCCCTTCTGTGGTACACCGGAATCTTGTGGGGAGGGGTGGCTTAATATGCCTTCTGATTTTAAGTATCTGTGTCAGGGGGTAGATGGCATTAATTTACTGAGCACTGACATGGTGGGGTTCATCCTGTATGGAAAAGAGACATTGCCATGCACCGCCAAGCTGACAGTGTAAATCAGACTCAAACAATATGTACATGATAAAAGTAGGTAAACCCTTCGTGTGCTCAGTGATTTTTTTATAAAAAGACATTTCAGCACATGGTGATCACCACCAACAGGACTTCCTGCAGAATTCTGTTCTGAGGAGGCTGATGAATACGGAGAGTTAAGAAGCCCCATATACAGGGGTAGGCACAGAAGTTGTTATGCAGATGATGAGACCGAAGGAATACCAGTTAGGCCTTGGAAGAACCTAGAGAACCGTGATTTCTTGTGCCTGTCTGAAGTTGTGTGTGTTTAATTTGCTTAGCACAGTCACAATCATGAGGTGCAACAGATGTTTTAGGTAACAAAAATCAAGTCTGAGATGTGGCCTGAATATCATTAAAATATCTCCAAGCCGGTTAAACATGAACATGTGCAGGAATATGTGTCCTTATGTTAGAGTATTTACTAAAGAAACTCACCTAGGTCTGATCTACACATTAATGTTTTACTGTTACAGTCAGTTCAGTGATCTTAGCTTTACCAGTATAGTTAAAGCAGTACAACCTCCCTAATATGGATAAAATTATACAGATATAAAGATGTCTTGTACCAGGATAGCTTGCTGACTGGTAATAGCTATACTAGTATGAAGGCACCTGTACACCAGTATAACTGTACTATAATTGAACTGTAGTTCAGACAAGCCATTTGTAAAACTAGTTAATTTCCAAAATTTAACATTGATTCTAGAGATCCATACATCTTTTTAGGTCTATAGACATCCACTGTTCCCAGGTATGGACCTTAAAGAGCAAGCCATTGGCATTTTACAGTCTCTAAAATGCAAAATCAGACTGTACATTTTATCAACAGCAGCTAATTCAAGAATATCTCCAGTTCAGTGTAAGAACCATTTGTATCCAATGCAATATTTAAAATCAGAACCAATCTCAGATACAATTAGGATTACTTCATAAATTAATCAAGCTAGTTCACACCACCTCTGAACTGTTGGATGGAAATCTTGTAGAAATAATAATAATAATCTCACTCTTCTGTTACCAGTGTATTGCTTCCACAGAGTTTACCAGTGTGAAAAGTTATTTCTTGCCATTAATTACTTCTATTGTTCATTATATGTATTCCCTCCACCATGAAAACACTTACCAAACACATCACATATGAGTGTAAGAACACTTTACCTTATAAAGTTGTAGAACAGCATACTGCACAGTCACTAATATCATTTAGCCTCTCTGGAGCAATTTCCCCCACACTTTTAAAATGAGGATAATTTGCTTATTGTACTGTGAAGTTTCAATGTTTGTAAATTCCTTCAACACTCCTTAATTCAATGTGTCATTATATACATGCAAATTATTACTATCCTCTATATACCAAGTCTGTGAAACAGTTTGTTGCTAATTCTAAAACTATAAGCTACATGTTAATTGCTTCTGTGAAAGTCTACTCACTCCATCCGGAACTTGCTTAGCCAAGTTCCAGTAATCTGGAGCTTCTTGGATTTGCAATGATGAAGTCATGCCTCACTAAATGTGATTTTGATTGCAAAGGATTTTCCCCTTGAATATTCTAGGATATCTGGGCACTAGAGTGAGAGCAGAGGAAGGAGAGACAATAAAAGAGGGGCTGGGGAATTTTATCCATGATGTATCAATTGTTTTAAAAACAAAACTTAAAAAAAAAAAAAGTATTTAGAAGTTTTCCCCTCCTACACAGAGCAACTACGTCACCTTCTCTCCATCTTTCCTACTCTCTCCCCCTGCATTGCCAGGTGCTGTCCAGGACACTATTAAAAAAAACCCACACAAAACAAAAACAAAACAAAAACAAAACCCCTGAGTTATTGGAACAGTCACTTCCTGCTCTGCTCCAGAAAAGGGTGGGAGTGCCTGAACTTTCCAAAAAATGACTTGTAAGGCCCATTTATTACCTGTCCCATCATTGCAATGTATCATATTTAATGTCTGGTTAAATTGGGCCATGTTTTGATTAACAGTTTATTTGTAATGAGAAAGAATGGGGGATAAGAGGGGTTTTGAGAATCCCAGTACCGAAGAACTGTGATTTATTTGTTCCAGAATGGAGCCAATACAGGAAACTATTCCCTGCATCTGACCCTCCTCCCCAAACCTTTTTGGTAAGAAATACATAAATATTCCCCAGCAGATATTTAGCAATGGTTTTGCAGTAAACCAACCTATGTGCTGAGAACTATATCTATGAATTTATAATTCAGATCATATATTTAACATAACAATCAAATAGATAAAAAATGAACAGGGGGGAAAAAAAAAAGCATTCAAATAGGAGTTTTACAGAGATCCTGTCCCTGGATCTCTTACAGTGTTTGGTGGGCATAATTCTCAAAATGCTATAGTCAATACATTAAAAACGAGAGGAAAATGTTCACACCGTTTATTCCACTGAAGATTTATTTTCCAGCACTCAGCTACATTCCCAGGCCTTTCCTATAGTTAATAAGCACAGACTGGAAAGAACACCTTACTTAAGAGATGCCAACAAAAAGGCTGGTGTACAGGATAGCATGTTTGGAGGGTATGGTTTCGGAAGCAAGCATGCTAAAGGGTTTATTTGGTTAGTTGATATCAATAGCAGGGCATTTACACATGGTCATTCATGCATGCCATTTTGATGAAATAATGTTGCTTTTCTTTAGCAGTTGACACAGAACTAAGGGAGGAGAGGGGGGATCTTTAAATGCACAAATGGGAATTAAGTGCCCAATATCTATTATCTTTCAATGGGAATTGGGTGCCTTTATTGCCCCTTGTGCCTCTGAAAATCTCACACCAGATTTAAGGAATTGCCAGGAGACAACTGTCCAGTCAATAAAACATTATATATACACACCTGTCAACTTGAAATCTAGCTAATGAGTTAAAAAGTAATTCCAGATCATGCACCAGCTTCTTCCCTTCCACTGCCAGTTTATGTACTTTTATAATCACAATTTCCTATTCATTTTGTAACTTTTTCCTCTCCCCTATCACTATTGTAATGACCCAGGAGAAAGACACTGACTGTGTTTCACAGTTTCCCTCTATATAGTACTGTGAAACAAACAGAATAAACTAGAAAAATTATTTCCTAATCTTTCAGTTAATGTAAGTATTACTTGTAACAGCAGTAACATTTTTCAGACAGAAATGTTATTTACATACACAATTACCAAATACACTGTTTCCCAAGGATTTTAGGAATTGGGATGGGGATGCGTCATTATCTCCACATATGCCTCACAGAGAAATCTGGATGTTTATTCCAAATACATTGTAAAGTTGCCAGTTGTAGTTCTTACCTATGGTTTAGTTAATGGTCTGTGGGGTGGAGGAGAAGGAGTTACTGGAAATATTACTTTAGGGAAATGGAGATGAGTTCTCAACAGACTTGATCCAAAGCCCATATAAAGCCAATGTAAAGACTCCCACTGGCTTCAGTCCTTATCTGAAGGTCTTCTAAGGTATCTGTCACCAGGGTATCTCAACATGCTTTACTAAGGACATAAATATTGTTGTTGTTTTAAGGAGAAGGAAGCTGAGAAATTGAATTATTTGTCGCAAATCACAAAGCAAGTCAGTGGCAGAATTTCTGTAGGAGTAGAATCCAGGTCTCCTGAAGCCCAGCACTATCCCTATCAACTGAACCCTGACACAAATACAGCAGGTTGGCTGATGGAAAAGCTGGACTGAAGATCTTAGACTATTTTAAAATGACTGATATCAATCAGCTTCTAAAGACTTGAGTCCAATAATTAAAAGTATATTGTTAAACCTCCTGCAGGAATAAAAAGGCACAGGATTTGCAGAGACAGATTTGGGGCTATTACATATAAACACAAACAACCATGCTGTAACGTTTAATCATGTCCCAAGCCACAAGAAGCCCACATTTCTTGCTCTCTGCAGTGAACCTGTGTCTGCTTTGCTTTGATGAATCACACAAGACACTTAGTACCAGGAGAGAAAAGAGCACAGCCAAGCTATATAACAGAGAGCTCTCTTCATCAGCAATGCTCACAGCCCCATCTACAGGCCACTGGATGAACTGCTATGTCACTGACAACACAGAGCCTTCACACTTTTATGGCACTTCTGAAACTGGCAAAAATCACCTAAGTTTCAGTCTACTACTACTACTAGCAGGACTGTAAAGCAGCATGGGCAGAATCATCAAAAGTACTGGTATGACACTCCTATGCAGGTTTTTCCCCCAGGATGATTTAAAAATTACTGGTGGGGAAAAAAGATATTCCTATAATTACACGTAAGGCTACGATTTGGTCATAGTAATTTTTTAGTAAAAGTCACAGACAAGAAACCATAATTCACGGAAGCCATGACCTGTCTGTGACTTTTGCTGCTGTGGCTCTATGGTTCCCCCCGCCATTGTGGTGGCTGGGAACTGTGAGGTTCCTCCTCTGCCTGTGGCAGCTGAAAGCTGCGGGGGAAGAGGGGGCGGGGGGCCTCCACCCATGGCACCTGGGAGTTGCGGGGTGACCATATTTCCCAAAGAGAAAACGGGACACCCCCAGCCACTCGCCTGAGGTGTCCCCCTTCCCTTCGCCCTGTGCGAGGCTGTTGCCCGTCACTGGAACCCCGAGGACGGCCCCCTCAGGAGTGTGTCATCTGTTGCTCGAACCTTGTAGGGGCCACCTGTCACTGCTGCCACCTGTCGCTGGAACCCTGCCAGGGCCCGCTGGCTTCCAGCTCCAGAGTGCCTCAGCCCCTGGGGCTGAAGCAGAGAATGTCACGGAGGTCTCTGGAAGTCACAGATTCCGTGACTTCATGATCTCAGTGACATAAACTAAGCCTTAATTATATGTGAACTAGCCAATCTTGCACACAGATATTCCAAATCAGGCCTTGCAAGGCATGTCAGTTTTCTGAGTCTGAATAAGAAGATTTGTGATAAAAAGCACAGAAGCAGTTACACAGCAGGGAAAGAAGCAGCACTCAAAGAGTTAATCAAATTGCACTTACCCCAAACTGCTGATTTTTGTAGGACACCAGCAGCTCTCTGACTTTCTCTAGAAATAAATACAATTACATGGTTTAAACAACAGGTAATGAGGAGCTAATATAACTCCCATTTCACACAGAGAAATGGAACCTTCCTATCTTTAAGGAACTAGTGAGCTATCCTCTCCAAACTGACCCCCCCTTGGGCAAGCCATTTACATACTGTTCAATGCTTACTCAAGGCTTAAGACAGTGAAATGCAGAGATTATATAAATCCATACCTGGCAATTCTTTGATTATACTAGATTAGCAGTTCTCAGTCTCTTCAGTTCAATACAGGAATTGCCATACTGGATCAGACCAGTGGTCCACCTAGTCCACTATTTTATCTCCAACAGTGACCACTTCCAGATGCTACAGAGGAAGGTGCAAGAAACCCTGTCATAGACAACTACAAAAGAACTTGACCATAGGAAGAGATGTTTCCTGTACCTGACAATTAGTAGTTATCTTGTGCTTTGAAGCATGAGGGTTTCTAGCCCTTATAATTTTGTTTTAAGTCCTATGTAATGGAGCTGTGGATGTTATAAACATACAATCCTTTTTGTACTCCTACTAAACTCTTGACATTGAGGATATATTGTGGCAACAAATTCCACAGGCCAATTATGTAAGTCAAATTGTATTTCTTTTCATCAGTTTTAAGTGTTTGTCTACGTCTGGACTTCTTCTGCTTCTACTGTATCTATGAGACAAGATGACCAGAAATGAAGATAGTGTTCTGGCTGAAGATGTAACGGTTCTTCCAAAGTGAATTTCCCTGCATTTGTTATCACTAAGTTTTATCTGCCATCAGGCTGCCCAATCACCTGGCTTTGATTAGGTCTTCTTGGAATTCTTCAGAGTATTTTCTAGTTTTAACTATGTTAAATAATTTAATCATATTAGGACATGTCTACACTAGAAATGTGAGTCGACTTATTAGGTAAACTTTCAACCACCACAATAATTGTTACTATGTCCACACTACCCTTCTCCCGTCGGTGGTGCGCATCCTCATCAGGTGTGTTTCCACTGACTTAAGAGGAACAGTGTTGTGGGCTGAGAGCCTGAGCTCTCAGCTCCACATGTAGCTTCCTGCTGGGAACCCGGCAGCTGCCGCGAGGCTCCCTGCTGAGCCAAGAGCCAGAGGGGTGGGGGAGCCAGGCTCCCAGCAGCAGGGAGCCTCCTTGCAGCACCAGGGTTCCCAACAGGGAGCGGGAAGCGTCCGGCAGAAGCCTGGCTGGCAGTAGGGAGCCGCGATGGCACAGCTCGGCTTGGAGTAGGGAGCCCGGGCAGCAGCTGGGCTGGGAGCAGGGAGCAGCCAGGCGCATGGAGCTGTGAAATTGACAAGAATAACAGCCAATAGCCCATGTAAGTAATGCAGTGTCTACATGGACACTGCTTCACCCAGACATAAGCTCTAGGCCTCTCGTGGAGATGAAGTTATGATGTTAGTGTAGTAGAGAACTTACATCGGCAGGAGCAAGGCTGTAGTGTGTACACTGACATAATTAGGTCGACATAAGCTGCCTTACGTCGACCTAACTCTGTAGGGTACACCAAGCCTGAGTCTCAAACCATAAGACGTTGGCTCCTTCAGCCAATACCCTCTGTCTCTCGGTCACTTTACACACACAAAACCACCAAGTAAAGTAGACTAAGCTCACAACTGAGAGGCAGGGTCTGAAAGCAGACCAACTGATAAAAAAAAAAAAAAAAAAAAAAATCAAAGGCAAGAAAGGACCATTATGTTCATTTAGTCTGACCTCCCATATTAACACAGTTCATAGAATTTCACCCAGTAATTCCTGCATCAAGCCCCTAACTTCTGGTTGAGAGAGCATCTGTCCAAAGCTCAATTAGACTGTGACCCCTAGATTCAATTTCATGTAGGGACTGATATATTAATAAATCCTGTGCCCAACATTCTTCCTAATAACCTGGCTTTTTCAGGAGGCATTAGAATGATTCTACTGTGAGAACTGCTTCTACCTTTTCAGCTACTATTCACTACTCAGCACTTCCCATAACTATAATACTGTTCAATTACACAAAACTGCTACTGATCCAGATCTCTTCTGAGAAGGCAGAAGAGCTGATTCAACAGAAGAAGGAGCTGGACCAGGCCGAACAGCATGTGTCTGCAGATAAGCAGGAAAATGCAGAAGAGAGATAGGGCTATAGATGAAATTGACTAAAATTCCCTCTTCAGAGTGGTTACTTGGCCAGCTGGGAGGCTCAGTCTAACACTTGACTTAAGCCACCAGTAAGTTAGACACAGGACTGGAAAAAAGAATTAGTGACAGACAACTGAAGTGCATCTGATCTGCTGGTGTCCTCTCTCTTTGAAGGTGTCTCCTGTTACTAAAAGGCACCGGATCAGCACTTGCTGGATTGATGACGTATACCTGGGGTCTGATTATTATTATTATTTTTTAAAAAGCGGACTCCTATTTTGCACTCAGTTTTATGGGGACCAACTGACATCACTTAGAAGGATTATGTATCATCCCCGCTCAATAGAAAGACAATGCAGAGACCCCTGGACTAAATAGGTGATCTAGGCTTTTCAGGAGTGTAGTGGGGCATTAGAGTGGAATTTGGAATTAACCCTTAGATTTATAGTCAGGAGTTGAAACCTGGTTTGACCAGTTTCAACACTAAATTATTCCAACCTAATACATATTACCCTTATGGTACTGGGGTTCCACTGCTAAGAACAGGTTTCAGAGTAACAGCCGTGTTAGTCTGTATTCGCAAAAAGAAAAGGAGGACTTGTGGCACCTTAGAGACTAACCAATTTATTTGAGCATAAGCTTTCGTGAGCTACAGCTCACTTCATCGGATGCATACTGTGGAAAGTGTAGAAGATCTTTTTATATACACACAAAGCAAGAAAAAATATCTCCTCCCACCCCACTCTCCTGCTGGTAATAGCTTATCTAAAGTGATCACTCTCCTTACAATGTGTATGATAATCAAGTTGGGCCATTTCCAGCACAAATCCAGGTTTTCTCACCCCCCCCCCCACCACACACAAACCCAGCTATTACCAGCAGGGGAGTGGGTTTGTTGGGGGGGGCGGGGGGTGAGAAAACCTGGATTTGTGCTGGAAATGGCCCAACTTGATTATCATACACATTGTAAGGAGAGTGATCACTTTAGATAAGCTATTACCAGCAGGAGAGTGGGGTGGGAGGAGGTATTTTTTCATGCTTTGTGTGTATATAAAAAGATCTTCTACACTTTCCACAGTATGCATCCGATGAAGTGAGCTGTAGCTCACGAAAGCTTATGTTCAAATAAACTGGTTAGTCTCTAAGGTGCCACAAGTCCTCCTTTTCTTACTGCTAAGAACAGTGTTTGTGCTGAAATCCAGACAGTTGGTATGAGAAAAGTCAGACCCACCAATAACCATCAAAGCCCCAAACAGCAATTGTACCAGCTGTGCTAAGGGAGTGTAACAGGATGGCCTGCCCCTTTAAGGTCCAGAAGGCCCACGGCTAGCCAGCCCTGCTTAATTAGCCCTGCCCTCCCACACCTGAGCTGGATGTAGGACTTAAAAGGAAGAAGCCCAGCAGTTATGGGTTGATTGTAGAGAAGAGCTGAGCCATGGAAGTAGAGCTAACTCCTGTGGTAAGTCCCTAGAACATGGGGCCAGGCTTCAGGGAGGCAGAGAAATGGGGAGCTGAAGAGAAACCCAAGAGGCTCAAGATTTTTTGGGAGGTGTGGGGGTGCAAGGTTCTTTGTAGCATTTAATTTAGTGTGTAACTTTGGATTTCTACTGAAGAACCCAAAGAGAAGCCCTGAAACTTCTTATTTTATGAAAGTGTGATTCTATTAAGTTCTGTTTGATTTGCCAGGACTTTGTGCTGGCCCAGGGCTAAGCTGGGCAAAAGAACTTTGAAAAGGCCATGCGGGAGAAGCCAGCTTGGGGCCTGACCACTTAGATACCCGAGAAGAACATTGAACTTTTAAATGACCTGGCTGGAGGATCAGGGCACAGAAGACCAGCCATCAGAGGACCAATTAAGTGACTAAGGGGAAAGCCCAGCAACCCCACACCTCATCACAAGGAGGTGCCAGCTGGTGAGTGACTTCTGTGCATGACATGCTTGTTCTGGGGATGGAAGCCTATAACAGGGAGTATATCCATCAAGTGGCAGTAGCAGCAGTGCTTGTGTGTTCTTTAAGCTCCCAGCTACTAGAAGAAGACAGTGATCTAACTTTGATACCTCTGTCACTGTTCCCCAGACACCCACCATGAAGCTCCTTGTGTTTCTGATAGCCTGGTGGTTGTGGGTTCTGAGCCTCCTCTGTGTCACTGTCCACCTCTGCCTCGGCTGCTGCTGCCTCTACCTCCCCATTCTGCTCTTCTTCACATTCTCCAGCCAGACTATTACCCAGCTGACGGCTCCAGTACGTCCGGCGTAGCCACTCCAGCACCACATCACAACCTGAAGGTAAACACAGCAACACGCCCATTTGTTCCCTCTTTATCCCAGAGAAATTCACTCTTTATTAGAATAGAGCAGGCACTTGCTTAATCCGCACTAGTGACTAAGATCTTTTGAGAGTTACTGAATTCAGAGATGAAATAATACAAACACTATGGCTAATGTGACTTCCTGCTAAGAAAGGAAGAGTCTTCTGACTGGACAGCCAAAACACACAGACAGCCCTGGGCGGTTGTCAGCTGTCACCTTGTCAGATTCTCAACCTGGATGATTTCAGTCCAAGAGGTGAAAGTTTTTAGAAAACTGATCAGATTCTTATACTGTGCCCATCAATGTAGTATTCAAGCACCTAATTATACTGTGTTACCTAAGCAAAGACTATAAACATCCAATTGTCTGACAACTTTTTTCTAGTCACTATCTCACTACTATAACCACTTGTAAAAATTCAGTATCCACACCAGATGAGACCACTGGTTCTCAATCTTTCTAGGCTCAAGACCTATTTGTAAGTGTTTATGGCCTGTTGAGATGCAGTAAATAGGGGGTGGAGGCCCTGGGGTGGTTTTAGTCAGGTCCTGCCCTCCTGGAGGGGTATGTCCTGCCCAGCACACTCTCCACAGTGGCAGCTCCTGTGCTGTGGGGCTGGCTGGGCTTGGCTCTCTGCTCTAGGCTTTGCAACCTCTGGGGTTGCAGCACTGCTCAGATTTGGCCCCATCCCCCTGACTGGACCAAATTTGTGTGAGTGGAGTTGTGACCTGGCTCATGGGGTTGCAGTGCCACTCACTCAAATTTGGACTGCCATCATCACGATGGCTGGGCCAGACCTGAGTGGCACTGGGCCCCCAGAGGTTGTAGTGCCTGGAGCAGGGAGGCAAGCCTAGCCAGCCTGTGGGACAGGAGCTGCCACCTGACCTTTAGAAACATTCTGGTGACCCAGTTTAGGGTCCCGACCCAAAGGTTAAGAAACCCTGGATTAGATAACTTGTCTTCTAGCAAAAATTCCTTTCTATCTAGCACCTCAATAATTAAACCAAAATTTGCAGACTTGGATACATACACTTAGACACTCAGACCGCTTATGCAGAGGTGCTGAAAATCTAACTTCAGTGAGAACGGAAGTGGGTGCCGCCAATTCTCAGCACCTCTGAAATCAGATCTCTTAATCCAAGTCCCTCTATGTAGATTTAAGTGCCAGAATTTGAACACACAAGTCTGACAATCTTGTTTTAAATCTATTAATTTCTGCTGTACAGGAGTAATTCCAGCGCTCTTGCCCCACTCAGCTCCCGCAATCAGGGATGGCGGACAGAAGGGGTGCAGGAGCACCTATAACCAGTTTTCCATTACCATAAAATGGTGCCAGCTCCATCTGTCATTCCTTCCCTTAAAACCAATGGAGCTGTAGTCCTTTCCCTCCCTTCCTCCACATCCCTTTCAGTTGGCTTGTGAGGCTTTTCAGTTTCTTATTTTAGATTTCCCCCTCTTCTCCCAAAACTGGAAGCTTTGGAGGGAAAGGGCCTGCCTCCTTCATTCCCTCAGTCTCTTGACCTCTCTCCTACACCACTCTGCTGTCCCCAGCCTAAGGCCACATTTCCCCTTTGGCAGGATAACCCCCTGTAGCACCCCACTTCCCAGATTCTCCTCCTTCCCCCTCCCCCAGGCTACTGCCCCCCTCCAGTCATAGGCATGCCCGTCACATTCAGCTGGCAAGGCCCTCCTTGCCCAGCCCACTGGGGCTGCTGCCGCATCTGTCTCTACATTGACCTCTCCTGGGAGTTTGTGGATCTGGTCTCTGCTACCAGGGAGACGGCAAACCCATGTCCAAAGCACCACATAGTAGAATACTGAGAACTGTGCCCGGCAGCAGCAGAAACACAACAACCAGCAGCTCCCAGAAACATAAAGGCTCCTTAAGCACAGAGTGTGCCTGTGTGTACATGACTCTCACCTTTTCGGCAGGCAACTAGCTGAGGCAGTTTCCCATGGGTCAGATCATGGCGAAGGTTCACAATCCAAATTGGGATGTTCATCTTAGAAAGAACCACAAAATTATTACATGAGGCATTGCATTTAATTGCGGCCAGACATGCAGGCAAACAGCCACCCAGATGAGACAGAGCTCAGAAGAGTAAAAAAAAAAACCTCCTCACGGCCAGAGAGATTCTCCTATGCAACCCTGGCTGGCTAGAACAGCCTTCCTGCATATCTCTGCCTCATCAACTCTTCAGTGCATTACAAGCCTCAGCTGATGATACCATCTCCCACACCTTCACCTCACCATTTTTCTGCTACTTTTCTTGTGACTTTAAAGGGACACAATCACCTTGAAATCTAGTCAGAGTTAGAAGTAACTTCAGATCATACACCAGCCCCAAGTACCAGTTTATTTTTATACTCATTTACATATTTATTTTGTAAGTATTTTTCCTCTCCCCCAACACTTTGTTAGAGACCACCCCCAACAACGGGAAGGTCACCAGCCAAGAGGAAAACAGTAAAACTGACTGCACAAAATACACAGCAAGCAATTCTCCCCTCCCTCATCTTTCCATTCTCAGGATTGAATGTTACATGCAACACTGGCAGATAACACTTTTCAGACAGAAGTATGGATTTACACTAGGGTCCCTTTAATTGGATAACTTACTCTTGTGAAATCTTTTGAGTCAATTCGTTTTAAAGACATTACAACATATTATATTCAACTCTGACTTCCCTTAAGAATAAGCTCTGACTAGGCAGGGAGTTGCAGATTTTGATGTTTGTTTAGGTAATGAAGACATTTTATTCTGTCCTTGAAAATTAAAGTGGTACAGAACCATGAAAGTTAAAGATCAAACAGACGTTGGCCTTGTGCACAAGGCAGGGTGGTGCCTACAGTATAGTCTCAGAACTGACCAGACAAGCATTTAACTGACTTTCATCCCTTCCCCTGGAAATTGTTCAATAAGAGGAAGGACATCACTACCACAGGAGTTCTCTTGCCATTCATCTCAAGTTTCTTTTTGCTTTAGTTTGATCCCATTACTACAGCTGGATCCTGAGGTTTTGTATTCAGGGTGAGGGGGAAGAAGATCCACTTCAAAAGGAGACAGAACATGGTCACACCGGTGTTGCACAGGAGATTATTGCTGTATTAGCCTTTGCCCTTGAGTGAGATTTCAACACTGGCCTTAAATTCCAAAGGATTTTATAATGGCCCCTATCTAGCCACAGCTCAATATCCAAGAGACGCAAGTACATATTTTTTCGGGGGGAAGAAGAGGTGCTACATATGTTGCAGGGAAATCTTTATATCCAAAGTTGTGTTTCTTCATGAGACTAGGTTCCCCTTGCTCCTCAAACAATATTCATGAAAATAATTCCATTAACCAATCCTAATCTAACTTAAAATTCATACAAAACCAATGTTTTAGACAAACTACCTTGAGTTAGAATAACATTTCTTAATTGCTCAGATTAGGGTGGATTTTTATTTAAACTAAAGCATTTTAAGTCACCCCACAGAAAACCTTGCTTTAAATCATCTTTTAGTTTATTTTTCTAAAGATTGACTTTCATTGGCTGGTAACCATCAAAATGTTGATTTACAACTAAATATAATCTTTACACTAAATTTGGTGCTTCTCCCCCCCATGGAGGAGGCTACATCTTTCTCAAACACTAAATCCTTCTGGCTGGCAACAGCCAGGCAACAAGTGGCCAAACGTTTTAACACAGAAAGAGAATCATCACTGACAATTAGACACCAACATGTATGTTGTCTACATGCACATGTAAACCAGCAAGGAACTCTTATTCAAAAGTACCTCTTTAGCTAATCGTCTCAGGGGAATGTTGACAATTTTCTGCTTCCGCTCTGTGATCAGATTCACAAACCTATGGAGAGGTTACAAACAAGAGTATTTCAAAGATTAAAAACGGCTACCAGAAACCCTGACACTCTGGGGAAGAGTTAACCCACACATTCAAGGGGGATATTGCTGTCAGGCAGCTACAAAATGGAATTGCGCAAGAGAATACTGCACTCCCCCAGAGTCTGTCCTTTTCCAACTGTACAAAGACCTTTTAGTCTTACCTCACGAGAGCCAGACCATACAAAAGGACCAGTTCATGAGATCTCATGTTGCCAGATGTATCCAGGATTTTACAGCGAATCAGATCTGCAGTGCAATCCACAGCTAAAGGCATTCTGTGCCCATACCTAGAGACAGGGAAAGCATAACAAACATTCTTATATCATTCCCATTAAAAAGGGGGAAACGGCAAAAAGTTAATTGCCTTGAGGTCTTCCTGCTGGATTCACAGCCTAATCCATGTAAAATACTCCTTCACTGCACCAATTCACTGAACAGTCTCCTCAGCAGGTCTCTGCTTATGAGCAGAATAAGAGATACCTTGCAAAGGCTGGATGGAGATGCACGGACACTCAGAGGCTGGACGAGCCAGGGCTCTCAGCACCCCCCACTCTACACGTTATTCCAGCACCCCGGGGCCGGAAGTGCAAGGCGCACTCAGCCAGGACGGGCAGAGCCGGACAGCCAGGGCTCCAGCCCGGCCCCGCCTGGGGCACTGTGGCTCCCCTGGGACAGCCCCTCCGCCAGCGCCCCCTCACCTGCTCCGCCAGCCCGACACCCGGTCCAGCGCGTCCCGCTGCAGCCGGCAGTCCCCGCAGTACAGCCCCACCATCACCTGGTCCCACTCGGCCTTGCTCCTCCAGGCCACCACGCTCCGCCGCGGCGGGCGCTTCCCGCGGGCCGGCGCTGCTGCCCGTCGCCCCGGCTCCGCGCGAGCCCCGCTCCCCGCCATGCCGCGCGCCCGGAGCCCGGCCTTTCCGCGGGGCCGCGGCCCCGGCCAATCAAAGAGGAGAGGGCCGTGAGCTTCCGCCCTCTTCCATTGGCTCCTCCAGCGAGCACGTGGCTGAGGGCGGATCTTGCCTCGGGGGCGAGGATTCGGGCGCGTGCGTGCTCCGCAGCAGCCCGGCGCACAGCGTCCCCTAGCAACCCAGCAGGTAAGTGCCCGGCTGGTCCTGGCCCCAGCATCCACTTGTGCTGCGGCACCGCGCTAGCGGGGAGGATCCTGGCCTCCCCCGCACTTCCCCAGGGCTGCTGTCTGGTGTTTCCTCGGTCCCTCCCACTACCCAGCCTGCTTCCTGGCCCAGTCTGTTATACCAGCTCCCACAGGGGCATCCCACTGCTAGCTGGATCATAGTCAGATAGTTTCATCTCCTGGCTCCAAGCCCCAAAGGACTCACACACTTACCCTGGTTTGCTGGCCAGGGCCCAGCCCATACCCCTTCCTCTTCCCCTCCGCCCCCATCTCGGCTACTTGGCTCCACTGGGGGTGTGGCACGTTGGCAGGGAGAACGGTGATGCTAGGCGGCTTGGGCGAGTGGCAACGCCAGGCAGCTTCGGGCCCCCCTCCGTGCATCCTGTTTTCAGTTTAGAGAAATATGGTCACCCCAACTCTTTGGATTTCAGATGGGTGCCACAACAATATATCAAGTTAATATAAATATAAATAATTATTTATATAAATATTGAAATAAATTGTAAGCTGAGTTTAAACAGAGCCTCAGGAGCTTCTGTTGACTCCACGGCCTCCCTTTATTCCACATCTAGCAAAGTGGTAGGTCAGCATGGCTTGTTGAAAGCAAACTACTTTGCAACACAATGAAAATTATCACATTTCTGTTTTCTTGTTCTTTTTTCTTTTGCAGAGTAGTTGCACTTTCAACTGAATAAAATTAGCTCATGTGAAAGTGAAATTATTTTGCCTTGACAGAGGTGTAGATGTTTTACTTTATATCAGGTTAGACAATTCATCACATCTTTTAAATCCTAGTCTAGACAAAACCTAAAAATCAGACATGACACAAGGTGGGTCAAGGTGGGTGAGGTAATGTTTTATTGGACCAACTTCTGTTGGTGAGAGACAAGCTTTTGAGCTTACCTCAACCAAATATCTATCTATCTCATTCAGTGGTCTTCAATGAGTCAGTCCTCCTCAGGATCCTTAGTATGTGCTGTGGAGAGAGATGGCTTCCATTTATGAATAAAAGTACTTACATAGCACTTTGCAGCTGTAAAACAGGGATAAGGCTTATCCCCCTGTTGAAAGGGTTTTCATATCTCAGACAAACAACACAGTATATGCCGGGTATTATTACTTTCAAAGGACTGTGTAAACATTAACATATACAGCCTCACAACCCCCCTTCCCAGAGGTAGGTAATATTATCCCCATGCTATTACCCTGAAAAATGGATTTTGGAGTGCCCCAGAATAACCGGCCTATCACCACCTTAAGCTATCCCTCCAGAGGTATGGGTTTTCAGGGCATTTAAGGAAACACTGAAGGACATGGATATAACCTTCCAATAAATGATTGACACCGGCAGTATTCTTTCCAAAACAAAGTGTCTTTTATTGATGTAACTAATAATCCCTTCTACAATGTAATCTAAAATAACTACTAATGATCTAAAACATAAATTAGACACAGATCTCTTATTGCAAATTAAAAAAGCATCTAAACTACAATAGCATGCAGTTTAAATTATTCTAAACAATGTGTTCTGCCACAGATGGTGGACAGCAAGTTCTTAATTTTATACTTTGTAATTTTCTTATGTAAAATTTAATTAAAATACACACACACACACACATGCACACTTCAAGCATACAAATACTAATACTACACTAAACTATTATACTTAAAACTAAAAACTAGCAGGCTTATGTTATCTGCTAGTTATTAATGGTTGATGCTGACGCTTGGGCGGCTGATGCTGTTGCTGCTGTTGTCAGCTTCAGTTAACTGCCAATTTAGAAAGCTTGGAATTCTCTCTCTCTCTCTCCGGCAGCTCTTCCTGCTCCTTTCCAGTAGTTCTTCTTGCTGTTTCCTGACTGACTGCTGCCTCCTGATCCTCTGCCTTTTATGCTGTCCTGTCAGAACTGATTTTTATACTGTCTATTTTAATCTCTACTGAGTATGCTCACTACTAGATATTACCTCATCCCTTAGCTACCAGAAGAAGCAAACCGACCTCTTCTCAACCTTATGTTTCACATGCTTATTGTCCAGCATTATCTCATTCGGCACATGCCTACTTGTGTTGTTTTACCTCAGAGCCATGATTACCTCATCTAACTTACTGCCCATGCTCCAGATCTAGGCAACTTCATGTCCATACCTCATTTTATGCTGAGTTCTGGTCATTTGACTTACAATGTCCAATGGTAAGTAACCTGCAACGTTCTGTGGTGAAGTGATTTCTGCTTACTCCAGAGGGAAGCCAGAGACACAAAATGGAGGTTAAGACTGCAAAATGGAATTCAGAATTTCTTCAGTATCAATGCTACCCATATGGACACTGGGACATAGAGAACCTAAGTGACTCCGGATCAGAGGTCAAGCACAATATGAACACAGTAGCATCACATAGAGGACACTGCAATGAGGAAAAGCCACTTCCTGGAATCCCTCCAGCACCTTGGCCATCACATCTGCTGAATGGTGCTTCCAGAGTGACACCAGCATGTCACTGGCTGCATTCTGGAATAGGTACTTCACTTCCTATGGCAGCAGAGAAACATTAATTCCCGCATTAGAGTGTTCAAAGTGAGAGGTGTTTCTATCCCCAGGAGGGAGGCCATTTCTGTTATAGTGCCCTGCCCCCTAAATAAAGAAGATGCCTCTGAGATCCAGATGGCCTTTCTTTGGAAGTGTGATCAGAGGGACAGGGAGAGAGGCCTGGAACCCAACATGTCATTTGAAAATGGAATCACCCTTTTTGCAGCTGATGAGCCATGACAGTGTGATTACACCTTTGCAATACTGGGAATCAGATTCTTAGCTGGTGTATATCAGGATATGTCCATTGAAGTCAATGGAACTGTCACCATTTATACTAGATGAGGATCTGGGTCTAAGAATCTGTCTGAGTTTTTGCTCAGAACTTAACCCAAGCCCCAAAACCTCTTTGCTACTTGAAAACTTTTCCATGCTGCCTCTCCACTTTGTGTCACGAACAAATACCAAAACACATCAAGAATCCTGTTGGTATTTCTGAGCCCCAGTTCATTTTAGAATTGTGAGAAGGCACTCACTGCCATACAAGAATGGCACTTTTCCTTTCTCGAGTAGCTGAAAGCACATGGCCTCACAATACACCAAGGAAACACACACACACACACAATCTGATGTGTCTCATCACAATAGCATTCGTTGGAGGAAAAGTTTGAGAGCTATTTCCATAAATTAGAACTATTTAGTTATTGAGCTTTGTGTGGTCTTTTTCAAATGTCTGTGTATATTTAATCTCTACATTTTGCTCTTACTGTGCTCTTTGTCATAACTTCAGAAGCCAGGCTAAGGAACTTGTTAGCCAAGCTATGGTCAATGTGGCTGGAAGAGATGATCATGGTCTGTAGCGCTTAATAGATACGGAGTCTGTGTTTTGGGGATATCTGCAGAAATATAAGGCAAGTATGGATCTTAGGGGAGTTGATGTTTCAGAGGATACAAGCTAAACAAAGCCTTAAAGAAATATTGTAAGTGGGATTCACCCAAACTCAGTCATCTGGATTGGTTACAGAGACAGAAGGAAAGGGCTAGAGTGAGTGACCCTAGTATACAGACTACAAAAATCCATTAAGTGCCTTCACCTATACGATCAAGTTCGTCTTTGTCTGGGTTCTCCTTCAGCTTCACCTGCTCTGACAGTATGGTTCTGTTTAAGGGAGAAGTGCTTCCACCTTCTTGGAGAGGAAACTGTTCTCTCACCATCAGCATTTGCCATAGAGTTTCTAGATTTCCTACAGACACAGATTCTTTTCATGCAGATGGGATCTTCCATGAGAATTTTTCTTGGGCATTTCCGGAAAGGCCTGCCCTTGATGGCTGAAGAGCATGTTTCATTTGCTGCAGGTTGGAAGAGCACTTTTTGAACATGAATCTCGCTCTGCTCCCTAGAGGTGAGTCTTTGAAAAAGGGAGCTTAGCCTGTAAAATAAGGAGCAAATGTATTCTGGCATTCTTTAAAATAAGGGATAGTTTGCACCGGATTCACATTATTCAAGATAGGGGTGTTTTGAAACTTTCTGCTTCGCAAAACATCTGTTCCTCTAATACCCAGGGCTGGTTAATACAACCCAGCCAAAACTGAAGACATATGGGACCATGGGTCAAACCAGAATTATTTTGGGGAAGTTCTAGGGCCTGTGTTATGCAGCAGGTCAGAATAGGTTATCATGGTTGTCCCTTCTGGCCTTAGAATTTTTGAATCTATTAATTTATGAAACTAGAGTTGGCTTTAATTGCTTGTGTGAATATTTCTGCTTCAGTAGAATATGATATGCTTTGTCTGAGGTTTACTTGGGGAGAGGAACCAGGATCTCTGTTCCCCCTTTCTGTCATAGCCTTCACGGAGTACATCACAGGTTCTCCCCTCCTGCTATATAACAGGAAACCTCCATCCACCATATCTGTAATTCCTCCAATCCTAAACACGCACAATCTCTGGATACATTTCCTATTCTGACTCTCACCCTATGGATCTAATGCCTCCTCTGCCAGTGGACAGAAATGGAAACCGCAAAGTTCAATATATATTTTC
The DNA here is from genome assembly GCF_965152275.1 of Natator depressus. Classification (NCBI taxonomy): domain Eukaryota; kingdom Metazoa; phylum Chordata; order Testudines; family Cheloniidae; genus Natator; species Natator depressus. Next base: position 79,019,171 of record NC_134242.1, on the reverse strand, counting down.
TTTGGTTATTACCTGGGCCTAGTTATAAAGGTGCTTTATTATTAAACTCCACTCTTTTGTGTACAGAAAGTTGGGACTCTGGCAACTGCTAGGGCCAAGCTGAAAAATCAATAAACTTCTATTCCCATAGAACCCAGTAAGAGGAAGAAAAGACTATCATCTAGAAGGTTTGTACGTCTGGAAAGATGGATTATCAGCTGAAAACATGTTTGATCATTCTCAACTATTTCAAAATCTGGAATCATTAGCTTAGGAAAAATAACCAGTAAACCCTAAATGAAGATTTGTACATGCTATTTATAACATCTAATCAGAAGATAGGCCACCAAAACAATAACAAAGAAATCATAGCTAGACCCATGACAGATTTAGACTGCAGTTTATTTAAACCTCTTTCGTGAAAAGGAATTTCAGGGGAAATTTTACATGTGTATTTTATATAGCCTGATGGGAGTATAGTAGAATTTGTATAGAGTTTTGAATTATATCTTCATGAGATTATTTCTGAGAGAACTACCAAGAGGACAACTAGGGGGTGGAAGTGGAGCTGTATCACTTTCAAAATATTATGATTTATTTCTTGGGTAATGATTACTTAGTTTCATTTATTTTCAATAATGTAAATTCTGAGAGATTAGATAGCTATTGTCAGAATACACATACATTAGACAATCATTACATGAGACAAAAAATTTATATACATTTTGAAAGAAATGAATGCATTAGGGGCACCTCTAAGGGAAATAATCTTCATGGAGATAGTAGAACTTCTGTAGAATACCAAATTCTATCTTCGCTTTAGGTTATATCCATGGACATTCACCCATACTAGTCTGCAGAAAGATTAAATAATCTAATCTGCCTCAAAAGAACTTGGAAGATTGAAGCAGAAGGAGAACTGAAAGGTGAACACAGTCAAATCAAAATGGAACGTTGAGAAAACCCCAAATTCTCTCTGAGACCATGGGTGGAATTTTGGGGGAAGGGAGGGGCGTTGTCCCTGGCTGGGTAGGGTTATCATACATTTTGGGTTTTCCCAGACGTTGCTTCTTTTTAGGTAATCCACTGTCCATCTGGGCAGACTTTTCAAAAAAGAGGCAATGTCTGGGATTTTTCCTTGGGGAGCAGACAGTGCAGCTCAGAAAGAGCTGTCTCTATGCCTCGATTGGTCCCTCCCCTGCATCTGCAACTTATTGATCCTTTCTCTGTAGCAGCAGCTGCTGGATCCTGCCCACCCTGGCTGAGCCTGCCCAGTAAGTGTAACTGGCAAGCGCAGAGATGTCAAGGGTTAGCAGTCCTTAAGAACAAGATTTACAGCCCCGAAGAGAGAGATTCAAGCCCAAAGAGTAAGACTTTCCAGGTTGTGTGTTAGGTCATTGCTTAAGACAGGGACTCTCATCTTTCATCCTTGGTGACATCCAATAGTCCATTTTTAATCTTATCACCACTTAATAGTTTGTTTCAAAATGTACACTACTTCATATTGCATACAAAACACTTAAATGGCCTAATTCATACTAAAGTCTAGGGCATGTGAGAATTCTATATGCAAGGCAAACCAAGGAATTTTTAATAAAAATTATTTGCTTGTTGAAACAAAAACCTGGATGGTTGGAGACCCCTTAGAGTTAATAACCCCTGGTTTAGGGACACAGTCAGTGGACAGAACAAGAGAAATTTTTTTTAATGTTTTTATATAAACCTAACAAAAAAAGAACTTTTATCAACATGTTTATTTTGCATAGCACCTTGTCATAGTTATCATCCATTTGAAAAACACTTTACATCACAAATATTATTTGGTTTGTATATTATTGCTCAGATTACATTTACAGCAAACTAAAATAATCAGATTCCAAAATAAATGAATGCAAAATAAAATTAAATGATTAATAACACAACTGAACAATAGATTATATGAATGTAAAAATAAAATAATTAAATTGAATTAGTTAATTAGAAGCTAACAAACCATAGATAAAGGATTCAGATTCCACATTTCTTTTAATATCTAATTGGGTTTCAAATTTTATTCACATGCTTTATTATATTGCCAAGTGGCCCACTTTGCTGTGTTTATAAAAAAAATTGGTGGCTCATGCTTGAAACATGTTTCAGAATTTGCCAGTTTCACTTGGGGCTCGACTAGGGAGATCAACACTGCTGCAATAGATGCAGCAGGTGTTGATTTAGTGGGTCTAGTGAAGACCCGTTAAATCAACCGCAGAGCGCTCTCCAGTGGACTCCGGTACTCCAGCTCCCCGAGAAGAGTAAGGTAAGTCAAGCAGAGAGCATCTCCCTTTGATGCAGCGCAGTGAAGACACTGGGGTGAGTCGACCTAAGCTACATCACATCCAGCTATGTGAATAACGTAGCTGGAGTAGCGTAACTTAGGTTGACTTATCCCAGTAGTGAAGACAACCCCTTGGATACTAGAGGACAGTGTTTCCCCCCTAGTCCAAGGTCTGAATAATGTCCTATTCTTTTGAACGAGACTGAACGCTCTCTCTTCTGCATTTGAATGGGGTAAAACTAAGACAAGCCTGGCAATCCTGGACAGTAATAGGAACTTTGAGAAAGGGCTTTTGACATTGCTAAGATATGCCCACATAGTGTCCACCTTGTATGGCACAGCAGTGTTATCTCTGTCAGTTTGTAGTGCTGCCTCAACTGTACACACTGAGTGATATCTGATTTCTGCATTAACTGGTAATGAACCAATTCCTCTTGAACCTCCCTATCTCAGTTGTGGAGAGATTGAACACGTACTGGTATCTGTCAGCAAAGTGCTCAACGTGTCTTTTCAAAAGTGCAGTTTTCCTTACTATCAAAGTTTACAAATGCTGCCATCTTTAACATTTCATCATTCAAAGGTAGCTTCTCACATGTATACTTGGCTACACTCGAATGCTCTGGCTGCACAAAAGAACTTCTGTTTTTCAAGAGGAGTAATATCCCCCTGCTCTTCCAACTTCCAACCTGTTTTGTGACCAAGCCTACAAACAGACATGTGTCTGGAAGCTGATTGTCCGAATTAACAAAGTCTACGTCTGTAAGTGAGACAGCATATTTTTGATCATTTGCATGTAAGTAAACTTTCCTAGCAGTTTCCTCACAAAAGTAGAAAGCACACCATCTATCATGTAAACACAAGGATCTTCCCTCTGCAGAAACTTGTTAGTGGTGCATCCGATGAAGTGAGCTGTAGCTCACGAAAGCTTATGCTCAAATAAATTTGTTAGTCTCTAAGGTGCCACAAGTACTCCTTTTCTTTTTGCGGATACAGACTAACACAGCTGCTACTCTGAAACCTGCATCTGTGAAGACACTGCTCTGCTATTTGTGTGGTGTATTTTACTTTCCAGATGATGTTACATCTTTTTCTCTTTGATGGCCACAGGACTGCTCCCAGCGACACCAGAGGCGAAGCTAGGGGAGGTTTGCGGGAGCTATAGTCACCCTAAAATTTGCCTTAGTCCCCCTCCCCAATCCTCTAGCCACCCTTCCCAGCACAAAGGTCAAATATTATGCAGAAGTATGGGTGATATGGCATGGCATTGACACCCTGACTTCTCAGCTGCTGCTGGCGGCATCGCTGCCTTCAGAGCTGGGATCCTGGCCAGAAGCCGCTGCTCTCCGGCTGTCCAGTTCTGAAGACAGAGAGGAGAGAATGGTGGCTGCTGGCTGGGCACCCAGCTCTGAAGGCAGTACTGCCACCAGCAGCAGTGCAGAAGTAAGGGTGGCATGGTACCAACACACATGTAGTCTTCATGGTTACCACAGTACACAAGCTTGGAAAGCAGCTTTAGAACAAGTGAGATAAGCACAGGAATATGAGAGTGAGATAACATGCTAATGAGTGAGTATCACACCCAATGAGTGAGACTTGACATGTCTGGAAGGATCTCTAGGCCGGTCTGCCTGCCCTGCTGTGGGACCTCAGAGCGCGGCCGGTAGGGGTGACAGGGCCAGGCCCTGACTCCCCACCCTGGGAAGAGGGAGAGGCCCACAGGGAGGCACTGACTGACTGCATCATGGACCTGTGCCAGCCAACCTACCACCATGACAGGGAGTGCAACGCTTCTCCCCACTACACCCCCAATGCCCCCTTCCACTTCCTCCCCCCTCGGGTTGTGGGCTCCTGCATATTAGCCACCCTGTGGCCCTGGTTAAATCCCCCCGGGTTCCTGTGCAAGAATTAACACCCCCACTCTCCTCTCAGGGCCAGGATAAAAACCATGGGCACAGGTTCCCAACTGCTTTGATCCATGGAGCCCCACTCCTCCCTCAAAGCTAATAACATAACCTTCTTTCTCAAAAAGTTTTACATACTGGTTAAGTTTTCCATTATATCCTCTCTCAGTTTGCTAAATTTGCTGTTGTTGCCTGTACTTTAAGATAATTTAACAGAGTTAATTTTTTTTGACTCAGGTTTCCCTCCCTTCCAAGGCTGCTCGCACCCCTCCTCCTCCCGCCTCTCCTCACTTCTGCTTTGTTTTTGTTTTAAAAGTTTTACTTATTACAGAAAACTCTATTGCTAAAAAGATGAAGCAACTAAAAATAAAACAAATCAAGAAACAAAGAGAAAATAAGGTAAATGTTTAAGCCCAATGAATTAATTATTTTAACCTTTCAGGAATGTAACAGCTGGAAATACTCCTAACTTTCTTGAAGATACGGTTGCCAAGCAACAGAAATGTTAACTTTACTTCTAATCCTAACCACTAACTAATAAGAAACATGGGCTTTTCTTATTTCCATTTAATAGCATTTTTACAATAAAAGTAATAGAAAGTAATGGAAAATGCCTTAAGTTACTAAATTAATGCAGCAAAGGGGAAATAATTTAATATGGATTTTTATCAGTCCTTATTAAAAGTTTTTAATAAAAAGATAACTTGCTTATTTAAATGTTTAATTATTTTGTTTGTCTGCCTTTTTAAAATGCATTGTTTTAATAATTTTGAGCTCTTAATGCCTTATCTTGTAGTTATGATTGTAATTCTGGTGCCATTTGTTTTTAATTGTAAGTTTGTCCTGTATGTTATGTATTTTGTCCTGCATTGTATTTTGTGTGTGTGTCACGTGGCTACTTTTTTGTTTTTATTTTGTTGCAACAAAAGTCAATTTTATACTTTTTTAATATAAGTGTTACCACACTATTTTAATATTATGGTTGAAGTGTAACCATCATACCACCAATTAATTGGGTTTTTTTTGCAAAGCTCAAAAAGTCCTCAGTTATAAATATATGTACATATATTTTTGCCTCAATAAATAATACAATTGCAAACAAAAAGAATTCTCTTTTCTTAATCACAGGCTTTTTATTGAAAGGAAAATGTAAGGGGAAACAGCAATATTAATGTAAAGGTAATAGTAGCAAAATGTCAGTTTCTTGTTTGTTTTTTTTATAAACTTGATTGCGCCTTTATTAAATATTAAAATATAGTTAAAAGAATGTTATAGCAAAAATGGTAAAAAAATATAAAAAACCATATACTATGTCTGGTTATGTTGCAAAATGTTAACACTAACCAAACAATTTCAACAGGTTTCCCAGTGTCATAAAAGTTTACTACCCTCAAAGTGTTTGCATAGATCTGCATTTAAAATTCAGTTTGGTTTAATGTTTATACTCTTTTCTTCTATGTTATGTTAAAGGGAAGTAGTTGTTAAAGTTTGTGCTTCTAAATAGTTAACAAAAGTGGAATTGATGCGACAAGCAAATTAACTCTAGAAAGTTTGGATAAAAATTCTGTTATCAACTCTTTTGCTAAAACGGAGTGCTTGGCAGGGGAGAACAATCTTCTGCGTGGTGTATTGCGAGCATCTATTTTAGCAGTTATGCACTATAGTATAAAAAATTAATGTACATTTTAAGGAAGTAAAAATGAATGTCTTCAAAAACTGCAAAAGCATTTTAAACAGTTACATTTGTGCTAAAAAAAAATGGGAAAGTCTGCACAAAAGCATACTTTGTTTTATAGAGTACTTGGTCCCTATTACAATGTAAACAAACTAAGTTAATGTGTGTATCAAATTTGGGCTATTGAAAACAAGAGAAATGTAAAACAAACAAGCAAAAACCTTATCGTGTTAACCAACTCACGTTGTTAAGAGTGGATCCAAAAGACACCAGAAGATATCAGTGTACAGTGAAGAAGCCCCTGGGTATCAGGAAAAGAAAAACAAAGTGCTTTGTATATAACATACTGGTCAACTAATTTCAGTCTACTATATATGGACAATTAAGTACGCAATTGTCTACAGAGACATTATAGAAACCACAAGCTGGGCCAGGTCTAATTGTTGTTTAGAAATGGATATTATTAAGCAAAGTAAGTTCATTTTATTCGCCTGTGGTTTTAAATCTTAATCACTGAAATATGGATGAATTTGGCTACTCTGTAAAAGCAGCTGTATCTTTGCTGCATACTTCTTTTTTAATTGATATACTAGCATCTTATCGGGAATGTGCATGAGAATCGGGCTGGGCAAAAGACTAATCCACAATCTGGTATCTTCCAAATAGCAGACTCCAAAATCTAGATACAATGACTGAGTATATTTCAAGATTATTTGAATTTGGGACCTATTTAAAATAAGGGTAATATGAAAAATATGTTTGTATATGAGTGCATATATATAAAACAAAACGTTAATTATTTTGACCACCAGGCAGTGGAAACTGTTTTTGAACTTGTAATTCATGGATAAGGGCCTGGCTACTAACAAAACAGTACCTCATTTATAATGTGTATAATATTGCTAAACTGTAACAAACTAATTGCAGCAAACAATATAAAGGCAAGGAAAAAACAAATTGATAAAGAAATTATTTGTACAGCTTATGAAAGTTACATAGTAACTACCATAACCAACTCATTAGGGCAAGTTTAAAAAGGAAAATAGAGCAATTGGTGCCCATTGCCCAACTAATAGCTGAGCAACAAGCAATTGGGGATGATATTGCTTGCACCCCTGGTTCGTACTTTAAGCCAAATATTAATGGTAGTTCAAATGATTACCACCACTGTGGTCTTGGAAATGTGCAGCTGGGTAATAAACTTGAAAAAGAAAGCACAGAAAGACAGGAATATAACGCAAATGAAACAAATGCTGATATAAAAAGAATGACAGAAGCAGAGGAATGTAGCTAATGCCTGGCCCAAAATGAGTAATTAACACCTGGAGGGAGACCTAATTTTTTGGAAGCTAGGGTCAGGGAAGAAAATAAAGTATTAGGTTGAAAACAGAATGTGCTAAATTAAGATAAGTAAATAGGTCAGTAGGCCAAGAAGACAGAATGTCAAGGCCAACTAAGATAAGAGGGAAAACAGAGAACTATTTACTATGAAATAGATAATAAGGGACAAAGAATGTAGAGACGAGGTAAAGAGCAAGTAGAATCAGAGTCAGTGGGTGTATAGTAAAGGCAATGAGATGTGTAATGTACATAAAGGGAGAAGGTTTCTGTTTAATTTTGGAGCTGTAATCTACCCTGCATCCACCCCCACTGCATTTGACTCTGACCAACTCAGTGTAGCACTGCAGTATGTAACTTGCCACTTATATAAATAAACTCCCGCGCCCTATCCAACGCCCCTGTTCCCCATCCCCTGACTGCCCCCGAGACCCTCTGGCCCGTATCCAACCCCCCCAGTCTGGCCTGGCCCCCTTACCACACTGCTGCTCAGAACAGAGTCCTCACCAAATCCCACCCTGTCAGGGTTCCCTCCCCACTCTGAACTCTAGGGTACAGACGTGGGGACCCGCATGAAAGACCCCTAAGCTTATTCTACCAGCTTAGGTTAAAAACTCCCCAGGCACAAATTCTCCCTTGTACCTTGGGCTTAAGTAACGCTGCCACCACCAACTGATTTTAACAAAGAACCAGGGAAAAGGACCACTTGGAGTTCCTCTTCCTCCAGCAATCACCCCAAGCCCTTACACCCCCTTTCCTGGGGAGGCTTGAGAATAATATCCTAACCAATTGGTTACAAAATGATCAAAGACCCAAACCTCTGGGTCTTGGAACAATGGAAAAATCAGTCAGGTTCTTAAAAGAAGGATTTTATTTAAAGAAAGGGTAAAATAATCACGTCTGTAAAATCAGGGTGGTAAATACTTTACAGGGTACTCAGATTCAAAACACAGAGGATTCCCCTCTAGGCAAAACTTTAAAGTTACAAAAAACCGGGATAAACCTCCCTGTAGCAAAGGGAAAATTCACAAGTTGAAAACAAAAGGTAATCTAACGGGCCTTGCCTTATTTACTTACTCTTTTTGTAATATCAGAGACTTGTACAGGATGGTTTATAAGAGAAGGAGTTTTTTTGACCTGATGCTTCTCTGCTTTCCCCAGAGAATACACCACACAGCCTCCCCCTCCCCCCAAGATTTAAAAGTTATCTTCTTTCCCCATTAGTCCCTTTGGTCAGGTGCCAACCAGGTTATTTGAGCTTCTTAACCTCTTGCAGGTAAGGAGGAATTCTAGGCTACCCTTAGCTGTATGGTTATGACACACCCCCTGGACATCCCCTTGACCAATGACATGATGGCACTTACGGGGCGGGCGCAAAGCACGCCAACCAAGCTGGAGCGCAGCGGTGGAAGAGCGCTATGACGGACGTAAGTCAACAAAGGTCACGTATAGTGCTGGGGAGGCGGCGATTGGCTGTGCAGGCCCGGGCGGGAGGGCGGCCATGGGGGGTCACGGTAGCAGCGTGGGGTTCACTGTGTGACACAATTACAACTTTGTGCAGCTGCTGGGGAAGTTTGTACAGGCAACAAATACACCCTGCGAGGGCGGGCAGGGGGGACTCCGTCACCAGGGGTGGCAGGTTTGTAGAAATTTTGGTGGTGCCCAGAACCTGCCCCTACCCAAACTCCACCCCAACAAACTCTGCCCCCCCACCTGCCCAAGGCTCTGGGAGGGAGTTTGGGTGGGGGAGGTCTGGAGTGCAGGCCCTAGGCTGGGGCAGGGGATTGGGGTGCAGGCTCTGGGAGGGAGTTTGGGGATGGGAGGGGGTGCAGGCTCTGGGAGGGAGTTTGGAGATGGTAGGGGGTGCAGGGGTGAGGGCTGTGGGGTGTGGCTGCAGATGAGGGGTTTGGGAGGGGCTCAGGGCGAGAGTAGTGGTGTAGGGGGTGAGGGCTCTGTCTGGGGATGGTGGGGTGGGGTGTTAGAGAGGCTCAGGGCTGGGGCAGAGGGTTGGACTGCAGGGGGATGAGGGCTCTGGCTGGGGCTGGAGATGAGGGGTTTGGGTGTTGGAGGGGCTCAGGGCTAGGGTAGAGGGTTGAGGGTGTGGGGGGTGAAAGCTGTGGCTGGGGGTGTGGGCTCTGGGGTGGGGCAGGGCTGGGGATGAGTTTGGGGTGCAGGCAGGCTGCTCCAGGACAGGGGCCAGAGAGGAGGACTCCCCCCAGCCCTTTCCCTGCCGGCAGCAGCAAGCTCTGGGGGAGGAGCCCCCCTTTCTTGCCCCCCCCCCAGCAGCACACTCACCCCCATCACTGTCACTGCATGTGCTCCTAGGGCCCCTCTCAGGTCCAGGAATCTCCCTCGCCTCCCCCGTGGTGGGTGCCGGGGGGGTGCTGCGTGCGCCTCCTCCCCTGCTGTTGCCCCTGACTGTAGCCTCATTGGGGGGTGAGGGATGGGGCTGCCTCCTTGTCCTGCATGGGGCAGGAGCGGTGACTGTGGGCAGGGGGTGGAGGTGGAGGGTCCCGCCAGAAAAGGGAAGGGTCTGAGGTGGAAGGGCAGGCTCAGTCAGTGCCCTGGCAGTCAAGGTGGGGGGTACTAGGACCCTGCGGCAGATGCAGGGACACTGTGCTCTTGAGGTGTGTGGGGGCAGCAACAGGGGGCTGGGGGGGGCAGGTGGGGCCGGGGAAGGACACCTGGCCCCAAATATTGGGGGGGCTGGGCCCCTGGGCCGACTCCACTCACTGCGCGCCGCTGGGGCCAGCAGCGCAGCAGCGATGTAACTGCCTGCAACTGCTGCAGCCTCCTCCTCTTCCTCCTCCCCCACCCCGAGCCTCCAGCAGGGGAGGAGCAGCCTTCCCAGCTGGAGCTCAGGGCATTAGGGTATGCCTGGGCACACCCCTGCGCACGCCTATGGGCATGAATGTATGGATGGGTAAAGCAAAAGGACCGAGAAACCGTGTGTAGCCCACTGGGTCATTTTCAGTCCATGCATTGTGCTTTTCTGAGATGATGGGTAAACATCCTCCCCATAAAAAGACAAAAAGCAGGGGAATGTAGTAGATAGAGTCTGAAGCACTACGCCTGGTGCACGATTTGAAGCCTGAACCAGAGGCTGTGAACCAAAGTCAGGCCATGTAGCAAAGTAGATGCTTACAAGTTCATTGTCCGGTACATGAACTTGGCACAGTTGTTGCTAGTTTATTAGATATTTACATAAATATATTTTAGCGAGTACAGATACATTCCAATCTAATACAAGATAAGATGGTTTGACAAAATAATAAATAGGGATGTTTTGTCCAAGATATCAGGAACAAGGGGAGGTAACATGTCATGAAATACGTAAGGGGGTGTTTAAATTGTGTTTTACTGTTGTTTGCTTCAGCCTATAAGTGTGAGGGTACTTCGCCTTAACCCTTTTGTTCAGCTGAGGGGGGCTAAGGGAAGTCCCGCCGCTGACTGAGCTAAGTCCATTGTAATGAACAGACATAGGTTAGTGTAACTGTAGACATTGATCCAGGGAGGTAGGACCATGCTTCATTGACAATAAACCTGGCCAAGTGCCTTCACCACTGAACCCTGTTTGTGGTCTTCCTTTATTAGTAAACTCCAGGTCTGCTGAACTACCATGCTGCACTGTCTACTAAGAATATTGAAGCTTCAAGGACAGAAGCAATGAGCAGCTACCTTAACTGTGTGTTATTGCAGTTTGGGTGCTCTTTAGCTTGTTATTAAGGATTTGTGTTTATAACATCAATAAGGGAATTCTTAGCTTGTTATTGTATTAGGAATTTGTGTTTGCACCAAGAAAGGGTGCTTTGTTTTGGAAAAGATACTTGTGTCAATCATTCATCAGAGGGTTGTATCCTCTAGTATTTTCTTGGGCACGCTGGAGACCCATACCTGATGAGAACAGATTGGGTTTGAGGGAGCCTTTGGTAAACCTGGGAGAGGACACTAGGTAGCTACTCAGGGGCTGGGGAGTACCTACATTCTGTTTTCTGGGGTAACCGTGGGGGGCAGTTGATCTCACTTAGATGTTTGGCTGATCATGCCCACTTGGAGTGGAAAGATGCTGCAAAGCTCCCTGGACTAAATATGGAATATTGGATTTTTTTTTTCAGGAGCACAGAGTAGAGCATGTCATTAACATAGAAATTGGGATTAATTCTCAATTTGAATTCAGGGTTGAAACCTGGTGTTAAAAGGTTCAACCCTAAATCAACCAATGCAATGGATATTACCCATTTTCATAGATTCCAAGGCCAGAAGAAATTATTGTGATCCTCTGGACTAAATTCCTGTATAAGACAGGCCATAGAAATCCCCAAAATAATTCCTCTTTGAACTAGTGTAATTTTTATTTATTTATTTATTTATTTTTGGTAATTTAAACATCCAATCTTGATTTATAAATTGCCAGTGATGGAGAATCTACCACAAAAAAATGTACATGGGTAAATTTTCCGAACGGTTAATTACCCTCACTGTGAAAAATGTACACCACCTTTCCAGCGTGAATCTGTCTAGCTTCGGCTTCCACCCACAAGATCTTTTTATACCTTTAGCTGCTACATTGGCCAGCCCATTATCAAATATTTGTTTCCATGTAGTAAGTGCTTAATACTTCTGCCGTTTCTGCATTATTATTGATATTATGTTTGAACATGATGATAATGTGGCAGACTGATCCTATGGTGGCTCAAGAGAAAGGCCAAGAGGGGGTTGTGCACAGATTGGGATAGAGAGACTGACCTCTTAGCAGAGCAGAGTGAGTGGGGTGGATCAGGTAGGAGCTTGGAAGGGCCAGCAAGACACTAATGTGGTTTGGTGAGGAGTTTGGTAACAAAGGGTTTTCTGGAAGGAGACCAGGGAGCAGAACAAAGAGATTCTGTGTGCATTAGACAGTAGGAGAGAGATTGGCCATCAGGGCCCATACATACATACATGTCAGGCATGGTCTTTTTTATGGTATTGTTTCTGGAATGGGCCTCACAGCCTCTTGTCACGTATCTGATGGTTCTCATGGAGCTGAAGGAATTTAGCAGCAACACAACCCTACAAGGGAAATAATTTATAGAAATCAGTCAGTTAAAATGGTATGAACTGAAATAGGGTATATGCAGTGAAAATCCTGGCCAGGTACAACAAAGGGAGTTACTCCCATCAGTACGGCCACCCTTTCCCATTTGGATTATTAGAAAAATAACAACCTCTTCTGTAGAGAGACTGAATGAATTTAGCTTAATCTAAATAAATTGTCCCTGGAAACTGAACGAGACAGCTAGTTCTAGTGCTGTCTGGTGCTGGAGAAACTCTACTCCACAAAGTTCTCCAGCATTGTATCGCACAATAAACATTACAATATTGAAATAAACTTTACTGGTGAAAAATGCCTTGAGAGTGGGACACTGATGCCTCGCAATTACAGGTTTTACAAAAATCCTTTCACTGGTATTTCATATGCTGCGGACATATTATCTAGTGAGGTCCCTAGCAGACTTCATTTATACACCACCATGATATGAGGCTGTCAACGTGATTTATCCCCCTCACTAGATGGGTCATGGCTACTGCTTATAGAATCAGAGAAGTTAGAGATGGAAAAGTCCTACAAGAGTTCATCTACTCCATCCCTAGAGTGCTCCACTTATTCCGTGGCTGAGAAGTTGGCTGCAAAATGCATCCATCATTATGGAACTGCACAGAAAAATATTAGTTTAAAAGGTAAATCGCTAGCCCCCATGTGATCCAAGTGTAAATGCAGTACAGTCTGCCTGAGTCTGCAGTCAGCCTGAAAGAATAGCTCTGAAAGGTGTGAGTGGCTCTTTTCATCTCAATAAATTGTTAACTCTGGATCCTGCTGGTTCCTGCTGATCACTTTAGCAGAGACATCCAGCTGACGATATGTTTATTGTACACTCCCATACAACTGGATGCTGTGAAGCACAACAATACCCTAGCCAGACTTCAAACCTCTGGCTCTGTTGAAGGAGCTAGAGAATGAAGACAAATTATTGGAGGCATATAGAGACTTCTATATGAAGAAAGACTGAAGAGACTGGGATTATTTACTTTGGAGAAGAGTGTGATATTAAAAAACACCTAAGTGGATTACGTACCCCATTGACTTCTGTTGAATTTCAATGGGAATTAGGTGCCTAATTCACTTATGCACTGTTGGAAGTCCCACCTGAGATGACATGACAGAGGTATGCAAAATATGAACAGTGGGGGAATTTAAACTCGGCATTCCTATTTACTCTAATGCAGGGATTCTCAAACTGGGGTTGGGACCCCTCAGGGGGTCACGAGGTTATTACATGAGGGGTCATGAGCTGTCACCCCAAACCGCGCTTTGCCTCCAGCATTAATAATGGTATTAAATACATTTAAAAGTGTTTTTAATTTATAAGGGGGGTGGGGAGGTCGCATTCAGAGGCTTGCTATATTCAAGGGGTCACCAGTACAAAATTTGAGAAACACTGCTCTAATGGGATATTCAGTGACACTTACAGGAATACATTCAAAACTGTTAAAAATAAAGTACTTTTGCAAAGCACAGAGCCCTGGATACAGTGACAGATTTGGACTTTACAGTGAACTTTGTGTCTTGTTATTTATCTCCTTCAGATGGTGAATATCATTTTTGGGATCTCTTTTATACCGAGATGCAGAGTGGCCATCCTGGAAATGTTTAACTCACTGCTGAGGAAGGTCCATTATGTGATGGAATTTGAGCTTGTCAGAGATTCACATGGCCAGAAAGGAATCCAGCAGCATGAAGGGATCCATTTCTGTGAGCCTCCTGAGGTAATTACTAATGCCACAGCTCCTTTGCCGGCACCTGGCATTGCGCCTTACCCCTATTGTAGCCCAGTTCCTGCATCGCCTCTGCAGCGTTCACATAGATATCTTCATTCCTGTGGTTACTCTACAGCTGGCATTGCACTGCCCCTTCTCTCCAGAGGCAGTTGAGATTCAGGATTTCCTTCCTGATCCATGCAGCAACATGTGGTTTAGCTGGGAATCTATCTTTGTGCAGATCCATACCTATCTGTTCACAGAGGTGGTCTAGGAGGTGTGCTCGCACACGAGGGCTCCCAGGAAAAGAGGCATTTCCAAAATATGCTGGGGATTTTAAAGAGGGGGTGGGATGGGCTTCTGGTCACAGTGCCCCCTGGGCAGTGGTGTTCAAAACAGTGACTAGAGCGGTCACTGTTGAGGGAAGTAGGGCATAGTGAGACTGTTGCTGATGGACTGTTTTTTACCAAAATAGGTAACATTGTCCATGGTGGTATTTTGCAAGCAGAAGTATGTTGGTTATGGACTTGTGTAATTCGGGGTTTCACCAACAGAACCAATTTTGGGTGAGGATGTATGCAAACCTGTAGTGACAAAATGCAACTTCAGCCAACAAAACTTTGTAGTGCAGACCAGGCATAAGAGATCAAGTGGATGGAGAATATATTTCTGTTTTGCTGAATGCATAGAAGTGTCCTTAACACTGTATTTCATCCATGTGCTTTAGTTCAGCTAGGCTCATTTATCTGTAATTTTTATCTTGAGCACAATTTTGTACATAGTAATAGAATACTTCCAAGTGTCTGTGGTCTAGTGAGTCATGCCTGGAGTTAGAGATCAGGAAGTCCTGAATTCTAATCACAGCTCTGATGCTAGCTTATCAGTTCACCTCTCCCTGTTTTGGTTTCTTTTCCCATTTTAAAAATGGGTGAAGTTTAAATATATTGTAGAATAAGAGGAACCCATATGGCCTCCAAAACCTACTTCCTCAAGTTTGAATGAGAGAAAATGGTGGAAAGGGATGATTCTTGACACCTTACAGTTATTCATGTTAATTGCATTTTGATCACTGGTTAACAGTTTGATATCCTCAGATACCATTTCTCTGTCATTGTGGAAACCATGCCCGTTTCATCTTGTCTTGCAGACAGCAGTGGAAATTCACCCTCTTCCAGAGCATCAACTTTCTACAGTGAATTCAGCGAAGACAAATGCTCCACAGCATCAGCTGGGACTATGATTTGCAGTGTATCTGGAAGTGCCTTGTAAGTGATTCTTGTCATCTTAGTATTGAACAGTGATTTGAGGGTTGGTAGCATGAAGTGTACTATAGCTCAAACTCACTTTCAGGCTTTAGGGTGTAGATAATATAGTGTAATCCCCTTTCTCCTTCATAGGACCTTTCTAATTCCATATACCAAGAGCCATAGGGATTGCTCCATTTGGTCTTATCAAGAACACACACAACCTAAGAATTGGGCTGGCTAAGCTTCTAGCTGGATTATTATGAGGCAGTATGGAGTGCACAATGTATTCAAAAGAGGAAACAGCTTTACTGTTGTCATCTTTCAGTTACTTTTCAAGTCATCTTAATACTCACCTTTGAAGATCGGTTTGTTTGCTAGTGCTTGGCAGATGATATATGCACTATGCATGTGTAACAGGATGGTCTGCCCCTTTAAGGGCCTAGGGCCACCAGCCAGCCCCGTTTGAGTGTCAGACCCAGCTAGGAAGGGGTCCAGTGATCCCTATAAAGGGCTGAGAGAGTTCAACTGGAGGGAGATGGGTTTCTGCAGTAGGTTCCGAAGCAGGAACTGGACGAGAAGGGTATGTTCTCCTTTCAGCCTGAGAGCAGCAAGGAGGAAAGAATGATGTTTTGCTTATATTTTATGTTTCAAGACTAAAACTGCCCTGAGGGAAGATCCTGAAAGAGATCTAGGCATAGGGCTGAGTTTTTCCTGTGCCTACAGTGTCCCTACGACTTATATTCAGGAGGGATAAATCCCCATATTCAGGAGACGGGATGTGGCTTGAGCTCTGACTCTGGAATGTGTGCCCCACAAAGGGTGTCACTTCTGGAAATGAAGACTTCAGTTGTTGTGTGTTCTGCAGATGGTTCATATCCTAACACCAATAAACCTAATTCTGCCTGTTGTCCTAACAATTACATCACTCTCTGGCAGCAATGACTGAGGCCATCTCTCTCTCTTTCTTCTCCTCACTACAAAGCAGAGTTAGGTCACCATGTTCTAAAGCACTTAGGATTTCTCATCTGTTCCTCTTTTATTCTTTTAAATGAATTAAGCGCTGGTGAAAAGTGCCAGTTTGAAAGCCCCAGAGACTCCAGTCTCCCTCTTTATCCTCAGAAGAGGAACAGTATAAGCATCAGTTGTGCAAGCTCCCTCTAGCAATGTGCCTCTTCCTTGGTGAGGAGGAACTGCTTCTAGGGGTGAGTAGGGAGTTCAGTCTCTGGATGTTTTGCTCCTTACCTTCTCTACTGAGAACAAGGAAATCAGTTATTGCCAGTTGTGATTGTTGTTTCTATGATGCAGACACCTGTTGCTTAGGAACTGGATGGATATGTCTGACCCCTAACTCATTTCAAACAGGCAAATGACTTTCAGGGTCACATTCTTTCCTGTGCTGAAGGCTGGAGGAGGTGTCAGAGGCCAGTGATGGCTCCCTCATCTCAAGCAGTCCTGGTGTACATTAGAGCAGCCTAAGAGGGATGTTCTAACTTAGGTCAGCAGGTTATGGAACATCAACAGTGGCCAGATTGGTAGAAGAGAATATGTCCCTCAGTTGCTACTGACTTGAGATGGAGTTGAACCGGTGAACTGCTTTGTAGTGGCTCTGTTTCCTGCCAGCCTTTCAGGACCCCAGCATATCTTATACTTGTTTAGTATTCTTAGGCACCATTTGTATTTAATAAATTGCTAATCATCTCCACCAGCAACTCATAAATCATCTTTCTTTCAAGAACCTTTTTGGGAGTTTATTCTATCTTTTTCAGATGATAAATTACTTTGGACCAGTTTCTTTTCCCCGTTTATACCAGTGTAAATGCAGAGTAACTCCAGTAAGTAAATTAAGCCACACCAGATTTAGACTGGTGTGACTGAGAGCATAGTTTGGTCTTTCCTATATATCTCAGTATGAGCAGATGGGAAAAACATCCTAACACGTTTGTTATACACAAAAGCTGTTTTTATTAAATCAGAGAGAAAATACAGAGAAATGCTATAAAGAATCTGGTATTGGAAAACAGGAAACAATAGCTCAGATGTTGTTAGCAGCTGGATCTAGTCACTTTCACTATCTTCATTTCATCTACTAGTGGATCTGAATCTGTTTTGGTATAATATGGTCTTTGAAAACACAGCAAAGTTTATTACAGTAATAACTTTCCCAAATCTGCCAGGCCCTGGGCCTGAATAAATCTAGGTCAAAATGAAACAAGAGATTCATTACCCAAAGAAAAGTGAAATGCGGGAAGAGATTTGAAGGTCACTGCCAAGCTCCTGCAGTGCTTCATGCAGGGAAAGTAAATTCTCAGAAAATACCAGACAAAGAGAAAACTTGGAAAAGGGCCCTGTTCTCTGGAACTGGATTTGCACTTTCCATCTGTGTTTAACCATGATCGGAAAACACAGGCTCTTGTTGTATTGCTATCAAAGGGCCTTATTCAGAGCCCAGTAACAGCTTGTATCATTTTGTTTCCTATTATTTCAATGGCTTTTCGCATCTGGAACATACCTCTGGGCTTCAGTAACCAAAATGAGTGCAAATGTTTTAATGTGCTCATGTGAAAGTGTACTGTAGGAGGTGCTATAACGCCTGTGGACTTAATTTCTTCCATCCAATATGAAACTAAGTGGGACCTTAGAATAGATGGGAAAATTGAGCAGCTAACACCAGACCATAACACAGCGAAGGAACTGGAGAAAGACCTGAGGCCTGTAAAGCAGCTAACACCCATATTTACACAAGAGCCAGGGAAAGAACTAGGTATCTACAGGGTTTCCATGTTGCAAAAGGCACTAGAGTCACAGTAGGTGAACACTTGGGTGGGCACAGGTTGGTGATAGACACTCAAAAGGGATTTATCAAGACGGAGTCAAACTTGATGTCTGTGATGAAGTGATTGTGACGGGGACAGGAGTGAAGAAGCATCTATGATTCACTTGGGGCCACTCATCCTCCTCCTCTCCCCCGGCACCTGGAGCAGAGGGAAACGTATTCACACAACGGCCCTGACCATTGTGTCTGGCCGAGCTGCACTCACTGCATGAGTGTGAGGGGGTGGACAAAGGTGACTTAGTGCTTCCATGATCCTGAGGCCAAGAGCCAGGCCTGCCGACGCGGGGGAGGGGAGGAAAGGGGGCAATTGTCCAGGGGCCTGGGAGATGTAAAAGGGCCCAGGGGCACTGGCCACCACCACTGCTGCAGTAGCAGCGGCAGCAGCCAGGAGCCCCAGGCCCTTTTAAATCGCCCGGACAGGCCACAGGGCTCCTAGACGCACACGGGGTGGTACCGGCGGCGACAAAGACAGCCAGGCAGGCATGTGGAAGCCCTGGACATCCTGGAAGAGCACCCAGTGACTGTTCTGCCCTGGGGCCCGGAATTGCCAAGAGCTTTAAGCTAAAACAACAACTAGCAGAAAGGGGCCATTCTGGCAGCCAGGGAACAGCAACACTTTGCCATACCCCCTTCCACCAGCTACGTCCCTGTGCTGGACGCTTAGAAGCACGTAACATGGGGCTGTCTGTGATGGCTGTGCGCCACCCTGGGAATCCTCAGCTGCCTGGCTAGTGCAGCTGTACAGCCCTTTTAGCTGCAGGAGTGGTGCATATGGGGGGACCAAAACTGGCCCAATTAATCAGCCTGGAAAGTCCAAGTACAAATACCTCTTTTCAGAAAGAAGAAAGAGGGATTGCAGAGCCCTAGGGAGCATAACTAGGTGTAGTGAGTTAAAATGAAACAAACCAATCTTAGGTGGAATATCTGGTAGATCTTTCTCTGATGAGGTCTGAATCTGCCTCTGTGCTTGTGTAATTTAAAACTAGACTGGAGCTTTAGGGTACGTCTACACTGAAATAAAACACCTGCGGCTGGCCTGTGTCAGCTGACTCGAGTTTGCGGGGCTCAGGCTGCAGGGCTATAAAATTGCAGTCTAGACATTCGGGCTCGGCTGGAGCTCATGTTCTGGGACTCTGTGAGGCAATTTTATAGCCCCACAACCTGAGACCTGTGAGCCCAAGTCAGCTGTCACAGGCCATCTGTGGGTGTTTTATTGCAGTGTAGACATACCCTCTTAGGAAATAGCCTAATGCTGGGGTGAGAAAGGTGACGTGAAAAGTCCTTTCTGTCTCTAATTCCTTTGAATAGTATTACAGGTAGTCTGAGAGAGAAAATCTGGAAACGGACTTTGAGGAGTAATTAAAAGACCATCTCAAACACTCTGTCTTGAATAGTGAATTTTCTTTTAACAGTCTCAGCAGTTAGATACCTAAAATTTTCCTAATATAATCAGGGACCAAAACAAGTTAAAAATTTGCAGGTGCAAAAGTTTATTTCCTCTGCAGCTAGAAATGAATGGAAAGCCCTTTACATGAAAGGAGGGTGGCAGCTCTTTTTTTAATTTAACTTGAGTAAGGAACAGTCAGGAAAGGAACAAATTTTCCCTGCATTTCTGTTGCTCAACATTCTAATTTTAAATTAGGCCCAGGAAGCTTGAGCATTACATATTTTCAAAATACCACTGTTCTTTGAGGCTGTAAGAAGCACAGCGGGTGGCAGAGGGAAGAATAATGTGGCCAGAAGAACATCTGGCTTGGCAGTTGTTGACATGTTTGAGTATTATTCCTTAGAGGATGAAAAGCGATTGCTGATAGGACAGACTTGGAGGGGATTGGGGGGGGTTCAACATCTTTTCTGTTCGATTGGTTGGTTTTGTTTTCTAGCATCCATGAGCCTAAGCTTGGAGCCCAGCCACTGAACATTCTGTTTTCACTGAACTTGTCTCTTCCTAGGCTTCTTCTCCTCTCCTCTGGTCACAAAGCTACTGCAATAGCTCCAAGGTAAGGCTCTGAAATGTAGCTTTTTAGTTGATTTCTCACTTGGGATTTGTACTGTTGAGCAAGAGGCATCTAGAATCCTAAGCAGATGAATAAGAATTTAGCAAAGGCATTTAAAATCAGCTTTTTACACAGCTACTTGCTTGTAAAAGGAAGGAGAATGCTCTCGCAAAGGTCCAGTAACAGGTTTTTTGAACTCTGAGAAGGTTAGTCTAACTTGCTGTGTCACTCATATCCTCGCTGCAGTATTTGAGTTTATGTGCTGCAAGCACGAAGCAGTGTGTGTATCTATGTACTGTGTGGGCCCAGTCCTGCTCCTATTGAAATCAATAGGAGTTTTGCCATTGACTTCACTGGAAGCTGGATCAGGCCCTTGGTGTGTGTGCATGTGTGTTGAGGGCCGTCACTGTGGCAGCCAAACAGCAATTAATTTATGCTTCTAGTGAACTTCTGAGCTAGCCCCATCCTTCTCTTACCAAGCCTTCTGGTGAAAGGGCACTATATGGGGAGCCTAGTAACATACTGTGATAGTGTCCAAGCCCTTCACTTCTGGACTGTAGGTTCAAATCTTGATTACCAGCAGGTCACAAGTGGAAAGGCGCTGAGCTCCCATTCCTTGGTACCACACAAGGGAGCTGGTGCTTCTCTGCCCAAGTGCTTTCCACAAAGACAGAAGAAGGTGCCAAATGGACCACACCATAGTATAAAGTACAGACAGGAATGAATGGGTGGGGTGCACATATGTGAGTGGGAAGGAAAGAGAGGGCAGGTCTAGAACAGCTCGCAGTGATACAGGTCAGAACTGAGAGGTACATCCCAGGACTGCCATAGAAGGCGGCAGTATGTCAGAAATGACAGAGGTGTCTGTGTGCGTGATATTCATGGGTCCTTTCTGAAATGCCCCAGTTCTCTGTCATGGCCACATGTTGTATGGTGCAGGTTGACTCATGAAATTTCTCTTGTAATGACATTAATACAGAACTGAGAAACAGCTTCCACACATTTGGGCTCAACATATTTTAAGCTTTGGAGAATGAAGCTGATACTGGGTTATCAGTAACGGTACATGAATCATGCTGCTCAGTGACAGAGTCCTGGGCAACAGGGTCTGGGATTGCTATGGAGGCATCACATTCAGCCCCTGGAGAAGGGAGTGCCTCATGTTGTTCATGAACCTCTCCAGGCTGACCCAGGCGTCGTGTTGATAGACTCCAGGAGGAAACAGCATCCTACAGCTGAGCAGATGGTTATGCCCAACATGAGTCCAGAGGGGAGGAATAAAGAGGCAAAGGGGAACCTCAGAGAACATTTACCTCCCCCTCCCAGAAAACATGGTCCAGTTGACAGCCATGCAGTCATATCATCTCACTTGTGACTCTCCAGATCATCAAGGTAATGTGGAGAGAGGAGAAAATCTCCCACACACAGCAGGATAGGTGAAGTCTAAAAGATCACCTAAAGCTCTGGGATGAAGACCGTGGTCAAAAGCTCTGCTCCTCTGGAACATGGGACCTTGCCTTCTCTAACATAAATACATGCCAACATGTATATTAAAAAAAATAAATTATATTACAGTAAAAAACCTCTACCAAAAACAAGACACTCCAGAGTATACCCTTCTCCCATAGGGAGAAGATGAGAGAACAAACAACACGTGACAGACAGTCATGTTGCTTAGTGCACTATTGGAAGGCGTTCAGATGAGTGATGAGCTCAGTAGAAGAGCCTATATTGAATAGAATATGTCAGTAGTGAGAGGAGTCGGACACTTTCTCTAGGAAATTCCAGTGCTCAGGGAAGTTACAAAATGAGCTTTAACAGAGTGGTGTGACATGACATGGAAAACTGCCCTGCTTCAGATTTGCAGCCTTGGGGGTTTTGTTTTAATTTACATTCTTACCCTTTCTCCCTCTTGTAGGCTTGCTAGAGATTAACAGAAGCCAATCAGAACGTGAACTCACCACTTGACACCTGAAGGATGGATGGCTCAAAAGAGAAGATCATCCTGAATGTTGGAGGAATCAGACATGAGATGTACTGCAGCACCCTCCGGACCTTCCCAGGGACCAAGCTGTGCAGCCTCACAGAGCCCCATGCCAGCACACTATACGATTATAACCCTATCACCAAAGAATTCTTCTTTGACAGGAGTGCTCAGCTCTTTGGCTATGTGTTGAGCTATTACAGGACCAAACACCTCCATTGTCCTGCAGACACCTGCAGATCAGTCTTAGAGGAAGAGCTGGCTTTCTGGGAGATAAGTGATGCACAGCTGGCACCCTGCTGTTGGCTGAAGCTGACCAACAAAGACAGCCAGCTGGAGGAATTTAATGTTTGGGATGAGAATGAACATGCCGATGACGAGCGCCTCGTAGTCCAGGTGGAAAGAAGGGATTTCAGCTGGAGGGCCAGATGGCAGCCAAAGATCTGGTCTATCTTTGAAAAGCCCTTTTCCTCTTTAAGTGCCAAGGTAATGCTCCAAGTGGAGAACCAGATAGATTTGTCAGCGTGAGCCTGAATCTGTTGGGGTTACCAGAATTTAAACCTCAGTGGAAAAAGCTTAGGAACTTGCAGCTCTAGTGCACGGGTTCAGAGTCCTGCTTACAGATACAGTACTTGAATAATTAAATACAACATCCCAGAACAACAACTCGATTCACCAATATTTTTAGTGCGCAGTTCAGCTTGCTCTGATTTGGGTAGGTGATGCTGCTATTAGTTACATAGAAGTATTTGCCTTGGTATTCCAGGGCAATTTGTGAATCCTAGAGGTTTCATGAGTTTTAGCACTAATGAAAATTCATACTAGAAATGAGCTATTTACTATGAGTTATTTTTATATTATAAAATCTTACTAATCCCACTTGGGAGCTGAAACCAGACCATGTGACTTAGGTGACCCCCTTCCCTATTCAACATGATTAATAAACAATTGAAGTGATCATTTCATAAACAACCTACTGCAATGGTGGGCAACCTGCGGCCCATCAGGGTATGCTGAATGCAGGCCGTGAGACACGTTGCTGACATTGACCGTCCGCAGGCACGGCCCCCCGCAGCTCCCAGTGGCCACAGTTTGCCGTTCCTGGCCAATGGGAGATGTGGGAAGCGGCGGGAGCTGTGGGAAGCGGCGGGCCGTGCTGGCTGCCGCTTCCCGCAGCTCCCATTGGCCAGGAACGGTGAATCGCAGCCACTGGGAGCTGCAGGGGGCCGTGCCTGTGGATGGTCAACACCAGCAACATGTCTTGCGGCCCGCAATCAACTTACCCTGTTGGGCTGCAGGTTGCCCACCACTGATCCATAGGCTCTAAATTATGCCTCCAAAGCATTCAGCAAATATTTTTGAAAATAAGGATCAGTTCATGAAAGTTCTCTAACCAGAAACACAATAAATGTGCAATTAATATAGGGTCTGATTCTGACCTCACTCCAGTTTTACAGCTGACTCCACTGACTTCATTAAAATTACTCCTGATTTACACCAGTGTAAATCTGTTATTTGTAAAGGAGAGTTTGACCAGCTTTAGACCTACTATCTACCTGTTATTAAACAATACAAGGCATGTAATTTGGAAGCCTGTGAAGTCCGTTAAGAGTCTGTTCACTGGAGTGACTCAAATTCAAACATTCTTCTTTACCTTGGGTTCTACCAGGTCACCTGCTTTTCTAAACCTTGGAATGGAAGTTAAACCAGGTAATGGTTGAGTTAATGCTAAACACTTATGCCAGGGGCCTTAATAACACTCAGGTGATTTCTGCTTGTTCTGCTTGTTCAGGGGAAAAAAAGTGTCAACTCTCAGCTCATTTTATTTTCTGTAACTAAAATGCTGTTATGTCTCCCTGCTAGTGCTGTGCCATGGCTGTGGCCCTTTGCTGTGCCCCACTGCTCTGCATGCTAGGACTGCGCATTTGCTACTGTGCTGTGTACAGTTAAATAGTTATTTAGTGCATTTCATTAATTCCTCTCCTCTCCTCTCCGAATAGGCACTTGGGGCAGCAACTGCAGGTTTGGAGAAGGCAGAGGACATTTTCCAGTCTGTCTAGAACAGCTGAGTCACTTGAGCCAGCACTTTGTGCTAGGGCAGGGATCAGCAACCTTTGGCACATGGCCCATCAGGGAAATCCGCTGGTGGGCCGGGACGGTTTGTTTACCTGCAGCAGCCTCAGGTTCGGCCAGTCACAGCTCTCACTGGCCACGGTTTGCCGCTCCAGGCCAATGGGGGCTGCAGGAAGCAGCACAGGCTGAGGGATGTGCTGGCCCCCTCTTCCCGCAGCCCCCATTGGCCTGGGACAGCGAACCGCGGCCAGTGGGAGCCACGATCAGCTGAACCTGCGGATGCGGCAGGTAAACCAGCCCGGCCTGGCCCACCAGGGGGCTTACCCTGGCGGGCCGCATCCCAAAGGTTGCCGATCCCTGTGCTAGGGCAATCTCAGTGAATTTGTCCATATTGCTCCAGCTGTCAGATGTCTCCCTTCTCTACAAGTCCAGATGCTAATAGTTCACATTATTTTCCTTGACCCAGATCCCCCTCTTGGCCCTGGACAGGTAAGAATGGAAAAGAAAAAGAAACCTTCAATATGTGAATCAATTCCTAGACAGAAATTGGGTAAAAGTTAGTCTAGGAGAAGGTAATGTTTGATGCTGAGAATCTTGGATGTGAAGTGAGGCTTTGAAGTTTTGTGATACTCTCACACTGACCTGATCCTACATTTGACTTTTCTGTCCCTCTGCAGTGCCTGGCTATTATTTCTCTCCTGTTCATCATTGGAATTGTCATCATATTCTGTGAGGAGACGAAGGCACAGTATGAGTACTTTGCTGCTAACCTTACCATTTTCGGCCGTTCCGATGTGATCCACAGCATCCATGAGCCTTATTATCACCAGGCCCCTTACCTGCTTCACCTGGAGCTGTTCTGTGTCCTCTGGTTCACTTTTGAGTTTTCCATGCGATTTTTCTTCTGTCCAGACAAAAAGAAATTCCTCAGGAATCCTCTGAATGTGGCTGATTTCCTCTCCCTCTTCCCAGTTTACATTGAACTCTTCACCACCGAGCAGATTCAGAAAATGCCTAGCCTAGCACTTTGGCTGGGTTTTGTCCGCATAGTCTACCTCCTCAAACTTCTGAAGATAATCAAACTAATAGAGACCCCTCTGATCCTGAGAGTCCTGTCCTACACGCTCAGGTCCATCATCCAAGAGATCTGCTTCCTGCTGATGATCCTGGCCTTTGAAACCCTCTTCTTTGGTTCTCTCTTTTTCTATGGCGAGTTGCTAGGTGTTCATCCTTCTTACCGGGGGGATTTGCACTTCACAGACATTATCATTTGCTTCTGGTGGGCTCTGATCACGCTAACCACTGTGGGCTATGGCGACATCATCCCTCTCACCACCTTTGGCCAGGTGATGGCAGCCTTTGCTGCAATATTTGGCATGTTAACTATTATCATTCCAATCCCCATTTTCCTGGTCAAGTTTAAAGGCTATTATGCCACTGCCATAACCAAACAGAAGCTGAAAATGAGCAAAAAGCAATAATGCCGTTGACTTCAGATCATTGCTGCCTCGGGGCCCTTCAGAATTAATTCCAGTGTGGTTTGTTTCCACCACATTGTGGGAAGAACACATACTCCTATGAAAAGTCCATGCCACATTAATTAAGTCTGCCCCCTTGCTCCTGTTGGTATATTTCAAATCAATGTCAGGTACCCAGATCTGAGTTATAGCTTTCTATTATAGTGGCTAATGCTCTTTATGGCCTATCCCTATATCAAACAGCACTACAGTGACACTCAGTGTGACCCAATTAACACTGGAATCTTACCTATCCTTTGTCAGAACAAGATGAGAAAATTCACTTTGGACAGTTTCATCAACACACAAGATTTTTTTTTTTCCCCACCAGCAGGAAAAAACAATGCTGTTCACTGTGCAAAGCTATGACAAGCGATTCCCAGAGAATGCGGGGATGAAGGGCTGCACTGAAGTATAGACCAAGAATCTGCAACGTGCTGAATACTCTCAACCCCAGTAATGCCAGTTCAAAGTGGGGCCTAATGGGAAAATGTATGAGGCGCACACTCTTGCACCAGTCTTCTGCACACTCTCTGGGCCTGATAATCAGCTGGTGTAAATCAGTGCAGCTCCATTGACTTCAAAGAAGCTGTGATAATTTACACCAGCTGAGGATATGGGTCTGTGTGCCTCACAGGGACAGTCACACCTCCATTTTCATAGATGCCCTCTTTATGGAGAGAAATATGTAGCTAACATCTAAGGGTAAGGGTCAGATCTTGTGCCGAGCATCTGCTCCCAGAGTGGGATCTTTCACCTGTGAGATCTCACCTTGCATGGAATGGGGAGAGTCAGTTATCTCCATGGCACTGGACCCCACCAAGAGGCTTTTACCGAATCCTGGTGTGGGAAGTGGGTGAAGACTGCATGGACAGTGAGGCAGCCTGCATTAGGCTATGGCAGGCTGGGAGGAGAAGAGATGTAGGGATGCACATTATCTTCCCATCAGCCCTGTTACCAGTGGTGGGGAATCTTCCACCTTTAGGAAAGGACCTGGGACAGCTGCAACTAGAGCAGGGATCTCAAACTCAAATTACTAGGAGGGCCACATGAAGACTAATACATCGGCCTGAGGGCCGCATCATTGACACTGCCCCCCTGCTGCCCCTGGCCCCACCCCCACACCACCCCTTCCATGAGGCCCCGCCCCTGACCCCCCTCTCCCCACCTTTTCCCCACCCCCATTCTAACCCTTCCCCAAAGTCCCTACCCCAACTCTACCCCCTCCCTGCCCCTATTCCAACACCTTCCCCTAATCCCCGCCCCTGCCATGCTTCTTCTCTGCCTCCTCCCCTGAGCGCTTGGCTTCCCGCTCCTCCCCCCTCCCTCCTGGAAACCGCTAAGTGCTGCCAACCAGCTGTTTGGTGGTGGGAAGTGCCTGGAGGTAGGTAGAGGACTGGGGACGAGGTACGCTGCCGGGGCGGCAGGGGAGGGGAGCTTGGCAGCCGCAGGAAATAACTGGGGTGGGGGCACGGGGAGCTTGGCAGACCACAGCAAAATGCAGCCCGCAGGCCATGTGTTTGAGACCCCTGAACTAGAGGAAGTCCTTATAGTACTTTTTCACTGGAGTCCATTGGCACAGGACCTGTGTGTGGAAACGCAGGTGGCAGGGAATCCACAAAGTTGGATGCTGACACACAGCTCCTTCTAGGCAGGGTCAAACTCCCCCATGGAACAACACCTTCCTTCCATGAGTTTGACTGGGGGGGAAGCAATCTGGCCCTAAGAAATTCTGCCCTGTCTTCTCATATTTTATTAAAGAAGCAAAGGATGTAGTACGTTTTGTCTGATTTGCCTGCACATAGAGGCCAGTGTGAACTAGTGAACAGATCTAAAATCTGCAGTCCTTACAGTCAATATTTTTAGTGATTTTTTTCCTTTTAAAACTCACTTGACCTGATTCTGATCCTCACACACCCCACTGCCAATGGGGTAGGAAAAAAACAGTGGGAGATCAGAATCAGGCCCAATAAGTTGGTGGTGCATTCAGTGTGCAATAAGGGAGCCCTCCAATGGCAATTCCCTTGGACTGCAGCCAGAGGCTGCATATCCTAGTGGAAAGAGTTTGTTTGAAATTGCAAAAGCAATCTGTTCTAGTCCACGGGTGGGGCTGGTTTTATATGAGAAATCCTCTGTATCTTTTAGTGTCCCTGGATGAAATCCTGGCTTCATTGAAATCAATGGAAAATTTCTATTGACTTCAACAGGATCAGGATTTCACTTCCCATGTCAACTGGATCAACACCTGTTCAATATCTCATGATTTTTATGTAACCAGAAAAGCTCTACTTTTAATAAAAATAATTAAACAGCACTATTCTGTCAAGAAACAAAACATAAACAAAACAGTATTAAATATAATGTTCATTACATTTTATCTGCCTATAGATATTGTTATAAACTAGAAAGATTAAATTTCTAATTTTGTAATCTTTATATGCCATCTATTCCTAACTTTTTTCCTTATAATATCCAATACTGTATGCTTCTGTTGAGGTAAAGAAACAAGATCAGATGTTGTGGCTATTTCAGCAAAGATGGACAAAAGTTATGTTGCTTAGTTGAAGAAAAACATGTCTTTTATACTATTCCATCTGTGAATTTAAATCCTATTAAGACTGTACCTTTATTAAAATTTCTATTACTGTATGTTCATCGGTGTGATTATGTTGCAAAGGGCATGAGTTTAAAGGCTGCTTTATTTTTATTAAAACTTTATTTGCTTTTTTTGCATTAATGCAATTACAAAGGAATTAATTGTCTCTAAAGAAAAAAGGATATGCTTCAAAACATTTCACATATTAAAAAACCACCCAGGGAGAAACAGAAGCTCAGGCACATAAAATATAAGATCAGATTCTCCCCTGCATCCCAATTCTGCTTGGCAGGGGGAGAGAGGAGCCATCAGGGCAATATTATAGCAATCTGAACCTCTGTATGTGGCTGGTGTTAGTTAGAGTAGCCTTGGTGTAACAAGGTAGTCTGCCCCTTTAAGGGCCTGGGGCCAGTCAGCCCTTTTTGATTATCAAAACCATCTGGAAAAGCATCCAGTGAACCCTATAAAGGGCTGAGAGAGCTCAGTTGGTGAGATCTGCAGGAGGGAGATGGGTTCTTGTAATTGGTGCTGAAGCAGGGGGCTTGACGGAAAGGGAAGAGTAGGGTGGTCTCTTCTCCTTTCAGCACTGAAAGAGGTAAGGGGGAAAGCCTCTGCAAGCTGGAGTCTGTGGTGGGTAGAAGAACAGCTTTGTTTTGATGTTTTAAGTTTAAGAATAAAACTGCTCTGAAGGAAGGATCTGAAAAGGCTGGGTATGGTATGGAGACCTTCATGGGCTGGAGAGCCAGGCCAGCTGCCTACATGTGGGGATGTTATACCATTGGTATATAGCCTTTATGTGACCAGATGTAAGTGCAGGGGATGGTCCTGCTATTATGGGGAACTTTCCTGGCTTATACGCTACCCAGGTGGAACTGGCTAGCAAACGGATCTGAGTCCTCCTTTCCACTCCTTTTAAATGGAGGCTGGCCTGGCTTCGAGGACTTTCCTTCCACTCTCCCATGCAGCAGAGTCCTTGTAACCTCAACCCGGCTGGGCCCAGGATTCCTGGGAGGCTGAACCCCCAGTCTTGTTGTGGTCACTTACAGCAGGGGCTAGGGTATCCCCACTCTGGGGTACTCTCTTCTCCCTGGATGCTTCCCTGAACCACTGACCATTACATACAGTTCAATGCAAATACAATTTATTAAACAACTGTAAGGGGGGGGGAAATGGAAAAGGTTAAAGGAAACAAGTAACCCTGCCACGTGAGCACAGGGAATCCACAAACAGCAGTCTCTGGGACATAAGGAAAGTTCAGTCTGTTCCTCACACGTCCCAGGCCCTGGCTGTGCTGCAGTGATAGCAAAGGTCAGACAGCCGCTCTGGCAGCGGTCACGCACCCTCAGGCTCTAGGTGGTAGGACCCTTTTCCCCCAGTATCGGCCCTCCCAGCGGGGTCACAACCCCCCTCCTCCAAGTCCGGCCTACAAGATTTCTTGTCTGGTGACATCTCCCTCCTCTGGGCCCTCACTGCCCAGGGTCCCCCCTCGCTCTCCCCAGCTGCTCGCCACGCTCGGCTCCTGTGTTACTTGTGGCACAGCGGACATCCACGCCCCAGCTCTGGGCCCACATCTCCCTGCTGTCGCTCAACCCTGGCTCTCCATCAGCACAGCTGGTCAGGGCTCCTGACTCCCTCATTGGCCTGCCTGCCTGTCAATCAGGCTGACCTGGAGTGTTGGCCTCTCCCCATTGGCCCTGGGGACTGTCAGTCTCAGCATCTTGATTTCTCATCAGCCCTTCCCCTTCCTTTTGATACTGGGAGAGGCCAACCAAAAAGCCCCACTGACTAAGTTTCAGTAAGGGGGCAACAATCCCCTTACACCAGTGGTTCTCAAGCAGGGATCCGCATACCACTGGGGGTACGCAGAGGTCTTCCACAGGGCACATCAACTCATCTAGATATTTGCCTAGTTTCACAACAGGCTACATAAAAAGCACTAGTGAAGTCAGTACAAACTAAAATTTCATACAGAAAATGGCTTGTTTAAACTGTACAGTATACGGTACACTGAAATGTACAACATTTATATTCCAATTGATTTATTTTATAACTATATGGTAACAGTGGGAAAGTGAGCAATTTTTCAGTAACGGTGTGCTGGGACACTTTTGTATTTTTAGGTCTGATATTGTAAGCAAGTAGTTTTTAAGTGAGGTGAAACTTTGGGGGTATGCAGGACAAATCAGACTCCTCAAAGGGGTACAGTAGTCTGGAAAGGTTGAGAGCTACTGCCTTACAGTGTAGCTCTGCTATGTTCTCTCCCCAGCACTGACAAATGGTGGTGGGCAGCAGATATAGCACCTGGCTTCACAAGAGGATTTCCCTGCTGGCTAATTATAGCTGGAATCTGGCCACTTTGTGCCACCTGAGCTTAATAGGGCCAGCATTTGGCCCCATTACACCCATTTTAGGAGTCCAACTTAAACCTGCGGTGTAACTTTCACCACCGTTTATTGTTTGCCACTGCTATACTTGGCCCCTACTTTCTAAATATAAGGGATGGTCCAGAATGCTGTTGCAGTACTCCTCTCTCATGATTGGAAAGATGCTCATCTCTCCATCCTCCATCAACTTCTTGTTTTTCTTTCCCCAGTTGCTGCATAGAGAACTAAAGGTTTCCATGATTAATGAATATCACTGACTATTAAGTCTTTGTCCAGCTGGGGGTGTTCTCATACCACATATGACAGATCCCAATCTACACAGTCAGTATGACTTGGAAATCAGAGCAAGGCCTAAAAACTCTCCCAGTCACATACTTCCATTTAGACCCAAATTTACCTCAGTCCCATGTTAATCTGGTGTTTGTTCCCTTTTGTCATTGTGTCAGTAACTTACAACAGAAACATAGTCACAAAACGGAGACTTAGAGAAAATGTTAATTAGCAATTGAGCCGGCATTTTTGTTGAGCTTCCTGTGCTACTCTCCCACATTTTGGGGATCTGTCACACAACTGGCCTCAGCAAATTGAGACATAAGGACAGAAGAAGAGTAGATTCTGAACTGGTGTAAATTAGTGTAACTCCACTGAACTCAATGGTGCTACACCAATTTATGGCAGCTGAGAGTTAGGCCCTGTGTGCATTGAAAGAGGTAGACATTCAGAACCGCCACGTGTGGTTGGCTTTAAACTGGCTACATCGGATCAATATTGATGGTCTAGTTACAAGAGTGGTACATGGGAACTACCTCTCTCTGCCTATGGAGTATTGTCAAGCTTTATTTAGATTTTAATTATTCATCTCTGTAATGTAGATTGCAAACTCCTTGGGGGAAAGAACCTCATTTCCTTAGATGTCTAAAGTGCCATGCATTCCAACCACACGGTATAAGCCAAATAATCACATTAACAATAATATAAAAAAATGTAGAGACTTCAGTCCAGTGACATAATCCACTCCAGAGAAAAATCATCCAGCCAAGTTACAAGGTGCTGAAGACAAAAATAATCAACTCAGCTAAATATGGGAGATGCAGAAGTAGCTCTGGGAGTTTTTTTATAAAAAGTCACTGTATCGGGGGGAAACCTTCCTGTATATTAATAATATATGTGCTGGAAAACTTTACCTCCACCCCAAGTTTCCTCACATGAGGAGGGGGCATCTTGGGGCTACAAATAAGGTGGGTTATTTTTAAGCTCCAAGTAGTGATACTGATGGGCAAAAAATGTAACTGCTGAAATAATAAGACACACATTCTTCTGAAAGGAAGACTTGGGGGCAAAAATGACTTTAAAAAACTATCTGTGATTGCCCCAACCCTGAGACTGCTGTTATCCTAGGCAGGCTGGTCCCTCATCAAGCTGTTTTGACTGCTCACAGCCCCAAGAAGCTGTTTTGCCAACTGGGGCTCAGTGGCATCCTGGCCATAACCTCTACACTGGGCAGCAGGAAGGAAATGGCATAGCAGTCACTACACCACCATCTTCATTCACAAGTGCAGGGGGAAATCCCTGTAACCTCCAGTTGTATTGCATGGGCGTGGGCGGCGGGTGAAGTTTCCCCTTGGAGAGGCTAGTCCCTTTCCCCACCTCTTCTGGCTGAGGCCCCACCACTGCTTGCCGTTCCCCTCAGCTCACCCATCACCCCACCCCATTCTGCCTCCACTCTGCCTTTGCCCCTGAGGCCCTGCCCCTGCTCACTCCTTTCCGTCTCCCTCGGCCCAGCTCTGTCCCTGAGACTGGAAAAGCTCTGTGCCCCTGCTGTGGTGGGGAGTGAGAGCTCCTCCAGCCCTGGGGCCATGCCGGGGGGAGATTTTTCCATGGGCCCCAAATCCACCACTGCTCCCCCCCAGGCAGCATGAGGTTTGGGGAGGCTTAGCCTCCCCCAGCCTTCATTACGTGCCACCCATGGGTTTATGGCTGCTTTGTGCCAGGGTACTGTCACAGAGTGGCTGCAGCACAGCTGTAAATCTAGTCCTGAGCACAGAATGCTGCCTGTATGCAAGAAGAGCAGTTGCTTCCCTGGCAGGCTTTTAGTAAAATGATGGTGTCTTTGTTTATCATCTCAGCTGTTGTCTCCTTTCGGCTAGCACTAGAGGTGGGACCGAACCCCAATGCTCAGGAGTGATTGGGTATGGGATTTGAGTTCAACTCGAGGAGAAAGGGTCAGCTCTGAGATCTAGCGATGGATCATATTTGAATTCAGACCAGTCCTTCCCACCAAAGCTGAGGAGCTCAGTAAGTAAGGCTCATGTTTTATGGTGAAAGGGGAAGTGCTGGGATCAGAGAACAGCTTGTGAGTAAGTTCTTGTGCCCACCCCCTCTATGCAGCAAGGCGAGGCTTTCACAACCCTCAGGATAGGAGTCAAAGGGGAAGGGAGTTTCACCACACACAAGTCTACGCACATTGGGCTGAGTGCTACACCATGGAAAACAATCTTTGTTTGTAGGGCAGGTGCACCCCCCCACACACCTCCCAGGGAAGGAATGGTAAGTTCTTTCTGTAAAAGAAGAGGAGCATCACCACCTACTGTGGAATGGGAAAAGCGTCTGTAGCAAACTCATGATATCCTCTGTGGAAGGCTCTGTTTCAACACCTTATCTCCTGCCTGCAGCAGGCAGAGGGAGCAGGCAGGACTGGGTGATAGGCTCTTGCCTTGGGGGCTTTCCAGCCCAACCCAGCCCCATCTTCTCTCTTGTTGGTCAAGCCATGTATTGTTTCCTGTAACAGTATAATGACAGGTTGTAGAGAATCCAGCCCACTGGATATCCCCAGACAATTCCACTACAAAAGTCCCATGCAGCAGACCAGTAGGATTAAAGAGCAGCCATTTCCATTTTAAACTTCATGCTTTGAATTGCTGCCTGGGATGAGGCTAAATCCAGGTCTGATCCAAACACTGACTGGACATCCTCCTGATCTGTGCAGGAGCTGGAAAGGTGCGTGAGATGTGGGGAATCTACGCTTTTATTTTATTTTATTTTATTTATTTATTTATTTGAGAACAAGTATCAGGCATTACATTTGATAATGAGCTTCTAAACCTCTGATGTAGGGAAATGAGCTGTGGGGGAGAGGTTATGGTTTATGATGGTATTAGAATAGGCCTCAGTGACATCATATCCTTGCAGCTCTTTGGAGCCCAACCACCCTATTATATCATCTCTATGTAGTACCTAATTCTACTCTGACCGTCAGATGCAAATCCCCTTGAAGACAGTGGGGAGCTGCAGGAATCAATGCAGACTGTCTACATATACAATATTTATATACAGGTTATGGGTAATGATTTTTTATTTTTTCAACTGGCATTGAAATTATTTACAGAATGAATGGAAAGCTGTTCAGGCTTAGCAGGCTGAAAGCCAAGAGAGCAAGAGAGAGATTTCCACGACATCTATTGCGGAACTTCAGTATGCTGATGACAACGCAATCTTTGCCCACTCTGAGAGAGATCTTCAAACTATCTTGAATGTGTTTGCCGATGCTTATGCATGTCTTAGTTTCACTCTTAATATCAAGAAGACTAAATGCTGTATCAGCCCTCTCCAGCTGAGGTATTGCATGCCCCATCTATCAAAATCAATGGAGTGGCACTGGAGAATGTCGATCATTTCCTCTAACTTGGAAGTCATCTTTCATCCAAGGCAGAAATTCAACATCGCCTGAGCTGTGCCAGTTTAGCTTTTTCTCGATTGCGGCACAGGGGTTTTGAAGATCACCACTTTCGAACAGACACCAAGCTTCTTGTTTATCAAGCCATTATTTACCCAACCCTGTTGTATGGGTCGGAAACTTGGACAACTTATACACGCCACTTGAAAGTTCTTGAGAGGCACCATCAACGCTGCCTTTGTAAGATTCTGAAGATCAAATGGGAAGACAGGTGCACCAATATTAATGTCCTGGAAGAGGCAAAACCACCAGTATCGAGGCAAAGATAATCCAGCATCAATTCTGCTGGACTGGTCACATTGTCCAGATGCCAGACCATCACCTCCCAAAACAGGTCCAATTCTCTCAACTGAAAGAAGGGTACCATAACGTGGGTGGACAACGGAAGCATTATAAGGACTTGCTGAAGGACAACCTAAAAAAGTGTAATATTGACACTTGGGAGACACTTGCCCAGGATCGCTTAAAATGAAATGAAGTCCTACGTGATGGTCCCCTGCATTTTGAATGTGCTCGCCGACAAGCCAAAGAGGACAAGAGGCGCAGGAGGAAGGAGAGACTGGTTTCCAGTCATGGTCAACAGCCTCCTGCTGAGCCTGAAAACATCTGTCCTCATTGTAATAGAACTTGTGGTTCAAGGACTGGCCTTATTAGCCACCTGAGGACCCATAACTCCCATGGAAGATGATCATACTCGGTAATGAGTGATTGCCCATCATGGGTAATAATTCTGAATGCTTTAATACTGATCCCCAGAGATCTATCTTTGTTTCAAGCCTGACAAGATAAGATCTATGGGGAAGAGACCAACTTTTTGTTCACTGTTTCTACAGCTTCTAGCACAATGGGGTCCTGGTCCATTATTAGGGCTCTTAGGTGCTAATGCAATAAAAATAATAATTATAATTAATGTACAGTTCAGAGTGTGGATATACCTACAGGGATATGGTAGTACAATCTTTCAGAGAGAGCACAGGATTATGTACAAAATATACAACTCCAGTGATATGAATAATTATGCAACCTAGCACTTACTCAGGTTTAGGAGATAACAAATGGGGACAAATATTGATATGTTACTATTTTTATAAGGCTACAATAATGCTCACTATAGAAATGCAAATAAATAATCCAAATTGTATACAGCACCTCTCATCCTGAACCCTTTCAATATACTGTATGCGTAAGGATTATTCACCCCCACAAAATGTGAATAACTCTATAACTATTCTGCTGGGACAAGACAACATGATAGTTTCTAGAACAGGAAGTGAAGGATCATGTATCCAGATGAAACTACGGGGGGGGGGGGGTATTTAAGGAGACAGAATTAAATTACCCAAATGGAATTTGGCCAGCACACTAGGGCTAACACCGATAAAGTGCTATAAGATCTTTAATGACCACAGGGGGTTAGGAGATTTGTTCATCTCATATCTCCTCTGAAAGATGGCACCTCTGTGGCATAGTCCCCAAGAGCATCACACCTGGGTAGTGGCACAATGTGGCATCAGAGAGAACAGTTAGTTCAACCAGCTTGTACTGTTGCCAGTTCTTGCAGCCTTGGAATCTTTCCATGCAAGCACTGACTCAGTGTCTCTTCGAAGACAGAAGGAAATCAGAGCCTGATTTGGTACAGCTGCAGACAACTCACTTTTTCTCCTCATATCTCCCTCAGCTTAGCTCAGTGGGAGGCTGAAGCTGAAAGAACTGTATGGTCACTGGCCTTTAAAAGAAAAGGAGTACTTGTGGCACCTTGGAGACTAACCAATTTATTTGAGCTATTTGAGCTTTCATGAGCTACAGCTCACTTCATCGGATGCAAACTGTGGAAAGTACAGAAGATCTTTTTATACACACAAACCATGAAAAAATGGGTGTTTACCACTACAAAAGGTTTTCTCTCCCCCCCCACCCCACTCTCCTACTGGTAATAGCTTATCTAAAGTGATCACTCTCCTTACAATGTGTATGATGATCAAGGTGGGCCATTTCCAGCACAAAGCCAGGGTTTAACAAGAACGTCTGGGGGGGGGGGGAAGGGGGTAGGAAAAAACAAGGGGAAATAGGTTACCTTGCATAATGACTTAGCCACTCCCAGTCTCTATTCAAGCCTATTTCCCCTTGTTTTTTCCTACCCCCTCGCCCCCCTCAGACGTTCTTGTTAAACCCTGGATTTGTGCTGGAATTGGCCCACCTTGATTATCATACATATTGTAAGGAGAAAGAAAAGGAGTACTTGTGGCACCTTAGAGACTAACCAATTTATTTGAGCATAAGCTTTCGTGAGCTACAGCTCACTTCATCGGATGCATCCGATGAAGTGAGCTGTAGCTCACGAAAGCTTATGCTCAAATAAATTGGTTAGTCTCTAAGGTGCCACAAGTACTCCTTTTCTTTTTGCGAATACAGACTAACACGGCTGTTACTCTGAAAACTGGTCTTTAAGGAGATGGAGACCAGCCCTAGGCAACTTTCTTGGCTTTATCCTCCTTTTCACTTACAGGGACTCTCAGCAGCTGAATGTCTCCACAGAAAGAATCTAACAGGATAGGACCATTCACCTGGCTTTAGGATTGTAAAATCTCTGTCTCTTCTTTCCCTGCTCTGTGCTACCTACTCCTCCAGCCCCAGGCAACTGTAATCTGTCTATGATTTGCAAGCCTGCCAAAGGGGTGACTTTTTAAGGTGGGTCATATCAATTACTTCCAGACTGGGCTTGCTCAGGGTGCCTCTGAGGACTTGTTAAGGCTCATCCTTTGCAGTGCTGAAACTCTCCTGAGCTGCTTGAACTACATCGGAGCAGGGCCTCGGCCTGCCACATTAAGTACCAGGCTGCTGTATAGCATTTCCACCTCTCTCCATCTGTTGCTTGTCTTCTTAGATTGTGTGAGCTCTTTGGGAAATAGACTGCATCTCCCTATGTGTGTGAAAGGTGCTGGCATGGTGGGAGTGCTATCACAATACACCAATAACAACAAAGATAAATAGCAGTGTGAGGCCTCTGATTGCTGTGTTGCTGCTGGATTTGAGACCTGGTTCTTCATTGTCTTAGTCCTGGGGCAAGAGGCTGTGTTAAAACAGGCACACTCTGTCAAGAGCAAGTGAGCCATAATGTTTAACAGGGCGGGTACAGGAGCCATGTTAGAGACATAACAGCCAAACGTCATAAAGATGTAAGAGCTACACAACCAGTCTGTGAGTTCTGCACTACCACAATACAGATAATAGGAGTCAGTTAGGGCTATTTCATTCTACGTAGGTTCTTTTTATCCTTCACTCATCACCATGGTATCTGAGCCCCTCACTTTATTGCTGATTTTCTCCCAAGAGTTTTGCCATTGATTTCAGTGGATGCAGGGTCTAGCCCTAGATATGCAGAAACTAGTCCTCTAGCCAGCTGTGGCATCCAGCCTGCGGGGGATGAAAAGAGAACTACTTAACCAGCAATAGTCATCTTGCATATTGTTAACTTTGGAAGGCACTCAGATACCACAGTGATAGGCCTGGTGAAGAGCTGAATAGAACAGAATAGCTTGGCTCTCCCAAAATATAGCCAGGTGTGATAGGGTAAGGCCAGATGGCTATAGAAAAGTAGTGGGAGATAGATATATTAGCTCCAGGCTAAACAAATCCCTGGTACCAGGTTAAGTGAAATGGAAGCTGCTCCTGGTCAATTAAGACACCTGGGGCCAATTAAGAACTTTCCAGAAGGCAGGGAGAAGGCTAGGTTGATTGGGACACCTGAAGCCAATCAGGGGCTGGCTGAAACTAGTTAAAAGCCTCTCAGCCAGTCAGGTGGGTGTACATGTCAGGAGCTGTGGGGGGAAGTTGTGCTTTTGGAGAGGCTGAGTAGTACACACCATTATTAGGCACAAGGAAGGAGGCCCTGAGGTAAGGGTGAAATGGAGCTTGAGGAAGTGAGGGCTGCTGTGGGGGAAGTAGCCCAGGGAATTGTACATGTCCTGTTTCTAAAAGGTCAGCTACCATAGCTGATACTATTAGGGTCCCTGGGCTGGAGCCCAGAGTAGAGGGTGGGCCTGGGCTCCCTCCCTCCCTGCCCTGCACCTTTGCCCCCTGATTAATCACTGAGACTGGGAGGCAACAGAGACTGTTCAAGGAAGGATAACTTCTCCTCACCTCCCTTGCTGGCTTATGATGAAAATGGCTTTAGTAGACTGTGACCCTTGTCTCTAGAGAAAGAAGGGTTATGTGGGGGGTCACAGTGATTCTCTGAGGCTAGTGAAATCCGCCAGGAAACGTGGGACCTACGGAGGCAAGGACAGAGCTTTGTCACACACGTTAGAGCAGTCCCTCTTTGGATTCTAGTAAGCCCAACTCTATAATAATCATAAAATAATACCTGTAGCCTTTCTTCTGGATGATTGCAAGGGCAATGCCTTTCTTCTGGATGATTGCAAGGGCAATTTTTCTCCCTTTTGTGTCAATCCCATCTGTATTTTATTCACAGACCTTCCTGGCATCTCTCTATAAACTGAAAATGCTTACTGATTTTTTTTTAGTTTGTTTGGCCTTAAAAGGGCTATTTCAGATTTTGTCATTAAAAAGTAAGTCTTTATGTGATGGCATCTTATAAAATGCTAAATAACATTTGAAGGGATGAGCTTGTAGTTAAAACCCTGGACTAGAAGCCAAGTGATTCATGTTCTATCCCTAGCTGTGTTATAGACTTGCTCTGTGACCCCAGGCAAGTCAATGAATCTCTTTGCCTCAGTTTCCCCACATATAAAATGGGGATAGTGATATTCACTGGCTGCATAGTGGCAAAGTGAAGTTACACTACACTAAAGTTTGCAAAGTGCTTTGCAATCCTGTGATGGAGGATGCTATAGAAGTCCAAAATGTTATTAATACAGTAATATGTTTCCATCCCAAGACAAAGTTAAGTTCCTTTTTTAGTAGAAACAAAATATGTAGAGGTTCTACCTTGGCCTGTCTGAAACAGTGGTCTTGGGGAGTGCTGACTAGGATGTAGTCTGATTTTCAGTAAAGCAATTATTCCTCCCAGAAAGTCTATGGTAACCAGACTCGGGGTAGATTCTAATCTCTGTTAGAGTGGTGCAAATTCAGTGAAGTTATTCAGGATTAACACTAGTAAAAATGAGACAAGAATCCAGCCCAGTGGGTCCAATTCTTGCTTAGTTTCACATCTGGGCTGTGAAGAGTTTGGTCTTTAGTTTTCATTTCTTGATAAAAGTCTCCTTTTGATTTAGTGCACAGAAAAAGGACATTTTAATTTGCAATCCTTGCTATATTCAGTGCTAGCATCACTTTTCAGAGTGATCAAATCCATTCCATATTTGCCCTTTTACTGGATCCCTACTATTGATTCAGTTGCCTTGATTTGGGAGGGATTGTGAGTAAGACATTCTTGTCCAACACCTCCTTGAAAAGCTGATCATTTGGGAGCAAGGCATTGCCAAAATTTTATGGGGCGGGGGATGGGCTGGTATATTTCGGTCCCATCCCTTCAGCTCATTCTCCATCAAACAGCCCTTCTCATATTTCAGCTCTGCTGCTGCAGCAGCCTGTGTTCCAGGCATCAATATTTTATGTGGCTAAATGGTTCCCCTCTAGGAAAAGTAAAAGGAGTTTTTCCTGTTTCTTAGTCTTGGCAATGCTGAGATTTCACAGAGTGTTGGAAATCCTGCATCTTCACTGCAGTCCAGGCTTGCAGAGCTTCACTGCCTTATAGGGTCTGAAATCCCCTGGACTCACTGAAGGGGTGGGCCAGGAATGCTGCCTTTTCCTCCTTCTGGGTAATTCTGGGAGGCTCTTAAATGACGTCATGGTACATTTTAGGCTACAATAACAGGAAATCGTCAAGTGTTTACACTGGCAGATGGGGCTGTGATGTGATTTTCCCCCCCCCACCCCCATTTCACTTCCTTGGTATATCTGTTTCCTCCGATTAAAATACTACACAGTGACAACACGAAAGGAGGAAAAAGGAAAGGGGGGAGGGATATGGAAAGGCATAATTTAAGCGGATGGCTCCCCGGTGTCATTTACACACTGTAAATACACTGTAGTAGTGCAGCAGACTGGATGCAAGAGGCATCAGCACATCCTGCTGAGAGAATAAAGGGCACAGATCTTTGAGCCACAGGAACAAAAAAGAAACCGTCCCAACTCGCAGCCCTGGGGTAAATTAGTCGCTTGGGAAACCTCCTCTACAACATTTGCCCTGACTCTCCAGTGGGGTTAGGCACCCACTTGTACACTAAAGAAGTTATAAGACAAGACAGAGGTTGGTGCAATCATTTAAAATGAAAGTTCCAGCAGCAGGGCCAAAAGGTGGATTGGATACACATCAGGGTGGCTGGGTGCTGCACTACCATATTAGGCTAAAGTCAAGCTTTGGGCCAAGCTTCCAGGTTAGGGTCAGACAGGGTTTGGAGATCAGGCTCCATTTTGATCAGGGTTCTCAGCCTGCCCTTCCCATACTGCTAACTGGTGGAGAGAATCCCAGCTAGATGGAAGGAGGTTCTAAGGGCCAGGGGTTCCAATATGGAAAAGGATGAGAACTGCTGGACTAGATGGCTTTGAAATTTTGTGAGGTGTTCCGGTAAGATTTTGGCCTCCCGTGGCAGAAATCTTCTGAGATCAGCTGTTCTCGTAGGCACAGGTAATCTCTCAGAGTTTTGGTTGCAATGGAACTAAGTCTGCAAATAGGCCCCTTCCAGTTTGGGATCTAAATCCAAGCCACAGAGCAATGTTTTTTGATTTGGGTATTGGTAACCAAAGCATCGCAACTAAAATTGGGGTTCAGATTCTGGCCAATTGCTAGTTTCAGGTAACTGTTATCGTGGGCCTAATTCTCCTTCCACCTACACCAGTGTGACTCCATTAACTTCAGTGAAGCTGCTCCTGATTTATATCAGGGGAGTGAGAGAAGAATTAGGCCTTTTGACTCAACCTGATTTATTAAATTCACTCTATACAAACTATTGGTGTAGTTCAGATTTCAAGTAATGATTGTTTTTACTTGTGTTGAGTAGTAAAGGATCAGTGCAATTAGCAATTAATTTGTCCCTCCTGTAAGTAATTTATTTATATTCCATGTGAAATAGTTATTTTGGTTTTCTGGAGGGTAACTGCAGGAATGGGCCCTTAGCATGTGCAGGCCTCTCCAATGGGGCCTGAATCTAATCTCACTAGTGCTTCTGTCTTTCAGAAATAACTACAACAAAGTCGATGAAGTTACACTGGGGTTCAATCAGAATCAGGCTGCTGCAGAGTGGGATTCACAGAACCTGGGGAGCTGCTATCCATAACTTGGCAACTATCGGGTTCAATTTTCATCTCTCGAGATTTTAAATTAATTGATCAGTTGCCTCTCCAGCACAGACTAGCTCTTCCGACTGCCTACCCCATCATTAGGGCTGTAGATCAGATTCATCATTATGGTGTTACTCCATTGACTTCATTACAGTTACATCTGGGATGGATTTGGCCCTGCGTGACTCCCTAAGAGGAAAATTGTGCATATAAATAATATAGCACATTTCCTATTAATAGGGTTGCCAACTGTCTAATCACACAACCCCAAACATCCTTGCCTTGCCCCTGCCCCCACCCCACCCCTTCTCTGAAGCCCCGCCCAGATCACTCCGTTTCCTTCCCTCCTCCCTTGCTCACTTGCTATCCCCCACCTTCTCTCACTTTCACCTGGCTGGGACAGGGGGTTGGGGTGCAGACTCTGGGCTGGAGGGTGGGGCCGAGGGGTTCAGAGTGTGGGAGGGGGCTCTGGGCTGAGCCTGGGGCAGGGGGTTGGGGTGCAGGAGGGGATCATAGAATCATAGAATAGAATATCAGGGTTGGAAGGGACCTCAGGAGGTCATCTAGTCTAACCCCCTGCTCAAAGCAGGACCAATCCGCAATCAAATCATCCCAGCCAGGACTTTGTCAAGCCTGACCTTAAAAACTTCCAAGGAAGGAGATTCCACCACCTCCCTAGGTAACGCATTCCAGTGTTTCACCACCCTCCTAGTGAAAAAGTTTTTCCTAATATCCAACCTAAACCTCCCCCACTGCAACTTGAGACCATTACTCCTTGTCCTGTCCTCTTCTACCACTGAGAATAGTCTAGAACCATCCTCTCTGGAACCACCTCTCAGGTAGTTGAAAGCAGCTATCAAATCCCCCCTCATTCTTCTCTTCCGTAGACTAAACATTCCCAGTTCCCTCAGCCTCTCCTCATAAGTCATGTGTTCCAGACCCCTAATCATTTTTGTTGCCCTTCGCTGGACTCTCTCCAATTTATCCACATCCTTCTTGTAGTGTGGGGCCCAAAACTGGACACAGTACTCCAAATGAGGCCTCACCAATGTCGAATAGAGGGGAACGATCACGTCCCTCGATCTGCTCGCTATGCCCCTACTTATACATCCCAAAATGCCATTGGCCTTCTTGGCAACAAGGGCACACTGCTGACTCATATCCAGCTTCTCGTCCACTGTCACCCCTAGGTCCTTTTCCGCAGAACTGCTGCCTAACCATTCGGTCCCTAGTTTGTAGCGGTGCATTGGGTTCTTCCGTCCTAAGTGCAGGACCCTGCACTTACCCTTATTGAACCTCATCAGGTTTCTTTTGGCCCAATCCTCCAATTTGTCTAGGTCCCTCTGTATCCTATCCCTGCCCTCCAGCGTATCTACCACTCCTCCCAGTTTAGTATCATCCGCAAATTTGCTGAGAGTGCAATCCACACCATCCTCCAGATCATTTATGAAGATATTGAACAAAACCGGCCCCAGGACCGACCCCTGGGGCACTCCACTTGACACCGGCTGCCAACTAGACATGGAGCCATTGATCACTACCCGTTGAGCCCGACAATCTAGCCAACTTTTTACCCACCTTATAGTGCATTCATCCAGCCCATACTTCTTTAACTTGCTGACAAGAATACTGTGGGAGACCGTGTCAAAAGCTTTGCTAAAGTCAAGAAACAATACATCCACTGCTTTCCCTTCATCCACAGAATCAGTAATCTCATCATAGAAGGCGATTAGATTAGTCAGGCATGACCTACCCTTGGTGAATCCATGCTGACTGTTCCTGATCACTTTCCTCTCGTGTAAGTGCTTCAGGATTGATTCCTTGAGGACCTGCTCCATGATTTTTCCGGGGACTGAGGTGAGGCTGACTGGCCTGTAGTTCCCAGGATCCTCCTTCTTCCCTTTTTTAAAGATTGGCACTACATTAGCCTTTTTCCAGTCATCTGGGACTTCCCCCGTTCGCCACGAGTTTTCAGAGATAATGGCCAATGGCTCTGCAATCACATCCGCCAATTCCTTTAGCACTCTCAGATGCAACTCGTCCGGCCCCATGGACTTGTGCACGTCCAGCTTTTCTAAATAGTCCCTAACCACCTCTTTCTCCACTGAGGGCTGGCCATCTACTCCCCATGTTGTGATGCCCGGCGCAGCAGTCTGGGAGCTGACCTTGTTTGTGAAGACAGAGGCAAAAAAAGCATTGAGTACATTAGCTTTTTCCACATCCTCTGTCACTAGGTTGCCTCCCTCATTCAGTAAGGGGCCCACACTTTCCTTGGCTTTCTTCTTGTTGCCAACATACCTGAAGAAACCCTTCTTGTTACTCTTGACATCTCTTGCTAGCTG
The DNA here is from genome assembly GCF_965152275.1 of Natator depressus. NCBI lineage: Eukaryota > Metazoa > Chordata > Testudines > Cheloniidae > Natator > Natator depressus. Next base: position 78,975,161 of record NC_134242.1, on the reverse strand, counting down.
CAGCTCCAGGTGCGATTTGGCCCTCCTGATTTCATTCCTACATGCCCGAGCAATATTTTTATACTCATCCCTGGTCATATGTCCAACCTTCCACTTCTTGTAAGCTTCTTTTTTATGTTTAAGATCCGCTAGGATTTCACCGTTAAGCCAAGCTGGTCGCCTGCCATATTTACTATTCTTTCGACTCATCGGGATTGTTTGTCCCTGTAACCTCAACAGGGATTCCTTGAAATACAGCCAGCTCTCCTGGACTCCTTTCCCCTTCATGTTAGTCCCCCGGGGGATCCTACCCATCCGTTCCCTGAGGGAGTCGAAGTCTGCTTTCCTGAAGTCCAGGGTCCGTATCCTGGTGCGAACCTTTCTTCCCTGCGTCAGGATCCTGAACTCGACCAACTCATGGTCACCGCCCCCCAGATTCCCATCCACTTTTGCTTCCCCCACTAATTCTTCCCGGTTTGTGAGCAGCAGGTCAAGAAAAGCTCCCCCCCCAGTTGGCTCCTCTAGCACTTGCACCAGGAAATTGTCTCCTACGCTTTCCAAAAACTGGGATGCAGGGTGCAAGCTCTGGGAGGGAGTTTGGGTGCAGGAGGGGGCTCCAGGCTGGGGCAGGGTGTTGGGGAGGTGGGTGTGGGCTCTGGGGTGGGGTTGAGGTGAGGGGCTTGGGATGCAGGAGGAGGCTCTGGGCTGGGGCCAAGGGGTTTGCGGTGTGGGTGGGGGTGTAGGGTCTGGGAGGGAGTTAGTGTGCGGGAGGGAGTTCTGACTTGGGGCACTGGGTTTGGCTGGGGTGTAGGGTCTGGGAGGGAGTTTGGGTGTGGGAGGGGATTTTGACCTGGGGTAGGAAGTTGGGGTGCAGAGTCTGGGAGGGAGTTAGGGTGCAGGAGGGGGTTCTGACCTGGGGTGCAGGCTCCAGCCAGGCGCCGCTTACCTCAGGCGGCTCCTGGTTGGCGGTGCAGCAGTGCTAAAGCAGACTGCCTGGCTCCGCACCGCTCCCAGAAGTGGCTGGCATGTCCAGCTGGCTCTGTGTTGTATGTGGATGTGGCCCGCCACTTCCCGCAGCTCCCATTGGCTGGGAATGGCAAACCGCAGCCACTGGGAGCTGTAGGGGGCCATGCTGGCAGACAGTCAACATCAGCAAAATGTCTCTCAGCCTGCAATCAGATTACCCTGATGGGCCTCATGCGGCCTGCGGGCTGCAGGTTGCCCACCACTGGACTAGATGGACCAGTGTTCTGACCCAAAATGGCCATTCCTGGGTTCCTATATAAAATGAAGGAGTTACACCTTTATGGAGAAAACAGAGCTTTGTGAAGAAAACTGATGCCCCATAATGCACATCTGTATCATGTGACAGGGTCGGGCCAGGTGGCTACAGGAGAGTAATAGAAGGCAAATATATTAGCCCCAGGTTAAGTAAGTCCCTTTTCCCTGGGTAAGGTAACAGGGAAGGTTTCAGAACAATCAGGAACCTTCTGGAGACAATTAAGACAGACAGGCTGATTAGAACACCTGCAGCCAATCAAGAAGCTGCTAGAACCAATTAAGGCAGGCTAATCAGGGCACTTGGGTTTAAAAAGGACCTCACTTCAGTTTGTGGTGCACGTGTAAGGAGCTAGGAGCAAGAGGCGCTAGGAGCTGAGTGAGAACGCGGACTGTTGGAAGACTGAGAAGTACAAGCATTATCAGATACCAGGAGGAAGGTCCTATGGTGAGAATAAAGAAGGTGTTGGGAGGAGGCCATGGGGAAGTAGCCAATGGGGGTTGTAGCTGTCGCACAGCTGTTCCAGGAGGCACTCTAGACAGCTGCATTCCACAGGGCCCTGGGCTGGAACCCGGAGTAGAGGGCGGGCCCAGGTTCCCCCCCAAACCTCCCAACTCCTGGTCAGACACAGGAGGAGTTGACCCGGACTGTGGGTTCACGAAAACGGCCAAACTGAGGGCAGCGTGAAGCTCCAAGGCGAGCAAATCCGCCAATAAACGCAAGACCCACCAAGGTAGAGGAGGAACTTTGTCACAATCACCATTCCTGTTCTTGAGGGGCTGTTCCACCAGCTGGGAATATTGGATGCATAGAGGCACCCTGGCTCTTTCCCCAGCTACTCTCCTTATGCTGGGGACTCCTAGGGACAAAGGATCCAGAGAAATACACAGACTAGGCCCCTTAAAAATGGCCTATTCAGCCTACAGAGTTGTGACTCAACTTCCTGTAGAAAAGCTGTGGGGAAGCTCAGTGGAATAAATCAGTGCAGGAAAAGAAGCTGGACAGGTAGAAGGAAGGAGACTGTTCAAAGATAAATGCTGTGATTGGGTTCTGTCTAGTCTGTATCCTCTGTAAAGCAGAATGTTACAGTAATGGAGGCTGCACAGTAGAAGGCAACGGGAAGAGTCTCAAGCATCTTAGCTACAAAGACAGGTTAAACCGTATAATAATACCTGGTGCTTATTAAGTGCTTTTCATCCCAGGCCCTCAAAACACTTTGCGAAAGGCAGTATTCTTATTCTGAATTATAGATGGGGAAACCGAGGCACAGAAAAGACAGACAACTTGGTGTCTGTGTATATAATGTCTTCTGCAATTTCCACAGTATGCATCCGATGAAGTGAGCTGTAGCTCACGAAAGCTCATGCTCAAATAAATTGGTTAGTCTCTAAGGTGCCACAAGTCCTCCTCTTCAACTTGTCTAAGGTTACCCAATGGCAAAGCTGGGTATAGAACCCAGAAGGACTGCCAGTTCAGAGCTTCAGCTACATGCTGCCTCTCAAAAAGGGCTGTGTGTGGGTGAGAGGAGAGAAGAGAAGAGGATGGGCTTTCAAAGAGGAAATGCACTGCGGATGGAGAGAGAGTGAGGCTAAAAGTCTGCTTGAATGAATGTCAAACGCACAGGCTGCATGTTAAAGAGATGGTCAAGCGCAATAAACATTTGGGCTGCATTACTCCACACAGTGTCATTAATGCATGGATTAAATCTTAGCAAAGGCAGTGACAGGGAATTACAGAGCTCCAAAACCATTGCAGAGTCCAACTGCAAACTCAGAAGAGGGGAATGTGCCAAGAGGAGCTTCCTGTCTCAGCCTGTCCCATAATTTCCCACCCCTCTACTGTATCCTCCTTTCACTGAAAGAGTTCACTCGGTCACACTTTTAGAACTGGTCCAAACCGATCTATCAGCCTCCTACGTTTTCTCATTTGCTAACAACAGCCTGGGAGCCTGCTTTGTATTGTTGTCTTGGCATCCAAGAGGTGAAAGACTTAAGTGTAATCAGTGATGTGGAGATAAAAGGAATCCCCCATTATGCTGTGTGAATGAGTGAGTCTGGCGCTGTGTGTGACGGTGGCTGTGTGCAAACAGCTCTCTTTGTGAATGACTCCCAGTGTCTGGTGTCCGAGACCATGCGTTTATATGAATGTGCTGTGTATGGGGCTCCCTGTGCAATCTCTGGGCGTGAATGCAGGTAGGTATTAAAAGCCCAGCCTAATGTGCTTTACCAATGTGTCTTCAAACGGAATCAGAAATCAAACAATTTGGGATCAAATTCTGCTCCGAGTTAGTCTTGTAACCCTGTTGAAATCAATGGGCCAGATTCTGATCCTTGTTTCTCTGGTGGATGTGTGGATTTCAGTTGATAGTTACAGTGGTGTAAAATCGCTGTAAGATCAAAATTAGGCCCAGGAGGTTTAAACAGGTATAACTCAGGGAAGAATTTTGCCTTTGAGGTATTGTCTGCTGTAGTTTTCTGCATGTATTTGTATTCTGGTCAGTTTTTCTTGAGCATGCTGTTCAGAGTTATGAGGGGGCAGCACATGGTTTCACTCCTACTCTAGGGTTGTTGAACTAATTTAATCCATGTGGTGTGGTGGTGGTGGTGGTTTCTTTGGCATGTCTGTTATATTTGCATGTGGATGAACCAGGATGTGATGGAGCACATGGCAGAGGCAGCTCCCTGCTCTGTTCCTACCATATGTAAGTCCAATTACAGAGGAACCTGCATTTTCATAGAAAGCAGGAAAAAGACAACGGAAGCACCAGAGTTTCCTTTGCCACTTCCTAATTTAATTCTGTTTGTTTGATGCTAATGTCAGCAATCTGTCCCTGTGAGTTCGTGTTTGTGTCTGTGTCTATGCAGGGGAGGGGGCCTGCTTTTCAGTCAAAACTCAGCACCACTGAAAATCAGGCCCATCTAGATATATATGCATGCTGGACTCGGGGTGCTGTGCTAGAACAAGTTGTATTGTGGGGGTGCTGAGAGAGCCATTGAACCAAACTGTCAACTCAGTATATGATGGAAACCGCTTCAAGCCAGAGCACCCCCAGGACCACTAGTTCCAGCACCTATGTTCTAGACTGTATGATACATTTTGTACATGATACAGTTCTGTGGTGACCTAGAATCCTATTTTCGACGTCTCCGACTCAAGGAATATTTCCAAGATACCTCTGAACAACATAATGATCCACAGAGGCCTGCCTACCAACATTACAAAAAGAAGGATTCTAGGTGGACTCCTCCTGAAGGTCGAAACAGCAGACTGGACTTCTACATAGAGTGCTTCCGCCGACGTGCACGGGCTGAAATTGTGGAAAAGCAGCATCACTTGCCCCATAACCTCAGCCGTGCAGAACACAATGCCATCCACAGCCTCAGAAACAACTCTAACATCATAATCAAAAAGGCTGACAAAGGAGGTGCTGTTGTCATCATGAATAGGTCGGAATATGAACAAGAGGCTGCTCGGCAGCTCTCCAACACCACTTTCTACAAGCCATTACCCTCTGATCCCACTGAGAGTTACCAAAAGCATCTACAGCATTTGCTCAAGAAACTTCCTGAAAAAGCGCAAGATCAAATCCGCACAGACACACCCCTGGAACCCCGACCTGGGATATTCTATCTACTCCCCAAGATCCATAAACCTGGAAATCCTGGACGCCCCATCATCTCAGGCATTGGCACCCTGACAGCAGGATTGTCCGGCTATGTAGACTCACTCCTCAGGCCCTACGCTACCAGCACTCCCAGCTACCTTCGAGACACCACTGACTTCCTGAGGAAACTACAATCCATTGGTGATCTTCCTGATAACACCATCCTGGCCACTATGGATGTAGAAGCCCTCTACACCAACATTCCACACAAAGATGGACTACAAGCCATCAAGAACACTATCCCCGATAATGTCACGGCTAACCTGGTGGCTGAACTTTGTGACTTTGTCCTTACCCATAACTATTTTACATTTGGGGACAATGTATACCTTCAGATCAGCGGCACTGCTATGGGTACCCGCATGGCCCCACAGTATGCCAACATTTTTATGGCTGATTTAGAACAACGCTTCCTCAGCTCTCGTCCCCTAACGCCCCTACTTTACTTGCGCTATATTGATGACATCTTCATCATCTGGACCCATGGAAAAGAAGCCCTTGAGGAATTCCACCATGATTTCAACAATTTCCATCCCACCATCAACCTCAGCCTGGTCCAGTCCACACATGAGATCCACTTCCTGGACACTACAGTGCTAATAAACGATGGTCACATCAACACCACCCTATACCGGAAACCTACTGACCGCTATTCCTACCTACATGCCTCCAGCTTTCACCCTGACCACACCACACGATCCATCGTCTACAGCCAAGCTCTGCGATACAACCGCATTTGCTCCAACCCCTCAGACAGAGACAAACACCTACAAGATCTCTATCAAGCATTCTTACAACTACAATACCCACCTGCGGAAGTGAAGAAACAGATTGATAGAGCCAGAAGAGTTCCCAGAAGTCACCTACTACAGGACAGGCCTAACAAAGAAAATAACAGAACGCCACTAGCCGTCACCTTCAGCCTCCAACTAAAACCCCTCCAACGCATTATTAAGGATCTACAACCTATCCTGAAGGATGACCCAACACTCTCTCAAATCTTGGGAGACAGGCCAGTCCTTGCCTACAGACAGCCCCCCAACCTGAAGCGAATACTCACCAACAACCACATACCACACAACAGAACCACTAACCCAGGAACCTATCCTTGCAACAAAGCCCGTTGCCAACTGTGCCCACATATCTATTCAGGGAACACCATCACAGGGCCTAACAACATCAGCCACACTATCAGAGGCTCGTTCACCTGCACATCCACCAGTGTGATATATGCCATCATGTGCCAGCAATGCCCCTCTGCCATGTACATTGGTCAAACTGGACAGTCTCTACGTAAAAGAATAAATGGACACAAATCAGATGTTAAGAATTATAACATTCATAAACCAGTCGGAGAACACTTCAATCTCTCTGGTCACGCAATCACAGACATGAGGGTCGCTATCTTAAAGCAAAAAAACTTCAAATCCAGACTCCAGCGAGAAACTGCTGAATTGGAATTCATTTGCAAATTGGATACTATTAATTTGGGCTTGAATAGAGACTGGGAGTGGCTAAGTCATTATGCAAGGTAGCCTATCTCCCCTTGTTTTTTTCCTACAAACCCCCCCCCCCAAGACGTTCCGGTTAAACTTGGATTATTGCTGTGCACATTGTAAGATGAGCTATTGCCAGCAGGAGAGTGAGTTTGTGTGTGTGGTTTTTGGAGGGGGTGTGTGTGTGTGGGGGGGGGGTGGTGGTGGTGAGAAAACCTGGATTAGTGCTGGAAATGACCCACCTTGATTATCATGCGCATTATAAAGAGAGGTTTCAAAGAGGGATGGGCTATTACCAGCAGGAGAGTGAGTTTGTATGTGTGTCTGTGTGTGTGTGTGGGGGGGGGGGAAGAGTGAGAAAACCTTGATTTGTGCTGGAAATGGCCTTCCTTGATGATCACTTGATGATCACTTTAGATAAGCTGTTAGCAGCAGGACAGTGGGGTGGGAGGAAGTTTTGTTTCATGGTCTCTGTGTGTATATAATGTCTTCTGCAGTTTCCACGATATGCTATGCATCCGATGAAGTGAGCTGTAGCTCACGAAAGCTCATACTCTGTTTGTTTACCTAGAGCAGTGGTGCTGGGGCCCATTAATGCAGAAGAGTCAAGAATTCATGCACTGGAGCTCAGATAGGAAAATGGAGAGTGTGAAACGTGGAAATAATCAGTTCTATTAATTATGGCTGAAAAGGCTACAGTCCCCAGCATCCCATATAGCACCTTTCACACCACAGAATCTTAACATGCTTTATGGACTCCTTGGATACAGTCACTTCTGCATACAGAAATACACTGATGTTCCCTGTTAGCAGCAATGAGCAGTGCAAATTATCCAGTCCTACCAAATGAGCCCACCCAGGAGGGTTAAGCATTGCCATGACTTGGCACTTATCAGTTTCTTTCATCCAGGGGTCTCAGAGAACTTGATAACCATTAATTAAGCCTCTCAGCATCCTGATAGATCAGTATTACTATTCTTATTTTGACAGGTTTTTTATTTTATCAATGGGGAAACTGAGGCACAAAAAGGTGTGACTTGAACTAATTCTTTTGGTGATGAATGGGTCCATTGTTTCAAAGCATCCCATTGTCCCAGAGAGAGAAGAGCAGACCAGAGGCATCATTTCCATACCATAGTGTGGTGGTAGCAGCAGGGCTGTAACTTGGAGTTTTGTTTCAGAAACTGTTTATGGGTTTTATATTGTGAGCTACGAAAGTCCCAGATAACTGGGCAGCCATTGCAGGCTATGTCCTCACACTGGGCCAGGCATCAGTGGACTTGCTCCAGATTTATATTGGTGTAGCTGAGATGAGATTCTTGCCTGCAGACTCTCTTCTATTAATATATTGACATTTTCAATAATAACCCACAAGGACATGATGAATGGGGGTTAAAGCAGGGACCTGCAAGTCAGGATGCCTGGGTTTTATGCCCTGCCCTGCCATTGATTTATGGTATGCCCTTAGGTAAGATTCTTCAACTGTAGTTGTGCTTAGTGAAGCCCAGGGACACGGCCAGCTACCATGCTGTAGTAAGACAACCCAGTGGTGTAGAAATTGGCCACACCCATAGGGCCTCATTCTGCCCTTTCTGACTCTTCAGCAACCTCACTGGAATAAAGAGTTGCATAGGTCAATAGGCACAATTTCATCCTTAGAATTTTGGGGTGAGGTTAAATCAGTCTCTCACTTATCACCCTTGCCTAGGTCTCTGGGAGGGACCTTTTCTCACTCTACTCTAATGGTCTCTCTAATTTTTCCCATCCATGTGCGGAATGAATTTTGTTATGTGAACCAATATGGAAGTGATGTGTGGCTGAGGGGTTTGGAGTGTGGGAGGGGGCTCAGGGCTGGGGAAGAGAGTTGGGGTGATGGCTCTGGCTGGGGGTGTGGGCTCTGGGGTGGGGCTGGGGATGAGGGGTTTGGGGTGCAGGCTACCCCAGGGCTGTGGCAGGGAGAGAGGACTCCCCCCCCCCCCCCAGCCCACTCTCGCCGCAGCAGCCCAGGGCCGGGGGAGAGTGCCTCTCCCCAGCTGCGGCAACTCTGGGGACAGGGTCAGGGGAGAGGTGCCTCTTCCCACCTGCGTGGCCCTTGATAGCAGCTTAGAGGGAATTTAGCTCTACTCCTCTTTCCATTCCTGTGTCCCATCTTGCACGGGCCTTCTTTCTGTTCCTTTTCGCAGTCCCGTCTCTTGATGTGTGAAAGCCTTCTCCTCTGCAGCTTGTGGCATCTAGAAAAGCCTCTCTGTATCTTTCACTGCATTGCCCTTCCATCTCATTTCATATCTCAGCTGTGAACATCTTTCTTTTTCTGTATATTTTTCATGCCTGCTGCTGTTTAACTTTTTAAAACATTCTGGGCTACAATTTGTCTGGGAGATACTATAGAAAACAAAATCCCATACAATATAATCTCCCCACAGCTTCAGAGATCACTGCTGACTCTAGGAGGTGCTGAGCACCTCCTGCCCATGGGCGCTGGAAAGTAATATCTTGCAAGAATGGGCCCTGGATAGAATATTAATTACATCTGGGTTATACAGCTCTTCTGTGCATCATGAATCAAGTCAGTAACTGTGTAAATCTTCTTTGGGAACAGTGGCAACTATCTGGTTTTCTTATCTCTCCTTTGAGTGCTGTGGGGGGAGCCCATTGTTCTTCACCACCCTATCAACAACTCAGATTGCAGAATAATCTATAGCAAACACAGTGGTGCTAGGGCTGAATGAGAGCAAACAAACAGGAATAATGGACTTGTGATTTCTGTTCTCCTTTCTGTTGATTTTTCCTAACTACTGTACAGCCAAATGAAAAACCCTCAAAGATATGCTCTATAAAGGTTTCAGAGTAGCAGCCATGTTAGTCTGTATTCGCAAAAAGAAAAGGAGTACTTGTGGCACCTTAGAGACTAACCAATTTATTTGAGCATAAGCTTTCGTGAGCTACAGCTCACTTCATCAGATGCATTCAGTGGAAAATACAGTGATGAGATTTATATACACACAGAACATGGAAAAAATGGGTATTTATCATGCACACTGTAAGGAGAGTGATCACTTAAGATGAGCTATTACCAGCAGGAGAGTGTGGGGGGAGAGAAAACAAATCCACACAGACACACCCCTGGAGCCCCGACCTGGGGTATTCTATCTGCTACCCAAGATCCATAAACCTGGAAATCCTGGGCGCCCCATCATCTCAGGCATTGGCACCCTGACAGCAGGATTATCTGGCTATGTAGACTCCCTCCTCAGGCCCTACGCTACCAGCACTCCCAGCTATTTTTGAGACACCACTGACTTCCTGAGGAAACTACAATCCATCAGTGATCTTCCTGAAAACACCATCCTGGCCACTATGGTGTAGAAGCCCTCTACACCAACATTCCACACAAAGATGGACTACAAGCCGTCAGGAACAGTATCCCCGATAATGCCACGGCAAACCTGGTGGCTGAACTTTGTGACTTTGTCCTCACCCATAACTATTTCACATTTCGGAACAATGTATACCTTCAAATCAGCGGCACTGCTATGGGTACCCGCATGGCCCCACAGTATGCCAACATTTTTATGGCTGACTTAGAACAACGCTTCCTCAGCTCTCGTCCCCTGATGCCCCTACTCTACTTGCGCTACATTGATGACATCTTCATCATCTGGACCCATGGAAAAGAAGCCCTTGAGGAATTCCACCATGATTTCAACAATTTCCATCCCACCATCAACCTCAGCCTGGACCAGTCCACACAAGAGATCCACTTCCTGGACACTATGGTGCTAATAAGCGATGGTCACATAAACACCACCCTATACCAGAAACCTACTGCCTGCTATTCCTACCTACATGCCTCCAGCTTTCACCCAGACCACACCACACGATCCATTGTCTACAGCCAAGCTCTACGATACAACCGCATTTGCTCCAACCCCTCAGACAGAGACAAACGCCTACAAGATCTCTATCAAGCATTTTTACAACTACAATACCCACCTGCTGAAGTAAAGAAACAGGTTGCCAGAGCCAGAAGAGTAGCCAGAAGTCACCTACTATAGGACAGGCCCAACAAAGAAAATAACAGAACGCCACTATCCGTCACCTTCAGCCCCCAACTAAAACCTCTCCAACGCATCATCAAGGATCTACAACCTATCCTGAAGGATGACCCAACACTCTCACAAATCTTGGGAGACAGGCCAGTCCTTGCCTACAGACAGCCCCCCAACCTGAAGCAAATACTCACCAGCAACCACACACCACACAACAGAACCACTAACCCAGGAACCTATCCTTGCAACAAAGCCCGTTGCCAACTGTGCCCACATATCTATTCAGGGGACACCATCATAGGGCCTAATCACATCAGCCACACTATCAGAGGCTCGTTCACCTGCACATCCACCAATGTGATATATGCCATCATGTGCCAGCAATGCCTCTCTGCCATGTACATTGGCCAAACTGGACAGTCTGTACGTAAAAGAATAAATGGACACAAATCAGATGTCAAGAATTATAACATTCATAAACCAGTCGGAGAACACTTCACTTCAATCTCTCTGGTCACTTGATTTCTGACCTAAAAGTGGCAATTCTTCAATAAAAAGACTCCAAGGAGAGACTGCCGAATTGGAATTAATTTGCAAATTGGATACAATTAACTTAGGCTTGAATAGAGACTGGGAGTGGTTGAGTCATTACACAAAGTAAAACTATTTCCCCTTGTTTATTCTCCCCCCCCCCCCCCCCGTTCCTCAGACGTTCTTGTCAACTGCTGGAAATGGCCTACCTTGATTATCGCTACAAAGGGTTTTCTCCCCCCCCCCACCACCACTCTCCTGCTGGTAATAGCTCATCTTAAGTGATCACTCTCCTTACAGTGTGCATGATAAACACGCATTTTTTCATGTTCTGTGTGTTTATAAATCTCCTCACTGTATCTTCCACTGAATGCATCCAATGAAGTGAGCTGTAGCTCACGAAAGCTTATGCTCAAATAAATTGGTTAGTCTCTAAGGTGCCACAAGTACTCCTGTTCTTTTTGCTCTATAAAGGGCTTGTCTTCGTGTACAGCACTCCAGCAGCAATACCTGCTGTCGCGCTGTAGTGAAGACGCTACTACATGTGAGTTAACCACCTCCCCGAGAGGTGGTGAGCGGGAAAAGCTCTCCAGTTGACAGCATTGTCTACACCCTGGAGCGAAGTAGTTGTACTGGCATAGGTCTGTAGTGTAGACCTGGCCTAAGGGCTTGTTTGCGTTATGGAGTTTTGCACCAGTGTGACTGCACAGGTGTAAATGGGCAGAACTGATGTAAAGGGGGGTAAATCACACTGGTGTAGCATTCTCTGCTGGCAGCTTTGCACTGGTATAACTCCAATGTTGCAAAGATGTCTAATATAGATAAGTTTCAGAGTAGCAGCCGTGTTAGTCTGTATCCACAAAAAGAACAAGAGTACTTGTGGCACCTTAGAGACTAACAAATTTTTTGAGCATAAGCTTTCGTGAGCTACAGCCCACTTCATCAGATGCATAGAATGGAACATATAGTAAGAGGATATATATACATAAAGAAAATATGAAAAGGTGGAAGTTGCCAGACCAACTTAAGATATAATTAATTAAAATATAGATAAAGTTCAGCTCTTCATGCATAATGCAGGTGAGGGTTACACTCTTTGCCTAATAGATCAGGATAAATCCAACAAAGTTCACTTCTTTTAGGCCCTGATCCAATTCTGCTGATTTCTATAAGAAGACCTCTCGTTGACTTTTACCAGAGTTGATCCTGGTGTTTGTGCTTAAAGCCCCAGCTCCTGGAGTCACATGAATACATCAAAATCTCAGCATTCATTTAAAAAAAAATGTAATTTTCTAGCTCTCATTGTGAAAATGTGATCCCTGAAGGTGCAAAAGGCAGATGGCAAATAAAAAGAACGCAAAATGAATTTTTAAAATCGTATGGCTTTTAAACTAATCCTATGATTTGTTGGGGCCTGACTCATTATTCTGGAGTACCTGGAGCAATTCTGTGGATCCAGCCCTTAAGGAGAATCCCCAATATAGGAAGAAATTCAAAAGCCATTCCTTTTGCAGTGAAATGGTGATTCACTGCCGTTCAAAAGCATGGAGCCAGATTCTCTGCTATTGTAACTCTGGAGGTATACCAGCAGAGAATTTGGCTCTGATTGGATTAAAGCAATGCAGTGTTGCCAACTCTCACGGTTTAATCTTGAGTCTTGCAATATCTCCTGTTTATCTTCAAGCCCCAACTCCTGGGGTCAGGTGATTATGTGAGAATCTCTGTTTTCATTTTAAAAAGGGTAAATTTCTAGCTCATTTCATTGTGAAGAAAAGCAGGAAAGCATGGCATGACTATGACCTAAAGGCTTAAAAGCCAACCTTCCCACCAAATTTGTTATTTTTTACTAAAAATCCCATGATTTTTAAGATCCAAAAAATCATCAGATTGGCTTGTCTCATTATTTTGGAATGCTTATGATTGGCTATGCTATCAGGCACAGATACCCCACAGCACCATGGGCAACAGCCTTGGTTGTTTCTTGAGGTGGCAGGTTGTTCCTCTCTAATGAATGAGCAGGGGTTTTGGCGTGCAGAATTCATGGTCCCTATCAAGATTCACATGGATCCATGCTGCGAGGGATTGCTTTGCCCTCTGTTGTCCCCAGCATTCTCCTTACAGGGAGGGACTGCAGAATTATTACTGCAGATTCACAGCTGCTTTGGAAAGGGGCAGAATGCCAGCGAGTTGTCATTCCCTCTTGTCACTGCTTTCAGGGTGTCTTTGTTGCTTTTGGCCATGATTTGTTCCCTTTGGTGCCAGGAAGCAGAGGAAAGAATAGAACAATGTATCTATCCTAGCCATAACTGAAATGCAGTCACCTCTGGGGTGTAGCACAGCTGCTTTTATATAGTACACAGTAACATCACACATTGTCCATGACAGAGAGGTTATGCTGCTCTTTTTGGAAAGCTGCCCTCAGCATATCCAGCCTTGCTGATGGCTCCAAGCTGTAAGACATTTTCATAGCAAAAACTCTCTTGGGCATTGATAAAGCTGGTGGGTAGCTCAGGTGCAGAGTGGGAGAGGTCATCTGGTAAAGGCAGGGAGGCATTCCAGCAGCCACTGCGGTGATGGAACTTTACTGCCATCTTAGAAGCTTTTAACCTCTGCAGGGGAGGCATGGGGAAGGGGAGAAAACTTCTACGAAACAAAGGCCTCAAATGCCACAGCACTAAATAGAACCCAGAAAATTTTCTGGCTCCTGAATGAAAATAGTCCAAATACCAAGCTGCTCTTTCCATCCACTGATTTCCTTGCTCACATTCCCCAGAGCCAGGTTAGTCAATTATTTTTTGTCAAGGTCCAAATTTCTTGGTCAAGGTATAGTCAAGGTCCAGATTCCAGAGAAAGATATTTCACACCGTAATAACAGTAATAAGTACATAAAAAGATTTTGTGGTCCATTCAAAAGCATCTGGCGGTCCAGGTTTGGCCCACGATCTGCCTATTGACTACCCTTGCCCCAGAGTGTCGGTCCAGGGCTCCTTGCTTTATAGCAAAACTTCCAAAGACTTCAGCACTATGGACTAGAGTCCTTGCAGCTCTCTGTATATCTCCCTTATATGCAAAGTCCTTGCCTACTCTCCTTTTGGTAGTAAATTCCCATTAGTGCTGAAAACTGCTTAATTACCAGTTCCATTGAGAATATAATGGCACAGATCCTCCCAGGGAAAAGAGCATACCAAATGTATGTATTTTAGCACTATAGGGCCCAGTCCTGTGACGGGCAGAACACCCTCTACCCCCATTGTCTTCAGGGAGAATTGAAGGTGCTGAGTACCAATCAGGATGGTGCCCAAAATCCTTCTGATTCATCAGTTTTGCTTAATGATTATCTTTTGCTAATGAGGGCTTTGGCTTCTTGAAGGCTGCAGGATTTCAGAGAGAGAATCACCTGGAGAGCTTCTGCTTGTTCAAAGCACTGTGCAAACACAGCTAATTAATCCTCCCTGCCCCCTGGGAGGCAGAGGAGTGCTGGGGGTGGGAGAGTACTGAATTTTACAATCCACTCAAAATATGTTTTTGGGTTTGCAAAACTAGTTTTGAGTTTGGGAGCCTTTTCCTAGTAATACAAATCCAGGGGATTTTTGTTCAAGGGAGATTCTCTTTAGTGAGACAACCCCCTCCCCCCACCAAAACCCCCAAACCAACCAACCAAAAGTAAGTGGTGATGGTGGTTGTTTTAAAAGGGAAAGCTAGTGTTCTCTGTTTAGGTTAAAGGAACCTCCAAACGCAAGGCTGGTATAACTGGGGCAATCTGTCATCCATGTGCTATCACAGTATTTGTTCTTTACTATGCCTAGGGCCCTACCAAATTCACAGCCATGAAAAACACTCCACGGACCGTGAAATCTGGTCTCCCCCATGAAATCTGGCTACTGTGGGGGCGGTCGTGGTATTTCAGCAGTGCAGAATTAAGGGTGGCAATACGATACCATGCCACCCTTACTTCTGCACTGCTGCTGGCAGCAGCTCTGCCTTCAGAGCTGGGCTTCCAGACAGCAGCTGCCGCTCTCCAGCCGCCCAGCTCTGAAGGCAGCGCAGCAGTAAGAATGGCAATACCATGACTGACCCCCCGCAATAACCTTGTGACCTCCCCCAGCTTGAGAAACAGTGACTTAAAGGCTTTAAACGTTTATATTAGGGCTGTCGATTAATCACGTGATTAACTCAAAACAATTAATTGTGATTAAAAAATTAATTGCGATTAATCACATTGTTAAACAAAAGAATACCAATTGAAATTTATTAAATATTTTTGGATTTTTTCTACATTTTTCAAATATATTGATTTCTATTACAACACAGAATACAAAGTGTAGAGTGCTCACTTTATTATTTTATTACAAATATTTGCATTGTAAAAATGATAAAATAAATAGTATTTTTCAATTCACCTCATACAAGTACTGTTGTGCAATCTCTTTATCGTGAAAATGTAACTTACAAATGTAGTTTTTTTTTTTTTTGGTTTTTTTTTTTTTTTTTGCTACATAACTGCACTCAAAACCAAAACAATGTAAAACTTCAAAGCCTACAAGTCCACTCAGTCCTATTTCTTGGTCAGCCAATTGCTAAGACAAACAAGTTTGTTTACATTTACAAGAGATACTTCTAACTGCTTCTTATGTCACCTGACAATGTCACCTGAAAGTGAGAATACATGTTCGCATGGCACTTTTGGAGCCGGTGTTGAAAGGTATTTACATGCCAGACTTGCTAAACTTTCATATGTCCGTTCATGCTTCAGCCACCATTCCAGAGGACATGCTTCCATACTGATGATGCTTGTGGAAAAACGTTAATTAAATTTGTGACTCCTTGGGGGAGAATTGTATGTCTCCTGCTCTGTTTTACCCACATTCTGCCATATTTCATGTTATAGCAGTCTCGAATGATGACCCCAGCACATGTTAATTTTAAGAACACTTTCACAGCAGATTTGACAAAATGCAAAGAAGGTACCAATGTGAGATTTCTAAGGATAGATACAGCAGTCGACCCAAGGTTTAAGAATCTGAAGTGCCATCCAAAATCTGAGAGGGATGAGGTGTGGAGAATGCTTTCAGATGTCTTAAAAGAGCAACACTTCGATGCGGAAACTACAGAACCCAAACCACAAAAGAAAATCAACCTTCTGCTCGTGGCATCTGACTCAGATGATGAAAATGAACATGCATCGGTCCGCACTGCTTTAGATCGTTATCGAGCAGAACCCTTCATCAACATGGAAGCGTGTCTTCTGGAATGGTGGTTGAAGCATGAAGGGACATAAATATCTTGTGATGCTGGCTACAACAGTGCTATGAGAATGCCTGTTCTCACTTTCAAGTGACATTGTAAACAACACATGGGCAGCATTATCTTCTGCAAATTGTAACCAAACTTGTTTGTCTGAGCAATTGGCTGAAGTAGGACTGAGTGGACTTGTAGGTTCTAAAGTTTTACATTGTTTTATTTTTCAATGCAGGTATTTTTTGTACATAATTCTACATTTGTAAGTTCAACTTTCATTATAAAGAGATTGCACTAGAGTACTAGTATTAGGTGAATTGAAATATACTATTTATTTTGTTTTTTACAGTGCAAATATTTGTAATTAAAAATAAATATAAAATGAGCACTGCACACTTTGTATTCTGTGTTGTAATTGAAATTAATATATTTGAAAATGTAGAAAACATCCAAAAATATTTAAATAAATGGAATTCTATTATTATTTAACAGTGCGATTAATCACGATTAATTTTTTTAATCGCTTGACAGCCCTAATTTATATTTTTAAATACATATGCATGCTTTGTGACAGGGGTGGCCAAACTGTGGCTCCGGAGTCGCATGCAGCTCTTCAGAAGTTAATATGTGGCTTCTTGCATAGGCACTGACTCCAGGGCTGAAGTTATAGATGCTAACCTTCCAATGTGCCAGGGAGTGCTCAGTGCTCAACCCCCTGCTCTGCCCCCACTCCACCCCTTTCCCCGAGCCTGCCAAGCCCTCGCTCTCCCCACCAGAGCCTCCTACGGACGGCATAACAGCTGATCGCAGTGGGCGGGAGGCACTGATTGGTGGGGATGCCAGCGGGCAGGAGGCACCGCAGGTTGGAGTGGGGGGAGCTGATGGGGAGCTTCTGACATATTACTGTGGCTCTTTGGCAAGGTACATTGATAAATTCTGGCTCCTTCTCAGGCTCAGGTTGGCTGTCCCTGCTTTGTGACAACACTGTGAAATTTAAGATTTACATATCGTAAACCGTGAAATTCAAGATTTTAAAAATGCTATGACTGTGAAATTTGCCAAAATGGATCATGAATTTGGTAGGGCCCTCTGCCCCCCTCTGTTCCATTATAGCTGCTCACATACCATGGTTATGTGTGTTGAACATGATTGTTTTCCTTAAAGACCCCAGCTCCTGGAGTCAAGTGGATATGTGATGAATTCAGTCTTCATTGTTAAAGAAAAGGTAAGTTTTGAGCCCTTGTGGCTGTGGAGAAAGCTTCAAAATGTGACCCCTGTGCACCCCAAAGGCTCAAAAAGCAGAAGGCAAATTAAGACCCCCAAATCTATTATTTTTACATAATCTCATAATTTTAAAGCCACTCTCATGATCTTTGGTGAGCCTGACTCATGATTTTTGAAAATTTGGGATTGGCAGTGATGCACCAACCACAACTCTATGCTGCTTGGGGAGGTGGTGTTACTAATTTGGCGTGGAGAGGCACTTACGATGGTGGTAGCCAACGTTTAAGAGAAAACACTTCCACAGCTAGGTGGATGCAAGGCAGGTTACCTTGGCCTAACCATGTAGTGTAGACCAGGTGTAAAGCTCTGTTAATCTATGCCTGTTACATCTCAGTAATGACTAGAGTAACCATTTGGCCATGTTTTTTTGTGGCTTAGGTTTTGCGGTACATCTAGAATCCACTTTAAGATGAGGAGAAGCCAGTTGGTTTTTTTAAACTGTCTTCAGTAAATAAAGTTCCTGTATCTGAAACAAAGTGGCTGGCAACTCCCTGGATATTTTTAAAGCTTCCAAAAATAGATCCAAGTCTCAGACAAAATGAATGGAGCCAAGAGTTAGATGGAAAGAAGAAGTAAAGGGTGGTTTGTCTGAAGCAGTTATTACTGAAATCCTCCTCCACCCCAAATGCCACTACCTTGAATCCTGGGCCAGTTTTTATTCCCATCTTTATAGCCTTCTTTCTGAACCTTATACCCCAGCCTGTTTGTTCACTTGTCAGGTTTCAGTGCAGCCTGGGAGAAGCTGATTTAGCTTTGGTAGGGAAAAGTAGAGGGAGGGTGCTCACCCTCTGTGTTTGTGCTCTTTGGAATGCATGGGGTGGGGAACCAATATCTCTGGCGTGAACCCTGATTACCAAATCGACATATCTACCTGCAAATCAACACAACAGGCCAGATCCTGGGCTGGTGTAAATCTGCCTAGCTTCATTGACTTCAGTGGAGCTAGTCTGACTTACACCAGCTGAGACTCAGCCCCTGCATCATCCAACTTTGGGAACTCATTCTGCAAGGTGCTTATTTTGCATATGGTCTTTCATACAAACTGTCTTCAACTCCTTTGAAGAGTTAAATGATATAGTACAGTAGGGTGGGAATTATAGAAAATGCAACGACACCGGAGTCTTCAGTTGATCTATTCCTTAGATCAGAGCAAGCAACAAATTAAAAGGTATAGGCAAGAGAGAAGAGATCTCGATGTAATGGAGAGAGGGAAGGTGCTCCAAGTGGCAGGGACTGCAAAGGAGAAGACTCTCACACCAACAGTGGTGAGATTGTGTAAGAGGCCAGTGATAGATGAGTGCAGGAAACAGAAAAAGGAGCAGTGACAGAGCACAGGACAGATTCAGATTTGATGTAACTCCACTGATATAAATGGAATTGTGCTCGCTTATACCAGAGGTGTTATACCATGACGTGGGACTGGGGAAGTCTATAGAATGTTGTAAAAAGGAGAAGGACCATTAGAAACACAGGCCCTGACTGTCATCTGCAGTTAAGTTTTGAGGTACCTTTGTGCCTCCTGTAGCATGGAGGCAGCTGGGGACCAGATTGGTCCTTGGTGTAAGCTACAGCAACCTCAGGGGCTGCTCTAAATTATGCTGTGCTGCTAAACAGCTGCACTGAGCTCCAGTCATGCACTCCAATCCGCCCCAACCACTCCCCATGCCAGGGTCGCAAGGGGAGAGGGCACTGTAAAGCTTTTACATTGGTTCTGTGCTGGATAGGAAACCTCCCTTTAGAAAAGAGGATTCTGGAGAGTGGTTCCACTCCCTTTGTGGCCCCTTTACATTACCAGAGTGGCATCAAGGAGTTACAGATTTTGGCCTAGAATACTGAAGTGACCGTGGAATTGATGGATGGTTTGAAGATGAGTTTGTGCTTCTCCATATGTGTGAGAAGGCAGCCAGTGGCATTTTGCACAGGCTAGAGTCACTTGCTATGAAACAAGGTCATGGGACACTGTCATAGGTGCAAGTTATTACAGCTCGCCATTAAAGGGCACAATGTGCTCTGCACCATAAGGGGGCAAGCACCAGGGAGAACTGCCTCTCAATGCTGGGTAGCACCTAGGAGTCAAAGGGCTGTTTTGTCCTAAGAGTTTCACACAGCCCCAGACTTCAGCAAATGAAATGCAGCTTTGTGCTTAGAGTAGTGCCAATATGGCAATGACTTATTTAATGGTCTGTTAAAGCTGTTGCTTTGGCTGCAGCTAGTGGGGTAGGAGGAGTTTGCTGTCTCGCTCTCTCTCACAACTCATGGGCTGTGTCCTCATTCTGCTGTTGGAGCTGCTTGTGAGCTCTGGCAGGGGCAATGCCAGAATCCATTGCAGGGAGCCATAACAATCCTGTGAAAAAATGAACAAATTCTCCTGGAACTAGCCAAGAGGAGAAAGCACCCAGCCTGTGTGCACTGAGACAGAAAACCAGAAGATCCCTTCTGACCTTTTACCTTTCTATTCAATGGTTAGCTAACACATATCTATTCTTTCTGTGGCATGGCACCTTTCAAAACCCTGAAGGCATTTTACACACTTACAAAGTACATAACTGTAGAGGCAGTCACCACCAAAGCACGACTGCCTCTGGGGTGGAATATGACAGCAAGAATACCATGTACCACAAAAAACAGTTTAGGACAGGAAGTGACGGAGAATACTGTACCCAATTAAAATACCAGAGAAGTTTAGGTGGGTGGAATAGAATTCCATGTAAATTTTCACCAGTGACTGTCATGAGATATCCACAGACTTTTTATTCTATATCTCTCTGATTCCCTGATTCGCCTCCCAAGTGAGGTTTTAAGCTTAACGTACTGTGCCACCTGCCATGATTTGATCAGTAGGATGCACAAACGGATCTACAGTTAATTTGCAACTAATAGAAAGTGCTGTAACAATGATTCAGAAACAGACTCCAATGAGAGACTGCTGAATTGGAATTAATTTGCAAACTGGATACATTAACTTAGTCTTGAATAAAGACTGGGAGTGGATGTGTCATTACACAAAGTAAAACTATTTCCCTATGTTTATTCCCCCCCCCCCCCCACACTGTTCCTCACACGTTCTTGTCAACATGTTCTTGCTGGAAATGGCCCACCTTGATTATCACTACAAAAGGTTTTTTCCCCCCAGCTCTCCTGCTGGTAATAGCTCACCTTACCTGATCACTCTTGTTACAGTGTGTATGGTAACACACATTGTTTCATGTTCTCTGTGTATATAAATCTCCCCACTGTATTTTCCACTGCATGCATCCGATGAAGTGAGCTATTGCTCATGAAAGCTTATGCTCAAATAAATGTGTTAGTCTCTAAGGTGCCACAAGTACTCCTTTTCTTTTTGCTGTAACAGTGAGTCACTCATGGTGACAGGTTTCAGTGTGGTAGCCGTGTTAGTCTGTATCATCAAAAAAAAAATGAGGAGTACTTGTGGCACCTTAGAGACTAACAAATTTATTTGGGCATAAGCTTTCGTGGGTTTATAGCCCACCTTAATTGATTGGTCTCGTTACAGTTGGTATGGCAACACCCATTTTTTCATGTTCTCTGTGTATATAAATCTCCCTACTGTATTTTCCACTGCATGCATCCGATGAAGTGGGTTTTAGCCCATGAAAGCTTATGCCCAAATAAATTTGTTAGTCTCTAAGGTGCCACAAGTACTCCTCGTATTTTTTAGTGAGTCACTCAGATACTCTGGTAATGAGGGCCTAGAGCGAGAAAGTGGATCTGCTTCACCACTGCCTTGCCTCTTGTGTCAGGATTTGGATCAGGTCACAAAGGATGAAAAACGAATAAGGAACTTTATTCCTCACTTCCTTGGAGCTTGTGTCATCACTTACACCTGAGTAAAGTGCATGCCAAATGTATCCCACTTAGAATGGGAGCATTTTACTCCCATTTTGCACTCACTTTGCACAGGTTTGGATGTTGACACAAGGTGCAAGGAAGTGGAGAATAAGTCTCCTGATTCCCTTTACATCCTTTGTGACCTGATCCAACTCCTGTGGAAGTCAAACATCCATTAACTTCAATGGGATTTGGATCATGCTCTTGTGCAGTGTGTTTACTTGCTATATTTTACTCAGTTTGGGCAATGAAAACACAGCTATCACTGTCCTTTTCTAATTTGTTTCATTCTCTGGTTCTTGCTCATTAACCCGGTGCTGCAATGCTTGAGTTACAAAACAGCAGGGGGAATTTTTGCCTTTAAAAATAAACTATTTGCATTGACATAAATAATGGAAACAATTCTCTGTCTCTCTTTTTATTTTTTATTTTTATAATTTAACATGTTATTTATAAAACTTAAATGTGGCTCTAAACTAACCTGACAGTGTCCCCTTTAATTAATTAATCCTCCCCAGTGAAATAGCTCAGCATTATCATGCTCGTTTTATAGATGGGGAAAGTGACGCATAGTGAGGTGATAAGAGATCACACAGCTAGTTTATGATAGGGCCCATAGAACTCAAAAGACCTGTCTCCTGGTTCCCGTCACATATTCACTAGAGCAGTGGTGGGCAACCTGTGGTCCATCAGGGTAATCCGCTGGCGGGCTGCCAGACCATTTTGTTTACATTTGCATGGCCGCCTGCAGCTCCCAGTGACTGTGGTTCACCGTTCCAATGGGAGCTGCGGGAAGCGGATTACCCTGATGGGCTGCAGGTTGCCCACCACTGCACTAGAGGACTCTGCTGTAATGGCGTGATTTTTCAGAGATCTGGAGCACTTGCAATTTCCATTCAGTTCACAGGGAGTTGTGGGTGCCACAAACTACTTTTGCTCTGGTCAAGGAGAGGCAAATTGACCAGTAGTAACTCTAAGAAAAAGGAGGTTATTGCAGCTCCAGGGAGTTGACTGCAGCTAAAGGGTTTGTTAAGAAATGAGGTTTGTTATTGCTGCTTCTTCAGAGCTTTCATTTTCCTGTCTGACACTTCCTATCTCATAACGCGCACCCTTTATTTCCTCTTGAGCCCGTTCTTCCCTCCCACCCCAACCACAACTTCGAGTAACTTGTGAGTCAGAGACTCCCCAGGGCATGTTTTATGCAGATACTTTCATGGGTCCTGAATCTGATAAAAAAGCCAAAGGGAACCTTTCCATTGACTAAAATGGGCTTTGGAACAGGCCCATAATTTGCAAGTTTAACTCAATGGTAAAAGCAGAAAGACGGGATCAATTAGCTGTTTTTTTCATCCCCTTTTAAATTTATTTATAGAGAAAAATTTAACTCTGAGGTAGTGTCCATTTTTGCAGCCATCTCAACATCACTGGTTTGTTAAGTAATCAACATGTACTAAGTAGTTTCTACACTTTAAAATCAATTATAAATAATTTTAGGAAAAACCAGGGGCCAGAGTCAAAGCTGGTATAGGCAGGAGACACTGCTACAGGCAAAGCTATCGTAAGTCAATAGCATTTCACTGACTTGTACCAGATCTGAATATCGTAGGGTTGCCATATTTCAGGTTTCCAAAAAGAGGACACTGCAGGGGAGGAGTGTACTTGCGGCAGGGGTATTCACTAGAGATAGGGGGCAGTGTTGCTTCGTGTCACGGTGGCGGGTGGCCAGGTGCCCGGTTTTTGACCGGAAAGTCCAGTCGAAAAGGGGACCCAACAGTGTCTGGTCAGATCTACTGACCGGACACCCAATGTCTGGTCGCTGCAGGCAGGAGTGGCGGGGAGACGCCAGGTCATCACCCATGCCAGCCCCTACTCAGCTGGGGCTGCCTCCTACCTGTGTCAAATGGCTGCAGCTCTCAACCCTGGCTCCACAGGCAAGTCTCTCCTGATCCGGACAGGGTGGTGGGAGAGGAAAAGCAACAAGCGACAGGGGGAGAGGGGAGGGGAGAAAGAGGAGTGGATGGGGCAGGGCCTCAGGGGGAACAGGTGGGGACGGGGTGGGGCCTCAGGGGGAAGAGGTGAGGCAGGGGAGGTTCTGGCACTCCTGCTGGAGTGTCTGGTTTTTAAATATTACTAAGTTGGCAACCTTAGTGTCAGGGCAGCTAACACAAGCTCAGGACACACTGACAGCCTTCAGTCAGTACCTCTCTGCCTGCCCCCCTCCCCAGGGCTGAAAGCCGAGGTCTGGGTAGGCAGGCGGATTCCAGCAGCTGTGGCTGCAAGGGAATGTACCAATCAGCTGCAGATTCATGGGTGGGACCAATCGGGAAGTGGACCAATTGGGGTTCTTTCTGAGCAGCAGTGTCCGCTCTGCAAAAATCCAGGACATTTCCTGTTGTTTGAAAAATCCACCAGGACAGAAGACGGAAGCTCAAAACAGGCAATATCCTGGAAAACCAGGATATATGGCACTTCTGGCATGTGCAAGGTCAAATATTTGTGTTTGTTTATGAGGTCCAAGAGCAATTTATAGGGCAGAAATAATGAGATATATGGTCATCTCAATGTATTTGGTTGCTGGATTCTGGAAAGACCAGATCTTACTTTATTTTGGCCCCATCATGTGGCCAAAGTTTAAAAAAAAAAAAAAAAAAGGTTCATAATAAAACAAAGAAAAATGCTGAGAGATTCATCTTTTTCCAAATTCCTCTAAAACCCAATTTCGCAGTCCTTGTAACCGCATATTTGGCAAGTCATTGTATCACTTCAGTACTAATGCCAAGTTAATAAGTGATTTTTTTTCCATGGAGTGCTAAAAAGAAATTAAAGGAATCTCAAGAAAAATGAATAATGTCTCCCCAAGTCCTGGAAAAGGGAACATGGATTTAAGAAATAGATAACCCCTGTGTAAAGGCCTTGTCTTCTTGTTTCTAAGCAGGCAACACTTCCTTTGCAATCAGAACAGGAACTGCAGGATTAGACTCTCAATATTGAAGCCAAAGGGGTACAAATGTGGGCAGGTCAGGGAGATTTTTGGATGGTCAGCTGGAAGGCAGCTCATGCGAAATAATGATTTAGGGTATGTCTGTTTGGGGGCTCTACAGCATAAGTAAAAGCATAGCCCCTCAACTAATCTTTTCAGTGATTTCAGTTGCAAGTTTCTATCACTGACCTGTGATTAGAAAAGGAGTACTTGTGGCACTTTAGAGACTAACAAATTTATTTGAGCATAAGCTTTCGTGAGCTACAGCTAACTTCATCAGCATCCATCTGATGAAGTGAGCTGTAGCTCACGAAAGCTTATGCTCAAATAAATTTGTTAGTCTCTAAGGTGCCACAAGTACTCCTTTTCTTTTTGTGGATACAGACTAACATGGCTGCTACTCTGAAACCTGACCTGTGATTGTATTTAGAATAATGTCCTGGGGGCTCCAGAAAGCACTGCTGAAGCTGACGTCTGCATTTATGGCCTTGTCTTCACTGCTAGAAAAGGCATAGTTTTTACCTCAGAGTAAATAATGTGGATGAGCTATCCTGAGTAAAAGCACAGTAAAGACAAGGCACTTTAGTTTTACCACCAGGTAAACTAAGCAAGGCCACCTAGGGCTGACCTCACCTAGTTTACTTCACAGTAAAACTTGTTAGTCTCTAAGATGCCACAAGTACTCCTTTTCTTTTTAGTAAAACTAAGGTGCTTTGGCTTCATTGTGCTTTTTGCCTCAGAATAGCTCCTTGGGGTAACTAACACAGGTAAAATATACCCACCTTTTCCAGCAGTGAAGACAAGGCCTGTGTGTGTGTGTGTTACCCATGTTGGTGTTACATGAGCGAGGAAGGGGGCACATGCACTGAGAGCTTTATTTGTTTCCAAAGCTGAGTGAAGCAGAGTAGATTTGTTCCAGGAATGCTGTGTACCTATGATGAGATCAGAGTTTCAGTATAAGTAACCCTGTACTGACCTCTCCTATCTTATCTTAAAGATCCAGGACACTCTCTTATAAATCTTAGACTCTGGTCAGATCCAACAGGCTTCTTTCCCTATGTTCACTGGGTCAAATTCAGTCTGGTATAATTCTATTGGCCCCAGTGAATTCACCTGAGGGGTGAATTTAGCTCAGCCTTCTTATTACAACCGGATTCTAGAGCTCTGCCTGAATGCCCTACTTTTGCATGCTATGAATTAAATGTGGGGAGCACAGTCTGGATCCACAGTTATGCTGAAGGAGGAAGTGGTGTTAATGACCACTCTCTGCCTCACGTGTCTTAGCACTTCTGATCTAGCTCTACTATCCATCTGTGTTTGTAGCGAGTGGCTGCTGCTGCGGTATTTCAGCACTTCCATTTTATGCTATTAAACCATATTGATGTGAAAAACACTTTCAAAATCAGTTTAGCCCTGTGGCGTCTTTAGACAGGTTTATATTAATAGAATTGTAGAAACATAGGGTTGGAAGGGAACTCAAGAGGTCATCTACTGCATCCCCTTGCTCTGAGGCAGGACCATGTAAACCTAGACCATCCCTGACCGATGGTTGTCTAACCTGTTAAAATCCTCTAATGATGGGGTTCCACAACTTCCCTTGGAAGCCTATTCCAGTGCTCAATTATCCTTATAGTTAGAATTTTTTTTCCTGATATGTAACCTAAATTTCCCTTGCTGCAAATAAACCCATTACTTCTTATCCTGCCTTCAGTGGACATGGAGAACAATTGTTCCCTCTTCTCCTTATCACAACCCTTAATATATTTGAAGACTGTTATCAAGTCCCCCCTCAGTCTTCTTTTCTCAATACTAAGCATGCCCAGTTTTTTTAACCTTTCCTCATAGCTCATGCTTTCTGAACCTTTTATCATTTCTGTTGCTGTGTCCCTAGCTAATATTGCACCGCCCCCTTCTCCCAACTCCCTCCATCTTCCAGACTGATTCTGTATGCTATCACTCAGCCTATTTAAAGTCGTCTGCCCATTAGACTCCCTGTATCTCAGCTAAACTTATAATTGCCCTTTAAAATCTTGAGAAATCCCTAATTTAAATACAAGCATTCCTGACATATTCCTGTCCACCCAGAGAGCAGTCCTACTGGCTGGACTATGCATCAGAGTTCTCGGGGGGAGGGGCGGCTGTCCTCCACCCAGAGCCAGGGAAATGCTGTATCATCATTACTTAAGCCTCAGGACTCCCCTTGCGTGGGTCAGAAGAGCTGACGGATCTGCATAGTCATAGACCCAGCAAACTTGTCCCTGCTCTGTGCTAACTCCATATGCTAGAATGCAGGGAGCTCCCAGAGAGCCCAACTCACTGGCACACCACAGGGGGTCACTAAATTTACTCCTGGGGGAATTCTGCGCCAAAAATTTAAAAATTCTGGTACAACATTTTAAAATTCTGCATATTTTATTTGTCAAAATAACACAATATAATCATGTCAGTTTCAGTTATTTTGGTAATTTATTTCAAAATACCTGTCAGCAAGTAGGTCTCTAACAATATAGACACACAAAAAATTCTGATTTTTTTTCTGACAAATAGATCCCTTACTAGGCACATTAATACAAAACTTTGAGTAACTAATTTAAACTACAATACAGAAAAGTATTTCCCACACCCCTCAGAAGCAGTGCAAAGGCTTGGGGGAGCCAAGGGTAATAGAGGAGCTGAGGGAGAGGGAAGGAGCCTGGGAGTGAATCTGGAGGATTGTTGAGTGTGAGTGGGAGAAGTATGGAACAGGGGTGTTTTTTTTGGGGAGGGGGGGAAGGGATTGTTAGGGAGTTGGGGAGCCTCTCCCATGCAGACCCTGGCTGACCCCTAGCCTCTCCCATTCAGTCAGGCACATCTGCCCCTGTCCCCATGTGTCCTTGCACCCCTCATCCATGTGTGTCCCTGCACCCCCTACCCCCCATCCCCATGTGTCCCTTCACCCCCATGTGGCCCTGCAGTCCCCTCCCATTCAGCCACTGGCTCAATACTGTCACCCCTTTAGCTCCTGAGCCCATGCCCCAGTCTGCTTCCTCCACTAGCCCTTCTGAACCCCAGTCTGTGTCTCTCCCCCCAGTAGCCCCATATGTCCCTGTCCATCCGGTGCCTCCTCACCTGGCCCTGCTGCGAGGAATACAGCCTCTCTGGCTGGCTGCCCCTTCTTCTCTTGCCACAGCAGCCCTTGGTGGGCGAAAGGTGTAACTGCAGTGCCTCTCCAGTAGAATCTATATTCTGCAGAGAAAAAAACATCTGTGGGGGGGACATGAATTCTGTGCATGTGCAGTGGTGCAGAATTCCCCTAGGAGTATAAATTGTATCTCCACTTTCTGCAGCAGAATCATACTGGCTCTGCTGGATCTAGGCCAGTGTTTCTCAAACACTGTGTTTCTCACCATGGCCACATGAGGCCAATAGAGGCTTTTCTTGTGGTCACAGCCTCCTGGGCTGTGATGGGGGGGAGGGCAAAATAGTGCACCCTCCCCCTCCCTATTGCTCCTGGATGCACTGCCATGGAGTTGGTTGCTGGGGCTACCAGTAGGGATTGGACCCTGCCCCCATCTGGAGTCACTTGGGGCACAATGCTGTAGGAGCAGACAGCCAGTGAGTTCCCTGCCTTCTCAGGGGCAGTGGGGCTCAGGCTTTGGGCTTTAGTCCAGGGGTGGTGGGGCAGCAGGCTCTGGATGTGGGCCTTCGGGCTCCAGCCCTGGGCTCTGGCTGCCTGATGGCAGACCCCAGGCTCCGGCCGTACGGCTTCAGTCTCCATCCCTGGGTTCCAGCTGCCAGGCTTCGGGTTCTGGCAGCAGGGTTTCAGGCTCCAGCTCCTCGATACCTCCCCCAGCCCCTAACCCCCATCTCCCCTGGCCCACACTGCCTCCCCCGACCCCCCATCCAGGGCTTAATTTGTCCCCAGGCTTGCCAGGGCTAAGTAAGTCTGCTGTGAAAAGTGATAACTTGTATGTTTGTTAATATCACTTTTCACAACAGACTTACTAGCTATCAATAACTAAATTACAATGATTTGGACTTGCATATGTGCATATTTATTTGGTTTTCCTAAAGCTAATTAAGTATTTTAGGAGAAAGTGTGAGAGCGGCCACCAGCAAGAGTTGGTGGCTGCATTCTGAGGCCACGAAAAAATTTGTCCTGAGAACCCCTGATCTAGGCCCTTCCCAGCAATAGAGGAGGAGGCAGCATTTAGCCCTATAAAATAAAATATTGGTCAGATTTTATGCTTGCCTGCCCTAAGAGCGTCTCTTTAAGTAAATAAGGTTGGGAAAGAAACAGAGTGACACAGAAGCATTAGAGAGTTTGGATTCTCCCTTTCATGTACATGAGTTATTTCTTTGATTTCTGTTTGTTTAAAACAAGGTATCACTAGAATGGACAGCAGTTGTGATTTTTGGCATGCTTCAGGCGACTGGTCATGGGCTACGGAGCATTTAACATCTACTTTATTGGTTACAATCTGCTCCAGGTTGGTTGTGAATTTGGTAACCGTTTGATGGCCTGTGTTAAGTAAATTTGGGTGTGTATGTTTCTTGTTTCAGTTCCTACTGGACATGTGCCCAGATCACAAAAACCACCAGCACAATTGACACCATGGGGATTGCTTATTAGGCATATAAAAAAAGACCAAGGGTCAAAACTGAATTCCCTTCCCTGGGGGGCTTCTGGTGAGGTGTGAGGCCCATTGATAAGCCAGAACTGGGAAAGATTGCACTGTGCTGTGAATAAATAGGAGATGTCAGTCTCCAAACCTGTCAACTTCTATATATTGTTCTATTTCATATAGATTCTTATACCACACTAGTCACTGCAGTATCTGGCACCTGGCACCCAAACTGTCACAAAATGGCCACTGTTTGGCCTCACTAATTATGTTATATCTTATTTAGGCTGCAAATTCTTAAAGTCCCACCCCAGATTATATACAAGGCTCTTTTTTTTTTTTTTGTTCTTACTAGCAAGTAATGTAGGGTGTGGCAAGTGGACATTATCGATCCTCTTGCTCCTATATAGTACCAAGGAACAGAGAAAAAGCTGCATTCTACAAGTGGATCCGTTTCAAAGGAAGCCTGAACAGGAGCAGGTTCCAATAATCTAGCCTGATGCTGAAGGCATGAAGAGCTGCAGCAAGGTCCGCATTAGAGCGGAAAGGGCATTTGTGAATAACGCTGGGATACTTCGGAATGAAAGATGCTGTAGAAATGTAAAATGTGATTGTTAATGAAAATTATCCACCCTGCATGTTCAGACCTTATGGTCTGAGTGGAGGGAGGAGGCAGACCTACTGTACATAGGATGAAAATAATAGTTTGTAACAGCGCAGTTAATCATCAATGAAGAGCCTGGCTACATGGTAACTGCACAGGTTCTCACCTTGGGTCAGTTACTGCCAGTGGTTCCAACTTGTTCCCTAAGTTTCCTCCCTAGCAGCAATGGCTATGTTTTCTGATAGGGTCACTACACATTTGCTTTGTTGCCCTGTGGCATGTTTGATGGAATCATTAGCTTTTCCCCTGTCCTCTTTGGTGGGGGCTCTGCAACTTGCCCATCTTGTGCACATGAGGAGTTAACTTACTGTTCTCTTCTAGGAAGCTGCATGCTCGAGAGCCACTTTAGTGCTTGTATTAAACTATTTAATCCACAATTTAAAATTAAATCTTTACCTACTTTCTTCCACTTAAAAGACAATACTGCTAAGCTGCTTAAACTAGGAACAATAAATCATCACTACATAGGGCAGGTGAATACCTGCATCATCGAGGAGGATGCGTAATGCCATCCAAATGTAATCTAATTTTTAAATACTTTAATATTATTTGATTCCTGAGCAAACTGAGAATAACAGCATTTTGAAGGCCTTGGGCAATGTTATTCAATCTGTACTGCCTCCTCTAGGGATCATGCTTTATTTGGGCTCTAACAAGCAGACAGTTCTCCCTTTAAAACTCAGCCCATAGGCCTAGAGCCCAGATATCTCTTCTGTACTTTGCATGTGGCTTTCATGGAATCCATAGCCGTGCCTGAGCTTGAGTCACACAAGGCTGTGCAGGGAGTGCTCAGCAAACAAACCAGAGCTTCTGGAATCTATTCTCTTCACTCCCAGCAGCTGGAAAGGTGGAAATAAGTGAGCCCCAGCCCTGGGAGCCCGAACAGAGGCAGGCTCATGTACCTCCCCTGTTTTATAGCTCTACAGGGAAGAGGGCAAGCAGCAGGAGGGAAGTGACTGCAGGGGGTAGGTGAAGAATGTAGGCTTGTGCCGCCATCACAGCAAGCCCCTAACTTTCAGACACTTTCACTAGCACAGCCATCATCTAACTGGCTAATCATCTCTGCACTGGTGTCAGAACCTGCACCCCTGCTTCAGTGTCCCTTATAGCCCACTGCAAGGTGCACAATCACCAGGGTGTAGGAATGATCCAGCTCCACCTCATCCCACCCGCAGCAATGTAGATTCAGGCTCAGTGGGCCAGTTGCCAGCCACCTCTGCAGGATCCTCCAGCAAAATGGCTGTTCTCTTTTCGGGGCCCTGCTCCTGTGCTGGGGGTGACTGCAGAGGTGGCTGGTGCAATGGGGCTGTAGGACAGCTATGAATCTGGTCCATTGAGTTTGAATCTCCATCAGCAGGTACAGAGGGTGGATGGAGCAGGTTTGCACTGAGGGGAAGAGGGAGGGGGTGTGTGATTGGGATGAGAAGGAAATGTCTAACATGCTGTGAACCTAAAATCACCTTGAACATTCTACTTGTATGTTGTCATGTCTGTTTAGAATGCAAGATTGCTGGGGCAGAGATGGAATCTTCTTGTGTGTTTATATAGGGTTTCTCTACACTCCATTGCAAACACGTGTCTATATGTAAGGGGACTGTTGTCCTCTTACTAAAACTCAGTGGGGATGTTTTGGTTGGTTAGCTCCGAGTACCAAAAGAAAGGGGAAGGGTCAATGGGAAATCAGGACCCTGAGACTGACAGTCCCCAGGAACAAGGAGGAGAGGCCAATGCTCCAGGTCAGCCTGATTGACAGGGTGGGCAGGCTATTCAGGGAGTCAGGAGGCCAGGGAAGGTCCTATCCTCCCTGTGAGCTGGAATTGCCTAGGTCGGGCAGAGTGAGGCCGAACTAAGGACAGAGCAGGGGCCCAAGCTGAGCTGGGGAGCAGAGTCTTGCCAGCCAGAGGGGCCAGAAAAGCAGCCCAGGAAGCAGGTCAGTGCTGGGAGCAGAGTCACAGAAGCAGCCCAGAGAACAGACCTGTGCTGGAAGGAGAGCTGCAGCAACCAGAGCCAGAGGAGCCAGAAAAGCAGCCCAGAGAGCTTGAGGCAGAGTGGAGCTGGAGCTGAGGCAGAGTAGATCTGGAACTGGAGCAATCTGGAGCTAGGTGTGGTGAGCAGCTGGGGAGAGTGATGGGGGACCCTGGGCAGCAGGCCCAGCGCAGGAAGATGCCCCCGGCCAAGAGGCCTTGCATGTCAGATTTGGAGGGGGATTGTAACCCTGACGGGGCGGGGGCAACACTGGGAAGAAGGATCCTGCCATCCTGGAGAGTGGAAGGGGAGCCCTTGAGGTCAGGCTGGCCTCTGGGTAAAGGAACGAGGTCTCAGATCCTTTTGCTAGTCTATTTCACCAGGGTAGTGTATAAGCCAGGAAAGTTCCCCACAGTAGCGGGACCATTCCCCCGCTTACCTATAGTACCCAGGCTTGTGGTCTTGTTGTTTCCAAATCTGCTTTAGGGCCCATACTTCGTTGTAAGCCTGGGTTTACAATTGCTGGACCTGGATCCCACAGCCATGCTAATGCCTCCATACTACAATTGGCAGACCTTCTGACTCAAGTCTGCCACTTGAGCTGCACCCACACTGTAAAATGACAGGGTTTGGACCCAAGTAACAGCAAGACTTGGGCTCTGACCCACTCTCCTACTAGAGTCCTGGGACCTGGGTTCTGAGTACTTGCTGACCTGAGTCAGACTGATTTGTGTGTGGAGGAAAGTGGGGCTTGGGCTCAGACCTGGGTCAGAGCCCCAGGTTAGGATGCACTATACACATATCCACAGTGCCTGGCACACTGTGGCCTGTAGGTGTAATAAAGAATTATACATTTGTGTGTATAGTAAAATATTCCTTGAATGGTGTTTCTTTAAAATTTGGAACTATATATGTTTGATTGTCCTGCTGTTGACATGGGTGTGTGACAGCACTGGCATTCAGTGTTCCTAATCTCAGCAATGTGAGCACAAAGCTTGTTCCCTACAAACCAAACTGTGACTGACACCTGAAAGTTCACAAAGAGATGCCCTGGACTTGAACTTTAACAGAAGTCACCGGGCCAATGGGAGCTTAGTGGCTAAATCTCCCATGTACATTGCTTCAAAACTTGCAGGGGGGACTTGAGAAACAGGAGGATGCAGTCAAGGGGTTGGATTTTTCTCTAACTTACACTGTTGTAAAAGTACAGTGAGCTCATTGAGTTATACTAGTGTGAGAGAACTAATCTACACACTTAAAAATACAGCTTAGTATTTTGACGTGCAAGTCATGACAGAGCCACATATTTGAATTTTTGTTCAGTCTGGCTCCAAACCTGGCACAAAGGAGGAATAGACAGCCCAATATCATTAGTCAAATCAAAGCAATGGGCAAGGACTTCCATACACATAGCATCTTGAGTCACTTATTTCAGTTTTCAGAGTAGCAGCCGTGTTAGTCTGTATCTGCAAAAAGAAAAGGAGTACTTGTGGCACCTTAGAGACTAACAAATTTATTTGAGCATAAGCCTCTGTAGCTCACGAAAGCTTATGCTCAGATAAATTTGTTAATCTCTAAGGTGCCACAAGTACTCCTTTTCTTTTTACTTATTTCAGTAAGTTCCTACAGATATAGTGGGAACCCACCCAATGGGGAGTCTTGTTCTCAGCCTGGCCTATGAGGTATATAAACAAATTCCAAGTCAACAAAGGTGGCAGAAGGAAACTGGCATACTGTGTTGTACAGGTAATTTCAATGGGCCCTTAGGGAATCTATGGCCTTGTCTAAAGAAAAGTTGGAGTGAAACGAATGCAATCTTCTTAGCCAAGACCTTGGGAATTTTGCTTGAGTGAGGCTGCAGGTTTCAGGCTTAATAAATACAACAGGCTCTCAAGAAGGCTATAGGCCTGATTCTCCTATTATGCCAGTTCTGTGCTGGTGTAACTCCATTGACCTCAGTGGTGTTACTCCTGCTTTACACTGGTGTAAGGCAGAGGAGAATCAAATATCTTATAGTTTATATATTTCTTTTATAGAATGAGAATTATGCTGTTTTTTTCCCTTTTTCACAGAATACTACATGGTGAAGAAACAAGGCATTGCAAAACACATTAACACATTTTACAGGCTGTCAAATGGAAATTTATTTATATTATACTACATATAATTTTACAGGATATTATTGCTCAGGGGAAAAAATAAATTTTCCTTTCAGCAGTTGTAAAGATTTAATTATTAGTGTGTGAAAAGCACCTTGAGATCCTTAGTTAGAGGTACTAGAAAAATGCAAAGGCACTAGAGAAATGTATTATTAATGTGGTGTCAATTCCCAATATGCCCTAGTTTTCTGGTACTCTCAGAAGAATCCTAGAATCAAATTAAACAAAAGGGATTAGTCAGCAATAGGCTATGCTAAGCCCTGGTCTACACTAGGAGTTGAGGTTGAATTTAGCAGCGTTAAATTGATTTAAGCCTGCACCTGTCCGCGCGACGAAGCCCTTTTTTTCGACTTAAAGGGCTCTTAAAATCAATTTCTTTACTCCACCCCCGACAAGGGGATTAGTGCTGAAATCGGCCTTGCCGGGTCGAATTTGGGGTACTGTGGACGCAATTAGCCGGTATTGGCCTCCGGGAGCTATCCCAGAGTGCTCCATTGTGACTGCTCTGGACAGCACTCTCAACTCAGATGCACTGGCCAGGTAGACAGGAAAAGGCCCACGAACTTTTGAATCTCATTTCCTGTTTGGCCAGCGTGGCAAGCTGCAGGTGAGTGCAGAGCTCATCAGCAGAGGTGACCATGCAGAGCTCATCAGCAGAGGTGACCATGGAGTCCCAGAATCGCAAAAGAGCTCCAGCATGGACCGAATGGGGAGGTATGGGATCTGATCGCTGTATGGGGAGAGGAATCCATGCTATCAGAACTCCGTTCCAGTTTTCGAAATGCCAAAAAATTTGTCAAAATCTCCCAGGGCATGAAGGACAGAGGCAATAACAGGGACCTGAAGCAGTGCCGCATGAAACTTAAGGAGCTGAGGCAAGCCTACCAGAAAACCAGAGAGGCAAACGGCCGCTCTGGGTCAGAGCCCAAAACATGCCACTTCTATGATGAGTTGCATGCCAATTTAGGGGGTTCAGCCACCACTACCCCAACCGTGTTGTTTGACTCCTTCAGTGGAGATGGAGGCAACACGGAAGCAGGTTTTGGGGACGAGGAAGATGATAGCTCACAGCAAGCAAGCGGAGAAACCGGTTTTCCCGACAGCCAGGAACTGTTTCTCACCCTGGACCTGGGGCCAGTACCCCCAAACTCACCCAAGGCTCACAGGGTTGGCTTACAGGGAATTAAAATCAACAAAGGGGGTGGCTTTAAATCAAGGAGAAACAAAAACAACTGTCACAAAGAATGGGCCCCTCAGGGATTGAACTCAAAACCCTGGGTTTAGCAGGCCAATGCTCAACCCACTGAGCTATCCCCCCCGCTCAGCTATTTTAGGCAGGATTGAATCTCCATTAAACTTTTCAAGGTGCCCTGACAGACCTCACTGAAATGATTGTCAGCCATTAATTTCACAGAGGGAGGGAGGGGGGAGCAAATGAATACAAAACAAATCTGGTGTATTTCATGTTTTGATCCACTCCATCTATCTTTTACATCTTTGGCTGGCAGCAGACGGTGCAGTAGGACTGCTAGCCATCCTCATCTCCTGGGTGCTCGGCAGAAGATGGTGCAATAGGACTGCTGGCAGGACTAAAGAGAATGATCTGGTCGAGTCACTCCTATTTTAGTCCCTGTGCCCATGTCTGCCCAGGCGCTCCTGACCAACCTTACCGAGGCAGCCAGCAGCACCTTGGACATGATGACGATGGTTATCAGGCCTATTGCACCGTCTGCTGCTACAAGGCAATGGGCTGCTGCTGTGTAGCAATGCAGTACCGCGTCTGCCAGCACCCAGGAGACGTACAGTGACAGTGAGCTGAGCGGGCTCCATACTTGCTGTGGTATGGCATCTGCACAGGTAACTCAGGAAAAAAGGCACAAAACTATTGTCTGCCATTACTTTCACAGAGGGAGGGACGGAGGGCCTGATGACATGTACCCAGAACCACCCGCAACAATGTTTTTGCCCCATTGGGCACTGGGATCTCAACCCAGAATTCCAATGGGCGGCGGAGACTGCGGGAACTGTGGGATAGCTACCCACAGTGCAACGCTCCCAAAGTCGACGCTAGCCTCGGTACTGTGGAAGCACTCCGCCGAGTTAATGCACTTAATGCACTTAGAGCATTTTGTGTGGGGACACACACAATAGACTATATAAAAACGATTTCTAAAAAAACCAGCGTCTATAAATTTGACCTAATTTCGTAGTGTAGACATACCCTTCGTTGCCTATTAGTTTTTGGCTAGTCCACTTCTCATTTTGTAGCTGGATATGGATTTACACTACCTTGATTTATTCTAGCACCAAAAAACAACAGGTATGTGGCAGGAATCAATTAAGGGAGAAGAACCACTGAACCTAGGAATCAATTGATTTATTGGGGCTACAAATGAAGAAAACAGCTGTCTCGGCCTTAGTGTGGGGCTTGTAAACCCTATCACAGGGACCTTTGAGAATCCGAACCCTAGATCCCATTGCTTCTAGGACTAATATTTAAGTGCCTGAAAATGGGATATAGCTTTCTCAGCCACGCAGCAGGCTATGAAAGAATTTTGTAAATCAAAGTCTGACTCTATAATACCTTCCGTAGATGAATAGTCTGTTGACTTTGACTGTTGCCGGATGGGCCCCTACATCTGATGCTTTTAAGACTTAGGGTATGTCTTCACTAGGCTGCGTAGTTGTGGCACCAGCGCTGGGAGAGGTCTCCCAGCGTTGTAAAAAACCCACCTCCATGAGGGGAGTAGCTACCAGCGCTGGGATTGCAGCTCCCAGCACTGGTGCACCGTCTACACTGCCACGTTACAGCGCTGAAACTTGCAGCGCTCAGGGGGGGTGTTTTCACACCCCTGATTGAGAAAGTTGCAGCGCTGTAAAGTGGCAGTGTAGACAAGTACACTACACAGTTTTACACTGAAATGCTCCTCCCACCGATGTAATTTCCCAGCTATGCCAACATAATAAAACCACCTAAAAAAATGTTGATTGAGGATTGCCTTAATCCTGCAAATTACATGTGCTTAAATGTTCTCTACCCTACACTACTTTCACATCCTCTCCATGTGCCTATACACGCCCCCCAATTTTGATTCCATTATCCTCTGATGTTGTATTCTCATTTTTTAAATTATTAAAATGTACTTTGAAATATGTTATTCTATAAAACATCAGTAAGGCATTTTTAAACAGAAAAGAACATTTTAAAAAGAATTGCAGGTACAGGGGAAACTTCAGTAAACTTTAGTGGCTTAAATGTCAATGACCAAAATGAGAGCTTTGGCCTGCTTCAGCCGTCCTGGATTTCATGCAATTGTGCTGATCATTTGTGAACTAGCCTGCAGGATGTTTAAAAACTCACAAATTTTGTTCAGGTAGAATATTGTATCAGGACGTGATACAATTTGTCAGTAGGATTTACACTTAAAAGGGAGCTTGATCAATAGGGAAAACTCATGCTTCATGACTTCATATTAGCATTTGTAATCAGACATGATAACATCTGCAATGTGATGTTTTATGGGCCTCAAAAGTTATTTCAGGCTCCCTCAAGATCACACTAAGTAGACTTCTTGGACATGGGATTACCCTGCAGCAACACAGAGGCCCATTGGTGTAAGTAACTCTTGTCAGGCCTGACATACTCACTACACCTAACACACTGTTGTCACAATCTGTATCTAAAAGGTGTTACGTAAAATACCATATACAAACTGGTGACAGGCTGGTCCTGAAAATCATTACATGGTGTATGTAAGGGAGTGCATACGAAGAGTTATAGATATATGCTACAAATGTGTTCTTAAAATGAATTTGATAAATAGTATCCTAACCATGCCTATTCCAGACAAAGGAATGTGGCTCCATATGCTTGAAAATGTCTCTGGTGTAAATTAGGCAAGGTGTGACCAAAGACAAAGAAGAGAACATTTACTTGCAAGGTTAAAAAAAAAAAAGCCATCACGAGAGCAAGTGGGGAAAGATAAATACCTAATCTCAATGGAGGATGGAGCCTGCCCCCCTGAGTAATCTTCATGCTTCTTGAAACAGGGTCAATTAACTTTGGGAAGCCAGTGTGGTGTCTGCACAAGGAAACAGAAACTCGGGGCTAGGCTACACTGGCAACGCTAAAGTGCTGCCCGCGGCAGCGCTTTAATATGCCTTGTGTGGTCGCGGCGCAGCGCTCTAAAAAACCCACCTCCCCAAGGGGCATAGCTCCCAGCGCTGGGAGTGCGGCTCTCAGTGCTGGTGCACTGTCGACACTGGCGTTTTACAGCGCTGCAGCTTGCTGCGCTCAGGGGGGTGTTTTTTCACACACCTGAGCGGGAAAGTTGCAGCGCTGTAAATTGCCAGTGTAGACAAGCCCTTGGTCTGCACTTACTTTTCAAAGAATACATTTCAAAGGCTGACTTGGCTATAAAGACAGGAAGTCTGACTCTCCAGTGATAAGCAATTAAATCAACTGATTGTATACAATATTACTCTATTACCAAAGTGTATCAAGTAAGGTCTTCTATGGAAGCCTCTGACCCACTGGTGATTGTCTTTGTGAAATGTATGCATTAACACTAGCCGAGGAATTATGGATACTTACTGACATTATGCTTTTAAAGTCTGATCAAACACAGAAAGAAACAGGTTTTCTCCCAGACAGGAGGGAAGGCAGCTAGCTACCTGTCTCCAATATAAAGTAAGCAGTGTGGAATCAAAACAATGGAAGCCCCATTTACATACAAATCAGCAGGGGATGGGAAGTCTATAGGATGGGAAGAACAGCAGGAAGCCTCCCTGGCTCGTGAACAGAGACAGTACTTTCGGGTGACAAAAGGGGGGCAAAAGACATTTGAGTTATCTATCACTTGGGGGACTAATGGAGCCAGAGCTCTTGAAATCACAGAATTTTGGATCCTTCAGCTAAGAGGGCTACGGTCTCTGGGAACTGAGTTTAGTGAGAAACCTGCTTAGGCAAAGATTGTACCTTGCTGAAATAAAGTTTTAGTCCTAGTAGTATATTTTTAGTTTTTGTTTGCTTGCAACCTTTTCTATCTTTATTCCTTATACTTGATATCTGTTGATTCAATGTTTTATTGTTAAATAAACTTAGATATCTGGTTAAGTTTTATTCAGTACTCAACGTACATTCACCTGCAAAAATACCCAGCACACCTGTCCAATTTTTTTTTTGAATATTAACATTTGATAATGTTTATGCCTGGTCTGTTAAATACGTTTATATAGAGACTTCACTCAATTTAATAAAATCATTAGAAGCAACATATTATAGGTTGTAATGATGCTCACTCTTTAATGCCTTGTTAAATAGAAAGATCTGATGACTATATTCCTACATAATGTCTCTTTAAACAAAAGCTAACTGTTGTAATGTTTGTTTGGTTTCTCACATTTATACGGCAAGAATTTGTAAACTTGTTAAAGCCTCCTAAATAAATACATATTTTTTAAAAAAAGGTTAAATTAGAATTGATTCAGTTCTCTAGTGTAGGCAAGGCAAGACTGGGAAAAGTAGGGAAGGAGAGATGGAGGAACGTGTATGGAAAACAGAGATGTGGGGCTTTAATGAGGGAAGGGAGAGATTCAGGAGACTTGTGGGGGGAATGGGACATCAAAGGGTTTTAGTGAGGGTATGCTGAGGAGATTTATGGGGAGGATGAACACAGACTGAAGGCCTTCTGTCATGGGAGGGGACGTTGGAAGGATGTGTGTGGGGAGGGATGCAATAAGGGGATATGGTGTTAGGATAGAAACACATGAAGGGATTGGGATGAAGTGGGTAGACATTTAGGGAGAGCTGGGGGATGGGGATCTACAAGGAGAGGATGCAGATCCAAAGAAGGGGTCACTCCGGAGATGTGATGAAATATGAGACTGGGGAACACTGGAGTGTGTGTGGGAGATGTGGGGGCAGGGGGACACAGTGAAGAGATACAGGAGTGGGGAACACATGGGGTCACAGGAAGGACTGGGACAGATGGACACACAGGGGTGTGTCCCACACAGGGAGGACTGGGGCAGAGGGACATGCAAGGATGTGGGGGCAGTCAAGGAGGGATTGGGGCTGAGGGACATGCTGGTGTGTGGGGGGCAGATGGGGATTGGCGCAGGGGGACACGTGGAGGTGTGGGGCACAGAGGGGAGATTGGGGGCAGGGGGACATACAGGGTTTTG
Organism: Natator depressus; assembly: GCF_965152275.1. Lineage (NCBI taxonomy): Eukaryota > Metazoa > Chordata > Testudines > Cheloniidae > Natator > Natator depressus. The sequence continues at coordinate 78,935,234 of NC_134242.1, read as the reverse complement.
TGGCAGATGGGGATTGGGGCAGGGGAACACACATGGCTGTGGGGGTAACAGGGAGGATGGGCAGAGGGACATGCACGGATGTGGGGGCATATGGGGACTGGAGCTGAGGGACACGCAGGGGTGTGGGGGCAGGAGTGGGATTGGGGCAGACAGGGTCACAGGGAGACATGCAGGGGTGTGGGGGCAGAAGGGGGATTGGAGGCAGGGGGACACACGAGGGTGTTGGGGGCAGAAGGGGGATGGGGCAGGGGGACAGGTGTGGGAGCATACGGGGATTGGGGCAGGGGGACACAGGGGTGTGGCGGCAGAAGGTGGATTGGGGGCAGGGGAACATGCTAGGGTTTTGGGGGAATACGGGGCTTGGGGCAGGGGGACACGCAAGGGTGTGGGGGCAGAAGGGGGATTGGGGCGGGGGCACGCAGGCGTGTGGGGGCAGAAGGGGGATTGGGGGCAGGGGACATTGGGCGGGGTTGGGGGGCGAGGAGACGGGGATCGGGCAGCGGTTCATGGAGGGATTTGGGGTGCAGGCGGCAGCCGAGGGGATCGGGGGGCCAGGGAGACACACACGGCTTGTGGGGGGCTGGGGGCGGCGAGCTGCCTGTCCGGGCCGGCCGCGGGGCGCAGGCAGCGCCAGCCGGGGGAGGCCGCCAGGGGCGGGGGCTCGGCAGCTCCAGCCCAGAATAAAGGCGGGCGGCGGGGCCGCAGCTCCGGGGTGGGGTTTGCGTCGCCGCGGGAGAGGCAGACGAGTCCCGTTAGCAGGAAGCGCGGAGCCCGCAGCAGTAGCCGGAGCGGAGGAGTCGAGAGAGCCGTGCCCAGCCCAGCCCGCCGGGAAGATGCCTAAGACGGTGGGTGCCCCCGGGCGCTGGGCTCGCCGGGCTGGGGAGGGGGCTCGCAGCTGCTGGGGGGCGGCGAACGGAAGCAGCCGTCTCCGCTCTGCCCCTGCGGGCCGCTCCCTCTGCAGCCCTTCCCAGCCGCGCCAGCGGGGCTCCGGCGGGCGCCCGGGGCCAGGGCGGGGGGCGCTGCGTGGGCGGGGCGGGGGGCTCGGGAGTGGGAGCGGAGACAGGGGTCCCCTCTCGGGGAGGCGGGGGGGGGTGCAGGGCAGGCCCCACCCCTTTCCTCCCCCCCGGCCGAGCCCTGCCCCCCCCCTCCCCGGGCTGGGTTAGACTCAGCATTTCCCTTCTCGCTGCGGGGATTTCACCACCGCTGGCCAGTATCTGATGTGCGGAGCCGGGGGGGGGGGGGAATCTTTTTTTTTTTTAAAAAGGCCACTCGTCCTCTTCAGTTGAACTTCTGGGCGGGGGGGGGGGGGCGTCTCTGGGCCCGATGCACGGTCTGCAACCGCTGCCGGGGCGCGGGGGAGGGAGACAGGTGTGGCCGAAATCTTGTAGCCGTGGCTGCTGCTGCCCTGGCCCGGGATTGATTACGGGCCGAACTCGCCGGCCAGCCGCTTGGCGGAACAGGCGGCCGGGCCGAGCTTCCGAGTCTCCCGCGAATGATCCCATTCCTGGGCGGCAGGGGCTCCTCTGAGGCGCGGACACGAGCTGAAACGTGGGTAGGGCTGTGGGAAGCCATGGTGGAGCGTGTGCGGTTCCTGCCAGGGGGGGTTCGTTTGCTCACTCACCCTTGCCCGCCAAACTCGGTGAGAACAAGAGTGGATAAAAGTGTTAATTGGAGGTGGAGTAAATACCCCTATTCTCCCCCCCCCTCCGGGTTCTTGTCATGCTAGTCAGACTTCCCAGAACAGCGGGGGGAGGGGGGAGAGTTTCTGCCATGTAAATGAAGGAGGAGTGAATCTTCAGAAGAGCTGGGCTGTGTTGGCCCAGCTTCCATTGGATGAGCTGCTGCTAACTGTGAGATGACTGTCAATGGGTGGTGGGGGTGTGTGTGGTGGAAATCAGCCCTGAGACTTGCTTCTGGCTGCCCTTGGTGGAGGTGGCTGGCTGACTAATTGCGCAGTTGTGCAATTCTCCTCCTGAAACTAAGTATTCATTCTTTTTACACTGTCTTCTCTTTTTTGAATCAGACTTTCTGTCTGTCTGTCTCCACCATTGACAGGGCCTTATTCAGCCTACACAAGTTTACAAGCCTTTCCATACTGCAGGGCTCGTCTTATGAGTGTATATTTCCTGAGTACAAATTTACTGACCCCTTTAAAATCAAAGTATGGAGAGTTAAAAATGCATATAGGATGTACTCTCATAACTCCCAGTATGGCTACATTTCAGCCACAAAGAACATAGGGGTTGGTGTCTTTATAACTCCTAATTAAAGTCTCTGTTTGACTGAGTTGCTAGGGAGCCTTGTCTCAACTTGATTCAAAAGTATTTCTTGGCTAGGGAGAACCAAGTGCTTGAGAAAGTTTTGTCAAGTCCATACTTGACTCTTTCTTTTTGTAGTAGGAGTTTAATGATTAATAAGAAGGATGAGTTTTTTCCATTTTTAATTTCTCTTGCTTGAACTCAGAACTGGTATTTTCCATTATTGGAAAATGGAAGGGCCAAACTCTGAAGATTTTCCTGTAGTTAAAACTTTGTCCAGTTAATCTACAAACTACATTTAAAAAAACCAACAGCCCTTTTTTAAGCATAGGAAAACATGCCAAGTACCTGTATCTAATGAAACTACCCTGGACTTTTGAAGATAATGTGATTTGGGTTGAAGTACTTTTATCATACTGCAGGCATTCTTGAGGGGTATGGTTACCCTGCAAACAAGCTGTATCCAGATTTATGTGCCATGTTGTAATAAAGTGCCTGTTGCAATTTCAGAATCTCACACACGCCCTAGATTGAGTTCATGTGTTCAATCTGTTGCTTTCCCCCCTTTGCCCAGGGGCTTGGTTCTATTTTCAGAGTAATTCAAATAGATGCAGATATGAACTCCAAGCACTTCATTGTAGTATGTTATATCTGCTGTATGTTGTAACTTCAGATGCTGAAGCAGATTTTGAAGCGGGCTGTTCAAACATGCACCAAGCTACTACCAAAGTGCAGAACTGTGGGCTCCTTGGAATGAGGCAGTAGCAAGTAGCCAGCTTCCCTCCTGTTTCCTGGCCTGTCTGTTATAATTGCAGACCTAAAATAAAATGACACTGCATCCTGCACTGCAGAGAAATTGTAGGTCCAGCATTTTCAAGATGTGGCTCACAGGAAATGTAGGCAAAACTATGTAACCATTTCTCTAGATGAAAGTGACTACTAGTAGTGTGCTATTCTTAATTTTTTTTTAAACAAAACGGCTGAAATTCAAAGAGTAAAATATGAGCTACTTTCTTCCTTCAAATCCAGGTCAAACATGGGTGAAACCTCCTAAGTAGTTAGACATAGCTGTAGTATGAGTCTTATCACAAAAATAAATCCATCGTGGAGGAGCCAGTTGGAGCAAATGTTTAAGGGAACACTTCCGGCTGGGCAGGAAAAAGTTGATAGAGTTTCACCAGACTCTCAGAAAACATGCCGATGTGGTCACTGTTTGGTCTAAGCATCAAAAACTATTGCAGTTTTTTTAAGCATCTACCGGCCAGGCTAAAGTTTAACAGAGCTAGATTGAAATCACGCTTCCTTCAGCCATTCCATCACTTTTCAGAATTGGCCAAGTAGCATTAAACTTTGGTGCACCATTAATAGGAAGGAAAGCTCCACTCTGTTAACCCTTGAACTAGTGCTACCTGTGACCTTTGAGATGTACATGGGCTCTCTTTGTCAAGCAGTCAGCACATTTGTGATCAAGGGAGGGAAATGGCTCCCAAGGGCTGGTCTGAAGAAGATTTGTTAAGGGGCATGGGTGGGGGGTGGAGGCATTGGCGTTTATACAGGATATGTAGAAAGTCCATTGTGAAAATGTCTGCTAATCCTGCCAGACTCTTTCTTGGGGAAAACTGTATCTGGCTTCGCAGCTGAATTTAGAGAGCTATCCTAAACGGGTGTTGCCTCTAACTTTGTTTCGCTCAGGCTCACCATTGTTCTTTGTTCTGAAAGATCTGCGTGATGTATGCAGTTAAGGATTACATGAAAGAGTAGGCTATATACTTTTTTGTTTCCACATATTAGAAGGAGATGGTTGACTGTTTAAAGGCTTTCCCAAGTCATCCTAAAGCACTGAAGTCTCTTCCCCTTTGTTTGAGCCTTGAGTGCTTATTGGCCAAGAGGGGGAGCTGGTCTCACTGTGACTGGCTAGTGCTCCTATCTTTCACCCTAACCATTTCATGCTTAGTAGAGCTGAACACTACACTGTGTTCCAGAACCTAATTGAGGTGAGTGAGCTGTCACTGTGAAAGCTGGTTCAAAACCTCATTTAATAACTTTTAGCTATTTAAAAAAAAAAAAAAGCTTACCTGTGGGGTAAGCACTGCTTCATAGAGTTAATACTTTCTTGTGTTTCTATTAAATGGGGACATAAGGAGTTAGATTTACTATCATTTTTTCCATTTACAAGTTAAGGTCAAATAAACTAGTTCTGATTTACTTTGAGTGGATTACTAGGTCCAGTGTGACCAACATAAGCATCAGTCCCACATGAAATATTCTTTTACTTTTGGATGTTTGTGATTCTGTCTTACCCTGTAAAGACAGTTTGGCCACTTAAAACTTGTTGCTCATCATCACTATGTCTTAAACAGCTCAGTTCTTAATCACTCTAAAACCTCATTTACACCATAGGGAAATGGGATTGGCCAGAACTGGCCTTTCACAGAACAGTGGCTTTTGTAGACTAGGCCCAATCATTTTATAAGCAAGGCCTGGGCTAGTGCTCATCTGCTTTTTGTGTTAGCAGCACTTAAATGTTGCTGGCTGGTAGATGGAGTCTCTAGAGTATTAGCCCTTTAGTGTTCTCTAACGGAAAAGTCCATGCAAAGAAAATCTAATTGGAGAAACATGGAAGTTTTTAATAAAAAAAAAAACAGGGGGAACATTTTCACCACTCTACTAATTTGTCAGTTTAAGACTTTTTTTTTTCCCTGAAGAGTAATTAATGTTGTGGTCTTTGGTTCACTATTCTGTATTCCCACTAATCCAGTATAACAAAACTGCTGTTTAAGTTCCTTATAATGGCCTGTGTTCCTTTTTTGGCTTAAACTGGTGGCCCTTGACTTATCACTCTTAAATATTCTTGTGGCTTCTTCCCTTGCTATTCTCCAATATTGTATATACTTGTTTTCTCTTGCTGCCTCCCTTCCAAACAATACTGACCAAGTTTCTCTAACATTCTTTGAATCATTGAATTTTCTTGCTCTAGGACAATCATTCAAATCTTAATAATACAGTAGCTGTATACAGTGTTATACATGTGCTGACTTTCATAGATTCTTAGATATTTAGGTCAGAAGGGACCATTATGGTCATCTAGTCTGACCTCCTGCACAACAAAGGCCACAGAATTTCACCCACCACTCCTGCGAAAAACCTCTCACCTATGTCTGAGCTATTGAAGTCCTCAAATTGTGGTTTAAGAACTTGCTGGAGGATTCTCTGCTCCTTGAAGTGACCTGTGCCCCATGCTACAGTGGAAGGCGAAAAACCTCCAGGGCCTCTTCCAATCTGCCCTGGAGGAAAATTCCTTCCCGACCCCAAATATGGTGATCAGCTAAACCCTGAGCATATGGGCAAGATTCACCTGCCAGATAATACAGAAAATTCTTTCCTGGGTAACTCGGATCCCACCCCATCTGATATCCCATCACAGGCCATTGGGCCTATTTACCATGAATATTTAATTACCAAAACCATGTTATCCCATCATACCATCTCCTCCATAAACTTATCGAGTTTAATCTTAAAGCCAGATAGATCTTTTGCCCCCACTGCTTCCCTTGGAAGGCTATTCCAAAACTTCACTCCTCTGATGGTTAGAAACCTTCGTCTAATTTCAAGTCTAAACTTCCTGGTGGCCAGTTTATATCCATTTGTTCTTGTGTCCACATTGGTACTTATTTTATACAGTTACAGAATTTACTCTAAGACTTGACTTTGGGGGTCCAGTGAGAGGCAACCATATGAAATGCCGGTTGAATTATAATAGGCAAATTTTCTGCACCACCAGAGAACTGGGTTCAAATCCTGATGTGTTGCCAAGGAACATTAAGGTGTCCCAAATATCTTGTCTTCTGTCTTCTCTAATAGAGAACAAAAGTGTTTCCATTCTGAGGCTCCTTATAGGACTTGGGAATCTTGTCTAACTTTGAAAAGTACTGTCTCAGCATTGATCTAGCATGGCTGCCTGAATGACTAGCTTGTTATGCAAACTCAAGTTGCAGTCTGTTGTCTCTCTGCTCTGCAGCCAATCTGAGAGGTCCTAAAATGAAAAGGCTGCACTGAGAGCCTCCAAAGAACTTCCTTTTCAGGGAAATCTATTGGGTTGCTTGAGGCATCTGGGAATTTCAAATACTTCCTCATTTTTGTACTTCAAATTGTATTGGGTTATGACTGGCTACATCCAAACATATTCAGGTATGGTACCATACCAGTATACAGTTGATTTGTTTTGGTAGAGTAACAAACTCCTGTGGCAGACAGAACTGTTTTCTGGCTTACTGAAAATTCCCTTCTCCCTTCCTGTCCCATTGCATCTCTTCCAGCAAAATGACAAACACTGACTATCTGGAAATAGTGGTGTATTAAGAAACTTGTCTTTTTATTTTAGAATTTTTAAAAGGGGCTAAAATCACACACTGACTAAATTGTCTCAATTAATGAGACTTTATTACCCAAAACCCCTGTAATACTTGTGATGGGCAAAAGAAGTGGAAGCTAAATGGTAAATGGTCAAATGACAAAAGGGCTGATTATTTTGCAGATCAGCAATCTCTGAAATGTTAATCACTTTAGAACAGCAGCTATCATGGTTTCTTGGTGCTGCAGGAATATTTGCATTCTGTATTTTATCTCGTATATAATGTGCAGTTATACCTATGCACAGTGGGGTGAGCTGAATGGACTAGAAACCGTATTCATAGAACAGGAGTACTTATGGCACCTTAGACTAACAAATTTATTAGAGCAAAGCTTTCATGGGCTACAGCCCACTACGTGAGATGCATGGAATGGAACACACACACACACACGTGTTGGAAGTTGCCATACAAACTGAGAGAGGCTAATTAGCTAACTAGGATTTTCTGGACTAGGGGTGGCCAACCTGAGCCTGAGAAGGAGCCAGAAGTTACCAATTATGTTGCCAAAGTGCCACAGTAATAAGTCAGCAGTCTGCCACCAGCTTCTCCCCCTGCCCCGGGCCTCCCACCCACCTGCAGCCCTGCCGATCAGCTCCTCTGCCTTCCTCCCCGCATCTCCTGATCACTGTTTCATGGTGTGCAGGAGGCTTTGGGGGGGTGGAGAGGAGCAAGGGCATGGCAGGCTCAGGGGAGGGGTCGGGAAGGGGTGGAGTGGGGGCAGGGCCTGTGGCAGAGTCAGGGGTTGAGCAGTGAGCACCCCCTAGCACATTGGAAAGTTGGTGCCTGTAGCTCCAGCCCTGGAGTCGGTGCATATACAAGGAGCCTCATATTAACTTCTGAAAAGCCACGTGTGGCTTCAGAGCCACAGATTGGCCACCCCTGTTCTGGACTCTGGCACTTAAATAATACATGGGGTTACAAAATCCAATTGATTGGTAAAATAACATTGATTTGCTTAAGTTCTGGTGCATTTTTATACACACAAGCCAGTGGCAGGGCAAGTTTCCCTTACAACTTCAGCCTCTGCCTGAGTGCTTCAACACTGATTTTTTTTTTTTTAGAATGGCCTGTCTGGTTGTGGGAGTGGGAATTCAGTCATTCCAACAAATTCTGGGTTGAGACTAACAAAAGGGGGACTACTTAATGTTTTTTTTAGTAGTGGGCTAGCCTAGTACCATCAGATGACTTGGAAAAATCATCTTTTTAAAACAAAGTCGTATGTCTCCTCTTTGGCAGGTTGGGGATTAGGAGAGGAGGGAGTAGTAGAATTCTAAGAGCTTTCTTCTAAATCCCCAAAAGTCTGAAACTGAATAAATTGGTTTGGGTTTTTGTGGCAAATCCAATCCCCAAAATGACCAAACCAATTCAAGTTACATTTTGTTGCACATCTAACTTCCCTACAGTATTTTGTCCTTACGCTAGCCAAAAGGGTTCCCTTTTCAGAAGGGGGAGTATCTGGCTGGCCATGTCATGTGGAGAACCTCAGTGCAAAAGCAGAATTTCAGACCTGACCCTTCTGGGTAGTGACCAAAAGTTATCCCTAACATCTCTTCGTAGCTGACTTTTGAAATACATTCATGGTCTTTGTTCACTTCCTGGTCAAGTGTCCATCTGGCAAATCACCACTATAACTGATCTTCTTAGCTTCCACAGAAGTGGCAACAAATTGAACAGACAGAGCCTGAACTCCCTCATCTTCCCCCCCCTCTCCCCCCCACTTCTGGACTTTGGCTACCACAGACTATTCTAGGTCTCTAAGAACATAATGGCTAGATCAGTGTTGAAGCATACTTAAAAAGGCAGCATGGCTATGCTTTCACAGCTGCTATTCGTACCATAATTCTGTGGAGAAACAGAACACTTAATTCCCCAGGATTGCTAATCTAGCACTTCTCTCACACACCAGAGTATTTTTGCAATTGAATTGCAGGCAATTCCTTCCTTGGAGCAGCAGGGGTTGAAGTGCTTTCTCTGTCATGCTGACTGTTTCCTCTTCGTATGTGTCTGATTAATCCCCTCTGAAGGTAAAGAACAGTCCGTTTTTAAAAAAAAGAAAGAAAAGAAATATCCCTGCTTAAGATGCCTTAATATGGACTCCTTTTTGACAGGAAATGGCACAGCTGCCTCAAGAGGAAACTCTGTTTCAGATGTCTCATATATAATGTTTGGTGTGAAGCAAAATCTTGCTGCACAGCTCGGCATAGCTCACTTAGCCCTGTGCAACTAGCAGGAAGTACAGCTAGTTAAAACTTTCTAAAGTAAAGGAGGGACTCCTTATTAGCCTGTTGTGACTTATTTTTAAAGCTGCTTTTTCATCATGAGCTGATGGGATCTGAGCATCTCTGCTCTCAACTGACTGACATTTTTCACTGTGAGATTTGATGTCTGAGAGGTGCCTTCTGGCTCTGCTCCAGCTTCTGAAGGAAGCTGATGACTAAGGGCTTCCTCTGAACAACATCATCTCCTGGTCCCTTTCCGGGCTTGGTACCACTCAAACGGCCTTATTTGGCTGACTCTTTCTTTCTCTGTGCAGGGAAAGGGCCTCCCTGATTTTTGCACAATAAAGCTGCTATCTGAGTTTAATCATAGCACTGACAGTTACAGTGAGGCCTGCTTGGAGAATGGTGCCAAGATTCTCTCAACTCTGTGGGGATGTCTACACAGCTACTAGATGCTCATGGCTGGCCTGTGCCAGTTGACTTAGGCTCGGGCTGTGGGGCTGTTTTGTTGCTGTGTAGACTTCCGAGTGTGGGCTGGAGCCCAAGTGCCAGGATTCTCCTGCCTTGCAGGATGCTAGAGCCTGGGCTCCAGTCTGAGCCCAGAAGTCTACTCAGCAGTGGAATAGCCCCACAGCCAGAGCTGACTGGCATGGGCCAGCTATGGGTATCTAGTTGCTGTGTAGACATAAGGCACTCTCTCCCTTACCTCCAAGAAGTACCTCATTCACATGCTTGCTTTTAATGTGGTGCACCAAACTCTTCAGGGGGCCTCTGTAGCAGTGTTAGTGCACACACAAAAAACCACAAAACCCCCCACCCAGGAATAATTCATGCCAATTTAGTGGCTTGCTTTTCCTAAGGGATGTGCTAGAACAACAGAAGACCTGTGGATTAGATCTACTAAATGCCATATTAGTGGCTTGTATTTTTACAGTGATCTTATACGTCTAAAGCAACCTGAAGTTTAAGTTTCATGCTTGTGGGTTTTTTTATTGTGAGTTGTTTCACAAAAGCACTTGTCTTATACCTTATTGAAAACTGACTTCAGCTGTGGAATTGCTGAATGGTCTGGGTGTATAAACACATCCGTCTGACTGCAATAGCTAATACTGATTCTCTTGCTATAATGCTTAATGTATCTTCCAACTCCACTGCCAAATATTTGTAGAAAATAGGTCATTGGCAGGTTTGGTGATGATTAAAACCATAGCTCTAGAGAAGAGGAGGAAGAGAATCAGCTGCAATTGTTCTGAAATTAAACAAGGGTTTTTAGGCTTTGAAACTCCCCCCCTGAGCGCAACCCCCCCCCCCCCCCCCATGTGTAGATGTAACATCTTGTGGGGGAGACCCAACATTTGCTGTCTTACTGTCCAGCCATAGGATACTTTAGTTTATCTTCACCTAGGTACCTCTATTACCCACAAATTTGGGTGTCATAATGGCCATCCTGGTTTGGGGTTTTTAAACTTGAAGGTACAAGCTGACTAAATACCAATCTGGATCTTTTGAGGACAATGGGATGACTCCTGCAGGCATCTGCAGACCTAAATTGCAGCCACACCCAAAATTGTACTAGTTGCCATACAAACCTGTAAGACAATCACTGTCCTGAGGAGCTTACTTTGTAGGACAAGTGTCTGAAGAGTGGGGATGGGAGTGTCTGGCAGTATCCAGCTGCTTCGTCCACTAGCCATTAGTAGTTGGGTAACTTAAGAGGAGGAATTTGAGTGGAGAAGGGAGTTGTTGTGGGGAAAGAAAGCATGAAGACTGTTGGGGAGGGTGGAAGAGAAGAAACAAGGCATCAAAACTGGCATCACTGGAACAGAGGTACAATGTGCTAAGAATCCTGGGTTTAACTTCAGTAATGTGGTATCCTGTGAATACCACAAAATACAGACTGGACTATAAATTTGGTAAATACACACCCTTTGCTTGTTGCAGCCCCTTAGTAAGCAACAATTCAGAATATCTCATTGAGATCCCATGCATACTTTAATGAAAGCTCTTAACTCTGTTCCAAAAACAAACTAGATTATTCCCTGAAGCTGAGACATGTCTCTTGTCTGACTCTGAAAATCACTAACCGAACCTCTCATCCTCCCTCTTGCTTTACCACTATGAATCACTGCTCTTTCCTCTGGATAGGAAGGTCTTGTTAACTTGAGGAAATTATTCAATATAGGAAGAATCTAGCAGTGAGTATAGTCTCATCAGTCGTGTAGCCGTTTTAAATAAACTTTATGGTTTCATGTGGCATAATAATGCATGAAAAGCTGTGCCAAATTCATCCCAATATAACTTTTTTTACACGAAGAATGAATTTGGTCTCTTAATTTTATTGTCTGTTCTAGGGCTTGTCAATTTCCTCATGTAGACCAGAACTATAGCACTGTAATTATACTACTAAATAGGTAGCAACACTGACAAGAATTTAGATCAAGCAAATGATAATGCTTGGCATGGCAATTGGACAATTCCAGAATCTGGCCTTTTAAAATGATATAAATAAACACGTTAAGAAATGTTTAGGTCTGTCTGGAGTGGGCTGGAAAATGGAAGCTGCAAGAGTTCACAAAGTATTTTCATCTCTCCATTTTTCTCTACTAAATCTTGACACAGATTTTTCTGCACCCAGCATATAAACTACAACAGATATAAGTCATTAGTATTGTAAAAGTGTGCAGTCCTTTGTACAGTCTTTTGCCTGGGTATACTTTCATCACAGGAAAATTCCTCTACTTAATATCCTTGTATCTCACACTGGGGTGGGGGGTGTGTGTGTGTGGTTATCAATAATAATTTTTTTTAAAAAGTGGTATTAAAGGAACATAGAGGCACTTAAAGAAGCTATAGTGAAACTAGACAAACTTCAATGCGCTTCTAGAAAGTTCCTGCAGTTTTCCTTTAAATTTAAGTAAAACTTAATCCATGTTCAGGATGCTTTGACTACTTAGAGGTTCAGGAAAAGTGAAGATCTATGAGCTCTTAAGTTAAACTACCATGTCCTATAATGCAAGCACTCTTTTACATTCAATCTGTGTGCAATATCCAGATGAGTTTTGACTCTGGTCTCTGAAGGAAATAGATAACTGGTTTAGCACAGCCCTCATTAAGCTCTTCTTGCTGAGACAGAGCTGCTGGTGAACACATCTCATGAATACAGTACTTTGTAGAGATTGACTATCAAAGTCTTAATTTTATCAGGGGGGTTCATGATAATACAATGATGGGGCATTTAAAATGCCTAACTTTGACATGAAAAATATGGTTTATTGAATGAACAGTTCATCTGTTTAACTACAAAATAGATCCTTCAAGGATTACTTTAAATAATACATTTAACAAAATGGGTATTATACCAATTGATAAGGTACCAGATATATTCCAGTGATCAAGATCAGGTTAATGGAATATTCAACTTTATTGTAATAATCTGCAGCTATTGGAAAAACAAGTAACAGTGTAGGAAAAAATCCTCAACTGTGTTCTGTAACTTGGTCAATTGTTGGAGTGTTAGGAAAAAAAATTAATCTTGGTTTAAGAGTTTTTTCTACATGCTAACTACACTCAGTTTATTCTACTTCGCTATCTTGCACTAGCACAGACCTTTTACTATTTTGCATTACAAAGTCAGCCATTGGCTGGTTTTTAAAGTTTCTGATGGATTTAAAAAAACAAACGTTTTGGTGAATCTTCTATTCTAACAGTTCTATTTAATAGCTCTTAATTCCCTCCATGTTGCAGTACTCCAAAGAGGTTTAGTCCAGGTTTGTCAAGAAAATAGATTAAAAAAGCAGTCTGGACTGACTTTAGATTGATGTGAATTCTGCAGAGTTTGGATTTGTAAAACTGTTTGGATGGCAACAGTAAGCTACCTACTGAGACAGTAAGGCTCACTGGTTGTGCAGACAGGTGTTCACTTAAAAGAAAATTGCATTAATCTCACTATTTGCTAGCAGCAGTTTAAGGACTCACTTCACACTTACTACGGTTTATAAATAGTGCCTGCTGTAGCAGTTGTAAGGATTTGAAAACCAGGCATTAAATCTGGTGTTTCCCTTTCAAAGAGCCATTTTTGACTACAACACATGTGACTGGATTTCCACTAAGGCAATGGTGCCCAACCTTGTTACACAGGAGGTTTGCACAAACCTAAGCACAACCTTGTGTGGGCCAAACAGATTCCACATATTTTAATAAGATTTTTAAAGTCACCTGTATTGATTTATATTCAGTTCAGCTTGTTTCATATGTATTAGGCTGTTTATATGTACAGTAGTCTGTTTACACTTGTGTAAACAAAAATGATGTAAACATGACAAAAAGCTAATGAATCTGCGATTAGTATATGGTGTTGAAGCAGGCTCTGGCTCTTATGAAATGCTCTGGTGCCCCATGTATGGGGCACTCCTGCACTAAGGGAACAGCAAGTTTGAGGCTGGGTGGGCAGTATTATGTAACATGTTTCCAAAATGGATTGGGTGAGGTGAGAGGAAATTATTAGATTTGTGCACATTACGAGTCTTATAGCTTCTGAAGATATGATGTGTAATTGATTAGATTTTTGTGTCAACCCTGTAATTGGAACATAGCTTAATCCAGTAGCTTTGCTGTGTGTCCTGAAGGACTCATGACCCACCTGATGAGCTTCACAGGGCTGGTAAAATAATTCCCAAAGTAATTCCCTAATATATTCACCAAAAGCAGTGAAATGGGTCTGTTTGTTTTTGTAGGATAATTGTCATCCAGTCAGGGAGCAGAAGCTTTTATTGTATCAGTTAAGTGACAACACACACAGCAAATCAGTTAGTGAACAGTTTGCAAACAGGGTGAAACTTGTTTACATAAACTATTCAGTGAATACTTACAAATAACATTCCTAGTAATCTGGCTCAATGCATGAACAGAAGGATGATGAATAGTCATTTGTGACTATATAACTTGATCAGCTTTGCTTGTTTTAGATTAGAGAAAGTATTGGCCTTTAAGACCGCTCCACAAAGGATGTTGTCAAAGGACTGGTATCCCATTAAGACTGGAAAATGGTAGAAATCATACTGCAATCCTGCAAATATGAATGTCTCAGATGATTGATTTGAGGGTTACACAGACTTGCTTGTGGAGGCTGATTGTGAACTGTAAATATTCTTACCTGTTAAGGCCACAGTTCAGTACTCTAGGTTTATCTTGCAGCTGTTAATGCCATCAGGCAAACTCTTGATGAGCAGGGAGTAATATTTTCTTTTTAGCTGAGTTATGATGGTATCAGTAACATGAAAAACCTGAACTTATTTTCTAAGAAGTATGGAGACTTACAAACAAGTATCCTTTTTAAGCTGAAGCATGCTGTCACGTGGCCCATATGCCTTACAATGTGCTGTCAGTTTTGGATGTTCATCTTTAAAAGCATATTGCTTTTACTTTTCAGTGAGCTGTTCAAGAACATAAACTGGGAGTTCCGTATTTCAACCTATAATTCTTGAATTGGTGTCTGTGAGTCTTCGTGGCATCTATCTGGTTTATCGCATGGTGTAGTACCAGTTACTGTGGTGTGAGTGTCAGTTTTTCTACAGTTACTGCAGCTAAGTAATGCTGAAAGAGGGAAGGATTGTAATGTCTTGTACACCTCACTGTCTCTTATGGCTTGGCACTAATAACGTTTGGCACTTCACTTATCTCAAGTACATCCTCAAGCAGGTCCTATCAGAAATAGTGCATCAATTTGCATGCCCCCATGTCCAAACATAGGATTGGATTAGGATTTTTTCATAACTCTTAGGAAAAAGTTCCTTTTTTCCTTTAGCTCTATAACATGTGTGCTAAAGTGCCTGTCCTGAGTTACAAGTGCCTCTCCTATAACATAAAAATATAACTAGACAAATGACCAAATGCTGTTTGTAGCATAATCAACCAAAGATGAGGTGAAATACTAACAAACTCCACTCTTTACTCAGACCCCAAAACTCTGTCTTTACACTGGAAATGATTGAGATACTCCACATTTTTTTGAATATGGCAAATAACTGACCAATGCTAAATCACTAAGATGAGGAAATTTGACACACAATCCTTGCAATGTTTCAAGCTCTCCCCTATCTGTGTGGGTTACTTTGGCTTTAACAAACATAATGTTTAGCCTTCTGAATTGGTACTATATTTTGCTCTTTGTATGGGTGTTAACCAAACATAGCTTATTCTGTCAGTAAGGACCAGTGCATCTTGTTCAGGGGCAACCTGTAGCTACTGGTCTCAGCTCTTTGGTGGTGGTCTCCTTATGCCTACAGTGAAACAAGTTGAATTTGTCTTCTGTATGACTTAAACATTCCGGTGTGGAGTTCTTAAATTTAATTGCACAACGATAAACTAGCTTCACTAGTCATGAGCATAAAACCACTCAGCAAGTAGGTTTGACTTACAAATGGAGAGTGTTTCTTACTCTTCTCTTAGGAGCTGCATTTTGCTTCTGTATGTAAAAATAAGTATGAAAGGTGGTCTTCATTCCAGTTGAAATATTTCCTTTTTCTGAAAGGGATGACAAATACTCAAGTGGCCACACTCTGCCAAACAGGAAGCTTGTGCCAGTGACCGTGAGCAAAGTAAACTTGGTGCTGTGCACACATGTGCAACCCCTTCTCCCAATACCCCTAAACTGATACTAGGACATGGGTTTTGACTTAATGCTACTGCTGTAGTGTTTACAAACTCTAGTGAAATATACTTCAGGGTGCCTAACCATTTCTCTCCAACTGCCCTCTTTCAGTTACTTGCAAGTTTCTGAATATCAACTGTTGGGGATGAAATGTTCCTAGCTTGATACCTGCATGTGGATAGGACTCTGCGCGTGGAAGACTGGAGGAAAGCTGGGCTAGCATTGCTATGATAAGCAGCCTCTTTAAACAGGTCAAGTACCAGAATGGTTGGAGAGAGTCAACATTTAGCAGAGAATTGCCTTGGAGATGTCTCTTCAGGGTTTTAATTGGAATGGTTTTTGATTTGGCCCTGTTGGGAGTTTGAAAATCATCCATGGCTTAGGGATAGAGTAACTTTTTAACAAAAGTCATAGCATCATAGAATCTCAGGGTTGGAAGGGACCTCAGGAGGTCATCTAGTCCAACCCCCTGCTCAAAGCAGGACCAATCCCCAATTTTTGCCCCAGATCCTTAAATGGCCCCCTCAAGGATTGAACTCGCAACCCTGGGTTTAGCAGGCCAATGCTCAAACCACTGAGCTATCCCTCCCCCCAAGTCCTTTAGGACATTTAATAATAAAGGGGTGGGGGAGGACTGTAGCATGTATTCATATATCAAACTCTGGTGTATGCTTTTTAAAACAAAACAAACCTTGGTAGGTGCACTAGTTGTTGTTGTTGTTGTTCCTTGCTGATTTTCAGGACTTAATAGTTCCAGTTAAGTGCAAGGTGTCTGAAAGAAGCAAGGGCTTCAGTGCCTGCATACTCATAGGTTTGCATGCACAGCCTTTATTCTAACATTACTATTTCTTTACTTATAGAGCTCAACTTTATCAAGCCTTCATGTTCTTTAATATAAGCTTTTTTGATTATGGCCTAGAAAGGGTACTGTTTGCCCCTAGTCTAGCATGGTGAGTTCTGATTTTTTTGAATAACTTTTTTGGTTTTGTTGGTATGAAGTAAATTAAGGAATTAGCTTTCATTGGAAATAGCCAGATACTGAGCAGGCTGCCTCTGCTATCCAATTCATTTTCTTTGGACAGGTCTGCACTCCAAACACTGTTGCAGTGCTGTAGCTATTGTGCCATAGAGTGGATACTTCCTACATCCATGGATGGGATTTTTCTGTCACTGTAGGTAATCCAGCCACCTAAGTGGCAGTAGCTAGGTTGACAGATGAAGTCTTCTGTTGACTAGCCAGTACTACATAGTTAATTCACAGTGGTGCTTGGTTCTGAATTTTTCAGAACCTGCACCCCCTCCCTCCAGCAATGTAGCTAGGTGGATCTAAATTTTAGGGGTAGGCCAGGGCTCAGTCTTGAGCTCCCACATCCCTTGTTGGAGGTTGGAGTAACAGGTCTAACTTTGACAAGTGGAGACAAAGATGAGGCTTGCTAGACTTGCTTTAACCTGCGAGTTGAGCTCAAATTCGTCTTTTTTTTTTTTTTTTTTTTTAAATCACTAGCTCTGATCACTGTGGGCTTTGAAACACTGAGCTGATAAATCTGTACATGTTTCAGTTTCCACTTCCCTCTAGGATTGTTCCCAGAGTAGTACAGGGTTTTAGCAGTGCAGCTTGCACTGACTTTTAGTGCAATCGCGTGGTTAAAGCTGCATGCTCTACATTGAAAAGGAGCCCCTTACTTCTAGGTGTGCAGAAATCCTGACTCCCAGTCTGGAGGGTTAATCTAGACCCCAGGGTACCTGCTTTCCTAGGTGGCTGAAAGGCATTTTAATAGCAAAAACTTTGGAATCTTTACATAATGCTAAAGCAGTGATCAGCATGGCTCTTGATTGGAGAAGCATAGGCCTGTACTGTTCTGGAAGCGATGCAGACCTTTTGGCTGTGGAGGCTGTTACTTTGTTTTTAAGATGGAGAGTGCCTGTGTGATACTGTAGCATGTGCTTGCTGTGCGTTCTGTCTAAACCCATTCAAAATCTGTCTTGCTTTAAAAGTTGCGTTGTTCGTTCAAATACAGTGAATGAACATGAGACTTCACAATGACTCATGCAGCAGGTGCTTTCCCCCACTTATTGTCTGTACTAGCTTTGGTTCTGGATTTCCCTTCAGGGCCCCATCCCAACTGACTAAGAAGTTATAGGTGGTTGTGGGGGGAAAAGAGCTCTTCTCTCCCCCACCCATGGAGGGGTTTTGGAACAGTCTCAGCCCTCCTCTTTGTGGGAGAGACTTTTATAGTGACCATCAACTTCTGGGTATTGTGCTGTAACTCTTTTTGCAAAGATACTACCAAAAGGGAAGGGGGTGTGTGTATATCACTCTCTGAGTGGGGTGATGGGCAATGTTGCAGTCACCACAGTTCTTAAGTGTCATGAGCTCCACTTTAACTAGTCACATTTTATAACTCCATTTTAAAAGGGGGGTGGTGGTGGTGGGGGGGGGGGGGAATCTACCTGGTCTTTAAAAGGTGCCTCCAACACTTCCCTGGGGTTCTTGGCACCTCTTCACCCAGCTGGACTGATCCTTGTCTCCTCTAGGACAGCACTGGGTGACTAATCTTCTTCCAGCATGGGGTAAGGATGCCAGCTAATGCTCTTGGGTGGGTCTGAGGAACCTCTGAAATATTACTAAGCATGTAGACCTGTGGATTACAAACTTCAAGTATTGCCCTGAATTCCACATTGTCTGTACGTCAAGGCACTAAGTAGTTCATGTTGCCTGTAGAAAAAGGCATTTGGGAAGTGGGGTGGTAGCCTGATTTGTATGCTCCCAGAAGGGAACTCGAAGGTTCTCTTGCCTACAGTGACAAATCAGACCTGAAGGGGAAAGTAGCTTTGTCAATGTTCAAAACTCTTCTCCATCATAACTGTCCCATTATCTTCAATTCTAGCCTACTTGTATTTTCTGAGACATTCTACAGAAATGTTAGAGCAGTTCTCAGATTACAGCAACATTTTGTTGTAGAGCCCGTTATAGTGCCACACCATCCTCCCAAACCATGCCCACTTTGTATTATTTTAAGTAACCCCTGAGCCTTTGATCAAAATTAGGCTCTCGCCACAATTCAGAGGAAGGTAGGAAGGGAAATTTTTAGTCTACTATTAGTTACAGAACTTTCAGTGACTAAAGTGATACAACCTCTTCCCATTGTACCTGTCTTTATAAGAGCAAGTTTTCTTTCCCTTCTAAGCTTGCACTATACAGCTGTTTAAGCCAACTGCTAGGGAGAAGTGGATATCCAATCTTCTGTTACATTGAAACCTAGCTGTAGAGGCTAGTATTTAAAATTGCTGTAGTGTGTCCACTGGCAGGTGGATCCCTTTATTGGGATCCCCATTGTTTACAGTAGTGATGGCTGGGAATTTCCTGGGGGAGGAGTGAATTTCTTTAAAGAGATTGAGTGGAAAATAGTAGCAGATTTACTGTAGCGAGCAACCCTGCACTGGCAGGGAGAGGGAATAGATCTAATCAGTCTTCCCCCACTTCTACCCACTACTTAACCAAAAGCTAATAACCCTGCTTATTTATTTCAAACTTGTTTCAAAAAATGGGTTGTAGTTCAGTGTTTCTTAAATGTTACCAAATTTTGACTTAAAGTCCTTGCATTCTGATTTTCCAGAGTGTGGGGATGCTAAGAGTCTTGCAAACCCTGTACAATGCCTGTAAGTTTCAAGTGTTTTTGGTGCTTACTTCCTAGTTCTCCAGCTTTCTTTTGACAGAAAGCTGCCCACCAGCACTCCTCTGTACAATGCTCAAGTCATAACAGCTGGTAATGGATTGTATTAAGCAGGAGCACTGTTTCAATATTCACATCCCTCTTTACACTTCTAGTCCCCAGAACTTTTTTATTAAAGTGGGAAACATAATACTCCTATAACTGAAATAGTCAAAGGGATATTTTTATTAATTGTTGGGGAAGGTATAACTACTTTTGGCTATTCTGGCCTAATATGGTGGCAGATCATCTATATTTAAACATCAGTGTAACCTCTCTCCTGATCTTTCTCCTGTCATTCAAAGACTGCATAATTGTATGGTGATGTACTGAGGGCCTGCTCTTCAAATGTGGGCATTCTAATAAGTTTTATAATCCAGAATCTGGGCTTTTTTTAAAAGCCCTTCTAAATGGGCACTTTATGCATCTAAGTGATCTGAGCATCCAGATGCTACTTAAAATGCCCAAATCTTGCCATCTTCTGAAAACTGGGCCTTGCATGTTTCAAGGGGCATATGAATACCTCTCAAGTCTGATTGTGGCTCCATTTTCAATGTTCTTGGAAAGTTTCTTGCATGAAACCAGAATACCTTTAGAAAGCTTTATTTTGGAAAATAACTTAGGAGCATATGTCGTATTTTGTAGCTACACCAGTCGGGGTGTGGTGGTGGTGGGCTTTTTTTAGTGCTGTACCAATGCCCCTTACTCTGGTAATTTACTAGAGTACTCTACCAGTGAAGTCTCATTCTTGCATTGCTGTGGTTGCCTAGATTAGAGGCTTGCACCAATGTGACTGTCTCAATGTAGTTACAACCACGCAAACATTTGACAATCTTCCTAATATGTGGGCAGGCACTAACCTATAAAAGTAGGTTTGGTATTGCAAATCAGTTTTATTAAACCATAAATAACTCTGGAATTATACAACATTCAGTTAATGGGTGGGGTGGGAGGCAAATGAAGATGGGGAAACTTTAAAAAAAAAAATTAAATAGCAACAAAAAACCCCTGTGCTTCCTGGGACTTCAGTGAAATCCTGCCTTGGATGGAGCCACATCCTGAATGGACTGACTCGCTCCTCCTGAATATGAGACCCTAAAAGAAACCAAGTTAGATTTAAGTTCTCTCTCTCTCTCTCTCTCTCGAGATTAAGTAGATTCTGAGAATCTCAGAATGATCAACAGCTTTACTTTAGGTCTCACTGCAGACAAATCTGGAGATATGCCTCATAGACTGGACAGGCATACTCCCACAGTGAGTAAATGTGTTCATAGTTCCTAGAGATCTGGCTACTGGACAATTCTAGTGCATACTGAGAAACTGCACAAGTACTTGGTGTGCCTCACCCAGGCACTGATTTAGATGTCTGGTACTGGCCGTTGTCCTCAACTGTTGAGCTACAAAGACCATAAAATACAACTGACTTGCCAGAAGTGACTGCCTCTGTTTATCAAGAGATTTAACTAGGTGAAAACTTTTTGTAAAAGGTGGTTTACACAAACCCTGTAGAATTATATAGGAAGGGATGGTGTGCTCCCCCTCCACCCCAAACCTGTGAAAGCTTCTGAGTGTACATTTTATGCACATATGTATTTTTTTCTCTCCTAAAAGTTTTGGAGTTTTGCAACTAGAGAAGTTTTTTCCTCAATTTTTGGATTTTTTTAGCTTATGAAGCTGAAATTAGCCATCCAGTATAATAAAGCATAGTATTGGTGGGTGCTGTGGGACTCGTCTCCACACATCAACGCACTTCAGTCTTCAAAACCTTACAAGCCTGCCTTGATCTTGATAGGCAAGATCAGAACACATGCTTATGAGCTGCTCATAGTTTACTGTTGTGATTTGGCCAGAGGCCCACTGAGCAGTAAACTAGGATCCTGAAATCTTAGTTTGACTGAATCCAGGTTGAAATTTGGGAGTCTCTAGTGATCTAGTAGGCTTGTTTGAAATGTATGCCATCTTAGATATGGAGAGAGTATATGATACACTAGATCAACAAAGCAAATGGAATGCCCCTAATTAACTGGAGGGAAGTTTTGAGGAGACGACTTAAATAGAAAAATAACATTCAAAAATATTTAATTAGTGGCTGCTTAAGGGCATCTGAAGAGATTTGCCTAGTGTTTACTTTAGCCATTTTTTGTCTTCCCTGCATTTTGATCCTAGCTCTTACTAAAGCACATCCACTTAAGCAGCATGCTCAGTGTACATGAGGGAATTACTCTGATTTGTAATGAGAATTGACTGGGAAGTACACAGTATGATCATGCAGTGTGGTGGACAATAATGGCTCTTCAGGCACACCAGCTTCCTTTGTGATCTTTTCTGAGAACTGGGTCGCATAAATGGAAGATGACCCTCTCTGTGATCCAAGATATAAATCTCCTTGGAGTGGCTATGTCTAGCTTGGATAGCGTCAGCAGAGACCACTATTATGCATCTATCCCAATCAGCAAGTACTGTAAACTGCTGTGCCAAGCTCCTTTTCACTCCCCCATCTGGGAAGGTAAAATCATGCCCCAAACGGCACAGTTCAGTTTTTCCTCAGGGCTCCTGATTACTTTAGAAACGGATTCAAAACAGCGTGATGCAACCCAAAACACTTATGCTGTCGCTCAGGGTCTGGTGTAGCTGCTGTGTCCCTGGTGTCAGCCCTTCTTCCAGGATTTCATAGGTAGCTCCTGTGCCCTGCAGGGGCCCTGTCAAAGCTTCCATCTGACAGGCGCAAAGAGCCCCTTCCCATTCCCAGGTCCTTTCGTGACTGGCTCTTGCCTAAGAGGCAGGAAGCCTTGTATGTGACTTCACATAGGCCATGTCCCTGGCCGTAATCTTGTGCCCTGAAAGTACAGCTCTTACTACTTAGTCCAAGGGCCATACTAAGCACACAGTTGTGTATATTCCCAGCATGCATATGTCACCAAAAACCCAGATCTGTTCTGTTTTCAGACAGTTGTCTCTCATTACAAATATGGAAGGGGACAAATGATGGCAACTACTTCAAGCTGGATTTGGCTCTCCTGAGCCTCATGTTGAACATGTGGTGAGGGGAAATGTCCTCTTTCCAGATCCTGATGTTTGCACCCCTTCTGGGTTTTTTGGCTGATAAAGCTTGTTCGTTTCTGCAAGTCACCCAAGTAGTTGGTCTGTCCACATTCTGTAAAGCAATTCTTTTAAGAGCTTAGTTTCAAACCCTAGTGGCACAGGAACTTCAGACAAACTTTATCACAGGAAAGCAAAGGGAGTGTGCATGAAGATTCTATTTATGAGAGAGGAAGTGGCAAAAATAGAGGATTTGACTTTGGCAATAAATGCTGCCATAAATATCTGGACTTGACTATTACTTGATCCACCCATAATATTTTTCTTTCTGGCTTAGTGTTCTTAGTTTGCAGTTCCTTTTTTTTTTTTCTCCCCCTCCCCCTTCAATTAAGGGGGTGGGGAACTGCTTGTGTCCTTCCTAGCTGACTAGCCAGTGGCCACTGTTGAAACACAGCTTATGACTGCAAGAAGTGGTTAATCCTGTATCACTTGGTTGGTTAGGAGGCAATTTTTGCCATTTAACCGCAGAATTGGCATATCCAGACAAACTAAATGCAATAAATTCAGTTACCCTCAACTGATTTTGCTTGTAACCTGTTGAAAGGGGCAAGTCCCCCTGCTGGGGCTAAAACCAAATGACCATGCTTTACCCCTGACACAACAGAATCTACATGTCCTCCTCGTTCCTGAAAGGAACATAGTCATTGGGGATTTTACTATTAAATAGGTAATATCCCCAGAGTTGTAAATGTCGTCTGAAACTCCCCTTTCACTTGCTGAGAACTAATTAATAAATGTTGAGGTAGATGCTCTTCTTGTGGTGCTCCCTGTTAGGCTTTGTGTTGTCATAAAGCCACATTACCATAGCTTTGACACTTGTATATCCGTATCAATGGAAAAAACAGTGTTACTGAAGCATGAGTGCAAAGAAACCTGTCTTTAATTGGGTGGGATGAATGAGGGAAGCTTCCTCCTCCCCCCACCCCTGGCTTTAAAATGGTCTTTAACACAACCCCAAGCATTCTTGACTGCTCATTGGACTGGGATGGTGGACATACCTGAAGCCTTAGTCACCCATACCACAGTCTGGCTATTGCCAATGTAGGGCATTCTTGTTTCATTAAGAAACTTTGCATTCAGATGGTCTTCACATGTTGGAGCCTACTGCAAAAATCCAGAAACTTTGATTTAAATACATATAATGTTTAGCAGGTAAGATGCCGATTTGCTTTAACAGTGGCCATGGATATCTTTGGAGGGGGTGCAGGAAAGACTTGCCCAACAACACAAAACTGAGCCTAATCAAGATTCTAGGGGTCTGATTGTCATAGGTGCTGAGTGCCTACAACTGAAGACTTGCATCTTCCATTAGCTTCCTCTTAATTGTTTTAAGAAAGCCCAGCTTGGGTGTGGTTGTGCTGCTGTGATGGAGAGGTCAGTTAGGGAATAACCTATGGATATCTGCCTCTCAAGATGGCAGTGTCTGCAGAGAGGTATTTTGCTTTTCATCTCTGAGGGTGGAGTAAACTTCTTCACAGGATCTGGTAGGTGGGCGCTGGGGGCGGGGGAAGAACTAGCAAAAAGGGGTTAAATGCCCTGTGGTGTGAATAGCTTTCCAGGATAAAGACCCTGGGTTGGGAAGTTGGCAGTGCTGCTGGAACATAAATGTTTTGCCTTAACTTTTGGTCACATGAGTGAAAACTTGGGAGACTATCCCAGGTTTCAGAGTAGCAGCTGTTAGTCTGTAGTCACAAAAAGAAAAGGAGTACTTGTGACACCTTAGACTAACCAATTTATTTGAGCATAAGCTTTCGTGAGCTACAGCTCACTTCATCAGATGCATCCCAGGTTGCTCTTCTAACAAAGACTTCAGCTAGTAGAAGGATAGTCACTGTTTTGGGAGTACTGATACAAGTCATCATTATCAGGGTAACTAATGACAGGGTGATCTGCTTTATAAACACTTGTTAGCTGCAGCCCTTAGAGTTCTTCCAAAGGTGCTGCACTGTGTGACTTAATCATCAGTAACAGAATATTGTGTGTTCGGAGCATCTTGCAACACCTCTGAGGTAAGTGCTATTCACATCTTGCAGATGGAGGTGGGAGAGCAAGTACTGGAGTGCTAAGAGCATAAATGCCTATTCCCAACCCACAAGTCATGGGAATAGAATTCAAATCCCTGCTCTCAGTCCTGTGTTGAGATGGCAATAAGTAGAGAAAACAGATACAATTTTCTACTGGTGAGGGGAGCTGTGGTAATTGGTAACACAGGAATGCCCAATCTGGAGTATCATTTAGTAATTGCAAATGCAGAATAAGATTATTGCACCAAAAGATGGACGGTCATACTGGGAACATTTAAGTTTGGATCCTTGCCTCTTTGCATGTCTCCACTCTTGCTAATCCAAGTTCTTGGCAAAAAGATAGGAGGAAGGAAACTCATTCAAATACCATGTCCCCCTGTTTACACATACCTATCACAATGAACCAAAGTAGAAATAATCACTTTGTGTAGATTGATTAGTTCTAGGAACATCTAATATGGATGGTTACATGGTGGATATTGGTGTAAGAGTCTTTACTTGCTGTGGATTCTTCTGTCCAAAGAGGAAGAGGGTCAGGCTGGAGGCATCTGTAAACCATCTTCAAGACCAAGGACTGCATTTTGCCAATGAAATGGGAATTCTTCCCTTGTCTGCACTTGCCTATTTCTAGTTGCTCTGATGTAGGGTGTCCCAAGGTGAGGGAGGTGTAGTTTTGCCTCAGCTACATGGTGTGGAACAGACTTGATCCCAGATGACAATTGTTACAAATGTCTTAAGGCTATAAAAATTGCTGTGAAGAAATAAATATTAAAAAGGGAATAGACACTCTTCCCTCTCCAAAGTAATCAGTATTTCTGTCTGAGGCCCCTGGGGGGTTGAAAAGGGGGCCATAGGGGTGTCTCACGCGAAGAATGAAAACTTCCAAGGAGCCTCTTTGATTAGCAGTTTAACTGCAAACCAGTGTCTTGACAAACCTAAGGTGGGAAAGGCACATACAATGATATCAGCCACTACAGAACAAATTCTGCAGGTTAAAATCTGCTGAAGTGCTGTTAGTGAGTTCTGACTCAGAGGAGCACCTTGTCCTCACATAATGCAAAGTATTGCTGTAGGGGATTGGAGACTGGACTACCTTGGCAAAGGATCTTTTCAGGGTGTTTTCAATGATTGCCATACATATATTTTGGGCTTTTACCTTATAATACAATGGGGGGGGGGCATTTTAGAAGGTTAAATAAGGAAACTTTTTCCCCTAGGACAACCTAGAATGCTAAGGCAGGATTGGAGTTGCACTAAAATCTAGAACAGGGGTTGGCAAGCTATGGCACATGTGCCAAAGACAGCATGTGAGCAAATTTTTTTTAATGGCATGCTGCTGCCTGCTGGGTCCCAGCCGCCAGCCCCACTCAGCCTGCTGCTGAACCCAGGCTAGGACCCCTGCAGGCCACAGCGTGCCATTAAAAATCCTGCCTGCCCTGGCCCGCTCTTCTCTGGTGCCCCCCCGGGCAGGGTGAAGAAGCTTGGTCTTGCCAGCTGCAAGCTCCCCTCTTCCCCCCAGTGTGTTGTGTTCCTGCCCCTCCTCTCCCTGCTGCCAATCAGCTGATGGCCCTTGCGCTGGAGCAGGAGAAGAGCTGCAGTGGGCTCGCTGCTCTGGGGAGGAGGCAGAGAAGTAGGGACAGGGCCTTGGGAAAGGGGGGTGGAGTGAGGGCATATCCCCTCCAGCCCCCTGCCATGAGCCACTCTGGGCAGGGGGCTGGGAGCACCCACACTCCCAGCCCCCTGCCTGACTCCAGTACCCCCACATTTCCACCCCCACCCTGAGCACCAAACAGGAGCTCCTGCACCCCACATCCCCCCCACATTCCCACCTGCACCTCTAGCACCAAATGGGAGCTGCCCAGGTAAGCACTCCACACCCAAACCTCCTGCCCCAACCCTGAGCCCCCTCCCTCATTCTAGCTCCTGGCCAGACCCTGCACCCCAACCCCCAGCCCTGTGCTCCGTGCACTCCCACCCTCAGCTCCGTGCAGAGAGAGAGGAAGAGAATGGGCTAGAACCAGGGAGAAGGTAGGTACCCACTCTGTGGGCAGGGCCAGGATCCCAGACCAGCATCAGGCTGAGCAGGGCTGGCAGCTGGAACCCTGGCTGGCAGGAGCTGGCAGACTGAACCCCAGACCGGCAGCAGGCTGAACCGCTCAGCCCGCTGCCAGTCTGGGGTCCTGGCCGCTCAGCCCACTGCCAGTCTGGGGTTCTGGCTACCAGCCCCTTGTCAGCTGGGGTCCCAGCTGCAGGCCCCGTTCAGCCTGCTGCCAGCCTAGGTGAACAGAACCCCAGGCTGGCAGCGGGCTGAGTGGGCCAGCGGCGTAAGATCAGCATTTTAATTTTAAATGAAGCTTCTTAAACATTTTGAAAACTTTGTTTACATATGACAATAGTTTAGTTATATAATATATTAGACTTAAAGACCTTCTAAAAAACATTAAAATGTATTACTGGCACGCGAAACCTTAAATTTAAGTGAATAAATGAAGACTCGGCACACCACTTCTGAAAGGTTGCCAACCCCTGATCTAGAAGATGGCCAGTCATGTGCAGAGGCTGGAGAGGAGTGGTGTTGTAAAACACTACAGACTGGATATAAGAAGCCCCCCCCCCCACCTGTAGACAGTTGGCAGTAGATCCTGTGCAACTGTTCAGAATTGAAAATGGAGAGATCCTTGAAACTGAAATGGGTGTAGTCTCAGCCACCAGTCTGTTGGATAAGGCAGAGAGTTCTTTCTCTCTGCACCCAGCAGCCAATGTTGGTACTCCAGATTGTGTGGCCTAAGTGGAATGCAGCAGTCCAGAAAGCCATTCATGTTAAATAGACACCTAGTACAGGTGACCTAGTCTTCTAGCAAACATCTGTAGCCCTCATTTCAATGGCCAGGACACTCCAACTATAAAGAACAATGACATGCGAATGTCATACATACTTTATTGTTGCTATAAATTGTGGGGCCACAGACCCTTAATGTTGACAACGCCCCACTGAGTTCCACTGCAGAAGCAAGAGAATTTCACACCCTGTGGTGGTGGTTGCCTGATTTGCATGTTCACTTCCCTTCAGCCCTCTCCTTTCCCCTCCCCCACCCCTCTTTCTCAGATCACTTCTTCAAGTAGATTGTCTTCAGATACAGTCATAAGTTCTTGAGCTTTGCTGAGGCGGATATGGTTCACTTCCTGCTATAGTGGGCTGGCCCCACCATTCTCTCAACTACTCAGTGCTTTGGCAGTTGCTTTAAAGGTGCAGCTTGCAGCAAGGACAGACAGTTGAAGTCAAAAGCCAACTTCATGGTATCCTGGGAATCTGCAAATCAAATGGTTAAATTGCATTTTAGTTCATTTAAAAACTTAGTGATCCTCTACCTCCAGCAGCTGCTCTGTGTAGCTATCTCTAACTGGAGCATTAATGGCTTTAATGGATATAGTAGTTACCAGTGGCCATGTATCCCTTTTTGGAAGATGAGTGGTGCTGAGTTTCCCAGCCCTCCTAGTCTTCTGATGTATCTGACCAACCTGGCTTCTGATCTAGTTCTGCTAGGTAGAAAGCAAGTCCCATTCCTTTACATGCACCATCAATTACTTATTTGAAGACTCTACCTGACTGGATGTTGTCAAATTTACATACTTACTGGTCTCTGGAGTTGGATTCAGCCATAAAGTGCAGACTAAGGTGGCTGAGCACTGCCACTAATTTTTTTTAATTAACTTTAGGGAACGCTGTTATAGGAGTGCATATATGCTAATAATTAACTGTAATGCTGTTGTCAAGGTTCCTTCCCCACTCTAAACTCTAGGGTACAGATGTGGGGACCTGCATGAAAACCCCGTAAGCTTATCCTTACCAGCTTAGGTTAAAAACTTCCCCCAAGGTACGAACTTTGCATTGTCCTTGAACAGTATGCTGCCGCCACCCTGTATATTAAACAAAACAGGGAAAGAGACCACTTGGAGACGTCTACCCCCCCCCCCAAGCCCTACACCCCCTTTCCTGGGGAAGGCTTGATAAGAATCCTCACCAATTGGTACAGGTGAACACAGACCCAAATCCTGGGATCTTAAGAACAATGAAAAATCAAGTTCTTAAAAGAATTTTAATTAAAGAAAAGGTAAAAGAATCACCTCTGTAAAATCAGGATGGTAAATACCTTACAGGGTAATCAGATTCAAAACAGAGAATCCCTCTAGGCAAAACCTTAAGTTACAAAGAGACAAAAACAGGAGTATACATTCCCTCCAGCACAGCTTATTTTACCAGCCATTAAACAAGAAAATCTAACGCATTTACTAGCTAGATTACTTACTAATTTAACAGGAGTTGGAAGGCTTGCATTTCTGATCTGTTCCCAGCAAAAGCATCACACAGACAGACCCCTTTGTGTGTCTTCTCTTCCCCCCCCCCCCCCCATTTGAAAGTATCTTGTCCCCTCATTGGTCATTTTGGGTCAGGTGCCAGCCAGGTTACCTTAGCTTCTTAACCCTTTACAGGTGAAAGGGTTTTGCCTCTGGCCAGGAGGGATTTTGTAGCACTGTATACAGAAAGGTGGTTACCCTTCCCTTTATATTTGACACTGCATGTTGCAACATATTACTCTTAAGACTATAATGTTCTGTGCTAAACACCAGGAATTGCCATACTAGATCCAGAACAGTATCCTGTCTCCAGCACTGGTCAAACTAGATGTTACAGTACAAGGTTCATACACCTTTCTCTGAATCAGGCAGATGTTCCTCCCCAACACATACACTAGGTCAGTGGCCCCCAACCTTTCTGTGGCCAATAGCACATTCATGTTTTCAGAGTGTGGCGGTGCCAACAATTTTTCAAGGCTTATTTTGTATTTGTACATTAAATAATACAAAAAACATCATTTAATATTGAATAATACATGAATCCGTAAGATAAAGGTAATTTTACATGTAAAAGGTATTAATTAAATTATTTGTCATTTACTCTTTCACCTTACCATGTGAATTTGGTCTTTTTTTATCTACCTGCAAGAAAAATTAAGGATTTTTTACAAAATAGAAACAGTTTTCCTATTTTAAAATTTTTTTATTTTTTGATTGGACAGTTTTTGGAAAAATTTAGACTAGCTGTAGCAGAAAGTGAGGCTAGTAATATTTCAGTCCTATATATAAAACATCGTTGAACTGCTGGTCCAAATATTTATTATTCTTTAACATAGCCAGTTATGGTTAATTAAAAAATATTCTTTGTATTGTTACTTGTATCTAGATTACAATAAACAAACGAAAAAAGTTAAACACAAGTTAATCATACACACTTATCAGCACTTAATAGAAAAGAGGTATCATTAATTCGTGAGGTTTTTCTAATAAAGTCTGATTTTTTCGCAGTGCATTTCTTCAGCCAATTTTTTGTAGCTGGGAGAGTAGGATGATATTCTCATTTGTAAGCAATTGTCAGAATGGGCATCTGTAAGCCGAGATCTGCATTTTGATTTTATGATGTTCATTGTTGAAAACAGAACTTCGCATAGATAAGTGTAACCAAAATCTTATTTCGGATGCTACTTCTTTTTTAAGACAGGAAACTTTTTTTGGTCAGCCAGATTCCAAAAGTTTTTTCATCTGTTGCGCAGGATTTTAGAACAATGTCATTCTGAAGGTCCAAAATCTCCAGTTCCACATCTTCTGTTCTTTCTTGAATGAGACTCACAATTGATGTAGCCATTTCTGTTATCTCCATTTGGCAAGTAAAAGGATTCACAAGAGAGGCAACTACAGGCTCAATGATGGTGAACTGTTTAAATCTCTTTTCAAATTGTTCCAGAAGTGTTTAAATGTGGATAACAAATGGTGATGGGTTAAAGTCACTGTCTCATACCATTTCTTCATACTTGGGAAATGTACGGGAGACTTCGTCTTCATATGTGACATCCACAAGATCAGTTTTGCTTTGAATGATTTTACAGAACCTATCATTTGAGCCATGTTTGTCTTTTTTTTTTTTTTTTCCCCTGGAGCTCAAGATCTAAAATGTTCAATTTGTCAGTGATGTCGGCAAGAAAAGCCAAGTCCATTAACCAGTTGGAGTCTTCTAGTTGCTCAAAGTTCTGATTTGTGGACTCCAGAATTTCTTTGATATCTTCAATTAGGCTTAAAAAACATGCAAGAACTTTCCCTTTGCTCAGCCATCGTACTTCTGTGTGCAAGATTGTTTATAATCAACCTCTTCCAACAGGGCCTTAAGTCGATGTTGCAAAGGTTTCTCTCGAATAGAGATAATTATTTTAATAACTACATTCATGATGTGTTGAAAAGAAAGAACTTAAATGCACAAAGCTTCTTGGTGGATAATGCAATAAGACAAAGTTCAGAGAGGATTAATTTTTCCTGCAGAGTGCAATGAATCCATTGGCGCTGCCCATCATTGCTGGTACCCCATCAGTGATGATTGCAGACACCTTGTGTCGTGGCATACTAATTGATATTGCTATTGCGTATGATTTGAATAAATTATAGATGTCCTCACCCTTTGTTCACCCTTTCATAGGCAATACTTTTAACTGCAAGTCTTTTGTATTGCCGACGAAATCTCACACTTGTTAGGAAATCCTTGAAACAGGCAATCAGCCAGCACCAGTCAAAAATGCTTCCTTCAACAATTCACCATCTTGAAAGGGGTTTTTCTTTGCAAGCAGATGAGCAATTTTAAAGGAAGCAATAGTAGCACTTGTCTAATGAAAACAGATTGCTGGGCAGATTGAGTTGGTTTTTTTTTTTTTCTTTCTCAACTCAGATTTAAGTGGATTGCTAATGTCAAAAGAGCAGTGATTAGTTTGGAAATGGCATTCAACGTTTTTTTTTCCCAGCACTGCAACAGTACCACCGCACAATAAGCAAACACGCTTCCCTTTATTTTCAATAAAACAGTAGGATTCTTCCCACTCTGCGTTGAAATAATACGTACGTTGTCTTTTATTTGAACCACTCCATTTTGGGGCAAAATGTTATAAATAAATCACCAAGCACAAGAAAACTGCAGTTATCAGTGCAGCGGAAGAATGCTCACCTACAGGGCCAGCTCCAGGCACCAGCAGAGCAAGCACGTGCCTGGGGCGTCACGTGCTAAGGGGCGGCATTCCAGCCATTCTTGGGGCGGGAGAGTCGAAGCTGGGGTGGGGAGGTGGGGGGTGGGTGGGTGTGTGTGTGTGTGTGTTTGTTTTTTGGTGGGGGTTTTTTGCACTTTGGCAGTTCTGGGCAGTGCCGAGAGAATCTGTGGCCCTGTGCCTACCGGGAACAGAGAACACCTGCACCTGCAGCCCCAGAGTTCTCTGTCCCCGGCAGGTGTGGGGCAGCAGCTTCTCTCCCTTGCTGGGCACTACTTTTCACACAGTGTCGCTAGGCGGGCGCGCACAAATGCCCCAGCGGGCGCCATGGCTCCCGTGGGCACTGCATTGGGGACCACTGCACTAAGTAGTCTCCTAATAGCTAGGGATTGGCTTAACCCCTGAAGCAAGAGACTTCCGACAGCTTCCTGCAAACTAATTATAATTCTAGATATTCTTGTTACCATGTAAATGTCAAGTCCTGTCTCTTTGTGGAATCTTGCAAGTCGGTGACATGTGGCAATGATTTCCACAGTCTAATTATGCTGTGTGTGTGTGGAAAAGTATCTCCTTTATTCTAATTTCATTGAATGTTCTGAGACTGGGAGAATAGAAGCTCCTAGTCTGCCTTCTCTACGTTGTTCATTATTTTCTTAACTTCTGTCATGTCCCCACTTGGCTCTCCTTAAAAGATGAACATCCCACCTATTTCAGATCTCTTCATACAAGTTTCTCCAGTCCGTTAATGCCTTTCATGGTCCATCTCTGAATCTCCTCAAACTCTGAAATCCCCTTTTTTGAGATGAAGGATCAGTGCTGCAGACAGCTTTCTATATAAGCCACAGTGGTGAGGGGCTCGGCTTTTTCTCAGTTGTCCATTGAAAATGTGTGGTTTTTTTTTAAACTTTCTGCTGTTGGAATATCACACTTGAGTGTGCCTGACATTCAGTTGCCATATTGGATGAATCCTAGCTCTCCACTGGCTTCAGTGGCTGGTTGAGATCGTCACTCCTGCTCTTGTGCAAAGGACCAGCAGCTGAAGATTTGAAGGGTTTCTGTTTAGCTCTCACTGGACTTGGCACCTTGGTGCTGCTTATCTTCCTGGGTGCTGGTTGACTGCACCTGATATTTAGACCAATCCTTCAATGACCTAAGGGAAGCTTTTCTGAAAGGGCTCGGGCCACTGTGACCTTGTGTTCCATCTGTTCCTGCTGCTTCTCCATCCTGTGGCCTGAAGACCAGCCTCTAGTCCTTTTTGTAGGCTGTCCTTTTGGATAAGACTTTATTATTGGGGTGAAATGTTCTTTCTGATATTTCTTCCCATAAACTTCTGTCTTCTGAGGTGTAGTTTTATTTTAATGACAGATGATATTGTCACTGCAATCTTAATTTCAGATTTAAGAAATCTCAGACTGACCTTTTCTTAAGGTTCTCAATCATGTTGGTTTAATTTTACATGGTACAAGAGCTGTCTTCTTTGACACTTGCTGCTTGCATAAAGTAGTCAGTCTGAAAGTTTTTTGTAAAGTATTTAGGCAGCTAAAGAAGCAGGTGTCTAGTGGGATTTCCCAAACCACTTAGTGCTTAACTCCCATTGACAGGTATCTGTCTTTAGGTACCTAAATATCTCTAAAAATCTGTTTCCCAAATTCTCCTGTACTAAAACTCTTCTGTGCTGTACACACAGAACACAAGTGTCTCAACACACTCCATAACTAGAGTGTTGGTGCAGGGATACAGTCCACTTGAAATCTGGTTTCAAAAAGAGTTAAAGTATTTTTTAAATTGAACCTGTACGTAGATGAATGACAAAACTGACCTAGAAATAACACTATCAAATGTGTAACAAAAACAATCTGTTTCTTTCTTTCAATTATAGTGGTTCTCATGGGGGTGTGAAATCTAAAACAAAGTTAACTTTAGACGACAATCCTTTAAGTTTTTAATGTCCATTTAATTTCTCCCTGAAGCTGTTTAAGCCTGTATGGGGCAAAGAAGCTAAATCTTGTAATATTAGTGCAGATACTAAAGACAAGGAGCTAAAGTGGTTGGGGGGAGGGGGGAGTCCATGAGTAACAGGGAGTTCCCATCATGAGCTGCAGTAAAAGGTAATGAATGACTGTAAGGGATATACCACTTCTACAGTGATCATAGATATTAAGGTGCATTAGAAAAGTGGGCAAATAGCTAATACTTCTATAAAACAGGAATGATGAGACCCAGAGGCAAACTCCTCCAAAGTCACACAGTAAGCTGATGGCAAATCTGGGGATGGAATGCATCTACCAACCTAGTCTGGTGCCCTGTCCATAGAGCCCAAGGTCTCTAAGAGTAGAAGTAGAGAGGCCTAGTGTGTGAAAGTTAAATGGAGAAACAAAACATGGATGCAGCAGGCTTTTCTGGGTGGCCATCTGGAGAGTTAATCTTTTTCCTCCAGGTTGCAATGTGGCAGGGTTATGCTTGGAACCCTGAGTGTGCCTGCCTGCTGGTGTTCTGTTCCCTGATTAGCTTAGGAATATGAAAAGCCCCTTTAAGATTGCTGGAAGGGGGCTTGGTTTAATTAAATGTAATCCCTTCAGCAATTGCAAGCCCTTTCATATGACCTAGGTCCAGCTTCACACAAACACAGGGAAGTTTGAGAGGGAAGGGCTGGCACTCAAAAAGAAGCCAGATGTCTGTAAGTATCCCTGGTGCAACAGGTAGGGGTGGAGTGGCTTATCCTTAACATTCCTTGTAGGGCCTGTGGTAAGCAGGAGCACCCGGTGCCCTCTACTTGTGGGACTTCGTGTCCCTCTGGCAAGCTACTGGACCTGGAATATGTAAAGTGGCAGAGCCAGGATAGTTCATATTTCCAGCCAGGCTTAGAATTAATATGTAGCTGTGAGAAATGTCTACCCCTTAAACACATGTGGGTTTTGGGGGGGGGAGGGTAGAATTTCACCCTGATCATGGTGTCCTGGGCCTCTGTATTCTCTACAGAGATCTCCTTTTGATATTATTAAAGTCCTCTTTAGCAGCTTTGGACTCCTCTTATGGCTTTGCCACATTATGAATAGCTTCCCCATACAATTTCTATTATGTGGTATACTTAATTTCCTGTCCTAAACTCTGTAGTATTGCAATATGCTGTTAATCTGGAAATTTCCACCCCGGAAGTGGCTGCTTTTCCCTGGTGGGTGTATTGATTGGGGGGGTGTGTGACTCCTAAAGGAATTCAAATTTTGTATGGGTGAAAGGACTTCATAAATGTAGCCTGGTATTCTATTTAACTTTTTATTCCAAACTGTCCATGAGAAAATCAGACAACATATAAGTTTCCCTTTTTTTATAGAGCAGAGTTTTCTCCAGGAATAGCCTAGTCTGAAATGGACATAGTGATAACTTGAATCCAGTAGCCTTAATGTCACAGGAGGTGTGAAGCCTATAAATCAAACCAATAGTGTTATATCCTGTGCTCTTGAGGAGTAGCAATCTTCCTGCATTCTTCCCTCCAATAAGGATTGACTTTTTAGTAGCCCAAGAAATAATCAGTCAAGGAGTCTTGAATAAATGATACGCTAGGGGATATTTAATGTCCCTCAGATTACAAGCACAGTATGTAGGGCTCTAGCTTGGGTTGTCCATACACAAAATGGAGAGCTTGCCATCTGAGAAGGAATGTACCCCAAGGGTTTGAGGTTTGGTAATGCCCAAGTCAGAAAGCATGCTATCAAAATATGGAAGCAGGAGTATGAGGTCCATGAATGTCCTAATTGTATAAACTGCCATCCTAAATAGAGGAAGAAATAGGCAAGATGGTTAGCAATGCCAGCTTCATGTGGGTATTGTAAAAAACCTGGTAGGTTAAAACTTGCAGGTGGACAATCTGCATCATGAAAGCTTAGTGCAATTTATGATTACACTGGCAGTGCTGGAATCTGGGGAAATATTGGTGTGGGAACAGGTATGCGTCAGTAGCAGTGATTAAGTTTTTTGTGTTGTGATTAAGCAGTGGTTTTTAGGCTGTGGACCCCTGGGGATCTGCAAACTGTCTCATTTCCAAAGGGGTCAGCACCTCCATCTGAATTTTGTTTTTAGGGGTCTGCAGCTGAAGAAGGTTGAAAACCACTGTGATAAAGCAATGGAAAGTAGTTTTTGTTCAAGGCCAATGGACATTGATATAAGGGCTCAGTTAAGATAACTGCCCCTCTTTTGGGAGTTAGGGGGCAACTGCCTTCCATGCCAAGCTACACTAGGACCTAAGCTCTGCTATGCAGTATCCATTTTTAAACCCCCCCACACACACGAACAGTTGCTGCCTGATATGAAATGTTTTCCATGGGCAAAACTGATTGGGAAAGCCACCCCCGCTTTAGGTACTCAAATACAAAATGACTTGCAAATATCTTTTTGTGAACGATAGCAGAGTTTGACTTGCCAGGTTCCCAGGGTTCTTGGGGTGGCTTAACTGTTCATGAGTACTCAGCTGGCTGATCCGATATATGTGCATGTGTTAAATCCTACAAGTTCAGTGAATTTCAATAAAGCTACTCTATTCAAAAAATCATACCAGAAGTGTCATTCTATCCTTCCTTTCAGGGAATGTCAGAATATCACAAATGATACCATGTGAGGGTATACACATCCGAAATAGCATAGTTGAACTGAATAGCTTGCAAGTAAAACAGGTTGGAATTCGTTTCCTAAAGTATTCAGCAAATACTTGGGAATAATGGGTACATCTGTAGAAACTGTAATTCCTTTCATGTGTGAATAAAAAGAGCTAAACTTGCAACTGAAATTTGTTAGCCAATTATTGCACTGAATTCCCCTCCATTTGAGCCCTCTGCTCAGCAAAATGCAGACTGGTAAAATGTATTATCTTGCTTGACTTTGACTTCTGTCATGTGACTGTAAAAGTGGGATCAGTCCCAGTCCACAGATCCACTAAATTCCCAACATACAATGTGAATGTGGTGTACTTGTTTTCAGACTAAGGGGGAAAGGCTCTCTGGTCAAAGCAGCAATGACTGACTCAGCATATAGAGTTGGGTCATATGGTGGTTTGGTCATCCTTTGTTACTTGCCTCTTGTTTGCCAAGCTGAATTTGTGCCTGCTTCATTCATCACTAAGAGGTGAATAACACAGGCCCATCTTAATTATCCATGACTTACCTCAGGTCATTCCTGATCCTGGGCTTGAAGGAAGTGATATGCTGAGTATCAGCTGGATCAACCCTGTCCCTATTCAGCAACAGTGCTTATTCTTGCTCTTCCTTACAAGCATGTGTGTTAGATGAATTTGTGACTTGCAAAATTCTTTTTGCTCCATATGCAAAGAGTCATGTGAAATTTACTGAAATCAGTTCTTTAAAATACTGAAGCAAAACTTCACACCAATTTTCAGTGAATGTCTGGTTAGGGTGTGCAGAACACTGACACACATAACCCACAATATTTAGATGCTAAAAAAACTTCTTGTATTGTGGCTTTAAAATGCAGTAGTCTCCCACAAACACTCAGGGAGGCCATTTGTTAATACCCTGGACTGATTACAACATGTAAAATCTCTTCTCCCAGTACCTTTGCACTTTCTATTGCAGCAACTCTGAACCTCAGAGCAGGGGGGAACCCTTCAGCTAACTAACAGCACACTTGATTAGTACGGGAGTTGGGCATATTCTTTCATCCCTGCACCTAGGCATGAGTCAGCCTATTGTAAAGTAATCAATAAATAAGGCAAGTGACTCTGGGGCAGCACTTTCAGATAAAGGAGACTCCATGTCTGCTTATATACCAGTGGAGAAAAAGGAACACTAGGTACCAGTTGTATCAAATGTAGTAGGAAATACTATCATGCAGCCTTAATTTGGCCTGACTAAATTTATTTTCCTGTTTGCCATTCTTATAATGTAGCTACAGACCAAACCACCCTGTTTAGTTTACTGCTGGTTATTAAAAGAGGGCAGGGGGATTATTCTTCCCCTCTGAACAACTGAGAATAACTGATGTTCCTTTCTAATGCTCTGGCACTTATTAGTGAACCTATTCAGGAGTTTACATGGAGGAAGGGGATAAAGGGTGGGTATGGAAGGCATAGGTGGAATGTTAAACTTTTGAAGGTCTGTTGCAAATAGATAGTGGTACCAGGCACCTAGTATCACTTCTCTCCAGTTTGATGCTGCTGTGGGAGGAGGTGTTGATCCCTGATGATGGTTTCTGAAGCTATATATTAAAAGGCAATCTTGCTAGTTGCAGCTGTTTTCCATACAGGAACAGGCACTGCTCTGACTTAGAGGGCCTGGCCTGTGTAGGAGGCCTTGCCTTCGCAGCAGTGCTGTCCAGGGCAGCAGGAAATTGTGTTGTAGAAGCAATTTCGTAACTAACTGCTTTTTTTTAATTAAAGTGGTAAAACAATGGGAACTGCTCTCTGTAACAGTTGGAGGAGTTGCTGGGATTCTGGCTGTTTCCTTTAGGGAGATGTTAGCAGTATTGTCTGTTTCATGACTAGCATCTTCTCCTTCCTCTTGATATCTGGTGTGGGGGGTTCTTAGGAGTCCTGTTAGGGAGGAATACTAAAAAAAGTACCACAGCCATAATATGCAGCAAGAGCCATTTCTTTGGAAGCACTTTGCACAGTATTGAGCTGTAAATTAAATTTAATGTTGTAGAAACAGAAGTGGAGGGAGAATAAATAGTTCTGCAAGCCTGTCTCTTCCTTTTGATCGGTAAATTGCTCGTCGGCTCAAAGGGCTAGCAAAAGATTTTTCCCTAGTAGAGGTGGCCTCTAAAGGTCTAAACAAACTAGTTTTCATGGTCACACACGTACATCAGTAAGTGCATTAAAAGTGCTAAGATGGATAGATTTATTGGGTTGCATTAAATAGAAATATAGTGAAACCTACCCCGGCAGTCCTCCTGAAGTGGAAGTCTAAAACTATAAAAGCCAGTAAATCCCTTAACTGTGGGGGGTGTGTGTGTGTGTTTTTTTTGTTGTTGTTTTTTTAGCTGTTAAGGGTTTGTCTTAAACCCTCCAATACATTAACAACTCCTTTGGAAAGGAAGGACATGAAGTGTTTTTAGAATGCCAGCTTTCTTTCATAAGCACGCAGAAGTATCTTTCTGGGCTCTTATTGGAGGGAATGGTTTTTCCCTGCTCTTATTAGTCACTTCATAAAAATTAAATATATAGTAACCCTACAATGAATGACAGACCTGGAATCTCATATGCCCTGTTACCCAATTGGGTTACTCTCCCTTATATTGGGGAGTAGCTGGTTCTTTGGAATGGAAAATATTAGCCTGTGAACAACCAGTTAAACATGAGCAGTGGTGTCAGCACCACCCGTGCTGACTCTTAAACTAAATTGCTGTTGGTACTTGTGTATATGGAGAAATCACTTCACCTTTGCCATGTCACCATGCCACTGCCAGACAGTGCTCTAGTCTCTTGCTCATGCCTGGTGGCAGGATGCATTGGTGAGCGCATATAGGTTTTTGGAGGGGAAAACATTAGAACTACTTACAACTTTGTAGAAGACTTGTTTGCAACTCAATTTGGCTGGTGAAGGACACAAACACAATGCTCCTAGAAAAGAGTCTGACTCTGTGTTCAGTCCCCTGAGCGAGTCCAGGACTCGCAGGTCTTTACCTTTCTTCTGCTAGCATTTGGAAGCAAAAACCTACTAGATTCAGGAAAATGGGAGTTGAGTTCCTTGCTTTGCCACATGCTCACTATGCAATCTAGGGCAGGTCACGTCAACTCTACACCCACTTCTGCATCTGTGAAATGGGGAGAATACATACCCCATGGCTGTTAGTACATCAGACCTGAGGAAATTTCGCTTGAGAGAGAAGTGCAAGGTAGAAACAGCTTAAACCTCCTGCTCGCAGTAGTTTTAAGAATCTTTAGCACAATTATTTATCTGTATTTCATAAACACTGGTGGTAAAAAAATTGTCCTTTTAATCCCTTCCACCCCAAAAAAATTCTAGTATCTCATAACTGACAAAGGAAACAGCATGCAGTGCTATGGTGGGATACAATTCTCTTGTCTAATGTCAAGCATAGTGATCAGTATTTATTTATATGGCACCCGTACTGCTGTGGTATTCCCCATAATCAGCAGAGTATGAGGCTTTTTTGTTAACCTTAAAAAACCCCACCCCTTAAGATGAACTAGGAAATACTTTAGCTGATGGCTCTGCCAGGCACTGTCCCATCAAAGGTGATATATGCACTATGTATACTAACATCACTTCTGCTTTATCACTTAAGAGTAGACTGAGAAAAGTTATTCTTCGTAATCTGTATCTTTTTACTATCAGTTCATTTAACTGATGGGGATGGAACCGCTCCTACACATATGACAGTGTCTCTCATTAAGGGACCATACTTTTAAAACATGAGCCATGTGCCCATCCTCCTTTATAAGTGTAACAAGCCTGACCTTTTATCTGCTTACTGGGTTAATAAAGAGAAACTCCACTTCTATTTTAAACAGTAGAACTTTGCTAATCCTTTTATCACCCAATAACACATGGACACAAACTAGCTTCTCTGAAAAAATGTTTCACTGTAGTGAGGTACCATATTTATCTTTGCAAAACTTAATACAGCATGCTGGCTAGCATAGTATGAGATTATAAATAAATGAAACCAATTGCACTATTGCTGCTATTTGGCTAATAGATCACAAGAAGCGCTCTCCTTCTGATTTCTTGCTAACTCACAAAATTCAGTTATTCAGTAGTTCCCTCAATTATTAGTGCAGACAAGTGAGGCCCCACTGTATTTAGGGGTGGCTTTACAGAGCACCTACTTATCTCACAATTTAAACTGGCCACTGGAATCTATATACAGTACACTGAATTAAGCAGAACTGCATAGGTCTCAAGATTTTATGCCTGCTTCTAATCTTTTTCATTTAATTAACTCAGCTTGAGCAGAAAGAGTTGGTAGAACCTTCAGAGTGGGGAAAATGCAAATATTTAACTCAAATAGTTACCTATGTTCAGTACTACAAGATTCTTAAAGATTTTTATATACTGAACAGATTGGTAGTAGAATAGGCTTAAATGCACTGAAGTAAAAATAGGCCCCTTACTGCATGCCCAATTACTGTGATGTAGCAGTGTCGAGCATTGCATCTTAACTCTGTGGGCACAAATAGGTTTAAAAGATTATAGAATCCTGGATGTAGGACTGGTACTACCATCCATCAAGGCCGCTTCACTTTAAGGCCTGATCTGGAAAGCAACTTTTTAAAATATTATTCTGTCCCAGGATATAAAGAACCAGCCACAGATGCTACATTCTGTCTTCTCCTTATTAATTGGAACTGTGGGCTGAAGTGTCAAAGCCAACATTGTCTCTGATATCAGCCTAACTCGCTTGCCCAAGCAGAATGTCCTTGGCCAGCAGTCATCTTTTTTAACCTGTAAAAAAGAGGGTGAAATGATTGCTCCTCCACCAGTGATCAGCACCAATAGTAGTAAAGCTTGGAGAAGAGGACTAAGTCGTTGCAGAGGATAGTACTCAAAAGACCATTGTGGCTGAATTGTGTAACCTGTCTGACAGTTGACTCTTTAAAAAAACAAATATCCTTGTTCTTGTCCATATGTGCCACTAACAAGGGAGGAAAAACTGCAGATGACAGCATGCCTCCTGGCTACTTAATTCAGCTGGCAACACAAGAATGCCTAGCTAGACTGTGTATTTTACTAGCCAATTGTTCTGTTCACAGTGGTGTTCAACTGATTGATACCATGCTAAAGGAGGTGACAAATAAGTAGAGCCAATGTAGATACCCAGAATCTCTAGAAGAGCCGCCTGTGAGGATATTTCAAGATATCCTAACAAAGCACTGAATGCTGTACAGGAACTACAAAAATGTAGGGTTAAAGTTGTATTATAAATCAGCCAAAGAAGGCGGAACAGGCCAATTTAAGGCTTGACTCAAATATTTTTCGTACTGCATGGTGATGGAACAGTTAACCATGCTGGCATCTTGCACTTTATTCTGCCGTAGCATTATCCCAGGGAGTGGGGGAATTGGCCTGTTGAGGAGATATTTCAGAAATGCGCATATTTGGGCACAGTGAACTTCTCCTGTATGTAAAATGTAGGATTAGACTAGTTCCTGCATTAAATAGACAAAGCCTTTTGTTCCTGTCTTTCCACAGATGTTCTTTAGTTTTGTGTACTGCTATCTCGTTAGCAGAGGAAATGGTATGTTAGTAGCGATGAAACCTGTCTAGGTAGACAAATTACTCTGAACCAGCTTAATTCATAGCTGTATTGGGTGGTTCCTCAAACATTTCTCTGCTGACTCTTGCTTTTTTGGCCTATAGTGTCATGGTTAACAACTCTAGTCTAAACTTGAGTTTGAATTTTTATTGGTAAAGCCAACCCACTTGGTGTCTTGTCCCTCTTTAGGAGGGGGCTGGTAGAGCTAAAGGGAGAGTTGGGAAGGGTCTATCATCTTGAAGATGACAGCTGGTATCTGTATTTTAAAAAACAGTTTGACTCCTGGCAAGCCAGGGGTAACCATAGCACAGTTCTCTGTATTCTCATTGATACATTGGGTATCTTGTTTTGCATAATCCTGAAAATTTGGTTTGGGTGTCTGGGATGGGAGAATACTAGAACACAGTTTGTTCTAAAAGTACCCTCCCCACCCAGCTAAAAATACTTGAAGCACAATGTACATAGGTCTTAGAGGTTTTTTCCCTTCTATATAAACGGATAGATATGCAAACAGAAATGGGTTCTCAAACAACTTGTCTCCCCCTCCCCCCCCCCCTTTTTTTTTTTTTTTTTTTTTTTTTGCTACTGAAAGTCCTAACATTAGCTTCACTGACATTCTTGTAACTCATCCTGTCCATTTTCAAGCAGGAATTTTTTTCCCCCACTCAAATCTACAAGGAGAAATCTCCTTTTAACAAAGGAAAATGCAGCTCTGCACTGAATTAGTATCTTGATAGATGTTCCAGAGAGGTCTGAATGGAATCACAGCTCAGTCATACAGTAGTATTCAAAGAGGAACCCTTCCCACCTTAGGCTGTGGCTACCCTAGAGCTTACAGCCATGCAGCTGCATAATATAACCGCTCTAAGCCAATGGGAGAGAGCTTCCCCTATTGGCTTAACTACTCTAGCCCTCTGAGCTGTAATAGCTCTGGTGGGAGAAGCTCTCCCACTGACATAGCGATATGTACATGGTGCTTAGGTTGGCATAACTTGTCATTTTTGGGGGTGGTTCTTTCACACCCTTGAGTGACTTAACTTTATCCTGCAGTAAGTGCTAGTGTAGACCTAGCCTTAAGTGCGTAGAGCAAGGGTAGGCAATCTCTGGCACGCATGCCAAAGGCTGCACGTGAGCTGATTTCCCCCCCCCAGTGGCACACACACTGCCTGGGTTCTGGCCACCAGTCTGGGTGGCTCTGCATTTTAATTTAATTTTTTTTTTAAATGAAGCTTCTTAAACATTTTAAACTTATTTACTTTA
The DNA here is from genome assembly GCF_965152275.1 of Natator depressus. Classification (NCBI taxonomy): domain Eukaryota; kingdom Metazoa; phylum Chordata; order Testudines; family Cheloniidae; genus Natator; species Natator depressus. Next base: position 78,892,294 of record NC_134242.1, on the reverse strand, counting down.
CATACAACAATAGTTTAGTTATATATTCTAGACTTGTAGAAAGAGACCTTCTAAAAATGTTAAAATGTATTACTGGCACGCAAAACCTTAAATTGGAGTGAATAAATGAAGACTTGGCACACCACTTCTGAAAGGTTGCCAACCCCTGGCATAGAGAAACCCTACAGGATTCAAGCAGTTTTCATGGGGGGTAGAATCTAGTCCCTAGAATATATAGTCTAATAGAGGCTCTAATGCACCTTTAATTTGGGACTGAAGGCTGTTCCCCTTCCCAGTCCCAAAATCCAAACTAGGGCGGCCCCATTCTTACTGTGAGCAATGTGTGTGGTTTTTTCCCTCCCAGACATAAAACACCACAAATTTACACACTGCATAGCCCTCAAATCCTTACGCTCTTGCCCCACCTGTCAAAGGTTTAGTAGGGTCAAGACCTCCCTACAGCAATCTACAGTATATTTATTTGTTGAACATGAAATCTTAGAGTACTGTGTAGAAAGGCATTCCTCTTGCAGTCCAGAAGAACTACAGGGTAGCTTGTCAGTCCTACAGCTTTGTGAACAGCATGTATGCTTTCAGAGGATCCTGTCTCTTTAACAGAAGCGAGGTGTGGGCAAGCTTCTGCATCTTATCAAATCTGAAACTTGACACTCTTGTCCTCCCTACTCCCAAGATTTGCATGGCAGGGTTTTGGCTACACAACTTGCCTCAATCAAAGGAAGTTGTAGCCATATAATTCTTGATAGACCTCTTGAGCAGTTGATATTTCTGAGCCTATTTATAGGCTCATGAGTGGGATCTCCTGGTCTGAATGGTGGGCTTTTAGAGAAGACAACCAGCAGTTTCAAGTGCTTTCCCTTCTTAAATATGATGGAAACTGTTGGCATGTCCTCTGTAGAGCACTAACTTTTATGTGTGTTTACAAGCTATAATATGCCATTTTACACATGTACATTTTTAGATTGGATTAACTTTGTTAGAAGGGATGTAAACCTTCCTGTTTCATCACTGAGATGAACCATTCACTGACTTGGGTGGGGCGAGAGGGAGGAGGTTAAGAAGAAACTCCCCATATGGGCTGTCTACCCACTTAAGGGTTTTTTGCACCTTTATCCAAAGACTCCAGCACTGGCTGTTGTAGACTGGGGGTGGGACTAGATAAATGGACCACTGGTCTGATGTATGACAGTTCCTATGTTCCCTGTAATACTATCACACAATTAGGAACACCCATTGTAACCACTTTTTTTTTCTTCTTTTTCTAGATCAGTGTGCGAGTTACCACCATGGATGCTGAGCTGGAGTTTGCCATCCAGCCCAACACCACAGGGAAGCAGCTCTTTGATCAGGTAAGGTGACACAACTGCAGAAAACATGCCCTTAGTACTGACTTTGCTAGCTCCCCACCGCTTCATAACTATCCTCACCCATTAGCACACACTCGCCACTTACTCTTTTGAGGCCTTTAAAAGAGAATCTAGCATCAAGGAACCGCATGTTTTCACCCCCACCTCATTTTTGTATATTTTAAGTCTGAGAGTGCCAGGAGCTATATCTGCCCCCACAGTGCTTACACTCTTGGGCAAACTGCATACCAAGAGGAGGGGAGAGGCTAAAATACACTTTATTTTTAAAAATATTAACTGTCCTGAATCACCTCTCTCCCTACCATCATTAGTTAGCTTATTGTAGGTGTGTTGGTAGGAATAGCCCCTAGGAGGCATTTGAAAGAGTGAGAGTTGTGCCTTTTCAAAATAAAAACTCCTCTTTGTACAAGTTTCAGCAAATGAGTTTAGTGAAATGATGTGCGCTATAATGTGCGCCAGAGTTTGACAAGGAGGTTCTTACTACTGTAAGTCACTTTCTAGATTCAGCTGTCTTTATCTTGGTGGACTGGCTTTCCTCTGCATTCTACGCTTATTGGCAGGGTGGATTTCCCCCTCCCTCCTCCCCTCTCAACTCAGGCTAAACAGAAGCAGGGAGACATACGCAGCCCAAACGTGAAGCTGTGAAGCCATGGACATTATCAATCGCAGCTGTTGAGAAACTGACTGACAGACTCCATTACACATCTCAACTGTAATCCCAGAGGCCTTATCCAGGCTACTGCCCAGCTGCTCAGAGCATCTGTTCAGCCTGTGGAGAGTGATGCAATCATGTCTTGTAGACAGTGGGGACTTTGTCGAGCTGCCGTTGGGGGAGGTGGCATGCAGTAGAGGTGGAGGGAGGAAGAGATCACAGGCGTTGGCTGCGTGCAGAAGAGTCTCTGTGAACAAGAAGTCTTATTTTCGTTTTCTTTAACTTTTGCCTGGTGATTCCTTCATGTGTATGTTTAACATGGGTGTGGTTCACAAGAAACCCTAGACATTCTGGGGCCAGCCTTTGCACTGCATCTGGGCTAGTGAGGAAAGAAAAATCAATTATGGCTACTTTCCCCATAAAGCTGACTACCTCATTTGGGACCAGAAAGCTTAATTTTGTACCGCAAGGTCACTTAAAGGTGTTTTTTCCTTTCAAACACTAGACTGGTCTGAATGTTCAGATAGTAAATTTTCTCTCTTCTGATGCTGCTTCACTGCAAAGCTGCAATTTAGAGGAATAGTTTGACAGATTATGCTATTTTTGTCATGGAGCAGTACCTCAAGATATTCAGTGAGTAAACCAAAGTCTTGACTTACAGAGGGCTTGCATGGACTGTTAGCATGTTACTGAACAGCAGTAGCTCCAACACTTTTAACCTTGTGACCCACCTTTTAAATATAGCGGTTGCATGGTCCATAGAAATGACATTGTTGAAACCCAAGAGCATGAGTGTACACAAATAAGGGTAGGGACACTGCACTGTTAATTTTATTCCATCATTCAGCAGTAGCCCTTGAGATGCCAGATGCAGAATGAATTAAGAGCTTGATGTTCTCAAAGTGTTTTCCCTTGAAACTACTGTCATACTGTGTGTTTGGTTTTTTTTGGGGGGGGGGGGGGTTCACCATGTCTCCTGTTCAAGGGTCAGGCTTTAATACTCCTAACCACACAGAGTAAGGTGCTACTCAGCAAGCACACCACTAACTTCAGTTGATGTTCTTGCAGCTGTAACCCCTAACCAATGAGAATAGGGGGTTCCAAATCTTCTCCATGTGGGTCTGCAATTTTGATGGCTTTGCGCTCCCAGGGCGGCAGAACTTTTCCACAAAGCACGCACTGATGCTGAATTTAGTCTTTACCGTGAATAAGTCTGTATTTGAGAAGCATCTATCATTCTTCATATACACCTTCTAATTTTTAATAATTGATAACATTCTTTTTTCATTCATAGCCCAGAGAGAAAGCGGGATCGTTGGCTTTTGAGAATTTTGGCCAATGTAGCTTGTTTTTAGGCACTGGCTTTTTTAAAGTTACCTGGGTCCCCAAATATTTTGACACCTGAAATGGTCCGGCACACATTCATCCAAAGGTACTGAGCATCCACAGCTGACATGTTAATGCTATGCCATGCTAGGTGCTCCTGAAAATTGGGCCATTTCTGGTAGGTGCCTAAAACATGAGTTAAATCTAGATGGCCAACATTTTCAAAAGTGACTACTACTTTTGAGCAGAATTTGTTTTTGTCAAGACTGAAGCATTTTTCTGCTTGCCTCTGTTACTTCCCTTTTTTGTTTCTGGTTTCTCTCCATTCCCTGAGCTATTAAAGGGCCTACTTCTCTCGCGCCCCCAAACTATGCATAGTTTGCATAGTTGAGTCAAGATACGAGATCTTCAAGGATTAGAAGGCTGAATCTTAAAACTGTGTAGAAGCTTCACTCGTGGGTTAAACTTTTAAAATCTTAATGGAAGAATTTCAAAGAATGAGTGGTAATTTGACCCTCAAGGAGAGGGAAATACACTGGCATATGACTAAGGGTTTCCACAATACATCAGAGCCAGGATACAGAACAGTTCCTCTGCTACCTTTCCTCCTGTTCTCATTTTTCAATTATCTGCATTATCATTATAGCTGTCAGATACAGATATACTAAAATTAATAAAGGAGAGAAATTGCACTAGATGGTGGTGTCCATCCATTTTGTGGCTTGACAAGGGCAAAGAAGATTCTTGAAAGCTTCCCAGTAGGCCATATCTGGTTAATACATAATATGTGGACAGTTGGGTGATCTTGCCATCTAGAAGACTGTCTGTCTGATTTGTAATCTCCTGCTGCTCACTCCCCAGGGAGTATGTGGAAGTGGTGTATGTAGTCCTTGACGGCTGTGCATGTCCGCCTCACTCTGGTGACTCTGTGTGGTAGTTCTAGGAATATGGTCCTGGGGGTGAGGAACAGTGAGGGGGCTAGGTACTGAAAAAGTACCGTTTAGCCAAAGGACTCCAGAACAACAGTGATTTCAAATGGAAACTCTTGGGTTGGGAAGATGAAGGTTCTGCCAAGGAAAAGTGAGCGATCTAGAAACACTCTGAGGAGTGAGATGAAGTAGGCATTGCATTTATGGGTATCAAGATTTCCCTCCAGCAGCTCGGCCTACTGCAGACAGAACGTCAGGAGGGGTGAGGAACTTTAGAATCTGCTGCTACATCAGTGCATTGATAAAGAATCTAATCTGTCCCCTAATGCTGCCCTGGCATTCAAAAACTGTCTCTGGACAATTGCAGAAGGGGGAAGTTTGATTGCAAAGGAAATATGCCATTCAGATTCAGTAACAATAGGAAACGTACTGCTCCTGTCCTGAAATAAGACTGATTATTCCGTATTTATTTTTGTTTCTTGACCAAATGTTCTAGCCTGGAAAGACTGCCCTGGTTGAAAATGGTTTAGTTAGTTCGTCAGAGGTTTGCACAGTCTGGGGAGGCTAGAGTGAGGAAAAGATTGTTCTAGCACCCTTATGCCCAGTTTCACCTGCATGGGGAACCAAATGACAAGTACCCAGTCAAAACATGTCAACCTCAGTGTGGCTGCTTACAAAGAGAGCTGCTTTACTGGTCACTTGCCCTAATGTTGGGTCAGGGTTTTTGTTGAATGTACAGTATAACACTTCGGGAATGAAGGTTGTTTGTAACTCTGAACAAAATGTTACGTTATGTTCTTTCAAAAGTTAACAACTGATCATTGACTTAATACAGCTTTGAAACTTTAGAAGAAAATGCTGCTTTCCCTTTATTTTTTAGTAGTTTAACACAGGACTGTACTATATTTGCTGCTGCCTGATTGTTCGGGTTCCAAATGAGGTGTGTGGTTGACTGGTCAGTTTGTAACTCTGGTGTTTGTAACTCTGAGGTTCTACCGTATTTAAGCTGGTTCAGAGAACCACTTGTCATGAAAAGTACCATCAGGCATTATAACCCAAACATGGCAAATGAGCTCAGGGCTATATTGGAATATTATAACTGTTGCTCAGAATATAACAGTGTAAAATAGTGAGTTGATAAGTATAACCAGAAAGGCCAAAGAGCTTGGCTGCAGCTGCTGATGTAGAGAATTTTAACGATGTGCATGGAACAAGCTTCATGATGGATGTTCAATTGGGGAATTTTTGGAAACTACATACTGGAGTTCTATCAAATGATCTAACCTGGCAGGGGGTGGTGAAGGGAGAGGCATGAAATGGGTGTAGGGCTGTCCTCTCATGGTATTTTGCTCAGTTATTAATACTACTTGTGCCCTCATTCAGTGGACTGCGGCCAAATCGTCCCTGCATGTCTGATTTGGTTAGCTCTGGTTGGAATCCTTCTCGTGCTTCCACATCAAGTTCAAATACCTCTGCCTACTACAGTTCTGCACTGCTGGGCTCTGCTGTCATCCTCTTTCACCACCACTTGTGCAGTGCTTTGCCAATCACCTTGCCTCTCTGATCCCTTTGTCTTTTCCTTTGCACTTGATGTATTCTCCCCCCCCCCCAAAAAAAAAAAAAGAGCCTCTACATCTGCTCTCTATCCTCTGCACCTGATCTAATGCACTTGCATAAAGAATGAAGTGGTTTTTCCTAAAAGTTCACTTCTTGCAGCTAACCATTTTCTCCTGTTCTCGCCTAGTAGTTCTAGGTTTTTTTTGTTGTAGACCTGTGCCAAGCCACAACTGCATATTTAAGTAACTTGGAGTCATTTCTCCACCCTGTCTGCATGCTGCCTAACTTGAACTGTAGACCTTTTATGGTAGGGGGCATATCTTGTAACTTATGTGTAAAATGACACACATGGTGCAGTGCAGAACTGCATTTCTTTCCACAGCTACTACTAATGGACATTTTGGACTGCACATTCAGCTGCAACTCTTGCTTTGCCATTACATGGGCCTTGAGGCTTCCTTTTGGCTTTGCCTGTGAATAGAAGACTCATCCTGCTTTGCTTCTTGTCCGAAGAGATTTTCGGTACAATGGGTAAGACCCATTGGAACCGATGGAACCAGGTTACAGTGCTCTGGCTTTGGTTAATTACTTCTAGGCTTATAGCTGTACTAGCTGCTTTAAGTTATGGCATGCTCTTAGGATAAAATTGGGTCAGCTGTCACTTCTGCATGGCTCCTGGCAGCCACATCTATTTCAGCACCTTGTTGAGAAACACTTTTTTGCCTGAACTGATAAAGCCAGCCTGCAGTTTGTTTGTTTCTGAAGCAGTGTATGGATATCATGACGTCAGGCCTAATCTTGATGCTCCCTGGAGCCATGACAAGGACGGGGGGTAACTTTCTGCTCTGTTCCAAACAGACTCCTAGCACTGGCATTTTCTTTCTTTCATTTGAGAGTAAATGAGACTTTGAGGGTAGGAATTGTTAGATCTGAGTTGAGCTGTTCTTCTCATACCTTACTAAACTTAGCAAAACTAGTATCCAACTTGTGATCAAACCTTCTGATACACAACTGTAATGGATATGAACATATTGTAGTGTGTGCAGCTGACTTCATTCAACCACATTCAAGTGCAGCCTGTGTATAGCTAGCCCTACATTATGTATATTTGACCTGCCAGTGAGTTCATTGGACCTCTTCTCTTTCTAGCTACCATACTCGCCTTATGTAAAAGTGCAGCAAAAAATTGTTACCTTATATTCATTTTAAATCACTTCAAATATGAATTGAACTAATTCTGACAGTTAGTTCCCATGACTTTCATCTTATTAAACAGTGGCTTCACTAGAGCAGGGTGTAGTGTGTGGTTGGCTGCAGAGATGGTTTCACAGCCGTTTATTTTTAAGTGCTGACATTTGTTAAACTCCCCCTCCTTTTTCTATTCAACTTCTGTTAAATGTTCAGTAGTAAACTAGGTGGCTTTCTCCATTACGGAGCAGCCCAAGACTGTAAAGGCTACTCTCCTGCTTGCCTCTTCCTGTAATGGGGAGACTAGTTTTAAGCTGTTATTTCTATAACCAACTACTTTGATGTATTGATCCACCCAAGAGATGCATGAGTCCTTCTGCCTTGCCTGTCTCTAACAGCTGCAGATGGGCTTTATTGCAGCCTTTTGTACATCTCTAATATCTGGCTTTTTTTTTTCTGGGTGCATGGGCAATTGTATGCCTGACTTAAGTATAGAACTACGAAAATTACATACATGCACGAACAGACAATTTTCAGTTGCAAATGGTCAGCTGGGGGTTCATATAGCCATTTGTATAAACCAGTCCTAGTTACTGATGTTGTTCCATAGGGTCTCAGTATTGTGTGAGGTTTTTTCCTAATTATTCAGCTGCTGTAGATGCCTCTGAATGTCAACACTTTTTTCAGCTGAATAGTGAAACTGTAACACTCTACAGACAATTGATGGGAGGCTCTTTTAGAATTTATGGATTAAATGAGTTACTGAGGGCTAATCTACACTGGCAACACTAAAAGCGCTGCCACGGTAGCACTTTAATGTGGCTTGTGTGGTTGCAGGAGAGTGATGGGGGAGAGCTCTCCCAGCGCTCTTAAAAACCCACTTCCACGAGGGGCACGGCTCCCAGTGCTGGGGCCCTGTCTACACTGGCGCTTTACAGTGCTGAAACTTGCTGCACTTGGAGGGTGTGTTTTCACACCCCTGAGCGAGCAAGTTGCAGCACTCTTAATTGCCAGTGTAGACACTCCCTTAGTTATGGAGCTACGGGTCAATCAAGGGGCTCTGCTGCCATCACTCTGCTTAGCCCCTTGCCTGGTTCTTCCTTCGCTGCTGCTGGAGTGGTCTGTAAAGCACCTGTGAAATGGCAACTTCCCTGGTTTGTGGATTAGTGTGAAGACTGCAACATCAACACCAGTTTATTTCCCCCTCCCCCCCTCATTGCATGTGGATTAAAGAGTAAAATATAGCATGGCTTGAGACGCTTAATACTTAACTGTTACATTGTGGGTGTCTGCCCCCTTAATACTGCTACATATGGTGCAGAACATTGCTTTATTTTTAAATTGTTTAACTATAGATGGGGGTAAATGATTCTCTGATAGACAAACTACAAATTCAGTAAGTAACTTGTTCCTTTAAACTGCTTTGGAGTCCTACCCCAATCTCTTCCCTTTCTCCCTCCCTCTTAAATGTTTCCTCTGACGCCCTCTTCCTACCATAGATGCCACCAGCTACATTTTGTTTTACCTCCAACTACTATGTGGTTACAGAGAGGAAGCAGGTTTCAGAGTAACAGCCGTGTTAGTCTGTATTCGCAAAAAGAAAAAGGAGTACTTGTGGCACCTTAGAGACTAACCAATTTATTTGAGCATAAGCTTTCGTGAGCTACAGCTCACTTCATCGGATGCAGTAGTTCACTTGGTTGGTTGTGTCTGAGGAGCTCTTCCTGGTACAGCTGGGTTATTTTTTTTCTTTTGAATGTGTGGTGCACAGGCTGGACTTCTCTAACTAGAATTTAAATCCAGATAGTCTTGTTCAAAGAAATCTGTGTTTAGGCTGGTGGAATTTTTGTTTACTACCTACAGAACTAGCAATAAGAGACCATTAAGTGGAAGCTGCTTGAAATAAAAAAATCACACACATTCAGTCTTTTGCATGCCTTGACTTTGTACAACACCATACAGCCAAATCTCAAAACAGACCTGCAGAGTCCCTTTCCACTTCCCCCAGCCCTACTCTGCCACAGACTTTTTTTTTTCCTCCAACCCACAGAGCAGCTCTACTTTTGACCTGTTGAGCACCTAGTAATCTCTGATCCTGTTTTAGTCTACTTCTTTCTCCTCCTGTTTTATCATCTCCTCTGGACGTACAGCCCACATCACACTTCTTTTGTAAAAGCCCTGGCAGTGGCTCCCTAGCCAGGCTTTGCAGTTTCTGGAACTACTTTTTGGAGGAGACAGCAGCCATCAGCTACTGGTGAACACTTAAAAAGTGGCAACTGATGCCTCCAGGCAGAGGATCAGCCCTGCATTACAGATAGGAAGTTGGGAATTGTAACCAGTGTGGAAATATTTAAAAATTGACTCACTTCCCTAATTGAACATGGTGTGGCAGTTTAGGACCACACCCCTCCCTCTGCTTGGAGCAGAAACATTTAAGTCTAGAAAATCAGTTTGATTCCCCAAAATCTTATGTCTGGCTTTGTATCTATATGCACCCTCTACCTATTCACCACAGTCAAACCCTCTGCATCTATTGTACCCCAATAACACTTCTGATTTATTAGGTCAGACCACAACATTCCTCTCCCATATTGTGTAAACAGCTCTATAAATCTTCTGCTTGATAGTAAGAAACGCTGATGCTCTTCCATGTACCTCCCAGAAGAATTTATCTTGATCCATCCTTGATCTGGCTGGACAGTCCAGCTTACTACATCTACCTTTTGAAGTTTAGAACAGCCCTAATACCACCACATCATATTTTATTGTGTTCCATATTTTCTGGAGAAGACATGGGACTCCTAGACCATTGTATAGCATCTGCCATATGAAGTGAAGAAAATAGGTATTGCCATAACTACATGCCATGGTGAGTGGGAATGTGGGGTAATAATTACATGATATGTAAAGTGAGGGTAAACACCATCAAAACAGAAGATGCCAGACTTGTGAGCATTTTAAATCCTCTGTGCACAGGTGTATGACTACAAAAAATGTAGTGAATCAATCAAATCCCTAGTTTGGGAACCTAGGCATGGCTAACTTTGGATATTCATAAACTCAAAATTTTTTGACTTTAGAATTATTTTTCAAATCTCAGTATTCTAATTTTTCTTGAATCTGCAAACATAACTCATTAAATTTTTCATTTCAGGATTTTTTACACATTTGTCAAGTCAAATGGTAACATCCCTGTTTATTTGGCGCTACTTATCCAGTAGGTATGTGCGCTGGACTGCCTAAAGGACAGCTGTCTTAACTAGCATATCTTGAGCTTCAGCTTGCTCATACAGTACAACTTCCACAAACTTACCCCTGTGGAATCCTTAAACACAGCCAGTTCAGCACCAAATTTAATGGTTTGAGGTCCAAGTTTTAATGGTTCAAGTCTGCATGTAATTCCAAAACCAACCACCGAACTTTAAAGTAAACAAAGGTTGTAGGACTCTTTTATTTAAAAAAAAAAAAAAATTTCAAGTTTCTTAGCAAAGCCAGGTGATTTATGGCATGCTTCAGAAAAAATATTTTTCGAGGAAGATACATTGAGGAGATGAAAACTTGGCTTGTAACGGAAAGCTATAAACTCTAAGGAGTTGAAGCTGAAATGTCCTCTTCTCCCTTGTAGGCCAGTGACCACATCTTATTCAGAGTGCTCACTGTCCTTGATGCCCAGCAATGAGCAGATGCTAGCACACGCTCAAATGTGGAGCCTATCAAGATCCATCTCAATGGGGAAAGAGCCCATAATGTACTGGATCCTCAGCAGGCTGGTGTTGAGTTGACTCCTGGATCCTAGAACAATGAAGTAATGCTTAAGAACAGCTATACTGGGTCAGACCAAAGGTCCATCCAGCCTAGTATCTTGTCTTCTGACAGTTGCCAATGCCAAGTGTCCCAGAGGGAATGAACAGAACAGGTAATCAAGTGTCTCCCATTCACACCTTCTGGCAAACAAAGGCTTGGGACACCATCCCTGCCCATCCTAGCTAATAGCCATTGATGGACTTATCCTCCATGAATTTTATCCAGTTCTTTTGTGATTCCTGTTATAGTCTTGGCTTTCTCAACATCCTCTGGCAAGGAGTTCCACAGATTGACTGTGCTTTGTCTGGAAAAAATACTTCCTTCTGTTTTTAAACCTGCTGCCTATTAATTTCATTTGGTGACCCCCCCAGTTCTTGTTATGGAAAGGAGTAAATAAGGAAATGTTATTTACTTTCTCCATACCCGTCATGATTTTATAGACCTCTATCGTATTTTCCCCCCCCTTAGATGTTTTTTCCAAGCTGCAAAGTCCCAGTCTTTTAATCTCCCCATATGGCAGCCATTCCATACCCCTAATTTTTGTTGCCCTTTTTTCTGAACCTTTTCCAATTCACAGTATTCAAGATGTGGGCGTACTATGGATTTATATAGGGGCAATATATTTTCTATCTTATTATCTATCCCTTAATTTCCCAACATTCCGTTTGCTTTTTTGACTGAGGCTGCACATTGAGTGGATGTTTTCAGAGAACTATCCCCAATAACCAAGATCTTGAGTGGTAACAGCTAATTTAGACGCATCATTTTATATGTATAGTTGAGATTTTTCCAATGCACATTACTCTGCTTCTAAGCCACCTTGCTGACAAACCAGGACTTTAAATAGAAGTAGGAAGAGTCTAGTCTATTTTATTAAATTATTTATATATTTTTTTGATTTCTTCATGGTTGCTATTAGGGAGCAATGGTTTTAGCCACAACAGTTTACCCCTAGGGAGATCTGTTTACTCATACTTGGCTACATAGAAAAAACCACTTCACCCAATCAAGCGGTTTATGGAATACATTTTGCAGGCTTTCATACTGCACACAAGTAAACTGTGAGATGCTAATGGAGGTGCACTCAGCAGTAGCAAGTATCCTCTGAAATATTTCCTTGAAATATTAGCAGCATTTAAAGGGCTGGTAGAGTGGTTAATGCATTAGCCTCCTAGACTGAAGTTAGCAATGCCTTTTGGCATTCCCATAAGGGAAAGATGGGATTCCATGGACACTGTGTTCATCAGGTCTTCTCTTCTCTCTCCCTTCCTCCTCAACCCCCCCCCCCCCACCCCCGGAATGCATCTCCTTTCTGCAGCTAAGGGTGGTTGTGGCTGTCGTGGTGTTGAAATGTTTCTGGAAATGTGGTTTTGCCATTTTACTTCAGGAGCCAACTTTATGCAGAATTAAACTTGTTTCCAAAGGGTGACTGGAGCCAGGAATTGTTTTCTTAGAGGGAAGCTTTGTAGCTAATCTTGCTCAAACCAGAAAATGAGATTATCCATTTTTCCCTCTCAAATTGTTCTTGGAGCATGTTATCTTGGCTGTAGATTTGGGCCAAGAGAATGAAGTTAGACTAGTGCCAAGCAACATGTATATCTTGCACAAAACCCTTTCTAAAACCTATACTATGGCAATTCAGAACCTTGGGAGGAGTACTTTCTTTTTTCCAGGGATGGGGAGGAGGGCTTATTAGGTGTCTTCTCAGTGGTCCATGTCTGTCTAGCTAAAAGAAAGCTGGGCCCTTTTTAATGGTATTTGAAGGTTACCACTAGAGTAGTGGCTCATGGGCTGCCTAATTTATATATAATTATGCTTCTCTTCTATATGATTCTGGTTCATTCTGTATTTTCCTAGAACTACTCATGCTGTTTTCAGACTTAAAAATTGAGTCTTAAAGCATGTGGACTTAAATGCAGGACCTATTTTTGGGGGGATGCGCACACATTAGATGTAAATTTTTTTTGTCATCAAGCTGCTTTGTCTGATACTTAAGTAGCTATGCTTCAGGCCTCTGTAAAATTAAATGGGGTCTACATTTAAATCAAACTGGAGGAATAAAACCAGTACAGTGTTACTTTTTGTTGTTGTTAAAAGCAATAAACTATTCTGAAGACTGCCTTCACAACCAGGAATTCTAGATATACAACTTCATCACTAAATTTTTAAGTTTAGATTTGACAGGAAGATGGGTTCTGTAGTTACAGAACCCTGGAAAACCAAGTAGTTACTGGCACAGAGTAAAAGTTTAATATGACTTTTGAGAGCATTAAACAAATCTTCTCACCATGCTGCTGCTGCTGGATGTGGTATGTTAGGGGTGTGTGCGCGCGTGTACTGCTGTGAAGCTAGAATACCAGGGCAAAGGCTACAGTGAAACTAGCCAACTTCATGCGTTTAATAAGCATTTTCTGTTCCCTTTTCATGACATATGAAACAATGATAAACATGAAGTCCTTTTTTTCTACATCCAAAGCTTTTTCAATGAATTAAGTTTCACTATTGCCAAATCCAAACATTTAGTCTTGGGTCTGGCCCTCCAGAAATCATGAGATTGGAGGGAAAAATTGGGGTTCTTGATTTGCTTTCTGGAATCTGACCCTTTAGGGTTTCGTTTCTTTCTCCATTTCTGAGGGCTGAAACTTTGTTTTTAAATGAGTGGGGTTTGTCGTCATCCTGTGACTCAGAGCTTGGGCTTTTAAAAAACAAAACAAAAAAAAACCTCACCATGTTGAGAGACTTGCAATAAAATTGAGGTAGTAACAGTGAAGCTTAAAGGGAAGTGCAGGTCTGGTTTATGTTGATCCTTGCTCCCAGGACTTAAATTCTCAGATTCTATCCCAGAGCCCCCTGCACCTCTCTGCCCCTCCTCCATTCAGGGCTCCAGGTTTCAGCTGCAGGGTGTGTTGTGGGGGTCTTTGGGCTTTCAGCCCCACAAGGGAGAGTGGCTGCTGGGGCTTCCAGGGGTTTGAAAATACTCACTGGAGCTCTGCTCTGGATGGCTCCAGCTGAATTTAAGCCCAGCTTGTTTATCATATGATTTCTGGAAGCTTGGCAGGGTTCCCCCATTCCTCTTCCTGGCCACATACTGTGCATTGACCCCCAACCAGAAGTCCGTCCAAGCCTTCTTGACTTGGGAGCTCTAGTAGAAACTACCTGAGACAAGCTACCTCTGACAAGACTTCAGTGTCTCCCATTTCTGGTCTCTTAGACTGGAGAGCTAGAAATCTGATATTCTTTCAAGAAATCTTACTCTCTTGGAAGAGTCTTCAGGCTCTGGGTTTGGGGGGGCTCAGGGTTGGGGCAGGAGGTTGGGGTGCATGAGGAGGTCAAGGCTCTGGGGTGAGGCCAGGAAGGGGTTCTGGTTTGGGGGCTGGGGGCATAGACTTACCTCTGGCAGCTCCTGGTCAGCAGTGCAGAGGCAGGAGTGGCCAGCAGCAGTCCAGCTCCTAGGCAGAGGCATGTAAGCAGCTCCAGGCAAATGGGGGAGTGGAGCTGGTGCTCAGGGTGGGGGCAGCACGTGGAGCCCCATGGCCTCCCTGCCTAAAGCTGGACCCGTTGCTGGCTGCTTCCAGGGCACAGTGCTATGTCGGAACAGGTAGGCACTAGCTTGCCTTAGCTGGCAGCACCACCGACCGGACTTCTAACGTCCCGGTTGGTGGTGCTGACCAGAGCCACTAGGGTCCCTGGATGCTGAGCAAGGTGACCCAGTGCCTTACATGGTGTGACCCGGTACTGGGTCACGACCTGAACTTTGAAAAACACTGCCCTAGAAAACTTGCATGCATCTTTAAGAATGTTATTGCTAGTGTGCTAATACAGATTCACTCAAAGAATGAGTGCAAAGATACCTAGAGTGTGGTTATTTCAATATAAGGTGGGAAAAGGCTTGACACGACTCCAGTCTGGGATTTACTTGTGGCATCCAGAGTTCCACTTGATGAACCGTACCTGAGCTGGGGTCTTAAATGTATATTAATTGGTTATGAAACCATAATTGGAATCTTGAGGATTGCCTGAACTCTCCGTACACTGCTTTCCACCATCCTATAGGCAGATCAAAAACATGAAATCTATGAATAAATTCCTTGTATTGTACTCCAGAGTTCTGTTAGTCAGCCTGACTTAATATTCTGCCTGGCGAGGAGAAAAGAGTGTTCTCTTGTTCAACTTGCAAAGTAAGGCTATAAATATAAAAGTAATCTTGTAATACTGCATACAGTCAGCTGTCTTTAAAATACATTGTCCCTCATCCTCAAAACAGCCCTATGCATCTTGTCCCTTTGCACCCTCCAGTGCTGCTCACTGCCAAGAATTGTGTGTGAGGCTCCACAGGCAAACAGTTCAGCAAATCTGCAAATGCTGCATACCCCTTTAACAAAAGTAGATTAGTAATCAGGCTGCTAGCTGCCAGGCAGACTTCTAGCAGCTGTAGAAATCAGTCTCTGCCTTGATGTTTTCCCTTTGCAAAATGGAACAAAAAAATTTTTTTTTAATGCAGTGGGGAGTTACTTGCCTTTGCATTTGGTAGAGGCTACCAGCATGCACATCTGGTTGGAAAGCGATTTCAGATATGAATGACTACGTACAGCCTGCGCACAGACCTGGTCTAGCAAGCCAGAACATGCTTGGCTTTACAGCTCATGTAATTCATAGCACTAATTATGTGGTTCTGTGTAGCATAGTGTCGGTATAACTTTGCAAAAAAGTTATATTTTGGGCAGGGAGGGAATAAGATTTATAAAGATACTGAGTTTGCATAGCTGGCTTTCCTTTTTGTCCCATCTGTTGCTGTTGCTATTACAGTGCAGACTTCTCCACTGTGGAATAAAAGTCCTTTTGTGCTATGGCCTCAGTGTGATGCCGTTCGGTTCCTTTTTGGCAGTTCAGCATGCTGAACTCCCAGGCTTAAGCCGTCGGCAAATGAAACTGCGGCAAGCAGACACATGCAGCAGTGGGGGTGAGCCACCATCCTATTCAAATGTTAATGATGCCTGAGAACAGAGCTCTTTTTAACTGTGTTCCAGATCCATTCCTTCCCCTGCCCCACACACTTATAAGCTGTATAGTGGCCTGCAGTATTAAATGCACTTCGGAAGGTCTGTTTAGCAACGTATTCCATTGCCTGTCTCAAACATTTGCTTATGTTCCTATGACCCACCGTCCCTAGGAGTCTACTCCAAACCATTGGACCAATCCCTCAACTCTTAAGCAAGCAGTGCTTACTTGGACAAATCCCACTGAAGTTGGAGGGACTGGTGCATAGGGGAGGATTTCAGGGTGGGACCCATATAGAGGCTATATCGGCACAGCTATATTAGCATAATTATGCTGGCATAACCCCACAGTGTAGACACAGCCTACACTGACTGAAGGGATTTTCCTTCTGTGTTGGAACACCATCCACCTAAACAAACAATGGTAGCAAGGTTGACAGACACATTCTATCAATCTTTCTGTTTTTATACTGGAGGCACTAGGTCAGAATAGCTGTGTTGGTCAGGAGTATAGGTTTTTCACATCTCTGATATAGTTGTCATAATTGTAGACCAAGTCTGATAAATACTTACAGCAAAAGTGAGAGGTGTTTACAGGTAGGTAGCAAAGCAGTAAGTGACCCAGCATTGTTCTCAGATCCAGCATCTCTTCTGCTCTTACAAGCAGGCCATAAAACCAGTAATACAAATCTCCGGGTATGCTGCACACCTAGAGCAATAAAAACAGGATGGAGCGGAGGGCTTCCTGGAGATTAAAAGAGGAGGTGATTTGAGGGGGGGAGATCATGTCAGCACTGCTCCTCCCCAACAGATGAGGCATCAGGCCCAGGGAGGCAAGCAGGCAGTCTCAGGGAAGTGAGTAAATCTGAAGCCTGACAGGTAGGCTGGAATGAGTGCCAGCAGTCTTGAGACACTTGGCTGCAGTGTTGTTGGGGGTCATAATTTTATAAAATTACTTTGAAAGACAGGTGTGTAAAATCAGCTGGCTAAGAAGCTAGTGAAGATGATGGGGAGAGTGGGACATATCTGTCTGGTTTTCCTGAAGTGTAGAGTACAGATTGGAAGCCAGATGACAAAGTTTCAGGAAGGTTGCCTATAGAGGAATTTTTAGCCCATAACATGTCCCTGGCTTATCAAAAAGTTCAGTTCTGTTGGTTTGTTCACAATCACAAATAACCCCCACCCTCTGACAGGAAATAGCATTACCGCAGTAGTTTTCCACCTTTGGCAGGCTTCTAACACTGAATGCTACAATAGCTTTGTGAAGCCTTCTTTGTGCTAGGTGCATGACGGAAGAGAGATCCTTGCATCGGGGTTTATTTATTGTATTGGTGGCTCACCACTGTCTAAGGGGCATGTTGTTGTCCTGCCTTACCCAAAGCAGTGCACTTCACTTCAGTGGAGCAACTAAACAGCGGGTGGGTATGGGTAGGCATCATTTACATACAAGGTAGCGTGCTTTGCAAATCTTAAGGCATGTGGCAGTTAACAAGACTGACTCTCTGGTCCATAGCAGAGTGGTTCATGCTATGCTCAAAAATAGGACCCTTGCATGTAAAAAAAAATGAGGGATGGTTCTGGAACTAGAGCCAAGGCATATGCTGTCTACTCCTGTAGTATCTGCCATTGCCTTACCCAACCAGCATATATCACTCCTTACTGCAGTCCTCCTTGCTCATTTGTGAGAATGGCTAGTATCTCAGCATTTGCACTGTTGCTATCCAGACTCAGACCAGGAAAAGGTAGGGGGTCTAAGCTGTATAGCTTCCCACCTGCAAACTCTCTGGAATCTACCTACATACAAGAGAAACCCTGGCCTTTGCTATGGTGCCAAAATCTTAGTGTATCAATTTAGGGTTGCTCCAGCTTTTCCCAGCAGGAGTCCTGTTTCAGATAGGTTTAGGAGGCATCTGGGGTGAGTTTGATAGGTGTTTAGTTCTTAATTGGTGTCTGTCTTAATCAGAAAACTATTGTACAACTGGCAGCCTTCACTCAGGGAGAGTGAGGGGGCATGTAAGAAGATGCAGCAGAGTGGTAGTGATCTGCACCGGCAGAGCTGCATAGGGCATTCTGTTACCACCTGCTTCAATTTGGCCTACCTTAATTACCATCACCCTACCTCAAATTTGGCAAACTTTTTAGGGACCTCTCTTATCTCTCTTTATAAACCACTCTGCAGAAGTGGTATGGAGTGCAGGGAGTGAACAAGGATAGCTTTTTCCCTGTCCCCATAGTCAACAGGTGAAAGTTGGTTTATTTGATTGTTTTCTAAACTTGCCTACCTTATACTACACCACTCCAACACATTCCCAGGTAACCAGTGAGCCTGTGGCCAGTCAGCTGTGACAGTTACTGATGCACACACTGCTCTCTTCTTTTCCAGGTTGTGAAGACAATTGGGCTGAGAGAGGTCTGGTTTTTTGGACTTCAATATCAGGACACCAAGGGCTTCTCAACATGGCTGAAACTTAATAAAAAGGTATATGCCCGGTTATCCGATTTGTACACTTGATAATGGTTAGAACAAATGCACTAAATTATTTTCTGGACTCTTGTCCTCAGCTGGATGGGATGGTCAGCTCCTCACACTTGTTCTTGTATGCCACTCTGAATACCGAACCTTGATATTATTTATTATTATTATTTTTGGCTAGTCTGCGCTGACTGTTCCAGAGTAGCTAGGTCTACAGCGTATAGATATGCCAGCCAATCTGCTGTTCCTGGCCTACAGTTATCCTGTGCTTTATCCAGGCAGATCTAGTGTGGTGGATCAAGGAAGAGACTTTATCCATGTGTAATACATATGGTGAATAAGACTCCTGGTGTGGTGCCATCCCTAGAAAACTCTGTGGTGCGTGACTTACTGATAAGTTTACAATAGTATTTTGTAGTTGCTAAACAAGATATCTTGGCTAGACTGGACCAACTCAGCAGTTTCCAATGAACTGCTCAATGGGAGGATACTTCATGGTTTTTTGCTTTGTGTCAGAAAGGAAGTGTTTTTTGAACATGCCTGTCTTTTACTCCCATTTTATTACACACTGCTCCACTCAGCCAGCTAGTTCTAAAACTGGATGGTGCCATCTCTCACTCCAGGTGACCGCACAGGATGTACGCAAGGAAAGCCCTCTGCTCTTCAAGTTCCGTGCCAAGTTCTACCCAGAGGATGTGTCAGAGGAGCTGATTCAGGACATCACGCAGCGCCTCTTTTTCCTCCAGGTGAAGGAGGGCATCTTGAATGATGATATCTATTGCCCTCCAGAGACTGCTGTCCTGCTGGCTTCCTATGCCGTCCAATCTAAACATGGAGATTTCAACAAGGAGCTGCATAAGCCTGGCTATCTTGCTGGTGACAAACTGCTCCCTCAAAGGTATGCAGACTTCACCAGCCTCAGACCTTCCAGCACCATGAAGTGCACAAGTGCTATATTTACTATAAGCTTCACTTACTCTAGCTTTTTGCCTGTCTTTTGTTTTCTCAAATCATCTTAATTCTGATGGGTGTTCAGAGTGCATCTTTCCATAAGAGTAAGGCTGTTGCACTTCCTGCACCCCTGTCTATTCTCCCTGGAAATTTGCATTTTGAAGAGCCCATTGCAATTCCATATAAAAATGCAGGTAGAAACTTAAATTTCTGGGAATAACGAACTGAAGATACCTAAGCAAAAGAAGGGGGGAGCAAAGAGTAAATTTTGGCACTAAACTTCATAAATGGGTATGATGGCGTAAAAGAAATGAGAAGCTGGATATCATTACTTGGCTAAATATTCAGGGCTCCTGTCAAATTACGCTGTAGTCTGGATATGCAGCAGTGGTGTTCATCAGGCCAAATTGTCTTAAACCATTTAATTGGGTTAAGAGTCAACCCTGGCCAATAAGGCCACCATATACTATAGAATTTCTGTTGGCATTGTTATATTGTGTATGAGACATTTAGACTGTACAGCACTGCATATGCTCAGGCTTGTGGCCTGTCTCAGTGTAGTGCTGCCTTTCGAACTGACAGGATCCTGCTGCTCTTTTCTTTTCTAGAGTTCTGGAGCAGCACAAACTCAACAA
The DNA here is from genome assembly GCF_965152275.1 of Natator depressus. Taxonomy (NCBI): domain Eukaryota; kingdom Metazoa; phylum Chordata; order Testudines; family Cheloniidae; genus Natator; species Natator depressus. Next base: position 78,872,418 of record NC_134242.1, on the reverse strand, counting down.
AGACCAATGGGAGGAGAGGATCCAAGTGTGGCATGAGGAACATCGGGGAATGCTCAGGTAACTGATCAAGGTTTGATCTCACTCGGTTAGATTGGTATAGTCCTACTACATGGTAGTATCTACTTCTGTAGATGAGCTTTTGTTTACACACAAACCTTATCGTAGGGCAAAAGCCTCTTAGCAATGTTCCAGCCATCTTACTGAAGAATAACTACAATCTTGTCTGTCTCAGCCAGTATTGGCTAGCAAGTGTACAATATCCCTAGCAGAGTGAAACTCAACTTTTCTAAATGGCTGCATTAGAAGAACACCCATACCGGATCAGACCAGTGGTCCATCTATCTCCATATAGTGTCTGACAGTGGCCAGTGCCAGCTGCTTCAGACAGAATGAATAGAACTGGGCAATTTCGAGTGATTCATCCATCTTGCAGTCCCAGCTTTTGGCAGTTGGAGGTTTAGGGACATTGTCAAAGGTTTTCTGAAAATCCAAGTACACTATATTGCTGTCTCACCCTTGTCTGTGTGTGACTCCCTCAAAGAATTCTAGTAGATGGAGGCATGATTTCCGTTTACAAAAGCTGTGACTCTTCTCCAGCACTGTTCATGGATGTGTCTGATTCTGTTTGTTATAGATACAACCAATTTGCCTGGTACTGAAGTTAAGTTTACCTAGCCTGTAATTGCCAAGATTGTCTCTGGAGCCATTTTTAAAAGTTAAGTTAGCCACCCTCTGGTGTTTTGGAACAGAGGCTGATTTAAGCAATAGGTTATGTACCACAGTTAGTAGTTCTGCAATTGCATAAGAGTTCCTTCAGAATTCTTGGGGGAATACCATTTGGTCATAGTAACTTAGAATCATAGAATATCAGGGTTGGAAGGGACCTTAGGAGGTCATCTAGTCCAACCCCCTGCCCAGAGCAGGACCAATCCCCAACTAAATCAGCCCAGCCAGGGCTTTGTCAAGCCTGACGTTAAAAACTTCTAAGGAAGGAGATTCCACCACCTCCCTAGGTAACGCATTCCAGTGTTTCACCACCCTCCTAGTGAAAGTTTTTCCTAATATCCAACCTAAACCTCCCCCACTGCAACTTGAGACCATTACTCCTTGTTCTGTCATCTGGTACCACTGAGAACAGTCTAGATCCATCCTCTTTGGAACCCTCTTTCAGGTAGTTGAAAGCAGCTATCAAATCCCCCCTCATTCTTTTCTTCCGCAGACTAAACAATCCCAGTTCCCTTAGCTTCTCCTCGTAAGTCATGTGTTCCAGTCCCCTAATCATTTTTGTTGCCCTCCGCTGGACTCTTTCCAATTTTTCCACATCCTTCTTGTAGTGTGGGGCCCAAAACTGGACACAGTACTCCAGATGAGGCCTCACCAATGTCAAATAGAGGGGAACGATCACGTCCCTCGATCTGCTGGAAATGCCCCTACTTGTACATCCCAAAATGCCATTGGCCTTCTTGGCAACAAGGGCACACTGCTGACTCATGTCCAGCTTCTTGTCCACTGTAACCCCTAGGTCCTTTTCTGCAGAACTGCTGCCGAGCCATTCGGTCCCTAGTCTGTAGCGGTGCATGGGGTTCTTCCGTCCTAAGTGCAGGGCTCTGCACTTGTCCTTGTTGAACCTCATCAGATTTCTTTTGGCCCAATCCTCTAATTTGTCTAGGTCCCTCTGTATCCTATCCGTACCCTCCAGGGTATCTACCTCTCCTCCCAGTTTAGTGTCATCTGCAAACTTGCTGAGGGTGCAATCCACACCATCCTCCAGATCGTTTATGAAGATATTGACCAAAACTGGCCCGAGGACCGACCCTTGGGGCACTCCACTTGATACCAGTTGCCAACTAGATATGGAGCCATTGATCACTACCCATTGAGCCTGACAAGTTAAACTTATCACTGCTTAACTTGTCAGTTTGTTCCAAAACTATATTTCTATTGACACCTTAATCTGGGACAGTTGCTCAGATTTTTCTCTTAAAAAGAATGGTTTGGGTGTGGGGATCTGCCAGAGACTTCAAGACTTCAAAGAATTATTTAGCTTCTCCACAATGGCCTTGTCTTGAGTGCTCCTTTAACATGTCAGTTGTCCAGTGGCCCGACTGACTTTGGCAGGTTTCCTGCTTCTGATGTACTTAAACCAAAAAAAAAAAAAAAAAAAAAAAAAATTTTTTTTCTGCTGTTTGTGTCTTCAAATTCTTTCTTGGCCTGCCTTTACACTTGGTTGCCAGGGTTTATACTTCTCTATTTCTCAGTAGGATTTGAGTTCCAAACTTTCTAAGGGATGTCTTCCCAACCACCACCTTTACTCTGTTTAGCCATGGTGGTGTGGTGATTTGTCTTATTTTTTTTATTTGCGATATACATTTAGTTTGAGCCTGTAGTGTGTGTGTGTGTTTGTTTTTAAATGGTTTCCATGCAGCTTGCAGGCTTTTCACCCTATTAATTTCCATTTAACAAAAGTGAGGAAGCTTGTATCCTTCCCCTTTTTGAAGTTTAAAAAAAAAACCACAACCACTATAGTAGCATTTAGTACTCCTTGTCCCCACCAAGAATGTTCAACTTAATTACATTATGGTCACTATTAGTGAGTACTTCAGTTATAGTCACCTCTTGGACCAGCTCCAGTGGTCAATTTAGGACTAAATCAAGAATTGCCCCTCCTTTTGTGAGTTACAGCAGTGGTTCTCAAACAGGGGGCCATGAGAAGGTTTCAGGTGGTCCACCCAGCAGCGCCAGTGTTAAACTCATTGGAGCCCAGGGCAGAAAGCTGAAGTCCCACCTCATGGGGCTGAAGCCCAAAGTCCTGAGCCCTGGCACCTGGGGCTGAAAACACAAAGCTAAGTTGCTCAAGTTTTGGGGTCCCCTGTGGGATGCAGTCCCAGGCAACTGCCCTGTTTGCTACCCACTAATGCTGGCCCTGGCTTTTATATGCAGAAAATTAGAACCCCACGGTCCACTTGTGCCACAACTTATAGCAATTGGGGGGGGGGGGGGCTCAGAAAGAAAGAAAGAGAGGTTGAGAACCCCTAGGTTACAGCACCAGCTGCTCCAAGAAAGTTATTTAATGTGTGTAGAAATTGTATCTCTGCAACCCTTCCTGAGGTGACAATGCCTAGTCATGGGGATAGTTGAAATCACCCATTATTATTGTTTCCTGCCTTTTGTAGCATCTCTAATCTCCCTAAGCATTTCATCATCGTGGTCAGGAGACTAGTGGTATAGACTGCTATCCTTATTGTTCAGGCATGGAATTTACCATAGACTCTCTATAGAGACAGTTTGGGTCATTTTAGGACTTTTACTTTGACTCTCTCTCACATAGTGTCATTCCCACACCAGCATGACCTACTTTCATTCCTGTATATTTTGTACCTTGGTATTACTGGATCCCATTAATTATCCTCCTTCCATCAAGTTTCCACAATGCCTATTCTATCAATATCCTCATGTAATGCCACTCACTCTAGTTCATCCATATTAGTATTTAGACTGCTAGAGTTTGTGTATATAAGCACAAGTATATTATCAATGTTCAATTGCTTGCCTTAATTTTATTTAAATGGGACTTTTTTTAACATTTGTCTGGTCCTTATTAGCTTCTCTACGATCTCTTTACTAGGACATAGTTCCCCCTTTAATGGAGACATCCCACCTGAACCATGTGCTCCTCTTGGCTTTCGCCAAGCCCTTAGTTTAAAAAATCCTCTCTGCGTTGTCATGCTCTGACGTGTTAGACTAGTTGCCACTAACCAATCTAGAAGGCATAAATTCTCAATTTTTGGCTTATCTGGTTTCAAATATGAATATCTGCTCTCCTTTGCATTCTTAGGGAAGATGCCATCTTGGAGTACCTGAAAATTGCACAGGATCTAGAAATGTATGGCGTGAACTACTTCAGCATTAAGAATAAGAAGGGCTCTGAACTCTGGCTAGGTGTTGATGCTCTCGGACTCAACATTTATGAGCAGAACGACAGGTAACAAAAGGACATCTCTAAGTTCACTGCCCCCTCTCTAGTGACCCTTCATTCCACTGTGCATATACAGCTAACACAAACTTCCTTCTCCAAAGCAAAGGAATACTTTTAAGAATCCGGTTTTTGGAACAAATAGCTGTTCCTCACTCAGCTACATAGGAAGGTGGTTCAGTTTGTTGGGATGATGCTATATGCAGTCTGTGCAAACTCCTCCAAGCCACGTCCTCATGTGGCTCTTGGCGATGACATCAACATAAACCTTGTGATCCAGTACTTTGGATCTCCTGCATAAGTAAAGTTGATATAAAAAAAAGCTGTTCACAGTCATGGGGTGGATAGGACAAACTGAAATTAGGCATTGATCAAATCCCATTAAATAGGGATTGCTTAAAGACAGCCTTCAAATCTTAAGGCAGGTCTATTTTGAAAACGCTGCAGCTGTGCCACTGTAACACTTAAGTGAAGACACTCCTACAGTGGGAGAGCTGATCCTGTCAGTGAAGTTAATCCATCTCCAAGAGGCAGTAGCTATGTCAGCAGGAGAAGCTCTCCTGCTGACACAATGTTGTCTATACCAGGGGTTAGGTTAGTATAACTACATTGCTCAGGTGTGGATTTCTCACAGATAAGTTTGTGTAGTGTAGACCTGGCCTCACTTTCTCTAATGGGGGAGAGGGATTGAAAAGCTGTCAACTCCTGCTCTTATATTTTGTTTTTTTTTAACATGCCTCTTCACTCTTGTTTCTGGCATTGGCTGGAATTGGGAAGTACTGAAATACTCTGAGAGCCAGTTTGGGTGAGATTTCCAGCCCAGAATTAGACTAAGAATTTGAGACCGCTTGGGGTAACTTTTACTAAAAACTCCTCCTTTCTTCATTATTGCAGGTTAACACCAAAAATTGGATTCCCTTGGAGTGAGATCAGGAATATCTCATTCAATGACAAGAAGTTTGTTATCAAGCCCATTGACAAGAAAGCACCAGTAAGAAACAGTACTCAAACACTATAAATCTTTAGCATTTTATATGTAGAGTTGAGCTCTACATCTTTTTTACACATTTTAAATAAAACCAGTCTAGTCAATTCCAGTACTTCCTGTTGGTATAAGGCATCCACATGTTCCCAAAGTGATACCTCCAGCATTGCAGAGCAAGCTTAATAGTAGTAAGTGGGTAGATGGGTTTGTAGGGGAAGGGGGTTTATACAATAGTCATTTTGTATAGTTGTCCACTTCTGATTTGGTGACAGGCTGCCTTACATTGAGATAATCTCTTGTTGAAGTGCAAGGACAAATTTTACTATTTCTGATAACCCAAACAAATCCCATTCACTCTGGAAAAATCCAAAGTAGAATGCATTTCTAATCTCTCCAGTTCAGGAGAAAATGAAATCAAGCTCTATCTCTTTGGCTTCCCCATGTACCAATTTATATCTTCTACTTTCCTTCCCTGGATGAAGTTACTGCTGCTTGGAAACCACCTTGCAGCTGTTGTACCTCATTCACACAATGAAGATCCATTTCTTCCCCTTTTTCTGGCATAAGAGGAAACCTGGTTCTTCACATGTCTGCCAGAACATTACAATTCTAGTTGAATAGAAATAGTAAGGGTGTCATTCTTATATGATCCATAAAACCTTAAAAACTTGTAGGATGTCTCAGAACATAGAAAATCTTCCTTAAAACCAGACACTGAGGCTTGATAGAGGAATGCTTTAACTGAGTTTAGAGTATTTCTGCACTGCATGCATAGCCACACAACTGAAAATCCAGTTCTGGTATGCACTAAGCAGAACATAAACCCTGAGAATTTTCTAAGGCCAGAGACTTGAACTGCACCATATATCACTGGGAATCCCAGGAAAACTGCCAACTATAGTCTCCTTGTAATCTCCAAAATGTGCTTGTGGGGATACTTACTCCTGTACAAATTCTGTCAATCTTCATAATCTAAACTGACTGTTTAGTACTGCTAATTCAAGGCACCTGACCCATGTCATCAGACACTTGTCTCTGCTGGGTATAGGTGTTTGAAATCAGTTTTTATTACTGCAAATGGGCTCCCTCAGAGTGTCCCTCAGACACTTGACATTTTTCTTTTCTATGCAAGGCTATTATTGGATACAGAGGTATGTTTGGTGCATGCTTGGGGAGCAACGAGTCTAATGCTGTCTCCCATCTGTCCCAAGGATTTTGTATTCTATGCTCCACGATTACGGATTAACAAGCGAATCCTGGCACTGTGCATGGGGAACCATGAGCTCTATATGCGCAGACGTAAACCAGACACCATTGAGGTGCAGCAGATGAAGGCACAGGCTCGGGAAGAGAAGCATCAGAAACAGATGGAGAGGTGGGTACTGCAGGACTCTTGAGTAACTAGTGTTTTTGAGTCCACTGTTAAACTGATCAAGCAGATTCCTTTCTGCTCCAGTAAACCTAAAGAGATGTTGTAGATGGCACTCCTTATATATAAGATCCTGTGTAGGACTGCCTTGGGCAATTCAGAGCATTTCACATCTAATCATATCAATATCATGATTCTGAATCTTAATGATGACTCTAAAGGTTATATTTCAAATTAGTCTGGATTGTCCAAATAGGTGACCTAAACAGGGCTGTAGATTGACCTGTGTAATTTCTACAAATGAGAACCTAACTGACACAGTTCACTAATGTTTGCAGTGGTGTTGTCAGGGTCAGTCCCAGGACCAGAAGAGCTCTTTGTAAGCGTGAAAGCTTTTGTCTCCAATAGAAATTGGTCCAATGAAGACGTTCCTTCTTCCATCTTGTCTCTAAAGTTCACTAAGTCAGTTGCTGTTTGCATGCTCCTGGGTCTTCTATAATAAAGTACTGTTGTCTTTTGAATTGTGATTTAGATTTAACTGCTGTACTGTAACTTTTTTCCCCGAATCAGAGCTCTGCTGGAGAATGAGAAGAAAAAGAGGGAACTGGCAGAAAAGGAGAAGGAAAAGATTGAGCGTGAGAAGGAAGAGCTGATGGAACGACTCAGACAAATTGAGGAGCAAACCAAGAAAGCTCAACTAGGTATTACGAAATGTGCATTGGGGGAGACTGGGAATAGTCTGGTTCTACAGGGCCTTCATTAAAAATAAATTCCACAATTACCCACCCCACCAACCATCTTACTTCCTTGAGCTACATAATCACCTGGTGCTCTGGTTCAATTGGTGCTGATGGGGTACCACAGAAGAAGCCTTTCCAAATGGGCAGGTACAATAGACTTTGCCACAGATGACTTTCCTGTCCTTTTCCTGAACTCTTAGCCCCTTGAATGGTGGTAAATGTGGTGCTGCCAGGGCAAATTGCTGTATATTTGTTGCTTGGTTTAAAACAAACAAAAAAACCAGGAGTTTGAGTTGTCTGGTGCTTTGTACAGACAAATGGTTCCAACTAATAGTAACCCGATGGCATTTGAAGCTAACTTTACATCTTTTTTTAATTTGGGGTAGGACAATGCAAAACCAGGCTGTCTATGCAGTATATTCCTGACTGTCCTGTTCACCAATATTTACTCCCACTTGTTTACCCACCTTCCTGTGTTGGTGGTGAAGGGAAAGTATATGTCCTTCATGGGGAAGGAAGCTTGCTTTCCTGCACTTATTCTGTGCTCAGAGGATCAGAAAGAGACCATCTTTGCCTCATACTTTCTATCCTCGCTTCAGAATTAGAAGAACAGACCCGCAGGGCTTTGGAGCTAGAGCAGGAAAGGAAGCGAGCCCAGGAAGAAGCAGAGAAGCTGGCTAAGGAACGCAAAGAGGCAGAGGAGGCAAAGGAAGCCCTGCTGAAAGCATCCCATGATCAGCAAAAGACCCAGGAGCAGCTGGTAAGCAGCTTTCCTGAAAGCTTAGCAGTGGGGGAATGGTTTTACTGGAGTTCTAGACTGCTGGCCTCAAAACTGGGTGAGTTATGTAGCCCAGTTGTTGCTGTAACAGGGGCATAAGCTACTATCTAAAGAAACTTAATTACCTTTTTCAGAAAAATGCTGGTGTTTTTTACTGTGGTCTCTATTTGAGCTGCTTTTTGTATGTAGTGACTAATGGAGACTAGCTTCTAGTAAAGTCCATATATGCGCTAACTAGTCAAGCTCGGTACTGAGAGAGCAGCTTCATGGCCTTGTTCTAGAACTCTTGAATTAAGGGAAGAAAAAGAGGGAAAGACCGAGCCAAGACCCACAGCTACAAGGTGGGCATAAGGCAACTAACAATGTTGGTCCTAGTCCTCTTTTATCAGTGTGGAAATGGAACTTCCAGGTTCCTGGGGCTTTAGGGTCCTAATATCAGAAGGGAATTGGTTTTCTCTCCTACTAAAAATAACCTATTACTTCCACAGGCAGCTGAGATGTCAGAACTCACATCCAAAATCTCACAGCTGGAAATAGCCAGGCAGAAGAAGGAGAGTGAAGCCATGGAGTGGCAACAGAAGGTATCAGTGGAGCCTAAATACAAAAGTGTAGCTTTGGGCTTGGCACAGTATTCCTCTTCTTACTGTGGGCTGGTCTGACCCTCTGACCATGTCAATGTGATTAATCATATGATCCAAACCGTGAGTCCTTTTAGGATGCAGAGAGCTCTTTAAAATAAGACTCTGAACACACTTCAGCAGAAAGGAGGGAAGCCAACGTGTGGTAAAGCTCAGTTGCCTCCAGTTACCAATTTACCAATTACAGTATTTCCTGGTTCACCCTGCTAGAACCAGCTTTTCGTTCAAAAAGTGGTGGGAGCAACGTATGCAGGTAAAATCTAGTAGTTGCATGTAGCTACAAATTCATTCAGTGTTCCAAAAGTGAATATAGTCAAAAGAATAAGCAGAAAATGTCCACCTTGCAACTTAAATGGACAGACATGGGAATTATCCTGTGGGCAGACTTCCAAAAGATGGGCACATTTACACCCTTATTCATGCCTAATGTGTGTGCAGACTATGTAGTTGCACATGCCTAGGGCTGGTTTAAGGTAGGAGTATACATAGTGCAGGATTTACAGGTGCAGGTTGGGTATCTGAACACCTAAAAGGCATACAAATGTGTGCACAGCTGCACACACCTAACTCTGCAGTACTTGTACACACACGGCTGCCCAGATTATCTAAGTTGCCTTTAGTTACTGCAAATAGGATATAACTCACCTATCGAAACTCCTTGGGGTTGATGGCCATATTCTAGCTCCACTAGTGTATGGTGGTGCCTGGACAGCCTATGAATTCTCACTTGAAAGCACTTCACCCAAAGGGGTTATGGACATTCTGAAAGAGACATTTGAACCCAGATGTTCCCTCTTCTGGGTCCCTTGGACTATAAGGGAAGCCTTTGAAATGGGTCTCTTTCCCCTAACCCACTGAGGGATGTTGCCCTCCTGCAGGCTCAGACTGTGCAGGAAGACCTAGAGAAGACCAAAGAGGAACTGAAGACGGCCATGAGCACCCCTCATGTCACCGAACCCATGCAGTCTGAGAACGAGCATGATGATGAACAGGATGAGAACGCTGCAGAGGCCAGTGCTGAACTGAAGGCAGATGCCACCATCAAGGACCGCAGTGAGGAGGATCGCACCACTGAGGCGGAGAAGAACGAACGGGTTCAGAAACACTTGAAGGTAATGCCAGGGTGGGGTGAGGGATATCTGCTGCTTCTGTTTCCTTCCTCCCTGCCATGCTCAGGCAGCTGTAGTGGGGGCTAGATACATCTATTGAAGAGTAGGGTGCCACAATCTCATCAGTTCAATACATAGCAAAATATAGAGAGAGTGGGGGAGAAATTTGCCCCTCCCCCGCCCACTCCCATCCGATAACCATTCAGACCTCTTACCAGTGAAGAGTACTCATTACCAAGAAAAGCATCTGTCCAATGTACTCTGCCCACTCGAATCCTGCTGTCCATCTGACAGCTGTTCAGCGCTGTCTGGAACAGGACGAAGGACTTGGTCCAGTTCCTGTCAAGCAGATGTCCGTGCCAGTCTGCTGCCCTGTTGGCTGACTCAGCTGGCTTGCACTGCTCAACCCTAGTAGTGGTCTCAAAGGCAGGTTTGAAGCTCCTTTGTTGAGAGCAGCACAGGGAAAGCTTGCCCTGCTATTTGTGCTGTACCTACACTCTGCACTGAACTTCAGTCTGCTGCGTGGTGACCGTTCACAGGCACTAAATTAACAAGTGGTGGCGTGTGTCCAGCTGTGAATCACTTACTGGCTGTCTAGGCTCCTTCACCTGCAGACCAGGGCAGAAATGTTACTGCACTGTGCTGTGGCGAAGCTAGAAAGGTGGCTGGAATCTGCAGTGCCTTGCTAATAGCAAGGGGTTTGCCATTTTGTTCACTATTTAAATAAATATCTTGCTATTTGTCTTCTCCAACCCCTACCCCCCCATGGGAAAAATCCCTTGTGAGAGCCCCAGGGGCCACATTTTTTTGGAGCCTGTGTTGTCACCTTTTCCTATGTAATGTTATGCCTAACTTTAGTCCAGCCTTCCTCATACACTAGGTAAAACCTAGACTTGTGAGCAAAGGGTGTGATAACATCACACCTCCTACACTGTAAATATTGGGGGTGAGAAAATAGTAGATTAGGTAGGCACAGGGTTTTCCATCTCAAAGGATAGCGATCTTTTGGGACTAAGGCCCACTTTACCTCTTGCTGATCCTACAGCTCAAGGCTGTGGCATGTGCTGGCTTGTAACCCTACTTCTGTCTTTCTCCCATCTACAGGCTCTTACCTCAGAGCTGGCAAATGCCCGGGATGAAACTAAGAAGACAGCCAATGACATGATCCACGCTGAGAACATGCGGCAGGGCCGTGACAAGTACAAGACCCTCCGCCAGATCCGGCAGGGCAATACTAAGCAGCGCATTGATGAGTTTGAGTCCATGTAAACTCTCCTGCACCTGCAGTCCCTGTACTCTCCCCTCTTTCTCGTCCTCTCCCATCATTCACGTGTAATCGTGCTGCGCTGGAACCACTACAGAAGAGTGACCATGGTCTTTATTTATCAAGTTTCGTGCAGTCTCTGCAGTTCAGCAACAGAGGAACAAACAAAATATCCATGTTGTCTTGGGGGGGGGGGGGGGGGAAACAGGACTCCAAATCTGAAATTATTTTTGCTTAGCTGGGTAAAGTCTCAATTGCACATAGCTTTGTACTGTTCACTGAAATAATTGCATTGCTCCCAGGGTCCACTGGGAGGAGATGCAACCAGATACTTCCACTGAGTTACATATGGTAAAAGTCAGCAGTCTGACACACATGCCTTACAACAGTACTTCAGTATTAGAATTGAGTAGCTAGGGGCTAAGATTGCTGCTTTAATGCAAGCGTTTGATTTTAATTGAGTTGCGGGGTGGGGTATAGGGGAAGAGGATTTGAGTGAAGAAGGGTTGGAAGTAAAGTATAAACGTTATTTGTAAAAGACCAAAGCTTTTTCTGCTCCCTGAATTTGAGCAAGCCAAACAAATCTGAACTGTCAGTGTTAAAACTTCTTGTGGATCCATCAGACTTCTTTTTAGTTATGAAGCTTTCAGTTTCCTATTCCTGAGTCCTTTGGAGTGATCTGGGCATTTCCATTAAAGCAACTTGTTTTGGAGCAGTAAATTCTCTAGTCAGTGAGGAGAGGGGTTCCTCCTCAACAATAATTCTTGTTCATTGCCATTTTTTGTGCCAATGGCAAGCAGTAGCAGAGGGGCTTTCACTTCCACTAGTGACCCCAACTAGAATTCTAAAGGAATAGGCTAATATGCAAGAGTGGGAGGAGAAATGTAAAAATTAAGTAGCTCTAACCAAATGAAAATGTAGCCACCAAAAATCATGACTGACTGACTGTCTGATTATGATGCATTTATTCCTCTCATGCAGGTAACTTCCAGAAAAGGCCTTTTTATCCTAAATCATTGGTGCCTTATGACTTGTGCACAGATATATACTGTAGTTTAGGGTTTTAATAAGGTGTCTTCATAGTTATTTTTCCTAGTTGAAACTAATCAGTGACCTAAGGCTTTTCATTTCACATCTGGTTCATCTGTTACAGGTCAGCGCCTTCTGCCCTCCATCCCTCCCTGCCATCTCTTGTGGTTGGGAAGAAAAGATACCTTGCTAGCTGTCTGTCCTAAATGGAATCTTCTTCTCCTACTGCCATCTTAATTATCAAATGATAGCAGCACACTTCATTCCTAACTCAAACCTCTGTCCTCCCCTTGGAATGATATTGTCTTTTGTGGCCCTGAGAACAGACGTTTCTGTCCCTAGTGATGAGGTGACATGGTCCTGAGCTAGCTGTTACTGTTACTGTTGTACTTTCCAACAAGTCCTGTCATCCAAATGGATTTGTTATGCATTCCTGTCCATGTTGGAGAGGATTCTGTGTACCACTTGGCAGGAAATAACCATGTATGGTCAGGGTTGACTTGGACATGGCCTTGATTCTTTGTAGAAGAGAATGAGGGAAAATGCTCCAGTTTTAGAAGAGCCCTTTTAAAATTTGCATCCACCTAAATGGACTCCTCCTCTCCCCTGCTCTTCCCATCATCGCTTAGCCTGTTGCTACTTAAATTTGCAGCCTTCAGCCTGGCTGGTAATGTATTCTTGCTTGGCATGTTCCAAAATCTATGCAACTTCAGCCCTGTGGGAGCTTCCCACCCCCTTCTCATCCATATAATGCCACCGTTATTTGTGGTATAAAGAAAATACCAGAAAACTTACACTAGAACTCCTCAAAACTCAAACTCCTTCTACTAAGGTGAAGTAGAAGCGGCACAGTGGAATGTTAGTGGTGTGGAGAGAAGAGTGCCAAAAAAAGTCAAGTGTTAATACAGGCCTGCAGTATTTCCTCCAGGAATCCCTTGTGCTGCTTGAAACCACTTCATCGAAAAGTGATTCTAGACACAATATCAGTTTGTTTGCACGGAGGTCCATGCGAACCATGACCAAATGGACCTCTGGTGGTATAACCTAACGTAGATCCTTCCAAATGTCCAGTACATGCATTTTTGAAGCACTTTTTTTGTCCCCAGACACGATGTGCCTTTAGGAGGGGAGGGAGAGGGGAAACTTTCCATCAACCAAAAAAACTCACAAAACACCCCAGTGCTTTGAAAGTTACAAACAAGATTGTAGTTAAACTTGTCAGAACTTATTTGCATATTTCTTTACTGAAGAGTTATTGGCATTGATTCTATTTGAGTCATTACTGGGAGAACAAACAATTAAACTTCACTTCTGGTGCTTTAAACCTGGTTCTCAGCGGTTCTGCTCTCTGTGACAACTACTGGCTTTTTTTAAAAGCCTTTTATTGCATCTTTAACAGTTTCCTTAATGAGAGAATGCACAGTGCCTGGAGTATGTTTGTTCAAATAATAAACCATTAAACCTTTCTGTTGTGATTGGTCACGGAACACTGCTGAACTCCTGTTATGTTGACGTGACTTCTGTTTTTTGTCATGTTCTAATGTCAAATGGTCCAATATAGGAATAGAACAGTTCATACCAGTGAGTCCACCTAACTCCTCATGTAGTTGTTTCAGCTGTGCCCTTTCCTACCAGTATTATATATTCCAGTGGTATCTAATGATATTTGATTTCAGTCTTTCTAGCTATGCACAATTAGAAAATATTAATCGTGGGAGGAGGAGATGTTTATAGTCCCCTCATCCTTTGAAAATGTATACTGTATTGTAAAGAGATGATATTTTGCAAGGAAATTAATGTAAGAAGCTTTCAGTATTATGGTGAGATTTCTAGACACATTTTTTTATTTGTTACAATACATTGAGTTTTTTTTCTTGTCCCCCTCCCCCAGTTTGTTTACTACTTGGATATATAGTATCCTCTTCAGGGGGGTTATCCTATGAAGTGTTTGCCTGCCTTTGTTTTTTGTTGCTGTAAATTATGTCTACACATTTTTGACCAAACTTTTTTTTTATTTTTGGTTATATTAAAACAGCAGTCCTTTGGGGCTTGTGAGGTAACTCATTGGCCCATGTGGCTAACCACAAAAAGAACCTTGGTATCAAAACACTTTCATTTGGAGGAATTTGTTAAAGTCCATGTCCTGTTCTTCCTTCAGTGCCAATAAAGTTTAGAGAAATTAAATCCTTGGTGTATCTGGATTGCTGTGGTTTGTTTCACCCCCATTCCTCCCCCCTTCCATGTTCTACCACTGCACCTCCATGCTCACCTGCAACAGTCTGTTACCATGGAACTCCAACCTCTCAGCATTAACAAATTCTGTAGTTCCTTCTTGATGCACACAAGTAGAGGCTAGGATGGAACCCACCAAAACTCTTGACTTAAGCTAGGGTTGGAGGCCAGGTCTCCAGAAGTGGAAGTCAAAACCAAGTCACAGGTTTGTACTGTCCTTAACACCTGCAGCTGAGAATGACCTGGGAAAAAAAGTTTCCTTGGTCAATCTAAAACTGCTTCCGGTTCAGGGAAGAACCTAAAATGGTTGGATTTTGAGTTACATTTTTCACTAAACCTTGTTTCTGGTGTGGAGACATAGCTGCTGCTTTGCATCAGTAAGCCACAAGAGGGCAGCATATATTAGTCTGCTTTTGGTTTTGTAGCTTAAATTTGCTATGAGCCGATGTTCCTATGTAGTGGGACTTGAACTTTAGATTTTTTTTCCAAGCTACAGTTGCTTTTCCTCGCTCTGCTCCCAAATTTCAAAAAGTGTTTTTGGCTTTTTTTTAAAATGGAGGTTTTCAGGATGAGAAAATGTTGAAGGAAGAGGGGGGGGGGGGGTGTTACATTTGCTCTCTATCCTAGGTGAATGTGGGCAGTTTAATCTCCCCATCTGCAAAATGAGGAGGGTAAAGATCCTTATTTTTGATGGTGCTTTGAGATCTACTGGTGAAAAATCATTATAGAAGAATTTACTGTTGCCTGTCTGTTGTACTTAATAAGGAACACTGGTGGTGGTGATTTTGGGGGAGGGGGGAGTCAGTGACACTTCCTATCCCTTCTGGTGGGTTGCAAGCCTGTCTCTAAAACAGCCCTCTTCCCCAAGGCATAATTGGGTCATAAAGGATCATAGTAGGTGGGACTGCCAAGTAAGGATGGAATTCGTAGCCTACAGTTTGCTCAGTGTACTGGTTTTCTAGGAGTGCTCCCAATTGATGACTAGATAATTGGAGTTGGTGAAGAAGACAACTGGTCTGAGACTACACTGGTATCTTGTGTCTTGTCTGTCTTGTTTTAAATCACTATAAATATGCCTTGTCCACAGTGGTAGACTTAGATGCCTCTTGTCCAACCAAACATACCACTATATGGTTGCAGGAACAACACAATATTGACTTTCTCCTAAACAAGTACCAAATCCTTATCAAACATCTGGATTAAGGCTGTCTGAACCACAATGGTGTAAGAGGCAACCTTGTATTAAACCATGTCAAGTGTAGCTGATTAGACACAAGCATCAGCACAAGTGTGGGATTCAAGAAAGGGGGTGTGTATGTATTTTGACATCTGATACTCCACTTAGTTGTGTAAGTGCAGTGACTTAAGTGGAGTTACTCCTGATGTACACTGGTGTGAGTTATGAATCACTTATCTTCACTGGAGACGTGTTTCTAAGCCTATGGAAGAAGTGAACACTTTCACTGACCTGGAATGGGAGACTAACCCTGACAATTGTTACTTGACTTCAAGCAATATGTAGTTTCATTCCCTTTAACCTCTTTACCCATGACCCTATCCTTCCACCTTCTGAAAACTCTGCCCATTGGGAAAGTAATATACCTGCAAGCAGGTGTGGAAGAATTGAAGCACTAGAGAGTTAAGGCTGCAAAATAGCTTTAATTACAGCACCCTGTTTCATATGCTCCTAATATTCAAACGACAAGGGCTCACATTTTCCATGCTTGGTCTCTTGAAAATGTCAGGGCTCAACACCTCCCACCCCCAATCCATTTCTGAGTTACAGAAGGGGTGGGATCCTTTTTGTGTAATTTAAATTATAACTTGTGCTTCTAAAAGTTACAGCAAATACTTTAAGCTTTCCATGTGCATGTGTTTTGATGTGTGCAGTTTTATTGGACAGCATTTGGTACTTAAGGACTGTACAGTGGCTAGGTTTTCGTAGTACCTATTTAAATATCTGCTTTTCTCTGCTGAGTTCTATCCTCCTGGCTGGTCTGTGCTCACATTCATGCTCTCTTCCTGTCCCTCTACCCACATGTGCTGAGAGACCACTGAAGCCTTAGTTCCCCCCTTCTCCTTTTGCTGCCTCTCTCTGCTTACACTTCCTGGGATTTGTCCCTTTGTTATAACCCCCTGTCTGTTGGGATGTGAGAAGAAACAAAACATCTGAAAGATGGTTTTTATCTGGTCCAATGTAAAGAAACTCCTGTCCCGCAGCCTGCTCAGAGAGAGGTTTCTCTTCATGGGTTTGCCCAACTGGCTGGATTACAAAGCACAAGGTTCTGATTAATGTGCTGGCAGGGGTGAAAGCACAGGCATTTAAGTGATCCAGGGTCAGGCCCCTGGGACAGTCATCCCCAGGCAGGCATGTTATGTCTATGTCCAATCATCCTCCCAATGTGGTGGGGGTCTCTACCGAAAGCTGAGAACTAGCTGGTAAGGATGGTTGTTTCCCATACAAACAGTCCACACTTCCAGCATTATGTATCATGTAGCATATTTGGTTCCCAAACAGTTGGAGGTGACACATGTCACCAGAAGTGGGGTGGGTCTTAGCTGACTCAGTCAACGCAGAACAATTGACATCCATCAGCCCTGCATTTACAGTGTAGAGCAGATGCAGGCTTGAGCATGGACAAAGATAAAAACCTCAAGGAAAGACTCTGAACTGAGGTGAAGCCTATAAATGCAGGTGTACTGCTTCCATGGAGGCACTGGATCAGTGCACATTGCAAGTGCACAGAAAATAAGGGATTGGGCACTTGACTGTAACAATGTCAGGGGTGTGTGTGTGTGTGTGTGTGTGTGTGTTTAATTTATAACCTAGAAAAGGGGGTCGGGGGGGAAAGGGGCTCATGGAGCCTAAAGTACAGCTCTTGTGCTACAAGCCGACAGCCGGGTTAAGAAGATATTCCAGAGTGGACACGGACAAGGCTGTCTCACTCTGTAAGCAGGTGGAAGTAATTCACCTCTGCTAACCCCAGAAAATCTCAGCGGCCCCCCCCCCCCCCCAGCAGATGAGATCGGTTTCTTCTGTATTCTTCCAGTCACTTCCTTATTTCCACAGTTGTTAATTGGATATAAATGCCCATTGGTGCCAAGCTGCCAAATGCCATTTAAATATATGGATGACTTGCAATAACAAATGTAATTCAGGCTCTCCTGCTAGACTCTTGAAAGGCAATTGGGGCCAAGTCCTGCTCTCATATGTATGTAGGACTCTTAACTTTTCTCCCACTAATTATATACTTTAATTTTGAATCCCTTTATTTTAGGCTATGGGGAAAAACAAAAACAAGCATAAACTCTCCATGACAGAGTGCAACCAATTGTCCAGTGTTCATGATGTGTCCTCCACTTGACACTGGCCAACAGAGGATGAAAGTCTATTAAGGCTACAGGAGTTACTTTAGCTCAAGTATCAAAGCTCACAATTTTAGGTCTAGAGGTCCAGAGTTCAATTCACCCATGGTGGTGGTGGTGGTCACAAGAGTACTGTCTCCCTGTATCATGCTGCATTGACTTTGCCTCACAAAATGACACCTGCCTCTGCAGCTAGTTGGTACTTAATGTCCTGTAAAAGTGGAGGGCACCGTAAATGAGAGAGGAAGTTACATTCATCCTAGCCTTTGCCAGGAATACCTTGTGAGTATCTGAGAGCAAAATTTCTCCTGAAGGAGAAGTGGAGAATAAACCCAACTGCAGTTTGTAGTTGCTTTATTGGTTGCTTTAAGTTGTTGTGAAATGTGGTGTTAACCAGCTGTCACTTTTCTTCATGGGAGGCAATGTGATCTTTGTGTGAAAAGTTTATTCTGATCTCACCCATGGTACACCGCAGATTTACTCACTGCTTTCCCTTAGTTGCTCTGCACTGGCACAAGGGTGACCTAGGCCCAGAATTGCTATATAACCCAATCTCTGTCCATTGACTTCACATGGGAATTATAATTCTGTTTCCCTCCTTTCTAAGAAAACCTCAGTTTAAGCTCTTCCGCAACATGCGTACAGGACAGACACGGGGCTCAACTCAGAAAAGTCTCACCAGTGCAGCTGTGATTAAAGCAGAGGGCTAGCTTCTGCCTGCAGGTGTGTTTAGCACCAGCTCAGGAACAGCTCATGGACAAGGCCATGACTTTCTGTTGCAGTATTAGAGATCGTGACAGAACTTGAGGCAGCTGAATGAGTGACCTAAGGTGGTGGTTGATTATGAGGGTGAGTCTACATAGCAGCAGAGGAATGGGAAAGTCAGTATGTAAACAAGGAATGAGTGGAGAGGAGAAATGACAAAAACAAGAGGAGGAAGAAAAAGAGAAATGGAGGCATTAGGGAGAAGAAGGCAGTAGGGGGCAGTGGGGAAAGGAAGAAGGGGCTCCAGGAGAAGTGGGGGGGAAGAGGAATGAGGGGGAGCTGCTGGATGGGACCCTAAGTCTGTCCAAAGCAAATCCCTAGACCTATTTGGCACAGCCCCTGGTCACAAGAGCAAGTTGGAAAATTACAAATCTCCATCATTCCTGCTGCCTTCAATTCTGAAGCTTTAAGGAAAACAAACCAGGGTTGCGCTGACAGAAAGATTGAACAGGGCAGCAAGGGGCTTGGAATATATGGAGCTGGAGTCAGCAGGTTCCAGCAAAGGCTGTTTGTATCCCAAGTGCAGTGGCATTGCCCTCTTCGCTCATGCCAGCAGAATCCTTGAGTGACTGAAAAGCATTTGCTGCTGTAAACTAGAGACTTGGCTGGGCCACTTGAACCACTGGGGAGACCTTCACCTGGATGCTTTCGAAGGTGGTTAGGTGGATTAATGACAGTTTCTGACAGTGTTGATTTGTCACATGGGGCAGAATACCAGTGCTGTCTGTTTCTGGCTTTGCATTGTGATAAATCATTGGTTGGTGTCTCTTCACTAGTGTTGGAAAAGTGCTGCTCCCCCTTTGTTTGGACCATTTCTCAGGAGATCTCAAACCCTTGAACACCAATGAGGCAGATAAAGGCTATTCCCATTTTACAAGTGGGGAAACGAATGCATAGAATTTAATAGCCTGATTTGTGGAGGCGCTGACCACTGTCAGAGCTGTGCCTATAGGGAAGCTGAGCACCCACAATTCCCGAGTATCTGGCCATATACAACCAAAATATTGTGACTCCTAGATGTCTGTCCTAACCACCATAGCACATTATTTCCATTTGCTCTATTCAGGTTCAACTTGTTCGGTATGGGTCAGACTTGTGTGTTTGGAGCTGGGTGATCATGAGCAGTACACAGATGGATTCAGGCTGCACCACTGCAATACTTTCCCTGTAATAGAAATAGTCAGAATGGGGCAGGTGGACTAAGCAGTTTTCATCTGGAGTTAGGGAGGGTGAATTTTGGAAGGTGACTTTGAACCTGTGGACATGGGACCCTCTTATCTGTGCTCTGCCACTGGGAGTGTCTGCTGTGGTTTTCATAAATGAGGAATGCTGTGCTGAGATGTCACGGGTGGTCTGGTTTTCCTACGTCAGTTACAAGTGAAGACCAAACTCCTCCCACCCCCCATTGTCCCTGGATTTGGGCATGTTTCTCTCGGGGATGGTATCTTAGCCAAAGGCACTCCACCTTGGTGGGATTTGTTCTACTCAGACTTCATTGGTAAGGATAAGACAGGCCTATGTGTGGCTGCCTCATTGGCAGTACCTGGCCCATGGTGTCTGCGCACACCCTTCTGAGGAAAAGCAATGCTTAACTAACATTCATGGTGCTTTACCAGTATTAGCTAATTCACCCTCACCGTCTCGTGGCAGGCAAGTAAGTGTCAGCAGTCCCCTGCTTCCACATGGGTAAACTGAGGCTAGAGAAGAGACTTGACTACTGGGGCTCTGTCTGCAGGGCCTGTGGCAAGGTGATGCAGTGAGCCTCCAAGCCTGGGTTGACAGGCTCTGGCTCACACTATTGCACTAACAATAACTGTGTAGACAGTGCTTTTAAATTGTGACTTGAGCTGCAGCCTCTCTCCAGCTATTTTTAGCATGGCAGTGTGAACCTGAGTCTGTTGACCTGGGTTTGGAGGTTTGCTGCTGTAGGCTGTGTAGACATACCCTAAAAGAGCTGGAACTAGAACTCAGCAGCTCCTGGTTCCCAGCTCAGTCCACTAGCTCTCTCCTCTCTCAAGACATTACTATTTCAGAATCCCTCATTGCTTGCGAGCCATGAGGGCACAGAACACCTGCCCTATTCCCATCAGCATGACAGTAGAATGGTAGAATCTAGCTCCCAGACCCAATCTCTCCCGCCGGGACTCACTGCAGATAAAGGAGCCAGTTCCATGTCCAGTAGGATGGAGACCACACTCTCTTCAATTTCATAACCCCACGGATAGATGATTGTTCCATACACAGGTCTCCTTTTAATATTTATAACCCAACAAAATTACACAATTGTGTAACAACCCAATTACAAGGCTGGGAGGGACACAGTATGTAGTCACATGGGATTTTAGCTACTGATAGTTAAAAGGGGGAGGGAATTTTTTAAAAATCTCCCAATCGTTCCCTCCCCAACCCCTAGTTCCAAGACATGAACATGAGTGTATTTGCAATTGCAGGTATGTTTGGGATGCTGCACATGGCATTAAACTAGATGAGAATCCTGCTTTTTGAGAGGCTATGAACTAATAGAGTGTAGGCCTCATTTGAGGCCTACCAGCCCTTGACAGGGTCTCTTAAGTTGGCAGCACTGGGGTTAATGCTTTCTGATTAGACTTGTGTTTGCAGGAAAACCCTGTGCCTAAGGGAAGCATAGATAGTGTTTGGGTTTGTGTTGGGTTCTTGCCTCTTTCTGATGTTTACTTGTGAGCAGGGGAGCAGAGCCCTAAGGAACATGCCCATAGAAGGAGTGAAACTGACCCAGGCTGCTGTAATGGTGGTCAAAGTACCTGGGTTTGGTATTCAGGAAATGCTGCTGAGTGTGCTTCCTGCTCAGAGCTGCTGCAATGCCATTAAGTAATTTCTTGTCCGTTCAGCCTTGTGCTGATTTCACTTTGATTACTCGCTGCTTTGAATTTTGCTGTCAGGAAATCCACGTCACCTTGCCACCTCTCCCAAACGTTTGTAGGGCAGTCCCTAAATTGGGTGGGTTTGTCCCTTGTCCTGTGCTTGAGGAATCTAAAGTAGCCATGATTTATTGCAGGCTGGGGGGAGGAGGGAACAACCCCCCCTTCGCAGCATGTGCAGAGGCACTGTGAGGGCTGCATGCACTGTCTGGGCAAGTGCTGCAGCAGCAGAACGTGACACTGCTTTAGGCGTGTGCGGTGGTGGAAAGCCTGCTTCCCTCTCAGCGCCTGCCTACTCAGCAGAGCAGAGGCTGGGGCCAGGACTTAGGGTGACCAGATGTCCTGATTTTATAGGGACAGTCCTGATTTTTTGGGTCTTTTTCTTATATAGGCTCCTATTACCTCCCACCCCGTCCCGATTTTTCACATTTGCTGTCTGGTCACCCTACCAGGACTTGAATCTGATTGGGCAAGACAGGGCACTAATTGCTGGACAGTCAAATCAATGCTGCTAAGAGCCATTCTATGTGCAGTACGCTGTGTTTTTATCCCTAGCTCTTTCGCTGTCTTCCAGGTTTAGGGCGTGAGCTCTGTCACTTTGCAAACGCTACATTTTACTTTTGGGATTGGTCCTAGTTTTGCAGATGGAGGTGTCCACACACTGCCTCTCTTATATTATCCTCAGAGGTCCAAAATTAGGTGATGCCCTGCTGTCAGCTGATCCCTGAGTACACTCTCTCTCTCTCCAAGCCCTGGCAGTGGTTTAGCTGGAGGGGAGTTACTCCCCATCCACCGATTCCACAGCCTCTGCAGTGCTCCCTTGGGGGATGGGGATAATGAGCTCAGCGTCAGCCCTCAGCTGGGCTATCCCTTGTTGTGCCATTGACCTGCCATTCACTGTGCAGTTTTAGAATTCTTGCTAGTGAAGGAGGTCAGTGCTAAGCAAACATGCCAGCGTCCTTGCAGGAGAGCTGCTGCTCCTATGTCTTGCTTATCTCTTGGTTCAAGGTTTGCTGGTGAGATTAGCTGCTCAGCTGTTTGTTTGGATGTGCTCTTGGTCCTTTTTCCATATTGTTCATGGTGAATCCAGTTCTCATTTAACACAGGGATGGGGGGCAGAGGGGAGAGAACAGAAAGGGACCAAGGTGCTGAGATGCAGCTACAAACCCAGACTCATGAGCAGAGAGTGGGATTGGAGGAGACTTTTAATAACCATGTGCAGTGTTTGCTAGTTAAAGTTAGAGGTGGGCCTGAGCCACAAAGTTTGGGTTTGGATCTGAACTTCATGCCTTTGTGATTCAGGCCCAACGTTTTAGTTCAGCATGTGATAGAGATCAAACCAGCTGTTACATGTTAATCTGGGGCTGAATTTCCTCAACATTTTAGGGGCCTCAGATCAGGCATTTAGTCTGATCCCCATCTCCCGTGAAAAGGTTCCCTTACCACAGTGAAGTCGCTGTGTGAATGAGGGCACTTTTGAGAACAGCTCCATCTGAACTCCTGCATGACTTGGGACAGGGTTGAAGAGGTTGGTTTTCCTGCCCTATTGCACAAATAATTTAAAACTGGAGATTTACTGTAGGGGCCACTGCTACATTGACTGGGGGTCGGGGTCTGTGCAATGGGTGAGAAACCCTAACAATGGAAGTCTTTTCCATCTCTAACATATGTGCGTGTACAGACTATTAAAAACCAAGTTTTCTGGGCAGGGCCCTTGTCAGGGTTTATTTCCTTCCTTTAACATCTGTACCCTGTGAAGCATGGGACATACAGAAATTGTCTCAGTGTGGGAGGCACAGATATCATCTGGACTGAGAGGGTAATAATATTCATTAGATTAAAACCATAATAATACTTCAGTTCCCATCCCCCCCCCCCCCCCCCATTATGGGAAAATGTACTGGGCTGAACAAACGCTGATAGGATCCATAATGCTACGTGGGCCTTACAGCAGAGTAAAGCCCCATCTATGCTGTGGGTGTTATGAAGGCACAGCTGTGCTGCTGTAGTGCCATGCTGGAGGTGCTTTTTAGAGTGATGGAGGGGGTTTTCCATTGCTGTAGTTAAGCCACTTCTCTGAGCAGCAGTAACTAGATTGACAGAGTTCTTCCATTGACTAGAATGGGGTTAGGTTGGCTTAATGATGTCGCTTGGGGGGGGTGCATTTTTCACACTTGTGACTGCTATAGCTAGGTCAATCTAACCTTTAAGGTAGACCAGGCCCAAATGCACTTGTGGGGGTTCCTGAATAGATCTAGCTGCTTACTGAAGACCACCCTTCCTACTAAACTCCACACACAGCCTCTTTGTGTGGGAGAGCATGTCTGTCATTCAGTGCTCAGCCTTTTAACATGCTGTCATGGGCAGGATGTGAACCCCCACTCTGAGGAGGCTAGCCCCCGGCTTTGCCCCTTCCACACCCCCTTGCCTGCTGGAGTGCCAAGCTCCCCCCACCGTGGCCAGAAGAGTCCTGGCCAAGCTGTCCCAAGCACCAACCTGCCTGCCCCAGCTGCCTGGACCACCTGCAGGCGCATTAAACCGCCCCAGTCAACCCAATCATCAGCCCGCCCACTCGCCCCAGCCATGCTGGCCTCCCCTTTTCCCGCAATGCCAGCCAGCCACCCCCGGGCCGTTGGCTGCCTTGAGCAGCCCCTGGCTGCTGGTCAGCCTGAGCCACTGGCTGGCCAAGCCCTGAGCTCCATAGGCCCGAGCTGAGCCTCCGCCAGCTTTGGGGAAGAGCAGGAGTGAAGGTGGGACCTCGGGGCAGAGCATGAGCGGGGCCACAGTCTGGGTTTGGGGAGGCTTAGCCTCCCCTGCCCTATTATACCCGCTGCCTATGGGTGACGTGGTGTTGCGCTTCTGAGCTGTGTCCCCATTGTGGCAAGGCATTAAGACTTGCTGTGTGTTGCATAGAGAATGCTTATCAATACAGGACTAATCACTGACTTGCCACCTCCCCCTCTTAAGTTTTACAGGGAAAGACCTGATTCCCCTTTCACTCACACTGGTTTTCTGCCACTGACTTCAAGGGAGTAACTCCTGATCTGGGTCAGTGGGGTGAGAAAAGAACCATGTTCAGTCATCAGGTTTCAGAGTAGCAGCTGTGTTAGTCTGTATTCGCAAAAAGAAAAGGAGTACTTGTGGCACCTTAGAGATTAACCAATTTATTTGAGCATAAGCTTTCCTGAGCTACAGCTCACTTCATGGATGTGGTCAGTGTATTCTTTGTCATGGATCTGTTCCTGTATGGTCTATGGGGGCCTCTACTGGCTGATGTGTGCATTACACAGTGAGAGGGGAAAGGTGGAGAGAGGATTTGGGGATTGTTGACGCCAGATGAATCCAACAGAGCACTTGCAGCGGAGGATCCTATGCTGCTTGAGTTTGTTGAGTTCAAGCATTTGTTGATCATTTGTCAATCAAATACAGAGCACTTTGTTTCTTTCTCTCTCTCCCTCCCACCTTCCCCCATATATGGGGATGTCTTCTAGAGTACAATCACAGGGTGATATTGCAGCTCAAGTAGCCCTACCCGAGCTGGCTTTAATGTAGCTAGTTTGGGTCCCAGAGGAGAGTCACGTGGCAGCTCATGCTTCAGCGCTAGCCCCAGGCGTAGTTATCTGGGAGTAGTTGGCTGCGCTTGTACAGCATATGCTGAAGTTCATGCTGCCACAGTTTCGCTGATCCACTACCCGAGCTAGCAAGATTAAAGCTAGCTCGGGTGCATCACCCGTGTGATGGCAGTATAGACATACCCATAGAGAGTGGTGCTGATCCTTCTCTTGTTAAAATCAGTAGGAGCAGGAACAGGATCCAAAGCACTGAATGGGAATCAAATAACCCTGAATGTCTGAGATTCTCACTGATGGGACAGGCACATCACGGGGAGGGCAGATACCTCAAGAGATCGTGGGTTCTCTGAGACCTCAGGGAGGGGACCTTCTTTCTTTTGAACCTCATGTCATTCCCTGAAAGCTTCTCCCCACCTTCAATTTAGTCTTGAGAGCAATACAATAAAATGATTTAAATGGTGTGTTTTAATTCTGGCTGCTTGGAAATGGTCCCTTAATTTTTTCTCCCCAACAGATTATTGGAGTTTTTGACTGACTAGACTTGTTCATGAAATGTGTCTGCTTTTGTCAACACGTGTTGATGTTTGGAAAAACTGAAAACCCCAAAACGAAGACGTTTCTGGTTGAAAATGTTCACTTCTTTGACAGAGTCAATTTTTTCCACTGAAAACAAACAAAATAATTTTTGCTTCTAAATTTTTGTCCCCAGCCCCCATTTTCTGTCCAGATCTAGACTAAACCTCCTAATGTCTCTTCCTTTTGGGATTGATGGGTGGTTTGCTGCTATCCTCTTCTGAAACCTATGTGGGAGCCCTAGACAGTTCCAGTTTAAAAGGTTATCCGTAATAATGGTAACTAATAATGCCTCTATAGTAATGTATATATTATGATATAGATAAACCTAATTAAAACAAAAATTTCTATTAACTGTCAAATTATTCAGATTTGTTTAGGGATAATTCAGTCTTTTGAAATGATCAGCCCAGGACTGGACTTGCCTCTCCTCTATAGTGGCGGGTCTCTTTCAGGTCAGGGTGAGGTGCGTTGTTATGGGGTAGAGGACACTATTGCTGCCATGACGATACTTGCTTTGGGAATAAATTGAGGCTTTAGGGTTATCACCAGTACTAAATTCCCTGTGCATTTACATGACCAGGATAATAATCTGCACTTGCGTAGCACTTCGCAGCTGAGGATTGCAAAACCATTCACTAATTGAGCCTCTCCTCTCCCTTGTGAAGTAGGTAAAGGTGCCCATTTTATAGAATGGAAGCTGTGGCACAGAGGGATGAAGTGATTTGCTCATAGTGATACAGCATCTGAATCAGGAATAGAATCCAGGAATCCTAGCTCACTAGTCTAAGTGCTCGAGGGGACACACTTGGTGAGACAGCAGTAGAGCTCAAGAATTTCAAGTCTCAGTCCACTGTTTCAAACCATAGGACAGACATACATATTGTAAGGTGGGCATTGTACTCAAGATAGCGTCTGAAAATGGCTTTGTTTGATTGCTAGAATGAAACAGAATTGGGAAGAATAGTGAAGTGTGATCAGCTGGGGTCCTAACCTGCTCAGGGGTTGCACATTACAGCTGCTTACAAAACTCCACCAGTGGGTTGGACTGTAGTAAGGTCCAGGATACACCCTCTTTCCTCCTCCACAGGGAGGCTGTCCTAGATTTTTTTTTTTTTTCCCCTCTCTCAGCTGTACTTATACCTCAGAAGCTAGCTAGCCCTGCAACAAAAAAAGAACGAAGAAACATAAAGCAAGACTCAGCTAGCATGATGGCCCGGTGCGCTCCACAGCTTATCCGCACCTTGCTAAACGGACTTAATTTGGGCAAAGTTCAGTCTTTTCAATGCCTCAGAGTAGCGGAGCACAATCAGGCACCTGTCAGCCTGCAGCCAAAGAGAAGCTTCGGCTCCACACACAGGCTCCATGATGTCCCAAGGGACACAGGGTAAGCAAAAGACTCAACTCTACCTCATTTCTTCCAGGACCTTTCAGGAAAGACAGTCTGACCCCATCTACCTGGAGCCACGTGCCTCTATCTCAGCCTGCTGAGGTGCAGGGGTGGGACAGACAAATTAGTTTAAAAGAGCATGTTTAAAATAAATAGCAATCAATCCCCTAGCTAGGTGAGAATGGCACCGTGAATAGCCCGGTCTGTGGGAGGTAGGGCTTCACCTGTATCTAGAATGAAAGAGGCAAGGCCACCTGAGGGACAATTGGGGTGGATGTTATGCTGAATCTGTGCATGGTTCTTGCCCTGTGTTCTCACTAGCTTATTGTACATGGTGTCCTAAAGGGAGAGAAGTCGACAGGGGGTTGAATTGGGACAGTAGGTAATATTTAGTGGGGGGTGGGTAGCCACTTAGGGCAAGTTCAGCATGTGTACCTCATGTATTTAGATCTGAGTGAGTTCCAGCAAATGCTGGGGACTAGCTGGGTTCTAGTATTTCTCTGACTGTGGCAACATTTATGTACCTTGGGGGTGGAGGGAGAGACAGAGGCCCAGAGATATGCAGTGGCTTTGACAAGGTCACACAGCAGGTCAGTGGAAAAGCCAGGTTCCTGAGTCCAGCTGAACCGCACTTCCTCAGCCTCTCTGCTCAGACAGCCAAAAAGGGGGCCAATTAATGCAAACCATGACTGTGTTTTTTGTGACCCCTGTTTGGTAGAAATTGGTCTGAGACTTGCATCATTTTCCCTTTGCGTCCAAGCACCCATGTCATAAATATAAAGGGAAGGGTAACCACTTTTCTGTATACAGTGCTATAAAATCCCTCCTGGCCAGAGGCAAAATCCTTTCACCTGTAAAGGGTTAAGAAGCTAAGGTAACCTCGCTGGCACCTGGTGCCTTCCCTTTATATTTATGACAACCCATCAGAGAATAAATACACTCCGTCACTGCCAGTAGGGCTGGATTCCCAGTGTGCGATGACAGCTTCCAGGACCCATTTTCCAATACGGTAGCTTTACATACTCTAATGCCGCAGGATGGTTTATATTTCAGCACCTGAGGGAAAGGTGAGGTCATGTTATGTGTCCTAAAGATGTCAAATACTTCACCTCAGTAACCATTTTTTCTCCAAAAAGGCCAGTGGGGTTTAAGGAATTACAGATATCCCCTCAGGGTTTTATTAGTGTAGTGTGGTGTGGGTTTTTGAAGGATGTATTCAACACATGGCCTGTGGCTGGCCAAGGCTTCTAGCTACAGCCACGTGAGTTCGGATTCCGACCTTGTCCTTCACTCCCCAGCTGGTAAGGCTGACAGCATCTGCAGGCAGCAGAGTGTGCACTTCCTAGCCAGAAGCCAGCACCTCACATTGCACTGCACTGACTGTCACCCTCGCAGCTGGGAGCAGGAGGTTCTCAGGAACTCCTCCTTGGGGGCAATACAGCTGACTCCACAATTACTGTAGGGTTTGTTACACTATTAACATACAAACAGGAACACAAGTTGGGTGTTCTGTTTTTTTTTTTTTTTCAAATTCTCCCTGTTTTCTCTTGGATGGATCCCTCCATTTATTTACATTTTCCCCTTGCCCCTAAGGATCTCCCAATCTTTTCATCCCTCTACAGTTCTTGGGCAAGCATGCTGGAGCCGTCTGCCTTTCCAGTGGATGGATCCCAATAAGAGCTTCTATTTAATCGGCCACAGGGGGCACTGTTGAGCAACATCGGTTCCTCACTTTCCACTCAGGGATGCACTGTAGGGCAGGGACCAAGCTGCAAACCCACCTCTCGGTCATGGTACTACACCGAACAGTAACCAATGGCGGTTCTCGAGCATGTGAGCTCTTCATGCAGAAGGACTTTAGGATAGCACATTCTAGAGAGGCTCCTGTTCTTTGATAGGACTGTCTTTTAATGATGAGTCTGCCAGCTAAAGGATGGTGGAGACTATTGAGGAATAAGGACTGGGAGAAGGCCCATTCCTATCAACCCAGCTCTTCTTAAATTCACAAGGTAAAAATCACTTCCTTCTCCTTTTGCAGAATTCCAGCCCAGGGCCAGACCCCAGAAGCAGTTTGGAGACTGTGGGGGTCCATCCTTGGATTAGCTGTTAAAAATGTCTTAAATCAGGCATGAACTGAGCACTGCAGCATCTGGCAGGTCAGGTATACTGCCTTACAGCTGCTTTCTGCACTTTTGAAAGAAAGTCCCCCAGGGCTCAGAGTATGCCTCATTGGGCCCAAACAAGCAACAGGTCAACCCCCTACAATCAGATCAAAGCATTTATATTTGATGCAAAAGCAAAGAGCCAATGGGCTTGGATTAGGGAAGGGGTATTTCACTGGCACCAAATCCTTGGGTGGCTTTAAAAGCAGAATATCAATTGAAAGCATAGAGCCCAGTGCTGCAAGCCTGCCTCTAATTTAGTGTGGTTTGTTATTACCCGTATTGCCCATGATGTGCAGGCACTTTCCAAATACTTGAGAAGGATGGTCCCTGCTCCAAGGAGCTCACTGTCTAAGGGCAACTAGTGAGGGAAAGGGGACCAAAGGCAATTTAGATAGAAGGCAACTTCGCTCACGGTAAGCAGCACAGCAGTAGTGGCGCTTTAAGGACTTAAGTGTGGGCAGGGTACGAGCCTTGCAGATTTATTCAAGGAGGTCATGCCATATGTGGGGGGCAGCACAGGAATAGCTATGGAGGAGGTTGTGTGAGAAGCTGACCAATGGGGAACAAGGCTGGGGAATATAGGCAAAGCAGGGTGGTTGTGGGGGCAGGCTTGACAAGGGAGGCTCCTGAGGTAAATGGTGCTATTCTGTGAGAGTAAGGGATGCAGAATCAAATGCAGAGTTTCTGGGTGGGTCTGAGTTTTACCTCAAGTCTCTCACCAGTTCTGATGGTATCTTCTCTAACTGGTTCTGAAGGAGCTCCACTTGTGTTAAGGGTAATGTGGAAGGGTAATGTGTTAATTTCTCTGGGGAAAAGAAAGGGAACTTGTAGTTCTTCCAAACAAATGTGATCTGAGTAGGCTTTAATCTGCTAGCAAAGATTAAGACCCATCTAGAAAAAGGGCCCAGCCAGCAAAATGGAAAACACAATATGCCACTTTATCTGACCTTAGAGAAAGGAGTTGTAGCGATAAACCTGTTTAATGGGATTTATGAACAGCCACTATCCAACATCCTCCAGCACATCCTTCAGCCAAGCACATCCTTCAGCACATCCTTCAGGGCAGCTACACTGGAAACTTCAGAGTGTTTGGTATACACTTGGGTCATTTGACTTTGTGTGCTTGCACTCTATGGACGTATTGCTAAGAAATCGGTAGACTGTGTTATAATTTCCCAGCACATCTGAGCGTCACTGCTTGTTTCTTTGTCCCTTGGGCTTCCAGGAATGTGGCCTTGCTGAGTTTTGCTCACTTTAAATCTTACTCTGACTGTGAGAAACTGGGTGCTGTTTCAGTCAGCCTTGTAAAAGGGGCAAACCAGAGGATTGCAGGCTTGGCCAATTCTCTCTACTAAACAAACACATCATTCTCAAGGCTGAAAAACCTTCTTCTGATGCCAGCAACGACAAAAGCAAGGCCACCTGGCTGCAGCAACACTTCTGTTGCTCAGGAATGTATCAGAAGCTGCTAGATGGGTGACATCCCTTTCTAGAGGGCTGAGAGAGCAACCTGCAAAGTCAACCAGGGAGACTGAGCTGCTGTGAAGTTCTGTTGGCTTTGGAGACAATTCCTGCCTTTTGAATTCACAGGAGTATGGGCAGGTCCCCGTTCAGAGGTGCTATGCAGAACGATGCCATTGTATTCAGTGTGCCACTCTGTCAGTCCATCAAGTTCTGAACGGCTCAGAGAGCTGGTGGTGTGATATGCTTCTAGGCCACCAGTGCACCTCTTGACAGATGTCCCCACATGGGTGGCATGAATTGGCCATCTTCTTGTCAAAGTTGGTGTAGAGGGTAAAAGCTTAGAAAAGAGATGACTGAGGGGGGGTATAAGAGAGCTCTATAAAATAATGAATGGTATAGAGAAAGTGAATAGGGAAGTGTTATTTATCCCTTCACATAACACTATAACCAGGGGTCACCCAATTAAATTAATAGGTAGCAGGTTTAAAACAAACATAAGGAACACAAGGCACAGTCAACCTGTGGAATTTGTTGCCATGGGATGTTGTGAAGGTCAAAAGTGTAACTGGGTTCAAAAAGAATAGCTAAGTTCATGGAGGGTAGGTCCATCAATAGCTATTAGCCAAGATGGTCAGGGACACAACCTCATGCTCTGGGTATCCCTAAACCTCTTATTGTCTGAAGCTGGGACTGGATGACGGGGATGGATCTCTCACTAATTGCCCTGCCTTGTTCATTCCCTCTGAAGCATCTGGCACTGGCCACTGTCAGAAGACAGGATACTGGGCTAGATGGACCATGGGTCTGACCCAGGATGGCTGTCCTTATGTTCTTAAGGACTGAATGAGATACAGAGGCTGATCTTTTCCTCTCCTCCCTAGAGGTGGTTCTTCTAGGTCAGTGTTGGCAGGCCTGTTCTGTGGATAACTATAGGACTTAGGTCTCTTGGGCTGTCAATTTAAATTGCAAATTCCCTTCTGCAAGAATGATTTCACCTCATCTGAGATTTCCACTTCTCCCTTGGATGTTGTTTTCGGAGCCCCTCACCTGTCACGTTCGCACTGTCGGTCCTGATTTTGTAACTTTGGGGTATGAGGTTTCTGACGTTTTACTGTAGTGATTTTTGAACCTCAAAGCATTCAGCAGATGGTGAAGTTCAGCATCTGTAATTCAGATGTAATTGATCTGCCAAACCGGGCCAGAACAGGTTGTTTCATGAGATTTCCAGAGCCAGCATGCAGCCAGCTTCTCTTGGGGTGTCTCGACAGCTTTGCTTCCAGGAGGAGCCCAGAGCAGCGCAGGCAGCTGTGAAAACCCTCAGCGATGCAATTGTTAGCAATGTTCTGTTTAAGCCTGGGGCAAAAAAGTCTTTTTTTATCTGACTTGTTTGGCCACCCTTTAGGTATTGGGAGGTAGCACTGTGTGGGAAGCACAGTTGGGTTACCAAAATCCTGCCTCTGTTCTTGCATAGGAGATGTGTAGCAGAAATACACGAGCCACAGAAATGCTAATGGGACCCATATGACTTTTAGGACCTCCATATGATGAAGCTTTTGTGCTTGCAGTTTATAGATCACAAAGACTGTGAATGTTTCCTGCCATGGCATACCCTGGGGAACCCAAGTAAAGTCACAAGTGTATGTTTTAGAGCAGGTTTGGGGACCAGTTGTGTTTAATTGATAGCCCTCTGTTGTGATCCCCCTTTCTATACTACATTCTCCATAGTTCCCGGTCTCTTTTCTCCAGCCAACAGAAATCCGATTAGGTTGCATTGATGCAAAGAAGGGCATATGGGCTGGGTGATTTAATATCCAGAGAAGATCCCTCTCCATCTTTTGACCAGCAATTCAGAATATCCTAAGCAGAGGCAGAAAGAACCCATCTCAGGTTTTACACAGTGCTTGCTGGGTCTGATCTATTGTTATTGCTATAATGCAATAGTTATATTACAGGCAACGTACCTAGGCTGATTTGTTGTAGACATCCCTGCTGAAATGGGTTGTGAGTTTTATGCAGACTTCCAGCCAGAATGGGCATATTCAGAAAAGTCCCTGGACCTTCACCTTCACATAGAGTTTTAGGGCCAAATCTAGCCTAGTGAAAAAGGGGGTGATTTCCATTCATACACTAAAAGCTGTATCCCCCTTATGATGAGGATGAATTTAGCTTTTAGTGTATTATCAAGGCTCTCGGTGACTCTTTCAGAGGTTGAACTAACAAAGAGTAGAAATGGAGCATTTAGCAAATAATCCTCCTGGGGGAAAAAAAGAGCGAGCCCCTGTTGCATAATTTAAATCTAATCTTGAGCAGCTTTACCATGCAGTATCCTCACTTCACTCCATATAGGATTAGCCCAGAGAGGCCCCCCCTCTCCCAGCAATAGCAAATGTCTAGCAAGCTCTTTGGGTTTAAATCAACAGTCTCCCACCCCTTGCCCATACACAGGTATGCTCATTCACCCTTAACCACATGTCTATTCTTAGAAACATTTGAGCAAGGGGTAAAGTTTGTGTCCGTTCAGATTTGAATGGCTCTAGTTTGCCCTTCCCTGTGCAGTGAATGGCAAGGACTGACACACGAAGATACGTAGTGTAGGTACTTTCATGCAACTGCATTGTAGCCTTTCAAGAAGCTGGGTGCTTATGTAAATTCTTCATGTGATCACTGCCTCGTTCTCCTGCTCAGCCGGCAGCTGTTTCATAGGTAGCAGTGGCCCAGCTTGCACTGACCTCCTGTAACTTGTTTGACAGCTCTGCGGACAGAGTGACGGTGCATTTTATAAACCGGGATGGAGAGAGACTCACGGCCACAGCCAAAGAAGGGGAGAGTTTGCTGGAAGTGGTAGTTAATCAAAACCTGGGCATCGATGGCTTTGGTAGGTGCAATAATAAAGCTCCCAAGGGTCAAACACAAAATGTGAAATAAACAATGCAGGGAATTGCGAGACTGAAGACGCGCTTGCAATGGTCTGGCAACGTCACTCACTGTTCTGGTTATCATCAGTTCTGCAGTTGGGTCAAACTCGGATCGCTGAACTGGGTGCCAGCTCCTCTCTCTCTGTGCCACACGGTCGTTAGTGAGTATGTGTGTGTCCGGGGTGCAGGGGTTTCACATACCTGTCTCATTTAAAGGGCCAGAGTGGCAATATCTGTGCAACTCCCATCCTAGCTGGCACCCCATGGACTGTATTAATGAAGTTATTTATTTATCTGGATGTATCAAATATGTTCATATTTCAACTATGTATTCATTTGGCTTTGGGATCCTTCTGGATAAGAGGTGCGGGGCTGTCAGTAAATGTGTTAGTAGCAAGACTGGCTCCTTGATTTCCCTCTGAAACCTCTCCTGATGTACTTTCGGCCTGGGTATAGGCAGGGCCACCTCTTTTCACAGTTCCTCAAGAGTGTCTACTATCCCTCCTTGCTGTTCTCTGATGCACTGTGCTGACCCCTCCCACTTCCTGCAGGTGCCTGTGAAGGTACATTGGCCTGCTCCACGTGTCACCTCATCTTTGAGGAGGAGGTCTTTCAAAAGTTGGATGCCATTACAGACGAGGAGCTGGACATGCTGGATTTGGCCTATGGACTCACTGATACGTAAGCATTTTTGCCTGTTGGAGTTGGCACACAGAAATGTACCACTTTCTGGACTGGGAACGTTCTGTCTCGCTCCTCATAGTCTAGACTCTTAGTGTTTATAAGGCACCAGTTACTCAGAGGGTGTAATTTATTTTCTATTACGAACGTGTCTTAAGAATCTCCTTCTTCTGGGGGAGGGAGAGGGTAGTGCTAGCTCCATCCTTTGATAGCTGAGCTGTTGTATGAATCTGGAGACAAACGAAATGGTATGGGCATTGGTGGTGGGAACTAGTGGGCTCTTTCCTTTGCCATAAAAATGTATGAAGCTCATTCTGTTGTCTGCTTTTCAGATCACGTCTAGGCTGCCAGGTGTGTGTTAAGAAGGCGATGGATGGTCTGACTGTCCAGGTCCCCATGGAGGTTGCTGACATGAGGAGAGAGCTGGAAGTGGGAAAGCAAAGCAAATAATAATATTAGTAACTGGCATTGGCACCTGCACAAAGCCTTCCCTTAGATTTAGGCGTGTTTTTTTAAGTATATTATATTTTGTTGTCTCCATTGAGCCTTGTGACCAGTTTGCATTAGGTCACATAGGCCCTGATTCAGAATCCATCCCTATTCAGCAAAGCTCTTCCTTACACATGTGCTAAACTTGAAGGACTTAAGCAGATGCTTAGAGTTAAGAACCTGCTTAAGTCCGCTGAAGTTCAACAAGACACCTCAATGTTTTGCTTAAATGCTCTGCTGAAGTAGGGCCATAGTAAACACAGGGGATTCTCTCCCTTCCTTGAAGTTAAGGACATCCCAACAGTTACTGTGAATGGCGAATTTTGCTGGATCTGGCTACTTAACTGTAGAGAGACTTCCCATTCTGACATAGTTGGGGGAACGCTAGTACCATAAAATCATAACTGCATGCATCAGCTTGATTAAATAGTCTAAGTTAGTTTGATAAATAGCAATGGATGGGTAACCTTCAGGATTCTGCCATTTTACACAGAAATGGATTTTTTTCCATAAATATGAACTTTTTGTGCCAATGTGCACTAACTGCTAATTTCTCCAAATATTCGCTCCTTTCTCCACTATTGTATCACATTCTAGCTCAAAAATAAAAGGCTAATCACTGGGTTTCTAGACCAATTAAATTTGTTTTCCTGATGTGGTTGATAGTACAATGAAAGAAATGGAGATCTGGGGCATGAACATGCAGTTGCTGTTTTAAAAGATATATTTTACCTCCTGGATTCTCTCTTGATTGCCATGTCTAAGATGCAGTCAGAGGTGTGACTGCAG
The DNA here is from genome assembly GCF_965152275.1 of Natator depressus. Taxonomy (NCBI): domain Eukaryota; kingdom Metazoa; phylum Chordata; order Testudines; family Cheloniidae; genus Natator; species Natator depressus. The sequence continues at coordinate 78,837,235 of NC_134242.1, read as the reverse complement.
CCTGTGTAGTCATACCCAAGATCACTTGGATCTGTCTCAAATAACAATAGCCGTGAAGCCACAGCAGCCTAGGGTGAATAACACTGCCTGCATAACCCTCACTCTCCCTTAGACTTGAAAGCCCAAGCTGCAACATCTACTCAGCTCTTTTTAATGCACTAGCACAAGTCTGTAGACCTGGGCTAAGACACTCACTCCCAGAGGCAGTGTAGAAATGCCCCGTGTGTACTCAAGCAGCTAGGCCACTGCTTTGGCTTCACTGATATTAGCATTCCAGCTATCTAGACCAAAGCTAGCTCTGGTATATAGACACATGCTGTAGTCACCTTTCTGATTACAGTGTAGATGTACCCTATATGTTTGAGTGAAATTTCTAAACTTGCAACTGAAGCCACATGGACATTTGAAGTCTATATTCAGGTTTTCCATTCAGAAATCTTTCTCTCAGAAGTAAGGATTTGGTTTCAAATTCACAATGCATTTAGCAGGCAATCAAAAAACAATGAGCTAATGGGAAACTGTTTATCAGCATCACAGACACTTCCATATGCTTGCGATATGTTTTAGTGATGAAAGGGAGTACTTTTTCACACAATGCATTATTAGACAGTGGCACTAATTGCCACAAGATAATATTGAGGCCAAGAATTTAGCAAGATTCAAAGAGGGGCTAGACATTTATATGAATAACAAGAATGTCCAGAGTTGTTATAGTTGATGCTAATAAAAGAGTAGTGCAAGGGAGATAAAATGTCATGTTTCAGGGTTTAAGATAATCTTTCAGAGATTAGGATAAAACCTTCTTCAGGGGCAGATTTTTCCACATCTGTTTAGTATGGAGTTTCTTGCATCTTCCTTCAAATTGTCTGGTGCCTGACATCTGCCATAAATCTGCTTCTTCACATGTCTGATTTCAAACACCTAGCCTGGTTTGGCTGGGATTGCTAGATTGCAGATTGCTAGATGCTGATGTGAACCATTTGAAACTGGGAAGCATGTAAGAACAGGCTCTCTGGTGAGATTTCCAGTGCCTCCTGCTCCTGAATGAGCTGTCAATAAAATGAAAAAAGCCTTTCTCTCAGTGATTTGGCACAGCCCAGGCTGGAAACCAGCAGCACTTACATGAGAAAATGGAACAAAAAAGTTAGCCAAACTCCTTCAAATAGCAAAGATTCTAGACAGATCTTATTGTAGTTGACCTGATGTTTCCAACCATACTGTCAATGGTAAAATAATCCAGTCTCATTGTCACCTGCATCTCATGGCATTTTTGTTTTTACGCTCCCTCTGTTATTTCTATACAGATTCCATTGTTCTTAGAAATATGCTCTGCCCTGCGTTGCCTGGGTGGCCTGCAGGGTGTTTTGAGCTGCTGCTTTGATACTGAGAAGGTGATACAAAAAGAGGCAAAAATACTGCACCGGGTTGTAGCATGAATTGTGTATGTAGGGTAATGACAGCACAACATGCTTCACCAGAATGACTCTCAATCTCATGACTTCTTTAGACTCTGAAGCAAGTTAAACCCCACTATAATAATAGGGCTCCATCCAGCTTGCTCAATGCACGTTGACTCACAATATACTCCCAGTGTGCTAGGGAAGTGGTATCATCCCTATTGTACAGAAGGGGAACCTGAAGCACGCAGAGGGGTTTTTTGTTTGGTTTTTCTTTTTAAAGCCACATTTTTCTGGCTTGGGCCAGGGTTTTCAGCAGTGACTAATCCATTTTGGGTTTCTGAGTACCCAACTGGAGACCCGCAAAAGGGCCCTCATTTTCAGAGCATGGGTGCTCAGCACTCTCTGAAAATCAGCTCAGGCACCCAAAACCACTAATCCTTTGCTTGGGCCCAAGAGTTAGGTGCCTAAAGAGAAGCAGACTGATTTTCAGAGCTGCTGGTGATGTCCCAAGAATGAGGCAAAGGTAGTTAGTGTTGTCTTACTAAGTGTCTACTGGGCCTAGTGCCTAATGTGGTCACCTTCAGTCCAGATGGGATTATACCCCTGTCATTCACAGTTTGCTTGGTTTTGAAAAGCTCCATCCTGGATAGTCCCCAAAAGCAAGCAAGTAAAAGGGAATGGCTGCGACTGAGCTAATAATCCAAAAGTGAGCTGCTCTGAGGAACCGCTCGGAGCAGAGCAGGAATGACCTGATAGCTGAAAGCAGTTAGGCTGTGTTCTAGCAGCAGTCCTGGGACTGTGCAGAATAGGGGCCTTCTGAGAAGCAAGAGACTGGCCCCTCCCTCTGCACTTGGTTCTTCCCGTATTTGCCTGAGGAAACCACACCTTTGGATTGTGTCACCACTATTAAGGAGCTGGGGAGTGGTAGCAGCAACAGCAGAGGCTGTTGGGGTCCAGTTCCTTATTCCCCAACATGCATTAACCAGAGGCACGTTCAAGTATTTGCATGTTATGGGCCCATGTTCTTTTGCTTCAGTGGATTCTTTTGGTTGTTGGCACAAATGTACTACTAATAAAGGTTTAATAATAACAAAAGTCTTTCCTTCCCTCACAAAACATCCCTCAGAAAAATGAATCTGTGTCTTCCATATCGCTACTGTTACGTAGGTTCTTCAGCAACCCAAACCATCACGAAAATTCAGGCAGCATAACACATCGCACATATACACCCCTAACCTCAGCCAAGTAGATAGAATTGATTTGCAGGGGTCTCTGAAAGTGAGTTTGTACATCAATGCTATTGTATGGTGTGCTACAGTAAATGCAGTAGGGTGAGTTAAGGAGGGAATTTCTGCTCGTCGGTTGAATTTTCTTGCTTTTATCATGCATTTTATGTCAGACCCTTAGTGTAATGGGAATAAGAAAATTATCATTCTAGAACCCTGGTGACTAACACTCTAGAATTCTGACCTTTTCAGTATTCCATATTTTTAATCCATGTTCCTACCAATCACATCCCCTCCAGGTGCACAGCATTAATATTTTTAATAATGATACTTAGCACAATGTAAAGATACTTAGATTTAGATTAATTAGAACACCAGGACTTCAACTATTCAAGTGTAAGGAGTTTAAGGTAGAATAGATAATCTGATCATGTGGAATCTGTTTCTGAACTAAGATGGGGCCAAACCAAATTATTTATCTGCACCTCCAAACTCTGAGTTTTGGCTAGAGTGAGAATCTGGATTCTCAGCCTTGGTTTTGTGTTTTGCTTTGCCACACCAAGCCCTTACTGATGAAGTTTAGTAAAACCAGAGCAAAATTACCCCCTTGATCACAGACCTTTAGTCAGGGTCATTAAACATAAAACTTGACTTGCCAGAACAACATTGCTAAAAACAGCTCCATGCGGTTACTTGAAGAGAGAGACTTAGGCTGACGGCTACAGTCCGAGGAGTGATTCTTGTAGGTTTCAACTGGACACAAGGCAGCACTCTCAGTACAGCAGCATCACCAGCTCCTTCAACAGAGATAATAAAACAAGGCAGGGAATGTAACCTCAGTTCCTTTTAGGACACCCTCCCCACTCTGCACCCTTGATCTTCTTCCACTTCTTATAATCTCCTCTCCAGTTTGGGCACTGAATTCACATCCCATGACTCAAAACACCTACCCATGTCAGAAGGCTTTCACAGAGCAGCAACGCCTGTGGCTGCACTTGGAGGAGTGCTGAAGTGAGTCCCATCCAGCCCTTTTTGGCTGCTGGAAGATCACCCCAGGTCCTTTAGGTAATGTGGAACAGAGGATGAAAGATTGACACCTTCCAAAAATCCACAATAGGCTTTTGATTTCTGCTGCTTTTCCCTTAGGACAGCATCACTGAAAAAGTACAGCTAGCAGAGACTAGGGGTAGGGTAGGGTTGGGTTTACGGAGACATTGCCCTGCACAGGTCTTTCCTACCCATTCAGCCCAACACCAGTAGGTCAGATTCAATTTCCCAGCAGGACGATTGGAAGTTCCCAAGTTTATTTCAGCATTACAAGAGCGTGATGCAGCATCAGGGCTTCAGAGTCACTTTGATGAGGGTCTAGTCTGCCACTGCAGATTTAGCACCCTATGCGATACAGCCCCTCACACAGTGTCCTACATGACAACCTTTTCCCAGTCGTGTTTCTTTGTCTCATCGCTGCACTGAGGCAGGCAGAAATGGGCAAAGGACAAAGCAGTGGGAGGCATTTTGTGAAGAAATACAGTTCTTGACAGGGCCCTCCTGGAAATGAAAGAGAGACAACACCTTGCACTGATCATCTTCTGTCCTTTGTCCCAACTCCTGCTCCTTTCCCCTAGCAGTGAGTAGTGGTGTATGTATAGCACAACTCACTGGTAGAGGGCCGGGTCACTACAGAGCAAGGATGTTGCTGCGTTGTGTGGTGAAGTACTTCAGCACTAGAGAAGGGCCTGGATGCAAGCAACTTGAACAGTGGTTGGTGACTATGAAATCTAGCTCTAAGCTGAGTATTTCCACTTCATACTTGCGGTACTGGGTCCTGACACTAGAACAAGGCTTCAGGCCCACATGGCAAATACAATCCAGCATTAGCCTCTATTCTGTGCTGTCATTTGGAAGTGATTCACATTTGATTCCTTGCCTTGGCTTCCTGCTCTTGGAGCTGCAAGTGCTGTGGTGGCTGCAAGCACATGAGAAGGAGTCTCTAGCATTACTCTGAAATTGCCCTCCTGCCCCATGAGTCCTTTGAGTGTATTAGGGAAGTTGGAATATGCTTTCTGCCTTAGTGCCACACCTCAGAAGGGGTAAATAAAATAACCAACATCACCTTAGTCACTGGCGATGCACGAATGCTCTGGTTATTTCCACCATAAACCCCGCCCCGCCCCCCCCCCCCCCAAAAAAAAACAAAAAAAACTTTCTCTCCATGCTGTGACTTTCCCATGTGCGAGCCAACAGGTCTGGCTCATTGCAGCTTCACCCTCAGTGCTCTCCTACTTATACTTCAAAGCTGGGCCACAAGCTGCTGCTGAAAGCTGTCAGCACCCCTTCCCTGTGTCCATGCTCGAGGCCACATACCCAGCAGGTGACAACTGAGTGATTAGCTGCTGGCTGACAGGATCGAGGACTGTCACATTCCCATTCAGAATATGGCTGCCTTTCCAGGAAAAGGGTCTTAGGGTGAGAAGTCTGTTTCCTTTGATGTGTACATAGTAAAAATAACCCACGGTCCCCATTAGCACATGTACTCCCTGGCTGGTGGCACAGAGATGGGCCCACCACCCAAAAGGCTGCCTGGGAGACAAGGGCTGCTGGGAGAAAATCCACTATAGAGACATCCTGGGAGAGCTGTTCTCCTGGGTTTGTTGATAGGTCAGAGGTGGCAGCAGGGATTCTGGGAGGAACAGCTATAGCTGAACCTTGCACTAGAATGGTTCCAGTAAGTCTGGAGGATGAGGGAGCAAAAATGTACACTCGAAATCTGAACAAAATGGGCCTGAGGTACATGAGTCACTGCCTCTCTGAGGCAATTGAGATGGTCTGCTCTGTCCCTGCTCTATAGTTCTGGTCAGGCGCAGAGCATTGTTGGTTCATGGCTGACAGCTACACAACTCCCCTTCCTTAGTGACTGTCACTGGTGTCTTTCTGGTGTCCCTTCATGGCTTAGCATACAGCCTTTCAATATGGATCAGTCCCGCTTTGACCAATAGCCAGCCTCTGTTCTGATTTCAGAAGGTAGCCCCAGGGGGAATGTCTACACAGGAGCCAGCAAGTGTAATTTCCAGCTGGAGTAGCCATACCCACACCTGCATTAATCAAGCCAGCATGCTAAAAATCGAAGCGCAGCCATGGTGGCATGAGCAGTGGGTGGAGCTAACCACCCAACCTTATACCTGGAGGTCTCTGACGGGATAATACTTGGGCAGCTAGCCCGTCCTGCTGCTCATGTTAGTGCGGTTACACTGCTCACTAGCTCCATCAGTGGGTATGTCTACACCTTCCAGCTCCAGTGTAGACATACCCAGAGGAGAAATCCATCTATAGACAACTACCAGGGCTACATGTTGAAGGAAGTTGTGGCCTTTTCTCATGGGAGAAGCCAGGCCTCTATGTATTTGCATCCTCTCTCACTGAGCGGTCCATAAGCTGAGGAGTGCTGCAGAGGTTGACTGAGTTACCACTGTAAGTAGTTCCCTGGCACACCAGGTCATGGCATCTCTTAGCACTATCAATGTTTTCAGCATTTTCTGGTTCTTTTGCACCCAAGCAGTACAATTCTTATTAAAAAAAAAAACTCCTAAAATGTCATGGGCCAGAGCCTCAGCTAGTGTAAATCAGCATTGCTCCACTGACTTCACCAGAGTGAGGATGATTTTCACCCATTTGAGGATATGGCCCCATATTTGAGGGGTTTTGTTTATTTCTGGGCAGTCTACAGAAAACAGGGGCTATAACTGCCACTGTGTGATAGATGGAACATGAATTAAATAGCTCTGACACACCCAGAAAGATGTGATAGCAGAGAAAAACAGCCCATCCTAACATCCCTAGAGCTAGAGTGAGCCAGACAATGACAGTAAGGGCTGTGGGTAGTGTTCTAGCTGCCACTGGGCTGTCCAGCAGTGTCAATTTAAAGTCATGGGGCCCGACTCACTGTGTGCAGACAGCCACAGCTGCCTAGACTGAACACCAGAGAACATATTGCACCACTCTCTTTCTGAGCCTACAAGAACTATTCCACAAGGTTTGCTCTAATGAGTTGGGCCTAGGCCTGGTTGCCTGGCGCTCCTGAGTTCTAATCTCAACTCTGACAATCACTTCTTCTGTGGCCTTGAGCAACTCATTTCACCTCTCTGCCTTGGTTTCCCCAGCTGTAAATATGGAGATACTAGTAACAGTGATATGCTCCCCAAGGATTAATTAGTTAATGTCTGTAAAGGACTCGGAAGATGAAAAGCCCTCTATAAGTGCTGTGTTATTAAATTTATCTCTGCTGGAAGATATCAAAGCTGGGTCAACTACTGCAGATAACATACTTACTAAATCTTCAGTGAGGAAGTCATTCTCCCAGACAAAAATGTAGGTTATAATAATATTTTGGCTCCAGCAAGCCTTTCCTTTATCCTAATCTCGATTTGTCAGCTGCCATGCAATTCCATCCCCCTCCAGTCACTATTTTTGCACCAATAGGAGCTAATACTATCTCTACCATGTGAATTGTGTGGCATGCTGGCTGAATCAAGGCACTGGATGGCATGGTAGCCTACTGCCTAAATCAGCCTTCTATGGGACTGACAGATGAGAATTGGTCTCACAATAATTAAGATAGAAATAATATTTTGGTCCCTTCAACTGTCAGTTCCTATTGGCTGTCTCAAAATGCCCGAGATTAGAAGTGGCCGTTTTGGAGTATCAGCCAAGTGGTAGCAGGGAAGCCAGTTAATATTGGTGTCTTGACCATGTGGTGACTTACAAAAATTACAAATTTGCTACCTGTGTTTGGCATGGGCTTGCTCCAACTCCCATTGAAGCCAATGGAAAGACTGCCACGAACTTCAATGGGCATTGGATTTGGCCCCATGTGAGCATTTGCAGCTAAATAGCTGTGAAGAAACTCCCCGCTACTGTTGCTCACACATTCTTGTCAACTGCTGGAAATGGCCCACCTTGATTATCACTACAAAAGGTTTTCTCCCCCCCCCCCCCCCCGCTCTCCTGCTGGTAATAGCTCACCTTACCTGATCACTCTCGTTACAGTGTGTATGGTAACACCCATTGTTTCATGTTCTCTATGTATATAAATCTCCCCACTGTATTCTCCACTGCATGCATCTGATGAAGTGAGCTGTAGCTCACGAAAGCTTATGCTCAAATAAATTTGTTAGTCTCTAAGGTGCCACAGGTCCTCCTTTTCTTTCTCCTCATGCAGTGACATTGCCAGTTACCCCCATCCCCCAACACGTGATTTGCTGGATTCACAAAAGGCAAAACCTTGTGGTATGTTTTCCGCTTCCCATCAGACCAGAAAGCAGTTTCCCGCGCATTTGGTTCCCGCTGGTGATGAAAACTGTTTTGGCTGAGGGAAGGGTGGGAATATCACAAAATCATACTTAGTCCTGCCATGAGTGGAGGGGACTGGACGAGATGACCTCTCAATGTCCCTTCTAGTCCTATGATTCTATAAAAGCCAAGGGCTCAGTTTAAATAAATAAATTAATAAATGGTGGGATTGCGTACAATGCTCCCATGACATCAATGTGAATTTGGGGGTAAATAACCAGCATTTGCGATTCATGGAAATCTGCATCTAATTCACTGATGATCTTAATAACTACAAACAAAACTAACCCCCGAAAGGGCAGAAAAAGAAAAACGGAGGAAGAAAGCAGGGAGCATGCTGCATACAATCAGAGCTCGCTGCACCTGTGGTGGTTAGAATGATGATGTGGAGGCCACTTCCCTTTTCATACCCTCAGAACCCTCCATGCAGGGAGGGCGAGGCCAGTGGACATTGCTCAACAGACACTTCCGGTGCAGGTGCCTTTAGCCCACAAGTGGAGCTCTGCAGAAGGCAGCTGAAGACAAACTCATGGTTTTTGCATATGGTCTTGCACAGCTGGATATTTAGTATTTTACTCAGCCAGGCTCCTGACTCACCTAGGACAGAGGTGGGAAAACTACGGCTCATGGGCCAGATCCGGCCCATCAGGGCTTTGGATCTAGCCCACGGGATTGCCACCCCTGTGGCACCGTGGGCCCCGCACTGCTCCTGGAAGCGGCCGGCACCACGTCCCTGCAGCTCCGGGGGTTGGTAGGGAGGGCAGAGGCCTCTGCGCAGTGCCCTCGCCTGCATGCACCGCCCCCCGCAGTGCCCATTGGCTGGGAATGGGGAACCATGGCCAATGGGAGCTTTGGGGGAGGTACCCGCAGGCGAGGGCAGCACACGGAACGCTCTGCTTCCCCCTCGCATCCAAGGGGCTGCAGGGACGTGGTGCTGGCTGCGTCTGGGAGTGGCACAGGGCCAGGGCAGGCAGGCAGGGAGCCTGCCTTAGCCCCGCTGCCATCCCGGAGCCGCTCCAGCTAAGCGGCGCCGGTCCGGCGCCCTCACCCTGCACCCCTCCTGTACCCTGCACCCCAACCGCCTTCCCTGAGCCCCCTTGTACATCCCGCACCCCTCCTCTGCCCGAGCCCCTTCCTGCACACCGCACCCGATCCCACACCCCACACCCCCAACCCCCTGCCTGAGCCCTACATTCATGGCCCTGCATGCAATTTCCCCACCCAGCTGTAGCCCTCAAGCCAAAAAGTTTCCTCATCCCGATGTAGGATGAAGAGATGGAGGCTATTGCCAAAGAGGACAAATGAAGGGGGGACACCAGTCTCCATTTGCTGGCTTGTGGTCCCAGGGAACCCTGAATCATCTCATGAATGAATTTGCTTCAGTTTAATCAGAAGCCTTTGATGCCCATGCTCCCTGAACAGATTTGGTGCTGAGGGCTCTTTGCTCCTGGAAAGGCCCAAGTACAAAGGACTTTTGCCTACGGTGCTGGTGGTACTCATGGCTGTATGTTTACACTGCAAAATAAAAGAAAGACTTGATGGCAGCGAGTCTCAGAGCCTGGATCTCCTGGGCAGTGCTGGGATTACAATGGCTCCAGTGGCTCCATGGAGCCAGGCCCATGCTCAGAAGGGTCCCTGGCCTGCTCTGCTTGCACTGATCCCAAGACCGCGCTGGCTCCCCCTGCCCACCACTTGCTCCTCTCAGCCTGCCCGCCGTGGGCTCCTTGCCACCCCCTGGCCCCAGCCCGTGCTCCTCTCAGTCTCCTGGCTGGACCCCAGTGCTGGGTGAGTGCAGGAGCTGGGTGAGAGGGTTGGGGATGGGGGTAAGGGCTTCGAGATGAGGGGTTTGGGGTTCAGGAGGGGGCTCTGGGCTGGGGCCAAGGGGTTTGGAGTGTGGGAGGGGGGTGCAGAGCTGGGGCAGGGGGTTGGGAGTGTGAGCGGGGCTCAGGGCTGGGCCAGGGGGTTGGAGTGTGGGCTCTGGCTGATGCAGTTCACCGGGGCTCCAGGAGGCGCTGACCTCAGGAGGCCCCTTAAATAGCAGCTGCACCAGCACTGCCCCAGCATTTCCTGGGGACAGAGAAAGCAGCAGCCTGTCTGGCTCCTAGGCAGAGGAGTGCCAGCTCCGCAGCTCCAATTCGCCGTGGTGCCCCAGATTTGCACCCACCACGGTTTCCAGGCCAATGGGTGCTGCAGAGCCTGCTTAGGGTGGTGCCGGCGGGTGGGGGCAGGGCACAGAGACTCCCTCCCCCGGCTGCCCTTCTGCCTAGGAGCCGGCCATGCCGCCACTTCTCAGGAGCCGCATGGAGCCTGCCTTAGCACTGCTGCAGCCAATTGGACTTTCAGTGGCCTGGTCAGCTGTGCTGACCAGAGCTGCCAGGGTCCCTTTTTGACTGGAAGGTCCAGTTGAAAACTGGACACCTGGCAACCCTAAAAGAAATGCAAATGTTGCAAGCATGGCCATAATATCTCTTGGTCTGCTGTGGCCTGTCAAAGTAGGAGCTTTACAAAGTGACTGCAAATGTGCGCTGCTGACTAGTGGCGGAAGGGTGGATGTGGAGGGGGCTGATGGTATCACCCTGTTTATGTTAGCCGAGGACAGAGTTAGTGCAAATATGAGTCATCTCTGTGGGTCAGCATGTTCCCGCCTTTCAAGCATGCCTCTCAGAAGCTTTGTGGTGACCACAAACCGTTTTTCCCTCAGCAAGAGGGAAATCCACTAAAACTCTAACACAGGATAAGATGGGGGCTGTGTGATCCACCCTAAAAGGGAGCTTTAGTGGACGCTTGACCTCCCGAGTTGCCTCTGACTTTGTTGAACCTTGTGAAACTGGCAGAGGCTAATGGGTGGTGGGGCTGGGGTGGAAGAGAGGGGAGGAGAGAGGGTTAGTTGCCTTAACTCAGCATGGGTAATTTCTGGCTAAGCAGCAAGTACAAAATTGTTTATGTAGGCTGGAAAAGGAAAAGGCTGTAGGCCCTCAGGGGTGTTTACACTAAAAGAGTTTGTTTCCTTGACAGCAGCTCAGTGAGGAGAAATGAGGGACCTCAAAATAGCGAACAGGTCACACGAGTTCAAAAGTCACAGTCATAAAGGGATCAGGATTGGGAGAGAGGAGGCATCACACCCCACTGCAATCCCCACAGCCATGGCTCAGGAGGATAAAGGACACTTGGCCCGCGCCACACACTCCCACTCCTCCCCCCACAACATGTCCTGGCCATGGTTCAGGGGCCGTTGGGTCCCCAGACCACAAACAGCTGTGCTCTCCACTACTATGAAGGAGAAAGTATTAAAAACTTCAGGGTTAAGACACCAGAGATAAGGAGGCAAATCCTTTCCCACTGTCAGTCCCCTCCCATTGTGCTGAATGCCTCTCTCCCTGCAACCACAGATATCTATTAATGTGAAGAGCATACACACACGATCTTGTTATTGTAGGGTTACTTATGGGCCTGCACATGCATGGTTGTCATTATACAGTTCTTACATGAGCAGGGCAGCATAGAGAGATGTTCACAGCGTAAGGCTGCATATGCTGGTCTCTGGTAGGATTACATGTGCACACCGGGTTGGTGCATACTGGGTTGTTATTATAGGGTTGCTTCACAGGACTGAGCTGTTGGAAGTTTTTCTCCTATCTCACCCACCCTTCCCCCTGCCTGCCCTCCCCCTAAGTCTTTGTTTGGAAAAAATATACAGGGAGAAACACCCAGACCTGACATTCCTAGGTCAGGAGAGCAAAGGGCCTATTTTGCGCCTCCTGAGCTTGACGCTAGCTCTTTAAACTTCCTGAAGTGTCAGCAAGAATTATTCTTAGTGTCTTTATGCGATTGAAAGCTTTTGCTCTGCATTTGGCCAAGGCTCTGGATTGAGAGATTCTGCCAAAACTCCTTGTTTGGATTGCGAACAGCTCAGCCACTAGACCCATTTACTATTCATTAAACTGTTTGGAGTACAGATTAACTTCTGATCCTCCAAATAAAGATTAACTTTGCTCTCAATTTTTATGAGTTTTTCACCTGCTGTGAAAGGGGAACTTAGGACACTTCAGCAAGGGCTGTCTCATTTCACTGTAGCTTCTGCAAGTTTCTCTATAGCCACCGCAGAAATGCAGTTCATCTTATAGCAATAATTGTATTGCATTGCAATAATACACTTGTTCTGCTAAACTTTTTTCAGCAAGCTAGCTATTCCCAATTCCTTCCAGGGTAAGTGCCAAGAGGAACTGTTTTCCTCAATCAGCAGCAGTGGAAATGAACAACTGCTGCCAAAATTGTGCCATTCTACACAAATATCAATAGCTCTTGGGCTTAAAGTGCAGCCTTCACAAAGAATAACAAACAGAGTGTCTATGATGATTAAAGTCAAGTGCTAAAGTCAGACTAGCTGAATAGTTCTGATTGCTTTCACAAGTCAGTGAAAAGTAATTTTGTGAGAGGGGTCATGACAGCTTCACAGCAATCAAAATGGCCAAATTCTTCCCTGGCGTAACGGCCTCGTTGTCAGGGCTGAATCTGGCCCAATTGTGACAGTTACAAAATAAAACTGAAGCATACTGGATGGCTCAGACAATTGGGCTACAGAGCTTTAGCGGCCTGACTGAAATCTACGCTAGAGCCGAAGTGACCTAAAGCGGCAGTCATCTCATAGTGATTCAATGAGTGATTTGAAATGAAATGATAGGTCTTAGTCCAGATCCTAGTGACCAAATATCCACAGCACAAACACACAACTGATACCTTTCTCAACGGAGAGGCCAAGGGCTGGAAGGAAGGAAGGAGAGTCAGTGACCTTGGGCAAGTCACTGACTCTCTATTTCCCATCTGTAAAACGAGCCTCCCTATGTCCCAGGTATAGTGTGAGGATAAATGCATTAATGTTGGGAAGGAGCTCAGATTGTATGGCTGTCCGTCATATCCAACAATGACATCGCAACATTTTGTCTCTTCTCTTGTGGCGAGGTAGTCAGAGCTGCGAGGAGCAAGGCCACAAACAGATGTCACATAGACAAGTGTAGGCTCCTACTGAAGAGTTGGCATGATGCTTGGCCCTTTTTCCAGTCTGTCCATTCCTCGGATTGGAATTAAGGTAGTAAGAGTGCTAAACGCTATAGAAGTAACTAGATAGCTAGAATGGGCATACAACGGATGCAACATAACTCCTGGAGGAGGAGCCTTCCAGCTCGCTGGGCTGGGCTCGGTGTTTGTGTGTCTGTGAAGATTTATTGCTACTGCCCAGACCATATATGGACTCTGGAGCAAGAGAAGACATCAACCCCAGGGCTGTCGATCCAGCGCCGCTCCTCAGCACTAACTACTGTAGAACTAAAGACAAGGAAACACAAGGCATGTGCCCGGCATTAAAGGACAAACAAAGCTGTGTTTCTTTTATTGAAATAATTACAACCATAGCGTGGGAAAAGAAGGTGAACAACTCTCCAGTGAGCATGTGTGAGGGAAACGATCGTGGGTGTTTTGTAGTACAATTATATACATCTTTCATCAGGCAAAGGCCATCAAGGTGAACCAGGAATAAAAGGAGCCACAGATTCTGTCAAAAGCTGCACGTACCCAACTGAGCTCAGTACACCCTGAAAATGGGCTATTGTGCTCTCTTCTCCTCTGATGACATGTAATTTACCAGGAAAAGCCAAAGAGCACGGGACAAGCTTCTTCCCTGGTGATTTCCAGGGGCATTGATCGGAGCAGTGATGGTGATTTGTACTGATTAGAAATTACCTCCCTCTGCATTAGGGTCCAGTCCTGGGAGGTGCTGAGCAGCTCCAGCAGTGGAAAATGAAAGAGCTCAGCAGCTTGTAGGAACCACTTAGCACTGTGAAGGATCAGGCCCTAAAGCAGTGAATAGAAATGCACAAATTCCTTGGGCTCTGCTATTCTCTTCTCTGTCCTCCCTACTTTCACTTTAAAAAGATGGGTGTGGCAGCGTGGGGACCAGCTTTGGAAACTCCTGCAAAACATTCAAACCAAATATCCAAAAACTTTTAACCTTTGTGACTTTTCCCATCTATAGAAACCTGCAATTCCTACCCTCCATCAAACTAAGGCATCAGCCTCTTTGGAAGTGAACTGCAGCATCATTAACTTCTAAACAAGTTTGAATGGGTCTGACCTAGCTGAGGATTTCAGGACAGGCTCATTGAACGCCGTGGTTCAGATGCTCTGAGGCTATGTTTTCAAGTTTCCTGTCCTGGTGAATCACTGGCAGCTTCATTATTAAATCCTCTCTAAAACTCACATCATTTGTACTTCTCCCCAGATCCAGACCTGCTGCAGTCAGTTGACACATTGGTGGATGCACTTCACTGAGTGGGACTTAATCACTACTCGGGGGAAGCTGTATCTGTGTAACAGCTGCTGTTCTCTCAGCCATATGTAGTGCAGTAATTGGACTGCATGACGGCTTTCTGGCCAGAGAGGACCTTACTTCAGTATCCACTCGGCAACACTTCTCAACTACTTCCACAACTCCTTGGACATCATGCCAAAACCAAACCATACTCAATTCCTCATAAGAATGGTCAAGGATTTAATTAGGATCCCCACATTCACTGCCTCTATACCTGAGAAGGGAGTTCTCGAAATTTCACCATCAGTTAAAGTCCCCAGGAAATAATTATTTCCTCCAAGAGACTTATATAGGCCCAGCCACTCACTGAGACGAACCAAGGAGAAGACCCCTGCCCCCCCAAATGTAAATTGCCATACAGTAGAACCTCAGAATTACGAACATCAGAGTTACAAACTGACCAGTCAACCACACATCTCATCTGGAACCAAAAGTACGCAATCAAGCAGCAGCAAAGGAAAAAAAAAAAAAGGCAAATACAGTACTGTACTGTATTAAACATAAACTACTAAACAAATAAAGGGAAAGTTTAAAAAGATTTGAGAAAGTACAGAAACTGTTTCTGTGCTTGTTTCATTTAAATTAAGATGGTTAAAAGCAGCATTTTTCTTCTGCATAGTAAAGTTTCAAAACTGTATTAAGTCAATGTTCAGTTGCAAGTTTTTGAAAGAACAACCATAACATTTTGTTCAGAGTTACAAACATTTCAGAGTTACAAACAACCTCCATTCCCCAGGGGTTCGTAACTCTGAGGTTTTACTGTAGTTCCATTGAAGACAGTGGGGCCACAACCATTTACACAAGCTGAGGATCTGCACCAAATACTTGTTGGGGGAAGCCAGAAGAAGAGAAAGTGGATGCACTATAACAGATCAACATTGCAATTTTCAAGGTACCTAATCCTTTAACTCAATGGGAATTGGGCAACTGACTCCCTTAGGTGTCTTTGAAATCCCAGCCTCAGTCAACAAAGAAAACCCTTCAATTCTAAGCCACACTATGGGGGGGCAAGGAGGTTAGAGAAAGAAGAACTAGCTGTGCATTTTGAGTTAGGGGTGAAGCAGCATATTTTGGATTTCAATAAAAACCGGTGACAAAAAATTAACAACATTGTGGAGTTTTGTGCAAACTTTAAAAATTTGTAGGGTGACTCAAAGCTTTGCTCCACTGTTAAGGATCCACCATGAGTTTTTTATGAAATGTAAGATAGGTTTGCTGTCCAAGTCCCTCACTCACCCACCCACACCTATGACTTGAGGCAAAACAATCAGGAGAACTTGAAATTCAGATGAAGGTCTCTGTACAATTCAGCTAATTTAAAACTCTAGGGGAGGATTCAGCCCACTGGGCACTGGTCAGTTAAGTACCTTTTGTAGAAAAAAGGTAGCAAAGAATTAAAAACCCCCAAACCCAAACATTAATTACACATTAGCATCACATCACACTTATTGACCCACACAGACTGTTAGATTCTTCACACCTCACTCGTATCTTACAGACATTTTCCCAGCACGCTGGATAAAAAACAATCACAGTTCCCTCTCTCTCTTCTCCTAGACAAATGTCTCTTCTGCAAATGCCACTGTTTTGCACTCCTCTGGAGATGCATCTGTGTGTGGTTGGCTTTTGAGCCACTCCACCCTGCCCCGGATGAGTTCGCTCTCCACAGCTTCTGCATCCGCTGCATGGCAGTTCTTAGCCTCGTCGTGCTTGAAGTATTCCCTGACGGTGTTGCGGATGGAGGCTGGGAGGATGATACGGATGGTGTGGCTGAAGGCGTTGATGCTCTTCCTGTGGCTTTTGGCAGATGCCACTTGCTGAGCATCGTCCGTCAGCCCCTCTGCAGGGGGAATGCTTTGGGGAGTCTCTTTGCACTCCACCTGCAGCTGCTGGCACGTTGCTTCGTGATGGTATCTCCTGGAGACAGACTGCAGCACCAAAGGGGTGTTCTGCCCATAGAACACTGTCTGGGGTATATGGACTCTTACTGTTTGTTGGCTCTTGGATGTGTTTTGGTCACTGCTGCTGTTCGATTTGGTGCTATGGACGCTCACTGAGAAACCCTCATCCTCCTGTTCCACTGGAGACCTCTGTGGGCTTCCTTTATTTGGGGCCATGTAAAAGGTTATCTTGGTGCACTTCAGGCTTTCCTGCCTGGGAAGGGAAACCTCTGGGCCTTTTATCTCAATGTGCTTAACTGATTTCTCCCTGGGCCCTTGCTGGCCAATCGCTGATGAGCTCTCATTGGCTGGGATATAAGTGGGGGGGTCTGTTTTACATTCAGACTCCTTGAAATAACATTGGTTTCCAAGAGCTTGTCCAGAGCTCCTGGCACATCTCGCTTGTTTTTCCTCTTCCTCCCAGTCACTCTCATTTAACAGGCTTCCCATGGCTGCCCCATTGATGGGCGCAAAGCCCTTCACTTCCCCAATGCTATGACTGCTCCCCATGTCCCTCTGCTCATACTTGCTCCATGAGTCCAAGTCACCAGGGTTCAAGGACAAGGGAGATGTCAAGGGCTTTTTCCATTCTTTCAGGGACCTCTTTGCTGTCTTTGGAGACAAGGCATGGAGTCGGGTGGAGGTGCCAAACATGAAAGGCAGGGAGGAGACATCTGTGGGGCTGAAGGCTGAGGACTCAGAGCAGTAGGAGAAAGCGCTGTCTAAGGAGCTTAGTGAGGAGGCTGAAGGGGAAGTGGTGGTCGAGGAAAGACTGGAGAAGCTGGACCTGTTGGACAGGCTGGTTTTCTGAAAGCTGAGCTTCTTCACCCTAGAGCTGGTCTGAGGCGATTGCCAGAAATTCTGCCTGGTCTTATTCAGCCCAGGGCTCAGGCCTTCATCAATCAGCTTCTGGCTCTCCAGCTGCAGCTGCTTGAGCCTCTGGATGTAATCAGTGTGACTATGCATGATGGTGGCATCACAGCTGGACTGGCGGGCCACCGGCTCATGGCACTGGGCGGGGAGCTGAGAGCTGAGGCAGACAGTGGGCTCAGAAGAGCACCGATCCCTTGCAGGACTCAGTGAACGTATGGAGTCAATGGAGCAGAAGGAGCCCTCTTCCTCTAGGAGGTCATAACTGTCTGCGCTGGCATTCTTCTTGGTTTTGCTTTGGTAGCAGGCAGTGATCTCACTAAACAGATCCCAGTCTTCCTGCTCCTCTTCAAGTAACAAACCACAGGACGGGTCAAACATGGAGACGGCTTGAGGCACGCGATGATGCTTTGGTCTTTCCTGGTCACAGGCAGCAAACTCCATCTCATCAGAGGAATCGTTGTGCTGAGCCATGCCAATACCTGGGGAAGACATTCAGGGAGAATGCAAATTAACTCTGCAATTCTACAGAAATGCACATGATTATCTGTGTTCCTATCTACCTGCCAAAGTGCCTATCAACTAGGTACCAAAGGGTATGTCTGCACTTTGAGATGGAGGCGATACCCAGCTTGAGGAGACAAACCCATGCTAGCTCTGATCAAGCTAGTGCGCTAAAAATAGAGGGTAGCTGGGGTGGTGCAAGTGGCAAGAAAGGCTAGCTGTCCTGAGTGTGTGTCCAACATCTCAGATTCTCACCCCCTCCTAGCTCAAAGTGCAGCCATATTCTATAACTGAAACAACAGAGTACCTTCCCTTTGAAGATCTTCAAGTGCTTTATGAATGTTAATTAATTAATTTTCACAAGACTTCTGCGAGGCAGGAGGAGAATTATCCACCGTGTTTTACAGTTGGGGAAACTGAGGCATGGAGTGGGGGAAATGACTTTCTCAAGGCTACACAGCAAGTCTGTGGCAGAAGTGGAAATGGAACCCCAAAGTCCCGGCTCACAAGACTCAGGCTCTCATCATTAGACCACAGTCTGTGTGTATTCAGTAGAGGCACATGGATCCCTTTAAATTCCGACCTACCAAGTCTAATTTTAGAAAATAGGTTTAAACTGTTCCACTTTAAAAAAAAGGCCATTGGGAAATGGTGCTTGCTTCATGAATTCTGAGGAAATTGTCTGTCTGTCAAACTTGGAGCAGCTGGAAACGATAGTGGGGTAATGGAGAAGGGGAAAGCCAGCCAAATAGGGATGCATATCTGTGGTGCTGTGCCTGCATCCTTCAATGCCCTCATCAAAACATATGCAGGAAGTAAGGGGAAAGGACTGGCTACGATCGAGTCCTCTCTTCTAGTTTCCCCTGGACGAGGAGTGTGGGAATTGTAATTTTCTTTGTAAGAGGCATTTGACAGCGGTTGTGAGTGACCAGACGTCTCTGGGGAGTTTCCACAGCCTTACCCAGGAAATCCTCAGAGCTTTTTGACTTTTGTTTGTCTGGTCTTTGAAACAGCGAAGTGATGTCACCTCCAAAAATTTCCGCTGAGTTTTCAATCAGGAACTGCACTAACATGGCCACCTGCCGAAGGAGAGGAAACACTGGGGTCAGTTTGGGGAAAATATATCCACCTTTATTATCCTCCAAGACAAAATAGCCCAGGGAGACAATATGATGATGCCTTTCTCTGGACAAATGCAACACTTAATTCTGAAGCGTCTCTTTGGCTCAGAAAGCTAGAAAGTACCTCTTCTAGCTTGGATGCTTGTGTATTAGCCATAGCCGGAGGCAAGAAGCTGGAGTAAATGGACCAATAGTGTGAGCTGATACAGCAAATCCTGTGGTCCTAATTATTATTGTCATCATATCACAGGCAATATTCTGCCTCTGGGGAGATGTGTCATGATTTTAGATTTGTTCCTCTCTGCAGGATGGTGCCACCATTATTAGATATTTCAGATGGAGAGGCAGTTTCCTCCCTTCTAATGGAATGCTAAATGCCCTCCTAGCCACTCCCAGCACAAGATGTCCAGCAGGGAAGTCCATTTGTTAGAGCAGATCATGACTTCTTTTGGTGCCTCCATCCCTGGAGAACCTCGGTGGCCAAGTCACCCCACAGCAATCTGCACAGGGTGGTGGTGTTGAAGCAAAAAAGGCTACTTACCTAAAGTACTTTAACTCTTTATATTTCCTTTGTAGGCTGCAGAGGAACATGTCATAGGAGATGGGAAGAGGGGAAGAAAATCACAGGCAGAATCCCACCAAGAGTATTTACCTTCTTTGTAGACCTGCTTTCCTCTTCAGGCCCAGTGGGGCTAGGAAGCCATAGCATGTTGGGAGCTATGCAAAGAGCCAGGTTAAATGCATTCATCTGATTCTCCCCTGAATTCTGCTCAATATGATGCAGGACTCCAAATAGGTGTCTGAGTAAAATGAGGTTGGCTTCTGGGAGCTGCTTCACCAAACTGCCCAGGGAAAAGAAACAAAGCAAAACAAGGAGCTTGTAAAACCTGGTTCCCAAAAATGACAATTGACTTTCAAAAGCCCTGCCTATATTACAGGTACAATGGCATTTTTGTAACCTGCTTGTGACACTCTCATCTGACCCCTCTACAACAAATAGGTTTGAGTTATGTTCACCACACAGTTATGTTCCTATCATGTTTGTGCATTCACACCTACCATGCTGCCTAGTGCATTCTGGGAAAATTTGGACTTTAGTCCATAGTGCCTCAGCAGATGCTAGAATGCCTGGAGGACACACATACAGACCAATGCCAGCAGCACGGACAGTGATGCGCTTTGCTAGGACCTACGGTACAAAGATCTGAGGGGAAGGAGGACCAGCCAAACTCTTACCGTTTAAAAAAAACCCTGTACTGAGCTAGGTACAGGAAGAGATTTGTCATATGGGTTATGCCCATGTGATGCTAATGGACAAGTCCTGCTCAATGTGCCAGTCTGAGGCAGGTAAATAACCTCATCAGGTCCCTGATACTATGTCTGGCAGACTACTCCTTCCTGACTATCACACTGATGTGGCTATCGTTTTAACTTTGTTCATGCAAGAAAGAACCACCATAGTTAAGCATCTAATTCCATTTACATCCAATAGTACCACTGAAATCCAAATCACTGTCCTTTCTTTGCTTGAATTCTAGTAATTACAGCTGGTCATCAGAAAAGATTTTTTCTGGTAGGGGCCAGGGCGGAGGTTTGGTAAAGAAAAAAAAAATCTCATGAACAATTTTGTCAAAAATGTCAACATCTTTCACTAAAAAATTGTTTTGATGAAAATGTTCTGACCAACTCTGCTAGCAACTGGCATGCATACCCATCAGCAGCCAGTGGCTCCAGAGCAGTGAGCTGGCCTACAGCAATATGAGGAGTCTCTTAGAACATGGTAACTATGCTGTGCAGGTGGAAATGATACATGCCTCCTCAAGAGAGACACAGTGGGATATTTACATACCTTTTGATGGCTTCAGTCTTATGCCCTCGATTTACTGTGTCCACAGCTTCCATCCACAGCCCGTGCATGTCTGAGGATAGAACACTATCAGGTATATTTCGTAGAAAATCCTGAATTAAATATATATATGCAGAGCATTCTGGTCAGTTTTGAATCATTTGTTTCATGACGCATAAACGTTCATTTAAATTAAACATAAGATAAAATGAAACGTGACACAAATCAATTCCCACAAGGCCTCCCTGCTCCCCATGGCATGCAGCACTGCAAACAGACTTGGTCTGTGTGTCATAGAAGGAAAAGGACCGTCTAATCCATCCACTGGCTAGAGCTGGATTATTCTCCATAGTATTGTACATTTGCCAGGGCTTTGCCTAGTTCAGATTTAAATGTCCAAACAATGGGGTTCCTACCACTTCCCTTGGGATACTATTCCACAGCCCAATCTATGGCTTGAATTGGAATCAGTCTGAATCCCCATTCAAGCAAACAGTGACCTGGGGAGATTTCTACCCTGTAGGCTGGCCAACAAGTGCAGAACTGGGAACACATTTCAAGTGCAGACGTGAACTGTTCTCATCTCATTTAAGTTAAGTTATAACTTGAGTGTTGCCCCAGCTCAAGTCCCATCCACACTCAACCAGCCTTAACTCAAGTGCAATGGTGCTTTTCATGCGAGCTGGCTGGCCCATCAGAAGGTAGAGTGTAAAGTCTGAATTAGCACAACTCATCAGCTGCTAACACAACCACTGTGTAGTGTGGACACAGGTAAGCTTCACTCAAGTGCCACTAGTCCTCCAGTGCCTTCCCACAAGTTCTTCCACAATTCACTGGGAAATAATTCACAGAGCAGCTCCACTTGCTGTAGCACAAGGAACTCCCCGAAGTCCTAGCGACATACACCAATGAGTGCCGTGCCAGTGTGGACACAGCAGCTCGAACGTTATACTGCAGTGTGGCTGCTAGCACTTGAGCTAGGCTAACTTGGCAGGAATAACTTGAATGCAGGTAATTCAAGTTAACTCTGCAGTGCAGACACAGCCCTAATCTGTTTAACCCCTTGCTGCCTGAGGTTCTGTTGTAGTTTTGCATTAGAAGGTACAAAAAGGGATACTGGCCTGAGGGCCAATATTCCTTTCTGCATGTTAAAGACAGTTAAAGCAGAAAATCTCCATGCATGCAGGGACATGTCTCCTCTCTTACATGTACCCAGCCATGAGATAGGGGCGGGGTATGCAGAATGTGCCCAATTAAAAATGCTTTCCCCTGGCTGGTGGGATCATGTTACTCCCCTCACTGAATGCAAAGTGCTGTGCGAGCATATATTTTAGCCCAGAGGGCAGTACTGCTTGGAGTAACTTACAGTGATGACTGCTGCAGCCACAAAGACTGACTCGCCATCCATCTGGACATCATCTCCAGAGTTCAATTTCTCTTTCAGTTCCTTGCAGATCTTGGCATTGGCTGACCGCCTGAAAATGCCTCTTGTGGAGGGACCTTCCTGGTACAGCAGAAGCAGCATGTCCTAGGAGAAAGCCCAGGCCCGAGATAGATTTAGAAGGGTTTATCATCTGAACCAGGGCTAAGGCTGGTCAGCATTAGATAGGAGATTCTCGAGGAAATCTAGATGGTACAGGAAGTGATATGGGTGACTCTGTAGGGGATGCTTTCATTCATGATTTTGAAGGAGTACTGAATCAATGTTATAGCACAGGAGAGTACTACTCTTCCTCCTGCCCATACACACCTGGGTGACAGGAGCCTCAGAGATACCACAGGTGATTGATACAGAGGTGGATGGATAGATGATCTATTCAAACTTATGCTGGGATTCATGACATAAACCCCATCTTACCATAATTGGCTTGGGGAGGATTCCATCGGGACACACAGAGGACAAAGACAGGCCAAAGAGTTTCCGTGGGGTGGGTGGAGAATGTGATGTTGGGCTGCCCGTGGGGGTGCTGGAAGTCCGTCGCAAAGCCCAGTCAATCAAGGATTTCTTCCTCTTGGTATGTTTCTGCAAGGATTCTGAAATAGCCAAGAGCCCCTTGCGTTACAGTGTGATCATTGTGCAAGGACTGTGCATTAGCCATGGGGTGGGGGGTCAGAGTTATGCAGACGGGTTTATATCTATTACAGTGAAATAGAATGTCAAAATTCCTATGTCATGGACTGGAAATATATGGGAGTCTTGACTGGGAGAAGTCTCTTAAATCCAGTCTGCAGAGTAAGGTCAGTCTCCTAGTGAAAAGCCACAGGGGCAAATAGTTCACAAACATGCCATCGCACAAAGTGTTTGTACAGCGTCTAGCACGCTGGGGGCCCATTCTTGGCTGGCCCTTCGGCACTACCGTAATAAATGTTAGTCATAATAAAATAATAATAACAACAACAACAATAATAAAAGTCATTTATCTGCTGTGAAGAAGGGCTGGGCAGCCTTAATGCTGGGGACACCATTCAGTCATGAGTCTCCTTACTGCAGTGCAGCGAGTGGCTTAGAGTTGCCTGGGCATATTCCCTAGCACTTTAAGGGCTGAATGCTCCAAAGGAGTTAGGCGCTGAGATGCTGTGTGCCACGACGCGTCACTTTTAGGGGCCTGGAAAAAAATCACTACTATTCACAAAGCCCGAGTTAGGTGTGTAGGCTCCTATACAATGAATGGGGAGAGCTAGCCCCCTTAGAATGCAAGTCACAAAAGCCAGTAGGCTAGGTGGGGAGCCAATGGTGGGGGTGGGTGGGTGCTAATCTCCACCCCTTTCTAAGAGATAGGTGCCTAAGTCCAAGCTGCAGGGGGGCACCTAACTCTGTTTGTGAGTCTTAGCTGGGAACCCCCCTTTGATTTAGAAGCCTGCACTATCTTAGCAACAAGTGGGGGGGGGGGGGAGGAGCCCAGTGGTTAGGGTACTCCCCTGGGATGCGGGAGACCAACAGTTCCAAGTTCCCCTCTTTGAAGAGGGATCTGCCACCTCTCAGGTGAGTGCCCTACCCACTGGGCTGTCGGATATTTTACAGTTATAGGGAGTCCCCCAGTCTCTCAAGTTGAAGCTGTTGCACTGAGGGTTAATAATGTTACGGGGTGGGGAGGGGCTGCTGCTTCATGTAAGCTCACCTACAGGGGACGGATCAGGTAGGCAGCTTCTGAGCACACCTGTCAGATCAGGCGAGTTAGGCTGGCAAGTGCCTTTCTTCCCTTGTTTTGGGAATCACTCCAGGACTCAGTTGGGAGATAGGCCCCTGAATGCCCACAGGCAGGCAGCCATGCACATGCCCAGAGTGAGAAACATAGGCACCTCGGGAACTTAAGTGCAAAAACTTAGGTGCTAAGTGAGTTTAGGCACTTTCAGGGTTCAGCAGGAGTTTTGTTCATCACACTGAACCTGAAACTGGGACTTAGGTGCCTAAAACACGGACTTCGGCACATAACTTCTTTTGTGCATTCAGCCCTGAGTGATGAACTTCTTCTATCTCTTCATGAATACGTTATCTGTGAATCATCTTTTTTATTATGTGTGCAGCTCTACAGAGGGTCAAATAATATTCATCAGAGAAACTACTGGCGCATTTTTCATCAATTGGCAAATACATTTGTCATGGATAATTCTTGTATCATTTGAATGGCTCTAGCATGGATGTTATTACATGGTGAGTTCAAGGCATCAGTAAACCATTAGCCAGTCAATAAACAAAGACCTCAGAAACAACATGTCTTCTATGCTTCTTGGGAAGACCCGGTCAGAGAGCTAAATATGGTCTTTTTGGTGATGCTGTGTGTGGCGCATAGCAATTCATCCAAGGGGATTGTAACTTTCTGCTGAGTGCTAATCAAGCACCTAAAATTTGGTAATGAGAGCCAAAGTAACGGTTAAGGGTGAAGTCCTGCTACCCCTGAAGTCAATGTATGTTCAGTGGGAGCAGGAACAGGCTCCGATTTATGAAGGGACAAAATCAACCCTCCTTTCACTGCGGATATATTCAAGCTGAGAGTGTCTATCTAAAATAAAAACACAATGCAACAGAAAGTCAGCAACTGTCACAGGGAGAGCTCCCAAGTTCTTTGAAGGGACACACGGTATCATCCGGGCTCTCACCTCTCCTCAGCTGCCTTGGAGCTTGGGGCCTGGGTTTGAGGATGAACTGACATTGCCTGTCCTTGGGAAGCTGATCCAGGAGGGAAGCCTCTGTCCCATCAGCTAGGAGTGTGTTGTTGTTGGTTCCCTGGTGCTGGTCAACAGAGTCTCGGAGGCAGCTCAGTATAATGCTGAAAGGATGCTCATGACCTGTTGAGACAAGAGCCACAGAAAGACCAGGTGAGGATGCAGAACTCATGAATTTCACGCTGTGAAAGCAATTAGGGGACCTGGTTTGGTTTGTAGTGGTCAGACATCCACATCTCACAACTTCCACAGCAGTGAGTTGGTGGCAATCCCATCAGAGAGCCCAATGACTGAATGGGCCATGGAGACAGAGCCCTCCTATTACTCCCTGATATGCTTTCTTCTAGGTCAGAGGTGAGGTGCACTGCTCAGTGGCAAAGATTTGGGGAAGCCTGCTCTGCTGTGCCAATGCTGCATATGCTCTGGGCTAAAGAGAAAACTTTGACTGAAGAGGGTTTCAGCCTAGAACCTTGCACGAGCGCCAGTGTTCTCTCTAATTTTTCCCAAGCATGTGGAGAATGAATTTTGTTATGTGCACCAATATGGAGGTGATGTGTCACACATCATCTCCATATTGGTGCATATAACAAAATTCATGTGGTGGGGGTGGGGCCGAGGGGTTCGGAGTGTGGAGAGGGCTCAGGGCTGGAACAGAGGGTTGAGTTACGGGGAGGTGAGGGCTCCGGCTGGGGGTGCAGGCTCTGGGGTGGGGCCAGGGATGAGGGGTTTGGGGTGCTGGCTGCCCTGGGAGTACAGCAGGGAGAGAGGACTCCCCCAAGCACTTTCTCCCCACAGCAGCACCTGTGTTGGGGTGAAGAGGTGCCTCTCCCCCGGGAGCTCTGGGGCGGGGCTGGGTTGGGTTGGGGCTGTGGGAGGGGCACCTCTCCCTGCTGCGGCAGGTCTGGGGCTGGGGGAGAGGCATCTCTCCTCACCGCAGCCCTGAGTACCTGCGCGGGGCTTAATAGGCTGCTGCGTGGCCTCGCAGCTTAGAGGGAACTTAGACAAGCACTACATTCACTAGGGGAAAAGAAATCCAAGGAAAAAGGAGAAGGATAAAAGTGAAGGTTCAGTTGCTTTTTCAGATGTGAGACGTTGCCTTGAAGAACACAGACAGGAGTGTAAAGATCAATGCAGCAACTCTTAGATTTAAAATGATATTTTGGAAGGGTATGCTGGATGGCCTCACTAGGAATTCATGCCTCAGCCTTCCCAAATCTGAATGCAGAGGAACACATCATTATTAAGATTTGAATTACAGTAGTGCTTAGAGGCCCCAACTAGGATTAGGCCCCATTGTGCTAGGCACTGTACCAAATGCATAGTGAGAAATAATCCCTGCTGTGAAGAGTTTACAGTCTAAATGTAACCCACACACCTCCTGGGTGTGGTGTTCTGTCCCATCAGGTGGCATGAGACCACTTAGAGAGAGATTAATGAGTCTACTCTACAGCCTTAGCTAAGAGCCATATGGCCTGAGGCTCATGCATTTAGCTCCAGAGGCCCCAGGTTTGATCCTGCCTGCCGATGACCGGGGTCTGTTGGTGTTACATGAACAGACAGGACAGACAAGGGTGGGAGGGAAAACAGAGAGGCAAAGTGACTTGTCCAAGGTCACACAGCTGGCCAGTGGCAGAGTGGGGAATAGACCCTGTCAGGTTCCCTCCCCACTCTGAACTCTGGGGTACAGATGTGGGGACCCGCATGAAAGACCCTCTAAGCTTATTTTTACCAGCTTAGGTTAAAATCTTCCCAAGGCACAAATCCTTTCCTTGTCCTTGAACAGTACTGCCACCACCACCAAGTGATTTAGACAAAAATTCAGGAAAAGGGTCACTTGGAGTCCCTTGTTCCCCAAAATATTCCCCCAAGCCCTTTCACCCCCTTTCCTGGGGAGGCTTGAGAATAATGTGAGTACCGACCAGACCCTTTGTCCCTAGGACACTGAAAATCAAACAGGTTCTTAAAGGAAGAACTTTATTTAAAGAAAAAGTAAAAGACTCACACCTGCAAAATCAGGATGGAAGGTAACTTTACAGGGTAATAAAAAGATCTAAACACAGAGGATTCCCCTTTAGGCTCAGCTTCAAAGTTACAAAAAACAGGAATAAAACTCCCTCTCAGCATAGGGAAAAATCACAAGCTAAAACAAAAGATAATCTAACACATTTCCTTGCCTTTACTTACAATTTCTGTAATTGTAAATGTATGATTTCAGGTATTTTTCAGGATATGTTTTACCTGCTTGGTCTCTCTCTCCATCCAGAGAGGAAACATCAAAGAGAGCACAAACAAAACCTCTCCCCCCTGCAAGATTTGAAAGTATCTTCTTTCCTTATTGGTCCTTTTGGTCAGGTGCCAACCAGGTTATTTGAACTTCTTAACCCCTTACAGATAAAGTGATTCTGTACCTCTGGCCAGGAGGGATTTTATGTTACTGCATACATAGAGGTTGTTACCCTTCCCTTTATATTTATGACAGACCTCCTTCTCTCCTGACTCCCAGTCCAGTGCACTATCTACTAACCATGTACCCCTCTCTGAGGCACACATTCTGAGCTCGTTTATTTGTAGTGGCAGTGGAAAGTGGAAAGTTTACTTTAATAACTTCCTGGGTTTGGTAACCCATTATAATACTGGCTACTGGAGATATGAAAAAGGTTCCTGAAGGATGGAGGCTGAGCTTCCGTTGCGTGTGTGAGCACTGAAGGGTGGGGAGAATTGTTTCCTTAATAGCTTCACATTATCAGATGTGAATACAATCTCATTTGGAAAGACAATAGAATTTTATTTACTTTAAACAGACACCAAAGGGACATGCATCAAGCTTGATCCGTCTACCTTAGGGCACACATCTGTGGTTTTTATGGGGGTGTCACTATTTACATTCCCCCCACCACTCTATAAATATGTCCCGACTGTTTTTAAAATCAGTCAATCAATCAAAAGCCATCAGCCCAATCTTCATTAGCCACCCTAGATAACACTCCATGTGCACACCTCTATGTAATAAACCAGTATGTGTGTCCCTCTACTCACAAGCTACCCTACAATAACAATCCAGTGTGTGAATTCCTGTGCTCACGAGGTATTCTACAATTAACCAACTGGTGTACACATCCTATACTAACGTTCACTACCCTGTGCTCACACGCTACCCTACAATAAAAATCCAGCACGTGCTTCCCTTCACTAATGATCATAACAAATAAGCATGCTCAGCAAGCATGTGGCGAGAAACACCAACAATCACAAACCAATGTGTGCTGCTAAGTGCTCATAAACAACCCTATAATAACAATCTTATGATGACAACAAGCTCTTCAGAGCAAGCCTACAATAACAAACCAGTGTGCTCAAACCCAATGGGAGAATCAATCCAGAAAGGAAACCACATCTCAATTTCAACAACAACGGGAAAGTAACTACTTTTTAAAATGACCAAATACACATTAGAGAGGCAAGGTGGGGGAGGTAATATATTTTATTGGACCAGCTTTTGTTGGTGAGAGAGACAAGCTTTCAAGCTACACAAAGCTCTTCTTCAGGTCTGGGAAATGAAGAAGAGCTCGGTGTAGCTTGAAAGTTCATCTCTCTCACCAACAGAAGTTGGTCCAATAAACAATATTACCTCACCCACCTTGTCTCTAATATCCTGGGACCAATACGTCTACAGCTACGCTGCATAAGAAATATGTTTTGACAGGCGTCACTGGAAGCTGTATCCAAGTACAAAACTTGTCCGTTGGGGTATCACTCAAGCCATTACATGTTATTGTTGAACCCCAAAAGATTTAGTTTAGGTAGCTAATCATCAGTTTGGCCCTCAGGGTATTGGTCAAAATAGTGGGAGTGATGCTCGGACCTTAAAAAGTTCTGTTCAGATATGCAACCCGCAGTTTAGATGCTTCAGAGCACCTTTGATCTGGACATTGTATAACACAGAGTGATTCTTTGTTCCCTCCCCATTGCTAGACCACATATAGAATTCTGATTGTGCTTACGAGAGCAGCACAAAGGAAGCCTGTCTCTTTCAAAAGGATCAGTCCTTCATAGCTCTGGTCATGTTAAAAGTACCAGGAGGACACTGTACCTTCTGGTATGTGGGGGATTCTGGCCTCTGACAGGAATTGCAAAGATTTGAAAATATATTAAAATAAAACTTAAAACAAATACCTAAAAGTTTTTTGAACTCCAGAAAAAGGTCAGCTTGGGTTTGATTCTTATTTTATCCAAATGGCCCTTCCCTAAATATGATTCTATCACAGCGTCATACATAATAATAGAATTTGTTATAAATTGCTGTGGGAAAGATTGGAGAGACTGGCTTCATACACTTTGCCAAAGGAAATACCCCGTCTACATTTAATCATACTTCGCTGTCTTGTTTTTGCCAATCATGCAAATATGAAAAACATATTTTTTTTTGCAAACTTCAGCTTTGGTACTTTCTAAGATTAATGCCTGGAATTAATAAGATAAAACACTGTGTTTTATTTTGTTTGGTAGTTGTGTGCTTCTGAAATCATCTCATGTAAAGCCCTGATAGTGCCCTGGCTCTGAAACCCCAATATGCACATTTATTTTCCTTCCAACCTCCCCAAGTTTTTATAATCTAAACAGAAATTGTAAAAAAAAAAAAAAAAAAAAAAAAAAAAAAAAGAGGAACTTTTCAAATAAACAATTTGCAAAGCACATTTCTCCAAATGCCCTGTGTCTCCTTGTGAGATTGGTTTCAGATTAGAGTGGGTATTCAGACTAAAGCAACACAAAAAGTCTTGTGAAATGAACCATCTACTTAATGGGCTATGACCTCTTGACTGAA
Source organism: Natator depressus (assembly GCF_965152275.1). Classification (NCBI taxonomy): domain Eukaryota; kingdom Metazoa; phylum Chordata; order Testudines; family Cheloniidae; genus Natator; species Natator depressus. The sequence goes on along the minus strand of NC_134242.1, from coordinate 78,807,632 downwards.
AAACAGTTTCTTTAAATCTGAGCTGGACTGCTTTGAAAAATAAATACCAAACAAAAAAGATTAATACTTTGGGCTTTTGATAGCAGGCTTAAATGTCACCAACAAATACATTTTAAAACAGGTCTTCCTTCACTTACCTACCTGCCAAGACCTGCTTCCCCTGCAAGATTGGAAGCCATTGCTACCATCTAACGCAACATCCTGCATGCAGTCCTTGTTATGCTTTAGGTGTTAGGGTGTGATTTGCTCCCCAAGAAATCAATAATAGCTGAAGGCACTCAAGACCTAGTGGGAGATGCTCAGCCCTGATTGATAGAGTCCAATCTGGCAAGTCTTTTGTGTGTATGGAACAACCGACTGAAGGTTATAGATGCCAAGAGCTCACACCCAGGGGTGCATAGCATTTTTTAACAATGGATTGTGAGTGCAACATCAGATCTTTAAAGAGCCAGCATGCAGGTTGAGATGGATTTTGCAAAGAGACAGAGATGCTTCCCTTATTCAGTGACCAACATTATTATTATTATTATTATTATCATCATCATCATCATCACTGACCTGCTACATCAGCACCTACATGCTGGCATACCTAAAGGAAAAATGGAAGAGCTCTTACCAATAAGGGGATAAGCAGGGTCATCCTTTCCTGATATCACCCAGAGGTGGTAGTCACTTGGTCTACCCTGTGGATTGAGAAAGAGAAGGGAAAACATATAAAAGGGGGCCAAGGACTGAAAAGAGGGACTGGAGAAGCTGGACACAGCACACAAAACAACTGGAAGAGGTAACAGTGGAACAGGCCAAGGGTCAGGAAATGAATAGCTGTAAACATCTGGGAAAACAGCCTGGTTAGGAGTGACAAGCTCTCAGAATCTGTTTGTCTGACATGCAGAGGAAGGTGAAAGGTTCAGGAGAGGGAGAGAAAGGTAACCAGAAGGATGAAAACAAACTAGGGTTTCCCCAACATCCACATAGAAGGCTCAGATTCAGGAAGTCTCTTGACATATTGATCAGACATCATCACTCAATTCCAAGACCCCTCAGGAATGGTGGCATTTACTGGCTACAAAGGGATGAGTGCAACACTCAGTACAAGCTTCAAGTTCAGAAGGTTTCTGTGTTTTGCCTTGACTGACATGTAAGGTTACAAATATTGCTATTCAAGTTTACACAGGCACAAGTATTTCCTATCTTCCATCAGCTTGCATAATGAGATTCCGAGCCATGATCAGCCCTGGTAGAAGTGGATGTAAGTCTCTGGAAATCAATGGAGTTGCATTTACTTACACAAAACCTGAATTTGGTCCATTACGTGGATGTGTGTTTTTATAAATCTTTATATCTAGAAAAACATATTCTCTGTAGTCTGGAGAATACTAGTATTCTAATGGCTAACTAGAGCCAGTCATTGTCAATTTTTACCAGACTCCACCATATCTGTACCTGTACCGTACTGTAAAACAGATGTTGCCACCTTCCCAACAGAATATCTGGCAGTATGTGCAGTGGCTACTTACAGGAAGTCCAAGCTGATTAGCTGTCTTCTTGATCACATTGTCTGCCGTTTCTGTGTTGGACACATTTACTGTAGTGGTCTAGGCAAGGAAGACAAAGATGTGCTTAGAAAGTTAATGGGCTGGAAATGGTGAGGGTTGAGGTTTGGTAACATTGTCACATGGCTTGAAAATCAAGGCAAGATGCTACTGTCTTGTCACCTGTTTAGGCAGGGTAGTGTCTGACATTGCCAAACATGAAGAAACGATAACACCATGAAGGTTAGGGTTTTACCACTAATTTATTAGCTTGATAATACACTGTTATTTTACTGGCCGTGGGAGATTTGGACCAACCTGGGAATACAGTAGGATCATTCCTAAACACAATGATATTACAATGGAACAACAATGCTCACCACCTTCTTTCTATCACTTTTCTAACATGGCACAAAAGTAACACAATGGAAATGCAAACCACAGAATCCCAGTGGGACTCAAACATCATGCTGCCAGAGATGAAACCCAGACTGGTACCTCCACTGTTAGCAGAGGAGTGAAACACAGTTCAGAACTCGAGCAATGCAATGGGATTTTGTAGTCCTTTCCTGAGGGAAGGACCATCAGAAGGTGAGGCTGAACCAATGAGCCAGGCATGAAGCCCAGAACTTTAGATTGTCCTCTTTCATCACCCTCTCAAGTAGGGCCTAGCTACTTTAGCAAGGATGCTGGATACATTATCAGCATAATAGCCACCCCATACCCACTCCAGATCTCCATGCAGTGTTGGTCTGATGAGTGGGTTCTCAGTATTACTCACAGAAGTACAGCTGTCAGCATCCAGGAGGAGGATTTGGACTGTTAGGTTTTTGGGATATTCATTCTGTTTCATCTCATTGATTTGCCTGAAAATCAGGGGGTGTAAAAAACAGAAGCAATCACATCATAACAGAGTTTGAGAAAATAAGTATAGCAAATGCATCTTAACACCCCATGAGGCAACTATCATAAAGTGACCTCTTCAAGTTGAGGGTGTTGGTTAGTCCCACAACAGGAGACCCCGATGGATGCTAACCTCATAGAGAATAGATTGGATATGACAAAAATCAGAATGTATTGTGGAATTATTTGGAGAATAGAGGTGACCTAAGAGTGTCAGCTGCCTCTAGGACAGTTGGGGAGATTGTTTGGACTATCTGGGCCAAACTCTGCTCTCAACAGAAGGAGCATAAGTGACCATGCTACTGGAGAGCAGATCACAGCCTTCTTCTTGGAAAGTCAGTGCCTATGAGCAAGGAATTGAGAGGAAACAAGGCCTGTTGTTTGCCTATTGAGACAAATTGGTTTAGAAGATTTGTTCAATCCTAGAAGACCCATTATATTCACCCATCCACCTGCCCATCTGTGTTCTATATAATCATGAATTTATAGAAGTGATGGGCTGAAAGGGATCTTGAGAAGTCAACAAGTCCAGCCCCCTGTGCTGAGGTAGAACCACGTAAACCTAGACCACCCTTGACCTGTATTTGTCCAACCTGTTCTTAAAAACCTCCAGTGATAGGGATTCCACAACTTCCCTTGGAAGCCTATTTCAGAGTTTAAAGTACGCTTATAGTTTGAAAGTTTTCCCTAATATCTAACCTGAAGCTTCCTTGCTGCAAATTAAGCCCACTATTTCTTGTTCTACCTTCAGTGGACAAGGAAAACAATTGATTTCTGTCTTCTTGATAACAACCATTAACATATTTGAAGACTGTTATCAGGTCCCTTACATAGTCTTTTTTTTCAAAACTAAACATGACCAGTTTTTTAACCTTTCCTCATAGGTCAGGTTTTCTAAACCCTTTATCATTTTTGTTGCTCTCCTCTGGACTTGCTCCAATTTTTCCACATCTTTCCTAAAGTGTGGTACCCAGAATTGGACATAGTACCTCAGCTGAGGCCTCAGCATTGCCAACTAGAGTGGGACAATTATCTTGTGTCTTACATACAACATTACTGTAATATACCCCAGAATGATAGCTTTTTTCACAGCTGCATCACTTTGTTGACTCATATTCAGTGTGATCCACTATCCCCCCCAGATCCTTTTCAGCAGTACTATCACCTAGCCAGTTATTTCCCATTTTGAAGTTTTTCATTTGATTTTTCCTTCCTAAGTGAAGTACTTTTCACTTGTCTTTCCTGAATATCATTTTGTTGATTTCAGACCAATTCTCTAATTTGTCAAGCTTGTTTTTAATGCTAAACCTGCCCTCCAAAGTGTTTGCAACCGCTCCCAGCTTGGTGTCATCTGCAAATTTTATAAGCACACTCTCCACTCCATTACCCAGGTCATTAATGAAAATATTGACTAATACCAGGACTGATCCCTGTGGTACCCCACTTGATACACCCTCCCTGTTTGATAACTACTCTTTGAGTCTGGTCTTTCAACCAGTTGTGCACCCACCTTATAGTAATTTCATATTTCCCTAGTTGGCTTATAAGAATGTCATGTGAAACTGTGTCAAAGCCTTAGTAAAATCAAGATATATCATGTCTATTGCTATTCCACTATCCGCTAGGTCAGTCACCCTGTCAAAAAAGGAAATTAGGTTGGTTTGGCATGATTTGTTCTTGACAAATCCTTGCTGGCTAGTCCTTATAACCCCATTGTCCCTTAGGTGCTTACATATTAATTGTTTGATTTGTTCCAATATCTTCTAGTACCAAAGTTGTTTTCTAGGTGACAGGTTGGAGGGATACAAAGAGGGACACCAGCTAAAGGGGGGTACGTGACCTCCCATGTGACCTGCACGTTAAGGACAGCTACAGTATTCTGTTGTGTCTGTCCCACTAATGACTGGTGATAATTTTTAAGTCTGCTGAAGCTGGAGAATGAGTTCAGGATGATACAGGCACAGTGAGAAGGATTCTTATACATTTGCAGTACTCTGGAAACACAGTTCTTTCAGAGTACTGAAAATGACTCCAAGATCTCTCTCTTGATGGGTAACAGCTAATTTAGGCACCATCATTTTGTATGTATTGTTGGGATTATATTTTGCCATGTGCATTACTTTGCATTTAACATTAATTTCATCTGCCATTTTGTTGCCAAGTCACCCAGTTTTATGTGATCCCTTTGTAACTCTTTGCAGTCTGTTTTGGACTTAACTATCTTGAGTAATTTTGTATCATCTGCAAACTTTGCCACCTCACTGTTTACCCTGTTTTGCAGATCATTTATGAATATGTTGAACAGCACTGGTCCCAGTACAGACCCCTGTGGACACCTCTATTTACTTCTCTTCATTCTAAAAATGGATCATTTATTCCTACCCTTTGTTTCCTGTCTTTTAAATGGAGTGCCTGGGAATGCTTTCAGGATCATCTAATGATCCTTAATTAACTTAATGACAAGCCTTTTGTTATCTTAATTACCCTGCCTCTGTTTATAAACAAACTCCCCGGTCCAAGGGCAGAGGGTGTTAACAGCACAGAACTCATCACGTTCCACACTCAAATTCTGACTCCTGGGTGCTGCTGGGCCCTTCCCCTCCCCGGCGAGGCAATTGGGGAGGGGCAGGTGACCCTTTGCCCCTCCCCGCACCATGTCTGCCCTCTCCATTTGTCTGGGACCTCACCCATCTTCCATGGGTTCTCGAAGAAAATTGCTAATGGTTTCAAGGTTGCTTCAGCCAGTTCCTTAAGAACTGTAGGATGAATTTCATCCGGCCCTCCAACTGGAATACATCTAACATATCTAAATATTCTTAACATGTTCTTTCCCTATTTTGGCTTGCCTTTCTTCCCCCTTGTTGATAATATTAATTATGTTGAGTATTTGGTCACTATTAATTTTTTTTAGTGAAGTCTGAAGCAAAATAGGCATTAAACAACTCTGCCCTCTTGATGTCATCAGTTATTAGCTCTTCTTCCCTACTAAGCAGAGGACCTCCCCTTTCCTTTGTCTTTCTCTTGCTCCTAATGTATTTAAATAACCCCTTCTTATTGTCTTTTATATAAAATGATGGGGTCTAAATTAGCTGTTTCAACTCAAGAAAGAGATCTTGGAGTCATTGTGGATAGTTCTCTGAAAACATCCACTCAATGTGCTGTGGCAGTCCAAAAAAAGTGAACAGAATGCTGGGAATAATTACAAAAGGAATAGATAATAGGACAGAAAATGCATCAATATAAATCCATGGTACACCTACATCTTGAATACTGTGCGCAGATGTGGTCGCCCCATCTCAAAAAAGATATATTGGAGTTGGAAAAGGTTCAGAAAAAGGCAACAAAAATGATTAGGGGTATGGAACGGCTTCTGTATGAGGAGAGATTAATAAGACTGGGACTTTTCAGCTTGGAAAAGAGATGGCTGAGGGGAGATATCATTGAGGTCTATAAAATCATGACTGGTGTAGAGAAAGTAGGTAAGGAAGTGTAGATAAGCCTTACTTCTCATAACACAAGAACTAGGGGGTCACAAAATGAAACTAATAGGCAGCAGGTTTAAAACAAATAAAAGGAAGTATTTCTTCACACAATGCACAGTCAACCTGTGGAACTCCTTGCCGGAGGATGTTGTGAAGGCCAAGAAGTAGATAAATTCATGGTAAATTCATGGAGGATAGGTCCATCAATGGCTATTAGCCAGGGTGGGTAGGAATGGTGTCCCTTGCCTCTGTTTGCCAGAAGCTGGGAATGAGCGAAAGGGGATGGATCACTTGATGATTACCTGTTCTGTTCATTCCCTCCGGGGCACTTGACACTAGCCACTGTTGGAAGACAGGATACTGGGCAGATAGACCTTTGGTCTGACCCAGTAGGGCAATTCTTATATTCTTATGTCTTCTATGTTCCTTGCTAGATGTAATTCATTCTGTGCCTTAGCCTTTCTGATTTTGTCCCTATATGATTGTGCTATTCTTTTGTATTCTCTTTAGCAATTTGTCCATGTTTCCACTCTTTGTTGGATTTCTTTTGAATTTTCAGATCATTAAAGAGCTTCTGATGGAACCATATAGGCCTCTTATTATTCTTCCTTTTTTTTACATTGGAATAGTTGGCAGTTGTGTGTTTAATATTGTCTCTTTGAGAAACTGTCACATCTCTTAAACTCTTAATACCTTAGATTTTCTTCCCATCGGACCTTATACCAGTTCTCTGAATGTGTTAAACTCTCCTTTTTTGAAGTCCAGTTGTCTTTATCATGATGCTCTCACTCCTTCCTTTCTTTTGAATTACAAAATTTATCATTTCATGATCACTTTCACCCAAATTGCCTTCTATATTCAGATTTGTAACCAATTCCTCCCTGTTGTTCAGAATCAAGTCTAAAATGGCTGGCCTCCAGGTTATGTTTTGCCACTTTCTGAAACAAAAAAGTTGTCCCACTACATTTATTAGAAATTTTGTGTTTTGCCATATTACTTTTCCAACGGATGTCCCCCATTATTACCAGGTCATGTGTTTTGGATATTTGTGTTGTTTGTTCTGTAAATACCTCATTAACCTCCTCTTCCTTATTTGGTGATTTATAGTAGACTCCTACCATGATATCACCCCTATTTTTCCCCCTTTAATCTTTATCCAGAGACATTTAACTGGTCTGCCTCTCACTTCTTTCTAGATCTCTGAACAAGTGTATATATTCTGGATGTCTAAGGCAACACCTTCTCCCTTTTTCCCCTGCCTATCCTATCTGAACAAGCTATATTCCTCTAGACCAATATTCCAATCATGAGATTTATCTCGCCAAGTCTCTGTGATGCCAGTGAAGTTATAATTTAGCTTATGTACTAATCCTTCTAGCTCTTTCAGTTTATTCCCCATATTCCTTGCATTTGTATATAGACATCTAAGATGTTGAGCAGATTCCCCCATGGATTTCCCTCTTGTTGTTCCTATAACCCTACTGTAATTTGTCATGTCCCCCTCCCCGCCCCCAACATCTAGCTCTCTGTTAAGGTTACCTTTTTTTATGCTTACCTGTGGGCTTTTGTCACCTGCCCCTTTGAGTCTTGTGTAATAGCCAAAGGCTCACACTGTAACCCAGATTCTCTTATTGGCCCCCTTTTCCCTTCACAGATCACATGAAGGCAGAGGCTGCTGACAAGGGATTTTCAAATGCCTAAAAAGCAATGAGGAACCCACTGAAAGGCAATGGGAGTGGGGTGTCTAGCATCTAAACCCTCCCCTATCGGTTTATAAAGGATTATCAAGGGACAGCACAGCAAGAGGAGACGTATGTGACTCTTACCACAGTAACGTTGAGAGCCATTGCTCCTTCTCTTCGGAAGAGCTGAGAAGAAAAAGAGAGGCAAAATATTAAATAATGGCTAAATGACTAATAGCGTTTGGAGACTCTACCAGGCTTTGCTTATATTTAGCCGTCAGTCTCAGTTCCTTCCTGGAAGCCCTAGAACAAAAGTGCAGTCCTTTCCTGGTTCTGTTCTATTTTAACAAAAAGAAATAATAATAATAAAACCCCAAGAGCAGCCGAGCTGAACTAGATTTCCTGGCCAACCTGAGGGGTGTTCAGATAAGGAACAAATATCTTTCTGTGACGGAGTTAGCAAGTCATGTGTGTCTTTATTTTTTTGTAATGACCTTTAATTGATATTTTGTTTCTACTATCATTTCCTTTCCTATGCTTACAATTCCTAGAAGCCTTCGCTGGCAGTATTGGTCACTAATATCTCCATTGCTATGGTTTGGATAAAAAAAAATAAAATAAAAGATCTATCCAGGCGACATACGCCTGAGGCCTCCAGTGCAGGAATTGTGTGCACATGGCATAATAAAGTGAAAAGCAGCATCCTCACTGTTCAGAGGGGATGGAACAATGAGTGTGAAATGAGTTGGTGGATCCCAGTTCCTTTGCTGCCAAGCCAATTGTCCAAAGCACAAACATCAGCAGTGCCTTAGCACTGACTAGCACTCCTTGCTGCCTATCAGCCAAAAGGGCAAGGATTGAATGGTCCATGGAGACTGAAATACCCTCCTATCCCTGCATGATTGGGACACACTGGTGGACAAAAGTGTGTGAAGGAAGCTTGCATTGTAGCTTCCCACAGGGTACCAGATATGTGGTTCTCCAGGGCTGTCATTCTGGCATCTTTCACCAGCATAATTCACCTCTCCCTAATAATAAAATGTGGGCAGAAAAACAGCCTGCAGGGGCATAACTAAAGATGAAAACGCCATTTTCACTGAACAGCCTGGAGTTCTTTTCAGAAAGTGCCATATGTGCCCTGTTCCCGTATGCTGCGAGGTTAGTCAAGACGATCTTAATATGTGAATATTTACCCAGTGAGTATTTACCTGCAAATGTTTTATTTTAAAATGGATTGGATGTCTTTAATGCAACAGGAAAACAGGGGTTGGTTGAAAGAACTCCTCACAGGGAAGGAGAGATAAGGAGGGACACGGGAAGAATTCATTGCACTCTTTAGGGTCCAGAAAACCACACTGATCTGGCTAGTGTGCATATGCACCAGAGGCCTATCCTGAGTGAAATCAGAGCCGCTCAATTGTGTGCCATAACCCCACTCCATCTAAGGTACTTACACAGCTGCCATTACCATAGTATCTGAGCAGCTCACAGTCTTTAGTGCATTTATCCTCACAACGTTCCTGTGAGGTACAGATGTAAAATTAGGAGTAACTGAGGCCCAGAGACTCTACAGGTATGTCTACACAGCCAGTGGCAGGGAGCTCCCAGCCTGAGATGACAGACTTGGGCTAGTGGGGCCTGTGCTAGCACTGTAAAAGTAGTTGTGTAGACAGGGCTTTGAAGTTGTAGCTGGGGCTGAAGCTCAGGCTCTGAACCCAGTCCCCCACCCCTAGGCTTCAGAGCCTCAGCTCCAGCCTGAGACACAACTTCAAAGCACTGTCTACCCAGCTATTTTAGGGCACTAACCCAAATCTGTCGACCCAGGCTGGGAGGTTCATTGCTGTGGGCTGTGTATACAACCCTAAGTAACTTCCTTGAGGTCACAGAGGAAGCTTGTGGTAGAACCAGGACCTGAAGCTAGGTCTTGCACATCACCCCTGAACTATCCTTCTTCACTTTCGCTGTGTTGCTAATAGTTAACAGACATTCTTCTTTAGCTCATTTAATGAGGGTCTGTATTTTTGGAACAGGGGCTCAGAGTTCTAGACTCTCTGTCATCATTTAGTTCTAAACATGCAGCATCGTGATAGCTGCAAGCCTGCAATGCAGTGGGTTTGTTACTGTGCAGTGATACCTGAAGGAGACAACAAAATTGGTGGTAGGCCAGCCAATGACAAACGAATTCTCAGGGCTCATCTTTTTCTCGGACACTTCGTTGAGACAGGATCCAGTCCATACTTCACTCAGGCGCACCTGCTTCTTCAGCTTCAAGCTGGAGGAGGACCTGGAATTCAAACCAGAGATTGATTAGGCTAATGGGACTGGCTAGAAAGAGGCATAGCACACATACAGACTTCCTTGTCCATATCCATTGATGCCGCTGAACTGACATCTCAAGTATCCCAGTGCTGGGCCTTAGTCTTACCAAACTATGTGCCATACCATAGTGGTTTTGTGATTCAGACAAATTACTACCCACAGACAAGTAAGCATTGTTGAGATCAGCTAAGCTATTTACCTATGAGCTAAATAGGAACTGAAGAGAACTAGCCAAAAGATGAATTAATTTTCTGTCTTCTGCATGGAGCCCCTTTCACTCCATTTCCTCAGCACTGGCAAGAATGCCATGTCACTTCTTCAAGGAGTCTCATGAAGCAAAGGGCAAACTTACTTAGTTCAGATCATGTTGCTTTATGAAAATGCAGTGATAAATTAAGGGTAGACATTCCAAGCAGTGGCTAACACATTTCTTGGGGTGGAATGGGGAACTTGCAAAATTTTAGAAGCTCCTTTAAAAATGTGGCTGTCCTGGTACCCTGATCCACAAATGCCCTTGATCCTGGTTTACACTGGCTACTAGGTGTGAGACATTACCCTTGTGTAGCTTGCCCACATTCTCTTACTTGGACTTGGCAATGACCAGCATGTCACTGAAGAGGAACAAATGTCTCTCCTGGGTCTGCAGTCCCATGGTAAGCTGTACCCTCTCATCCAAGATGAAAACAGAATTTGGGTTACTGAAAGCCCCGGTTGGTAGCCCATTGTCTGGGAGCGATGAGGAAAGAGTAATTTCCCTGGAAAAAAATCATCATATGAATTGTGCAATTATTGCAACTCCCATAGACTTTGTTAATAACCCAATAGACTGATGGCTATTTCATTTCTTCTCACATAGGCTCAGACTCGGCTTAATGAAAGCTGTCTATATATTTTATACTGAATATGGAGGAAATCCTGAGGCCCTTGCTCAGTTTTCACTTTACTCTGGCAAGAATACTGTTATCTGAGTAAAGATCTCGGATTGTGATCCTATAAGTGGAAAGGGGGCTGAGATGCATGCATGAGGTCACTCATCAGCAGGGAGTGCAGGCAAATTTGCAGTGTAGTTGATCAGTTCTGTTTTTATCAATGCTAGTTCCCTCCACACCAAATTGCTTGTCCGTGTCTGGGCTGTAGCATGATGAATATTTACTGTGTATACTAGTCTAGTTCCATTCACCTGATTCAGGGATCTGGCTATAATTTTAAAAAACACTTTGACATCTACTGATTAAAAAAGCTATATAAGAGCTAGGTATTATTGTAATCCAACTATTTTTGTTGCTACTTTAGGCTGATTTTGGTGCAACATTTTGCCAAAGAAAGAATGGCTCCTATATCTCTATTGAACTCAATAAGCAGTTGCTGGAATTAAACTTACTCATGCAAACTAGCAAAATGTAATAACTCCACCATTTTATCATTCTTTTCCCTTCCCATCTCAAAATTCTCAAGTATGAATTGCATATGCTCTCTCCTACCCTATTAATTTAGCAATAAACGCAGCAATGGCACACTGTGAAGAATGTCACAGAACCATCAATAAGAGAGGTGGGACAGATCTTCATCTCTACTGCTACCCTAGCTGTAGTATGTGGGATTGCCTCTACTGAATATGCACAGGTGCTCTGCCCAGACTGTCGGCAAGATCAAAGCACCCTTGGTGGTGTGAATACACAATCAGTCCTAGTTGGATTTATTAGTCTCATAGAAATGGCTGTGAATGTAAAGTTTTCAGCGAGATGGACACAACAGGCCAGACTCTGCCACCTTTACTCCTGTTGAGTAGTACCTTAGTCTGAGCGATCCCATTAAAATCAACAATACTGAACAAAGCTCTGTACTTATAGGCTGAGATTTTCATATTATTGGCCTAACTCTGCTGCCAGTACTCAAGAGTAAAGCTGCTCACTGGCTTTAATGGGAGCAGGGCTAAGCCAACACAAACAGCTTTTGAAAATCCCACCTGCAGAGTCCCTGAACAGCTGCATTCTTGCAGGCTGGAGTCTCTGGCTTGTCCCAGCCTGGCACTCTTATGCTCACAGACAAGCACATAAGCCTGTTGCCTCTCCAAGTAAAAACTTTAAAACATGCCTATGAAAGCTTCCCCTGTGTGTCAGTGGAGCAGTAGAGACAGGAACACCAAGCAATCTCAGCAGTGATTTCTTAATGCTGGAGAAGTTACAAGGTTTGGTAAACACAACAGAAGAGTAGCAACAACTACAACAAAAATTCACCAATGCTCTGGTGGCCCAAGTAAAGATGGCATTGTACCAGCTCCCTCTGAGGCAATACATCATGAGAAATGTTTAGAGCTTCCCTCCCCTTGCAAAGATGTTCTCCAGCCAAATAAAGTCAAGAATTTGTTTCTCTTTTTGAGTCAGTGTGATATTGGCGGGGGTGGGGGGTTGAGGGAGGGAAGCAAAAGCATTTCTGAGACCACATTACTTGGGCTAGAGATGTAGATGATGGTATTTCTGCAATTTATTTTAAACCACCCTAAAAGATTGGCTTCTGTCTGAACATTTCACAAAAGCAGGACTTACTCCCAAGCAGTTAAATACAGGGTGAAAGGAAACTGCTGCTCTTGGATAGGGTTGCTTGGTGCAAAATGTAAATCACTTAAGTTTTTATCTTTTAAACAAATATTTATTTTAACTAAGCAAATCCCTGCAGCAATGTTATTTATGAGGATGTTATCAGAACCAAACAGAGAAAGAGCCTGACATTCCTTTATCTGTTGTCTAATTGTTACACTGTGCAGGGTGGGGAGAAACTGCCTGAATCCTAAGATGGTTATTCTCCCATCAAAGGGCTGTGAGACTTGGCTACTGTATAGCACTTGATATTTCAGCACAAGAGTTGGAAGGTCAGTGTGTTATACTTGACAATAAACGCTAGAAGTCTGGGTGCTTTATATCTGAAGAAATTAAAGTCAGTGGGGGCACTGGATGGCTCCAGACCATACAAGTGGGAAAAGGAGCTTTTCACATTAGGTCACCAGTTAATACAATCGCCCAGGTTGGTAGCAAATGAAAGCTGTTACCATCTGAAAAGTGACCTGTATGAAATGAGTCTAGAGGAGTCTGTCCAGTTCCTAGTGGAAATGTGCCCGTAGCTCAAAACCAACCATCGTATTGACAGTTTCAGCAGAGAAGGCGAGGACAGAATGGGTCACAAACACTGAATTCCCGTCTCTCCCCAGAAGTGAGATGGGCATGGAAGCACATTGGTGGAATGATAGAGAGAGCTCACGCTGCCCTGCTCCTCACTGCACCTGCTCTGAGGATAACTAACCAGGGCTGCCAACTCACCATCTCTCACAGCACCTGCATTCACTTCCAACACTTATGCCTTTGGTATCGCTGCCCATCCCTACCCCTCTTGTTGGGCGACTGAATAATTGTCTCTGTCTGTTCCTCTCATCTGGGTGCCATTTTAATTCTTCCCATTTTCTAGATTTGATTAAGAGTTTCCAGACTCAAACCATTGCCTGTGATTGTAGTGAAAGTCCCATGTGTGCCCTGACCCTGATCTCCCCTAAGCAAGTTGGCCACTGACTCCAGCAGGAGCAAGCCCAGCCCCTAAAGGGCTTCTCTGTACCAAGAGACTCTATTTTGACACTTGTCAATGCTGTTTTTCACCAATGGCTGCAGATCACTGGCACCAATAACCAAGGACAGAGGAGTCCTTCAAGTGAAGGTCTGCTCTGGGAAGCTTGTCTTTCCAAAGTTTGCTTCTGTCTCATTCTTCCATTACATCAGTAACTTCGTTTCTTAGGGCATCTCTGTTTCGGCTTCTCATACTATTTCCCGTTGCTGGTTAGATGGCAGACTAAACAGCAATGAATCCATCAGGCAAACATTCATTGACTTCCCAGTTGGAATTACACAAAGAAGCTGAGAGAAGGTTTATCTCATTTAGAGCAGGGCGAGAAAGTGAAATGGAGGATTGGAATTTTTGTTCTTTGTTGGTTTTTGACATTTTTTTTTTAAAAGTAAAAATTCCTGATTTCTTTTAAGGGACTCACTGGCCATCTGTTGTTTGGCTTCCAGAGAGAACACAGTCAGGCTGCTATGACTAACTAAATATTTATCGTTTGTGTGGCTTGGCTATTCACATACAAACTTCACCTTAACGTTGGCTGCTTTTCCATGCAGTAAAGGCTAGATTCTGACCTGCGTTACACCAGTGTAAGCCCGGAGTGACTCCACTGAGGGCAATTGAGTTATTCTGGATTTACATCTGTGTAGGTGAGATCACAGTCTGGCACTACATGTTTTCAGCATCACATTTTTAAAGCATGTTCCAAAAAGGAAACTGGAACCCCTCCAGACACTACTGGCCCCTGGTATCGACAGCTGAATTAAAACATGGGTTAGCAAATCTATTTGATTTGATTTTTTTTTTTATTTGTAAAAGGGGGCTAAAGCTCTGGTGGGGATATTGAGGAGATGATTCCTTACCTGGAATGGGATTTGGACTTGCTGAGAGCTTTGCTAATGGCAGAAGGGGTGGAGCGTCTCCTTTGGACTATGGGCTTCATGTTCTGTGGGAGAAAGATATATTCCGGTTAGTGTACCAGAACCCGCTCTGCACTCAGTTTACCACTGCGGCTCTGTTTATTGCCTTCTGTTTTTTTATATGCAATTTCTTTTTCTCTAGTTACCACTCACTGACCCTAGATATAGAAAGCAACACGAATTGTGCTTCCACTGAAGTTTCACTTCCTTTCCTTGCTATTCAAACACTCATCAGTTTTCACATTTACTCAAGAGATTCAAGATTTTCCTAACTGGAAAAATATCCAGTTTTCACAGCCAAAAATCAAAGTGAGTAAGAGTAATGGGCTGAAATAGAGCAGAGGAGAATTTAGGCTGAATATCAGGAAAAACTACCTAACATTCATGTCTAGTAGACAGTGGAACAGTCTAGTAAGAGAAATAATGGAAACCCCATTTGAAACTGGATTGGACAAAGCCATATATAGGGAGCAATCATTTATTGGCTGGAGGGTTGGATGAGATTACCTAATAGGGCTCCTCTATCTCTAATTACTATGATTCATGGATTCAGTATAGAGCCTATTATTAACACCCCTAAGATTGTGTCTCTCTTCAGAACACTCATCATTTGTAATTGTCTGAACCAGAGAAATCTTATCTGCCATGTGAATTAAGTGACTATTACAATGATCCTTGTCAGTTTGAAGGATAAGGCCTCCAGTGAATGTGTGTGTGTGCTGGGGAGAGCTCTTTTATTTTTTCAGTAAATTTTGTGCTGGGGAAAGATGCCAAATTTCCAGCCTGGTGACAAATCCTGGAATCACTAATACTACTTGCAGAGTAAAGCACTACTAACTGAGAGTAAGGGTGGCAGAAAAAGTTACCCTAAACAGCTCAGCACCTCTATTTCCAGCTTTAAGAACCCATTAGCAGAGAGTATGTTAAGAATTATAAATCATGGTACATCGGCATGGGTGGGAAGTTCGATTAGAGAGGGAGTGTTCCTTCTCTAAGGGAACATTCCACCAGAAGGACCACTCATGTCCCCACCACCCATGAGGTCAGCCAGGGATAAAACTGGCTATCAGGGAAAGACACCTCTAAGCTCATTGAAACACTTGCTCTCTTTTCTTGATAACACTCTTTTTGAGAATGCAGGGGAAAGTAAGTTTCTACCCTCCTTGTTTTATATAATTAATTACATAATAAAAGCATATTTATTTGTATAGCGCCAAAAGCTTGTTAGCTGTTTTGCAGTCACGTAAGAAGACAAGGTTCCTGCCCCAAAAGAGGTAGCAATTTAAATACAATCTGAATACACTGCATGGTCTTCCTCAAGAAGGCACCTTTTATTATCCGTCTAGTGTCTAAACTATGCTCATCACCATGGTAACTGAACTCCTTTCCTCTTCCTGTAATCCCCTGCCTCATTCACCACACACCTTTCATCATCTACAACAAATGAGGTGGGAAGTCCTGCAGATGAAAGTCTCCTTTACTTCATAAACCTGATTCACACCCCCAGAGCAGGTCCATCCTGTGCACTGACTAAAGCAGAGGTCCTGTAGAAAAAACAGTGTGTGATCATGTAACTAAAGACTGGATCATAATGCATATGCACAAGGGGGCTGAATTAAGTTGTCCAGACAAACTTAATTCAGGTATTTCCTAACTTTCAAGTGTGTATGTGTATCACTATTAAGGTTGCAAAGTCAAGCACTTGAAAGTATATATATATATATATACACACACCTCCCCCTTTCCCCTGATGTGACTCTGCTAAGCAAAGAGCCATTTCTGTCCTTAGGAGTTTCACAGAGGGAACTGAATAAAAATAACATCATCTCAAAAATGTTTGTTTAAAAAAAGAAGAGGCCATGCTGAGAGGGAACATCTGGCTTTCAGAGGTACCCGAGTGGGATAAAATGTTCTTACAAAACATGATACAGTAAAGCAGCAATCATGCAATATCTTAGGGAGGGGAGACCAGGGTTAGGGGTGGGCTCCAGCAGCCTTCAGTTAGAGATGTGACTAGTGTTAATGCAGTAGAACATCTGCGAAGAGTTGATACATATAGCCAACACTTTGGGGCAGGGAGACTAATGTATCACCTAAAACTGTTTTAATAATATTATATGCACCTGGCCCCTTTCAGCCCCCCAAAATCTAAAAGCACATTACAAGCCACTGGTATGTAAAGGAATCACTTACCAGTGTGCAGTCTCCTCTGTGGCATAATGTGGCAGCTGTTTAGCAGTGCATATCAACACCACACAGGATAGACAGTGTGGAAGGATGTCTTATCTCAATTAAAGTTCAGGCAGTCTGAATGTAATTACCCAAAGAGGAGTGTGGCCAGAATTCTTGGGAATAGCATTGTGGGTTTTTGGATAACCATAAATGGTTTCATATCTTATCTGAACACCAGCCGCACAGCAGTCTCAGAAGCATTGGATCCATATTGACTTAGCAGGAAGAACCTAACTGACCAATTCATTGACACCATGCCCAGCAGCAGGTAGGTGGAGGTCTCAAATCCATGTACCGACCAGGTTTAATCTGAGGTGTTATGGCTACAAGAGGGCATGCCTCTCACTCACTGATTCCAGCCAAAAGCCTTTTGCTGTATTGAGGTTGTTTTATTTGGGTCAGGCTCTAATTCAATAAAGAAAAGGTAGCCTGGGTTGGAAATCCATTTGAGATACAGAGCTGGCTCTTGGCAAACTAGAAAAATCTCTCTCCCAACCCTGTACCAGAGTGTTGCTGCCCTAGCCAATTAGGGCATGGACCTAACTGGCATAACTTCAGAAAATTTTTATGCTTTGACTCTTATCTTTCTTGGTAGATGGAAAGAAATTACTGTTCAGGAGCAATATACTACAAACCTACAATTGTTCAGCTTTTCCTCTCCTTCCAGAGAGCACCAGGCTGTGCTTCCCATTTTAAGGTGCATCAGGCTATACCTAGGGTAATGTTTTGACCATCGCTGGTTTATAAGGGAAAGACAGCTTTGCTAATGCAATGCTCAAGAGGCTTTCAGACATGGAAATAAGTCTCATAACTCCTTGGATATTCTTCCAGTGATGCACTGCCATGTACAAAAAGTGCTCTGGACACTGCTTGTTTCTGGAGATCATTATGCAATCCTCATCCGGAGTTTGTTAACTCCTGGAATTCTGGACTGAACTTCTAGGAGGTCCTACTCTATGGACGACAACATAATGGCTACCAGAGCCCTCTGACCCCATTTACCAGCATGTCTGGAGTCCAAGTAGGAGCAGAATGGACTAGAAACTCCTGCTGAGGCCATTCGGAGGCTTCTACATGGGGTGATATAGACAGGCAGTTTGCTAGGCCAGTGATGAGCCAGGGCTGCTCAGCCCCTCAGTGTGAGGGGACAGCCTGACTCGGAGACAAAGAGACTCAGTTTAGTTTCAGTTTTAAGCTTTGAGTAATTGGGAGCTGAGAGGCAAGCAGGGCAGCTCAGGGAATCGCTGATAAACTCCCCTCCCCACAAAGGTTAAGGGTGGCTTTGAAATGCTGTGGGAGCTAGTGCATGGGTCAGGCAGCAGTTCTAGGCCCATAGAGACCAGAGTTCTGAGTGGCAGAGACTTGACCCAACGCCAGCTCCCAAAACCCCAAAAGGACTCCCCCCTGCCTCCTCTGTGCCAGCACATTTCCCTGCTGCAGGGAGCTGCCAGGGTCCTTCCTGTGATGTTCAGCTGAAACTCTTTTCCCAATGAAAATTCATATTATTATTGTAAATGAAAAATTTCATTTCCTATGACATTTTCCTTTTATTGTGAAAAAAATTAAAAAATTGATTTTCAATAAAATTTTGAGGATTAAAAAGATTTTTTTGTTTGTTTTACGGTGGTATCTGTGAAAAATGTTTGGTTATTGTTTTTTCATTGAAAAACCTGAAAAAAAAAATCTGAAAAGTACTTGCTCTTTTCCAATTAGCTGTAGTGTCTAACATTCACTTCTAGTCCTTTTGTGGTACAGACATGGATCATTAACCACTCATTGCTCACTCAGACCAGGAGTGATATTTTGGCACTGGTTCAGGATTTAAAATAGCAAGTCCCAGATCTCTCAGCAGTGCCATTTCCCTGTGAACATTTTATTTCCCAAGAATGCTATTATATAACTTGTGTTACTTATACAACAAGGATATTATACAGCATACATGAAGGCTCTTTGGCATGTTCTAACTCATAAGCATGCTAAGCTTCAGTAATAAGGTGTAGGACAAGCAGCTTTATTCAGTGCATGCAACTTGGCTACAGCACTGCTATAGAGAACTGACTAACCACTCCCACAGTGTCCTGTGCCTGTATGTACTGGGTGTCACATAAAACCTGAGCTGGACTCTTCAGGAGGCTGTCTACGCTTTGGTTGTTCCAAAGTCCTCATACAGCATATGGACTGGTTTCTCTCTGGAAAGTTACCCTCCCTTCACTGTGTTCCAAATTAAATTAAAATTTAAGGAAACAGTCAAAGCTCCAGTATCTTGGTTTAGACTTGTGTCTAGTTCACAAGAAACTCCTGGAACAATCCCAGGCCTTTTTAAAATCTCTGGATGAATACAAGGAGAGTTCCAAGTATTCTCTGCCTTCAACAGGGCTGGAAACGCCACAGAACAGCCTCTCCCATGGTACCTCAGAGCTACTGCCTTTCTGTTGAAATGAAGAGTTGAGAGGCAACATATAAATTAAAATCTAGCCCAGTCAAAACAAGTTAATCTCACTTTTATCACATCAGAATCCATTTGGGTGAAGGTACAAGTCAGCTATTTTATCCCAACTGCCTCTCCAGAGGTTAGTTCTCATGTATGCTATTTCATTGTGGCCCAGCACAGTGCAGGGCTATAAGGCTGAACTGCTGGGCTCTTATCCTGGTTCTGATGCTGAGTGGCTTTGGTCAAGCCACTTTCCTTCTTTACTAACAGACAGGGGCCTCACATAGATGTGATGAGGATTCATTAGTTAAAGGTGTACTTTGAGTTTCTTGGGTGATGTGCTATGGATGTTAAGAGCTGGACTCAAGAAGCCATCTGCATGCATAATAGTAAGAATATTTATTGATTCTATAAAAGCCAGCAACAAAGCTGTGTATTCTTCAGTACCATCTACTGGCACCTTGTCTATTAACTATTTGCATATCTGCTGACTTCTCATGTACAGTGCACTCCTGTGACAATAGAAGTGCTAGTTCTGAACGGGCTAAAGTGCATGTGTATCATTGCCTTCTACTGGATAGAACCAGCATTGTTATATCACAGACCCCATGCTGCTAACAACTAACAGCCATTCTCCTTTACCTCAACTGGCAGAGGCCTATGCTTCTGAAGTTCTACCTCCACTGTCACCATTGAGTTCCAACCGGCTCAGTGAGATCTCTGGCTTTGTTCCACAATCATTATTTGAAGAGAGGGAGGGAAACTCTCTCCTGCATCATCTGACGTTATGCTGAGCAGCGGTTCTAGACTGAAGTGAGCACAGTTCAAATTAACCGAGCACTTGAATTTGAAAGCTGTCACAGAGAGGCAGCACGATCTTCCCTCTGTTTTGTTGCCATAGCAACTGATTCACGTTTACTCAACATACTTCCAAAGTGCTTGAACACTTGCAACACTCTGGGCTGTGTTTGTACATTACTTATCCCAGAGCTGCCAATTTTAGCTGTGTATTTCTTGGCACTGGCAAGAGTTGTGAGTCGAATATCCCTCATTCCAAACCCATGTATGGCCTATAATATCAAGTCAGCCTGCCAGTGCAAACTGGGTGTTTTTTTTTTTACCCCCCATCCCATTGACCTCTGTGCTCAAGTGTTATTATCCAGACCATTAACTTGGGATGGAGCAGAAGAAAAATACACCTGCTGAGTGCAGGGTTGATTTTCCTTCTGACATTGTATGGACAGAACGGACGTCAAGCAAGACACACTCAATGTGCCTGCGCCTTTATTAATGCATTCCCGGTTGGGTCATGGACTTTCTCCATCTGCCCTTCAGAAAAGAAGCACTGTGTGCTGACATCATGGAGTTGCCGCATGTTACTCAACTTCTAGAGATGATACAAACTTCAGAGTTCAGATGTGATTCCAGACCTGAGCTTCTCTAGAGTTCATGGATGTTTGGATCTGGGGGTTTCCTGCACATCTTCACTGCAAAGGGATCTCACCAGGCCTAACAAGCCAAGCAGAGTCAGGCCTGGGCACTACTTGTGAATCCAGGTGCTACAGGAAGCAGTGTTGGTTAATCAATAAATGGTTTTAGAGAAAGGGGCATTCTTCTCTCTGAGTCAGTTCTCAGATACTCTGGAGAGGAGAAGCTTATTGTATATAGATATATATACAAAATATCGAGAGAGAGAGAGAGAGAGAGAGAGAGAGAGAGAGAGATCAGTGTCACAGCAAGATGGTAGCAGTGGAGGTGTGCAAATTCACAGTTTATATTTCACATGAATATCACACCCCTCAAATTTCACTTTTTGCCAAATTTTAGGCAATGTGAGTCAGTTTACAAAGAAAACCTGCCAAAGCTCACTCTCCCCCATGTCTCTGAAGCAAAGCCAAAGCCAGTTTGAACTGGTCTATTTTTCAATAGGAAAATAGGTCCACTTTGCTCAAAAGAATTCATGTACTGAAGAAGGTTTTTCCTGAGTTTTAAGTTTGTGAAGAAATGTAAACTCTGAGTAGTTTTGCATTCCATTACAAATATTACAGCCCCTCCAGTTAGGAGGCACCCTGCTGCCACAGGTGCTGTCTTTCAGATGAAACACAAAACCAAGGTCCTGGTGGTTCCGTATCATTAAATTACATTACAAAGCACTTTGGACTAGAGTAAGGATGATGTTAGTATCACAAATGGCTTTTTCTTGAGTGCTTTCTGCCTACCAAAATGTTCCCTGTAGTTTCACTTGGAGAGTGTTTTCTGTCCAGACCTGAGGAATAATGTTAATTAACTCATGACTGTCACCCCAGAGGTGGCTGTATCACTTTGATGGATTCCGTGATTAATTTATACATTGTAAAGTCACTGTGCAGATATAACATCATTCTTCAGCTTTTATGAAATGTCTGAAGGGGCTTTATTCAAGAATCAAGTAAAAGTAGAAGAAGAATAAACCAAAAACTTGGGCTCAGATCCATCCATATGAAATCAATTGCTGCTTCCCTTCCAGTTAATGACGACTTTGTGTTACCAGCAGCATTCCAACAAAAGTCTCTTGACGTGAGACTCTTCTGCCATCTGTTCCATGATCTCTTCTCTTCTGTTTATGTGAATGGCAGACAGTCTCGCAAAGTGCTTTTAGAGGTTCCATTTGCCTTTTATTTAGAGAATCAAGAGACAGAAAGAGTGAAAGAGATGAAAGCTTTGTGTGAATGGAAATCTGGAATTAGACCACCTTGAAAACAATGACTGGTCATTTTATGATGACTTATGTCTAATCAGTTTCCTTTTAAAGTGACTTTAGGGCTGGGGAAAGGTGCTGGCTTAAATACCATGGAGAATGAAGTCCTGCTATTTATGTGCAGTGTGGAATATAGGGTATATGGAGTAATAGTTAGCATAGGGGAATGGGAGCCAGGAAATCTTGATTCTAGTCCTGACTACCATGGTTCACTGCATGACCTTTGGGAAGTCATCTCACCTATCTGTAAAATTGAGGTAGCAGTTCTAGCACCTTTCCAAGCCCTAAGATATTCAAGTGAAAAGCTGCTTCGGCAGTGCAGCGCAAACGACACACACTGCCACATACCTCACTCCTGTTCCCCAGGAGTCCCTCTGGTGGTGTAAGAGGAGTGTTTTCACAGTCTTGCTCTCCTTAGTCAGCTGCTATTAGAAGAAGAAAAGACTCCCAAATTCTCGTCCAAATGTGATCCTTCAAATAGATTTGTTTTGAGTTTGGGTCTGGAGCAGGACAAAGGAGTGTCTGTTTTCTCCAAATCAGTTCCCCTATGCCTGCCTGGGCTCCTATCGGGTGAAAGAAGCAATATTCAGCACAAGCATGATGATGATGATGATCATTATGATGCATTGTTAGTTGATTTCCTTGCATTTGTCAGCAACAGACAGGTCAATGTAACCCGTATGGTGACAGAGCCCAGCCAGGAGCAGATTTTAATGAAACAGCCTCTCTGGGAAAATGTGTTTTGTATGAACCAGTTCCTGACACCAACAGCTGCTTCCTGTACCAGCCTGCTAGCATGCAGCTCACATCCTTCCAGGATTCTCTCACTAAATGCCACTGATCATGGAGAAGGCTGCACTGAGGTCCCAGTGTCCAGGGTGGGGAGATGTTGGGTCAAAGTGGAGGGGCTGAAAAACTCCCCCGAACTTTCTATATTTGCTCCCAAGCGAGTGACTGACAGTTGGGTAGGGGTCAAAATGGAGGTAAAAGGTGACAAATTTCAACACACACCTCGGAGTTAAATCCCAGGATGGTCAACTCCACAAAACAAAACAAAGGACAAGGGACCAGATCCTGAGCTGAGGTCAACTGGTATGTAGCTCCATTGAAATCAATTGCCCTCGGCCATTTATATCTGCTGAGGAGCCAACCTGAAATGAGTGGATTCTCAGGGGAAACTTTAATTTCCCCAGAGCTCAGAACATTCTTCTTCTGGTTTGTAAGGATAAGTAAAGGCAATAAAAGAGAGAGGGGTTTGGAATTACACTGCTGCTTTGGCAGTTACTGGGATACTTATGCTCAGATGGGAAAGTGAAGTTGATCTTCAGTAACAAGCAATGGCCAAAAGCTGTTGCCCCTTTTGCCAGGACATTTCAGTTCCTTGCTTGTATAGGCAGCATAGGTTAAAGTGGCAAAAAAGCCTCCAAAATTGCTCCTGAACATATCTGAGAGTGCATTTTGGGGACAACAATCACTTGCAGGTGCAGATCAACAGGGCCCAATTCTCCCATCTTGAACCTTGAACTTTCATTTGCACATGTCTGAAGTGCTTGCAAAATGCCAACATGCAGCTCTACCTCCTCTCTGAAAAGGTGGAGGTGACAGAACAAGGTACAAGGCAGGGGAGAGTCAGGCCCCTAGAATTTTGAAATTTAAACAACTGATTACTCTTGCAAGCCTCCGCCCCCCACCCTATGGGGGACTGCCACAACTGCAGTCCTGGGTAGCACCTCCCAAAAGGGTTAAGGAGAGACAAAGAGCAAGTGGAACCCTGACCTCATCCCACCTTTTGCACAGACAGAGACAGGGAGCATACACTGTCTCTTCCTGAGCTGAGGGGCAGGAGGCAAACCCCCTGCTCAGGGAGATCCTTCAGAAGGCACCATCTCTCCCAGAGGCACAATGCTTCCCAGTGTCGCACTTGAGTGGCTCAGTTCCATTCTTCTGCCAGTGCATGCCTGTGCCTCTATTTTTCAGAGAGATTTTGCTGCTTGATGGTGTGGTTACCTGGTGTTTGTGCATCTAGAAATCATTATTATGACCAAACATAAACCCTCACTAAGGCCAGTGAATAGCTCAGGGAAATTCCTTCACGTACCTGAGCAGTAATACTCAGGAGGACCATACATTGAGGAGTCCTGGCTCACATGAGTAATGCCACTGAAGCGAAGAAGAGTAAGGGTCATGCAATACGGCCCTCAATGTGCTAAAGGAAAGGAACCAGGTGGCCGGGGGATGCTTTATGTTTTGGAGTGTTACATTCCCATGCACACATCCCTGAGGCTGTCTGCCCCTCCATGGAGGATGGCCAAGGGGCAGACTCCTCTGTTGGTTAGGGGAGGTGACAGGAATCAGGATCCTGGGTTCTACTCCCCACTCTACACTGACCCACTAGATGCTACCTAGACCGTATGTGGCTGCCAAGTGAGGGGGGAGGGAAAAAGAGAAGAGAATCCTCTCCTTGAGAAGCTAGCGGCAGGATCAGCCAAAACTGTAGCCCTTGCTCTCAGGGACGTGTGATGTTCTCACTGGGAGCACAGCCCCCTGAAAGCTTGTAAAGTAGGCAGCACCCCCGCCATGCATTGGTGGAGGAGGGTATGCTGCACCCTTCAAAGAAGTGTAGAATTTGTGTGCTCCCCTGCACACAGGAGCACACTGGAAAGTACTCTGCTCTGTGCAGGCACCACATCTCTGGACTCCCTCTGTGGCACTGCCATTTATCCCTGTCCCCAGTGCAGGGCTCTGCCTGTATGGCACAATCTAGCCTTTACTGACTATGGACAACTTACATTGCCTCACTTTCCCCATCTGTAAAATGGGGCCAATAATGTACTTCCCTGACTCATAAGGGTCTCTGAGGCACAGATAATTAAATGCTATGAATCACATTGAGATCCTGGGTTCAGGGATAAGTCCGGGAAAATTTCAGGTTCAGACTTGTTGACTCTGAACTCTTGTAAGCTGTTGACGCCAGAGGCTGAAATCATGTGACAATAGGGCACGTCTGGCCACAGGCTGCACCTTTGTCATGCTCTACTTTCACTCATGAACTAAGAGGGAAAAACGGTTTCCTTCTTCCTTTTTGGGTGCCCAAAATTCTGGTTCTATTATCTGCAGCCTCTGCTACTCTCCTCTCTCTGCTTCTGTGCTGTGCTGGACTTTGCTGGCAAACATGACCCCATGTCAGATATTCCATCCCACAGCACGGGGTGGGCCTCATCCTAATTTTCAGAATACCCAGGAGAAAATGAAATGGGCTAAACTCGTGATGTTACTCTGCCAGGTTTTCATTTCAGGGACAACAACATTTTACTGGCTGGAGGAGTTGCCACTTGCATTCAACTGTGATTCTCTTCTTCCTTCAGCTACTCCAGTCCCAGGAATGAATGCCACATTGGGGTGTTCGTATTACACAAGGCCATAACCTCTGTTCCAGGGGCATGTGTGTGTAAGTAAGTAGGGACAGGACAGCTTTATAATAGACAAGCAAACGCCATCTTGGAAAAAAGATGACTTGTTTTTAGAGTTCCCTTTTAGTACTTAGCCTACTTGTAGGCTAGCACCCAAACTGACAACTCTATATGATCATGATTGAGTTTCCACCATTGCAAGAAGTGGGATGCTGCCCAGTCTCAGAAAAGATGCCACTGGTTTGTTTGTTTTTTGTATCTTCTCTAGACATACGCTAATGCTTTGACAAGTTTCAGAGTAGCAGCCATGTTAGTCTGTATTCGCAAAAAGAAAAGGAGGACTTGTGGCACCTTAGAGACTAATAAATTTATTTGAGCATAAGCTTTCGTGAGCTACAGCTCACTTCATCGGATGCATGCTGTAGCTCACAAAAGCTTATGTTCAAATAAATTTGTTAGTCTCTAAGGTGCCACAAGTACTCCTTTTCTTTTTATTAATGCTTTGCTTTTCTATAGTATCTTCCATCTGAGGATCTTAAAGCACTTTACAAACATGAATCAACTAAGTCTCACAGCATCCTTGTTACATACAGTAGACAGGCATTAGAGTGCCCACTTTAAACATGGGGAAACTAAGGCTCAAAAAGTCTTAAGTAACTAACACAAGATAGCACAAAGAAGCAGTAACAGAGCTAGAAACAGGTCTCCTCACTCCAGTCTGCTCCTCTAATCACTAGAAACATTCCCCATAATTATTATTACAACTTATTAATTGTAAACAACCACAAGTGAGACCCAGTCCCTGCCCCAGGACTTTACATTCTAATCTGGACAGGACACCACACTAATAATGTAAGGAGTGAGTGGGAGGATAGGCGCAGACAGTCGGAGAAGATTAATCTTATACAATATTGTAACTAATCTTTGGCCACTCAGAAATTCCTGGCATCAGGGATTGAACTCAGATTATCCTGCTCCGAAAGTACAGACCCTTGCCACCTGAGCTGAAGGAGAATCTCCATTAACAACAAACAGTATAGGGCTTATGACTTAGAGTTAAGAGTTCTGAATCATCCAGTAGAATGCTGTGGTTCATATCCATACTAGCCAATTCATGTGACTATCCTGTAACTATCACCCATATTGTTGCTCTGAAAATCTTCCAGTCACAACACCATCACATTTTGAGTGCTTTACTGGCTAATATCACAAAGTTAAAAACTGACTAGCCTAGCTGTGCCATATTGCTTCATGTCAGGTAAGGACATTTTAGTATTTCATGTTATTTCACTTTGAAAGGGAAAACTATTCCATACTCAGAAGGGAGGTGCCAGCAGAGAGCAGCCATTTTATTAGTTCTTGGGATGGATTTTGCCAGCAGAGGCATATGGTAAAGCATTCACTTTTCCCTATGAACAACAATCAGGCTTCTTTAGCCCTTCAGCCTCTTCTTGGAGTCACAATTAGACCAATTAGTCAAAGGAGGAAGCATAAATAACATTGGGTGGCCACAGCATATTATTTGGGGACAAAAGGCCCGTCAGAGAAAGAGCCAGCTTAGGGTGAACTGAGAGCTAAGACGGTTGGTTGTATATATTTATTTGAGCTGTTTTACACAAGCTCTTTTTCACTTGGCATTTTACTAATAGTTTTTCTTTACTTTTTTTTCCTCCAAAAGAAAAAAATCCAAATCCAAACATTTCTTAAAATAAGCAGAGCCTGATGGTGCTAAATCACATCTGAAGGACATGCTTTGAAAATAGCTTCATTTCCTTCCAAGAAATGGAACCCTACCAATTTATTTTAAAAATGTGCCATATCAGTGGGTCAGGGAGGGGCAACACTCATCTGCTAACAGTCAAGTGGGTTTTCCAGGAGATGTGACTGGGGAATAGTTTGACCCACACTATTCTGTTCCATTTCATCTCTTCAGGTCCCATGAATTATTTATGCCTGAAGGGTTATGCTCAGGATCCCTGGAACACCACAAAAAAGTATGGCAAAAATGATGCCCTCAAAAGGACAAAAGCTGTTGCTGATGTAAGCAAAGCTCAAGCAAACAGACCTTCTGCTGGAGAGAACTCCGCCCAGGGCAACTTTAGGAAGGGTCAGATCTCGATCCAAATGTCATGGTTCGAAACTGCCTCAAACTTGGCTAAGTTTGGTTCTGGGCTGGTGGCTACTAAACACAGCTTCATTGTATGAAAGCTTTGGAAGTCTAAGAAACAACTAGGGTTTCTCCCAGAAGACTCCGTGCTGCAAGGCTAGTTCTTCGCAATGCAACATTGCTATACAAGCATCCTCACGGTGCATCAGTATGTAGCGCTATTTGTATCATGAGGCTGCAGAGTTGCACTGTTGAGATTAGGATCCTAAAACAAATTCAGGAGCCTTAATTGCCCTGCAGGCTGCAGGATAGTTCTATGAGTATTGTAAATGACCTGCAAGCTTAGTGACTGGCAACAGCACCTAAACAGGTTGAAGTTCTTTAGAATGGAATCCCATAGTCTGAGCAGAAGAGTAAGAACAGATTATTATTTATATTGCTGTAGTGCTTAGGAGTCCCTGTCATGGTCCAGGACCCCTTGGTACTAGATAGCAGTCACTTCATTACCTGGCATCACAGACAGAAAGATGATTCCTGATGGAATAGAGAACTGACATACAAGGGAAGCAAAACTCATGATATTTTCAGGCCTCAGCCCATTGACACTGTAGTGATAGAAAGAATCTGTGATAATTTAGGCGAGCCTCTGTCACTGCAAACATCCAAGCCTCCTCTTTTCTCTATAGATTTAAAAGTTCAGCACTTGGGTGTGTGTCTGTATTCTTGGGGACATCCCATCAGAATATAATACCATCCTGTACAGAAAATAAAAGATCAGACTGGAAGATACAATGGCCAGCTTTGGACATGGTGACTCTTAACAGATAAAGTTTTAGAACTGTTTATTTTCTTTAACAAGTAGCCAAGTGCAGCCTTATTCCTAAGCTTTAACGGTTTTAGATCCTGTTTTTAGAGCTTTGTTTGTATGTTTCTATCTAACTGGGATATTTCATTCTGTTGTATGCATTTACCCCTCATGAACCAACCAGTTTATAGTGCATGTGGAAGTATCTAAAGTTTCCTTACACTGATCAGGGCAATGTATTGCTGTGCACACTGAATTGTTATTATGTGGATTGTGATAGAACCTCGAGACCCCAGTTAGGATCAGAGCATTGTACAAGCACAAAGTAAGAGCTCTTTTCCTAAGAAGAGGCAGCTTGAGCACTTGATCATATTTTTTGTTTTTCTTGTATGTGTAATTTATTCAGTGGCATACGTTCTAGAATATTTATACTGGTGGCAGATGACCCTCTTAGTGCTTGCTCCTTCAGGGTCTTGCCATTGACTTCAACAGGATCAGGTCTTGAATGTTTGAGTTTCAGTTCAAAGAAGCACCCAGAAATTCCGAAGCTTTTCTCATCCCTGTCTGCATGAGTAACTGGGCTAAGACTCACAAGACCAAGCTTTTCACATCTTTCCAGTGTGCATCAAAACAATTAAATCACAAGTTGGCAGGCACTAAAGAAATCAGTAAGTAAAGACATCTTAGAAGAGCCCAATTCTTCCTGTTTCTGGCCGGGTCAGTATACAGCAAAAGAAGCCTCTGGAATGGGAGTTCATTGGTTTCTCCTCAAGCACTAGTTAAGAAGGCCACAAACAGCTGAAAAAGTGAAACATTCGTTTTTGAACTCAAAAAATATTTAGCTAACATGCATAAAGCTCCCACAGGCTTTTGTTCAAGCCTTGAGCAATTCTTAGCCTATCCAAACAGAGGCTCATCTCTGATCTATAGGCATTAATATTTGCTACATTCCTGCTACAAAGGAAGGTTCTGTTCTGGTCTTCTGAGGTTCTACTGCCACATCTATCACTATAGTATCCGAGTGCCTCATATGGAGATATTCTTTTAAAAGATTCCAGGTAGTCTGTCTTTTTTTTTTTTTAAAACATTACTTTACCTTGTCACTTGTCTTCCCAAGAAAGACCAGGACAGACTCTCTTGACAGTACAGTGTCTCCACTCTCATCTCCTTATTCCCTCCCCCAGGGTTGGAGGCATGTGTCAGTTACTTGGGAATGTTCTTTCTTCGTATACGGTTTCTTGCTTCTCTAGTTGTGAAAGTCTCATTTTTTAACATATTTATTATTTTTACCATCAGGCCTAGATGATTTCCAGTAATGAACATGCCTTTAAACAATTCCAAAGCAACAACCAAGAAGCCCTGCATGGGAAACCAATGCATACAGACTTTAAAATGCCTTTTAAACCTTTTAATGAAGGCTGGGACTTTGGAATAGAAGCCCCTACTGTGAAGTCAGATGTATATATAATGGGAGGGAACTTATTGAATTTTTATACATAGAAATCCAATGAGTCCAATGTAAATTATGAACAGAGTTTTTTTTTTCCCCTAAAGTGCAAATAAATTCACTGAACCAAGATTTAGCCAAATGAAAGAGTTGCGAAGCCGCCAAACCCAAGGAATGGAAAAATGTAACATGTGCCTTTAAAAAAAGGCAACAACCACCACCCCACACTGTTTTTTCTTCTAGCACAATTCTCTCCACTGCTTCCATATTAAAAATACAAATGTATGGACAGTTGGGTGGGCAAGTGGGATTGTTTCATGCTTCTATACACAGTGGATCACTGAGCAGTATGATTGCTCAGAGCTCCAGTATGAAACTGGAGAAAAGCCTGTTGAGAGTCTTTGGATTAAGTTTAGAGGCAAGAGCAACAAGGGCGATGTCGTGGTGGGCATCTGCTATAAGCCACCAGACCAGGAGGATGAGGTAGACAAGGCTCTCTTTGGACAACTAACAGAAGTTTCCAGATCACAGGCCCTGCTTCTCATGGAGGACTTCAATCATCCTGACATCTGCTGGGAGAGCAATACCATACAGACAATCCAGGAAGTTTTTGGAGAGTGTTGGGAACAACTTCCTGGTGCAAGTGGTAGAGGAACCAGCTAGGGGCTGTGCTCCTTTGACCTGCTGCTCAAACAGGGAAGAACTGGTAGGGGAAGTAGAAGTGGGTGGCAACCTGGGCAGCAGTGACGATGAGATGGTTGAGTTCAGGATCCTGACAAAAAGGAGAGCAGCAAAATACAGACTCTGGACTTCAGAAAAGCAGACTTTGACTCCCTCAGGGAGCTGATGGGCAGGATCCCCTGGGAGGTTAATATGAGGGGGGGGGAAAGGAATCCAGGAGAGCTGGCTGTATTTTAAAGAAGCCTTATTGAGGGGGCAGGAACAAACCATCCCGATGTGCAGAAAGAATAGCAAATATGGTTGGCGACCAGCTTAGCTTAACAGAGAAATCTTCGGTGAGCTTAAACACAAAAAGAAAGTTTACAAGAAGTGGAAACTTGGACAGCTGACTAGGGAGGAATATAAAAATATTGCTTGAGCATGCAGGGATGAAATCAGGAAGGCCAAAGCACCATTGGAGTTGCAGCTAGCAAGGGATATAAAGGGTAAAAAGAAGGGTTTCTGCAGGAATGATAGCAACAAGAAGGTGGTCAGGGAAAGTGTGGGACCCTTATTGAATGGGGGAGGCAACCTAGTGACAATTGATGTGGAAAAAACTGAAGTACTCAATGTTTTTTTGCCTTGTCTTCACAGACAAGGTCAGCTCCCAGACTGATGCACTGGGCAGCACAGTGTGGGAAAGAGGTAAGCAGCCCTCAGTGGTGAAAGAACAGGTTAAGGACTATTTAGAAAAGCTAGACATGCACAAGTCCATGGGGCCGGATGCAATGCATCCGAGAGTCGGGCACTTAGGATGGAAGAATCCCAGGCTCTGCTACAGGCTGTGGACAGAACAAGGAGCAATGGTCTCAAGTTGCAGTGGGGGAGGTCTAGGTTGGATATTAGTAAAAACTATTTCACTAGGAGGGTGGTGAAGCATGGGAATGCGTTACCTAGGGAGGTAGTGGAATCTCCATCCTTAGAGGTTTTTAAGGTCAGGCTTGACAAAGCCCTGGCTGGGATGATTTAGTTGGGAATTGGTCCTGCTTCGAGCAGGGGGTTGGACTAGATGACCTCCTGAGGTCTCTTCCAACCCTAATTTTCTATGAATCTATGATCTGAGTTTGAGAGTCGGGCTTATTCCTTTCTCCTCTGGTGGGCAGGGGCTGAGACTTTACAGTACATCAGGAGTGGGGTGAGAAAAAGGAAAATATAACCATGCAAAGGGAGAGAAAAGGCCAACAATAAACACTGTGTGAGGCAGTAATACTTCAGCTCCATTGGGAATAGGATATGATACCTCAACTCCATCCCCATTTCCCAAAGGTTTCAGATATCTCATTCCCCTCCACTAATATACATCCACCTCTGGGATAGAATGCTGCAGCACCAACCTTCCCTTGCTCAGCCCCTAGGGGTGAGAAGGAAGTTCTGTCTGCATGAGCTATTGCATTTTTGGTCTCTTAGGGTATGTCTACACTGCACGGAGTCACCTGTGACTGGCCCTCGTCAGCTGACTTGGGCTTGCTGAGGCTAAGGGACTGTTTAACCGCAGTGTAGATGTTCGGGCTTGGGCTGTAGCCTGAGCCCTAGGATTCTTACATTTCACAGGGTCCTAGAACCTGGGGTCAAGCCCAGCCTGAATGTCTACACCGCAATTAAGCGGCACCTTAGCCTGAGCTCTGCAAGCGTGAGTCAGCTGGCACGGGCCAGCCGTGGGTTTTTAATTGCAGTGTAGACATATCCTCAGATGAGACTACCATTGAAGAGGCCATCTGCTGCTATTTGCACTGGTGGTTTTAGTGATGTAGACCACTATCCATTAGGAACCGGGCTGAGACCCACCAATTCATTACACAGACATTAGCTTTCTTTGATTAATAAAAGCAACTTTATTCCTTTGCTAGGTTTCCCCAGCTCTATTGCATCAGGGCCCTTTGCAAAAGGTCATGAGGTTTATCTCACAAATGAATTATTTGCAAATGGAGTTGGTTTGTGGACAACTGTCTTCCCTACTGCATGAGCTGTCAACAGAAACCCAATGGACTTGGTACCTTGTGGGTTTAAGTATGTAGTAGATATTATCACTATTCTGAGTCTGGTGCGTCCCGTGTATTTACATTAAATCAAATCATTTCATTTGCAACTTGGCAATGGAAGAGAGCTTGAGAAGAGGCAGCTGTGTGCATCTGGATTTCATTAGATTTGAACATTAATCCCTTTATGCCTTGTAAGCATCACGTTAGTGTTATACAGTTTTGGATTTGCTAAATGGCACTCTCAGAACTGGCTGGTGGAAAAAACAGGCTAATCAGCAGTGACCGGTACAAAAGCACACAGCATGAAAAGAAGTCCCCTTCTTGCATCAGTCACCCACCTGCCAACTGGAATGGGGACAGCTTGAATACTTCCAAGTAAAACCCACCTTCCAACACCTTCTTAAAATTTGAGATAGGCTCACGAAAGATTCAAGCACCCCCAGACTTTGGAAAGCAACATTCCAGAATCAAAACCTGGATCTGAACTTCATAATCTTCAGGGGAGATACTCTGGATTTTACACCACCATTGTAAATAGCAAGAGGATTTGGCCAAAGAAGTGCCTTTTTGGGGGGCTAATTTTTGAGAGGGCACCAAGAGATGGGTGGAACTGTAAGAGAGGCAGTTGGAGACAAATCACTGAACAAGTGGTAAAAAGATCAGGGTGGAGACAGAAGTTTGGGAGTGATCAGCATAAAGGTATTATTTTAATTCATGCAAGGAACAGGGAGTAAAAGAGCAGTGAGAGGGCTGAGAACAGACAATGGGAAAAGCTAACATATGAGGGGAAGGAGGAGTTGCCCACGGAGGTGGTGAAGGAGAGATTAGAGAGGGACAAAAAGATTAGAGCGTATATAGCTCAGAAGTCAAAGGAAGGAACAGAGGCCCATTTAGGTCAGCAAGAAAAGAAAATACAGTGCCTGACTCATGGAGGATGGATATTCCTTATGCCAAGGAACTTCCATTACAAACTAACATAAGGGTGAATTTTGCTTACTTACCCTATTACAATTCTTCGAAAGACATAAAAGAATAGGGGGCGAAGGACCACCAAGGGATATTGACCATTTTGAATGTCAATGGATTTTTGATAAAGACCTTACAAGAAACTAATAACTACCCTGTGGAAGTGACTGCTGCAGGCTATTACAGAAGCTCATCTTTTAGTAAAGGTGAAGAAAAGATTAGGGATGAAATCTTGCCCCAAAGTCAATGGCAAAACTCCCTACATAGTTAGATGAATGGGAATAACACCTTCCATTACACAAACTACTGCAGGATAAGTACTAGAAGTATGGCTAATTCTCAATAGGCTCAGGTCAGGAAGACATTTTGTTCCAAAAGATGGACTTGCGTAAAAGAGTGCCATTGTGAAGCGGGAGGTAACACCTTCTTCTAATCTAGAGCATGCACAACTGGCCACTCTCAAAGTGTGTCTATGCTACAACAAAAGGTGTGTTCTTAACTAAGGTTATCTAAATCAAGTTAAAATAGCATTGAAGACTCGGCAACTCAGGTTAGCAGCTCGAGATACCAGACTGCAGGCTATTGTCAATTCTTAGGTCTCTATTTCTTGTGCAGCATTAAAGAACTGCCAACGGGCAATGGAAAACTTTGAGAAATGTTTTATTTGAAGAGGATTCTGCTTTTTTTCATATATTATTTTCTGTCTGCTTTTTCTGTTTGTTTTGTTGAATCACTAGGGGCATTCTTGTGAAAACAGAGTCAGGTGAAACTGGGAACAGTGCTAGGCACATTATCGGATGCAGAAGGCCCCAGAATGATGGGAACAAACCCCAAAGAAGTTTACTGACTACTCCCAGAGTTCAGCACAGCTCTACACTTACATCAATCCCTCCAGCGTCGAGTGTTTTTGTTGCATTTCTCTGAATTCTTTGCAATTTGTCAAAATCCGTCTGGTATTCAGTACCGAGAATCTCAATACAACATCCCAGGTGCATTTGCACCAGACAGAGAGGGATTATTATTCTGGGATACCCTAGCAGTCATTAAATTACTCATATCTCCCCACAACATAACCACCCTCCCCACCCCCAAAGTTCTTTGGCTTGTCACGTCTCCAATACAGGCTACAGGCAACTCCAAAAACAGAACAAAGCAAACATTTCAATGAGAATTATGAAAAATAAGTTATCACAAAAACATCCTGTTTTCCTTCAGATTCTCTCTCACCATAGGCTACACCCCACCCTGCCTGTTTTCAGAGGGACGGATTATGGGCACTGGGTTTTGGAAACTCTCTCAGTCACTTTTCCAATTCTTATCTGAACAGCCTGTTTGTTCACTATGGGGTGGGGGATGGGAGGTGTAGAAGGGGAAGAGAATGGGGTGAGAGAGAGTGGCTCCCCCTCCCTCAACACTTTCACGTATTGTCTCTGACAACCTCAGTGAGGGGAAACAGGAAAATTAACAACAGCATCATTTTCTGATCCCAGTGATTGAAACATTTACTGGTAAATTTGGGCCCCTGGCAGTGATGGGGAAGATCATATATATATATATATTCCTGCTAAAACACACATGACAGGCCAGGGCCTGTGAAATGGGGTTGATGATCACCATGGCACAAGAGGGTACCCCTGAGAACGTGTATACATTAGAGATCTAACCAAGGGCACCCAGAGAAGGAGGGGGATTTGGCAACCTGCAAATCATAGAATATCAGGGTTGGAAGGGACTTCAGGAGGTCATCTAGTCCAACCCCCTGCTCAAAGCAGGGCCGATCCCCAATTAAATCATCCCAGCCAGGGCTTTGTCAAGCCTGACCTTAAAAATTTCTAAAGGAAGGAGATTCCACCACCTCCCTAGGTAATGCATTCCAGTGTTTCACCACCCTCCTAGTGAAAAAGTTTTTCCTAATATCAAACCTAAATCTCCCCCACTGCAACTTGAGACCATTACTCCTTGTTCTGTCATCTGCTACCACTGAGAACAGTCTAGAGCCATCTTCTTTGGAACTCCCTTTCAGGTAGTTGAAAGCAGCTATCAAATCCCCCCTCATTCTTCTCTTCCGTAGACTAAACATCCCCAGTTCCCTCAGCCTCTCCTCATAACTCATGTGTTCCAGTCCCCTAATCATTTTTGTTGCCCTCCGCTGGACTCTTTCCAATTTTTCCACATCCTTCTTGTGGTGTGGGGCCCAAAACTGGACACAGTACTCCAGAGGAGGCCTCACCAACGTCGAATAGAGGGGAATGATCACGTCCCTCGATCTGCTGACAATGCCCCTACTTATACATCCCAAAATGGCCATTGGCCTTCTTGGCAACAAGGGCACACTGTTGACTCATATCCAGCTTCTCGTCTACTGTAACCCCTAGGTCCTTTTCTGCAGAACTGCTGCCGAGCCATTCGGTCCCTAGTCTGTAGCGGTGCATGGGGTTCTTCCGTCCTAAGTGCAGCACTCTGCACTTGTCCTTGTTGAACCTCATCAGATTTCTTTTGGCCCAATCCTCCAATTTATCTAGGTCCCTCTGTATCCTATCCCATCCCTCCAGCATATCTACTACTCCTCCCAGTTTAGTGTCATCTGCAAACTTGCTGAGGGTGCAATCCACACCATCCTCCAGATCATTTATGAAGATATTGAACAAAACCGGCCCCAGGACCGACCCTTGGGGCACTCCACTTGATACCGGTTGCCAACTAGATATGGAGCCATTGATCACTACCCGTTGAGCCCGACAATCTAGCCAGCTTTCTACCCACCTTATAGTCCATTCATCCAGCCCATACTACTTTAACTTGCTGGCAAGAATACTGTGGGAGACCGTGTCAAAAGCTTTGCTAAAGTCAAGGAACAACACTCCAACTTTCGTCCATGGGCAATGAATGTTGTGCAGATCAGGCCATTCTTTAGGGACCATCTCTGGAAGACCACACCTACATTTTAGTTGCCAGCCACTGGAATGATACCAGCTGACAAACACTGGCTGGCTGGCACAATCCTATTGCCATTTGGAGATGGTACTTCTGGAATAAGTACTGGTGCACAATGGGTGTGATGATTGCAAGTGAGGGTAGCACGGGAGTGAGTGAATGTGTGTGCTAGTACAATATGGGTGTAAATAGGAGTGGATGTTTCTGACTGAACTACAGAAGTGTACAGATTTGAATGTGTATGTAGATCTAG
The DNA here is from genome assembly GCF_965152275.1 of Natator depressus. NCBI lineage: Eukaryota > Metazoa > Chordata > Testudines > Cheloniidae > Natator > Natator depressus. Next base: position 78,771,170 of record NC_134242.1, on the reverse strand, counting down.
TAGTGTAATATCAGCATGTAGGTTTCTGGAATGGTAGCATAGGTATCCATGAAGGAATGCGTAATATTGGCCCGCGTAAGTTCACTGGTGTAATGTAGGAGTGTGTGCAGATGACGTAGATGTTTATGAGTGTACATGTGAATTGGAATCATGTAGGTGTCTGAAGAGGACCGTACAGATGAAATCTAGGCGGATGTCATATAGGTGTTCTGATGTCAGTCTCGTGGCTGTCTAGGTGTGAGTGGCTGTAACATGCCTAGTTGTCTGAGAACAGCAAATCAGCTAAACAGTTTCCTTCCTTATTTCTCATACCAAGATGCAGTTTGTATAGAAATAAACAATTGTACACAGCACAACAATCAGCTGCTAGACCCAATGCTTCTCCTAAGGGGCCTGGGGTAGAACAGGTCTAGTTTGCTACTGTGAATTTAAAAAAAAAAAAGCAGCACATTTTAAAAAATAAGGCAGAATCCTACATAGATTATGAACAAGGGGACTCAGCATCTCTTGGGTAATTAGAGTGAATGTCCACTAGGTCTTCAGGTTGGTGGCTAAAAAAAAAAAGCAAAAAAAGCAAGCTGATGTGTTCATCATCTGATATACCTAAGCAAAACACACAGCCTGACTAGTGTTTGTTTAGAATAGAAGCTCTTGGATCACATCCATTGAAGTTCTGGTAGCCGTGTAACATGTTACCACACAGGAGATGTGTGCACAGTGCAAGGGTACTCCCAGAACTCTCATTTCCAAAGCTTGTGCAGCTAAGGATCAATGAAGAGGGGCAGACAGGAGAAGCACTCCACATTCAAACATTGACCCCAGCCTCATGGAATTGGAAATTTCAGGAGAACCTGGTGTTTTCTATACTTATTCTGGTTGTGGTCCCAGCTGGAACTCAGACTACAGAGAGATGCTCAAAAATAACTTTAAGAAAAAGATAAGCCATGTACAATTTTGTTCACCAGAAGAACTTTACAAAGCCTTTGACAACCCCTTGTATTTAGTTGCTAGAATCCACAGAGGAGCCAGAAGACACTGCCAGTCACTATACAGCCCATGCTGGCCATGTTCTAAAAACAGAGATTTCATTTCTAAATGTTTGCTATGTAATTCATATTTGAATAACATGGCTCAAAGATAAATAGTAATACCCTGAAAAACTTGATTTCAGCAAATTAAAAGTTTTTTTAAGAGCAAATGTGATAGATCTCTTTTCTTCTATAAAGAGTGTGTGTAAATTATTGGGAGTCGCTAAAAGATGCTATTACAATTACTCTTTCAAGTTCCATTTGACTGACTGTATAGACAATTAGATCTTGCAGAAATGTGTATTGTTAGTTAGGATATACTTCTTTTGAGAAGCTGTGCATATCTCTAGTGAAATGCCTTACTGCTTTAGTGTCTCGCTGAGTGAATCTTTTATTATCTGCAGGGCCACTGCCTGCAATATATACCCAGGCAAGCCAACAAAAACATTATGTGGGGCCAACATTACATGACAGTGTTGTGAGGTGGTGTATCAGACCAGGCCTTTGGTTTTTTTTAATATAGTTTAATTTTCTTGTCCACATTCCAGATTATGTGGATGCATTATTTTAAAACTAATAAAGACATTACAAAATTTACCCAGCTGTTCTTTCAATCTTAGAAAATGATCAAGTTTTGAACAAAAGTTCTGGAAGGTTATTTTGTTTGAATCAATTTGCCCATCCCTAATCCCAAAATTCCAGGGGCAAGGAGACACATCCATTAATATTCACTGCTACTTGCTTCTGCTGGTTGGCTTTGCTGTCAGAATGATAGAGGAAAGGTGCTGCTATGGAGGATGAAAAGGTAGCGATGCCCCAATATGAAAGGGTAGGAGAAAAGATCAGTTCTGGCCTGGACACAGAGAAAAGGAGAACCAAAGTTCAACTTCTGGTCTGACAATATCCCCTCCAGATTGCTTGCCAGCACTTTATAACAAGTGCAGACGAGACAGTAGGTTCTCTGGGCCCAGAGCCTAGTGCATAGCGGAACAGGACTTTGGAGGTCTCATCAGTGCTGTGTGGATACTGAGGCAGTGCAGCAATGATCAACAACATTTTTAGTTCTGCAAAGCTGTCGAGTCTCAGGCCATTGAAAACATCGCTATCACTAGGATTGCATTGCAAACAGGCAGCTGCAGAGCTCCGACATACCTCTCTTAGCTCAGAGTTCATAATAGGTTTAGATTAGGAATAGCCACTTTTTTGTGCTGAAATTTCTCCCACCCATCCAAAAAAAAGTTAGTTATTTTTCCAATGTTAAGAAATATGGCAGAGAACAGTCCCCTCCACTCCTAGTTGCTAGCACAAATAGCTCCCCTTGGCCCACTGCAGCTGTCCTGCTTAGCACAATAGGCGTGAAGCTTCATCCATAAATAGCAGGTTGAGAGCTGAACTGACCAGCATTTGAAACATTGTCATGTGATATTTTATCTAGTACTTTACATCCCAAACATTACTTACATAGGAAACACTTCACCCACCACTGAAATGCAACCACCTCTGGAGTGGAACACATCAGTTGTTTCACAATAAACAGTGACACTACAGAACAGTTTCAGAAAGGAAGAAGAAATTTGTAGCCAAGTGAACCTGCAGTGAGGATTTGGGTTTGTAATAGCCAAAAATCTGCCTTGGGTTATCAGGAGACCAGGGCTAATACCTTTACCAAAAATCCCAAGTGAAAAGCATAGAGTGGTGAGTTAAGCATTTCAAAGAGTGTTGATGTTACTCTGAATCTAGTGGCATCTACACTTCTCTCTGACTCCAAATACTGGATCATTTATATTACATAGCACAGATTAAATGATATCATGCCATCATTTGCATAGAAATAAACTACTTAGATCAATGTGACACCAACAGAAACAGCACCTGCTCCTTTCCTGCTCCTCACATCTTTTATTTTTAGCTATAATATAGCCCAGGGGCTGATGGAGAATCATTGTTGAATATTAGTAAACAGAGATGGAGTATGGAGATATTAGTATGACCTCCTATTACAGCTTTCTAATGGATAGAAGGACAGGCAGGTTACAGGCCAGCTGAATGGCTTGAGAAGTTAAACCTACCATGCGAGACAAAATAATACTTAACACTTTAGATGGAGGCACTGCAACTTGTGGACACTCAGGAAAAAAGACAAGCGTTTTCAGACAGATTCTAAGTGGGAATAAACATGGGCTTAGTAAACAGAAGTGGTGGAAAGTTAAGCAAATAAAGAAAAAAAAGTGAAGTGAGTCAAAGGAATGTGAAAAAGACCAAGGGATTTACGTACTGGTTCCTAGCATGGAAACACAGTTTCTGCAGACAGATCAAAGCACATGCTGGAACCCCTAACACATCTCAGCTGCGCTTTCATCTCCCCTTTAACATGCCAGCCATGTACTTGCCTTCCCCCACTCCTGCATCCACACTCTTGGGTCTTCTTCGCTCTGTCCCTTGGGCAGATTAGCCTTCTGTTGAGGAGTCATCCTCCTGGCTGGGTGTTGGTCCTTCTTCTGAGTACATGACTTATTCCCAACCTCACATGTTGAATGTGTCAATAGACCAAAGGGGAGGGGGGAAGATAAGGGGGAAAAAAAGTTGTTACTGGGTCTATTTCACAAGTCCCAATTGTTGGAGTATCAGTCAGATAATCCTTCAATTCCGTTAGGTGCTTCCAGCTCCAGAGCACAGGAGCGAGTGACTGGAGCAAGTAACATTGCCTGCTTGCTTTTCCTGATCAGCTGAGAGGGGATCCAGCTAAGTTCCTCCTACTTGCACTGTCTAAATAAGGACATTGACTCACAGTCGGCTACACAGTGCTCCTTTCTGAAAGCACTTACTGCGAACAGCAATCTTGCTCTTTAACTAAAATGTTGCACAAAGTGAGCATAGAAAGGGAACCTGAACTCAGAGTCTGAGATCACAAGGGGATTCTTCATTCTTGAAATAAAGGACAGGAGTCCTTGCTTTGCTAAATACAGAACCCCTTGAGGACTCAATGCTATTGATTCACAACACGTCAGATTCTGGTTCTGACAATGCAGTTCTGGGCTGCTTCATGCTTTTTTAAAAAAAAAGCAAAATGCTGCACTGCCTTGATCGCAGAAAGTTTCCTTGATTACACAGCACAGGCTTCCAGTGACTTAAAAATACATGCTCGTTATTCCATCTTCCTTGAAAATCAATGGTTTGAATTATGCCCTCTGTTTTATTTAGGGCCTAATCCAAAGCCTACCAAAGAAAATGGAAAAAACTCCTCCTGGCTTCAGTGGGCTTTGGATCAGGCCTGTATGAACTCAGAGTTTTGCAAACCCCTCAAAAGTTGAGGTGGTTTGGGAAGGCTCAAGCAATGCTTCTTTTTCGCCTGCTGAATCCTTCTGCACATTCCAGATATTAGGAAACAACCTGGTCTTTATTAGAACAGCAAACCCTTCCCCTAGCAAATAAGCCAGGCATTTCCCATTCTGTATTCTTTCCAGATAAACTCAAGATGTGAAAGCAGAGTGGAAAAATTCACACCACTGACGAAACCAGGAGGAATGTCACGTTTCAGGGTTGAGCGCGTGAGACAAACAAACCTTCATGTTTTCACCTCACATTTTTCTCTATGTGGCAAAGTAAATAAAAAATAAAAAAGGAAGGTAGTTCACTGGGGAAAAGGCAGAATCTCTATTGAATATGGAGATTTCCACACAGGGTAAAATCTGCCATTGTTCCAGAGTAGAAGCTGCACATATCTTGCTTTGACAAAAACCCACATTTTAAAGCATTAGTGGCAAAATTGTGCTGTTGACTAAATTCTTGCCCCATAGTGCAGAATCTCTGTTTTTGCCAAATAAAAATTCACAAAGCCAGAATTGGTACCATTTGTGACAATGGGCATCTAGGAATTGGTATAGCAGCCAGCGGACAGCTATCTGCATCACCCCAGAGTTGGCAATGTAGCAGACCTCAGACTCACTGGTGCGGCACCTCCTGCTGGTCATCTGGGAATTAGCTCTTTTCCCATTTCAGAGCACCCTCAGCTGGCCGGTATCTCACCTGCCTCAGGCCTCCATGTCCCTCCCAGACACAGTACCCCTTTCCCTGGGGATCTGCCTCCAGCAGTACCCCACACTCTGGGTCTCCCCTCCCATGGGAACCCCCAACACCCACCTTGCCTCAGTGGCTCCTGCCAGTTGTCATCTAGTCCCCCATTCACTTGGGCAAACCACAGTCTGTAAAGGCCCTCATCATTGGCAAGGGGGTTAGACCAGCTGCCGCTGCCTCTGCCTATCCCTGGGCTATACCTCTTTAGCCCCAGTACCTACCTTGGGCCTTTAACAAGGCCTGCAGCCTGGGGAGTTGCCATGCTGGAGCTCCCCAGCTGCCCTTGCCTCAGGTACCCTTTTCTCCTAAGCAGCTAGGTCCTTCTCCCTCCAAGGCTAGAGAGAGATTGATGCAGCGCCTCCCTGAGCCCTTATAACAGGGCCAGGTGTGGCCTGATTGGAACATGGCCCCAAGCTGTGGCTGCTTCCCCAATCAGCCTACCATTTTCCACCAGAGTGGGGTAACTGCCTCTCTACAGGCAATAACGGGTACCTTTTTTGAGCAGACTCAACTATGAGGCCAGGGACTGAATGAGCCAGGGACAATGAACAATGTCCCCACTCTGAGAAGTGTCCCCTCCAGGTCAGGGGTGAAGCATGGTGGAAGCTTGCTCTGCTACTGCCCATGCTGTTGCCATTCTGGGATAGAAGACTCCAGTCTCTGGGGCTGTTATCCTGGTACCCTTCACCACCAATACTATGTTCACTTTACCTTGTCACATGCAGGGGTGGCAGGTTTGTAGAAATTTTGGTGATGCCCAGAACCTGCCCTGCCCAAACTCTGCCCCACACCTGCCTAACGATCTAGGAGGGAGTTTGGGTGGGGGGAAGAGGTCTGGGGTGCAAGCCCTGGGCTGGGACAGGGGATTGGGGTGCAGAGTGTAGGCTCTGGGAGGGAGTTTGGGTCAGGGGTGCAGGCTCTGGGATAGAGTTTGGGTCAGGGGTGCAGACTCCAGGCTGGGGCAGGGGGTGGCAGTGCAGGAGGGGGTGAGGGGTGCAGGCTCCGGGATGGAGTTTGGGTGCAGGCTCTGGGCTGGGGTGGGGGTGCAGGAGCGGGCGAGGGGAGCAGGCTCTGGGAGGGAGTTTGGGTGCAGGCTCTGGGCTGGGGGGATTTAGGAGGGGGTGAGGGGTGCAGGCTCTGGGAGAGAGTTTGGGGGTGGGAGGGGGTGCTGAGGAAGAGGGTGCAGGGGTGAGGGGTTTGGGGTGTGGCTGGGGATGAGGGATTTGGGGTGTGGGAGGGGCCTCAGAGCTAGGGCAGAGGGTTGCGGTGTGGGGTGAGGGCTGTGGGGTGGGGCTGGGGATGAGGGGTTCATGATGCAGGAGGGGGCTGAGGGCTATGGCAGAGGGTTGAGGTGAGGGGGGTGAGGGCTCTGGCTGGGGGTGCAGGCTCTGGGGTGGGGCAGGGCTGGGGATGAGTTTGGGGTGAAGGCAGGCTGCCCCAGGGCTGGGGCCAGAGAGGAGGATTCCCCCCAGCCCTCTCCCCACCGGCAGCAGTGAGCTCTGGGGGAGGGGCTCCCCTCTTCCCCCCCGGCAGCACAGTCACCCCGCAACATTGTCATTGCATGTGCTTCTAGGGCCCCTCTCAGGTCCAGGAAGCCCCCTTGCCTCCCCTGTGGTGGGTGCCGGAGATGGGGGGCTGCCATCACATGTACACCTCCTCCCCTGCTGCTGCCCCTCACTGTAGCCTCACTGGGGGTGAGGGATGGGGCTGGCCCTTGCCCAGCGTGGGGCAGGACCGGTGACTGCAGGCAGGGGGGCCCTGTGCTGGTGGAGGGTCCCGCCGGAAAAGGGAAGGGTCCGAGGCAGAAGGGCAGGGTAAGGGCAGCCTGCCCTGGCACTAATGGATGGGGAGCACTAGAACCCTGCGGCGGCAGTTGATGCCAGGAGCCAGCAGAGCGGAGGCAGCATGGTGCTGCGGGGACCATCTGGGGGAGGTGTACAGGGGCAGCAAGTGAGAGCCAGGGGACACTCGGGGAAGGTGTGTGGGGGCAGCAGTGGGGGCCGGGGGAGAGACCTGGTCCCAAACATTGGTGGAGCTGGGCTCCCGGACCCTGAATATTGCTGGAGCCCAGGCACCACGGGCCCATACAACTAGCCACCCCTGCTTGTCACATGTGTTTGTTGAATGTTCTCCAAAAAGAGTTTGCAATCTATTTTGAGAAAAGGTACCCTATCTTCCTCTAAGTTTGTGCAGCACCTAGCACAATGTAACCTCAATCCTGATTGCAACCTCTAGGTTCTACCACTATACTGTGCAAATAAATAAATAAATAAATAGATAGATAGATATGCATGGACGCACATGTTGGCCACACATTTATTCCATAAAACACTCTGTGGTGAGAGCCCTACAGAAATTCTTTTGAGAGCATAAATCCATGCAGTGATGACATACATTCCTCCCTGGGACTATTTCCATAATTCCTTCCCCCATGTCAATAAAAGCCATAATTGCAGCACGTTGCATGGATCTGAAGCAACCTGCCATGGCAGACACCCATTTTCCACTCTTCTGTTCCTTTCATGGAGAATTTACAATCCACTGACTCTCTCCTTGAGGCTAAGCATAGGTATGTGTCTTGTTTGTAACACGTAGTGATAGAATCAATGAATGATAAACACAGTGGATCTTAAAGAGCAGATTAATGGGAAGGTGAGGCATTTAATAATGCAAATCCTTGCTTTTGGACAGATCTCTATGGGCGTCTATTGCTTTGTTCCTTGTTTTTATTAGGCAAACATTTTTGGGAAGCTATGGCTCGGCACTGGTCTTTGCCAGAGCAATGTCTTTCCAGCCTGTTTGGATGCCAAGACACACTGGCAAAGCCAGTATTGTTCCCTTTGGGTATCTACTCTTTTCTGCAATTGGATATTTGACAGGAACATTGTGTCACTTGAGTAACTCACCACTTTTCCCCACCTTTCTTTAAAAAGCCCAGTAAACTCTGCATTGGTGAAAGGTGCCAGCTAGACAGTCTTGGAGACTGAACCCTGGAGTGGAAGGACCATCTCTGTATGTGAGAGGGTCAGTCAGTTACGTTGGTTTATTCAGTCCTTGGCCTCTTTTGGAGTCTGCCAACAAGCAAGCCCGTTAATACCAATTGTGTTCATGGGCATTGTCGTGAACTGATTATTTATTAGTCAAAAGACCCAAAGGGAGGTAGGTGCCCAAATCCCATTGAAAGTCAGTAGCAGGCTAGAATCCTTAGGCACTACTTTCAAATCCCAGCCTGGTTTTCTAATGTCCCCCCACCAACACAGTTTCTTGGCCCCATAGATGTAGCTAAGGTGTAACGTTCCCCTGGTGTTATCTGGACCGGTGATCCGCTAGGTCACTCCAATCCTTGACACTGGGAGCCAGCCTTACCCTGCTCTGCTGTGAGAACCCCCACTCCTGGGCTGTTCACACATAGCTTCTCTGGCATGAAAACTGCTTGGATTGTGCAACCGAATGACACTAGCCAATATCTCTGGTCCCAGGCACAACCCTAGGAACCTCCATCTTGCAGTGTCCCGTTATGCCCGCTGGACACTGCAAACTTATATGAGTTCATCAGTTTAACAAAGAAATGGATATGTACCAGGCTTGTTATCCCAAGGGGAGTCTCTGACATGCTTCAAACCAAACACACTGCTTCAGGCAGAATAAACAAACAGAATTATTAACTACAAAGATAGATTTTAAATTATTATAAATCAAAGCACAACAAGTCAGATTTGGTCAAATGAAATAAAAGCAAAACGCATTCCAAAGTGATCTTAACACTTTCAGTGCCCTTACAAACTTAGATGCTTCTCATCACAGGCTGGCTGGTTGCTCTTCAGCCAGGCTCTCCCCTATGATCAGAGTTTCAGTTGCTTGATGGTGATGTCTGTAGATGGAGATGGAAGGGAGAGGAAGAGCATGGCAAACGTCTCTTCCTTTTATCATGTTCTTTCTTCCCTCTTGGCTTTGTCCCCCCTTCAGAGTCAGGTGAGCATTACCTCATCACAGTCCCAAAATGACCAAAGGAAGGGGAGTGACTCACTTGAGAGTCCAACAGATCCTTTGTGGCAGCCTAGGCCAGTGTCCTTTGTTCCTGTGAGGCTGGGCTGGGTTTGTCCCATACATGCCCTGATGAGGTATGAACTGCCCCTCTGCTCTTGGAGAGTTTTTGCCTGGGCTTGTTTTAAGCCATGAGGACACATTTTCAGCCTCATAACTATATACATGAAATTACAACCTATAACATTACATTACTATAATAACAATGCTCAGTGCATCATGAGCCTTACGAAGACACCCGGCACAACAAACTTTGCATCGGATACCACACAATCATTTTATAAGGATGAACATGGGGATGTAGGGTGTTATGTCAGTTCCATCTGAGACTGGCCCAAACTCCTTGCATACCTCCTTCACCAATGCTCTCTAAAGTGGTCTCTAAGGTCCAGGGCTCCTGTCTGACAAGGCAGAGTAGTTTCATAGATTCTAAGGACAGAAGGGACCATTGTGATCATCTAGTCTGACCTTCTGTATAGCACTGGCCATCGAATTTATCCCAAATAATTCCTTATGAAAAGGACATGAAAACTAATTGGATCCAAATTTATTTACTTCGAAAAGTTTGTATCTCATACGAAGTTTCCTTTTGAAAGTCTTTCATTTGCACTATAGGGAAACCTCACCTGTGTGTGGAAGTCCACTTCTGAGTGATTAAAGATGCCACTTGAGAAAATACCTTACAAAGTTAACAAATAACAAGCCTGGGATACTTTCACACTTCCATCACTTTGCGGGATTTCAATACTATAAAACACCCTCTAGATCTAGACTGAAAGTAACCTGTGTTTGAAAATAGACTAGAACCTGAACTATAATATACTCAGATATCTTCCAAATGAAAACCTTAATCCTTGCCAACCTCAAGCATTCAAAAATCATGGGTCAGGTCCTCCCCCCCGCCCAATCATAGTACATTTTGGGTTCTTTTTATTTGTCTTCTGGTACACCCTGGTCATATTTTTCAAGCTTTTCTTCCTAACCATGGGAATTAGAAACTTACTTTTTAAATGGAAGTTGAGAGTCTCACATAAACATATTTTGCTGTAATTTGTATCTCTGATCTCATTATGGTTCCTAATGCTGAGTCTAGGTTGGCATGAAGGTTTCAAGTTGATAGGTGTGTTACTGGCAGTCGGTAGAGGTGGCTCTTGTAAAATCTCAGAACCTTCACAAACCTAGAGTCTTCCACCGGCAGTGTGGTCTCCTCTGGTCCATCATAGTCTTCAGCTCACCCTTCCAGCCAACCTCCACTGCTGGGCTTCCTTCCTTTTAACATCCAGCACAAATGTAGCAGGACAGGGCTAGCTGAACAGGGCTGGCTGGTCCAAGGCTGCCCTGTTCCCGACACCTTTTCGAAAAAATTTTTTTTCTTTGAGACTTGCGGTACAATGAGGTTCTGATGCTCTCCTGTTTCTGCTCCCAACGGGAAGCTGACCTGCAAAGACATAAACATAGTATCATAAAACTGTAGGGCTGCAAGGAACTGCAAGACATCATTTAGTCCAGCACCCTGCACCGAGACAGGACCAAGTAAACCTAGACCGTCCCTGACAGGTGTTTGTCCAACCTGTTCTTAAAAACCTCCAGTGATGGGGATTCCACAACCTCCCTTGGAAGCCTATTCCAGAGCTTAACTACCCTTGCAGTTAGAAATCTAACCTGTCTCCCTTGCTGCAGATTAAGCCCATTTCTTCTTGTCCTACCTTCAGTGGACATGGAGAACAATTGATCACAGTCCTCTTTATAACAGCCCTTATCATATTTGAAGACTGTTATCAGGTTCCCCTTTTTATCCCAAGGAACTGAGGCCTTAAGAACAATATCAAATATAATGAGACTTGCAATAAAATCTCAAGAGTTAGCAACATTGGTTATCACCATAAATATTTGTATCGCAATATGTAGCCTCATTAAGTCCTGCATGGGAGCAAAGTTACACATAGTAGTAACTGTTTGCAGGTCTGGGGTTTTACTTATTTTGCATATAGTAGAATGAAAATGGATGTCTCATGGCAAGACATGTTTTCATTAGAGCTAGGTGACAGTTTTGTTCAAAACCTTTTTTTTTTTAAAACAAAAATGGACCTTTTTCTTTAAGGAATTATTTTAATGGAAAATCTCCATTTTGCTTGAAAATTTTTCAGCAAATCCTCCAAACCCTTCAAACAAGTGTTTTGTGAAAACAGAAAAACAATTTTTTCACAGATTTTGGTTTCAATTTTTCATGACAGACAAAGCAAAACTACCCCATTCCCCCCCAAAATAATGGAAAATTAAAAATAAAACACAACATACAATCAACATATTTCAACCAGCTCTAATTTTAATAGTTATTTGTTGGACAATATTTATGAATATTAAGTTCTTAGCTGTGTTTGCAATAAGGCAAACAGGAAAAACAGGACAGATGCATTTAGGTTCCAAGACAATGACAGAGTTGATTGATATGACATGGATTAATGACACCTAGGTACATGACATCCTGTGGTTTTGTGTGTGTTTGTGCAAGTGCCTGGTGCAATGGATCCCCAATTCTGATAGGGGCCTCTGGGCACTCTCCTCTCTCTCTCTCTTATGCCTCTTTGTTCCATGCAGAACACAGGGACTTCACCATTGCCTTCCATCTTTGCTGATATCCTGCTGCAGCCTTAATTTCTGCCCATGTCACTTTGACAGCTTTCACTTCTGTTTCTATTGTACATTTCTATGTTATCCTTGCCCTACCTCAGCATCTCTTGCCCTGGGGGTTCCACTCCAACCTCTGAGCACTACTATAATATTAATAATAGGAACAAGTTTTGTGAATAAAGTGACTTTACAACTCCCAGAGGAACTCTCCAGATAAAATTCAAATCTCCTTCCTAAAATGCTACATATCTCCTAGCCTCATGGTCAGAGAATGCTCTTTTTCTAACATCAAGTTCTTCAAGCTGGGTACATACTGACAGGGTACACATCACCTCAGGACAGGATGCAGAGATAAAGTTTCTTGACACCTTAAATGACTGCTTCTTGGAGAAGCTGGTCCTGAAACACACCAGAGGAGAGGCAATTCTTGATTTAGTCCTAAGTGGAGCACAGGATCTGGTCCAAGATCTGAATATAGCTGGACCTCTTGGTAATAGTGACCATAATTTAATTAAATTTAATATCCCTGTGGCAGGAAAAACACTACAGTGGCCCAACACTGTAGCATTTAATTTCAGAAAGGTGAAGGACACAAAAATGAGGAGGTTAGTTAAACAGAAATTAAAGGGTACAGTGCCAAAAGTGAAATCTCTGCAAGCTGCGTGGAAACTTTTTAAAGACACCATAATAGAGGCTCAACTTAAATATATACCCCAAATTAAAAAACATAGTAAGAGAACCAAAATAGAGCCACCGTGGCTAAACAACAAAGTAAAAAAGCAGTGAGAGGCAAAAAGGCATCCTTTAAAAAGTGGGGGTTAAATCCTAGTGAGGAAAATAGAAAGGAGCATAAACACTGGCACATGAAGAGTAAAAATACAATTAGGAAGACCAATAAAGAATTTAAGTACATCAGAAGCAGGAAGACTGATAAACAATCAGTGGGGCAACTGGACGATCAAGGTGCTAAAGGAGCACTCAAGGACATTAAGGCCATTGCGGAGAAACTAAATGAATTCTTTGCATCGGTCTTCACGGCTGAGGATGTGAGGGAGATTCCCAAACTTGAGCCATTCTTTTTAGGTGACAGTTCTGAGGAGCTGTCCCAGATTGAGGTATCATTAGAGGAGGTTTTGGAACAAACTGATAAATTAAACAGCAATAAGTCACCAGGACCAGATGGCATTCACCCAAGAGTTCTGAAGGAACTCAAATGTGAAATTGCAGAACTACTAACTGTAGTCTGTTAGCTATCATTTAAATCAGCTTCTGTGCCAGATGACTGGAGGATAGCTAATGTGATGCCAATTTTTAAAAAAAGGCTCCAGAGGTGATCCAGGCAATTACAGGCCTATAAGCCTGACTTCAGTACCAGGCAAACTGGTTGAAACTATAATAAAGAACAATATTGTCAGACATATAGATGAACATAATTTGTTAGGAAGAGTCAACATGGTTTTAGTAAAGGGAAATCATGCCTCACCAATCTACTAGAATTCTTTGAGGGGGTCAAACAAGCATGTGGACCAAGGGAATCCAGGGGACATAGTGTACTTAGATTTTAAGAAAGCCTTTGACAAGGTCCCTCACCAAAGGCTCTTACACAAAGTAAGCTGCCACAGGATAAGAGGGAAGGTCCTCTCATGGGTTGGTAATTGGTTAGAAGACAGGAAATAGAGGGTAGGTATAAATGGTCAGTTTTCAGAACTGAGAGAGGTAAATAGTGGTGTCCCCCAGGCGTCTGTTCTGGGACCAGTCCTGTTCTACATATTCATAAAGGATCTGGAAAAAGGGGTAAACAGTGAGGTGGCAAAATTTGCAGATGATACAAAACTACTACAGATAGTTAAGACTCAGGCAGACTGCAGAGAGCTACAAAAGGATCTCTCAAAACTGGGTGACTGGGCAACAAAATGGCAGATGAAATTTAATGTTGATAAATGCAAAGTAATGCACATTGGAAAGCATAATCCCAATTATACATATAAAATGATGGGGTCTAAATTAGCTGTTACCACTCAAGAAATAGATCTTGGATTCATTGTGGATAGTTCTCTGAAAACACCCACTCAATGTGCAGTGGCAGTCAAAAAAGCAAACAGAATGCTGGGAATAATTAAGAAAGAGATAAATAATGGGACAGAAAATATCATATTGCCTGTATATAAATCCATGGCACACCCACATCTTGAATGTGCAGATGTGGTTGCCCCATCTCAAAAAAGATATATTGGAATTGGAAAAGGTTCAGAAAAGGGCAGAAAAAATGATTAGGGGATTAATATTATTAATGGGCAGCAGGTTTAAAACAAATAAAAGGAAGTATTTCTTCACATAATCACAGTCAACCTGTTGAACTCCTTGCCAGACGATGTTGTGAAGGCCAAGACCACAAACAGGATTCAAGAGATAGGTCCATCAATGGCTATTAGCCAGGATGGGCAGGAATGGTGTCCCTAGCCTCTGTTTGCCAGAAGCTGGAAATGAGCGACAGGGGATGGATCACTTGATGATTACCTGTTCTGTTCATTCCCTCTGGGGCACCTGGCACTGGCCACTGTCGGCAGCCAGGATACTGGGCTAGATGGATGTTTGGTCTGACCCAGTAGGGCCATTCTTATGTTCAAGCTGTCAGAGTTTGACAACAATCTTTACATTAATTATCAAGCCCCAGATCCTCAAAGGTATGAAATCAATGGGAGTTAAGCACATAAATATCTTTGAGGATCTGGGCCCCAAAGATGTAGGTACAGTGTATTTACTACACCCCAATAGTCCTGTGGAGTTCAGTTCATTACTATGTTACCTGACATTAATTTATGAGGGGTGGGGTACCAGGTTTACCATTGTCTTGCAGACTAACGAAAGAGTATCAGCTCCCTGGACTGCTTGTTCTCATAAACATCCATCCAAAGATACACAACGCCTCCTAGAAAAGCTCACAAATTATGGTTTTACATATCCAGGTTGATGATACTCATCATAGAGGGTTCAAAAATAGAACAGCATTTTCTCAGAGAAGTTTGTTTTATAGTGTCAAAGCAGCTGTGTTTAGAATCAAATATGAAGAAAGGAAACAGATGAATCATGTGAAGGGCTAGAGTACAAAGGCTGGGGCACTGTTGCTTCATAGTAGAACTGGTGCCATGGAATTTAAGAAGGTTATTTCTGCATGGATTGTCTTTGCTCGTGACTTTGTTGATGCAGTCCATCATCCTGCCTGTCTTTCTGAATCACTCCACAATGTTTTTTCATGCTGTGTTCACCTGAAATATGAACACTTAAAAAACATTTTTTTAAAGATATGAGTGCTGCAGACCAGCCGTATTGGCTTCGAGCCTGGATATTACATGGAGGAATTTCAGTCTTGGAAACCTGACAGCATCTATGGTCTCCAGGCCCTTGGTTTCTTTCAAAGGGGCATTAAATGTCAGTGCCCAGTTGAAACTGCCTGTTCGTGAAAGTTCAAAACCAACTCATTCAAATTGTCTCTCTCCACACAAGTTTCTACAGAGTCCTACAAAAATGACTTAGAAATTGTTTAACTTTCTCTCTCATTAGGACATTAAAACAAATTGTCCGACAATGCCTGTTCCAAAGACACACACAATGTAGTGTCAGATTGAAGGCAGCTGATATTAATGTGCTTCCACCCTCTGGGCTTCGCTATACTACAAATACAGTCAGCCAAAGGACCTACTTACTACACAGTTCTCCGCTCTACTGGATACAGCACTGTTGCGAGTTGTCACCTAAAATTGGACCTAACCATGTTCTGTAGCCAGGGTAAAACCTTGGACATTTACCTTGATTACGGAACACAACTGAGATCCCATTTACTCTATAGGTTAGAATGAGTTTGTAATGGGATACGGTGACAACACTGTTGTAACCAGGTCTTCTTGACCCCGTTGCGTTTGCAGCATAGATGTGCCCTCTATTTGATACGAGTGACTCAATGGCAGACTGATTAATGCTGAACAAAGGAGGGTTGCTTGGCAGGTACATGTATTAAGTTGTGTAGTCATTATTTGCCTGCATGAAGAATGTATTTCAATCAATTTTCCCAATGCAAATGATAATTTGACCAGTTTCACTAAGGTCCCTGCTGTGCCAAGGAGTCAAATACTGTAGGGGAAGGCTTTAAGATTAATAATTGCATTTGCCATTTTGCAGGCTAAGATAGGAGCCAAATCTTATCATTATTTACTGTTTGTATTGTGCTGTTACTGCCCAGAAGTTCCAGTCAGGTGTGAGCTGAGCATACATAGGGGTCAGACAGCAATGTTTCCCTCCATTTATGGGATTTCACCACTAGCTAGCTTCATTTTCACAACTAGCTAGCTCCACTATGTGGGATTTTTGCCCGTTCCTGAACCCCGAAGTAATAGGCTACTCTTAGAGGCAGGAAACTGGATTAGACAGACTATTGACCTGAGCTGGGATAGACTTCTCTATCTTCCTGTGCCTTAAATTCATCCAATACACTGGATCTGATCATCCAATACACTGGATCTTTTGACACCTGGAGGTTCACAACACTGCATCCTTCCTGGTCAATGCTGCTTATAGAATATAGTGACTTGGTGATTGTGGCTGAATCTGATTCTCTAGCTAAATGTCCAGTTGGTTTCTGCTACAGAAATAATACATCCTATATGCATTGTATAATCGACTTGATTTATATCGTGTTTCCTCCAGCAGAACACACTAGCATCCTGTTTGCCTGGTTGTTCTCTGAGGCAGAGCTGCACTCAGGCCAAAGACTATAGGGATTTCTCTGAGTCTAACATCTCTTAAGGTCACTAAAGTCATCACAAGGCAGTATCTTTCCTATGGCAAACATTCCCTGTGCTTTCCTTCCTCACTCTAAAGAGCCTGTGTTGTGCCAGTTTTTCTTGCCAGAGTCTGTAATCTCTGAACCAACATTCTAGTTACATATTTTCCATGCAGTTTTCAGTAACTGATTTTTCTTAGTCATGATCTGTGACCTCAAACCACATTGTCACAGAGATGAGCATGCTGCCACAGAAGAGGTTTGCTGTGAGCTCATCAGGTATGTGTGTATGCATGCATGCATTTTGCCATGTGTATGGGGGTATGTGCATATGTGTGTCTGAGAGCATACATGTGCAATCATGTTCTTGGGTTGACATTCAGAAGGCTTCACTCTCTATGAAGGGGCCAGGAAGAAGGTGCAGCACAAATCAAACAATTTGAAATGTATACATATCCTGGCAGATCCAACTAACAAATGTAGGATAGTGGGGATATGGCTGCTGTTCTGCTGTACAGTACGGGAATAATATAAAGCTGGGAGGGCTGGAATACTGTGATTGACAGGTGAGTGTATTGCACAACCCATCTTGCAGAGGCCAATGGGAAGGATGCTAAACACACACAGCACTTGTTGCAGACAGGCTGGTAAACACAAAAAGAATTAAAGCATAAATAGCAAGAGCCTCCTTCACTGCTTCTCTGGTCATCATACCAAGGAACATCATAGAGGGTTACACATATAGTCTCTGGCCATCACTGGAGGTGGGGAGGGGGGGAATGTATATTTTCAGTATTAAATGCAACCCCTATTCCCCCCTCCCCATACAAACAACCCATCCACAAAGATTACAGCATTCAAATTGTACATGTAAAACAACAACGACCAAAAAAATCAGAATGCAAACAAAAACAACCACCTTACTATGTCTGAGATGCATATGCTGTTCAATGTAAGGGCTTGTCTCCATGGCAGAATATGCCTCAGTAGTTGGTGTGCACTAGCTTTTCTGCACTAGCTCCCCAAATGAACACTCTTATTCTGCACTAAAAATGCCTCTGTGCACAGTAGCTTAATGCACTTTGGCAATGTACTAATCTAAGTGTGTGGAGGAGCTAGCGTGCTTTAAATTCAGACCATAGCTTACTGTGCACTAACATGCCCATATAGACAAGCCCTAATATAATAAGCTACACTGTTAACCAGGCAAACAGGATTAAAAACACTACATGGGCACTATGTGGCCAAATTTGTGTGGCTTTTGGGAACTTGACTTTTGCATTTCCAGCCTTTTTGTGATTAACTGCAGCTTCAGTCCTGGGTTGGGCCCCAGTTCAGCAAAGCACTTAAACATGTGCTTAACTTTAAGCATGTCTGTAGTCCCTGTCTCACTGAAATCAAAGGGATTACTCATGTGTCAGCCCCTGTTCACTGTATTCCAGACACTAACCTTGTGAATGGTTTCCTGTTGTATCAACCAGGCAAGGTACTAACAAGCTTCAGCAGGACTTTATTTTCAAAGTGGAAACCTCTTTACCAAGCTGCTGCTGCACCCTCTGTAGCTTTCTCCCAGCCTCTCAACTCCTCCCCCTCCTTCCTGTCCTTTCAGACTCCCAACAGCCAATGCTCCCAATTCTAATAATTACAAGCAACATCTAAACACCACATTCCCTCCTCTCTTAAGAAACTCCCCCAATTAAAACAAACATTTTTCTAACCACAGGAACAAATATGAAACAAGACACTATACTGTTGGCAGAAATATTACACTGAAAACACTGTAGATACTACATAACATAGTCTTTAGTCCTGACAGGTGGTCGTCTGGGTCTGACAGGCCATTTCTCAAGCTCCAGTTCCAGTGCAATGTCTTGTTGTGTTGGTACTATGGTGCAGTTATCCAAGGCAGACTGGGTGTTGGCATAATCTCCTCTTGGTGCATAGGCAGGTGCAAGATAAGAAGCATTCCATACTCGCCCATCAGAAAGTCGATAGGTGTAAGGTCCCTTCTTCTCTATGATTTTAAGAGGAGCTGTGAATTTATGGTCCCCTTTGCATAAAATTCCAGGTTTTCGTATTCTAACAAAGGAATCACATGCAAACTTTGGTTCCTTAGTACCCTGCCTCTTGTCTGTGAAAGCCTTAGACTTTGCTTGGTTCTGTTCAACTGTTTTTCTCACATCATCCTCGTTTGGGGCATCAAGTCGTGCCTTTAACAATCCAGCAATGTTCAGTTTAGTATTCATCTGTTTCCTATGCAGTAACTCTGCGGGTGATCTTTGCATTGTGGCATGTCGTGTAGCCCAGTATGCTTGCAAGAAATCAGTAGTGAAGGGTATCCACAATCACCCTTCTAGTTTAGCCGTTTGCAAACGCTCTTTCAAAATTCTGTTAAACCATTCAATTTCCCCATTGGCTTGAGGGTACTATAGGGATGACCTTCTGTGTAAAATGTTCCTCTGTGCTAGAAAAGTTTCAAACTCCAGGGAAGTAAATTGAATACCATTATCTGAAACCAGTTCTTTGGGGTTACCTTCCCTGCTAAAAAAGGAAGAGAGGAACTTAATTACTGTAGCAGAAGAGATTTGCAATGTAAAGGCTACCTCAAGCCATTTGCTGAAATAGTCTATTAAAGTGATGGCATAATGGCAGTCAATTGGAGCAGTACCAAAAGGTCCTACAATGTCAATCGCCACTTTTTCCCATGCAGATTCAGGAAGAGGAACAGGTGCATGAGTTTTGATTGTAATTCTTCTGGCACAAGGAGCCGGTGTGTACCTCATAGCACACAGCCATCAAACAAAGAAAGTTCATCCCAAACTCTAAAATATGGCAGCAAAACTGGGTCAAGGTTTTTAGGGTGACTGGGCAATCTCTTTTTCAGAAATTCCCATAGTTTTTGTTGAATTGGACACGCTGAACAAGCAGCTTGAAATTGTTCTCTTGTAACTGCAGTGACAGTGCTTGTAATAAGCGCAACCACTACATCCTCATCCTCCGGTGGACCATCTGGTGAAGGCAAAGGCAGGCGAGAAAGGCAATCAGCGACCACATTTTGGTTTCCAGGCTTATATTCCAGTTCATAATTGAAAGAGAGTAGTCTTGCAGACCATCAAGCAATATGGTATCCTGCTCTTCCCAGTCCTTTCGTGGTGAGCAATGTCATCAAAGGGCTGTGGTCTGTGCGCAACTTGAACGTGCGGCCCCACAGGTAAGTTATCCATTTTTCAGTAGCCCAGACACAAGCAAGTGCTTCTTTTTTGACTGTAGAATATTTTCTCTCAGCATTACTTAGTGTCCTTGAAGCAAATGCAACAGTCCTCTCTGTGTTGTCCTCATGCAGTTGTGTGAGAACAGCCCCAAGTCCATAATCAGAAGCATCAGTAGTTACAATTGTGGGCAATGCAGGACTGAATAGTGCAGGTAATGAACTATGTACAATCAAGTCTTTCACCGTTTCGAAACTAGCTTGTGCATCCATTGTCCACACTAAGGTTGAACTTCTCCGTAGTAATTCCTGTAACGGTTCAATGACAGAAGCATAATTAGGAATGAATTTTGCATAGCAGGAGGTAAGACCCAAGAAGGAACATACGGTTTGCAAATCTGTTGGAGGAGGAGCATTTGAAATTGCCAGGATATGATCTGGATCAGGTTTTAGTCCAGCCTGTGAAATTGTGTGCCCCCAAAAGGAGAGTTCAGTTTGTCTAAATTTGCATTTGGACCTATTGAGCTGGAGGCCTGCTGTGCTGATGCAGTTTAGTACAGACTGTAGGTTATTGTCATGCTCCTCAGAAGTATTTCCAAACACAATAATATCATCCAGATAGCACTGAACTCCATGTTGATTCTTCAGAATCAGTGACATCATTTTTTGAAAGGCAGTTGGGGCAGATGCGAGACCGTAGGGAACATGTTTAAAATGAAATAATCCCTCATATCTAATAAATGCTGAGAGGTCTCTGCTATCTTCATGCAACATAACCTGGTGGTATGCGCTCTGCAAATCAAGAGTAAAAAACATCTTTGCTCCATGGAGTTCTGCAAATACTTCTTCTATGTGAGGAAGAGGATGCTTGTCAATCACAATAGCTTTATTTGGCTCCATTAAGTCCACACAAAGGCGAAAGCCTCCACCCTTCTTCTGCGTCACTACTATAGGTGAAACCCATTCCAAGGAGTCGATCTCTTCAATAATGTCCTTTTGAACAAGTTTTCTAAGTTCCTCTGAAACAGCTTCCCTGACTGAAAACAGTAAGCGCCGTAACTTCTGTTGTACAGGCATCACATTATTCTGCATTTTAACTTTATGCAGAAACCCATAAGCACAGCTGAGCTTCTCCTCAACCTGATGTTGGGTCCTAGCTGAAACTGGTGTGTGTACCGCAAGAGTGTTTTGCTGAGGAAGATCAATTCGTCGATTAACTACCCTGAGATTTAAAGCAGCCAATAAATCTCTGCTAAGGATAGGAGTGCCTTTGTGGACAATATGTAACTCTGCAGTTAAACAGCAATCACCAAAAGTAACTGTTACTGGCAGGCAGGAATATGGTTTTTCAAATAGCACACCAAATGAAGTTTGGGTTCAGTAAGAGGCACATTTTTAAAGTAATGCAGATAGATGGAATCAGGTAGTATAGATACTGCTGAGCCAGTGTCCACCATTAGCTGAATAGAGTGTGGTTTGCCTGAGGGTATGGCGGAAATGTTTACCATGCACTTTATCTGTTCTGGAATATGTGCAGTAGTGATTTTGTCCACGCTCAGCACAGTAACATCTGGTATTGTAACTGCATGCACCTGTTGATTGAACTGGCTACTGGTGACATACTTTAGCAAAATGTCCAATCTTTTTGCAATGACTGCACTGAGCTACTTTTTCCAGACATCCTGTGTAGCTTGCAAGGTGTTGTGGAGATCCACAGCAAAAGCATGCTTTTACTGTATTTTGAATTTGCTGATTCGGTGGTTTTTCATTAATTTTCCTCTTGCAATTGTGTGTCTGCAGTGGTAGTGAACTTTTCTGCAAAGGAGTCACAGCCTGGACTGTGCCTCCTGTATCCATGCTCATTATTTTGGCTTCAGCTGTAGCTGACTCAATCCGAGTAGCAATGGTTATTGCTTTTTCTAGTGTAAGTTGTGGTTCTAGAAGTAAGTGTTCTCTTACATGAAACAGGTTGTTTTCTCAATGAGCTGGTCTCTAATCATCTCATCTGCCATATTCCCAAAGTCACAATTCCCAAATTACAATCAGACTCCTCAGGGAAGCAATATACTGCATTATAGTTTCCCCTGGTTTCTGCTCACGCTGGCGAAATCTGTAGTGATTAGCTACTACATTCACTTTTGGCACAAAAAAATTCTTTAATGCAGTGAGTGCAGTCTCATATTTATCATCTGCAAGGGGAAAAGTGTAAAATATATGCTGCCCTTCTGCTCCAAGGCAGTGGATTAGCAGAGCACGCTTTCTTACTTCAGAAATCTCTGTAGCACTGGTTGCAAGCAGATAAGTCTCAAACGTATGGATCCAGGTAGAAAAAGAAATTGGAGGCTCACCTGGGCTTTGCAGAAAGGGTGCAGGTGGGTTCAGAGGCAGAAGATCCATCCTCGTCGCCAAAATGTTGTATCAACTAGGCAAGGTACTAACAAGCTTCAACAGGACTTTATTTTCAAAGTGGAAACCTCTTTACCAAGCTGCTGCTGCACCCTCTGTAGCTTTCTCCCAGCCTCTCAACTCCTCCCCCACTTCCTGTTTCCTGTCCTTTCAGACTCCCTGCAGCCAGTGCTCCCAATTCTAATAATTACAAGCAACATCTAAACACCACATTTCCCCATCTGTAAAATGGGGATAATGATGTTTATCTTCTTTGTGAAGTGCTTTGAGATCTACTGATGAAAAATGTTATACAAGAGCTAGTTATTAGTATTAAATGAGAAGGATTTGGACCACGTTCCAAAGCTTAAATGACTGATTCCCCAGTTCCTTGCAGCTTGTGTCATCATTTACATCTGTGCCAAGTGAGTGTAAAAATGCCATCAGATCAAAATACTTGCATTTTACAACCCACTTGGCACAGGTGCGAATGAGGATGCAAGGAACTGGGGAATCAGGTCCTAAATCTGAGAGGTAAATGGGATGGAGGAAGACTATATTCCCACCGTACATATATCCTGATATATTATACCATATATTATACAATATTATATTATATAATATTATACCATTATCTGCCATACGTTAATTGCTCCAAGGTTGTGTGTGTATAACATGTTCGTATAAATTAATAAACAAAATGATTAGAGGGAAATCAGGTGTGTGACTGCTATGTTTTCCCAGAGCAAGCACATACTTTTCTAAGCATGAGTGAACCCAAAGTGTGCTTACTCCCAGACTTTTGTCTTCAGACCATGTGTAATGCCAGGGCACTTGCTATCCACATTGCTGTCATCCCACAGATAAGGTGAAGGTAGGTTTTACAAACAATAGGTAGATACTCTCTGGCCCTGCAAAGATGCACAATGTGAAGGGAGAGGGTGCATGGAACCATTCTGGTCCTTCTGCACTCACAGCCCAGCTGGGAAGGAATCACAGTGCCACCTGCTGTTCTAGCCTTCCTGAAGCAGGTGGGGGTTGGATCCTTGGCTCCACTTCCTTGCGCGCTGGCCTGACTGCTAGGCCTGGCACAGGCAGAAACAAAGGATGCAAATGGTGTCTGTCCCCCCGGTGTCACCAGAGGCATTTCAAAGGCAGCTGGAGTGTCTCAAGCCCCAGCTACTAATGAGGTGCCCCTCTAGAGCACCCCCAACTCATGCCAGCAGCTAAAAAGTCACGTCAATTTTTATTTGACTGTTTGAACATCTTATCAGCTGCTGCCTCCTGAGGGCTCCCCCACATGCCCTTATTGGTTCCAGATGGGTCTCAGTGACTGGCCATTGATCGGAAAGTAGGTGGTTTTGAGAGTACTTTTACTACACCGGGATGCTGCCCATATGCCCAGGGCTGTTCCCATTGGCAGTTCCCCACTGCTACCTCCTATAAATAATTTAGCATTTATAAAGAGAAAGAAAAAGTGACAACTGCATCCTTTGGGCACGCTGGGAGGGATTGATCGAGGTTCATGAAAATGAGTTAGCTCATGTATTGTGCACCAGAAATGTGAAGCAGGTGTGGCTTAGAAGCCTCCCTTTGGGATTCACCTGCTTTCTTGGCAGGTCCCGCTGGGACTGACTCTGAGCAGCCAGCTCTGAAGAGCAGGTGGCTTGGAGGAACGAAGGGTCAGAAAAAATCATGAATTCCTTTCTCGCTTCAAACCTTTGTCCATTTCTAGGATCAAACTTTCCTGAGACTCTGAACATCCCCCAACCCCTGGCTGGTCATTTTCATGCAATTGCAGATTCTGGCCAGCATAGGCCAGAACTAATGCCATGATAGCCTCTCAATATTTCTGGTTGAATTTGCAGGCTCAATAGGTTTCCATTAAGCATCCACAAGGCTGGATTCTGCTGAGCACTGAATCTTTCTAGGTTCACCCTTTCCTACATCTACCCCCATTTATGTTCAGTTAGAGATGGTTCCACTCTCTACTGGATTTTGAACCTCACAGTTTGGGTGTATTTGGATTTTGTTCAGCCATTACAGAGAGTGGGGTTGGCTGTGAAATAAAGATCTGAGTTTGCATTTCAACTTCCCAAAGTTTGGGGGTGTTTGAAAGCAGGGGTTTAGGGTCAGGACCACATCTTCTATGATCACAACTTCCACAGGTATCCTTGAGGGGACAGTATACCCCTCAACCTGTCAACAGGGCATAATAGGGCCCCCATCCTGAATGGGATCTGTGGATGCCTCTCTAATATAAATACTAAACAACAATATCAGCAGGAAAGGCCATTTCTGTCTGAGATGTCTTAAAGGAGAAAATAACCATTTCATTTCGTGGTCTATTTGTCTCTGACCTGGCTGTGGGCAGAACTCAAGAGCAGTCACCATTTGGGGCACAAATATCTAGCTTCAGGAATTTATTGTGGGCTTCCCTACATTGTCTGGAGGATACAATACTGGGAACATAGGATAAGAGCCACAAAGGGTGGGCCAAAGAAAGGGAGTGTGGCTTAGACAGAAGCATGAAATGGCAGCAGAATGGGAGAGCAGCAGAAGCCAGGACACAAAGTAGAATGCATCCGATGAAGTGAGCTGTAGCTCACAAAAGCTTATGCTCAGATAAATTGGTTAGTCTCTAAGGTGCCACAGGTACTCCTTTTCTTTTTGCGAATACAGACTAACACGGCTGCTACTCTGAAAAGTAGAACTGGTGTCTCAAGTTGTACTGATGGCCTGTGACCCCGGCCCCACCTCATTTTCCTCCCCAAAGTGCAATTGTATGTGAAAATGTTTATCTAGTTGTGAAACAAGCTGAAAATAGCATAACACTTCCCTTACCTTCCTCATGCTATATCGGGCCTTCCCTGTGGACAGCATCAGAATGGCCTTGCCTAAAAGGACATCAGCATGCGAGAGCAACTGACACAGATAGGGCAGGCAGCTCAATTTGGTGGCAGTGATGGCTTCCTAGATCCTGTGTGACACAGGAGAGCTTCCTTCTTCTATGACTCTGCAGTGAGGGCTTTGACATGTTTCTAATGAAACAAGAGTGGTTAATACATGATTCATAACCCTGATTTGTGACACCTTTTGTGCTGGGAAGCAGCAAGTTTGCATTCCCAGCACACCTGCATTCTAGGGGAGCTGTGATTTTCTTGTATCATTTATTTTGTTAGATAACACTCACGCTTTCTCGCCTTTTGGATCTTGTCATCTTGGTTGGGATGTTCTGTCTTACTCATCTGTCATGTCAGTGTCTACGCTCACTTCCAGCTCACTCTAATCCAATCTGGCTGCCTGCCTGTGTGAACAGCTAACTGACTATCATTTAGCAAGACCAGCCTGGTAAGTGCTTCAGGAACAGCAGGCAGAATTAGCCACTGCCACCAGGGAAAGAAAATCTGCAAGCTGGACTGGCTGGCACAAAAACAGTTATTTCCCAAACCAAGAAAAGCTCATTGTTGCACTAAGGGCGGGGCAGGCAGGAGAGGATGTGTGCATGAGTGCAGGCCTGCGCTTGTCTGTCACGTTACCAAGGTCAGAGCTGCAATCAGTCTCTGCAGTGACACAGACGAAGAACTCAAGTGCACACAAGCCCTAACATAACTAACCAGACTGGCTAGTCACTTCCTCTTCTAGGACAAGAGAAGCAGGATGCCTCCTGGAAGCCTTAGCAGTCTCCCTCCTGAATGTAAGAGCTTCAGCTCCATAATTCCTCTTCTGGGGACACCTACTCGAATCACAAACATCCCAAGATTAAAGTCTTGCTGGGACTGCCCTGAAAAGTGTGAGAAATCGTTCACTATTAGTCAAAGTTCCAGCTCCAGTCATGTGCCCAGGTTTCTCATAGCTCTCTGCTGAGGCTGCTCTTGGACCCAAAAACCTTCCCAGCTGCCTGATTGAATTTGGCTAGTGGAAATGATATAGGAGAACAAACTGTGTTTTGTTTACATGTTTGTAGTCAGGGAGTCAAATCCTAGCCTCATTTACTTCTATACAACTCCTTTGAAATCAACGGGACAGTAATAGAGTAACCGAGGTCAGAATTTGGGCCAATATGTATATAAACAACCCTTGTCTGTTTCACATGGGCCTCTGCTTTTAATGTGAATCATGTTTGTTTCAGACACAGGCAGATTCAGCGGCTTTGGTGATGTACTGCATCCATAAACCTGGTTTCACTGGTATACTGGGATTCTTATTTGAGATTACACATTATCCTATTACACCAGATATTTTTAAATAAAATAAAATCACATGTAATAGTAAATGCTACAGGATCCAGGCTAACGTCATGTGAGTTACTTGGGGCCAGGTTCTGCTTTTGGTGAAACCAGTGTAAATCAAGTGTAACTATTGATTTAAATGGAGTTGCTCTGGATACCTGAGGGAACAGAAGGAGTTACTAGTGTGAACTGGTATAACAGAAAATAATTCAGATCCTGATTCTCCTCTCACTTTAATCAGGAATAATTCCACTGGGTCAATGGAGTTACTTGTACTAGTTTTATGCTCAATAAATGAGAGCTGAACCCAGCAGCTCCCCATGTAAGATATTTGTGGATGCCCATATTTTTTTTTATGTTAAGAGGAAGGGATGAAAAATTAGATTTCTTTCCATCACCTGCCCAGAACTCCTCCTTTATAACCCTGCAATTACTCCTATTACAAAGGTCCTGAAGCAACACAGTCATTGTATTCATTTACTCCATAAGAGATGGAGAAAAATTAGTGTAAAAGGAATGATGCAGTTCCAATTAATAAAATGGGACAAACTCAGCTCTTCCATGAGCAGAGGTGTAACGCTACAGAGTTTAGAGAAGTTGTGATTTCTTACAGCAGGGTGAATGTGACCCAGAGTAACAGAAGTGGAAAGTAATGATCAACAGCAGGGGTCGGCAGCCTTTCAGAACTGGTGTGCCGAGTCTTCATTTATTCACTCTAATTTAAGGTTTCGTGTGCCAGTAATACATTTTAACGTTTTTAGAGGGTCTCTGTCTATAAGTCTATAATGTATAACTAAACTATTGTTGTCTGTAAAGTAAATAAGGTTTTTTAAAATATTTAAGAAGCTTCATTTAAAATTAAATTAAAATGCAGATCTTATCAGTTCAGTGTGAGCCTTGCCCTTGCTTTTCCTTGCTGAGTTTTCCAATGTCTGGCACGTATTTGGATATTTTAAGCTGCACACAGGCTTCTGAGTGATCAGTTGTTAACCAGCTCCAAGAGGGACAGAGGACAGATTTCATGTGTGAAAATACCTGTTGGATCCAAATGCTGAAAGCATTGCAAATGCAATTTTCTTCAAACAAACAGTTAAATTTCACTGGCAGGGATGTCCAGCAGGTCAGAATAGAGGCCCCATGATCTCTCTCTCGGTAGCTTCAAGTGGACTGCGCAGATCTCCAAACTTTGATGCCCACAACTGTGAACTTTTTCACTGAATGAGCTGCATTTCGAAATCTTCAACACCCATCCACTGAAATACAGACAAACCCAAGTCGCTTTCGTTGAACTGTTTAGGTTTAATTAGAAAAGAAAGCATTGGGCCAAATCACTGGAAATCTTGAAATCTGTCAGAAAATTATGATTCCAGTTCTAGCATGTACATTCTAATCTCAACGTCAAACACAGTGCGCTGTTCCACGTGGTGTGATTGTGATGTAAGCAGCAAATCAGGACTTAAAAATATCCCAGCACAGGGGTGCTGGAACAATTTTTAAGGTGGGGGTGCTGAGCTGTGCCCCCTCTTGCCCCTGTCTGCACCCCTCACTGCCCCAGGCTGGGGCCAGTGAGCTACAGCTGGGGGTTGCTGCAGAGCCCCGGGCTGGCGGCTGGGACCCCAGGCCGGCAGCAGAGCCCCCTGGACCTGTGGCCGGGACCTGGGGCTGGCAGCAGGCGGAGCCCTCGGGACCAGTGGCCAGGACCCGGGCAGTGTGAGTGCCACTGAAAATCAGCTCGCATGCCGCCTTTGGCACGCGTGCCATAGGTTGCCTACCCCCGATCAACAGTTTAGTGGTAAAAAAAAGAGGTGTATAAACTAACCTATATAATCCCCACAGAAGTGAGTACTCTCAGTTTATCTGCGTTTACCCTCAACTACACTACTGATGCTGTTGTACTCCAGCGGGGGATCTGGCCACGTGGGTCAAACCCACCCACAAGGCAGCTGCATTGAATGGCATGTTATAGGCTGAGATGCCAAAATTTGTCAACAAGTTAACATTATTTTATAGAGAACGAGTTGTTCATAACCCACACCTTGTCAGCATTCCTGAACTGTGCAATAAATGGCTCCAAACGCTAAAATATTCAAATATATATTTAGACACAATCTTCATCGGGAGAGTGTGTGTGATGTCTATTTGTGCACCCATTTGCGATGCGTGGTGTGTGTTATGTATGTTCAGATTTTTTGGCCCACTTAAAATATCTTTGGCTGGAGACAGCTCTGTGAGTTTGAACCAAGTCCAACACACCTCTGATGCCGCTTTTGCCATTAGATCACCATTTAGGCAAAATGTACAAGACCTTTAAACATGTTGTTTTAACATTTTTTCTCTTATTTGATCCTGCTCCAGGCCGATCAGACTCCATTAAATGAAGAAAAAAACCTCTGCTAACCAGTATCTTAACAGCTGGGCACACAAATCACATTCAGGGTCTTCTAAGCTGGTGTGTCATATCACTGGAGTGTGATTTCTAGAAGGGTTCAACACCCACAACATCTACTGAAATTAATGGAAGACACTGTTGCCCATCTAAATTCTGGTGAGGAGCCCTATGGAAAAAAAATATCAGTGGAATACTTTATTAGGACAAAGTGTAACAAGTCACCAGGGAACTGATTTCCCCTCTACAGGATATGAATAACTCACATCAGACTTGAGGTTTCTCTCTTTTCATTCTAACTAGATTCTGCCTACTAACATTTTTATACCACACTTGAAGCATGGTGAGAAAGAGCCTGATTTAGAGATGGATCCAGTCCAAAAGCCCAGTTTTCAACACCCTGAAAGCTTTGGGGAAGTGTAGATCTGAGTCCAAGCTGTGCACCTTGGGCTCATTTCTGATTCAACTCATCTTCTTTGAAAATCAGAGGGAGAGAAGCACAAAACCACAAATGGTTAAAGTAATATGGAAAAGAATGGCCAGTGTCATGCTAGGATGATGCAGGAAACATTGTTTTCTCCATGATAAACAGGAAACTGTGAATGAATTTGATAAAACCTTTTACATTAAAGAGAGAGATACCAGTTGGCAGATTTATATTTTTATTTTCTTTTAACACTCCTCAAACCATCAGGCACAACAGCAGCTCTATAGCTCTGCTGTCTGCAGAGAGCTTTCCAAAGATGCAATGTTTATTTGTTTGAAGGGAAAGTCAGTACTGGCTGAACTCTGTCACCCTCCCTCGCCTGGATCAAAATGATTTTTCTGCTTCAGAGGATGATGCCAAATTCACATGCACTGTTAACTGATAAATAATGTTGTAACCCAAAAGCTCTCAGCTAGAAGACACAACATGGGGGTGGGGTATCCCATTAGTCAGCATATCTACCCCCTCCCTCTCTTATCCTTCCCCACGATCTTCTCCCATCCTCCCCTTTCACAAAAACACATACGTGTCTCCTGCACACAACCCCCCGTCTTTCGTACAGACACACACACCCATCTCCTACTCTCACACATATGTACCCCTCCCTCCCTCTAGAGCATATGCAAAGAAAGAGGAATTTCCTTTGATTGTCCATACAATCATTGTAAGCCCCACCCATCTCCCGTTTATTTGTTACGACAACATGTTGAGTGGATGTAGTCCTGCTGAGGGGCACCCCATTGATTGCCCTACAGAACAAGTCTTCTGGTTTCCAACTGTGGACCATGGACTTTTCTGCCACTCCAGAGAATGAAACATGCTGAGAATGGCACAGTGAGAGATTGAGGTGTTGGTAGGGTGTCTCTCCCTTGCCAGGGGTCTGCGGATTGAAAGTTAGACTCCTTCTCTCTTTATCCCCAAGCAGCTATAGCACAGACAGCAGCAAGAAAAGCTTCTCCCAGTCACCCACGACCCCCTGACAACGACCTCCTCTGTGACCTAGAGGGACCACCTGTGAGGGTGAGGAGTTCACTCTCCATGGAGCACACAACATTTGTCACTCTCAACAAAAAGGCCAAGGCAGGCAGTGAGCACCGACTGTGGTGACTGTAAACTGCTCCAAGCCCACCAACTCATTTCATGTAGGCCACCAAATGGCAACCAAGGGCTGGATCCTCAGCCGGTGTATGTAGGTCACTAGATCTACACCAATGTACACCACTGAGGATCTGACCTAGAATGTCCTTTTAAAAAGCATATACTTTGGGATGAAAGCCACTCTGCAGAAAGTTGTTCTCAGATCATTATGATGGGGCACATATCACCCCGACGTTCTGACGCTCTCAGGTCATCATGATGGGACACACCATCCCTACGTTTTGACGCTCTCAGATCATTGTGATACTACACATTTTCTTAAGTAAATTCACTTTCCTCTCTGAAAAGAAAGTCCCACAGTGCGTACTGTTTTCCTAAACTGTTAGGAAGCATGACTTCTGATGCTAGTGGCTATAAGATATTTCCAGCAGCGTTTACTACAACTTTCTCTGAACAGTTCTAGGGCAGTTGTGTCAAAACAGCTCTTCCCTGGAAACTAGAGAAGATCTATTGCTAGTTTCCTTTGAGTTCTATTTGATTTCCCCCATATTGGTCCCAATGACAGCCAAACTCAGAAGAAGCCATTATTTAGATGATAGCAGTGCCTACAGGCCCCAACCAAGAATGGGGCCCCATTGCACTAGCTGCTGTACAAACACATAGCGAGAGACTGTGCCTGCCCCCAAGAGCTTACAGACTAGATTGGCAAGGAAGAAGGAGGGTGGTGAGGGAAAGAGAAGCACACAGAAGTGGGGTGGTTCGCCCAAAATCACACACCAGATCAGTGACAGGACTGCGGATAGAATTCACTTCTCCTGACTTTCAATCTCATACCTGCTCCCTGAAGCATACTGTGTAAGAGTGCAGATGGATTGAAGAAGGAGCATAATCTCAAGACTGAGACATGTCTTTACCTTGCCACCCTCCTCTCCTCTTTGTCTGTTTTGTTTGATACGTTTTGCAGGGGATTAACACCCAGCTGAGATGAGAAGGAATGAAACCCTCTTCCCTCAATCTATTGTTTACGGCTCCTTCCTGAACTTTGGGGTGGCAGTAGCGGCAGGAGGAATGGAATAAAAATCAGGCCCGAAGTTTGAACTGCCAAAACCTGTATGAAAGCCGTGAAAACAGAACGCACATGGCAAAGCTGACTGTCGCCTGGAGATAGTTTTAATAGACAACCGTGGCATCACTGTCACTTCCTGCAAGTGAGCACCTCTTTGCACTGTCTATGTCCTGAAACAGGGATGGGGGCAGAAGGAAGCAGGAGTGGTTTATAATGAGTTGAAGGCTACAGAGATTCTCAAAGCTATTCCCGGGAAATGCTTCACCCCTGTCTTTTTTAAACACTGCACACAAAAACAACCACAAAACCCATAGATCTTTCATGAACCCGACGCCCATCCATGCACTGGCTGATGACATCCTGTCGTGCCAGGACATTTCCCAAATTCCTACTCCAAAAGAGGAAATTGAACTGTTTTTGGACAGTGATTAGCACAATCAGGTTCTCGTCCATGACGGGCTCCTAGGCATTAAATACAAATAACTAAACAACCCATACACCCACTGCTTGATAAACAGGAACATGCTGAACATATTAAATTACTTAAAGGGACACTATGTCTGTGCCAGAGACACTTTTTGGAGAGTATTTGTTCTTCTAACACATTGGGCCAGATCCCTGGCTGGTGTCAGTTGACATTGCTCCAATGACTTATCAATTCCATTTCTGTCACTGTGCTGCACACTGGGGCTTCTTCATACTTGACAGCAACAGCAGGAAAAGGACTCACATCCTACAGCTCTAAAATCACAAGCCCCTCCCCCGGGAGCTGGTGGAGAATCTCCACTGGCTGCTTGCAGTATGGGGTCTGTGTCCCACAGCCAGGACATTTATCTATCTGGGAAATGTCCTCTCTCCCATATTTGATAGATTGAAATTCCAATCCATTTGATAGTTATTGCTCACCGCAATCTGTCAGGTAAAGGTGTTGTTGGGGCCAAACATACACCTCCAAGTAGTGCAGATTCTGATTCCTGGGGCACCCTGGACTATTCTAGTGTATGGAAGACATTTGGGATTAGCTTCTGTGGCAGGAGGAACTAAATACTCTTCTCCACAAACATCTTTCTCAGGTGAGTCTGCTGGACCAGCTGCACTGAGATGGTGGGGTGGGGGGGCTGGAGGCTAACATGTGCAACAGAAAAAGAAATATTTGTTGTTGTGCCAGATTACCCTGCAGGCATCTTTAGGACAGCCTGTGGCCTGAAGGCTGGAATGGACATATTAATCTGTATCGCTAGCTGCCTGCTGGGGCACATGTGTGTCAACAAAGAGAGACCTACCATACAGGAAGCATTTGGATAACTGCAGGGATAATTATTAATTTCCCTAGCCATTAGATGGGATCTCTTTGATTGTTCATGTGGGCAGAAATACATACACAAAGCAATACTATGTAGGAGTGTCTGTCTGACTGACTGAGCGACTGAGCCAGAGCCCACTGCTGTCAAATGAAAGTCTTTCCACTGATTTCAAGGGGCTTTGACTCAGGGTCTTAGAGAGCGAGCGAGCGTGTGCACGCGCGCGCGCACACACACACACACACACACACACACGTTCTTCTGGTCTAATTGTTTAAACAACCAGGGCTAGGTTTACAAAGGTATTTAGATACCTAAAGATGCAGAGAGGCGGGGCTTTAGAAGAGTAACTAAGCAGGTTAGGCACCTAAACCCAACTGAAAGTCAATGGGATTCATGCACTGAACTCAGGAACATTTATGAATCCCACTAGGTGCATATCTACATTGTTAGGTGCCTGAATAGCTTTGTGAATTGGGCTCCTTGTGTTCTCTCTCTCACTCAGTAGTGTTGATGGAAACAAAGTGAAAACAAGGTTGTTTCTGTTTCTCACCTGGGTGTGCCCTAGGGAAGCTCTGTTCAGAAAATAAAGCTAAACCTTTGTTCCAAATTCACACTAAAGCCAAAACTTTGAGATTCAACAAAGTTTGTGTTGGGACCCAGGACAAGGGGTGATTCTGCTCTAGTGTGCGTACCTAGACATCTACACAGATCATTTGGTAATTCAATAGTAATAGAATAAAATGAACCTATGTAATTCATAAAACTAGAGCAGAAATTTTTGATTTGGAAATGTCACCGTAGTGTCTCATGGGAGTTGTCGTTTAGGGGCCTTGTACCCTCATTGTCCTCTATGGGTCAGGCTTCATGCCTGGACTACTATTCTCATGATGCACCGTCTCCCTGTACTTGCTGAGCTGCATCATAGGATATGTAGTCCAGATAACAATCCTTACATATAGAGGAAAATGGGGGCATGAGGCCTCTGAACTACAACTCCCATGAAGCACTGCAGTAGTATTACAAAGTTTAAATTTCTTTTTTGAGTCAGTCTCTCCCCCGCCCTGCAATTTTGGGATGTTTCCAGTTTTCGTATACAAAAACAGTTTTGAAGTAAAGTTTCTTGGCTAGCATTATATAACTTCCATGCATCCCCATCCCTCACAATTTGAATTGGTCTCGAAAATTATCCTAATGTCACATTTCCATTATTTAAAATGTGTATCTCTCTCCAAGCTCTGACCTTGTGCAGAGAAAATCCTTTGAAAAGTTATTCCCACAGGATTTCCTGCCTTGTAGGAAAAAGAAAATATCAGGACTCTCATGACAGATCTGGTTTTCATAGGATTCTCAGCCCAGTTCTTCAGACTCCAATTCTTTCAAATAGGTTTGGATTAGAGATGGGTGTGAAGCAAACCCTGCTGAACTGTGGAAACATTGGAATCCAGATCACAAACCAGAATCTTGCAACTTGGGTGTCTCTCTAGTTCTGATCAGCATCAGAATTGAACCCCATATCCAGCCCTTTTAAAGGTTGCCCATTGGGATTGTATATGTGTGGGTGCAATTTGTATGACCACATGAGTTTCTCTCACTCCTGGCCTTCCCAAGGCAGTTTAAAAACCTCACTTGAAAAATAGCTTCTCATGTTACCTTGAGAAGAACTCAGTCAGCAAAAGGTGATAAAATACTGATTTAAAATAAAATGTAGAGCATGGACTCTGAGGCAACAAAGATAAACAAACTAGAAATTCATTTACAGGGTGTGCTTTGGGCAAGCAGATGTCCCAGCAGCAACCAGTTTTTCTAAGAATGCTGCTCCTTTCTGCCTCCGGCGTGGGGCCTCTCATTCGGTCACCTTTGCACAATATTTTAGCAGGTGCAGTCCTTTTCCTGTGCTTGTTATTGCTGTTAAGACCATGCTGGGAAAGGGCTGAATGAAATGTTTATGCATTTACCTGCTGAGGGACAGGACACCAGTGCTGAGCTGACTCCAGTATGAATACTTGGGAAACAGTAAGTAGGATTTTGACACCAGATTTAACTGAGATTCTGCCTCATGTTCAGAGTTTGCAGTTTCAGATTCCGTTTTACTTTATTAGTATTTAAGATCCCTCATGCTTCCACTCCACCCTAGGGAAGCAAAATAGTATATGTACAGTATATACACCCCTCTCAGCTCATTGCTGTCCATCACCAATACATCTTGTTTTTTACATTCTCTAGTCAAATCACCTTGTAATCTCAAAATCTCAGAAGCTTAATAACGATTCAATCCGGGGAACCTTTCTCACAGGAGCAAGTCTTACACATACAAGTGCTTTCATTGATTTGCTGGATTGGGATCCAAGCTGAGCTAGGTTGGTACTTGGATGGGAGATTTCCAAGAACTATTTAGAAGAAAAGCTGGCGATTCTGTAGTTGGCTCATTTCCTCTGAGTTAGTCTCGAAGCAACGTTCGAGTGTGGTGCTACTGTGCGCTATGGTGCTAGAGATGCCATTTTCTCATTAGGTGTAAAATTGTGGTGTTAAACATTTGTTATAATTAAAGACAGCATAGCACTTTCCACAAGTATAGACATGTGTTAACCCCAGTGTCCTCTTGGACAAATTCCCACTTAGCCTAATTCAGTGCATCAAAAACTCCCTTTTAGTGCTGTCAAGCGATTAAAAAAATTAATCACGATTAATCGCGCAATTAAAAAAATTAATCACGATTAATGGCATTGTTAAACAATAATAGATCACCATTTATTTAAATATTTTTCCATGTTTGGATTAATATATTAATTTCAATTACAACACAGAATACAAAGTGTGCAGTGCTCACTTTATATTTATTTTTATTACAAAAATTTGCACTGTAAAGAACAAAATAGTATATTTCAATTCACCTAATATAAGTACTGTCATGCAATCTCTTTATAATGAAAGTTAAACTTAAAAATGTAGAATTATGTACAAAAAAACTGCATTCAAAAATAAAACAATGTAAAACTTTAGAACCTACAAGTCCACTCTGTCCTACTTCAGCCAATCGCTCAGACAAACAAGTCTGGTTAAAACTTTCAGGAGATAATGCTGCCCATGTCTTGTTTACAGTGTCACCTGAAAGTGAGAACAGGTGTTCGCATGGCACTGTTGTAGCCTGCATCGGAAGATATTTACATGCCAGATGCACTAAAGATTAATATGTCCCTTCATGCTTCAACCACCATTCCAGAAGACATGTGTCCATGCGGATGATAGGTTCTGCTCAATAACAATCTAAAGCAGAGCGGACTGATGCATGTTCATTTTCATCATCTGAATCAGATGCCACCAGCAGAAGGTTGATTTTCTTTTGTGGTTTGGGTTCTATAGTTTCTGCATCGGAGTGTTGCTTTTTTAAGACATCTGAAAGCATTCTCCACACCTCGTTCCTCTTGGATTTTGGAAGGTACTTCAGATTCTTAAACCTTGGTTCAAGTGCTGTATCTATCCTTAGAAATCTCACATTGGTACCTTCTTTGTGTTTTGTCAAATCTGCTGTGAAACTGTTCTTTAAACGATCAACATGTGCTGGGTTATCATCCGAGACTGCTATAACGTGAAATATATGGCAGAATGTGGGTAAAACAGAACAGGATACATACAATTCTCCCCCAAGGAGTTCAGTCAGAGATTTAATTAACACATTATTTTTTTAACGAGCATCATCAGCATGGAAGCATGTCCTCTGGAATGGTGCCCGAAGCATGAAGGGACATATAAATGTTTCGCATATCTGGCACGTAAATACCTTGCAATACCAGCTACAAAAGTGCCATGTGAACACCTGTTCACACTTTCAGGTGACATTGTAAATAAGAAGCAGTCAGAAGTATCTCTTGTAAATGTAAACAAACTTGTTTGTCTTAGAAATTGGCTGAACAAGAACTAGGACTGAGTGCACTTGTAGGCTCTAAAGTTTTACATTGTCTTGTTTTTGAGTGCAGTTATGTAACAAAAAATATATATACATTTGTAAGTTGCACTTTCACGATAAAGAGATTGTACTTCAGTACTTGTATGAGGTGAATTGAAATATATTATTTTATTTGTTTTTTACAGTGCAAATATTTGTAATAAAAATAATGATATAAAGTGAGCACTGTACACTTTGTATTCTGTACTGTAATAGAAATCAATATATTTGAAAAATGTAGAAAAACATCCAAAAATATTTAATAAATTTTAATTGGTATTCTATTGTTTAACAGATTAAGCATGATTAATTTTTTTAATCACAGTTAATTTTTGAGTTAATCGCATGAGTTAACCGCGATAATCGACAGCCCTACTCCCTTTTCATGTGGATACACTATTATGCTTCACTCTTACATAGTGTTGCTTGAGAGCTTGTGGATCTCACTGTAGTGTAAGAAGTGATCACTTTAGTAACCCTCCCTTATCTCACTGGAGGAAATTTTTAGGCTCAATTAATGTTTGCAAAGTGATTTGAGATTTTTGTAGGGGAAGAGTTTGAACTATCAAGTTCATTTGTTTGGTCCCCTGACCCTACCAATCTTATCATAAGGATGATAAGGTCCTCAAAGAATCAATCCTGAAGCACTTACATGAGAGGAAAGTGATCAGGAACAGTCAGCATGGATTCACCAAGGGAAGGTCATGCCTGACTAATCTAATCGCCTTTTATGATGAGATTACTGGTTCTGTGGATGAAGGGAAAGCAGTGGATGTATTGTTTCTTGACTTTAGCAAAGCTTTTGACACGGTCTCCCACAGTATTCTTGTCAGCAAGTTAAAGAAGTATGGGCTGGATGAATGCACTATAAGGTGGGTAGAAAGCTGGCTAGATTGTCGGGCTCAACGGGTAGTGATAAATGGCTCCATGTCTAGTTGGCAGCCGGTGTCAAGTGGAGTGCCCCAGGGGTCGGTCCTGGGGCAGGTTTTGTTCAATATCTTCATAAATGATCTGGAGGATGGTGTGGATTGCACTCTCAGCAAATTTGCAGATGATACTAAACTGGGAGGAGTGGTAGATACACTGGAGGGGAGGGATAGGATACAGAAGGACCTAGACAAATTGGAGGATTGGGCCAAAAGAAATCTGATGAGGTTCAATTAGGATGGAAGAATCCAATGCACCGCTACAGACTAGGGACCGAATGGCTAGGCAGCAGTTCTGCGGAAAAGGACCTAGGGGTGACAGTGGAAGAGAAGCTGGATATGAGTCAACAGTGTGCCCTTGTTGCCAAGAAGGCCAATGGCATTTTGGGATGTATAAGTAGGGGCATAGCCAGCAGATCGAGGGATGTGATCGTTCCCCTCTATTCGACACTGGTGAGGCCTCATCTGGAGTACTGTGTCCAGTTTTGGGCCCCACACTACAAGAAGGATGTGGATAAATTGGAGAGAGTCCAGCGAAGGGCAACAAAAATGATTAGGGGTCTAGAGCACATGACTTATGAGGAGAGGCTGAGGGAGCTGGGATTGTTTAGTCTGCAGAAGAGAAGAATGAGGGGGGATTTGATAGCTGCTTTCAACTACCTGAAAGGGGGTTCCAAAGAGGATGGCTCTAGACTGTTCTCAATGGTAGCAGATGACAGAACGAGGAGTAATGGTCTCAAGTTGCAATGGGGGAGGTTTAGATTGGATATTAGGAAAAACTTTTTCACTAAGAGGGTGGTGAAACACTGGAATGCGTTACCTAGGGAGGTGGTAGAATCTCCTTCCTTAGAGGTTTTTAAGGTCAGGCTTGACAAAGCCCTGGCTGGGATGATTTAACTGGGAATTGGTCCTGCTTCGAGCAGGGGGTTGGACTAGATGACCTTCTGGGGTCCCTTCCAACCCTGATATTCTATGATTCTATGATGAATTGCCCTCAAGTTATTTTTCTGGCATGTTAGGCTCCAGACTTCCTTCAGCAGCAAACACATGGGTCTTATTGTTCAACTGATTTTCTTCTTGAACAACAACAAAAAAAGTCTTTATTGCAGCAGATATAAGGAGGAAAATATTCCTCTCCACATTTGTTTGAATTCAGGTGTGTTTTGAATATGATTCCAGGGCCACAATGAGGTCTTTGTCTATTGGTGAGCAGCTTGATCCCCAGTTTCCAAGACTAGATGGCAAATCCTGACATTGTGTGGTACTCTGCCTTACCGAGCTAGTCCCCGAACCTGTTAAGAACATGTTCTGTTCACACCACAGATGCATGCAGCATGTAAGCGTGACATCTTTTTCCATGGATCTGAGCTAGTCGAGGGAATATTGAAGTAGGTTCCACTAGGGTACTGGGAGTGGCTGTATGAGGAACCAAATCAAAACCAGACTCAGGTGAGGTGCTTTCCTCCCCCCACCAAGTTGTGACAGTGACTATCTGTACACCTCTGCCATCTACTTGGACAGAAGGTGTTCGACCTGCTCATATGTACATCAGTTTCCTCTGCTGACAGAGCTAGTAGATTTGTTAATTTAGGTCCAGAGTGCATTGGGTTATATGTCTGTTGACTGCTGCCCTATATGGATGGGAGGGTCAACTTGCTCCTGGATGCTACACAGGTTGGCTGAAATTGTTGGCAGAAGTTCTCAGCTAGCTTTGAGGCCATATACTCCCTTTACGGATATTCCTCTCTCTTCCCACCCAGTTAAAGTGCTACATATTTTGCATGACTGAGAACATAAGCAATGGTGTTCTACTGCAACTCTTACTCATGTGAGTCATTGTGCTGACTTCAGTGAGGGAGCATTGACATAACCAAATAGAACTGCAGCAGTGCACCCAACAATGATGTTATCAAAAAGGTGAATGTAAGAGCAACACCAGGATTTTAGTGGCATTGACTACAGTTATCACTGTTTTATATAATGCTATGCACATGATCAAAGCTCACACAAACTTTTATGCATTTTCCCAGCTTCAGGCTGAAGCTAGCTAAGGCACTGCCAGTCTAAAAGGCTCCTCCCAGGCCTGGAATTCATTGGAAAAAAAAAGTTTCCTTGGGTGCCTTATGGCCAGACTCTGCAGCCTATACTCACCCAAGTAGTTCCATTGAAAGCAGTGGGATGGTGCACATGAAGGGCTGCAAGATGGGACCCCCCCCCCCCCATGATGATTAATAGAAGGCACAGAACTTTATAGAGCAGAAAAATAAAAGCTCCATTCCCCCACCTCAAAGCTTAGTCTAATTCAGACACATGAAATACACATGAGAACAGATAAAGCTAGCTTAGTCCAGTGTATTTAATGACTCAGAAAACCTTAATGACCATGACAAGTGACATGGCAGTACAGTCAGCAGGAGGATCAGTGTAGAGAGAAGTGTGTTTTAAGGAGAATTTTGAGGAGCAAGACTGTCCTCTAACTTAAGACTCTTCTACAACCTTAATGCACTGGTCAATATTTGTCTGGCTGACCAATTCGAAGGAGAGAAGGGTTGATTTCAATTAAAGTGGGTTAACAACAAGAGGGGGAATTGTATTTACAGGACACTGACTTTTGCTTGTCAGCGTACGGTCAAATCTTAGATGACTAAGATGTCCTTTTAAAAATTTGTTTTAAAGAAGAAAAGACACATTTGAGGCCCAGGGTGAAAGGATTAGATCCCTTTTACCCATCCCTTGGACTCTGACTACCAGGTATCAGAGCGGGCTTTCCCACTGCTAGTTTCTTTCCTTTGACTTTAAGCGACAATTCTCTCACCACAGTGAAACCTGGGAGAGACTCTATCCCATCTACAGTTTCAGCCAAAAGAGGTAATGATACTGGAAAACAGTGCTCATACTGTGGCAGCACCACACTACATCTCAGGCTAAGTTTGACAGAACCAGACACTTCCCTCTGAAGTGTCTGCTCTGGTCTATCAGGCTAGATAGGCCCTTGGTTTCATCCAGTATAACAACTCCTGTGAGAGGATCAGTACTGACACAGGGGACCAGCTGCATCAGAAGTAGATAGTTTTAAAACCTTAATTTACATAGCAAGTGAGATTTCTGATTTGTTAAAATTTGATAAACTTTGCCAAGTTCTACATCCACAATAAATAAGGGCCACATTTTCAGCGGCACTTACCCTGGGCTCTACAGGCACTCAGGTAGTTTGAAATCTGCATACCATCAAGAAATGCAAATGAGCTGCATGCCCAAAGTTGCAAGGATATTTGCTGTCTTAAATATATTTATTTTTAGTGTCCAAAAAGGTGCAGAGCACTTTATAGCACAGATGCAGTGGCTAAGGTTAAAACGGGATAAGCAGGAGAATACAGTTGAAGACCACTTGAAATGTGTAGCATGGAACAAGTCTATGCATGAATAATATCAAAGGTCTTGCCCATGCCTGTCATGTGTCTACAAGTTAGCTCAAACTTTTTTCTCTGGAGTTTTTGTATTACATACTAAATCACATTGTTAGGAGCATACACACACAGAAGTAGTAAGGCAGCCAAAAAAAATGGTTAGAGACGTTGAAAGTCTAAATGTTTTGGCAAAGGCCCTTTATCACAGTGATTCACAACACTTGTTTGCCAGTCAAACTGTTACGAGCAAGTTGTCCTGGAAACCAAACAAGTTTAGTATTAAGTGACAATTACTTAATAGGTGTTTTTCATTTCTCCAAAGCAGCATGTTGCTGGCTTAGCTGCCCCATCAAAACCCAGTCAGCTTCTCAGCACATTGCTGGACAGTTCTCAAAAGGCAGATGTGATGGACTAAATTCCTCCCTAGTATTGTGCTGTTGTGTCTAACTGTAGGTCTTCTGGGAGGTTCAGGAGTGCTGGGACCCCAAATCTCATCTAGGAATAATCTCTAGTGGCAAAGCAGGTGCACCATGGCAGAGGCAAACACTGTAAATGCTTCAGCTGCTAGCAGCTGGGGGGACCCCCAACATGCATTCCCCAATTGCCTTCAAACACTGCTCTGCCCCCATAGCCCAGACACAGCCTTTGTGACCCACTGTTCCCCCTCTGGCTTCCAGCTTCAACAGAATAAAAGAAAAGGAAGTGTCCCAAGAGAAAAACAAACTCAGTAGTCCCATACCAGGCCTACCTTCTTCCAGAGGGCTCTAGCAGTCTGCAGAAGTTCTAGGCTAGTCTGTTTCTCACCAAACCAAAGCTCCATTCTCTTTCCTAGCTAGGCAGTTTTCCTCTTCCCTTTTTAACTTCCCCTCATTACCTGAGACTGAGGGTAGGTGTAGTAGGCAGGGCTAAGTGGGCCCACAACAGCTCGTTAGTCCTTGCTGGCTCACTGTGGAGTTGGTATATTCCACCCCACCAATAAAGACCGAAAATTTTGGTCCAGCATAAACTAAATTGAATTTCATCTCAAGTTCAGTCACAAGGAATAAGGTACTGGTTATATAACTCATTTTTATTGCTAATTTAGTGAAAACTTCTTCATTTATTTGGAGCTGCCACACAACTCTGCCTGAAGTGCCAGAGAACCCAGGAGGTTTGGCTGCAGATTGTATGTCCAGCTTCCCATGGGGCACGTGGGGCCTTGCCCAAAGCTTGCTCCCATCACTGTGTAATCACAGTGATGCCTACTGCTGGACTGAGGACTGCAATTCTGTTCCAAGCCATGTAGGTGCCTCAGAGTGGCTTCCAAGAGCCTGTATTCAGGGAAATAATGAGCCATATGCCTCAGGGCTGCCAGCCTGTCCACCCCAGCTCTTCCCATCTCCATTTTGGTACATGGCCCAGGTATTCTCAGACAGTTCTCAGGAGCTGAAGGCAGCACATCTGGAGACTCAGCCACAGCTCAAAGCTTGCCAATGGATCCCAAAATAATCTAGTTGGTTCTGCATGCTGAGCAGCCAATTTAACAGCTATCGTATTAAGCCCTCAAGTACAGCGGGGTACAGGCTCCCTTTAGATTGTTTAGTATAGCAGCATCTCAGTGCCTCAATGGTTCAGGACCCCACAGTGCCATGTCACTATGAGATGAGATTGCAATGATACATCCTGATGTGACTTCACCTTTTGCATACACAACATCTTTGCGACTTCTGTTCTTTCCCCCTCCTCATTCAGGACTCCTTTAACCCAGGCATGTTGCTGAGGTCCCACAGCATTGCAGTGCTTGGCTTCCTGATTTCCATTCACCAAGCAATATCACCCAGCAACTTGCAGCTGCACTACAGGGCAGCGAGGCCAGAAATGGTAACTGGGCTTCCAGCAAACAGAAACAAGACAGCTAAATAATAACTTGATCACTGCCGGTGACTAGAGTGACCGTGGGCCAGAGACAGATGCCTCTGTGCCTTCTGCAGATGGTGGCAGCAGAATATGGGCATTTTGCTTTCAAGAAAAAAACCCCACAACATTCTAAGTCTTGGTAAAAAAGGAACTGGTTTATTTATTTATTCATTCCCCAAATAAAATAATTGAATAAAAATGGGAAATTAAATTGAACTTTCATGTACTTGGAGCTGCCACAGAACTCAGCCTGATCTAGAGAAGCATAAAAAGTGACTGAGGAAGTTGGGAAAGAACAAGAGAAACTCACAATATAGAGACGATGGTTTTTTCTACTGTGGTAATACCCAGTGCCTGTTGTGCTGGGCGCTGTACAAACAGCTAGGGAGAGACAGTCCCTGCTCTGAAGAGCTTATAGTTGAGTTTAAATGGAGATGGCTGAAGACGGCACCCTGGATTGAGACAACCTGCACTTGGGGAGGATGTTTGGACCTCATTCTTAAGTTTGTGGTTACAGAATATCTCCCTAAGGGTCTCATCTAAGCTTGGACCTGACCATCCCTGAACTTGGGCAGAGTTCTGACCCAGATCCCATTCCCCTGGCTTAGACCCATGCATGCCAACCTGCAGACTGTAGAGTCACAGGAGTCTTTCCCCATACCTACCACAGGGGAGCTGGCATTCAGACCTAGGGAGAGTCCGGTTTTGAGCCTCTGCTTCAGAATGTGGACAGAAATCCTCAATAGATATTTCTGTTCTGCATTTGGAACGAAGCAGGAGGATGTCTCCACCCCATATGATGCTGTAGAAGGGTTAGAAAATTCACCATCATTAACAAAGGAGGATGTGAGGTGGCAGCATCTGCTAAAATTAAATATTTTCAAATCAACAGGCCAGAATGATTTACACTCAAGAGTTTTAAAGGAAGTAGCTGGGGCGCTCTCTGAACCACTAATGTTCACTTTTAATAAGCCTTGGGAAACTGGGCAAAGGCCTGGAGGACTGCCAATGTAATTCAATATTTAAAAAGGGATGACCCACGAAACTATAGCCCAGTTAACCTGACATCAAACCAGGATAAAATAATGGCGTGGTAATTCAGGGCTCTATCAAAAAAGAAATAAAGGGTAAAATATAATTAAAGCTGGTTTCATGCAAGGTAGATCTTGTCATGCAAACCTTTTTAAAAAAAATATTACGGGTTTGGTTGATACAGTATATTTGGATTGCTCCAAGGCAATTAACATAGTACCACATGACATCTTGATTTAAAAA
This sequence comes from Natator depressus, assembly GCF_965152275.1. NCBI lineage: Eukaryota > Metazoa > Chordata > Testudines > Cheloniidae > Natator > Natator depressus. The sequence goes on along the minus strand of NC_134242.1, from coordinate 78,727,003 downwards.
GTTTGCATTATATGGAATTAATAGAGTACACATTAGATGGACTAGAATACACATTAGCTGGCTCACTGAGAGATCACAAAATGTAGTTAATAGTGAGGTATCAATGAGTGGGGCTGCTACTAGCAAGTTCCTCAGGGTTGGTTTTTAGTCCAGTGCTATTTAATATTTTTATCAACAATTAGACTATAATGTAAACTCATTGCTAGCAAAACTTACAGATAACACAAAGGTTGGTGAGGCATTTAAAAATGAAGACAGGTTGCTGTTACAGGCTGATCTGAATTGCGTGTTTAAATGGTCACAGCCGAACAAAGTGTGTGACCAAGGTTACGCATCTGGGAACAAAGAATGCAGGTGTCACAGAGCATGTCACTCACCACCAGACTGGCTCTTCTTCCAGGTTGCTCTAGGGATTAGCTCAAGGTTGATGCTACCATCCATGGTCTGCACACTGTCACTGCTTCTCCACACTCTACCTGCAGCCCCTCTCGTCACATCAGGAACCACAGCATCCTCTTCATGGTTCAGCCCTCTGGCCGTGTCACTGTCTGTGTTCCCCCCCCTTCCAGGGGAGTCCAGCAACTTCCCCAGTGGTGACTGCAGTCAGTTGTCCTGCCACTTCCCCAGTGGCAAGTGGTGAGAACCAAGGCCTGCCCACTATTCTGGGTCCCAGCCTGCCCAGGGACCCTGGGGATCACAGCCTCCTGCTGCACCTCAAATTCCTCTCACTTCTGCTGTGTCGTTCTGGCCCATTTACCCATATCCTGGCACTTTCTTCACCCTTCCTCAGGGTGTGCAACTATCCAGTCCCAGCAGCCAGCCAGGAGCTCCTCTTGTTTCCTGGGTCACTGCCAGCAGTAGCTCTGTCTAAGGTGCCACAGGTCTCAGCCTTCTAGAGATACTATACAATCTTTACTCCTTGAGCTCCCAGCAGCAACTGACCCTATTCTGCCCTGCAGCTCTTTTTATATGGGCCTGCTGGGCTCTGATTGGTTGTTCCTCGCAGCCCCTCTCCTATTGGCTGCTTCTCGCATGGTCTCTCCCTAGGGCTTTATTAAGCCCTTCTCTGCCAGCGTGGGGGCAGATGCCCCATCACTGCAAGTTATACCTACAGGATGGAAGACTGTCTTGGAAAGCAGATAGATAATTGCCTCAACATGAGCTCTCTGTGAAATACTGTGACTAAAAGGGCTGATGTGAACCTTGGATGTATAAAAAGGGGAATGTCAAGTAGAAGTAGAGACATGATCTTGCCTTTTTACACAGCACTGGTAAGACCACCGCTAGAATACTGTGTCTAGTTTTGGTGTTTGCACTTCAAAAAGGATGAGGAAATACTGGAGACAGCTCAAAGGAGGGCCACAAAAATGATCCAGGGATGGAGAACAACCCTACGATGTGAGGCTTAAGGAGCTCATTCTGTTCAACTTGTTGAAGAAAAGGTTGAGAGGGGATGTGATCACTGTGTGTAGATACTTACAGATGGAAGAGATGGCTGAGAGGTGGGGGCCAGGGAGAGAAGAGAAGGGGTTTTTCAACCTTGCAGACAAAGACATAACAAGATCCAATGGCTGGAGGTTAAAGTTAGACAAATTCAACATTGAAATAAGGTGCAATTTCCTAGCAGCGATGGGTAATTTACCATTGGAACAGTTAAGCAGGGTTGGTGGACTCACCATTGCTTGAAGTCTTTAAAACAAGATTAGCTATCTTTCTGAGAGACATGTGTTAATCCAGCTTCTGTGGCCTGGCCTGAGCATGCTTATCATAGTGGTTCCTATGGCAGTTGAAGTGTATGACAAATCTGTGTATTGAGTGAGGGACAGGAAATGCTGCTCCACTAATCTATGGAAAACACAATCTGTGTGTAAAGCATGACCCCCTTTTTCATTTGAAGTAGGGTCAGAGTTCACTTGAGATGCATATGGCAGTGAGTGGTGGGATTCTGTAAATTCCTTCTCCTTGCACATGAGCTTCCCTACACCCTGACTCATGTTCCAGCAAAGGAAACACTGAGACAATGTGTTAAATATCAGGGGAGCATCAGGAAATGTCTTAATGTTCAAGATATGTGACATGGTGGCTGGGTTTTTTAGATTCGGAACTGGGCTGGGCTTCCTGATCCTCTTACACCAAGCAGCCTACAATTTAATTCCAAGCTGTGACCAGAGAGCTCTTGGAATGATAGCCACTCAGAAAGTCATTTCACACGTGCCAAACAATTTCCCCGGTGAACTAGAGACTAATTACAGTAGGAATCAAAAGCATCCGTTGGATTCATTTAGACCTTTGAATTGTACAAGATCACGTTACAGGAGAAGGGTGGGATGGAAGGGAAGGGTGAAGTGGCACCTGGGCTGGCATGCAAAGGAGCAGTATTGTAACTGTCATTAGTTGGTGCATGAAAAGAGGCCAAGTTCTAAAAGGTCATAGTGGCACGAAGGCAAAAAGCCACTCTGCCTGCAGGCATTTATTATAGCACACAACACTAACCCTTGTCATTTGGCTATAGGGAACCAAGACCATGTGGCCATTACAGATCGTGTGTAACTTTTTGCAAGAAATGAGGTCTCACCAACTCAGATACAGTTGGACTACCTACAATTTCCCCTGCAGTTTCAACTGAATTCAGAATTCTTCTTCATTTTCGGGGGTACACTGTTGTATAGTGTTGCTATATGCTGCAGCCCTTACTGACCTGATTGGGAGAATTAATGCTGTGGGGATGTGCCTGAATCCAAACCCCAGATCCAAGCATCCCGACATTTAAGAAGAATAGATAAACAAGGAAGCATGTGGGGGATGATCAGAATTACTTAAAAGCAAAGAGGAAGATTGATTTGATTCTTGTGCCAGTTCAATGTGATTAATGGATTCTCCTTAGAGGTCCTTTGTGCTCCTGTGGGGCGTTGAAGTCTCTCAGCAAAGTAAATTATAAGCAATTGAAACTAATTGATAATAACACCTCATTTTAATATAGTACTTTTCATCTGTAGATCTCAAAGTGCTTTAAAAAGAAGGTCGGTATCATTAGCTCCATTTTACAAATGGGGAAACTGAGGCACAGAGTGATTAAATGACTTGTCCGAGGTCATCCGGAGGGCTGGTGGCAGAGCTAGGAATAGATTCCAGATCTCCTGAGTCCTAGTCCAGTGTCCTATCCTCTAGCTCACACTGAAAGTACCCCCACAAGTGAGCAAACATACACATGCATATTTGCATGGATGCATATGCACACATACAATAATACAATCCTCTCTGCCTACAAGCCCTGAAGTACTAGTAATCCATGCCCATAATTCTGTCTGGAAGAGCCTATTTTATTGCTGGGTGGGGAAGCTGGCAGCCAAATGACTCTGGCTGAATAGAGCAGCTCAAGGAACTGTAGGAGCCTAACTAATGGCCATATTGGCTCAGCGGTGGGGGGCGGGGGAAGAAAGCTTGCCAGTGAATATTGCAATGCTGAGCTTTCAGCCTTCCACCCTTTAAAGGATGAAAATGTAAAGGAAGGTGTCAGAAGTCAATTTGTTTTGGCACAGAGAGAGAGAGAGAAAATACAGCTGGCCTGGAGCCAAGGGGTTCGTACAGGATGCAGCCAAGATGATGCTGTGGGCTTAGAAACAGAGGAGCATTTGTGTGTGTCTCCGTGCTCACTGGCTTGGCACTTGGAGTGGCCTGGGGGATGGTTGTGGTGGAGGAAGGGTCGCTTTGCCACACAGGGCTCCTGCCTAGACCCTGTCCCATGTCCCATTGTGGAAGGAATTCCTTTATCCTCGCTTCAGAGTGATTGGGGGGTGGTGGGGGGGATTAGGGAGGGGGTTGAGGTGCGAAGGGGAGATGATATCATTCAGCTAAGCAACCTTGTCTGTTTTAACCCTTGATATACTGGCATTTTCCAGCTAGCCAGCCAAAGGAATGATTTAAGGGACACACATTAGAGAGAACGGTAATGGAGCTAACTCACTGGCCAATGTGTCCCCTCATGGCCTTGCATGGCATTGCAGCAGCTCCACCTGTTTCCCCTGCTAGACAGCTATTTGGCACTGACACACTCAGCCTCTTCCCACAAAGCTAGCCCTCCAGCCAGGTCATTCTTAATCTCACGCCTTCTGAGGTAATAAAGAGTCCAACTGGCCAAATGTCCCATGACCCTGTATTGGCTCATCAGTCCCAGCCTGGGCTCTATCGTACTTGCCCTCTCTTCCTCAGGGAGACTTTCTTACCTCCCTTTCCTGGGCATGGTGGGGAACCTAGGCCCACGCTCTCCTCTAGGTTCCAGCCCAGGGACACTCCGTGTAAGCACCTAAGACCTGCTACTGACGACCCTTTCTGCTTCCCTGGGCTGCTTCTCACCTCCACCTGTCCATGGGTACCTTTCCCAGGACTATATCTCCAGCCCCCTCTGTTGGGAAGTCTGATTCCTTGCACAGTTCTTGCCAGTCTGTTGCTGAGGAGCCTCTTCTTGGCAGGACCCAGCCTCCCCAGCAGCTGCTTGAAAGCCCTTGACACTGCTGCCCTTTCCTTTCAGGTGCAGCATGGAATGTTGCACCTCTCCTCTCTTGATTTTCCCCTGTTGACCCTACAGACCTTCCTTTATAGGAACTACCCACGCTGGTTCTCCCTAGCTGGGTCTAATTTTTAATTACCTGTCCAGGTACCACAGAATTGGGCTCCCCAGTTGCTCTTAACCCTGTCACTGACAGTGTGGGGTTTATACACCCCCATCACAAGAACCAACTCCTACATTCAGGTAAAACAAAGCCTGCAGAGGAGGTTTAAAATAGTTGGTGAAGCCCACCCCTCTACTGCCATTACCATCCTCCTGACTATTTTTCATTTTCACTTCTGCCCCTGAACTTTCATGTTCTGGCTAGGACTGGAAAATCCAGAACATCAGGAGGCTGCTCTCATGAGCTGTTGAGCCTCATTTAACAGACCCAAGTAGCTTGGAGATAATTTAGGTGCTTAACTAAACTGATGTTAAAATCTGAACCTGTCAAGACCCCTATGTCACTAACATATGGCCACCATCTCCAGAGGGTTAGTGCCCTGTAAGAAAAAATCTTCCTCCTGATATCTCTGTCTTCATATTATTTTACCTTTACTGGAGTAGTGGGGAATGGACTAGGATAGGATAGGAATAGACCAGATTTAGATTTAGATAGGTTTCAGAGTAGCTGCCGTGTTAGTCTGTATTTGCAAAAAGAAAAGGAGTACTTGTGGCACCTTAGAGACTAAACAATTTATTTGAGCATAAGCTTTCATGAGCTACAGCTCACTTCATCGGATGCATAAAGTGGAAAGTACAGTGATGATGTTTTATACACACAGACCATGAAAAAATGGGTGTTCCAATTCCAATGCAGCAGTCACTCGCTGGAGTCTGGTTATAGTGTATATTGCTTGCCATTCTTACAACTACAATACCCACCTGCTGAAGTGAAGAAACAGATTGACAGAGCCAGAAGAGTACCCAGAAGTCACCTACTACAGGACAGGCCTAACAAAGAAAATAATAGAACGCCACTAGCCGTCACCTTCAGCCCCCAACTAAAACCTCTCCAACGCATTATCAAGGATCTACAACCTATCCTGAAGGACGACCCATCACTCTCACAAATCTTGGGAGACAGGCCAGTCCTTGCCTACAGACAGCCCCCCAACCTGAAGCAAATACTCACCAGCAACCACATACCACACAACAGAACCACTAACCCAGGAACCTATCCTTGCAACAAAGCCCGTTGCCAGCTGTGCCCACATATCTATTCAGGGGACACCATCACAGGGCCTAATAACATCAGCCACACTATCAGAGGCTCGTTCACCTGCACATCCACCAATGTGATATATGCCATCATGTGCCAGCAATGCCCCTCTGCCATGTACATTGGTCAAACTGGACAGTCTCTAGGTAAAAGAATAAATGGACACAAATCAGATGTCAAGAATTATAACATTCATAAACCAGTTGGAGAACACTTCAATCTCTCTGGTCACGCGATTACAGACATGAAAGTTGCAATATTACAACAGAAAAACTTCCAAACCAGACTCCAGCGAGAGACTGTTGAATTGGAATTCATTTGCAAATTGGATACAATTAACTTAGGCTTGAATAGAGACTGGGAATGGTTAAGTCATTATGCAAGGTAACCTATTTCCCCTTGTTTTTTCCTACCCACCCCCCACTGTTCCTCAGACGTTCTTGTTAAACCCTGGATTTGTGCTGGAAATGGCCCACCTTGATTATCATACACATTGTAAGGAGAGTGATCACTTTAGATAAGCTATTACCAACAGGAGAGTGGGAGGTAGGGGGAGAGAAAACCTTTTGAAGTGATAAACACCCATTTTTTCATGGTCTGTGTGTGCAAAACATCCTCACTGCATTTTCCACTTTATGCATCCGATGAAGTGAGCTGTAGCTCACGAAAGCTCATGCTCAAATAAATTGGTTAGTCGCTAAGGTACCACAAGTACTCCTTTTCGTTTTTAGATTTAGATAGTAATCCTGCCCTCATCGAACGAGTCTGAGAAGGTATCTTCCCACTTGCAATTCTTGTGTTTGGGTTTCTGCATATGGAAACTGTTACTTTGAATTATTACAAATAATTACTTAGTGACATTGGAATTCCTAGGCACACAATCACATCGATATTAACCCTCCTTCCCGCACACTGCACTCACTCACCCCGGTTACACTAAAGACATCATTGAGTCCTGTTCAGTTTTCATGTTGAAAGATTTGGCCAATGCCTGCAGCCCCAGGTTGCCACTTTTGGGAAAGTGATTTGCATGCAGGACAGTTAGTCACAGCAGCTTTTACAGGGCTGAGGTGTTCTGCAAGGATGCTGAGACCCCCTATAAACCTCATGAGGACTGGATGGTCTAAGAAGCAATCAGAACGCTTTCCTTGAGCCATTACTGCCCGGGGGAAATCATTTACTGGGACAGTAAAATTTCCTTACATGAGAGCTATAAATGTTTATACAAAATCTTGAACGTCTCCCAACAATCTGCAAACTCTCATCTAACTTCACTTTTTACAAATATATTACTAGAACTGCAAGATCTATCCCTGCTACCCGCACACACATTATTTGTGTTCTTGAATACTAGAGCTTTGGATACTGGAGTGATCTCCAGAAACATTTTCCACACAGACTGCAAAGCCCGACCAGGTCAAGTTTGTTGGGATATAGCACCCCCTACAAACAGTTGAAAGCATCGCTCCATAGGTGCTGGGATCTCACACACCCTTTGGGCAGATTAAAAATGTCATCCTATGAATACTGGAAAATTGTCTCCATATGTGTGAAGGACATAGTATTCCCATCAGACTGGTAATTGTATCGCATTATGAGAGTAAGGAGGTGGTGGCCACTCACAGTCTAGTCACACATTATCACACATTTGGAGGAAATGAATGGTTGTTTGTGATCCCTAGGGCACTGAAGAGTTAACAGCCACCAGTTAGGCGCCCCCACGACTTGGTGCCCCCTGCCTCTCTCCACCAACAGAATGATGAATTAAGGTGGAAGGGAGAGAAGAGAGAAGCAAATCAAAGCCTAATTCTGTGAGGCACTGAGTGCCCTTGGCTCCTCCTGGTCATTGAGGTCCCATCAGCACTTTGCAGGAAGTGCTCAGCACCACACAGCATGGGGACTCTCATCTGTGAGCCCCCCAGATTCTGGCAACAGGAAGGAAAGGCTGGAGGGTGAGAGCTGTGGCTCAACTGTTCTCATAGGCAACCAGAGCTGATCAGAGCCTCACTGGCAGCATTAACATAAGATGGCGTTTCACCCTTTGTCTGGGGAGTGAGATGAAATGAGAGTCTCTTTGAAACCCGCTGAGGCATCCTGCCCTCCTCACCTGTAGACCCAGAGCCGGTATATGTGGGAATTACAGAAAAGAGATTTGTTTTCAGTGTGGGAGGGGAGAATCTCAGGGGAGAAGGGAACATTTACTGTATTTGGCTTTTCTTAAACCCCATCCATCAATGTGCACTGGACAGCTGGGGCTGCAGACAAGGCTGGGAGGAGAGACAATATTAACCTGGGACCCTGAGGGGAACAATGGAAGGAAGTGCAGACTAAAAGAATAACACAACCCAGAGGTGGGGGTTGCAGAGAGCAAAAGAGAGAGAGGGCGTGAAGGAGATAGGTCACGGGTGGAGAGGAGGGGGTGAGAAATAGAGCTAACCACTCCCAGGACTGACCCTCTGCATGCCTGTTCGGTTCTCAGGCATGCTGCAGAGAAGAGTTAGGGTTATGCTCTGTCTCTTGTGTTAGAAAGCTTGCAGAGCAGTGTATTCCCAAGGGATCAGTGTGACCACAACAGCAAAATACCAACATACTTCTCTGTCCCTTGGCAGCCCTTCCCCTGATACTGTGAATTGAAAGGGCCCAGTACCACAAGAACTCTTTGTTGCTTCTGTATGCAGTGTGCCCACTTGCTGTGACAGAGGGGAAGGGTCCCAAAATATGTGGGACAAGCTTGACTTCCAAAGGTCCAGCTTTCAAGCCCAGCCTGTGGGAGGAATCAGTTTCCCCAGTTTATTGTGGGCACAATGATGTTACATCTATGTGTGACAATATTACAAAAAGCCATCGAATAGCGAAGACACCAAAGGCTTATCACAGGGTGTGTATCCCATTGAATTCCTAGCAATTAGAGCAGAGGTACTGCAAGACAGGACTCTCAGCTCTATTCCTGACCTGCCAATGATTTATTGTTTAATCTTGGGGAAATCACCTCTCTATACATCAGTTTCCCCAGCTGTAAAACTGAGATAATGATACTCACCTACCTATAGAAGGGCAAAGTATTCTTATAACCATTTGTCTTGGAAGAGGAGTTAGGAGGTTATTTATACTGGTGTCTGGGAGACTGGGGTGCACACATCTGACTGATCCTCTCTGCTGAAAAAACATAGGCTATCTGTGGTATTTTGTAGGCTTGATGCAGGTGGATTTTGCACATAAGCGAAAGGCCCAGTGCTGACTTCTTTTATGAAATTTGTCAGTGAGCGGAACATCTGGAGCCATGGAATGGTTCAAGCACATGCCGAAATGGATGAAAAGTGCACTGGCCGTAGGGGCTGTGATTTCTGATCGGGCTGCAAAACATGAATAGTAGCAAGGCCACAAAAGAAATGGGGAGGTGCTGCTTGGAGTCGTTCATTGTATAACTCTGGGTGAACACTGTCGTGAGAGCCACTGCTAACCAAAGAGGGATTTGAAGTATACGCTGCCCATTTAATGTGCTCCAATACATATTTCCGGGGTTCTACAAACAAGGTGATGTGACACTTGCCTTCACAGTACTTCCCTGAAAGCAGCACTTCTGGGAATGAAGATAAAGGGCCCAGTAGGACCCTGAGAAGACAGGCAATGGCACCCAGGCATTAGTGCCCAAAGTGAGTACACAACAATGCACAGAGCAGGTATTCAGGGATGCTGATAGCATATAGACAGCTGTTCCCAGAGCAGATAGCCAGTGGCATCAGGTTAGCCAGGCACTGACACTCTCCAGACATCCACCTTGAAGGCTGCTGAACACCCCACCTTTAGAAGTGCAGCTGGGTTTGTCTCTTGCATGGACGCTGTCAAGGCTCCTTCCCCACTCTGAATTCTAGGGTACAGATGTGGGGACCTGCATGAAAACCCCCTAAGCTTATTTTTACCAGCTTAGGTTAAAACTTCCCCAAGGTACAAACTCTTTTACCTTTTGCCCTTGGACTTTTTTGCTGCCACCACCTAGCGTCTAACAAATAGATAATCAGGAAAGAGCCTGTTTGGAAACGTCTTTCCCCCCAAAATCCTCCCCAAACCCTACACCCCCTTTCCTGGGGAAGGCTTGATAAAAATCCCCACCAATTTGCATAGGTGAACACAGACCCAAACCCTTGGATCTTGAGAACAATGAAAAAACAATCAGGTTCTTAAAAGAAGAATTTTAATAGAAGAAAAAGTAAAAAGAATCACCTCTGTAAAATCAGGATGGTAAATACCTTACAGGGTAATCAGATTCAAAACATAGAGAATCCCTCTAGGCAAAACATTAAGTTACAAAAAGACACAAAAACAGAAATATACATTCCATTCAGCACAGGTTATTTTCTCAGCCATTTAAACAAACAGAATCTAACGCATCTCTAGCTAGATTACTTAGTAAGTTCTAAGACTCCATTCCTGTTCTGTTCCCGGCAAAAGCATCACACAGACAGAGAGCCTTTGTTTCTCCCCCGCTCCAGCTTTTGAAAGTATCTTGTCTCCTCATTGGTCATTTTGGTCAGGTGCCAGCGAGGTTATCCTAGCTTCTTAACCCTTTACAGGTGAAAGGGTTTTTCCTCTGGCCAGGAGGGATTTTAAAGGTGTTTACCCTTCCCTTTATATTTATGACAGACGCATAGTAATTCCATCCTGTTACTTGATCTTTGCATATTTAACGTTTAATGAGCATGACTCAAGGGAACAAGATATGGAGCCTTTCACAGCAAAGTCATGGTTCTAATCCAACCCAGGATGGGTAATGAATGGAAGTCAGTGCCATCTGAGAGCTGTTCCTTGGGCTCTGCAAAATGAGTTGTTGAGTCCTGAGCCAGTTCCTAGTAGGCAGGTGCCCAGGTCACTAAAACCACTCTCTTAACTGGCACTGTTGTTGGCAATCTTAGCAGAGATGCCAAGGACTGACGAGACCAACAAGGCTGAATTCTTTTCTCACCCATCAATGTGGCCCCTCTTGCTCAGGAAGGAATCATATCGGCTTGTGTGGAATGCTTGCATTGCTGATGCCCATGCCTGTATGAGTGCCCCGGACCAAGTAATTTCATCACCAGTGGCATCAATTCATCACCTTTCTCGAGCACTATGTTCACTTAAAAAACAATTAGAAAAAAGTAATAGAAACGTGGCTGCCACAAATGGCAGCAATAACTTTGTAGTATGTCATGCATGAAAAGGCTTGTCCAAGCAAATGAAGGTGCAAGTCAAGCCTATACATTCCCAGATTAGCGTTGATCCAATTTTAATACCTCTGTGTGATACAGAAAACCCATTTCAGACCCCAGAGCTACCTGGCTAGATTAGGAATTGCTACTGTGTACAGTGGCTTGGAGGTGCCAAGGAGAGTTAATAAATCTTGAATATTTAAAAACCCTTACAAGAGAGGTTCATTATGTAGATATAAAACCAATTTTAATTGCAAGAGATCTATCAAAATGTTTATGAACCTGTAGCTGTGTAACATAAATCCTGTCTGAGAAGTTTTGTGGCTGAAGAAGATATGCAATAAAAAAGTTAGACTAAACAAATGGGCAAAGGGGGCATTGGGAATATTGAACAGATTTAATATGCATACGCTTGGGCTAAAATAAATTTTGGACATATTTATCAATCCTCACACACCTTAGCATTTGGAATGTAAGTACAAAATAATAAGATCGGACTCCTGTAAGTTTTGTTTTCTCACTGTATAGCTGCTTCCCAAGACATCCAAAGAAAAGGCTGGTAAGTCACGGTGCCTCCATGTAAGAAATGAAAACTTCACGAACTTTCCAACACTTTCTGACACCACTGCCCAGAATTCTAACAACTTTATGCAAGGTCTATGGGAGTTGGGTAACAGATAAACAGAGCTGAACAAAATACCAGTTTGCACCACGTTAGTGATGCATTGGGAGGAACCAATGGAACCAGACTGCCTCTGGAGTTTCTCTAGGTCACACTCCTAATGATTATCAACATAAGTGGCTTTTATATAGCATCATAAGTAGCTCTTATATAGCATTTTATATCCACAGATCTCAAAGACCTTTACAAAGATAGGGACACTACCCAGAAAGATAATGGAGCAAATAATAAAGCAATCAATTTGTTAACATCTAGACGATAATAAGGTGATAAATAACAGACAGCATGGATTTGTCAAAAACAAATCATGTCAGACTAACCTGATAGCTTTCTTTGACAAGATAATAAGCCTTGTGGATGGGGGGAAGCGGTAGATATGGTATATCTTGACTTTAGTAAAGCTTTTGATACTATCGTACATGACCTTCTCATAAACAAACTAGGGAAATGCAACCTAGATGGAGCTACTATAAGGTGAGTGCAAAACTGGTTGGAAAACCGTTCCCAGAGAGTAGTTCTCAGTGGTTCTCAGTCATGCAGGAAGGGCATAATGAGTGGAGTCCCGCAGGGATCAGTTCTGGGTCTGGTTCTGTTCAATATCTTCATCAGTGATTTAGATAATGGCATAGAGAATACACTTATAAAGTTTGCAGATGATACCAAGCTGGGAGGGGTTGCAAGTGCTTTGGAGGATAGGATTAAAATTCAAAATGATCTGGACAAACTGGTGAAATGGTCTGACGTCAATAGGATGAAATTCAATAAGGACAAATGCAAAGTACTCCATTTAGGAAGGAACAATCAGTAGCACACATACAAAATGGGAAATGACTGCCTAGGAAGGAGTATTGTGGAAAGGGATCTGGGGGTCATAGTGGACCACAAGCTCAATATGAGTCAACAGTGTAACGCTGTTGCAAAAAAAGCGAACACCCTTCTGGGATGTATTAGCAGGAGTTTTGTAAGCAAGACACAAGAAGTAATTATTCCACTCTACACTGCACTGATTAGGTCTCAGCTGGAGTACTGTGTCCAGTTCTGGGTGCCACATTTCAGGAAGGAAGTGGACAAATTGGAGAGAGTCCAGAGAAGAGCGACAAAAATGATTAAAGGTCTAGAAAACATGACCGATGAGGAAGATTTAAAAAATTGGGTTTGTTTAGTCTGGAAAAGAGAAGTTTGAGAGGTGACATGATAACAATTTTCAAGTATGTAAAAGGTTATTACAAGTAGGAGGAAGAAAAAATGTTTTTCTTAACCTCTGAGGACAGGACAAGAAGCAATGGGATTAAATTGCAGCAAGGGAGATTTTGTCAGGGTGGTTAAGCACTGGAATAAATTGCCTCAGGAGGTTGTGGAATCTAGATAATACTTAGTCCTGCCATGAGTGCAGGGGACTGGACTAGATGACCTCTCAAGGTCCCTTCCAGTTCTATGATTATTAGCTCCATTACTGAGAAGTGAAGTGGCTTCTTCTAAGGCTACGGCTACACCACAAACCAGGGGTGTGATTCCCCTGCTCATTTACACATAGTCACACTAGCTCTCATCTAACTAGCTTGAGTATAAATTACAGTGTATCTGTGGTAGCACTGGTAATGGCAGCAGAAACACTTCTGAGCCATGCAAAGTACAGTCTGGCCTGAAGCTGGTAGGTATGTACGCCTCCACTGCTGCTGCCTGTGCTAATGCAGGAGCACTCCTATTTATACCCACACCAATTCAGTGAGAGCTAGCACAGGTATATGTACAAAAACCAGAAAATCACACCGGTAGCTCACAGCGTCAACATAGCCTAAGTGATATGGCGAGTCAGTGGCAGAACTGGGGCTAGAAATCAGATCTTCATCAGTATGATGCCAATTAGAAGATCGAGCTTTCCCCATATATTTCTGCCAATGCCTCCCAGTCCCAACTTGCAACCCCCTTTTATTCCAATCCTGAGTCTCCACACAACTCATTTCTAAAATATCCCCTGCTACTTCGGTTTTGACCATCAGTAACCTTGCTGTGTCAGGCCTGGGCTCCCTTGCTCAAAGACCCACTATTTCACTTCAGTCCTTAACTGCTTCACTTACTTGTTCCAGTTCTAGATCTCCTCCCCGAGTACTCTGCCAATGCACCTCATTCCTGACCTAAGCGACCCGTTAGTTATGTCAGACTGTGTAGTGGTTTTGCATACAAGTGTCCACCAGAAAGTAGAATGGGAACCACCAAATGCATTCAACTTAACCAAAAAGGGTTTTGGAGATGAGCCTATGTTCTGGTTACCAAAAAACAGATATGAACATGGTGTACCAGGCCTTCCCAATCCCCTGCTAGAGGCCCCGCTGCTCTGCTACACCCCACTCCAGGAAACAGCTCTCTGAAAAGAAAAGAGCATTGAGTATTAGACCTCCAGGCTTGCCTAGAAAGGCATCATGGAAAAAGCCATTTTGTGAACCATTGAGATCTGGCCCTCCAGCATCCAGTCAAGGCCCAACAGGCTGAAATAAAAGGAGCTGCCTGCTGCTAGCAAAGCAGTTCCTGGCTGGAGCAAGGAGGGATGCTCCCTAGGCCACAGATAAAGGAATCAGGGTGGGCCAGGGTTCACTGCTGGCCACAACTGGTGTCAGGAGTTCAGGAGGAACCCTGCTGAGCTAACTGTGGAGAGGGAATTAAGCCCAGATGGGTAGGAAGCCATTTTAGTTATAATTAATTCCAAAGGGCAAGGAACTTTTTCTATTTGAGTGTGTTGTGCCCTAGAAGGAGTTTGGATGTGTGACCCGGCTGGAGGGCTGAGCCACAGAAGACCTGCAGAGACGGAGTGATAACCTGCAGAGAGTGCAGGGAACTGAAGAAAATGGCAGCACCATGCCCGGACACCGGAGGAAGGGAGGGATGCTCAAAGACATACTTCCCACCCACCGCAGGCTATATCTTCAAATACTAAAAATATTGGAAATATGGGCAAACAATAACAAAATTATGGAAAAATGCAAGTTAATATGGCTAGAGAACAATAACCCAAAGTACATTTATTCAATGGAAGGAAGATATAGGTAACATGAGTGCTGCAAAAGCACTGTATTCCATTCCATGCTGAGCAACACATTACCAAAAAGATAGTGATAAACAGGAAGGAATCTAGCAAAGAGCAACAAAATGAGTGGGAAACTAGAGGGAAAATCTCAAAGAAGGATGAAAGGAGATTTTAAAATGGATATCTATTTAAAGAATGAATAAGGGGACAATTCTGTATCTAATGTATAATTTTTATCTCTGTAGTATGTAGTACCTGATAATGAAAGTGTAAATACCAGGCATGGAGAACTGTTTATAATGGCCCAACGGGATATAACAAGGAGCAATGAATTGAAATTAAGAAAGGGAAAACTTAAGTAGAATACCAGGAAAAGTTCTTGTCAGTGAGATGTATTAGGCTGTTAATAGTCTCCCTGAAAGAAACGTTGTAAGCTCCATCAGCTGAGAAATTTAAAACTTGTCTTACGTAAACAATAGTAAGCATCCAACACGGAACAATGCTGCGTTAGCCCCAGTGAGATGGACTAGATGTACTAACAGATCTTTTTTCATCTTTAACTTCTGTCAGGCATCTCTGGAATGCCTCAGACACGCCAAACCACAGGCAAATTTATACAAATTCCTAATCCATATACAGGGAAAAGGTTTGAAAGAGCCCTCACTGCAAAGTCCACCAGGCTTCAAGCTGTCTGATTTGGCTTCCAGAAGCAGCATAAATTTAGTGTAGTGGTGAAAAACATTTGATTCCCCAATTATTTTCCATTGAGCTGGACACTCCCATAGTGACGAAAACTCTCACAGAACCCCAGTGAATTGTCTTGCACTGTAACTGCCTCAAGTGGGTGTAACCTAGAACTGGTCAAAGAGTAAAAAAAAAAAAAAAAAATCAACACACTGATTCACAAATATGTCATGGATGAATATACTAAGTCTGGCTCACTTTCATTGGGAGTGAGGGGGGACATGCTCTTGTTTGTTATTCAGGAGTTTTTGCATGGCTGCAGGGTATTCATGAAGACACTTGCACTTATTGTATTTATATTTACAGTGAGTCTCCAGCTTCCCCATTTGCAGGGGCGGGAAGCGATACAGCCAGTCCTGCCTACCTTTGCCTTCCTTCAGGCTGCCAGTCCTCTACTCCAGCACTTCCTTCCTGTTTGCTTATATAATCCCAGTTGCTGGAGTTGCTTCCCCCTCAAGTAGGTCTTCAGCTGATGTTCTACTCAGTTAAGTGATACCCTCTGTCAACTACATGTCTTTCCGTTAGGGCCCAATTAATATATACTGGTGGTTATTCGAGTGACAGGGTGCCTAGTTAGCTCCTGACTCTGCATACCCTGTGCAAGAAGACAATGATTAACTGGAGCTGATTTCCCAAAATTCCCGAAAACGGTAAACATTGAGGACATACCTTAAAACTTCACAAGAGGGTTACAAGAACAGAGCTGAGCTGCCAGTGAACATGGGAATTGCTAGGGCCTGCAGTGGTTTGAGCATTGGCCTGCTAAACCCAGGGTTGCGAGTTCAATCCTTGAGGGGGCCATTTAGGGATCTGGGGCAAAAATTGGGGACTGGTCCTGCTTTGAGCAGCGGGTTGGACTAGATGACCTCTTAAGGTCCCTTCCAACCCTGATATTCTATGATTAACCATAATTAACCTCTACAAAGCCCAATGCTGCTAGTGCAGCGCTCTCTTCCCCATCCCCTCCTATCCTGGCATGCTGGGCATGCAAGTGTGTATGTGCTGGGGCCTCTTCAGGGCAAACAATTTCCAGTCATGCAGAAATTGTACATTTCAGGCATTCTGGTGCCTGTTTAAAAAAAGGCCCAACTATTTTCAGCTTTTTGCTTTAGTTGGTGTTTAATAAGGGTTAATGGGATTTTGCAGTACAACTAGAAATCCTATGTATATTCTCCAGGCCAGGGTTAAAAGTCCCAAATGTTGGCTTTAGAACTGCTTAGATATGATGGTGAGAGGTCTATAGAAATTCATTAGATAGATAAATGGAATGTTTGCCACTTCCCTTGGGAGACTGCAACTTACAGGTCTTACCACTAGAGTATTTTACCTGATATACAGCTTAAATTTTCCTTTGCACATTCTCCCATTACTACCACCTATAACCCTTCAACCACCATAAAGAATTTATTCCCGTCCTTCATATTTGATGCTTACACCAGGTTTATGCCAGCACTGTTGATGTACTGCTTGAGCTAAATCCCTCCCTAGCAGGGTTAAAGTCACTAGAATCAGTAGAGTTGTACAGAGTGTATGTCAGTGCAGAATTCAGCCATGTGACTTTGTTTCCTGGATCAGAACCTATAATAAGCTGCATTCCTGGAATTAGAGCCTTTCCAAGGCTGTTCTGGTGCCCAGTGACTCAGAGACTCCTTACCCCAAGGAAACCCCTCCTCCCTCCTTTTGTGAAATCAAGAAACAACAGTGTCTATATAAGAACTGTTGTTAAAAATAAAATTAAATGATGGGTCCTAAATAGATCAACTTCCCTGTTCCAGACCAGACGCTGTTTCAGCCCAGTGGAGTTTTCCACTTTCCATTATCTATCTCCTTCCTGCTTTGTGGAGCCAGGGTCTGAACCTAGTAACACAGCAGTCTGACTCTGCTGGGTCTGGTGGAGGCGGAGTATGATTCTCACCTTATCCATCCATTTCCCTCCCTTGCCAACTGCATTTTTTTCCATCCAACAGCAACTCTAGTGCAAAGGGGCCTCAACAAGCTCGGCCAAGTGATGATTTCTATCACAGCTCTTGTGCTTCTGCCTCACTGGGTTTTCTTTCTTTGCTCCACAGAGCCTAGAGGAAGCAAGCAGCTTGATGCTGATCCATTGAGAGAAAGGGCAGGTATTGAGCTTTGCCTCTCCTGTCTCTCCCTTTGACTAGCAGAGTGGCTTCTGTTTGTTAAGGCATGTGGTGGGGCTGTGAAATTAACTACATAGAATCACAGACCACAGGGTTAGGAGGGACCGTGAGGCAGTGATGAGCTGCCAGAAGCTGAAGAACCGGTTCCTTTAGTCGCTCTGTGCCTTCGGGGGTAATTCGGCGGCACGTCCTTCACTTGCTCACTGAAGGACCCGCCGCCGAAGTGCCACCGAAGACACCGAGCGAGTGAAGGACGTGCCGCCGAATTGCCGCCGAAGGCATGGAGCGACTAAAGGGCCCGCCACCGAAGTGCCGCCGAAGGCCTGCCGTGCTGCCGGGTGAATAAAAATTCTTCAGGGGAGCCTCCCCAGCCAAGAGCTCATGCGGGACAGACAGGACGGGAGCTCAGGCGGGACGGCCACCCTTTTAACAACTGGTTCTAAACCGGCTTCAAAATTTAACAACCAGTTTGCGCGAACCTGTGCGAACCGGCTCCAGCTCACCACTGCCGTGAGGGTCATCTAATATAACCCCGTCAAGATGCAGGATTTGTTGTATCTAACCATCCAAGACACTGTGCACAAAAGAACATTAACGCCCTAGCATTCCCGTTTCCCAGGATTAAAGCTCTGAGATTGGTTCAGGCTCCATGAGATTTCAGAACCAGGCCTGGTCTACACCTAAAACTTAGGTCAACCTAGCTACATCACCCAGGGCTGTGAAAAATTTCATGCCCTGTGCAATGTAGTTAGGTCACCCTAACCCCCCCGGTAGGTGCAGGAAGAATTCTTCCATTGACCTAGGTACAACCTCTCAGAGAGGTGGATTAGAAGCAATGGCTTAAATTGCAGCAAGGGAGATTTAAGTTGGACATTAGGAAAAATTTCCTAACTGTCAGGGTGGTTAAGCATTGGAATAAATTGCCTAGGGAGGTTGTAGAATCTCCATCACTGGAGATTTTTAAGAGCAGGTTAGACAAACAACTGTCAGGGATGGTCTAGATAATACTTAGTCTTGCCTCAGTGCAGGAGACTGGACTAGATGACCTCTCAAGGTCCCTTCCAGTTCTATGATTCTAAGATTACCTACCCCTTCCATCAATGTAGGAAGCATCTAAGCTTCAGAGCTACAGTGGCACAGCTGCAGCTCCACAGCTGTACTGCTGTAGTATAGACATTCCAACTAATTGTCCCTGAGATGGTGAGAGCACACAGCATGGTGCCTGCGTGTCTCCTGGCCTTCCTATACAATTTTCAATTAATTGCTAAGTCCTTGGCATGGTGGATACCTTCCTAAAACCAGCATCTCTGCACAGAGAAGGCCTAGAGAAGGTATTGTCCTTCTTCCTCCCGTACTTTTAACCTAACGGTCCTTCTGGGACAGAGGCTGGAGTCTGTAATTCTCAATGAAGTGCCATGTTCACCTAAGGTGATAGTAAATATTTATATCCATGAGCACTCAGGACCTAGGGTTTATATTTCAAATAACACATGCCATCTCTAATAGTGGATTCCCTTTCAACACCATATTGTGGCATTGATTCATTACTGACCCAAGAGGGAAGAAGAATCTTTACCGAGTCTTGGACACTACATCCTGTGGCACAGAACCCCCTACCATCATGCTACACATCCAGGGATGTTTTTTTATCTTTTAGTTTTATTTGTATGTTGCTCTTTCGTGCTTTACAGCAGAGTACAAATAAAAGCTCCAAAATCTTGCCTGTTTTGCAGGGGTTGGAAAAATGAATAGGTTTAGGAGTGCTCCCACTCATGTGCTCCATATAAACAGCTGCACAGAGAAAACTATTTCCAGCGCACAATATACATATGTGCAGACAGAGAGCATTTTTGTAACACTTCCTATCCAAGATCATTCATTAGGCTGCTATCCGATGGGCTTCAGTTCTCATCTCAATAGATTTGCTATAGATTCCTTGGCAATCCCCATCCTGTAACAGTTGTGCTTCTTTCTGCACCACTGAGCTTTGCTCCAGTTTCAGTCCTGCTGGTTGCAGACATGTGTGGTGAGGTATCCAGGTTGCTGATGCTGATTTCTTGTCCTTCCATGGTTTTGTTTTCCGATTCCCTGTATCTCATGTGTGTCTTGTATGAGTTTTGGGTCTGTACCCTATGCCATTGACTCTTGGTTATTTTTCTAACCCCCCCCCAAAAAAAACAAACAAACAAACAAACAAACAAACCACAGTACCGTAGGGCCTGATCCTGAGAATTCTGAGCACCCACAACTTCCAGCAAAATGAATAGGAGCATCCAGTGCTCAGCACTTCCAAGACCCCAACCACCGTGTGTAATGCTAGGTAGTCAGCTCAGCAGAAAGATATCAGAGCCAAGTCACAGACTTGTAGCCCAGAAACAGGTTTAACAGCCTAGATTTTTAACGGTAGGCATTGCTGCACTCAGCATTGCAACAGCGAACAGATTTAGGATCCTAAATCTCATTTTCAAAAGGAATTTAGGCACTTGGCCTAAATCCCACTGATAGTCAATGTGATTTAGGCTCCTAAGTGTCTAAATCCAATTTGAAAATGAGATTTAGGATCCGAAATCTGTGAGGTGTTGCAAGGCTGAGTGCAGCAATGCCTAAATACTGTGAAAAAATCTTGGCCTAAATCTTAAAGAGGCTCTGCTGTTTTATTTAAACTACCTTAATAATCTGTCTTGCACTGAACAGGGTTTGAAGTCAATCTGACTTGCCTGGGGAAGCCAATCATATAGAAGAAGGCAAAACAGGGCCAGTCTCACAGAAGCTATGATATGACATTCCTAGATTATCCTTTATTCTAAACAGTGAAATATTTCCATTGTTTGCAGTGATGAGCAACTGCACTTGCTTAACCTGGTCTTGAACTTACTCGATATCACAGAAGCTCATGAGCTGTGTATCTTATCAGGCTGTCCTCCAATACACCTCGAAGAAGTACACCCATTGTTTCCTGAGCCATTATCTCTTGCTCAATATGTACCATAGGCCAATAAACTTGAAGTAACAATTTCTAAAGCATAGTGATATCCTGCAGTTATTGTTTCATTGTGATTGTTCGGACTAAAGGTAGTAGACATAGCCTAGCTTTAGTGGAGTGAATTTAGCACTGATAAAAAGTGTAGGCTTGACAACCAGGGAGGATGATGTCCTCAGTTTAGCCATAGAACAGGCAACGTGAGCGTCCGAACATGGCTCCAACCAATAGGCCTCAACCCTGACCTTACAGGAGTGATCTGTTAATGAGATGCCTGCATATACATAAGTAGTTAATAGATAAAGTGCCAGCAGATGATGCTCAGGAATACATAGCATAGTTCCTGGGTTCTGTAGAACCAATATATGTTTTTGTTTTACACTGCAAATGACTTCTTCTGTGTACCTCTTAACATGTAGCTCTTAAAAACTTGTTCAGGCCCAGGAAACTTTAGGGTCCATGATCTGTTCCATCCTGGCCTTTCTGCTGTAATTGCCACTGAGCATGGCAGTTTTAATAGTCATTTTTATGCTTGGGTATCTGCCCAGTAGGAACCAGACTGAAACACACCAGCTGATTCCACATACAAAACCGAATAGTTTTCTGATGGTTATGCTTTTTTCATGCTCATAATTGACCTGGGCTAGGTTTGAACTGGTGATCCAACAACAGGCCATCACTGAAGCCGTTGCTTAGTGTCTCAAAAGTCTACTGCGGAAGGCGGAACGGCATTTGTTCACAGCCACTGAGCTTCCTCTTGCCCGGGTGGAGGGTTGTGGTGGCCTTACTTTCCAAAGCAATGCATAACCTTGAGTGCTTAGCTCCTTTATAAATGCAGCTTCAACAGTTATTTCATATTCCCATAAGACATTCCTATAATTAAGGCAAGGAAGGGTAGTCATATGTCTCTGCAAGAGGGAGAACTTCACTGAGACAATACACATGAGGGTGGAAGAAAGAAAAGGGGAAAATTTGGTGGGGTTGGGAACTTCATGGCTCAGAGGGCCCTTCCTGCATGGGGATGGGAGTTAATGTCAATCAATGGGTGTTTTTCAAACTTCAGATTTCACAGAGAATTGCCAGAGTTCAGGCTGGTTTTGCAGGAGAATATGAATGTGATTTTCCAGAAATAAAATCTCAGCATTTGTGTTTGTGCTTTAGGGCTAATTTATTGCCCCCAGAAGCCATTTAAGAGGCCAAAATAACATGAGATCTCATTTTTTTCCCCAGGTATTTCCATCATTAAAGAAGCAAAATGCCTCACTCCCCATATTTCATGGATCTCTCTATTTACTTCTGACGTGCCCTCACTATAGTATGTGAACGCTGGTCCTGGATCAAAAGCCTGGATGCCTGCAATGAACTGTGCACAGACAGAGGGAGCTGCTTATGCAATGCTCATTGTAAGTTTGCAAATTTTGCACCATCAAGCTTCTGCGAGCTGCTGACCCTCCCTTCAACACTGACACTGAAGTCGAGGGACATTGTGTAATGTTTGCCTTTTGATTTTAATGAAATGTTCATCTCAGACAGATTCCCAGACCCAAAGGGGCAGATGCATCCTTTTGGGCATAGCTGACCTTCCACCATTTTATTAATAATTCCCCTTACAGGGTGTGTTTTTTATCTTCTTCTTTCCATTAGTGCCACGTAGCTTGCTAAGATAGAAATTAACCTAAGGGGAAGAAAAAAAAAGGGATGAAAACACGGTAGCCAACACATCTGTCAGCCAAATGGTCTCTCAGAAGAATGGTGCCCCAATTTCCAATCCCTGAACAGCACTTTTTGTCTCTTGCCAGAGGGTGAGTCTGGACTGGTGCCTAGGAACCAAACAAGAGCTAACCAGAGTAAGTCTCTGTGCTGCTAGCAATACAGGAAGAGGCGGAATTTCTGTGGAATCTCCCCCCACCCCACCTTCCTGCTGTTTTCCTGCTTGGTACATGTGAGCAACAGAGATGGCTTTTGTATTGGAAACTAAAGCAAAGCTGCTATTCTGGGATGACCAAATTGGAGACAAGTAGCCTACGGGTAATCCATCACCACTAACCTTACTTTAACCTTCTTTGTGGTGTGTAGTGCAGCCAACAACTGGTTTGGTTTCTAGTAGCACATTTAAAGTCTTCCCTCTTTTTCTATGTCTCTCTGTCTTAGGTCCTTCCGTAAAAAATTATCAGCCATCCATCACCAGCCAAGTGGGGAACAGAGGAGGCCAATGTGGGAAACAGAACTGGAGATCACACACATGCATACAATGCGCCCCCCCCCCGTCCACATAGAGGCTTCTCCCTCCCCTCCATTATTCCTAATTATTTATTATGTGCTGATCTGTAGTCTTCATTCATGCAAAACTGTCACTGAAGCCCAGAGAAGCTTTGCAGAACAAGGACTGATTAAGGACTTTCATCCAAGCCTAATCTTATTAAGGGAATGAAAATTAAAAAGAAAAACATTCACCAAAATGTTTCATTCATCCATAAAGGATGCTGGGTTTGGTCCAGTTTGATGTGGGGAAGGGAGTGGTTTGATTTCGGCCGAGCCACTTCACTCAGCCCTAGGCAAAAAGTGTATATAACAGAGATGGGAAAAGCCTATTAAGTCAGCTCAGGACAGTGTAAAATGGTTTCCTGAAGTACATTCTTTGCTGCTTGTCCTGTCCATATTAACATGACTCAAGTGATGGGGCTCCCACCGCTTCCCCTTGGTAAATGATTCCAAGGTTTTCTTCCTTTTAGGAAGGTTTTCCTGCTGGATTTTCATTTTAAATTTTCTTTTGCTCAGTGTCATCCCATTAGTCTGAGATATAGAATAGATCTTAAATAAATAAATAAAAATGCCAAGCCCACCGAGAAATGTATTAATTCATGTCTGTAAAGCACTTGGAGAGCACGGGATGGCAGGTGCTGAGGAAGGCAAAGAATTATTAACAACACATTGCAGACATTGATGAATGTCCTGGGTCCAAGCCCTGGATTTGCATGATTTGTGTGTAGATGGAAGGGGGTTAGGCTTGAGCCTGAGTTTGAACCCTGGAGTTACACTGCAGTGTAGATGTACCCAGGGTGACCACACTGGGAAACAGCAGTGGAAGTTACACATAGTGATTGGATTAGCAGCCAATGAGGTGTATGCAACTTGCTGTATCCACAGTGCATTGCTAATTCCAGCTTCAGCAGCACTCACATGCCAACTCACTCCCCAACAGATCAGCTAGCTAGGGCTTAACGCATGACAACTCCAGCTAGAGATTTTTATTTGTGAACAGGAGCAAAACTCAATTTATACCTCAAGCTGACAATTCAGCAAAGACAGTCCTCACCCCCAGTCTTTTGCTTAGTTCTCGAGAGCCTGCTGCACTGAGCTAACATTGGGCAATTGTACTACAGAAGTTAAACTTCAGTGGAGGTTATTAAAGTGAAAACGGGTTATTATTCTAACCCCTGGGCTGACAGGCTGATTGCTGTAATCTCAAACTCTGGCTGAGATAGTCCTTCTTGCACTTGGCAATTGAAAGATGATTTTTAAACTGATTTCAAATCTCTCCGTTTTTTTGGTAATAATTACTTTCAAATGAGTATTGTGCTGTGAGTGAAGGGAAAATTCAACCCAACAGACCCCAGAATCTATCGGGAGAGTGTGGTTGCAAGAAGGAAAGAGAAAACGTATTTAAGCAGGATGACAAAATCCCATGACAAGTGTCTCAAATAAAGTGAGGAACAGTTACTAGGTGGGGCAGGATCAAGGCAAACACAAATGCATTAGCAAAAAGAAAAGGAGTACTTGTGGCACCTTAGAGACTAACCAATTTATTTGAGCATAAGCTTTCGTGAGCTACAGCTCACTTCATCGGATGCATACTGTGGAAAGTGTAGAAGATCTTTTTATACACACAAAGCATGAAAAAATACCTCCTCCCACCCCACTCTCCTGCTGGTAATAGCTTATCTAAAGTGATCACTCTCCTTACAATGTGTATGATAATCAAGTTGGGCCATTTCCAGCACAAATCCAGGTTTTCTCACCCCCCCCCCCACACAAACCCACTCTCCTGCTGGTAATAGCTTATCTAAAGTGACCATTCTCCTTACAATGTGTATGATAATCAAGGCAAGGACTGGCCTGTCTCCCAACGCATTATCAAGGATCTACAACCTATCCTGAAGGACTACCCATCACTCTCCCAAATCTTGGGAGACAGGCCAGTCCTTGCCTACAGACAGCCCCCCAACCTGAAGCAAATACTCACCAGCAACCACACAACAGAACCACTAACCCAGGAACCTATCCTTGCAACAAAGCCCGTTGCCAGCTGTGCCCACATATCTATTCAGGGGACATCATCACAGGGCCTAATAACATCAGCCACACTATCAGAGGCTCGTTCACCTGCACATCCACCAATGTGATATATGCCATCATGTGCCAGCAATGCCCCTCTGCCATGTACATTGGTCAAACTGGACAGTCTCTATGTAAGAGAATAAATGGACACAAATCAGATGTCAAGAATTATAACATTCATAAACCAGTCGGAGAACACTTCAATCTCTCTGGTCACGCGATTACAGACATGAAAGTTGTGATATTACAACAAAAAAAACTTCAAATCCAGACTCCAGCGAGAGACTGTTGAATTGGAATTCATTTGCAAATTGGATACAATTAACTTAGGCTTGAATAGAGACTGGGAGTGGCTAAGTCATTATGCAAGGTAACCTATTTCCCCTTGTTTTTTCCTACTCCCTCCCCTTTCCTCAGACGTTCTTGTTAAATCCTGGATTTGTGCTGGAAATGGCCCACCTTGATTATCATACACATTGTAAGGAGAGTGATCACTTTAGATAAGCTATTACCAGCAGGAGAGTGGGGTGGGAGGAGGTATTTTTTCATGCTTTGTGTGTATAAGAAGATCTTCTACACTTTCCACAGTATGCATCTGATGAAGTGAGCTGTAGCTCACGAAAGCTTATGCTCAAATAAATTGGTTAGTCTCCAAGGTGCCACAAGTACTCCTTTTCTTTTTGCGAATACAGACTATCACGGCTGTTACTCTGAAACAAATGCATTAGGACATTGGAGTAGCCCACAAGGATTTAAAAAACAAACAAACCCCAAATCCTCTGAAGCTCTGCCAAAGAATTTTGCTTTAACAGATTCAGCAATAAACTGCTGCCAAAGGGTAAGAATTGTGCGTAAGAATTGTGCGTATGTGGGGGACGACGACAACAAAGCTGAATAAGGACACCTAGATATCCTCACAGCAGGTATGGCACAGATGGCTGCAAGTTCAGTATCTTGCGGGTAGCACATTGAAGTCTTAATGGCAACAGCATGAATAATAAGTGAGGTCATCAGGACTCGTGTTATTACAATAAATACCACAGGAATTAATCACTCTTCAGCCGTAATGATAACAGAGTATGAGTTATCTGTCAAGGCCTCCCAGCTCTCTGCCCCCCCTCACAGGCTGGGGCTGTTTGGATGTGTCACAGAACTGCTTCTTTACCAATAGAATAAGCAGACTAATTTAGTTACATCAAGGGTTACTATAAGGTAAAAGGCCTCCAAGTTAGGTCATGTAGTTTAAAAAAATGGCCTTTATGAAGATAGATTTTTGTGTGTGTATTGTTCTTTTTTTGTTTCTATGAAAATGTATTCTGGGGTCACTGAAGAGTCCACTGAAGTGATGGGAGCCAAAAAGTGATTTGTGATAGTTGTGTGATTATCTATGTGAGGGACATTACAACAGGCTATTGCATTAGAGCCAGAAGGTGTAACTGACCAAGCGAGTTTCACTCTCTAAACTGAGTGAAATGCAATAAGTGAATATGTAGCATTGATGGTGAAAAGTAAATAAGACCTTTAAAATTCATCCCGAGTTACTAACTGAAGTTATTGTCTGCTGGGAGAATGTGGCAAAATATAAAAATCCCGTGAATAGTTGCTCTTTTTAAAAATAACTCTGTTTGATTTTCTACATGCCCCATTTACTCTCTGTCCATGAATATTCCAGGGAAAGAATTTTCTGATAGAAGTGTATATGGAAACATGGGTTTCTAGCTGAATGTTGAAGAATATTTGCTGAAAACAAAATTATAATTCATGATTGGAAGCAGAATTAAGCTCATCCAATCTGGGCAGAAACATACCATGTGATCTATGTGTCCTAGCAAAGCAGCTCCAATTTTGAATCGTGAGCATTGGCAGAGAACTAATTGTGAAATGACTACACAGCCAAATAAAATAGAAAAAATCACGATCTGGACACAGACAGCTTGCAAACCAAGAAAGAGGTGAAATTTCTTGAATAAATAATTGATTTTAAATTATTCCCTCTGCTCTAAGGAAAGGAAAGTTGTTTGAAATATACTAGATCTTGATGGCATGTCTTCCAAAACATAATAAAAGTGTTGCTTCCTACATACATTATTTTCTTTTAGCTGAATGATCTCAAACCTTTTTCAATGTATTTTTGCCCACCAAGTGTTAGTTTATAGGAACAACCAGGGGTGAGTCCTTCCCAACCTTCCCAGGACTGATCCTGCTGCTTCCACAGTGCTTCCGTCCTCTGCCAACGCCAGGAGCCAAGGACCAAGCTGAGCACCTGAATATGAACTCTCTGCATGGCAGCCCTTTGCACTGTCACATGGAGGCCCTGATCTTAGTTGGGGCCTGTAAGTGCTTAACTAGTGATAAATAACAGTGATGATGCAGAACATCCCTCCCAGTGCTCTCTGCTGACCCCCAAATACGTTTTCACTGGCACAGGAAGAACCCCCTTCAGCACACTCTGAACAATTCTCTGCCTTGCCGCACACAGCTAACATAGTCACCATTAGTACCCTCCCTGAGAACTGTTCCTGCTTGTTCTCTTTGCACTGTATGTTAACTATTCACCTCATCCCACAGTTTTGAGGCAAATGCTGCCAGCTGGGCACAGTGCAGAGAGATCACATCAAAATGACCTGAATGGAGAAGCTGAGTTTTAGCCAAAAAAAAAAAAAAAAAAAAAAAGACAGTATTTAAACCATTGCACAGAAGTTAATGTTACTGAAGTTTGGTTTTTTTGTTTTTTGCTTTTGTTTTTAAAGAAGAAAACACAGCTCATGGGAAGGTCCAAGATCCCCCACTGTCCTGTGATGTCCCCCATAACAGTGCTCTGACAGTGAGGTACATGAACTCTGAGCTTTAAAGATCCATGACATCAATAAACTCCTGTAGTCTTCCGCAGCATGCACCAGGCACAGCCTAAAGTGACAGGCAGTTGAACATATAAACAGCCAAATCAAAGTTTTCAATACAACTCGGGAGGGTACCAAACCCACTCCAGGCACCTTCCGCATCTGTTCTTACACCTTCCCCACACACCCTTGACTCTGTTCCACTGAAAGCAAAGGCAAGACTCCCATTGACTTTAATGGGAGCAAGACTAGGCCACAGTTTACTCGCGGGTTGCTCAGCAGCACTGGTCTATGATGAACACTTGTTAAGTACTGTAGGGATGCTTGTAAATGCTCAGCTATGCTTGTAGATTATTTTTGTCAGGTTGCTTGTGAACGCGATGCTGCACGTAGCAGTTTGTTATTGTCGTGTTCTTCATGAGACCTGTGCTGTGCACACTGCTTTAGTACTGTGGTGGGGCCTGTGAATGTTGGGATATGCACTTAGGGTTGTTTCTATAGGGTTGCACAAACATTAACACCGTACTGCACATGCCGCTCTGTTATTTGTAGTGCTGCTCACAACAGCTGGACTATGTACAGCTGATTGTGACTGCAGTGCTGTTGAGTGGTGCACGCTGGTTTGTGTTATTGGGCTGCTCCTGGGTGCAGTGCTTCCAGCATTTCATTTTGGTTTAGAAAGGAAGAGCACTGTTGCTTGTATTTTGGAATTAGAAACATCTTTAAAGCATTATGGAGCCTTGGCTAAAGAGTAGGAGAAAAAGACCAATCACATTTTGGAATAAGCCTTGACTTGGCCACTTTAACCACAAGCCTCAGCCTAATTCTTCATCACACAGGGAGAACTTTGGGGCAAGAATCCCCTTTGACTGCAGTGCCTTTGCTTGCTTTGCTGGGGGGTCTCTCTTTGATCCATGCCTGTAACTGCAAAGTGAAAGGGTTTAGAACTATTTGTGCTTGATTTTCCCACTGCCAAAAAGAGGGCTTCACCATGCTGGTTCCCCTAGGATCCCTTCTTCCATGCGGGCAGAGAGCAGAACAGCTGTTCAAGCAACTAGAAACCGGGGGATGCAAGTGCATTCAATTGTTAATGCTGTGAGGATTCCACCAGCTACAACAGCAGCACCATCTAGAGCTTTTAACCGTTCCTGCACTCATTTTAACCTGTGAGCCCCTGGTGCCAAATGCTTTCAGATCCCAAACCCTTCCCCTTCTCCAACTGTGATCTGTGTGTTCCCTAGGTCTGTCTAATTTCATTCCAGGACCTGCAAAACCCGTGGACAGTTCCGATTAAGATGTAATGGCCAAACTTTTCGAACACCGAGGACTAGAATAGCAGGAGTGCTGCGGTTGAGGAGTGAGGTGCATCACCAGTTATAGCTGGTCAAAAAGTTTTTTGGGGGGGACAAATAGGTTTTTTTCAGGGAGAGGGGTGTTTGTTTTGTTTGTCAAAAATGGGACTTATTTGAAAATGAATATTTTTTTTAATCAATTTTGTTTTGAAATTGTGGTATTTTGAAAATATCCATGTTCTCACAGTTTTACCCATTCATCCTTTTTCCCCCACTGGAAAATGTGGGGGGAAAGGTAAAAAACTGAGAAAAAGTTGGGGAAAAAACATTTTATCACACTTACTTACTTTTCCCAGTAGAATAGTATGAAAAAAGTGTAAAAAAGTAAGAGAAAATTATACTTTCTCTCACTTTTTTTTTCTTCAGTAAACACTTTTCTCTATGTTTCAAGTGGAAGAGTATAAAAGGGAGAAAAGTTGGGGGGAACGTGTTGGGTTTCCCCCTTGTTTTCACTCCCTTTTCCACTTTCCTGCCCTTTTTCAAGAGAGGAAGGAGGGGAAGGGAAACCTAAAAACCAGAACCCACTTTTTGTCAGTTTTCAAAAAGGAAACTGAAATGAAGATTTCGATTCTGAATGAAACAAACGTGTTTCTTTCATTTAAAATTTTTCCATCCAAAAATTTGAAGATTTTAATTGGCATTTCTTAAATAAAATGTTTTGTTCCAAAATTTTCACTGGGAAAATATGACTTTTGCCTCAGCAGACCTGAGGGGGGGCAAGCAGGGAGTGGGAGGCCACCGAATTGGAATAGCAGCTGGGCACCGCAAGTCAGGAGTAAGTTGTATCAATTGAGTTGTGTGGAGAGAAGACTATCAGGAGCTGCTACAGGTGTGAAGTGCATTAGCAGAGTTGTGCAGCTTACATAATATATGCCTCCAGTCTGCCTGATTCTGTCCAACTAGCCAATGACCCCACCCCTCTCACTTGCACAAGCACTAATGCACTCAAAAAAGGTTTTTAAAAGAAGTTGGCATGTGAAGTGCTGATTCTCCTGTGACCCAACTGCATCCTCCCCCCTCAAAGTTCTCCTTGCATATTAACAATGCCTCTTGCTCCCAGGAGAGCCCAGCTCCTGATGCCATCATGATCTGCAGGGGCTTCAAACCCTCAGTGCTTTCATTTATTTATAGTGAAAAATTCTGGCTAAACACTTCCCCCATCTCTGCTCACTATCATCACCCCTCCCTCAGGAAGCTAGAAACTCTCAGGCCAGCTCAGTCCCTCACCTCATTTCACATCCTCTTGGTTCTGGCACTGCAGATAGACCATTTCCTGCTGGGCATGCCACAGGCTGACTCAGTGGATGACACCTGTTCCACCCACTGCGTGTATGCAGCATGACTAGCATTTTGTTCATGCACCTCAGTTTTCCCCCCAGGTTTTCCCTTTCTTGGGGGGTAAGTAGTAATTTATAACCCTCGTAGACACACACACAACGATACCACTGCAGTCTACAGTCGTCATCTGAAACACCACAGTGTCAGCCCTGTAAGCTGCAGCGTTTGTTTGATCTGGACAGTTGTGGAGTATGTAACTCTGTAAACATGGGAAAGATGCTATGATTCTGGCTTCTGTGCAGTGCCCTTTTAGGGGTAAACAGTCTCCCTATTGTGTGTGCTGCAGCAGTGCTGTGAATCAGTTCAAGCTAGCTGCTGTTTTAAAGTGAGTCTCACACATTACATTGCCTCTCGCAGAGACTTTATGTTTAGTCTTTCATTCTCTGTTACTTTCCTGAATAAAAGTCATCCAGACTGAATGTTTAGCTCTGGGTACACAGAAAACAAAACAGATAAATCTTGCTCTGCCAAGTTAGCAACAGAGAGTCAAATCCGTCTCTGGTAGTGGTTGGAGTTGCATGAAGGATACATTTGGCTGGAAGTATCTAGGCTGGTATTTTCAAAGGAGTCTAAGAGTTAAGAAACCAAATAGGATTTGGGCATTTTAGGCACCTTGAAAATCCCACACCAAACACCTAAATGAAGTATTTACAAAATGAGTGTTTGAAAACCAATCCTCAAATTATTAACGATTATACTGCAACAGCAGCCAGGGGCCCCAGTCGATGTCAGGGACTGTACAAACAGTTGTGACCTTGGGCCTGTTACTTAATCTCTTTGTGACTGTTTCTGTCTTCTTTATGTATCCAGTGAGCTCTTCTGGCCAGGGACAGCCTCTCCCAATGTGCCTGTAAGGTGCCTAGCACAATGGAGCCCTGATCACAGCTGGGGCACTAGGCACTACTGAAGTACAAATACAAATAATAATTAATAAATATAGTCCTTGCCCTAAAGTGCTTACCATCTACGAAGACAGGTGAATTATGAAGGGTAAGGGGGAAGAGAGAAAATATATGCAATATGTGCAAGTTTTATAAACATATATACATTTTTATTTTAAAAACAGATTATAAACAGATAAAGTAAGTATCATCTCTTCTCATCTGCCGCTAGGCTGAGCCATCATTCATTGGAACAGGCTCGTTTCTGTTAGGCACCATGGCATGAGCAGGGATTTGAAGGAGAAGGTTGTGGCCCTACAGTTCTAGTCAGGGAGAGCATTCCAAGTGTAAGGGATGGTGTACTCTTGAGGAAGCAGGGAATCATCCATTTCAGGGAAATGCTTTCCCTTAACAATTCCATCAACATGACAGGTGAAACCAGACTCAGCCTCTGACTCACAGCAGCCCTAAACTCGGTGTCCATGTCTTGCTGTAGCCTACTTCCTGCTAGATGCCGGCAGGGTCTACACACTGACCCTGTGCCACAAGGGGCAGCACAGAGGAGGGCACTGAGACGGTCATGCAAGAAGCTAATAAACCAAGCTAACGAATATGTATAGTTAGCATGATGCGATGAGCTCTCTGTGTGCCCGGCTCTGCACAATACAGGGGAAGACAGGGTCCCTGCCCACAAAGGTTTAACATCTCAAACAAACAGACAATCCTGTTCAGGATCTTAATGCACCGAATGACCACAGGAAGGTCCATGCTCAGGACACAGCCAATTTCTCTATTCTCATATCTTAATGAGGCAGATTATCACTGCTGGCCTCTGCAGACAGATCATGTGGTGAGTAACTCGAACAATGACAGGATGCTCATTTGGTGCATATGATTAGGTTGGATATTAGGAAAAACTTTTTCACTAGGAGGGTGGTGAAACACTGGAATGCGTTACCTAGGGAGGTGGTGGAATCTCCTTCCTTAGATATTTTTAAGGTCAGGCTTGACAAAGCCCTGGCTGGGATGATTTAGTTGTGGATTGGTCCTGCTTTGAGCAGGGGGTTGGACTAGATGACCTCCTGAGGTCCCTTCCAACCCTTTGATATTCTATGATTGACTGTAATAGTTCTGGTGCAAGTGTTCATTGCTTGGCTTTGAGGTTGACACAGTCAGGCCCATGAGGTTTCTTTAATGCTGGGCTGGGGTTTATTCTGGGTCCTTGTAGAGCATTGCCACCAACATAATGATGCTGAAAGGCACATTTTTGCTGGTGGGAAGATGGTCCCCAGAGTAAGTGATTTGGTAATGCTGATTTTCTCTCAGAGTTGTTTGTTTTGGTGGGAATGTCTCTCTCTCTTTTCACTGCCCTTCCCCCCCTCCCCGAACTCTGTGTTCTGGATTCCACACACAGAGACAAACCTTTATTTGCAATATTTTTGCTTGTCCTTTAAAAACACCCTTACAAATAAAATGTCTGCCCAGCAGCTCTTTCCCTGGGGACAGCGCAAGCCCAGGATTGCAAAGAATGTTCCCATGCCGTTTACACAGAACCACCCATCATGGAAATAGAGTCTGTGGCAACCAGCAGAGGTGCAGAGTAGGCAACTATTCCTCCACCAGACTAGATCAATATCCACCCCCTGCTCCAAACTTCAGAGCTCTAGGGTCAGTCAGCAGGCTGCACTGAATTAGGAAACCAGTCTCTGGATAGGGTGAGATTAGAGAAGCGTGGAGGCTTTGCTTATGTGCTGTTACTTCCAAAGGTTTATGTTGGTACAGGCAGGAATGTGCAGCAGGGCTTGTGCTAGTGCCAGAGATACAGTAAGACAAGGGCAGAGACTCAGGACCGGCCTCCAAGCTCATTGCACATATTAAATTGATTGAGCTCCATCTTTCTCCAATTAAAATTAATAACAAAATGCCCCTTAATGTCAGAGGCAGCAGGAAGTACATAACTTTGTTGTATGGTCTCATGCAACACAGTCAGCAATTCCCTACTAATGTTCTGTGGACTTGGAAGGGGATGACTTCTTCCCAGAAGGCAGCTCATCTCCCATCCCTTTCCCTGCTCCTCCACTTGTCCCTCCCTGTAGTGCAGAGGCACAGATACATGAAGGTCACATGCAGTGGCGTCCATGGAGCCAGAGGGAGGGGAAAGACAAAGCCTCACACCTTCTTCCAACAAATACTGGTCCATTCCCACTGCTCTGGCTCTGACTTCCCCTCTCTGCTCATTGATGCCCCCTCCAGGGCAGGGAGCAGCACGTGGAAGAAGCTGTCACTGATGGAGCTGGTCAGATAGTGTCTCTCTCCAGCAAAAAATTCACTTGT
Source organism: Natator depressus (assembly GCF_965152275.1). Lineage (NCBI taxonomy): Eukaryota > Metazoa > Chordata > Testudines > Cheloniidae > Natator > Natator depressus. The sequence continues at coordinate 78,693,400 of NC_134242.1, read as the reverse complement.
GGTGTGTGTGTGGGGGGGGGGGGGGGAAGGAAACATGCATAGAACTCCCAGACGATTGACTCTAAACATGCATCGAGTGCATTTGGCATCTTGACATTCAGTGCAGTTTACAACCAAGCGATTTTGAGGAGAAGGAAGCGTCTCCGCCAAACCTCCTGCTGCTTGAGTTCAGCAGCTTGACAAGATGTGAGTGAAGTGAGCATTAGGCTTACTCTGTGTGTGTGTGTGTGTGTCCATGTGCGTCTGTGGGCTAGATGTTCAGCTGTGTCATAGCAGTGTGCCGTGCAGCTAGAGTGGGGAACAAAGGAAGTTCAACCACTACCACAGGTTAGAGTAGCCTCAGAGCTGTGCTAAACTGCACAATGGCTTCCCAGGAGACCATCCAGCACCCAGAGACAGCTTCACTCTGGCACACCCTCTTTTCCCCAGTCCATTCTCCCCCTCCAACCTAACACGCGCACACACTCCATGCTGAGGCAAGGAGGGGTGTGGTGAGGACTGGCTACTAAAGCTGGCAGAATTCTTTCCCCAAAACCTTTCTTTGATGAAAGCTTTTGCACAAAGCTTTCTGCTTTTGCAAAATTTTCCAGTTTTTCATCAAAAGTTAAGTTTTCCACAGTTTGAATTTTCAATTTTGGGTCCCCCTCCTGCCTGTTTTCCTTGATTTCTTTTGGTTGCTGAATGCAATAGCATGAATGATGTCTAGGAATTGAGGTCCTTTTTCCATTTGTTCTTTTGCCACTTTGTAACTTTTCCAAACTTCCTCAACTTTGGAAAAAGTTCCAGAGTGGCAGAAGAAAAGTTAAACTTGAAATCAGCCACTCTGGAACTTTTCCAGAGTTGAGAAAGTTTTGAAAAGTTATGGAGTAGCAAAAGGGCAAAACAAAACCCCTCAAACATGACAATTATAGATAAAATAGGAGAAAAGGAAGAAAAAGGGGGAGAAAACAAAATTGGATTTGCAAAAACTGGAAATTAAAAAGAAAAATCTGGAAAAAAACAAATAAACCTCAAAATGGAAACTACTTCTATGTTTTTTCATGACATTCCTTTTCCACTTTTGGACCAGCTCTTCCTGCTACACTGGCTCTGTGCCTATCTGCCAGAGGATCTCCATGGAGCACATTATGGTGGTTTGCATCACAGAATGTCATTAAGCAGACTTGATGGAGGTCAGGATCTGACACCATGTGTCTGCATATGTGTATCTATGCAGTCAGTGCAGGTGAGCTCATCTGTGTATACGTGTGAGACAAGGAAATATCTTTTACTGGACCAACTTCTGTGGGTGAGAGAGAGAGAAACTTTCAAGCCACACAGAGCTCCTCTTCAGGTTGAGACAGGAACTCCCACCATCACAGCAAAACCCAATAGATTGTTTAGCATAAGTAGTTAACACATATCGTAAGGGACTGTAGAGAGGTTAGCCGGGGCTCGGGAATAGTTCTTGCGGGGTATTAGTCCAGCCGTGGGAGTCTTCCTCTGGGGCCTTTGTGAAGGTACAAATAAACACAGTAAGCCCAGGCCCTGGGTCAGGGCGGGGCAGTGGTGAGTCAGGCGCTCAGGCAGGGGCTGAGCAGTAACAGTATATAATAACAGTAGGCCCAGGCCCTAGGTTTCAAAGGGCCTGGAAGGTGGGGGAGACTGCCACCCACAAGTTGGGTGGCAGGGGGGACGCAGGCCCTCCTACTCCACTGCGTCCCAGCTTGGGGCCCTAGCAGCGGCAGAAGACCCGCTGCTGAGGCAGTGGGGATCCTGGCCACAACACACTGACATGGGTTCTGGCAGTGCTGCAGCCAGACTAGGGTCGGCTGCCCCCGGGCTACTTCCAGACTCCCCCTCTTGAGGTACCTGGGTCAGGGTGGTGTCCTCAGGGGGGTCCAGCACCAGGGGTTCCTCGGGATAGCTGGCAAGGGGTAGACTTAGCAACTCCTCCTGGTAGCTGGCTCAGGGCAGGCTTGGCAACTCCTCTAGGTCACTGCCGTGGGGCAGGCCACTGGGGTTTCCCAATCACAAGCTAGGCCAGAAGCATCTGGCCTCCCCAGTGCCTGCTCTCCCAGTGAGCTCAGAGGTTGGGCCTTTATACTTCCGGGGCAACACCTGACCCTCTGGGGGGCGGGCTCAGAGCTCCCTGGCTCCACCCACTTTGGTGTCCGGAGGGTCTCGCCTCTTTCCAGGGCAGTGGGGAACCACACCACATCACTACAGGGACCATTCAAGGTCGAGTGGCCCATTAACACTTCATCAGTCGTAGGACAAAAAGAGGGGGTTAGTGGGTCACAGATTGTTGTAATAAGCCATAAATCCAGAGTGTCTGTTCAGTCCATAATTTTGATTGTCTAACAGAGTAATGAATTTAAGCTCCTAGACTCGTCTTTTGAAAGTCTTATGCAGGTTTCCTTTGAGGACAAGGACTGAGAGGCCAGATGTAGAGTGATCACTTTGTGAAAAGTGTTCACCTGCAAGTGATAGAGAGTTTTTGTGTTTTATCATTTTTCTGTATGAATTCTTTCGAATAGGTGTGTGAAAATACATGTACATCTGTGTGTGGGCATGCATGGCTGTGGGTGTGCGTGCATGTCAGTGTAGATCGGCATGTGTATTAGTGTGTGTCTGCAGTGGTGTAGTGGTAATAAAATAAGCGGGTAAACAAAACTAACCTAAATTGAACTCCATAATCTCCAGATGAGAAGTGGGTTTACCTGCGTTTACACTGGACTACACTGCCATGCGTATGGATACATAACTGATCTGTAAGAAGAAAAGGAGTACTTGTGGCACCTTAGAGACTAACCAATTTATTTGAGCATAAGCTTTCGTAAGCTACAGCTCACTCGGAGCTGTAGCTCACGAAAGCTTATACTCAAATAAATTAGCTGTAGCTCACGAAAGCTTATGCTCAAATTGGTTAGTCTCTAAGGTGCCACAAGTCCTCCTTTTCTTCTTGCGAATACAGACTAACCCGGCTGCTACTCTGATAACTGATCTGTGTGTGCCCGTTCCTGATGTGCCTTTGCCGCCTCATCGAATCCACTTTCACTCCCATTTCCCATTTTTCTTTCTGTTGGAAGCTGCGGCACCATCTTGTGTTGAGCGAATGGAAGCACGCGTGCAGAGAAAACACTGAGCCAACCGCTAAAGGCCTGTCTCCTTGCCTTCTGAAACAGCAGCTCGGTTTGTCTTTGGCTATATTTGGCATCAGTTCAGCAGCATGTGGCTGGCACTTATTGTCAGCAGTGGAACATTCTTCCATTGTCATAAGGGAGAATGGGGTAAAGAATGAACAGGAGCCCACAGGAAGGGATCCTGGGTTAGCTAAATAAGTGAACGTCCTCTCCCCCTCCCCCCCAGTTGTTCTTTGAAGGAGAATATAGGAGTAAAGCAATAAAGCGCTATGCTGGTGGTGACTGTGTGTCTTTGCCTTTTAGATTTAAGGCCAACATCATCAAATTTGGGTGCCTAAAGTGAGGATCCTAAATAGGGTTGCCAACTTTTTAATCGTACAAAACCGAACACCTCTTCCCCGTGGCCCTGCTCCTTCCCTGAGGCCCCGCCCCTTCTCTGAGGCCCTACCCCGCTCGCTCTATCCCCCATCCCTCTGTCGCTCGCTCTCCTCCACCCTCACTCACTTTCACTGGGCTGGGGCAGAGGATTGGGGTGCGGGCTCTGGCTGGGGCTGAAGACTCTGGGGTGGGGCCAGGGATGAGGGGTTTGGGGTTGGAGTGTGAGGAGGGGGTGAGGGCTCCAGGTGCGGTGTGGGTTCTGGGGTGGGGCTGGTGATGAGGGGTTTGGGGTGCAGGAGTGGGCCATGGGAAGGGTGTTGGGGGTGTGTGGCCTCCAGGAGGGAGTTTGGATGTGGGAGAGGACTATGGGCTGGGACAGGGGATTGGGGTGCTGGAGAGGGTTTGGGGTGAGGGATCCTGGCAGTGCTTACCGCTGCTCCCGGGAAGTGATTCCCAGCTCCCTGCAGCCCTAGACGCATGGGCTGCCAGGAAGGCTCCGTGCGCTGCCTTTGCACGCACAGGCACTGCCCCTGCAGCTCCCATTGGTGACGGTTCCCAGCCAATCGGAGCTGCAGAGCCGGCCCTCGGCGCAGGGCCAGCGCGCGGAGCTTTCCTGGCCACCCATGCATCTAGGGGCTACAGGCACCTGGCAGTCGCTTCCAGGAACTCGGGCAGGCAGGGAGCCTGCCTTAACCCCGGGCCCCTGCTGCGCCGCCAACCGGACTTTTAACAGCCCGGTCAGCAGTGCCGACCGGAGCCAGTGACCGGGGTCCCTTTTTGACTGGGCATTCTGGTCAAAAAACAGATGCCTGGTAACCCTAATCCTAAATAGGCGGCCTGGTTTTCACAGGGGTTGAGCATGCACAGCTCTCACTGGCATCAGTGGGACTCGGCACTTCTGAAAACCAGCCACTTTAGTAGTCTACCATTAGGCCCCCAAGTTTGACAATTTTGACTAAATGCTTTAAGCATTTAATGGGGTTCTTTGGGTGTGGGGAGGAGGTGGGGAGTAGAAGAGAGGGAAGAAATTGATAATGGTGACTCCAGCTGGTCAGCCTGCTCACCTCAACTCTGTACTTAGTCTCACCTAGCACCATAACATGCACACATCAAGGACAACACTGTCTCAACTCAGAGCCCTGCCTGTGGCTGGACATGGTAGCAGGTGCTCCAGGAAGAATTCATGCTGATTCAGATTCCTCCTCAGGCTTCCAAAGAAAGCACCCACTGCAGCGACATCTCTGCCAGCAGATGCATCATGCACTCTGTCTATGCCAGGCCAGCTCCCCATCCCCTCCGACCTTGTCTAAACACAATTTTAGCCCATAAAGTCTCCCCCTGGTATTTCCACTGGTCCGGCTCCATCAAGCAGAGCAAGCCAGGGCATTGGTGGTTGTTGGCATTTTACCCACTGTGTTATCTAGACCATTGGTTCTCAGTCTCTTTGGGCTCAAGACCTGGTTGTAAATGTTTATGGTCTGTCGCAACACAGTAAATAGTCTGGGTGTGGAGGCCCTGGGGTGGTTATAGGTGGGTCCTGCCCCCGCCACCCTCCAGGGCTGGGGTAGGGTGGGGGGGAATGTTGGGTCCTGCCCAGCACTCACTCCACACTGGCAGCTCCTGTGCTGTGGGGCTGGCTGGGCTTGGCTCTGCACTCCGCGCTTTTCAACCTCTGGGGTTGCAGCTCTGCTCAGGTTTGGCCCCATCCCCCTGACTGGACCAAATATGTGTGAGTGGAGTTGTGACCTGGCTCATGGGGTTGCAGTGCCACTCACTCAAATTTGGCCTACCTGGACTGCTGTCATCACGACGGCTGGGCCAGACCTGAGTGGTGCTGGGACCCCAGAGTTGCAGTGACTAGAGCAAGGAGCCACAGGAACTGCCACATGACCCTTTGAAACATTCTGGTGACCCAATTTTGGGTTCCAACCCACAGGTTGAGAAACCCTGATGTAGACTGGAGAAATTATAGGTGGAAAAAATTAGAGTAAACATAGCTTAAGAGGGACTAGTGCACGCAGCAACACTAGTATAGAGCAGTGGCTTTGCTTCCCCAGTCGATATTTTATATGTGCAAGTGTGTTCCCTGCATTCACCAGAAACAATCTGCCCACCTGCCTGATTTCAGTACCCAGAGATCTAGTTTATGTTTCACAGACATTTTGCAAATCCATAAGCTAAACAAATGGGATAAAATACAGAAATTACACTACACAATAGGCCAGTTTTCAAGCTATTTACAAATGTGTCCTGGCCCCCAATGCATTCAGCTCCCAAATCCATACTTGGGTTTCCACAGTGTAGCATTAGCATCTCTATCTTTGTCCAGTAGTACTGTATGAGCAATACCATGCACAGCCAGAAGGTGTGCTGTGTTGTGCATTAGTTTATCACCCTATAAATATTATAACTACTCATAAAGTTATCCAGCCTGTTCCTAATTCTACACTCAATGGGTTCATGTAGTGTCTGCTGTAGGAAGAAGTGTCATCTTATTTATATATTGTGACTGCACTGAACTTGAATTTCAAATGCTTGCTGGTTTCCACATTATGGGACAGTGAAAAGGATGCATTGATCAATTTTTAGTAGAACTTGCAGTGTTCTAAATACCTTTGTCAATGGAGAAACTCCGTCTCCTTCCTCCTGTATTACTCCATTTTCCGTTCTAAAGTAGTCTTTGCTCCATCCCTGAGCTGCGTAACTCAGGTTAAGCAACTCAGCAAGTTTAATTTACTATACAAATTATTTTATACTTAGATTGGAAGCTCTTTGAGCAGGGACTGTCTTTTTGTTTGGTTTGTACAGCACCTTGCACAGTGGGGCCCTAGTCCATTACTGAGGCTCTTAGTTGAGATCAAAATACAAATAATAACAGTACAACAAAATTAGCTTATCAGTCTTGTGGCTTAAATAGGTCACTGTTCTGGGGCAGAAGAATGATACCCCCATGTCTAAGCACTGGCTTGCTACCTGTACCTCAGCACTGGCCATTTCATAAGGAGCATTAGCAAGGAACATTATAGTTTGCTCCCAGCCTTTCAGTGGAGTGTCACCAGGGCTGAAATTGGCCTGTTGTGTTTTAAAAGCTCTATCATACAAAGGGGGAAACTTAGAACACACCATCCAGAGGCCAATGATGTGAGATGAGTTGGTTTGTTTGCTGGGTCCCAGTTCAGTTCCTACTTGCAGAAATGTCACAAATAACCCAGAGACTGCTCCCTTTGTGGGCAGTCTCAGTAGAGCTGCTGAGGACTGAATGGGCCCCGGGAACTGCTCCAGGGCAGGAGCATGGTGAATTCTCAGAGCAGCCTGACCTTGCATCTAGTTGGCAAGGAGGGGACTTCAGCCTTTGAAAGATGCTGTCAATTTCACCAGCACAATTTTTTGGGGCCAAACCCTTCTGCACATCTGTGGAAGGCCCTGACCCAGCAGGAACAGTGGTGGCTCTGTTGCAGAAAAGCAAGATTTGGAGATGACCTGCAGAGGGGTCTGTATCGCACCATTCTTTGCAGGCTCCCTGTGTAGCAGTGTGCACAGGTGTTAGGGGTAGGGCAGGGCCAGAGCCACAGGATAATTAATTTTGGATCCATTTGGCACTCTTCCTCCATGAAGGGGGCAGGGGCACATCAGCCACAAGGGCTGCTGCCTTACAGCTGCCAGAGTTGGCATAGAGCATAAGAACATAAGAACGGCCGTACTGGGTCAGACCAATGGTCCATCTAGCCCAGTATCCTGTCTTCTGACAGTGGTCAGGGCCAGATGCTTCAAGGGGAAGGAACAGGACAGGGCAATTATAGAGTGGCCCTGGAAGGATCATAGCCAAAAGGATCCCCCGCTTCCCCATGGAAATAGTTAGTGTGCAGTCTTGGGACCCAGTGTTTGGTTCTTCAAAAGTAAAAATTCAGACGCCACATTTAAAGCAATGGAATCAATTCCTCGGGAGGCCTCAAAATGTGACACACCCTGGACTGAGAGACAGCCATAAAAATCCACGCTGTCTGTGCTATTGTTGCAGCTGAAGGATGTCTTGTGCTGTTGGGGAAGCACTTCGTTGCCAAAGAGGATGATGGCTGATGTAAACCCAACTGTCACTCTTGAGCAACTCAGGGCAGGAGCTAGGGCCTGGTGGTCACACACTTCCCTGTGACAATGACTCTGCAAGCAGAGGCCGCAGTGTTGAAATGCCCTCTTTGTGCTAGACGAGTGGAGCCAGATAAGCAGCATGCCTGCCTTCTCCCAAAAGCCCACAGTGCACAGGCCAAGAGAAGCAAACACCAGTATCGTGGCTATGTTGTGGTGGCTGCTTCCCAGCCTGTGGAACTGCAGGATTGATAAACAGACAATTTTGTATCTAACGGGATTCTTGGTATCACAGGCCCTTCTGTTGTTTCTGCTGACATTAAACCTCAAGCATTACCATCAGTGGCAAGCTTTTACTCTGGGCATCTCACCATTCTGCAAAGCACTTTTTTTCCCATCTAAAGATGCATGGAAAGGATTCTGTGCTGATGAAATTGAGGGGTTAACGGGCCTGGTCAGAGCCAATCAAAGTGCAGGCTAGTGCTATGCAAGCTTTCTTGACAAAACTCTGCTGATAGACTAAGACAGTGAGGTCAGGACTGAGGTGTGACACTCTCCGTGAGCTCAGCCAAGTCACCTGCATGGTGACTGGTAGCACTCTGATTTTCCAGTTTGGGGCTTCTCCTGAGCAGAGGGTTTTTAAATGTCAAATTCTGCCAGGATGTGCAGAACTTGGGAACTAGTATCGATCCCACCTAAGTGATTTTCATTTATAATTGATGATGGGATCTGAATCCAGGATTTGAACCCAAGTGAAAGGCTTGTTCCTTGCCTATTGGACCTCCCTGTAAAGCGTCCTCGTAACCGAGATGTGAGCCCAAGACCTACACTATAATGACAATACAACCGTAGCACTATTTTGACTGAAACAGTAGCTCTTTCCTATATATGATTTAAAGATCATTAGACGTGCACCATCTATAATGTCTGTCTGGCTTGTGTTATGTATGTAAAGGGTGGAGTAGAATCCATTTCAATTGCAGCAATATTATGTACGCGCTCTAATAGTTAGCATCTGTACAGCTGTTATTCCCACTATTTTATAAATCCATGGAACTGCTGCCTATTTAGTGTTACAAAAATAGTTATTGATCCAAACTTGGAAGCCCTGGAGTGACAGGGAAGCCTGGATCTACATGAAAGGAGAGCAAACTGCTCTTTAATTGGCTGATATAGTTGTGGATATGACGTCTGACTTTTGGAGGTGCTGAGCTGAATACCCATAATTTTAGCTGGAGTTGTGAATATACAGCACTTTGGAAGATCAGGCCTCTGGTATACATTCCTTTAAAGTGTTTTTCACAAGTTACAAAGACCCCCTGTCTCCCTCTTAAAAAGACCAATCAAACAAAAACCCCAGCCTTTCTCAGTAAAGTCTATTTTGGGAGAGCAGCACAAATGGACGTGAGATGTTTAGGAAAGGATATAACTTGGATAACGCCAGGAATCAAAGGTGGCAGTGTTGCATTATAGACAAGAAGTTCTTGGCAATTAAAGGTCAGGATGAGACCTTAGAGATCAGGGTGAGACCCAAGGGGGAAGGAAAGGCTGGGAGGCAGATTGTCCCATATCTGCCTACCTCTGAGTTCTTACACCTTCCTCTGAAGCATCTGATACTGGCCATAGCCAGAGATGGGATATGGGACTAGGTGGACATTGGGTCTCATCTACTATGGCACTCGTAAGAACATAGGAACGGCCAAACTGGGTCAGACCAAAGGTCCATCTTGCCCAGTATCCAGTCTTCCGAAGGTGGCCAATGCTAGGTGCCCCAGAGAGAACGAACAGAGCAGGTAATCATCAAGTGATCCATCCCATAGCCCATTCCCAGCTTCTGGCAAACAGAGGCTAAGGACACCATCCCTGTCCATCCTGGCTACAAGCCATTGATGGACCTATCCTCCATGAACTTAACTAGTTCTTTTTTGAACCCTGTTATAGTCTTGGCCTTCACTACATCCTCTGGCAAGGAGTTCCATAGGTTGACTGTGTGTTGTGTGAAAAAATACTTCCTTTTGTTTGTTTTAAATCTGCTGCCTATTAATTTCATTTGGTGTTATGAGGAGTAAATAACACTTCCTTATTTACTTTCTCCACACCAGTCATGATTTTATGACATGATTTTGCTTTACTTAGGTGCCTACTTGCGGATTTAAGAGCCCAACTTTAGGCACCCAGGTTTGAAAATGTGGACAGATTCATGTTAGATTTAAAGACCGGAAGAGACCATTTTGATCAGCCAATCTGCATAACAGTGCTTTGGGGATGCATGACAGTGCTTTGGGGATCCTAGCCATGTGATTTACAAAGCCATGAGCTTGTTGTTGGGATTTGCTTTCCCTAGCTGTTGGTATTATTTATTAATGTAAATAGCACCACCCACAAGGATCCGGGTGCCCCACAAGCTAAAGCAAACTCAAACTCAACAGGAAGTTAGCAGCATTTTGTACAGAACAAGACAATTTTCTACTTAAATTTTAAAATACAAATGAGTCTCACCTTGGAATCTCTTTAGGAAGCGATTTCCACCAGAGGGAAGGTGGAATCCTGCTTAGCTCCATTTTGGGTCTTCAGCTTTAGACACCTCTCCCCTGATATTCAGAGGTGCTGGGCATTTACAGCTTCCATTGGCTTCAAATGGAGTGAGGGGTGTTCAGCATTGGGTGTGTCCAAAGTTTGGCATCGAAAAATTACAGGATACTTCTCAAAATATGTACCTAAATGGTCTAGACGAGTTTCTGTATTTTGAATGTGCAAGTGAAGGGAACCAGGCTGACCCGTGACAAAATGTGGCAAACACAGACAGGACTGAATGAGCCACAAAGACTGATCTGTGTTCTCAATCCTGGATGATGTTCTTCTAGGTCAATTGTTCTGGGGAAAACTGTCTCTGGGGCTGTCAATTCAGTGCTTTCTCAACAGCACGAAATCCATACAGAAACTTTAAAAAAGAAAAAATAACTCAGTAGTAGTCAGAACCGATGGCAGACGAGTGAATAATTCACAACAAATAAGCTACTTGGCTAATTTAGCCAGCGTTTCTGTTCATGGAGTCTTCACTAATGGGTCGTGATTTTCACAAAGGTGTTTGTCATTTGAAGTCTGTTTCAGTTTTGGCCTCTGTGGATTGATCAAGAACATATGAAATTCAAGCTGTGTTACCTAGTGGTGGTTGGTCAGGTTATCATCTAGTATTGATTCTATTCCCTGACTGGACAAGCGTGCAAACACTTCTGTTGTGAATACCTGAGTTTGCATCTTTCCTCAAGTTTCCACAAGCGCACAGGACATGGAAATTCACTTCCTGCAAACATTTGTGCCAGTAAAACTCAATTGCCTGAATGTTCATGGAAAGCAAATGGAAAAAGGGACTCAAACCCATACAGTGCAAATTCATGTAACAAGCCAACCAAAGCTACACCAAAAATACGAGGCACGATTCCCTGAGCTCTAAAACCAGCTCTACTACTGAACACACCTACTGAGACAATGGTGGGAATGTGACCATTGTGTTTCACAGGCCATACACACAGAAGGGAGTATGGAGTAGGCCTAAACCTTTTTGCTTGCTACACTCAGTACTAATCAGTGAGCCTTCATACTCAGGATGTTAATTTGATAACGTCTCTAGGGACTCACAGTGGTGAAACTTGGTTCGTATGTGGTGATTAAAGGCTATTAGGCATAGAAAGGCATCTTTAGTGTGTTCAAAAAAAGACACCGATTAGCATCAGATACCCAATAAACTTCTGCCTTACTAATCAATAGGAAATCAGCACAATATTGTTTTAGAAGTATTTATCTCATTCAAAATATATTCTAACATGTTCTGATGCCTCACTGTCCATTTGAAGAATGGGTTCCAACCCACAGCTGTTTTTGTAGTCTCCCGGGACCAGATTCTGCCCTGGGTTACACTGGTGTAAATCCAAATTAACTCCATTGACATAACTGAGACTAAAACACAGCCCCATCGCCCCTGATTATATTAATTGCTAAGAGGTAGCTTTGCTTGCCTTGCAAAATATAGAGGAGTACCTTACTCCTTACATAGCTACATAATGGGACTACCAAGGAGTAGCAGTTCTGTTCTGTATATGAGTAAGGTAGAATATAACCCTATAAAGTACAGGGATGAGGGCCATACCAGTACTAGATAGACAGATAGATAGACAAACATGGCTTAGGACAAAGTTGCAGCATAAATTTGCTTTCAGAACTTCTAGGAAAGTAACAGCCCTGTAGTGAGAGAACACGGACAGAGAACCACGCTGTACTGTAACAAGGCTGACAGGTTTGGGGAAAGAGAAGGAAGATCCATTTCTTCCCCCATTTTAAAATAGATCTGAATGAACCAGTTCAGATGAAATAAGCCCAGCCCCATTTCTCATTGGCTGGTGCTATTTTTCTATTCCTTTCATAAACACCAAGTGTACATGAATATTATTAATAATAATTAGACTGTATATTGTACAGGATGCTTATGGGTCACTGAAGAGCTCTTTTAGACTGAACTTGGAACTCCATGCAAGGGCGGTGACAGTTAGTGGGGTTTTCTTATCTGACACAGGCCATCTGAAAAACAGCTTGAGCCTCGCAGTTTCTTGTGTGTTGGGTTTTTTTTTCCCCAAAGACAGAAGTTTAAAATAAATGTGACAAACACATAATCGCCCATGAGCAGCAACATCCTCCATTTGCTATAGCCCAGCCTCCAACACTGGCTGCTGAAAATAGGACAGACAAGCTATAAAAGCCCAAACACAACATTTAAAACAACATTATGAGGCACTAGTGATGGTTTTCTTTTCTGCGAGGTATAAGCACATGTGAGCAGCAACCAGGTGCTCGTGAGATCAAACTCCAGCCACCCCAGGTTAGCGAGCTGCATACACATCAGCCAGTAAAGAGTTCATTTTGAAAGTGCTTTTTGCTGAAGGTGCCAGAAACAGCTTCATGCCCTCAGAGTGTAATTGACCAATCAGACTTGTGGTGAAGATGCAATGCTTCTAATCTAGTGTCTCATTGGTTGAATGGGTTGTCACTCAATGTCTTGCTGCTGAGGTTAGAGACCGGCATGATGTGGCATCTCATAGAAGAGGCTCCCCATCATGCATGGTTCACTTAACTTCTTATAAAGATTCAGCTGTTATTTTTCTGCATCATCTTTGGGGTCTTAAATGCTTAGAGCTCTGTTGTGCCATTAATCAACAGCCCACTGTAGGGCTGGTTGTCCATTGACTCCTCTCCCCATTCCTGGGAGTCCAGCACTGCCACTGGCTCCACATTCAAGTGTGCAAAGACTCATTGCGCCCAGGCCTGCACAGAGACACAAGGGAAGGGGACTCCTTGCACCATCTCTGCCTCTTGTACACCTACCCTAGGGTCAGGCATATATTGCCCTTAGTATGGGGCCTAGTATTGATAGTTCCCACTGTAATACTGTGGAAATTACCAATGTTCTAATGAAGACCGCTGTACAAAAACACCAAGTGCCATGGTTTCAAGATGTGCTCCTGTTGGGTGTGTCTGCACCTGAGAACCTGCTGCTGTCCTCCACAGAGCTCCAACCCAGGTCAGTCCTTAGGCATACCCAGAATATACAGCTGCGTAAGGCACCTGAAAATTTGGGGAACCACTGGGTCTTACTGTCCACCCTCCCATCTCGTCCTATCCCTGTTCTGACCCTTCCTGGAGGCTCCCACAGCTGGCTGCTGCAGCCTGGTGACTCTTACTTCAGAGGGGATCTAGTAACTTAAAAGTGAAAAAGCCTTCCAGCCTGCCAGACCTATTAGCACAACACTGAAACTGGTAAAGAGCCATTCAAGTGGTAATGAACCCATTTAACAGGCATTTGCCAACCCCCAGGTATATACTGTCAGTTTCTGAATTTACTGACAAAAACAGTTGTGCATTACTGTAATATTTACTCAGAATATGTTAGTCTGCAGGACCTTAGTTTAAAATTTGCTTTAAAAATATTTCATTAGTGAGTTGGTGATGATTATAAAATCACATCTCTAAAAAATCCTTGCATAGATTTTTAGATGCACAATCATCTTTAGTTTTAAATGCTTGGATCTTCAGACGTATAGTTTTGAAATAAATCCTTCAAAAGATTACCCTTATCTAAAAAACACATTTTAATTTTAATTACTATAGTACAAAAAAATTGCTTCCAAAGTCTTCCTGTCCTTTCTGTCCATCCCTTCTCCCTTCATGACCCCACCCCACCCCCCCTTGAAGAGAGCCCTTTAAGGGACAACACTCCTTTCCTTCCAGATAACTGGACAAAGAGTTTCCCTTTCTTTACTTCTGACTATTTGATGAACTAGTTTTAAGAGAACCCTCCAGCAAAATCAGTACCTTAGTAAGATATAAAATCCTTTGTTATGCCTAAAATCTTTGGAAACATATTTTTTAAAGTTGGTGAAATTTCATAAACATGTCTATTGTTATGGAGATCACATAAAGTAAATTAGTGTTTCCTTTTTCTAAAAGCAATGAACATTGTTATGAACACACTAAACCTCTGTGACTGATTAATTTAAAATAATGTCTTTGTTTTAGTGAGTAATGTGGAATGATTATGGAGGCTTAAGATATAAAATATAAAATCAGCTTAGAAATACCGATTAAGTAAAACAGAGAAGAGCTGCATCGTATCTTCCAAAATATTTAATGTTTGTATTCAGCAAGACAGCTGACTGGCCCTTACTAGAAAGTTTTTGCAAATAAATGTCTGCCAAACTTCAGGGCATATCAAAAAACCTGTGACTGACATTTTTTATTCCCAAGTTTAGTGCTTTTAATTAGGTACCTTCTGCATGTCCATTCTGCATGAGGGAGAGGGTATGGGGGTCTCTGCGGGGATGTGACTCTCTGCCACCGTGAGGTGGGCTGAGCATCTCGCTATCCTTTGCTGCCTTGTCCCCCCGCCCCTCTCCCGGGCTGCTGTCAGGCATAGGGGCACCAGTTTAATAATACTGAGTAGGGCCCCATAAATCCTAAGGACAGCCCTGCTCCAACCACACCCAGACTGTGGTGAAGTCAGAAGCAGCAGCCACTTTGGGAGAAGCTCCAGTAGCAACTGGCTTTGGTGAGCTTTTAATCAGAAACCTCTCCAGGATCCAGGGGAAAAAACAGGGTCTGGGGGGAGATGCCACTAGTGGGAAGGAAAAGAGCAATAACATTTGAACATTATAATTATAGAGGTTTGTCAAGCAAGGACCAAGTAGGATTCTTCAGGTGAGAGGAGAAGCCTGAGAGAGAGCGCTGGGGTATTACAGTGTGATGGGTAAATTACAATTCTTGTCCACACTGGTATTTTCATCCTGCATTAGCAGGGCTTAAAAATAGGCAGCATCTGTGCTCCAGCTGGGTTACAGAACTGGGCTGGAACTGCAGTAAGGGCCTGATCCAAAGCCCTCAGAAGTCAAGGAAAAGCCCATTCATTCTCACTAATGGTTTGGATCAGGTCCTAAACTGGCAGCACAACACTCTAATTTGCTCGCGTACTTGTGGAGCTTTGCCTTTCAAGACATCTCTCAGCACTTTATATTCAATGAGCATCCTAGTGCAACACCACTGCCCTTACACTGAAACTGGATCTAGCCCAGCAACCAAATTCTGCTTTAACCTACACGTGTCCAATCCCCCTGACATCAGGGCGGGGTCAATGAGAGCAAACTGTGGCCACATGGATTTCATAAGTTAGCTCATCCCTAAATGAAAGCAAACCAATTCCTGGCCCTGGCCCCAGTTGGGAGGGGCCTCACTCATGATAGGTCCAGATTTACCTGCATCCTACACAGACATGCTGCTTTCTCACCGCTTACTCCTACACATATTGACAATGGAAGTGCAGGATCTTGAAACTAAAATGGGTGAAGATGTGGTGAAATGAACCTCCCATCCCATTTCAGGTGCGGGCTACCTCATTCAAAGGTGCTTTGTCACCCACCTTTACTGCACAGTTTGTGCTTTGGGGAGTTGGCAGGCTGAAGGCTATGACTGATAACCTCTCTGAGACACATAGGGTATGTCTGCGCTGAAGCTGTACTTTCCAGCTCGAGGAGACATGCCTGCACCTGAACAAGCTTGCGCACTAAAAGTAGACATTTAGCTGTGGCAGTGCGAGTGGCAGGAGGGGCTAGCTGCCCTAGTGTGTGCCTAGGGACTTGGATGGGATTGTACTCGGGGCAGCTAGCCACTCCCATGGCCGAGGCAGCCCCAGCTACACTTCTATTTTTAGCATGCTAGCTCTACCAGAGCTAGCCTGAGTATGTTGTTAATATCCCCTAGGGGAGGCTGCAGAGCAGTATGCTGCAAACATGTTCTGGAAAGGCTGACTTGGTTAGGAAATGCTGAGTGCAGTTTCAAAGCTATTGCATGCATTGGGATAGTGTGGTGACACCTGACAAGCTGAAGGGGAAATCAGCTTCACTGTGAAATCCCCACCCGCTTTTGCTAAAGCTGGCCTAGGAGCTCAGAGCCAGAGGGGTGTGCTCTAGAGCAGGGTGTCCGGGCTGGAGAGAGATTTAGGGTCTCTCACTGTCTGGCGACTCAGATCCATTGCTAGCTAGTTGAGGCCACCAAGGGTATGTCTATACTGCAATAAAACACCAGTGGTTGGCTTGTGTCAGCTGACTTGGGCTCGCAGCGCTCAGGCTGTGGAGCTATAAAATTGTAGCGTTGATGTTCGGGGACAGGCTGGAGCCCAGGCTCTGGGACCCTGCAGGGGGAGCGGGGTCCCAGAACCAAGTTCTGCAGCCCAAGCCCTGTAAGCTCAAATCAGCTGAGACTGGCCAGCTGCAGGTGTTTTATTGCAGTGTAGACAAACCCTAACTCTAAGGGGCTGTGTGGTAGCTGAGGATTGTCAGAGCACTATCCTACTCCAGCCGTGCCCCCTACAGCAGTGGCCACGGCCGGTGTGTGGTGTAGGAATGGCTCTGCCTGCTCTGTGCCAGCTTCAAATGCCTCTATGGGAGGAATCCTCCAATAGCAGGTCTGGGTGCTCTCCAGCCCCTTTGTGCCACCAGCTTGGTGAAAACAGGCTGAATTACAATGTAGAGCCTGGCCCCTTATGTTTCACACGCAAGTAGTGTAATGCTTTTTATCCATATTATCTACTATCTTTCTGAGGGCAGGGAAGGTCAGTATTGTAGACTGTGACATAAGGGGAGCATGAAATATAGTTCCCCTGTCAGTATCATGTTTCAAACGTAATAAAAGACTGGTGATAGTTTTCAAATGTGTTTGCTTCTGCACAAAGGGTAACATATTCTCAAGCTCCTAAGTGAGTATCTCATTTTCAAAAATGACTTAGGTAAAAAGTTCTCTTACAACTACAGGCTGAAGGAACAAAGATATTTTGGCCAAAATTTTCAAGCCTAAAGTTTCAACCCATTCGAAGGCACTAAAACGTAAGTGTCCCGATTTTGAAATTTTCTAATTTCCATTGGAAGTTAGGAGCCTAGAAACCTTTGAGGATCTGGGCCTGAGTATTCACAACTCCCGTCAAAGAGAATGGGAGCTGTAGATGCTTAGCACTCTTAGCCATCAGCTTGCTTTACTTAGGTGCCTACTTGCGGATTTAAGAGCCCAACTTTAGGCACCCAGGTTTGAAAATGTTCACAGATTCATGTTAGATTTATAGACCGGAAGAGACCATTTTGAACAGATAATCTGCATAACACAGCCATAAAACATTGGCCTTCATCTTTAGCACAGTCCAAGGTTGTTGCTGTGTGAGCAAGATCAAATGCTGCTCTGAACGTTACCCACTACAACTACCCTGCATACATTTATTTATAGCAGTTTAATTTGTGGAGCAATGTATGGACATGAGATTGTGGTTTCTTGATGAAAATATTTGAGCATGTTTACAGCTTTCAGATCTTTTATCAAGCTCTGAGTTGAGTTTTTGGTTATTCAAGACCTGATTCTGCTCTCTCTCCCACACAGGTCTGAATCAGCACTGACTCCACTGAAGTAATAGAGTCACACAGGTGAAAAAGTGATGTAAATCAGGTCAGAGTCAGGCCCATCATGTTTTATCTACCACATTGCAACATGTGACACAAACAGCATAGGAAACTAGTGAGCACATATCAGATCTGCCATTGCATTCACTTGAAGAGAGAAGCATGATGAAATTGCTCCAAATTGAGATGCTAATTCTAAAGAGGTGGACCTGGATTATGGATTGGGGCTGGATTTCTAGCAGGTTCAAAGTTTGAGGGTGTTAAGATTTGGAGTTCTGGCTCAGGCTGTCCCTAGGTTTTTCAACCCTGTACTGGTTGTTGTCACAGTAAGCACATGATTTAGTGTGTCTACCAAACTCTGTGTTATACTGCACTGCACCTTGTATTGCATGCCCAGAAAGGGATACAAATAAAATATGTCCTCCCTCACCTATGAAAAGTCAATAATTTGACCTGGAAGTTCAAGGAATTTATGGAAGTTTCCACTGATTTCAAGGGCTTCTTGATGTTTGCATGGTAAAGAGAGAGAGAGAGAAAAAAGATTCAGAACAAATTGTACAAACTATATCCCCGATTCCACTCCCTCCAATTTTTTTTTTTAAAAACCACCCAAATCTTTCCATTCCTCTTTATTGTTATATATTTTAAAATGCCGGTGATGAAAGAGGAACTCAGCATGCTAGTTATATCCCTCATTTTCTAATACTCCCTGTCAGACACGAGGGTCAGGGTTTGTTCTTAGCTGAGGGCCTGAGCCCAGATCCTGCAAGCACATGAGTGACTTTACGTGCACAAATAACCCCACTGAGTTCAGAGTGTGCGTGGCTACTCATGTGCATAAGTGTTTGCAGAATCAGGGCCTTGGACAGCACAGTAACAATATGGTGAAACCAGTGGTTGCTTCCCTCTCTGTGTTGATAAAGCAACTGAAAGCTGCTGGCTTAGTTAAGTCCCAGCACGCAAAGACTGCAGACCTCTCCATGTGGTTTGGCTAGAGGTACTGAGACAGCAATGGGAAGTTGGAAAAGGGAAGGCTAGGTGGGTAAAATCAGCAGATGGCACATTCCTGACGGCTCTGTGCTGCCAGATGTTATCTTGTTTTTCAGTTCTCCCATCCTTGAGGCTGTTGGGTGGATTCCAGTCTGCCCTCCGGGGGTCCTCTGGTTGTTTCCACTTGATGCCTTCTTCGGGGGATCGACACTGGATTCTTAGCCTGGCACCTTCCTGATCATTCATTTATTATCCACACCAAGCATCGATCCACATACATCCTCTATCTCTATTTTAATCACAATTTTTAACAAAGCGAGATGAATACAACAAAAGGGCGGGGAGTCTCTGGGTGCTGTTTCTGTTGTTACAGAGTATTGCTTTGAGTCTCTTTCTGTGTGAGTAGTTGTTGTTCCAAAGTATTGCTTTGAGACCAGACTCTGCCTTAGGATGTACTAACACAATTAGCAGCTTGCAAGTTTCATACAGAGAGGGAGAGAAACAGTAAAAATAAGAGACCAAAAACCAAGAGACCTCTTAATTAGTAATACCCTGGAATTTAAACTATGGGGAATCAAACTCATTTGTGATTTTAATACAGAACTTCTTTAATATGATCCAACATAACAAAATGGGAAGGAAAGGCAGCTTCTGAGTGGCAACAAAGGGAGAACCGATCCCTGGTAACTGATGAGACACAAGCCAGGAGGTAACTAAACATGCAGTGACATCTTTCAAATGAGCACTGACTCCATAGGAAGATGCTGCACACAATGCTGTCCTCACTAAGAGTTTTCCAAAAAAATTCCTGGCATTGGTAACACAAGTTCAGGTTCCATAGTCCTAGCTGTGTTGTGGAGCTTAGCGTGGGGGGCTTTCTGGCCGTTGTGTTCAACACTGCATTGATTAGATGAGAGTGACAGTTGGAGCTGGCAAGCTGGCTCCACTAGGGCTCCCTCCCCATGTTGCTAACACCCATGGAACCGATGTGGTGTTCACAATGGTGAGAATGGTTTGTGAAAGTTCTCCAGTGCAGAACAAGCTAATGGTAAACAAACCATTGATGTTTTCTGTGCTGGTGTGTATAGAATGCTTAGATACTCTGGAGATAGAGGTCTTCGAAATAGGATGGGTGAATAGGCAGATGGGCAGACAGATGGACAGATAGAACTAGCAGTGCAGTCCGTGCTATATGCAGTGACTTTTAGAAACAAATGTTAACCAGGATATTTATGGGAAGGTATTTCATTTGCAAGAGAGATGCGTCCAAACTATGATTTCAAATCCAAAGCCATCTGATCAGTTTGGGGATGAGATTCAGTTCCTTGGTCCCAAACCAGCCCCATCTCTTTTGGTTCTGGCTTGGTACCTTTTTTTTAATTGGGTCCATAAGTGACCAAAGGTGTCAGAAATCTCTCAGGAACAGCTGATCTTGTGAGATATCCTCTCTCTTAGGCTGAACTATAGCTCTCTGCCAGTCTATGTCTCTTTCATCTATTTCCCTTCCCAAGTGCATTCCCCATAGCTCCACTCACGTTCTGCACCCTGAGTCCACATTGCCAGCTTTGTCACAGTGTAGTCACGGGCAGCATCCTGATTTACTAAGTGGGCTTACAGGCAACCCAAGCCAATCTGGCCATTTAAAGAGTTAAAGTAAATGTCCCCTTCTAAAAGCAAGAGGCTGTCGGGCGAGCCCCTGGAGTTCCTTTATGAGCCAGCAGTGAACAGCCTCCCACAAGGTGTCATTAGCTCAAATACGAGAAATGTGGCCTGGTTACCAGTTCTGCTGATGCCTTGGGGCCTATTCTAATCTGCAAGGAATTCAGTCTGAAAGTGCATCTGGACAGTTTGCACGGACCCTGTCCAGCTTTGCTTTAGCAGCAGTTTGTGAGCTTTGCACCCTGTGAGAGGGACAAAGCCAGGAGCTGCTGCTGCTGCATTTCACAACTCTGACATGTTGTCACTCACATCCAGACATTTCCTGTTATCTAACCTCAGCCTTATCTTCCCCATTTTCAGCTTCCTCTTGAAGGAGGAGAGGCCCCTTCAAAAACGAGCCGCCTTCCTGGGCTGAGCCCCACTGCTCTGCTTCTGCTTTGCTCCCTGGGTGCCCCCAGCAGGCCCTGCATGCCTGACCCAGCACTACTCCACTTCTTGCCCCGTGAGAGTGCAGCTACAGGTATGGTTTGTACCCGCTGGCATGTCTGCTTGGCTTTACTCTCTTGTACGCTGCTAAAATGGGTGGCAGAGGGGAGAAGGGATGGAGTTTCAAATGGGACACTTGTCTCATGCCTCCAAAGGGCCTGCTACCTCTCCTTTGAGGTGGGTACAGCTAGGGAGAACAGGCAGCAACAAACCACTTCTAGCCAGTCTCCTGTCTAAAGTTTTTGGGGGGTCTCTTTCGGGAGACTTTGGGGTAAGGTCCCAGGGTACACCCCCAATTTCTGCCAGACCTCTGCTGGACACTCCACCCCCACCTTCCTTGGTGTCTGTCCCCTATGTTTACAATTTGGGCTAGATCATTTCTTACCCCAGCTTCCAGAATCCCTTTCCCCAAGATACAGAATCATATCCAATATTCAAGCCTCCCTGGGGCAGATATTTTTAATGAGGGGGTTTGCTGGGTCTCTCCTGCATGGAGAAAAACCATGCAGCTGGACAGTATATTTTAAGTATATGGATAGAGGGGTCACCTTCTGCATTTGTCTTTTCTCCCCATACGTCCCACCAGGGAAGAAAATGTAGCTGATTTTTCCTGGGAGCTCTGCACTTGGAACCATAATTAATTTATTATGATTATTATGATGATTATTTATTATTAATGACTATGTGTACAGTTCCTAATGCATGCCTGGTGCTTTACAGAGAAATAAAAAACCATGTTGTTGGCTTTGGGGAGATTTCAATCCAAATGAGAGATAGAAAAGCCAGGGCTATAACTAGCAATGAGCAGGGGGAGGTGATCCGGGAGGAAGGAGGTTTCCGCCAGTGAAAGATCATGCAATAAGTTCGTGTGCATGCCCCACTGGCTGGGTCCTTTTCTCAAATTCTGTGTATGTGAATTTTAGATATTAGCATTTTCCCTCCCTTTTTCTTTTCTCCCGTCTTAAAAGTTAGTGAAGCAAACAGTTTGAGAGAGCAGAGTCCAGCTGGAGCACAGAAGAGGTGGGGTGGAGGCCGGCGCTAGAAGGTGAGTTTCAAGGCGGGATTTGCAGGAGGATTCAGAGATATGCAATGCTAGCAATAATTAGTATTGTATCAAGCACTTCTGCATTGCTTTGCCTAGAAGCATAAATTATCACGTGTAAATTGCTACTCTTCTGATTTTCAGGCTCTTAAGCCATTTCCACAGCTCTAATCGATCCCCTGATGTGTCAGACTGTGAGATTATTCATGTATTGATCAGCTATCAAAAAGTTCTCCTTTGCTTATAGCTTTATCCTTTCTGGGTCTCTGCATTGTGTTGCAAATAAGAATGCTGGGGATACCATGCGCTTTTATGTCAGCCACAGTGAGATGGGGCCCAGCAGTAAACTCTGGATTCAACTTTTGAATATCCCAAAGTTCAGGGGTGTACCTGGATTATTGGTTCAAGCCCCCATCCCTGAAGCTGAGTTTAACTGTCTGCATTGTAAATTGGCTCCCAGTCCAATTATCCAGATAAATACGCTACAGGATTTTTTATTTTTATAACTCTGTGGAGTGAGAGAAGAAAGCCGTGTGCTTCACACGGAATAGCACACTGCTCCATGAATAGTCCCACTGAAGTCAATGAGACTACCTGTGAAGTAAGTGCTCCTCAAGATGAGAATAGATATCAGAATTTGGGCCTTTTATTTTATTTAAAACAGCAACGTGAACAGTGCATTGTATTCCTCTATTACATGGCACCACAGACGTGCACAGGGCTGTACAAAGACAAATGAACACAACCCTGCTGCAAAGAGCCTTACCATCTAAGTTAAGGTGCAAACAACAAGAAAAGATGTCAACGCAGGGAGGGAGAGGTGGAAAGGAAGGGCATGCGCTTGTATAGTTGATGGGGAGACTAATGCATGTACCTTAGGGGGTAAAATTAGTGTTTATGGGACTCTGGTTTATAAGCCTCTGTGGAGAAGTTGGGTTTGAGAAGAAGGTGGAGGAAGGGGTCCAGGTGGGTTTGCAGGGGGCGGGAAGCATGTGAAAGAAGGGCCAGAGGCAGGTGTGGGGCAAGGACAGAGAAGGGATATTCAGATGAGTAGCTTGGGCTGAGTGAGGATGAGTGGCATTTCTGGCAGAGAATAAAGACAACGACCTAGGGCCTATGTCTCTACTCTATACAGCTGGCATAAGTAAGGACAAAATCACACTGATGGGGGGTAGGGGGTCATTGGGATGACAAGACATGGGGAGAAGATGCTTGGGGAAACATTTCACTGTTTTATACGTTTCCCTGTAGGGACATTTGGGTTAAGCCCGGTCTCAAAATCAAGAGAGCAGCCTGAGCCCAGCTCCCTGGGAGGTCAGAGGGCACATGTGAGGCTGCTCGCCAGCCTGGGCAGTAAGCTGAGCCAGTGCCCTGGACCCAGCACCCCGGAACTTTGGGGTGTCGCCAATCTGGTTCTGGAGCTGGATGTCCCAGCTTGAGCCCATCTCTAACTGGAACACGTAGAGCTCCGTTGTGCCTGGCCCCTGTACAGAGGGAATTGGTGCGAGAAGCCTCTCTCCACATGCACCTCTGTGCTGAGGCTGGGCACAATCTTTTTGCCTGACCCAAAGTCCCCTGAAGTCAATGGGAATATTTCCAATGAGCTGGATGGGCTTTGGATTGGATGCTTTTTCTCTGAACGCAAGAACCGCTTTGGTTTAGTGCTGTTGGCAGGGCTGGATTCCTCAGAGAGGGTGAGGGTGAGAGAAGACCATAACCTGACCCCGCTTCCTCTGTACCAGCCAACAGAGCTGTAGTGTGTACCCTGCACCTGCTTCCAGGTGGCTGCCTCAGTTGTGCTCCTGAAGCCAGTACTCTTCCAGGAACTCTCTGCTGCAGCTCCATTCTGTCCCCTGTAGTGTATCGTGGGTTAAAGCCACTATGCAGCCCTTAGCAAGTAAACAGGAGAGTTCCCATTAATTCCAGCACTGGGGGAGATGATTTCATTTGCAGCAGGGCCCCATGTGCAACCAGGAACCTCACTGCTGTAAAAAGGCCAAGAGCAAGCGCACAACGAAAGCTGTCATGTGGCTTTTGGCAAGCCCTGTGCTGCTGTTGCTCAGCTCTTATAAGGAATCGAATGCTTTATTTAGAGCTGAACGAACTCTCTTCTAGTTGGATTCAGCATCCTTGGAAGGCAGTTCATGACATGATCAGCCCTCATTAACAGGGAGCAGAGCATTTGCTGTCCTGCATGATCTAAGAAGCAGCAATGACACTTGTCAGCCAGAGAGCAGGCGTTATTAATGTACTGGGCACGATACTTAGGTGGTTGCTCTGCCTGAAACTTATTAACTGTCTAATCCAAATCCACAGATGTGCTATAGCAAAAATGGACTTGGGTACAACCTGGCATGGTTGCTTCAGTGTAAACTCTTTTATCTCCAGCTCTGATCTTTTCTGGAGCATGCCTGCTACTTGTAATTGAATACTTTGAATCAAATCCTGTGCTCTTTATTCAGGTAAATCTCCCATTGGCATCAACCATAGTGATGGGTGCAGATCTTCAATGGAATAGAATAGGATTCAATAGGAGGTTCAATTAAGTAAGGGCTTCAGAATTTGGCCCAGTGATATTAGGGTTTTCAGTTTCCAGCTAGAGCTTGGGGGGACACTCAGGAAGCCTGATTCTGACCTCACTCCAGTTTTAAACCAGTGTAAGTCTGTTGAGTTCAATGGAGTTACTCCTAATTTACACCTTTGCAATTTGAGAGGAGACTCAAGTCTAGAGGTTACAGTTGGGAGGGTGTTCTACAAACCCAGCTCCACCCAGGTTCATGTGGATTCTCGCTCTCTCCTTTTTGATTTGAGATGTGCGTTTGAGTGAGTATGGCAGTTAGAGATGGGTCTGCACCCAAACCCAGGTTCTGAGTGCATTGAACCTGAGAAAGGTGTGTATCCAAATTGAGAGCTGAACTTCAGAGCTTGGGCTCGGTTCGACTGAAAATTCAAAGAAACACATAGCCAAAATACAGGCACTTGTCTAGGTTTGGGGTCAAATCCATCCTGCTTTGTTATTTTCCTTCCATCACCGATTGCACAGCGAATAGGAAGAGAGTCCTGTAAAACTCCCAAGAGAGATCACACATGGCTGATATGCTCACAGCAGGATTTCTAAAGCATTGGCCTCTTATGCTATTCACAAGGGGCTGCATGGAGAATGCGTCTGTTTCTGTTTTTCTGCCTACAATAATATTGATGGTTAAGTCTGCTTTTTAACACCAGGCTTTTCCTTGGAAATACCCGTTCCAACTGGAAACCAGAACCCCTGTCAATAGTGAGGTCCACCCAAACAACGTAATAGAGGGTGTGGAGTGAGTTCCTCTCCTATGTACCGAAAGAATGATCTTCACTTTGTGACCCCCCGCCCCCTTTATCTGTTGCTGACAGCAGCATTATGAGCAGCTCTGTTTTTCCCCTCTGAAAGCCACAACGGCTTTAAGCTAGAATAGCAGAAGCGGTGGTGCTCATTTTTTTAAAAAGAGCCTTCTTGAACTTCAGTGTCAAATTCTCATCTGGGGTAAGTCAGTGTCACTGCACTGATGTCAATAGAGCTCTGCTGATTTACACTTTTGATGCAGCCTCCACATCAAACTTTACTGGAAAGAGAGTTCTTCGAGCAAACTTGAGGCGTTTGGACCAATTCCCAGTTAGTTTAATGATGAGCTCATTCTTCTTTCCCCACTTGTAGAGAGAGAATGGTGCCAAGGACTGCACAATGTCTAATTAGTAGTCATAAATAATTTGCATGGAGAGCCCAATGACAGATCTGGGAAGAAGAGCCAAGCACCTGCTGCCCAGTCCCCTGCTATAACCACTAGGGCACATCAGCTTTGCAAGAGTTAATCTGTGGCCTTGGCTATACAGTACTATAACACTTGCACGGCTGTGACTAAGACATTTTAAAATCAGTATAGTATGACGCGGCAAACCCCTCAGGTAGACCACCTCGAGTCCCTTAAATTCCGCCTAAACCAATGTAGCTTAAGGCCGTAACTTACTGGATTGGTTTTAAACTGGTTCAGTTACACTGGTGCAAGTTTACTATCGACAAAACCCTGTGCCAACAATGTCGTTCATGCAGCTATTTAGGGTGAAATACTCCCTTATGCAGAGAACAAGCCCAGGGACTATGCATCATTAAAGTCCCATTTAAACCCTAACTTGAGTGTTTACGTGGAATCTGAGAGTTGCATAGATCTTATGCTTACTGTGCACGGGGGTGGGAGTGGGGAGTAAGCGGGGGAGGGGATCAACATTGACTAGAATTTTTGTATTTTACATGTAGAAAAAATACACCCCGGGGTGTGGGTATGTGTGTGTGTGTTTGTAATAACAGATGGGATATTAAGATATCATCATAGGACCACATCCCAGAAGTTAGAAATTAGAATTTAGACCTATTAGATCACCCACTCCATTTCACTGCCAATGTAACAGTTTAATCCTGCTTTCATCTCCTTTAAAGGTTTTCAGTTGAGTTTCTCACTGTGGTATCAAAAATAGCCTGCTTGCTTTCTCAGAGCCTTGGTGCCGCTGGTCATGTGAAATGAAAAGAAGAGGACTCTGACAGCAGAAAAACTTTTTCATTTTTAAAAATAGGCTCTGCCGGGGCCTCGACCACAGAGCATGTGAATAGCACTGAGATGGTGTGACACGGGATCGGTTTTTTCCAGGAGTTGTGATAGATTTCCCCTGCATCATAATTTCAAGCAGCAACCCACATTCTGAGCTGCCATCTTCCTTTAAGCATGCATCTGTTAGTAAAGCTAAGCAATACCTTTCCTCCTACAGACTTGGTGCGCTGGAATTTTTTAAAGCAAACCATTCTGTTTCTAAAAGGGTTAAGGCAAGGGACCTGCATCTGCATGCTTGTGTGCAGAGGAGCGGTGGGGGGGGGGGGGACAAAGTGGGGGGACAAAGGGGACAGGGTTTCAGTGGGGAGTTACAGAAGATAATGGGGGGTGAGTTGTGCTGGCATATGTGGGTAGAAAGCTATGTTTGTTCATGGGGATTGGGGAGGGGGGGGAAGGGAACAAAAGGGTTAATTTTGACAATGGAAGAGAACGTTCCGAAGGTCATTTATGAAGAAATTCATTATTTCTTTCTGAGATCCCCTGGCTGTACAGCAATAGAGAATTAGAACCCTTACAACATTATTGCCAAACAGTGCAGTCCAATATAGGAAGGTGACGGGCTTGGGACCATTACTGGAGTGAAGGCAAGAATGGAATGTGCTGAACTCCCACGTTGTTTTAGCTGTTTTGGTTTGGTGGGGGGTTTTTTTGTGGGGGGTGGTTGTTTTGTTTTTTTGTTTGTTTTTTTTTGACGACAGTGAACACATTTGACACTGGACTTTGAGCCAGTTTTAGGATCAGATCCTGCTAATAGTGGAGTCAATGGCAAACCTCCCATTGATTTCAAAGGGACCAGAATCATACCCTTCATCTCAGATAGGCCTGGAGGTCCCATTTTTCAAATTCAGGTGGCCAGTTCCAAATCTGGGTGCTCCTTGATCTCAGCACTTAAACATCAAGGTTGAAATCCTGGTTCCACTGATGTCAATGGGAATTTTGCCATTTCATCCCTAACACCTGTTTTAGACACACAGGCCCAGATGCACAAAGGAATTTAGGCTGCTAACTTCCATTATGGACCTGGGCCAGAGACCCCAATTCAGCAACATATTTAAGAATGTGAAGCATTGGCTACAATGGGATGATTTATATGCTTGAAGCTGGGCAAGTTCCTAAGTACCTTGCAGATTTGGGTCACAGATGACCGTGTGATCATATGACCGTGTGATCATTGGAATGCAAATGCAAATTACAGTAGGGGTTCTAATAAAGGAGCCTACATTTGAAAATCCTCGCCTGCTTATCTAAATGTATAATCACAGAAATGAAAAATGCAAATGCTCTATTAGGTCATCTTGCCTGTGACCCCATCTGGTGCAGAAATGCTCCCTAGGGTATATGCTCCAGGCCTTTGTCTAGACGAGTACTTTTTAAAAAGGCCCTTGTGTATGCAGAAAGACATCAGCCTTCCTGACCATGCATCCAAACTCCATGTCTGTGTGTGTGGATAGTCCTTGTGTGGGCAATGCAGTAAATATTTCAAGCCCTGTGGGCTAGCAGGGCACTCAGATTAGCGTCTATCTCTGGGCATTGATCACAGCTCCTCATATCCAGCTTCAGTTCACAGATCAATATAGCTGATGTGAACTCAGCAGAAATCAATACTTGCTTATTTGGCTCTCCTCCCCACCAATTAAAGGGAGGGATTTTCCTACCCTGTCATTGACAGAAACTCAACCTTTCTTTTTCTTCCCATCTAGGACACCGCGTCACTGAAGGTTTCCCAGGTGGTACGCCCAAGTCCCGCAGTGCTGCGCTCCGTGTATTTGACAAGCTGAGTTTGACACTCAATGTGGCAGAGTGTCAGTTTGTCAAATACCCCAAGTGAGGCATTTGCTTAGCAACACACATCAGCACCAGAGAAGATTGATTATTGCATCTGACTGGGACGGGAGTCTTTTGTTTAATATTTTCTCTCCACTGAAAATACGAAGTGCTATCTAATAACTGCATACTATGCTTTGCTTCCTGTGCTAGCAGATTTCCTTAGTGCCCCAAATTCAGAAGCATCTGTTTGAACATGCATTTGAATGGTGAGTTTCTACAGAAATAGGGCCAAATTTTTGCTGGCACACTTCCACTGAGTTACACAAGCCGAGAATTTTGCCCAGAATTACTTATTTCTTCAGGCTGTAGCCAAAGACAATGCTAGTAACTGAAGTAATGGTGGCAACTAGTAGGTGATAAGTTGAGTTGTTGCGTGACAATGGTTTAGTATATTCATCTAAGCTAAAGGTTAAGGCAGTTGTGATCCCACTTACAACAGCACTGCCAATAACAGAGAATTTCTTCATCAGATGTGTTGAAATATTTTTGTATAATCATAGAAGATGGAGAAGAAATAGACTTATAGGACCGTTATTTCATTTCCCCTCTTCTCCACCAGCCAATATAAGGTTATTCCCTGCAGTGAATTCTCCTGTGGTTTGATTAGTCCAATTTTAAATGACTCAAGCGAAGGAGCTTTCATCACTTTGCTTGGAAGTCCTAGTAAAATAAATCTCATGTTTAGGAGACGCCTCCTCCTCTTCAGCCAGTTACTCCCAGTAAGATCTCCTAGCAGTGTTACCTATTATATTTGCTGTACCTCTGCTATTGTATTGAAGCTATACTAAGCCAGCTCAGATGAAGACGACCTATTTATTGGCCTACATTTTCAAAAGTAACCTGTGATTTTGTGATTTAGCCCACGAACGCTTATGCCCAAATAAATTTGTTAGTCTCTAAGGTGCCACAAATACTCCTCGTATTTTTTGCTGTTACAGTCTAACACGGCTACCACTCTGAAACTTGTGATTTTGGGTGAGACATCATAAAGAGGTCTGATTTTCAGAGGTTGAGGTGCTCCACATATTTAGAAAAATCAGGTCCCTTTATGGTGTCTCCAGTTGGACACTCAAAAACTGAGCCAGAACCCAAAATCCCTTTTGAAAATTCAGGCCATTGTTACTTTGCTAGTGTAAAGGGCTTGTCAGAAAACGCTTCTCACTGTTACTGGAGCAGTATCAGCAGCCAATTGTGCAATTAAGTTATATATATATATATATATATGATACAGATTTCATCCTCAACTCTCCTTTTTTCTTTAGATTACAACCACTTATTGTAAAATGTTCTGGAGATGCTGGGCTTTGTATGAAGAATGCTAGCTATCTGTAAATAAATGGTATTGCCTTTCTAAGTGAATAGCATGCTTCTGATCATCCACATAATAGATCTGCAGTGTGCACCTATATGAGCAAACATGGCTGTAGTCATTCTGACTCAAACTGTCCCTCCTGTGTTCTCTTTCCAGTCCCTAAAGTTGATTCATAGTCTAGACAGTACTCTCATCTTAATTGTTTTTATCTGTGCATTCAGTTTTAAAAGAGTACAAGGTCCATTGTTCTATCTGACTTTCCATCTCTGATAATCCATAGTGTAACTGAGGCATATATTATCCCTAAACCCTTTCTGTCTCTGGTCAGAAGCCATTGGGTCAGATCCTCAGCTCTTGTAAATGGGCCTGCTCCAGCCACGTCAATGGAGCTACACCTTTTGACACCAGCTGAAGACACATCTCAGGGTCCATTTTAAGTCCCTCACATCCTCTTTTTCCAGTAGTTTACCTCAGTCTTTATTCTTATTACTTTGTCTCTCCCCTCCTCTTCTGAAATGTCTAGGAGCATATCCTTCAGTTTCTTCCAGGCCCAGGGAGGAAGCAAGGTTAATCTCTCCATCTTCGACAAACTCTGAAGGAAGAGAATTAACCCCTCATTTTGGTGGAACAAATCCTGCTGTTTCTGGGGCATCTTTCCTTTCAATTCCCATCAAGATCTGCAGCTTCTCACCACCTCTGAAAATCAGGATCAGGACAGACACAAAAAAGCCAGTGCACCCAAATTAGCAAACCCCTCTGAAAATACTGGCTTAAATGTCTGCACATCACAACCCCACTTTGCCTCATAGTTCTCTGACAGACCCATGAATATAGTCTGCCCTGAATCCCACCCTTGCAGTGGGACTGATATCAAGTCAATGGTGTTGCCCAGATGCAACCAAAGGCAGAATTTGGTTCATGACACTTTAACTGCTGCTGCCAAGTATTGTGTGTCTTGTACACAGTGCAGTTTCACAGAGGAAGCTGCGGTTTTTCTCTCCACTTTGGCTCAGATTCTGGAGTTGACTGTATTAATTAGATCATCAGGTGAGTGATCAGTGCAAAGAAAGGAGAAGTTCCCCCATTATCTGGAGAGACACCCCTCCCCGCCCAGCCACTTCCCCTCTGCAAAGCCTTCTGACTTTCAAGGGAAAACGTCCTTTGTTCTGGCTGGCTTCTCCCTCCCAGAAATCACATGCCCACTGCATAGAGGGAAGCAACAGTACAGGGCCAGAAAGGAAGCTGCTTGGTGCTTTTGGGGACCAAAGCATAGGCTAAGGGCACCCCTGGGACTGCTGGAATATGTGGCAGCCAGGGACAATCAGAGCACAGATCCACTCCAGCCATGCCTGCTCTGGGCCTGTCTCAGCCCCGCTTCAGCTTCTTCCTCCACTCTGCTCCCGCCCCATCCTCTGCACCATGGCTTCTGCAGAGGCAGCACAGAGCTGATGCTTTTTACTGGGGGGACTCAAAACTGTGGGCTGCATGGTTACCAAGGAAGCATGGGCAGGCCCCAAGAGCTATTAAACAATAAGAGGTTTATTTCTTTGCGAGTGGCACAGAACTACACCCTGGCACAGCAAGCAGAGATTGTCCCCCTTAGCTGCAATACTGTTTAAATGGAATCAGACCCTTCCAATTGCTTCAACCCTCATAAGGGATGTGCAAACTGCCCTGTTGGAACAGAACCGTGAGCTGTTTAGTCCATTACTCTGTCTCTGATGGTGGCCAGAAACTTTAGAGGCGGTGTTAGCACCCACAGTACTGTTCCAGGGAAAGTGGGAGAAAAGATATTTCTTCCTGTCCCTGCCTGTTGATCAATTAATGCCCTGACACATGGGGACTGACAGCCCCAGAAACGTTGCACTTGCTATCACCACCGCAGATGCTATTGTTAGCTATAAAAACACCTAAGGCACTTGTTTCACATAAGAGTAGCACATAAGTAATGTCAAGCCACAGGCTAGTGTGGGAGGCAGGATGGAAGGGGGCAGAGTCTGAAGCACCTTCATGTGCTCAGGCAGATTGCTGGTGAGCAGCTCAGAGTGTAAAGCCGAATAAACAAACAGAAGAGACACAGAGACAAAGCGATTGAGTCAAGAGCGTAATGCAGGAAGCAGCACATCTGGCTGTGACAGGGAGCTAAGAACAGGGCTTCACACACCCTTCCAGGAAGGAATGTTCCTCCCATTTGGTTTGTGCCAGAGATCTTTACAGTCACTGGGGCAGATTAAAGGAGTAACTGCAGATAAGGGAGGCAGTCCATTTATACATTACACTACAAATGTTGCCAACTCTCATGACTTTTTTTGGACCCCATTTCTTAGAACCCCAGCTCCCGGAATCAAGTGATTCTGCTTTCATTAACAAAAGTAAGTTTTAGCCCCCCCGGTCATGGAGAAAAGCTTGCCAACATGAAGTGAGTGCACTCTGAATGCTCAGAAACCAGAAGTCAGATAAAAAGAACCCAAAATCAACTATTTGTAATATTATATATCTATATATCCATCCCTTTTTTAAGCCCATTTCATGTTTGTTTTGATGCTTCAAGCTGGCAGTACTGCTTCGGCATGTGAGATGCTGGCAAAGTGGCTCAAACATCTCCAGTCTCAAGGATCCAGCAGGTTTATTTAAAACAATAAACCCACCAGGAAGGCCTAAAACAAACAGGCCCCTAACCTCTCAGGGCACGATGGGCCAGTGGAAGGGTGTCCTTGCTTCTCCATAAGAAACAAGCAGAGTAGCTTGGCTTTAGGCTAATAACCTAAGGCCCTTCCTTCATAACTTACTAAACCTGTTCCTTTCTCATAGGCCTGTCATGAACAACCTCCCCTCCCCCTGATTACTTCCATGACAAGGGTTAGTGTCTACTCTACCCCATGGTTTCAGGGCCTGACAGAACCTCAAAGCAGAGTGGAGAGAAATCTGTTTGAATTTTTGCTTCAGAGGATCTCATTTCCCATTCTGAGCTTCCTCTTCTTTTCCTATCACAGGCTAGCAAATGACTCTACTCCTTTCTCCGAAAACCTCCTATTACTCAATCTGTCCTGCAAAACCTACCCCCTGCCTTGCCTCATCTTTTATGGTCTCACCCCACCAAGCCCAGCTGAAGTTGATTGCAGCACAACCCTACTGCAGCATTTAAGCCCTTCCCTGCCTGAGTAGATGAGGCAGAAAGGGGAGGTGGAGGTAACACAGAGTGACTGATGATCCAGGTCTCTTTATTAACCCTTAGAAAATTGCCCATTTCCCAGGTACAGATCCCATGAATGACAGATAAGCCAAGTTGTGCAGACCAGATCCACACTCCAATCAGAAGTAGAAGATCCCCAGTGAGCTCTGGGGTGTGCAGAACTGGGGTTCTGAGTTGGCCAGCTGTAGGGATGGGCCTGGGTCACAAAGGACCTGAATTGTCCATAAATTTGTGACAAAAGTTGGGGTTGGGCAGGTTGGATTTGGTGTTCTAGTCCATCTGTACTGAGAGCTGACTGTTTCCACGGGCATTTCTGTGGCCAGGCTGGGGAATTAGTGGGGAAACGTTTCTGATAGTTGTGCAGTGGGGGAGAACAGCAGCCCAAGAGGGAAAGATATTGCTTTGGTACAGAGGAAGCTTTGCTAGGTAGTGATGCAGTCTAGCAACTCACCAGTGCCATCCATAGCTTGTCTCCTCTCTGTATCCCCCACAAGTGACCTTGCAGCTAATTGACCCATGAAAGCAGGCAAAGCAATAGGGCCTGTTTGTTGCAAGAAGCAGTAAGGCATCATAGGGATGACCCAGAGGAGCTGGAAGCAGATATAGTAAATAGGTGAGCCTCTTGGGGATACAGTGTTACCAACTCTCATGACTCTCATTGGTGTCTTTCTTAAAGATCCAGCTTCTGGAGTCAAGTGATTGCATGAGAATCTCAGCTTTCATTTTTTTAAAAAGAGTAAGTTTCTAGTCCTCATGGTTACAGAGAAACCTTGAACACTTGAACCCTAAAGGTTCAAAAGGCAGACAACACATAAAAGGAACGCAAAATATATTATTTTTAAAAAAATCTCATGTTTTTAAGATGGTCTGATTTTTGGGGCCTGACATAATTATTGAATGCTTGGGTTTGGTAATACTGGGATACAGCAAATCAAACATAAGGAGTAGCTTTGCAGAATCAGCACCGGCTGGCACAGTTTGGTTACAACATCTAAGGTTCAAGCGTAGTAATTGCACACACAGGGCAATTGGATCCTAGCACATTTTTAGAGGGCTCTTCTCATTCACAGAGTCTTTGGAGTGCAAAGAGGCCTTGGGACTGAATGAGGAGCACATTGTATGTTGACTGAAGTTGAAAGAAGTCAAGCAAATAAAGTGGAGTCTTTATTCTAGCCACATAAATGCATATTTGAGCTACTGCC
Organism: Natator depressus; assembly: GCF_965152275.1. NCBI lineage: Eukaryota > Metazoa > Chordata > Testudines > Cheloniidae > Natator > Natator depressus. The sequence goes on along the minus strand of NC_134242.1, from coordinate 78,659,483 downwards.
CTAGCAGAGAAAGACTCCATATCCCACTCGGACACTTTGACATGTATTTGGTAGTAGTCTGTTGTGATTATTTAACATACTTAGGTTTTGAATAATAAAAGCAACATGAACAGGCCTCGTCCTTTGGCAGTAGTCGCACTTCTGTCTGCCAATAGCAATGCCCATTGGGAGTTCTGATTGAGAAACAGAGGATGGTGTGACTGCCCTCTTTAGGGATGAATAGGTAATGTTGTATCACTCTTGGGCCTTTCTGCTGGCACTATCAATTCATTTATTTACCATATTCATTTCTAACGCACTGATCAGCATAGTATCTGGGCACAATTCACATAATTTAGTTAAGTTGATGTAACACTTCCAAGTGTATTTTTCCTCTGCTCGCCCCTTCATCCATTGTTCTTGAGATTGTCAGTTGTGTTGCTGAATTTTGTGATGTCCCCCTGGATTTAAACCAGTGTCCTTGAAGTGAAAAGCTCTTTACTCGCACTGCCAATTCCCTGCATCACTCATGCCCCTTTAATGTCATTTTTATAAGGCTGATGAAGGAGGCAATTGTTCACACTTCCAGGTCAAGATTAGATGTATGGCGAAACAGGGACTCCTAGTGGCCTGGACAACAAAAGGTACTTCAGGGAGAAATAATATAAAGCCTCGTCCCAGTCCCATCTGTCCCCACTTTTCCTCCCAGGTTCTATCTACCTGACTGGTGTAAACCAGGACCCAAAGAGCAGCGCCAGGTAGGATTCAAATCAGGGGTTACTAAAATAAGAGAGACGACCTCCACTGACATGTAGAACATCCTCCATTTGTCTTATGGAAGGAACCCCATTCAGAATGGGTGAGAAATAATTGATTTGGAAAGGAAAGTGGAAGGGAAGTGAGGGGGAGGATGTTACTGGAGATAAGCCTTGGGCTTCTCAGCTAGTTGAAAATTTTCCATCGAAGTTTTTCTCAGGGGAAACAAAATATTTGCATTATTTTTTCATTCAGGTTGCGGTTTTTGTTTTCTAACGAAAAAATTAGAAATAAAATATTTAAATTTTTTCTTTTTTTAAAAAAAGTTTTGTTTTGAGGGGTAATAGTCATTTTCTCTCACTTCCTGACTTTTTTCCATTGGAAAGTGGGAGGGCTGTGGGTGGGGAATGAGAAAAAAATTAAAAATTAAAACAAAAATTCCATTTTATTTTACTTTTTCCTCAGTTTTTCCAGTCGCCTCTTTTCATTAACTTTTCCCTTCTTTTATCAGTAGAAAAAGTAATAAAGTGAGAGAAAGTAAGTTTTCCCCACAAAATGAAACAAAATCTTTTGAAATTTGTTTTAAAATTAAAAATGTTTGCAAAATTTTTCATTAAGAAAACAATATATCTCCACTAAAAATTTCAACTGAAGCAAAACATTAATTTCTTTTAATGTGTGTGTGTGTGTGCGTGTGTGTGAAAATGAAATATTCTTGTTTTTTGTAACCTACTCCACTGCGGCTACTAAATGATGGTTACTGGATTGGTGGTTGGCTAGTTTTGCTTTTCAGCTCAGGAGAAAAATCATCTCCCTTTTGTGCAGCAGCTGCTCCTGGTCAGCAGTGGTGTGAGGCAGCAGTGTTGCCCTATCTTTGCACAGTACCATTTCTGTGTGCACAGCTGCTATGCATTCTCAGTGGAGTTCATAGAACCATAGAATATCAGGGTTGGAAGGGAAGGTGGTCATCTAGTCCAACCCGCTGCTCAAAGCAGGACCAACCCCCAACTAAATCATCCAAGTTACAGTGGTATAACTAAGAGCAGATCTGACCCTGGCTCAGCAGGTCTGACAGTAGCACAAAATAGTAAAACCTTATTTGTGTCATTAGAGTAAGTAGCTGTGAGCTAACCTTTAGGACCCAAACTCACATGTCCTCTTGTGCTGTCACTACAATGGCAGGCAAGCTGCATGTCTGTGAAAACTTGTGCGAAGAGACTGTACCAGTGACTGTTAAAACACCATCTAACTTTATTTTGAGTAGGGCACGCTGTACCCCAAATCACTCTGCAGAGTTACACCAGACAAGAGAGCAAGGGGAATACATTGCAGGAAACAGAATGAGCATGCATTGGATGATGAAAGATCAAAGTGGTCAGAGTAAAGATTCAATAGACTCTTTGAGACCCCTTGCGATTACCATGGGAGAATATTAAAATACTCAGCACTTATCAAGCACTTGCTATGTTCAAGGCACTTTACAAACATGAAAGCCTCACAACATCCCTGTGAGATAGGTCAGTATTAATATCTCCATTACACAGATAAATAACTGAAGCAGTCAGATTGAGACACATACCAAAGGCCACACACTAAGCCGGTGTCAGAGCCTGTATTAAAACTCAGGTTCCCACTTCTGGTTCCCAAACCCTTGCTCATATTACTAGACCACCCCTTTCTTTCCCCTCTAAGCTCTGACTCAGGATGACAAAGTTCTGCAACATTTCTATTATATTGTGTCCCCACCCTAAAGTCAAGCTGTAATGTTTTCCCCAACACCAACTCTGATTTTCCAGAAGAGAGGCAGGAAAGAAAGATGCCATTCCTTCTTCTAGCAAACAATCAGCTCCAATCTGACACGCCCTGGACATCAACCAAACCCTTACGGTCCTTTTACCACCCCACCCCAAATCTTGGGGAGAAGACCTGAGTGCAAATAAGATGTAAAATCAGTGGTTTAATTGTAGTGGAGGAAACCAGAGAACTTTCCTCCTTTTAACAAAGTTCCCTGGCCCTAAGCATTCAGTAACTTTCTAGCCAGGGAACGTACACTTACCATTATAGATCTTTTTATTGTTTTCATTGTAACATACCTAACAAATGATAATCTACTATTTACCTTGATCTCCAGCTTCAAGACTTTTGTGGAGCCCTTTTAACCCTGACCCCCCCTCCTCCAGGATGCTCACAAATTAATCACTGCATAAAACAGTTAGCTAACAAAGGCCAGAGCTCAATTTGCTGAAGAAGCAGAAGGTGACACAGTTCCCCTTGAACAAATAAAGGAATGAGTTTAGAATATTTATCAGAGGAGAAGACAGATGGGAAAGAGGGTGTCCCTTGGTGAAGGGTCACTGTTCAAGCTCTCCAGCTCTATCTTCTGACTCCTGCTTGCATGAAAATGCTGGTTCCCTACTGAACATCCCCCACTTCATATTCAGATTCCATTGCGTTCAGAAGGATCTTGTATTCAATGTTTTCCTTTATGCTTATTGTCTCATAGTCATTCTCTTTCATAGGCTCTGGCATGTAGTAGTTTTTGACCTTGGGTTTTTCCTCCTCATACGTGCATTTGCCATTGACTCCTGAACAAGTCTGTCTTCTCGCATCATTCCTCGTGTTTTGACTGAAACAAAAGTCCAACATAGAATCATAGAATATCAGGGTTGGAAGGGACCTCAGAAGGTCATCTAGTCCAACCCCCTGCTCAAAGCAGGACCAATCCCCAATTAAATCATCCCAGCCAGGGCTTTGTCAAGCCTGACCTTAAAAACTTCTAAGGAAGGAGATTCCACCACCTCCTTAGGTAACGCATTCCAGTATTTCACCACCTCCTAGTGAAAAAGTTTTTCCTAATATCCAACCTAAATCTCCCCCACTGCAACTTGAGACCATTACTCCTTGTCCTGTCATCCGCTACCATTGAGAATAGTCTAGATCCATCCTCTTTGGAACCCCCTTTCAGGTAGTTGAAAGCAGCTATCAAATCCCCCCTCATTCTTCTCTTCCACAGACTAAACAATCCCAGTTCCCTCAGCCTCTCCTCATAACTCATGTGTTCCAGTTCCCTAATCATTTTTGTTGCCCTCCGCTGGACTCTCTCCAATTTTTCCACATCCTTCTTGTAGTGTGGGGCCCAAAACTGGACACAGTACTCCAGATGAGGCCTCACCAATGTCGAATAGAAGGGAACGATCACGTCCCTTGATCTGCTGGCAATGCCCCTACTTATACATCCCAAAATGCCATTGGCCTTCTTGGCAACAAGGGCACACTGCTGACTCATATCCAGCTTCTTGTCCACTGTAACCCCTGGGTCCTTTTCTGCAGAACTGCTGCCTAGCCATTCGGTCCCTAGTCTGTAGCGGTGCATTGGATTCTTCCGTCCTAAGTGCAAGACTCTGCACTTTTCCTTGTTGAACCTCATCAGATTTCTTTTGGCCCAATCCTCCAATTTGTCTAGGTCCCTCTGTATCCTATCTCTACCCTCCAGCGTATCTACCACTCCTCCCAGTTTAGTATCGTCTGCAAACTTGCTGAGGGTGCAATCCACACCATCCTCCAGATCATTTATGAAGATATTGAACAAAACCGGCCCCAGGACCGACCCTTGGGGCACTCCGCTTGATACTGGCTGCCAACTAGAGGAAGGAGCCAGGGAGACTCAACATCTTCAGATTCTGATCTCACTTACACCAGAACAGTGTAAATCCAGTGTCATTCCACTAACTTCAGTGGAGTAACTCTGGATTTGCAGTGGGGTATTTGAGATCAGGCTCTGGTCCTCTGCTTTTAAATGACAGAGGAATATTAGCTGTGGAATAACAAGACTCCTGATACTAATCCAGGGACATTATGGGAGGCTGTGCAAGTTGTCTTAAAGAGACAAGCAACATTGATGAGAGAGTCACATACAAAAGAAGAGGCAACCAAGAACAATCAGCAAAGAATTTGGCCCTAAAGTTAGCTGACATTACCACACTGACCTCAATGGGGCTACACCCGTGGGAAATTTGGCTGTTGGAGAATAAACAATAGAACAAATAGTGGACAAATTGCAACCCATGGACCAAATGCACCTGATAAAGTTCCCCAAGGTGGCCTATGACTGGTCACATCTTTACAGTGAAGGTGCAACCAACAAAGAGAAGTCCCAGCATGCAGTGCACAATATTGGTCAGAGTTAGACCTTATTTTAACATACTGCTGTACAAACTTCAGTGACAGAATAGCACCTGGGCAAATTTCACTGGCAGAATACCACACTGCAACATACACTCTTATGATCGCTTTCATTGGCATCTGGATAAGCAGCTCCCACATTACGCATTGTTTTTATTGTCGGGGCCTTTAAATTGGCAGCTTGTCTTGTGTATGTTTGTTAGTGAATGGAAGAGTAGGACACAGGGATTCAAATTTAGGATTAGGATGGTCCAGGAAGAAATACCAGGGAGTAATGGAAAGAGGTTCAGCAAAGGACAGTTTTGGATGAACATCATGAAATGGTTCTCGACTGGGACACCCATTCAACTGGGATACTATCCCAAGGGAAGAACCAGAAATTCCTGTTCTTTAGATTCTGGACAAAACACTGGGAATTCACCACAGAGGACAATCATGCACTGGTCTCTTTGGTGAAGGAACAGAGGAGCCAATAGTTCTTTTCCAACTCTAATTTTGGTGTGATTCTAAGATATCATTCAAGAACATTTCTGTCGCTGTTCCCTATGTGAATAACTAAACCTTCATGCTGTCAATCACATACACCATTAAGATATTCAAACCTCTCCTTTTGTAGAACGAAAGAGGACATTCATTCTTCACTTGGCAAATAGTTTTCCTGCCACAAAAGTCAATAGTACAACCCCAGAAGTTTTCTCAGCATGACAGGTGATGAATCTTACTCACTATGTTACTTCGTACTGATTATCTGAAAAAAAGAATAAAACACAAATGTGAAAATTTTGTATTTTTATTACCCCACAGAGAAAATCAGTTTTATTTAAAAAAGGTGATCTTTGCAAAAAGATTTAATAATGATAAATGGAACTTTCATAGCACTGTATAAAGTTTTCATAGTACTATACAGACATTAATAAATCCACTCAAGCACCCTGCTAAGTACATTTTTTGTTCCCATTTTACAGATGGGAAAATGGAGGCACAGAGTGGTTAAATGACCAGCTGAAAGTCACAGCTGACCTGGGATTAGAAACCAGCAGTTCTCACCTCCCAGCCTTGTGTTCAGCCCATTACATCTCACTGCCCCTCCCCAGCTGATATTTCTATACAACAATTATATATTCATAACTATCTGGCTTTGAAATTCCCATTTCTGAAATGAACACTAGAAAGCTCTTACTATTGGGTCTGGATGTATTGTGCCTGCCCAGCTAAGGAGCAGACACTAAAGTGGATTTAGCCTCTGGTGACTGGTTATCTGGGGCGCAGATTCTCTGTGTCCTGCTCATGACCGCTCTTGGTCTCTTGTATGCAGGCAATGGCTCCACCAAGTGAGGCGAGAGGAAGCGGTTACCCCCTGATTCACCAGTAGGATCCATGCTGAGCTAGTCTCAGCTAGGAGTCACCTGTTCAAGTTCTACAGTCAGTAGGATATGTGCTGCGGATTGGTGTCAATTGGAAGCTGCTTTTAGAGAATGGAACCATTCTGATTTCCTAGCAACCATCTCTGGAGCACACACTTGCAAGATGTGCATTCACAGTCCTGCAATGGATAGGCAGAGTACACTCAGTTCAGTGCTCATAGGAAATCTAGGAAGGCAGGCACTGTGATTATGATTACCTTGTCCATTCCCTTCCTTGATAGAACATGCCTGCCCCCATGTGTTCAAATATGAGAAGTGACTCATTTTCCTTTCTTTGTATTGCATCAGTATTCTAATTTGGGTCCAGCTCATTCCTTCCAGTCTATATGCTGGATGGAGGAAAGCTGCTTAGAATATTATTTCTTCTTACTGAATTTCCATGTATGTAAGCTAGGCCAGTGAGTAGCCTGTGGGAGTGCAATGTGACTACTGGCCTGCTGGGAAGACCCTATCTGTCCGGAGTGAGTTACACCTAATCCTCAGGAGAAAAATCACACACATCCAAGAGAACACTCCCCATCCCATCCTCCACTTGCACACACACATCACTCCCATGACCTCAGACCACATTTCTCTCAAACGCCTTGAGCAAACATCTTAAGGTTTTTAAAGCAGATCTCAAAACTGCCTCTGCTAACCGTTGGCAGAATATTGGCCCCCTCCCCCAGAAATCCTCAGCAGTAGAGTCAGCCTGATCACCCAGAGCAGCCCTGAGCTTCCCCAGCATACCCCACTCACCCTCCTTGGTCTTTCTCCTGCACAAGACGACAGCGACGACGACAATAACCACAGCCACACAGAGCACAACGATCAGGATGATGAGATAGAGGGGCAGGCGGGTCCTCTGGGGGCCTAGATCAAAACAGCAGAAGCTGAGGTTTCAAGCAAGGAAGGAGTTCTGCTTTTTAATTAACAACAACAGCCACAACCATGATGATGGACCTTTCCCTTGGGAGCTGAATGTACTGGCCTGGGTTATTATGTGGTTTATGGTTGTGTCCCTTTACTGAGTCAGCCAGCTGGGCCGAAGGGGCTCACAGCAGAGTTAGTGGTTCAGTCCGATCTGCTGTCTCACAGCTGGAGTTCCTGCACTTGCCTCTTGCTGTGACATTGGGGCTTATTGTAGTTCAAGGTCAGCATCTCCACTCAGAGATGAAAGGAAGCCCCTGCTGACTGAGAAAGTAGGAGCTGTGCAGAGCAGAGCTGTGCAAAACGTTCACATCCAAACATCAAACCATATGAAACTCATCTAGTTTGGGGCCTCATTAAAACTCTAGTTTCAGCCCAACTCATCCAAAGAGTCACCAAGGTTCACAGACATTTTGAGACTCGCTGGGTTTTTTCTCAGAAAATCACTAGATATCTACTGTTTCACTGAAAAAACTAAGTAAATCATGACAGTTCCAGCTGACTTTAACTTTGAGATTTTCAGTACATTTGAATTCTGAAACTCAAAGCAAACATCAGGATTTGGACAAACCCACATGGGCTGGAAGCTGGGAAGGAGGTGCTATTGAATGGACCATCTATACACACAGAGAAGCAAAGTGTGAGACTCTGCATTTTTTTATGCCAACAGTTCTTTTCCCTGCAACAAAATCTATTGGCAGGTGTCAGCGTAGAACCTCCAGCTTGACTCCTTTCCCTCCCTGCCAGCTGCTCGGAAGGTCTCCCCTTACCTATTGTCACTTCTTGCCTTACTAGAACTCGCACGTCACTCCCAGTTGCCAGTGCTGTTGTGATCAGATCTGCAAATCAAGCAAGGTTCAGGTGATCATAATGGTGTACGAGCCATTCAGCATTAGAAAGAAATCTGATTCTGGTCTATGAAGCAGCTGCAGGACTGAGGGCATTTCCCTGTTTAGCCTAATAAGCCAGTGAAACAAACCCTTTAGAGCCAGTGCTGATTTACCTGCCAGGGTGATGGTCCCTTCTGGATTCAAAAGGAAAGGCCCTGCTGTGATACCTTTGAACTTCTGCAGAGTGGTTGTTTGGCATGTTTCTGCAACATACTGAGCCCTCCAAAACCACTGGGGTGATAGGGGCAGGATTAATGCCTCTGATTAACTTATGCGTAACCAAATGGAGCTAAGGAAATCCATAACTCCCCTAGGCATGTCCTCCCAAGTGGGAGAATAGCTGCCATCCCATGGAGGCTGTAACCAAGTAGTCCAGCAGCATGAGAATATGTTTCCCAAGGAGTAAGGGAGAGAGGAGCTGGAAGTCACCGAGGGTAGCAGAGGTCATTTCCAGGAAGCCATGTGCCTCAGCAGCCTACAGACCATCTGCTAAAAACTGGCTGCAAATGAGGGGACATGTCACATCATCAGCTCATCTTCTGTACCAACCACAATGAAAATATCACTTCACGTCCAGTCTCCAAGCTGCTTCCGATTCAGTGCAGAGCAGGCCTTACCTCTCCCTGGGATGGGTGTGGCCGTGGTGTTCGCCTTGGTCTCAGAGCTGAGTACTGTGGTTGCTGGTTTTGTGTGGTCTGAGAGAGAAATGACCACACATCAGATTCTGCTACTACTTCAATTTACAAACTGGATAAATATAAAATCTTTAGGGGGAAGTTGGAAGCCTCCCATAATGTACTTTACTGTACAATGCTATCCCACTGGAGGGTACATGACATTTCTATGACCCCAGCCAGTGAGCTGAGTGATCCTAAAGCATGTGGATTGACAGCCATTGTTGTTTTAACCTAGCGAGTGTCACTATAAATGTCTAATCCTTTTAAAAACCCTCGAAGCCATTTGCCTCATTATCATCCTGCAGCTGGGAGTGTCTCAGAGACCACCAAGCACTAGTCTGGGGCACTTACCCCTCACAGTCAGCTGCACTGCATCACTCTGCTTTATGACTTGTGAGCTTGCTCTGTTTTCTGCTTCACAGTAATATTTCCCCGTGTCAGACGCTTGCAGAGACTCAAACATGAGTACAGCGTGATTGCTCACAGGCACTGCATTTCCTCCTGGCTCTCCCTTGAACCATCTGTAGACGATGGGTGGGGACCCATTGGCAGAGCAGGTCAGGCTTGTCCTAGCCCCTTTTGGTACAGTGAATCCCAGATTGCCTGGTCTGATGACAGGTTTAGTCACTGCAACTGAAAGGGAGAGGGAAAGGGATTTGGGTCAGTAGTTAAGAACTCCATAGCATTCATCACCACACAATTTTAACAGGGTTCCATGCCCCCTTTTTTGGTTTATGTCCTACCTCCAGTCTCACATTTGGACCACAGTATGTTTTTGGAGCAGTCAGCCATTTTGAAAAAAAAATATACACATATTTATGGGGAACATTAGGGCTGTGTGTGTGTGTGTATGTGTTTTAACATGTGAAGGTTACAAGAGAATAGGGTTTATTTACACATTCTTAGAGAAAAATAATTTTATAGGCATTTTTAAGCGGATTATCACCAAGTGATAAAGAAAGGAAAAATGTTAGAAAAGCGAGAATTTTAAAACTGCAAAAAAGAAATATGTTAACAGGTCTTTTTAGAGAAAACAATTATGAAGTTTTTGAATGAAAGGTATTAAATATATCAATTTTAGAAGAAAATTTTCTTTATGCACTTATATTATTTTGCCATAAAGTCTGAAAAAGAATTGTGTGCCTTTTGAAATGAAGAATAGAGCATGCATTTTAAGAGAAAGTAAACAAGACAAAAAGTGAGAGAGAACAGCTGAGAAAAGCACAAGCATCTTAGCCTGTTACAGAAAAAGGAAAAATAAAGGGAGAGAGAAAGATGTAAAGCATCAAGAAGGCCTCTGTCACTGAGCACATGGCAAAGAGAAGAGAAAACCACCTAACCCCTGCAGCTACCTCTAGACAAATGCCAACAATTCTGGGGGACAAGCTGGTGAGGTAATATCTTTTAATGGATCGACTTCTGTTACTGAGAGAGACAAGCTTTTGAGCTACACAGATCTGGTCCCTTGAAATATGTGTTAACTACTCATGCTACACAATCTATTCCACCTTGTGTTTAGCTGTGACATTCTGAGTTAATTTCACAGACCTGAAGATGTTTACAGGCTAAGAGGCTTTTGCTTTTTTGGGCTGTTCTCTCTCACTTTGTGTCTTGTTTATCTTCTCTAATATACATGCTCTATTCTTTATTTCAAAAGACATACAATTATTTATCACACTTTTTTACAAAGTAACCTAAATGCATAAAAAATATTTTTCCTAAAAACTAATATTTAATACCTTTATTTCTAAAAAATGCATAAAAATATTTTTCTCTTAAAAGATTTCAACATATTTAAGGGACTTTTCTCTTTTTTGGAATTTTAAAACTCTCTCTTTTTGGACATTTTTCCTTTCTTTATCACTTTGCCATAATCCTTGTTATTTTGTAAATTATCTAAAAATGTTTATAAAATTATGTTTCTTTAAAAGTGTCTAAAATACTTATTTTCTTCTAACCTTAACATGTAAAAACACACACACAAACAACCCTAAGGTTACCCAGGAAAGTTTTTTTTTCAAAATTGCCAACTGTGCCAAAAGTGAACGTGTACGAATAGGAGACGGGGGCAGAACGTAAACCAAAAGAGGGGCATGGAAACCTGTCAGAATTATGTGGTGACAATTGCTATAGAGTTCTTAAGTATGTAGGTCTGAATTATCCCAACACTGGGGCAGTATTTGATCTGGGAGTTTATTATATATTTAGGGGACAATATGGGCCAGATCTGGATTTCATGTCTGTTCCAATGCAGGGTTCAGGCCTTTCTCCAGAGTGACGTAGTTCATTGCCTGCTCACGTTCTGCTTAGTTCACGGCTGCCCAGGGACTGCTTTGCACCAGCTATGCTAGTGCAATATGGCTGCCCGGAATACCCCCAGCACAGACGGCTTTCTTTGGCAGATGCTGAGCTATCTCTCTGCCCTGTCATATTTGCTCACCACCCATGGAAGGAGTTGTGATGAATCTGCTAAGCAGGGAACTACCCATTCCCATCAACCACCTCCCCAACACACATCATCTTCCACAGGCCAGGAAGGAGGAAGGGGCAGGAATTCTATTGAAAGAACGGACCAAGGAAGTTCTCTGGCCCTTCTGCAGAAGGGGTGGCGGCATGGCCAGTAGCAGCAGGGAAGCCTGAGGCCCAGGGAAATGCCCAGGAATTATGTACAGAGCAGGCTGCACAGAAACTGGGAGACCACATGTGGAACAGGGTGTGACTGCTGGACATTGCACCTGGAGCAGGTCTGTGTAGGACAGGACTTGTGGGACAGCAACAAAGGCTGGGCAGAAAGCCAGTGCAGAGGGGCCTCAGTGAGACATACACCACCGAATGATCATGGCCTGGAAACCTGCAAACTTCTATTTGGTTTGAACAGAAGGCTGGACTGGAGAGAACAACTCAGGCAGTCGACCTGAAGAATCCTAACCCTTGATGTGATTCCCCTCCCCAACCTCCTACAACCATAAGAACAGCTATTGCCTCACTTTGAGTTAGAAGTGTTTAAGCCTTGGTATCTAGAGTATTTTCAAACTTTCCCTTTCTTGCGAGCCCTAATCAAATACCCTTTCACTTTAACCATGTGTCTGAGCAGTTGCCGGTGTACCCACCAGGGCAAGTGCCTAAAAGGCCTAGCTGCTGAAGTGCCTTCAGGGCTTGCCCTGGCATCGCAGTACACCTGGCAGGCTACTAACACCTTAGTGTTCCATAGTACTGAATAGCTACACCAATTAGAGTTTTCCTGGGGATGCTGTTGCTGGGGATGATCTGGAGTGGGGAGAGAGTATAGCTGGGGTCTGCCCCATCACAGGCATGAATTCCATCCTCTGGCTTGTTTCCCCCTCATTAGGGTGGGCTAGTGCCAGTTAGGGTTGCCAACTTTCTACTCGCACAAAACAAAACACCCTTGCCCAGCTCCTGCCCCACCTCTGAGGCCCTGCCCATGCCCCGCCCCTTCTCTGAGGCCCCGCCCCTGCTCACTCTGTTGCTCGCTCTCCCTACTCTCACTCACTCGCTCATTTTCACCAGGCTGCCTCAGGGGGCTGGGGTGCGGGAGGGGGTGAGCGCTCCAGCTGGGGTTGCTAGCTCCAGTGTGGGGGATGAGGGATTTGGGGGTGCAGGAGGGGGCTCCGGGCTGGGGGGGGTTGGAGCCAAGGGGTTCGGAGTATGGGAAGGGGCTCCTGGCTGAGGCAGGGGGTTGAGGTGTGGGAGAAGGTAAGGGCTCTGGGCTGGGGGTGCGGGTTCTGGGGTGTGGCCAGAAATGAGGGGTTCAGCGTGTGGGAGGGAGCTCCAGGCTGGGGCAGGGGGTTGGGGTCCAGGGGGGTGGGCTCTGGCTGCGGGTGCAGGCTCTGATATGGGACCAGGGATGAGGGATTTGGGGTGCAGGAGGGGGCTCCGGGCCGGGGGGTTTGGAGTGAGGGAGGGGGCTCTGGGCTGGGGCAGGGGGTTGGGGGTGTGTGTGGGCTCCGGCTGGGGGTGCGGGCTCTGGGGTGGTGCAGAGGATGAGGGTTTGGGGTGCAGGAGGATGCTCTCGGCTGGAACTGAGGGGTTCAGCGGGCAGGAGGGGGATCAGGGTTGGGGCAGGGGGTTGGGGTGAGGTGGGGGGGTGAGGACTCCAACTGGGGGTGCCATTTTTGGGGTGGGGCTAGGGATGAGGGGTTTGGGATGCAGGAGGGTGCTCTAGGCTGGGATTGAGGGGTTTGGAGGGTGGGAGGGGGGATCAGGGCTGGGGCTGGGGCAGAGGGTTGGGGCCTGGGAGAGGGTCAGGGGTGCAGGCTCTGGGTGGTGCTTACCTCAAGCAGCTCCCGGAAGCAGTGGCATGTCCCCCCTTCAGCTCCTACATGGAGGCACAGGCAGGCAGCTCTGCGCACTGCCCTGTCCGCAGGTGCCACCCCCACAGCTCCCATTAGCTGTGGTTCCCTGGCTGCCCCTACACATAGAAACCAGAGCAGGGACATGCTGGCTGCTTCCTGGGAGCCAGGCGGCGCAGAGACTAGCAGGGAGCCTGCCAGCCCTGCTCCGCGGTACTGCCAACCGAACAGTCAATGGCCTGGTCAGCAGTGCTGACCAGAGCTGCCAGGATCCCTAGCTGCCAGTGCAGTGAGGAAGAGGCATGTAGCTCCAGAATCCATGGGAAATGCTGGCCCCAACGCTGTGGATGTGGGAAGTCAGTGTGGCATGGAAGTCCATCTGCATAACCCCATCCCCAAAAGATATGTAGCCAGCTCAGTCAAGTGCTTTATGACTGACAAAAGCTACAAAGGTGCAAGGGTTTATTACTGGATTTACCTTTAACAACCTTAACTGTAGTGGTTCTCTCCCTTGTTAGCAGGCTGTTGTTCTGGGCTCTCCAGGTGACTTTGCAAGTGTAGTGTCCACTGTCTGGTATTTCAAGCTTCTCAATTTCAAGAGAGACATCCCCTGGCCTGTATTTTGGGATGCTGAGCCTACCTCTGTACCGTGACAACATGATGTGATCACCAGAGCTATCCCTTCGAAAGACGGTGGCAGGGCTTTGATCTCGGTCCAGGGTCCAAATGACTGTTTGCTGCACAAAGTCCTGGGAAGGCACGTAGACACATGGCAAGGTGATGGAACTCTTCCATGTCCCTTTAATGTCGTGGGGGCCAGTCAGTTCCAGCATGGCTGCAGAAAGCAGGAAAGGAGGAATGGAAATAAAAGAGGAAAGAATATCAGTAACACCAAACCATGCTGGATGCACCACCAGGCTGAGTTCACCAAGCCACAGACACAGACAGTCACTCCCGACAACCATCTTATATGTGCTGTTTTTTATTACCATCTGAATCCAGGATGGTCAGTCAGACCACTGACTGCAGCTTCTTCCAGCTCCCTGGTTATTTTTGTTGCTCTTCTCTGAACTCACTCCCATTTTCAGTACCTTTCTGCTGAGATGTAGTAGATCTGAATGTAACATCCCAGCTGTGCTGACCACAGGTCCACAGAAAGGAGCACCATTACCTCCTTTTCCTAGGACTGTGGTTACATATTCATATTACCTCTAAGTACAACTGGTTGTTTTGGATCTTTCAGCTCCAAGGAGTTCCTTAGTGTTCTGCTTGGACTAGGGTGACCAGATGTCCCGATTTTGTAGGGACAGTCCTGATATTTGGGGCTTTTTCTTATATAGACACCTATTACCCACCACCCCCATCCCGATTTTTCACACTTGCTATCTGGTCTCCCTAGCTTGGACATGGGGCCCCAATACTCTACCATGCAGGTTCCTTTCACAACATGACTAGCCACTGCTCCTCCCACCCCTTCACACACACCTGTCTATCATATATGGGAGGAAGGAGGAAAAAAAAGTCATTCCCACTGTTCTAATGCCTTTAACGTATTTAGGGCCAAATTCTGCATTTAGTTACACCAAGGAAATCCAGACTGTAGTAGGTTTACTCTGCATTTACACCAGTATACCTGAGATGAGAACCTGCCCTTTTGTCTCAATATTCAATCTTGAACTTTGAAAACAGAGATGGAAAGTTTCCCAGCTCTTAAAGTTTCCATTGGAGCATTTCCATTTGTTTCTCAAATATTGTCCAGAGTCTTGCAATAGTTTTCCTTGAATATTGTGAAATTCTTATTAACAGCTATGAATGTATTTTGTATTCTCTCAGCGTTGGCCTTTTAAAATCCGGATGTCCAGTGTCTAAGGCATTAAAGGCATAGAAGCTATCTGTGTTGTGCAAACAAAATACCAAATAAATACAATGCACCAGATCCTCAGCTGGTATAAATCCGTGTAGCCCTATTGAGACAAATGACTCTACTGAGATCAATGGAGCTACACAGATTTATACCAGCTGAGGATCTGGCATCTACACATTACATGCAGCAGAGGACTGTGAATACCCATGTCTAGGAATCAGTTATGGAGAATTATTGGGAAAACTAGAACAATGAGCAGAAGCAAGATTAAAAGGGAGAGTCTTGGTTATCATCTAGACCAGGGCAATGTCACTAAGAGTCATTATCAAGCTGTTGGTACTAAACAGTTCTTTGGCCTGCATTATGTGAAAGTTGGTGGTGGGTCTCTGCCAGCTTCTTATCATAGGTGACCACATCCCCAGCATTGCCATGCCAATTAGTACTTCTTGCCTGCTTGCTGGAAGTCTCCCCAGAGAAGCCAAGGTTGAACACTCACAGATTCCCCTCGCATCCTACAAGTCACAGATGTTCCAGACCAACCGACATGACGAGGAGTGTTCATGGAGTTTGGGCTGCAGGACATGGGTCCTCTACCACTTATAACAAACCTCAGACATGCTGACATTATTTGAGATAACGTGCCTGGGCAGATGCAAAGACTGGGATGCATTCTTTGGGAACTATGTCTACTTCAATCATAATGAAAGCCCTGGTGTCAGATTCAGAAAAGATTCACTTTGAATATTGCAATAATGAGACCTGGAATGGGCGGGGGGGGGGGGGTGGGGGAGGAGGAGGAATACAAATCTGGTCATACAAAGGCCAGATCACTGACACTGATTTTCAGAAATTTTATGAAAAGTCTCCTAAACAGAACACAATGCAACAACAAGGAAAAAACAACAAGAAAATACTCTAAACTTTGTCCAAAAAATGACAAGAAGCAAACGAACCACAGGAGCTAGCTGGATACAAATAGAAAACTTGAAAACAGGAAGTGGTGAGCATGGTAGCTCTAAATGGAACCTTTTCCAGCTGGGAAGAGCTTAGCTTCAGAGTCAGCTTTGGGGGTTGTTCTTTTATTTATACTGTGAACTGGAGCGGAGTGAAATATATATAATATATTGCAAATGTTTTGAAAGTCCAAGTTATCTTAGAAATGAAGAATGACACAGCTGGGCTCAAAGGGGGCTGGGCCTTTTAGGGGAGTAGGCTAGGAAAAAACAAATATGATTTAAGGAAGACAGAAGGAAAATAACCATGTTGGAACGGAAGAGCTGAAGTCTAACGTATATGCTGAATGGAACAGCCCTGCAGTATGCTCAGTAGTAGCTGGTCGTGTAATCTTCTCAGCTTGTATGAGTTGAACAGGGTCAGATTTGGGAGAGCTCCAAGAAATGTAGAGTCTATATTGGGGATTTACAGAACAGTAACCTGGTCTTTTGCTCTTGGTAAAGAGGGACATGTTTTTATGAAAAAACTTGCATTGTCCTACCTACCTAGCTGTATTTTAAGGAACCTATATGCTTTGCCCCACCCCTACCCCCTTTCTGGTAAAGTTAACTGGAAACTTATCAACCTTTACTCCATATTTCCCAGCATGTGCATTGTTGCTTCGTGCTGTTAAACAGCTGCTGTGTTTCAGCCCAGAGCTTGCTGCATTTTGCAGAGTGATACAATTACTATATCCCAAATGAGAGACAACTAGCTGTAATGGGATAAACAGAGCAAAAGAAAACTGATGCTGAAACATTTCTGAATAGGAAATATTTCCTACCAGTGAGAGATGTTTAACTGGGTTGTAGCTTCCCAAGGGAAATTATGGGGTTCCCATCACTAGAGGGATTTAAAAGTAAACTGGTCAAAACCATGGAGAATGTATTTTAGAGAACATTCCTCCATTGATCAGAGGAATGGGTTAGCTAACCTTCTAAAATAGTACAAATTTTCAAACTTTTTCATTTTCTGGACCATTCCATAAGAGTGGAACAATCTCTTTTAGACCCTCTCCCCTCCTCCTCTCCCAATCCCCCACATTCCTAGTGGCATAAAATTGCTCCCTGAATCTCTGGTTTCATACAGTAAATCTGTGAACTGGGACAAGAATTCTTTGGGGAGGTCCAGATCTGCATCTGGTCTTCTTGGTTCATGGCCATCTTTATAAGATGAAATCCAACCAGAGCACTGGATCAGAACTATGGGCAGGTTTGCATTTGGAGCCACAATCCTTATCTCATCTCCAAGTTCTGTGAGTCACTCTTCCAGTTTATCAGATAGCCGTCCAAATTTCATAAATAGTCTGAGAACTGCAGCATCTCATTAGCAAATGGCTTCAGAATTTTCCTCAAAGTCCAGCTTTTACTTTTCGAAAAGGTCCCCTTTTCTGAAAGCTTCCTGTTACTTTTAACTCAGTTTAAAACAGAACTCCAAGTAAGCAACTGAAATAGGAGTTCACAGACATCTAAACTTCTTCTACTTTTGTATAACAAACCCACCTTCTTTTCTAAAACATGGGAGTAATTCTGGGCTTCCACGCACACCTTTCAAATCAGTATCAACATTTTCCCCTTATCCTGTTTTCCAAGTTCTTCCTAATGCAGTGCAGATTTACTAGTAAAATGCGAGCACATTTCATTTGAAACTGCAGCACTATATAAAATGACAGCTCAGAGTCTGATCTCAATTACATGAGTGTAGCCTAGAATAACAGAGTTATGGAGATCAGAGTCTGTCTGGAGGTGAGCCATGGGTACAGCTATAGCCAGCACTGTAATTACGATACCCACCAGTAGAATTCTGAAAAGTTGTTATGTTCCAAAAGAATGAACATATTCCCACCATACAATGAACTTTTCAGAAACTAAAATGCCAGAGAAAAAACCCTCCCAGTATCCTGAACAATCTTATTTTGTTCTAACTCTGGGCACATTACATCTGACAAATTGTTTAATACTGGGCTGTTCGTTACATTCTCAAAAACATCTCCCAGTTGTATGTGATGCAAAATGACTGTAAATGTATATTAGCTGCAGAACCAAGGTTCTGGTTTTCACCGCATTTTTAATATTTATTCTTCCATCAACATACCTATACGAACAATCAACTAACACACACAGGCATATTCTGCACCTGTAGAGTAACTTTCTCTGAATATGAAAATATTTGCATTTACTCACCATTGCAAAAGATGAAGGAATTCACAAGTGCCACTAGCCACGTTAACTTTTCCATTCTTCACAGGACTGCAGCTACTTCTCTCTTATGCTGAACTCAGTGAGACAGACCCGCTCTGCCAGGATCAGAAGCCAAGTCAGCAACACTTCCTTTTCTTCACTTATTATATCATCTGGGATCTAGCGTGGCTATTGCTGGCTCCTCTCTTTTCCTTCCTTCTTTCACAAAAAATACAAGTTACATTTTACTGGTGGCCGAAGGTGTTGTGTGACTATTCTACAGATAGGAGAGATCCTAACAAAGGATGGAGTTAATAAGAAGATTCTAATATTCTTTTCTTTTCCATTTCATATTTACCTTGAGTCTATCTACTTTGCTTACCGTTCACTTGATTTTTTTTTCAAGTGACTGCTTCCTTTGAGTCTCTTTATGACTTGCTATTTTTTTCTGTCTTCTTCTCTTTCATGTTTTCCATTCTTTTCTCAATGGCCATCTTTATATATATATAAAAACCACACACACACAAACAAAAGAACATTTTTGAGGTTGAAAAGTCAAACACTCCAAAGTTAGGAACTGCCTGAATTAAGATTGTGCACCTGAATTTGGCCTGCTTGACCATATTTATTATGATACAGTCTTTAACTACCTGAGTACATACTATTTTTCTGTCAGAGCCCCTGCCTTATTCAGTGCACAGGATGGATGGTGCTCACTGAAAACTTTATTTTATCCTTACTGTTCAATGTGTGGGCCCCATGCCTTATTTACTGCACACTTTCAAACCCTGCTTTGAAGGCAGAATTATTAATTATCTCCTGGGCTTTTCTATCACAATCGTTTTGGAGTGCTTACCTAATACCCCTGTGATGAGGAACTGAGGAACAGAGAGATTAAGGTCAAAAGAATCCACTAATTTTGGGTGCCCAATTTGAGACACCTAGGACTTGATTTTTCAAAGTCCTTAGCATTACATAGTATGTTCTATGTTCAAAGCACAGCTGCCATTGACTTCAGTTACAGCGGTGAGTGTTCAGCACTTCTGCAAATGGGACCTTGGGTTATCGAGTTAGGCACTCAGAAAATGAGGAACACACAATTGGGGACCACCATGAAAAGTTTGGTTTAAATGACTTTCCTAGAATCACTCAGGAGCTCTGTGGCTGAGGAGGCATAGAATCCTGTTCCTCAGGGCAGCATTTAATTATCTTAACCATGACCTGCTTCTTTCTCTTCCTGCAATGCTCGGCCTTATTCACTACACACTTTCCAGCTTCCATCTTGCAGTTCTCTGACACTTCAGCTAATGAAGGAACTGACAGCGGTAGTACTATATACATCGATAGTATTCATCACCACGTATTTTTGAGAGGTTTCCATACCCCATTTAGGGCTTATGTCCCGCCCTCCATCCCCATTTCCATTGGTGCCAAAGCTTGGTGCCATCAGCCATTTTGAAAAAATGTTATGTTTGAATAGGGGGAGTGTTGTGTGCTTGTGCTTTGATACATTTAGTGCAAAAGGTTGAAAGAACAGAGTGAGAGAGTTTAAAGATAAAAAAGAAAGTTTGGGTAAGGTTTAGAGGAAAAAAGGGAAAGAAAGGTTATTTGGTGAGGTTTAGTAAGGAGAGATGATTTTAAAGGCCTAGTATGGTATGTTATTAAAGAATAGAAAGATAGAACTTTAAAAAATTTCAATTTTTGTTTTTAAAGGGTTAGTTTGAAAGAAGAGAGGCAAGTTATTAAAAAAAGAGAGATTTTTGGTGAGGTTGAGTAAGGAGAGATGATTTTAAAGGCCTAGTTTGGCATGTTATTAAAGAATAGAAAAATTTGAAATAAATATAAAAGGTGTATTAAATATAAAGGTAGGTTAAGAAAAGAGCATTTAGAAAGAGTTAAATAAAAGAAAACTAGGTTTAAAAAGAATACACATGGCGAAAAAAGGAAATTGTTGAAACTTTTCTTGTCTGCATAGTAAACACTGGCGTTTTTATCTGCTTGAATAATCAAAGTGTTGCTTTCTGTGCCTCCTTGGTTGCAAAGATTTGAACTGCTTCCTGCTGAAGGACCACAGTCTGGGCCAGCTTGTGCTCTATTGAGATGGTTGCAAGGCTAACCAGCCTCTCCTGTGTCATTGTGGAGCGTAGATGTGTTTTTATTAACTTCAGCTTGGAGAAGCTGCGTTCTCCACTGGCAACTGTTACAGGAAATGTTAGAAGTATGCGCAGAGCAACAAAAGCATTTGGAAAGAGGGTGGTCATCTTATTTGTGCACATATATTCCAGAACAGCCTTTGGAGTTGATCCTGCTGAAATGTATCTTGAAAGGGCTTTCAGTTCATCAGCTAAATCACTCGCATCAATATCGCGCATGTCATCATGTGTCAACGCTGTCTCTAGTGCCCTGCATTGCTGGTGTAGGTCTTCTTCAGGTATAGTGAGGAGTTTTGGAATATCATACAACATCCCAAATATACTGCTGTGTTCCCTGCGCTGCATGAAATGTTCTTCAACTGACTGTATTGCACAATCTAGCACCTGGTTAAAGAATTCAACTTCAAATTGTTCTTTGGGGTCTCTTATGGGATTATCCCATGCCTCGTAATCAAAATGTCTTCTTCTTCGGTGACTCTTGTATTTTTGAATGGGAGGGAAAATAGCTTCAGTGTGAAGATCCTCTGCCAACTTCTGTGCACTCTTCAGAACGTTTTGAAATCCCTCATCTGACCAGTAAGACTGTAGGTATGACTTTGCTTTGTCCAGTTGTTCCATTGTTCCAGATATATCAAGGTCAACACCTTGGAGTCTCTTGCTTACAACATTTATTTCAAACAGTATGTCATGCCACAACACTAAGCCACACAGAAATTTGAAGTTATGTATGTTTCCGGTGATTCCATTTCCCTCTGCCACTGTTCTCCCATGAACAGTTCCTGTCATAGCATTATTCTCCATAATGGCAACTATGGCATCATCTATCTTCCCAGTTTGGTGTTTGATAGGCTTTATCGCCTCCACTCGACTTTCCTATCATGTGGTACTCAGTGGTTTCACTGTTAGAGCGGATGTTCCCAGATGTTGCTTCAAAATTTGCCATCGATGAGCTGATTCAGAGAAAAATACATAGATGCTTTGAATTACATTTAAAAATTCAGCAGCCTCACTAGAAGCTGATGCTGTATCACTGACCATCAAGTTCAATGAATGAGAACTGCATGGGACAAAAAGAGCTTGAGGGTTTAACTCTCGGATCCGTGTCTGCACTCCTCTGTTCTTTCCTCTCATGTTGGCACCATTATCGTAGCGCTGACCTCTCATGTCAGCTATCGCAATTCCCCTATCTTCCAGCTTTTTAAGAAGTACATTTGTCATACCAGCTCCTGTAGTATCATCAATGTCCATACATTCTAGAAAATGCTCTCTGACAGTCACCATTGCAGGGACATTTTCACTAGGTTCTGTTGTTGTTATAAAACGCACCATTAAAGTCATTTGTTCCATATGGCTGATGTCAGGTGTGCAGTCCAGAATAACAGAGTAATATCTTGCTGACTTCAGATCTGCCACAATCTTCTGTTTGACTTTTGTTGCCAGTAACTCTATGATCTCATTTTGAATTGTTTTTCCAAGGTAGTGGTGTGTGTACATTTTTTGGGTGGTGACTCTTCTTAGATGCTCCTGGAGTACAGCATCAATCTCAGCCATCAGCTCCACAATTTTAAGGAGGTTTCCATTGTTTGGCACATACAGCTGATCTGAAGTGCCACACAGTGCTAGGTTTTGGGTAGCAAGCATTCTCACAATGGCAATGAGCCTTTCCAGAACATTTTGCCAGGAAAGAGACTCTGATGCAATCTTCTCTTGATGCTGATCATCTATAGTGGCCTTTAACCTTAGTCTCATCTCACGCTCTTTCCACCTATAGAATGCTCTCTGGTGATTTGCTGCCTTCTCATGGCATGCCAGATTTCTAGCTAGATTTTTCCGACCTTTGTTCCTGTAGAACCCAATGTGGCTGGAACATTAGACTGGAAGAGTTTGCAACAAAAACAGTATGCAGCATTCTGGGGTTTTGAGTACATAAGCCATGGCCTCTCCACTTAGTCACTATTGGGGATTTCATGCCAGGAATGTGTTGGATGGAAACTTCTATTTTCATTGTCTTTGGGGAACATGAAGTTTTTCACTTGCTGTGGCCCATGCAGTACAAGGAAGTCCCTCAGGCTACTGCTCAAGTGGGTCCACAGCCCTGGATCATCTAGACTTAAGGAACTAAACTCAGCAGCAGCTGTTTCTTGCGCCTCCACCACACTCTTCTCTGATCTACACTTTTCTTCAGGAATGTGCGTGGTTACACCCATTTGTGATGGAGATATGGATGCTGCAGCAGCTGCCAGGTCACCTGCACTCTGACTAACTGGAAGATCAGGCATCTCCTCACCACTCACATCCTCACTGGGGCCGGAAGGCTCACCGTGAACATTTGTGTCTATGTATCTCAGGAGAGCTCCTTCCTGCTTAGATAGAAAAGCTTCTTTTGCTTTCTTTCTTTTTCTGAATGCTGCCCAGAGGGATGTTTTCTTCTTTCACTCATGACTGCTGTTCTGTGCCAGCTATAGTGGCTCTCAACACTCAATTGAAGGGGACAAATAAGCAGGCTGGTAGCAGGGCCTGAGTGAGGGAAGATATCACTGTCTTAAGGGCCTAACTGGCTCCTACTACTTCAGCTGACTGCCTGTTCTCCTCAAGCAGGTTCAGGGAAGCAGCAGGAAACAGGAAGCTCCCTGAGGCCTGGTCTACACTACGAGATTATGTCGGATTTAGCAGCGTTACAGCGAATTAACCCTGCACCCGTCCACACAACAAAGCCATTTTTTTTTTATATAAAGGGCTCTTAAAACCGATTTGTGTACTCCTCCCCAATGAGGGGATTAGCGCTGAAATCGACATCGCTGTTTCGAATTAGGGTTAGTGTGGATGCAATTCGAAGGTATTGGTCTCTGGGAGCTATCCCACAGTGCACCATTGTGACCGCTCTGGACAGCACTCTGAACTGGAATGCACTGGCCTGGTGTACAGGAAAAGCCTTGGGAACTTTTGAATCTCATTTCATGTTTGGCCAGGTGAGCTCATCAGCACAGGTGATCATGCAGAGCTCATCAGCACAGGTAAGCAGGCAGTCCCAGAATCGAAAAAGAGCTCCAGCATGGACTGAACGGGAGGTACTGGATCTGATCGCTGTATGGGGAGAGGAATCCGTGCTATCAGAACTACGTTCCAAAAGATGAAATGCCAAAACATTTCAAAAAATCTCAGAGGCCATGAGGGACAGAGGCTACAGCAGGGTCACAACACAGTGCCGCGTGAAACTTAAGGAGCTCAGACAAGCGTACCAGAAAACCAAAGAATCAAACGGATGCTCTTGGACAGAGCCCCAGACATGCTGCTTCTACGCTGAGCTGCATGCAATTCTAGGGGGGGCCGCCACCACTACCCCACCCCTGTCCATGGACTCCAATGATGGGGTACTCTCCGCCATGCCTGAGGATTTTGTGGACAGGGAAGATGAGGAGGAGGAGGACGAGCTTGAGGATAGCACACAGCACACTGTTCTCCCTGACAGCCAGGATCTTTTTGTCAACCTGACTGAAATACCCTCCGAAACCAACCAAGTCGGAGAAGGGACCTCTGGTGAGTGTACCTTTTTAAATATAATACATGTTATAAAAGCAAGTGTTTTTTAATGATTAATTAGCCCTGAGGACTTGGGATGCATTCGTGGCCAGTACAGCTACTGGAAAAGTCTGTTAACGTGTCTGGGGATGGACTGGAAATCCTCCAGGGACATCTCCATGAAGCTCTCCTGAAGGTACTCTAAAAGCCTTTGCAGAAGGTTTCTGGGGAGAGCAGCCTTATTCCATCCTCCATGGTAGGACACTTTACCACGCCATGCTAGTAACAAGTAATCTGGTATCATTGCATGACAAAGCCTGGAAGCATATGGTCCTGGTGTTTGCTGGCATTCAAGCAACATCCATTCTTTATCTCTCTGTGTTATCCTCAGAAGAGTAATATCATTCATGGTAACCCGGTTGAAATAGGGGAATTTAATTAAGGAGACATTCAGAGGTGGCCGTTCCTACTCTTTGCCTGTGGCTGAAAAGAAATCCTCCCCACAGTTAGCCACATGGTTGGGGGGGGGCCATTGGTGCTGAGCTGTTCGCATTTGGCTAGCAGGGATCTTCCATGATACCAGCCACGCGGTGTGGGGAGGGGTAAAGTGATCATCCCAGATAATTGGATGGGGGGGGGGTTAGTTTGGTTTCTGCTGCACGTAGACAGGAAAACCGCAGCACTAAATGGCCAACTCAACGGGCTTTGCTTGGTATGGGAAAGGAGGGTGCTGCTGTTATGAAGGTTGCAGAAGCCGAAAGACTATGGCTTACCATGGCCGCCTGCACGCTGAATTCTATTGCCCAGCACTGCGTGTGTGATCCAAAGCTGCAGGCACTCGATATAAGATGCAAAATGCGACCTTGTACCAAAATCACATGTGCTACGTAATGTGAATAGCGTTGTTCACCGTGAAAGAGTATAGCCATTGTTCTGTAAAATGTATCTTTTTAAATACTTCACTCCCTTTTTTTTCCTCCAGCAGCTGCAAATGTTTCAAGCCTCCCTCCTCCGTCCCAAAGACTATCTCAGATAAGGTGGTGAAAAAACGCACGTGCGATGAAATATTTTCTGAGCTCATGCAGTCGTCCAGCACTGACAGAGCTCAGCAGAACATGTGGAGGGACATAATAGCAGAGTACAGGAAAGCGGCCGATGAACGTGAGGAGAGGTGGTGGCAGGAAGATCAGAGGAGGCATGATGCAATGCTGGGGCTACTGCGGGATCAAACAGACATGCTCTGGCGTCCGGTGGAGGTTCAGGAACAGCAGCAGGATCACAGACTGCTGCTGCAGCCCCTCTTTAACCGCCCTCCCTCCTTAACCGCCCTCCCTCCTCAACCGCCCTCCCTCCTCCCCAAGTTCCCTTACCTCCTCACCCCGACCCCCAAGAACACGGGGAGGGGTGGCTCCAGGCACCCAACCACTCCACCCCAGTGGACAGCCCAAGCAACAGAAGGCTGTCATTCAACAAGTTTTGAAGTGGCCTTTTCCTTCCCTCCTACCCTCCTCCCACACCCCACCTGGCTACCTTGTGAGTTATCTCCCTATTTTAATAATCAATTAATAAAGAATGCATGTTTTTAAAATGACAGTGACTTTATTTCCTTTGCAAGCAAGCAGTGATTGAAGCGGGGAGGGCGGGTGGCTTACAGGGAATTTAGAGGCAACCAAGGGGGTGGGTTTTCATCAAGGAGAAACAAACAGAAGTGTCACACAGTACCCTGGACAGTCATGAAACTGGTTTTCAAAGCTTCTCTGATGCACAGTGCTTCCTGCTGTGCTCTTCTAACCGCCCTGGTGTCTGGCTGCGCATATTCAGCGGCCAGACGATTTGCCTCAGCCTCCCACCCCGCCATAAATGTCTCCCCCTTACTCTCACAGAGATTGTGGAGCACACAGCAAGCAGCAATAACAATGGGAATACTGGTTTCACTGAGGTTCTGAGTGAGTCAGTAAACTGCACCAGCGACCCTTTAAATGTCCAAATGCACACTCTACCACCATTCTGCACTTGCTCAGCCTATAGTTGAACAGCTCCTTACTACTGTCCAGGGTGCCTGTATACAGCTTCATGAGCCAGGGCATTAAGGGGTAGGCTGGGTTCCCAAGGATAACTACAGGCATTTCAACATCCCCAATAGTTATTTTCTGGTTTGGGAAGTAAATCCCTTCCTACAGCCATTTAAACAGACCAGAGTTCCTGAAGATGTGAGCGTCATGAACCTTTCCTGGCCATCCCACGTTGATGTTGGTGAAACGTCCCTTGTAATCCACCAGTGCTTGCAGCACCATTGAAAAGTACCCCTTGCGGTTTATGTACTGGCTGCCCTGGTGGTCCGGTCCCAAGATAGGGATATGCGTTCCGTCTATAGCCCCACCACAGTTAGGGAATCCCATTGCAGCAATGCCATTTATTATGACCTGCACATTTCCCAGAGTCACTAGCTTTGATAGCAGCAGCTCAATGATTGCGTTGGCTACTTGCACCACAGCAACCCCCATAGTAGATTTGCCCACTCCAAATTGATTACCGACGGACCAGTAGCTGCCTGGCTTTGCAAGCTTCCACAGGGCTATTGCCAGTTGCTTGTGAACTGTGAGGGCTGCTCTCATCTTGGTATTCTTGCGCTTCAGGGCAGGTGAAAGCAAGTCACAAAGTTCCACAAAAGCGCCCTTACACATGCAAAAGTTTCGGAGCCACTGGGCATCATCCCAAACCTGCAACACTATGCGGTCCCACCACTCTGTGCTTGTTTCCGGAGCCCAGAATCGGCATTCCACGGCATGAGTCTGCCCCATTAACACCATGATCTCCAAATTGCCGGGGACCACGGTTTTAGAGAAATCTGTGTTCATGTCCTCATCACCATGCTGCCGTCGCCTCCTCACCTGGTTTTTCAGGTGCTGGCTCTGCAAAAACTGCACGATAATGTGCGAGGTGTTTACAGTGCTGCAGTGAGCTGAACGGGCTCCATGCTGGCTGTGCTATGGTGTCTGCTCGGGCAATCCAGGGAAAAGGGCGTGAAATGATTGTCTGCCATTGCTGTCATGGAGGGAGGGAGGGTTGACTGATGACATTTACCCATAACCACCCACGACAAATTTTTGGCCCCATCAGGCATTGGGAGCCCAGAATTCCAATGGGCAGCGGGAACTGTGGGAACAGTGGGATAACTACCCACAGTGCACTGCTCGGAATGTCGATGCTTGCCACGGTACTGTGGACGCACACTGCCGAATTAATGTGCTTAGCATGGACGCATGCACTCGAATTTATACAATCTGTTCCCAAAAATTGACTTCTCTAAAATCGGAGTACTTTTGTAGTGGAGACATGGCCTGAGAAGCTGGTGTTAATCAGTCCAGGCTCCTGAGAGTGCTAGAGAGGTACAGAAGAGGCTCCTCCTCCTCTCTCTTCCTGCAGCTCCCGCTGCTTTCTGTTATTCCCTCTCACCTTTTCTCCTGCCTACCTGTTATGTCTCTTGTGCCCCCCTTCATCCAGCACAGCACTCCACCATCTCTGTGCATCTAGAGCAGAGAGAATACATATGCACCAGCAGCAGACACAATTTTTTACACTCTGGGTCCTAGTGGCACCCCTCCACAGTCTGGCACCTGAGGCAGCCGCCTCAGTTCACCTCATGGTAAGGCCAGCCCTGCTTGGGGGTTAAAGCAAGTTGCTGGCAGCTCTCTGAGAGCATTGTGAGCCAGCCTCATGCCCAGTCTCTGGTCACCTGCTGAAGCAGATTTGTCTGCACTGCCCTGGAAACAGGTGGGTTTTTTCAGACTCCAGCAGATGCCATATTAGCCATTGCATCAGATGCTGGGATCACAGCAATTCTTTGGAAGCACCATGGGGCCTAGCTCCTATTCTGGAGAGCACCATTTAATCAGGCACAAAGCATTCTGGGATGCAGAGATGGCAGGTAGGGTGCAGATGACTGATATGTGGGGTCATGTTCTGAAAAAGAATGAAAAATGCTGATGAAAAGGACATTTGATTTGCGTTTCTAGCTCTCTGCTCTGGACTTACTCATACTTGGGTGTGTTCCCCCACTGCTAAGTACATCATGAGTTAGGATTCAGGGAAGTTCTATCCCTTCCTTTCCTCTTCTCTTGTGACATGTCTATGCTGAAAAGAGAAGACTACGACTTTTGGCTCCACATCATTGCTGCTGGGGAAGGAAAGAGACTTGTATTCTTAATGAGGCAATTGTGGGTTTTAGTGACCCATTCCCCACAGAGCTGGGGAATTTTAGAAAACCATGCCTTGTATTGTTAGTAAATAGCAGAAATGATTGCCCAGAGAAAGCTGAAATTCACCAGCCTCCCAACCAGATGCCTCTGTTGTGACTACATTTATAGGTACGTGCAGATATAATAGAGAGGGAAGGATTTCTACAGCATCCAAACTTCTTTTTTAACTAAAATCAAATTACAAAGTAACTACACAGTCATTTGAACTTAACATTACAAGATTCCTTAATATTTGCAGGCAGAGCCAATCATTAGTGTCTGATGTTCAAATTCATGCAGCATCTCAGATTGTCTTGGTACATTAATATTTTTAGGACGAAGGTCTCACTCAAGATAGTAATTCCATCGTGCTAGGTGCTGTACAAACATATATACATATATTCTTTGGGAAGATTTATGACAGGTTCCCCATTCCATTAAATAGGTATTTTGGTCACACTATAGGAAGGGTACATTTAATAATAGGTTAATAAATGATTAATAGATGCTCTTACCGTGTTACAAACAGGAGAAATATGTGCTATAACTGGCTATAAACACATCAGTAAAAGGTATTACAGATGATTAGAAATCATGACTATGGACAATCTATTGACCTGTTGGGCACGATAACAAATGATGAACCATTTATTAACACATCTTTTAATAATTTATTATGCCTTTATAAGCTATTTATAAATGTGCCCTTAATATAAAGTGTGACCAGCACCATCCTGTCCTACTACTTGGGACAATTGCAGGGGTAAGGTCAGTACCCTTA
Source organism: Natator depressus (assembly GCF_965152275.1). NCBI lineage: Eukaryota > Metazoa > Chordata > Testudines > Cheloniidae > Natator > Natator depressus. Next base: position 78,630,628 of record NC_134242.1, on the reverse strand, counting down.
GTTCTTGTCTGGGGGAGAGGGTTCAATAATCTGCACCCTCCTGGGTTGCCTGAATGGAAAGAGAGCAGAGAACAGTAGCCATCTATCATCTAACCCTTGCACTCCTGGGCAATCTCTCACTGATTATGTTAGGCGTGTTTGGGGGTCCACAGGGAATTCAGGATAATACCCTGCTGTACACAAAACCAGAAGCTGCTGGAGTACATTGGCCCTTTTCAGTTGGGGTTAGAGGGTTAACCTAAGTGTAATGTACCATAATTCAGACCCTGCCACAAATTGTCTGCCTGGCGTCATTGTTAAGTGGTCTTCACTAAAGCTGAGCTCAGACTGGTCACTGAAAATACTCTGAACTGCAAACAATGGATCATTCCAGCTCTGCGCAGGATGGTGAGAGACAATGGTACATTTTTCTTCCCTGAAAATCAGCCATTTGGTGAGAGTAGCTGAGGCCCAATCCTCTCATTTTGATCACCTGGAGGAATGTGCTTGTTCAGAAGCACCACACTTGGACCATTGCATTTGGTTTAACTTAATGATATGTGGAGTTCACTTTAAAACTTGACTCTTCAGTGCACTGGGACCCAGAGGAAGGAGCTGTGTATATAGCGTGGTATGGTGTAGGTGAGCTTGTGCGAGGTTCCAGACTGATGGCCCTGGAGACTGAAATCCTCTGTGCATCTACAGAAAATAAATATTGTAGACAGCTGCACTGCAGCATTCTCTCACACTCAGAGGTGAAAGTGGACCGGTACGGCGAACTGGTAAGAAGGGGCTGCTGGTACTGGCCCCATACGCAGCCGACATTAAAGCACTGCCACGCTTTTATCAAAGGTTTTTTATCTTACTTTCACCCCTGCTCACACTGCACCCAGACCAGTGTGCCTAAAGCCTGACTTAGAGGGACAACTGCACAACCCCGTTCCCTTCTAAACCTCTCTGCTGAACGAACTGAACTGTAGTGGTGGTTTTTAATCACACAAACGATGGCTTGCTACCAACTGGGCCACTTGAAATAGAGTCACAAAGCAATAACTCTATATCTGAATTCTCAGTCCTCATCTTCAAAGGAAACCTGCACACACACATTCAAAAGATGAGCCTGGGAGCCTAAAGTCATGATTTTGCTAGACACAAACAATGATAGACTGAAGAGAGACACTGGATTTATGGCTTATTACAACTATCCCTCCCAGCTGCTTCCCCCTCCCTTTCCTCCCTGTGACTGGAGGGGTATTAACAAGCCACTGCACCTTGAATGATCCCTTGAAATATGTGTTAACTACTTACACTAAACAATCTGTTTTATCTTGTAGTCAGCTGTGACTCTGAGTAAGTTTCCTAGACCTGAAGAACAGTTCTGTGTAAGCTCATAAGCTTGTCTCTCTCACCAACAAAACTTGGACTAATAAAAGATATTACCTCACCCACTTTGTCTCTCTAATATCCTGGGACCGACACAGCTACACCACCGCTGCACATAACATCTGCATTTCAGTCATTTCCAACTCAGTGGGAATCAAAATGCTGTTATCTGGGGGAAGCTTGCTGCACCACTCGTCTGCCTCGTAACAGGATTTCATTCGCACTAGGCCTCAGATGAGGAGGTGAGCCTCTTGTTGCTTTGGAGGATTTCTGCCCACTGATCCCAATTATCAAACGGGCGAGCTCTTTTCCACATCTCTTTGGAGCAGTGGGAGTTGTCTGGGATTCTCCGCTCAGTGTCCCCCCGGTTCCCTTTTATTGAACCTCTACTCTCAATCTCCATTTTCATGTTCATCGCTGTGTCTTTGTGGCCCCTCCCCATTCCTGGAGGGGGTGCCATTGCTGCTGCTGTGATGGCGCTCCTTCACAGAGATCAAATAGGTTCTTTTAAAAAATAATAATGGTCTGCACCTTGCCCCAGAGTGACTCCAGAAAATGGGACTCTAACTGGAATTGCAAAGACATGAGCATGCAACACCTTCCTGTAAGCTTTCAACACTCCAGAAATTATCACGTGGCAATACATTACCCAGTCATGATTTTCAGTTGCCCTCTGGAAAACCCTGCAGTCTGATTGTATTTTGCAATATCACTGTAATGTATTATTTTGTCCCTTACATGTCCACCATGCAAATAATTCACCATTAATAGCTTCATAGAGTTTTAAGGCCAGAAGGGATAATGTAGTCTGATCTCCTGTATATCATAGTGTGACATACCAGGGCACAATCCAGATTAAGGAGTAGCTGCATCACCCCTGCCCTGTAACCTGGGGTACCCTTTACAATGCCCTGCTGCTATAGCCTCTAGCCTGGACTGCTCACAAACAGCCTCCAGCATGTAAGTCACTCCCAGCTATGTCTGTGTGTGCTGCAGCCAGCCAGCCACACCTTGGCTCGTATCAGTCTTGGTTATGCTGCAGGGTGACCCCAACGTCCGCCTCACCCTCCGTCCTGGATCTTCCCCCAGAAATGTAAGTCCTGTATTGCCCAGTACTCTCCTGGACAGTACTAATATATTAAGTGTGTTATTCCTTTAAGGAAATAATATGTCAGCTTATTATTTTAAAATAGTTATCCAGATATTTCAATTTAAACACACAGGATTAGATAAAACAATACAACTACAAAGAGATCAATTTTAAGCGAGTCCAAGTAATAAAAGTCAAAAATGCTTACAAGAAAAATAAAGATAAAACTCTTTCTGGTGCCTGACTTAAACTATATGAGAGTCAAAGAGAAATTCTCTCACCACATGCTTTCAGCAGTCTTACTGACCAAATTCTTTAGGTCAGGACCCCTCTCCCAGGGTC